>NC_088704.1:5000000-7500000 GCF_028017835.1 Emys orbicularis
TCTCAGCAGCTCCACAAAGCTGTCCTGTGCTCCTGCCCCAGCCTGACCCCTCTCTGGGCTGTTCCGTCAGGCCCCGTGGGGAGCTGCCGCGGTCAGGGAACCCCAGCGGGCTCTGGGTGCATCCCACGTAGTGTTCTCGGGCCTGGGAGCCAGAGGAACCGGCTTCTATTCCCAACTCCGTGATCCTGGGCAGTTCATCTGGTCTCTGTGCCAGGGCAGTGACCCTGCCCCCCTCGCATGGATGTGTCTGCAGCACATGGGGGCTGCTGAGTGCTGCCTGCCGGGGGGTGTGACTGCACAGCACCTCCTGCGGGTTGGGAGCCTGGGCTCTGTCAGGGGACCGTGCGGTATCGTGCCAGGGCCAGTGTTTACATGTCTCTGCCCCTGCTGAGTGCAGCCCGGCCCGATCCATCCCCCTCCCCAGCTCCCGGGAGCTGCTGTGGACCCATCCCGCTGCTCAGGCTGCTGGCTGAGACCCTTGATTCAGGTACAGGGAGCCACTCGGCCTGCAATGGAGCCAGATCTGCGCTCTGATTTCCTCCCCTTCCCCCGCCCCATCCCCAGCTCAGTCACCAGCCATTTTAATTAGATGCATTTTTAAGAACAAGTGTCAACCTCAAAGGCTTATGGGATTGATCACCCAGCACGGCTCTTCTCTGCTTGGGGCGACAGCTCCATGCCCAGCGGAGAACTAATGAGGTGTGTGTCTGAGAGAGAGCAAAGGGGACGGGGTTGCCACTGCTGCCTCGGGGGGTGGGCGGGGAGGGGGGCCAGGCAGAAAGGCCCCTTGCTGCGGCTGTTTAGGAGGCAGAAGATAGATGGCCTTAGGTGGCAGCACCAGCCTGCCCTGCCCAGCCCCACTGCTGCTGTGGCTCCCTGCCCGTGCCCAGCACAATGGGGTTTGGTGCTGTGAGGGGAAGGGGAAGCAAAGCGGCTGCCCCTGTGCTTGCTGGGCCCTTGGATTGCATTTAGCTCTCCTGCTCAGAGAGCCCAGGGGCCTCGTGCTCCCTGGCCCTGCAGCGCCCGTGTGGTCCGGCCAGACGTTGCTGTCCGTGGGGCAGCTGCACGGTGCTGCCGGCTCTGGGTTTCCATCGGGGGGGTTGGCCGTACTTGTAGATAATATGTTTTCCTTTAGAAATGTTATTACATTGTGTGCATACAAGGGGAGGGGCACGGGGGGGGGGAGGTGGGTCACCATCTGTGTTTTCCAATAAAAGGAAATTAAAATGGAAGCCCATTAAGGAGGAGTTGATTGGGATTCTGAGCAGGCCTCCAGAGCCTGCTGAGAGCGAGGAGCTGCTTCCAAATGACCCCACCAGGCAGGGCGACGAATCTCACGGAGCCCAGGCCTCTCTGGCAAGCAGGCTGCGGCGCCCCGTGCACACCTGGAGTCCCACCAACCCCAGCGCCGGCAAGGGCTAGCCCAGCCCCGGGGGGGGGTGGCCCTGCCTGCCTGCCTGCCTGCCTGCCAGCCTGCCAGCCAGCCACTGGGAAGAGCCCTCTGCCCATCTGCTCGACCCCTGGGTCAGATGGGACAAGGGGCTGAGGGCAGGTCCCAATGTTCCCTATGTATCCGGCTGGGCAGTGGAGCCCTGCTCATCCCATCCCAGGGGGCTGTGGTTTGCTGCCCACCGGCACGGTCAGCTGGCCGCTGGGATGGGCTGCACAGACAGCCCTGGGCTGGGCCTTGCCTGCGCTGAGAGCGCAGCTGCTGGATTTGCTGGTCCCGCTGCAGGCCTTGCCCTTGGCACCGCCCATGGAGTGGGCAGCTGGGGGTGGCTCTGCTCACCAGCACGCGCCCCCGGGGGCCCGAAGCTGGGAGGGGGCAGGGAGGCTGTTTCCATGCCTGTGTTTGCAGACGTGACTGGCCCTACTCGGAGCCCCTCTCACAGATCCTGCAGGATGATGGGTGGGGATTTGGTGGGCGTATGGCCGCTGCTGGATCACTGAGCAGAGCTCCACTGGGCCTCCATGGCTGTGCTCAGTGGGGAAAGGGGGGTCCTCCCAGCCCCAAAGCCCTCCCCATCTTGGCAAGAGCCCCCTTGTCACTTACATGGTGGTGCCCTGAACAGAGAGCTTCTGGGCTGGGGCACAGGGTGAGCCACGGGGCTTGGCCAGCCCCCCCTATACCAGTGCTAAGGGCGTGGCTACACTCACCGCGCTACAGCGCCGCAGAGCTTGGTGAAGCTGCTCCGAGTGAATCCCGCTCCCCGAGAGGCAGGAGCTCTGTGGACAGAAGCCCCCATCTCCCTCCCCCCCCCCCCAGTTGACACCGCGCTGTCCGCACCGGGAGTGTGGGTGGTGTAACTGCATCGCTCGGGGGCGGCCATGTAAACCCAGGCTCGGGGACCGCTGCACTGCAGTTGAAGGTGCGCTTGCCGTGTCAGTAGCCATCCCGTGCGAGCTTTAACCGAGCTAGTACAGGGAACAATAGCAGCGATGCGAGGTAGCGCGGCACCCTGAGTATGTCCCCAGCTCCCCTGGCAGCCTTGTTCTTGGAGTGTGGGTCCAGGCTGCTGTGCCTTCACCTGCGGTAGCGAGGTTAAAGCTAGCCCGGGGCTGCCTACCCACGCTGCACTCACACCTCTGCCAGCGCTGTAGCTAGATCATCAGGCTGATTTGCAGTGTGCCCCAGGGGCTGGGCAGGGGGGAGCAGGCCCTGGTGGAAAGGAACCAGCATGGGGAGGCCAGCGTGGGAGAGCTGGGTGGGCAGTGACGGGATGAGACTGGCAGCTCAGGTGACTGGCTTTACCTCCTGGCTGGTTCCCACAGTGACAGCCTGTCAGGGGCGGCCTGGCCCCTGCTGAGCTCAGAGGAGGCCGACTGGACTTTGCTCAGAGCTCAGGGAGAGGCTGTGCAGGGCAGCTGCTAAAGCAAGACCTCCTCAGAGCCCTCCTCAGTCCATGGCCCTCCCCAGGAGGGGCTGGGGAAGCCACTGTGCCTGGGAGGCTGCTCCTGGACAGATCAGGCCTGGCACGGTGCACCTGGCTCAGGCCCGCTCACCTCCAGGTAGCGGCTGCGCGCTGCAACTTGGCAGCCAGACCTGTCTCGTTCCTTAAGGGCCGAGCCCCATCCCTGCCCAGGGGAGCCGCTGGGGACTGTCTGGTCAGCTGCCTCTACATGCAGGGTTTGTGTTAAGGAAAAGAGACAAAAGCAAAGTGACCCCCCCCCCCCCGGTAGCAATCGAGTGGCAGAACCCAGGTAGCTCACTGGGCCGACACATCCTACTAGGGCGGCTTGTGGCTCGGGCACTGGACAGGACTCAGGAGGCCCTGCCCTAGACTCTCTGGGTGATGCTGGGCAAGCCACTGTCTCTCTGGGCCTCAGTTCCCATCTGTACAACGGGCTGCTGATTCTTCCTTTCTCTCGCCAGTGCTTGGCTATTGAGACTGTGAACTCTTGGGGCCCGGCTGGGTCTCCGCTGGGGACTATGGGGGTCACCGGAACACGCACGATAGTGCGGAACGAGAACGTGACAAGGAGCGCATTGGAAACCCGTCTGCCCAGTGCCGTAGCTCAGGAGATGGTTTGAAATCAGGACTGTCCCTTTAAGGCCGGGCACTGAGCTCTAAGGGATTGCACGGGGGTAAGAGTGCCGTGCCAGCGTGCGACGTGCAGCACCAGAGCGCGTTCAGGCGGGGGTTCAGCACATCCCCATGGGTACGGTTACTCGTGGACCCTGGCCACAGCTCAGCCCCTTGGTGCTCCCAGAGAATCTAATCTACAGGGCACAGCTCTTCCGTCGGGTCGGGGCTTGGCAGCCTCCGCCCCGTCCCAGCGAGGGAAACGCACCCTGGGTCAGCGCGACTGAGGGGGGCACGGCCTCGTCATGGTGCCGGCCAAGCCCCTGGGGTGGCAGGCGCAGCTTCGGTTCCAGTCACTGCTCCAGGCCTCTGGCTGTGGTGAGGAGTGAACAGCAGATCCGAGTGCTTCCCGAGCCCAGAGCTGCTGCACTTGCCCCCCGGGCAGAGGGGCAAAGGGGGTTGGCCCAGGGTACTGAGTGAGTGTGGCACCTCCAGGGGAATCCAGGGACCTGCGTCTCCCCCCCCGGGCTGCTGAGCCAGCACTGAACCCGGCCCGTTTGAGCTCCCATAGGAGCGCTCGTGCTGAGGGGCAACCGCTGTGTGTCTGCGCCACAAGCAATTGACTTAGCTGTTAATTTTTTGCCTCCCCCTGGTGGCTGTTGCAGTCCCCCAGGGTCTGTGTGGGAATCGGTGCCCTGGACCCCGCAGCGCCGCCACAACCCACTGTCTCGAGCGGCTGCATTGTTGGCGCAGAAATGAGCGATGTCACCAGTGCAGCTGGGCTGAGGATCGGGTCCCTGGAGCCCACGGGCGTGGAGAGGAAGATCAGCCCTTCCTGGCTTCACGGTGTCCCTCCTGCCCCGTTCTGTCGTGAGGGGGGAAGGTAGGACCCTGGAGATGGGCCAGAGCACGGAAACGCTGGGGCTGGAGTTTCAGCCTCTCGGCCAGGACTGTCCTCAAGGGGACAAGTTATTCAGCTTAGGCTGGGGCACTGAGAGACCCACCCAACACTTAGGCAACCTGTGGAACTTCCTGCCACAAGAGATCTTGGAGACCGAGTGTTTCCCAGAGTTGCAGAAAGGTTTAGCCATTTATATGGCTCTGATCGTTCTTAGGTTTTTTGTCGGCCAGACGGGTGGCATTCGCTAGCATCACAGAGCTGGAACCCTTTCTGCAGCAGGGCATGCGCCCGCCATTGCCTGCCCGGGGGTGTTCTTGCACCTGCCTTGGAGGCAGCCGGGGCTGGCCGCTTTCGGAGGCAGGAGACCGGGCTGGGTGGGCGCCAGGTTTGATGGGGGCTGGCAGTCGCTAGCTTTACGGAGTGCACGTGCTGATGGTAGCAATGGGGGCAGCTTCCAGGCCCCCTGAGGGGCAGACTGGGATCTCTCGTGGTTCTTCGAGACTCCCCTGCACCTTGCAGGACGGGAGCAGGGACTGTGCAGGCGGCTCAGATATGAAAGGATTCAGTGAGTGGAGATTGCAGGCGGGAGCCTCCCTGCAGCCTCGGCAGTCGTGTGTTTTCTGTCCCAGAGTCGTGGTGGGCCTGAGATTTGTCGCTCCTGCCCCGCCTGTGCCGTGCTGAGAAGCAGCTGTTCCAAGTGTCTGTTCCTTGATCAAGGGGCAGGATACCAGGGCAGGAGCAGAAACGCTCCCTGAACCGCTTTCCCCAGAACCTCCCTCCCCGCAGCCATGTCCTACAGGAGGTGGAGGGACAGGACAGAGCCCTGGCACGCTCTGCACATCAGAGAAATTGTGTTACTTTCCCAGTGGGTAAAAAGTCGGCCGTCTTGGATTCCTGAGGTTCCAGCTCCAATTTCTCAATTCGAGCTGGAATTTCTGCCTTTGCTCGCGGCACTGGAGGGTCTGCCACAGCAGGCTGGTTCCTTGCCGTGATTATGGGGACAATGAGCCGGCGGGAGCTTTGGGCCATGGAGTCTGGGCGCAGTCCTGCGAGGGGGAAGAAATGAGCCATCTCTGCCGGGCCCCGAAGGCTCCCAGGCAGACACCCTCCCTCTTGTCCCTGCCCGTCAGGCAGAAGGAGAGTTGAGTGCGGAGCACTAACTACAGGTTGGGCCAGGTTCGTTCCTGGTGAAACTCCACTCCCTTTGGTAGCATTGCCCCAGGGCTGAAGTCCGTGCTTTGAGCCTCTTGGACGAAGGGTGTCCTGGCATATCAGAGCTGTCCCCCGAGTAGAGCAGACGGGCCCAGCCCGGCGGCTGCTGGGTATATCAATGCAGGAGGGATAATTCCTCTGCTCTTGTTGCTTGTTCCTGTCAGAGTCCATTGGGCCATCAGTGGGTGCCCCAAAGGACTGGGTGTCTGGAGCACGCCCAGGAAGTGTCTGTTGTGTTGGGTCTGCAGGAGCTGTGGCCCCAGCCATCCCACTGCGTGGCTAGTACTGCCTTTACATCCCAGCCAGATCAGTGGGAGGGGCTGTAATGGCTAACAGGCTGAGGAAGGCAAGCAGGCAGAGACACTGCTACCCAGATACGGGGCTATCTGGTATCCAGCCAGAGCTACTCATCTCCCAGCCAGAGCAACCACAGGGCACACAGAAATGCCAGGCCTCCCCTTCCAGATCAGATGCTGGGAGACCGTGTGTGTGTGCACTGACACGGGCACTGGCATATCTGTGTGTGGGGTCTGTATTGCGTGACTGGGGTGTGGGCAGTCAGGCCTAGTGGTTAGAACTGGAGTTGGTAACCAGGAATTGAGGGGCAGAGCTGGAGCCAGAGCCCAGGGTCAGAACCAGCTCCCTGGAGTGAGGCAAGGCAGGGGCAAGGCTGGAGCCAAGGCAGAGGCGGGGCTGGGAACAAGCCGGCATAGGAGCTATCGCAGCCATGGGCCAATCTTTGTGCAGCCGCTGAACTGCTGCTGGGCGTAAGAGCCAGTCTGTTGACTCTTCCGACCCGTCAGACATCCTACTACTCGTTAGCTTGCTTGGAGACTGGCTCTGATGCAGGCCCTGATTCTTGACAGCATCCCCTCTTCAAGGGCACTTCCTAGGGACCTCGGGGACTGGTTTCTTGGAGTACTTCTGATGGAATTCTCGCAATGGGTCTGGGGTACAGATGTTCTCTACCAGGTCCCAAGACTGCTCGTCTGGCCCATAGCCTTCCCAGTCCACAGGCGCTGCAGCCTTCCCCTAACTCCCTGAGACCAAGTGCTCCTCCTGTCCCCGGACTGTTGTGGGTGGCAGTGGCAGATTGGAGAAGTTTGGGTTTGGGTTCTTGGTGTAGGGCTTTAAAAGTGAGATGTGAAAGACGGGGTGGATCTTCAAGGACTCAGGCAGCTATAACCTGAAGGCCACTGGGTTTACCTATTCTATGGTCTTCAAGGGGCCCAGTATTGGTAGTCTAGTGTGGCAGATGGGCGGCTCGATGTGGGATTCGGGGCAGAGAGCCACACCCTGTCCCTTATGGCCAGATTGGGGGCACCCTGACAGCCTTGGTCTGCATGGTGTTAGTAGGTTTCTCTGACGGACGGCAGGTGTTCTTTGAGGTCCTGGTGCACTGGTGTAGGTGGGAGGCTAAATCCGCAGTGGCTGGTACTGGGGAACTCCAGGGTAAGTCCAGATGGAAGCAGGGGAGAAAGTTTGCTGTGTTGGGGCGAGGTGTGGATTGCATTGTTATATGCGAATTGGGCGCAGCAGGGGATGCAGAACATCAGACTGCTGTTGACCATCCCGTTGACAGTGGCAGAAGGCTCACCACTAGATTTGAGATTCGAGAAATTCGTCTTTGGGGGATAGGGCCTCTGCCGTCCCGTTTCTTGTCCCTGGGTGATCGGCTACAACAAAGCTGAAGTGTGCAAACAAAAGAGACCAGCAGATCTGGCGTCGGCTAAGGCGTCTGGCAGTCTGTACGTACTCCAGGTTCTTGTGCTCTGGCAGGACTTGAATCAGAACTGGGCTCCTTTTTGGACGTGGCACCACCCCTCAAAAGCTGCCTTGATGGCCAGTAGCTCCTTGTCCCAAATAGTTTAGGGTTTTTTTTCCTGCTTGGACCTTCGTGGGGCATCTTGATGTAAAGTGTCCTGGTTCCCTGCGGCATAGGCATAAGCCTGATGCCCAGTGTCGCCTCTTCTCTACGTCAGAGGTGGGGCCAGACCTGATTGACTTGCATGGGTTCAGGCAATGGAGGAAGTACTGATGATGAGGGGCCGGAGCTGGAGGTGATCAGCCAGGCGGTTGACTAAGCCTCCAGGCCGGCTGGGGATTCCACCTGGGCCAGTTCATCTTCAGTATCCTTGTTGAGGCTGAACTGGATTTGATAACACTGGGTGTCCTCACTCCATTTGATGAATGCACCAGGCGTTGGAACTAGGCTGCATATGTAGCCACTGGCCAGTGTCCCTTCTGCCACAACTGACGGGCAGCTTTGTCCACATGCTCCCGAGTTGAGTCGTCAGCAGTCGGTACATAGCTCGAACCAAGTCCTCAAATTGTCCTGGAAGTGGGCTTGATTTTCCCAGGAGTGTAGACGCTCAAGCCAAGGCCTTTCCAGTAACTGGGCTGATAATCAGTCCCCTTTGGCTTGGTCAGTAGGATAGGACTGTGGTCATGGCAGAAATAGGAGCCAACACTTATTTAGGAACCCACAAAATTTGTCCCGATTGCCATTGAATTCTCAGGCGGGGGAATTTGGGCTCGGGGAGGGGAAGGCGGAGCGGCTGGAGCTTGCAGGAGTGCATTCTGGGCACGCAGAGCGAGGCACCTTGGCTCTGCAAAGTCTGTAGGGCTCCCACTCTCTGGCAGAGCTATTGGCCTTTGTGGACCAGGCTTGCTATATCCTCTCTAGTTCCCTTATTGTCTGTGTTTGGGCTGCTCAAACTGTCAGTTCCCCGCATGGTACTTAGGCCTAGTGGTCAGAGCAGGCATCGATAGCTAGGACTTGGAGGCTAGGGTAGAGCCAGAGGTCAGGAAGCAGAGCTGAGGGTCAGAACCAGGTTACCGGGAGTGTGGCAAGGCAGGTGCAGGGCCAGGAACCTGCAGGCCAGGAGCTGTCACAGCCGTGGGTGAGTGTTGAGAGCGGCCACTGAACTGCTGCTGTTTAATAGCTGGTCGGCTGTCCCCTCCAGCCAGTCAGGTGGTGTACCACCGGCCAGCTGCACTCCTTGACTCCTGACAATGTGTGTATGTGGGAAATGTCCATGCAGGTAGGTGTGTGTGTGTGTGTGTGTGTGTGTGTGTGTATGTGGTGTGCTGTGTGGATAACGTGTGGGGGTGCTGTGTATATGGAGTGTAGCGGTGTGCGCTATGCGTATAGCGTATGGGGTGTGTGTGTATGTTCCGTGTGTGTAGCGTGGGAGGGGTGGATGCGTTTCCGCCCCCTGGTGGCGGAGGAGCTCAGACAGGACACACCCTACTGTCCCCAATTCTCAGCAGCTCCTGCAGCCCGAGGGCAGCTGAGGGGGGTGCGAGCTGCAGGATGGGCACAGCTCAGTATGGTCCGGCACCTCCCCTCTCGGGATGCTCGTGGTTTCAGGGCAGCCAGGCACAGGCATTGGGTGCTGCCGAGTCCCCTCCCTGGGCATTGACCAGACACAGCTGCTTGGCACATGGCCCTGGGATGGGGCTTGGCCGACCTGCAGCCTGCCTGCGAAGTGCTCCTGCCACGGAGGGCTGCGGGTGGGGGAGCTCGCTCAGAGCTGCACGTGAACATTGGTGCTGGGAAAGGGTCCTGCATGCCCAGGGAGAGATGAGTGTCCCTGCTGCCCTTGCCCATCCGGCCTCTGAAATCATTGGCCTAACTAATTAGGTTACCGGGAGTGTAACCTAATTAGCCTAACTAATTAATCCACCTGGGTGGTGGCCAAGGTTTTTGTCACTGCTAGTACAGATGGGGAAACTGAGGCACAAGGGGTGAGGCTGGGGCTCGTTCTACATCATCCAGTGAGTGCATGGCAGAGCTGGGACCAGGGCTCTGGACTCCTTGGCGCTCACTCCCGTGCTCCGTGCGCGAGGCCCAGCTGGCTGTGTTAGTGCCGTCTATGTAGCCTGGGTTTGCTCGGGGCTGCTCTCAGTCCGCAGGCAGCCGGCGGGAACGATCGAGTTGTGTGCATCGAAAAGCCATAGGAGGGCATTGATTCTGGGGAGCAAACTGGCTCGAATGACTCGCTCTCTGTCGTGGAGGGCGGTGCAGATGCAGGGTGCTGTGCGCAGGGAGGGGCAGAGCTGTACGGGGGACTCGCCCTCCTCTGTGAACGGCTGTTCCCAGCTGGCAGTGAGAAGGCGCGGAAACCTGCCACGTCATTCGGCCAGTCCCTGTGCAGCGGGACAGGAGTTGTGTTGTGGAGAAGGAAGCATTACAGTCCTGGGGGGGGGGGGGGGGGGGGGGGGAAGGGAGGGTGAGCAGCCCAGCCCAGCTCTGCTCTGTGCAGACACCCCTCCAGGGGCTCAGGACTCCCGGGAAAGATTCAGACGCTAGCGGGAGAGATGAAGCCAAGGTGCAATAGAGCCCCGAGCTGGTGGGCGTAGGCAGAGCAAGACCCCCCCAGTGAAATCATCCGCCGCACAAGTGCAGCAGCCCCTCGATTTGCTCCCCAGCCTAGCACGGTGCCCTACACAAGGCAGTCCTCAGCACCTGGGGCCTGCTCCTGTCCCCACGGCCAGCCTTCCACTGACTTCCGAGGCAGGAGGAGCAGACCTGGGACCCGAGGCCAAGGACAGGTGGGCGTCACTCTGAAGCCATAAAGAGCCCAGCTAGCCGGGTGGGGCTGGGGGAGCCCACGGGAGTCACAAAGCCAGAGGGTGGGTGATGTTTACTGGTTAAGGATATCAGCACCATCCGGGGCCCTTTTCCATCCACCCAGTGTGTGACCAGATGGCTTCCCCTTCCCTTCCTGCTGGGCCCCTGGCCCGCCACAGGCAGCTGCCATGTGTGCCTCATCCTCCCCAGGGCTGGGAACATGGGCTCTTCTCCTGATACCCTGCAGCCTGGACTCAGTCCTCGATCCAGGGATGCCAGCGGGGCGTAGGACTGCCCCTCCCCTGTGCATTGTTATTGCTGACAAGGACCCCACTCCTATGCTCTGAGCTGTGGGGCTGGCCACGCACATCCCACTGCGGGGTCAGGCCGGGGCCCGACAGTTCCTGGGGTACGTGGAGTATTGCTGCATGGGCGTGAGGCCAGAGCCATGGGCGTCGTTCTGTACTCGGTGCTTTCAAGGGCCAGTGCGGAGAAATTGTCCTGCCCCTGGCTGCCTGCTCCCTGTTGCCCCAGTGCTCCCTGGCACTGCCACACCATGCCCTTGGCTTTCCTTGTTCCCTTAGGGTGTGTGTGTGTGTGGGGGGATCCCATTCCAGATCAGTCATCGTTCATTCCCTCTCCCTATCAATCACTCACTCCCTCTTGGAGGTTAAGTGGATCCCTGAGCAAAGTATCCCGAGTACCCGGTTCCCAGTGCAGTGTGCTGTTACTGTGCAGGCGGGTCGGCCGGGGGGATTGGGTTTCAGTTTGTTCCGCTGGCCCCCGGCCAGGCAAAGCAAAGCGGGGTGTTGTAGTGAAGGACAAGCAGCTGCCGTTGCGTTTGCAAGACCCTCTTAGCTCTGCCTGGTGAAAATATTATACTAGGCCCCAGTAAAGAGCCGGAGGCAGATAGGGGGCCTTTCAACTGCAAGGAGGATAAATAGATCTGCAGCAAAGCTCCTTGGCCAGGCCCAGATGGATTCCTCATTAGCTACCCCTCCTGGGCAGGAGTTCGTGGCTGTGCACAGGCTGGCCTGGAGCGCGCGTTCCCGTTTTGATGAGGGATTTTGTGCCACGTCAGCACATTTGTGCGTCTGCACGTCACGGAGCCCCGGGCTTGCCACGCTGCGGGAGATCCCAGCGCTCTGCTGAGAGGGAAATGCCTGAGCCCCATCGACAGCTGTGCCAAGGGCCGTCCCTTGGCTCCGCGCGTCACAATGGGGAAGGAACCGGGAACCCTGCCCTGCCTATGTCTGTGCCCAGGGCTGAGGCCTGCATTCTTGTCGCTGTTTTTCTTTGGTCACTTACAGCGTTGCCAACTCTCGCCATTTTAATACGAGTCTCGTGATATTTGGTACATCCCTTAAAGCCCCAGCTCTTGGAGTCCTGGCACTCCGAGAGAGCCTTGCCTTTCATTTCTTTTTTTAAAGGAAGTTCCCAGCCCTGCTGACTGCGGAGAAAAGCTTGAAAACGTCCCCCCTCCCCCTCCCACCCCGAACCAGAAAGCAAACAGCGAGAGCCCCAGACGTATTGTTTCAAAGATCTCCTGAGCTCTAAGCTGACCTCGTGACATTGGGGGCAGTGATAGCGAGCGCTGGGTGTTGGCAGCCTGGCACTGGCGGGGCCAAGGGGCGTTTGGAGATGCCCCTCCTGGGAGCGGCGGCGTCCCTTTCCCCGCCACGTGCATCCCTTCCTGGGGGTTACAGCTCCCGCTAACGTGCTCCGGATTTGAATATGCTCAGGCCCACCCAAGGCCAAACTGCCCTGTGTCAGGGCAAAGCATGGAGTGTGGGGTCGCTGCTCCCTTGGACGGGGCCTTGCTGAGGTGGGAGCATCACTGCAAGGCCGTCCCAGTACAAGTCAGAGCCAACCTTTGAGCCCGGTTCGTCTGCACCGAGGTCTTGGCGTTGGGTGCGGGGAGCTGTCCGCACTGCCAGGAGAGCAGCCTGGAACTGGCAGGACAGATGCAGCTCCTTGGCTGCCCTTTCTGCGCTGCGTGCCCTGACCCAAGGAGATGCTGTAGGTCCAGTTTAGATCCATTTTGCTGCCTGCAACTCTTGGGCAAAGGAGAAGTCATTGTCAGTACTGTCTCATCAGGAACCTATCTCATCGTGGGTTTTAAGTCCTGCTTATACGCTGGGGTGACTAGATGCTGTTACGTTGCCAGTATTGTAAGGTATCTTGTCAGCGCTAATACAGCGGTGTGTGAGGATTGCTAGCTCTCGCCTACAAAAGGTATAAGATTATATAGTGTATGTGGCATAGGCCCTGCATTTTACTTTTCCCCACGGGGGTATGCCCGAGGCCCTGCCCCCACTCCATCCCCTCCCCCGAGGCCCAACACTTGCCCTGCCTCTTCCTGCCCCCATTCCGCCCCCCCGTGAGGCCTCCGCTCGTTGCTCTCTGTCCTACCCCAAGTTGCCAAACAGCTGTGGCTGGTGGGTACTGAGCACCCACGATTTTTTTTCTGTGGGTGCTCCAGCCCTGGAGCACCCATGGAGTCGGTGCCTATGGTATGTGGCATGCTCATCTGGTAACGCTTCCAGAGGCAAATGGCAGGAGCGTGTATCTGGATCCCCCAGTGCAGACCAGTTAGCCTAGCTCTGTGGGCCTGGGCCCTTGCTGTGTCGCCCCCACTCAGCCTCACTGGGCCTGCCTGCATGTGTCCTCAGGAGGCTGCCTGGAGGGACCCTGTGTACTTCCACACTGCTAACCGGGAGATCCATTTTGCTGCCTGCAACTCTTGGGCAATGCCCCTAATGAGCTTTATACTCCAAGGGCTGAGTTACCATCGACTGCAGTTGAGAGCTTTGATATCTTAAAACGTGGCATTTAATTATATAGGCAATTACCATCCAGCACTAGCCCAGGAGGGAGTCCCTTCCAGTGTCCATGCAGAGGTCTAGTGAGTCAGTTACACTGAAGTGGGAGAAACTTTGGTTTTATTCCCTACCCTGAGAACTAACTAGAGAAGCAGAGTGAGGCAGAGGCTGCAGGGAGGAGGGGCTGGAGGGGAAGAAGGGATTGGAGATGGGAGAGGAGAAATAAAGGGGTGGACTCCAGCTGTTTGGAGCACTTTGCAGCTGGACCCTAGTGCTTGTGAATGAGAAGTGATGGCACAACTGGTGAGAAACACGGGGCCAGAGCCTCAATGTCTGTGAACTAGGCCACAGTGCACACAGATCCTGTGATGATCCCCTTCCCCACTTCCCCCCTTGCCAATGCCCCTTAATTTTGACCTTTAGCATCCTCTACTAGTCCTGTCCTGCCTTCTCCTCCCAGCTCGGCCAATGAACCTCAATCCTGAACCAGCCAGCTGGGGAAAAGTGACTGGGGCTCAGGTCCCCAAACTCTTTTCACTTGTGACTTAAGTAGCAAGAGGCTAGTGCGCAAAGCCAGGTCCCCCCCCCCCCCCCCCGCAGGGTATCGACACAGGTGTGATAAGATTTCCGCATGGTCCAGGGTAGGTTCTGAATCAGCTGGTGGCTGTGTTCCGATGGTGCTACCTGCAGCGTGCTCTGATCTGGGACTGACCGAGCACAGGCTGGAGTGGCAGAGTGGCTGTAATGCTGTGGATGTCCTTCCAGGGCCAGCCCCGCCAGTGGTGGGCAGAAAGTTGCTCATTGAAAGCATCTTCAAAGTGAAAAGAACAGGCACTTACCGTAACTGTGCCGTGGGGAGCTGTGCGGTTTATGGTGGGAAGGAGTCCAGAGTTGTGTCTGCGAGTTCTGAACAGCTGCAGATTTATTTATAATGCCGGGTGTAGTGTGTGAGTCTGCAGATAAACACACGGGAGGGAATAACACAAACAACAACACTGATAAAATGCTGCTTCTGCGAGAGGATCTCACTGAGCTGCAGCTATCGCCAGCCACCAGCGATGGGCCAGCAGCCAGACACCCACTCCCTCCTGCTCCCCGCGGGCCTGCTTTGTACCTGGCATTGGCAGAGCACCACTTCGGCCAGGATGCAGGTCTGGGCTCTGCATGAGGCAGGCGCTTCCGGGCCTGCCAAGGCATTGCGACGCATCCAGCACTTGCCATGGCATTCAGGTGGCATCAAAGCTGCTGAGCTGCCCCTGTGCCATGGGCCTTCCCTGGTAGCTCCCTTGTTCTTCTGGGAGCCGCGTGACAGCACCTGCCAGGCTGCCGCCACCACACGAGGCTTTGGGGAAGGAGGAGAAAAGCAGCCAGTCTCGCTCCTGGGTGGGTAGAACTCTACCCGACCAGCCCCTCTGCTGAGGCAGCCAGTCGTCTGCCTCGACACTGCCCTTCCTCCGTATGCTGTGCAGATAACCAGCGTTCACGCTCATCTAGCGCCTCAAACCAGCTGACAAAGCCAGGCCGTGGCATTGAGACCCAGGGAAGGGACGCGACTGGCCCGAAGCACACAGCAAAGAAATGGCCGGGCTGGCACCCTTATTCGCTGCTCTAGCCACTAGACCGGGGTGAGCAAATTTTTTGCCCCGAGGGCCACATCTGGAAATAGAAATTGTATGTCGGGCCATAAATGCTCACAAAACTGGGGTTGGGGTGTGGGAGGGAGTGAGGGCTCTGGTTGGGGGGGTGGGCTCTGGGGTGGGGCCAGAAATGAGTTCAGGGTGCGGGGGGGGGCTGGAGGGCTCTGGGGTGGGGCTGGGGATGAGGAGTTTGGGGTGTAGGAGGGTGCTCTGGGCTGGGACTGAGGGGTTTGGAGAGCGGGAGGGGGATCAGGGCTGGGGCAGAGGGTTAGGGCGCAAGGCGAGGCTCAGGGGTGCAGGCTCCGGGCGGCGCTTACCTCAAGCGGCTCCCAGAAGCGCCGGAGTGGAGCAAGTCCCAGACCCCACTCCCCAGCAGGAGCTCGAGGGCCAGATTAAAATGGCTGGCGGGCCGGATGTGTCCCGCGGGCCGTAGTTTGCCCACCCCTGCACTACACCTACCACCTCCCTTGCTTTGAGATCCCCAGAGGAAAGGGCCTCAAAGCACTTGACAACCAATTAGGCCTTGAACTCCTTGGGAGGCAGGGGAAGATGCTGAAAATCGCACAGCAACTGAGTGGCAGAGCTAGGACTAGAACCCAGGAGTCCTGAATCTGGTCTGTCTCTGGGCACCACTCGGCTTTCCTCCCTGCCGGTCTGATCGGGCGCTAAACCAGCGTTCCAGGTACCGCCACTCCTTCGTCCCCAGCCCCGCTCGGCCGTCTCCTTCCCACTCAGGGCCTCTTGGAGCCACTAGCAGTTCACCAGCTGTGCAGGGCGGGGAGGGGGGGTGTCCTGGGTGGGCGGCGGAGTCGGCAGGCAGTGCTGCTGGGCTGGGCTGCAGGAGGCCGCGGCCCTTCGGTGTGGGTGGCATGCAGCGGCACGTCAGGTGTGGGGCTCTCTCTGGCACGGTGCCCGTGAAGTTGGCAGTCAGCCTATGCCCAGGAGGCAATGGTGTGGTATTAGCAGGGATTGATGCCTGGGGGTGGGGGGGATGGGAATGTTTGCTGTTGTCTTGCGAGTTCAAATCCTGCTGAGGGTAGGAGTGATTGCCAGTGGTTTGCGGCTGCTCGGCGGTCCCCTTGAGAAAGGAGCTGAGATCTCAGTCCAGTTCCCAGGACACAAACACCCAGGTCAGTGGTCTGAAAGGGCATAACCCCATGTGCTTCAGGGGATGAGCAACCGCTGACCAGCTGGGCTCGGGGGGGAAGCGTCCTCTGGATCAGGCCCCTGCCTTCCTCCCTGCTGGGCTCATAGGCTGCTGGTCTGATCTCATCTGGCAATTCCTGCCTTCAGGACCGTCCTCGAGTCGCCTCTAAAACCTTGCCGTTGGCAGCTGTGGCGTTTGACCTCTGTCCAGCGGCGCGAAGAGCAGCGAGCCCCGAGGAGCGCGAGAGGCCAGGGCAAGCAATGCTGGGTTTGAGTGGGGTCCAGTGGATTCTTTTCAGATAACCTCTGGTTTCTTGCTGGCGCTCACTGTGTCTGCGGTGCCCATATGTCTGCGCAGCACCTAGCACAGTGGGGCCTCTCGGCACGACTGCATGTGAACTGGAGAGAGAGCTGGGTGCAGCAACCTGCAGCACGCCCCTGCGGGAAGTGTGCCTTGCCTGGCGAGAGAGGAGGGGGCTGCTCGTCTGAGCCGGCTGCCTCCCCATTGAGATCGCTTGGCGTGACAGCTTGTTTGGTGCATGGGAGTCTGCACAGTGCTAGCGGCTGCCCTTCCCGGAGCACCAGGGTCGATGGTGGGGAGTGCCCTGGGGAGGCAGGGGGAATGGAGACGCTGTCTGGGGCCCTGCCTGATGGGGTCTCCCTGTCCCGAGGAAGGGAGCCCTCTGCAGCACTGTGCCCATGCTACTGCTGCTCTGCGCTTGGCACTGCACGGGCAGACAAGCCGCCTGCCCCCAGGAAATCAAGGGGTGTCTTGCACTGACTGCAGTGGTGGCAGGATCAGTCCCATGTGATGTTACAGGGGTGCCCATGCTGCTGCTGTTCCCTGTTTCCCGGCAGAGCCGGTCTCCCTGCCCCTCCACCCCCGTTGATTCACTCCCTGTCCTCAGCCTTACCTTTTGCCATTGTTTCCTGCCAGTGCTCCACTGATGCTGGTCCAGAGTCGGGGGGTGGGGAGTCCCCCACCAGGGTTAAAGAATCACAGTTTTAAACGTTAATTTATAGGCTTGAGCCCAGGTCCCCCGAGCAGGAGCGTGTGTAGGGGCAGGCAGCCTGACCTGGCCTCCTCATGGCAAGCGGTGGGGACCTGGGGCCAGCAGGGCTGCCAGCGGCTCCTCAGGACCTGACAGGTCTGGGCTGGTCAGGGCACAGAACTGCTGTGCGTTTTCTGGTACTGTCTGAGCGCTGATCCCACCATGGGATGGGCAGGGGGCCAGCTTGGTTTTGGGGTGGGAGTGTGGCGTCAGCCTGCATCTGGGAGTGAGCATGGGGTCAGCAGGAAGGTGGGAGCCCCAGTGGGGCTGGGGTGTTTACAGGAGCCCAGTCAGGGTGACTGTGGGGAAAGGTCCATGTCACTAGGATGGGCAGTGTACCAGCTCTTGTGCGCTGGTCACATGTTCTGCATCCCTGCTGCAGGATGGCTTGTGCAGCCTCTCTGTGGTTTGGGGGCAGAAAAACCCAAAGGGAGGGGCAGGAGCCCTGCATGCGGTAGCCTAGCAGGAGACACACTGCTCTGCAACTGAGTGCCGCTAACGGGGCTGTGGCTTGCCAGCCCCTCTCGTGCATCAGCGTCGCACGCTAGTAACCGTCAGTCACCCATTCCACAGAGCGGGTCACTGAGAGCTTACCCAAGATCACCAGACAGAGCTGGAAATTGCTGATGTCTCCACGTCTCTTCCACTTTGCCATTGTCTTTTAGGAGAAGAATGTCAAATTAGGTGCTGGTGTAACCCACCTGAGCCTGGTGGTGGTCTGTGTTACCAGCTAGCAGCTAGACTATATTGCATTGACTCAGGTACTGCTTCCTGGCTAAGAGGGTGGGGTCTTCAGGTCAAGTGGCAAACGCTCAGGCATTTATGTCCTCAGGTTGGTTCCCCAACTGGGATGGTTTGCTGGGGTGCAACCTGGAACTGGGGTACTGGTGAGCCCTGTCTTGCCAGCCAGCGTGGGCTCCCTCTCACACTGTGACGTTGTGGCAAGCTGCAAACCCCTCCGGGTCCTGCACTCACACAGCCATCCACGGGCAGGGACACCCCCAACTGAGTTACATGAATGCTTTCGCCAGCCACTCATGAACCAACAATATAGACGCTCCAGCCAATTCCCCCCAGCTCCCCAGCCTGGCATTGCAGAACTGTACCGTCTTGCCCTGGTCAGAAGCCTGAGCAGTGGACGTTTATAACCTAGTCTACCCCTCACTCAATGTGGAGAGGACGTGCCACCAGCTCTTGTTCCTGAGCAGATTCCCCAAGCACTTCAAGCAAAACCCACTGGTTTAGGTAGAATATAATACAGATTTATTAACTACAGAAAGATCGATTTTAAATGATTATAAGTAGCAAGCGCACAGATCAAAGTCGGTCACCTAAGAAATAAAAGTCGAATCTCAGTCTGAGTTCTATAACGAGACAGGGTTTGAATCAAGCAGTGTCTCACCCTGATGGTGTAGCTCCTTCAGACACAGGCTGGGAGTCCTCTTCTCAGCCTGGGACCCCCTCCCCCGTTCAGTCTTTGTTCTCCAGACGTGTTTCCAGGTGTTGAGTTGTGAGGGGAGGGAGGACAAGCGATGATGTCACTTGCCCCTTTTATAGCTTCTTCCAGCTTGCTGGAAAGATCCTTTGCTATGACGTGAGTCAAGCAGTCACCAGTGTCTATGTGCTATCTCGGAGAGGTCTCCATTGTATGTAGTTTCTGGGGTAGTCCTTGTGAGCGCGGATTCCCCTTAATGAGCCTTCAATACGTCTCGCTCCTCCATTGTTGCTCCTGAAAGGTTGGTTGTGGGTGCTTCCAACCTTACAACACATTTCAGTAACGCACACATAGCAAAACTTCATAACTTCCCGTACAGTGACAGCATACGCAATCCGACAGGGTATTAATGTTCAGTAGATCAAGATGTTTAAAATGATCCCTCACAAGGTATACTTCGTACAAAACATATTATAATTATAGCACCTTAGTGAATATGGGGGTGCCAGGGTGTTGCTTTGGGGTACAGAGTGTCACACCCACATGCCCCAAACAGGGCTGGTGTTACATTCATTAGACCACAATCTACTCCCAGAGCGAGGAACGGAGACCAGGAATCCTGATGTCTAATATTGCACCGTGGCTCACAAGTCACCGTGTAACCTGTTGGCCGTGTGTTTGTTGCACCTCCTGTAGGGGTCAGGCTTCATATATGACAGCAGCATGTACTCCTCCCCCCCACCCTTTCCTGTTAGTTGCTCCTGTAGGCAAAAGGACAGAGCTCTGTGCTGTAGCATTCACTGGCGTGGGGTCAGACTCTTCCACTGGCCAGCGCAGGAGTGTGACAAATACACAGCAGCCTGTAGTTATTCAGGGTTGCAGATGAGTGCTGGGTTGCACAATGGTTTGTTATTAGAGAGTTCTCTAAAGCACTTGGCTACTGATGCAGATTTTTTTATGGAGAAGAGCATTATCACTATGGTACAGAGAGAAATCTGCCCCCTTCACAAACAGATTAAGGAGCAGGTTGGGAGTGTAGCTTTGTGGCAGAGATCATTAGCCCCGGGCTCAGCCTGACAAGCCGTCACAGCAGACAGGCGCAGAGCATGGGGGAGTGGACTCGCTTGGAGGGCGGACAGTTTTCTGGTGCAGTTAGAGGATTATTAATAGATTCAGACTTTCCAGGACAAGGGGGACCTCTAGGACCATCTAATCCGTTCTGCTGCAGAGCACAGGCCAGGCAACCTTGCCCAGGGCTTTCTGCATCCAGCCCAGAACTGCTTTCTCTGTGAGAAAGAGACGTCCATTCGCGAGCTGAACTCTCCGAGTGCTGGGGGATCCACCATCTCCCTGGGTACATCTCTGCACGGGTTCATTACTCTGCCTGTAAAAAACTGGGTCTGCCTTCCAATTGGAAGTTTGCCACTTTCAACGTCCAGACGTTGCCTCTTGTTCTGCCTTTCCCTGCTAGGCTGCAGAGCCCTCTGCTCTCAGATACTTGCTCTCTGTGCAGGTACTTACAGACAGTGATAAGTCACCTCTTAACCTCCTATTTGATAAGCTTCCTCTGCCCCCGTGCAGCAATAAGACCTGTCCAATTTAAAGAAGAACAGACCCTGGGGGACATTCAGGGTGGCTGGCTGGGGAGATGGGGTGGGGCCAAGTTACGCTTTTTCAAACCTTCACCGTTTTGTTGGTCACTAGTTTAGACTCCATGCCAGCATTTCAAGAAGAGACTGTGAAAACAGGGGTCACTGTGCCTTTAACTAGCTCTGTGCTGGCATGTGGAGTCTCCTCTCTGGAGCAATCTGGCCCTGCTAGCCTCTCACCAAGGGTACCGGAGTGGATCCGATGTGGAACCCTGCTAAGCCCCCTGCAGCCTAGGGATGCATGAATGGATTGCCAATCGCTCCTGGTTTCGTTTGCTGGAAACCAGAGAATTAACCAGCACTGGGTTTGGAAGTAAACAATGCGTTAGGAAAGAGTCAAGCATGCTGCCCTGGAGTGCTCAGATGAGTGACGCTGATCCAGGGAGCGGAGCAGGAATGCACAGCAGGCTGTACACCTCACTCCAGAGCTGTGGGCAGCAGGAAATAGAAAAGAGCGAGTGCTCGCTGATCCCAGGTAGGGAATACCTTCCAGGCAGTGCTCAGCAAGAGCAAGGCAACAAACGGGAAAATCAGAGGCTTGGAGCGAACTAGTAATTTATGGTTCCGTTGTTGATTCACATGCCAGAGAGGAGAAGGGGAGAGCAGCATTTCAGCCAGTAAAGAGCCTCCCTCAAGGTTGCCTTCCCGAGCTGTTGATTGGTCTAATGTTCTGCTGTTGCAATGGAAGGCTCGGATTGCCTAGCAATGAGGTAACGCTTCCAAACAGTTCTTCCTGGGCCCTCTAGAGCCAGTGTCTTCCCAGTGAGGTGTTTGACTTGGTACCGCGTGACATTTTGATTAAAAAACTACAAAGATAGAACGTTAACATGGCACACCATGGATTAAAAACTGGCTAACTGATAGGTCTCAAAATGTAACCGTGAACAGGGAATCGTCATCAAGCAGGTGTGTTACTAAGTCGGTTCTTGGCCCTGCACTATTAACATTTTTATCAGTGACCTGGAAGAAGACATAAAATCATCACTGATAAAGTGTGCAGATAACACAAAACTTGGGGGAATGGTAAATAGTGAAGAAGACAAGTCACTGATACAGAGCGATCTGGATCACTCGATAAACTGGGCACAAGCAAACTGTACATTTTAATATGGCTAAATGTAAGTGTGTACATCTAGGAACAAAGAATGTAGCCCACAGTCCCAGGACGGGGGACTCTATCCTGGGAAGCCGTGACTCTGAAAAAGATTTGGGGCGTTATGGGGGATAATCAGCTGAACACAAGCTCCTGGTGCGACGCTGTGGCCAAAAGAGCTAATGGGATCCCGGGATGTATAAACAGGGGACTCTCGAGTAGGAGCAGAGAGGTTATTTTACCTCTGCATTTGGCCCTGGTGTGACTGCTGCTGGAATCCTGTGTCCAGTTCTGGTGCCCGCAATTCTAGAAAGAGGTTGATAAATTAGAGAAGGTTCAGAGAAGATTAAATGATTAATTTAATGACAATGATTAAAGGATTAGAAAACCTGCCTGATAGATGGAGCTCCTTGAGTCTATCACTATTTAATACATGGAAGATTTAGTGGGGTCACAGTTCTTGGGCTGCTGATGGGTGCGTTCTACTGTAGGGACACCGAGAAATCCTTAGGGCACCTCCATTTGCCTCAGTAGGGGTATCGAATACGCACTGAGTTAGAGTCCCTTGCCCATGTATAAGCTCCCATGCCCCGAGTCCCTTTAGTGTGGAGCTTGCCAAACCTGTCCTACCCGGCCAGTAGACCAGGGTCCTTTTCTCCCTGTAGGCCTGGTGGTGGGGATCTGGTAAATGGCCTTCCTGAGGGAAGTTCCCCGAAGACATCCAGAAGTCTCCTTTGGAGCTGTAAAGCCACCATCTGCTCTCTCCAAGAGCTGCCTGGCAACTGCTGGGAACTTCCTCCTTTTCAGCCCTTATTCCACCCCTGACATGATTGACAGGGCCAGAGGGGTGGGGCCAGCCTTGCCCACACCCCTTCGTCACTGGTGTAGGGTTTATAAACCCCATCACAAAGGGGTGACTTAATTACTGTCGGTAGGTATCTACACAGGGAACAAATATTTAATCCTGGGGGGCTTGCCTACACGACCGCTTAAGTTGATGTAACTTGTGTCACTCAGGGGTATGAAAAAGTCACCCCCGAGCAACGCAAGTTACATCGACTTACAGCGCTGTCCACACTGCGCTGTGTCGGTGGGAGACGATCCCCCACCGACGCAGCTTCCGCCTCTCGTTGAGGTGGAGTAATTATGCCTATGGGAGAGCGCTGTCCCGTCGGCTTAGCACGCCTTCACCGGATGCGCTACCGTGACACATCTGCATCGATGCAGCTGTGCCGATGTAGCGCGGTAGTGTAGGCTAGCCTGGGCTCTTCATTCTAGCAGAGAAAGATCTAGGAAGTTGAAGCGAGGCAAGTTCAGACTGGAAATAAGGTCTACATTTTGAACAGTGAAACTTTGGAACAATTTACCAAGGGATGTGGTGGAGTCTCCATTGCTGACCATTTAAAAATCCAGAGTGGATGTTTTCCTCACCGATCCGCTCTAGGAATGATTGTGGGGCAGGTCATAGAATCATAGAATATCAGGGTTGGAAGAGACCTCAGGAGGTATCTAGTCCCACCCCCTGCTCAAAGCAGGACCAATTCCCAACTAAATCATCCCAGCCAGGGCTTTGTCAAGCCTGACCTTAAAAACCTCTAAGGAAGGAGATTCTACCACCTCCCTAGGTAACCCATTCCAGTGCTTCACCACCCTCCTAGTGAAAAAGTTTTTCCTAATATCCAACCCAAACCTCCCCCACTGCAACTTGAGACCATTACTCCTTGTTCTGTCATCTGGTACCACTGAGAACAGTCTAGATCCATCCTCTTCGGAACCCCCTTTCAGGTAGTTCAAAGCAGTTATCAAATCCCCCCCCCATTCTTCTCTTCTGCAGACTAAACAATCCCAGTTCCCTCAGCCTCTCCTCATAAGTCATGTGCTCCTGCCCCCTAATCATTTTTGTTGCCCTCCGCTGGACTCTTTCCAATTTTTCCACATCCTTCTTGTAGTGTGGGGCCCAAAACTGGACACAGTACTCCAGATGAGGCCTCACCAATGCCAAATAGAGGGGAATGATCACGTCCCTCGATGTGCTGGCAATGCCCCTTCTTATACAGCCCAAAATGCCGTTAGCCTTCTTGGCAACAAGGGCACACTGTTGATTCATATCCAGCTTCTCGTCCACTGTAACCCCTAGGTCCTTTTCTGCAGAACTGCTGCCTAGCCACTCGGTCCCTAGTCTGTAGCAGTGCATGGGATTCTTCTGTCCTAAGTGCAGGACTCTGCACTTGTCCTTGTTGAACCTCATCAGGTTTCTTTTGGCCCAATCCTCTCTGGCCTGTGCCCTACCGGAGGTCAGAGTAGATGATCACAATGGTCCCATCTGGCCTTGCAACCTCTGACTAGCTGGGGGGTTACATTAAGGAGCGTTGGAGATGTCCAGAGGACAGGTGCTGGAGAGGACGAGGAGACAGTGCACCTTCGGGGCTGTATCTGTGCAAGCCTCTGATCTTTTCACCTTTTTGCTGCGCACAATGAGACCCTCTGGCTACCTTCCCCCTGCTCCTCATGCTGGGCGCTAAAAGCAGAGAGGAATCCCATTGTTGGTGTTTGCTGCAGGGTGCTTTGATTCTTCACTTGTCAGGACCCATCAGTAGGAGGCAGCATCTCTGGGATGCCTCCCAGGGCTGCTGGATTGTGGTTCCCATTGTGATTGGCTCAGACGCTGCGAGGAAGTCAGTGCCATCTGCTGATGCTGTAGAGTGGCAGTCTGCGATCTAGAACACGTCGAGAGTCATCCAACCGGGAGCTGACGGTGGGTGAAATAATGATTGATTGGTGTCTCTGGCACAACAGTGCTGCGTTTCCATGTGCAGCCACCCATGAGTCAGATAATGGCCTGAAATCACTGATAGAGCAGGACAGAGATGTCAGCCATATGGCTGCTGCTAGCATGGTTTCAACCTTAGTGTAGATGGGCTGCTAAGGCAGTCGCTCTGTCTAGCTGGACATGTTTTTAATTTCCTGCCCTCTTCCCCGTCTATCCTGTCATATCGCCTCCTCTCTCTGGTTTTTAAGCTTTCGTTTGCTAGCCAGACCAGGGCAGGGGCTAGGGACTTGTGATGCCGAATGGGCGGCTGCGGAGGGAGGAGTCCCTGTTATGTTCTGCAGATATGGAGATTATCAACGTAACTAGAGCTGAACAAAAAGTGACTCCAAAGGCCACGGTGCTAATGAATGCTGGGGGCTCTCTGTCGAGTGTTTGCCCTTCCTCTGCTGTGTGTAGGCAGTGCAAGCAGGAAAGGCAACGTGCCAGTTTCCAAGCAGAATAGGTTTCCCATTATAGCCAGTAAAACCAGCAGCTCCTCAAGGTGGTTCCATGAAGTCACCATGGACCCAGTTATGGCACAGTGGAAGAACAGAAATTACACTACAGACGCTTCAGAACCCGCAGAAAGAAAAGTTCCGCCTGTTTCCCCATTTCGAATCTCTTTGGGCCCATGTGCCTCAGCTGCTCTCCCTGCTGTGTTGGCAATGCGACATCCACTCAGCACCGCGGCGTCATTAAAAACTAACCACCTGGGAGGACAATGCAGCGGCCGGGAGCCCTGGGTCATGCACTGCAGGAATGCCCCGTCCTAAATCCAGGCCAGTCTGCTGCCTGCACTTCACTCGCCAGAGACCGGGCTGGGTTGGCGCGCCCCTCCCCGACCCGGAAGCCAGTGACTGCCCTAGCAGGGGGAGCTAAAGCTCACAAGGCTGGTTAGGACTGACCATCACATGTCCACATGCTTCTACTGCATCCTATCCTCACGAGCAGTGCCCAGGGCTAACGTGCTTGGCAGATGCCCAGCCTGAGGACTGATTGTGAAGACTTCCCCACCCACCTCTGAAGCTCGCTGAATGCTGGAACGGTGAGCATTCAGGAGGCAGATTTGGGGGGGAAAGCCCCGCCGTATGCCCCGCCCCCCACGCGTCACCTCTGCCTGCGCTAGCATTCAGCCCAGCCTGAGTCTGCTCTGGCACTGCAACTATCCAGCTCACACAGGGCATGCTCAGAGGCTTAGCCTGGCCACTCTCATTCTCTATCCTAGTACCTTACTTTCAGGGTCACTCCCTTGCTCTCTAACACATTGTGTCCCTGCAAAGTCAGCTGCCACTTCCACAGGTTAAGCAGTGCTTTGTGTAAGCCCAGAGCAGGAAGCACCTCCCTAGCGAGCTACCACCTCTGCTTCCTGGCGGACAGCTGCTGAATGCCTCCTCCTCCGGGTGCCTCCTCCTTGCCCCCCCCCGACCCCCTGGACAGAGCAGGAAGGGGGCGGCTTCCCTTCCAGCAAAGGTTCCCCAAGAAGTACAAATGGCAGATTTCCTGTGCTGCCCAGGAGAGCAGCCCTACGCCAGTGAACCTGGCTAGGTGTGCCAGACTAGGCCTTCCTGTGACCTGACATAACCAAGGGACACATGGGGGAGCTAGCGAGAGGGGCTGCATGGGGCTAGGGGAGGTAGGCTGGGCAGTAGGACAGGGGAGTGAAGGCTCACTCCTACTCCAGCCCTTTGCTGGCTGTGGAATGACGGAGGCGGCAATCTCTGTCGGCTTCCTTTGGCAAAAGTCACATAACGTGTCTCCTTTTTAATATAAAACGAGCTGGTATCTGGGACTCAGACCCTGGTCTAGCACCGTTTCAAAGCACTTACAAAACTTCAAGCACATGGTAAAGTGCTTTGCTGGGTTGGGGCCTTAGTCTGGAGCTGCGTGGGCCTAAAGTCTGAAGTGTCCCGTCCCAGCCCTTTGGTAGCCGGAGGGAGTGGAGGAAAGGTGAGATCCCAGGCTACGTTTCATGTGGAACTGCATCCAACTCCTAAACGCCTCAACAGCCTGACTTCGAGCGTCCCTGAAAATGCACTCTTCACCCTGCGTGTGCGCTGCACGTTACTCGGACCTAGGAAAGGGATCTAAGCCCTGCTATAACCGCAAACCTCAGTGCAGCCCTAGCCATAGACTCTCCATCACACACTCTCACCTGGGACTGACTGGGATGCTCTCATTGGGGTCAGGAGGTATTTTCATCCCAAGCCTGTTTTCAGGCAATTAGAGCTTTCTGCAAACAAGTCCCCTTTGGGCAGCCGTTTCAGAGAAGGCTGCTCGCTAGTTAAGATACGGTCTTCTGTGGAAGCATCAGACTTTCCCCGAACCCAGCCTTCCGTGTGGGCTTTGAAGTTGGAGGAAATTTGTTTAGAAATAACAGTTAAAATATTTTTTCCAATACATTTTAGCATGAAAGTCGAGCACAACACAGAAAGACAACGTAAACCCTAAGCACACAGGCCAAGAGCAAACACAGCGACTCATATCTATGCTAATGAGAGGACTCCTCCAAAGGAGAAGTCATTGTCAGTACTGTCTCATCAGGAACCTATCTCATCGTGGGTTTTAAGTCCTGCTTATACGCTGGGGTGACTAGATGCTGTTACGTTGCCAGTATTGTAAGGTATCTTGTCAGCGCTAATACAGCGGTGTGTGAGGATTGCTAGCTCTCGCCTACAAAAGGTATAAGATTATATAGTGTATGTGGCATAGGCCCTGCATTTTACTTTTCCCCACAGGGGTATGCCCGAGGCCCTGCCCCCACTCCATCCCCTCCCCCGAGGCCCAACACTTGCCCTGCCTCTTCCTGCCCCCATTCCGCCCCCCCGTGAGGCCTCTGCTCGTTGCTCTCTGTCCTACCCCAAGTTGCCAAACAGCTGTGGCTGGTGGGTACTGAGCACCCACGATTTTTTTTCTGTGGATGCTCCAGGGCTGGAGCACCCATGGAGTTGGTGCCTATGGTATGTGGCATGCTCATCTGGTAACGCTTCCAGAGGCAAATGGCAGGAGCGTGTATCTGGATCCCCCAGTGCAGACCAGTTAGCCTAGCTCTGTGGGCCTGGGCCCTTGCTGTGTCGCCCCCACTCAGCCTCACTGGGCCTGCCTGCATGTGTCCTCAGGAGGCTGCCTGGAGGGACCCTGCGTACTTCCACACTGCTAACCGGGAGCATCTCTCCAGCGGGGTCCCTCCAGGGTCCCTTCCTCTGTCTTCCCTGCCAGGACCACTGCGTCGGAAGGTGCCCAGCACACCTGGCAGTGTTTGCGCTGCCAGCCCATCCCCTGCCCTTGCCTTTGGGTCTCCCCGTCCCACGTTGTGCGCTGTGGGCGGGTTAACATGGGGAAAACAACATATTTTTCCTAATTTTGTTCAGAGAAAAGGCTGGACCGTTTTATCTGAAACTTTCCAGAACATCTCCACCTGAGGCAGACACTTGGCAAGGAAAATTTCAGACGGAATGGTTACATTTTGGCAAATGTATAAGAAATCGAAAGAAGGATCTTATAATGGAAAGTATCTGGCAGCCTCAACAGTTGTCATTGCTACCTGCGCTGTCTATAAAACGTTGTCTATTTTATTCTCAGTCCTGACTGGCTGAAACATCATCTGACCTAAAGCCTTTGGACCCATATTGACTGGAAAATCAGCCTTAAAGTTAGTTTAAAGTTTAATGTCGTTTAAATCCTTAAATCAGGGTTTTTCCCTGTGCAATACAAGGTGCTTTTTGGCACCGCTGCTGACCATTATTCTTACCATGCAAAGTGGTGGCAAAACGTCGTATTCTTTACATCTAAGCAGCTCTCTAAGCAGAAGAGCCTCTATTACCGCTCGCTGGGCTGCAGGTCCTGAACTGCCGTTTCCGAGCTGCTGCCACGTATTTCGTTAGGATTCTATATTTGTAAAGGGGGAAACCCGCCCGTGGAGGAGCAGATTTCACCCGTGGACGGTGTGAAACGGCTGGGCTGCAGCCCCCTGTAGGTACAGATTGTGGGTGAAGCAAGGTTGGCAGGGCCGTGCTCGGAGATGGACCAATGCCAGGGCTTTCCAAGGCCGAGCCTGAGCACCACGACGGCTCAGACTGCTGCCGCTGCTTGTGCACACGTGGCACGTAGGGACAAATGCCGACCCCCAGCGCAGAATGGACCTGTTCCTCTACGCAGACGGGCGGGATTGGCAGCACGATAACACGGCTGAACCCAGCTACTTCAGCGCTTCCTACATGGAGCTTAGCTCCTGCTTGGGGCAAGGCAGACCAGGGAAGGGGTGGGGCAGGGGGAGCTACCACCAGGGGCTGCTCTCACCATAGGTAGACTAGGCAGCTGCCATGGGCTGCAGATTTGGCCCGGCTGCCCCTCTGTCATGACAGAGAGCGGCTAGGCCAAATCTGTGTGGTATTGCGACCCTGTGTGCCAAGTCACAACACCACTCACTCTAATTTGGCCTGGCTCCCCCTCCATCATGACCAGCTGCCCTAGGCTAGGCGGAGGGGTGCAGCACACTAACGCGCCAGATTGTCTTGAGTGGCCTCTGTCTGCCCCTCCGTGGATCAGCCCGTTATCAGCCTGCGGGAGGGACTGGAGAATTCTCCCCAGCCCGTGGTCCGGAGGGAGATCCCCAGTGCACGAGCGGAGCCGGGGCTGGGCTTGGCGCCAAGGGCCAGATCCAGAGCCCACTGGAGGTGAAGGGCAGGCTCTCCGTGGATCGTGCCCTAGCTGACCATGGGCCCCCCTCCTTGTGGAGAGCAGGCGGCACCCAGCTCTGGAGTGTGTCATCAGTGGTATGTGAAGAGACAAGATGCTAACCTGGGGCGGAGGCTGCTCGCTGCCCAGGCTCAGAGCTGGTTTCTGCACCAATCTGCTTGTTCAGGCTCTTGCCCTGAGCCGTGCCTGGAGGCCTTCCTGGGGTGGGTGAATGGCTCTGCTGTGCTGCTCACTCGGACCTGCCTCCCCTTGACGGCTCTTTTTTGTAATCTCCCCGCAGAAACGCTAATGGACTCCACCACGGCGACGGCAGAGCTGGGCTGGACAGTGCATCCTCCCTCAGGGGTGAGTTCTCTGTTCTCCTCGGGACGTGGGCCCCTGCATCCATGGGATTTAAGGGACCAGTGGTGTAGGACCCAGATTGGGGCTGATAAGCGATCCCAGATGTTACTGTTTACAAAAAGTGATTCACCGAAACAGGGCCAAAACCAAAACAAGCAGATGGCACCCCCCCCCCCCCCCTTCCTGAATTCTGAGATTTTGAAAATGTTTGACATGGGGTAACATTTTTAAAAGCATCTATGTGATTAGGAGCCGAATTCTCATTGGCTGTCAATCGGACTGAAACGCCTACGGGGTTAAGTCCCTTTTGAAAACGGCAGTCAGGTGCTTTTGAAGCTGTAGCCCCCTCTCCATAGTCGCTGGAACGCTCGGAGGGGGGTGGGAGATTCAGCAAATGCTTCATCACAAAATTTCCCAGATTTTTTTTTTTTTTTTTTTTAATTGTCAAAATGTGAGAAATGTCAGTTATTCGGGTTGGAAAAGGCCAGGAACGCTGACCCCAAACACACCCGCTGTGGGCCCAGCGCCCGTCGTGAACTGGCTGAGATTAGCAAGTGAAGCTGGCCTGGCTTCTGTCTGGTTGGGGAGCAGCTCAGCTCCTGGAAGTAGCGTGGCAGAGGGGTCCCGCCTTTCCCCTCGCCATAAGGGATAGTGGCATCTTCTCCTGGCAAGAAGAGCTGCGGTCCCAGGGAATTAGCACCGAGGAAGCCAGTCACTGTGGGTCAGATCTGCCAGTGGTGCCGCCCTGTCCACTCGCAGCAATGGGAGCTTGCTGGAGGAAGCACTGAGTAACACCCAGTAACGGCCTGGGCACTTGGGTCTCTAAGTGGCGCGCACGTCCGAGGAAGTTCAGTGAGGTAATTTGGACTCTCCCTACACTTCGCTCCAACCAGACCACTCTCACTGTGAGCCAGATCCCGGGGGCCTTACTCAGACAAACTCCATCCAACTTCCGGGGGGGTGTGACTCGGGCCTCGGGCCTGGCCTGGCGGTTGTGAAGGACACCAGAGAAGCGCTGGGTCTGTTCTGTGCTCTCCCATAACACAAAGATCCATTTGAAGAAATGAAGAGAAATACGGCAGCGCGGGTGGGCCTGCGGGGTTCGAGCACCGTGTTCCCTTGTCCCTGCCCGGCAGCAGGGAGCAGCCCATGCTCACGGCAGCTGACTCTCCGGGGCTGGGGCGAGGTGTTCTCAGCGGAGGGCCCTGGATTCTGGGCTGCGCAGACAGGTGACTGTGTGTGCGCGGTGAGACTCTATTCCGTCGGGTCTGTGGGGCTGAGCTGGCAGGCTCCAGGAGAAGTGTGACAGGCACACGGAGGCCATGCTGTGTCTGCAGGGCAAGGGCAGAAGCTGTGTACCCGCCCCAGGGCTCGCCACAGAGACACCAGGCCGGAGCCTAGGTCCCTCGTCCATCTCCCCTGGCTTGGGGGAGGAGGAGTTTCCTGTCCTGTAGCAGCAGCAAACTACAACACCCCCGTGTTGGCTGTTGGCTCAGCTGTCCTGGCAGAGCACTTTGGAGGAGAGCTGCGACTAAGGCTCATATTCCCACCTGCCCAGCTGCTCCTGCCTGCTCACACCCAAGCCGCGTAAGGGGACTCCCCGGCTGGCGTGTCTAGCCTGGCACGTGGGTTGCCGGTGCTGTGGTTTCTCAGCTGGACCAAAAGCCTCAATTGGAACCATTCAGCTCAGTGCAGAGGGTTGTGACAGGCAGTCAGGAAAGCACTGGGCTGTGACTCGGGAGAAGATCCAGGTCTGAGATGTTGTTACTTGACCATCCCAGCTCCTGTGGCTGTGCTGAGGGCCAGAAACCCTGCCCCGCCCAGACTGAATTCCCCTTCTGCAGTGCGGAAGGTCCTGGCGCTGGCAGCAGGGAGCATGCTGGTGGGGTGCAAGGTGGGGCGACGCCACAGACTGGGGAAAGGCGTGTCCCCTCTCGGCACCTCAGCTCCCGCCCCAGCCGCACTGCCCTGCCGCCTGGTGCGGGAGGCTGCCACGGGGGTGCTGTACCAGGGCACAGAGTTATTGCCCAGCATGCACTGCAGTCTCCCACCCGCCATGGCACTGACGGGGCTCTCTGAGGTGTTAGAACGGAGCCCTGACACTCCTCACTCTTCCTCCTCCCCTCCCAGCTCAGGGGGCAGGAGGACCTGCCCTAGAGCCAGGGGCCTGGTTTGCAGCCACAGCTGGGGCGTCGCCAGGCCATTCCTCACTAGGGATTCTTTCTGAAGGAGCAGACAACCCGCACTCTGGGCTCTCCAGCCCCGCGTCCCCGCTCCCCCGCAGCTCTGGGATCACCAGGGACTGGGGACGGCCTGGGGAACACAAGAGGCACAGAGAGCTTGGCAGAGCCCCACAGACGCAGGCCGCTTGGCTTCTCGCTGGCCTTTCGCCCTAACCTGACATGTTCGATCACAGGGGACCAGGCCAATACACACGGTGACCGTGTGAGGGGCCGGGGCCAATACACACCCTGCACGTGGGAGGGCACGGGGACGGGGACCGGGCCAGTACACACCCTGCATGTGGGAGGGCACGGGGACGGGGACCGGGCCAGTACACACCCTGCATGTGGGAGGGCACGGGGACGGGGACCGGGCCAGTACACACCCTGCATGTGGGAGGGCACGGGGACGGGGACCGGGCCAGTACACACCCTGCACGTGGGAGGGCACGGGGACGGGGACCGGGCCAGTACACACCCTGCATGTGGGAGGGCACGGGGACGGGGACCGGGCCAGTACACACCCTGCATGTGGGAGGGCACGGGGACGGGGACCGGGCCAGTACACACCCTGCACGTGGGAGGGCACGGGGACGGGGACCGGACCAGTACACTCCCCTGCAGAACCCACCTGTATTTGTTGTGATGTTTTGGTTGCTTTTCCGTGCTACTTGCCCCTGTAATTTGGTGCCACTGCCTTTGTAAGACAGTCGTCTTCTGGATGATCGTGCTGGAAGAGCTCTGTTTCATGCAGAGCAGGGAAGTTCCCGTCAATAGATTTTGTGACTGAATGTTCATTTGCTTCCTCCTCATCCCTTCTGGCCACTCAACGTTGCTAACAACCAGTGACCAAAATGTGGGGCAAAACCTGCTGCAGTTTTCCATTGCAATATAGATGATAGCGAGAAATAAAACAAGGTTCCCCCCCGTGCCTGTCCAAAGGGTCTCCTGCTTTGACCCTTGCAGATTTGTGGACCGTGCAAATGAGGAAAATTGGAACCATGTGAGGAATATGTAGCTGCCTTTATGTGAGTGCCTCCGCTGGGTATTTAGCCTAAACGTGCGCGGAGCAATCTCAGTGCCTAGCACTGCAGGGCCTCGGGGTCTCTCGTGAGGCTTTTCACAGCCTGAAGGGCCAGGGCCGTAGTGCAGGCGTGCTCTGGCAGCTCTCTGAGAGTTAGCATTGACGCTGGCGGTAAGCGGCAGAGGGGTCTGCTCTGGGAATGATGAGAGGCACCCTGGGAGCTCTGGCTAGTGCCTTGTGCTGGGTAAGGCAGTCCTGTTTGCAGGGAGGACTTCTGCCCAACACATCGGGTTTCATGTCCATGGGAAACTGTTTGGCTTCTCAGTGAGCAGGCTTATGGCTACACCATTCCAGCCGGCTGGGATTTTGTCACCAGTTCCTACCGGATTCCCCCTCTTGCCGCCCTCCAAGCGGAGTGTGCTGCTTAGCATTTCCAAAGACACTCGCTGCCTCGTGCTGCTCCCGGCTTGCAGCAGGAACCTGGCAGCCCTGGACACCGCTGCTTCATAGAATCATAGAATATCAGGGTTGGAAGAGACCTCAGGAGGTCATCTAGTCCAACCCCCTGCTCAAAGCAGGACCAATTCCCAACTAAATCATCCCAGCCAGGGCTTTGTCAAGCCGGGCCTTAAAAACCTCCAAGGAAGGAGACTCCACCACCTCCCTAGGTAACCCATTCCAGTGCTTCACCACCCTCCTAGTGAAATAGTGTTTCCTAATATCCAACCCAAACCTCCCCCACTGCAACTTGAGACCATTGCTCCTTGTTCTGTCATCTGCCACCATTGAGAACAGCCGAGTTCCATCCTCTTTGGAACTACCTCTTCAGGTAGTTGAAGGCTGCTATCAAATCCCCCCTCATTCTTCTCTTCTGGAGACTAAACAATCCCAGTTCCCTCAGCCTCTCCTCATAAGTCATGCGCTCCAGACCCCTAATCATTTTTGTTGCCCTCCGCTGGACTCTTTCCAATTTTTCCACATCCTTCTTGTAGTGTGGGGCCCAAAATTGGACACAGTACTCCAGATGAGGCCTCACCAATGTTGAATAAAGGGGAACGATCACGTCCCTCGATCTGCTGGCAATGCCCCTACTTATACAGCCCAAAATGCCGTTAGCCTTCTTGGCAACAAGAGCACACTGTTGACTCATATCCAGCTTCTCGTCCACTGTGACCCCTAGGTCCTTTTCTGCAGAACTGCTACCTAGCCATTCGGTCCCTAGTCTGTAGCAGTGCATGGGATTCTTCCGTCCTAGGTGCAGGACTCTGCACTTGTCCTTGTTGAACCTCATCAGGTTTCTTTTGGCCCAATCCTCTAATTTGTCTAGGTCCCTCTGTATCCGATCCCTACCCTCTAGTGTATCTACCACGCCTCCTAGTTTAGTGTCATCGGCAAACTTGACTGCTGCTACAACCAAAGATGCTGGTTGCTGCCTGCGCCATGGGAAAGATGCTGGCTTTAGGTGTCGTGGGAGGGGTGGGGCCAGCCCCGGATGCTGCACCTTCCCTGGCCTGGGCAAAGCCATGGGAGGAGCTCTGCTTTCTTGGGAAAGCTCAGTTGGTTGCTAAGCCTCCTCCCAGCCAGTGTCCCTATCACATCTGTGCACACCACAAATGAACAACTCTTGTGCCTGGCCCTGCCCCTGCCTGCTGGGTAGCCATGCATTCCTGCTCCAGGGTGTGCTCCGCGCCATCTGTGCCGAAGGGAGACGTCCCCAAATGTTAACCGGTTTCTCCCCTGAGAAGGAGCCTTCAGGCCTCTGCAAGGAGCCAGGAGCAGAAGAGGGGCAAAGGGCTTTATTTGGCAAGCACGTGGATTTGGGGCGTGTCCATTCGCTCTGTGGAAAGGAGACTCGCTTGCCTTCCACCTGGGCTCCATTGATTGGATCTTCAGCAGCAGCCTGGACAGTCATCACTGGGGCTGAGTTTTGCCACATCCAAGGCAAAGAGAACCTTTCTTTTGCCCTCTCTGGCCGTACTGGGTTCTGTGGGGGAGTGGGAGCCCCCACAGGGAGGCCATCAGCACAGCCTGGGGAACATTGTCTGCGGTGCTCAGCTGTGTCAGATCAGTGCCTTTCCCAGCGCCCCACATGGCACGGAGCTGACAGCATTGGGAACCAGAGGCTGGAGAGAGCTTGGAGAGGTTGGCAAACCCAACCCTGCCAGGTGTGGAAGGCTCAGGGGACTGGGCAGGGTCAGTCTGGAGAAGAGGCAGCTATGGGAGATGTAATAATGGCCTTCAGATCGGCCAGGAGACCTTCCGCAGCAGACAGGCTCAGCTATTGCCATTAGTCACCAGGACGGCACCGCAGCACGTGGATGAGCCTGCCACAGGGAAAGCCCAGGGGAAACATCCCAAATGTGACTGCATAGGGAGGCCGTGGTGTCAGCTCCACCACCAAGGCAGGGAGCAGGTCCCAGCCCCTTGGGGGAGCTCTAGAAAGCATGTGATTAGCCCTGCACCCGTGCCCTGAGCGATGGATCGAGTCAGTCACTAGGAGCCCTTCCCAGCCCCAGGGCGTCCATGTGTATTTCCTGGGTGTTACCTGGGTCTCCTCTCTCAGCCCCTGGAGTGAGCTGGGAGGTGCTGGGGTGCTCGTCAAACCAGCCGGCTCCGCTGGCAGTTGGGGTCAGAGTTCCAGCAGCCAGTCTCTCCCCTTGAGAACATCCCGTGGAACCTGCTGGGCACAGAAAGTCTTGACAATCTGCCCCCGTGGCCTTGAAAACTAGGGACAGAGAACATCCAGGAACTGTTTTTATGTGTGTCAGTGTAGCGTGTCACCCAGACTGACCTGGGGGGCCGTGGAAAAAGGGAGCAGGGACACAGGGCGGTGAGGTCGGTGGGCAGTCCGTCTCGCTCGGGGTATTGCTGTAATTTATTTGTTACCGTCATGCCGAGGACAGTCCTGGCCCAGGCCCTCATGGAGCCAAGGGCTGTACGAACGTAGAATGCCAACAGGGTCCCCAGCTCAAAGAGCTGCCTGTCTAGATGAGCTTGGTGGGTTTAGGTGTGGGGCATGAGAGGTGGGGAGATTAGGGGAGGGGGGTAGGAAGCAGCCATAAAACAAGAGGGACCCTCCCGGTCACACACGCCAAATGTCTAGAGAGGTTGTTTTCCCTGTAGGTTCGTTCCATGTCTGACGTGAGGTGAGTTTGTGGCTCTCAGTCAGGGCAGTGGTCCCCAAACTGTGTGGGGCGCATGGTGGGACTCATGCCAGCCCCCGCGGGAGGGAGCACCACCCAGTCCCGCTCTGTGCCCAGCGCCACTCCGGCCCTGCCCCCAGCCGCAGCTGTGGCCCCTGCTCCACTCCCGGCCCCTGCCCCTGCCCCTGCTCCTGGTCCCTGCTCCTGGACGCAGCTCTGTCCCCAGCCGGCTGCAACTCTGCTCCCAGCCGGGGGGAGGGAGGTGGGGGGGTGGACACATTCCATTCCTGGGGGGGGGGGCGAGAGGAGAAGTTTGGGTTTGGGCGCTGCTGGGTAAGGGCTTAGTGCCCTCTGCACAGGCCCTGCCACCGCAGGGGCCCTGACTCCGTTCCTTGCTGGCAGTCTCAGGACAGAGGCCGAGGAGTGACTGAGCTCCCCTCTCCTCTCTGAGGGGCCCCTGGGCCTCAGCCAGGTGCTCGCACTGCGGGAAGCTTGGCTGCCCCACTGCTCATGCTGCTGCTGCTCGGCAGCCAACCGGACACTTTCCATTTCCTGGGCTGCTAATCGGCACCTTCCACCAGTGCTGATGTCCCTGGCCTCTCGGCCAAGGTTCAGCCTGGAAAAGGATTTTACCTCCAAGTTAGGAACTCCTGAGGGAGCGGGTTCCCGTGGAGCGTCTGCCCCATTTGTAACCACGGTGGGACCAGTGGGAGGATCTGCGAAAGGCATCGTGTTACTTTACTGCGAGGCTGGGCCGTTAACGGGTCTCTGCTGGAGAGGATCCCTGGGAAAGACGTGACCTGCTCGCAGATGGGATTCACGTCCCTGCCTCAGCCCCACCACACAGCCCCCAGAATGCCAGGCACACCCCCCCCTTCCATCTCCTGGGAACAGAGCAGGGTGCTGGGCAGCAAACCCTGTTCACAAACCAGAGCAGCTCCCTGCAGACAAGGCGGAGGCCAGGCCTCAGCCCAGGGGCTAAGTGGTTAACTGGGGTTTCTGCTCCATTTCGGGCAGTGAAAGGAGCCCTGACAAGTAGTTTGGAGTGAATCGTTCTCCTTCAGCACCTTAACACGGGTCTAATCTGGGTGGCGAATGCCCTGAGCGATGTGTGTGAACCCTGCCCAGCCTGGCACTGAGCAGTCAAAACGCTAGTCCCTGTTTGGGTTGGACCCACACTGCCTAGGCCAGAGCTTTCCTCGGGTGCCGCGGGAGCGGCACGTCCCGGGGAGCCGTGCAAGCGCCCCAGGAATGCTAGCGCAGGGGCAGGGCAGCTTGGAAGGGGAGAGTGAGGGAGGTTCACCATCCTGACAAGGCCAAAGCCCAGGTGGGGGGCAGGTAGATGGCGGGCGTGGGGCAGGGTGGGATCTGTTTCAGCTTCCCAGATGATAGTCTCCCAGTCAGCGGAGAGCGAAGCTACAGCAAACAAAGGCCTGGCCCGGCTGGCCGTGCCCCTTGGAGGTGAGCAGGGCGGCCCCCTCTCCTCGTCAGGAATGGGATGCGCTCTGCGAGGCTCACGAGTTTTTGTCTCAGCAGAGTGGGGTGGAGGCCTGCTCTCGCCCACCCAGAGTTGTGCAGGATGTTCAGGGAAGGCTGGGGTGTAAGGTGCCCCCTGCCCCACCCTGGGTAGATCCTGCAAAGGCTCAGGCTGCCTTTCCTGGCAGAGCGGGGCTGCGAGCGAGAAGGAAATACTGCACCGATACGCTAATGGCAAAGAGGGGCTGGCGGGGCAGCTCCTTCCTTTAGCAGAGCCCACCTCCTGGGGGCCCGGGGCCTCCGAAAACGTGTCCTTGTAACCCGCTGGGGGGTGTCTTCCAGGGTCCCCTCGGGGAGTCCCCAGAGGACAGGAGTCTGTGACAGCCCGAGCCAGGAAGCTTGGCTCTTTAGTTGGGTGCTGGCCAAGGGAGCAGCCATCACATGCTGCACTGTTGGGCCAGGGATCAGTCAGGGGCTCTGGAGTGTCTCATGTCTTGGCTGCTGGTTGAGTCCAGCCCAGGCTGATGCCTTGTGTAAAATGAGCCGACAGATCTCAGGCTAGTTCCTGGCATCCCCGTTCTATGAGGAGCGGTCACACGTGGCACTAACGGAACCTTTCATGGAAGCAATGGGTCCCAGAGCCCAAATTCCACGGTCGACCCCAGGCTTCAGGCCAAGCTTGTGGGCGGAGTGGGAGCTTGCACTGCCCCCGTGGTGTCTGCTCTGTGTGGAACAGAGGCCTTTGGGCTGCACGGTTCCTGCTGCTGCAGCACCTGGCACAGCGCAGGCACGTTCTCGCACTCAGCGTCAGAAAAGGAAAGTAGACGATGATGTTACAGCCCCAGTTTTCTCTCTGGACCATGCAGAGCGCAGTGCTGGGTTGGTGCAGCGGCCTCTACAACTCCACATCGTCCCATCTCAGGGTGGGGAGAGGAGGCAGAGCTCCGGATGAGGTTATTCACCGGGCCCCCAGCACAGACAGGGAGATGCAGGGCTGAGACGGCATTTTACTTGGAGAAAAAATATGGAAACGCCCAGTAAATTCCCAAGACCTCTGCCTCCATCGTAAAGGAGCGTTGAAAGGCACAATGGGAGTTTTGCCATTCACTGCCGTGTAGCCAGGATTTCACCCCTGGAGTCTGACTCCATTGCCCTTCTTCGGGCTGTCAGTTGTACCAGTGCAATGGTGAACCGCTGCCATTCACTCCCTTTGCCCAGCTGTGAGTGATGGCTCTGGGGGAGGGTGATGGAGACTCTGGCCCTTCATGGGTTTCTTTGCAATTTACTTTTTAAAATCTCAAGTAACCCTTTCCCCTGTGATAGTGGAATGGGCCGGGAGGGGAGAGCCCTTCCACCAGAGCCCAGGCTGTGCTAGACACATGTAGGTACTTTAATGACCCTTGGAGAGTCTCATAGACTCATAGACTTTAAGGTCAGAAGGGACCAATATGGTCATCTAGTCTGACCTCCCGCATGATGCAGGCCACAAAAGCTGACCCACCCACAACAGAATCCTCCAGCCTGCGACCCCTGCCCTATGCTGCGGAGGAAGGCGAAAAACCTCCAGGGCCTCTGCCAATCTACCCTGGAGGAAAATTCCTTCCCGACCCCAAATATGGCGATCAGTAGAACCCCGAGCATACAGGCAAGATTCTACAGCCGGACCCTCATTTTACCAGCGATGGCACGTTAATGCCTAATTGACTAAAATCACGTTATCCCATCAAACCATTCCCTCCATAAACTTATCAAGCCTAATCTTGAAGCCAGAGAGGTCTTTCGCCCCCACCGTTTCCCTCGGAAGGCTTTTCCAAAATTTCACCCCTCTGACGGTTAGAAACCTTCGTCTAATTTCAAGCCTAAACTTCCCCACGGCCAGTTTATATCCATTTGTTCTCGTGTCCACATTACTACTGAGCTGAAATAATTCCTCTCCCTCCTTGGTATTAATCCCTTTGATATATTTAAAGAGAGCAATCATATCCCCCCTCAGCCTTCTTTTGGTTAGGCTAAACAAACCGAGCTCCTCGAGTCTCCTTTCATAGGAAAGGTTTTCCATTCCTCGGATCATCCTAGTGGCCCTTCTCTGTACCCGTTCCAGTTTGAGTTCATCCTTTTTAAACATAGGAGACCAGAACTGCACACAGTACTCCAAATGAGGTCTCACCAGCGCCTTGTATAAGGGAAGCAGCACCTCCCTGTCCCTACTAGAAATACCTCGCCTAACGCATCCCAAGATCGCATTAGCTTTTTTCACAGCCACGTCACATTGCCGACTCATAGTCATCCTGCGATCAACCAGGACTCCGAGGTCCTTCTCCTCCTCCGTCACTTCCAACCTATGCGTCCCTAACTTATAACTAAAATTCTTGTTAGTCATCCCTAAATGCATCACCTTACACTTCCCACTATTAAATCTCATCCTATTATTGTTACTCCAATTTACAAGGTCATCCAAGTCTCCCTGCAGAATATCCCGATCCTTCTCCGAATTGGCAATACCTCCCAACTTTGTGTCATCCGCAAACTTTATCAGCCCACTCCTACATTCGGTTCCGAGGTCAGTAATGAATAGATTAAATAAAATAGGACCCAAAACCGAACCTTGAGGAACCCCACTGGTGACCTCCCTCCAACCTGACAGTTCACCTTTCAGTACTACCCGCTGCAGTCTCCCCTTTAACCAGTTCTTTATCCACCTCTGGATTTTCATATCGATCCCCATCTTTTCTAATTTAACCAATAATTCCTCGTGCGGCACAGTATCAAACGCTTTACTAAAATCGAGGTATATTAGATCCACCGCATTTCCTTTATCTAGAAGGTCTGTTACTTTCTCAAAGAAGGAGATCAGGTTGGTTTGGCACGATCTGCCTTTCGTAAACCCATGTTGTAATTTGTCTCCTCTGCCAGTCAGTGCACGTATCTCCCACTAACGCGAGTGGAAACCAAGTAACCACCCGGGAGAATAGAGCCTCTGGCCTGTGTGGTGGCTTTGTCCTGGCCCGGCAGTGGCAGGGTAGTGCACCACCGTGTATCCTTCGGCTGTTCCCTCCTTCGCTGCATCAGCCATTCCCAGCACCGGCCTGCGTGGCGCATTAGAGGAGCATGAAGTGTTTGAGGCGTGTGCCCTGGCTCAGGGAGCCCGGAGAGTGGGAGGGACTCAGTGTACGTTGGCATTAGACCCTGGGGTGGCTGCACCTAGGCAGAGCCCTAGTGTCGATACAATTGACCCTGGTGCAGTGCAGTTTGTACCGATGCAGCTGACCCCACATTGAAACTGGCTTCTCCTCCCCCCCAGGCAGCCTGAGCCTTTGCCTGTCAGGGGATGGGGGGGGAGGCAGAGCTGTGCCCCCACCAGGTACATAAACGGGCCCAAGCTGACTGCCAGTGAATGTAAATGCAATGCAGCCCACTGACTCTTTGTGTCCCATCCGCAGTGGGAAGAGGTGAGCGGATACGACGAGAACATGAACACGATCCGGACGTACCAGGTGTGTAACGTCTTTGAATCCAATCAGAACAACTGGCTGCGGACCAAATACATACGGAGGAGAGGAGCTCACCGCATCCACGTGGAGATGAAATTTTCTGTCCGGGACTGCAGCAGCATCCCAAACGTTCCCGGCTCCTGCAAGGAGACCTTCAATCTCTACTACTTCGAATCTGACTTTGACTCGGCCACCAAGACTTTTCCCAACTGGATGGAGAACCCCTGGGCAAAGGTGGACACCATTGCGGCTGATGAGAGCTTCTCCCAGGTGGACCTGGGTGGCCGCGTGATGAAGATCAACACCGAGGTGCGCAGCTTCGGGCCGGTCTCCAAGAACGGATTCTATCTGGCGTTCCAGGACTATGGGGGCTGCATGTCCTTAATCGCTGTCCGGGTCTTCTACCGCAAGTGCCCCCGAGTGATCCAGAACGGGGCCGTGTTTCAGGAGACGCTCTCGGGAGCAGAGAGCACTTCGCTGGTGGCGGCCAGGGGGTCGTGCATTACCAACGCAGAGGAGGTGGATGTCCCCATCAAGCTGTACTGCAATGGGGATGGGGAGTGGCTGGTGCCCATTGGACGGTGCATGTGCAAGGCTGGCTATGAATCGGTGGAGAACGGGACCGTCTGCAGAGGTAACCATTTCTCTTTGCTTTTGTTACGATGCTGCGTCCTTAGCGTGGGAACCTGTGATTGTATTAGGCCAGGGCACGTAGGGCACAGCCCCCTGGCTCTTGGAGGTGCCTCAGAATGCTGCTTCTCCTGCAGGCAGAGGGAGGTTGGCTGGCACAGATTCTTTCACATGCTGTTAGCAAACCTACCCTGCGCAGTGGCTTTGTCCTGTCCCTGCAGTGGTAGCAAGTCTGAGGGCACCACGTATCCTTTGGCTGCTCCCTCCCCAGCTTCCTGCTCCGTTGCTGCATCAGCCGTTCCCAGCACCTGCCTGCCGGGCAGTGACTCTTTGGCAAACTCTCGGTGATTAGGATTTGGAGGAGATGTTTTGGGCCCCGGTTCCTGGCACTGGAGGCGGGCGGGGGAACCTGGGCTCTGTGGGCATTGCTCAGGGTGAGGAATTAGGATTCGTAGCTTTAATCTGCAGCTCTGTCAACCTGACCGTGCCCTCCGCAGCCAGGGAGGGGAACAATAGGAGACCAGCCCAAACAAAGGCCCGAGGGAGCGCACTCTGCCTAGATCAACAGATGGGCCTTGCTGTGTGTGTGTGTGTGTGTGTGTGTGCGGCTAGTCACTGCCCCGTCGTTCTTCCTATGGGGAGCTTTGCCTGCACTGGGCAGCACGATCCAGTCCCTTCCATGCATTCTGCAGGCTCAGCTCTGAGAGCTGCCATTGGTTCTAAACATGGATCTGGCTGGCTGATCTCCATACGCCTCTCTCTGTCGTTTGCTGATTTCCCATCACCATGGTCCCTGTTCATAGCCTGCTTGGACTGCCTGTCCATGTGCCTGGGGGCACCGTGAACGCATGCTCCTTCTAGCTAAGCTTCTGCTCATACATGTGCGCTCCTGTCTTTCTGAGCCAGTCTGCCCATTTGGGCCCGGGTCTGGGTGCCCGCGGGTGTGTGCCGTGGCCAGGCTGACCCACCCTTGCACTCCCGAGCACACACAGACAGGGCATGTTCCATGTTCAGTGCCGGCCATGCATGCTGATCTCCCAGCCAATCTGCACTTCACCTGGGAAATGCCAAGTGGCAGGCTCACCCCCGACTGGCTAGGGGGTCCCAGCATTGCCTGATTTCGGCACCTGTGGGTCAGGCAACTCAAGGATGCCAGCAGCCCTTAGCTTTGCAGGGCAGGATTGCACTAGCCAATCAGAACAGGTGGCGAAAGGATAGGTGGGCAGAGTCCCTCCCTGCACCAGCAAGGTCTGAAGGGGAGTCCATTCTTAGGGAGAATTGTGATCCAAAGGGATTATTTTTAGACTGTAACAGGACGTCCAAATTAGGGAGCAATGTCTAACCGAGGTACTGCTAGGAGTGGCTGCAATCTGGTCTCTTACTGTGGCAGGGAGGGGAGAGCAGCAGAAGAGGGTCTCCCAGGAATGAATAACTTTCATTTGCTCCCCTGCAACTCATCTGGCCTTCCAGCCTCCTCCCCCAGTTCCACTGCCCCCCTCCTCCCATCTCTTCAGGCCCACTCACACTCGTGCCAGCTCCCATCTTAGCTGCTGCTTCTTGGAGATAAAGTTTCACTTGCAATTGCCTGGAGACTCTCGAGGGAATCACAAATTCCTCAGCAGATAGGCAGGCCCTGGGCGAACCAGAGAGATACAAGCACAGGAGAGACCACCAGGACCAGAGCCTCCTGCAGGCACAGAAAGTCAAGGTCTGCCAGTCCCACTCACTGCTCAGCAGCGAGGAGAGCTCTCCCTCAAGGTCCCAGCTCGCATGACCCTCCCTCGCTCTCCGCTGGCACTTTGTTTATCCCCGAGAACTCCATGATTAGCCCCTTCTGCCGGGCACTGGAGAGGGGCTGCACTGCGACTGGAGTACAGCTCAATCAGCGTGATTTCCACTGGGCTTTGCTGAGGGAACTGGCTGGAGCAGCTCTGCCCTCCACAGTCCTGGGGGGTGGCAGGAAGGGCCCAGAAATGGGCTCAGGGGGTCACTTTGGTCTTCCCAGTGGTCAGACAGAGCCCGGTGTCTTGCTGTTCACAGCTCCTTCTAAAGGAACCCGAGTCATGTGCTGCAGGTAGGGGTGGGTGTGCTGTGACACCTGGCTGGAGGCGTCAGGGATTTGGATCTGGTGGTTTTTCTGCTGTAACAGATTAAGTGTGAGTCACATTTTTTCTGTTCTCTGTCGGCTGTGGTCATTGAAGGGCCCAAAGATCTGCGGGCTGGTTCTCGGGTTAATCACTGTGGGCATGTCTGGATTAAATCATCAGTTAATGGGAACATTCTACATCCTGGTCCTCAGTGCAGAACCCCCCTTTGTCTGCAGCTGAGGACTGAGGCATCAGCAGAGTTGTGCGTGGAGCTGGGTGGGCAGCTACAGGGCAGGGTGAGGGGCTTTGGGGGAGGAGCAGATGTACAGGGGAAGAGTGCAGAGTGTCATTGTACTGTGCCAACCTCCAGCCGATTGCTTTGGTGACCAGGTGGAACCACGGAGGGTCACCCCGCTGGGTGCTCCCTTGTCTGTTTCCACCAGCCCCTCCAGAGTGCTGCCTGCAGCCCAGGCAGGGAGTAAAAGGGGACAGTGCTGACGTAATAGACTTAGGCTTCTGTGAGGTGTTTGACTTGGTACCGCGTGACATTTTGATTTCAAAACTAGAGAGAGAGAAGAGTATCTTGGCGTACATTAAAGGGGTTAAAAGCGGGCTAACTGATTGGTCTCAAAATGTGATTGTCAGTGGTGAATCGTCATTGAACAGGTGGGTTTCTCGTGGGATCCCTGGGGATCGGTTCTTAGTCCTACATTACTTAACATTTTTATCAGGGGTCTGGAAGAAAACAAAATCATCACTGATAAAGTCTGCAGATGACACAAAAATTGGAGGCGGGGTGTGTGTGTGTGTGTGTGTGTGTTAAATACCGAAGAGGACAGGTCACTGATTCAGAGTGATCTGGATCGCTTGGTAAATTAGCCTGACGCTACATGTAAATGTTACATCTAGGAACAAAGTGGGTAGGCTGTACATACGCGCTGAGGGACTCTAGCCTGGGCAGCAGTGTCTCTGAAAAAGCTTTTGCAGGCGGTGGATAATCAGCCGAACACGAGCGCCCGGTGTGACACTGTGGCCAGAAGGGCTAATGAGATCCCGGGGATGCATAAACAGGGGAATCTCGAGTAGGAGCAGAGAGGTTATTTCACCTCTGTACATGGCACTGCTGCGACCGCTGCAGGAATCCTGTGCCCAGTTCTGGTGTCCTCAGTTGAAGAAGGATGAAGATAAACTGGAGAGGGTTCAGAGGAGAGGCAAGAGAATGATTAAAGGATTAGAAAACCTGCCTCATCCTGATAGACTCAAGGAGCTCAATCTATTTAGCTTAACAAAAATAATGTTGAGGGGTGACTTGATCACAGTCTATAAGTAGCTACCTGGGGAACAAATATTTAATACTGGGCTCCTCAGTCTTGCAGAGGAAGGTCTGACATGATCCAATGACTGGAAGTTTGAAACTAGGCAAATTCAGACTGGAAATAAGGCGTATCATAGAATCATCATAGAAGATTGGGGTTGGAAGGGACCTTAGGGAGGTCATCTAGTCCAACCCCCTGCTCAAAGCAGGACCAACCCCAACTAAATCATCCCAGCCAGGGCTTTGTCAAGCTGGGCCTTAAAAACCTCTAAGGATGGAGATTCTCCCACCTCCCTAGGGAACCCATTCCAGTGCTTCACCACCCTCCTAGCGTAGATTTTTGACAGTGAGGGTAATTAGCTATTGGAACAATTTATCAGGGGCTGTGGTAGATTTTCCATCACTGAAATTGAAGAGTGGATGTTTTTCTCACAGATCTGCTCTAGGAATTACTTTGAGGCAGGTCTCTGGCCGGTGTTATAGATGATCACAGTGGTCCCTTCTGGCCTGGGAATCTATGAACGTCTGACTCACTAAAGCTAGCTGGCACTATGAAAGAAATTGGTCCCAGGGCTGTGCCGAAGGGACACGGTGACTTACCAATGGAGCAGGGCCTGGAGACCAATATTCCCCTTAGAAAAGGGACGGTCAGGAGAATTCAGCCCTGCCTAAGCCAGAGGAGAGGCAATTATGCCCCCTGCTCCGGGGCTCATTTCAGTCCTGGTGCAGGGTAGGGCAGCCATCTGTGAGCCATTGTAGTGTCTGCAGAATCTCTAGGATGTCATAACTTTCTGGCCTGTCCCCTCCTGCCTGCTCTTTGCCCACCCCACAGTGCCCCGTGCAGGGGGACCAGGTACAGGGATGTTCCTCTAGAAGGTGCCCTCAGGGCAATGCAGCTGCCATATAGCCCGTTTGTACTGGCTATGCCAGCACGAAGGTTCTGCCGGGCACAGTGACTGGGGCACAACGTCTCTGTGATACTGTCTGTGCACCTGGAGAAATGAGGCTTTTCTCTCCTCCTTCTGCACGCCCATGTCCTTGCTCTCTCCTACCCACATTCAGGCCTGCTCTACACTCAAAAATTAGACCAACCTAGCTACGTGCTGTAGTTGGGTCGACCTAACCCTCGGTGTAGATGTGGCTAGGTCAACAGAAGGATTCTTCTATCAACGTAGGTACTGCCTCTTGGGGAGGTAGATTACCTACATCAATGGAACCCCCGCTTCTGCTGATGTAGGAAGTGTCTGTGCTCCAGCGACACTGCAGCAGTGCCGTAGCTGTGCCGCTGATGTGGCTGTAGTGTAGACATGTCCCAGGGTCAGCCACCACGGTGCCGGCTAGGGTGACCAGACATCCCGATATTTAGGTGTTTGTCCCGATATTTCGCTCCACCGGCAGCACTCGGCTTTTTTTTCTTTTCTTTTCCTTCCTCCGCCGGCTTATTTTTTTTTTTTTTTTTTTGCTCCGCCGGCAGACACCCCCTTCCCCCAATGTGTCCCAATATTTTCTTCCTCTCGTCTGGTCACCCTAGTGCCGGCTCAGAGGCTGCTGGAAAGGGAATGCTTCTCTCTGGCAGGCTTGGAGATGATGGTAGTAGCTGGGGTGTTAACAGGAGGCAGCTGAGCGCCAGGCCAGGGTGGAGGTGTGGGAAGGGAACGTGGCAGTGTGGTTGGAGAGAGAAGTAAAGTTTTGCAGCTGTGTAATACACTGACAAGGGAACTCCCAGGCCCAGGAGCAGGATGGATGGTGGGGGAGAGCGAGCCAGGGAAGCGGTTGAGATAACGGGAGGGAGGAAGACCAGCGGGCGAGCCAGTGAAAAGAGCCAGCGCAGCCAGGGGGCTCGGATTGGCTCCTGGGCAGACACAGTTATTGAAACATTTCATTGCAGCCAACAGAGCCGTCCCTTGTCCAAGCTAAATGTAAAAATCCCATTACAGCCCCGATAGCATCGTGGCAATGGGTGTCAGGACGGAGTTTCTCCGAGATCAATTATAGATATGGCGGAGGGGCTTGTGAAGGGAAAGGCGCATCCTAATGCGCTCGCTGCGGGGTGGGGGTTGCGTGTCCTCCCAGCGGGGAAGGGAGGGGAGGGGCAGCGGGCAGGCCTTAAACTCCCTGAATCTCTGCGACAACTAAAGGGACGAACTGGCCTGAGATCAGAACGGGCCCTTTTGGGTCTGCGTGATCAGCCTCCATCTTTGAACAGGAAAGGCCAGTCCCTGGAGTACTCCCGGGGCAGGTGCTGTGTTGGGTCATAGGCCCCCACACGCCCCAGGGCAGGGGCCAGGCAAGCGTGGGGCAGGGCCAGAGCAGAACACTGGGGAGAGTCTCAGGGGCCCCAGGCAGTGTTGCACTGTAAGGCCCCCAGGCACCTGGCGATTTGGGGCTGTCATAGAGGCGGCTGGTGCCCTTGGCAGAGATCAGTGCAGCCAGGACCTCTAATATACAGCAGCCTCCTGCGAGTGCCTGTAGGTTGCTCCACAACAGTACAGACTGCCCTGTAGCGTGGCCTCACCTGACATGTCCTGGTGTTGGGACTTGCATGGAGGGGATGGGGGGGGCATCAGTATAGGGTGGCCTGGGACATACCAGTGAAGTGCCGTCACTGGGGAATTCTCCATCAATCCCTTGTGTCTGTTTACAGCCTCTGTACCCTACCACAACATCTTGTAGGGGCCGGGCAGGGGACCTGAAACCTCAAGGCTGTGCCAGCCTCTCTAGGACATTATACTTCTCCCAGGTCCCTGGCTTTGGGCGGGACAGCGGGGTAAAGCTTTCTGTGCCAGCCTTGGACAGATACGATGGGATTTGCTGGAGCGCCTACAGTGTGGGCAGAAGCCAGGAGGAGATGGAAGGGTTGAAGGGGACATGCAGGCAGATTCAGAGGCATTTGTACAACCCCGCGTCTCAGCGAGGACGGACAGACAGACAAGGAGGGAGGAATAGCAGAGGGAGATCCCGGTAGATATGAAAGGTGTTGGGAAATGGACCTTCCAAGGAGGAACGTCCAGGGAGTAGGGGCTGAAGGAAGCCCAGAGGGAGTCCTGCTTGGAGCAGAACATGGCCCGCCATGCATGCCAGGTGTAGTACGGTAGGTGCTTGTGATCACAGGGACCAACGCGCTCTGGGTGTCTCGGGGTCCGTGCTAGTGGTCATGGGGACCAGTGTCCTCCAAGGGTCAGACATAGAGGCTCTGAGGACAGAAGAATGGGCAGGTTCTCCAGGATGAACCACTCAGTCCTCTCTCTTGTAAGGAGGTGGGTTGTTAACGAGATTCCCAAGCGACTGATGAGCACAGAGCTGGACTGGCTGCTGCAAGCAGTGACACATACTGTGTTTATACAGTTCCTACCATGGTGGGGTCCTGGCCCATGATGGGCTCCTATGTGCGCTGGTAACACAAATAATACTACAGAGATGGAAAAGCCGCGCTAGTCCTGTCCATCCCGCTCCAGAGAGCACCTGGACATTGTTGTGTCTGTTCTCGGGAAATTCTGAAAAAATTCTTCAATCTGAATCGAAACAAAAAAACAAAATTTCCCATGGAATGAAAATTTAAAAAAATTCTGTTGAGAACCATTGAAATGCTTCATTTCAAGTTGATTCTTTTTATTTTGACTTTTATATTATGCAAGCCTATTAAATATAATACATTCTATGTATTATTAACTAAACTAATGAAACAGAAATAGGATGAAATGTGATATTTCAATGTAATATAAAAGTCAAAATGAAGGAAAGTCGGATGATATCAAACCCAGACATTTTGGCCTGATCAGAGTGAAATGTTTCGCTGCTATCCAATGGAAAGGAGAAAGTTGGAATGATTCCTTTTGACTTTCTCTCATAAAGAATTGTGTGAGAATCGACCGGCTTCCGGGAAATGTTTCGGGTTTGACGGAGCTGCAGTTCCCGATGTCAGTGCTGGCCCAAGCAGCTCTCGCCAGCCGGGGCTGCCGGCGCCTTGGTGCAGTGACCGTAGCCAGTCAGGTGCTCGGGCTTCCGCCACTTGCCTGGGAGACTCATGAAGCCTATGGCTTGGCATGGCAGCCTCCGGCTGTGGCCCAGTCTGACCGGGCTGAGAGGAGAGGAGGGAATTTGAAAGTGGTCTAGAAAGTGAGTGAACAGAGGAGGGGGAAGGCGAGTGAGGTGGGGGAGAGCCGGGCTGTGTCTTCTCTTTGTTTTCCTAGCAGCAGGACTGGGGGAGGTGCAGTGACTCAGGCCGTGTGCGGCTCTGAACTCCACATGCTGGTTAATAACACAGTGGCCTGCAATCCAGTCTTCTTGGGGCAGCTGGCTCAAGACCTGCACCACAGCAAGTGGGGGAGCACCCTTGGGTGCCACGCTGGCAGAGGCAGCCCGGTGGGACTCAGTGACAGGCGGGATGGAGGGGTTGGAGCTGGAAGGTGTTTGGGGAAGGTGCCAGGCCTGACGGCCCAGCTTTGGATTCCCACGGCTGGCTGGGCTCCTGGAAAGTCCAGGGAGAATGGGAACAGGAGAGGGGCCATCCACGGAGAGAGAGTGCGTTTGCAGGGATAATAACCATCCCCACCAGAGTCTGAGACCCAGGACTGCCCCATCCCCATGGGGCTGAGCAGAGTAGCCTGTGGGCAGGGTAACATTTGGCCTAGACACCAATGAGAGCTGGGGCCCAGCACTGCTTGCGTCTACAGAGATGGGCCTGGTCTCTAAACTGGCTCACTGAACGAAAAGGGCATGGGGGGCAGGGGTCAGGGACGGAGGGGTGTGAGGTGGGTGGGGTGCCATGTGGGGGTTTGGGAGGGAAGGATACAGGGTACAGTGGTGAAGATGGAGGGAGAGGCATATGGCCCCCTGTGGAGGGGGCTGTGAGACCTCATGGGAAGTGGAGGATGGAGGAGTATGGCCCCCTGAAAGAATGGGGCTGGAGGAGAGAGGGAGGGAGAGTCGGTGGCTGGGGTCAGTGGGATCTGACCCCTCTTGGGGAGGGGCTGTGTGTGTCCGGCTGAGATGTCCTGGGAGTCTGTTTGCCTGGTGTCCCTGTCTCAGATCTCTTCCACGGCACAGCCCCTGTGGAGAATATGGGATACGGGATCCCTTCTCTCCTGCATGACAGCACACCAGAGCCTTTCCCAGGAATCCCTGGGGCAGAGCCTGGCCTGCCAGTGCTGGGCGCCCAGGCACAGTGCAAGGCAGAGAGGGCCTGGGAGAGCTCACAGGCCTTTCCTGTGGCTGTAGCCTTCCCCAGGAGCAGGCCTTCTGCAGGAAGGTGCTGAGTGCTGCCCGCTCGCCAGCCACCCCCACCCCGGGCTGTGGGGCGCTGGGTCTGTGAACGTGGGAGCCTCCAGGCCTGTTTGCCAAAGCCCGCTGCTGAGAGAGCCGGGCAGCGCAGCTGTCCCTGGGCTTAGTCACACCTGAGCTGTGGAAGGGCTGCAGGGAGAGCCCTTTGGGGGGGCTCCCTCCCTGTGGGGCTCAGCCCAGCCCTGGCAGCCCCATTGCTGGGCCCCCACAGCAGGGGAGAGGGAAAGGATCGGTGATGGCACCGTGAAAGGGCCTTTGGTTCCCAACCTGCTTCTCTTATAGGGATCTGGGGAGCTGTGACCTCCCTTTCCTCTTCCCTCCAGATCCCTCCTTAGCCTTGCCCCATCCCTCAGCAGCCTGGCCCAGAGCGCTAACCCGTACATGTGGCTGGCAGGTTTTCTCGTGTTTCCAGAGGTGGGAGGAAGTCTGGGCCTCTTTCCAACAGCAAAACACAAGCATATAAAAGCCGGCCTTCAGTGTGAAGTACTATCAGATGGCCCGGGCAGCTTGCACGGCACCCGGCCCGCAGAGGTGGAGCACTCCGCTTGCCTGAGCTGTATTATTAATGCATTTCATTTGGAAGATGCATCCCGAGTGATTAAAAGGCCCCAAACGCTGCTAAAGAGCTGGGAAAGTTGCAAGCTTTCTCTGCAGGGCTTTTCATCTGGGTAATACAATGCAAACCTGCTTGAGGCACCGCACAAGAGAGATTTATTGAGGAAGTTCATGCATCTCACAGCTTAAGCTCTTCTAAGCTTGCAGCCATGGCACAAAAGGATTTGGGAGCAGTTAACAATTCTGTGTGGTTAAGAGATTTCCATTCCCCTGGGCCCTGCTGCCCAATCCCACAGGGCCCCACAGGGGAGACTGAGTGAGTAGCACTGCTTGTCCTCTGCCCAGACACAATCCCTTCCCTGCTTCTTTCCCTTGTGTTTGCCAGGGTCTCATTAACATGCTGCAGCCGAACGCCCCTCCCCCAGGCCTTCCCTCCAGAGACACAGCCTCCTGGCTTCTCCTTCTTCCTCACTTTCTCCTTCCCTCTGCCTCTGCGGTTTTTCTCCGTGCCCCGTCCCTTTGTCTGGACTCCCTCCCCACCCCATGCACTGTAGTCTCTGGCTCTGCCTCTCTCGTTCATTGGCTCTGTGCTGGGGTGTCAGAGGCAGAGCTATTGTCGTGCGCTCTGCTAGGTCTGTTTGTACCAGACTCTGAAATCAAGCGCTCCCTTTGATAGCGGTGTCCCTCTGCCTGCTTGCGAAGGCTTCTGGCTAAACGCTAAAGCCAGGTGGTAGGTGAGAAGCAGCTGCCCATGGACCCGCAGTGGCAGGGTCCCGTGGCCTCCCCTTTGGATTTGCGTGGTGTGTCTCGGTGTATAGGCCTGATGTGTCTTGTACATACAGCACAGTGGGTCCTAGCCCAGCACCACTGCAGTAACACTCCTTGCCCCATTGGAGTCAACGGGACATTCCCCGCAAGTTCCGTAGGGCGAGGATTTCACCCGCGCTCCACAGGCTGTTTCCATGGCTCTCCGAGGCGTTTCTAGAGAAAGGCAAGAACTCTCCTTTGACTGTCCCTGGTGGCTCGGTACTCTGGGCTCTCCAGAGAGGGATGCTGCACGCGGGACAAGCCTCACTCCCAGAGTTTCGTGTCAGAACCGTGTTCTTTAACCCCCCGACTGAGTGATTAGCGGCTTAGCCAGACACCGGCCAGTTGTGGTTGCTGCATGGCTGCGGCTGATCCACACAGACACGAATTGCTGTGCCAGGCTACGTGGCTGCTGTTGCTTCCTTGAGAGCCGTATGCAGAGCATTGTCTGCGTGCACGAAGCTCCCATTGCCCTCCTGAGGGAGGGACAACGCCGCGAAAGGGTGAGCGTTTCTCCCGTGTCGGTGTGAACTTCCTGACACGCCCAGGGACCCGTGGTGCTGCTGGGTACAGCTGTGTGCCCCTGTGACACAGAGGCCTGTGGGCAGGTTTTATCACTTTGCCTTCAGGCTGTTCTGGGGAGCCACACACCAGAATGGGATTCATTCCAGGGCATTGGATGTGAATGGCATCGGGACATGGAAAACATTCGCCGTGCACAGGAAGTGGTGTGCCCTGCGGATATTAGCCCCGTCCTAGCATGGTCCCATCTGCGTGGGGTGCGTTTTTGGCTACGTGACTCCCGGTGTGTGCTGGTTCTTGGGCTCTGGTGCTGCTGGACCCTGCTGATGTGGGTCCCATTCTCTGGGCGCCCCTCTTGGTCTGTGCAGGCAGAATGCTGCTCCTTTCTTTCCTCCTCCTGCATTCTTTTCCCTCCTGTTTCTCGCTGACCCCTGCGTGTTGTGAATCCAATTAGCACCGCCATGGGGATCACAGCTGCACAGCATCAGGCTATTAACGACACTGAGCATGCTCAGTGCCTCAGAGCCCCGGGAGGTGCCAGCCTGTTCTGCTTGTAATTCTGGGACAGCGCTCGGGCTCCCGGCGATGGGAAAGGGGCTGGGGGAGGGGCAGACACATGAGTTAGGTGGCATATGTCCCCTGTAAGTTCAGCTCCTAGCCAAGCCTGCGATGGAGATGTCCCTGAATAGTGAGTGCGTTCCCCGGCGAGGATGCAGGTCGCCCCCCGCACCCACTGTGTGCTCTGGTGGGGGAGGGGAGGATCCACTTTCCTGGAGGGGCTTGGTCCTTTTCGGTGGGGGTAGGGTGACCAGATCTCCCGATTTTATAGGGACAGTCCCGATTTTTGGGTCTTTTTCTTGTATAGGCTTCTATTACCCCCCACCCCCGTCCCGATTTTTCACACTTGCTGTCTGGTCACCTTAGGGAGGCTGCTCAGTGAGGAACAGAGCTCTCTCGGGAGCGGAGGCTCTTCCCCAGAGGTTACGCTGACCTTCCCAAAGAGCCAGGGAAAGCAGGGACTCTGCAGGGAACTGCTCTGTCGGTTTGCCTTTAAGACGCAGTTTGTGGTCAGAGTTTTTCCAGCAAGGCTTGTCTGCAGGGGGAAATGGCCCGGAATAGCTGTTCTGGAATATCTCCCCATGCGGACACTTACTCTGGAATACTTCTAGAGCTTTACATCCCTGCCCATCTTCCTGATGAGTTCTGGAGAGAGCTCTTCTCGTTACCTGTTCTAGCACCACTAAGCTCTGCCCTCCTCCTGCTGCATCACAAGAGGAGAAACCTGGACCTGGAAATCAAACCCAGAACAGGGTCCATACAATCACTAGGAAAGAGAGAATGTGAACGTAAAGATGGCTAGAGCAGGGGACTGACTGGGTGCCATGCCTTTGGGTTCTGCCACTGACTGATCTCAGACTAATTGTTTATCTTCTAACTTCCCGTCTGTAAAATGGAGATGATGATACTTCCCAGACACCGGGGTGTGGGCTTGTTTGTTGTAATTCATCACTGCGTTGAAGCACTCTGAGATCCTCAGATGGAAGGTGCAGTGTTCTCTTCTGCCAGATGTATTCCCCCGGAAATGGACAGCACCAGATTTGTGGAAATAGGAAACCCCACAGCTTGGCTAGTCCTCCATGGGGGCTAATTTTATGGTGTGCTCGTGGGGGAAGTGGCTTTGAGGAAGCTCTGAAGATGACTATGTGGTGCTGCCCCAGGTAGGTCTAAGGAGGGGTGCCCATGGTGATGCTCAAGGGGCCCATTCTGTCACTTTCAGCAATGGAGGAAGGACCACGGCTAAGAAAGGAGACTGAATTAAAAACAAATCAAGGGGGGCGGGTTCGTTTTTACCCATCTAAGCCAGGACCTGGAGACTACCGCACAGAGGACAGCCAAAGGCCCAAGATAGGTGCAGTCCCATCCCTCTCTAACAGGAGTCAGAGGGAATGGGGTAGGCATGTACTGGTGGTGGGTGTCACAGTTCATGGCAGTTGCCACCTGTATTTCCTCTGAATTCTTCCCCAAGGGCACTCATTCCAGACTCCTGTCTCTTCAGCCATTGCCCTTCTTTGGCATAGACCCACGTCCCTCTCCCCTCTTGGTTTTTCCAGGCTGCACCATAAGAACTGCCATACTGGGTCAGACCAATGGTCCGTGTAGCCCAGTATCTTCTCTCCAACAGAGGCCAGTACCAGAGCTTCAGAGAGAGTGTACAGAACCGTTTAATGTTGGAGAGATCCACCCCTCAGCTCCTGACTTTTGGCAGCCAAAGATTTAGGGATGCCCCAAGCATGGGGTTGTCCCCCGACCATCTTGACTTAATAGCCTTTGATGGACCTACCCCCCCCCCCATTAATTTATCTAATTATTTTTTGAACCCTGTTATACTTTTGGCCATTACAACATCCTGTGGCAATGAGTTCCAGAGGTTAATTGTGTACTGTGTGAAAAAGTACTTCCTCTTGTTTGTATTCAGCCTGCTGCCTATTAATTTCGTCAGGTGACCCCTGTTTTTTATATTGTGGGAAAGTGTAAATAACATTTCTCTATTCACTATTTCCAAGCCACTTATGATTTTATAGATCTCTATCATATCCCCCCTTAATTGTCTCTTTTCTAAGCTGAACAGCCTAATTTTTTAGTTTCTCCTCATATGGAAGCTGTTCCACACCCCTGATCATCTTTGTTGCCCTTGTTAAAACCGTTTACAGTTCCACTATCTCCTTTTTTAAAATGGGGCGACCAGAACGGAACACAATATTCAATGTGTGGATGCATCATGATTTATATAGGGACATGATGATATTTTCCATCTTATTTCCTATCCCTTTCCTAATCGTTCTTAACAGTCCGTTAGCCTTTTTGACAGCTGCTGAGCATTGAGCTGATGTTTCCAGAGAACGATCCACAATGACTCCAAGATCTCTTTCTTGAGTGGTGACAGCTCATTTAGACCCCAGCATTATGTATGTGTCATTGGGATGATTTTTTCCAATGTGCATTACTTTGCACTTACCAATGTTGAATGTCATCTGCCATTTTGTTTCCCAGTCATCCAGTTTTATGAGATACCTTTGTAACTCTTTGCAGTCTGCTTTGGACTTAACTATCTTGAATAATTGTGTATCATCTGCAAACTTTGCCGCTTCATTGTTCACTTCCTTTTCCAGATCATTAATGAATATGTTGAATAGCACCGGTCCCAGTACAGATCCTTGGGAGAGCCTGTTGTTTACCTGTCTCTATTGTGAAAACTGATCATTTATTAATTCCTTTGTTTCCTATTTTTAACCCTTTACTGATCCATGAGAGAATCTTCCCTGTTATTCCCTGATTACTTAGTTTCTTTAAGAGCCTTTGCTGTGGGACCTTGTCAAAAGTTTTCTGAAAGTCCAAGTACACTACAGCAGCTGGATCACCCTCATCCATATGCTTGGTGATTCCATCAAAGAATTGTAATAGATGGATGAGGCATGACTTCTCTTTCAAAAAGCCGTGTTGACTCTTCCACAACAAATCATGTTTATTTATAAGTCTGATAATTCTGTTTTTTACTATAGTTTATACCAATTAGCCTTGTACTGAATTTGAGTTTACTGGCCTGTAATTGCCAGGATCGGCTCTGGAGCTCATTTTAAAAATTGGCATTACATTACTATCCTCCAGTCACCTGGTACGCAGGGTGGTTTCAGTGATAGTTACATACTATAGTTAGTAGTTCTGCAATTTCATATTTGAGTTCCTTCAGAACTCTTAGGTGAATCCATCTGGTCCTCGTGACTTGTTACTGTTTCATTTATCAGTTAGTTCCAAAACCTCCTCTGTTGACACATCAATGTGGGACAGTTGTTTAGATTTCTTGTCCAAAAAGAATAGCTCTGCTGTGGGTGTCTCCCCCACATCCTCTGCAACAAAGACTGATGCAAAGACTTCATTTAGCTTCTCTACAATGGCCTTGTCTTCGCTGAGTGCTCCTTTAACATGTTGGTCAAGTAGTGGCCCCACTGCCTGTTTGGCAGGTTTCCTGCTTCTGGTGTCCTTAAAAAAATTCTTACTGTTAAGTTTTTGCATCTTTAGCAAGTTGCTTATCAAATTCTTTCTTGGCCTGCCTGACTATTCTTTTACACTTAAGCTTCCAGGCTTTGTGCTCCTTCTTCTTATCCTCACTAGGTTTCGATTTCCAAATTTTAAAGGATGCCTTTTTCCCTCTAATGACCTCCATTACTTTGCTGTTTAGTTCCCTGCCTACACTGTTATTCCCAGCAACCAGAGTGCCTACACAGGCCAGTTCTGGAAACCCTGACACATGATGTTTCTAAAACAAAAATTGCTCCCCAGGACTCCATTCTTGTCAACAGCGACTGGGGCTAGAAGGGCCTGCAACTCCATCTTGCAGTCTGCCTCGGGCTGGGGACCCCAAGGCTTCCAGGCCAGCTTGGCTCCGCGGGCTGCCCAACTACCGAGTGGGATCTCTGGACTGAGGCACTCTGGAGTCAGAGCCCCTGGAAGCCTGTCCCAGGACTTCCATGGCAGGGGGCATCCCAGCCCCCAGCAGTTTGCATGGTGGGGCTGTCCTGGAGCCATGGACCCTGGAAGACCACCTCCCTCGTAGGTCCCCAGGCGAGCTGGCAGTGAACCAGGCTGATCTTTTGGAGCTCAACAAAAATTTGTTCAACCTGACCTGTTTTCGTGAAACATTTCAGGTTCGAGGAATTGGCATTTTCCAGTGAAGCTCTGTTTCATTGCAAATTCTCCAGCCATCTCTAGATTCAATCACAAGCTCACTGATCTATTGCTTAGCTGCTGCAGTGCATCGCTTTCTCTATCACTTGTTGAAAACGAACAAGCAAATGCACAGTAAACCAAGTCCAGTTTGCCAGAAATACTGTCTGCATTTGCGGCAGATTCTGGAATGACCTAAGGAACCGGCTTTGATTCAGCTTCCTAATCCTGTTTGGATGAGTATTAATATTTTCCAGTGATTCAATATGCTTCTATTGCATCCAAGAAACAATAGAGGAGCTTCCCTGAAGCTAATTTAATAGCTGTACATTCTCATAGCTTCTAGCTGAAACTCTCAGTAAGCTGTGCGCCTCCTATTGCTAAAATGTTGAACTAAAGTCCTTTAAGGTACGTCTACACTGCAGCTGGGAGCGAGTCTCCCAGTGCGGGTCGGCAGACTTGTACTAGCAGGGCTCGTGCTAGCACGCTAAAATAGCTATGAAGACGTTGCCGTTTGGGCTGGAGCTCAGGCTCCCAAGCCTGGGGGTGGACTTGTGAGACCAAACTTCAGCCCAAACTGCCCCATCTGCACTGCTGTTTTTAACGCACAAGTCTGTGGATCTGGGCTGGGCGGCTCCCTGCCAGATGTATGTGAGAACATATCTTCATTGAGGCCATTTTTCATTAGCCTGTTTTCAGAGCTTCTAATCTCTCCGAGACAAACAGCTCACTGCATTAATTTTAGAATATTGGGGGAAATTAAGTGTGATTAAAGGGCCACAAACTTGGATCTAAAGATGCGTCCAAATTTCACCAAAGTCTGGGGAAGGGAGTAAGGTTGGGTTCCTTGAAAGCTTTATGTTTAAAACCACGGGAAAAACTCTGAAATGTGCAAGGATTCAAGAACAGAAAACGGTACTTTTTTGGGGGGTAAATGAATGCGGGCATATAATCAGACTGGAAAAGCTGTTAGTTAAATGAAGATTATTTCAATCATTTTCTGCACTGTGATTCTGGTCTATGAGGCGCTGCTGTAATAAAAATAATACAGTCGATGGTGTGTACTTAGCTCAAATAAAAACATAAATAATCAAAACCCTTCGGTCTTAGCCCTGTTGAACTCACCACAGGATAGAGGCTGCTAAGCACAAATGAGAGAGACTTTACTTTCCCCTCCACAGTGTATGTATGATTCCTGACTCTGAATATTTGACTTTCATTGAGACTGAAGCAGCTTTTGAGATAAGTGCAGTCATACTCCAGTACAGCTTTGCCCCCAAACAATGGTGTCCGTGTCCAGATGGGGGTTCCCCTCTGATATACTAAGAAGAAAGCATTTGCGCAGTTGATCAATGAACAGATGCAGAAGGATTTTGAGATGACTGACACTGGGACAGTCTGCCCACAGGCTTTGGGGGAGGCAGTTGGGAATAACCATTCCCTTAGATGCAAACCCAAAGAGCTCTTTTAGAAGAGTGGCTGATCTTAGCAAAGCAACTCAAACCTCTTCAACAGCTGATCACTGGCATTGCCTAAGAAACACAAGCTCAAGGTGAAGAAATTTAGTTGCAACTCGAGAACGTTATCACATCTAAGGCTCAAGAAACTCAATCATGTGGCCAATGTTTGGAATTGGGCAATAAAGTTAATCGCCTAGCTTTCAAAACCACGCCATCTCACTCTTGCCCTGTCCGTTATACCTGCATCTGTAACCGAGGGCACTTCTACACCTCATACACTGCTGTATGGAGATAGGAGAGAGCTGTCCTGTCGCTGTAGCCAATCCACCCCCTGAGAAGCGGTAGCTTTGTCGATGGGGGGAGAAGCTCTCCTACCGACATGGTGCTGTCTACATGGGGGGTTATAAACGATATCGCTCAGAGGTGTGGGTTTTTCACACCCGAGTGACGTCGTTATACCGATATAGGTCAGTAGTGTAGACCAGACCTGAGACAATAAAAGGGCAACAGTTAAATAGCAGTAACAGATGCATGTTGTACATGTATTCACCCTAAATGAACTCCTGCTACAATAGAAATACATTGTGGTATCGAAACCACCCAAATCTTGGAGATTACTGAAGAACAGAAAGTGCAATTTGAAGCAAAGATATCAACAGAGAAACTACACAATGCTGTTCCAAAGGGTAATTCTCCAGGGCTGGTTGGCTTTAGCAGTGAATTCTAGAAATCTGTTCAGGAGTTAGAATCATAGAAGATTAGGGTTGGAAGAGACCTCAGGAGGTCATCTAGTCCAACCCCCTGCTCAAAGCAGGACCAACACCAACTAAATCATCCCAGCCAAGGCTTTGTCAAGCCGGGCCTTAAAAACCTCTAAGAATGGAGATTCCACCACCTCCCTAGGGAACCCATTCCAGTGCTTCACCACTCTCCTAGTGAAATAGTGTTTCCTAATATCCAACCTAGACCTCCCCCACTGCAACTTGAGACCATTGCTTAATAGTGCCTTGAATACTTTATAAACATTCGGTCACTCCCTTGGACAAGGAAAATTGTCCAATTCCTGTTTGGAAGCCAATGTAACTGAACTCCTGAAAAATGATAAAAATCCAGAAGACTGAATCTCACACAGGCTAATTTTATCAATTAAACTAGACAATAACGCACTGAAAAAGCCTCAGGAACCAGCTGCCTCTAGCCCTGTCACTGCTGATTTTCACCGAGCGCTCTCGCTTTATTTAAGGCCGAGCTACAAATCACATTTGTCAAATGGCAAATATCATTAAAGAAATGCAAACATCACCGCCTTTTTCTGGCATCAGATGTGGAGAAGGCATGCTATAGAGTGCTCTGGGGCGATCTCTTTGTAGAACTGGAGATATTTAGTTTCAGACATCAACCAATTACCTCCATCAAACTGTTCCACGGCTCGCCACATGCCTTCCTTTATTTGAATAGCTGCAGAGCAGAGATGAAGGGCCAGGTTTTTAAAGGCATTTACGTGAATAACGATGCTGATAGGCACCAAGTGGGATTTTCAAAAGTGTCTAAGCAGTTTAGGTGCCTAACTCCCATTGGTTAATGCAACAAGGTGCTTAAAATCAATGCGCATTAGCGGCCAAACCTACTTCGGTTCTTCTGAAAATCCCATTGTTGCCTATTTGCATCTTCTGGCACCTCAGTACCTTTGAAAATCTAGCCTTTTCTCCTTAAAGAGCAGTGCAAAGCAAGGGCGGCCGGGTTTCCTGTGTCCATTGTGTATCCATCTCCATCTCCTGTCTCCAGACAGTGCATCACAACCACAATAAAGAACATAAAATGGTATCTTGGCAGATGAATCCTATGTTAACTCAGTGAAATTGAAGCCTCCAGACAGCCGCGAGGCCTACAGCATTGTAGCCAGCTTTCATTTAACTATGGCCAAGTAAGAGGCTTAGGCACCCGTCCAACAAGACTCCCCATTTCCATTTTCATATCTGTGATCCCCTGAGGAATTCACATGCTTGGAGATATGAATCTGCAGCCCTTTCCATACACCTTACATCATGGCTTTCAGAGATCTACCACTACTAGGAACTGGAGAGCCTTTTGGGAAAGGAGAAGTCTATACAGGAAGGATGGGCGGGCTCCACGTAAACCAAAACGGGACCAGACTGCTGACACACACAATTAAAAAGGTCATAGAGGAGTTTGTAAACTAAGGGCTGTGGCTGAAGAGCACACGGTTCGGACAGAGACGTTCCTTAGAGCAGTGGTTCTCAACCTGTGCTCCGCGGATCCCAGAGGATCCACGGACTATGTTTAAGGGGTCCGAGAAAGACTTAGACTGAAAACTGACTGAATAGAATTCAACTATCTTTACAGACAGTAGATTTCCAAAAGGGTCCACACCTCCATTTGAAATTGTGTAGGGGTCTGGAAATGAAAAAAACACTGCCTTAAAGGAGGATTTATTAAAGGGGATACTCGATATCCCCGTAAAGAGGAGCGGATAGAAGTTGATAAAGCACAGGTAGGAACTGGAGAGAAAGTCAAACGAAAAAGAGTCCCCATTCAGTTACATCACATAAAGGCAAATGTTATAAGTACTTGTATACAAATGCAAGAAGTCTAAATACTAAGATGGGTGAACTTGAGTGCCTGGTATAAAATGAAGATACTGATATAATAGGCATCATAGTAACTTGGTGGAATGATGATAATCAATGGGTAATACCAGGATGCAAGACATATAGGCAGGACAGAGTAGGTTGTGCAGGTTAGGGAGTGGCACTATATGCGAAAGAAAGCATAGAGTGAAATATAGTAAAAATCTTAAATGACTCAACAATATCTGAGAATCTCTATGGATAGAAATTCCATGCTTGAATAATAAGAGTAAAGTATTAGGAATATACTACTGACCACCTGACCAGGATGGTGGTGGTGATTGTGAAATGCTCAGGGAGATTAGTGAGGTTACGAAAACATAAAACTCTGTAATAATGGGGGATTTGAACTATCCCTACATTGACTGGGTACATGTCACATCAGGACGGGATGCAGAGATAAAGCTTCTTGACACCATAAATGACTGTATCTTGGAGCAGCTAGTCCTGGAGCCCACAAGGAGCACACAGGATCTGGTCCAAGAGATGAATAAACCTGAACCGCTCAGTAATAGCAACCATAATGTAATTAAATTTAAAATCCTTGTAGGGAGGGGGGAAATACCAACGAAACCCACCACAGTAGCATTTAATTTCAACAAGGGAACCACATGAAAATGAGGAAGCTAGTTAATTGGAAGCTAAAAGGAACAGTCACAAGATGAAACGCCTGCAAGCTGCATGGAAACTATTTAAAAACACCATAATAGAGGCTCCAACTAAAATAATTATAATAAAACCATTAAGCCTAGGTCCAAAAAAATAAAAAAATGCCACCATGGCTAAACAGCAGCGTAAAAGAGATGGTTAGAGGCAAAAAGACATCCTGTAAAAATTGGAAGTCAAATCCTACTAAGGAAAATAGAAAGGAGCATAAACTCTGGCAAGTCCAGTGTAGATGTACAATTAGGCAGGCCAAAAAAGAATTTGAAGAGCAAATAGCAAAAGACACAAAAACTTAACAGCACTATTTGTTAAGCACATCAGAAGCAGGAAGCTGCCAAACAAACAGTGGGGCCACTGGACGATTGAGGAGCTAAGGAGCACTCAAGGAAGACGATCGTTGGAGACAGGGCCGGCTCTAGGTCTTCTGCCGCCGCAAGCAAAAAAAAAAAAAAAAAAAACACCTCCCGGAATGCTGCCCCTGGAATTGTGCCGTCCCAAGCACCTGCTTGGTTTGCTGGTGCCTAGCGCCGGTCCTGACTGCAGAGAAGCTAAATGGATTCTTTGCATCGGTCTTAAGACACTGCAGAGGATGTGAGGGAGATTCCTACACCTGAGCTGTTCTTATGAGGTGTGAGATCTGAGGCGCTGGCCTAGCCCGAGGTATCAATAGAGTAGATTTTGGAACAAATTGATACATTAAACAGTAATAAGTCATCAAGGCCAGGTGGTATTCACCCAAGAGTTCTGAAGGAACTCAAATATGCAATTGCAGAACTACTAGCTGTGATATGTAACCTATCGCTTAAGTCGGCCTCTATACCAGATGACTGGAGAATAGCTAATGTAACGCTGATTTTTATAAAGTGCTCCAGAGGTGATCCTGGCAATTAGAGGCCAGTAACCTTCACTTCAGTACCAGGCAGATTGGTAGAAACTGTAGTAAAGGACAGAATTATCAGACATATAGATAAATATGATTAGTTGGGGAAGAGTCAAAATAACTTTTGTAAAGGGAAATCATGCCTCACCAATCTATTAGCATTCCTTGAGGGGGACAACAAGCAGGTGGGTAAGGATGATCCAGCTGGTATGCTGTTCTTGGCCTTTCAGAAAGCCTTTGACAAGGTCCCTCATCAAAGGCTCTTAAGCAAAGTAAGCAGTCATAAGATAAAGAGGGATGGTCCTCTCGTGGATCAGTAACTGGTTAAAGGACAGGATGAATGTATGGTCAGTTTTCACAATGGAGAGAGGCAAACAGCAGGATTCCTGAAGCGTCTGTATTGGGACCGGTGCTGTTCAACATATTCACTAATGTTCTGGAAAGAGGAGTGAACAGTGAGGTGACAATGTTGTAGACAATACAAAATTACTCAAGATAGTTAAGTCCAAAGCCGATTGCAAAGGGATCTCATAAAACTGGGTGACTGGGCAACAAAATGGTGGGTGGCATTCAACGTGGATAAGTGCAAAGTAATGTACATTGGAAAACATAATCCCAACTACACATACAAAATGTTAAGGGTCTAAACTAGCGGTTACCATGCAAGAAAGAGATCTTGGAGTCATCATGGATAATTCTCTGAAAATTTCAAATCAATGTGCAGTGAAAAAAGTTTACAGAATGTTAGGAGCCATGAGGAAAGGCATAGATAAGACAGAAAATATCATAATGCCACTATATAAATACATGGTATGCCCACACCTTGAATACTGCGTGCAGTTCTGCTTATCCCCACTCAGAAAAGATCTATATTAGAATTGGAAAAGGTATAGAGAAGGGCAACAAAAATATTTGGGAGTATGGAACAGCTTCTATATGAGAGGAGATTAAAAAGACTGGGACTGTTCAGTTTAGAAACGAGCTGACTATACTGGGGTATGATAGAGGTCTATAAAATCATGAATGGCATGGAGAAAGTGAACTGGGAAGTGTTATTTACCCCTTCACAAGAACCAGAGTCACTCAATTCAATTAATAGATAGGAACTTTAAAACAGACATAAGGAAGTACTCCTTCAAACAATGCACGGTCAACCTGTGGAAATCATTGCCAAAGGATGTTGTGAAGGCCAAAAGTATAACTGGGTTCAAAAAAGAATTAGATAAATTAATGGAGGGTAGGTCCATCAATGGCTATTAGCCAAGATGGTCAGGGAGGCAACTCCATACATTGAGTGTCCCTAAGTTTCTGACTGCCAGGTGCTGGATTGGATGACAGGAGATGGATCACTTGATAATTACTCTGTTCTGTTCATTCCCTCTGAAGCTTCTGGCACTAGCCATGGTTGCAAGACAGGAAACTGGGCTAGATGGACCATTATGGTCACACTTATTTCTTATGTTCACTATCTCTGTTTGGCTAAGTCGACTTGATAACAAACCCGCAAGCACCATGGTTCCTCCAAGCCCTCCCAGTACTCCCAACTTCTTGATGAAACCAAAAAGCTATGTGTGATGCTACGGAAAAATACTGAGACTCAGGCTCCAAAGACAGAAAGGTTTGGAACTGATATATTTTACAAACACTCACAACAATATCCTCACATCCCAAGCACAGAAGCAGTATATTGTTTTCCTTTTATTCTTTCCAATCTGACTTATGGAGAAGATGCTTTGCATCTTCAGGAGATCGGATAACATCCTTTTCATGGGACCATGCGGCAAGTATGGAAAAACACAGTCAGATATCTTGGTTCAATGCCAAAATTCTATCTGACTCCTTGGATATGCATGATCCCAGCTTTCCTGAAGGAGAAGATACCAACTCTAAAAGATGAGATATCAAAGGACTATCAACCTTTAGAGACTTTGTCCAAGGCTTAACACTGCTGAACTTTGAACAGATCAGAATTCAATTTATTCTGCCCTTTTGGTCCTGCTAGTGAAGGCAGGGGGCTGGACTCAATGACCTTTCAGGGTCCCTTCCAGCTCTATGAGATAGGTATATTCCTGTTAAGGATAATCAATGACAGAAATTATGTGAATGCCTTTATGAGTTTCTATTTGCAGTGCTTACAAATAAACGCAGTATTTTCTCATTTGCCATTTTCATTCTGTTTTAAAGAAAGCAAATTCAGTTCTGTATCTATGATGCCCTAACTGTGGTTTTCAATCACCCTTATTCATAAAGAGGTTATGGAACTGCCCTTCTACACTCCAGTTTTGGACATTGATTCACTGCTTCATACATTACAAGTCAGCAGTCATTTTGGTGTTTAACTCTTTATTATACATTCTGGGGTTAGACCCACGGGACCAGCTCTCTGGCACTGACTTAAGAGTAAAGAGCACAGTTCCTATGGTGAACAAAAAGCCCAGCGAAATCTTCTAACTGCCCCAAACAATTTCATTCCAGATGTGCCAATGAAAAGTCCAATGCTACCTTCACCTACTGAAAACACTACATTGGACTGGCAGCACTGAAGCATCTTCTACAGATGATGGGGCACATAGATCTGTCCTGGGACTGTGCAAAGCAATAAATCAATTCACTAACATCTTAGACTTTAGAGAAACCTGAGTTATGTTCCAGGTAATCCGCCTGGTGCCCAGAATATTATTAGTATTTGGTGTTCAGATTTATAATGAAGATCAGTTGGCTAGAAGGGAAAGTTTATCATTTAGTATTTTTAATTACTGTGCTACTATAAATATTAGGTTGTTCATTTTGCAAACTCCTAAGTATTTGTGTCTTCTGGGGGCCTTATAATATTGAACTGTTCTCCGTGTACTTGTGGGCTGGATAGAACCTCTGTGACTTTCTGATTGGGGATTGGTCCTGCTTTGAGCAGGGGGTTGGACTAGATGACCTGCTGAGGTCCCTTCCAACCCTAATACTCTATGATTCTCTATGATACTATGAAATGAACTGATCCTTGTCTGTTGTTGGCACTTTTCAGTTTGGAAAAGAGACGACTAAGGGGGGATATGATTGAGGTCTATAAAATCATGACTGGTGTGGAGAACGTGAATAAGGAAGTGTTGTTTACTCCTTCACATAACACAAGAACTAGGGGTCACCCCAGGAAATTAATAGGCAGCAGGTTTAAAACAAACAAAAGGAAGTATTTCTTCACCCAACGCACAGTCAACCTGTGGAACTCATTGCCAGAGGATGTTGTGAAGGCCAAGACTATAACAGGGTTCAAAAAAGAACTAGATAAGTTCATGGAGGATAGGTCCATCAATGGCTATTAGGCAGGATGGGCAGGGATGCAAAACCATGCTCTGAAGTGTCCCTAGGGTCTGTGTGCCAGATGCTGGGAATGGGCGACTGGGGATGGATCCCTTGATGATTGCCTGTTCTGTTCATTCCCTCTGGGGCACCGGGCACTGGCCACTGTCAGAAGACAGGATACTGGGCTGGATGGACCATTGGTCTGACCCAGTCTGTCTGTTCCTATGTTGTTGTTAATCATGAATTCAATAAAAATTAAAATGACCAGAAGGAGAATAGGGAGCTGACTGAAAGCGAGCATGTCCTACCTGCTCGCTGCACATTTCTTCCCAAAGAAGACACCTGGTAGTTTGATATTTTTCTGTGATGACAGAATGATTGTTAGGTCTGTGTACAAAAATGAGTAAGACTCCAGGATTGTGAGGACAGCCCCCCATGCTTCCCATGACATTTTCTCTGCTAGAGGTAGGGTCACCCTCATTCTAATTTGGCTTGAACCACTCAGAAGACTCTTGGGTAAAGGGCCTCAATGTAAAAGAGAATCAGGCTTCCCCTGCTAATTAAATGCCAAAATAAAGCTGCTGCATCAGAAAGCCTGAGCTGTGAACTGCACAGGCATCAGATGCAAGTCCTCGCAGCAGCACTGGCCCAGCCGTGGTGCACACATGTATTAAGGCAATAAAGCTACCGCTCGAGACAGGAATAGGGAATGTTCTGTACACAAAGGGGCTGGATTACAGTTACTATGGGAACAAGAACTGTGAATTTCCTGAGGCTTGTGTGATTAAAATCTCAGTGTAATGGGGCATTCCTGGGGCTCTCTGCGCTGCAAACACAAGAGCAGAGGAGACGGGGCGGAGTGCCCACGGGCAACGCAAGGTACCTTTCCCGGTGAGGCTTACCCGTGCTATGCCTGCCTGTGCCCTGGGGGCAGGTGGAGTGAGGAATCGCTCAGCCCCAGGGAAGGAGGGTGAAATGCTGATGCCCTGATCCTGTTCTCACTCATGCTGGGCTAAATTGGAGTCATGCCCTTGAAGCCCATGGCTGTGAGAGCGCTGTGAGCGAGGCCAAAGCCGGCTCAGGGGCTCCAGGAGGAAGGATATCGAGAGCAGACACAGATGTCTAACAGGGGGGAGAGGAGTGATCAGCCCTTTCAATAGCAAGCACTATAGATCCCAGGCCAGCTGGGCTGATGCCATCACAACAATGGGGGGAGGAGGGGGCAGGACGAGTCAAGGAGGATCCAGATATCTAGAGTCAGGGTCAGATCTCCAGACCAGTGCTTGGCCCCAGTGGCTGGGCTGGGACAATGCACGGAGGAGACATCACACGCACTCTGTGGAGGCCTGGAGTAGCCCAGTGCACTCCTAAAATGGCCCTGCCATAGGGAGAGACCTGGGTCCTCTGGGGCTGGCCCTCCCTCAGCGCACCCGAGCCCTGCCCCCTCCCCTGCTCCTTGCCACAGAGGGCGGCCCCAGCATGCAGCACCCCCTCACTGATTTCCTGCCAAGGAGGCCTCTGCAGCCACAGTGGGGGCTGGAGTTTGCCCCTCAGTGAGCCCCGCCTGTGGTTAGGGGAAGCGGAGCTCACCCCCCAGCTGCAGGCCCCTTTCACTCATTCATAATATCTCCAGTCCACAGCCAGCGTCTCTGCAGTGCAGAGCTCCACATGCTGTCCCTGAGGGCACGTCTACATGAAACTGCTGCACTGATGCCGCTGCCCCACTGTAGCACTTTATTGAAGACACTCTACGCTGATGAGAGAGCTCTCCTGTCAGTGTAGTTAATCCACCTCCCCGAGAGGCTGTAGCTACCATCGGCAGGAGAAGCTATCCCGCTGACGTAGCACTGTCTACACCAGGGGTTAGGTCGGCATAATTATGTCACTCGGGGTGTGGGTTTTTCAGGTCTGTAGAGTAAACCAGACCTGAGAATCAAAGTGCATCTTGTGCTGGGCTGCAAGTCACAGCAGGGGTCTCTGCCCAGCTTTGGGCATGGCAGCAGGTCCTTTCTGCTGCTGCCGCCTACTGACTCCTGGCAGCGAGCTGCCTCGTGGCATTGCATCCCTCGGCAGGATGACCTCATCGCTGACACGTGGCACAGTCTGATCTCATCTCTGTATGAACCGGGGAGGGGAGGGATGTGGCTCTGGGTTAAGGCGATGAGCATTTCCCAGCCGTGGGACAGTGTGGGGCAGTGAGCTTGTCCTGGACAGCGTGGTGTGGGGGAGAGTGGAGAGATGTGACTGGAAATACAGGCAGGAGCACAGCTCTGGAGTTCAGACATTCTGAGATGGGCTCCTGGGATGCTGCTGTCCCACTTCACCCGCCTGAGAGGAGTGGAAGAGACCGAAAGGGACCTGTGCATAGCTGGGCCCTGTATGGACAGACCCACGGACTCCCAGGTCCCATTCACTGGGATGGGTGGAAAGTCTGGGGTTGCCATTCTATTTTATTTTGTGATTAGCTCACTTGCTAGAGGCCCAGGAAGGGTGGAAGTTCCTCACAGGCATGGGGAGCCCTCTGAGCAGCTGCACTCATGACTTCTGAGTGCCCTGGCATAGGAGCAGCTGTGCCCTCTGGGCACCCTGGCACCAGAGTCCCCCTGCCCTCTCTCGAATGTTCAGCCGCTGAACTGTCAGGCCTGCCGAGGGAGGCAGCGCTGAGTGCTGGAGCTGCTAGCAGGCTGGAAATGTCTTTTGTCAAAGCCTGAGATGCCTCCAACCTCCTTTAATTAAAGACAATTACTGCTTTCAGCCCCTCTTCACAGCTCAGCCGGGTTGTTTGCAAACACACAGCTGCAGGAGCCTTTGTGCCCCTCTCCGAGTCCCGCTTCCCTGGAGACACACAGAGGTTTCTTTATTGTCGGCATTACGGCAGAGGGAAAGGAGGGGCGGGGGAGCCTCCCATTTGGGGACATTATGAAGTGCAAGAGGGAGATTATACCCACTGTCCCGTGAAGCCCAGAGCAGCCCCAGCTTCGCTTTGCATTGGGTCTCTTCTCCCTAGCCCTCAGCAGAGTTAAATAGCGAATGTCGGCTGAGGGACCAAGCAGGTCTCCAGTGCGGACAGAGGGGTAAGCGCTCCGAGATATGAAGAGCGACGGAGCATGAAAGATCCAGGGAGACTGTTGCTGCAGAGGAGAAGGCTCTTGCCCCACGTGCGGTGAGGTTGCGTGAAGGGCCAGCGAGGCGGCTGGAGTAGGTGGGGAGGGAGGCGGGATGGGAGGGACGTTCTGGGCATGACCTTTGTGCTGTCCGTGTAACAAGGCTGCAGGCCCGGTACCAGGCAGGCCAAGGCTGTGCTTTTCCACCCAAACCACTCTGGAGCTGTCAGACCCCTCTCGGAAAAACCTGAAACCTCCTGTAACCAATAACCCCTATTTCTGTGCTCAAGTAACCCTGAGGCAGCCAAATGGAGCTTTACCAAACCTTCCAAAACAAGCAGCCCTGGCGCAAGATCAAGCAGGATCCGTTGCAGCCTTGTGGGATATTGTTTCCGAAAATATGTGCCTGAGCATGAAAGTGTCTCTCAGCCCTGAGTTTCATAGTGCTCCAGTGTGGCTCTGAAGTGAAGTGTCCAACTCCAGATACTCTGTCCAAGGCTGCGGCTCCTCCGTTTTCAGGTGCTAATGGTTTCCTCGGGGAGAAATCGAGGCAGGAGTTCTCAGCGGCCAGGTCTTTGAAGCGTTTGGTTGTTAAATTCATTGCAGAGGTTTGAATTGTAAGAGCTCAGCGCTTGGCCTCCGGGGAGCCAAGATCCTTTCTGAGCTCCTAAAAAGCTGACACTGCTGTGTCTTATATTCATTTTGCAGCCATGAGTCCCTGGTGAGCACTAATCACTGTGCGAGGGGAAACGTACCCCACAGATGGGAAGCCCGGGAGCTATTTCCTCTTAAACAGCCTGTCTGTGGCCATCTTTGCTCTGCTTCAAGGCAGTTTCTTATTCCACAGAAGGATCTTGCAGGCCAGCTGGAGAAGGGGGGAAGAAGAGCTAAAGCAATTCTGATACCCGGCATGAATCTCTGATCTACCCAGGCACACAAAGGGTCAGTTTTCACTGCAAAGTTAACCTGAGTCTGCGCTCCTGACGATCCAGCCCGTTGGTGAGTCAGGCCCCAACAATCGAGCCTGTTGGGGAGCGGCCACGCTGCAAAACTGGACTCAAATTACTGCACCCTCATAGAATATCAGGGTTGGAAGGGACCTCAGGAGGTATCTAGTCCAACCCCCTGCTCAAAGGGGGGGCCAATCCTCAGCTATTTTTGTCTTTTTTTAACCTCAGATCCCTAAATGGCCCCCTCAAGGATTGAGCTCACAACCCTGGGTTTAGGAGGCCAATGCTCAAACCACTGAGCTATCCCTCCCCACAGTGTGCTGTGCTGTGTTCCCCATGTAGGTTGCTTGGACTCCCGGAGGCACATCCCATGGTTCTTGGCACGGCCCTGAGCTGCGCTGCTCTAGGGATTCTTTGCCAGTGTCTCGGGGGAGAACTTGTCTGGCCTTTCTGGCCCGTTGTGAGAGTTGCTCTTAGCCTGCAGGCTGCAGCGAACACACCCTAGTTCTCTGTCTGCAGCCTCTGTTCCAGCCAGTGCCAAGGCCAGGATCCTACTCAGGACAATGGCCTGTCCAGCTGTTAATGTCACTCTCATGTTGGCAAGAGGAGGTAGATACAGGTCGTGCAACTTGGTGGGGGACACGTTGGCACACTGCTCTATTTTCTATATCTGTGCTCATGTCTTGCTCTGAAAGGGAGGTTCCTGTTTATGCAGTGAAACATAGCCCACAGCTCTTTAGTAACTAAAAGTCTCTTAACTCCCCTGCTGTCTCCCATGCAGAGTGATCTAGAATCAGATCACCTGATAAGTTGGGCCCATTGAAACAAAATGTGCTAATACAGCCAAATGCAGTTATACAGCTAAGGAGGAGGAATGCAGGCCATCCCTACAGAATGGGGGTCTGTATCCTGGAAAGCAGTGACTCTACAAAAGATTTAGGGTTCAGAGGAAAACAACAACGTTTTGGGTCAATTGAAACATTTCATTTAGTTGCAACCTTTTTTTATTTTTAAAAATTTTAATATATAAAACAAAGTCAGTTTTGAAACAAAAAGTTGTTTTCAAATGAAATAATGGAAACTTTTTGTTTCCAATTTTTTTCAAAATGAAATTTGATTGCAATGAATATGATTTCATGAAAAATTACCGTTTTGGACGGAAAATCGTTCTATACAAATTCACACCCGGCTCTGCTGTGCAGCGCTGATGTGCCGAGGGGGCAGCCCTCCGTTTGCCATGTGTGGATTTCAGGAGCTCCCCTTTCCTGTGGAGCCCACTGCGGGTGGGAAAGCCTTGCACACAGTGCTGGAAGCTACTCACATGGCTGGAGAGACTATTGTCTTACAGGTTCCATTTGAACTCTGTGAGCATTAACCCCTCAGTGCTTCTCACTATCCTGCTAAGCAGGACAGCCTGTCTTTCCCCAAGCAATCTGCTGGCCGAGCTGCAGGATTTCACACCTAGAGAGCAGGACAGCGTGTGGAGAGTGTGTGCGTAAAGAGGATAAAAGGGATATTTTGCGTTGGGGGTATACTGTGTATGTGTGTGTGCACGCGCACGTGCATCGCTGTAAATCCAGGGGGTTCGTGGGGGAGTGTATGCTGTGGCCAGGGGTAAATTGAAGAGGTCTGACTGTATGAAGGGGTGATTGGGATGGGGGTGTATAATGTGTTGATGTATGTAGTACGGTTGTGTGTATGTATGGGGAGCCGTGGTTGCACACAGTACAGGATATATACAGGAGCGCGGGGATACGTGGAATGTGTTTTCTAGGAAGTAGCCATGAGCAGCCCTGAGTGACGCTGACTCCTCCGTGCCTGAGTGCTCGGGGTAGCTTGGACGTACACGGATGCTGCCCTGCATCTCAGCTGAGGCAGCGAGGCCAGGGGACCCCCCACGTTCCCAGCCTAGCCCTTTCCAAGTAGAATTTGGGGCCGTGCTGCTCAGCCTCCCCAATGAGCACGGCCCCAGCCTGTCTGAGCAGAGTTTGATGCTTTATGAATGAGCTTCAAAAGCCCAGCTCTAGGCTTCTAGCCCATTGCTATGGAAACAGCTTTGGGTGGCTGGTCCCTCTGGTGTGGCTGCCAAGTTGCAAAGCTTGCCAGGTGTGCTGGCTGTGACCCCTGCCCCCACACAGGATGCCCTGGAGGGCTGGGGCTCACACTAGGCAGGCGGTCACCTACAGCCAGGGGACTGAAGTCTCAGGGGCCTGGGAAGGTTGTTTATTTCTTTGCATTATGGGCTAATGAAAGGCCAGAGGTCAGCACAGCAGTTTCCTGCATCTGTCCATATGTCTGCAGCCTGCCAAGTCCCCCCCACAGCATAGCGCCTCCTAGTGATGGGAACACTGTCCAGGGCAATGAGAACCTGTCCTGCCCTGCACCCACCTCTGCCTGTGTCTGGGGGCTGTGGCTCCCATCCTGCCTTCTGCCCCTTCGTGCTAGTAGAGCTGGTGTAACGGGGCTGTAAAACTGGCTGTACTGGCACCAGGAGACACCTCCTGTGCTGGGGGAGGGGTTCCCTGCTGGTGAAAAGTCAGTGGAATGGTGCTGCCCACTGGTCACAAGGAGCATGGTTCTTGGCAGGCCAGCTTTCGGGCTCATGCCCGGGACTGGGCTGGTCCTCAGCATGCCCCAGGATGCAGTGGGGAGTGGGAAGGGGGCTGCAGAGGGGCATACATGAACTGCTCCCTGGCTGCAAGGGCATGTGTGAGAAAGTGCTCTACCAGTGATGCCCTCTGCCCACAGGCTCCCAGCCGCCTTCGCAGAGAGCAGCTTGCACCAGCCATTGGGGAGTGGGTTGTCAGGGGTGCAGGTCTTGCAGTAATCCTGCCAGTGGTGCTCCATATGCCAGGGCTCTCATGCTTGGCATCTCTGGGCTGATTCCAGACAGTTATGATATTAGAGGAGTGCTGGTTGCTAATCCAGCTAGGGGACAGGGAGCAGATGGGCATGTCCCACACCCAGGCTCCCACCTCCTGCTCCAACATTAAAAAAGCCCCTTCTCCTACTTGTGCTCCAAATGGCCAGCTCATCTACTGGAGCGGGATGTGACCGGGACTGGACTTCCTCAGACAAAGATTAAACAGACACTTGCAGTCAGAATAACCTTCGTCTTCATGTAGAGAACAACAAAACAAGGAGGAACAAAGATAAAATCTCCAGGAGAGAGCACCGTCTGTGCATCTCTTCTGTAACAGTCTGCACTGCACTGAACACAGAACAGCTCAGTCCCCAGAGTGTACCAGGAAAGCAAGGCATACCCATTTTACAGCTCAATAGTCCACCCTTTAAGCTAATGCGTGTCTCCCTTGGGGTCAGAGGTTGAAATGTGGGTGTCAGGCTGGGTCACCCCTCCCCAGTTCCTGCCCTCCAGGAGGGTTCTTTAAGTTTTACCTAATGGCAGAGTCCCACGAGGAAGCTCAGGTGTGAAAACTTGGCCAGTGCCTGTGGTGAGACACAGCCCAGAGACTAGAGACTGTTGGTGGGCGATGCGATTCGCATGTCAGAGGTGAACAGGACGGCGGAGATTTCCTTTACAGTGTGTGCTTCTCCCTATGTACTAAAACTAGCTGGCTAGAAACCTCTCTTCCATGGAACCAGCATGGAAACCCACGGTGTCCAGCAGAGGGGAGGAACCAGTGGCAAATGGGAGCCCGAGAGAGGGCTCGTTAGGAAAAGAATTGTCCTAAATCAATAAAAACCTCAGTGCCTGTTAGTGGGAACCCCAGCGCCTGCCAGACCCATCTGGGGGACCACAGAAGGTTAGGCTGCTGCACAAGGAAAGCAACCAGCGGTTCCCCCACAGGAAGCTGCCATGACCTCTCCTCAAGGTGTGAGGTGGGGCCTCACCCTGTGCTGGCCAAAGCCCTGGCATTGCCCCTCTTCTCAGGAGTTCTCTAGCTTCTTTGGGGCGGGGAAGGGAAGCAAGTATTCTGCTTAGGGCTCAGCTCTGGGTGGCAGGAGGCTTTGGGTTGTGTTACTGGCTCTACAGCAGACTTGTACCAGGGAGCACAAAGCACTCGTGACAATCGGGCCCTGTCAGTGACTCAGGCAGTGACACACCTGACAATAGGGCCCTGTCAAGCCCTATGAGCTGTAGGAAAAAAGCTGTGTGATCATGAGGGACTTCAATCTGAGAGACGTGTTGAAGGTCTCGTGCTGCCAGTACCAAAACAGCCTTTGTCATTTCTAAATATTATAGATGGCAATTTCCAAACTCAAAAAGTTTTGCATCCAACACGGGGGAGTCCTATATCAGACCTCGTCTTGGCAGTGATAGAGGAACTGATCACAGAACTAAAAATTACTGGTAGCTTAGGTACAATGATATATATATCACATGTACAGCAATGGTCTCAAGTTGCAGTGGGGGAGGTCTAGGTTGGATATTAGGAAACACTATTTCACTAGGAGGGTGGTGAAGCACTGGAATGGGTTACCTAGGGAGGTGGTGGAATCTCCTTCCTTGGAGCTTTTTAAGGCCCGGCTTGACAAAGCCCTGGCTGGGATGATTTAGTTGGGAATTGGTCCTGCTTTGAGCAGGGGGTTGGACTAGATGACCTCCTGAGGTCCCTTCCAACCCTGATATTCTACGATTCTATGATTCTATGATATGTGTCACAAAGCTGAAAACAATTATGAGCCAAATCATCTGGGAGGAAGAATTTTATCAGAAAAATGTGAATGATAATTGGGAAGTAAGAGCACTTTATTAGATGCCCAGAGGTTAAAGCAGAGAGAACAACAGGTCATACTGAAAGGGGAACTGTCAGGCAGGAGGGAGGTTACTAGTGGAGTTCCTCAGGGATTGGTCTTGGAACCAACCTTATTTAACAGTTTTATTACTGACCTTAGCACAAAAGTGGGGCTGTGCTAATAAAATTTGCAAATGACACAAAGCGGGGAGGTATTGCCAATATGGAGGAGGACCGGAATATCATATAAGAAGATCTGGATGGCCTTGTAAACTGGAGTACTAGAAATGGGATGAAATTTAATAGTGCAAAGTGCAAGGTCATGCATTTAGGGACTAACAACAAGAATTTTTGCTATAAACTGGGGACTTATCCATTGGAAGCGACAGAGGAGGAGAAAGAGCTGGGTATATTGGTTGATCACAGGATGACTGAACCGTCAAGATGATGCGGCCATGAAAAAAAGGCTAATGCAGTCCTAGAATGCATCAGACACGATATTTCCAGTAGAGACAGGGAAGTGTTAGTATCATTATACAAGGCACTGGTGAGACCTCATCTGGAATACTGTGTGCAATTCTGGTCTCCCATATTTAAAGGAAGCCTGCTAAACAACCAGTGGGGCCCCTGGACGATTGAGATACAAAAGGAGCACTTAAAGACGATAAAGTCATTGCGGAGAAACGAAATGAATTCTTTGCTTCAGTCTTCATGGCTGAGGATGCTAGGGAGATTCCCAAACCTGACCTGGCCTTTGTAGGTGACAAATCTGAGGAATTGTCACAGATTGAAGTGTCATTAGAGGAGGTTTTGGAATTAATTGATAAACTTAACGGTAACAAGTCACCGGGACCAGATGACATTCACCCAAGAGTTCTGAAAGAACTCAAATGTGAAATTGCAGAACTGTTAACTATGGTTTGTAACCTGTCCTTTAAATCAGCTTCTGTACCCAGTGACTGGAAGATAGCTAATGTAACGCCAATATTTAAAAAGGGTTCTAGAGGTGATCCGGCAATTACAGACGGGTAAGTCTAAGGTCAGTACCGAGCAAATTAGTTGAAACAATAGTAAAGAATAAAATTGTCAGACACATAGAAGAACATAACTTGTTGGGCAAAAGTCAGCATGGTTTCTGTAAAGGGAAATCATGTCTTACTAATCTATTAGATTTCAGAGTAATCTATTACTTACTAATCTATTAGAGTTTTTTGAAGGGGTCAACAAACATGTGGACAAGGGGGATCCAGTGGACATAGTGTACTTAGATTTCCAGAAAGCCTTTGACAAGGTCCCTCACCAAAGGCTCTTACGTAAATTAAGTTGTCATGGGATAAGAGGGAAGGTCCTTTCATGGATTGAGAACTGGTTAAAAGACAAGGAACAAAGGGTAGGAATAAATGGTAAATTATCAGAATGGAGAGGGGTAACTAGTGGTGTTCCTCATGGGTCAGTCCTAGGACCAATCCTATTCAACTTATTCATAAATGATCTGGAGAAAGGGGTAAACAGTGAGATGGCAAAGTTTGCAGATGATACTAAACTGCTCAAGATAGTTAAGACCAAAGCAGACTGGAGAACTTCAAAAAGATCTCACAAAACTAAGTGATTGGGCAACAAAATGGTAAATGAAATTTAATGTGAATAAATGTAAAGTAATACACATTGGAAAAAATAATCCCAACTATACATACAATATGATGGGGGCTAATTTAGCTACAACTAATCAGGAGATCTTGGAGTCATCGTGGATAGTTCTCTGAAGACGTCCATGCAGTGTGCAGCAGCAGTCAAAAAAGTAAACAGGATGTTAGGAATCATTAAAAAAGGGATAGAGAATAAGACGGAGAATATCTTATTGCCCTTATATAAATCCATGGTACGCTCACATCTTGAATACTGCATACAGATGTGGTCTCCTCATCTCAAAAAAGATATACTGGCATTAGAAAAGATTCAGAGAAGGGCAACTAAAATGATTACAGGTTTGGAACGCGTCCCATATGAGGAGATTAAAGAGGCTAGGACTTTTCAGCTTGGAAAGGAGGAGACTAAGGGGGGATATGATAGAGGTATATAAAAGCATAAGTGGTGTGGAGAAAGTGACTAAGGAAAAGTTATTTACTTGTTCCCATAATATAAGAACTAGGGGCCACCAAATGAAATTAATGGGCCGCAGGTTTAAAACAAATAAAAGGACATTCTTCTTCACACAGCGCACAGTCAACCCGTGGAACTCCTTGCCTGAGGAGGTTGGGAAGGCTAGGACTATAACAGGGTTTAAAAGAGAACTAGCTAAATTCATGGAGGTCAAGTCCATTAATGGCTATTAGCCAGGATGGGTAAGGAATGGTGTCCCTAGCCTCTGTTTGTCAGAGGGTGGTGATGGACGGCAGGAGAGAGATCACTTGATCATTACCTGTTAGGTTCACTCCCTGTGGGACACCTGGCATTGGCCACTGTCGGTAGATAGGATACTGGGCTGGATGGACCTTTGGTCTGACCCAGTATGGCTGTTCTTATGAGTCTATTTAATAACGGGCTCTCCAGTCTAGAAGAGGAAGGTCTGACATGATCCAGTGGCTGACAGTAGAAGCCAGGCACATTCAGACTGGAAATAAGGTATACATTTTTAACAGTGAGAGTAATTAACTGTTGGAACAATTTACCCAGGGTCGTGGTGGATTCCCCATCAGTGACAATTTTTCAATCAAGAGTGAATGTTTTTCTTACAGATTGTCTCCAGAAATTATTTTGGGGAAATCCTGTGATTTACAGGAGATCAGACAATGGTCCCTTATGGCCTTGGAATCTATGAATGTATGACTCAGGCACTGCTGCCACTGTCAATTGGGCCGTGTTGGCGAGTCGGGCCCCCGCGCTCCCGACACCCGAGCCCCGTCGGCGAGCTGGGCTCCCGCGCTCCCGACACCCGAGCCCCGTCGGCGGGTCGGGCCCCCGCGCTCCTGACATTCGAGCCTGTCGGCGGGTCAGGCCCCCGCGCTCCCCCACTGAGTTCCCCAAATTCAATGGTCACTTCTGAAAATGTTGCGAATCGTCCCTGCCGCTTGTCCCAGGCCTGTGCCGTGGCAGAGGGGGTAGTGATGCTGACCTGCCATGGGGTGTGAGCAGGGCTCGGGATTGTTCTGCGATGGGAAGTGGTGCAGATGTTGCCTTGCTTATTGCACGCCAGCAGCCGTGCTCCCCAGCGTGAGGCTGTAGACGCACTCCCCGCCAGAGTGGCCCCGTCGCACGGCCTGTGAAGGGAGCTGGATTCCCTCCCGCCTCAGGCTCTCCCGCTCTGAACATTTGACCAAGTGACCTTGCTGCTCCTGGATCAGTTCTGCCTGGCCTCCAGGCACGGTGTCCTCAGCCCTGGGCCACGACTCTGGCAGGCATGACGGACCTGGCTAATTTCCTCTTGGACGTGTCCAGAAAGGAAGCTGCCAGCTTCTGCCGAGTGCTGGGTGCCGACTCCCACCGGCTGTTGGCCTCGCGTGCCTGATCAGGAGGTGAAAGGCCAGGCCAAGAGCTGTGGGGTTGCCTCAGCAACGGAGACTTAGTTAGTACTTGAGTCCTTGCTGGGAGCTAAAGGCACCTAATAGCAATGGAGAGCTTAGCTCCCCCGGCGACCTGCTGCCCCGGCGGAGATGAGAGAGGCTCATTCAGGCTGATTTGCTTTCATTAACTAGATTAGTTCCTTTAATCTGTTAAAGTAAAAGCTAGTTGAACCTGCCTGAGAACCCCTGGAGTGGGGTCTGCTCTGCTGGGACATGGGCTGAGGCAGCCGGGAAGCCAGCCAGTCACATAGGGAGAGCCCCACGCCGCCTCCCTCTACCTCCCTGTTGCTCCTCAGCCTTCCAGCCACCCCTGCACCTTCCTGTCCCACACTCAACCTCCCTGCCCCCTCCGTCTCCTGAACCTGCCTCCCAGCCTTCACTGGGTAGCTTCTGAGCAGCTTTTCTAACCCTGGTTATTCTTCGGGGAGCAGCATTACGATGCAGACGAATAATCTGTAACGAAAAGGGGCCGCTGCTGCCCTCAGTGACACTGCTGACATCCCAGGCACCCCACCACCGTCAGCGGAATTGCTGCGGCTGCAGCCGAGAGCAGCCTGCACTGCCATACCCAAGCCAGGCAGGGGTTCGCTGCTCAGGGTGAGGCATCTGCCACTGGTGTTTTGGTGGGCGAGGATTGTGCACAGCTTCCATACAGCTTCCCTTTGGGAATAACCCAGAACAAGGCACCTCCTCCACACACACGCACACACACACGTGCTAAAGAGAATGGGTACCATCAACAGGGTTTGTCCTGCTAAAAATCATGGCCTGACCAGCCCCCTGGGTAACAAGCAATCCCAACCCAGCCACACGTAGTGGGTGCAAGGGCTCTTCTGCTGGAACGAAAGTCCTGCCGCATCCTGCCCCTGATAGGGGGGCCTTTACCACATTTCCAGGCTGATTTTTCCTGAAGAGCTGCTGCCCTTCCCAAGAGGCGACAGGGGGAGCTCCGCTTTCTGCTCTGTGAACGCCCTTTGAAAGGAGAGAAAGTCTCTGCTCAAGGAGAGCAGTGAGAGCAAACGCCCACAGAGACCTACGAGTCTGTGGCACGTGTTCTCACCCTGAGAGCAAGCAATCCGGCTGTGCCCCTCCCCTCCCATGACGTGCCCTCCGTTTATGGCCAGATGGGAAGGGTGCACTGAAGATGGGGCCGTGTAGGAGGAGAGGTTGGGTCTCTGCTCTATAGCAATCCCCCTGCATTCTCTTTATAGGCACCCATCATTGCTTCTCTGTGCGTGTCAGGAAAATGGACTAATACCTAGGGGGTATTTTCTGCATATTTCTGTGACCCAGTCTGCGGCCTAGCCACACGATGGGTGGTGAAGGGGCCGTCCTGGCAGAGCCCAGCTGTTTGGGAAGCACTTCTCAAATACTAGGAGAGGGTCTGCCTGTCTTTCCCAGACACCCCCTCATCCGGTTGGTGTGTCACTTGGCTTTCTAAGAGACTGATTCTTCTGCCTAGGAATGTAGCTCACGGCAGTGATAGTCCATGTGTGCAGCGTGGGTCTCTGTCTCTTCATGGAGTCCCTTAGTTCCGAACTCGACATGGGAGTAGCTCATTTGTTGCCCAAAGGTTGCTCCCATGGGAACCCCAGAGAGGGAAGGTGGTTTTGTGGCTAAGGTGCTGGCCTGGCACTCAGAGGTTCAACGCCTAGCTCTGCCACAAGCTGCCTGTGTGACCCTGGGCAAGTTCTGTAATCTCCCTGGGCATGGTCTTTAACTGTCTTGTGTAGCATGAAGGATCTGGCTGTGGGTCACGTCAGCATCCAAACGGAGAGGAGCAAATGAACAGAGTTAGCGTAGCAAGAGTTGGGATCTCCTTGTGCGATACTCCTGTAGGCCTTGACAGCCATTAGCACGAACCATCCCATTGACTTGTACTTCTGACTTTGCTTTTACGTTACAGTCCAAATGCAGCCTGGGGAGCGTCAGGCAGCCTCTGGAGCTCATGAGTGCTGCCCATGCCGATCTGCATCTTATTCCCGAGCCCACCAGGAGTACAGGTCCCAGCATGATCGGAGAGGTCATGCTGCATTGCAGGCTGGAACCTCTGCCCCTTCCCCTCTGCCAGCAAGATGAGGGCAGGTGCAATTAACACCATGTTATGTAACTTACATGACAGGCTGAGTGGCCAGTGCACTCCACTGCTGGTGGAACATACAAAAGGATGGGCACCCAGGCATGGCAAACCAATATATAGCATGCAGGCTATGCAACATCAATAAACAGCCAGCCAGCCAGGGAGATCACATATGTCCATGAAGGATGCAGGCTTCAGACGAGTTCTTTCTACACTGTCCTCTGCATCTAATCAGAAATATAATCATACTCTTCCTATTTCTAGCAGCTTTCATCTGAGGGCCCGAAAGGAAGATAAGGATCAGTAATGCTGTTTTTTTAATGTGAGGTAAACCGAGGCACCGAGAGGGGTAGTGGTTTGTCTGAGGTTACCCAAGGAGTCAATGACAGAGCCCAGAAGAGAACCCAGGAATCGTGGGCCCTGGCCCTGTCCTCTAACCCAGGGGTTCTCAAACTTCATTGCACTGCAACCCACTTCCAACAACCAAAGTTACTGCTCGACCCCAGTGCCCTGTGCCACTCTAGAGTCTAGAATCAGGGCTGGCGTTAGGGGGTGATAAGCAGGGCAATTGCCCGGGGCCCCGTGCCACAAGGGGCCAAGCAAAGCTAAGGTGTCAGTTTCAGCCCCAGGCGGCGGAACTCGGGCTTCGGCTTCAGTGTCGGGTTGCAGGGAGTCCAGCCCTGGCGACCCCATTAAAACAAACTTGCAACCCACTTTGGGGCCGCGACCCACAGTTTGAGAACCGCTGCTCTAACCACTACGCAGGCTGCCTCCATTCCATAGCATGGTTCTTTTTATTTCTTGATGCATTAAAGCTTCTTGCCCAAGGAAAAAGGGATCATGCAAATGATTTGCCCCAGGGGATTTACAGAGGTTGTTTAAGCCAGCAGATTCTGCCTCCTCCCCAGCTGTGCCATGAATTCTCCTCCCCTCCATGCAGAGTGCGACTGACAGATGTGGACATGCAATCACTGTCCCAGGAGAGAGCAATTAAAGCTACACTGGACCCTTCTAAGACACAAATTAGTGTCAGGAATTTCTAATCAATCAGCTCAGTGCCTCGTGGGGTCAAACGTCCCTTTGAAACTCCAGTGGGGAACAGCTCCTAATGGGTTTTATGTTGATTGCTATAAATTGATTAGTGTTAAGAAAAGCAAGTTTTGTTTCCTTCTGAAAGCCCTAAATATGCTCTGGGGGCAGGACGAGCAGCGGAGTCAGATCTCTTCCTGTCTTCACTTAGCTTCTGTCCCTGGCCAACATGCACCGTACACATACAGAGTCCTCGCTCCAGAGCCTGCTAGGGAAACCTCAGTCTTCTGCACCGGCTGTTGGATGAGTTCCCTATGCCGGTCACTGCTTGCAGAAGGCCTTGCTGACTAGGGGCTGAAGAGGGATGTGCCATGTTCTCTCTAGCTCTGTAGGGTAGGGTTATACTCAGAAGGCCATTGCGTTGGAGCATTTTGCTGGGAAGTGGTGTTTTGCACTGGAGTGCACTGTGGTGGGACATAGACGTGCACGGCAGGCTCACACTAGAAACCTCTTTTGTGATACATCAGAATTCTGGTTGTGCTCAGATGAGCTGTGGTGCAAGCGCCGACTAACTGGCATACATTCAAGGGCTATTTGTACTGAGGAGCTGTGAGCTGGGGGATGATCTGCTGAACATTCGGCCATTTTGCATTAGTGTGGCTGGATTCCTTGTGGCTGGGGCCCTTCCTTCCTTGTGGGGGTGAAAGGAGAGCTGAGTGCTGTGCAGTGCGGGGAAAGCCAGTGCTAAGAGCCAAAGCGTGGAGCAGGAGAGCTGCTGTACGCACCTTGGTGGCAATGTGTACAGACGCTGGGAGATTTCCCAGGATGTCTTGGGCTCGTATTGGGACAGACGCTCATGGCCTGTGGCACAGTGAGTAGCACGTCCCCCCATGAGGAGTGAGGAGATGCAAGGGCTAGTCTATGCTAGAAGCACTCCAATGGTGCATCTGGGGAAGATGCTCTAGGCCAACAGAAGAGAGCTCTCCTGTCGGCATAACAACGCCGAGAGACGCAGTAGCTATGGCGGTGGGAGAAGCTCTCCCACCAACGTAGCACTGTCCACACTGGCACGTAGGTCGGTGTAACTTACATCGCTCAGGGGTATGGATTATTCACACCCCGAGTGATGTCAGTTGTACCAAAATAAGCTCAAGGGTAGACCAAGACCAAGCTACTGAGAAGAAAGATACTAATTAGTGTGAGTAATAGATCAGTGAGCTTGGTGTAGTACTGCACTACAGTGTCTGATATTTGGATAGGATGCTATATGCTGGAGCTTTTTCGGATGGTGTTGGGGTGTATTGGGGGTCTGCGGCTGGAATGGGGTGTTGTATGCTGGAGCTCCATTGGATGGTGTTGGGGTGTATCGGGGGTTTGTGGCTGGAATGGGGTGTTGTGTGCTGGAGCTCTGTCGGATAGTGTTGGGGTGTATCGGGGGTCTGCAGTTGGAATGGGGTGTTGTGTACTTGAGCTCTGTCGGATGGTGTTGGGGTGTATCGGGGGTCTGCGGCTGGAATGGGGTGTTGTGTGCTGGAGCTCTGTCGGATGGTGTTGGGGTGTGTCGGGGGTCTGCGGCTGGAATGAGGTGTTGTGTACTGGAGCTCCATTGGATGGTGTTGGGGTGTATTGGGGGTCTGCCGCTGGAATGAGGTGTTGTATGCTGGAGCTCCATTGGATGGTGTTGGGGTGTATCGGGGGTCTGCGGCTGGAATGGGGTGTTGTGTGCTGGAGCTCCATTGGATGGTGTTGAGGTGTATCGGGGGTCTGCGGCTGGAATGTGGTGTTGTGTGCTGGAGCTCTGTCGGATGGTGTTGGGGTGTATCGGGGGTCTGCAGTTGGAATGGGGTGTTGTGTACTTGAGCTCTGTCGGATGGTGTTGGGGTGTATCGGGGGTCTGCGGCTGGAATGGGGTGTTGTGTGCTGGAGCTCCATTGGATGGTGTTGGGGTGTATCGGGGGTCTGCGGCTGGAATGGGGTGTTGTGTGCTGGAGCTCTGTTGGATGGTGTTGGGGTGTATCAGGGGTCTGTGTCTGGGAGTGGGTGCTGTGTACTGGAGCTCTGTCAGATGGTGTTGGGATGAATCGGGGGTCTGCGGCTGGAATGAGGTGGTGTGTGCTGGAGCTCCATTGGATGGTGTTGGGGTGTATCGGGGGTCTGCGGCTGGAATGGGGTGGTGTGTGCTGGAGCTCTGTCGGATGGTGTTGGGGTGTATCGGGGGTCTGCGGCTGGAATGGGGTGTTGTGTGCTGGAGCTCTGTCGGATGGTGTTGGGGTGTATCGGGGGTCTGTGTCTGGAATGGGGTGTTGTGTGCTGGAGCTCTGTCGGATGGTGTTGGGGTGTATTGGGGGTCTGCGGCTGGAATGGGGTGTTGTGTACTGGAGCTCTGTCGGATGGTGTTGGGGTGTATCGGGGGTCTGCGGCTGGAATGAGGTGGTGTGTGCTGGAGCTCCATTGGATGGTGTTGGGGTGTATGGGGGGTCTGTATCTGGGAGGGGGTGCTGTGTGCTGGAGCTCTGTCGGATGGTGTTGGGGTGTATTGCGGGTCTGCGGCTGGAATGGGGTGTTGTGTGCTGGAGCTCTGTCGGATGGTGTTGGGGTGTATCGGGGGTCTGTGGCTTGGATGAGGTGGTGTCTGCTGGAGCTCTGTCGGATGATGCAGGCGTATGGGGGGCCTGTGGCTGGGAGCGGCTGTTGTGCGCCACAGCTCCCAGTGTAGCCATGCAATGGTGGTTAGTGCTGTGGTACTGTCCGTGGTGTGGCTGCGATTGACACATTCTTGGGTCAGGTTTCATTGTGCTGGCTGACTGACCCCCTCGGCGCAGCCGTGCACAGCTGGGGAAGGTTCTGCTGTTCTCGTGCTGCAGGTCCTGTTACTGTGGCTCCTTGCTATCACCTGGGACGGGGATCGGTATGTGCCCAAGTGGGACTGGCGAATGTAGGAGACTGAGTTGGGTGCCTGTTGTCATGTGAGTGCCTGCTGGGGCCTTGCTGCCCGTTTGCTGTGCCACTCGATTGGCGCTGCTGCCTCCTCTGCAGGGCAGCGGCTCTGGATGGGTGCCCACCCTGATGCCAGTTGTTGTTTCCAGCAGGCTGCAGGAATTAAACATTTTGACAAGAGGCTGCAAACTGTGCCTCTGTCAATGGGGCTGGCTGCTGGGTGAGAGCAGCTTCCCCCTCCTGGCAGCTCTGGATCCCAGCCAGCTGCAATCTGACGCACACTCCATGGGCCTGCCAGGAGCTGCCTTTCTCTGATCCTGCCCTGCCCATGCTAAACCCCTCCCGGGGTCCAGTCTGGAGACGGGTGAGGCCAGGCCCCAAGGCAGGACGCTTGGTGGATTCCAGGCCATCACCACTGCGGCTCTACAGACACCAGCCAGCTCCCTGCATCCCTGGTGGGTCCCAGCCATTGATCCGCCGGCAGGCTTGGATCCAGCCCCAGAGCCACAGCGGAAATCCAGGGTAAGGCCGCTGACCAGCCAGGGGTAACCCTCATGTGCACTGAAGTAACTGAGAGCAGGGTCTGCCTGCTGCCAGACACCACATGAATGTGGGAGACAAAGGGGGACAGGCAGCAGCCAGGGGCTCGCTGGGCCGTTGCGGGGGGAGGCGGGGGGCGGGGGGCTGCTGCAGGATCCCAGCCCACGCTCCTGGAAGAGGCGAGCGTAACGTGGCTGTTTGCTGTGCCGTGAGTGAACCCAGGAGAAAGGCTGTTCATATTTCTGTACTGAACAGGGAGCTGACATTAATGAACAGCTAATTAACATCACAGGGCTTGATGGTTCCAGTGTCAGTGTCCCTAATTAGTCTCGCACTAATCTGCTTTAATTAACTGTCCCTGTCGCGCTTTTAATTTAATTTTCAGCACTAGACCAGAGATGGCAGCCCTTTGAGTGTTTCGGTCCCAGTATGGTGGTGCCACTCGGATTGGGCAGAGTGGCAGCTCCCTGGCGCTGGGATGGGGTTGCCTGGGGAGGGATCCCGGGGAGGGGATGGTAGTGCCAGTGTGGGTACAGACGGGGGAGGAGCAGCTGCACCGAGGGGCTACACCACCAGGCACCATCTGAAAAGACTTGGCCACAGGACTTCAAGGTGGGGCTGAGTGAACAGGCGTCACAACTGACCCCGCAGCTAACTGAGCCCAGGGCAGGGCAGTCACAGAGATGCAGTGTGTGCCCAGGAGCAGGAGAACAGCCAGTCCTCCCCGATGCCCCGAGCACAGACCGGCACTGCCTGCCCCGGCTCTCCCCCTCATTCCCATGCCCCAGGCACACAGACCGGCACTGCCTGCCCCGACTCTCCCCCTCATTCCCATGCCCCAGGCACACAGACCAGCACTGCCTGCCCACGCTCAGGGGCACAGAGATCCCCCGCAATGCCCCAGGCACACAGACCGGCACTGCCTGCCCCGACTCTCCCCCTCATTCCCATGCCCCAGGCACACAGACTGGCACTGCCTGCCCACGCTCAGGGGCACAGAGATCCCCCGCAATGCCCCAGACACACAGACCAGCACTGCCCTGGCTCTCCCCTCCGCCCCCATGCCCCAGGCACACAGACCAGCACTGCCTGCCCACGCGCAGGGGCACAGAGATCCCCCCGCAATGCCCTAGGCACACAGACCGGCACTGCCTGCCCAGGCTCGGGGCACAGAGATCCCCCACAATGCCCTGGACACACAGACTGGCACTGCCCTGGCTCTCCCCCCCACCCCCATGCCCCAGGCACACAGACCAGCACTGCCTGCCCAGGCTCGGGGCACAGAGATCCCCCACAATGCCCTGAACACACAGACTGGCACTGCCTGCCCAGGCTCAGGGGCACAGAGATCCCCCACAATGCCCTGGACACACAGACTGGCACTGCCTGCCCAGGCTCAGGGGCACAGAGATCCCCCCGCAATGCCCTAGGCACACAGACTGGCACTGCCTGCCTATGCTCAGGGGCACAGAAAGCTCCACTAAACCTTGTCCCATAAACACACTCTTTTTAGCACTGGAGCCATCTCTGTGACTTGCCTTGCACTGGCCAGTCCCTGATGCCGGCTGTGCCAGGGGCATGCCTGCCTGTGTAGTGTGTAGCGTTGCCCATAAGGCCCGCTGTGCGTCTTTATGCCCCATGCGCAGCAATTGGGAATGCTGCAGGCAAGCAGGGAGCAGCCACCGGACGGTTTGGTGAGTAGCTGGGTTAGGACTCCTCCCTCCTTTGCATGGACATCAGTGCAGGTATAGGGGCGTGGTGTAATCCTGTGGTTGGCACAGACAGGGCTTTCTCTGGGAGCCTTTGCAGATAGTCTATGGCAGGAGTTCTCAAACTGGGGGTCGGGACCCCTCAGGGGGTCGTGAGGTTATTACATGGGGGGGTCGCGTGCTGTCAGCCTCCACCCCAAACCCCGCTCCACCTCCAGCATTTATAATGGTGTTAAGTATATAAAAAGTGTTTTTAATTTATGGGGGGGGGGTCGCACTCAGAGGCTTGCTATGTGAAAGAGGTCACCAGTAAAAAAGTTTGAGAACCACTGGTCTATGGGAATGGCTTCTCTGGGGCCTTCCCTTTGTCCTGGGATTGGCTTAGGGAGTCCTGGCAGTGCCTCCCACCTGACTAACTGGGTGCCTTCTCCCTGGCTCCCACGCCTGCGTTTCCTCTGTGCCCTACTCTCCAGGAGCTGCATGCACAGAACAGGTCGGGTGGCTGGGCTCCCACATCCCAGCCCCTGTTCCTCTTTTCCTTCCCATGCTTCCCTGCGTGACTTGTGGCACCAAACAAGTCAGGTGCACGGGGTATGGGTGTGAGAGGGAGAAGCATAGTGCACGGCAGTGTATGTGTGGGATGGTTAATGTATCGTGTGGGGGTTAGTTAGTGTTCTGGGTGTGCAGGGGTGGTTAGTGCACTGGGTGTGTATAGGGGGTGTGTGTGTGGATGGTTATTGTACTGGGTGTGTATAGCGGGGTGGTTAGTGCACTGGGTGTGTCTGTGGGGGCAGTCAGCGCACTGCGTATGTATAGTGGGGGGTGTGGATGATTATTGTACTGGGTGTGTATAGCGGGGTGGTTAGTGCACTGGGTGTGTGGAGGGGGGGGTTAGTGCACTGGGTGTGTATAGGGGGGAGGTGTGTGGATGGTTATTGTACTGGTGTGTATAGCGGGATGGTTAGTGCACTGGGTGTGGGGGGGCAGTCAGCGCACTGGGTGTGTATAGAGGGTGTGTGTGGATGGTTAGTGCACTGGGTGTGTATAGCGGGATGGTTAGTGCACTGGGTGTGGGGGGGCAGTCAGCGCACTGGGTGTGTATAGGGGGTGTGTGTGGATGGTTAGTGTACTGGGTGTGTATAGCGGGATGGTTAGTGCACTGGGTGTGGGGGGGCAGTCAGCGCACTGGGTGTGTATAGAGGGTGTGTGTGGATGGTTAGTGCACTGGGTGTGTATAGCGGGATGGTTAGTGCACTGGGTGTGGGGGGGCAGTCAGCGCACTGTGTGTGTATAGGGGGGAGGTGTATGGATGGTTATTGTACTGGTGTGTATAGCGGGATGGTTAGTGCACTGGGTGTGGGGGGGCAGTCAGCGCACTGGGTGTGTATAGGGGGTGTGTGTGGATGGTTATTGTACTGGTGTGTATAGCGGGATGGTTAGTGCACTGGGTGTGGGGGGGCAGTCAGCGCACTGGGTGTGTATAGGGGGTGTGTGTGGATGGTTAGTGCACTGGGTGTGTATAGCGGGATGGTTAGTGCACTGGGTGTGGGGGGGCAGTCAGCGCACTGGGTGTGTATAGGGTGTGTGTGTGGATGGTTAGTGCACTGGGTGTGGGGGGGCAGTCAGCACACTGTGTGTGTATGGGGGGAGGTGTATGGATGGTTATTGTACTGGTGTGTATAGCGGGGTGGTTAGTGCACTGGGTCTCCTGTCTGGGAGTGTGCGAGATGCTTGCACACACTAGCGTGCCTGCCCCAGTGGGCAGGGCTGGGGGTGGTACAGCCACGCTGGAGGAGCTGCCTGGGCTGGGTGCTGGCTCCTGCGAGCGGCAGCCCAACATGCTGCTGCTTTCACCGCTGTGGTTCCCAGTAGAGCCCTGCGGCTCCACCGAGATCCACATTACATCCGTGAATATCTGCATCCGCAGATATACATTTTGTATCCGCTCCACTTATAGACTGTAACCTCTTAACCTTCTTGTGGATAAAGTAAGTAGATTGAGCTGCTTTCATCTTTAATCATTCTTGCAGTTTTTTCTGATTTTTCAACATCCTTTTTGAAGGGTGAACACCAGAACTGGACACATCATTCCAGTATGATTTTACCAATACATATACAGAGGTAACACCAACTTCCTACAACATTCCCCTGCTTAGACATCTCAGGATTGCTTCACCTTCTTAGCTACAGCATCGCACAGCTGATGTTCAGTTAGCTGTCAACCATGACTCCTAGATCCTTTTCAGAATTTGTTAATTAGAATGTTATGCAATACTAGGTAAAGTGTCTTACAGAAGCCTAAGCATACTATGTCAACACAATTACCTTTATCAACCAAATTTGTAATTATGCTTCCACCATTTAATTCTTTATTGATTGTATCCCGTATCAGCCTTTCCATGATTTTGCCCAGGATCAATGGCAGGCTAGCTGGCCTAAAGTTACTCTTTTAAAATATGAAGTTGATACAGTATTAGCTTGTTCCAGGTCTCTGTAACTTTCCCAGCGTTCCAAGATTTGTTAAAAATCAAATATCAATGTCTTGGAGGGTTCTTCAACCAATTACTTTAACAGGTTTCAGAGTAGCAGCCGTGTTAATCTGTATCCGCAAAAAGAACAGGAGTACTTGTGGTACCTTAGAGACTAACAAATTTATTTGAGCATAAGCTTTCGTGGGCTACAGCCCACTTCATCGGATGCATAGAATGGAACACACAGAAAGAAGATATTTATACATACAGAGAACATGAAAAGGTGGGAGTAGCCATGCCAACTGTAAGAGGCCAATCAACTGAGATGAGCTATCATCAGCGGGAGAAAAAAAAACTTTTGAAGTGATAATCGAGATGACCCATAGAAAGTGTGAGGATAACTTAACATGGGGAAATAGATTCAATTAGTGTAATGACCCAACCATTCCCAGTCTCTGTTTAAACCTAAGTTAATTGTATCTAATTTGCATATTAATTCAAGTTCAGCAGTCTCTCTTTGGAGTCTGTTTTTGTTGCAAAATTGCCACCTTCAAGTCTGTCACTGAGTGGTTAGAGAGGTTGAAGTGTTCTCCCACTGGTTTTTGAATGTTATGATTCCTGATGTCAGATTTGTGTCCATTTATTCTTTTGCGTAGAGATTGTCCGGTTTGGTCAATGTATATGGCAGAGGGGCATTAAATTAAAATAATTTAATTATTTTAAAACTCTTGGATGCAAGTTATCTGGTCCTGGTGATTAAAAAATATCTAACTTTAGCAGTTGCTGTTGCTAGTTACTGATGGATTAGAAAGTATTTCATGATCACTGTACATTGTGAATACATCATCCTGCTCCTTCCAAACACAGAACACTTCTGCCTCTTCTGCATTGTTGTGGACAGTTTGACTGTGCCGGTGTAATAATGGATGTACACCATTGCTAGGATGTCATTTGTTCCTGATATATTGAGAGAATTCTTTCCTATTGCCCTTTAAACCCACACGTCATTGATTTTTCACTGATACCTTTAGCTTCCTTTATCAATTGTCTGAATTTCATAATGCTAATTTATAGTCATTGGTGTCAGGTTCCCACTTTTGCCAGTTAATACATGCCTTTTTTTTTTTTTTTTTTACTGCTGCTTTCATTTCCCTTCTTGACCAGGGTTGTTTTTTAACTGACAAAGCCTGCTTTTGTACTATGGAATTGTGGGGTTTGGGGGCTCTAGAAACTCTTCTTAAGACCTTTCAATTATCCTTTCCATTGTTTGGTTTACAGTTTTTCTTCCAGTCAGTTTTGCTCATAATTGTTTTCAACTTTGGAAAAGAGGCCCATTTTCTGCAGCAAGTCTGTATATTAGAGCTGTGGTTCTCAACCTATTTACCATTGTGGGCCACATATGCAACTCTCTGTGTGTTATGTGGGCCGCATCCACACAATATATATACTCCCTGATGGCCCTGAGGATGTCACATGGGCCGCAGCTGTGTGCTGATTGGGCTGCAAGTGGCCCGTGGCGGGTTGAGAACCACTGTGTGAGAGGCTGGGACTGTATTCTGTGTGCACATCACAAATGTCATTAGGTCGTGATCACCTGAACCTAGGTAACCACTTATTTTCATTAAGTGATCAGTTCGTCTTTTTCTGTCACCGATGAGTGGAAAACCAGTGGGCTGAGGCAGACAGGGCCAGGCTTGGCATGCAATATTTCCCCTGAACGTTTTCTCCACACTGACCCTTCCAAGCCCCCTATGTCCCTTGCATGAGCCCAGAACACAAAGTGTCACATTCACTGCTGAGCTCAGGGGAGCTTCACCCCTATAGGCCAGCAATGAGCTTAGTTCAGAATCTGACCCAAGGCAGGTCTTGCCCCCCAGGGTCAGCTTCCAGGGCTGGCTGCCTAGGGCCTGCAGGAGTTGGCCCTAAGCTGAGCAGACACCTGTTACGGAGCTGGATGCCAGTGGGGTTGACGGGGCAGGACAGGTTTGCAGGCCGAGGGCCATACAGCCACTATGCCGGATCCATCCTCGCTGCGGTGTGGTTACGAGCTGGGGAGGAGAGGAACTGCGGGCCTGGGAGAAAGGGGGGTCAGCAGCACTCGTGGAAATGAGGCTCCTGAGGTCCCCGAGCGAAGTGAGTGTCTGGGATTCGCCCCACACAGGCATTTCCCACCTTGGGTGGGTTACACTCAGTGACGGCCATTCGGCCATGCAACCCCTTTCTGTTCACCCAGACACCCTTCACGCATGGCTGGTGGGTCAGCCAGCTGTGAAACCGAATTCCCTTCCCCCAACCACACACATAGTGCACATGGGCAGACACACGCGCCGGCACACACAGATACAAACCCACACACATATACAAACACTCACATGCCCACTCATGCGTACGCAAACACGGACACCTGTTGCTTAGCTGCAGTCCCTCTACCCCTGATCCCTGGGGATGCCAGCAGTGGTGGACAAGGGTGAACCAAGTGAATGCAGAAGGCTTAAGGTCAGTGTCTCATTGCACAGAGCTCCGAGCACAGCTCCAGACCCTGGAGAACTCTTCTGCCCATCAGCAGTGTCGTCTGGGAGCCGTGAGGGCCTCTCCCAACAATGACCTGCATCCCAGGAGAGCTGCAATTTGGAAGCTCAGGCTCTCTCACTGAGCAGGAACTGGCCTAGAAGGGTTTGGTGTGGGGGGGGGGGGGGGTTATTGGCTCAAATGGATCTCAGACTGGGCTTGAGGCTGAGAACTGACTGATGGGGTCTGCTGGGCAGCACAATGAGTCGGATGTATCGCTTGGGGGCGCATTTGCAAGCATCACCCTAACTTCCAGGGCTGAGTAGCTGCTGTGCGCACTGTCAGTGAGCGAGTGGGGTCAGACTCACATGCAAAGAGGTGGGTGCGGATGTCGTATGTGTGGAGTGGTGTGTCCTTTCTGCAGCGCTGGGTGAGGTCAGCCTCAGCCCCGTGGGATCTCTGCAGCTTTCACTGCCTTGTTTTCTTAACCCTGACCCTGGTATCTGTCAACACCTTATGCTGCCTTCCAAGAACATCTCCTGTGCCCCACGTCCCTCTCTCTTTTTCCTTCTCTCTCTCTCTGTATCTGCTCTTAACTTCTCCGTATGTCCTTCGCCTGGGAGGACCTTGGGAGGCAGGCCAATCCTCGCCCACAGACAACCTGCCAACCTTAAACATATTCTCACCAGCAACCACACACCGCACCGTAACAACTCTAACTCAGGAACCAATCCATGCAACAAACCTCGATGCCAACTCTGCCCACATATCTACACCAACAACACCATCACAGGACCTAACCAGATCAGCTACAACATCCCTTGTTCATTCACCTGCACGTCCACCAATGTTATATATGCCATCATGTGCCAGCAATGCCCCTCCGCTATGTACATTGGCCAAACTGGACAGTCACTACGTAAAAGGATAAATGGACACAAGTCAGATATCAGGAATGGCAATATACAAAAACCTGTAGGAGAACACTTCAACCTCCCTGGCCACACAATAGCAGATGTAAAGGTAGCCATCTTACAGCAAAAAAACTTCAGGACCAGACTCCAAAGAGAAACTGCTGAGCTTCAGTTCATTTGCAAATTTGACACCATCAGATCAGGATTAAACAAAGACTGTGAATGGCTAGCCAACTACAGAAGCAGTTTCTCCTCCCTTGGTGTTCACACCTCAGCTGCTAGCAGAGGACCTCACCCTCCCTGATTGAACTAACCTCGTTATCTCCAGACTGATTCTTGCCAGCATATTTATACCTGCCCCTGGAAATTTCCATTACATGCATCCGACGAAGTGGGCATTCACCCACGAAAGCTTATGCTCCAATACATCTGTTAGTCTTAAAGGTGCCACAGGACTCTCTGTTGTTTTTTACAGATCCAGACTAACACGGCTACCCCTCTGATATTAAAAAGACTGGGATCTTTCACCTTGGAAAAGAGATGACTAAGGGGAGATATGATGGAGGTCTATAAAATCTTGACTGGTGTGGAGAATATATTTAAGGAAATGTTATTTACTCCTTCACATAACACAAGAACTAGGGGACACTCAATGCAATTAATAGGCAGCAGGTTTAAAACAAACAAAAGGAAGTATTTCTTCACACAATGCACAGTCAACCTGTGGAAATCGTTGCCAGGGGATGTTGTGAAGGCCAAAAGTATAACTGGGTTAAAAAAAGAACTAGGTAAGTTCCTGGAGGATAGGTCCATCAATAGCTATTAGCAAGGATGGGCAGGGTTGCAACCCATGCTCTGAGTGTCCCTCGCATCTGTTTGACAGAAGCTGGGAGTGGATGACCGGGGATGGATCACTTGCTGATTACCTGTTCTGTTCATTCCCTCTGAAGCACCTGGCATTGGCCACTGTCGGAAGACAGGATACTGGACTAGATGGACCATTGGTCTGACCCAGTATGGCCGTTTTTATGTTCTTAACTCCTGAGAGCTGGAGCATCCATTCCTTCCCCAAATGTTGCTAACATTGATTTTAGATTGGCCACCATTACACATAGCCTCATGTTCTCAGAAGGTTGGCCTGCCTTTAGCAAGCACTGCTTTTGCCTGTAAAATTGCACCTTCATTGGATTATGGGCTCCAAACTGTGCCATGTATCAGCTGGCACACATTGGGTATCTGGAGGCACAAGTATTCTGATTTGTGTCTCAAATTCATTTTGCAGGCTCAAACATATAGGCACAGAATTCTGCAGGCATCCATTGCACTGGCAAAGGGGAGGCTGGCTAGCAGCCTGGGTGAAGATGTGAATGCTGGGAGACTGGCAATTGTGAAGATCTGCTTGTATCACTCCCTGGGTCTGTGCCAGCTGCTCTCTCCTGCACGGCGGTGATGTGGCCGAGTCCTTATGATTCTTTCTGTGCCTTTCCTCTGTGGTTTGTTGCTAGCTAGGGCTACTGAGGCAGTTTGTGGTCAGGTCATTATTGAAGCTTTTAAAATGTTTGAGAGCCAGAGGCTTGTCTATAAAAAGTAAATCAAAGATGGCAGAAAAGAGCGGGCTTTCAAAGCAGAAGTGAAGAAGTAGGACCGCGCTTTGGAGAAGCGGACTGTCGTGGTCAAGTGTGATTGATCTAGTGCAGTCAGTGAATTTAGTGGGAGAAAAATCCAGTTTGTTCCCTCGGCTGTTTATACAAACAATTGTTTGACTTTTGTACTCCTGGTATAAATGACTCTTTTGACATGCAGGCCAGCAGTTCAGCAGCAGCATGTTTGCATAACCTCATTTCCAAGGGCATGTTTACCCACCTCTCCATGGGCATATGCACAGTCCAGAGTCAATAGCCAGGGACTCAGGAGAGCAGGAGTGAGCTGGGAGCTCATTAGAGGGCACTTGCAAAATGGGAATTCCAACCATCAGCATTCAACTACGTCCACAAGATAGATGGGAAAATGTGTGTTGGACCATTGGGAGACAGTGCAGGAAAACAGAGCAGCCCACATACAGGATCTGCCCCCTTAGCACCCTCTGCCTGAGGAAGGGACCCTCTCGGACACTGCTGAGCTGTCACGTGACTTCCCATTGAGAGCGACAATTGAGGCAGTCTGGATTGTAACGTGTGACTGGCTTTGAGAAGGAGACAGCCCAACATACCTTTACTTTGTGTCTGTCATACCCATCGTGTCCCAATATGCTTTACAGGGTTTAATAAAGTTATTACAATGATAACTTCTAGATTCCAAGGCCAGAAAGGACCTTGTGATCATCTAATCTGACCTCCTATATAACACAGGTCAGGGACCTTCCCCAAACGTATTGCTAGAACAGACCTTGGAGAAAAACTTCCAATCTTAATTGTAAAATTGTCAGTGATGGAGAATCCACCATGTCCATTGGTAAATTGGTCCAATGGTTAATTACCCTCAGGGTTAGAAAGTTATGCCTTATTTCCAGTTTGAATGTATAGCCGTTGGATCTTGTTAGACCTTTCCCTACTAGACTGAAGAGCCCATTATTAAATATTCCCCATGTAGACACTTACAGACTGTGGTCAAGTCACCCCTTCACCTTCTCTTTGTTAAGCTAAATAGATGGAGCTCCTTGAGTCTGTCACTGTCAGGCAGGTTTTCTAATCTGTTAGTCATTCTCGTGGCTCTTCTCTGAGCCCTCTCCAATTTATCAACATCCTTCATGAATTGTTGGCACCAGAACCGGACCCAGGAGTCCAGCAGCGGTTGCACCAGTGTCAAATATACAGGTAAAATAACCTCTCTGCTCCTACTCAAGATTAATAGTGGTGGCAGAGATTAATGGCCAGGTCTATCTCTCTGTCTGTCTAATCTGGGCACTTAGGTGGCCCCATCACAGTAGGGATACAAAGGTAAGTTTTCATCTAAGATTTGCAAATGATCAGTGAGTTTTCTGCAGAGTGGTTGTTCCAAATGGCAGGAGATGCAGAGAAGGTTCTGACCCCAAGAGTGCCGAGAGAGGAGCCCAACACTATGTGAGTAGAGCAGTAGCGGGATCATAAGAATGGCCATGCTGGGTCAGACCAGTGGCTCATCTAATACAGTATCCGGTCTCTGACAGTGGCCAGTGCCAGGTGCTTCAGAAGGAATGAACAGAACAGGACAATTATTGAGTGATCCACTCCCTGTCCCAACTTCTGGCAGTTAGAGGTTTAGGGACACCCAAAGCATGGAGTTGCGTCCCTGACCATCCTGGCTAATAGCCCTTCATGGACCTTGTGATGAGTTGGACCCCCCCGTCCGAGATGCCACCTGATGTGCTGAGGCCTCACTAAGCCTGCCCGTTCCACCAGCCTGGGCTTCCTCACCCTGTCTTTGCTGTGCCAAGCCCTCAAGCCTTCTCTAGCACACACACAGGTAAGGCCACACCCAGCTGCAGACACAGACTGAAATCAGCTCTGTGTGAGAGGACTCAGCTTGGGGATTCACCCAGCTCTCATGTACACACCCCCTTTGGGGAGTAAACCCAAAATAATATTGTCTTGTGCTATACAGAAATATCTTCACAGCGCAAGCTCATAAAAATCACCCTCTCCCTCAATGTGGAGAGAGAGATGCACAGCTTCTTGCCCCCTCCTCCCCCAGATACGAATTGCACAAACTGGGTTATGTTATAAACAAGAAATACGTTTATTAACTACAAAAGGTAAATTTTAAGTGATCATAAGGGACAGCAAACAGAACAAAGCAGACCACCGAGCAAACAAAACAAAACACACAAACCAAGCCCAATACACCAGTGGAAACAGGCCACACACAGTAATTTTTCACCCCAAAGCTGTCTCAAGCAGATTGCAGAGTTCCCTGAAGACAAACTGCTTTTGTTTGCAGCTTAAAGTTCCAGATATTATTCTTCACAGACCAGACACCTTCTAGCCTGGGTCCAGTTCTTTCCCCAGTTCAGACTTAGGTCTTTCCAGGAGTCACCTTGGGCAGTGATTCAGTGAAAAACCGGAGACCCTGATAGACTCACTTCCCACCCTTAAATAAGTTTTACATAAGGCGAGAATCCTTTGTTCCCAGTGGAAAAATACTAGCTGGTTCAAGGTGACAGTGGGTAAAAGTGAAGAGCAGAAGGAACATGAGGAGGAGGAGGAATGGGGAGATGCAGCAGGGGGCTCCAGCCATGCCACAAGCCAGATCCTGTTTATGTGCACAGGTATCCCTTATATCCTCCTGTGAGATCTTGGGGAACCTTTCATGGAGATACTCGACAATTCCCCTCCCAAGCTTTCTATGGATGGCTGCCTTATTTCTTCATCTGTGGTAGGGCACTTTCCTATGCCACTCTGCAGTGAGTTTGACTGGCACTATTGCAGTAAACAGACTAGTGGCATACAGGCCTGGGCAGCTTTGGGATGTCAGTAGCAGCTGTGTTCTCTGTGCCTTTGTGACTTTCAGGAGTGAGATATCAGCTGAAATCACCTCTGCCTGGGGGAAACTGTGCCAGTATTCAGTGCCATTGCCCCATACTCCTATCCATGGAACAGGGACTGATACTTTATAGATTCATGCAACAGAACATTCCCCCTCTCCCCCTTGCCCCTGGTGGACCATGGCTGGGGCTGGAGAGCGATGCTGTTCATTGGCACTGCGTGTCTTATTGGCAATAAGGAAAGGAAGATTTGAAACTTCTCTTTCCCTTTCCATTGTGACTGCAAATCCAGTGGTACGCCTGTTCGTTTCTGCCAGCAGCTTCTGGTTTGATGGCCTTGAGGCGTGTCCCCACCACAGAACACCTGACCCTGCTGAGGAGGAGAAAGAAAAGGACTAGGGAGGACATGTTCTGAAAGATCCTGCAAGCCAGTGCTGCCCTGAACCACAAAGAAAGGGGCCTGGAGGGCCAACATGACCAACAGTATGGAGAAGGAAACAGAAAACAAGAAAAAGGCCCAGGAATCCCAGCAGGACAAGGAGATGGAAATGCACCAGGACGTAATGGGATTTCTAAGACAGCAAACCCAAATGCTGAAGACCCTGGTTGACCTACAGGTCTAGAAATCCCCAACTCTCCACCCTTTGCAGTTGTTTGAGAATTCCATGGTCACGGCTCCTTACACCCCACAACATTGCACGTGCATCATGGGCTGCATGCTTTCCCCTACCACTCCACGCCGGGACAGACAGCCAGGAAAACCCCAGCTTCACAGACAACAGAGCTGCATTGGTTTTCTCACTCAATAAAGTTCTATTTTTGGAGCCTCAAATGATCTTTATTAGTTTACAACAAATACTGTAGAATGCATAGTAGTAGTCAAAGCAAACAGGACTTGGGGCTGGTCTATGGGGGAACTTACATTGGGAGAGCTACTTCTCTCAGGGGTGTGAAAAATCCACATCCCTGAGTGGTGTAGTTAAGCCGACCTAACCCCCGGCATAGGGAGCACTAGGTCAGTGGAAGAATTCTTCTGTCGACCTGGCTACTGCCTCTCAGGGAGGTGGATTACCTACGCCAATGGAAGACTCCCTCCCATCAGTGTAGGGAGTGTCTGTCTACACTGAAGCACTACAATGCTGCAGCTGTGCCGCTGTAGTGGTTTAAGTGTAGACAAGCCCTTGTAAATGCACATCAAGCACCATGGGACGGAGCTTCAGGAAAACACCCAGTCATATTTATAGCTAGCACCACCCAGTTCATAGCAGTACCCACAGCTCCAGGCCCAGAGAACACTCTAGCACAGAACACTACTGTGGCTGACCACTAAAGTGTTCTTTCAAAGCCTCTCTCAACACATAGCTACATACTGAGATCTTGTGTCTGGCTGTTCAAAGACAGCCACTCCATCTCCACCCTGGAGGCAGCTTTCCCCCCTTTGCCTCACAGATACTATGCAGGACACAACAGGCAGCGTTAACCATTGGGACTTTTTCTTTACTGTGATCCCATATAGTGATTAAACACCGCCACCGTCCGTTCAGTCAACCAAAAGCATGTTCAGCTGTCAGTCTGCACCTGCTGAGCCAGTAGCTGAATCTTTCCTTGGTCCTGTCAAGATGGCCAGTGTATGGCTTCGTGAGCCAGGGGAACAAACGGCAGGCTGGGTCCCCCTGAATTCCTGTAGTCTTTTCCACATTGCCAATGATAACCTGCCGGTTGGGAAAGAATGTCCCTGCCTGCAGCTTTCTGGACAGTCCTGTGTTCATAAAGATTCATAGATTCCAAGGCCAGAAGGGACCACTGTGATCATCTAGTCTGACCTCCTGGATAACACAGACCGGAGAACTTCCCCCAAAATAATTCCTAGAGCAGATCTTTTAGAAAAAACATCTAATCTTGATTTTAAAATGGTCAGTGATGGAGAATCCACCGAGACCCTTGGTAAATTGTTCAAATGGTTAATGACCCTCACCGTTAAAAATTTACACCTTATTTCCAGTCTGTATTTGCCTAACTTCAGCTTCCAGCCCTTGAATCGTGTTATACCTTTCCCTGCTAGACTAAAGAACTCATTAAAGATGCAAGTGTTGTGCACCTTCCCTGACCTACCCACATTAGTAGCAGCCCCAGAGATCCACCGACGCTCGCATAACCATAGAACAGTATCCCTTTCTGTTGATGCACTTGGTGGCAAGGTGGTGCCAAAATGGGGATATGTGTGTCATCTGTCATCTGACTGCAATTCAGAAACCACATTGCTGAAAATCCATCCACTAGGTCTTGCACATTGCCAAGAGTCGCAGGCATGTGTAGGAGGAGACAATTAATGGCCCTGTTCACTTGCATGACAACAACACCTACTGTGGATTTTCCAACTCCAAAATGATGTCCCGCTGACGAGTAGCAATCCAGTGTTCCAAGCTTCCACTGTGCAATCGCCACTTGCTTCTCCACTGACAATGCAGCTCTCATTCTGGTGTCCATGGGCTGGACGGCTGGGGCGAGCGTGGCATGCAGGTCCAGAAATGTGGCCTTTTGCATCCAAAAGTTCTGCAGCCACTGATCATCATCCCAAACCTGCATTATGATGTGATCCTACCAGTCAGCGTGCTCATTTCTTGAACTCCACAGTCTGCAACTGCTCCATGAATGCCACCAGCAAGCTTGAATTCTTTTTTTACTGTGTCCCTCAGCAAACTGCCCTTGAAGAAATCCTCATGTCCCTGTTGTTGCAGGACTTCCTGCAGGTCCGCAGAGACAGGAGAATCGTGTGTCCTGTATTTGCAATGTTCATGAGAGTAGTGCAGAGCTCTGCGGGCACCATGCTTCTGTCAGAGATGGTGGAGATAGAAAAGTGCCACACGGGTCTGTGGGATTTTTTAAAAAGTCACAAAAAATATGGGAAATAGATGGCATTATGGGCTGGAGAAAGTTGCATGCTGGGAACTTGGCCCCTAGCTCCCAGAGATCCCTGGATGAGTCACTTCTATCCCACGACACATTATGAAAATTTCCAAAAAGGCATTTGGCGCCTGATGGCAGTGTGTGGTGCACTGGGTTACTCACCTGTGGTGCACTGCACTTTACTTTGACACTGGTGAGTACTTACAGTGCCGACCCCACGTGATATACAAACTTTGGTTGCTGTCCGCTGACGTAACTGGTGTTGACCACAGTTTGTAATGTGGACATGGCGTCAGCAGAGAGGAATTCACCTTGCATCTCTTGCTGGAAGAGGTGGGGCCGCGGTTTTCATTGTTATTCACTCAGTGAGTCAGGCTCCTCACGTTGCTTTCTCCAGGCTGGATGAGGTTGTTCTCCCTTGTCCTCTGGGGTTCCCTTCCTGAACTGGGAGCTGAGTGCTGTGTAAAAATGTGATGAACACATCGGTAAGCCCTGCTTAGCACCCAGTGCAGACAAAGAGTTAAGCTGTTTTTACAGGGCATTAGCTGGTAACCAGCTGGCAGGTTTTTAAATCTTTCCCACAGGTGCTTAGTGGTGTCCATGTTTGTTAACACACTCCTTTTCCCAGGGCAGATTTCCCAGCAGGGTCTCTGCTTTCTTCTCCATCCTGGTACTGAAAAATTCTGTGTAGGGATGGCCCAAGCCAAAGCCTGCACCCTGATTGCTGGGGAGCTTGAGATCTGGTCCAGCTATGAATGCATGGTAGAGCCCAGGTGTGGTTCTGCCTTTAGCCTCTAGCATTGAAGTGTCCCGTCCTCACATCTCCCTGCTTCCCTGACACCCCCGTGCAGGTGAAGCAGGAAAGAAGATAACACAGTGGCAGTGGGACTCCTTTCCTGGACGCTGGTGGGGGAAGAGCAGGCTCCACCGTAGCATCACCTGACATCTCTACTCAGCTCCTGGGCCCAGCACCTCCCACTGCAAGAACGATTAGTTTCCTCTTCGTCTGCATCCAAGTTGCCTCTCGGGACAACAGGAACCATGCACCACATCGCAGCACCTTCCCTTCCTGATTTCAGCTCCTTCGCACAGCAGGAAATCCGAACGGCTCTTCAGGGAAACTGAGTCTTCGCCTGCTGCTGTGAACCATGCCTTCCTGTCCAATGCCAAAGGTCAAGGCCCTGCGAACTGAGATCATCAGCACCCCTCTGAGGGGAAAATCAATGTGCCACCCAAAACCACACCATCGCCTGGTCACACTCATGGCATTATGGGCATTATGGAGAAATGGTCTGAGTTAAACAGGATGAAGTTTAACAAAGACAAATGCAAAGTGCTCCACTTAGGAAGAAAAAATCAGTTTCACACATACAGAATGGGAAGAGACTGTCTAGGAAGGAGTATGGCAGAAAGGGATCTAGGGGTTATAGTGGACCACAAGCTAAATATGAGTCAACAGTGTGATGCTGTTGCAAAAAAAGCAAACATGATTCTGGGATGTATTAACAGGTGTGTTGTGAGCAAGACACGAGAAGTCATTCTTCCGCTGTACTCTGCTCTGGTTAGGCCTCAAATGGAGTATTGTGTCCAGTTCTGGGCACCGCATTTCAAGAAAGATGTGGAGAAATTGGAAAGGGTCCAGAGAAGAGCAACAAGAATGATTAAAGGTCTTGAGAACATGACCTATGAAGGAAGGCTGAAAGAATTGGGTTTGTTTAGTTTGGAAAAGAGAAGACTGAGAGGGGACATGATAGCAGTTTTCAGGTATCTAAAAGGGTGTCATAAGGAGGAGGGAGAAAACTTGTTCACCTTAGCCTCTGAGGATAGAACAAGAAGCAATGGGCTTAAACTGCAGCAAGGGAGGTCTAGGTTGGACATTAGGAAAAAGTTCCTAACTGTCAGGGTGGTTAAACACTGGAATAAATTGCCTAGGGAGGTTGTGGAATCTCCATCTCTGGAGATATTTAAGAGCAGGTTAGATAAATGTCTATCAGGGATGGTCTAGACAGTATTTGGTCCTGCCATGCAGGCAGGGGACTGGACTCGATGACCTCTCGAGGTCCCTTCCAGTCCTAGAATCTATGAATCTATGAATCATTGCAAATCACCTCCCCAGCAATGGCTCAGTACTAACCTCCCTGTCCGAGCAAGATAATCGGAGAGCTTACCCAGGGGGACCTGCACCTCCACTTAGCTGTGGCCAGTATCCTGGGACCCTTTCCATCAGGCTGTAGGACAGGACATGAAGCAAAGCTAGCACTGGGAGCACTGATGGATGGACTCCTGCCTGGACATGGCCGGATGGGCATATACTTGTAGCTGGGCCTCTCCACGGCCTTTGATATGGCTGACCATGGACTGGTCGGAGGACTCAGAAGAGTGGTGGGGTCAGTGGGATGGTGGCAGAACAGGGTGGGCCAGGGGGCTATGGCCCCCCCCACTTTTAAAAGTGGGAGAACTATGCCCCCCACTTTTTACCAACCCTTAGGGCGAGCGATGGCGGGAGGGGGCGGAGCGGCGCGAGCAGGGGGCAGGGTCTTGGGGGGAAGAGGCGGTGCGGGAGCAGGACCTCGGGAGAAGGGGCTGTGCGAGGGTGGGGCTCGGGGGGAAAGGGTGGTGCAAGGGTGGAGTTTCGGGGGAAAGGGGTGGTATGGGGGCGAGGCCACGGTTCGGGCGCCTGTTCCCCCCCACTTTTAGGGTGCCACACCTGGAGAGTCATGAGCATCTGCTCATCTGCCTCTGAAGCCCTCAACAGTGGAGTACCCTCTGTCCCATCTATGTGGAGTCAGTGGGGGAGACAGTGGACACTATAATGTGAGCAACGTGCAGATGACATGCTCCCACAGCAGCCACGTTGCACTGGGACAGTGGCACTACCAGCCTCCAGCGTGTGACCTGTGTGGGCAAGAGACAGAACTTCCTGGGGGACTGGCCAACAAACCTGGCGCTCACTCCTGGAGGGCATCAGGAGGGAAGGAACCTCAGCTCCTTCAGACCAAACTGCAAACCCTACATCAGCCAATCTGCCCATGGCACCAGCGTGGGAACCAGCCCACCAGACACCCAGCGAGAGGGGAGAGCCAGAGACATCCTCCCCGTGTGCACCATCATATGGGGACGTGCTCAGACACCACAGGGACAGGAATGGGACAGGGAGCGTGGGCCGGCTGACTGACTGACTGATATATGTCAGATAGCTGAGCACCCACAAATCCAGTTTAAGGCACTGGGAGCTGCAGGTGCTTAGCCCAGTGATCAGTGGGGCTGTAGATCCTGATGCTGATTGTGCTCACACCATTTCAGTGTCTGTATCTAATCGGCAGCAAACTCCATTTTGGTTTTGGTGTCAGCCTGTCTCTTCCCCGTCTTGCAGCATTGTGCCAGACCACGCTCTGCCCTCAGTCAGACCGATGTATCGAACCCTGCCTGAGGCCTTGTCTTCACGTCTAAGGAAGGGGTGTTTTCACCTGGTTAAAACCACCGTGGGATCCTGGGCCTTTCGTTTTACTCTGAGGGAAACCCTGCAGGGGTGCAGGCCTGGGCCTGACTGTGCTCAGACCTCAGGATAGCTCGCGTGTGTTAGTTACCCCCAGTGCCTCACCCTGTCTGTCTCCCCCTTTGTCTGTCATTCTGTCGCTGTCTTTCCAAGGCGCTGGCTGAGGGGTGGGAAGCAGGAAGAGGGGCAGGCGGTTTTGAAGGGCTCTGTTTCAGGAAAGCTTCTTTTATAGTTTTATGTTTCCTTCAGGATTAAAGCTGGTTCCTCGGGGCTCTGGACATGGAATGTTTGCCAAGTTTATGAGGGCTTTTAGAGGGGCTTTTAGAGAGTCCATCCTATCCCCTCTTTTATAAGGGCTGAGATAAGATTATCTTTGTTTTAACACCAATTAAAGCAAGAAGGGTTTATGGGATTAGGGGCTTTCCATCAATCCAACTTTGATGTCACCACTGGCTTGCTTGCCTTCTTTTCAGTACGTTAAAAGGTTGGGAGTCATTTCCTTAATGGTTAACATCCCAGCCCAAGGAGATTCAGCTTTTAGGAGCGGAGGTTCGGGAAACATTTAAACAAGACCAAACAAAGAAACAAAATATGAAAGTCCTAAATTCTTCTGGAGGCCAGTTGGACACAGAGCACTTACTGTCCAAATAACCCACCCTGTAAGAATGTCATCTCTCAACTTCTCAATCCTTTTAAAAACTTAAAACCAAGATGCTATTTGCCCTTTTAAATCTTTTTTGAAGTACCAAAAAAAAAAAAATCATCCCTTCTATTGTAGGGAATCTGTCGTACACAAAACCCAAAACTTTTGCAACCAGTAACTGGGGAACAGACGAGGCCATCCTCTATCTTGAGAGGCTGAAGAAATGAACATGCTCGATTGATGCATTTGCTAGTAAGTTATGGTGTGAGATGTAGGTGATGTAACTGGGCACAGCTCCACTCAGGACGGGGCGATGGGGTAAATGGCAGAGCTCCAGGGAGCGGTGCCAGTTTACGTCACTTGAGGATTTGGCCTTTTGTGGGTATTTCAGCTGGCTAACGTGGTTAGTGTGGTGCCATTGGCTGAGACAGGGTCACACAGCCCTCCGCCTTCATCTGGAGACTGCGTAGTGCCTCCTGCAGACTACGTAGGGCACCCACATTGCGGGATGGTTGTGATAATGGAGAGTCTCAGAGCTTGTCTTCACTACCTCTGCGATCTGTGCAGCAGTGTTGCTTTAGCAGGTCTGGTGAAGACGCGCTTCGTCGGCGGGAGAGCACTCTCCCGTCGATGTAGTTACTCCACCTCCACCTCCACGAGAGGCAGAAGCTCTGTCGGGGGGAGAGCGCGCGCCCGCCGACAGTGCGGTGTAGACACCGTGTTAAGTCGATGGAAGTTACGTCGCCGGGGTGGGGGCTGGGAGTGATGCAACTTAAGGCCTCAGTTTGACGTGGGGGACATCTCAGCCCGTGGGCTGACCAGGCAACCCCTATTCCATTTGCTCCTCAGTAGGATCCGGTCAGTGGGTGCGGTGTGTGAAATGTGGGAGCGGTTCCGCGTCCCTGTGTACTCAGGGCTGGGGCTTGGGCGGAAAGCCTGTTACTTCTCTTTACGGGCTGGTAGGGTGAGTCCCTTAGGCAGCCGTGTTGGTTTAACTGGGATTGCTGAGCAGGGAAGGAATTCCATGCATGTTTCCTACTGACCCCCTAATCCCCTCCCCTGGAGTGGCTGTGCACAGCCCTCCGTGCTGGCTGCCGTGGGCGCTCACAGGTGTGCCTTTCCCACAAGTGGGGCCGTCTCGCCAGATGCTTGAACTTCTGAGCCATGTTTGCAGAGCGATGACCTTGTGAGCCCGGCTGAGCCGGAGAGCTGGGCGTGGGAGAGGGTTCACTGCCCAGGGTTAACACTTGCGAGCCATGACAGGCAATTCTACAGGGACATGCACATTGTGGTCAAATGGGGGCGGGGGGGCGGGTTCTGAATGGGTCTCAGTGATGTCACCCCCAAGCCTGCCAGGCCCAGTAAATACCAAGTCTGCATTTTAGGTAAATATTCCATTTTAGGATTGCACCAGAGGCCATGGGCCAGGGGTGAGGCCAGCACTGCTGGGGTGAACATGAACAGCAGACAGCACTCCTGCCCTGGCCACTGGAGGGGAAGGACTAGATGGGGCCTACTAGGGTTCTGTTAGCGCTAATTCCTGCAGTTCTAATCACCCAGCTGTGCGTTACGTGCCTCATCCCATCTGTGCAGGGAACCCGTGTTCTGACAAATGTTTTACAGAGCAGTCAGGACCTGGCCTGTGATACCAACCAGGAACTAAACAGTACATGCTGTTAGCTACGTACATATGAAATGGATAGACCTGAAACAGAGCATGGGACATCTGGAAACCTATTGGGAAAGTAAACAGCTTGTATCAGAAACTTTCCAGAGGTAGTAACTGAGTCCGGGAGTGCCAGCTTTGGAAGGGAGGCCTATTCTTACAGCTAATGCCTGGCTTCTCTTCCTGGCTCTGTCACAGACTGGCATTGGGCAAGTCACGTGCCCCCTTTGCACCTCAGTTCCTCTACCCACAACGCTGGAGTCGAAACGCCTGCCTGGCGGGGAGATCTGCTAGTCTTGGTTTATTACGGTTCTGAGATCCTGGGATGAAAGGTGCTGTGGAAGTGCCAAGTATTATTATTATTGTTATGAGCCGGATGAAAGACTGTTAGGGGTTGAGTGAAAACCCCATTGAGATTGATAGGTGTGCACTCACCCTTCAGTTAACATACCTGTAAGCATAAGCAATGTGTGAACCTGCCCAGGAGCTGAGCATTGTTTTGGGCAGGTGTGTGCGTGCGTGTGTGTGTGAAAGCCAAGACACTGAAATCGCAGGGTGACCATGGGAAAAGCTAGAGGGAGAGCATTTGGGTCTGGTGTTGGCTAAAGAGGCCTGGGGCTGTAAGCTAAGAAATTGCTCTTTTGTTCTTGGTTCCGTGTGGGTTCGGAGACACAGGACTTTGTACATTCCTTGTAAATAAACAAGATTGCATCAAAGAAAATACCAGACTGCGTCAATTTCTGCATCCAAGTGGAACATCCCCAGGGCCCTGAACTTTAACTCGCTGGTCCGGTCAAAAAGGGGGGTAATATTATGAACAGCAGCAAAGGAGCCTAAATCGAGGGATCCTGTTAAAACTCCTATTAGCAAACTGCAGGATGCTCTCCAGTGTCCTGTGGGATCAGCTTCTGTTTCTGTGCTGTGGAGAATCACTGGGTTAAACGGGGAGTATTTGCATTGTGGATTTCTCCTCTTTTAATGACAGCTCTTTAATCCACATTAAAGAAGCCAGTTGATCTCCACATTTCCCTTCAGTTAATCTCGTTTAACCTTGGTTTCCTCTCAGCATGTCCATGCACTGCTGTCCGTGCGGCTGGTAGGGACAGCACCTGGCAGTGGGATTCCTGGCGTCGCTTATGCAGGTGATGCTGCAGGCTGGTAATTAAAAAGTTCTGGGCTTGCTTACTGGGGAGGAAACTGGAGGAATGGGTGGAAACAGGCAGGAACGACTCACTCAGCCTCTCTCAGGAAGGGTGGCGAGTGTGTGGTTTAGTGGTTAGAGCGAAGGGCTGGCACCAGAGACCCGCCAGCTCACTGTAGCCCTGCTGACCCTGGAGAATGCTGGTGTTCTCAGGACTGGCTCAGGCACGTGCGTGGCCTGAGAAGCACGTGTGCACACTCAAAGATTTCCAAGTGCTCCCAGTTGCACCAGCACCTGGCAGTGCCCTCACACCCACCAGTTCCATGGGACTCATGGTGGTGGTAGTGTTGATGGAAACCGGTGGTGTTACAGCCACACCCATCCAGTCGGTTCCCTCAGTACAGTCCCACAACCCTCCCGGCCAACCTCCAGTGACAGCCGAAAGCCCTGACTCTGTCACTTGTCTGCCACTCTCCTGCCGGTTCCAGGCAGCCCTGAGAGAGGGAATGCAGGACAGTACCACCTGGAGATGCACAGGTGCAGATAGAGGCAGTATATTCTTGTGCGAGATGCCGCTCTCCAGGTGTTCTGTATGTGCCACAGGCGTGTCTGCATATAGAATACCTCGGGGATACTGCCAGGTAGGCTACCTGTGCTGGGGTGAAATCCTGACCACGATGAAGTGAATGGCAGAACTCCCACTGACTCCCGGGATTTCACAGCGGGTGTCCAATGCAGAGGCAGGGCCAGATGGATTGAGGGGCGGGGTTGTCACATGTCAATCTGGGCATAAAGCAGGAATCTCACTGGGCTCTTGAGGTGGGCTCAGTGCTCCCCCGGCTTCCCCAGCACCCGGCGCCTTGGGAGCGTTCAGATCTGGGCCTGAACTGGGTAGTGGGGGCCCATCCCTGCAGAGATCCCCACGCTGCCCCTGAGCCAAGCTTCCCCCTGAGCTGGATGTGGATGGTGAAAGGGCAAAGGAAGCTGACTGCAGGACTCAGCCTGCCCACTGCTGGATGTGGCTTCCTCAGCCACGAATGGGCATCCTGACAATCAGCTTAGGCAGATGTGCACACCCAGGCCCCAGGTGGCCGGGGAACTGGGACATGGCTTTCTTGCATTGCCAAGGCCACAGCTAATGGAGGCAACTGAACTGCAAAGCTCTTGGTGCCAGGATGTCAGGCCACCTCCACACAGCCTCTGGACTGTGTTGCTCCTGTAGAAGCAGAGTGGGGAGTGGGAGATCCCAGTCAGAGACCCCCCTCCCCACACCCAGCCCTCAGCCCTCCAAGGGGGGGTGGGATCACTTGTATTTGCAGCAAGTAAAAGGCTCAGCTGGATAGAACTCTGCAAACGTGTCCGTGCAGTAATGGCTACGGGAGAGCTGGGTGGACTTTCCAAAGGCCTTTGTCAAGGCCCCTCACCAGAGGCTACTAAAGAAACTGAGCAGCCAGGTTGTGAGGGTCTTGAAAAAAGGGCGAGGAAGGAGCAGGCAAAATTTGCAGATGATACAAAATTATTTAGGTTAAGCAAGTCCAGAGAAGCCCGTGAGGAGCTCTAGAGGGACCTAACCAAGCTAGGGGAAGGGGCAACACTATGGCACAGAAAGGTCAGTGTTGGTAAGTGCTCACTGGAGGGAACAATGGGAACTACTCCTACAGCTCTCTGGGTTCTGAGTGAACTGTGTTAGCTCAGGGAAATGACCTGGGCGTGATTGCGGGCTGCTCCAAGGAGAGCTCTGCTCAATATGCAGCTGTTGGCAAAAGAGCAACAAGACGTTAGGAAGCGCGAGGAATAAGATGGAGGATAATATAGAAAATGATGTCAGTGCTGGAATATGCCTCGCTGGAATGCTGTGTGCAGTCCCAGTCACTCCGTACAGCAGAATTAGAGAGGATTGCAGAGATGAGTGATGAGGGCCTGGAAAAACTCCCATGTGAAGAGAGATTGAAAAGGTTTGGATTGTTACTTTAGAGGTGGTAAGAACTGATCTGATAAAGGAATAGAAAATAATGTCTGGTCTAGAGAAGGGTCATCAGGAATTTATATTTTCCCTGTCCCACAGCATGAGAAGTAGGGGACATGCAATGAAATGGAAAGGTGGCAAATTCAGACCTGGTCAAAGGGAATACGTTTCACACAGCACAATTGCCCTGTGGAACTCATTGCCACCAGATGTCATTGAGGCCCAGAGTTTAGCAGGATTCAAAACCGCATTAGACACTTGTGCAGATTACAGGAATCTGCAGTTATAACAGTAAATGCTAACAATAACGACGGGTTTTGGAAAGCGGGAAACCCTGCTGCATGAGCCAGCCTCTAATTCTTGGGGTCAGGAGGCAGGCTGTATTTGCCCCGTCCTCTGGGGCAGCTGGCACCATGCAGTGTTGGTGACGGGAGGCTTAGCTGGATGGGCCGAGCTCGGCACCAGCCTGGCCATTCCTATCCGCTTATGATCCAATGATGAGGCACATCATTGTTCCCAGCCACAGCCTCTCCTGCTGGCTAAGGGCATTTGTCTGCTAAGAAACGAGGGTGCAGGGAGCGGAGCTGAGGTGCCTGTTGTAATTAGGAATTCACGTGGGCGAGGAATTGAGCGTCCCCAGTGCAGCTCCGGGATTAGCTTCAGCAGGAAAGCATGAGGCGAGAGTGAGCGCAGGAGACAAGGGAGAGAGACAATGGGAGCGTTCCATGGCGCATGCGAGGCGCTGAAAGACAGTGAGGCAAGGGAGGGCTGATCCTGATTTAATTCCCAGTCTCTGCACCCTGTGGGTGCTGGTCCTGCCCAGCGTGGAGCCTCCTAGTCAATGGCATTGCCAGGTGCTGGGCACGGGCAGGATCAGGCTGCAGTGGCCCCCTGCCCTTCCCCCTCCCAAGGAGGTGAGGAGGGCAGCTGGAAGATAAGGCTGGAGGATATTAAAGGTTCTCTGTTAAACTTAATTGACAGAGCCGGGGCTGGCTGCTTTGTGTCAGACAGTGAGAACAGCCTCTCTTGTGCAGCAAAGGGCCTGTCTGGAGAAACAAAGGCAGGCAAACAAGGCAGAGGAGAGCCCTTCCTCAGAGCCATGAATGCGGGGCTAGGGCTGCCATTTTGGAAGCTTCCCCCCCCCCAGCTGCTTGACATGAGTTGTTTGCAGAAGTGATCTGCGAGGAGGGGGGCGGGGAGGGGAGCTCCCGAGGCCTGTGCTTGAGCGGTTTTCAAGAGACACTCTCAAGGCTTCCCTCAGTCTCTGTGCAGCTCACTGGATTAACTCAAGGGGCTGGTTTGAACCAACATGGCCAGGCCCTCCTGGAGATCAGAGGCTGCAACTCAAAGGCTCTGCCACTCAAGTGGAAGGGGATGGAAGCTGGTGGCAGGTGCCTGGGTTCCCTCTGAGCCTGGCGCACTGGCCCAGGGCACACACGCCAGCCCCTTGCCCTGGCTCAGGAGACAGGCTCTGTGCAGGAAGCAGGCAGGACAGGTTCTAGGGGCCGGGGGGGGGGGCCTAGATGTTGCTATTTAAAAAACAACCGACCTGCCAGGGGCCCATTAAACCTCTGCAAAATCTTGGATTTTAACAGCTTTAAACAGTAAAATTGGGCTGCTGCGTCAGTATTCTGCTGTGATTTATAACTTCTATAGCGGATGACGACTCTCCAATCTGCCGCTGTTCCACTGTTTAACACGGGCTAGTTTAACATGGGGCAGCCCCATGGCTGTGTATAGACGGCAGGGAACAGTACAGCCCCATGGCTGGGGTATAGACGGCAGGGGACGGGACAGCCCCATGGCTGGGGTATAGACGGCAGGAAACAGTACAGCCCCATGGCTGGGGTATAGACGGCGGGAAACAGTACAGCCCCATGGCTGGGGTATAGACGGCAGGGGACGGGACAGCCCCACGGCTGGGGTATAGATGGCAGGAAACAGTACAGCCCCATGGCTGGGATATAGACGGCAGGACACGGGACAGCCCCACGGCTGGGGTATAGACGGCAGGGGACGGGACAGCCCCACGGCTGGGGTATAGACGGCAGGGAACAGGACAGCCCCATGGCTGGGGTATAGACGGCAGGGGACGGGACAGCCCCATGGCTGGGGTATAGACGGCAGGAAACAGTACAGCCCCATGGCTGGGATATAGACGGCAGGACACGGGACAGCCCCACAGCTGGGGTATAGATGGCAGGGGACGGGACAGCCCCACGGCTGGGGTATAGACGGCAGGGAACAGGACAGCCCCACGGCTGGGGTATAGACGGCAGGGGACAGGACAGCCCCACGGCTGGGTATAGACGGCAGGGGACAGGACAGCCCCACGGCTGGGGTATAGATGGCCGGGGACAGCCCCATCGCTGGGGTATAGACAGCAGGGATGATGCTGGCAGTGGTGCCTCCTAGATGGGATGTAACAAAGCATTTCTGATCTCTCTCTCTCCTGTGAGTCCAGCCAGCAAACCGCGCGCACCAGCCAGGCTGTTCCAACAGCAGCCTTGGGGCAGGAGATGCCCCAGGAGAGGAGGGAGCTGGTGCCAGGGAAGCTGCAAGGCAGGTGGCAGGAGGAAGACGCTGCAGAACCATGATTTCCACCCAGCTCTGTCCAGGCCCGACAGTGTGAACTGCCCAGAGTTCTCCACCGCCAAGGGGAAGGGAGAGACTGCTGGGGCCTGGCTCCCGCACTGAACACTAAGCAGGAATCTCCCTTCCCAAGCGGCTCTGCTCTCCCCTAGCCAGGAAGGAAAGAGATCGGCCGGCAGCCCCTAGAGAGGTGCTCCCCAGGCTGGTGCTAAAGGAGTCAAGAAATCCTCGGAAGGATTCTCCCTGGGAGTCCCGGCGCCTGTTTATTTACACGCGCTCCCATCACATGCATCACGTGCCCCAGGGTGGGGCCGCCCCCTGGCGGGTCTCCCTGCATGTGGCAGGCACAGTGGCCGGAGCGGGCACTGGAGCTCATGAAGGCTGCCTGCCCCCGTGGGTCAGCGCGGGCACTGTGGCGCCGGCACGGCAGGAGCGGGACAGTCGGAAGAAGAGTGTATGGTCAGAGGCCTGAGGCTGCCAGGCTTGCGGCCCCCTCCCCTTGTCCCCCACTGACTCTGCTTTGCTCCCAGCCGGGGAGGGAGCGCTGAGAACTGGGCCCTGGCCATCCCGGTGTCCGCGGGGCAGGCCCTGTCAGCAAACGGCCACCGTTCAGTGCCACCCCGGGAAAGGAGCGGGCCCCGCCGACTAGCCTGGAGTTAGTGCGCCGCAGGCTGGGAGCTATGCAGGTCAGAGCCCCTCCCGGCAGGGTAATTTCCCCCCTCTCCCTGGCTAACAGATGTTTTTAGAAATAAATCGGTTCTGCCTTTGGAGCCCTCAGTGCTACAACCGTTCGCTCTCCCCCCGCTCCATCCTGGTGTCTAGTCACAATCTCTGCCCCCGCCTCTCCCCGGCCCTGAGGGAGCTTCTCACAGGAACATCCTCCTCTGCCTCCCACCACCACAGCCCCTGCTCAGTGCAGGGGGTTTGGGGTGGCCGGTCTCCATCCCCCCCCCACGGGACTTACGCTGGGTTCTGCAGCCTCGGTGCCCCCTCTTCATTCCCACAGCGAGGCCCAGGCAGTACTGGCTGTGATGGCTACCCATAGTGCCCCTTTCTCACCCCATGACGATGGGGGGGGGGGGGGAGACTGAAGGGAGGGGGGCAGCTTTCCCCCTCCCCGCCCAGATAGGACAGTGCTGAGGTGGAGGGGGGCACAGAGACCTCATCCTTACAGGCCTCAGGCCCTGGGCGAGGGGATTTGGAGGAGCAGGGCTGCAGCGATGGGAGGTGAGTTTCCGCGGCTGCTGCAGGGGCTGCCTGTGGGGATTGTGCCCAGGAACCGGCACAGAATGGGGACACATTTAAACTAACCAGTGCAGCTGCTGGGTCACAGGCTGATAGGTGCAGAGCCCCTGGAGCCAGGGTGCCCAGTCTCTCTCCCGGGGGCTCAGAGGCCCCAGGGTTTGGCCTCCCTTTCATAACAGGTACAATTAATCCTCACTCCACGCCCAGCGAGACGGGCTTTGCTGCGCCCCCCTTGAGGCAGCGATGCGCTGAGCTGCCCGTCTGGGCCGCATCTCTAGGCACATGCAGGAATCAGTCGATGACGGCTTGTTCGTGAAGATTAGCAACATTACGGGAGGCCTGGGACTCCGTGCAGGATGCCAATGACTCAGCTGCGTGAGCTGCATGGCCTGTGGCGCTTAGTGGCTTAGCAAGTGAGGGGTGGAAGGCATCTGGGGTTGTGAGTCACCCAGCAGGGTTAGCTGGTGCAGGACAGAGCTGCCAACCTGGCCATTTCTGAGCTCAGCCAACCAGGGGAGGGGGCAGCTCCCTCTCTTCCAGGAGGTGTGTTGCGGGCCAGGGTGCTTTTGCATAGCGCTTTGCAAGCATCAGCTTCTCTGAGCGCTGGGCTCCTGGTACAGATGGGGAAACGGAGGCAGGGAGGGGCAGGGACTTGTCCAAGGTCAGACCGTGAGGCAGGGTCTGGCCTGGGAGTTGAACCCAGGAGAGCCTGAGGCAGCAAAGTTGTGTTTAGAGCCTTGCTTCCCCCCTTTCTAGGGATCTGGGATGGGGCAGAGGCAACGTGTGTTGTGGTAGTTAAGGTGAGACCTGCCCACAGGGCACAGCCCACCCTGTCTGTTCTCTGCCGCCTCTCGGTTTCTTGGCTCACCTGCTCCTCGCTCGACTCATTACAAGGGAGCTGGGGGTTCCTCACCACAGCCGATGCTCCTCCCCTAAGTACCAGGGCATTTGGGGGTTGGAGAGCTGGCTCTGTGCAGCTGGGAGCCAGCCAGGACTCGGAACGGGCCCTTTGCCTTCTCCACAGAGCCAGACCCAACCTCCAGGAATGTTTTCATTTTCAGCTCTTGGAGCTGGACTAGATTTCAGCAGGCTCAGTCAGTGGCCTGGATCTCCTGTGGATACTGTCTGCAGGGGAAGGGGCCTGTTTCCACCACAAACTACCCTGGCCCTGGAATTTCAGACCGATCAAACTCTGCGTGTTGATTGCAGCTTCAAAATGGGGCTAAACACAGAAACTGCAGCAACCTTATCTATGGAGCCGGCGTTGCTCCTCCATTACGCTGAGAGCTGCTTGGCCATCCTCGCTCCCCACAGCTCAGCCCTCTTGGTGATGGGTTTGCAATCAAATGTGTGCTGGAAGTTGGGTCAGCAGTGGAGCCACCCTAGGGGGTTGGGGGGCGGGGTGAAGATCCAAGACCCTGGAAGGAGAAGCCCGCTTCTCACTGGAGATGCTCAGTCGAGTGGAGAGAAGGGGGTTGGTAACAGAGATCATTGGAAAAGGGGATGGTTTTCTGTGGAAAACTTTGACTTTTTGTAAAGAAAAAATGAAAACTGAAAATTTTTCATTGAAAACCGTTGGAACCCTAACGTTTTTTGGGGGGTTGGTTTGCTGATGAAAATGGAAATTTTTTGAGGAAAGCAGAAACCTTTCACAAAACCTTTTGTTTAGTGGAAATCCTAATTTTCCGCAGAAATAATGTTTTGACAGAAAATTTCTGACAAGTCCCAGGCTGTAACCTCCTTCTTGGGCTGTTTCTTCTCACCCTTCCGACCCTTGGCAGAGTGGAAGGAGATGTTCTATAGAAATCACTGATTTCAAGAATTCGTTCTGATAAAGTGAAATGGGAAATGTTTTTATTTATTGTATTTCACTGCAGACAGCGTCTGCCATCCCCTTCGCTACACAACAAGTTAACAGCACAAAATCAGCAATGGACACACAGAGCAATACAGATGGACCACTACAGTTCACATTTAGGAGTCTGATGCCAGGGGTGCAGGAATCAACCAGTGGGATTCCATGACCTACAAGGGCTTTTTGTTGGATAAGTTATTTGGCAGTAATTTCTCAATTTCCATCACAACTATTATTTGCCATAATTCACATCCCGGTCTCAACCTTCAGCCCGCCATGCATTCCCAGCAACCATTGTAACACTCCTCCCACTGGGGGCTGGAGACCTGATGCAAGGCCGTCACCATTCCTAGTGCATCTCCTTTAGCTCCAGTGGGAGAACTCTTGCCTAGGGCGCTGCAGGTTCAGGTCTCAGCTGGGGGCTGTCACGGAACATAACTGCGACATCCAGGCATCAACAATGGCATAATGGGCAGAACCAAGGAGATGGAGTTATGGAGTCAGCTCCTCTTTAAAGTCCTAACCGTACTGCCGAGTAACTGGGAGCCCATCCTGTAATCATAGGTAGGGACTTCTCTCTGGCTAGCAGGCACTTTGTCTTCACGATCTGACAGAGCAGCCGTGCCCGGTTCCTGGAAATGTTCAAACCAGCTGCTGTTTCTCCTGCTTGTTTGTTTGTTTGTTTTAAATTGTCAGATTTTGGCTTTGGATCCTGAAATCCCCTGAATGTTGTCCAGCAGCTCCAGTAGAACCCAGGCAGCCTCCTCCCTGCCTATCTCCCCACTCCACTGGGCTTTCCTCTCACCAAATGTTGTTCTCACTTCTTTTCCAGGCTGCCCATCGGGGACGTTTAAGGCCAGCCAAGGGGACGAAGGGTGCATTCACTGCCCAATTAACAGCAGGACAACTTCGGAAGGGGCCACCAACTGCGTGTGCCGAAATGGATATTACCGGGCAGACTCTGACCCCCTGGATATGCCATGCACCAGTACGTAACCACCCGGCTGGGCGGGACGGGGGAGTGGGGAAAGGCCATGGGATGGTACAGACCCTGAAGCAGGGATGAAACTATTTCAAATTGCCTGTTGGCGTCTAACAAACTGTCCCAAACTGGAGCTGCACATCCCCCCCCCTGTGGCTGCATGTGAAGGTGTTGGTGCAGTCAGGGACTGTCTATGGAGACTGTAGCCGAGGGTCCTGACCCCGTGGGATCAGGTGGGCAGCTGGCACACACACCTTCATCTCATTAGGGGCTAGAATGCCTGGAGCTCTCAAGCAGAGGGAGTTGGTTGGAGTTAGGGTTTGGTTCAATGTTAGTCCTAAGGTTCTGGTTAAAAATAGTGTCAGCCTTAAGTTGAGGTTGTAGTTAGAATTAGGGGTAGGTTACAGTTAGGGCTACTGTTATTGTTAATGGTGGGCTAGGGCTAGTTTGTAGTTAGAGTTAGCGGCATTAGGGTTACTATTTGTTTAGGAATATGTTATACTTAGGGTTAGGGTTAGCATTGGGTGAGGGCTAGGCTCTGGTTAGGGTTAGCGTTGGGTGAGGGCTAGGCTCTGGTTAGGGTTAGCGTTCGGTGAGGGCTAGGCTCTGGTTAGGGTTAGCGTTGGCTGAGGGCTAGACTCTAGTTAGGGTTAGCGTTGGGTGAGGGCTAGGCTGTAGTTAGGGATAGTATTAGCATTGGGTGAAGGCTAGGGTGTAGTTAGAGTTCGGGTTAGCGTTGGATTAGGGCTAAACTGAAGTTAGGGTTAGCGTTGGGTGAGGGCTAGTCTCCAGTTAGGGTTAGCGTTGGGTGAGGGCTAGGCTGTGGTTAGGGTTAGGGTTAGCTTTGGGTGAGGGCTAGTCTCTAGTTAGGGTTAGCGTTGGGTGAGGGCTAGGCTGTGGTTAGGGTTAGTGTTGGGTTAGGGCTAGGCTCTGGTTAGGGTTAGCGTTGGGTTAGGGCTGGGCTGTAGTTCGAGCTAGTGTTGTGTTTAGGTTGGGCTGTGATTAGGGATAGGTTTTGGGTTCCTGATGAGGGGGTCTATGAAGGAGCCACGTTAGAAACTCTTTGGTGAAAGCTCCTCAGTTTAAATGACTCAATGCAAAAAAACGCAGTCCAGAAAATCCCATTAGCACAGTGCACGTCTCCTGCCTGCCTGGAGCTGAACATGCTTCCTAAAGGAGGCCAGTGCCATCATCTCTTCCTGCACTGGGGGAATCGGAGCCAGTGACTGCCTGCTCTTACCCAGTTGTCCTGTCCCCTGCTCTAATCACTGCAGTCAGCGTCTCCACTCGAGGCTGCAGAGGGCCAGGCAGCCCCCCAGCTCAGGGGTGTGCACATGGTGAGGGTGAATTGTGCTGAACGTTTTTTTTCACGAGCTGCTCCTGGAGTTTCCCAGTCCCTCTTATCCCATGAAATGTTAGGGTCCTGCCCTGTCCCCACTCCAGCAGTTGCATAGCGTTTCCTGCTAGGATGGATTCGCTAGTTGTCTTCACGCTTTCTCATCTTTCCTTCTATTACTGGGAGAAAATTTCCTTCTTCCCCACTTTTTATTTACATTTTTGGGAGCACAACACACAGCCTCTTCCCTGGCTGATGTTGCCTCCAATTAGCCTAACGAGGATTCTTTCAAGAGGTTAACACCCCACAAGCCCATACCCAGAGGGCAAACAGCAAATGCACAGAGCTGCTTTCACCCTGAGCCTTAGGAGGCACTGGCCATGCGGGGTCAAAGTTTTAATTGTCACTTTGATAACCTTCCTTTTTTAATGGATCGAGCAGAGTTAAGGTCGTTTTACTTCACTAATATAAACAATTTTTAATTGAATTCCAGTTTCCAACGAAATGCAGCTTGACACAACTCCGAGTAAACAATTAGCATGTAGTAAATAAGAAATGTGTCATTCACCATTTTCTAGCTTATTAACAAATGTCATAAGAAACTGAAGCAATATATGATAAGCGATTGTTGTGTAAATAAATGTGGTTAGTGCAGCGTATCATCCTGGTTAGCAAAAAGAAGCACCACCTTTAGTATATAGGCTGTCTTGCTTGCAAATCAGCAAGTTTTCATAGTTATGTCAACCAATGAGAGAGAACCATTTCAAGGAAAATAACTAAATAGAACTGCAAAACCAGGTGAAAATCACAGATTTAAATTAAGGTTTCCTGCTCGCTGATTTAAATCAAGGCCCCCTGCGAGTGACTGAGCTGCAGGGAGGGCGGTGGTGCTAACAGAGTGGCCTTTGGGGATTTAAAGCCTCCCCTCCTGCTCACTTGCCCACACCCTTGGAGTGGGGCCCTTGAGTGCTGGAGCTGTGAGCCTGCTTGTCTTCTTGTGCAGGCTGGTTTTACACCAGGGTCACTTCGTGGACTTCTCTAGGGTTGCTCCTGATTTCATCCAGAGTGAGTAAGGCCCCATAGATGAAACCCATCTCATTTGGAGCAGGTATCTGTCAGGCACTGGCTAAAAGGCTGGTGTCCTCAGAGCCCCCGAGAGCACTGAACTAACCTCCTGTGAGCTGTCGTGCCCACACGTGGCATTCCCTTCCCAGCATTGCTGGGTGCCCAGGGTGAGCTGGGCATCTCCCAGTGTGCGTCTGGCATAGGCTGAGGGTGCAGAAACACAGGTTCCTGCATGCCAGGTTAGGCACTGAAATAACTTCCTTCCGGGGGCTGAATCTAGATGGTAGGGCCTGACTGTAGCCACCTGGGCTTGGAAACTGTGGCTTATGGCAAATAGCAGAACAATCCCCTTCCAAATGCATGTCCAAGGGGGAGCAAAAAGGCTTTTGAAAAAGACTCAGTGCTGGTCCTTAGGTGAGTGGTGCTCTAATGGGCAGTGATATACATACGACCAGTAATTATGTTAAAGGTGCCCAGATCTGTACCATGCAGACTCGAGTTACAATGAAATACTGCTGGGAGTGCTGTCCTCCTCTACTTCCCTGTCAAGACCTGCTATCTCCTACATCCCTAGCACCTAGGGGGCGCTGAGCTAAGGGCGTGCACCGACCGGGCACCGCAGCACAGCCTCCCCTTGGTTATCAGCAGGAGGAATGGGGAGGTTCACAGAGATGGCTTGAACCCAGTCTGGGGACTCGCTAATCGTTCAGTAGGCGGGCTGGTGTTCGTCCAGAAGGGGCGGAGGGGTGGGAACTGCACACCACTCTGTGGAGGGGGTGGAGCTGGTAGTCCATGGATGTTCCTGAAGCGGCCAGGCCAGCAGGTAGCAGCTTCCATCTCCCTTCTCAGTCTGGGCTCATCAGAAACGTGCTGATGAGCCTGTGTGCGCCCTGCCCCATGGTGACTGGAGTCACAGACTCTCACTCTCTCTCTCTTTCCCTCTCCCGCACAGCCATCCCGTCCGCCCCCCAGGCCGTGATCTCCAGTGTGAACGAGACGTCGCTGATGCTGGAGTGGACCCAACCCCGGGACTCCGGGGGCCGCGAGGACCTGGTGTACAATATCATCTGCAAGAGCTGCGGCTCGGGGCGCGGCGCCTGCACCCGCTGTGGGGACAACGTGCAGTTCTCCCCACGCCAGCTGGGCCTGACAGAGCCCCGCATCTACATCAGCGACCTGCTGGCCCACACCCAGTACACCTTTGAGATCCAGGCCGTGAACGGGGTCACCGACCAGAGCCCCTTCTCCCCACAGTTTGCCTCAGTCAATATCACCACCAACCAGGCCGGTAAGGAATTGCGCTCTCTGTTGTTGAGCCAGGCTGAGGCTCAGGGATGGGAATGGAGTCAGGAGCCTCTCGCTTCCTGGTCACATTGGTGGTGACCAAAAGCCCGTCCCACCCGAGGGATGGTCAGTGACCAGCCCATTTCCCCGGGCACAGGGAAAACATCCCTTGTCCTAGCAAAGAGACTCCTTTTGTGTGTGTTTGTACAGGGCCTAGCACAGTGGGGGCCTGTCTGTCCCTGGGCTCCGAGGCACTACAGTAATCCAAACAATGGGCTGCAGCGGTCACCTGGCAGGGCATTGTGGGGAGCTTGCATTGCCGCTCTCTCTGGTCTGGCCTCTCTGCGAGTGCTGCCAATGCTCCGGTAGCCGGAGCTGGAGCGCTAAGGTGGAGGGGCTGGTGGGAGGGGTGGGGTGCACAGGGAGCGCCAGGTCCGCACTCAGCAGCTCTCGCAAGATGATGTCGCAGGGGATCATTGCCGCAGACAATTGCTAATAAGAAGCACCACTCCAAGGACAGTTCCATTCTGCTCCCTCGGGCCAGAGTCCAGGAGTCTCCAGGATCTCAGGGGCTTTTGGTTTGGGTCTGTTGGACTGTGGCTTGAGCTCATAACTCAACTGGTGGGCCGGTACCGGGTCAGCGTCAGCGTGCGTGAGCATCCAGATCTGTGTGCTGGTGTGCCTGGCTGAGCTGTGCGTGTGAGCGGGCCTGAGTGTGAACAGTGTGTCTGTGTGCTGGGAGAGAAATAGCGTGGGCACGGCTTGGCTGTGCCAGGGGTCTTTCTGGGTAGGACTTTGGGGGTGTGTGTAGGACATGTGGGCGATGTGTCTATTTCTGTTCTAGTTGGGAGAGATCTAACCCTTTCCCTCAGAGGGGCTCCTCCAGTGTTTAGAAGCTGTTTAACGCTCTGATTTCACACCTTGCAATTAAGCGCTGCAATCGCGACATTAATGCCCCAACTGTGAACATTTCCACCTCTGCAGAACAAGCAGCTGAGGCGGATGAAATTGCGAATTGAGAGTTTTTTTAGTTGCCTCCTTTCAGAGCCTTGGATCCTCCTCTTGTGCTTCCCTTGTTTGACACTCCCTTATTATCGGGGCTCACACTTCCCAGGCTGTGTGTTGCCTCTCTTAATGTATCCATTCATTAGCGCTAAACAGTAACTGCCTGCTCGCTAATTCCTCTGTAATTAGGGGCTCTGAATTCTTTTGCTTACACTCAGCCTAGTCTGGCAGCCTTGATGTACCTCATTAGCAGTTGGTAACAGAAGCTGTAGATACAAAGATACAACAGGGAGCTGGGAAGAGGGGGAAAGGGGGGAAGACAGGAAAAGGAGGGTATTCTGCGGCAGGGAGAGGAGAGATGGGGGAGGGGAGAGGTTGGCTCAAGGGCAGCAATGGAGACAAGAACGCCGGTTGGATGCGTGTCTGCTTTGCGAGGAGAGGCTCCAGGCTCAGTCTCCACCTGGGGCTTGTTCTCCGCTTTCATGGGAGCCTAAGAGGAGGATTGAATGTGTGACGGGCTATTTGCCGCCTCCTGCAGGGGCTGGACAATCCCTTCCCAGCGACCACGGCAGCTACCTGCTCGCCTTCATTCTTGCCTCAGCAGCATTGACAAAGGACCGCCAGCCATGGGTTGCTTTGGCCTTGGAGTCATTCTCTGCTCCCAGCTGTACGCCAAGGGACATTGAACGGTGCAGCTCGGAGGGCGGGACTGGGAGCTGGATTGTTTCCCTAGACTGAGCCCGGCTGTCGCCTTTGTATCGATAGTTCACTGACGCTCCTTTACGTGATAATATCAGGTGCTGGGCAGCACAGTACGGTGCTCACACAGCAGCCAGGCAGGGGCAGACAAAGCCATGAAACTGCTGTGGTTTGAATGGCACAAGGAGAGCCAGCCTTCTCCAGGGAGACTGTGAGGGCAAGCAGATGGCGCTGGCTGACTTCAGACACGGTAGCTTCTTTAGCATCCCAGATGGGAGAACAGCCCTAGAGGGGATGGAGGAAACCCCTGCAGAGGAAGCAGGGTGTGGGCTGAGAGCCAGAGCCAGAGGAACGGCATTGCAGAAGGAGATGACATCACAGTGACCGTAGTGCGAGAGGGGTAGCCCAGGAGCAGGGGAGACACCTGTTGTCTCTCAGGAAGGTGTTGAGGCAGAAAGGGGTGGGAGAGAAGCAGCCGTGCTCTGGGTCCTAGGCTGACTTTCGGGCAGAGGGGAGGGTGCCAGGCTGAGCAAAACCACAGGCAGGGATTGGAAAAAAATTCTGAGAATTCAGCTGCAGCTGAAGCTCCACCTGTGGCTGCAGAAGATTGTGAGAGAGGAAGGGTCTAAGGCAGGTTTTCCAGACCTTGAATCATTCCTGTAGCTCTTTTCTGGGACTTCTTTGAAACATCCTTTTTGAAGTAATTGGACACACTGTCCCAGGAATGGTCTTGTCAATGCTCTGTGTGCTGGCAACACAGCCCAAAATTGTGCTGTTCCTCTGAGCACAGAATCACACTGGGAGCTCACGTTCTCTTGGTTTCCATCTTAACCCCTCAGCCCTCTTCCGTGTCATTCCAAGGCCAGACAGGACCATTGTGATCATCTCGTCTGCCCTCCTGTAGAACACAGAGAACTTCCCCAAAATAACTCCTAGCTTTTAGAAAACCCCCCAATCTTGAGTTAAAAATGGCCACAACCCTGGTACATTGTCCCAGTGGCTAATTACACCTTATTTCCAGTCTGAATTTGTCTAGTTTCAGCTTCCAGCCACTGGATCATGTCAGACCTTCCTCTGCTACAGTTCCCCATTCTATAAGTATGACCTACATTCTTTGTTCCTGATGGATGACCTTCTGTGTGGCTGTGTTGAAACACACAATGTTCGAATGAGCCCAAGCAATCTAGGTTGGTTTGTATAACACTCCTGTCCCCATCATTGTTTACCAGGCCACGAATCTGTGTGTCATCTGCCAACGTGACCAGCAGTGGTATTGTATTTTCTTGCAGATAATTGATGAAGGTATTGAATAGCATTGGGCTAAGAATAGATTGTAGGAGCATTCCACTAGAAACACAATGCTGATTCCCCAGGTACAGTTCCTTTTGGAGATATATCCGTCAGCTCGTTTTCAATCCATTTGATATGTGTTATATTGCTTAATAAGAACGTTGCGTGGTACGGAGTCAATGAGGGGTCAGGTATGTCTACACAGCAGTGCTTCCCAGCGTGGATACACAGACACACACTAGCTGTGCTCAAGCACGGACAGCGGCTCAGGCTAGCCATCCAAGTACACAGAGAGGGGATTGGGCAGGTTTGTACTCAGATGGGTAGCACACTGCTAGCTCAGCCAGAGCATGTCTTTCTATCCGCACTGGGAAGCCCACTTCCAGCTGCAGTGTAGACAGAGTTTATTTATATTATGTCAACACAGTTACCTGTATCAACCAAACTTGTAATCTCATAAAAAATACATGTTAGTTTGGCGAGATGTATTTTCCATAAAACCATGCTGGTGGACATCACTTATGTTACCATCCCTTAATTCTTTCCTGACTGCGTCCCATATCAGCCGTTCCCTGATCTTGCTCAGGATTGATGTCAGAGTAACTGGCCTGTAGTTAATCCCATTTACCCTCTTTAAATAATGACACAGCAAGAGGTTTTTTCCAGCAGAGTCTCTGGAGAGACAGACTCAAAATTCTCCATCGTGTGGCCCACATGTTAAGACAGACATTACCTTGAGAACACTTCTCACAGTCATGCAGATCCACCTCTCCGCTCATTTGTCCTTCACCCAGACCCATCTCCCCATCCGTTTTCAGGAGAACAGACTCACCTTCCCTTCATCCATCTGCAAGGCGGCTATGTCCCTTCAGGATTGGCCGTGATGAAGATGATGATGGCCTCCCCTTCATGCTCACCTGACCTCCCTGGGGCAATGACACCAGTAGTTTACATGGAAAAGCTACTTTAGGAAATTAGCTTCTTTTAATACAATTTGGTGATTGAAGCAAAGAAGTGAGTCAGCACCATGTGACCTGCCTGCCCCACTCTGCAAGGACACCCGGAAACTTCCTGCTGACCGCCGGGGGACCAAAGCATAGGCGCCGACTCCGTGCGTGCTCTGGGGCTGGAGCACCCACAGGGAAAAATTGGTGGGTGCTCTGCACCCACCGGCAGCTCCCCGCCCTCCCGCCCAGCTCACCTCCGCCTCCTCCCCTGAGCGCGCCGCGTGCCCGCTTTTCCCCCCTAGCTCCCAGCGCTTGCGCTGCGAAACAGCTGTTTTGCGCGGCTGGGAGGGAGGGGGAAGGAGGGGGAACGTGGCGCGCTTGGGGAAGAGGCGGGGCCGGGGCGGGGATTTGGGGAAGGGGTTGGAATGGGGGCGGGGCAGGGGTGGGGAAAGGGTGGAGTCGGGGCAGGGGCGGGGAGGGCGTGAGTACCCACCAGCGCCAGGGCAAGTTGGCGCCTATGGACCAAAGACTACTGTTTGGGAACAGCTTCCTTAAGAAGAAATGGGGCCCAAAAGAGCATGCACAGATGTCTATAAGGACCTGCAGATTTGTTACCACCAAGGTTCCCTGTTTTGCACAGGATGCTGCATTGTCAGCAAAGGTTTGCAGAGGCCAGGACCAGATTCTGTCTGCTTCTTTGCTGGAGTGAAAGCTGAAGAGAGGGCACTTTCCCCCAACACTCCTTGGGCTCCCAGAACCTTGGGGCTCACACTCCTACAGTGGCTGGGGTGGCACCATGGCCCTGTGCCCCTTCTGCACTGGCCAGCCCTGGGTGGATTGCAGATGGTACTCTTGTGTACATGCACGGCTCTCAACCCCACACTTTTCACCACCACTTTCACGCCACATTACAAGATGGCAAGTAGGTACAAAAACATGGACCAAACAAAGAGATTTAATGATCCAAGAAGGTCTGCAAATTTCCTGCTGAAACATGAACCAAAATCGCAGTCACAATGTCCCTGGGATTTCTTAGTGGTTTTGCAATGGGAAGAACCATGCAACAAACATTTCTGAAATTCCCATGCTGGATTGCCCTGCTGCTCGGTCGCATTCTGTTTATAATGTACGGTGGGGACAGTGTGTCTGTGATGTGCCGCGCGGACGCTGTGTCCGTGATGTGCTGCGCGGACGCTGTGTCTGTGATATGCCAGGGGGATTCTGTGTCTGTCACGTGCCGTGAGGCCGCTGTGTCCATGATGTGCCGCGGGAACACTCTGTCTGTGATGTGCCGCGCGGACGCTGTGTCTGTGTCATGAAGTTGGGACGCTGTGTCTGTGATGTGCCAGGGGGATGCTGTATCCAAGAAGTGTCGCGGGGAAGCTGTGTCTGTGCCATGCTGTGTCGTGGGGAGGCTGTTTCTGTGATCTGCCGCGGGGACACTGTGTCCCTGATGTGCCAGAGGGACACTGTGGCTGTGATATGCTGGGGGATACTGTGTCCATGATATGCAGCAGGGACGCTGTGTCCGTGATGTGCCACTGGGACGCTGTGTCTGTGATGTGCCGTGGGGATGCTGTGTCTGTGATGTGTCGTGGGGATGCTGTATCCGAGATGTGCCGTGGGGACGCTGTGTCTGTGCCGTGCTGTGTCGTGGGGACGGTGTCTGTGATGTGCCGCGGGGACGCTGTGGCCGTGCCATGCCGAGGTGTGATAAATGAAGGGGAGGAGGTAGCTCCCTTTTATGGACACCCAGCCAGACAGTTAGCTGTAAAATTCCTCTTATTAGCTGTTCTCTGCTTGCTTTACCTGTAAAGGGTTAACAAGCCCACAGGTAAAAGGAAAGGAGTGGGCACCCAACCAAAAGAGCCAATGGGAGGCTAGAACTTTTTAAAATTGGGGAAAAACTTCCCTTTGTCTGTGTTGTGGTTCTCCAGGGAACAGGCCAGCAGTTATGCTGTGAGAAGCTTTAAGTCAGGTATGAAAAACCATCAGATCATACCTGAAGATTGCTTATCTGAAACCCCAGATATGTACGTAATTTAGGGAATGTCTAGGAAGACACAATTAGGTTTATTTCTGTTTATTTCTTATTGGCTTGTGGATCTCCTCTGTGTAGACCCCAAATGCTTTTGTTTTGCTTGTAACCTTTAAGCTGGACCTCAAGAAGGTTATTCTTGATGTTTACATTTTATAAGTGGGTTTTTTTTAATCTAGCAAAAGCCTAAGTTCCAAATGTATTTTCTTTCTTTTTGGTTTTAATAAAATTTACCCTTTTTAAGAACCAGATTGGATGTTTGATGTCTTAAGAGGTTTGTGCACATGTGGTTTAATTAGCTGGTGGCAACAGCTGATTTCCTTTGTTTTCTTTCACAGCTCTTCCCCGGGGGGGCGGGTGAAAGGGCTTGAGGGTACCCCACAGGGGGGAATTCCCAAGTGCTCCTTCCTGGGTCCAAAGGGGTTTTTGCACTTGGGTGGTGGCAGCATCTGCCCATCCAAGGTCAGAAAGAAGCGGTAACCTTGGGAGTTTAATACAAGCCTGGAGTGGCCAGTATTAATTTTTAAAATCCTTGCGGGGCCCCCACCTTCTGCACTCAAAGTGCCAAAGTGGGGAATCAGCCTAGACAGGGGGCTGGGTCTGTGATGTGCCGCGGGGACGCTGGGTCTGTGATATGCCACAGGGAAGCTGTGTCCGTGATGTGCCGCAGGGACGCTGTGTCTGTGCCGTGCCGTTGGGACACTGTGTCTGTGATGTGCCGCGGGGACGCTGGGTCTGTGATGTGCCGCGGGGACAGTGTGTCTGTGATGTGCTGATGGGATGCCGTGTCTGTGATGTTCCAGTAGGACGCTGTATACATGATGTGCCAAGGGGACGCTGTATCAGTGATTTGCCGTGGGAATGCTGTGTCTCTGATGTGCTGCTGGGTGCTGTGTCTGTGATGTACCATGGGGACACTATGTCCCTTATGTGCTGCGGGGACGCTGTGTCAGAGATATACCGCGTGAACCCTGTGTCTGTGATTTTTGGGGGATGCTGTTTCTGTGATGTGCTGCGAGGATGCTGTGTCTGTGATGTGCCGCGGGGACGCTGTGTCCGTGATGTGCGGTGGGGATGCTCTGTCTGTGATGTGCCACTGGGACGCTGTGTCTGTGATGTACCAGGGGGACGCTATATCTCTGATGGGTGTAGGGACCATGTATCAGTGATGTGCTGTGGAGATGCTGTGTATGTGATATTCCATGTGGACGCTGTATCCCTGATGTGCCAGGGGGATGCTGTGCCTATGATGTACCACGGGGACGCCGTTGTGACATTGCACTCCATATGTTTTATGGAAATATGCTTATGAGTGTGAATATGATGTAACTGGAATATGCTTTATGCAATAGGTCTCTCATAAGGTATCATAACAAAGGTTATAACAGGCTGAAATTTTTCCTCCTATTTGTATACATGTATCATTCTTGTATCTGAAACTAGAAATATGAAGTATAACTCTGAGGTCCTATTGCAATTATGCAAAGTGTGGGCCATTAATGGTGGTTTAGAATCTTGATGGCTCCCATTGACTAGGACAATTGGTTGTAAATGGTTTATTTACCTGCAAACCTTCCTGTGTACATTTGGGCCAACCCAGGAAGAATGGAGACTAGGGGTCTTACATTACATGTGACCATGTCACATGACACTGGAATCCATCTTAATCCTTATACTTTTCCATTGATGATATAAGCATTATACAGTGTAAAACAGATTTATTTGGGGTTTGGATCCCACTGGGAACTGAGTGTCTGGGTGCTGAAGACAGGTAACCTGCTGAGCCATTTTCAGTTAAGTCTGCAGCTTTGGGGGCATGGACCTATCCCTGGGTCTGTGTTACAGCAGGCTAGCATGTCTGGCTCAACAAGGCAGGGTTCTGGAAATCCCAAGCTGAAAGGGAAAACGGGCTCAAAGATAATTTCAGCACATCAGGTGACAGTCCCAAGGGGATCTCTGTGACCGAACCCATCACAGCTGTGTCCATGATGTGCCGCGGGGACGCTGTGTCCAAGATGTCCCAGGGGGACGCTGTGTCTGTTATGTGCCGCGGGGACGCTGGGTCCATAATGTGTCGCGGGGATGCTGTGTCTGTGATGTTCCATGGGGATGTTGTTTCTGTGATATGCTGGGGGATGCAGTGTCTGTGATGTGCCACGGGGACCCTGTTTCCATGATGTGCCAGTGGGATGCCGTGTCTGATGTCCCAGGGGGACGTTGTTTCCTTGATGTGCCTTGGGGATGTCGTGTCTGTGATGTACCGGGGGACACTCTGTCCGTGTTGGGCCACGGGGACGCTGTGTTTCTGGTGTGCCATGGGGACGCTGTTTCCATGATGTGCCGTGGGCACACTGTGTCTGTGATGCGCCAGGGGGACGCTGTGTCTGTGATGTGCCATGGGAAGGCTGTGTCCATAGCGTGCCGTGCCGTGGGGAAGCGATGTCCGTGATTTGCCACGGATACGCTCTGTCCGTGATGTGCCGTATGGACGCTGTGTCTGTCATGTGCCATGGGGATGCTGTGTCCGTGATGTGCCAGGGGGGTGCTGTGTCCGTGATGTCCAGCGGGGACTATTATTTCTCGGGGACGCTGTGTCTGTTATGTGCCGCAGGGACGCTGTTCCATGATGTGCCATGGGGACGCTGTGTCTGTGATGTGCCACGGGAAGGCTGTGTCCATAGCGTGCCGTGCCGTGGGGAAGCGATGTCTGTGATGTGCCGCGGGCACGCTCTGTGATGTGCCGTATGGACGCTGTGTCCGTGATTTGCCGTGGGGACGTTCTATCCGTAATGTACCAGGGGGACGCTGTGTCTGTGATGTGCCCTGGGGACGCTGTGTCTGTGATGTGCCAGGTGGATGCTGTGTCCATGATGGGCTGCGGAGACGGTGTGTCTATTATGTGCCACGGGAATGCTGTGTTTGTGGTGTGCCGCGGGGATGCTGTGTCTGTGACGTCCAGCGGGGACTGTTATTTCTGGGGGACGCTGTGTCCGTAATGTGCCGCAGAGACGCTGCATCCATGATGTGCCACGGGGATGCTGTGTCCGTGATGTGCCGCGGGGACGCTGTGTCCAGGATGTACAGGACAACATACTGCTTGCTCATGATATTTCAAGAGCCACCCTTTTGCGTGTCCTGGTTTCCTCTGTTAGCACCTGCAGAACCTCTGTCCTGGTGCACAATCTGGGCGGTTTGGGGTGGGTTGTGGAGCACCAGGGAGGAACGGCCCCTTTCTGGGATGTGTCCCAAACAGCCCTTTGTAGCGCCAGAGATATATCAGACCCTGGCTCAGTACCGTGAGGGAACGGAGTGAAGCATACAGAGGAGGAAACAGGAGCTCCCAATGATCGGGAGAATGAAAACAGCTAGTTCTTCCAGAACACATCCCTTTAATGTGCCCCTCTTGTGTCACTCCGAGCAAGAGGGCAGGAGTAACTCTGGGGCTAGGGGCTCTTGGTTGAAAACAGATGTCCAAGAAGAGACCTGGGACAGGCAGCAGCCCAGACTGCAGTCAGTGTGTCACAAGCGCACCCCAGTGCACATCCCAGATTGCTTTCTCATAGGGTACGTGGCCACTGGGAGCGCACTTCCCTGCCTGGGAAACGCTGGAGCTAGAGCGCTAAAAATAGCAGTGTGGCCGTGAGGGCACAGCCTGGTCTGTGCCTGTCATGGGTCAGCTCCCTGGCTCCACCAGCCACGGGCAGCACACGCCTCTCTCAGCCTCTAGAGGCCCTGCCATCCTTCTGCAGGTTAGTGATAGGCACGTTCCAACCCTGGGGCCCTCCCGGCAGCCCCCTGGAGTGTCCAGCCCTGGTCCACTGGACACTGTCAGAGTTCCCAGATCCATTGTTCTCCCCGCTCCCGAGCTCTGCTCAACTCCCAGCACTTAGCTTTGGTTATAGTGAAAATAAGTCTAAGTGTAATTAGCAAAGAACAGAGATTTGGGAAGTAACAAATAAACACATGGCTACATGTAAAATAAAATCATAACGCTGCCCACGCCTACACTGAACTAACAAGACACTTCCCTCTCTAATAAATTAGCTCACCCAAAGTCTTTCTCCCAGCGTTTGACAGCCAGGCTTTCTGTGACCCTCCGTCAGTAAGACAAGCACGCTGGCAGCTTGTCCCCCAGGTGAAGGAGACTGTGTGGCTCTTTGCATTCTCCTGATATACCAGACTACTTCTTTGATCATAGTCATAAACAGGACACCCTCCTGCTGTGTGTCCTTTCCTGTAGATTTTGTGATCTCTTGTTGACTTCACAGTCTAGGTTAGCAGGTGGCTCCGTAGGCAAATAGACTTACCTTGGAAGATACACAAAAAACAGCCAGGGAGAAATAAACATCTGCTATCCCCTGCCTGAGCAGAACCTGCTTATCATCTTCTGGTGACGGATCTTAACTTACACACCTTCAGAACATCATTTTCAGCATAGATGCCTAACTCCTTAAATATCACCATACGTAATGACCAGTGTCTTACTGGCTGTTGGTAGAGATCTCCCATGTTACCCTTTGGCACACTGTTATGTAGACATCAGACCCAGGAGATCCCTGTAAAACCCTTTACTCCCCTTGTGCCCTCTGCCACACAGACCCCGGGGGCGGCTGAGATTGTACTCGGACGGCCAGCCTGAACCACCACCCAGTCCGCCACAGCCAGACTGCTATTGTAGCATGCTAGCTCCAGCAGAGTTCGTAGGATCTTGCATGTCTGTTTACCCAGCTGCCGTGTAGCCAGACCCTTCGTGCCTGGATACCATGGTGATGGGGGCAGCATAAACACTTAGGCTTTGTCTGCACTATGAGCTAGGAGTGTGATTCCCCGGCTTGTGCCCACAGACGAGGCTCCCTGTGAGCTAGTGTGAGTCTAGTGTAGCCACGGTCGCATGGGCGGGGGCAGTGCAGGCATTATACCACCCTTTTCGGGCAGGTTTGTACTTCACACGACTCAGCCCTGGCTCTGCTGCCACTGCCTATGCTACCGCGTCTACACTGCTATGTGTCCTCTCACTAGCTCCCATCCAGCTCCCACGAGCACGTGCACACGAGCAGGGGAAGCGCAGCCCTAGCTCGGAGTGTAGACGTAGCTTACTTCAGCATTGCCCAGGGAGACTGAAAGTGTACTGAGCACCCGGGGGTCTCCTCTCCCACGTAGGACAGGAATTTTATAGTTTCTCTCTCTCTCTCTATCTCTCCCCTCCACCCCACTCTGGTTTATTTCTCAGGATCACATTTCTAGAGCATTTACTGTTCCTGGACAGCCGTCGACCATGAGGGCACATCCAGGACAGAGACTCAGGCAGGGTTTCAGTTTGCGCCTGAGGGCGGAAAGGCAGCCCAAATGCATACAGCAGGTCAGCCGAGGGCTGGACTTAGTGTCTGAAAAGGCATGTGTGTGCTAGGAGCTGGGAAATGCACCTGAAAGAACTAACCCTGTGCAAGGCAATCTGCCTGCCCATGAGAACTGCCCTTCTCCAGGCCAAGATGGCTCTGATGCAGACTACGGTGCCACATCCATCAAAATGGGAGTGGAGCTGGGAGCCAGGGGGCTGGAGACAATGTGGGGAGCTTGTCCCGTCCCGGCACAGTTCAGTGGGCAAGCCCAGGGCACATCGGTTCTGATAGACGCTGAGACTTCTCACCAGCAGAGATTCTGTGCACAGCCTGGTTTCCCTCACCAGGGGTTTGCGTTCCCCACCGCTCCCTTCAGACACGAGTAGGGAGCCACGGTCTCCTCTCTTTCCCTCAGTCTTTGGATTCCGCACCCCAGACGCTGCTCATGTTCTCCTGAGTCAGCCACAGCACTTCCTAAATCACTAGCGCTCACGCCTCTGTCTCCGGGGAGGGAAGCAGCATCCAGGGGCTGGTGTGTGCAGGTGTCAGACTGAAGAGTTGTAATGGTCCCTCCTGGCCTTTTAAAGCGATGAATGAATCTATCTCCCATCGTCTCTCCCTGCAGAGACAAGGAGATAGAAGATTCATAGACTGATAGAGTCCAAGGCCAACAGGGACCATTAGATCCTCTAGTCTGACCTCCTGTATTTCACAGGCCAGAGAATTTCACCAAGTTACCCCTGTGCTGAGCCCAATAACTAGTGTCTGTTACCGTCCAGAAAGGCAGCCAGCCAGGATGTGAAGACGCTGAGAGATGGAAAATCCGTCACTCCCCTTGGCAATTTGTTCTCGTGATTAATCCCCCTCACCGCTGAAAATTCATGGATTTGTTTGGCTTCAGCTTTCAGTCCCTAGTTCTTGTTCTGCCTCTCACCGGCCAGGCCATCACTACAGCTCCTCTTCTCTCAAAACCATCTAGCTCCCTTCTCCTCCTCCGGGCTCCTCTGTCTGTAACTCAGGGCTTTCTCCCCCAGATCCGACTATTCATTTCTGCTCTCTCTTGAGATCATGCAGCCATTGCCTCTCAAAACGAGTTAACTTGACATTTGTTGCCTAATGATCCTCTGGCCCCGCTTCTTTCTCTTGCCCCGTCTGATTGTCTGGCTGAGGGCTGGGTGCTGTGGACTGCAGTGAACCCCTTTGTCTGGGATTCACCCTCTGAGGTTTTGCTCTTCGAGGAGAGGGGGATGCAAGACATCTGAGTGGGCCAGACGCATGCTCCCTCTTTTGCCCACTGGAGACTGCCCCGAGCCAGGACTCCCATATGGCAGGAGCGTTGCCAGCTGCTAGCACCTCAGGACTCTTCTTTCTGTTGCTGTCGCTGGCAGTTGGAGGAAGTTGGCAAACTAGGGCATGAGATACACCGCTAGAGCTTTCCTGGCAAATTCTGTAACCCTCCTGTCACCAGCTCTGTGGGGCCCTCCCACCTCCTGATTCCCGAGCGTCCCCATTCCAGAAATGACTCCAGGAGTTTCAGGTTTCCGACACCGGCCTGGGGCTTGAGAAACCTGTCCCTGACAGAGAGGGGTGGACGTCTCCCGTGCTTGCTCAGTGCGGCTCCCCCTCCCAGAGATGAGCTTGTCCCCGCTGTGTGCGTGCATGAGACAGACGGAGTGACTGAGGCGCTAGCCCTTGGCTAATGTGTGTAAGATGTGGCTAATCCGTACTGCTACACTTGGCAAACAGAGTCTGCATGCTAATTGCCTCGCTCCTGTGTGAGGCCCTGGGCATAGCACCTTGGCTGGGGGGATGTAAGAGGTCCCATAGTGTGTGGTGCGCTGGGAGCATGTCTGCCTGCCATGAGGGGTACAGAGCCTGGCCCTGCCCAGCTCCGGCCTGCCTGCCACCATGGGGGGTACGGAGCCTGGGCCCGCCCAGCTCCGGCCTGCCTGCCATGGGGGGTACGGAGCCTGGGCCCGCCCAGCTCCGGCCTGCCTGCCACGGGGGGTATGGAGCCTGGGCCCACCAAGTTCCGGCCTGCCTGCCGCGGGGGGTACGGAGCCTGGACCCGCCCAGCTCCAGCCTGCCTGCCACGGGGGGTACGGAGGCTGGGCCTGCCCAGCTCCGGCCTGCCTGCCATGGAGGGTACGGAGCCTGGCCCTGCCCAGCTCCGGCCTGCCTGCCACGGGGGGTACGGAGCCTGGCCCCGCCCAGCTCCAGCCTGCCTGCCACGGGGGGTACGGAGCCTGGACCCTCCCAGCTCCGGCCTGCCTGCCGCGAGGGGTACGGAGCCTGGACCCGCCCAGCTCCGGCCTGCCTGCCATGGAGGGTACGGAGCCTGGCCCTGCCCAGCTCCGGCCTGCCTGCCACGGGGGGTACGGAGCCTGGGCCCGCCCAGCTCCGGCCTGCCTGCCACGGGGGGTACGGAGCCTGGACCCGCCCAGCTCCGGCCTGCCTGCCATGTGGGGTACGGAGCCTGGGCCTGCCCAGCTCCGGCCTGCCTGCCACGGGGGGTACGGAGCCTGGACCCGCCCAGCTCCGGCCTGCCTGCCGCGAGGGGTACGGAGCCTGGACCCGCCCAGCTCCGGCCTGCCTGCCACAGCTCTGTCTGTCATTGGGAAAACCATTTTCCATACAATGAGAATGGTCTGGGGCTGACACAGGGCACCAGACGGCACTAGCCTCACTCTGCCGGCTTGGCAGGGCCTGTCCCTCTCCTCATCCCCACGAGGGAGCAGTGGCACTGTTCTGCCCGCAGAGCCTGTCGCCATGGCCCACACACCAACCCTGGCTCCAGCACACCAGGAGCCTGCCATTTTGGAGGCCATCCTGAGAGCCTCAAGTCTCAGGCCACAAGCCAGACGTCTGGCACGGCTGAGGAAGAGGCTAGCTGGGGGTCAAAGACCCAGTCATTCATGGCCAACTCTTCACCTCGAAAGAAATCCACAAGGATTTTAAAAATGAAGGGCCTCCTTCTCCCCTCCATTGCCCCACTGTCCGTGGGAATGGCAGAAACATCCCTCAGCTTCATACAGTGGCTACCGGTGCTGGGGAAACTAGTTACAAAGGCCCCTTGTCCAGTGTGTCAGAGCTACACAGGCCCAGTGTCTGACTCTAGGCCCTTGAATTTGGAAGCTAGCCCCTTCTTCTTCCACAAAATGGCTCTGGGAAATGCCTCTGGATGGTCCCTACATGAGCCAACAACATCTCCCACCCACGTTCCTGGCAGGGCAGCGCGGTACTGTGGGACGGACTCCCTGGCTCCTCTCAAAGCTGCAGGCCATATGCAGTTCTGCCATGACCTAGGGTGATGTGCTAAGCTCTGCCAACCCACACAGGTCAGGGAAGGAGCTGGATGCAGGACAAAGGAAACTCAAGGATTAGAAGAGGAGTCAGGAGCAGTTTGTGAAGCTGTTGCAAAGTGGGGTGAACGTAGCGAGCATCTACTGTAACCTTCTCCAGGAAGAAACAGGCCGGGGTGAACTGCGTCTGGGCATCCCCTGTGGCTAGGGCCAGTTGAGCCATAGGTGAGTTTCTCCCCAGACATGATGGCAGCTCCAGAAACAGAGGGAGCACTCCATGGGGCACATGAGGCTAGGTCAAAGTGGCCCGAAACAAATTCTCCGTGCTGGAGAAGGAGTTGAAATGGTTTGTCCCAGGCCCTGCGCTAACAGCAGGACCCCCTTTGCTCCAGCCACATGGCACTGGAGCAGGGCGCACCCAGGTTCGGGTTGTGGGGGAGGAGACAATGCCAAACCTGCCCCAGGATAGTCCACTGACACGCACGCTGCGCTGCCCATCCTGCATCTCTGCCCAGCGCCAGCAGCAGAATCCCCCCTGCTCCGTTGGCGGGCGGCGAGGTTTGTAAACTCAGTTAAACAAAGAGACAGGAGACGGCCAAAAGCTTCCATCTGCCTGAGCCAAATTACTGGCCTTGCTGCATTAGGAGCTGCTTTAAAGCCTGTAATCCAACCCCAGTGGGGCTTTCGTTCATTCAAGCGGGGCCAGAGCCAGGGCCCAGCTTTGGACTCAGCTGCTGGGGTTTTTTTAAGCTCCTCCAGCATTTGCAGTTGCAAATGCAAGAGGCCAGAGAGCTGGGCCTGCTGGGAAATTTTCCAGACGCTCTGTGCACACAAACAATGCGAGTGTGAGCTGGAGGGGGCTACCTTGCCAGCCACAGGCCGGCAGCCTGTGAAATGGAATCCGGCAAGCTGTAATATGCCAATCCTCTATGGCTGCCGACAGTGAATTCCCTGGCCCGAGGCTGCACTGCAGTACAGGAATGAGCCGCTTGTTAAACTAGCCCGAGTGCCATCAGCTCTGCACCTTGTCATTGCTTCCTCCACTTCCACTTGGAGGCAATTGATTTCCAAAGCTTTGCCATCATGGAGGGAGGGGTCAGTGGCACTCAACTGGCCAGGAAGTTGAGCACTGCCCAGTGTTTGGTGGGTACTGGCCCTGTGGCTAACTTCTGGAGAGTCCCAGAGTGGGGACTGGGGTGCAAGCTCCCTCCACGGGGCACCGAGGGAAGCTAGAAAGGCCACACGTGACACCCAGACCTCACCACACACACCGGGGTGTGTGTGTGTGTGTTAAATATTCCCCTTTAGTTCCGTAGGGCCATGGCCCTCACCTTGTTTCCACTGCAGAGCTGGATACTGCCTGCAGCCTCCAGCAGAGCTTGGCCCCTCTGCAGCAGCTGCATGGTCTCTGCTGGCACCTGGTCAGAGCGCAGTGCCCTCAGTGTGGGATTCCACCATCAACCGGGGGGCCCGGTGGCACACACAGGCTGCTTCAGAGCAGAGAGGAAACAAGGCTGCACCAAAAGGGAGAGAAGCAGCAGATGCCAATGAGGATTATCCCAGGCGAATGACACAGGCAGTGTTAGCTTGAGGAGCATTGTCCATGCCCCAGCTCCGGGGGTGTGACCTGCTGCCGAATGGTGGTGCGTACGCCAGCGTTAGTGACAACAAGGTGCTGGCAGTTAGAGGGGAGAGGAGCCGAGGCAGATCCCGGGGTCCGGGAGGCATCCTGCTCCCCGTGGGCAGTGGAGGCGTGGCAGGGGCAAGCAAGGGAGGACGTTTGCCAATAACAGCCAATTGTTTTGGCTACAAAAATCCAGGAGGACCGTGGAAAGTTGGCTGTGGCTTTGAGCCCAGTGGGGGCAGTGAGTGTGAGGCAGGGGTGACTTGAAGGCAGACCCGGAGACAAACATAACCAGGCATCCCTGTCAAGCAATGCAGCCCAGCCCAGTCCTTGTGGCTGCGTCGGGAAGGGCCTTGGTAGGTAGAGACCGCGGGCTGTCAGGAAGGAAGCTACAGCGGCTTGGGGCGAGGTATTTAGAATGATAGGGGCGGTGACGATGAACCGTCCCTGCTCTGCAGCCAGTCCTGTCATCTAAGGAAAAGGGGCTGCTCCATCCATTTCAAGGGGAGCTAGTTGTGAACAAATAGAGGCAGCCCAGCCCTGCTGTGAGCCTAGCAGGAGGTGGAGGCCCAGGATGTCAGAAAGACCGAGAACATGGCTGGCGTTTGCAGTGAAGGCTCCTTGTCAGACCTCATGCTCCAGGAGTGGGCTAGTTGCCTATAGGAGTCAGACAGGACCATAGGCGCTGACTTACTCAGATCCCAGGGGGCACTCGACTCCTGCTCCACCCCAGGCCCTGTCCCCACTCCACCCCTTCCTCCAAGCCCCCACCCCTGCCCCACCTGCTCCTCCCCCCAGCGCCTCCTGCACACCACTGAACAGCTGATTGCGGCGGGCGGGAGGCACTGGGAAGGGAGGGGTGAGGAGCTGATCCGCAGGGCTGCTGGTGGGTGCTCCAGCCCCAGAGCATCCATGGAGTCGGCACCTATGGAGAGGACTATTCCACCCATGATTGGACAGGTGCATTATGGGGCTCTGTCCTCCAAAGCATTGGGTATTGGGCACTGCCAGAGTCTGAATTCCAGCCTTGATGTCACCAGCTTCTTTGAGCCCATGGGCTGGGAAGCCCCCAGCTGCCGTGCGGTGAACCTAGGTGCCTTCCTCTTTGCTGCAGAATGGTGAGGCTCAGTTTCTGATTGCCCCAGACAGTTAGAAGAAGAAAGGGATCCTCTGGTCGTCCAGGGTTTGAATCCCAAAATGACCATGTAGGAGCTTCCCAGGAGCACTGTCCTTTTAAGGGTTAGCTGCTTGGATGCAAATTGTGATCTCGTTACTCATGTCAGTAGTTCCTTCAGCTTCACTGGGGCTACTTGAGTGAGTAGAGGAGTCACAGTTTTGCCCTTTGTGAGCAACAGTGAGAGCAGGCCAGGCAGGGGGTGCAGTGCGTGATGAACAGACTGGCTGCAGTCTCCAGTCCCCAGAGGTGGGTTGTCAATTCCTGCCCTGGCAGTTCAGCTCCCTGCAGAGCTGGAAGGGGAAGTGGCCACTTTTGGCTGCTCTCCCACTGCATTCTTCACCGTGCCTGCCCACCACCATGCCTGCCCTCCCTTGGCCTCCGGACCAGCCAGTGCCTGCATCTCCCTGGTATGTTCTTCCCCTGCCGCTTCGTCTCCAGCCCGAGGCCATGCCGTTAATCCTGACCCCAAGAGCACAGCCGTCTCTGCATGCTGGTAATTGAAAATGTCAGAATTCCCTGCTGACCAGCTCCTAATAAAAGTGGTTCCCAGTCTGGTAAGCTGACACTCCAGGGACTGCGATCTGTCAGAGGGGCTGGAAAGCGCCCAGCTGTTCACCCCTTCATTTCCATGGTTAATTTCAAAGTGCTCTAAAGGCGAGGACGGGGCCTGGCTTTGCTCTTTCGGTCATGACCATTTCCCAGAGCAAACGTTGCCTCTGTCTGACACGACATGAGTTGCTGGGATTAAAGTGATCAGAGATGGGGGTTATGCTGCCTGTAACATGACCTTCCCAGCTAAGCCAGAAGGGGGAAGGAGTGCCTTTGATACCGGGCCTAGATGGAGCCAACCTACTGACAAGCAAGGAGTGAAAGGTTCACCCTGCAGTTATGGCAGCTGGGGGAGGTGGAGAACCAGTGGTAACATGGATGGATTGGAACTGGCATGGTTGCCAATGGAGATACAGCTCATGACAGAGAAATCGGAGAAGGACTGTGGTTTCCTCCGTCGCTGGCACGTGGTCCGAAGTCTAAGGCGATAGGTAAAGTCAGTGAGCCGCCACGCAGCAGCCAGGAGACAATGAAGAGGACTCCCAGGCTGGGGCGTCTAAGGCTCTGGTTAGTTCTGTGCTGCTCCCTAGAATCTCCAGTGCTACCTTCATGTCTCTTCCCCCAACCGTTTCCTTGTTGTCCCTGGACCCACAAAGGTAATTGTGGATCTTTGCATCTTCCCGTAAGTGCCATGCCTGTGGAGGCTCTGAATCGCCAGGGAGATTATCGACCATGTTTCTGCAGCTGGGACTCCTACCGGCCAGAGCCCAGCCAGCCCCAGCCCTCTGGGAGTCTGACTTAGTCCTAACAAAGCAAGGCAGGTCCCTGCCAGTTGGGCAGGTCCTGGAGACAAGCAGCTCTCTGGTATTGAAGTGTGTTGGGGACAAGGCAGTGTGAAGCCAGTGGAGAATGGGTCACGTCACAGGGTGACAGGCTCTGTATTCAGATACGTAGTCACAGACATGATAGTCTCATTCGCAGTCTCATTCGCCAGTGGTAATGTGTCTGCTCACCTTTGTCCGGCTCTGTGCAAAAAGCCCTTAGCACTGATTGCAGTTTACATGGAAGGTAGACGCAGACCACCGGTGGGAGAGCATGTTTCCCTGCAGGCGGGTGGCCTCTGGGTCTGTTTTCGGGGGGCTAAGTAGGCAGCAGTCCCCGGGGGGAGAGACAGCTCCCACGGGAATTCCTGCTCTCTCCGTGATTAGAGGCAGGCGGCAGGGCACGCACCCGCACTTAGTTTGAGGACTCTGGCCTGCTGCTGCTAGAAAAACCCTGTCCTGCTGCCGGTAGAGTCAGGGGACACTTTGGGGCGGGGATCACCTATGGGCAGGGCAGCCCCAGATGACCTCCCGTCCTGTCCCAGCCAAGCAAAGACTCAGCATATCCTGCGATTTTATGGGAGGCCCAGAGCCTGCCAATGGGCCTCTTTTGTCTGCTTTGCCTGATGCAATTCTTCATAGTCTGATGATTCCCTGCTGATTTTTGTCAGTTTTATCATAATGAATTGCCTTAAGCATCACACAGCAGCTTCCCCAATTACCCTCATTTCCAGTACAGCCGAAATCTCTCGGCCCCAGATCACATCACAGTGTGGTGCATCTGGTGGATATTGCAGAACTTCAGGCAGGCGGCTGAGGCTGGGGCCAGGAGTTGGGTTTGGTCCTAGAGAAGCGGACGGTGGGAATCTGACAGAAAGCAGGTGGAGGGGAGGCAGGGACCGTCTTTGTATTCGGTGTTTGCACAGGGTTCTGGTCAGTGACTAGGGCTCTGAGGTGCTACAGTAACACGATTAATCAAGTGCAGTTCTCTTCCAAATGGAGACTAAAAGTGGCTCTGGGGGGCTCTTCGTTTATAGGCTCTTAATAATTTCCAGATCAAATGGGCTCAGCTTACAAGTCAAAAGATGCTTTTCCAGACTCAGCCAGGGGTCTGTGGGCCAAGCTCATGCATCATCACTAGTGATAAAGACCATGCAGCGCAAACTGTGCTGTCCCTGACATCTGCAGCTTTTTAGTGGGTTCGCACAATTTGAACATGCGTTCCCAGAGCGATAGTGTTCCTAAAAGGGCTGATCCTTGGATAAACAAGCCAGGGGAATCTGAAGTAGAAGGGAGGCGGTATTACCTCTGGAGACAGCACTGGAGAGACCATTCCTGGGTGCTGTGTCCCAGCCCGGTGCCCACACTTTAAATCAAAAGCTGAATCATTGGAAAGGGCTCAGAAAAGAGCTACGGGAATGATTCAGATTCTGGAAATCTGCCTTATAGTGGGAGACTCATGGAGCTCAATCTAGTAGCTAATTGGAGAACAGGTGAAGAGGCAGTTTAATCTACGGGAAAGATTTCTCAGTCTAGACTCCTCTCTCATCTAGCAGACAAAGGCAGAACGAGATCCAGTGGCTGGAAGCGGAAGTCAGTACAGTTAACACTGGAAATAATAGGCATACATTTTAACAGGGAAGATAATACTTAACCACTGGAATAACTTCCCAAGGAGCGAGTGGATTCTCCCTCACTAGCTCGGCCACAAGTGTTTGGGTTAGATGCAGGAGTCACTGACCTGTGTCGTTCAGGAGGTCAGACTACAGGGTTATAATGGTCCTTTCTGGCCTTCTTATGAAACCTAAGTACTCTCTCTTTCTTCTTCGAGTGATTGTTCACGTCCATTACACATTAGGTGTGCGCGCGCCGCGTGCACGAACGTCGGAAACTTTTTCCCTCAGCGGCTCCCGTCGGGCCTGCAGGGTCTCCCCTCCCGCCAGAGCGGCGCCCCGCTCTAGCGTATATATATCCCTGCCGGCCCGACCCTCCCTCAGTTCCTTCTTACCGTCCGTGGCGACGTTGGAACAACTCTGTCTCTCATCTGAGAGTGTCCCTTAGCATAGTAATTAGTGTTACAGATATCCGTTCGTTAGTAGTTAGTAGTTAGTGTTAAGCTAGCAGTTATCAGTTCTTTACAAAGGCTTAAACTCTTTGTGTTAGGTGTTTGGCTAACCCCGGCACCGGCCCTGGGCAGCGGGGCATGCCGCACGCCCAAGGCTTCAAGGCTTGTGCCACGTGCCGCAAGCCTATGCCATTGAGTGATCCACACGAATCGTGTCTCCGTTGCCTGGGGGAAGCACACCAAAAGGAGCGCTGCAAGATCTGTAAGGCTTTCAAGCCCAGGACTAAGAAAGAGAGAGACTTTCGCCTTAAGCAGCTGCTCATGGAGTCGGCGTTACAGCCCTCCACTTCTACGGCACCGTCAACCTCGGTGCGGAGTGCCCCGGCATCGGTTCGGGATCCGATGCCGGCGGGGCAACCTAAGCCTACGGCACCGGCTCGAAGGGAACACCCCCGGCACCGGTCCTCTTCGCCGGCTAAGCCGAAGGGCCAACCCAAGGCCCGAGGACGTTCCCCGCACAAGAGGGTAGCGCCCGCGAAGACCGCAAGTGCCACTAAAGCCGTTGCGGTCCCAACACAGATCCCGGTGCCAGTGGCTCCGGCGCCGAAAGGCCCGTCGAGCCCCGGGATAGGCGCGTCGAGTGAGGAGGAAGGGCTGGAGGAACTGTTGGAACAGCCCTCCACCCCGGACACATTTGAGGCAGCAAAGGACCTCATTGAATTGTCCGCTGAAGGCACCCTCCGCGCTAAGGACATTCCGCCGAGACTGCCGTCCAAAGGCAAGCCGGCAATGATGCGCCCATCACGGTCGCCATCTCGGCACCGTTCGCGGCGCCAATCCCGGTCGAGCTCCGCCTCGGTGGACTCCCGGCTTCCCTCCGCGCAGTGGGCTGCACAACCGTCGGGCCCCAGCAGACGCGAGGCACCGGCCCAGCAGCCCTGCTCAAGCAGGCACCGGGACGTTTCGGTCGCGCGATCCCTGAGACCGTCCTCCCGCAGCCGCTCCCGGTCCCGGGGCCACCGGTACCGATCCAGGTCCAGGTCGGCACGGCGCTACTCCCGGTCCCGGTCACGAAGGCACCGCTCTCCAACCCCAGACCGGCACCGCCCCACGGCACCGCCGTGGCCCTCTAGTTCACCGTCCATAGTTTCGGAGGTGGACTCGGACCATTCCAGCAAATATGCCCACAGAGCGCAGGCCAGTAGGGAGCACGAAGCCTCTTGGCAACCACAGTGGGGCCACCCAGGGCAATGGCCATTCTGGACCCCTTGGGCCTACCACCAACAAGGCCCCCCATCCAGAACCTCGAGATCGGGCCCCTCAGGACACCGGTCCCGCTCCCCACGGTGGCGCCCACCCTCCCGCAGGGAGTCCACGGTATCCAGGCCGCCAGAAAGGGAAAGGGCCGACTCGGCACCGAGCCCGGCACCGTCTCAGGCCCACGTCAGAGAACGCACTCCGGAGGAGCACCCTGCTGATGAGGAGTTACAGGAGGAAGAGGACGCACAAAAGGCCATGACCTCCTCCTCCTCACCAGACGAAGCCATGGCGGGCACAACAGTGTCCGGTCCTCCCCCGATTGACCATCGGGCACACCAGGACCTGCTCCGCCGAGTAGCCCTCAATTTGGGGTTGCAGGCAGAGGAAACCATAGAGCAGGAAGACCCTATGGTCGACATTCTAAGCCCGGAAGGCCCCTCCAGGATTGCGCTCCCGCTCATAAAAACGGTCCAATCTAATTACAAGACCGTATGGCAAACACCAGCCTCCGCGGCGCCTACGGCAAAGGGCGTAGAGAGGAAATACTTCGCCCCATCCAAGGGGTTTGATTTCCTATTCTCCCACCCAACCCCATGTTCGCTGGTCGTCTCCGCGGTCAACGAACGGGAGCGACATGGCCAACAGGCCCCGGCCCCCAAGGCCAAGGAGGCAAAACGCTTGGACTTATTTGGGAGAAAGGTCTACTCGTCCGGAGGCCTCCAGCTGCGGATCGCGAACCAACAAGCGATCCTGAACAGGCACAATTTCAATTCCTGGGCATCGGTGTCCAAGTTCAAGGAAGCCTTGCCTCAGGGCTCGCAACCTGAGTTTGCTGCCTTAGTAGACGAAGGGAAGGCGGTGGCCAAAACCTCCTTACAGGCCTCACTTGACTCCGCTGACGCAGCCACTAGGACAATTGCGTCAGGAGTGGTAATGAGACGCTCGGCATGGCTGCAGGCTTCCGGCCTTCCCCCAGAGGTGCAAAACACCCTCCAAGACCTTCCGTTCGAGGGTTCAGGCTTGTTTTCGGACCAAACGGATGCCAGACTACACAGCCTTAAGGACTCTCGAGCTACCCTCAAGTCGTTGGGGATGCACACCCCAGTGACGCAGAGGAAGCCCTTCAAGCCCCAACCTCCGCAGAGGCAGTACCACCCTCGTCCTAGACAGGAGCCGTACCGCAGGAGGGGCAGGGATAACAGGCGTAGACGCAACAACACGCCCAACCAAGGCCAAAATCAGGGCCAAAACAAACCGCAGCCGGGAAACAAACAAGGGTTTTGAAGCTGCGATCGAGGACAGTGTACCAACCTCTGTTCCGGATCCCCCCCTGTGTTTCAGGGACCGCCTGTCCCGTTTTTACCGTGCTTGGTCACGTATAACATCGGACCGCTGGGTCCTACGCACGGTGGAGGCAGGATACACCCTTCAGTTCTCCTCGCCCCCTCCCTGCCACCCCCCAACCCCGTCCCTCTTCAGGGACCCCTCTCACGAGCAACTCCTCTTGCAAGAGGTGCAGGCCCTCCTCACAGTAGGAGCGGTGGAAGAGGTTCCTCTGGACCTCAAAGGGAAAGGGTTCTATTCAAGATACTTCCTCATTCCCAAAGCAAAAGGGGGCCTTCGTCCTATTCTGGACCTACGCAAGCTAAACAAATACTTGCTCAAACCACGTTTCCGTATGGTCTCCCTTGGTACCATCATTCCATCCCTGGATCCGGGGGATTGGTACACTGCCTTCGATATGAAAGATGCCTATTTTCACATCGCTATCCGACCGGCCCACCGGCGGTTCCTGCGCTTCACTGTCAGCCAGCGCCATTTCCAATTTACAGTTTTGCCCTTCGGCCTGGCAACAGCCCCGCGCGTATTCACGAAATGCATGTCCTTGGTAGCAGCTTTTCTTCGAAAAAGAAGGATGCGCGTCTACCCATACCTGGACGACTGGCTCCTAGCGGGCCGGTCGGAGGCCGAGGTTCGCTCCCATGTGGCATTGACGCTACAGGTGTTCCACGAACTCGGTCTACTGGTCAATGTACCCAAGTCATCACTGGTCCCTACGCAGAGACTGGACTTCATAGGGGCAGTCCTGGACTCAGTGGCGGCACGGGCGAGTCTCCCCGTGTCGAGGTTCCTGGCCATTCAGAAGGCCGTGAGCTCCATCCAGCAATTCCCCACGACCACGGCCAGATGTTGCTTACAACTCTTGGGGCACATGGCGGCCTGCACCCACGTAGTCGGACACGCCCGCCTCAGACTCAGGCCGCTGCAGTTGTGGCTGGCCCAAGCATATCGCCCCAACAGAGACCCCTTAGACCTGGTCGTGACTATCCCGGCTCGGGTGTCGAACGCCCTCCGTTGGTGGCTCGATCGGCAGCAGGTTTGCGCGGGGGTCCCTTTCGCCGCCCCACAGCCCGTTCTGACGTTAGTAACAGACGCGTCGGACCTGGGTTGGGGGGCGCACCTGGGGGACCTGCGCACTCAGGGCTTGTGGTCCAGGGAAGAAAAGTTGCTTCATATCAACCTGAAGGAGCTAAGGGCGGTTCGCCTCGCCTGCCAGACCTTTCACGCTACCATAAGAGGCCACAGCGTGTCGGTTCTGACGGACAACACTACCGCCATGTTCTACATAAACAAACAGGGCGGGTCCTGGTCCTCTCCCCTCTGTCACGAGGCACTCCGCCTCTGGGACTTTTGCATAGCCCATTCAGTCCACTTACTAGCGACATATCTCCCGGGGGTCCAAAACGGACTAGCGGACCACCTCAGCCGGTCCTATCTCATGCACGAGTGGACGTTGAAGCAGGACGTCCTGCGTTCAATCTTCCGGAGGTGGGGGTTTCCCCAGGTGGATCTCTTCGCCACCGAGGACAACAGCCAATGCCCCCAGTTTTGTTCATTCCAGAACCGCAGTCCGGGCTCATTGGCAGATGCCTTCGCAATCCCGTGGGGCGGGAGCCTGGGGTATGCCTTCCCCCCATTCCTGCTCATCCACAGGGTCCTCCTCAAAACCCGCAGGGACAAGGCGACAGTCATCCTTATTGCCCCGGCGTGGCCACGTCAGCACTGGTTCACGTCCCTGTTGGAACTGTCCGTGTCCACTCCGATAACCCTCCCCCTCCATCACGACCTCATCACACAAGACCGAGGTCGCCTGCTCCACCCGAACCTACCGTCGCTACATCTCACGGCGTGGTTTCTCTCTGGCTAAACGATAGGGAGCACGGGTGCTCTCATGAGGTCCAGCAAGTCCTCCTTGGTAGTAGAAAGCCCTCCACAAGAGCGACCTACCTTGCCAAATGGAAACGGTTCTCCCACTGGTGTGAGCCTCACCACATCCAGCCTCTGCAGGCCTCAATCCCATCAATTCTAGACTACTTGCTACACCTCGAGCATCAAGGGCTCGCCCCCGCCTCAATTAAGGTGCATCTGGCTGCCATATCGGCGTTCCATCCTGGGGAGTTGGGGGTTTCGGTGTTCTCCAACCCCACAGTAGTCCGATTCCTCAAGGGGTTGGAGAGGGTGTTTCCCTACTCGCGCCCACCGGTCCCCGCGTGGAACCTCAACCTGGTCCTCACTAAGCTCATGGGGCCGCCCTTTGAACCCCTAGCCTCTTGCTCCCTCCTGCACCTCTCATGGAAGGTAGCGTTTCTCGTGGCCATCACATCGGCTAGGAGGGTATCAGAATTGAGAGCCCTCACTTCGGAACCTCCTTATACAGTTTTTTATAAGGATAAGGTGCAACTGAGGCCGCACCCCAAATTCCTTCCAAAAGTGGTCACGCACTTTCATATGGGGCAGGACATTTGTTTACCGGTGTTCTTCCCCAAGCCCCATACGGACCCCAGCCACCGCAGCCTGCATACCCTGGATGTCCGTCGGGCCTTGGCGTTTTATCTAGACCGCACCAGGCCATTCCGCAAATCGACTCAGCTGTTTATTGCCGTTGCGGAGCGAATGAGAGGCCAACCTATCTCGACGCAACGCTTGTCGGCGTGGATCGTGCTTTGCATACGCACGTGCTACGAGCTCGCCAACGTACCAGCCCCGGAGATCAGGGCTCACTCAACTAGGGCCCAAGCGTCCTCGGCGGCCTTCTTGGCACAGGTTCCGCTCCAGGAAATCTGCAAAGCAGCCACCTGGTTGTCGGTGCATACCTTCACAGCCCACTACGCGATCCATCATCAGACCAGAGAGGATGCGGTTGTCGGCAGGGCTGTGCTTCAATCTGTTATTCCTTGACTCCTACCCTCCTCCAATGGTAAGCTTGTGAGTCACCTAATGTGTAATGGACGTGAACAATCACTCGAAGAAGAAAAAACGGTTACTTACCTTCTGTAACTGTTGTTCTTCGAGATGTGTTGTTCACGTCCATTACACTTCCCACCCTCCTTCCCCTCTGTCGGAGTCACCGGCAAGAAGGAACCGAGGGAGGGTCGGGCCGGCAGGGATATATATACGCTAGAGCGGGGCGCCGCTCTGGCGGGAGGGGAGACCCTGCAGGACCGACGGGAGCCGCTGAGGGGAAAAGTTTCCGACGTTCGTGCACGCAGCGCGCGCACACCTAATGTGTAATGGACGTGAACAACACATCTCGAAGAACAACAGTTACAGAAGGTAAGTAACCGTTTTTTCCCCTCTGTACTGGGATTTGGTGTTTCCTTTAGGATATTGTTGCATTTTGCATTGACCTGCCTCATTTAAAAGGCATGACACACTTTCTCCGTTTTTTTAGCTTAATTTTTTTTATTATCTTCAATAGGCAAACTGAAAATATACAACAATATATTGTACAATTAGGGAGAGAAGCCAAAAACATGCTATAGCTGGCATGGAGACATCATAACAATACTGTTTGCACATGCCTCAGTTAAGCCAAATATTCGATTATATATAAAATATATAAATATTCGATATATAACCATCCATTAAGGAAATAAAGACGGAATGTTTAGCTCCGGAGCAGAGTGTGCACCTTGGAAAGAATAATTACGGTGCTGTTTATTTTGTCATGGGAAAAAAAGTGTCATTTTTCCTGCAGCAAAATGGCACATCCCACAGGACCACATTCCGTTTTACAAACGTATCTGAACAGCCGGCATCAGCTAGACAATGCTTTGGAAGGTGGCAGAAATATCCCAGTGCAGAGCAGAATGAAAGAACAACGAATGTCCGCTCACTTTTTAGTTTGTTGGAGTTTTACTCTGAAACATTCCAAGACCCAAGGGAGAGAACCTGTGTAAAATGTGTTCACAAGTAACGAACTTCAGTAAATTCAACTTAAATATTCTGGACCTTCTACTACCAGAAACTTTTTCTCTGCTGAGTTCATTGTGTAAATCCTCTGGTTCTCTGGACCTGTGTTTGTCACTCAGTGCCCACCCGAGTCCAGTGTGGACTAACGCACAAAGCCCACTACCTGCCATATCCCCCAGAGCCGGACGATGTTCAGCACTAGCCTGCCCAGACCGAGTGAGGATGTTCTCTGCGTTCTTGCAGCTGAACTCAGGTTTTAGAATCAAAGACGTCTAGGACTGGAAGGGACCTTGAGAGGTCATCTAGTCCAGTCCCCTGAACTCATGGCAGGACTAAATATTATCTAGACCATCCCTAACAGGTATCTGTCCAACCTGGTCTTAAAAATCTCCAATGACAGAGATTCCACAATTTCCCTAGACAATTTATTCCAGTGTTTAACTACCCTGACAATTAGGACGTTTTTCCTAATGTACAAACCTAAACCGCCGTTGCTGCAATTTAAGCCCATTGCTTCTTGCTCTAGCCTCAGAGGTTAAAGAGAACAATTATTTTCCCTCCTTGTAACACCTTTTATGTACTTGAAAACTGTTCTCATGTCCTCTCTCAGTCTTCTCTTCTCCAGACTAAACAAACTCAATTTTTACAATCTTCCCTCATAGGTTATTTTTCTAGACCGTTAATCATTTTTGTTGTTCTTCTCTGGACTTTCTCCAATTTGTCCACATCTTTCCTGAAATGTGGTGCCCAGAACTGGACAAAGTACTCCAGTTGAGGCCTAATCAGCGTGGAGTAGAGTGGAAGAATCACTTCTCGTGTCTTGCTTACAACACTCCTGCTAATACATCCCAGAATGACATTTGCTTTTCTTGCACCAGTCTTACACTGTTGATTCATATTTAGCTTGTGAGCCACTCTGACCCCCAGATCCCTTTCTGCAGTACTCCTTCCTAAGCAGTCATTTCCCATTGTGTATGTGTGCAATGATTGTTCCTTCCTAAGTGGAGTACTTTGCATTTGTCCTTATTGAATTTCATCCTATTTATTTCAGACCATTTCTCCAGTTTGTCCAGATCATTTTGAATTTTAATCCTGTCCTCCAAAGCACTTGCAACCCCTCCCAGCTTGGTATCATCCACAGATTTTACAAATGTACTCTCTGTGCCATTAGCTAAATCACTGATGAAGAGATATTGAACAGAACCAGACCCAGAACTGATCCCTGCAAGATCCCACTCATTATGCCCTTCCAGCTTAACTGTGAACCACTGATAACTACTCTCTGGGAATGGTTTTCCACCGTAGAGTAGCTCCATCTAGGTTGTATTTCCCCAGTTTGTTTATGAGAAGCTCATGCGAGACAGTATCAGTATTTTATCTGGCTGTGTCTTATTTTCATTGCAGGAATGGCAAGGAGGCCCTGCCCAGGCTGGGGCCCATTGTGTTAGGCTTGGGCCCTGTATCCAGAAGCAACAGTCTGTGTCCCAGGGAGCTTCCCATCTAACTAGCCAATAAACAGAGAGATGGAGATGGGCAGGGATATTATCTCCATTTTGCAGATGGGAAACTGAGGCCCAGAGTGATTATCTGTGACTTGCCCATGGTCATGTAGGAAATCTGTGGCAGAGCTGAGAGCTGACATCAGGTCAGGAGCTGAGGGATTCTCTGGACCCCCCCAGTGTAGGAAGCTCTGAAGGGTTAAAAACTCACATGGCTTCACTGTACATTGCAGCTGGCTGATAAAATTACCGTCCTGCTTCGTGGAGTCACACAGCATCTGTGCACAAGATGCCCTGGTGTTTTGTAGAGTTCTGTGGTTAGAGGCTTTTCCTGTGGCTAGACTCTGAAGAGCCACTCAGCTGAATGGCAAAGATGTGTCTAGGATCCTCTGAGCTGCTTTGGAAATCAGAACCCCTCCTTCTAGCAGAAAGATGTGATCTCCTGATTCCCAGGCGATGGGGGTCATGCCTGTGAACAGAGCCGGAGGCCACATCAGTCCATGTGCTGCTGCCTCATCAGTGGGTGTTTGTGTGGAGACAAATGTTTGCAGCATTGTTCCATGCAGCTCTGTTCTCTCCAAGAACAAGGGTCCCCCCCGTGCGGTTCCTGTCAAGGGGGCAATGTTGGGGGTTCCCCTCCTGCCTGCAGGACAAGCCTGTGCCCGGCTCTCCTTCCAGGAGTGGATGGGAATGCTTGTTTCACAGCTACAGCAAGGTCACTGATGTTACCCTCAAGTGCCTTTCCCGTGAGTTGAGCTGCTTCATGAGCTCCATCGAGGAGAACGTCTTGCAGGTGTTTTCCCCCACACTTGCCTGCATAGGATGAAACCCCACCTGTGCAGAAGGACCGTGCGTTACTAAAGTGCAAAACAGTGTGAGTGGCACGTAAGTGGTGCTTTGGTCTTGTGCATAAAGGGATTTCCCCCATCCACAGCACTGGCTGTCACAAGCCCCAGCACCTTTGCTGAAGCATTGTTAGACTTTCGTAGCATTTGCATTGTCATTTGGAAATGGTTCTGAAATGTGTCGCCTCCAGATCAGCTTTGAGACCCTCCCTGGCCCTCTGTCCTGCGCTAGAATGCGGCAGGTTCATTGAGGACACGGCTCCCTCAGGCTTGGGTTTGTTAATCACGGAACGACTTACTCAAGAGGTGGCTTCCGCTGATTGCTTTACTTACCACATCAACATGGTGGTCCAAAACCAGGGGAGATACTTACTAGCCACGAAGTCGCTTGTATGACCCCAGCGCCTTCTGGGTGGGGTTATCAAAAGTGCTCGGCCTTGGCGTAACTCTGTAAGCTTCCAGTGACTTCACTGGGAGCAGAGTGAGACCAGCGCTGAGCATCTGCTAGGCCTGCCCCTGGTACTGTAGGAATGCAGGGTTCCGTTAGACACAGTACAGCGGGGCCCATTATCAGATGTAAATGCTCCCGTTGCTTTTCTAGCTGCGTTTATTCTGGGCCAAACTATCTCCCCGTCACCGCTTCCTCTGCAGAGCAGGTTGCATGAAAATCAAACGCTCTCCACATCTCAGGCTGCGAGATGACGCTCACGGGGCATGGTTCTTTTACAGTCCCCTGTATTATTGCACGTGGTGCAGAACATGCCACCAGCAGGCACACGGCACGTTCCACTTTCATAAAGCAGAGACTGGCATGGGCCAGAGATATTGTACATGGTGTTTCTTCACTTACTGAGCTGCAAGATTCAGTCATTCATGATGGCTTAGTTTGCAAGGGGCCTAAACACACAAGAGGCAGCATGCATTGGTGGTTCAGGGCCCGGCATGGGAACAGAATCTGCTCTGTCTGCCTTGCTGTCCTAGGTATGGTGATCCCCTCTGTGAGGTCTCTCAGGCGGGGAGAGAACTCTTGGGAAAGGAGTCATCCACTTCTCCCCACCAAGAAGGAAGCACAACCAGGGGATTGTTCTTGTTTTCTGGGTGGGGGGGGGCTTGTGCCCATTCTCCTAAGCTCCCATCTGCTCCCACTGCTCTCAGCCTGGCAGAGACCAGCTGGCTCCAGCGCATGCCCCATCCTCTTCCCTTGGCCCTGCCTCAGCAATCCGTGGCTTGGGCACACCCATGTCTCTCTGGCCTTTTTCTGCAGCAAGGGAAACCCAACGTGAATCTCACGCTTGTCACTGAGATTGTCGGTTTTCCTAAAATACATGATGGTGGTGAAAATAATCAGCCGTAGTAACAATGGAATAACAGCCGGGGTTAGAAACGTCATCACTTCATTCGAATGAAATCACATCTCTAGCCTGCACTTTGCAACGGTCAGCCCTGGTCCTGCAAGAGGATTGCTGTCGGTGGGACTTCGTGTGGGGCACGGGCCCTGCAGGACTGGGGCTGACAGAGAGGGAGACTGCACCACGTGGATGGGGCAGCAGTGAGTGATGGTAAGAAGCCTAGAGGGGAGTAAGGGAGCCGTGAGGAGAGAGGACTGGGAGGAGTGCAGAAAACCAGGCACATGACCTGAAATAATAAGGGTGAGGAGCTCTGGTTTGCCATGAGAAGAGCCAGGAATCCAGTGAAGGGCACCAGGGTTGGAGCAGAGGGAGAGAAGGTGACTTTAGCAGCTGTGATTTGGATAGTGGATGGGAACTTGCCATCCCATGGGCAGTCTCCATTCCCTACCCTCACCGTGTTTCTGAGGGAGCATTGGCTGGCAGTGACACCAGCAGGGGGAGATCTCTGAGACAGCCATAGATCTCAGAGCTTTGCCAATGCTGGCCTGTGTCATTATCCCTGTTTCACAGATGGGGAAACTGAGGCACAGGGCAGGGATGTGACACAGCAACTTACTGGTCTCCTGACTCCCATGCCTGGCCCCTAAGCACCAGTCTGTGCTGGAGACTAACCCATCATGAACGTTGCAAAATAGTAAATGAAGAAAATCAACTGAAAAGCCAGGATAATGCATCATGAAAGTGTACTTTGTTCATTTATTTTGACAATTGCAGCCTCATTTTAATTATTTATGATTCTACTTTGTTATGTTCTGTAGCCAAGCTGGTCAAAGTAACAAAGTCTTAGCACCGCCTGTTACTGGAGACCTGGGGGCAGCAGGCTGTCGGGAAGTCTTTGTGGAGGTGCGGTGAGAACCCGCACAGGGGACGAGTGAGGTGCTCTGCACCTTGTATGTTGGGGAACACCTTGCTGCTCTCGAAAGCGCCCTTTCTCAGGATTGTTTAGTGAGTTGCTTTTACATTAAAGGCTTTACATTACATTACGTTAAAAGGCTGGTTCCCCTTTGAATGTGAGTCTGTCTTTCATGTGGAAACAGACTTGGAGAGATAGTGACGGGGGTGTGATGGGATCCTCGGGGTACAACCTTGAACTGGGGTACCGCTGTGCCCCCTTAGCGCTCCAGCCTGGGCTGTCTCTCACAGTGCTTTGCTAGTGACAGCCAACAAACCCCTCCAGGTGCTGTGATCACTCAGCACAACAGCATGTGGAGCGCCACACCCAGCTAGATTGCGTGAATGCTCCCTGAGCCACTCACAAATCACACAGGGAAAGGCACCAGCCAGTTTCCCCCAGCTCCCCAGCCATGCACCCCAGACCAGTGTATGGTTATTACCCGTCCGCCCCTCCCTCAATGCGGAGAGGACACGCACCAGCCTTTGTAACTGAGCTGAGATTTCCCAAGCACTTCAACCAAAACACACTGTTTTCGGTAAAATATAAAACAGGTTTATTAACTACAGAAAGATCGATTTGAGTGATTATAAGTGGGAGGCATAAAGGGTCAGAGCTAGTTACCAAAGAAAATAAAAGGTAACTGCAAAATCTAAAGCTTAAACCTTATTAGACTAAACAGTATTTGGATCGAGCAGTTTGCTCACCCCCCTGGATGTTACAGTTCTTAATACACAGGCTTCTCCCTTAAGCCTGGACCAGTCTCCTCGGTCGAAGTCTTTTGTCTTTCCAATGTTCCTATTGCTTCCAGCGTAGGTGGGGGAGGAGAAAGGTAAAAGCATGATGCCCTTGTCCCCTATTTTATAATCTTAGTCCATGTGCCTAGAAGATGCTTACCCAGACGTGCCCTGGTGGGCTTTGCTGAGTCACAGCGTTGAGCAATTCCCCCGGTGTGGTCTTGTGCAATTGTCACTGAATTGCAAACCCCTTGATTACACCTCCCCTGCTGATTAATGGTGGATTAACACCCTCCTGGGAGAATCTCAACCTTACAGCGTATGTCAGTAACAACCATACAGCAAAATCTCATAACTGCATACACACTGATGCTATACGGGTTTCAGCAGATCATGACCTTTCATATGATATCTTACCTGGCCTGCTTGGTCTGAAATATCACAACCATCTAGGAATGATGAATATGGGGGTTACAGGGCGCTATTTTGAGATACAGGGGGTGTTACCTCATTACCTTTGCTGAGGATTCAAAGCCTGGTGCTGTAGCTGTGGGGAGCTCATTCTCTTAGCCATTCTCACTGGGTCTCTCTCTCTCCCCGGCCCTGACGTAGCTCTGCCTGAGACTGGTTTTTCATCAGTTGTACGCACTGGGATTATGCCTGATTTACATCTGTGTGAGAGCAGAATCCAGCCACGTGTCCGGGGTGCTTATTGGGAGGGGTAGCAGCACCGTGCTGTGCGTGAAGAGGAATGCATTAGTCTGCCTCTGCTTTGCTTGTGAGCCCAGCCCTGGGTGCCAGAGAATCTCACGTGACCGTGGAAATGGGGTAAGAATCTGTAGCTGCATCATTCCTAGCAGGCTACATGTCGAGCCGTGTTGGCCATCAAGGGCAATCTCACTGTGACCAGCTGGTGGGCCAGTCTGAGCCGGAGCTGGAGGGATCTGTCGGGTGCCGGAGAACTAGTGGGTCTGCATGTGTGTCATTTCCAGGAGGACTGTGATGGGGCGCAAGAGTCACTGTTACACATGTGTCTGGTCAGTTTGCGCTTTATGCTCAGGCTGATGGATGAACCTCTCGCACTCGCATCTGCTGCCTGCAGACCCAGCACACTGACAACAGAGGGGAGGGATAGCTCAGTGGTTTGAGCATTAGCCTGCTAAACCCAGGATTGTGAGTTCAATCCTTGAGGGGGCCACTTAGGGATCTGGGGCAAAAATCAGTACTTGGTCCTGCTTGTGAAGGCAGGGGGCTGGACTTGATGACCTTTCAGGGTCCCTTCCAGTTCTATGAGATAGGGAGACATGCACTTCCAGTGTGTCCCTGGGCCCCAGGCATGACGAATATTGGGGGTGGAAAATGGATTTTTGCATGTTCTTGATGCAATGGCTTCTTTGCTGGGAGACACGGCAGGTTTTGCTCAAACAAGAGTTCATTTTGCCTGAGAATTAGGGCCTGTTTCACTTGAAAATAATCCAGATCCCCACCTGAAATATTGCACTGAACTGCTCCCAATTTCAAACTCGTAACAAAGTGCAAAAATCTCAAGCCCTGAATAACTTTCCGTGTTCATAGGAATATTTTGCTCTCCTCTCAGACTCTAGGAATTGCAAGGGGCTGGCCCCGGGAGCTGTACAGACCAGTGGCCAGTGCTGGAACTGAAAGCGATGGCTACGACAGAGTAATGTTACTGACCTGCCCGCTCCAGCGTCAAGTGCCATCTGCTCTGTGCAGTTGACTTACAGTTCTCTCTTCTCCCTCTCTTCCAGCCCCTTCTGCTGTGTCCATCATGCACCAGGTCAGCCGGACGGTGGACAGCATTACCTTATCGTGGTCTCAACCTGACCAGCCCAACGGAGTCATCCTGGATTATGAACTGCAGTACTTTGAGAAGGTATCAGCATAGCCTGGGGCCGCCCACTGTTAATGTGGGCATGGGGAGAGGCGGCTCAGACCTTTGCCATCCTTGGGGGAGATGCTTTGGGGGACTGACCATCACAGCCAGAGATGGCATGAGCCCCGGGGGTATGTGACGGCACAACAGGTGTCAGATGCAATTGAAGAGAATAACAGACGGGCACCGAGGCTGACAGAGTCAGTCTGGCGGTGTGTATTAACCCTTTGGATCCCAGGGAATGAATGTGTAGGGCAGTACACGCTGTAGTCTCCATGCGGCTAGCTCTGGTTGGGCGATATAGCTGGGTTTGAAAGGGAATGAGGAGTCACTGAGGAGGAGTTCTTGAGGCTGTGGGAGGAGTGTCCCAACCTTCAATAATCAAGAGCTAGTGGCTATCAGCGCCATTGCAGGCTGGCCCTTCCCTCCAGTTTGCTAAAGCCGAGGTCCCAGGGACTTGTTAGTCCCTTTCCCTGGAGCAGGAACTGTGCTGGCTGGAACCTCGCGAATTGATACACTAGTATCTTGGGGCCAAATTCCTGCTTGCTGGAACTCCACGGAATCAATGGTTTTACACCAGGGATGAATTTAGCTTCCAGTGCCAGTCCTAAGGGCTTCTCTGCATGAGCATTGTTTGCACCAGTGCAGCCTCCAGTGTGCATGTGTTGCACTGGCAAAAGCTGGGCTTGCACTCCCCCGTGTATACGCGTTGTACAAGTACGAAGCTGGGCTTGCACTTCACAATGTATATCTGTAGCACCAGTAGGAAGCAGGGCTGGCACTCCCCAATGTGTATGTGTTGCTCCTGTAGGAAACTGGTCTTGCACTCCCCCGTGTGACTTATCCGGGGATAGAACTGTGATAAGTGGTGCTGGTGCAAGCTCCACTTTACACGAGTGCAGTGCATCTGTGCTGGGGGTCTACACTGATGCAGCTACCCCAGTGCAATGCCCTATGGGACGGGAGCTGATGTGAGAGGTTGGAAGAGATCCAGGTGGAATGGCCCTTCTGAGTGAGAATCTGTCCCTCTCCAAAACCCGCCCCATTCCAGGTGCCACCAGCCCAGCCAGAGAAGAGAAGAGGGATTCTGTGTTATTCAGTGGAACTCACCCTGCACAACAGGAGGAAGTTCACGGGCCAGGACTGTAACTTCCTTTGCATGGTGGGGAGGTGTCTGACGGGCTGGCTTTGTGCTGCCAAGGCCTGCCATGCTGGGGGTCTGTGCAGGGTCGCAGGAGAAGGCCCAGCCTCAGTGAGTGGTGCTGAGGCTTTGGCAGGATGGACCCCGCTGGGAGCGGGAAGTGGGGGGCAGGAGCCTTCTCCTCCCAGGAGCACATCTCTGCCGCAAACTACACATTAAAAAATAAACTCAAAAAATCCCCACCTAATTAAAACACTTTATGATTTAAATGAAACAGAAAATATTTTCCCAGCAGCTGCCCGAGGAAATGATTAATCCCCGTTGCTCCCTGCCCGTGACCTATTTTCTCAGCACCAAGAGCCAGAGGGAGAGGGGGGAGGGGAGAGCCGCTTTGTAAGCTGTAAAATAGGTCCTGACCTATATTGCATAAATCAGAGCCATTTACTTGACCCCTGGAAATGATCCCAGAGAACATAGCGAGTTGGATGGGGAGATAACCAGACAGATCCAGAGAGGGGTCCCAGCCCAGAGACACTCTAAGCAGCAACAGAAGCTCTCGGGGAGTTTATTCGCTCGTTCTCTCTCTCTCTCGGTGGGGGTGTAAATACAGGGAAATGGTCTGTAAAGCCAAAGCTGTGTCCTACGCCCCTGTCCGCTGGGCTGTGGCTGGCTGCTGGAGGAGACTGCTCTCCTCCTTGCTCTTAGAGATTATTGCATAAGAGGCAAATGGTCTTGCTGACAAATGGCACAAATAATGCCAAGATGTAATGGTTCATACAGCTTACAATGCAAATGGCGCTGGGGCCCTGCAGAGGAGCCTGGGCTGGAATTTGTTGCCAGCGTTAGCAGTGGGCAGAAGGGAATATTCTAACCCCAGCCCTCCTTTGCCTTGCAGAGGGAGGGGCTGGTGCCCATGCTACAGTGACACTTTGGGCTTGTTTTGACATTTGGACAAGTTGGTCCTTGTCCTGGCCACTGTCAGCTCTCCACCCTCCAGAAGGTGGGAATGAGCAACAGGGGAGGGATCACTTGATGATTCCCTGTTCTGTTCATTCCCTCTGGGGCACCTGGCATTGGCCACTGTCGGAAGACAGGAGACTGGGCTAGATGGACCACTGATCTGACCCAGTACGGCCGTTCTTATGGTCTTATGTTCACCTTCCTCTGTTTCATCCCCAAAACTGAAACAAGTGTATCTGGTTTTCATTGTGAAATGGCTTTTCATTTCGAAATTGATTTTATTTTAAATTTGAATGCAGTACAAAATGAAAATGTCACAATTGGAATGAAACACTTGGATTTTATCACGGCACAATGTTTTCAATTGACCCCTAAATTTAGTTTCAGAGAAAATTGTAAATGTTGTTGGTTTTGTTCCAGTTCGGAATGAAACCAGTTTCAGAATGTCAGTATTTCCCGCAGAGCAGAAATTCTGAGCTTCAAATAGCTCCAGTTGTCATTAAAACCATCATGTGGGTCCGAACTATGATTTTCATCCCTTGTAACTAGGCCAGACCCAGAAAAACCCCTTTGCTCCCTAAGGGATCTCTCCTTGCTAGATTTCAGCTCCCAACCCCAAGCGGCTTGGACACCAGCGCTGTTTAAAAGTGGCAACTTTGTTCTCATCATGGAAAAAGTGCGCTTGCTCCACTTGAAAACCCAGAATTGTCTTTGCTCAAAGTTTCCAAACAAATTCACTCCTGGGTAGTAACCAGCCCTGGAGAATTTCAGCCCCAAAGCTTGTGAGCACCTGAAAAATGGGGGGTTCCAATGGAAAAGCTTAGGGCCCCTTAATAGACAGACTCTGGACTCATTAGGGAGTTAAGAGAAGCAGAGGCCAGAAAGCCTTTCTCCAAACCGTGCTGGCGTTTGGTGCAGGTTATTTTGCATTTCCTGTCAGTGTCACACAGGGAAAGGACAAAGAATAATGGAAGAACGGTTGGGCTTGGCATGCACAGGAAGGTGTTTGGTGGCCAGCTGTCAGCCCTGTACAGACACCTCTGTAGGTGTGTCTGCGCTGCCCTCCGGGGATGTGATTGCAGCTCTCCCGGCTAGCTGTAATCCAGCTGGCACAGGTAGCAGAGCAGTGAAGCCCAGGCTAGCTGCACAAGTAGTTCTCAGGGGTCCAGGAGGGCTCGTCCAGCCCCTTTTGCAGCCAGTGTTGCTGTGGCTTCACTGCTGGCAGGACTAAAACTAGCCCAGCTTTGCGCTATTGGCATACCGTGTGCACGTGCATTGGTAAGACCAGGCTGCAGAAGCGAGACTGAGCAGGAGGGGGCTGGGCGGGATGGGAGCGCTGGGCCCAGGGCTGTGAGAGCGGAGGCGCAGTCCGTTTGTTCGCTGAGGGAGGGGAGCACTGGGAGGGGCAGGGAGCCCTGCTGTATGTTCACGTACTAATCCCAACATCCCCAGGGCTGGGGAAGTCCAGACTCAGGGGGTAGTGGGGCCTGCCCCAGCCTGTGACACATGAGGCTTCTTGAGAACCACATCTCCCCCGAGCCAAGGCTAGGAAAGAAACGGGGAGGCATTTCTAAGTCATTCCATGTTACCTGGGCAGCTCTGGAGCGGGGCTGGGCTGGGGAAAACCGTGTAAACTCATCAAGTGCTTGTTGCAAAAGGTGATGGACAAAACACTGACATTGGGCCGGTTCCAGCCCCCATTGTGTGGGGGGTGGGGGTGAGGTGGCCCTAGATCCAGCCCGCGATTCCACGGTGCTGCCCACGTTTCAAAGCCTGCAGCATAAGACAGAGAGGACACTGCCCTAAGTAATGGCCTAGCTGGCCCTGCTTGGGGCTTGGAGCTGACGATTCTTCCTTACTTGTCTGCTGGACTGATTCCTCCTAGGAAGAATGTTCTTCATCCCCTACCAAGTGAGCTGGTCTAGCTCCTCCTTGCAGGCTGACAATCCCGCCCCCAGATTGTTAGTATCCCACCCTCTGTGCAGCGCAGTGCCCTGAAATGCCTGAAGGCACCACTCCTGGACTGACCAATGTAAAGCAGGTTCAAGAGGGAGGATTTTGCCTCTGGACTGGGAGGTTTGATGCTCTTTCCTTGCAGACCAGGTGCCTATTGAGGCTGTGAGTGGCTTCTACCCAGCACCCAGATGTCTTGCATGATGCGCTCAGAGCACCTGATTCAATATTGTTCTAAAGCAGCTCGCCTTGCAGGCGCAGGCTGGTTGGCTGCTCCATTTCCTTAAGGGGCAGATTAACTTGGCAATTGCAACATTTTCATTTGGGCCTCACTGGCAGGTTTTGATGATCAAAGGGACCTGCCTCTCCAATGTATTTATAACCCCCAAACCAATCCCAGTGCCACAGTGGAACAAAGGAGAAGCGCATACTCGTGGAGATTAGCACACCCCTCACAATGCCCTAAAGGCCCAGTTACCCCAGGTTACCTCCACCGCACTGGTGGTGCACCTCCTGGGAGTGGAAAGGTTCAGTGCTACAGTCCTCAATACTCCATTAGTAAACAACATGTCCTAGGAGAGCCCCACCCGGGTTATAACAGCCTGTACCTTATTGGAAGATTGTTACCAGGTCCCCGCTTAACCTTCCTTTCTCAGGACTAGACATGCCCAGAATCTTCCTTCCTAGGCCAGACTTTCTACACCTGGTCCATATCTGCCTTAAAATGTGGTGCCCAGAACTGGACACAGGACTCCAGCTGAGGCCTCACCAGTGCTGACTAGAGTGGGACAGTTGTCTCCTGTATCTGACATACATCGCTCCTGTTAATACACCCCAGCATGATAGTCTGTTAACTCCTAGTCAGTTTGTGATCCATTATAATCCCCAGATCCTTTTCAGCAGCACCACTGCCTAGCCAGCTACTCCCCATTTTGGAGCTGCGCGTTTGATTTTTCCTTCCTAAGTGAAGTACTGTGCACTTGTCTTTATAAAATTTCATCCTGTTGATTTCAGATCAATTCTCCAATTTGCCACGGCTGTTTTGATTTCTAATTCTGTCCTCCAAAGTGTTTGCAACCCCTCCCAGCATGGTGTCATCCACAGATTTTATAAGCATTCTCTCCCTCCGTTACTCAAGTCATTAATGAAAATATTGAGTAGCACGAGACCCAGTACAGCCTCCTGCCCACAGGGGGTAGGAATGGAGCAATTGCCCCACACTGGCCCCACCCACAGGGGGTAGAAACGGAGCAATTGCCCCACACTGGCCCCGCCCAGAGGGGGGTAGGAAGGGAGCGATTGTCCCCCACTGGCCCCGCCCACAGGGGGTAGGAATGGAGCAATTGCCCCACACTGGCCCCACCCACAGGGGGTAGGAAGGGAGCGATTGCCCCCCACTGGCCCCGCCCACAGGGGGTAGGAACGAAGCGATTGCCCCACACTGGCCCCGCCCACAGGGTGTAGGAAGGGAGCGATTGCCCCCCACTGGCCCCGCCCACAGGGGGTAGGAAGGGAGCGATTGCCCCCCACTGTCCCGCCCACAGGGGGTAGGAAGGGAGCGATTGCCCCACACTGGCCCCACCCATAGGGGGTCGGAGGGGAGCCCTGCTCACAGTAATCCTGTATGCTGCTTGGAACATTTGAATCTGCTTTATCGAAAGAGAGGCTATTGGCCGGGTTAACTCCCTGCTCATCAGGAAGTGCCAGGGGATTGTTCACTGATTTCAATGCCAGGGTCCATTGTGCCCACCAAGCCTGACCTCCTGCATGTTACAGGCCAGAGACCCTCGCCCCGCGATTCCTGCAGCCCGCCCAGAACTGGCCGCTGAGCTAGAGTGTATCTTAGAGAATTTGTTTTTCCTTCTGAGGACTGTCCAGCCCTGTCTGCTGCTCAGAGCTCAGATCTGAAAGCTCTGGGCATGGGCTTGTTGCTAACCTTGCTGGAGGCCTCTGTCGGTCAGCATTTGGGGAGCTGGGTGAGGGAGCTTGGGGGTCAGGAAGTGGTCCATAGGAAGAGCACTTGGACGGACAGGTCTATTAATATTGTTGTTATTCATTAATCTTATAGTGTCCCAAATGTGCCGGGCACTTCCCAGACAACACAGAAGGATGTGGTCCCTGCCCCATGATGCAGTGACTGCGGGTGACAAGCAGTGGGGGCGGGGGGCTGGGGGCAGATGGTGAAGAGGGAGTTCATGATAAGCATCTCCAGGTAGTTCTGTTTGATTTGATAGGTCTGGTGGGAGAAGGAAAGAGGAAAGGGTTGAGCTGGCAGGCCAGGCAGTTTGTACCAGGGAGAGGTGAAGCCATAAGTGATCCAGAGAGGCAGAGGTGTCAATTCTTGTAAGGCCTGAGGCAATGGAGAAGGGGGAGCCAATGAGGAGACTCAAACAGGGGAGAGCCTTGGTCAGATTCACCTGGAAGATCATTTCAGCATCCACATTTTGGACATCCTGAAAGGGGTGGTAGGGAGGTCAGAGTGGGTAAACAAAGTGAATGGGGACAAGGGACGGATAGGGCATGGCGGGGAAAGGGCTGGGGAGGGGATGTATAGGGATGCTGGGGAGGCCACAGAGGGAGTGGGGATGGGTAGGATATAGAAATGTAGGGCTGGAAGGGACCTTGGGAGCTCATCTAGTGCAGCCACCTCTGCTGAGGCAGGACCAAGTAAACCTGGACCTTCCCTGACAGCAGGTTTTTTTCAACCTCTTCCTAAAAACCTCCTATGATGGAGATTCCACACCCTCCCCAGTAGCCTTAGTCCAGAGTTTAACTATCTTTGTAGTTAGAAAGTTTTTCCTAATAGCTAATCTAAATCTCCCTTGGTGCAGATTAAGCCCATTGCTTCCTGTTCTACCGTTAGTGGACAAGGAGAACAATTAATTCCCGTCCTCTTTATAACAGCCGTTAACATATTGGAAGACTGTTATCAGGTCCCCCCCCCTTAATCTTCCTTTCTCAGGACTAGACAAGCCCAGAATCTTCCCTCCTAGGCCAAGTTTTCTACACCTGGTCCATATCTGCCTTAAAATGTGGTGTCCAGAGCTGGACACAGGACTCCAGCTGAGGCCTCACCAGTGCTGACTAGAGTGGGACAGTTGTCTCCTGTATCTGACATACATCGCTCCTGTTAATACACCCCAGCATGATAGTCGCCTTTTTAGCAACTGCATCAGACTGTTAACTCCTAGTCAGTTTGTGATCCATTATAATCCCCGGATCCTTTTCAGCAGCACCACTGCCTAGCCAGCTACTCCCCGTTTTGGAGTTGCGCGTTTGATTTTTCCTTCCTAAGTGAAGTACTGTGCACTTGTCTTTATAAAATTTCATCTTGTTGATTTCAGATCAATTCTCCAATTTGCCACGGCTGTTTTGAATCCTAATCCTGTCCTCCAAAGTGCTTGCAACCCCTCCCAGCATGGTGTCATCCACAGATTTTATAAGCATCCTCTCCCTCCGTTACTCAAGTCATTAATGAAAATATTGAGTAGCACGAGACCCAGTACAGATCCCTGTAGGACCCAACAAGAAACATCCTCCCAGATCCCACATGGAGGGGATGGGGATGGGGATGGGGATGGGAGTGGGTCGGATGTGGAGGGAAGGGGATGGGAGTGGGTAAGATGGGAACGGGGTGGAGACAGGGAGTGGGTAGGCCGTGGAAGGGATGGAGATGGGGACATAAGTGCAGAGAAGGGCGACCCTTCACATTTGTACAGAATGAAGAGCATGGTTCATTCACAGCAGAAGAGTCATTATCTCCATCCAAATTCAGCTTTTGCTACAGGTGGGTCCCCCATGCAACAGGCAGTTTCCATTTCTATACCAAGTGGGACCCTGGTGCAAACCCCTGGAGCGGGAGACCTGCAGAAGCAGAGACTTTATTGCTCCCCTATAGGGGAATGGGAAAACTGAAGGGGCTTAAATGGGAACCCGCCTAAGGGCTAGAGCCATACACTTGGCGTCTGTGTAACCCCTCAGCTGGCCCCACTCCAGCAGGAGACTGCTGGGGCCTTGTGCAGGCACTACTGGCCATTGTGCTCTTCACAGCATCTTGTCTGTCTCATTAGCCAGTGTATGTCTTGGTATTCACACTCTTCGGCACTGGGGGGTTTGCTTCCTCACTAAGCAGGCTATATTCCACTGGGTTGTTTTGGTAGGGTTGCTTGTAAGTTCTAGGGGCTAATGGGGAAAAGGAAGAGAAACCAAAGAGGTGTGTGTGTGGGGGGGGCAGATGGCCTGACTGCAGAAGCATGGACTTTGCAGCACCATATTTGCCCCCCAGATCTCCCTTTCACAGCGACACTGAGCTCAGGCTGCCCTCCCACCCACCCACCCACCAGTAGAGGGACCAGCATTTAGATGCTTGTTTCTCTTGTCGTTCACTCAGGGCCGGTGCTACCCTTAAGGCGAACTAGGCGGTTGCCTAGGGCGCCAAGATTTGGGGGCGCCAAAAAGCGGTGCCCCCAATTGTTTTTTTACAGCGTTCCTCCCCGAGCGCGCGGTCGCCGCTCCACTTCTCCCGCCTCCCAGGCTTGCAGCGCCAATCAGCTGTTTGGCGCCGCAAGCCTGGGAGGAGAATTAGAGCGGGGGCGGCGTGCTCGGGGAGGAGGCGGAGCAGAGGTGAGCTGGGGTGGGGAGGTGCCGCACAGCTCCCCGGGCCGGGGGGTGGGGAGCTGCTGCGGGGGTGCCTCAGGGCGGGGGGGGGGAGCTGCCGCAGGGCTCCCCACCCCAGCTCACCTCTGCTATGCCCCCTCCCCGAGCACGCCGTCGCTGCTCCACTTCTCCCGCCCAGGCTTGCGGTGCCAATCAGCTGTTTGGCACCGCAAGCCTGGGAGGAGAATTAGAGCAGGGGTGGCATGCTCAGGGGAGGAGGCGGAGCAGAGGTGAGCTGGGGTGGGGAGGTGCCGCACGGCTCCCCGGACTGGGGGGGTCCGCGGAGGGGAAGGGGGGCGCCTCAGGGCGGAGGGGGGGGGGCGGGGAGCTGCCGCAGGACTGGGGGGGGGGGGGGCTCAAGGTGGAAGTTTCGCCTAGGGCGCGAAACTTCCTTGCACCGGCCCTGCGTTCACTCAACCAATCCCTCCAACAGAGCTCTCCTGATCCCCGGGTATTGAACAGCGTGCTGGGAGCTGTCGCTTTGCACCGTTTGCCAAGGTTCGCTGCTGGCCTCAGAAGCGAGGAGCTGCTTCACTCAAGCACCGCTTAGCCCCATGGCTTCCCCAATCACTGAGTTGTTGCCCCCCCAGAGGACCCCCGTGCAGATGCTCCCTTCTCTCTGGAGCCCTGGTGGCAGCTGTCCTGGGTGCAGCGAATGCAAAGCTCCTCATGCCCGAGAGGGGCCAGGGCCTGGGCTCAGCTCTCTAACAGCAGGTGTCGTTTCCTTGGCAGGATCTGAGTGAATTCAATGCCACAGCAGTGAAGAGCCCCACCAACACCATGACTGTGCAGAACCTCAAAGCCGGCACCATCTATGTCTTCCAGGTGCGGGCACGCACCGTGGCCGGCTACGGCCGCTACAGTGGCAAGATGTACTTCCAGACCATGACCGAAGGTGAGACAGGCAGGCAGGTCCCTCTGCGTAAAGGGGCAGAGACCAGGATCAGGGCTTTAGCAGGGTGGGCTGGTGCCTTCTGCTGCAGGGCTGTGAATCCCCCCACCCACCCTACCTGGCAGGGCTCAGGTGAGCAGACAAAGAGGGGTGGGCACAGAGGTTCTCCACGGGTTCCCACCAAGCTGGGACCTGCAAAGGGTTCTTTATTCCCCCCTCACCCATAGCCAGGGATGGGGCAGAAGACTCACGTTCCCTCTCCCCCCTGCACTTTGGGGAGCTGCATCCCCCACCCACATGTGAGCTTGACACCTGCGGGGGGTCTCACGGCGCAGTAACGGGTTCCCTCCATCCTGTGTGCCAGCTGAATACCAAACCAGCGTCCAGGAGAAGCTGCCGCTCATCATCGGCTCCTCCGCAGCGGGTCTGGTGTTCCTCATTGCCGTGGTCGTCATCATCATTGTGTGCAACAGGTGGGTTACCGGTGAGCGTGCCACGCGCTGTCCAGGGACAGCCCCACCACGCTCGGCCTGGCACGGCCCACGCTGCTCGGTCTGGGGTGGTGGGAGAGGTGAAGGGTGACAGGGCATGTGGGGTGGGGGAGGTGAGAGGCAGAGGGCAGATGGAGGTGGGGGAGCTAAGGGGAGAGGCCAGGTGAGGGCAGAGGGCAGGCGGGGATGGGAGAGGTGAAAGAAGAGGACAGGTGGGGGTGGGGGAAGTGAGGGGAGAGGGAAGATGTGGGGGGAGGGCAGATGGGGACGGGGGGTAGAGAGGGTAGAGGTTATTGGGACTGTGTGGGCACGGTGGGACGGTGCTGACATGCCCCATGCTTGGAGCACCCTGCCCTGCTGTGCCCGTCCCTTCCCTGACCCTCTCAGTGCTCGCTTTCCTTTCAGAAGACGGGGCTTCGAGCGAGCCGACTCCGAGTACACTGACAAGCTGCAGCACTATACCAGTGGCCACAGTACGTACCGCGCACCCGTGCCTGGCCTGGGGGTCCATTCCTTCTTCGGTTCGTTCTCTCATTCCCTCTTTCCCTGTGTAGAGTGTGAAAAACCCACTGGGCCCAGCCAGGCTCCGGGCCCTTAGTCTGAACAGGAAGGCCCCCTGGTGGTGGCTAGTCCTGCTGGAAACACCCTCACCTCCCTCCCGGTCAGTTACCTGGGAAATGGGGCACCATGGAGCCAGGGGGTCACTTTAAGGAGCCATTTGGGGAGTCTTCACCATGAACCCGACTTTTTGATTTAGGGGCCAAACTTAATCTGGAATTTATTTGACAACTTTATGGTTCATAGCATGAAATTAATGGCTCTGCACGCTCCGTGTCCTCTAGAATCCCACCCCATCTAGAGCATCCTCTAGAACCTCTGACCTCCTCAGAGAGCATCCTCTAGAACCCCACCCTCACCCAATTGTAGACCCCCACACCCACCTCACTGCGCGTCCTCTAGAACCCCGCCCCACTTCACTGAGTGTCCTCTAGAACCCCACCCCGCCTCACTACACGTCCTGTAGAACCCCATCCCGCTTCACTGTGTGCCCTCTAGAACCCCCCACCTCGCTAGGTGTCCTCTAGAACCCCACCCATCTTCACTTTGTATCCTCTAGAACCCTGCCCTGCTTCGCTGCACGTCCTCTAGAACCCCGCCCCGCTTCACTGTGTATCCTCTAGAACCCCATTCACTACCTTGCTGTGCATCCTTTAGGGCTAGAGTGGGCAAACTACGGCCCATTGGCTGGATGTGGCCTGCGAGCCGTTTTAAGCTGGCCCGCAAGCTCCTTCTGGGGAGCGGGGTCTGGGACTTGCGCTGCTCCAGCTGCGGCGCTGGGTCGGGGGCCTCACCACGCGGCTTGGCCCCGCTCCAGTGCACCAGCCGGTGCGCAGGGTCAGGGCCGCTCCACGCGGCTCCTGGAAGCCGCGGCATGGCCCTGCTCCGGCTCCTACATGCTCCAGTGGGAGCTGCAGGGGTGGTGCCTGTGGATGTGGCAGTGTGCAGAGCCACCTGCCCGCGCCTCTGCATAGGAGCCGGATAAGGGACATGCCACTGCTTCCGGGAGCCGCTTGAGGTAAGCGCCACTTGGAGCCTGCACCCCTGAGCCTCTCCCCACGCCCCAACCCCCTGCCCCAGCCCTGATCCCCCTCCCACTCTCCAAACCCCTCGGTCCCAGCCCAGAGCACCCTCCTACACCCCAAACTCCTCATCCCCAGAGTCCGCACCCCCATCCAGAGCTCTCACCCCCTCCCACACCCTAACCCCAATTTTGTGAGCATTCATGGCCCGCCATACAATTTCTATTCCCTGATGTGGCCCTCGGGCCAAAAAGTTTGCCCACCCCTGCTCTAGGGGGAAAGGAATAAACTACGCCAATATAAGGCATCTTTTTACTGGTATAATTGTGCCCACCCAGGGATTGTACCAGTACACCAGTTAAAAATTACACCCCTGACAACAGGGCTAGGTCCACATAACTTTCTAGTGTTGACCCGGCCTTATAAGGTGTTCAAATCTGCATTCACATTTCCAGCTAGCCGCTAGCAAAGATTGTCCCATCTCACGGCTCGGCTGGCCTTAATGTCTGCACAGCCATTGAATGAGCTCCAATGTTGTTGTTGTTATTGTGCTGTTGTAACTGTGGTTGTCACTTTGCCGACCGATAAGAGCCCCAGACGCTGCTCAGTGTCCCAGCCGTGCCGCCCTAGCGGCGAGTGTGGCTTTGTTTGAAGTGTCAGAAACCCCTGAAGCGCCATACAGCCTTTCGAACCCCCTCGGCTCGCACTCTGGAGAGAATGGCCTTCCTCGCATCCTGGCTCGCTGGCCGGTTCCCATCCACTGCCACGGCCCCAGGACTGGCACTTCTGGCTCTGGTGTGCTCATGAAGCTCCGTGCTGGACCCCACTGCACGCTCTGTTCCAAGGCTTGGCTCCCAAGAGCAGCCCAAGTTCTGTGGCAGGCTAGGATACGGCTGGTGAAAGGCTCTGGTGGGCAGAGCCAAGTCTCTGGTAACAAGCGGGAAGCAGGGCGCTCAGTGCCGGCTGCCCAGCCCCCAGCAGTGAGTCCAATGCGCAGTGGGGCAGTCAAAGCTAGTGGTGAGTTCCAGACCGGCTCCCGCCTGCGTGTGCTGCTCCGGCTGGCAGGGGGAGCTTGGCTCTTGCACCTACCGTGGTGTCTTCAGCCTCCAGGCCTGGCTATGTCTGGGTCACCAGTGTTGGGTCCCTCCCCCTCGGGGTACCGTTATCTGTGGGGAGGCAGTGTGGGCAGGGCACCAGCGTGGATTCTCCAGCTCCCTGGCTCTGCCACTGATTTGCTGTGTGGCCTTCAGTCAGTCACTTAGACTAGCATTTTCATAGGTGGGGGTGTAAGGTTGGGAGCCCAAGTGCATACTGACGTGGCAACATAAAAGTGCCCAGCTAGTCCTAGGTGCTAGGCATCTCTAGCTCCCCCTGCCTGAGTTACTGGAGGTTTGCCCAGGGGGGCTGAGAGCAGAATCTGGCAGCTTTCCATCTCAGGCTGGTCTGCTGGCCAACATCTGGATTCCCCCATATTCAACTCCAAAATGACAGTGCTCCGGGGGGGTTTGGATCCCGGGCTCAGGTTCTGTGGTCACTGCGATGGCTGTCTCGCTGTAGCACAGCTGGGCCTGAGGTCCCTAATACCTGAACCCTGAGGGTGCGCTGGGCAGACGGAGGCAGTCTCTGAAGTGCTGTTGCTCTCTTTGGGGAAGCCGGGGGGTTGGCTCAGGATGTGTCTGCTGCCCGAGCTGCAGGAGCGTCTAGTGTGGAGGAATTGTACTTAACCATTTTCGTTGTTTGCAAGTAGCTCCTTTGGCCTAGGACCCAGGCTCCTCCGTGGCTGATGAGCCCCTGTGTTCAGGAGGGGCCTGCTGACGGGGCTCTGTGCTCGGCCAGCGAGAAGCTCTGCTTGGATGGTGCGCTTCCCATGAATGCCACATGCTTGTCCACATGCCTCTCTCCTGCACATGCTCCCGCTGTCTGCAGGGTTCAGAGCCTGCCCCTTGCTGCAGCAGCATCTCTCTCTTGCACGCACGCACGCATGCACACAGACCCGGGTACACACGCACGCATGCACACAGACCCGGGTACACACGCACGCATGCACACAGACCCGGGTACGCACGCACGCACACAGACCCGGGTACACACACACGCACACAGGCATGCACGGGTTCTTCCTTTCTTCTTGCTGTCTGGCTGTCATCCCGGGTGCCTCTGTCTGTCTGACTCTCTCCCTCCACCTATTCGCAGTGACTCCGGGAATGAAGATTTACATTGACCCCTTCACCTATGAAGACCCCAATGAGGCCGTCAGGGAATTTGCAAAGGAAATCGACATCTCTTGTGTCAAAATTGAGCAGGTGATCGGAGCAGGTAGGCTGGGCCACGTTGGGCTGGGCTCTCCATCAGCCCCACAGCCTCCTCATGGTAGCCAGGCCCAGGGGCTAGGAAGGAGCTTGCTGAGCAGCTTTCGCCAGTGAGACAGGGGAACTAGCTGTGGCCAGTAACCGAGGGATAGGGCCAGCCCCTGCACGTCCTGCTATGTGGGATGCCCAAGCTCAGCACCAAGCGGCCCGTGTCAGCTGGCACTGGGTGCTCTGCGGGCAGCACACTCAGCCCTGCAAGGCAGGGACACCGCACTGCGCTCTAGAAGGCTGACGCCCAGCTGGCTGACCCAGAGGGAGCAGGATTTAGCGCTCCTCAGCTGGAAGGATGCCTGGGCCTGAGGAGAAGCATTTGGCACAAAACAAGGGGGAACAGCGGTGAGATTCCAGATGAACTCAGCCGCCCCCAGAAAAGAGGTGGGCAGGTATTATGTGTGTGTGGTGTGCATGGGCCAGCGTGCAAGGAGATGTGTGTGCGGGTAGGATGTGTCTGGGGTTGGGTGCGTGGGAGGGGGGTTCGTGGGGCTGGGTGCGTGGGGCTGGGTGCATGGAGGATGGGTGTGTTTGGTGGCGTGGGAGCAGCAGGGTCCCATGCAGAGGGTCTGAGTGGCAGGGCAGAGCACTGGGGAGGCCAGCAGTTTGTAACCTGTGCTCTCTCCCATCTCAGGGGAGTTTGGGGAAGTGTGCAGTGGGCACCTCAAGCTGCCTGGCAAGAGAGAGATCTTTGTGGCCATCAAAACGCTGAAGTCAGGTTACACGGAGAAGCAGAGACGGGACTTCCTGAGCGAGGCCAGCATCATGGGGCAGTTCGACCACCCCAACGTTATCCACCTGGAGGGGGTGGTCACCAAGAGCGCCCCTGTCATGATCATCACCGAGTTCATGGAGAATGGCTCCCTGGACTCCTTTCTCCGGGTACGAGGTGCTGGGAAGGGCAGTGGCAGTGGCAGAGGGGATGCTGGGACCGGGGGGGGGGAGGCGGCAAGCGGGGCCCAGCCCTTGCTGACTCACCTTTTCCTATGGCAGTGCTACACCCCTCCAGGCCAGCAGCATTCACCCTGCAGGCTGAGAGCCGCCGCGCGGTGCTCTGGAAGGCTCTGCCCCAGGGCTGTGCACACAGGCAGAGGGCATACACTGCCCACACACACACACACACACACACACACAGTGAGCAAATACTGTTCGCACGCTGTGCACACACGTTTCACACATACACATGCAGCACTTCGCTCACAGGCGGGACACACATTTCAAACGCGCTCAGGGTCAGACGTCGGAGTTCTGAGCCCCCAGCGGCTTCCCTGGGGACACTGACGCCCAGCCTCTTGTGGGGCCCAGCCACGACTGTGAACATCCTGTGTCAATTAATACAGTGTAGGCCCTACACAAACACATCTTCCAGGACACAGACATTGGTGCCAGGATGCAGCCTACTACTAAATTTGGCGAGGAACAGATGCCCGTGGTCTGTCTACACTGCAGTTTACCACCGTGTTAGCAGCATAGATCAGGACATGGGTTACAACATGACCAAACTCAAGTGCAGATGTCCACACACACACCGCACACCAAGGCACACAAGGTCAAATGCACGACTTGCACAGCGCACGCACTCACTATGGCCAGGGCACACGTGCACACACTGCCCGCCAGTGCGCATGCGCTCACGCACACAGGGCACACACACGTTCAAGGGGAAATCCTGGCTCTGTTGAAGTCAATGGAAGTTTTGCCATTGACTTGTATAGGGGCAGGATATCGCCCTCAGTCTGCTCGATCTAAACCTTTGTGGGCCTCAGCCTGAGGTGAATCATTCATTGTGCTGAAAGGAATAACCCATGTAGCTGAGTGAGATCCTAGTGCCCGAATCCTGCTGTGCAAGGTGCATCTCTGTATGGCTGCAGCTCCCTGAAATCACTGCTCTGAAGGGGGCGTCCCCCCTGTTGGCTGTGGAAAGTTATCTGTGGTGCTTACCTTGAGAATGCTGTGATTGTTGGGCAGGAATAGGGGTGACAAGGTGCCCCTGAGCCTCGCAGGCCCATTCCTGTGTCAGAGCACTAGGGCCCCCAGGCCCACGGCCCCCATCATAGGCAGCAACACCAGGCCTCTTATTCCAACAGAAACGGCTGGTGACTCTCCTTTGATTGTATGAGAGCAGCTGAGTTCTGGGGCAGAGACTCAGGACTCCTGGGTCCTAGTCCTGAGTGCTGCTGACTCCTGCGTGGCTATAGGCAAGTCATTCCGCGTCTGCGTGCCTCTTCCCCTGGCCTGGTGTCGGAGTGAAGTGCAAACCCACTCGTCCCATATGGACCTTTCCTGTCTCCCCCTAAGCAAAACGATGGGCAGTTCACGGTGATCCAGCTGGTGGGCATGCTGCGGGGCATCGCCGCGGGCATGAAGTACCTGGCCGACATGAACTACGTGCACCGGGACCTGGCTGCCCGCAACATCCTCGTCAACAGCAACCTGGTCTGCAAGGTGTCCGACTTCGGCCTGTCCCGCTTCCTGGAGGATGACACCTCGGATCCCACCTACACCAGTGCGCTGGTAAAGCTCCCATCTCCAGAGCGGGAGGGGAGGGGAGGGGAGGAGACGAGGAGGTGATCAAGGGGGAGGGAGAGAGCGAGAGGAACACGGGAGGGGGAGGGGGGCAGTTGGCGAGCCCTTGCCCTGTTGGTCAGACTCGGCTCATTGCGGTCGGTGTGAGCACTCCCGAAGGGCGCCGCACACAGGTCCTGCATGTAGGGAAAGGGCAGAAGGGCTCAGACATGAAATGAGAGCCAGGCAGAGCCCCAGGAAGGGGAAGGGTCCTGCACCGGGTGGGGATCCATTCATAGCGGGCTGAGGATAAGCAGCCTCTGTTTCACACACACACTCCCAAGATGGGGACGATGCATTTTGTCAGACAGAGCGGCCCAGGCCCCATGGTCAGGGTGCACTGCAGGGCAGAGCTAATGGCTCCCAGGAATGCCAGGGTGAGTGGCAGGGTGGAGCTGGCGGCAGGGAGGTCTTTGTAACAGTTGTGTAAGAAGATTCTGGAATTCTAGAATTTCTCGTTCCGTTTCTGTCTTTGCTTTCTGGTTATCCACCTTGCTGCCCCAACTGTTCCCGAGGCCACACGCGTCAGTTCACATCCCTGCCAGTAGCTAATGCCCTAAAATGACAGACCGGTGTATGAAACCCAGTGCCGATAAGAAATCCCGCAATAACAAACCATGAGCTTCTTCGAAGGACAGCTTCTTCTAAATAACGTGGGGAAACCATGACAGAAGAGTATCCATCGAATCACAGACATGGAGAGCTGGAAGGGTCCTCAAGGGGGCATCTAGTCCCGCCCGCTGTGGTGAGGCAGGGCCAAATATACCTAGACCATCCCTGACAGGTGTTTGTCCAACCTGTTCTTACAGACCTCCAATGACGGGGATTCCACAACCTCCCTTGGAAGGCTATTCCAACGCTTAACTATCTTTACAGGCTACCTCTACTCTATAAGCTAGGGGTGTGATTCCCTGTTCACACAGACATATTTGTGCTAGCTGTCATCGAGATAGAGCACTAACAATAGTGTAGCCAGGGGAGCACATGGCCAAGTACAAACTCATCTGAACCCTGTGGGTATGTCTGTGGCATGGCTTGTATAAGAATATTCTCCATCCGAGTCACTATGGAAATATTGATTAATCTGGATCTATGACAGACCCCTGTTGCTCCCCACTAGATGTACACTTCCAGTTTAACAGTGAACCATTGATAGCTACTCTGTGAGTACAGTATTTCAACCAGTTGTGCGCACCTCTAGACCACATTTCCCTAGTGTGCTGATGAGAATTTCATATGGGACTGTATCAAAAGGCTTACTAAAATCAAGATATATCATGTCTACAGCTTCATCCACTTGCCTGAGTAACCCTGTCAAAGAAGGAAATTAGGTTGGTTTGGCATGATTTGTTCTTGACAAATCTATGTTGGCTGTCACTTACTACCCTATTATCCTCTTGGTGCTTACAAATTGTTAACAATTTGTTCCAGTCTCTTTCCAGGAATTGAAGTTATGCTGACTGGTCTGTAATTTCCTGGGTCCTCTTTGTTCCCCTTTTTAAAGATAAGTACTATGTTTGCCCTCCTCCAGTCCTTTGGTACCTCACCCGTCCTCCATGTGTTCTTGGAGATGATCGCTAACGGTTCCTCCACTCCACTAACCCGCAAACCAAAAATTCCCCACAAACCCACCAGTTTCTTCCAACTTCTCAGCAAAGCTTTACTAGCAGCAGCAGCATGATGCTGACATCTCACATTACAACGGCCTCGTTGCTGTCTGAGACTCCAGCACATTTCCTAGGACTCAGAGAAGGAGAGTCATGAATAATTAAAACTTCTCTGCACTGTTAAAGTCAGTGAACAAGGTACAGTTGGCAGTGCAGATGTTTGCTCTCTTCCTTGCTAGTTTGCAGAATTCATTACTGTGCTGTAAATCTCCCAACTGTTGGCTGAAATGCATTTTTCATAGATTCATGGATGCATGGATTATGAGGACAGAAGGAGCCATTGTGATTATCAGTCTGGTCTGATTCCTGTGTTGGTCCATAGAACTTCCCCGAATTAATTCCTGTTTGAATTAAATCATCTGTTTTAGAGAAAACATCCAATCTTGATGTAAAATTTTCCAGTGATGGAATATCCACCCCAGCCCTTGGTAAATTATTCCAGTGGTTAATTACCCTCACTGTTAAAAATGTATGCCTTATTTCCAGTCTGAATTTGTCTAACTTCAACTTTGAGCCATTAAACCTTGTTATATCTTAGCCTGCTAGAGTGAAAAGCCTGTGATTATCAAATTTATGTTCCCCGTGTAGTTAAATATAGACTGTGATCAAATCACCTCTTAACCTTCTCTTTGATAAGATAACCAGACTGAGCTCCTTGAGTCTTTTATCCTGTTAATTCCTTTTAAATATTGGCCCCACATTAGCTTTTTCCAGTCCTCTGGAACTTCCCCATTTCCCCAATACATTGAAAATCAACATTTACAGTTCAGAAAGCTCCTTTTGAATGTAAGGTATCAAGACCTGCTGATTTTTAAATGTCTAGCTTTAGTACTGCTGTTTAATATCCTCCTTAGTTACTGTTGGAATGGAAAGTATTTCATTATCTTCCTATGTTATAGCTATATCATCTGGATATTTTCCAGATTCTGAACAGAAATATTTATTGAACACTTCTGCCTTTTCTGCATTATTATTGACAATTCTACCATTTCCATCTAGTAATCTTCCTATACCATTGTCAGGATTCATTTTGTTCCAAGTATACTTAAAAAACTTCTTATTGTCCTTAACTTTGTTGACCATAGAGTGCTTGTATCCTTTGCTTCCCTTATCAATTTTCTACAATTCTTAAATTCTGATTTATATTCATTACTATCAACTTTCTTTCCTTCCATTTGTTATATATGGGATTTTTATATCTGATTTCTCTTCCCCGCTAAGCCAGGCTGTTTATTTAACTAGTGTGAACTTTTTTCTAGATAGAGAGATTTGTTGGCTTTTTGGCATCTAGTAAAATATTTTCAAACAATACCCAATTATCATTCACATTTTTCTATTTAATGTTTTTCTCCCGACTTGATTTGTCTCATAAGTATTTTCAGCTTTGTGAAATTGGCCCTTTTAAAGCTCAACTATAGGAATTTGGACTTTATTCTGTTTGCACGTAACAAATATAATCAATCCATGATCGACTGAACCTAAGCTACCACTAATGTTTAGTTCTGTGTTCAGTTCCTCTTTATCTGTCAAAATAAGGTATAATATAGGATGCCTTCATGGTGGATGCAACACTTTTTTGGGACAGGAAATTGTCATCTATAATATTTAGAAATTCCAAGGATGTTTTACTACTGGAAGAATGAAATCTCCAGCAGACGTCACTCGGATTGAAGTCCCCCGTGACACCACCGGTTTTTTTCCTATACATTATAGATAGGTGATTAAGGAGGCAATTGTCTTGTTCTCTATTGTGCTTTGGTGGTCTGTAGCAGACACCAATTAGAACCCCCGTCTTGTGCTTTATCTGTCAGACCATTGATCCATAAGCATTCAAAATAATTGCTTCCAAGTCGTCAGTGACTCCGAAACAGGTGTAATGCCATTGTTTATATAGAATGCCACTCCCCATCCCCTATGAGCCTTCATAAATAGGTTATAACCATTGATTTTAACATTCCTCTTATGTGAACCACCCCACCAGATTTCAGTAATGCCGATTAAATCAAATTTATGCTCATAAATGAGCAATTCAGATTCTTCCTGCTTAGTGCCCAGGCTCCTAGCATTGGTGTATAGGCAATTCAGGAATTTCTCCTCTTCGCGTCCTTTGGTGTCTTGATTGATTTTGTTCTCAACCTCTTGGTTTTGTGCTAAATGAATATTCATTTGTTCCTCCCCTTTTGTTACTAGTTTAACACCCTCCTGGCTACTCAAGCCAGCCTGTCCCCTTGAGGATTGGTTCCCCTTCTACTCAGGTGGAGGCCATCCAAACTATACAGCCCCCTCTTCCACAGAAGGTAGAAAAATGTGCCACAAAACCCAAGCCCTCCACCCTCCGCCACTTACCTAGCCAGTGATTCACTTCCAGAATCTTCTGCCTTTTGTCTTCCTACGCTCCTAGGACAGGAAAGATCTCTGAGAAGACTCTTTGGACATTCCTCGCCTTCAGCATGCTGCTGAGTTCCCTGAAGCCATGTATAGTTGGGGCAGTATCGCGTGAAGTAGCATTGTTAGTACTGTACCTATAAGCACCATCACGAATGGATCCTTCCCGCTGACTTCAGGCGCCCATCCTGTCTTAGCCCTAGTCTACACTGGGGGGGTGTCGACCTAAGATACGCTGTCTTCAGCTACGCGAATAGCATAGCTGAAGTTGGCATATCTTAGGTCGGCTTACCTGGCCGTGAGGAAGGCGGCGAGTCGACCGCTACCGCTCCCCCGTTGACTCCGCTTCCGCCTCTCGCGAGCTGGAGTTCCGGAGTCGACGGGGAGCACGTTCGGGGATCAATTTATCCTCGTCTAGACGAGACACGATAAATCGATCCCCGATAGATCGATCTCTACCCGCCGATCCGGCGGGTAGTGAAGACCTGCCCTTAGAGTCACAGCTCCTCTTTCACTCTCTTCTTCAAGGAGCGATCCAGCAACAGTCCTTTAGAGGGGGTGGCCGTGGTTGTAACCCCGTCTGCCTTTGTAACAGGAACCATTCCATCCATCCAGATTTTGGGGAGTGTTACTGCTCCCTGTGATGCCTCTCATGCAGCGAGAGACACAGCCGAAGGGTCTGATTACCAGAGACATTCAGAAGACCGCCAGCGATTGGGGCTCTTTCCTAGCAGGTGTGGTAGTGTAAGCAAGGCCTGTTTCCCTCTCTGGAGACATGCGAGCACAGGGCACCGGATCAGACCTGGGCTAAGTGGACTTGCACCCCATCATGAATTCCAGGCCCAAACTCGAGTGCCTCCTTTAAGGGTGAGTGTTTGCCATGCTAGCAGAGGGACCAGGGAAAAGCTCTCACTTGGGACAGTGGCTCATGCCCCAGTTCACTGCCACGCTCTCCTGCTCTGTGTGGCTGGTGCACCATGAGGAGCACGCCTGTCGGAAGGGAGAGAGATGGCACCTGCACACCCCACGCGTGTGTGCCATCACCTCCTGGCACAAGCAACAGCTGGATTGGAGAAGTGCTGAAATGGACATGAATTGGGCCCAGGGTGACTCTGCTGGTAACAACAGCCCTGAAGCCTGGGAATGTCACCTGCCCTGCAGAGGAGTGTTATGTTTTACAGGAACGCAGTGCTGGCCAATAGTATTTGCCTTGTATGGCTGGTATGGCTGGAAGACGCTAGGATGAAGTTCTCTGTCGAGGCCTCTGGAACTTCCTCGTCCCCAGTCTGGGTCCTGCATCTGATCCCTCTTGGGGCACCTTCTCTGCTCAAGCCCAACCTGGAAAGCTTCTCATTTTATCTAAAGTTCAGTGGGTCTGATCAGACCACAGTGGGCATTTAGGGTAATTGTACAGTTACTGTGTCTAGCATCTGTAGTGGTCTGAGACCGTTTCACCTAACAGGATCCCTACTAAGAGGGAATAGGTAATTCTTCACGTGGGCCAGATCTGTCTCACTTCAACCAGCTTAAACCAATAGTGACTCCAATGCATTTACTCTGTTTACATGAGGGTAACAGCAGAACCGGGGCCTATATGAGCCTGTATAATAAAAAGATAGCCACAAATCTTCCAGCATGGGAACTCTAGCCCCAGGAGTATCATGCATCCCACAAAGCTTGAACAATTAAACAGGACATCTTTGAAATCTCTGCGTTTATCCTTCCACTGGGATAACTAGCTGACAGCAAGAGGATGGAGAGAAACTCAAGAGAGAAGAGTCAGGATTTTCTATATCAGGGGTAGGCAACCTATGGCACGTGTGCCAAAGGCGGCACGTGAGCTGATTTTCAGTGGCATTCACACTGCCCGGGTCCTGGCCACCGGTCTGGGGGGCTCTGCATTTTAATTTAATTTTAAATGAAGCTTCTTAAACATTTAAAAAACCTTATTTACTTTACATACAACAATAGTTTAGTTATATATTATAGACTTATAGAAAGAGACCTTTTAAAAACCTTAAAATGTATCACTGGCACACCAAACCTTAAATTAGAGTGAATAAATGAAGACTCGGCACAGCACTTCTGAAAGGTTGCCGACCCCTGTTCTATATTTTTACATACTAATTTTTCTTCAAATGAATCTATTGGCACAACAGGCCGTAGGTATTGCAGGAGTTCACAGCAGAGATCACAGCAGTTTGTAGGAGGAGGGTACTTCATATAAACCCAGTCTGTAGGCAGCCTGCAGCGTCAGAGCAGCTCAGGGCTTCATCCTTCTTGCACGACAGGGAGGAATACATTGATTCATGTCCACTGGTTCCAAAAGGGCCAGTCCTTGTCTAACCCTGCATAGAAGCACTGATTTGTGTAAGTGTGGAGAGGGGTAAATTCTGGTCAAGGACCTCTGGCACATTAGTAATTTCATTGCTCAGAATTCTAGTTATCTGGCCCAGCGGCTCCATTTCACCGGTTCATTGTATGCAAATACTCCAGATCTCATCCTTCTCTCTTACTCTCTCCTTCTCTCTGTTCCTTTCCTGCAGGGTGGGAAGATCCCGATCCGGTGGACGGCGCCTGAAGCAATTCAGTATAGGAAATTCACCTCAGCCAGCGACGTGTGGAGCTACGGCATAGTCATGTGGGAGGTGATGTCCTATGGGGAGCGGCCCTACTGGGATATGACCAATCAAGATGTGAGTTATCAAGAGAGATGTGGTGGAAACATTGAAATCAGCCGTGGGCATGGAAAAGGCAAAGGCTCCCTGCATGGTTCTGGCTGAACTCAGCCTGTAGCATGCTGGGGGGGTTCTCTGGCCATGAGAGTTATCTTCATGGCCAAATCCTCTGGTAGAGACAATAGGGCTGGCTCTGACCTTCACTCAGGCCCATATTTGTCTCTGGGGCTAGGTGAAGGGGCCATAGAGGAGGATTCCTCCAGCTCAGAAGTAGCATAGGGCTGACAAAAGCAGCCTAAACTGCTGCCCCTTGCAAGCTCTAGGGTAGGGAGCATGTCAGAGGTGAGAGGGGGCACTTTGGGTGCGGGGGGATCTCCCATAGGCAGTACAAAGGAGGCTGCCATCCTTCAAGTGGCCCCCAGGGCACTGGGGAGGGTTTCAGTCCCTGCTGCAGCACAGGATATGGGGGGTGCCACGGTGACATACTATAGCACGCTTCACTCAGGCGCCAGCAGGCCTAGTGGTCAGGCTACAGCCCACAGCCTCTTGGCTGCTGGGCCCCCAGGCTCAAGGTCAGAGTTCATTGCCCCCATGGTGTCCTCCATGATCTCTCAGGCAGCCGGAGGAAGAGGGAAGGAAAGCGGAATCCAGGCCCTCCCCCTCCACCAGGTGCTGGCCCAGGGCCCTCGGGGAGAGAGGTGGCTCCGTCCCTTGTGGCTGCCACGCCAGATCAGCGTCCCCTGGGCTGCTTCCTACCCTCCCTTCAGTTTCCCTTCAGTGTGGGGCGTGGCCCCAGCCTTCTGCTTACACAATCTCATTAGTTCGGGGCTTCAGTCGGGGGGGGGGGGCGTTAAAAGTCCGGTCGGCGGTGCAGCGGGGCTAAGGCAGGCTCACTGCCTCTCCTGGCTCTGTGCAGCTACCAGAAGCAGCCGCCATGTCCGTTCCTAGGTGCATGAGTGGCCAGGGAGTCTCCGCGTGCTGCCCCTGCCCTGAGCTCCCATTGGCTGGGAACTGTGGCCAATGAGAGCTGCGGGGGCGGTGCTTGTGGGTGCGGGCACCACGCAGAGCCCCTGGCTGCCCTGTGCCTAGGAGCTGGACATGGTGGCTGCTTCCAGGAGCCGCGCGGAGCCAGGGCAGGCGCGGAGCCAGTCTTAGCCCTGCTGCACTGCTGACCAGGAACCACCTGAGGTAAGCACCACCCAGCTGGAGCCCACACCCTGAACCCTTGCCACAGGTCAGAACCCCCTCCCGCACCCTAACTCCCTCCCAGAACCTGCACCCCTCACCTCCTCCGGAACCCTAACCCCCTGCCCCAGCCCTTATGCCCCTCCCACACCCAAACTCCCTCCTGGAGCCCGCATCCCCTCCTGCACCCCAATCCCAGCCCTGAGCCCCCTCCCACACCCAAATTCTCTCACGGAGCCCGCACCCTGCACCCTCTCCTGCACCCCAAACCCCTCATCCCTGGCCCCACCTCAGAGCCCACACCCCAACCCCCGCCCCAGCCCTGATGCCCCTCCCGCACCCAGACTCCCTCCTGGAGCCCGCATCCCCTCCTGCACCCCAATCCCAGCCCTGAGCCCCCTCCCACACCCAAATTCTCTCACGGAGCCTGCACCCTGCACCCTCTCCTGCACCCCAAAGCCTTCACCCCCAGTCCCACCCCAAAGCCCATACCCCCTCCTGCATACCACCCCCCTGCCCCAGCCCAGTGAAAGAGAGTGAGGATGAGGGAGAACATGCGATGGAGGGAGTGGGCACGGGGCCTCTGAGAAGGGGTGGGGCAGGGGGAGGGGCGAGGGCATTCGATTTTGTGCAATTAGAAAGTTGGCAACCCTATCCTTCCCCTGTAGCTAGCTCTGCCTCAGTAGCTGCAGGCAGACTCTCCTCCCCCATGCCGGAGCTCCCTTGTGAGCAGGTCCTCCCTAGGGAACATGCCGGTCAGCTGCTGAGGGCCAGGTCTTCTTGGCCCATACTACTCCACCACTCCTCTTACCTTAAACCCCATCACAGCCGCCTTGCCCCTTCTTCCCTCTTGGGAGGTGCAGCAAAGTCTAACCCGCTATTGAGACCCATCAGCTCAATGGAACTAGCATGGGCTTAGCAATAAAGCTGTGCCTTGTGAAGGATCTGCAGCTGGGGACAGTCACTGCCAGGCAATGACGCTGAAGATCAGGAGATCCCCTGCACAGAGCACCGGAGAATGGAAATATTCTCCACTGTAAAGGCCTTCTAGCCTGGGACGTTCCCTCACCGCGAGCATCAGGACTCGGCCGGCCTTCTGTGAGAGCCCCAGACCCGTCCTTTCCCTGCTGGAACCCATTCGCAGAGCCGTTCCTATACCCTGCGCTGTCCAAGAGCTGGGCGTGGTTCTGGCTGGTGACGGAAGGTTGATGTATGCAGTCAGCTGCTTCCATCCTTGGGGGGCAAACGGGCATTAGTGCAAGATGCAGGCCCCAGTGAGTGTGTCACTTACTCTGGGACCTGGAGATTCCCCTGGGCTCTGCAGTGCAGGCACATAGCTGCTTTTTACACCTCCTCATCGTGGAAATGCAGCCACTCCCCCAGTTCCTCTCTTCTGGACAGAATAGTTCAAACTCTACCCCTTTGGGGTGTCCCAGGAGTGCTCTAGGAAGGAGGGTTATCTGTAGAATGGGAACGTGTAATTAGCTAATAGAAAGAGCACCAACAAGCGGCACTTAAGGATACGTAGCATTGTTCATAAGTCGGGCTTGGTAAAGTGGTATTTGTTGTGCACTGCAAATGGCTTCCTAGTTAACACTGGTGTAACCAGCGTCCCACTGCACCGATCCAATGCATCCTTCTGTGCCCAGCATTTCCCTCTCCCTGGGCCACAACCAGCCTGGAGAGTGCGTAGGAACCTCCTCCTCAGTGTAGGTGCTCACAAGAACTCCGTTATGTCTGGAGGCCACAGCCCTCCTTCCCAGGGAGAGACCCCAGCTCCCTCCCCCGCTTCTCACCTGCTGAGCAATGGGCACAGAGCTGGTCGGAATATTTTTGGCAAAGCCAAAACATTGTTCAGAGGCGTGTCAGCTTTCACCAGTCCAGAGCGCTATAAGAACTTAAGAACGGCCAGGCTGGGTCAGGCAAGTGGTCCATCTCACCCAGTATCTGGTCTCTGACAGTGGCCAATGCCAGGTGCTTCAGAGGGAATGAACCGAACAGGGCAATTGTTGAGTGAGCCAACCCCTGTCGTCCAGTCCCAGCTTCTGGCAGTCAGAGGTGGCTCACTTCTGACCAGGCTATAGCCTTGTGGTTAGGGCACTGGCCTTGGACGTGGGAGACCAAGGCTTGAGTCCCTGCTCAGCCCGACTCAGCATAATCCGTGACAGAAGCTCTGCTTTGAACCAGGGCGAGTAGGCCTTTGGAGCTGGGTCTGCCACATCCCAGGCCAGTGCCCTAGTTAGTGTCCATCTGGTCAGAAGTGACTGCAGAGCCCTGTACCCAAAAAATCTTCCCAAAGCGAGACTCCGCAGCTCCAGTCAAAAGACCTGGCTTTCATTCCAGTGCAGATAGAAACAAACTTCAGAACCTTAGACGTTGCCCCAAATTGCTCCAGGTCCTTCACGCGAGCTGCAGACGCGCTGTCTGCTCGCTGCAGATTAGCCTCCTGAGTCCAGGGTGTGAGAGCCGGGAGGAGCAGGAAGAGGAGCTGAGCAGAGAGCTCAGGGCTGGCAGATGGGCCGGTGCTTTACTAGGGATTTGCTGGGTCAATGCCTGCTGCCTGTGTGATGTCCCCAGCCCCACTCCCCCTGTGTGCCCCCTTCCCTCCTTGCTGTCTCGGCTGGATCCGCCAGCCGTGGGGAGAGGGGACAGGTCACATCTCTCAGGAGAGGGTTTTCTTCTGACCAGGAGCCGAGAGCCGCACAAAGCCCAGTAGCGATTCCTCAGGTTAGACCCGGACAGGCTGAGCAGGCACCTCCTCCCACTGGCCAATGCTGCTTCCTGGATTGGTGGGCGAGGGGCTTGTGGGTCCAGACACAGGTTAGCACCTGTGAGGATGGAAGGCGGCTCCCAGCAGCGTTGTAGTGAGTGCTGAGCTCTCCCTGCATGCAGCCCTGTCCGGGCACCTCAGCCCCACCCTGCACCCAGCCCGGGGCTCTGCCAATGCCCCTCAGTGCTGACTGGCAGCTCCCCTGCTATTCCAGTCCTTGGCTCAACACAGAGATGTGCAGCTCCGTGGTACCCCTCCATCCTGACCAGTAGCTTGCCTGCTACTCCAGCTCTGGATTCCCATTACACACCCCCAGCTCTGCCAATGCCCCTCAGTTATGACTGGCAGCCCCCTGCTCTTCCAAGCCTCACCTTGCAGGTCAGTGCATGCACACACGTATTTGACCCTGTACCTTGGACCTGATCTCCCACCCTTCCACTGCTACTCCAGTTCTGGGCTCCCCACACGTCTCTGCCTGAATCCTGACTTGCTGTATCCCTGTTGTTCTCATTCAGGGTCTCTCTCCACAGCAGGGAATGAGTTGTATTGTATTGTGCTGCATTGCATATGGTGAGTTGCTATTCTCATGCAGCTAAACAATCCTTAGCGTTAGGTGTGTGACCTTTCCATTGTCACCTTCTCTGGGGTGAGCTCTTCCTTCTCTCTCATTGCTAGGCAAGTGCAGTAGCTGACTGCAGTCTCTGGTCAGCACCAGGGGCTCTTGTCCGGAGCCAGAACAGCCTGCTCTGTAGTGCCCACTGCTTTGTCTCCTCTTCCTGTCGTGTCGGTGACCAGCCAGTGCCATGCCCCAGAGCACAGCCCAGGGGATGCCCGGGGGGATGATAGGAGAGCTTCCCAGAAGCCTTCCTCACTGCACGGCTGTGAGAGGAACAGGCTGCCCTCTAAGCAGACCATACCGTCTTAGAGCAGCCTCCTTACTCCTGCGCACCCGCGTCACCCTGGCCAGGGCGGCAGCTGCAGGTGCCAGACACTGCCAATGGTGGCAGAGGAAAGGGGCAGGATGTCCCTAGGGGAAGGCCGGCTGGGCCTGGGGATGCATGTAGGTACAGTATATGCATGGAGAGGCCCAGCATCCCCCAGGCATACATGGGCGCATGGAGAAGCCAAAGAGGCAACCGAGCAGCAGCTCCTAAGCACGAGCCTATATGCCAGCTGTGTTCTTGCAGGCTTTTGTGACAGGTTTTCTAGCCTCCGCTCCATGGGTGACCCACTGCTTCCTCCCCCTCCCCATTCTGTTACCCACGTTGGTGTGTCTACACTGCGGCGGGCCCGTGCCAGTGGACTTGGGCTGCAGGGCTGTTTCATTGCAGTGTACACTGCCAGGCTCAGGCTGCAGCCCTTGCTCTAGGACCCTCCCATCTCACAGGGTCCTAGAGCCCGGGATCCAACCTGACCCTGGAAGTCTGCACTGCAATTAAAGAGCCCCGCAAGCCAGCCCTGCAGCCCCTGAGTCGGCTGGCACGGGCCAGCCATGGGCGTCTAGCTGCAGTGCGGACATACCCTGAGTGCACCCAGCTGAGTGGGAGGCAGTGGTCAGCACAGCCCAGGCTGGGGACCATTCGGCTGGAGGGAGCAGAAAACACTGCCGGGGGGGAGGGGCCATGTGCCAGAGCTGCCCCATTAGTAGCCCAGGTCTGCGCCTCAGGCTCCGTTCCATGGATGGGGCCAGGGAGCAAACCAGGTGTTTCCGTCCCACCCTGGGTGTCATTACCATGAAAATAACTGGCCTGCATGTGCCAGCAGAGGTACATCACAGGCGATTCAGTGCGACAGAGGGACAAGGTCCCTGTGGTCGAAGGCTGTCCATGCTCCCTGAAGCCGAGATGATGAACAATGCCAATTCAACGGGCACTTCTTTGGCACGTGATATTTGTGCTGTCCCACTCCTCCTAGCTACTCCCACTGCACTGACCTTGTCGCTGCGGCTTGTCTTGCAGGTGATAAATGCAATAGAGCAGGATTATCGGCTGCCCCCTCCCATGGACTGCCCCAACGCCTTGCACCAGCTAATGCTCGACTGCTGGCAGAAGGACCGGAACCACAGGCCCAAATTCGGGCAGATTGTCAACACGTTGGACAAAATGATCCGGAACCCCAATAGCCTGAAAGCCATGGCACCCCTCTCCTCCGGGTAGGTATTTCTTCTGTCACCCTGGAGCTTCTCTTTCAAAGGGAACTCCATCAATGGCAGGTACCGTGTGTCCACACCAGACTGTGAAATCTCAGGCATTCAGCTGAAAGTATGCCTGGCCATTTCCATTATCTACGGGTAGCGGTGCCTTCCGGTGATGGGAGCGGATGCGTCCTCCTCTGTAACATGTCCTGAGCCATGCGTTAAAGAAAACTGGGAGAATAGAAAGAGGTTTCCACAGGCTTCAGCTCACTGGGCAGCATTTTTAAGCTCTCTTAGAAAACCAAGGACCCAGGTTCTAGTCCAGACATTGGCCTTTGCCAAGCAATGGATCCATTACACAGCTCGAGTTCCTGGTGAGCATGTGTAGAAGATATCCTGGGGAGGAGACACGTGCAGTGTCAGGAATCCAGATGCCGTTCGTGACAGCGTGCTGCCTTTTCAACCTGTCCCGGCCCAGGTGTAAGACAAAAGGCCCTTGATAACGGGGTGGGTTTGCAAAAAGCTGAAAAGGAAAAGGGAGGGTTCATTTCTTTTACAGAAATAACAGAACTTTCCCGACTCCGATTTTGTGTCATGAGGGAGCAGCTGGTATTGGGGCTGGATGTCTTGTTTGGGGAGGAGAGGGAGGTTGGCACGGAGGTCTGAGCTGGGCAAGAACCAGGAGGAAACCTGAGCTGGTTCAGTCGAGGAGCTGGAGCGTTCCAGCTGCCATTTGGGACTTCTGCAGCTCCCTCACTTTCGTTTTTTCCTTCTTCCCTGTGCCCCAAGAGCCCCCAGCTCCCGTCCCTGGGAGGAAGTGCTTGGCTAGCCCTGCTCAGGGCCACCTAGCCACTTAACCTCACCAGGCTCTCTGAAGGAGCAAATAGACTTTGGCACTTCCCAGGCAGATCTGTTTGCCAGTAACAATACGGACTTCACAGGCACTTGGCCCCTTCTCAGAGCAAAACAAAGGGAGTAAGGCCTTAATGAGCTGAGGACATCTGCAGCTCTGCAACATCAGTCCTCATTAGTGATTGGCCTGGGGGAGCTCGCTTAAACGCAGCCGCAGCCCCACAGATAGCATTACGGGCTGGCACCAGTATCCAGTCAAGTGCTGCTCTGACAAATACATCTGTGAAGAGCTAGAAAGAGGGTGCTGGAGCCACAGGATACTGTGTAGACAGGAGACGGAAGTGTGGGTAGGCAGTAGGTTGTGAGTGACTTTGCAGATGCTACTGACTTGTCATTATGAATTGTTGTCCCCACAGGTCTGCTTTGTTACAACTAAAACTAGGGATCCCCTTTAGGGGTATAACGATTGTATTCATGTCTACTGCTCCTCTGAGCTGAGCTCCCCAGAGCCCTGTGCAGACATGCCTCTCGACACCCCTCCCTCCCCCCCCAGGAGTTCAGTACTATTGTCCCCATTTCACAGATGGGAAAATTGAGAAAGAGAAGGGAAGCAATATACCCACGACCACATAGTAAATCAGTGGTAGAACTGGGGCTAGCACACAGATCCCCATCATATGCTTAGATTAATAGAGTCATTGATTTCAAGGCCCGAAGAGACCCCTGTGATCATAGAATCATAGAATATCAGGGTTGGAAGGGACCTCAGGAGGTCATCTAGTCCAACCCCCTGCTCAAAGCAGGACCAATCCCCAACTAAATCATCCCAGACAGGGCTTTGTCAAGCCGGGCCTTAAAAACCTCTAAGGAAGGCGAATCCACCATCTCCCTAGGTAACCCACTCCAGTGCTTCACCACCCTCCTAGTGAAAAAGTTTTTCCTAATATCCAACCTAGACCTCCCCCACTGCAACTTGAGACCATTGCTCCTTGTTCTGTCATCTTCTCTGACCCTCTGTATAACACAGATCATAGGTCATTGCCAAAATAATTCCTAGAGCACATTGTGTAGACAAAAATCCAGTTTTGATTTTAAAAGGGTCAGTGATGAAGAATTCACCATAACCCTTGGTAAATTGTTCCAGTGGGGGTTAATTACTCTCACTGTTACACCTTATGTCCAGTCTGAATTGTTCTAGCTTCAGCTTCCAGCCATTATGTTCCAACATGTTATATCTTTCTCTGCTAGATTAAAGAGGCCATTGTTAAATATTTGTTCCCTATGATCAATCTAGATTTGAACTGCGAAGGGGGAGGCAAGGGTAAATTTTTATCCAGCCCCGCAAACTCACTCTAGTGTTAGTCCACACTTGGGTAAAGTCATCTACACAGGGACAGACGGTGAATGGACTTCCTGCAGGTGCATTCCAGGGTTTGCCCCATCTTCCACAGCCAGCAAAGGGTAAAGAAAGCCCCTCACAGGCTGCCACTAACTTCTGCTCATTTTCTGTCTCTCTTTTTCAGGATTAACCTCCCTTTACTGGACCGCACAATCCCCGATTACACCAGTTTCAACACAGTGGATGAATGGCTGGATGCCATCAAGATGGGCCAGTACAAGGAGAGCTTTGCCAGCGCCGGCTTTGCCACCTTTGACGTGGTGTCACAGATGACCATGGAGTAAGTGCCAAGAGCAGTAGTCACAAAACCGAAGCAAAGACCTCAGGGACCTTGCAACAATTGGCCATTATCAGATTTGAGGTTTCTGAGCTTTATATTAATCTTATCGTTAGGTAATATTAATAATTTTGTGCCAGAAAAAGAAAAGAATCCCCCCATTCATTTCTAATCTTTTCCAGTCCCGCTTTTCCTCTTTAATCCATGGGCTGAGTATCTGTCTACTAGATATTTCTACACCATTCATCTCCATGGTTTTCTCCCTCCTATGAAGATGCAGTTCTGCATGAGGTTCTCCAAGCCCCGTAACTAGCCCAACAATGTCAAGGGGGAACAGTAAAGATTACAGGCGGGCACCAGGCAGTTCCCCTGCCACTGGAGGGCACTTTGGGATGTCATGACCCCAGTGGATCCATTGCTGACAAGCACTTGCACATTGCATACAAGTCGCTGCCTGAAAAAGGACTCTGAGAGCCAGGATGGTCTCCCGTTCGTTCCAAATAACCCTGCACACATTTGAAACAAGGGTATGCTCCTCACCCATCCAACAGTCACAAAAATGTAGCAGGCCCTCCAGGGACGAGCAGGCTGCTGAAATGCCAGCTCCACTGGGTTGCGGGCTGCTGGAATCCCTTAGGGCCTCGATGCGTCTATTAAAAGATTTGTGGCTAGGTGCACTGAACTTTGGAGGCCCTGCCGGAGACAGTGGAATGAATGACCCTTGCGGAAAAGCCATCTGGAAGCACGGGAATGCTTTGTTTTCTTGTGGGTCTGGGGCAGGGCAGCCTGCAGGTGAGCTCAGTCAAAACCAGCCAAACTGACCTTTTCTGTTTGGGGTTTTTTTGTTTTGTTCTTTGCCTGGAAATAGCCATAGGACCGTTCCGAATGTGTCCGTGTCTCCACAGCAGCTCCACGGGCTGCTAGAGATGGCTTATGAAGCCTCCAGGCGGAGCTTAGAAACGACAGTAAAGGTGCCCTAGGACAATCAGAGCAGCAGAAGGAGGGCGAGAGGGAGGCTCTGGGGAGGGGAGGAGCTCTGGTCCACAAGCCAGGGAACACAATGTCAGCACTATGACCCCAAAGCTCTGCCAAACAGGTGACTGGTGTTTGCAGCGTGTCCAATAAAAACAGACCCAAACTCAGCCTTCTCCACGTCTCTGGGCAGGGAAGCTGCAGGTGACCGTATATACAGAGCTGGTCGCTGATGCAGTGAATTTGAAACGTTTCATGGGGATGGTTCAGTTTTGCCAAAGTTCTGACTTTGCCCAGGCAGGTTTTGAAACCTGCCGAGTTCCCCCCCAGGTTCCCCTCCTGGGTCCTCAGCAGCTTCCAGATTCCAGGAAAGCCTGGCACACCCACTGCATCCTAGCCGGAGCCCCAGGGTCCAGGGCTGTAGAGCAGCCCATGCGGCAAGCGTGGCTCCGTTCCCTTTTGTGGAGAATTTCAAAATGTTGGAGTTTGGTTTGTAATCAGAATGAAACCACAGGTTGAAATATCAAAATGCGCTGTGAGAGGGACACCCTTTCTCTCCCTATGAACACGGCAGGAAATGAGATTGCTCATCAACACGTCAGCTGGAAAGCAGAGGTGGGAGCGGACAGTTCCCTGAGCAAGTCTGCCCACCCCACAGATTCCTGCAGGAGAGCAAAGACTGGGGGGGCTGGGAGCTGAGGGTTTTAGAGATGCCAGTTTTGGGTCTTGTGGTGCAATAAAGGGGGCTGGGAGTCTGAGCATCAGTACCTGTCAGTGCAAGAAGGGAGGGAAGGTCCATGCGGAGCCCACCACCCGGAAGCCAGTTTTCCTTCTGGAGGTTAGCACAGAGGATGCTGCCTGAGAGTCTGGGGAATACCAGGGCTGCTGGGGCCTTGGGGTCTCACACATAGGGCTGTCTCAGAAGGCACAGAGCTGCTTTAACGTGGGGCAGCCTGCTCCGTTCTCTGCTATTGGCACATGACTCTCCTGCCCCCCCACCCTTGGCTTGTGACTGGCGGTAGCAAAGGGCCAATGCAAGCAGCCCTCCATGGCTCCTGTGCTGGAGGAATTGTCCTGCAGTCCCTTGTCACTCGTGTTGGGCCCCTACGTGTCCAGGCGGTGGTGTGACAACAGTCAAATGGAGAGCCTCTGATTTACAACGGTGAATTCCCCGCCTACAGTAATACGTCCTTCGTAGTGCCAGCCCCCTGCGTCACTGGGACTTGTTTAGGGCCTAGGGCATCGAATTCACAAGCACGACTTTTTCTGATAAAACCAGTCCCCTAATAGCCAATGGTTCAGGCTGTGGAAATCCTGGCCAGGAGAAATATACAGGATTAGCCGGGGGACAGGAGCCTCCTTGCCCGACTCGGGATGCAGCAGCTTGGCAGTGACCCCAGGTGGTTACTGTCCGATTGCTGTTGCAGCAGCTTGTGTGAAATGAGCTGCAGGCCCCAGTCCTAGTGGGAAGGTCCTGGGTGCCCACACACAAGATCTCCACCGCTGGCACTAATTTGCCATCCTTGTTGGCACTCTCCTTAGAGACGCGAACGAGCAAAAGACCAGCTGGGGATGGAGCTGAGGTACAGTAATAGGGGCAGCACAGGCAGCTTCCGTCGGATTCATGCACGGTATGGCAATGGGACCCATAAAAATACCCGGACGATAATAACAATGAATAATAATGTAATGCTTTCCATACAGAGACCTCAAAGTGCCTTGCAAAGAAAGGTCGGTGTCATGATCCCCATGTTATGGATGTGAAAACTGAAGGACAGAAATGTGATGAGAGAGAGAGAGAGGACATAAGAACGGCCACGTTGGCTCAGACCAATGGTCCATCTAGCCCAGTGTCCTGTCTTCCGACAGTGGCCAATGCCAGATGCCCCAGAGGGAATGAACAGAACAGGGCAATTATCAAGTGATCCATCCCCTGTTGTCCACTCCCAGCTTCTGGCAAACGGAGGCATAGGGACACCCAGAGCATGGAGTTACATCCCCAACCATCTTGGCTAATAGCCATTGCTGGACCTATCCTCCAGGGCTGTCAGTCCTCCACCTTTCATCAGCAACAAATTCACGTCCTTTGTTGCGGTTCAGTGATTTGCAGAGTTCTGAACATGGGAATGAGCTGTTAGTCGTCAGTTCTGAATATATTGTGTGGCATAGACCATCCTGGGCATAGTGCCGCTATCTAAGAGGAAGTGCAGAGGCTAGGAGAAGTAGGCTAGGGAGAGACTTAGAAACACACAAAGACCTGGGGCCCTGAGTGAGAGACCAAATCCAGTTTAAGCTGTTACATTTCTGTAGTAATAGTTTAATAGAAGCAACCCTAAGACTCCCAGCTTCCTCAAGAAAGCGCTGCAGATGCATGTTCAGCGTATGGGTTTGTTCTGTGTCTGAACAGGGTTCCTTACTGGCCTTTCTTGTGTGTTTGTTTTTATTCCAAAGGGACATTCTGCGAGTCGGGGTCACTTTAGCAGGCCATCAGAAGAAAATTCTGAACAGTATCCAAGTGATGCGAGCACAGATGAATCAGATCCAATCTGTGGAGGTTTGATGTTCACACGTCCTCACACTCCTCTTCCTCAAGGCCCTTCTCCCCTTTGCCCCTGTATGTCCAAGCTCCAGTTCTTGAGTGTTCTGCATTCACCAGAGACAGGCAGCTGCTCTAAGGATCGTGGCAACAGGAAGCAACATCCTGACAACAAAAAGTTGCCAAGAGCTTCTAGAATTTAAGCAATGGAAAAAAGGGAACAAGGAAGACAAATATTTTGGGAAAACTATGAAATATTTTTTAAAAATAATAATAATAAAGCAATGGCATTTTCGAAAAGGGCTCTGAGATCCACAGGAGTCTCCAAAGGGAGATACAAGAGCAGATCCTTTCATTTCCTTCTTGCACAAGGCTGCTTCAGCAGGCCTCAGACACCTCTGGAGCAAAGAGACTTTGTCAAGGAGATGAAAGCCAAGTGAAGACACGGGAAGCGCTCCTCCTTTTCTCCCTTGGGATGGTGACTCTGGGGACATCCTGCAGCCAGCAGTCGTCCCCGAAAGCCCCCAGCTGGCGAATCACAGGGGGAGAGAGAGCTAAGTTCTTGCCGTGTAATGGACCAAGCGCATCTGTAAAGTGGCAAACTTTTGCAAAGCTGAAGATTTTTGTAAAATAAACAAACTGAGACGAGAAGAGTCTTTTTTCCTGCAGATGCGAAGGAACCTTGAACCCCTTGGGAGTGGGGGATGGGGAAAACAATCCTTTTTAGAGCTCTTATTTTCTCTTGCCATGGAACGGTTTAGTGAGTGACGCGTTTTCCAGGGGTCTGCCCATCCAGCCCTCCAATGGCATCATTGTCTCATACATATCATATGCACAAGACTTTTAGTGATCGCCTCACTAGTTGCCAATGACCTTTTCTCAGAAGACTTCCCAAGTACAGTATGTAGTAGTTTTTGATTACAAATGCTGACGTGTCCATTTATTTTTCTGTTGTCGTTGTTTGGAGATTTGTCCTTTGACCTTGTTTGTTTACAACAATTTGTGGCTTGGGGGATGGATTTTGTTTTTTGGTTGGTTGGTTGGGTTTTTTTATGAAAAGGAACTGACATTTCCAGGCTTCGGATCTCTCAAGAACTTGAACCTTCTCCCTGTGGAAGGAGAATTGCAGCTTACCGACTAGACAATACGCCAAGGGCAAGAGTTTTTATATTCATGTTTCCTCCTCTTTGCTCGTTTGTTATTTTGTAATTTCCATTGCCTGACAGCTGTTTATAACTGCCGTGTGTCTGGCTGAAATAACCACCTGCCCAGCTGGGCCTGCTGCTGCAGGGCGGGGCAGGGTTATGGAAGGTTTTGTGGATGGAGAAAGAGGGGTCATTCCACAGGTCATGATCAGAGCCCTTTGGAGACCCAGGACTGTTTAGAGAGGTGAGAACCGGTCCTACCAGCTGTGACAAAAGAAGATGTGGTGCATGCAGCAGAGAAAGGGAGGGGGGATGCACTACGGGCAGCAGCCAGTATCCTGCGTAAGGTTTCTCAGAGTAGGGACGCTGTCCCAGGCCAGGATGTAAATCATTCACTGTGATACCTAACGCCATGCACTCAGATGCTCACCCCCTGCCTCAGGAGGTGCTTCATGTGCCAAAGGTTTCGTTCTCAGCTGCCACATCTAGGGGAGGCCAAAACAGCAAAAGCTGTCTGGCCAAGGGCGCCACAGCAGGCAGGTCCCTCCCCAGGCCAAACCAGCCGACCAGGCAGTCAGGGGGTTTATAAAGAACTGACATAAAGGCTTTAGTTACAGAACAATCCCCGGTACTTGGACATACCACTGGACAAATCGGAGGGCAGTGCAAGAGAGCAAACGCTTGGATTTGCTCTTGTAGCTCTCATCACCCTGTGTCCTTCTGGGCATGTGCGGTGTCACTCGGCGTTCCTCGGGCTGCACCCAGGGTCGCCACGTCATTCGAACAGGAACACCTTTGCTTGGCAGTGGCACAGGGCCTTGAAGACGTGTTCGCAGGGAGCTGCTGTTGGTTATTTTCCAGAGGCTAACGCCAAAAGGGCAAAGCATGTGCTGTGGATAGAACCCTATGTGCGGCGTACCCTCCTGGGCCACGCAGGCTTATACCGGAGTCTTTATAAAATATGTCAAGCCCTGTACAAAATACTTAACGTTTTCCCCTTAAGATTTGACCGGGAGACAAGACATGGCTGAGAGACAGGTCGCGGTGAGCTTTGGGTCACCCCTCTGCTTAGCTCTGTTCTCTCTGGTGTGTTCGGTGCACAGCTACCGCAGCAGGAGCCTGAAATGCCAAGTCTGCCTCTCAAGGGTCCATTCGTCTGAAATGTGTCTAGATACTGGGCCTGGTTTTTACATGGCTTGATGGCCAAACAGTCACTGGAATTCTGGGGACCTCTATAACTGGGCCGTGCTGTGGCCTGGGGTCCATAGTTCTCAGTGGCCTCAGTGTCCATTCAGAGCAAGCACTCTGAAATGAATGGCACTGCTCCAGATTTCACTGAGAGCAGAATTTGGCCCAGTCTCTGATGATTGGGGTGAGAAACGCCAGGCGTTCTGTAGGCTCCTGGGAGCCCGGGGGTGTCAGCTGGCCGCACTGCGTTCTGACGCACAGTCAAGTCAGTCTTTATGTGTGTATTCCACTGCGGTGTGTGTAAACTGGCCCTGTGTTTGACAAGCACCGTACCTGATAATGGTGTGGTCTAGCTGTACAGGATTGGCACACAAGAGACAGTGGTGTCAGCTGGAGCATTCCTAGTGTTTGCCGGGAGCGTACTGGGAAAATGGAGGCCTCCCTAGACAGTCTATAATAGATGGGTGAGCAGAGCAGCAGAGAGAAATGCTTTCATGCTGCATCTCTCTCTTCCACTGCAAGTGCTACATTTTAACACGGGAGAGCTCCTCAGTGTCGCCCAAGGGTATCGGACGAGACTGCTCAGTGCCAGCCCCAGGGGACGGGCGCACAGGGCTGTACTGCGTCGTATAGCCATAGCCAACCAGCTGCTTTGTGCACAAGGAAAGCTTTTGAGTGCGAGGAGAGCTGCCTCTGTAGAAAACCCACCAGCAAATTCCAATGGGGCAACCATCTGGAATGATCACATGATGCGCTTGCATGGTCTTTCCCAGACAATGCTTGACTGTTCTGTGCCACCCATTACATGCTTCCATGAACTCAGTAGGAGTGGTGGCCATGCTGCAGCCCTCACAGTCGGTGACCTTCGGACAGGGCTCTGGGAAGAACTTATGATCGTGTCCACTGGGCAATGTTCTGTCTTGATGCACTAAACCTGCTCTTCGCCAGCCAACTGGCGTTATACGCATCTAACTGCCTGACCCCACCCACTGTGAAAGAAGGGATTGTACAGAGCAGTGGATCCCGTAGTTGGCATGGGCTGTGGCAGCCAAAGGTGCATCTTCATATCTTCCCCAGACCAAAAATCACACGTCGTCAATCCAAGAAGAGCATGTTTTCTAGTCTGTTAATACCAAGCGTCACTGTGACAGCTTACCTGGGACTAGCGGAGAATGAGACAGAAATGGAAAGAACTAATAATGCACCACTTCTCTCTGCAGCTCTCCAGCTCTTCCTGAGGACGTGAGGAGCCACTGTCCAATGTTCCTCACCCTCCCTTTGCCTGGTAATGCTTCTGGAGTTAGGGTCTGCTCCTAGGAAAGCAGAGAGCCACTGGGGTGATTTCAAAACAATTGCATTTCATGGGTGTAAAACATACTCTTATGAAACATTCTTCTAGTGGCAAAAATCAGCTTCATACAGAGAGCAGGTAACAAGTGAAAAAGTAATGTGGACACTGTGACACAATGTGGGGGGTCTGTGTGTGTGTGTGTGTCTTTTAGCAATTTCATCTTGCTGAGTTTGTCAGTCAGCCTGTTGCAATTTTGGCTGTTCCCCTCCAGCCGTCCAGCCCAGCTTCCAGATCTAGGGTTCTCTTCCTCCAGCTTTTTACAGTCCATCTTCCGGCTGCTACAGCCCACCTTGCATCAGTAATGATGGTGTCTGGCAGGAGAACTTAAGTTGGCATTCCAAAGTTATGTTGAAAATAGCAATAAAAAAGTCAAGCAATGACCCACCTGTGGTGTAGATACCACGACTGAGCAGCAAGGACCAGAAAGAGTAGGATGGAGGGTGTCGGTGGCAGCATACCAGAATCCTAAGGGTGTCATATTTAACAAGTAACTCATAGCTTTCACCTCCAGCCCTGTAAGTCGAATTAATGGCCAAGAGCTACTTTGGAGTAAAAGAAAAATAAACTCGGAAGCTCTTTCATTATAGCTCTGCCATGAACACTTGCTTCCTCTCTGCCGCAGTGGAGGATGGAGATATAGGGGCCGTTGGGGTTCGCCATTCAGGGATTCATCTTTTTGTCTCATGTCTCAAAGATAAGAAACTGTGGGCCTCAATTGCTATCAATAGCCCAAACACCATTGAAATCAAAGGGGTTGTGCCAACTTACACCAGCTGGGGAGCTGCTCAATTAGGTTTTTTATGTATTCTGAGCACTCACCCACAAGTAGTGACCAGTAACTTTCAGTACTAGTGCAGCCTACATGGGGCACCCCCAGGAGCTGGGTGCCTGTTGCTCACAACAGCATCAATTCATTGTATAGTGGTAGCAGCTAATTGTCGTAGTGCACAAGTAAAAGGGCTTGTTCCCGCTCTCCCTTACACTTGTACACTAGGGTAGTCCTGGTGGCTTCACTGGACTAGCTCAGATTTACACCAGCGTAAGCAAGAGGAGAACCATTTGCAGTAGAGCATATAACATAATCACCAGTGCAAGGCAAAGAGGAAAGCAGTGATCACCTTGTCACTTACACAGTCATTGCATGGGAAACTATTGTAGAAGATCACAGTCTAGCTGAGATGGCAGGAGTCACCCGTGAGGCTGGACCCATCTAGAGTGTAAAACAGAGCCGGGGAAGAGGGAGGAAATCACCAATACAGGGTTGTTCCAAAGGTGAGGCATTTTTACAGCTGAAGGGAAGGGGCTGTTTTATCAATGTTTGGTCCTAAATGTGGCAGGAACGCATCCACCCATACTGCAGTCCATCTCTTGGGTCTGGGCTGCTCTGCCAGCAACAATGGATCACGTCTGCTGTGGAGGTTACCTTCATTGGCCGTTCCTGGGAAACATCCCAGAGAGGCTGAGGAGGGGCAGCTTTTCCGTTCCTCTCCTATGCTCTGTATGCCGAAGGACGCCTGTGTGGAGCCAGATCCTTGCATTTGGAGAGCGTAGCTGTACCTGCTCCTGATTCCCTGCCTGAGATCGGGCATCAGCCGATCTGGGGCATCATAATCATCTCCCCAGCAACCAGCAGGTGCTGCGGCGCGAAAGTTGCTGCTGACTTGGGGGAGTGGGGTGAATGATGATGATGCAAGATTCTCTCTCACGCTGTTGTCCTTAGTAACAAATAATGCGGGGAGAGAACTACAGGAAACCTCCAGGGCAGGGTGACAAGCGATTTGGAATATTTCCTAGGTCGTCTCTGGGGAGTGGAGGGATGAAAGATGGTCGAGGAGGCAAAGCCTGTCCTTCATCCATCACACAGTATCGCCAGTGCCTGAGAGACTATCAAAGCGCAGCCCCTGGCGTGGGTTGGTGGCATGAGCCCATGTTTGCCTCTGTCCTGTCGTAACCTGCAGCTCAGGGCATGGAAATGCAAAGTGAGGCCTTGGCGGAATTCCTGAGTGAAGCACCAGAGGGGTGAGGAGGGGGGTTGTATTATCATTGTGTCTCTGATTGCTGCACACAAATATTTTCCTTTGGAATAGCTCTGGGTGTGCTTGTGCAGAGACCCCATGCGGGGGAGCATCAGAGAGCCCACAAACAACGTCCCGCGAGCTCCACGTAGCGAACCAGCTGCAGGCAGTGCCCCTGTCTGGCTGGTTCACGCAGGCAATGCTGCGCTATCCTGCAGGACACGATGGGCTCAGTGTGCCTCAGGCTCACCCTGCCAGCCGGGGAGATTTGAAGGCTCCAGGCCTGGATGCTGGGCGGTGGTGAGTGCTGGGGTGGAGCTGTGAGCTCTGATCTACCCCTGCCCCCAGAGCAATCTGGACCTGGGTTTGCCGACTGCTCGGAACAAAGTTCCTGGTTACCTGAGAACAAATCATCCCTTCGTGTCGTGGGGGAGGAGCCAGTGGGACTGGGAAGGAGGAGTTAGGGGACTCCTCGTGGGGGGTCACTTCTCCCAGATCCCATCTGCAGCACCCTGCCAGGTGCTGTGCGATAGAGCAGGGAATTGGTGCTGCATACCTCCTCCTCCTCCAGGGTGAAGGCTGGTGGCGTTACATCCCCAGGCACTTTCCTGCATTTCCTTTTAGCTTTGACTGGTCCTGCTGCTGGGCAGAGTGAACTCCCCGTCCCCATCTGCCCCTGTCGTCACTCCAGCCAGCCAGGGGCCTGAGGTGCTACAGAGCTGGGTGGGGAGCCCTCCTTCAGTAATGCTGCAAAGCCCTTTGAGGTCCTGCGGAGTCTGCCTCTGCTGGGCCTGGCGCTGGGAGCCGTGGGTGGGAACAAACCTCGAGCTTTAAACTGTGTTGCCAGCTCATGAGTTCATTGCGAGTCTCACAATATCGGGTGTTTTTTTTTAAAGCCCCAGCTTCTGGAGTGCTGGGATTATGAGAGAATCTGGGCTTTCCTAACAACAAAACCAAAAACAAAGGTGCAATTCCTAGCTCTTATCTGTGGAGAAGCATTGTGACAGGTCACCCTAAAGCCATGGAGAGAGACCCCAAAAAGCTGTGAAAGGGGACCTCAAAGGCGCCCTGCTAGCAGGCAGAGACAGACCCAGCACTGAGCATTTATTCTAATCTCAGGATTGCTTAGGGCCCATCTCATAAACTTTGACCACTTGGGACTGGCAATGCTACACCAGCAACTGGGACAGGTGAGCTCCATCTGGGACCATAGTGCCCAAGGGATTTGGGCAGGGAGGGTGGGGCACCAGCCCAGGGAGCGGGTAGCCCGGGGCCCCCAAGCAGGCATAAAGTGGGTCTGGTAGGAAAGGGTTTTTATTTTATGTTTTTAAGGAAAGAATTTCTAAGGGGTGAGGACCGAGAGGGCCAGTCTGAGCGTGGGGGGTGGGCTCCCAGTCAGGGAAGGGGCGAGCAATTCAGAGTGGCACTCCCCACCCCCAGCCATTCTGACGTGTCTGTTCGAACTATGCAAGGGGCTGCTGTGCTCTCCCAGGCTGGGTAAAGCCGGACAACAACATTCAATTAAACTTTTTTCCATTGAATAATCGAATGCTCCAAGGAAACGTATTGAAATGTTGTTGGGAAGATTTCTCGGCTCCAGGGTGTAGCTAGATCTGAAAGCGAGTGAGAGACCTACCCCAGAGCAGCCAGTACCCCTCATCTAGCAGCCGGGAGAATCAGGCAGAACTGGGGTTTGAAAACAGCTGTTCCACAGCCCAATCAAGTCCCCAACTGCCATTTTAGAAGGGGCTTATCTACAGTCAGAATTGGAATGAAACCAAAATTCGAACCCTCAAAATGTCTTGCAAAGCGGAGTGGTTTTCTGGCCAGCCCAGTGTCTGAGGCTAAACATGAGTCTGGCTTCTCTGGGGCTGATCCTCTGGCACTGAGCTCACTGCAGCTCTGGAACCAGCTCCAAACTTCTCTCTGCCTTGGTCCATTGCTCTTTGTGGCCTCTCCTCCCTTTCTAGAGCTACCACAGAGCACACCGGTGTTGATGCACACAGCTAGGAAAGCAGATGGAAGAGTGAAGCCAGGTTGCTTTACCCCTGAACCATAGTAGCGTCCATGCCCCAGCTCCCTGCGTGCCCATCCTCTCTGGGAGCAAGTTGCCCTGGAGGACGGGTCTGCAAGGAAGCCCAAAGGGGTGTCGGGATAGCAGGGCTGATGCAGCTTATTATTATTTTAAATATGCACCTGTGGGCCCTTCCCAGCCAGTGCTATCCCAGCCAACTTGCAAACAGTGACCCGTGTTCTCGGGGGGTGAATCCTTGAGCACTCCCAGCTCTGTAACATGGGCTTCTCCTATGTGACCACAGCACAGTTAAGCTCTCTTGCTTCCCCACCACTCAGTCAGGAGCAGTGTGTGGGGAGCAAACGTGCAGCAGGACTTGGTTAGTCCCAGCGTGAAGGAGATCTGCAATTCCAACCCTGGGGTCAGGCCCTGCATGCTCTTTACTGTGGGATTGGTCAGTGGAAAGGGCAGCTTGCAGGTCGAGCAAAGAAGCACAATCTGAGTGTATTTTCTGGAAGTGATGCAATCAGTTCCCTGAGCCCAGGAGAGTGGGGTGGAGTGAGAGTGATTTAGTAGTTAAACCTAGGATAGGTGTTAGGTCCCCTGGGTCTTGTCTCGGCTCTGTGACCTCATGCAAGTCATTTCTCCTCCCTGTGCCTCAAGAGTGCATTGAGCGTAGTTAATTAATAATGTTCTTCGCCATCCTCCATTAGATGCTTTAGAAAGGCAGAATATTGTACTAAGAGCCTTGACTTGCTTTGTAGCAACCGTCTTCTAGACACGAGCACCTTACTTTGAGCAGCCACAATTCCTGCTGACGCCGATGAGAGCTGGGTTTCAATGCGCCTCTCAGGGTGAGGCCGTCAGACTTGTCTTGAATGGTCCCCAGCCAGTATTGTGGGCTCCAGAGGGCATCATTGTTCTCTGGGATACAGGTGAGGGGCTCAGTGAAGGTGAGCAATAATTATGAGCCTCAAGACCTCGGTGTAACGTAGATGAGGCTGGGTTGGGCGACTCAGCGTCCTTTTCTACAGCACTAGACCCAGTCTCATGTCTCGGTGCGCGCCTGAGAAACCGCAGAGAGCAAACGTCGCTCTCCATTTACCAGAAAGGCAGCTATTGCAACCAATATCACTCCAGCAGAATCTGCTGCTGGACTTCTGCGCCCAGAGCCAGGGTCAGCAATGGAGAGGGGAAACGACCGGCCCTCACATAAAGAAATCCTTCAATGCACATCTAGATAACACCGTAGGGAGGCGAAGAGCCACACAGTAGTGGAAAGGATGGCTGAGTGTAATGGCAATGCCTCTGCTTGCCTGTTAGCATCTGCCTTCAGGAGATGCTTCAATATGGTCCATACTGTGCTGGAGATTTTCCCTTTCAAAGAGGTGCTGAGTAGCTCTAACCCGTGATATGTTTGAAAGGCTTACGAAGAGGTGCTGGCATTAGTCCGGAATAAGGTGTTTGTGGCTGAAAGTCCCGTTTTGCTGTGTTCCTAGTTCATCTGTTGGCTCACAAGGTGGTTAATAGCCTTCGTTTCATCACAGACCCTCATGGCTCGGTGTGTGAAGCCCGCATTGGGAGGGAAAGGGACCCTTTGACTGCCCAAGACAAGTAACTAATCAGTGTTCCATCTGCTCATTAGCCACCCAACATTTGCCTCATGGATTGACCTGGTTATCTGGTGGGCCCAAGGAGGGTCCCAATCCTGATTACCTGCTCTGTCTTGCCCTGTACATTGGCTGTGGCCCTGTGGACAATGTGATGCTTTTCATGACAGTATTTGTATTTTTTTAAACGTGAATGGGGAGATAGCGTGCAGGTCCTTGTAACGCAGGGGTGTGTGTCTTCCATTCCGACCAGGGCTTCCCCTGGCGTCGTCAAACATCTTTGGATGTTACTCAGATAAAATAAAATAAATCGGATGTATTTATAAACGAAACAGAAACCTGCTGCTCCAATGCCTTTGTAGGAGTATTTTTAACAAAACATTTTTTCAAAATAAATGTGAATTGTAACGTTTGAAGCATTTGCTTGTGGTTTTCCTTCCTTGCTGCCTCTTCCAACTTTTCCCTCCTCAGCAATATGGCTGCAGTGTAAATGCTGCACTAGAGAAACACAAAAGGTATTGGTCCATTAGAGAGACACAGACGGAAGGACAGCACATGACATGCCTGGGAAATATGATCAACAGATAGATAGATTAGAGCACCATGCCCTCTGCTACGTGTAAAGTGACGACGTAAACTGTTAATTTTACAAATTCTACTATTTTCGCTGCAACTTTTCCACAAACAGACTTTGATTTTCACAAATTTGTTTGTTACTCTGGAATGGGCCACAAACCCTTTTGAGAGTTTGAGTCAATGGATTGTTTGTAAACTAGTGAGCTGACAGCTCACTGTTCATTATTCCTGGTATGTGACTGATCATTTAAGTCACGTGGTGGTTCTGCTTCCTGCTGGGATGACTGAAACATTTATAAACAGCAGGAGGAAAATCAAGGAGAGCCCAAGAGGTCTGAGCGGACACGTCTGACATGAACCTCCACATGAAAAGGGCTACATGCGCGTTCATGAGATTTCACTTTCCATCAACATCCCTGTAATCAACAAAAGTGGCTTGTAAGTTCACAGTAAATTAATGACAGGTTCACAAATTTAACAGAAGTGAATTCACTGTTTTTATTTGAATGAATGCTCACAAATAGTTCTCTGCAGTGCTTAGCCAACTCTAAAATTGATGCACATGGGGAGAAATAATGCACACACTAAGGCCTTGTCTATACTACAGAGTTAAGTCGACTTAAGTTACATCGACACCCATATGCTGCTTTAATTACATCAGTTGTACACATCCACACAACGCTCCTTGTGTCGGTGGAGTGAGTCCACAGTCGGTGCTCTTGCATCAACAGAGAGAGTGTTGCATTGTGGGTAGCTACCCCACTGTGCAACTCGCCACCTGTGGCCGCTGGGAGATCTGGGAACGGATCGCAGTGCATCATGGGAGCGCACTCACTGTCCCATGATGCAGTTCTTTCCGTGCCATCATTCTATGGACTTCCGACTTCATTTTGCACCATTTTATAACAGTCCCTGTAAACTGTGCACCTGCCATCTCTGCCTGAAAGCATGGATCCTGAACTGCTGGCCAGTCTGGTGATGAGCGTTATGACCACAACGCGGCTGGTCCTGCAGTATTTCGTGAGCTAGGAAACGGAAAGTGAATCTGTGTTGCCTGTCCTGCTGTGTCAATGGAAAGAAACAAAGATTGCTGCTGGCATTCACGGAGCAGCTGCACACGGTGGACTGTCGGTACTGGGCTCGGGAAACAGGCACTGAGTTGTGGTTGTATCCTATGATTGGAGAATTGCAAATATAGTTCTTATATCTAAGAAAGGGAAAACATTATCTGGGAAACTACTGGTCCATTAGGTTAACCTCAATTATATGCAAGGTCTTAGAACAAATTTTGGAAGAGAAAGTAGTTAAGGACATAGAGGTAAATAATAACTGGGATAAAATACAATATGGATTCACAAAAGGTAGATTGTGCCAGACCAACCTGATCTCTTTCTTGGGGAAGATAAGTGATTTTCTAGACCAAGGAAATGCAGTAGATCTAACCTACCTAGATTTCAGGAAAGCATGTTATACCGTTCCACATGGGGAATTACTAGTTGGAATTAATACAAGAATTGAAAGGTGGGTAAGGAACTGGTTAAAGGGGAACTACAAAGAGTCATTTTAAAAGGTGAACTGCCAGGCTGGAGGGAGGTCAGTAGTGGATTTCCTCAAGGACTGCTATTTAACATTTTCATTAATGACTTTGGTACAAAACTTGAGTGTGCTAATAAATCTGCAGATGACACAAAGCGGGGAGGTATTGCCAATATGGAGGAGGACTGGAATATACAAGAAGATCTGGATGATCTTGGAAACTGGAGTAATAGAAAAGGGATGAAATGTAATAAATGCAAAGTGCAAGGTCATGCACGTAAGGACTAATAACAATATTTTTTGCTATAAACTGGGGACTTATCATTTGGAAGCAATGGAGGAGGAGAAAGACCTCAGTGTATTGGTTGATCAAAGGGTGACTATGAGCCGTCCATGTGATGCAGCTGTGAAAAAGGCTAATGCAGTCCTAGGATGTATTAGGCGTGGTATTTCCAGTAGAGACAGGGAAGTGTTATTACCATTATACAAGGCACTGGTGAGACCTCATCTGGAATACTGTGTGCAATTCTGGTCTCCCATGTTTAAGGCAGTTGAATTCAAACTGGAGCGGGTGCAGAGTAGGGCTATTAGGATGAGCTGAGGAATGGAGAACCTAGCTTATAAGAGGAGACTTAAGGAGCTTGGCTTGTTTAGCCTAACCAAACAAAGATATGGGGTGATATGATCGCTCTCTATAAATACATCAGAGTGATAACCAGGGAGGGGGAGGAGTTATTTAAGTTAAGGGCCAATGTTGGCACAAGAACAAATGGATTTAAACTGGACATCAATAAGTTTAGGCTTGAAATTAGACAAAAGTTTCTAACCAACAGAGGAGTGAAATTCTGGAACAGCCTTTCAAGGGGAAGAATGGGAGCAAAAAAACTAACTTGTTTCAAGACTGAGCGTGATAAGTTTATGGAGGGGATGGTATGATGAGACTGCCTACAATGGCATATGAGCCAGCCGCAGCTGCTATTAGCAAATATCTCCAACGGCCGGAACGTCTGACTGGAGAGTGTCACCCACATGCTCAGGGTCTAACTCAGGGGTGGGCAAACTTTTTGGGCCGAGGGCCACATCTGGGTGGGGAAATTGTATGCAGGGCCAGGGCAGAGGGCTGGGGTGCGGGAGGGAGTGCGGGGTGTGAGAGGGGGTGCGGTGTGCAGAGAGGGGCTCAGGGCAAGGGATTGGGGCAGAGGAGGGGTGCGGGGTGCATGAGGGGTGCGGAGTGTGGGAGGGGGCTCAGGGCAGGGGGTTGGGGTGCAGGAGGGGTGCGGGGGGGCTCAGGGCAGGGGTTGGGGCAGGAGGGGTGCGGGAGGGGGCTCAGGGCAGGAGGTTGGGGGCAGGAGGGGTGCGGGGTGCAGGAGGGGGCTCAGGGCAGGGAGTTGGGGTGCAGGAGGGGTGCGAGGTGAAGGCAAGGGGCTTAGGGCAGGGAGTTGGGGGGCGGGGTGCAGGAGGGGTTTGGGCTCCGGGGTGGCAGCGGTGCGCACCAGGGCCAGGGCAGGCTCCCTGCCTGCCTGCCCTGCCCCGGCCCCGCGCCGCTTCTGGAAGCGCTGCGGCCCCTGGGGGAGGCAGGGGCGGAGGGCTCCATGTGTGCTGCCCTTGCCGCTCCTCCAGGTACCTCCCCTGAAGCTCCTATTGGCCACAGTTCCCTGTTCCTGGCCAATGAGAGCTGTGGGGGGTGGTGCCTGGAGGCAAGGGCAACGCACGGAGCCCTCTGCCCCCCTGCCCGGGGGCCACAGGGACGTGGTGCCGGCTGCTTCTGAGAGCGGCGCGGGCCCACGGTGCCATGGGGGGCGATTCCGCGGGCTGGATCCAAAGCCCTGAGGGACGGATCCGGCCCATGGGCCATAGTTTGCCCACCCCTGGTCTAACTGGTTGCCATATTTGGGGTCGGGAGGGAATTGTCCCCCAGGTCATATTGGCAGAAACCCTAGAGGTTTTTCACCTTCCTCGGCAGCATGGAGCTCGGGTCACTGGCAGGTTTGAACTACAGCAAATGGTGGATTCTCTGTAACTTAAAGTCTTGAATCATGATTTGAAGACTCCAGTAACTCAGCCAGAGGTCAGGGGTCTGTTACAGCAGTGGGTGGGTGAGGTTCAGTGGCCTGCAGTGTGCAGGAGGTCAGACTAGATGGTCATGATGGTCCCTTTTGCCCTTAAAGTCTATGAGTCTGAGCCAGAGACTGCTGTAGGCATCCCGGACAAGGCATATTCCCCTGCAGTATCACGTGTCCTTCAAACACCTCCTAGGCTTAGCCATGGGGTGGCCGGCCAAGAAAATCCAGCTTCATGGCCTCATCCCAGACACTTTTTTGGGCAGCTTGTGCACAATAGTTGATTCCTCTGGTTTAGCTCTGGGCATGAAGATGCGCCGCCACCTCTCGTTGCCTGCACTGCCCTGTCTATTGCTGCTTTTGGAGCTCAGGGAACTCTTAGCTCATCAGAGTTATTCATTTCTGTCCACCAAGAACCCTCATTCCTCTGCCGCCTGCCCCACAAACTCTGCCCGCCACATTTGCCAGTTGGCATCCCACCATTGCCCCAGGGTACTTACTGCTGCCGCTCAGTGCTGAGTACATCAAACCCTCAGGTGCCTGTAATGGGCCATGTGCCACATGACTCAGGGGCAAACACTGTATGTGCCTCAGCAGCTAGGCCTAGTCGGTCCCGATAGCCACCCGGGCACATGGCTCAGGGAACGGGTGTTTACTGGGGCTGGCCAGAAAGGGAAGGTTGCCAGTACCCCAGTTATAGTTCAAAGTGCGTGAGTTCAGTTCCCATTTGGGCCCCTGGGGCAGGCCAGTCAAGGGTCAGGGCTCTTCAGGGTAGTGCCTGGGGTGCCCTCTCTACTCCAGTCTCTGTTCCAAGCAATCAGGCACTTGCAGGTTTCCAGGCCAGGCGCAGTTAGTAGCTATCCTGGGGCCCGTCTCCATTGACTCCCTTCCCAGCCCCTGCTGCTCCCCCGTACGTCTCATACAGACCCTGCCCCACGTGGTCCCAGCGGGGTCTGCAGGCCGGTGTGCCTCCACTGCTGCCCTCAGCTCTCCAGGCGGCTGCTGCTCTCAAACAGAGCCCGGCCTCTTTCTCGTTCAGCACTTTCTCCCCTACCTGGCATGGGGAAGGTGTGTGCAGCGGGGAAGTGGCTGATACAAGGCCCCTGCTCTGCAGATCTGTCACAATATTTAGAGAGGGCAGTAAACTGGCTAATACTGCAGAGGAAGAGGCTGTAGGTATATTGAGTGACCTGATGTTCAAATGCCTGTTCCAACATACAGCAGCAATAAAGACACATTGGCTTGTACTGAAAGGAGATAACGAAGGTTTTCAGTAATTAGGTTCATAGCCATATATCCATTACCAGCCTACTTTTGTCACCCCACTTCTCAGATGTCAAAGGACTACGTTCTTCTTGGTTATACCGTTAGCAGGGCTCTGGGGCAGAACGGTTCTCCCAGCATTGCACATTTCCCAGGTAAAGAGTTTTGCAATAACAAGAAATGACCATTTAAAATATTTTGAAACCGTGTCGCCTGATTTCACAGCCCTGCCTCCCTCACCACAGCACCACGGCCAGACCCTCGACTCTCCCTCCTGCACCACAGCGTTCAGCAGAGAGCTGGCTTTGAAGCACTGGAGCTGTTTGCGACGTGCGTTGTTACTGCCCTCATCACCCTCCAAGAAGCCTCCATCTCACAGACTGTGCAGCTAACGCTGAAGGTCTTTGTTTGGCTACTGGATCAGCTGCTCTGTCCGGTACCACAAACCTTTAAGAGCTAAATAGGGCCAGTGCTTCCCCCAGCTCCTAGTGCCCTGGGATACCTAGCTTCTCTCCCTGCCCCCAGCTCTCCAATACGCCGGGCACCCAAGTAACCTAGGGGCCCTGTGGGGCTAAGCAGCTCCCCCATGACCCTAGTCCAGGCCTTAAAGTCTCCTCGTAGTAAAAGGAAATCAGCTTACAGCTGAGCCACTAAAACGCATCAGTGCACGTACTGCTAGGGGCTTTCAGCACATAAAGCTTTGGCCACTGACGTGCTGAACTGGCTGCGGCTGCTACAGGCCACTTCCCTTCTCCTACCAGAAAACGTCAAGGCGCTAAATAGGGCCAGGGACTAGGTTTGCTCCCAGTGCCTTGGAGAACAATTAGGAAAAGCAATGGCCACTCTAGGGGAGGAGGGAAGAGGGGCACAAATTAGCATTGGACCCTACCACCCAGTAAAGAGACCGGCGTCAGTGAAGGGTAACTGGGACCAGCTCCCGTCGCACGCAGCCCCAGTAGATGCCGACAGTCCATACAAGAAACCAGGCCCAGTCCAGCGCCCACAATGCGAGAAGCCTGTGGAAAGACATTTCATTCCAAACCAGTAATGTCCCACCTGCCATCCTAAGGCGGGTTTCTGACTGTTGGGGTCTTTTGCCTCCCACCCACCGCCGGTTCCCCAAACACCCCTCGCCCCCCCCCCCCCCCCCGGCAGAGGTGTGTCTCTCCCCATTTCTACGCTGGCTATTGTAACGAGCGCTGCTCTGCATTGATTTTATTGCCCACGAAATGTTTGGAAGAAAAGGAAATCGTGTTCTCTCAGTGAATGTTTTTAATGGAATTTTCACTTTTTCATCCAAATCTCAACACCGAACAGTCTGCAGAACTGGAAAATGGTTGGTTTTGTGGAGTTTGCTTTTTCAGTGACCCCCCCCCCCCCCAAATGTTGAGGAAAATGGAGATTTTTCTTGTGAACATGTCAGTGTCGTTAAAGAGGCTGGAATGAGTAAGGGAGGGCTGCCCTGCATTTCCCTTAGGGGTACAGTAGGCAGTGGGAGGTGCTAATTGCACTCAACTCGGATTGAAGATGATGCTTAGCACAGCCGAGAATTGGGCTGTCGGTGCATGATGGTGGTGCACAGTGACAAGTGTAGAGTCACAGAATGTCAGGGTTGGAAGGGACCTCAGGAGGTATCTAGTCCAACTCCCTGCTCAAAGCAGGACCAATCCCCAACTAAATCATCCCAGCCAGGGCTTTGTCAGGCCAGGCCTTAAAAACCTCTCAGGATGGAGATTCCACCACCTCCCTTGGTAACCCATTCCAGTGCTTCACCACCCACCTAGTGAAATAGTGTTTCCTAATATCCAACCTAGACCTCCCCCACTGCAACTTCAGACCATTACTCCTTGTTCTGTCATCAGGTATCACTGAGAACAGTCTAGATCCATCCTCTTTGGAACCCCCTTTCAGGTAGTTGAAAGCAGCTATCAAATCCCCCCTCATTCTTCTCTTCTGCAGACTAAACAATCCCAATTCCCTCAGCCTCTCCTCATAAAACATGTGCTCCAGCCCCCTAATCATTTTTGTTGCCCTCCGCTGGACTCTTTCCAATTTTTCCACATCCTTCTTGTAGTGTGGGGCCCAAAACTGGACACAGTGTCCCAGATGAGGTCTCACCAATACCGAATAGAGGGGAATGATCACGTCCCTCAATCTGCTGGCAATGCCCCTACTCATACAGCCCAAAATGCCGTTAGCCTTCTTGGTAACAAGGGCACACTGTTGACTCATATCCAGCTTCTCATCCACCATAACCCCTAGGTCCTTTTCTGCAGAACTGCTGCCTAGCCATTCGGTCCCTAGTCTGTAGCAGTACATAGGATTCTTCCATCCTTAGTGCAGGACTCTGCACTTCCCCTTGTTGAACCTCATCAGATTTCTTTTGGCCCAATCCTCTATTTTGTCTAGGTCTTTCAGTATTCTATCCCTACCCTCCAGCATATCTACCAGTTTAGTGTCATCTGCAAACTTGATGTTTGCAAACTGAGAGTGCAGTCCACGCCATCCTCCAGATCATTAATGAAGATATTGAACAAAACCGGCCCCAGGACCGACCCTTGGGGCACTCCGCTTGAAACCGGCTGCTAACTAGACATGGAGCCATTGATCACTACCCGTTGAGCCTGGCAATCTAGCCAGCTTTCTATCCACCCTATAATCCATTCATCCAGCCAATACTTCTTTAACTTGCTGGCAAGAATACTGTGGGAGACCGTATCAAAAGCTTTGCTAAAGTCAAGGAATAACACATCCACTGCTTTCCCCTCATCCACAGAGCCAGTTATCTCATCATAGAAGGCAATTAGGTTAGTCAGGCATGACTTGCCCTTGGTGAATCCATGCTGACTGTTCCTGATCACCTTCCTCTCCTCGAAGTGCTTCAGAATTGATTCCTTGAGGACCTGCTCCATGATTTTTTCACGGACTGAGGTGAGGCTGACTGGCCTGTAGTTCCCCGGATCCTCCTCCTTCCCTTTTTTAAAGATGGGCACTCCATTAGCCTTTTTCAGGACCTCCCCCGATCGCCATGAGTTTTCAAAGATAATGGCCAATGGCTCTGCAATCAGATCCGCCAACTCCTTTGGCACCCTCAGATGCAGCGCATCCGGCCCCATGGACTTGTGCTCGTCCAGCTTTTATAAATAGTCCTGAACCACTTCTTTCTCCACAGAGGGCTGGTCACCTCCTCCCCATACTGTGCTGCCCAGTGCAGCAGTCTGGGAGCTGACCTTGTTCGTGAAGACGGAGGCAAAAAAAGCATTGAGCACATTAGCTTTTTCCACATCCTCTGTCACTAGGTTGCCTCCCTCATTCAGTAAGGGGCCCACACTTTCCTTGACCTTCTTCTTGTTGCTAACACACTTCTTGTTGCTAGCACACTTCTTGTTGCTAGCACACTTCTTGTTGCTAGGTTCCGACGTATCATGGATTTCTCAATTGCCTCAGCAATTAGGGGAGACAGACTGGTCTAGTGGCTAGGCTGCTGGGCCGGGAGTCAGGAGCCCTAGGGTCTGATCCTGGTTCTGCCACTCACCTGCTCTGTGACTTTGGACAAGTCGCTGCGCCTCTTTCCCCCTCTGTTTAATAATAATAAAGTCATACTGAAACTCTGGGAGCCATTTGAACATGTGCGTCCCAGCGTGGGTCTCAGGGTGGGTTTGGCCTCTATGTGACCGAACCTGTTCTCCACCTTCAGTCCTGGCTCCCTGTCAGGCCTCGTCCGCCTCTGGCTCTGGAACTTGCTGCCATCTCAATAGACTTTGGAAAAGGGCCCATCTCTTCCTAGACCAGTGCGCACGATCCTGCTGTGAGAACGGGAGACTCACGCCCCAGTACTGCTCTGATGCTCCTCTGGCTCCGTCTGCTACTCGGGCTCTCAGGCTTTGGCCGGTTGCTCGCTCCCTGGCTCTGCCTCCTCTGCCCTGGCAGCCCCAGCTCACATGGAGGATGGGCCCTGGGGTCTCTGTTTCCTCACTGGCCTGCCTGCCCTTTCAAGCCAGGGCACTGGCCTTTCCCTGTCAGTGCTGGGGACTGTCAGCCTCAGGATCCTGGCTCCTCTTTAGCCCTTCCCCTTTCTCCTGGTACTGGGAGAGGGACAACCAAACACCCCACTAAGTTTCAGTAAGGGGCCACCAGACCCCTTACAAGTTGATGATTGGGAAACGTCCCTCACAGCAAACACAACGGGGGGAGCAGCTTGTCCCAGTGAGGTCCGTCACAATGAGCTTCTTCAGCATACTTCTCCAAGCCTGACTAAAATGCTCAGGCAGCCCTTCTGTTTGTGGGTGGTGCACGGAGGTCCAATAGCTTTAATTTTTAACACTCCACGCAGCTTCATGACCCGTGGCAGGAAGTTAATCCTTCAGCCATTAAGATCTCCCAAGTGAAAACTTTTACCAGCTCAGTTGAGATGGTCTTTGCATTAGCTGAGTACAGAGGCATTGCCTCCGGGTACTGGATGGTATAATCTACGGTGATCAGTATAGAGCAGCATCTCGCTGCACTTGTCTCAAGGGCGCTACAGGTCCACCCCTATCCTATCAAAGTAGGTATCCACCAGTGGAAGGGGACTAAAGGAGCCTGTGCCATTCCTTTAGGAGCAATGAGTTGGTATTTGGGACAAGAGGCACAAAAGTCTACTGCCACTTTATATATTCCCAGCCAGAAAAACTGGCTCCAGATTTGGGTGAAGGTTTTCTCCTTACCGAGCTGTCCTGCAAAGGGGACAGCATGGGCCAGCCTCAGGACTACCTGCCAGTCTGGTCACGGGGCCAGGAGTTGTGTTCAAACTTCTCTGGGCTGGTCACCTTTCTCAAAGCGATAGAGTCTCTCCGCTTGGAGTTCAAACCCAGGCTGGCTTGCTCCCCATTCACAACACTCAGTTGGTCATAGGCCCAGCCCAGGGTCTCATCTGACTGTTGTTCTCCAATGAAACCAGGAAACCTGGACAGAACATCTGTCTCCTGTAGGAGGGGTGCCCCCGCCTCTTCACCTGGGAGGGAGACTGGGAGAGCCTCTGGCTGATCTGACCCTCCTTCCCCTGGGTCTGCCTCCTTGCCTACCTCCACCCAACTCACAGGCCATTCAACCCCTTCCTCTGGGTTGTCTGAGAACAGTGTAGCTGGAGCCTCTGATGGATCTCCAAATTGTCCCAGCATCTCACAGATTATTCCCAGTTCTGGCTCAGAATCATGGGGGAGGCCACTGTTGGGCCTAGTCCTACAATTAGGAACCCCACATGTTCGCCTGTGTTTAGTAGGGTAAGACTTAAGTCTTCCATGGATGCATTCTAAGTAAATTGTCTCACCAAGGGGTCCCTAGCTGGTACTAAGCGGTCCCACACTAAGGTCTGACCAGACCCTGAGTCAACAAGACCTGTCACATTGGCCCCCATTTATCTGAATAGGGACTGACAAGTTGGCAGTATTGGTTTTTGGGCCTGGTTCTTAGTAGTTTAGGCCTGTCCATCACTTCAGTGGGGGCTGCTACGATACAGATAGCCAGAGTGGCCACACAAAAAGCAGCCTCCTGCCCTTGGTGGTCAGAGTAAATCCATGACTCAAGCCCTTGGGCAGGATCTTTGCTATGCACCCACCCTGTCCCAGACCTCTGCTCCTTCCAGATGGGGACCTGTGGGAGACTCCCGTCAAGATAACAATATCTTTTTTTGATGAGATTACAAGTTTGGTTAATAAAGGTATTAGTGTTGATATAAGAGCCTTAGACTCTTGTAGGGCATTTGACTTGGTACCACACGCCATTTTGATTAAAAACTGGAACAATATAAAATTAACACAACACACATTAAATGGATTAATAACTGGCTAACTGATAGATCTCAAAATGTAATATAGAATCATAGAATCATAGAATATCAGAGTTGGAAGGGACCTCAGGAGGTCATCTAGTCCAACCCCCTGCTCAAAGCAGGACCAATCCCCAACGAAATCATCCCAGCCAGAGCTTTGTCAAGCTGGGCCTTAAAAACCTCTAAGGATGGAGATTCCACCACCTCCCCCATAGGTAACCCATTCCAGTGCTTCACCACCCTCCTAGTGAAAAAGTTTTTCCTAATATCCAACCTAAACCTCCCCCACTGCAACTTGAGACCATTACTCCTTGTTCTGTCATCTGCTACCACTGAGAACAGTCCAGATCCATCCTCTTTGGAACCCCCTTTCAGGTAGTTGAAAGCAGCTATCAAACCCCCTCCTCATTCTTCTCTTCTGCATACTAAACAATCCCAGTTCCCTCAGCCTCTTCTCATAAGTCATGTGCTCCAGCCCCATAATCATTTTTGTTGCCCTCCGCTGGACTCTTTCCAATTTTTCCACATCCTTCTTGTAGTGTGGGGCCCAAAACTGGACCCAGTACTGCAGATGAGGCCTCACCAATGTTGAATAGAGGGGAATGACCACATCCCTCGAACTGCTGGCAATGCCCCTACTTATACAGCCCAAAATGCCATTAGCCTTCTTGGTAACAAGGGCACACTGTCGACTCATATCCAACTTCTCGTCCACTGTAACCTCTAGGTCCTTTTCTGCAGAACTGCTGCCTAGCCATTCGGTCCCTAGTCTGTAGCAGTACATGGGATTCTTCCATCCTAAGTGCAGGACTCTGCACTTGTCCTTGTTGAACCTCATCAGATTTCTTTTGGCCCAATCCTCTAATTTGTCTAGGTCCCTCTGTATCCTATCCCTACCCTCCAGCGTATCTACCACTCCTCCCAGTTTAGTGTCATCAGCAAACTTGCTGAGGGTGCAATCCACGCCATCCTCCAGATCATTAATGAGGATATTGAACAAAACCAGTCCCAGGACCGACCCTTGGGGGACTCTGCTTGATACCAGCTGCCAACTAGACATGGAACCATTCATCACTACTCGTTGAGCCCGATGATCTAGCCAGCTTTCTATCCACCTTATAGTCCATTCATCCAGCCCATACTTCTTTAACTTGCTGGCAAGAATACTGTAGGGAATGAGTGAGTGTGTTTCCAGTGGGGTACAGTAGGGATCAGTTTTTGACTCTATGCTGTTTCACATTTTTATCAATGACCTGATAAAGTTTACAGATAATATAATAATCGGGTGAATGGTTAATACTGAAGAGGACGGATCGCTGATACAGAGCGATCTGCATTGCGTGGGTAAACTGAGCACAAACAAACAATATCCATTTTAATATGGGTAAATGCAAATGAATACACCTAGGAACAAAGAATGCAGGCCACACAAGATAGGGGAATACTCTGCTGGGAAGAAGTGACTCTGAAAGAGACTTGGGATAATCAGCTGAAGATGAGCTCTCGCTGCGACGCTGTGGCTAAAAGAGCGAATGGGATCCTGGGATCCATAAATGGGAAGATGAAGTAGGAGTAAAGAGGCTATTTTACCTCTGGTTTGGGCACTGGTGCAGAGAAGAGCCACAAGACTGTTAGTCTTAAAGGTGCCACAGGACCCTCTGTTGCTTTTTACAGATTCAGACTAACACGGCTACCCCTCTGATACAAGACCGATAAAAGAATTTGAAAACCTGCCTTATAGTGATAGAGTCGAGAGACTCCATTTGTTTAGTTTAATGACGAGAAGGTTGGGGCTGGTTTGATCACAGTCTGTAAGTACCTGGAGGGGAACAAATATTTAATAATGGGCTCTTCGGTCTAGCAGAGACAGGGATCACATGAGCCAATGGCGGGAAGCTGAAGCTGGACAAATTCTCTTTTTCCTCTTTGAAAAAAAGAGCGATCCCAACAATTACCATTGCTAAATCCAATCTCAATTCCTTGTAAATTGGAACAAATACTAACAGGAAAACAAAACTCTAAAGAGCCAAAGGATAAAAGCACAACCAGCAACAAGCAACATGGATTATACCCAACAAATGGGGAGGGATAGCTCCGTGGTTTGAGCATTGGCCTGCTAAACCCAGGGTTGTGAGTTCAATCCTTGAGGGGGCCACTTAGAGGATCTGGGGCAAAATCAGTACTTGGTCCTGCTAGTGAAGGCAGGGGGCTGGACTCAATGACCTTTCAGGGTTCCTTCCAGCTCTATGAGATAGGTATATCTCCATTTATTAAATCCCGGCTGACAAACCTGGTCATTTTCGAGGCAATTGCAATATGAGAGGCTGCAAGGTGTGACTGAGCTATAAAGTACAGCACCATGTACCTCATCCTGTACTACCTGGAGAGTAACTGCCAATTAGCTGAGGTGTGAGCGTTGCCACATGGAATGAGCGAAGCCTGAAGGACCATAGACAAAATGCACTAATAAACAGCATGGCTGGACACATTTTGCTAAAAAAAAAAAAAAACCTGTAAAAATGGGATTTTATCATAAATGAATTTTTTCATGAGAAAATTTCATTTTCAATTAACAGTTTTTCTACTGTAAATTGCAAAATGAAACAAAATTCAAATACTGATTGTGACGGTACCTCCCATAAGGCTTTATGGAAATATGCTTATGAATTTATATATATAAGATAACTAGAATGTGTTTTATGCTACATATGCCATGTAACATATCTCTGTAAAGGTTATGATCTACTGAATGTGTTAATCCTATTTGTATGAATGTATCATTTCTGTATTCGAAGTTATGAATGTTATGAATGTTGGCTGTGTACTGGCTTGATTTCTAAATAATCTTAGTAGAGCATTTGGTCAGTTCCTGGAGAAAGGAATGTTGAAATTAAGTACCTAATCAAGAAACACTTAAAGGACAATGGATCTTGGAATGCTCCAGTCTGCATAAAAAGTCTACTTGAGGACATTCAAGGTAGCATGTAAACAATGGGTACTACCTGTAAAAACTGTGAGTCATGCATGGACGTGTGACTGGCCCAGGTGACTCCAAAACTCCATCTTGGAGCTGGACTTTGCATAGGAGAGAGGAGGGGGTCTCCACCCACAAAAGAGTGTCTATTTAAGCCCATGGGAGACCCTTCCATTTGGTCTTCAGCTGGCTAAAGAGAGAGCCTCTCCACCCCCCAGGATACCTGAAAGAAACTGGAACAAAGGACAGTGACTGCGAGGGTTGTGAGTGATTGCTGGACCCAGGCTAAAAGGAGATTAACCTGTAAAAGGGAGCATTCTGGAACTGGTGAGGATCTTATCTGTATTCAGTTTGATTAGACATAGATTTGCATGTTTTATTTTATTTTGCTTGGTGACTTACTTTGTTCTGTCTGTTACTACTTGGGACCACTTAAATCCTACTTTCTGTATTTAATAAAATCACTTTTTACTTATTAATTAACCCAGAGTATATATTAATACCTGGGGAAGGCAAACAGCTGTGCATATCTCTCCATCAGTGTTATAGAGGGCGAACAATTTATGAGTTTACCTTGTATAAGCTTTATACAGGGTAAAACAGATTTATTTGGGTTTAGCCCCCATTGGGAGTTGAGCATCTGAGTGTTAAAGACAGGAACACTTCTGTAAGCTGCTTTCAGTCAAGCCTGCAGCTTTGGGGCAAGTAATTCAGACCCTGGATCTTTGTGGAAGCAGACGGGCGTGTCTGGCTCAACAAGACAGGGTGCTGGGGTCCCGAACTGGCAGGGAAAGCAGGGGCAGAAGTGATCTTGGCACATTGGGTGACAGCTCCCAAGGGGGGTTCTCTGACCCAACCCGTCACACTGATTTCGTTTTATTTGGCAATCCAATTTCACTTTGGTGTGCAAAAACCAAAATGCAGTCCAAATAAGGGAGTTTGGTTTTTTTCCCTTTTGCTGCTCCTTTTCTGTTATTTCCCACACTAAATGACTAAGAACTGTGGGCTGCACTTTTTCAATATTTCTTTCTTCCTTTTCCCCCTCTGTAACTTTTCAAAACTTGTCCCCCTTTGGACAAGTAAAAGGAAAAGTGAAGCTGTCACGCTCTGCTCTTTGGTACCATTTGAAAGACTCTGGAAGACTCCCAAGCAGCGACCCTGTCGCACAGCAGCAGGTGCCAGCTCTAGGTGCTGACCCCCAGCTGCATGGCAGTGGGCACCGATCCCCAGCCCAGGGTCTGCAACCATGGGCGCCGCCCCTGGGCTCCAGTGGGTGCTGGCCCAGGGCACCGACCCCCACCTCTGACCACGCAGTGGCCCCCCATCCATTGCCCCTGGCCCCCTCTGCCTCATCTCCCACCCCGCCATCCAGGTCTGAAATTGCCAGGACTTGCTGTGAAAAGTAATATTAACAAACATACAAATATCACTTTTCACAGCATTGTTTTTATTATTGACTCTGCAAAAAACCCTACATAAATAAGTTACAATGAGCTGGATGTGTCTATGTGCATATTTATTTGTTTTTTCCTAAAGTTAATAAAGTATTTTAGGAAAAAGTGTCAGAGCGGCCACCGGCAAGAGTTGTGTGTACCCCTTCCGGTACTGTCTGTAGCCAATGAGAGAGGCCTGGGGACGAGCAAGGGAAGCAGACTCAGGCCCTTTGGAGCGAGGTTTCCAAAATCACAACTTGATCTCCATTCCCTGCACCCCTCGGATCCTGCGAACGCTCAGTACTGCATTTCTCGGCAGGTAGCGCTGACTGCTGGGAGGAGCTCCTTTGACCCCAGCAGGTCTGGTCACTGCACTGTCATTGGCAGGGCTGAGCCATTGACCTCACAAAGGTGGAGAAGACGGAGGGAAGATGCACTGCTTGGCCAATGGGTGCGACAATGATAACCACGGCCAAACACGGACAGGGAGAGGAATGGTTTGGGGTGCTAAGGGGGTGGGTGCAGATAGGTGCCTGGGGATGGAACTGACCGAAGGGCCGTTTAGTCTGGAAGCATGAAAAATCTCTTTCTTTGATTCTTATACAGATGCCCACAGAGTAGGGTCATTTTGTGGACAATTCACAGAACAGGTTCTACCCATTCCAAAGCAACGGTCCACCACACGCCGTCATAAAGAAACCAACGTCGCAGGGCCAAATTCATCCCTGGCACACCTCTGCTGGAGTCAATACTTACACCAGGGATGAACTGGGCTGAGACAGCTTAGCCAGGAAAAATATCAGAACAGTCAGGTCTGCTGTGACCCGGTGGAATCCCTGTCATTAGAACCAATTCAAACCAGGCTGGAGAAAACACTAGTGACTGCAGAGCAGAGACCCACCCTGCCCTAGCAGAGACATGGGCTGCATTATCTAACAGCTCTTCAGTTCTATAACACACCTATCAAAGCTTCCTCAGACCGCTAGCCTCTGGACTTCGGGGGGGAGATTAGCAGGGTGAAGCACTAAGGAGTTATAACTCTGCACATATTTGAATAATCAGCTGCTAAGGTAGTAGGATATGGCCGCCAGGCCCAGTGCTTGCCTTAGGAAAGAGAAAAATCCAACGCCTGAGTATTTTAAGGCAGAGATTTTTCCATCCAACTGGAGTTGGGGAAAAAAATTCATGAAAAATTGGAGGTCACTGCAGAGCTTGCTAACTGAAATCTCTGAGGGGCTTGGGGTTATTTTTTCTTTTCCAATTAACTTCACCTGCTCTGACTGGGAATTTCACGCCCCTCACATGTTAAGTAAATTGGTGTCTGGATTTTTATGAGCTTTGGCAGGAAGGAGCAGCCAGTGAACCAAGAGAAATCCGGAGCTTTGGGATCTTGGGTGCCCAGGATTTTCCAACTTGCATCGGAACCAAAGGATGGATTGAGAGAAACCTTTGGTGAGACTCAAGAACCCTGGGCGATCATGCTGATGCAATTTATCATGAAATATTGTTGTGTAAGTCCATTCTTCCAGAACCTCCTCCCGCTGCTGGAGTTTCGGTTGGGTTATTTATGCATCGGTGATGTGTTCTGAATGCCTCGCTTACGTTGATGGATATTATACTTGATGTCTTTCCTTCTGTCCCTTTGGTGGTGCGAACGTGAGAAAGGGCACTGAACTTTCGATGACTCTCTTGTATAACTAAAAAAAAACCGAAAGTTTTTTTTCCCTGGGTTCAAAAGTTCAGCGCGCGTCAAGAGGCATCAGCTTCTCGGCGCCGAGGCGTGAAGGGCGGGGGGCTTTCAGGGCGGGCTTTATAGCTGAGGGAAGATAATTATTCTGGGACACAAATTTGGGAATTCTCGCCCTTGGCCAGCCTCACGACCCCCTGCGTTTGGAAAATGACTTGCTGCAACCTTGGCACCCCACCGCGATGGCTCACCGTGCCGTGAGGAGCTCATGGCGAAAGCAGGAATCTCTCATCATTTCATCCAGTGCATTAGCATCGCCTCAGGGTCCCCTTGGTCTGCACATTGCTGAGGTTTGTAGAACCAAAAAACAAGGGCCTTTGTTGGGAGCGATGGGGGGAGGGCAAAGGAAGGAGAGTGACGTGAGAAATCCCACGAATTCCAGCCTTCTCCAGGAATTCTCACAAAAAATTCAGGGCTGGGACCTTCCCAAGTTCCAACTGCCTTCCACCCAGATTCACACAAGGCAGCAGAAAGGCCATTAAGTCTGAAAATGAGTGTGCTGGCAACACCGGTCTACTGTGGAAAGGAGCCATCATGTCAGGTGGTCAAGAAAAACCAAACCCACTTCTGTGCATGGAAAACCCCCTCCTCGCTAGTTACAGAGAAAGGCTTTTTAAAGTAAATGGCTGTCTCAGAATGAAAGGCCAAGGGGCTAAATGGAGCACTGAGCCACACGACTACCGGGCAGAGAAACACTGATGGCTCGGCTTTATTGTCACACAGCCGTTCCTTAATGCTGTTCTGTGTCCTCAGGGGGAGAGCAGGAAAACTACTCCAGCTTTCTGCAGCAGAGTTCCCAAGGGCGAGGGGCATTCGTCTCCACACCAGCGTCTCTGTTTTCAGGGCACTGCGGAGTATTTCCAACGGATGCCGTCTGTTTGCCCAGGGAATGCTGCTTTGGAGCTGCTGGGGGGCATGTGCTGGTCAGGAAAACACAGCAGGGACAGATGGAGACGGAGACAAAGGACAGACTTTCTTCTCTTACTCTGCCCTGGTCCCTGACTTGCCTCTCGGCAGTTTTCAATCCTTCCGCCCTGGGTCGTTGAGTCCTCAGCCCCAGGAGCTCCCGTCCCCAGTGCTTTCCTGGAAACGCATACACTCCGCCATTGTGCCTCCCAGGACTTTAACTTGCCTCACTTAGCTTCCCTAGGAGAGCCCTGCAGAGCTCCCAGCCCGCCACGAGACAGGCTTGTATAATGCTCCCCATTTTCTGGTTGAGTAACCTGAGGTGCAGGGAAGGTTAAGTGACTTGCCCAAGGTTACACAGTGAGTCGGCAGAAAAGCCCAAAATAAACCCTGGCAAGCAGTCCTGCCCCCCACCCTTCCCCGCCTTGCTGTCAGCCCTGGCTAGGAGCGCCCCTCCCCTCTGCGCACAGCCTGTGGCCTTGCTGCTAACAAGGGAGAGGAAAGACGAGAGCAGCATGCACGTCACACAGCAGCTTGCCTCTCAGTAACAGCCCGCCCTGGGCAGGCCGCCAGGCCAGCCACTGGAGAGCTGATCTAGCCTATTTCCAGGGGTTTGCTTCTCACTGACAGCTAATCTCTAAGTGTGCCCCTGTTAAGGGGTTCCCTGACCCAGGAAACTGCCCCGCACTCCTCATGTCTCTCGAGAGCTGAAAGGATCCTTCTGCTTAGCTCCCCTGACTGCAGAGCCCCCGGTCGGTGTGAGCGGCCGGAGCAGAGGACTCAGCGGGAGGGCAGAAGGGCTTGCAGATTGCGCGGGTGCTTAGCTAGCTTATTTGCTGCGAATCACAGACAGTGTCAGTGGGGCTGGCTTCTCTGGCTCCTGAAGCTGCGGCTGCAGGCCTCCAATTTTGGGGAGCTAGAGAAACAGCTGATCTAGCACCCTCATTCCTACAGCAATGGGCGCAGTTACTCCCCAGGGGGTGGGGGCAATCAAAGGAGAACAGCAGAGGACAGGGAGAAAATATGAAGGAGGCAAAGCAAAGGAGGAGAAGACAGGGAGGTAGAACACAGGAATGGGATGATTTAGTTGGGGATTGGTCCTGCTTTGAGCAGGGGGTTGGACTAGATGACCTCCTGAGGTCCCTTCCAACCCTGAGATTCTATGATTCTATGAAAGAAAAGGTGAGAGACAGAACGAATAAATGAGCAAACCTCACAGCAGCTAGAAAGAGGGAGAGCCTGGCTCTGCCAGCGGATGATGCAGGGACAAGTGTGAGCAACATAGCAATGAGATCAGGGGAAGCAAATCCATATGCAGCGTTTAGGTCCATGATCATGGAGGTGATTCATGCTCCTTGACTGTATTGGATTTCCCTGGCAGACGCCCCACGTCTCTGTAAACCTGGGGAAGGAAGGAGGGGGATGGTTTGAGCCCTTATGCCCCTGTCCGCTAGCTCCTTGGCATTCTGTAGTGACGTGGTCAGAGCCAGTGGTATTCACGTGCACCAGAATGTACCCGCAAGCACCTGGCAGCAGCCTTGTTGAGCAGGGGAGGCAGCAGAGTAGGGGGTGCTGTGTGGAGCAGGCTGGGTGCGCTGTAGGGCAGGGGTATGTGCAGCTCCTCAGAACAGAGATCAGTGTCGGCGGAAATACACCATCGTTTTAGCACTCTTCTGGCCCAAGAACCTTGAAAACACAACTGATGTAAAAAGGCCACGAGAGCTAAAAGGAACCAGCACCTGCAACTGGAAGCTGGGACTGGGAAGCCTGAAGACCCCCTGCCATCTTTATATGAAAGGATTCGATTAAGATGGGGCTTGCCCTCCGAATCAGTGGCCCAGCCCTGTTCAGAGCTTTAGGTGGCCTGTATTCTGCAAGCCCATAGCTGGCCCATGGCAGCTAATTGGGCTCACAGGGCTCGGGCTCAGGGGCTGTTTATTGCGGTGTAGACATCTGGCTGTGGGCTTGAGCCGGGCTCTAGGTCCTGCGAGGTGGGACCTGCACAAGAGCTCTGTGTGGCTTGAACGCTCGTCTCTCTCACTGACAGACATTGGTCCAGTAAAAGATATTCCCTCCCCCACCCCTTGTCTCTAATTCTGTATCTTGTGCCAGCGAGTTTCACAGGGTGGTGATACATCATGCGACAAAGTATTTCAACAGCATTTCATTCCTTGTGACTGTATTTACCTTTCCATTTCATTGACGATCCCTGTGTTCTGAGGCAGTCGATGGAAATACCCGATTTACCCTCCCTGTATCAGTTAACATTTCATTCCTTTTTTGTCTCTGTTCTAAACTAAAGAGGCACAATCTTGTCAATCTCTCCTGACATGGCAGTCTCTCTGCACCTAATCACTTTGCCACCTGCCTCTGAAGCCCCCTTTTCTGCTATCTGACTTTTTTAGACAGGGTGATCAGAACTGCACGTGGTATCCAGGTGAAGATGAACCATTGGTTTGTATGACAGCATTAGAATATTTTTAGCATTACTTTCCTCTCCCAGTCCCTTATACACAGCTGCTGCTGCACAGGAAGCAGAATTTTCCATTGAGCTGTCTGAAGTGACATCCACATCTTTCTGTCCAAGTGGTTACAGTTAGGGATCCAGCCGTGCGTATGAAGAGTTCAAATGATTCCCTCCAGTAGTTCTATCAGGGCACAGGTAGCTTGTACCTATCACATACATGATAGTATGCAGTGTAGTTGTAGCCGTGTCGGTCCCAGGATATTAGAGAGACAAGGTGGGGGAGGTGATATCTTTTAATACCTCTCCCCCATTGGCTTCCAGAGCTCTTCTTGAGGTCTGGGAAAGGTAGTCCCACGAAAGCTTATGCCCAAATAAATCTGTTAGGCCTGGTCTACACTAGGCGTTTATGTCGAATTTAGCGCCGTTACATCGAATTAACCCTGCACCCGTCCACACCACGAAGCTATTTAGTTCGACATAGAGGTCCCTTAAATTCGACTTCTGTACTCCTCCCCAACGAGGGGAGTAGCGCTAAATTCGACATGGCTATGTCGAATTAGGCTAGGTGTGTATGGAAATCGACGCTAATAGCTCTGGGAGCTATCCCACAGTGCACCACTCTGTTGACGCTCTGGACAGCAGTCCGAGCTCGGATGCTCTGACCAGCCACACAGGAAAAGCCCCGGGAAAATTTGAATTCCTTTTCCTGTCTGGCCAGTTTGAATCTCATTTCCTGTTTGGACATCGTGGCGAGCTCAGCAGCACTGGCAACGATGCAGAGCTCTCCAGCAGAGATGGCCATGCAATCTCAGAATAGAAAGAGGGCCCCAGCATGGACTGATCGGGAAGTCTTGGATCTGATCGCTGTGTGGGGCGATGAGTCCGTGCTTTCCGAGCTGCGATCGAAAAGACGGAATGCAAAGATCTACGAGAAGATCTCTAAAGCCATGGCAGAGAGAGGATACAGCCGGGATGCAACGCAGTGCCGCGTGAAAATCAAGGAGCTGAGACAAGGCTACCAGAAGACCAAAGTGGCAAACGGACGCTCCGGATCCCAGCCACAGACATCCCGTTTCTACGAGGCACTGCATTCCATCCTAGGTGCGGCCGCCACCACTACCCCACCACTGACCGTGGACTCTGAGGATGGGATATTGTCAACGGCCGGTTCCTCGGACATGTTAGTGGACGGGGAAGATGAGGAAGGAGATGAGGAGGACGAGGCAGTCGACAGCGCTTACAACGCTGATTTCCCCGACAGCCAGGATCTCTTCATCACCCTTACAGAGATCCCCTACCAACCGTCCCCAGCCGTTAACCCGGACACAGAATCAGGGGAAGGATCATCCAGTAAGTGTTTTAAACATCTAAACATTTATTTTTAACAGAACAGGAATATTAACAATAACAACAATGGGTTTCTCATGATTAGTTTGCCCTAGGCGCTTAACGTTTCAGTCCTGGGCAGTGCAACTATTGAAAAAAAATCTAACAATGTCCGGTTTTGCATGATTGTTCTGCCCAAGCCGCTCTACTGTTTAGTCCCTGCCAGTGCAGCTACAGTAAAATCCGGTCTATATGTCCGGGGATAGAGCAGAAATCCTCCTGGGACATCTCCACGAAGCTCTCCTGGAGGTAATTGGAAAGCCTTTGCATCAGGTTCTTGGGGAGAGCGGCCTTATTGGGTCCTCCGTAATAGCAGACATTTCCGCGCCAGGAGACAAGCAAGTACTCCGGGATCATTGCCCTGCAGAGCATGGCGGCATACGGCCCTGGTCTTTGCAGGCTTTCCCGAAGCATTCTTTGTTTTTCCGTGTCTGAGATCCTCATCAGGGTGATGTCGCTCATGGTGACCTGCTTTGAATTAGGTAGGGGAATGTTAGTATTGGGACTGCTTGCCCGTTCCTTTACAGAACTGTAACCGGCGGTTTACAGCCACGCGGTGGAGGCGGGAGAGGGGCAGCATACAGGGATCTTTCCCTGGGACAGCCGCGAGGGGGTGGGACAGGGGCAGAGCTCATGCTTGCCGGATTGCTGGCAGCAGGGACTGGCATTGCTTTCAATGTGAAAGGAGGCCAGTGCAACTATTAAAGTTTTAAGCAGCCACAAGTCTATGGCTTACCATGTCGGCCTGCTACACAAATTCCAGTGTCCTGCCCCGCTTCTCTGATCTGCGCTGCAAGACCCCAGGCACTGAATGCGAAGGCCGAAAATTCGACCTTGTCCTGAGTGCGCATGTGATAGGTGCTGTGCATGGTCTTCTTTACAGAGAAAGACTATGTTATTTGTTCACAACTAAATTTATCTTTCTGAGGAATTCACTCCCTTTTTCCCATTCCCACAGCTGCGACTGTCTCCCAACCCAGCCTGGCATCACACTCCCAGAGGCTAGCGCAGATTAGGCGTAGGAAGAAGAGGACACGGGAGGACATGTTCTCGGAACTTATGGGCTGCTCCCGAGCCCAGGCAGCCCAGCAGACCCAGTGGAGGGAGAACTTGTCCCAAATGCACCGTTCACACATGGAACGGGAGGAGAGGTGGCGGCAGGAAGACCAGCAGGCGACTCAAACGCTGCTTGGACTTCTGAGGGAGCAAACGGACACGCTCCGGCGCCTTGTGGATGTTCTGCAGGACCGGAGGCAGGAGGACAGAGCCCCGCTGCAGTGTATCTCTAACCGCCCTCCCCAGCCACCAAGTCCCATACCCCCCTCACCCAAAGTCCAAAGAAGGAGGGGCGGCAGAGTCCGTGAAAACTCTCACTCCACCCCTGCAGACTGCTCTACTACTAGAAGGCTCTCATTCCCCAAAATTTGACAAGTCCTTTCCTTCCCGCCTCACCCAAGCCCCCGTCCCAGTTTCACCCCCCAGTTTCATGTGTAGTTGATAATAAAAAATACGTTTCTGTTAATTACTGTTTCCATCATGATCTTTAGAGGAGAGTCTGTCTGAAGGGGGGGAAGGGGGTTGGTAATTGGACAGAACAGTCACCTTTACCAGGGTACAGAGGCGGGGGCAGGTTCAGCAGCAGGGCACACACACATTGCAGTCACTAGTTACCCTGGTCAGTCTGGGAGGTGGTTTTAGTGTTCTGTGGGGGGTGGGGGGTGCTCTGTGACTTTGTGGTGGGGGAGGGCAGTTACAGATCTTATGCGGCGGTCCTTATCCTGGATCACAGAGCCACGCAGCAGGGGATCTGTAACCATCCTCCCCCTGCCACAAAGTCACATAGCCCCCACACACACAGAGTCCCAAACAGGAGGGCTGGCAGGCTCCGTTGAAACCACCAGTCCACCACCGCGGAGCCTGTCATTCCTGGAGTTTGGAAGCATCATTTGCATCACTACACTACACCCGCTCCCCACCACAGTCTGCGTCCCAGGTTCAACACTTTCCCACGAAAACAGTAATAAAGAAAACGGTGTTCATTAACAAAATTCAAGTGATTTTATTTTTAAACGTGTGTTGGAAGGGGGGGAACGGGGTATGTAACTGGAGAGGATACTGAACATTTAGTGGGTAAAGAAACGGGGGCAGGTTCAGCTTCTCTGTACACAAACTGAAAAGTCACTGGTTACCCTGCTCACTCAGGAACCTAGCTTTCAAAGCTTCCCGGATGCACAGCGCGTCCCGCTGGGCTCTTCTAATCGCCCGGCTGTCTGGCTGGGCGTAATCAGAAGCCAGGCTACTTGCCTCAACCTCCCACCCCGCCATAAAGGTCTCCCCCTTGCTCTCACAGAGATTGTGGAGCACACAGCAAGCTGCAATAACAATGGGGATATTGGTTTCGCTGAGATCAGAGCGAGTCAGTAAGCTTCTCCATCTCCCCTTGAGACGGCCAAAAGCACACTCCACCACCATTCTGCACTTGCTCAGCCTGTAGTTGAACAGTTCTTTTTCAGTGTCCAGGGCGCCAGTATAGGGCTTCATGAGCCAGGGCATTAGCGGGTAGGCTGGGTCCCCGAGGATGACTGTAGGCATCTCCACATCCCCAAGAGTTATTTTGTGGTCCGGGAAGTAAATACCTTCCTGCAGCCGTCTAAACAGACCTGAGTTCCTGAAAACACGAGCGTCATGAACCTTGCCCGGCCATCCGACGTTGATGTTTGTAAAACGTCCCCTATGGTCCACCAGTGCTTGCAGCACCATTGAAAAGTAGCCCTTTCGGTTGATGTACTGGCTGGCCTGGTGGTCCGGTCCCAGGATAGGGATGTGAGTTCCATCTATAGCCCCACCGCAGTTTGGGAATCCCATCGCGGCGAAGCCATCTATGATGGCCTGCGCGTTTCCCAGGGTCACTACCTTTGAGAGCAGTACCTCAACGATTGCGTTGGCCACTTGCATCACAACAACCCCCACGGTAGATTTGCCCACACCAAAGTGGTTCGCGACTGACCGGTAGCTGTCTGGCGTTGCAAGCTTCCAGAGGGCTATGGCCACTCGCTTCTGGACAGTCAGGGCTGCTCGCATCCGGGTGTCATTGCGCTTCAGGGCAGGGGACAGCAACTCACAAAGTTCAAGGAAAGTCCCCTTCCGCATGCGAAAGTTTCGCAGCCACTGGGATTCATCCCAGACCTGCAGCACTATGCGGTCCCACCAGTCCATGCTTGTTTCCCGGGCCCAGAATCGCCGTTCCACAACATCCACATGACCCATTGCCACCGTGATGTCCTCGGCGCTGGGTCCCGTGCTTTCTGACAGGTCTGTGCTACTCTCAGACTTCAGGCCCTCACCGCGGTGCCGTAGCCTCCTCGCCTGATTTATCTGCATCTGCCTCTGGGAAAGGTGGATGATAAGCTGCGAGGCGTTGACAACGGCCACAACTGCAGCGATGGTCGCAGCGGGCTCCATGCTCGCAGTGCTGTGGCGTCCGCGCTGTCACTGACCAGAAAAGTGCACGAACTGATTTCCCGCCGGCGCTTTCAGGGAGGGAGGGCGGGAGTGACGGTTGGATGACGACAGTTACCCAAAACCACCCTGGACACATTTTTTTCCCCAGAAGGCATTGGGGGCTCGACCCAGAATTCCAATGGGCAGCGGGGACTGCGGGAACTGTGGGATAGCTGCCCACAGTGCACCGCTTCCAATGTCGACGCTTGCCCCATTAGTGTGGACTCACAAAGTCGAATTACTGTCCTTAGTGTGGACACACACGTTCGACTTTGCAATATCGATTCCACATATTCGATTTAAGTAAAATCGAACTACTCTCGTAGTGTAGACATAGCCTAAGTCTTTAAGGTGCCACCAGACTCCTTGTTGTTTTTGTAGATACAGACTAACCCGGCTACCCCCTGATAGCTAACAGCCAGGTGGAGCAGAATGTTTAGCGTAAATAGTTAGCACATATTGTAAGGGACCAGTCCAGGTAGAGTTGCCCGTTAACACCTCTGCAGTCATAGGACAGAAAGAGGGGGTTAGTGGGTTTTGTGAAAGTCCAAATTAATTATAGCAACAGGTTCTTCTGCTCAGAGAAGCTGAGTGACTTGAAGAAGAATGATTTTCCTTTCCCAAGCCCACGGGATTGCAGGGGGCTGCACTCAGTTACGTTTGATAGGAAGTTCAGCTGATAGTTTTCACGGATCAGGTCGGCTCTGGTTGTTGACATTCCTTTTTTGCTTTACTTGATTATTTTTTCCAAAGCATGTTCCAAACCTGGTACCGACTTCGGAGGCCTTTTCTCCCAGCAATACACGTCAGCAGAAGCCACTTGTTCTTTGCAGTGGGCGTACATTCATATCGTCAGATTTGGACTGCAGTAGTTGTTGGCTAATTGATCCACCGATTCTAATGTCATCAATACTTGCGCTACTTATAGCTCAGCCAAATCTTTGTTTCAACACATGTGGCCTCACACGCTTTAGCCTACGGCTGATGAAAATGTTTGACTATTCAAAATTTTAACACTTTTTTTTTTTTTTTGCAAAAAGTTTTCCATTTTTGACCAGCTTTGGGAGTGGCTAACGTTTTTTCAAAATAAAAATTTCAGTTAATATCATTGGTAAAACTTTTATTCTTCTGCATTTTTCTGACCAGCTCTCTTTTGACCTTCGTATTTCCAAGGTAGCAGCGGGCCAGTGCTGTAATCCACATCTGATGTACTTGCTCTTTTATCACCTGCTCCTGGTCCAAATTGAGGCCTGTCTTTCAATGAGCGGGCTAGACTCTGAGCAGCTGATTGACTTCAGTATAGGAGGGTCTGCCCTGTGGAACACCCTACAGGACCATATATTCATGGAGTTCATGATGTTCCTTTCTGTCCTTGATCCCTGAGGCTAACCTCCTGCATAGCCCTGGCCAGAAAGGGTCACCAGGATCCCTGCATCTGGTCCATAACTTTTAGCAGAACTCAGGCAGATCTTTCAGAAGCAAACAGCCAATCTTGGAGGTTCTCCATTTTATTTGTTCTTTCAGGACTGGAGCCTTAAAGCACACATACAGTGTTGCCATCTTCCTCAATTTTATCGTGAGTCTTGTGATTTCTGGTGTATTTCGTAGAGCCCAGCACCTGGAGTCAAGTGACTGGAGGAGAATTAAACCACGTCAGTTTCTGCCCTTGGTGTCTGGAGAGAAAATCTGGAAACATGAAGCTAGTGCAGCCAGGGCCGGCTCTGGCTTTTTTGCCGCCCCAAGCAAAAAAGCCTCCGGCCGCCCCCCCCCCCCCCCCCCCGCGGAGGGGGGGCGGAGCCGGGGGGGGGGCGGCGAGCCCCGGCGGGGGCTCCGCTCTCTCCCCGGCGGCCGGGGGGAGGGCGCCGGAGGGGAGGGGAGGGCGGCCGGAGCCCTGGGAGGAGGGCGACGAGCCCCGGCGGCAGGGCGGCGAGCCCCGGCTGGGGCTCGGCTCTCCCCCCGGCAGCCGGGGGGAGGGCGGCCAGAGTCCCGGCGGGGGCTCGGCTCTCCCCCCCGCCCCCCCGGTGGCCAGAGCGTCGGGGGCAGGGCGGCGAGCCCCGGCGGGGGCTTGGCTCTCCCCCCGGCGGCCAGAGCGCCGGGGGCAGGGCGGCGAGAGGGCGGCGAGCCCCGGCTGGGGCTCGGCTCTCCCCCCGGCGGCCAGAGCGCAGGGCGGCGAGCCCCGGCGGGGGCAGGGCGGCGAGCCCCGGCGGGGGCTCGGCTCTCCCCCCCCGGCCAGAGCGCCGGGGGCAGGGCGGCGAGAGGGCGGCGAGCCCCGGCTGGGGCTCGGCTCTCCCCCGGGCGGCCAGAGCGCAGGGCGCGGGGGGGGGGAGGGCGGCGAGCCCGGCTGTGGCCCCGCTCTCCCCGGCGGCCCGAGCGCCGCGCCGCCCCCCTCCAGGTGCCGCCCCAAGCACCAGCTTGGTTGCCTGGTGCCTGGAGCCGGCCCTGAGTGCAGCCTGATGAATCAGAAACCAGAAGGCAAACCACTTTATTCAGTTTAGCTAAAACCCCTTCCCTAGCAACATAAACTAAAAAAATGCCTCTTATACTTCAATAAGTGTCCACACGGGAGTTACATTGGTATAACTAGACTGGTTTAAATTCACACCTTGGCTTATACCAGTATAACATTCCCTCGTAGACAAGCGCTTGGGGTAGGAACCACAGAGTGATAACAAAGCTGCATGGAGCCACTTCATAACCCTCCCCAAGGCTGGGGGTGTGCTGGTGGCTCCTTACTCAGGGCAAGTTGCCACTATAAAATTAAGTTGACCTAGGTTACCTCAACGTACAGCCACGAAATCGCTTTTGCATGTCTGCACCACGCTCCTCGTGTCGGCGGTGCGTGTTCTCACCAGGAGCGCTTGCACCAATTTAACGGTCAGTGTGGGGCATTGTGGGACGGCTTCTGAAAGGCTGCAATAGGTGATGTAAGCAATGCAGTATCGACACTGACACTGCGTCGACCTAAGCACATCGGCCTACGTGCTGCGCCTCGCGCGGAGGTGGAGTTATACAGTCGGCGTAGCGGGCGAGTCACATCGGCGGGAGCAATATGTTAGCGCAGACGCTTACAGAGATCGGTCGACGTCAGCTGCCTTACATTGACCTAACTCCGTAATGTAGACCAGGGCTCAGATGTGCTTGCAAGTGACATGGCAGCTGGTGCCAGGGGAACTCCCCTCTCAGTTTGACAACTGTTCCAGCAGCACCTGAAGGGAGGGAGGCAGGGCTATGGTGTTGGTGCATTGAATTCAAGTCCTGGAGCCACTGGGAGAAACCTGAATTCCCACTCCTGCTATGTCCCTCCACCACTCAGGGGAAACCTGCTCCCTCTCTATGCCCCACTTCCGGCAAGAGACAACCAGTCCCTCACCCAGCAGCCCCTGCCTGGAGTGGGGGGAAAGCGCATGGAACCATTCGATTTGAGGGGAATAGGGAGTCTGGAAGACTCCTCTACTGAGGGGTTGTCTCCTGTGTCACCAAGTGAGGGAGAACGTTTTCTCAGGAAGTCCCCTATTAAAATCTGGGCAGAACATTCCTGGGCAGAGGGGAGCTAGCTGCCTCAGAGATCCCCAGCATGTTTGGGGGATAATTACTGAGATATTGGCCACTGTGCCTAGACCCCAGCAGAGCAGCCAGGTCCCCACTGACACTGAGGCTAGAAAAGTCACTCTCAGCGCTGGGTGATGTGCTGCAAATCTTGACAAACAATCGTACTCATCCTTCTAAGCTGCTATCGGCAGTGTTCTTGGCTGGAACATTAATCTGTTTCAAGGGGCAGGAGCACCATTGAAAGCTGGAGCATCAGTTGTCACGCGGGTGAACACAACAGCCTCCTGCTCTGGGTTGGGTTCTGCGGGCTAGGACCCCTGGCTCTGGTGGGCAAGTCAGCAGCTCAGTGCAGTTATTGTGGTTTGTTGTGCTGGGGGCCAGCTTTGTCGCTGGTCATTTTTTCCCTCTTGGTTAGTGCTCCGTGACTGATGGGGATCTCAGTAGAACACAAATTGATTTGCTTGGCTTTCATGGTTGCCTCTGGACTGTAATTACTCAGGCAGGAAAAATTAATTAGTCCAGTGCGGGCTGACTGCTGCCCTCTAAGCAGTGCTGAATCTTAATTGGAGAGCTCCAGAGAAAGGCACTGATTCACACCACGGTACTGAGGGGCACAGTTTTTTTCCGGGGGCAACGGTTGGTGGGGGCTGAAGGTCACCATGAGAAAAGTGTCGGCTCTGACATTGCCAGCATCATCTTCACGCCCTGTTTAACCATCAGAACAAGCCCATCGAAACCTGCCTGTCCCTCTCTGAGCTGACAGTGTAACGTTACACAGGCTCTCTAGTTCTGTGCTTAAGGGAATATTAACAGTAGGGAGAGGAAATTCTCCCCAAGATATTGGGTAATTGATTACTGACTATTCCTTTTCCGATGTCTATAGTGCTGACTGCCACAGCTGTATGACACCTAGATATTACAGTGACGGGCGCTATAGAAACCCGAAGGTGGATGGAACTGAACAGCATAGGCCCTCAGTCGTTAATGCCGTCCGGCAGATTCCCAGGGATCACTGAGCAGGGCGATACAGGGATTGGTGGCTGTACATTCACTTGCGTCAGCTGGAAATTTGGCAAGGAGTAGGGACACTGGATGACAGAGTGGGGTCCCAGCTGAACTCCTGGGCATTCTCAGTGACCCACTGTGGAGTCTAACTCGAGTACTTCATCTTCTATCATGTCTCTGATGGTTTTTGAAGCAGCTTAGAGGGTGGAGGGAAGGCACAGCCACACTCTGCAGTGCATTGGTTAGCCTCTGACCATGTACAGTCAGGGGAGTGGGTGAGAACAATCATCTCATCCATCCTCTTCTCCCCTCCCAGAAGGGCTCCCCAACTTAGATTACCCCAGGGCAATTAAACCTCCATTTGAACAGGAAATTGCTCAGGGAGCCTCCGGTTCCTCCTACTCTGCTATGACCCTTACGATGTGGATTCATTCCTGCCTTGGAGCCTCCTGATGCCCCACTGGGATGGACCCAGTCCCCGCCACTGGGATGGAGATGCTTGTGCTTCCTTTGCTTTATAGCCCTGTAAATGGCAGGCCTGTTCCTCTGTAGCTGCTGTTACTGGTTTGGTTGCCTACGCTGTGTTCCTGGGTCATCCCCTGCCTTGCTCCTTCATCTTTGTCCATTCTGTAGAAAGGTCCCGTGAGCCTTGTACAGCCAACTTGGTGCACTGGTGTTCAGCTCACACCACTAACACCAACAGTCCATGCTGGTCTGAATAGTTTGGGTTATTTCATAGGTTAGGACCGTGTCCCCTTCCCAACGCCCCTATCCTTTTCATCCTGTTATGTGGGTCACTCACTCATGCATCTTCTGCACTGCGTTTATTGCTAACACAGCTGATCAGAATTCTTCAAATAAAAGAGGGGGGGGTGGCTGAAGAATGTTCTTTTGTCAAAAATGGAACTGTTTCATGAAAAACATCATTGATAATATTGACATCGTCTGTTTTCCAGAATTGTTTGATATTTTAAGTCAATATTTTAATCAAAATTGTATTGACATGTTTATCAAATTTATTTTCAAAATCATTGATTTGTTTTCTTTACAGAAGACAGTTGTCAGTAAGAAAATGCAGTTTTCAGTGAACTGAACAATTTATAAGGATTTTGAATTTTTTCTGATAAATATTTCAATAAAACTTGTTATAAAATATTGTAAAATACAGAAAGTGGCTCCGTTGTGAACCTGATGACATGGAAAGTTTCAACCTTTGGAATTTTTTTGCAGAACGATTTCCCCAGTTTTCAGCTAGCTCTATTTTTCTTTAAACTTAAAACCATCTCCTGTTTTCAGAGCTTAATCGCAACTATGTAGCGGGCCCTCCAGATTGATCACCGAGTGTTCCTAGCATACATTTGGGCCCTTGTTCTGTTGCTTTCAAACATTTGCAGACTGCTTTGGGACATTAAGGGTAGTTCAAGACTGGAGTGTTTTCTTTTGGGGCCCCAACTAGCATTACATCCTCCATTAGCAGGTTGAGGGTGATGATAGACTTGTAAAACTGGAGAGGATGTTTCAATACCAGGGTCAGTTTTTCATACAATCCCTTTGTTTCAGGAGCTGATAATTTCACCATGAACTGTTCTCCCCAGTTTGAATTTTGTCTCATTACTATAATTACTTATTGTTTGGTATCAGGGACTCCAGAGTTAAGGTTGTAGCTGAGGGTTTTTTTTTGTAAACCAGATCTGGCACATATCCCACCCCACCCCATCTGAATTCCACAGGCAATGAAATGTTGGCCTCAATTTGGGGGCTTGGATCTGTATTTTAGGAAGAATTGTTCTGCCAAGTGTGAAGTGGATTGGATGAAGAATCCCTTAATTCAATTACGATAGCCTAAAAAAAGAATTTTCTGCAGGAGTCAAAAAGTCTTCTAAATATTTTTTGCTACTATGGAGTAAAAACAAAACTGTTACACATCACCCAGTTACACAGTGTCTCTGCCCCCTTCCGCCTGTGACTGGATAACAAGATACAGTAGAACCTCAGAGTTACAAACCGGCCAGTCAACCACACCGCTCATTTGGAACCGGAAATGTGCAGTCAGGCAGCAGCAGAGACCAAAAAGGAAACACAGTACAGTGCTGTGTTAAACGTACACGATTAAAAAAAGAAAGGGAAAGTAGCATTTTTTTCTTTTGCATCGTAAAGTTTTAAAGCTGTATTAAGTCAATGTTCAGTTGTAAACTTTGGAAAGAACAACCATAACGTTTGGTTCAGAGTTACGAACATTTCAGAGTTACGAACAACCTCCATTCCCGAAGTGTTCATAACTCTGAGGTTCTACTATATTAGTAGGTCTGGCAAAGGTGTCTAAGTCGCTGTTTTAGAACCTAAGGATGGCCTTAGTGGATCAGACCATCCAGCCCAGTATCCTGTCTTCTGACAGTGGCCAGTGCCAGATACTTCAGAGGGAATTAACAGGACAGGACAGGACAATTATTGACTGATCTATCCCCCTGTCGCAGGGCAGAGGTATAAAACCTTTGGGTGCCCTGCTAAAGAGCCGGCTTCCCCGTTTCCCTGTAGGGTGGCCGGGTGTATGGGCCAAGACCCTTAGCAGGAGCCCAGCTGCAGGCCCTAATAAGGGCAGGCTCAGGGTGATCTGCTGAGCCTAGTGGAACCAGCTGGCATATAAACCCAGGGAAAAGCTCGGGGGTGGGGGGAGCCAGACAGGAGGATAGGAGGGTTGAGGCTCTGTCTCGGGGGGGGGGGGGGGGGGGGCTGACACAAGCCTCAAAGGCCAGAGGACCCAGTGAGGGGTCGGAGCAGGGACAGGTTTTGGGGGGATTGGGATTGCACAGCCACCGTTAATAAAAGAACACAGGTGACGCACCTGCAAGAGGCATCTGAGACCCTTTCTTTGGCCAGCCCAAGCACAGGGCTCAGGGACAAGGAGAAGGAAACGTATGCTGCCCTGTAACCCCCCCCCCCCCCCCCGTTGTCCAATCCCAACTTCCGACAGTCAGAGGTTTAGGGGCACAGAGCATGGGGTTGCACATCTGACCATCTTGTCTAATAGCCATTGAAGGACCTGTCCTCCATGAGCTTATCTAGTTCTTTTTTGAACCCAGTTTTACTTTTGACCTTCAAACACCCCCAGCAACGAGTTGCAAAGGTTGACTGTGTGTGGTGTGAGGAAGTACTTTCTTATGTTTGTTTTAACCCAGCTGCCTGTTAATTTCTTTGCGTGACCCCAGTACTGGTGTTATGTGAAGGTGTAAATAACACTTGGCTATTTACTTTCTCCACACCAGTCATGATTTTATAGACCTCCATCATATCTCCCCTTAGTCGTCTCTTTTCTAAGCTGAACAGGCCAAATCTTTTTCATCTCTCCTCATATAGAAGCTGTTCCAAATCCCTAATCATTTTTGTTGCCCTTCTCTGTACCTTTTCCAATTCTAATATATCTTTTTTGAGATGGGGTGACCAGAACCGCACACAATGTACAAGGTTTGGTTGTACCACGGATTTATAGAGTGGCATTATGATATTTTATGTCTTCTTATCTATCCATTTTCTAATGGTTCCTAACATTCTGTTTGCCTTTCTGACTGCCACTGCACGTTGAATGAATGTTTTCAGAGAACTATCCACAGTGACTCCAAGATCTTTTTCTTGAATGGAAATAGCTAGTTTAGACCCCATCATTTTGTATGTTTGGTTGGGATGATGTTTTCCAATGTGCATTACTTTGCATTTATCAACATTGAATTTCATCTGCCATTTTGTTGCCCAGTCACCCAGTTTTGTGAGATCCCTTTGTAACTCTTCACAGTCTGCTTTTGACTTAACTTTCTTAAGTAATTTTGTATCATCTGCAAAACGTTGCCACCTCACCGTTAACCCCTTTCCCCAGATCATTTATAAATATGTTGAACAGCACTGGTCCCAGTACAGGGCCATGGGGGATACCGCTATTTACCTCTCACCACTGTGAATACCGACCATTTATTCCTAACCTTTGTTTCCTGTCTTTTAACCCGTTGCTGATCCATGAGGGGATCTCCCCGTTTATCCCATGACTGCTCACTTTGCTTAAGAGCCTTGGGTGTGGAATCTTGTCAAAGGTTTTCTGGGAGTCCAGGTACACTGTATCTGCTGGATTGCCCTGGGCCACGTGCTTGTTGACACACTCAAAGAATTTAGGCTTCACTGCAATCCAGAAGCCCCCATTCAGCTGCTGCCTATCCCTGGAGTTGCCTACACTCCCTGAGCACCTACGTTTTTGCAGTTCAAGTTCCCTAGGTGCCTGTGGGCATGTGCACTGCTGCCTCCCTCTGGGCATCTGGATGCCTATCTGCTGCCTAAGCCCCAGAGTGATCCACAACCAGGGGAAGACAGGCGTTCAGCCACCTAACTCATGTGCAGGGCCCAGTCCTATAGGCATGCTCAGAGGCTACCTAACGCCACACATAAGAGCCAGCAGCGGGGCTTCCTTATACCCCATAGCCTAGTGGTGTGGGCACTCACCTGTGTGTGGGAGACCCCAGTCAAGTCCCCACTCTGCCTGATGGGGAGAAGGGATTTGAACAGAGTTCTGCCACTGTTCAGGCCAGGGCCCTAACCACTGGGCTCTAGGCTACTGTGATATAAAGCTCCCTCAAAGTCCTCTATTGACGTTGTTCCACTTTAATGAACTAATTTAATATTAATTGGGCCAGTGAAAACATGAGATTGACTCTATAGCCCAGAGATTAGGGCACCCAGTGCTCTCCCACGTCCCAACTGAGTGCCCTAACCTCTAAAGGCTGTAAGGAACATCTCCCTCCCCTCCACGCCCCGCCCCAGGCTGGTTTGTGTGGAGCTAGGCCACCTCTGAGCACAGCTACTGGAGTGGGTCCTGCACACGTTAGGCAGAGGAGCGCCGATCTTCTGTCAGTTCATGGATCGCTAGCAGACATTGGGTACTGATGTGCTTGTAGAATGACTCATCCACTTCCTCTTCCTCATTTGCTGGTCTATAATAGACCCCACCATAACATCGCTACTGTTTTTCCCTTTTTGGCACCCAGACACTCTAAGTAGGTCTGTGGCTCACTTCCCCTTGGACCTTGGAGAAACTGTACACATCCTTGCCTCCTTTTTCCCCGTACCTATCCTTCCGGAACAAGCGATACCCCTCAATGCTGGTACTCCAATCATGGGAGTTGTCCCACCAAGTCGCTGTAATGCCAATTGTGATGGGTTGGATCACAGAAACCCCCTGGGGGTTGCCACCTGATGTGCCAAGACTACTTCTGCCCCTGCTTTCCTGCCCTGCCAGCCTGGGACTTCAGTGCCCTGCCTGGTTTGAGCCAAACCCGCTAGCCTGCTGCAAACTCAGACCCAGGGTCTGAACCACGTCCCCTAACAGCTGTAGGCTTGACTGAAAGCAACTTACAGAAGTGTTCCTGTCTTTAACACTCAGATGCCCAACTCCCAATGGGGTCCAAACCCTAAATAAATCCGTTTTATCCTGTATAAAGGTTATACAGGGTAAACTCATAAATTGTTTGCCCTCTATAACACTGATAGAGAGATATGCACAGCTGTTTGCCCCCCCAAGTATTAATAACATCTCACTAGTTCCAGTAAGCTTCCTTTTACAGATTAGTCTCCTGCTAGTCTGGGTCCAGCAATCACTCACACCCCCTGTAGTGACTGTCCTTTGTTCCAGTTTCTTTCAGGTATCCTTGGGGGGTGGAGAGGCTCTCTCTTTAGCCAGCTGAAGACCAAATAGAGGGGTCTCCCACGGGCTTAAATAGACTTTCTCTTGTGGGTGGAGACCCCCCTCCTCACTCCTATGCAAAGTCCAGCTCCAAGATGGAGTTCTGAAGTCACCTGGGCAAGTCACATGTCCATGCATGACTCACAGTTTTTACAGGCAGAAGCCATTGCCCACATGGTATTTTGAATGGCTCCAGGAAGACTTCTTATGTGGATTGGAGCATTCCAAGATGCATTGTTCCTTAAGTGCTTCTTGATTGGGCACTTAACTTTGCAAATTCCTTTCTAAAGAAGTTGACCAAATGCCTTACAAAGCTTACTTAGAAATCAAGCAAGTATATAGCCAATATTCATAACTTCAAGTACAAAATGATATATGTGTACAAATAGGATGAATACATTCAGTAGACCATAACCTTTACAGAGATAAGTTACATGGCACATGTAGCATAAAACATACTCTATTATGTCATATTCCCATAAAGCATTATGGGATACATTGTCACACCAATTAATAATTTTCTTTGTATACCATGACTTCCAGTTCATCCTGCTTGTTCCTCATACTCCCTGCATTTGCATATATTCATCAAAGATATTTTGCAGACTGCCCTGTTGCTTTTCTTCTTGCCTTTTTAATGCAGTTGTGATTTCTAGTCCCTTCTCCAGAAATCAGCCCCTTCCCTTTGTCCTCCTTACTTAAGCCTATATGCGCATTGGCCAGATTTTTGTCTTCATGCCCCATAGGACCTAGTTTAAAGATCTCCTTATCAGGTTAGCCAGACGATGTCCAAAGATGCTCTTCCTAGTATTTGACAGATGGAGCCCATCCCAGCAGAGCAATCCTCTTTCCTGGAACATGAGTTCGTTGTCAAAGTAGCCAAAGCCATTTTGCTGACACCACCTATGTAGCCAATCGTTTACTTTCACGATTCGACGGTCCCTGCCAGGGCCTTTTCCTTCAACAGGGAGGATGGACGAGACCACCACTTGCACCCCAAACTCCTTTATCCTTCTTCCCTGAACCAAATAGTCTGCAGTGATCTGCTCAAGGTCATTCTTGGCAGTATCACTGATGCCCCCGTGGGTAAGTAGCAAGGGGTAGCGGTCCCAGCGCTGGATGAGTCTCAGCAGACTCTGAGTCACATCCTGAATTCTAGCTCCAGGCAAGCAGCACACCTCTCTGGATTCCTGGTCCGAACGGAAGATGGATGACGCTGTTCCCCTTAGGAGGGAGTCCCCGACTACCACCAGCCTCTTGGGAGCGGTGGTCATGGAACCCCCATCCCTAGGACAATGTATCCCAGGCCTTTGGTCAACAGGTCTCCTTCTGATCCCTTCCCTCAGATGACTCTTCCAAGGCATTCTCAGCAGTAGTACCTGTGCTGAGAGCCTGAAAGTGGTTGCTTACCTCTATCTGCGTTGTGGGTATATTGGTTCTCCTCCTCTTCCTTCTGGAGGACACATGCTGCCAACTTTCTTCCTTGTTCTTCAGTCCCCCCTGCGCTGCCCATTCTTTGGCATGCTGTGCCCACAGCACCAAATCCTGATTTCTATCCAGGAAGTCTTCATTTTCCCTGCTGCAATGCAGGGTTGATACTTCAGTCTCTGGTCCTTTAACTTTTTCTTCCAGCATGGAAACCAGCTTCCACTTCGTACAGACAAAGTCTCTCCTATCCTCCTGGAGAAAGACAAACATGGCACATCCTGTGTGGGTCACAATAGCTGATTCCTCACTATCCATATTTTCTCCCTTGTAATGTATCAAGAGACTCTTCAGATAATGTATTTATTGCTCGCAGAAGCCTGAAAGGCAAAAACTCTGTGGACTCTCCCCCCTAGGAAATCTCCCAGGCAAACTCCCTCTGTTTGCTACTTGCTAGGTTGGCAACTGGCTGCCTTTTTGTAAGTATCCTTTTTGAGATGGATCCACTTACCTCACAGGAGTGTTGTGAGGATCAATCAGTTAGTGTCTGCACAGGGCTTTGAACAGGTAAACTACTGTAAAACAAATGAAAAATCAGGCTTGACATGTCTTAAGCTGAGTGCTCAATCCTTGAGGCACCCCACATCAGTGGAGACTTTTACAAATGTCGATTTTAATTGTCCTGTGCCTCATTTTCCTGACTGTGAAAACTCTCCCTACCGCCCAGGGGTCTCACAAAGACAAACTCATTCATGTCTGTGAGATTCTCAGATACTACTGTGATGAGTCCCAGCGAATAGCCCAGGAGGAAATGAACACACGCTGAACAATGAGAGTAAAAAGTAAAAAGTAATATTGAGCAGCTGCCTTATTCCCCCAAACACCTCCCTCCTGTGCACTGACTGAGGAGGGATTCTGTGGAAACAGTAATACGAGATCAGGAATTCAAGACGCTCAGAATGCATATGCACAAGGAGACCGAATTAAGCTTGCACGGGCAACCTGAATACTGCCATTTGCTAACTTTTGAGGGCTTGACTTTGCAATACCAATATTTTTAACTTCATCTTTGTATGTAATAAATAAATATATGAAATAACACTGACTTCCTGGGGCAGCCCTCTCCTCACCTCTCTCCACTCTGAGGAGCAGAGTTTCATTACAGTTCTTCCTTTCCTATCTCTTAATGAGATCAGTTCTTAATCCAGCAGGCCTTCCTCTTTATCCTGCAGCTATTTATTTTCCTTAATAGTCTTTTATGAGGACCCTTATCAACAGTGTTTCAAAAATCCAAGTAAATTACATCCACTTCGGTCACCTTGATCTACAGTTTTATTAACTTTTTCAGGTCAGCTAGGCACAAGTTTCCCTTTCAGAAGCTGAGCTGGTTTGACCCAGTCAGGTTACACTGCACTCATCTAAGAACTGTATTATTTTATTCTTAATTAGCCAGTTTCTCTGAGACTGTTATTCTCTCTTAGACACTGGGTGAGCAACTTTCTAATCTCCTGGAACAGTTGCTGTTATTAAGGATATAGGGCTTGATCCAAAGGCCACGGAAGTCAATGGAAAGACTCAAAAACATTTCTTATATTCCTCATTGTCTCTGCCATTTTGTGTCTTTAGTTCCTTTAGAACCTATGGAGAAATCCCCTCCAGTCCTGGTGAAGCAGAGCTCTGTGTTTCTTACGTTACTCCATAGCTTTGTTAGAGTCATAGAGTCATAGACTTTAAGGTCAGAAGGGACCAATATGATCGTCTAGTCCAACCTCCTGCACAATGCAGAACCTTACCCAACCCTCCCGCAACAAACCCCTAACCTATGTCTGAGCTATTGAAGTCCTCAAATCGTGGTTTAAACACCTCAAGGTGCAGAGAACCTTCCAACAAGTGACCCGTGCCCCACACTGCAGAGGAAGGTGAAAAACCCCAGGGCCTCTGCCAATCTGCCCTGGAGGAAAATTCCTTCCCAACCCCAAATATGGCGATCAGCTAAACCCTGAGCATGTGGGCAAGACTCACCAGCCAGACACCCAGGAAAGAATTCTCTGTAGTAACTCAGATCCCACCCCATCTAACATCCCATCACAGGCCATTGGGCATATTTACCGCTAGTAGTCAAAGATTAATTAATTGCCAAAATTAGGCTATCCCATCATACCATCCCCTCCATAAACTTATCAAGCTCAGTCTTGAAGCCAGATATGTCTTTTGCCCCCACTGCTCCCCTTGGGAGGCTGTTCCAGAACTTCACTGCTCTGATGGTTAGAAACCTTCGTCTAATTTCAAGTCTAAACTTCCTGAGGGCCAGTTTATATCCATTTCTTCTTGTGTCCACATTGGTACTAAGCTTAAATAATTCCTCTCCCTCCCTGGTATTTATCCCTCTGATATATTTATAGAGTGCAATCATATCTCCCCTCAGCCTTCTTTTGGTTAGGCTAAACAAGCCGAGCTCTTTGAGTCTCCTTTCATAAAACAGGTTTTCCATTCCTCTGATCATCCTAGTAGCCCTTCTCTGCACCTGTTCCAGTTTGAATTCATCCTTCTTAAACATGGGAGACCAGAACTGCACACAGTATTCCAGATGAGGTCTCACCAGTGCCTTGTATAACGGTACTAACACCTCCTTCTCTTTACTGGAAATACCTCGCCTGATGCATCCCAAGACCGCATTAGCTTTTTTCATGGCCATATCACTTTGGTGGCTCATAGTCATCCTGTGATCAACCAATACTCCGAGGTCCTTCTCCTCCTCTGTTACTTCCAACTGATGCCTCCCCAGCTTATAACAATAGTTCTTGTTATTAATCCCTAAATGCATGACCTTGCACTTTTCACTATTCAATTTGATCCTATTACTATTACTCCAGTTTACAAGGTCATCCAGATCTTCCTGTATGATATCCCGGTCCTTCTCTGTATTGGCAATACCTCCCAGCTTTGTGTCATCTGCAAACTTTATTAGCACACTCCCACTTTTTGTGCCAAGGTCAGTAATAAAAAGATTAAATAAGATTGGTCCCAAAACCAATCCCCGAGGAACTCCACTAGTAACCTCCCTCCAGCCTGACAGTTCACCTTTCAGTATGACCCATTGTAGTCTCCCCTTTAACCAATTCCTCATCCTTTCAATTTTCATATTGATCCCCATCCTTTCCAATTTAGCTAATAATTCCCCATGTGGAACCGTATCAAATGCCTTACTGAAATCGAGGTAAATTACATCCACTGCATTTCCTTTGTCTAAAAAATCTGTTACCTTCTCAAAGAAGGAGATCGGGTTGGTTTGGCACAATCTACCTTTTGTAAAACCATGTTGTATTTTGTCCCAATTACCATTAAACTCAATGTCCTTAACTATTTTCTCCTTCTTAAAGACTTCTACTAGTCTGAAGGTCACACTCTTCTTTCCTATAAAAAGCAGTTGTAGAGCAAAGATTTCCCCATCCCTACATAGAGTAATAACAAGTATGTGGGATATTAAATGAATGTGTTTGCTTATTATTATCTCACCATTCTCTTTCCTTGCACCTTCTCCTAAGGTCCTCTGTTCACAAGAGTCTTCCTGCTTCCAAAGTCTGATTAGCTTTCACATTCTTCTTTTTGGCGTCTCTGGACATCTATGCTTTGTATTCTCTCTCTGTCCTCCTTATCTCCCGTTTGCAGCTTAGCAGTTATAGCTATCTTCATATTCATTCTCTCCGTGACTTTTCTATCACATTCAGTCAGCCTGTAGAACTAAATTATTAAAGGAAGCTCGAAGTCCACACCCATATGACAAACTATGTGCTGTTTGATTTGGGGCTTCCTAGTCCTTACGTTTTTGGTTCTGTTTGGAGTTGGTGCAGATAATTCCACCTGGAGAGGATACGGGATTGATGAAGTGGATGGATGAGGAATTTGAGCTGCTGGGTTGACGATACCCATATGAACCCCTCTCTGTATTGAAGGAAAGCTCTGAGCATGGCAGAAGTCAAAGCTAGGTCAAGAAGATCTGGGGACCACTGCACAACTATTTAGTGGGAGTCCCCTGCTCCAGGACCCAGGTATAACTTTCACCTAACTGTTCCAGACTCCTATGTGATGCCAGCTGGGGGTTCAGACCCACAGGGACAGGTGGAAAAAAGTAATGTGTTCAGAACTGGCATCTGTTTGTGAAGACCTGGGTTCATTCGACTACTGGCCATTTCCTGTGCCCTTGAGGTAGAGCAAAAGTGTACAGCTCTTCTGGGGTACAGACCAAAAGGTTTCATGAAGGATTTCACAGCTGACTTCCCTAAGCTGGTGTCAGTGCTGCTGTTAGAGTTGTGACGGATTATTGTTCTTGGGCATTTTAATATGAATGAGGACTTAGCTTGGATTGGTCAGAAGGCCGAGAGCTTTGAAAATGTCCATATGCACAGTCTCACCTTTGGGTCTGGTTTGGTGTTTCAGATATTTGGGTCATTCCTGTGGGATGGGCTGACCATCACATCATTGTTGTAAATACAGGGCTACCCACACCCATCTCAGAGCCAGAGTTGGGTTACTCCTTGAGGCTTATGAACGCGATGGATCTCTGTGGTCTGCTCACTGGTGCTGAGGCATACGTCCAACCTCCAGTTTGGTGTTGACCCCATCTCTGACAGCTATCACTAGGGCTTATAAAAGGCTTTCAAGTTCCGGGTTTCTTGCTGTAACTTGGTCATCTTTGGTACCTGCAGGCCACCGCGGTCTAATAGTGATCTTTGAAATTGCTGAGCATAGACTGGAGAGGAGCTGGCTGGGCATTGGATCTTCTTTTGTGCCGAGAGCTGATGCAGACACACAGGAAAGCTTTGACTGAAACCAGAAATGTTGCCTGTCACCAGTCAGACATACCACAAGCAGTGAGCAATCCGATTGCTTCAGACTGACTCCCTCAGCTAGCAGTTCATTCGGCTGATCACTGGGGCAGCATTTAAAACGTTCTTTGTGGATAAGCCAAGTCAGCTGTGGCTGGTCCCCTTTTGATTGTGAGAGTGGGCACTCCTGGCAGATTGATATCCACTGAGTTCTTCTGATTTGGTCTCAGGTGAGGCTGTTTATGGTCTCCTGGGTCCACAGAGACTCCCCACACGTGGCTGTGACCCCGGCCATGTGGGTTGCTTATAGCAAGTAGTGTGGCTGTGATGGAATTAATGATAAGCATGGTCAATGCGTCACATAGTGGGGGCGGGGGGGGGGAATGCTGACCACGCACACATGTAGCCATTCATTCCAGTTCAGTGAACCATCTCTTGAAGCTGCAGCGTTTGCCATTTAACATGCAGACTCAAGCCACCCCTTTGTTCGGGAAAGCGATAGAGAGCGAGGTGACTGGCTATTGAAGGTCAGGTGACCACACCAAAGCCCTGGTTTGGTCTGCCCTGCAGGGGGTGATGTCAGGAATCTCCAAAGAACTAGTGACCTAGCACATAATTGTTACAAACATGACTGCACCTCCCCCAATATTCTACAGCCCCAGAAAGGGGTCACAGACCTACAAGATAGCTGTGAGTTCTAGTCCCTGCTCTTCTACTAACTGCGGTGACTGTTTCTGTACACGTCACAGCCCTTATTCCTAACCATGCCTCGGACTCCTCATTTGCTCCTTTTACAAGGAAGAGAAGTGAAAGACTGCACAGGGTCACTGTCTGCAGAGAGACAACAGCTCCCTGATGGGTCAGACCCACACCTCATCCATCTTGCCACTCTGCTTTGCCGAAAACATTGTCAAATTATGTGCTTCTGTCACTTGCGCTAACAGACTGCGGCTGTCTTGCTTGATTGCATACAGAGTTTATGAGTTTGCTACTGCCACAAGAACAATGGAAGGGATCCCTTAGCTGCAGGCGTAGAGGCTTGCACTTTTACATCCAGAGGCCACAGTTTCCGTCCTGGTAGGTGACCCCGGAAGAGGCATCCATACGGCTATGGCTATGATACAGAGCCTACGCTGGCATATGCTGGTAGAGCTGTGCTGGCATATCCTCCTATTGTAGAAGAGACACATGTTGACCGAAGGAGTTTTTCTGCAAGTGTAGGAACACCACCTCCCTGAGTGACATTTGCTACCTTGACAGAAGCACTGTAGTGCTGATTCATAGAGCCGAAGGCCAGAAGGGACCATCTAGTCTGACCTCCTGTATAACACAGGCCACGGAACTTCCCCAAAGTAATTCCTAGAAAAGATCTGTGAGAAAAACACCCCATCTTGATTTTAAAATTGCCAGTGATGGCGCATCTACCGTGACCCTTGGTAAATTGTTCCAGTGGTTAGTAATTCTCACTGTTACAAATTTATGCCATGTTTCCAGGCTAAATTTGTCTAGTTTCCACTTTCATCCATTGCATTCTGTTATATCTGTGCTGCTGTGACCCTCTCTATATTATTGTGGCAATTACTGTTATACAATTGCAATAAATCTTGTACACTGTATTCCTTGTAAGGTATCAATGGAAACGTGGTAGTCTGCTAAGTATGAACATCCTCTTTAAATCCATGTATCATCATTGTATATGAAGTTGTGAATATTTGCTATATGTTTGCATCTCAAGTATGTTACGCACCTGAGTAACGCCCACAAGACACATTTGCATCGAGGCTGGTCGGCCATGTGTTGATGGCCCATTAAGGAGAATCAGCTCTTCAGTGAGCCCCTCCTGAAGATGTCTCAGAGAGCAGAGAGACACTGGATGCCCCACGACTCAGGAATGGCATGGAAGGACATGTGATCCAAGACTCCATGTTTGTGCCAGTAACTTTCCACGCACCTGGGCTGAGGATATAAAAGTGGAGACTGTGACATTATTTTTTGCCTCTTTCCTGCTCCACATTTCTGGACTGTGATTTCTAACAAAAGAGCTTTGAAGAATGGACTGAGAACCCCAATATTTGGGATGATCTAGAGAGACTTATTACAAACGGGCAGATTTAACTTCACTGCTGATTTTCAAACTCTGAAATCAACTGTAATGTATAGGATTCATTTTAACCTCTTAATAACACACTTCCCTTTTTTAATATTAATAAACCTTTAGATTTCAGTTACTAAAGGATTGGCTACTAACGTGGGTTTTGGGTAAGCTCTTTAATATATTTTGACCTGGGCTGTGCATCTCATTCTTTGGAACTGGAAGAACCTAATAGATGTGATTCTTGGTTTTAATAATCATGTATCACGGAAGTGTGGTTTGTCTGGGTGGTACGTGAGGGGCTAGAGTGCCTGAAGGGGACTGTCTGGGGCTTCATAATAACTAGTATAGTATTTTGGAAGCACACGTTTGGTATTGGCTTGGTGAAATCTTATGATAGAATATACCACTGGTTTGGGGTACATGCCCGGAGTTATGGCAGTCTGACCTGAGATTAGCTTTTTCCCATACAAGGCAGAATGACAATATCTTTCTGTGCTAGACTGAAGAGCCCATTAGTAAACAAATATATTTGTTCCCCATGTAGATACTTATAGACTGCTCAAGTCACCCCTTAACCTTCTCTTCGTTAAGTTAACTAGATTAAATGCCTTGACTCTATCACTGTCAGGCATGATTTCCAATCCTTTAATAATTCTCGTGGCTCTCCGCTGAACCCTCTCCAGTTTATCATTTGCGCCAACTTTTGAATTTGTCTTGAATTGTGGGCACCAGAACTGGACGCGGTATTCCAGCAGCAGTCACAGAAGTGACAAATACAAAGGTAAAATAACATCTCTACTCCGACTTAACAATCCCCTGTTATGCATCTCAGGATCATATTAACTCTTTTGACCACAGTGTCACTTTGTGAACTCATGTTCAGCAGATTATCCATCCCCAGGATAAAGGCCCCAATCCTGTAAATGTGGTCTACATTCTTCGTTCCTAGATGCATATATTTGCATTTAGCTAATTAAAACGCATATTGTTTTCTTGTGTCCAGTTTACCAAGAAATCCAGATTGCTCTGAATCAGTGACCTACTATCTTTGTTATTTACCATTCCCCAATTTTGTATCATCTGCAAACTTTATCAGGGATGATTTTATGTTTTCTTCCAGGTCATTGATAAAACAATTCAATAGTGTAGGGCCAAGAATCAATGTCTGTGGGATCGCACTGGAAACACACCCACTCGATGACAATTCCTCATTTGCAGTTACATTGAGACCTATCAGTTAGCCAGCTTTTAATCCATTTAATGTGTGCTGTGTTATTTTATAGTATTTTAGCTTTTTAATCAAAATGACATGCAGTACCAAGTGAAATGCCTTACAGAAGTCTAAGTATATTAAATCAACCCGATTACCTTATCAATCAAACTTATAATCTCATCAGAAAAGATATCAAGTTAGACAGGATCCATTCTCCATAAACCCCTAAACCATGTTATTTGCATTAATTAGATTACCCTCCTATACCCTGGTCATCTTATTTACCCTTATTAAAAATTTCCACTACATTAGTTTTCTTTCAGTCTTCTTTATTTCAGTCTTTCAGTTCACCAAGCTTTATTGAAAAATCAACATTAATGGTCCCATGAGCTCCTCAACCAGCTCTTTTAAAACTCTTGCATGCAAGTTACCTGGACCTGCTGATTTAAAAATGTCTAAATTTAGTAGCTTGTGTTTAATAGTCTCCAGAGATACTAGTGGAATGGAAATATTGCTATGGTCATCATATAATGAGACTATATCATCTTTTTCCCCAAATACAGAACAGAAATATTTATTGGACAGTTCTGCCTTTTCTGCATTATTATTGATAATTCTACCATTTCCATCCAGTGATGGACCAAATACCATTGTCAGGATTCTTTTTGTTCATAATATATTTTAAAACCCCTTTCTTATTGTCCTTAACTCTGCTGGCCGTAGATTTCGCCTTAGAATCATAGAATATCAGGGTTGGAAGGGACCTCAGGAGGTATCTAGTCCAAGCCCCTGCTCAAAGCAGGACCAATCCCCAACTAAATCATGCCAGCCAGGGCTTTGTCAAGCCTGACCTTAAAAACCTCTAAGGAAGGAGATTCTACCACCTACCTAGGTAACCCATTCCAGCGCTGCACCACCCTCCTAGTGAAAAAGATTTTCCTAAACCTCCCTGTAGTGAGGCGGTGTGGCTCCCCGCCGCCCCGGAGGGGGGAGAGCCCATCCGGAGGCTGGAGTGGGCGGAGCTAGGGAGCTCAGAGCCCGCCCCCCAGAGGGTCAGGCGGCGACCCGGAAGTATAAAGGCTCGCCCTCAGCGCTCAGTAAGGCCCCAGCCGCCGGAGAGACCAGACGTCTCCAGCCTAGCTTGTGGCTGGGAAAACTCCGTGGCCCAGGGCAGCCACCAGGAGCTGCCAGGCCTGCCCTGCGCCCACTATCCGGAGGAGCCGCCAGGCCTGCCGATCAATCCCTGCCCTGACGAACCCATGGTCTTGGATCCCCCAGAGGCTGACACCAGGACCCAGGTAGGCCCCGAGTGGGAGTGTGGAAGTAGCCCGGGGGCAGCCGACCCCAGTCTGGCTGCAGCGCTGCCAGAGCCGATGTCAGTGTGTTGCAGCCAGGATCCCCACTGACTAAGCAGCGGGTCTTCTGCCGCGGCTAGGGCCCCGGGCTGGGACGCAGTGGAGTGGGAGGCCCGTGGGTGGCAGTCTCCCCCTCTACCAGGCCTTTTGAGGCTTGGGGCCTACTATTGTTGCTCAGCCCTGACTGAGGGCCTGAGCTCCGGACTTTGCATTATTGCCCGCCCTGAGCAGGGTCGGGCTTACTGTGCTCTTCCGGTCACAGCAAGAGCTGCCGAGGGAGACCCCCTGGCCGGACGAATTTCCCAAGGTCACCGGTGTGTAGTGAGCTGGTGTGGCTCCCCGCCGCCCTGGAGAGGGTCGAGCCCCGGCAAACTCTTGTACACTCCCCCACTGCAACTTGAGACCATTACTCCTTGTTCTGTCATCTGCCACCACTGAGAACAGTCTAGATCAATCCTCTTTGGAACCCCCCTTCAGGTAGTTGAAAGCAGCTATCAAATCCCCCCTCATTCTTCTCTTCTGCAGATTAAATAACCCCAGTTTCCTCAGCCGCTCCTCATAAGTCATGTGCTCCAGCCCCCTAAGCATTTTTGTTGCCCAACGCTGGACTTTTTCCAATTTTTCCACATCCTTCTTGTAGTGTGGGGCCCAAAACTCGACACAGTACTCCAGATGAGGCCTCACCAATGTCGAATAGAGGGGAATGATCACGTCCCTCGATCTGCTGGCAATGCCCCTACTAATACAGCCCAAAATGCCGTTAGCCTTCTCGGCAACAAGGGCACACTGTTGACTCATATCCAGCTTCTCGTTCACTGTAACCCCTAGGTCCTTTTCTGCAGAACTGTTGCCTAGCCACTCAGTCCCTAGTCTGTAGCAGTGCATGGGATTCTTCCGTCCTAAGTGCAGGACTCTGCACTTGTCCTTGTTGAACCTCATCAGATTTCTTTCGGCCCAATCCTCTAATTTGTCTAGGTCCCTCTGTATCCTATCCCTACCCTCCAGCGTATCTACCACTCCTCCCAGTTTAGTGTCATCTGCAAACTTGCTGAGGGTGAAATCCACACCATCCTCCAGATCATTAATGAAGATATTGAACAAAACCAGCCCCAAGACTGACCCTTGGGGCACTCCTCTTGAAACCGGCTGCCAACTAGACATGGAGCCATTGATCACTACCCTTTGCTTCCTTTATCAAATTTCTACAATTCCTAACTTCTGATTTATATTTATTACTAGCAGTTCCCCCTTTCTTCCATTTGTTATATATTATTTTTTATTTTTTTTATAGCTGTCTTCACTTTTCTTCTAAACCAGGTCAGTTTTTAACCAGTATGGCCTTCTGCCTTGATTGTGGGATTATGGCTTTTTGGGCATCTATTAAGCAATTCTTAAATGACTCCCAATGACCTTTCACATTTTTCTGATTAAATTCTTCCTCCCAACTGATATGGCTCATATTTGTTTTCAGTTTTGTGAAACTGGCCCTATTAAAGCACCAAGCATATCTATATCTTTCTATCTATCTAGATAATTGGTCTGGACTTTATTCCACTTGCACGTCATAAAGGTGATCAAGTCATGACCACTTGCACCTAAGCTACCATTAACTTTTAGTTTCCTGATCAGTTCCTCTTTATCTGATAAGACAAAATCTAATATAGAATTCTCCCATGTTGGCTGTATCCCTTTTAGAGTTGGGAAATTATCGTCTCTAATATTTAGAAATGCCACAGATGTTTTAGTATATCTCACTCAACTTGAAGTCCCCCATGATCACATGTGACAGAAAATACCCCTGTATTCATATTACAACAGTGTGTGGAATAATCTTTGTACAAAAGCATTTCTTGAAGCAGTCTGACTTGGGCTCACAGGGTTTGGACATGCAGGCTCGGGCAGGAGCCCAGGCTCTGAGACCTAGTGAGTGGGGAGAGTCCCAGAGCCCAGGCTCCAGCCCGAGCCTGAACATCGACACTGCAATTTTATAGCCCTGCAGCTGCCCCGGGCCAGCCGCCAGTGTTTAATTGCGTTGTAGATACAGCCTCTGAGGTCACTGGCGCAGCACTTTTAGCCTGGGTGGCTGATATCACATCTCACCATGACTCTAGGGTTTAATTATTGTAATTTCCCTCTTCATGGGGCTCTCGGGAGGGCTGTTCCATTGCTTGCAGCCCATTCAGAGTGCAGCTGCATGGTTACCCAATGGTTTGATCTATTAGATCATGTTCTGCACAACCTGTTTTCTTTATCTACGTGGGTAAATTTCTCAGAGCTTTTAAATCTAGAACACAAAGGAAGAACAAAATGCCTGGATGTTAGACTGGAAGTTAGACACATTCAGACTAGAAATAAAATGTAAATTTTTAACAGGGATGGTGATTAACCCCTGGAACAACTAACCATGGCTCGTGGTGGACTCTTCATCCCTTGGAGTCTTTACATTAAGCTTTGATGTCTTTTTCTAAAAGATCTGCTCTAGTTAAACCAGAAGTTCTTTGGCTGGATGCAGGAATCCCTGGGTGAGGGTCTCTGACCTGTGAAATGTAGACGGTCAGACTAGGTGATCATAATGGTTCCTTCTGGCCTTAAAATCCGTTCATCGATGAATGATTCTTTATACTGCATGCTTATGAAGTGCAGCATTGACTTTACATTGGAATTACTGTTTTTTAAAGGCCTTAGCTGTGCTTGTCTTGGTTTACGTTGAGGATATGCTCTGTAGGCCTTGCATTGCTTTGTACACACTAGCTGCGTTCTAGGATTCCGCTACCACACTAAAGGCAGCAGACCACAGAACTTTCCCTGGGATGGGCCCTGAACTGGATCTTATTTTGTTGTACATCAGCCTGAGTGTTTTGTATATTATTATTTTATACCTGCATGTGTGTGTTCAGGTTCCATGACTGCGGATACAAATCAGGTGACTGTGCACACAAATGTCTGTTTAGACACCTAATAGGCCCTTTGTACGTTCACCTTGCACATATGGTTGTGTTATTACTAGGGCCCTACCAAATTCACGGTCCATTTTGGTCAATTTCACAGCCATAGGATTTTAAAAATGGTAAATTTCATGATTTCAGCTATTTAAATCTGAAATTTCATGGGGTTGTAATTGTAGAGATCCTGATCCAAAAAGGAGTTGGGGGGAGGGCATCCACAAGGTTATTGTACGGGGGGTTGCGGTCCTGCTACCCTTACCTCTGTGCTGCTGCTGGCGGCGGTGCTGCCTTCAGAGCTGGGCTGCTGGAGAGCGGCAGCTTCTGGCCGGGATCCCAGCTCTGAAGGCAGAGCCGCCGCCAGCAGCAGCGCAGAAGTAAGGATGGCATGGCATGGTGTTGCCACCCTTATTTCTGTGCTGCTGGTGGCAGGGTGCTGCTTTCAGAGCTGGGCGCCCAGCCAACAGCTGCCACTCTGTGGCCGCCCAGCTCTGAAGGCAGCACAGAAGTAAGGGTGGCAATACCGCGACTCCCCCCAAAATAACCTTGTGACCCCCCCTGCAACTCCCGTTTGGGTCAGGACCCCCAATTTGAGAAACACTGGTCTCTCCCGTGAAATCTGTATAGTAGGGGCGGCCAACCTGAGCCTGAGAAGGAGCCAGAATTTACCAATGTACATTGCCAAAGAGCCACAGTAATACATCAGCAGCCCCCCATCAGCTCCTGACCTCCAGCCCCCAGCACCTCCCGCTCGCCGGCAGCCCCACTAGTAAGTGCCTCCTGCCGGCCGCAATTAGCTGTTTCGCATGTGCAGGAGGCTCTGTGGGGGACGGGGAGGAGCGAGGGCATGGCAGGCTTGGGGAAAGGGGTGGAGTGGGGGCAGGGCCTGTGGCAGAGCCAGGGGGTTGAGCAGTGAGCACCCCCCCCCCCACGGCACACTGGAAAGTTGGCATCTGTAGCTCCAGCCCCGGAGTCAGCGCCTATGCAAGGAGCCGCATATTAACTTCTGAAGAGCCGCATGCGGCTCCGGAGCCACAGGTTGGCCACCCCTGCTGTATAGTATAGGGTAAAACCACACAAGAGACCAGATTTCACAGTCCGTGACGCGTTTTTCATGGCTGTGAATTTGGTAGGGCCCTAGTTATTACATATGCAAATATCATCACACAGATTTTCAAGCTCGACTCACAGGTTTCCTTCTTCAAACATTTTGTCGTAAAAGTCAGAAGCTGATTTTTCTATAGTGCAGGCAGAGCAAATTCCCTGTACCCTCATCTCCTGTCCTTTTACATCCGCATAAGTGACTTGCTCAGGGTCACACCGTGATTCTGTGGCAGAGTCCGGATCAGAGCCCAGGATGCCTCACTGGTGCCTCTGTGCTTTAGTTACAATATCATCCTCCCTGCATGGGCAAATAGACATCATTGTCACTCACCTCCACACTCCCTCACACATCGCACTCCCGCTCCCAGATACAATACACACACACACACCCCTCTATTCACACTCATACTAACATGCACACACCTCCAGACACAAACACTGATGCACATCCACAGCCACCCACCCACACGGGCCTCTCCCGCCGCCAGCAGCACTAGCCTGGGTCCTGTGTCTGCGCTTCCTCGTCGTGCCTCCTGAGTTGGTTCATGTGGCTCCTCTGAGATGCCGCCTCAGTGCAGTGAGTTTGTGAATGTGACACATCATTCAATAGCCTCCACCATACACCACTCTGTTACCATGGCAACTACCTCCTTAGCCCTGTTCTGGGGCTCCTCTGGGCTGCCTGATATTCACCTTGACACCTTGGCAGAGACCTCGGGGGACAGACTTTAAGTCTTAAGGCACCTTGCACTTGTCAGGCTGGTGTGATTCCTTCCCTCATGGATCTGTACGTGCCATCGGGCTTGAGAGAGGATTCAGCACCTCTCCGATTCCTGCCCAGCCCCCTCGGCACCTGCCAGGCCAAGCCCGAGGATGGGCAGAGGCCTGGGCCGCTCCACTGTCAAAGCTGGGGTCTCAGTGCTCCCGCCTGGGGGGTGGGGGGAGGGCTGGGCAGATGTGAGCAGCGCGGACATCAAGCCTAGAAACGCTGACGCGGGTGAATGGGCTTGGTTCTATTTCCACGCTCTGGTCCATTGCCTCCCCATCGCTGTTGTACTCTGGAGCCTTCACCTCCCCCCGTTTAGCTAGTCAGCTGGACAGCCTCCTGGGCCTCCCTTTGATGCACCTTTGAGCCTGGTAGCACAGCCCTTGCTCCAGCCTTGTTTAAATGATGTTTTCTGAGGACATTTTTCTCATTTCTTTTCTGCCTCTGCCCCTGGCCTCTGGATCCAGTTTCACCTGATGATGTATTCAATGCCCTGCGCCCCCAGCCCCAAACTGGAACTGTCACAAGGGGTATGCACAGCCTCTTCAGAGCTCTGAACCCAACTGGTTAGCTCCACTGGGACGAAGCAGCACCTAGACCCTTTCCTTTCGGCCAAGCACAGGGTTCATTAGGAAGAGAGATGCAGTGGGCATAGTTGGCACCTATGTGGTGGGAAGGAAACATGTCATCAGGTGCCCTTAACTGCCTCCCCTGCCCTCTGACTTCTAAGGCTAAAGATGCCTTCAGCTGCATAGTGCTAATTTATCTGTAGATCTCAAAGGTGGGTATATAGGAGTAGCCCCATTTCACAGACACTATAGCCAAACACAAAGTGTGTTGTGTTGAAAACTACTGAAATGGCAAGCCATCCCTTTAAATGCTCAGAGGTTTTCCTGGTCCTGCTGGCAGGCTAGGAAGCACTGTAGGAAAGCATGTGATCTGGGCCTAGAAGCAGCCAGTTTGTAGCCAGCCTAGAGTAAGGTGGGGTGAGTTGTGTCTCTCTCTTTTGGGGAGCAGCCTGCTCTCGTGTGCTCTCTGTTTTTCGGTTCTTTTGTGTAACCATTCCAAATTCTAAGAAATAAAGTCATGTTACATTGCAACCTTCCAGCAAGACTGTTTCTGTTTTTAGAAAACTTCGGTTTGTGTATGTTGTGGAGCATGACACAGATTTGCTGTGATTCTGAAAGGCAGCATGGCTGTGGAAGAGACCTGGATCTGGGTTCCTTTCCCAGCTCTGCTCTGCTAGAAATGCCTCACGTGCAGCCTCTTAGTTACCTCATCAGTAATATGAAGATAATGATACTTGCCTACTGCCTAGGGTAGAGTTATGAGGGCTGACTTGATAATAAAATCTGTTAGATGCACAGAATTATTAACAGCAGTCAGTCCAAAAGGTAAGAGCTAAACCCATGTTCTCCTGGCACCCAGCCCACTGCACCACTCTTAGGCCAGGCAGTTTTTGGAGGCAAATTTGTTTTGCCTGTGTCTTGTCTGGAGTCCTTGATCCATGCATAGCACAAGCATGTGATGCAAGAAGCTCAGCTGAACCCGGGAGCATGCTCAGTGCAGTGGGAACATTCAGAAAACAATGAGCAAACATATAAGTTCTTGGGAGCATGCACAAATGGTGATTTTCTGCAGCTTATAACTCAAGCGTACTTGGGTAGACTTACACAGGTACTGCAAAGGCCATGTACCTGCTTCCACAGCTCTCTCCTTGCCAAATTTCAGGGTTGTACTCCAAACCCCAGGGCATAGGTGCTGACTTCTAATGGCGCCGGTGGGTGCTCGACCTCCCTCTCTGCCCTTGGCCCCGCCCTGACTCCATCCCTACCCTGCCCCCTCCTGCCCCCATTACAACTCCTTCCACAAATCCCTGCCCCGGCCCCGCCTCTTCCCCGCCTCCTCCCCTGAGTGCGCCACGTTCCTGCTCCCTCCCGGACCTTGCTACAGCTGTTTGGCGGTGGCAAGCGCTGGGAGGGAGGGAGGAGCGGGGACACGGCGCGCTCAGGGGAGGAGGCGGAGGAGGAGGTGAGGCAAGCCAGGGCGGGGCACTTGGCTGCTGGCAGAGCACCCACTAATTTTTCCCTGTGGATGCTCCAGCCCCGGAGCACCCACGGAGTCAGCGCCTATGCCCAGGGCTGCTACAAGTGTTCAAACAAACAAAGATTTTGGAAAACTGAACTACCTATTCTTCGTTAGCCTCCTTCTCGCAAATGGCTGAACGCTGGCTGTTATGTGGGTGTTGCTCTTTGTCTGTGATCAAACTTCAAAAATCCTAATTCCCTCTGGAGACAGACTCTGCCCTTGCTCCAAAAACTCCCTGCGATGTGAAGAAGAATTCCACAGGCAGCGCCTTTTCACACCAGCTGTGAGGGCAAGCAGGCGGGGTCAGGTACTTGCTTGGGAGATGGGAGACCCAAGTCCTTGTCCCAGCTCTGAATCGGCAGAACTGGAGCTCGAAGCTGGGGCAGCACATCTGGGCTAGTCAGAGGCAGGGCTCTCTCTGTTTGTTTGGGCTCATTTTCCTTCTGAATGAAAATAAATATTGAAACTAGGGCTGTCAAGCAATTAAAAAAATTAATTGCGATTAATGGCGCTGATAAACGATAATAGAATACCATTTATAGAAATATTTTTGGATGTTTTCCACATTTTCAAACATATTGATTTTAATTACAACACAGAATACAAAGTGGACAGTGCTCACTTTATATTTATTTTTTATTATAAATCTTTGCACTGTAGAAATAAAAGAAATGGTATTTTTCAATTCACTTAATACAAGTACTGTAGTGCAATCTCTTTTTCGTGAAAGTTGAAATTACAAATGTAGAATTATGTACAAAAATAACTGCATTCAAAAATAAAACAACGTAAAACTTTAGAGCCTACAAGTCCACTCAGTCCTACTTCTTGTTCAGCCAATCATGCAGACAAACAAGTCTGTTTACATTTGCAGGAGATAATGCTGCCCGCTTCTTGTTTACAATGTCACCAGAAAGTGAGAGCAAGTGTTCACATGGCACTTTTGTAGTCAGCGTTGCAAGGTATTTACATGCCAGATGTGCTAAAGATTCATATGTCCCTTCATACTTCAATCACCATTACAGAGAACATGTGTCCGTGCCGATGACAGGTTCTGCTCAATAACGATCCAAAGCAGCGCAGACCGACACATGTTCATTTTCATCATCTGAGTCAGATGCCACCAGCAGAAGGTTGATTTTCTTTTTTGGTGGTTCAGGTTCTGTAGTTTCCGCATCGGGGTGTTGTTCTTTTAAGTCTTCTGAAAGCATGCGCCACACCTCGTCCCTCTCAGATTTTGGACGGCATTTCAGATTCTTAAACCTTGGGTCGAGTGCTGTAGCTATCTTTAGAAATCTCACATTGGTACCTTCTTTGCGTTTTGTCAAATCTGCAGTGAAAGTGTTCTTAAAACGAACAACATGCTGGGTCATCATGCGAGACTGCTATAACCTGAAATATATGGCAGAATGTGGGTAAAACACAGAACGGGAGACATGCAATTCTCCCCCAAGGAGTTCAGTCACAAATTTAATTAACATTTTTTTTTAACGAGCGGCGTCAGCATGGAAGCATGTCCTCTGGAATGGTGGCCAAAGCATGAAAAGGCATAAGAATATTTAGCATATCTGGCATGTAAATACCTTGCAATGCCGGCTATAAGAGTGCCATACAAACATCTATTCTCACTTTCAGGTGACACTGTAAATAAGAAGCAGGCAGCATTAGCTCCTGTAAATGTAAACAAACTTGTTTGTCTTAGCGATTGGCTGCACAAGAAGCAGGACTGAGTGGACTTGTAGGCTCTGAAGTTTTACATTGTTTTGTTTTTGAGTGCAGTTATGTAACAGAAAAAAATCTACATTTGTAAATTGCACTTTCACGACAAAGAGATTGCACTACAGTACTTGTCTGAGGTGAATTGAAAAATACTATTCCTTTTATAATTTTTACGGTGCAAATATTTGTAAGAAAAATAATATAAAGTGAGCACTGTACACTTTGTATTCTGTGTTGTAATTGAACATAAGAATGGCCATACTGGGTCAGACCAAGGGTCCATCTAGCCCAGTATCCTGTCTTCCGACAGTGACCAGTGCCAGGTGCCCCAGAGGGAATCAACAGAACAGGTAATCATCAAGTGATCCATCCCCTGTCGCCCATTCCCAGCTTCTGGCAAACAGAGGCTAGGGAAACCAATCCTGCCCATCCTGGCTAATAGCCATTGATGGACCTATCCTCCATGAATTTATCTAGTTCTTTTTTGAACCCTGTTATGGTCTTGGCCTTCACAAGCTCCTCAGGCAAGGAGTTCCACAGGTTGACTGTGCATTGTGTGAAGAAATACTTCCTTTTATTTGTTTAAAACCTGCTGCCTATTAATTTCATTTGGTGACCCCTAGTTCTTGTGTTATGAGAAGTAGTAAACAACACTTCCTTTTCTACTTTCTCCACACCAGTCATGATTTTATAGACCTCAATCAAACCTCCCCTTAGCCCCAGTCTTATTAATCTCTCCTCATACGGAAGCCATTCCATACCCCTAATCATTTTTGTTGCCCTTTTCTGAACCTTTTCCAATTCCAATTGAAGTCAATATATTTGAAAATGTAGACACACCTCCAAAATATTTAATACATTTCAATGGGGATTCTATTGTTTACCAGTGTGATTAAAATGCGATTAATCGCGATTCATTTTTTTTTGAGTTAATCACGTGAGTTAACTGCGATTAATCAGCAGCCCTAATTGAAACCTTGAAATTTTTTGCAGAACCAAATTCGTTGTTTTCTGGCCAGCGCTAGCAGCAGAACCTCTGATCTCTGAGGCCTGCGCCACTCCCAGAGCCGCTCTCAACAAGCTGTTCCTGGAGCTGTGACTGTGAATAATGCCCTGAATTCTTGGGGAGCTCCAGGGGATTGGAGGGTTCATCTGCCCCAGGCTGGTGACACCTCTGCCTGCTGACTGGCAGTGCCTGCGATCATGGGTGACGGGTAGCATAGGCAGGGGAAGGCTGTGCCTCTCCAAACAGCCTGGCATGGCCCGGCCCACGCTCTGACCCCAGGCTCCCTCCTGCCTGCTTCCAGGTCCCTTCTGGCTCTTCTGTGGCCAAAAGGCTGGGGCCAGTGCACACAAGGCCTGGGGCTAGGGGGGGCTGGGGCTGAGGCCACGCTGCACGCCCGTCCGTCCACCCAGCGCTGGGAGTGCGGGGACCGTGCCCCCGACCCAGCGCTCCAGGGCCGGGGTGCTCCGGCCATGCTGCCTGCCCAGCGCGCTGGGGCTGGGGACGTGGGTGTGTGTGTCTATGCCGGTGGGGGAGGGGGCAGGAGGGAAGGGGTGGGGCCTTGGGCAGAGGGAGAGGGGCTGGGGGCTAGCCTCTCCCAACGGCACATTCACCCATCGCCCATGCCTGTGATGTGGCCTGTGAAGGACACCGTGTCCACGGGGAGGCTGAATGACTGAAGACAGACCTGTTCTCATAGCAACAGCATCGACGATCAATAACACACATGGAGCAGGCATGTCCTGGCACACTTCCCAACAGCCCCAGCCCCCGGCAGGAGCCTTGGAAAGCCAGCTGCACTCAGCTAGAAGAAAGGTTAGAGAATAGCCAATGCGCTGACAAAGCATCCAGAACAAATCCAACTGCATCTCATGCCCTCCTTCCCCCAGGGCCTAACAATGAGCCAAGGTCTGGAGAGCCAGCTGGGATGGAAATCTAGGTGTATCTGCTGCAGCCAGGGCACCACTGACTGATTGTGGCGTGACATGTACCCCAAGGGGTAGGACTGGCAAGGAGACTTCCAGAAACAAGGGCAATCCCCTGTGCCAGGGCACAGGCTATGCTGACAGGATAGAGAGAATCACAGCAGTGAAAGCTCAGTTCATCACTCCCATCAGCCAGTGCCTGGCTGGGCCCTACATTCTCCTCTGCCCTGTCCTGCCTAGCGGCTAGTGGCCTCCCCTCCACCCCCTTAGAGGCAATTCCTCGGCTAGCATGATCTCACTTCCAGGGAGATTTTCCTAGTGTTTAGCCTAGATATTCCTTCGCCTATTTCAATCCCATGACTCCACATAGCAACCCTGCTCCCCTGAGTGTGTGAACCCTTCTACTGTGTGTAGATGTATGACCACTCCCCCCAACACACTCTCACCATCCCTGGTGTAACCAAGCTACGGAGATGGTCAGTTCTTTTGATCATTCCTCTTCAACCCTGTCTCCTGCCTCTCAATCATTTTTGTTGCATTTCTGCAAACGCCTGTTTCTGGAGCAGGTCACACCTCTTACCGGTGTTGTTTCGGGCTCTCTGCAGACTCCCGTGGGCATCACTGCATCAGACCCACTAGGGTCATTTATTCCAAGGTTTTCTCGGTCACCAAAAGGGCTAGAACCACTTCTTTTAAAAACGGAAAGTTGAGATTCTGCAGCATGGCAAGGGGTGAATAGTGAACCCTTGCTGATCTTAAACGCAAAAAAGAAGCTTACAAGAAGTGGAAACTTGGACAAATGACCAGGGAGGAATATAAAACTATTGCTCAGGCATGCAGGAGTGAAATCACGAAGGCCAAATCACACTTGGAGTTGCAACTACCAACAGATGTTAAGAGTAACAAGAAGCGTTTCTTCGGGTATGTTAGCAACAAGAAGAAAGTCAAGGAAAGTGTAGGCCTCTTACTGAATGAGGGAGGCAACCTAGTAACAGAGGATGTGGAAAAAGCTAATGTACTCAATGCTTTTTTTGCCTCTGTCTTCACGAACAAGGTCAGCTCCCAGACTGCTGCACTGGGCAGCACAGCATGGGAAGGAGGTGACCAGCCCTCTGTGGAGAAAGAAGTGGTTCAGGACTATTTAGAAAAGCTGGACGAGCACAAGTCCATGGGGCCGGATGCGCTGCATCCGAGGGTGCTAAAGGAGTCGGTGGATGTGATTGCAGAGCCATTGGCCATTATCTTTGAAAACTCATGGCGATCGGGGGAGGTCCCGGATGACTGGAAAAAGGCTAATGTAGTGCCCATTTTTTAAAAAGGGAAGGAGGAGGATCCGGGGAACTACAGGCCAGTCAGCCTCACCTCAGTCCCTGGAAAAATCATGGAGCAGGTCCTCAAGGAATCTATTCTGAAGCACTTAGAGAGGAAAGTGATCAGGAACAGTCAGCATGGATTCACCAAGGGCAAGTCATGCCTGACTAACCTAATTGCCTTCTATGAGGAGATAACTGGGTCTGTGGATAAGGGGAAAGCAGTGGATGTGTTATTCCTTGACTTTAGCAAAGCTTTTGATATGGTCTCCCACAGTATTCTTGCCAGCAAGTTAAAGAAGTATGGGCTGGATGAATGGACTATAAGGTGAATAGAAAGATGGCTAGATTGTCGGGCTCAATGGGTAGTGATCAACGGCTCCATGTCTAGTTGGCAGCCGGTATCAAGCGGAGTGCCCCAAGGATCGGTCCTGGGGCCGGTTTTGTTCAATATCTTCATTAATGATCTAGAGGATGGTGTGGACTGCACTCTCAGCAAGTTTGCAGATGACACTGAACTGGGAGGAGTGGTAGATATGCTGGAGGGTAGGGATAGGATACAGAAGGACCTAGACAAATTAGAGGATTGGGCCAAAAGAAATCTGATGAGGTTCAACAAGGACAAGTGCAGAATCCTGCACTTAAGACAGAAGAATCCCATGCACTGCTACAGACTAGGGACCGAATGGCTAGGCAGCAGTTCTGCAGAAAAGGACCTAGGGGTTACAGTGGACGAGAAGCTGGATATGAGTCAACAGTGTGTCCTTGTTACCAAGAAGGCTAACGGCATTTTGGGCTGTATAAGTAGGGGCATTGCCAGCAGATTGAGGGACGTGATCATTCCCCTCTATTCAACATTGGTGAGGCCTCATCTGGAGTCCTGTGTCCAGCAAAACGGGGGGTGAGTGCAAGGAACCCATGGCTGGAATGGCAGGGGCTGCCGTTGGGGCGCCAGGGGCATTGGCAGAGCTCTGGGAAGTGGAAGCTATCACAGCCCCTGCCTGCTTGCATTATTCTTGGCTCCAGCCTGTTCTTGGTCTCTCTCACTTCCTTAAGCAGAGCACTGAAGAACTACCACTAATTCCCCTCTCCCCCTCAAAATGAAAAGTTCCAAAAAGCCCAAACCCTGGGAAGGTTTCTGTGCTTTTAACGAGGCCTTTTCTGTTGCTTGTTAGAGAAACAGGAGAGACCCAAAGGGCGACTTTGAAATGCAGCCTTTGAAAAGCCTGAGTTGCACATGCTGGCGCGCGACCTGCCTGGGCTCCAGCACTGTAGAAGAAAAGGCCTGTGAGGAACCTGCCGTGGGGAGGACCAGGCCAGGTCACTCTTTGTCAGAATCCTCCCAGGGCTTCAGCTAGCAGCTTCAGATGCTTCTGTGTCGCTTAGTTTTAAATCAGCCTGTTTTCAAGGTCTATTTTTAATCCTCCATAGCCAGCAGGATTCCAGAGCTGGGGCAGGTGGGAAGGAAGGGGCCCAAGGAAATGTGTGAACGATGCTCTTCACACACCAAGGAGAGAGTCAATCAGAGACATAAATGGCTCTCTCTTGTCAATCCCTAGCGCATTGGTTCCCAAACTGGGGGGGCGCGCGCCTCCCGGGGGGGCTGAAGAAATTCTAAGGGGGGGCGCGAGGCTGTGAAATTTTCATAACGAAAAAAAATTTATCAGCGTAAATTCTTTTATGTATTTATTTTATTTATTTATTTAATAGACAAACAGACAATCAGTTATACATATACTGTATATATAATAACTATTCATAAAATTATGAATAATATAGTAATAATAATAATATAATACAGGCCTATATTATTTAACTACAATAAAGTATTAACAATCTTCTCGTTTTTGATTATGAATATAAGTAGACAAGAATAAAGGTATTACATAAAGTACAATAATAATAAAAATACAACTATAAATAAAAGTATATAACTGCAATGTTTTCAAATTTCATACCACAAAATGCGAATATTTTTTATTTTTTTGCCTTTCAATGTGTAGGAGTGCTCTTTTGGTCGATGGGGAGGCCAAAGAACGATGTAGAAAGCAATGGAACTTTTTAAAACTTCCTAGTTCGCTCGCGAGAATGTTCGAGATTGTTCTATCGTGGGAGTGGTTACCTCCACCACTCACCATGCAAGACCAGCTACCTGCCGGACTGGTGGTGGGGTATATATAGGGCAGCACACGTCTGTACGTAATAGTAGTAGTAAATAAACGTTCGCGATAACTCAAATTAACTTGCGTCCATTATTATTCATGAATCAGGACATTTATTTTTATAGATTTTTTTATTAGTATATTATGGCCGCGGTTAAGAAAAGGAAGTATGATAAAGATTACATTACATATGGTTTCACTGTCATGGAAAAAAATGGGATCGATCATCCTCAATGCATAGTATGCCACGCAGTTCTCAGCAATGATGCCTTGAGACCTAGTCGTCTTGAGTGACACTGGACAAAGAACCACAGCACTTTGAAAGACAAACCAAAAGAGTTTTTTCCTGCTAAACTTCAAAATTTAAAACGCATGAAGCTGGACACTACTGGAGCTTTTCATCAAGCGTCGGCCAAAGTGGTAGAAGCATCTTATGAACTGTCATTGCTCATCGCTAAAGCCAAGAAAGCACACATAATAGGAGACACTCTTGTGAAGCCTTGCTTGTTGAAAGCAGCTGATATTGTGCTTGGTGCCAAAAGCAAGAAAAAGTATCAGAAATTTCGCTTTCTGACAATTCCATGAAATGTCGCATCGATGACATGGTGAAAGATCTAAAACTTCAAGTTGTGGAGGCAGTGAAAGCTTCTCCTTTTTTTGCAATTCAGTGCGACGATACCACTGATGTAGCACAATGCTGTCAGTTGCTCGTCTATGTTAGATTAATTAATGATGGAACTGTGAAAGAAGAACTGCTTTTTTTGGAAGGAATTGATGACCACATCAAAGGCTTCTGATGTTATGAAAACGGTTTCTGACTTTTTTGAAGAAAATGGACTTTCATGGGAAAAACTGTTTGGTGTATGCACAGACGGTGCTCCAGTGATGCTTAGCTCTCCCTCTGGATTTGTGATATTGGTGAAAGAAAAAAATCCCGCCATAACCACAACTCACTGTGTCATACACAGACAACCGTTGGCTGCTAAAACCCTTCCAGATGACCTACGTGACTCGTTGAATTTGGCCATCAAAGTTGTGAATTTTGTGAAGAACAACGCTTTAAATACGAGACTTTTTGCAGCTCTTTGCGCGGATTTGGGAGCAGATCATAAAATTCTTTTGTTTCACATGGCGGTACGATGGCTTTCCAAAGGGAACATGCTTTCGAGATTTTTCAAACTGAAAGACAAAGTGGAAATTTTCCTCAAGCAACAGAAAAACGTTTCAACTTTCACTGGCATACCTCGTGGACATTTTTGAATCTTTGAACAATCTCAATTTGAAGCTGCAAGGAAAGAACGCTGCAAACTTTATAGCGCACCATGATGCCATCAAAGCGTTTATGGAAAAAAACAAGCTTTGGAAACGTTGAACGCAAGGTCAGACACCTAACTTTTTGTCTTTTCCAACATTTTCATCACTGGCTGAAAATGAAGGTTTCCAAGAATTTTGTAAAGAGGATGCGAAGAACAAAATTGTGTTTCATCTGGACTGCCTTGCTGACGAATTCATCCGCTATTTTCCAGACAACTTTTCTGGCAACCCCGTTCATAAATTAGCACATAATCCATTCAACGTTGATGTCAATTCATTGCCAGAAGTATTGCAAGAACAAGTACTCAAAATGAAATACGATTCAAGTGTGAAAGATATTTTCAAAAACTTAAGCCTGGAGGAATTTTGGATAAAATATTTCCCAATTTACCCGAAAGTTGGAGAAGAAGTGCTACATATTATTCTTCCGTTTTTGTCGACGTACCTCTGTGAAAAAAGCTTTTCAAGTTTAGTCATAATAAAAACGAAACAAAGGAATCACCTGGATGTCGAAAACAATTTGCGTTGCGCACTTTCATCTTTCAAACCTAGGATTTCCCAACTCGTGAAGAAAATGCAGCATCATCTTTCACATTAAATGCATTTTCTTTATGCTATTTCTTATTTTAAATTATATTTTTATTAAAGTTTTGTGCCAAGAAAAACTATTAGGGCTTATTTTTAATTTTAAATACAAAATTTTATACCAAGTTTTTGTGTTTATTTTTAATTTTAAATTACGAATTGGATTTGTTAAAAGAGGGTTGGATGATGGTAAAGGAGAGGTGGGGGCATGAGGGTTTCTTGAAAATTAAAAAGGGAGCGTGATGCCAAAAAGTTTGGGAACCAATACCCTAGCGTCTGGGGCTGACTGAGGGGGATTGGGATGGGAGGAGTTGGGGGAGGGGATATGTGCCTGAGACAGGCTGAGAGGGGCAGCTTGCCTTGGCCATTGTCACTTGACACCAGCCCCACTCCCCTACCCCCATCAGCCCTTAACTGGCACAACAGGCATTAGTTCTGCCTTGGGCGTGTGCACACCTGTGTCTGGGCATGGCATGGCGCACCTGCACATGAGCGTCCGGGCATGGCATGGCGTAACTGCACATGAGTCCCATGAGTTCATTCTGTTGTTTAAAGAAAAGTTTCATTTGATCAGTTTTAAATCTGCTGCTTTTCACTTTGCCTGGGAGTGGGAGAGTCCCTCAATCTTGTAGTAGGAGTGACCAACCTATAGGCTTTCTCCCATTGTATTGTGTAGGTCTCTCGTGGTCCCTCTTAGTCACGTCTTTCTGAACTATACAGACCTCACCTTCCTGTCTCTTGTCTATGGGACTCTTCCCAGGCACCTCTCTATGCCTGCCGCATCCTTTTTGAGGCCAGGTCTACACTACAGACCTATATCGCTACAACTACATCACTCAGGGGTGTGAAAAATCCCTAGTTATAGCGCCCCCTCCCCCCACGTAGACAGCACGATGCCAATGGGAGGGCTCCTCCTGTTGGCATAGCTACCGCCTCTCGGGGAGGTGGATTAACTACGCCGACGGGAAACGCTGCGCCGATGCAGGGTTTTCAGTATAGACCTGCCCTGAGATGTGCGGCCTGGCACCATGCGCTAGATTCTAGGGTTGTGTGCCAGTGATTTGTATCACAATAGAATATTTACAGAGCTTGCTTTATCCCTTTCTTAACACAGCCCAGCTCCTTGTTAAGTTGCTGCCCACTGAGCAGATACTCTCGCTGAGCCTCCATTCACCCCCACCCCCACATAGAAACCAAAGAGCAGGGTCAGAGGAAGCCCTGTGAGCAGGGCCGGCTCCAGGCACCAGCTTAACAAGCAGGTGCTTGGGGCGGCCAAGGGAGAGGGGTGGCATGTGCGGCAATTCGGGGGCGGCAGGTCCCTCACTCCCTCTAGGAGCGAAGGACCTGCCGCCGAACTGCCGCCGCCGATCGCGGCTTTTTTTTTTTTTTTTTCCCCCAATTGCCGCCGCCGGTTGCGATTGCGATCGCGGTTTTTTGTGTTTTTTTTTGCTTGGGGCGGCAGAAATGCTGGAGCCGGCCCTGCCTGTGAGCTTTACGCATCTCTACCAGGGACTGACGACCACATGGAAGGACAAGCACTCCGAAACATCACTCCAGCTCAGACTCACATGGGCATAGGAGGCTTGGAAACACTACTGCATTCGAATTCAGTGCTGAGAACACTGCAAGGCAGACAGGCAGCACCTTCTGGACACGCAACTGACCATGCTCCAGCTGTGTGCTTGCGACCAAAGCTGGCTCATGACCAGGTTTTCATCATCCGCTAAACATGTCAGGCCCCTCAGACATTCCAGACCCCAAATCAGGGGAATACATTAAGATGTTCACACGGTTTAGAGAGAGGATTTGCTTGGTGAAGCACACACCCTGCCTTTGCTTAGCCTGCAGTCCTGCTGTTTGCATGAGCTGGGGTAGCCCTGACTGCAGCAGGTTTTCTGAGTGGGGCAGTGAACATCGAGTGATCCAACCAGAGAGAGGGGTACAGAGGGAAGTGATTATTCCCCTCTATTCGACACTGGTGAGGCCACATCTGGAGTATTGTGCCCAGTTTTGGGCCCCTCACTACAGAAAGGATGTGGACTAATTGGAGAGAGTCCAGCGGAGGGCAACGAAAATGATTAGGGGGCTGGGGCACACGACTTATGAGGAGAGGCTGAGGGAACTGAGCTTATTTAGTCTGCAGAAGAGAAGAGTGAGGGGGGATTTGATAGCAGCCTTCAACTACCTGAAGGGGGGTTCCAAAGAGGATGGAGCTAGGCTGTTCTCAGTGGTGGCAGATGACAGAACAAGGAGCAATGGTCTCAAGTTGCAGTGGGGGAGGTCTAGGTTGGATATTAGGAAAAACTATTTCACTAGGTGGGTGGTGAAGCACTGGAATGGGTTACACCTAGGGAGGTGGTGGAATCTCCTTCCTTAGAGGTTTTTAAGGTCAGGCTTGACAAAGCCCTGGCTGGGATGATTTAGTTGGGGTTGGTCCTGCTTTGAGCAGGGGGTGGGACTAGATACTTCCTGAGGTCCCTTCCAACCCTGATATTCTATGATTCTATGTAGTCTGACTCCTGCATAACACAGGCCATAACTTCCCCAAATTCAGACAGACAGAACAAAGTAAATTACCAAACAAAATAAAATAAAACATGCAAGTCTAAGCCGAATACAGAAGGAAACTAAATGTAGGTAAATCTCACCCTCAAAGATGTTCCAATAAGCTTCTTTGACAGAATAGACCTCCTCCTAGTCTGAGTCCAGCAATCACTCACACCCCTGTAGTTACTGTCCTTTATTCCAGTTTCTTTCAGGCATCTCTTTGGGGTGGAGAGGCTATCTCTTCAGCCAGCTAAAGATAAAATGGAGGGGTTTCCGAGGGGCTTAGATAGTTCCTCTTGTGGGTGGAAACCCCTCTCTCCCCCTGTGTAGAATTACAGCTACAAGATGGAGTTTTGGAGTCACATGGGCAAGTCACATGTCCATGCATGACTCCGTTCTTTACAGGCTGATGCCATGTTAGCCTGAACATTCCCAGGAAATCTCAGATGTGGATTGGCGTCTATCAAGGTCCATTGTTGGCCAAGTACTCCCACTTACTTGAATAATCCCTTCACACTATGTTGATCAAATCTGCCGTAGGTGCTTTCTACAGCAAACACTTTAAATACAAGCATAGACCCAACACTCATAACTTCAGATATAAAAATGATACATGCATACGAATAGGATGAATACATGCAGTAGAACATAACCTTTGCAAAGATATGGTACATGGCATATCTAGCATAAAACATATTCCAGTTATGTCATATTTACATTCATAAGCATATTTCTATAAAGCATTATGGGGTGCAACGTCACACACCCATCTTAGTATTTAGACTTCTAGCATATGTATACAAGCACTTATAAAAGTTGTCACTTTTTAGCTGTCTGCCATTTCTCTGCCACTGGCAATTTTAAAATCAAGATTGGATGTTTTTCTAAAAGTTCTGTTCCAGGTGAACAGGAATTAATTTGGGGCAGGTCTCCGGCCTGGGTTATGCAGGGGGTCAGACTAGATGGTCACAATGGTCCCTTCTGGCCTTAGGAGCAACGGATCTCTGTAGGGAAGGTTCAGCAATATACAGTCCTGCAGACTTGGCTCTAGTAGCAGGGAAAGCTCTGGCCAGACTGATCAGACACACGGCAGATGGACACATCTGAGGCTATTGTGTAGTCACAGAAGGAGAAACGTGGCTAACAAATGAGACAGAGCTGGGAAAGGAATGGGTACAATGTGACTCCATGGGGGAGAAGCTACAGACATAACTAACTTCATCGGCACAAAACCCCCACAAAAGCCTAATCCTCAGGGTCAACACATCTGAGGCAGAGGCCAGGCTACCCGCCTGCACACAGCACTGGCTGGAAGAACATAAGCAGCCCAGGGAGGCAATGAATAAAACAGGACAGAGGGAGTGTGTCACATGGACCAGAATGAGTAGGGGGCTGAAGGCAAGCAGCACGCTAAACCATGGCTGGAGAAGAATCAACACGCAGGGAGGGAACTCAGCGTGCCGCTGGTGTGAACCTAAGGATGGCATCTCAGTGGGCGCTGGAGGTGCTGGATGGTGGTGAGCATCTAAGGCAGGGGCTGATCTGCTCAGAAAGGCCCTTGGGCTTGTAGATGAGCCTTGCCCCACCTAGAGGGGCCTGATGGGATCCCACTGGTTGCTGCACTCAGTGCTCATGCGGAATGGCAGCTACTGCCTATCAGCGGGTGCACTTCCCTGCTCCTGGTCTCTGCGGCCGGAGTGCTGATGCACTCATCTCGAGCAGGCCCCACAGGGGCCTAGGGCTGCTCTGACCAGTGTCAGTAGAGTTTTTGGTTTGAATACAGTTTAAAAAACAAGGCAACCCTACTAGAGCCTGGTAAAGTAAGAGTGATTAGCCATTGGGCTGACTTATCTCCCGACAGGGGGCTTCTCCATCATTGGGTTGCTTTAGATCCAAACCCAAAGTCTCTTTCTAAAAGCTCTGCTCTAGCTCAGCCAGCAGTTATGGGCTGGATTCAGGGAACACTGCGGGAGGGCCTCTGCCCGGAGTTATGGCGGTCAGGCTGGATGGCCTTAAAATCTATGACCCTATGGAAGCAACCCATCAGGGCCTGGAAGTAAGAGAGAGATCAACAGCCCCATGGAGGCCAGGAGGCAAGAAAACAGACTTGGGGCCCATTGGGGACCCAGGGAGCAGACACTGAAGTCAGCAGGGACTACCAGTTTTCATGGCAGACTCTCTGGGCAGCTGGCAAGGGAGTCTGGTGTGAAAATATTGTATTTCTCTGGAAGAGTGAAAGGACTTTAGGCAGACTTTAGCTCTGCTTCCCCAAACGCTGCCATGGGAACTCCAAGCAGCCAACTCATCGATTCATAGATTCTAAGGACAGAATCATCTAGTCTGATTCTGAGCATCTAGTCTGATCTCCTGCATATCACAGGCCAGAGAACTTCCCCAAAATAATTCCCAGAGCAGATCTTTAGATAACCATCCAGTCTTGATTTAAAAATGGGAAGTGATGGACAATCCACCATGACACTTGGCAAATTCTTCCAGTGATTAATTACTCTCACTGTTAAAATTGTATGCCTTATTTCCAGCCTGAATTTATTTTGATTCAACATCCAGACACTGGATCATGTTGTACCTTTCCCTGCTAGATTGAACAGCCAATTATTAAATATTTGTTCCCCATGTAGATACTTCTAGAGTGTGATCAAGCCATCCCTTAACCTTCTCTTTGTTATGCTACATAGAGGGAGCTCTTTGAATCTGTCACTATAAGGCATATTTTTTAATCCTTTAATTATACTTATGGCTCTTCTCTGGACCCTGTCCAGCTCAAGTGCTTGGCTGGATCGCACCTCCAGCAGCCCACATGCCATTCTGGGGCAATGCTCCATACTGACTTGGAGTGAAGAGTGCCCCCTGCAGAATCACCGGCACCAATTATGTTTCTTGGAGGTCTCTATTAAAGGGCTTATCACGCCAGATGCTGTTTTACTCACGGGAGCAAACAACTTTGTGACTGAGTTTGCCTCTATTCCAGCACTCCCTTCTGGGCAGAGCCATCAGCAGTGTCTCCAGCAAGGCATTCAAAGTCTATGGTTGGAAAACAGCGATTTTTTTCTGTGGAAAAATTCAACAAAAACTTATGTTTCTGTCAAATTTTCTGTGGAAAATGTCAACTTGTCAGAGAAAAATCACAAACCAAAATATTTTGTCAATAGAAAAGACACTTTTCACACAAAAAAAAAGGGGTTAGTAAAAGTCAGAGAATCATAGAAGATTAGGGTTGGAAGAGACCTCAAAGCAGGACCAACCCCAACTAAATCATCCCAGCCAGGGCTTTGTCAAGCCGAGCCTTAAAAACCTCTAAGGAGATTCCACCACCTCCATAGGTAACCCATTCCAGTGCTTCACCACCCTCCTAGTGAAATAGGTTTTCCTAATATCCAACCTAAACCTCCCCCACTGCAACTTGAGACCATTGCTCCTTGTTCTGTCATCTGCCACCACTGAGAACAGCCGAGCTCCATCCTCTTTGGAACCCCCCTTCAGGTAGTTGAAGACTGCTATCAAATCCCCCTTTGCTCTTCTCTTCTGCAGACTAAATAAGTCCAGTTCCCACAGCCTCTCCTCATAAGTCATGTGCCCCAGCCCCCTAATCATTTTCGTTGCCCTCCGCTGGACTCTTTCCAATTTGTTCACATCCTTTCTGTAGTGGGGGTCCCAAAACTGGACACAATACTCCAGATGTGACCTCACCAGTGCCAAATAGAGGGGAATAATCACTTCCCTCAATCTGCTGGCAATGCTCCTACTAATGCAGCCCAATATGCCGTTAGCCTTCTTGGCAGCTGTTGACTTATATCCATCTTCTCGTCCACTGTAATCCCCAGGTCCTTTTCTGCACACCTGCCACTTAGCCAGTCGGTCCCCAGCCTGTAGCAGTGCATGGGATTCTTCTATCCTAAGTGCAGGACTCTGCACTTATCCTTGTTGAACCTCATCAGATTTCTTTTATCCCAATCCTCCAATTTGTCTAGGTCCCTCTGCACCCTATTCCTACCCTCCAGCGTATCTACATCTCCCCCCAGCTTAGTGTCATCCACGAACTTGCTGAAGTTGCAGTTGATCCCATCATCCAGATCATTAATGAGCTCAATAATAATGGGGGATTTCAACTACCCCATATTGACTGAGTACATGTCACCTCAGGACGGGATGCAGAGATAAAGTTTCTTGACACCTTAAATGATTGCTTCTTGGAGCAGCTGGTCCTGGAACCCACAAGAGGAGAGGCAATTCTTGATTTAGTCCTAAGTGGAGCACAAGATCAGGGCCAAGAGGTGAATATAGCTGAGCTGCTCAGTAATATCAACCATAATATAATTAAATGTAACATCCTTGTGGGGGGAAAATACCAAAAAAGTCCACCACAGTAACATTTAACTTCAGAAAGGGGAACTACAAATAATGAGGAAGTTAGTTCAACGGAAATTAAAAGTAACAGTCACAAAAATGAAATGCCTGCAAACTGCATGGAAACTTTTAAAAAACACCATAATGGAGGCGCAAATTAAATGTATATCCCAAATTAAAAAACAGAGTAAAGAGACCAAAGAAGTGCCACCATGGCTAAACAACAAAGTAAAAGAAGCAGCTTGAGGCAAAAAGGCATCCTTTAAAAATGGGAAATTAAATCATAATGAGGAAAATAGAAAGGAGCATAAACTCTGGCAAGTCAAATGTAATAGTATAATCAGGCAGGCCAAAAAAGTAGTTGAAGAACAACTAGCAAAAGACTCAAAAACTAACAGCAATTTTTTTTTAAAGTACATCAGAAGCAGGAAGCCTGCCAAACAATCAGTGGGGACACTGGACAATCAAGGTGCTAAAGGAGCACTCAAGGAAGATAAGGCCATTGCGAAGAAGCTAAATGAGTTCTCTGTGTCAGTCTTCACTACAGAGGATGTGAGGGAGATTCCCGCACAGTCTTTTTAGGTAACAAATCTGAAGAATTTTCCCAGACGGAGGTGTCAATAGAGGAGATTTTGGAACAAATTGATAAATTAAACAGTAATAAGTCACCAGGACCAGATGGTATTTACCCAAGAGTTCTAAAAACTCAAATATGACATTGCAGAATTACAACCTGTAGTAGATAACCTATCATTTAAATCAGCTTCTGTACCAGACATCTGGAGGGTAGCTAATGTGACACTGATTTTTGTAAAAGGCACCAGAGGTGATCCTGGCAATTACAGGATGGTAAGCCTAACTTCAGTACCAGGCAAATTGGTTGACACTATTGTAAAGAACAGAATTATCAGGCACATGGATGAAGATGATTTGTTGGGGAAGAGTCAACAAGGTTTTTGTAAAGGGAAACATGCTTCACCAATCTATTAGAATTCTTTGAGAGGGTCAATAAACATGTGGACAAAGGTTATTCTGTGGATATAGTGTACTGGGACTTTCAGAAAGCCTTTGACAAGGTCTCTCACCAAAGGCTCTTAAGCGAAGTAAGCAGTCATGGGAAAGAGGGAAGTTCCTCTCATGGATCAGCAACTGGTTAAAAGACAGGAAGCAAACGGTAGGAATAAATGGTCAGTTTTCAGAATGGAGAGAGGTAAATAGTGGTGTCCCCCAGGGATCTGTACTGGGACCGGTGCTGTTCAACATATTCATAAATGATCTGGAAAAAGGGATAGACAGTGAGGTGGCAAAATTTGTAGATAATACACAACTACTCAAGATAGATAAGTCCAAAGCAGACTGAAAAGTTACAAAGGAATCTCACAAAACTGGGTGACTGGGCAACAAAATGGCAGATGAAATTCAATGTTGATAAATGCAAAGTAATGCACATTGGAAAACAATCCCAACTATACATATAAAATGATGGGGTCTAAATTGGCTGTTTCCACTCAAGAAAGAGATCTTGGAGTCATTGTGGATAGTTCTCTGAAAACATCCACTCAATGTGCAGCGGCAGTCAGAAAAGCTTAACAGAATGTTGGGGATCATTAGGAAGGGGATAGATCAGGGGTGGGCAAACTTTTTGGGCTGAGGGCCACATCTGGGTGGGGAAATTATATGCAGGGCCGGGGCAGGGGGTTGGGGTGCAGGAGGGAGTGCGGGGTGTGGGAGGGGGTGCGGTGTGCAGGAAGGGGCTCAGGACAAGGGGTTGGGGCAGAGGAGGGGTGTGGGGTGCAGCAGGAGCTCAGGGCAGTGGGTTGGGGTGCAGGAGGGGTGCAGGGTGTTACAAGGGGTTCAGAGCAGGGGGTTGGGGTGCAGGAGGGGTGTGGGGTGCGGCAGGGGGCTCAGGGCAGCAGGTTGGGGTGCAGGAGGGGTGCGGGGTGTACGAGGGGGCTCAGGGCAGGGAGTTGGGGTGCAGGAGGGGTGCGAGGAGCAGGCAGGGGGCTTAGGGCAGGAGTTGGGGTGCGGGGTGCAGGAGGGGTTTGGGCTCCGGCCCGGCGCTGCTTACCTAAAGCGGCTCCAGGGTGGCAGTAGCACGCACCGGGGCCAAGGCAGGTTCCCTGCCTGCCTGCCCTGTCCCCGGCCCCGCGCTGCTCCAGGAAGCTCTGCGGCCCCTGGGGGAGGGGGGACGGAGGGCTCCGCGTGCTCTGCCCTTGCTGCGCCTCCACGTATCTCCCCCAAAGCTCCCACTGGCCGCGGTTCCCCGTTCCTGGCCAATGGGAGCTGCGGGGGGCGGTGCCTGGAGGCAAGGGCAACACACGGAGCCCTCTGCCCCCCCACCTGGGGGCCACAGGGACGTGGTGCCGGCCACTTCTGAGAGCAGCGCGGGCCCACGGTGCCATGGGGGGCAAGCCCGCGGGCCGGATCCAAAGCCCTGAGGGGCCGGATACGGCCCACGGGCCGTAATTTGCACACCACTGGGATAGATAATAAGACAGAAAATATCATAATGCCATTAAATAAATACATGGTACTTCTACACCTGGAACACTGCGTGCAGTTCTGGCCACCCCATCTCAAAACTATGTATTAGAATTAGAAAAGATACAGAGAAGGGCAACAAAAATGATTAAGGGTATGGAACAGCTTCCGTATGAGGAAAGTTTAAAAAGACTGGAACTTTTCAGCTTGGAAAAGAGACGGCTAAGGGGGGGATATGATCGAGGCCTACAAGATCATGACTGGTGTGGAGAAAGTGAATAGGGAAGTGTTATTTACTCCTTCTCATAATACAAGAACCAGGGGTCACCCAATGAAATTAATAGGCAGCACGTTTAAAACAAATAAAAGGAAGTATTTCTTCACTCAACATAGTCAACCTGTGAAACTCGTTGCCAGAGGATGTTGTGAAGGCCAAAAGTATAACTGGGTTCAAAAAAGAATGAGAGAAGTTCATAGCCAAGATGGTCAGTGATGCCACCCCATGCTCTGGGTGTCCCTAACCTCCGACTGCCAGAAGCTGGAAGTGGACAGGGCACGGATCACTTGATGTTTGCCTGTTCTTTTCATTCCCTCTGAAGCACCTGGCATTGCCACTGTCAGAAGACAGGATATTAGGCTAATAGACCATTGGTCTGACCCAATATGTCTGTTCTTATGTAGCCCTTGGTCAGTATTTCCAATGGTTAATTACCCTGTTAGAAACTTGCACTTTATTTCCTGTCTGAATTTGGCTAGCTTCAGCATCCGGCCTTTGGATCTTGTTATATCAACACTTAATTCTCAACGCATCATTAAATGATTTCCCTCCAGTGTTACCTTAGACTCAGGACTCCAAGTAGAACCTGGGAAGCTGGACGAGGTCTGTACAGTCTGCAGAGCTTTGGGGTAGCACAGTGGGAATCCTACAACAGCCTCCTCTAAATTAAATTATGGCAGCATTTCAGGAATTAAATGTCACCCTTCTGCCAGGTGATTAATGGCAGCAATAAGGATGGGGTTCAATATACAGAATCATATATTTCAAAGCCAGAAAGGACCACTGTGATCATCTAGTTTGACCTCCTGCGTAGCCAATGCCAGAGACTTGCCCCAAAATAATTCCCAGAGCAGATCTTTTAGAAAAACATCCAATCTTTATTTAAAAATTGCCCATGATGGAAAATCCACTAGGGACTCTCATGACAAATAATTAAAGTAGCTTGAGAAGCCACCCAGGAACCTTTGTCTGATGTGTGTGGCTGGACGTAGCTATTTGATGTATTTTGGGAGAGGCCTGTTTTTAAAGACAGGGAGTAAGTCAGCACCAGTCCATGGACCATGCCTGGGGGCATTTAACTAACAAACAAAATGCAAACTGCCTCCCTGAGTTATGCGGAAGCACCCAATGCAGCAATACGATGTCAGCGCTATAGCTGTCCAATCACTGTGAGACCCTGAGATCAGGCTATGACATCAGGGTCACAGCCGTCCAGTCACCACCCAGTGCATTCATCTGTGGATTTCAGGGTATCCATTAGCACTAAGGTGACGGGGATAAGTGGAAATAACATCAGGGTAAAAATGTAAAAGAAAGGCGATCCCCGGGAGTCTCAGCCCAACCGCCTGCAAGGTCAACAGTTCGGAAGCATGGCTCACTGTGAAACATATTGGAAAATAAAGATTTTAATTACTATGGTCATTCCGGAGCCTATTACTGTCAGCAGCTGGCTCGCTAAAATGTGGCATTGTGTAAAGCGAGGGAGCTCAGTGCTGAGGACTTTGAAGGAGTGCACCAGCCTGGTTTGATATGAGCAGTGAGCAGAGGCGGGGTGAGTAGGGCAGTGCCAGGTCTCTGCTGGAGGGTATTATTCCAGAGGGGGATATGTGAGTAAAAATATTACAGCTGTTTTAGAGCCTGAAGGGACTGAAAACAGAATTGACTTTGCCATTGTCAACCCGGTCCTAGTGGTGGCCTTCTCCCTCCTTCCCTGCAACCTTGCAGGAGAGGTACAATTCCTTGGTGGGATGTGGAATCGTACGCACCCAGGCTGTGCCTACCTGCACTATCAGCCGTTGTTGGGTGCATGGGGCTGCCTCTTTTCTCCCTGTGCTGTGCTCATTTTGGGCACTGCCACAATAGAAACAACGTTAGTAATAAGCGATCTGTTCCCGTTTGCTGCTTTTTAGCATTTCCCTTGAGTAGTTCTGTGACACTGCACCCCCATATTCTTCACAGCAATATTATGATATGATTATGACATAATCATAATGTATTTTATACAAGATAAGTCATGTGAGGTGTCACTGGAAAGGTTATGATTTACTGATTATGATTATCCTATTTGTATGCATGTATCATTTTTGTATCTGAAGTTAGGAATATTGACTATGTATCAGTATTTCAAATGTATGTACACCTGGGGAACGCCCAGTAGGCAAAAGGCTCCCAGTCTAGATGGCTGGCTGGGAAGGGCCCATTCAGGTTAATGAGCCATTAGGAGAAAACGATAGGCCTTAGAAGAAGCTTTTCTCCAGGGTGTGTGTGTGTGTGTGTGTGTGGACACTGCAGACAGCCTCCGACTCATGGCTTCTGTAACACTACAGGGACATGTGACAAGGTCACCTGCTGCTGGACTCCATCTTGGGATATCAGTGTGTTTCCACTGACTGCGTGGGAACCAAGCTTTGAAACAAGGGTTCCCGCCATATGCAAAGGCTATTTAAGGCAGGGGAGTGACATCATCGTGGTTCTTCACTGGCTTCCCACCCAAAGAGATTCCCGGGAACACCTGAGGAACAAAGACTGAACTGGAGATGTTTAGCCTGTGAATGGAACACCTGGGGATTCCAAGCTGGAAGCTAGTGCAGCTTGCCCCTTAAGAATCTGCAGCTGCTCCTATCATCACTGAGGGTGAGGATCTGCTGTTCATAACTGATCTATGTAGTATATTAAACTTAGTTTGCGTATTTTGTTTATTTGCTAGGTAATCTGCTTTGATTTGTTTGCTATCCCTTATAATCACTTAATAAACTTAAATAGTTAATAAACTTGTTTTTGCTTTGTCCAAAACCAGTGTGTGGGAGTCATAACTCGGGGCAGAAAGCTGTTGTATATTCCTCTCCACACTGAGGGAGGGGTGGATTTCATGCACTTACGCTGTACAGTTCCCTGTGCAGCACAAGATGGTATCATTTTGGGTACACTCCAGAGGGGGTGCATGCCTGAGTAGCTGGGAAGTTCCTTAACTGGAGCCTTCCCAGGCAGAGCTGATCACAGTGTCTCTATGTAACTGCAGCTGGGGGTGTCCTTACCTGTATGCGTGCTGGTGAAAGTGCAGGCTGGTCACAGTAGTACAGTGTAAAGGAAGCCCAGGCTGGTGGGACGGGGGGTGCAGCTCAGTGGTACCCCAGTTCCAGGTGGCACTCCAAGGGGAACCCATCACAAGTTCCATGCATGGAGGCACTGCAGAAAAATTCAGGGGGACAGGAGAAAGAAACTGCTGGTGCCTGTTGTATTAACTGAGATGGAATATATGGGCCAAAGGTGTTAACTGTCACTGTCCAACATTAAATAGTGTTAAACAAGGTCTGGGGTTTAGTATACAGAAAATTTAGCCTGCTTAGCACCATGGCAAACACACCATTAAAAATCCTGTTACATTTTATTAAAGATCCAGAAAAAGAAGGAAAGCAGTTAAAGCATTGGAAAGATAAAGTAGTAAGTCAGGCTTTCGTTTTAACAGCATCCCTTGTTCCCTTTCCCTTTAACTGGAGAGGGTTTTTTAGAAGGAAAACCCCCTTCTTTGACAGTCTCTGAGATGGGATCAAAGATGATAATAACTGTCCTTTTGGGGAAAAGCCAGGAAGTTAGTTGAGATGAGCTGGAGCTGTCGTTGCTGTTGTTTAAAGTCTGATCCTGTTTCCTACAAGGCAAAACAAGACAAACGGGGAAAGAAAAGAACAGAACAGCAATGAGAGAAAATGCAGCGTCTGTCTCTGGTGTTAACTCTCACTTGCAACCTCATTGCTGAAAAAATAGAGGCACAGCATATGGTCTGATCAGCCACTCCAAGACCTGGCAAGCTTGAACCAGCATTGGGCTGTTTAGTTACCTCTTTGTGGTTACAGGCTTACAGGAGTGTTGCAAAGTGTGCAGATTTGGCTGCTAAGCCAGACTCTTATTAGACAGAAGTGAAAAGGAGAGATAGGAAAGAGAAGAAATGAAGTTGGGAAGGAAAAGGACACATTTTGGGTGCGGGGTGGGGAGAGACGTGTTGCATCTCAGGTGGTGTTTGAAATTCAGCTGGAGCTGGGAGAGGTGGTAATGCCATCTGGGTCCCTCTCTCTGGCCCAGTCTGGTCAGGACGTCTCAGGATCAGGATGATGAAGGCCTGGGTCCCAGGAGACGGTGGTGGGTGGCAGCCATGGTGGTGCAGCTCACTCCCAGACTCTGTTTGTATAGGGACCCCAAAAAGGAGTGGGGGTGGAATAGCCCATCCCCTCTTTATTTTGCCCACCAATTCGGCCTAATTTCCAACACCGATTTTGGTTCATTGCTTTCTGATTCCACACGTCTCTTGTTTACCAGGCATGATCTTAACACAGTCCTTGAGTAATATCTAATTCAGTCTTTCTGTCTCCCTTTCATAGCTTTCCCCATCCACATTTACTGTTGTGGGTTATTGTGACCTTTTATAAACTGTCACTCACTTTTCACAGTGGAGCTCACAATTAGGATAAATTTGTAGGCCCAATTATTACAGTACGTTACTGGCAGACCAAAAGGACCAAATGAGAAGAGAGGTTTGGTTAGATAAGCAGCTGGAAGTGCGGATACCTATCGGTGACCTGACTAGGGACTGGGCAACTCACCTGGTCAGGTTTAGTCATAGGGGTTCCAGCCAGGTGGGAAACATCATGCCTAGGAGAACTGGGAAGCACCCAGGCAAATAGAAAACAGACTCCAATGTGTTAACCAGAATCTCTGAGCCTTGGGGAAGGGTCTGGAGTCTGTGATGTTTGGCCTCAGTTCTTACTTCATAGCAATCAACTTGTCTGTCCTTACTCATTACTGGCTGAGCGGAAAGATACTTGGGGTATGTTTGTTGCCATGCGGAGTGCTGGCCTCGCGGCTTGTGGGCACAACTTGCACCCGCGGGACAATTTGTGAGGGGAGCTCTCACTAACCAGCTGAGATCTGTACCCCAGTCAGGGAATTCAAGGTGCAGCCTCCAATTTATGCCTGTGAGTAAATTCCTGCCCAGATCATGTGGCGTCCAATGGCCCCACAAATGGAAATTGTCTTTCTGCAAATACGTCCCTTCACGCAGCCACGAGACAAGTCAAGGGCCCAACTGTTCTATCAATGGGATTGTTACAAACTCCAGCCAGAGTCAACGTATGGCCCCTCCTGCCTGGCAGTGCCCTTTCTGGAGGACTGTGTGTACATTCCATTTACCCCAGTAACAAATTGAAGACAAACAGGGAAACCTTCTGTGGAACTACTGCAAATTCAGACAGTGTTTTCTTAGGGTTGTTAAAGTAACAGTAAAGCATGAATGGGAAGTGCTGGTCTCCACCCCAGCCAGACAGGGAGGAGAAGAATACGGAACCTTTTTGCATGGCTGGGAATCAGACTTTAGGGCAACCCTCTCCCCATTGGTCCTGTGGGCACTAGTTATGCAAGGCCCAGGTGTGAATAGATAAGGTGCAAACTTTCACTGCCAGGTCACAAAGTGATGTGGTCAAAGGCCTTCGGCTCACACCTAATGTTGGCAAAATCTTTCCATCTCACGCTGTGCTCATTTGTGCTGTCTATCTGTCCTGTCTTCTGCATTGCTTGTCAAGGGAGGTGGATGGGTTACAGCTGCTCTGGGCTCTATATCCACATGGTGAATTATTTGTAAGGAGCCTATGCCTCACTAAGTGCACTCTCAAAAGCATCCTTATAAATATATTAACTCCTTATGGCTCCAAGATACCCAGCTCAGGGAATAACCCAACCCTGCCAGCCAGTTCTCCTAACCTAGCTAAGTGTGTCTGAATGGGTGTGTTCTTTCTTTCTCTAAAATAAATCACGGTGACATGTATAAGAATAATCTGGTTCTTAAATTTGCTAGTAGAAAAAGAAAACCCATTTGTTCCACGATTTCTGAGACGTTTCAGTGGTAGCCGTGTTAGTCTGTATCAGCAAAACAACAACAACGAGGAGTCCTTGTGGCACCTTAGAGACTAACAAATTTATTTGGGCATAAGCTTTCGTGGGCTAGAACCCACTTCATCAGATGAGAAGGCATCTATTGACCCCATATTGAGAACAGTATAGGACATAACTAGTGGAGTGGAGCTACAAAATCAATTTAGCAGAGTAGCAGATGGGGGAGGGGGAAGAATTACCTAGTTCTCCTGCGCAAAGTGAGCAATTTATCCAACAAACGTACTCATTCTTTGTTAGACAATTACTTGCAAAACCACTTTTGAAAACCCAGTCCCTTCGGTGAAGCAGCTTGATGAATCATCTGCAACTGTTCTCTCTTGCTAATACCTGCTGTGGGGTTGGCCCCGAACTCACATTTTTGCTCCCTGGATTGGATGAGCGAATGGGAGTGAATGCCTGTCTTTGTGCATGGCTGCTATTCCCAAGGGATGAGACTGAGCCCTGGGCAAAGAGCCAGCGTCAAGGGTCAGTCTCACCTGAGCTACACTTGGAAGGATTAGCAAAGGTTGAAATGGTGCCTGCACAGGGCGCATTGCACCCAGGAGGTACAACTGTTCTCCACACTCGTGTAAAATTGTGTTTTCTTTTCAAAGGCACTGAGGGGAAGGAGGAGCCAACTTAGGGTAGATCCTTCACTGAGGGAACTCAAACTAGCTCAAGTGAAGTCAACGGCATTGACGCAACGGTGCTGTGCCAGTTTACGCCAGCCGAGGGTCCGTCCCAAGGCCATGAGGGGACTGCCATAAAAAGCAATTCAGAACATTTTCATGCTTTCTGAAGTAGTGCTGCCCATCGCTGGCTTGGGAAACAAAGTAGAAAGCAGTTTTCATCACCCCCCTCTGGTCAGTCACGGTCAGTCAATGAACCCAGGACCGTTAGGAGCAAGTTGGCAGCGCAGGTAATTATATTTCACTTCTCTGCACTGGGCTTTTGCTTGTCCAGACTGTTGTTTTCCTCTGTTCTCCGCCTGTTGAGCCCCATCCACTAGTCTGGCTGAGCTCCATGATACACACTCCTTCTGGATCATGGGTTCATCGTATAAACGGCCTTCTTCTTTAGAGCCCAAGTGATTTCTGATCTGTGCAGCCGAGTGGCTTCTGTTGTCTCTCCCCTGGCTCTGCTGCTGCTGTTCTCCAAATCCCAGGCAGGCAGGCACATGACCTCTATCCCAGATGTGCTGCCCTTGAGGATTAAGCTTTCCAGGGGAGGGAAGGGGGTTGTGAAGATGAAATAAGGCATGCTCGTATCGCCTTCCCCTCCACCCCCACCATGGAGTCACTTTGTGTCAGCTGTTTCCCAAGTGCTGTCTCATTTGTTAGCCACACGCATCCCTTCTGTGACTGCACGATCTCCTCTTTTCGCTTTAGCTTTGTTCACACTAGAAGGATTAGTACCCATGTCTCAGCAACCACGCAGCACCAGCAGTGGTAGAGAGTGTTTAAGAGGAAGGGCTCAAACATTGTTACTTCCATGTCAAGGATCCTACATTGAGCAATCCTGAAATAGATGGCTGTGTACGCTGCATACATGGCGTCCCCAGGGGCAACATCTTTACCAACTCCCATTCAACAAAAATAATAATTTCAGTGAAAACAGATATTTTGCATTTTAAAACCAATTGCTATAAAACCAAGGCCTTAAAGGTGAAGACAGGAGTTAACGGATGCAGTGGAGAAGGGGGAAACGGTGGAGGGAAGCACAGGAGGGATGGCTGTGATCAGAGCGACTAGCCAGGACGGTCTGTTATCCATGGGTAAAACTGAGATGCTGATGATATGAGAGAAGAATGAACTTGTTGCTAAAAAGCTGGACTGGGAGTCAGGAACCTCCAGGCTCCACTCACAATAGACAAGGGGCAGCCGGAATTGCTAGAATTAAAATTACTATCAAAATGAGACTGCCAAGCTCTGCAGATTTACCCATCCCTAACTGTAGTTTGTCTGTACTCCTCCCCACTTGCTGCTTATCCACCTTGTGCATCTTGGCAGATCCTATGAGCTCTCTGGCTGAGTCTGTCTCTGAGTTACTCATTTGTACAGTACCAAGCACAATTGGGTCCTGATTTATTGAGTTCTCCTAGTGCTACTACAATTTACATAATAACTATCAGTAAAAGGCCCGAGGAGCCTCCCCTGCTCTGTGAAGGAAGAAATAATGCAAATGGATGTTGAACCTGACTTTTTCTTTCCCTTCCTCTTAGTATCAGCTAGTCACTCACATACATGACTTTTGAGCCAAGAGTACCCAAGCACCTCCCAAACGCTAACACTAACAGTCATGTGCACAGCACTTGAGGCAGTGGGGGCAGTGCTGTCCCCATTTTATGGATGGAAGACTGAGGCCCAGAGAGGTTAGTTAAGCAGAACTGAGTGCAGAATAGAATTTTTGGTTCAGGGACCAAATCAAAAAAGGTGAAAGAAAATCCAGTTAGATTTGAACTGAAACAAATTTCTTTCAAAAAATTTTGTTGAATCAAAAAGTCAAAACTATTTTGTTTTTTCATAGATTCCTGGATTCCCAGACTAGATGGGATCATTGTGATCATCTAGTCTGACCTCCTGAATGCCACAGGCCAGAGAATTTCCCCCAGGTAATTCCTAGAGCAGATCTTCTACAAAAACATGCAATCCTGATTTTAAAATTGTCAGAGGGAGTAGCTGCAGTGGTTAGTTACTCTCACCCTTGAAATGTATGCCTTATTTCTAGGCTCAGTTTGTCTAGCTTTAATTTCCAGCCATTGCATCCTCTTATACCTTTCTCTGCTAGATTGAAGAAACCATTATCAAATATTTTTTCCTCATTTAGGTATTTATAGACTGTAACCAATCACCCCTTCACCTTCTTTTTGTTAAACTAAATAGATTGAGCTCCTAGAGTCTGTCACTGAGGCAGGTTTTTTAATTTCTTAATCATTCTATGGCTCTTCTCTGAGCTGTTATGGGGCCCGGCTTCTCTCCTGCCTTCTTCCCTGCAGAAACTGAACAGACTCCAGTGGTTGTGCTTTCCCTGAACCCCTTTTATTTTAAGTTCCCGCCACCATTTCTGCAACAGTCTATTTATAGCTCCACTGTGCTTTTTGGCCCTCTCCCCAGGGCCTATGGGGAACATAGGTAGGTCGGTCGGTCAGTCAGTCAGTCAGTCAGTCTGTCTGTCTGTCTCAAAGCCTCCATATAACTAGGCTCAACTAGCCCTAGTCTCCCCCCCCCCCCTTTTGGGGCTTCCTTCCTACCTCTTTAACAGCCTTGGGCTGATGGGTTAATTGGCTCCTCATCCAGCCGCCTGCCTGATTGCCTAGTTACCCCCACCAGCTTTCTCGTGGGGAACTAATTAACATCTGAGTGATAAGCTTGCAGGCTCAGCTGTTCACACCCTGCTCTCTGTTGAATGAACCCGCTCCAGTTTATCAATAGCCTTCCTGAACTGCTGACACCAGAATTGGACACAGGATTCCAGCAGCCCTAACACCAGGGCCAAATACAGGGGTAAAATAACCTCTCTACTTCTACTCAAGTTCCCCCTGCTTCTGCATCCTAGGATCGCTTTAGCCCTTTTGGCCACAGCATTGCACTAGAAGTTCATGTTCCGCTGATTATCCACCACAACCCCCAAATCGTTTGTAGAGTTACCGCTTTCCAGGATAGAGTCGCCCATCTTGTAAATATGGACTGTGTTCTTTGTTCCTAGATATGTACATTTAGCCACGTTGAAATGCATCTTGTTTGCTTGCACCCAGTTTACCAAGCGATCCAGATCGCTCTGTACCATGGACCCTGTCCTCTTCGGCATTTACCATTCCCCCAACTTTTGGCTCATCTGCAAATGTTATCCATGATGCAGGTCACGCCTAATAAAGGCTGGACATGTGTTATACAAGCAGTTACTCATGAACAACCCTGTTAACCTTCACTGGTAAGCAATCCTGCAGCTGATGCACAGGCAGGAATAGACTCCAGCTCACTCTCACATAGCTTTGTCAGCCCTGCAGTGAAAATAGGAGTAAATCACAGCAGAATAATGTATTTTAGACCCTTAAACTAGCAGGTCTGTCCCTGGCTATAGACAAGGAGCAGATGTGTGGAATGCAAAGGTGCTATATTTACACAGGTACTTTTCAGAGTAGAACCACCTTCAGTGTTTGCTTCCCTGGCTTTTTAGAATTCTTCAGGTGCACAACTTCCATGTAGCTGTTTTTGTCACTTAATGAATCATAATTACAAAACTACTGGGGAGAGAACAACCTATTACATGGAAAGCAAACTCTGGAATCAGACCTCTTTTAAATATTGAATGTCACAAAAATCTTACATACCAAACCCATGAATATATGTATTAATTAATAAAACATTTAGTGCAATCAGTGTTCATTTTAATTGGTTTAATTGTACACATAGGATATTTCTGAACTTTACAAACCCCAGTGAGGAGTGGTCTCCGGCCATTTGTAGCAAAGGATCATGTTTTATAGCAGGAATATTCGTTTCACTGGCATTTGTCAGCCAGGGCCGCCTTCTCCTGCGTCTGGGCAGGGCCGGCTCTAGCTTTTTTGCCGCCCCAAGCGGCGAAGAAAAAAACAAAAACCCGATTGAGCTGCCGCCGAAGGACCCGCCGCCGAATTGCCGCCAAGACGGAGGCGGAGGGATTGAGCCGCTGCTGAAGTGCCGCCAAAGAGAAAGCAAGGGACTGAAGGACCCACCGCCGAAGACCCGAACGTGCCGCCCCTTTCTATTGGCTGCCCCAGGCATCTGCTTTCTTCGCTGGTGCCTGGATCCGGCCCTGCGTCTGGGCTGTTAGAGAGGAAAAGTCAGGCGTGTCATCTTGCAGAATTTCCTCCTAATTCTTCAGTCAAAGGCAGGGTACGCCCCCTAGGGGACGCACTCAAATTCACAGGTCCTCCAAGGTTTGTGCAGATCCAGCTGTACAAATATTCATGATGGGAGGGCTCCCCAAATCGCAGCCACTCCTATCCTCACTGAAGGAGTATCCTGGGTCACAGAGTGGGGGCTGGGCAAGCTAGTACTCAGTGCTTTTTTTGCCTCTGTCTTCACGAACAAGGTTAGCTCCCAGACTGCACAGCATGGGGAGGAGGTGACCAGCCCTCTGTGGAGAAAGAAATGGTTCAGGACTATTTAGAAAAGCTGGATGCGCACAAGTCCATGGGGCCGGATGCGCTGCATCCGAGGGTGCTAAAGGAGTCGGTGGATGTGATTGCAGAGCCATTGGCCATTACACTGGTCTACAATTTTTGAGAAGTCGTTTGCTTCAGAGATAAAATGTGCTATTTATTATGTATTTTGATGTGCTGAAGTCAAATATGACAATTAAAACAACTGATTGGCTACTGTTTCTAAGATATTTAAGTTTTTACATTTTATGTCTATGTATATTGTGTAGATAGTAGAGTTTTAATCATAAATTGTAAACCTAGGTCTTTTCATGTGTTTATGGTTGCTTTACATGATAATATTTCACCTGTCCTGTTTATGTAACACTTTAAAAATCAGCAAAAGGGTTATATAAATAAAATTTATTATGAAACAAAAGGCAAAAAACTATTCTGTACATAGTTTAGTCCTATTCAGTGTCTACTCGGCGCTTCTTGGCTTGTCTCTTGTATTCATTAAATGGAGCATCTCTTGTCACTGTCCAGCAATAGTCTGCAAGCATTGATGGGCTCCATTTGCCCTGATAGCGATTCTCCATTGTTGCAATGTCCTGGTGAAATCGCTCGCCGTGCTCGTCGCTCACTGCTCCGCAGTTCGGTGGAAAAAAATCTAGATGAGAGTGCAAAAAATGAATCTTTAGTGACATGTTGCAACCAAGGCTTTTGTATGCCTTGAGGAGGTTTTCCACCAACAACCTGTAGTTGCCTTGTTGTTTCCGAGAAAATTTATTGCCACTAACTGGAAGGCTTTCCATGCCGTCTTTTCCTTGCCACGCAGTGCATGGTCAAATGCATCATCTCGAAGAAGTTCACGAATCTGAGGACCAACAAAGACACCTTCCTTTATCTTAGCTTCACTTAACCTTGGAAATTTTCCACGGAGGTACTTGAAAGCTGCTTGTGTTTTGTCAATGGCCTTGACAAAGTTCTTCATCAGACCCAGCTTGATGTGTAAGGGTGGTAACAAAATCTTCCTTGATTCAACAAGCGGTGGATGCTGAACACTTTTCCTCCCAGGCTCCAATGACTGTCGGAGTGGCCAATCTTTCTTGATGTAGTGGGAATCTCTTGCACGACTATCCCATTCGCAGAGAAAACAGCAGTACTTTGTGTATCCAGTCTGCAGACCAAGCAAGAGAGCAACAACCTTCAAATCGCCACAAAGCTGCCACTGATGTTGGTCATAGTTTATGCACCTCAAAAGTTGTTTCATGTTGTCATAGGTTTCCTTCATATGGACTGCATGACCAACTGGAATTGATGGCAAAACGTTGCCATTATGCAGTAAAACAGCTTTAAGACTCATCTTCGATGAATCAATGAACAGTCTCCACTCATCTGGATCGTGAACGATGTTGAGGGCTGCCATCACACCATCGATGTTGTTGCAGGCTACAAGATCACCTTCCATGAAGAAGAATGGGACAAGATCCTTTTGACGGTCACGGAACATGGATACCCTAACATCACCTGCCAGGAGTTCCACTGCTGTAGTCTGGAGCCCAACAGCTTTGCCTTACTCTTGGGTAGTTCCAAATCCCTGACAAGGTCATTCAGTTCACCTTGTGTTATGAGGTGTGGTTCAGAGGAGGAGGATGGGAGAAAATGTGGGTCCTGTGACATTGATGGTTCAGGACCAGAAGTTTCATCCTCTTCCTCTTCCTCGTCTGACTCAAGTGAGAATGATTCTGGTGCATCAGGAACCGGCAGTCCTTCTCCGTGGGGTACTGGGCGTATAGCTGATGGAATGTTTGGATAATGCACAGTCCACTTTTTCTTCTTTGACACACCTTTCCCAACTGGAGGCACCATGCAGAAGTAACAATTGCTGGTATGATCTGTTGGCTCTCTCCAAATCATTGGCACTGCAAAAGGCATAGATTTCCTTTTCCTGTTCAACCACTGGTGAAGATTTGTTGCACAAGTGTTGCAGCATATGTGTGGGGCCCACCTCTTGTCCTGATCTCCAATTTTGCAGCCAAAATAAAGGTGATAGGCTTTCTTAACCATAGTGGTTATACTGCGCTTTTGTGATGCAAAAGTCACTTCACCACAAACATAGCAGAAGTTATCTGCACTGTTCACACAAGTACGAGGCATCTCTGCTCACTTGGGCTAAACAGAAATGTGTCCCTTTGCAAAATCAAACACTGACAAATAAGAGAGCACGACACTGTATGATTTCTAGAGCTGATATAGGGCAATTTGTTCAGCAGAGTGATGTCAGCTTCGTTATGATTGCATCGTCCATGACTTCTAGGAATAACATGATGCAATTCATATCATGTATAACGCAATACCAGCTTCAGATTGCATCATTCATTGTTTTGCCTAAAAAGCAAGTACTGTCCAAACCCAGTCATAGATTTATTCATAGATCCAGTCAAAGATGTATTTTAGTCATTTCTGGTTTAAATTGAGATCCCTTCCCTTTATAACTCACTTATCCTCCGCCATTCCCAAGTCAAGGGTCGTATATACTGACCCAATAGCATATCTTGAAAACTAGAGCCAATCAACAATTTTAAGCATCATTTTCGTTCTCAGTGACCCAGAATTAGTAAAGTTTGACTATATTTATTTCAGAAGCATTTTGGCTGTAGAGCAGTGTTATCTTTGAAAACTCATGGCGATTGGGGGAGGTCCCAGATGACTGGAAAAAGGCTAATGTAGTGCCCATCTTTAAAAAAGGGAAGAAGGAGGATCCGGGGAACTACAGGCCAGTCAGCCTCACCTCAGTCCATGGAAAAATCATGGAGCAGGTCCTCAAGGAATCAATTTTGAAGCACTTCGAGGAGAGGAAAGTGATCAGGAACAGTCAGCATGGATTCACCAAGGGCAAGTCATGCCTGACCAACCTGATTGCCTTCTATGAGGAGATAAATGGCTCTGTGGATGAGGGGAAAGCAGTGGACATGTTATTCCTTGACTTTAGCAAAGCTTTTGATATGGTCTCCCACAGTATTCTTGCCAGCAAGTTAAAGAAGTATGGGCTGGATGAATGTACTATAAAGTGAATAGAAAGCTGGCTAGATCGTCGGGCTCAATGGGTAGTGATCAATGGCTCCATGTCTAGTTGGCAGCCGGTATCAAGCGGAGTGTCCCAAGGGTCAGTCCTGGGGCCGGTTTTGTTCAATATCTTCATTAATGATCTGGAGGATGGTGTGGACTGCACCCTCAGCAAGTTTGCAGATGACGCTAAACTGGGAGGAGTGGTAGATACGCTGGAGGGTAGGGATAGGATACAGAAGGACCTAGACAAATTAGAGGATTGGGCCAAAAGAAATCTGATGAGGTTCAACAAGGACAAGTGCAGAGTCCTGCACTTCGGACGGAAGAATCCCATGCACTGCTACAGACTAGGGACCGAGTGGCTAGGCAGCAGTTCTGCAGAAAAGGACCTAGGGGTTACAGTGGATGAGAAGCTGGATATGAGTCAACAGTGTGCCCTTGTTGCCAAGAAGGCTAACGGCATTTTGGGCTGTATAAGTAGGAGCATTGCCAGCAGATTGAGGGACGTGAACATTCCCCTCTATTCGGCATTGGTGAGGCCTCATCTGGAGTCCTGTGTCCAGTTTTGGGCCCCACACTAAAAGAAGTATGTGGAAAAATTGGAAAGATTCCAGCGGAGGGCAACAAAAATGATTAGGGGACTGGAGCACATGTCTTATGAGGAGAGGCTGAGGGAACTGGGATTGTTTAGTCTGCAGAAGAGAAAAGTGAGGGGGGATTTGATAGCTGCTTTCAACTACCTGAAAGGGGGTTCCAAAGAGGATGGAGCTCGGCTGTTCTCAGTGGTAGCAGATGACAGAACAAGGAGCAATGGTCTCAAGCTGCAGTGAGGGAGGTCTAGGTTGGATATTAGGAAAAACTTTTTCACTAGCAGGGTGGTGAAGCACTGGAATGGGTTACCTAGGGAGGTGGTGGAATCTCCTTCCTTAGAGGTTTTTAAGGTCAGGCTTGACAAAGCCCTGGCTGGGATGATTTAGTTGGGGATTGGTCCTGCTTTGAGCAGGGGGTTGGACTAGATGACCTCCTGAGATCCCTTCCAACCCTTATATTCTATGATTGCAGATTCTGCCTAGGGTCTCGCATGCTTCCAGTGGCATTGAATTGCTCACCAGGCTCGCAGCAGGGTTTAAGTTTATCGGATTCCTTTTGATTTTAGGGTGGTTTGTGCATGTTGGGTTGGGTTTCTGTTTTAGAGTTATCCTTAGTCAGTAGGGCTCAGCGGTGCTTTTAGGGTTAAACATAGAGCTCACCTATGGCAATCAAGGGTTGGCAAAGGCCTCCTCTGAACAGGACAGAAATCTATTCGTAGTGGGGCAACCCTGGGGAATTCACTCGTCACTTTCTCTCCTTCCTTCTTGGGGACCTGAGCAGAGAGGGAATAATGAAGGCAAAACAGAGGGAAAGGAGAGGAAACCAACTGGAAGGGAGCAAGAAAAGAGAAAGGAAGGAAAGGAAGGCGAATGGGGAAGGGAAGGAGGGTGAAGGAGTAAACCTGGAGGAAAGGGGGAGTATAATCTAGGAGACGGAAAACTGTGAGATGTGTAAAATGTGTTTGTTTCAGAGCAGCATATGCTTAATTTATTCTTAAATGCATCATAAGGGTGATGCAAATAGATGAAAGATGTATGTAAAGTCATGTAAATATATATATACAACTTAGTAACTGCCCTCAGCATCCTGGCAAGTTGCGAAAGTGGCCCTTAGAGCTGCAGTGGTTGACTATGACTGTTCGTGACAACCATTATGCAAACACCGCAGTGATCCAGAACCTTGATCGGGCAGCAGCACAGCGGCATGGTCCGGACCCACTACTGGTAACAGGGGAAAGCAGGAAGTATTAATCACACCCTCTCTGTGAAGCCATCTCAGCTCTCCTCTGTTCTTTCCCCTTCCTATTGATTGCAGGGCCAGATCCTCCAGTACAGTAAATGGGTAAAGCTCCATTGCCTGGAATGGTGCTGTATCCAGTGCGCGAACAGGGGATTGGACTCATGTGGTTTAGTTTTATGGACTACTGCAGCTCCTCTTTCATTTTACTTCGTTCTGACTGTATTTATGGAAATTTGATACATTTTTGGTTTATAAAAATATCATTAAGAGCACAAATTAAAACACACCCCAGTACACACACACCTACACACTGTGCACCCACTGGTGCAACTGCTGCTGGAATCCTGTGTCCAGTTCTGATGCCCACAATTCAAGAAGGATGTTGATACATTGGAGAGGGTTCAAAGAAGAGCCCCGAGAATGATTAAAGGATTAGAAAACCTGCCTGATAGTGGTAGACTCAAGGAGTTCCATCTATTTAGCTTAACAAAGAGAAAGTGAAGGTGAAGCTTATTACAGTCTATAAATATCCACATGGGGAAGAAATATTTAATAATAGGCTCTCCAGCCTATCAGAGAAAGATATAACAGGATGCAGTGGCTGGAATTTGAAGCTACACCGATTCAGACTAAAAATAAGATGTAAGTTTTTAATGATGAGGCTAAATAACCATTGGAACAAGTAACCAAGGGTTGTGGTAGATTCTCCATCACTGATATTTTTTAAATCAAGATAGGTTGTTTTTGTAAAAGCTCTGCTCTAGGAATTATTTTGGAGCAGGTCTCTGGCCTGTGTTATACAGGAAGTGAGACTAGATGATCACAAGGTCCATTCTGGCCTTGAAATCTATGAATCCTTGAGACAAGATGTCAGAGCACTAGCCCTTAATTGGATGGGAATTTCAAAAAATATCCATACAAATGACACCAAACAGAACTAGGAAACCCAGATGAAAAGGAGCTACAAGGAGCCCCAGGCCTGGATTTCAGTTAGACATTTGCAATCATACATGTGCATTTGGGCATGTGTAACTTATGTGTGCAAACACCTGATGTATGTGCACATACACAGTACAGTTAGAAGGCTAATTGCCCAAGTGCAAACACAAGTTCCTGATTTTCAAGCGCAAGTCAGGCATTTGAGTGCATGTAGATTCAAACGGAGTGGCATGAGGCTAACTTCATTTCTCTCCCTCTTGCCAGCATCTGAGCATTTATCCATCCCAAACTGAGAAAGTGCAGCAGGCCGGCCAGCCAGCAGCTCTGTGCTTCGACAGTTCTTCCACAGGAGTCAGAAACGGGTCCAATACAAGACATTACCTCACCCACCTTGTCTCAGACAGGAAGGAGATAGCCAATGAAGATGTGTCCAGAGTTGCCCCTTGGTGTATTTACATGTTTAGGATGAGGCAGAGGCCTTGAACTGCACACATCAGCTCTTTTCAAACTGATGTGAGCGACCCCCATTCTACTTCACTCCCCACCTCCCAGCAGTCACTGCTTTGTCCAAAGTCTCCTCAGCCTCTTTGCTCCCTTCACTCCTCTGGTAACTTGTGGGATGTTTATTATATAAAGCAATTCTGCTTAACTTCTCCATCTTTCCTCACTCTCTTGGTTTTATCTCCCGCTCACTGAATCCCTCTGATCTGAAAAACGCAGCCCAGTCAGCTCTATTGATTCCGTCATGAGAATAAAGCCAGTGCCATCTCACCAATGAGATGCCAGATGAGGACAGCACAGAGAGTCTGCCTGAAGCCCCTGTTCAGTGCTGTCAGATAAAATTCAAAAGACCGGGCCCTCTTGCTGAAAAAGAACGCCGAGCCGTTTTGCCACGTGCCCAGCCCTTGGCTGCATTCTCCCAGTAACATGCCTGTGCTACGCTGCTTTACGATGAATTTTTTATCATACTTCAAATATTAAATATTTTAGAAAGTACATTTCCAGCGCTAGGCTGGGCCGCCACGCTGTCTCTGTTGGGGAGCTGAAGGGGAGAGGACTCCAGCCTGTCACTAAGGCTCAGCGTTTACACTACGCAGCAGGTTGAGAAGCTGCCTACATTTGTAAAGCTTTAGAAAGTGGAGCAATATGGTGCTGGTCCTGGCGGACTACTGCCTGGTTGAGTGCGGTAGCTCACCCACAGAGAGGCTGGCCTGCTGTTTCAGATGGCAGCATGAAGGGAGCCAGAAGGAGTGCAGGATGCTGGCATTATGGGACTAGCAGATTAAATGCTTAGTCTGAGGATGGATGCATTGGAGATAACTTGAAGGCTAAATGAGCCAACCATCTAACCAGCAGAGGGTGCCCCAGAGGTCCAGAGCAGGTGGTGGTGGGAGGTGGATTGGGAAAGAGGGAGCTGAGGAATTCTTTGTCTCCACATGCAGAATTAAGTGACATTAAAGGGCACATTGTGAAATGAAGTCGCTTTTAAGGTACATCTACACCGGCATCTGGACAGGGGTCCATGCCCATGGTTGTGCCAGAATCCCTATACCATCCACAGCTAAACCCCAGACACATAGGCTTCAAGACATGTATGGGGTAAGAATGCAGTACTAGGCAGTCATTTCCCATTGTGTATGCGTTCAACTGATTGTTCCTTCCTAAACGGAGTACTTTGCATTTGTCCTTATTGAATTTCATCCTATTTACTTCAGACCATTTCTCCAGTTTGTCCAGATCATTTTGAATTTTAACCCTATCCTCCAAAGCACTTGCAACCCTTCCCAGCTTGGTTTCATCCACAAACTCTCTATGCCATTGTCTAAATCATTGATGAAGATATTGAACAGAACCAGACCCAGAACCGATCCCTGTGGAACCCCACTTGCTACGCCTGTCCAGCTTGACTAGGAACCACTGATAACTACTCTCTAGGAATGGTTTTCCAACCAGTTATGCACCCACTTATAGTAGCTCCATCTAGGTTGTATTTCCCTACTTTGTTTATGAGAAGGTCTTGTGAGACAGTATCAAAAGCCTCACTAAAGTCAAGATATACCACATCTGTTTGTTTCCTTCACTTATATGTGGACCCTTCACTCAGGTTTTAGAATTATAGAATCATAGAAGATTAGGGTTGGAAGAGACCTCAGGAGGTCATCTAGTCCAACTTCCTGCTCAAAGCAGGGCCAACCCCAACTCAATCATCCCAGCCAGGGCTTTGTCAAGCCGGGCCTTAAAAACCTCTAAGGATGGAGATTCCACCACCTCCCTAGGTAACCCATTCCAGTGCTTCACCACCCTCCTAGTGAAAAGTGTTTCCTAATATCCAACCTAGACCTCCCCCACTGCAACTTGAGACCATTACTCCTTGTTCTGTCATCTGCCACCACTGAGAACAGCCACCATTGTCCCCACTTCAACTTTGGGCCCCTCCATTCTGTGCCTTGAGTTGTGTAACCATTTGGGGCAAAGAACCTCAAGGTCCTATCAGTGCCCCCAGTGTCCCCACAGAGTCCCAGACCCCACCAACCCCTCCCTATCCAGGTATATGTGAATATAAGTAAATCAGAGACATGTTGAAAGTGCAATGTGCACAGAAATAACAGGTAACTTTATTAACTGGAAGTAGGGGGGAAGAATGGATAAACTACCCTATGGGTTTGACAAAACAGATCTCAGGGAAAACAAAGTGAAATAACTGTGCCATCACATACTGAACAATACTAAAACAGACACCCCTCCCGCAATGACCTCTTTGAACCATGGGGTTACTCATGGTTCAGACAGCAAGTGTCCTGAACACAATCACAGTCACCCGAAATCATTTGTAAAAGCCCATCCCAATCCCAACCAACTGCTGTCAGGGTCCTTCAGGCACTGAGTAATCCCCCGAAACTGTGATCTGGCTAATAGTTGTGAATATTAACACAGAATGAAAGAACAATAAGTGCCATTTAACTGGGCAGACACTCTCGACAGAACAATCACTAACCAGGTGTAATACCTGTGGAGGCGCCTGCCCCAATTATCCATAATGAGCCATTACATAAATGATGGGCTAACGACTGTCCACAGGAAGGGAACAAAACTGTGTGTTGAAGCACAAGTGAGTGGGAATGTTCCCTGCTGTTCACCCTGCATAACAGAGAGGTCTGAACCAAACTGCCCTGCTGAGCTGCTCAGGGTCTGATCTGGGAAAGCTGCCAGTCCACACTTCGCCACCAGTCCCCTGTCCCAAACGGCCATTGCCTGCAGCAATTCGATGTTCAGACCAGACTGAGCCCCTTTTGCACACGCCCCAGGTGCCAGAGCGGGGGGCTGAATTGTTTGCACAGCTCTGGCCTCCAGCGCCCCTGAGAGCTGTCTTTCTCCCTGTTTTCCTGTCATGGCCACACTAACCCGGCCCCATGCTCTGCCCTCTGCCTGGCTATTTGTGATAGTGTGTGGCCTGGGCAGTGGTGTGCAAAGGCCTGGACTCTAAATTGTCCAAGGTAACGAAAGTCCAGCTCTGGCTGTTATAGAAAATTGTTTAGAAAAAGATACAAAGGAAGACAGAGACTGGAGAATGGAACCAGAAACCAATAACTAACATTGGTATGTTGGAAATTAGGCATAATCGGTGGATGAAATATTCTGCCCATCTCTCCCTCTTGGGGTCCTTAAAAGATACCTGGGAGAGGTTCAAATTAGCTGGTTGGTGGAAATGAGTGGGACTGAAAGGAGCGAGCTTCACTCTCATGCCTGCCAGCCCCACCATCTTCTGGAACCCCAGGATCCACCATGACACTGCTGGGCTTTGTCGGCTGGATCTGGAGAGACATGCTGACAAGACTAGGCCAGAGAGAGGGACCCAGATGACGTCACCACCTCCACTGGACCCAGCTAAATCCCGAACCCCATCCAGGATGTGAGACTTGGGTTCCTGCTGTCACCCCCTTCTCCCATGTGTCCTTTTCCTTCCCTGGCCTCATTTTTTCTCTTTCTCCTCTTGCTCTTTTTGCCTCCTGTTGAAGAAGAGTCTGGCTCAGCCAGTCACGTCTGTTTATTTTGCAACACTGCTGTGAGGCGGCTGTGATCAGTGAGGCAGTTAAAAACAATGACTTAAACAACCCAACAGTGGTACAAGTTTGCCAGGTCTCGGAGTGGCTGATCAGACTTTGTGCTGTGCCTGAGTTCCTCCGGAAGTGAAGCTGCAAGTGAGACACCAGAGACCGAAGCTGCATTTTCTCTCTTTGCTTTTCTTTCCTCTCCCCTTTTGTGTGTTTGTCTTGTTTTGCCTTCAAGAAACAGACTTAACCATCTAGCAGTTCCAAGTAACTCCCTCCCCCCCCCCCCGGACAGTTTTTACCATCTTTTACACCACCTCAAAGGATGTCAAACTGGGGGAAGGGTTCCCTATAAGAACCCTAAAGTGAAAAGGAATAAGGGATATGTTAAAATGCAAGTCTTACTTAATGCTTAACATTTCAACTGCTTCAACTGTTTTTCCTGTATCTTTAATAAAAGGTTTTAAAGGTGTTTAATAGTGTGTTTGCCATAGGACTAAGCAGACCAAGGTCTCTGTACTGGAAACCCCCAGCCAGGTTTAACTGTTGAGTGTTGTACAGTGATAGGGTCATGTTAACACCTTTGAAATGAATACAACAGCAGGCACATGGGAGAGGCACATGAGGGGTTAATAAAAAATGCAGGATTAAGCCATCAAGTCATCACTGCAAAACCCTGCTGTTAGCCACAGGGAAGGGCCCAGACAGCCGCTCCTTGGCAATAAAATGAGGGGTAATTTCATCCAGGCACCTGCTGCTGACCCATTTAAAGAGCCCCGAGGCAAGGCAGTGTGGGCTGCTGTTGCCTGAGTCTTTGGCATCTGGGGGCCTGTTGGCAGGGGGAGATGCTTGTAGATATCCCGGTACCTTTCTCTTTGACAAGGGGGTGCATGTTCTCTACTTTCCCCCACGCCCAGCTGCTGGAAGGGAATAAGGGATGGGCTCCTCCTAGAACAAGGCCCTGCCTCTGTTATTCATAGGGCTCTGGGGATGGCCTGGGTGAGTCAGAAACGCAAAGGTGTCAGGAGTCAGGCAGGAGGGGGTCCCCTCTGCTGCTCAGGCTGTAACCATTCCCGTCTGCGGCAAGGGGCCTTGGCCAGTAAATTCCCAATTCAAGCTCCAGTGTTCTGCCCACAGATGGCAGCACAGCCCTACAGTTTGCCAGACGAGGATTGCCGGAGGCTTCCTGGAGCCGGGGAAATGCAGCGCTGAGCTGACTGGGCAGGCAGGGCAGACTCCTTGTGTCAGCTCTTACATCTGTGCAAAGCGGGTGTCACACACTGCCAGCTCAGAGTGCTTCCTGCCCTCCCCTGCCACGGCTGCCTTTACCCCAGGCGGCACTCACTCTGCCCAGGTGGGAACGGTGACAGGGCCAAGGAGCCCCGGGAGCTTAGCCTTCCACTTTCACATGACCCAGCGCTTTCCCCTTGGACGCAGGTTTTGTTGTCACTCCTGGCCTGAAGCGCCCACCCCACACGGATCCTGCGCGTGCCACAGGCTCTCCCTCTGCATGCACGTGCCAGGGTCTCCTCTGCTCCAGGCAGTACAGTGGGAGCAGTAAGGCTGGTGAAGCTGAGGATCTGGTTTCCATGTGACCCAGCACAAGTACCACATAGAAAATGAAGTGTCCGGGCCCTCCAAGCTGAGCATGCACTCCCTTATGGCCCTGATTGTTAAACACACTAGGCATGCAATTGTGCCCCTACCTAGCGTGTAGTTATCACAGCCTGGTGTGCAAATCATATACCTTTGCACACAAATGGCCATAATTAATTCTTCCTCCTGTCAATGTGTCAATGTGCATGTAGCGGGGTGGTTACCCGGCTCCTGACCTGAAGGGCTTAAAACAGCCCTGGGGGAAGGTTGTGGCTGGGAGCTGCTAAGCTGGGCTGATTGGGAAGCAGCTGCAGCTGGGCCACACCCTAATCAGGCCTCAGCTGGCCCTATATAAAAAGGCTGTGAGCCAGAGGCCAAACAGTCTCTATCTGCCTTTAGAGAGAGAAGGGCCTGGCTACAGCAAGCGAGAGACAGGATACCTGAGTGGGACAGGCTGAGGAGCTGGGGAGCTCCAGCTAGGAAAGCCCAGGCTGCAGCCTAGCGGAAGGCCAAGGGGTACTGGGGGTTGCAGAGGGCAGAGGTAGGTCAAGGCAGCAGGTCCAAACCCAACCTTGCCTGTGATGAGTGGCCTATACTGCAGTCTGCCCCAGGGAACGGGGGCTAGTTGGTGACTGGCAGTGGCCTTATTCTGAGGGGAGGTGGGGTTAGTGGGTGGGGGTTCCCTGGGGAGGGGAGACCCTAGTACTGAGGGGTGTACTGCCAGGGGGCAGCACCCCCATAAAAGGGCACCAGGGGCCGGAGGACAGGCGGACCACCGGCCTGCAGGGGGTGCTCCAATACTGAAACGAGCTAATTCCCAGCGATAACCAGCAGGAGGTGCCGCAGGGGTGAGTCCACTTCTCTACATAGCATAGCAACTGCCTGTATGAGTTAGACACACAATTGTGCTCTTAACTGGCTTGAAAATGTGTCTTTGAGGCATCAAGAAAATGGTTCTATGCTTCTGGGCATCATGCTGGTGAGCAGGGAAATCTGTCCTGTGCTGCCACCACATGGTGACAAGCTGCTGTCACCTGCCCTCTTGCCCCCCAACACCTCACCATCATGTGAGTGAAGAGAATGTTGACAGTGGGGCAACCCAAAAATGCTGCTCTGGACTCACAGAGGAAAAGCTTCTGCCTCTGCACAGGGAAAGGACCCTGGGGGCTTTGGGGCCTTGGTTGTCAGGGGACCCTGTCAATAGGGTAAGGGACACTGACAATGGGATCCCAATGCATCTATGCCTGACGAGAAAGGGCATTGCCAAGGGAAGCCCAATGCACGCACATCTGGAAAGGAACTCCTCTGCAGTGTCAGCCCAGTGCGCAGACACCCAGCATTGTGTGATTGTATTGTGCAGAGCCAGTCCTTAAATGAAAACAACAAGGAGTCCGGTGGCACCTTAAAGACTAACAGATTTATTTGTGCATAAGCTTTCGTGGGTAAAAACCCCCACTTCAGATGCATGGAGTGAAAATTACAGATACGGCATAAATATACTGGCACATGAAGAGAAGGGAAGAGAAGTTTGCAAATGAATTTTAGCTCTGCAGTTTCTCTTTGAAGTATGTTTCTAAAGTTTTTGTTGTTGTTGTTGAAGGATGGCTACTTTTAAATCTGTTACTGAATGTCCAGGGAGATTGACGTGTTCTCCTACTCGCTTTTGTATGTTACCATTCCTGATGTCTGATTTGTGTCCATTTATTCTTTTACATAGAGACTGTCCAGATTGGCCAATGTACATGGCAGAGGGGCATTGCTGGCACATTATGGCATATAGCACATTAGTAGATGTGCAGGTGAATGAGCCTCTGATGGTGTGGCTGATGTGGTTGGGTCCTCTGATGGTGTCGCTAGAGTAGATATGGGGACAGAGTAGGCAATGAGGTTTGTGACGGGGATTGGTTCCTGGGTTAGTGTTTCTATGGTGTGGTGTGTAGTTGCTGGTAAGTATTTGGTTCAGATTGGGGGGCTGTCTGTAAGTGAGGACTGGCCTGTCTCCCAAGGTCTGTGAGAGTGAGGGATCGTTTTCCAGGCTAGGTTGTAGATCGTTGATGATCTGCTGGAGAGGTTTTAGCTGGGGGCTGTCTGTGATGGCCAGTGGTGTTCTGTTATTTTCCTTGTTGGGCTGTCCTGTAGTAGGTGACTTCTGGATACCCATCTCGCTCTGTCAATCTGTTTCCTCACTTCCCCAGGTGGATATTGTAGTTTTAATTTAAGAATGCTTGATAAAGATCTTGTAGGTGTTTCTCTCTCTCTCTGAGGGATTGGAGCAAATGCGGTTGTATCTTAAGGCTTGGCTGTAGACAATGGATCGTGTGATGTGTCCTGGATGGAAGCTGGAGGCATGTAGGTAAGTATACCGGTCAGTAGGTTTCCGGTATAGGGTGGTGTTTGTGACCATCACTTATTTGCACTGTATTGTCCAGGAAGTGGATCTCTTGTGTGAACTGGTCCAGGCTGAGGTTGATAGTGGGGTGGAAATTGTTGAAATTCAAGTGGAATTCTTCAAGGGTCTCCTTCCCGTGGGTCCATATGATGAAGATGTCATCAATGTAGCACAAATAGAGGAAGGGCGCTAGGGGACAAGAGCTGAGGAAGCGTTGTTCTAAGTCAGCCATAAAAATGTTGGCATACTGTGGGGCCAGGCGAGTATCCATAGCAATGCCACTGACTTGAAGGTATAAGTTGTCTCCAAATCTGAACTGATTGTGGGTGAGGACAGTCACAAAGCTCAGCCACCAGGTGTGCCATGGCCTCATCAGGGATACTGTTCCTGACAGCTTGTAGTCCATCCTTGTGTAGAATATTGATGTAAAGAGCTTCTACATCCATGGTGGCCAGGATGGTGTTTTCAGGAAGATCACCAATGCATTGTAGTTTCCTCAGGAAGTTGGTGGTGTCTCGAAGATAGCTGGGAGTGCTGGTAGCGTAGGGTCTGAGGAGAGAGTCCAAATAGCCAGATAATCCTGCTGTAAGAGTGCCGATGCCTGAGATGACGGGGCGTCCAGGGTTTCCAGGTTTATGGATCTTGGGTAGCAGAATACCCCTGGTTGGGGTTCTGGGGCTGTTTGTGTAGATTTGTTCCTGTGCTATAGCAGGGAGTTTCTTGAGCAGATGGTGTAGTTTCTTTTGTTACTCCTCAGTGGGATCAGAGGATAGTGGCCTGTAGAATGTGGTCTTGGAGAGTTGCCTGGCAGCCTCCTGTTCATAATCCGACCTGTTCATGATGACTCCTTTGTCAGCCCCTTTGATTATAATGTCAGAGTTGTTTCTGAGGCTGTGGATGGCATTGAGTTCTGTACGGCTAAGGTTATGGGGCAAGTGATGCTATTTGTTCACACTTTCAGCCCGCGCACATCTGCGGAAGCACTCTGTATAGAAGTCCAGTCTGTCATTTCAACTGTCAGGAGGAGACCACACAGAATTCTTCTTCTTGTAGTGTTGGTAGGAGGGTTCTTGTGGGTTAGTGCACTGTTCAGTGGTGTGTTGAAAATATTCCTTGAGTCGGAGATGGCGAAAGTTGGCTTCCAGATCACCGCAGAACTGTATCTTGTGCATGGGGGTCGTGGGGCAGAAAGAGAGCCCCTGAGATAGGACAGACTCTTCTGCCGGGCTAAGTGTGTGGTTGGATAGATTAACAATATTGTTGGGTGAGTTAAGGGTACCACTGTTGTAGCCCCCATGGCATGGAGGAGTTCAGTTTACTGTCCTTTTTCCTCTGTAGAGAAGTGAAGTGTGCGTTGTAAATGGCTTGTCTCGTTTTTGTAAAGTCCAGCCACGTGGAAGGTTGGTTTTGTATGAGAGTCTCCAGTTCTGAGAGCTCCTTCTTGATCCTTAAATGAGATGCTAGACTCGAGCCTCCGTCCACCTCTGGTAGCTGCACGGCAGGAAGCAAAAAGACCCCACGATTTTATCACCAGTATTGCAATATTTGATGTCTTCCTTAAAGCCCCAGCTCTTGAAGTCAGGCGAGGACAGGAGAATCTCCGCTTTTATTTTTAAAATGCAGGTTTCTAGACCTCCTAGTTGCAGAGAAAAGCTGGAAAACACGAGCCTAGTGTGCCTTGAAGGTGCCCAAACCAGAAGGAAAAGTCCCACCAGTTACTTTTTAAAATGTTATGTTTTTAAGCAAGTCTCCTGAATTTGGGGTACTGACTCATGATTTCTGAACACAATGTGTGTGTTCGTGACCCTAGGGTGGAAAACATCTGCCACAGTCACTGTACTGCTCTGAGACAGCCTGGGTAGCAGACGGCACTGGCAGTGGGCATCAAAATAGCTGGAGGAGCTGCAGGTAGCAACTTACACCTGTCCATCTACACACACAGGTATTCATGCATGCATTCACATGTGCACACACAAACACAGACATGCACGGACACACATTCACATGCATACTCACACACAGGCACACAGATGCACATGAACACACATACACATTCTCCCGCTGACTGTATTCCACCTGCACTCAGCCCTGCCAACCCAAGTCAACCCCTCCCAGCTCAGAACCTCCCCATTCCCCTCAGCTCCCTCCAGTCCAACTCTTCCCCACTCAGAACCACCCCATCAGGGCCGGCTCCAGGGTTTTTGCCGCCCCAAGCGGCGGGGAAAAAAAAAAAAAAGCTGCAATCGTGATCGGCGGCAGCTCCACCGCGCTGCTTTCTTCTTCGGCGGCAATTCGGCGGCGGGTCCCTCGGTCCCTCTACGAGGGAAGGACTTGCTGCCGAAGAGCCCAACGTGCCGCTGCTTGGCCGCCCCAAGCGCTTGCTTGCTGGGCTGGTGCCTGGAGCCGGCCCTGCACCCCATATCCCACTGCTGTCTGGCCACCAAGCTCTGAAGGCAATACTGCAACCCCCCTTCAATAACCTTGTGACCCCTGCTTGGCCTCCCTTTGGGTCAGAACCCAAAGGGTTACAACACTGAAATTTCACATTTAAATATCTGAAATTGTGAAATTTATGACTTTGACTTTAACCAAAACGGACGTGAATTTGGTAGGGCCCTACTCATCATGCGAACACACAGCCTTGCTTTGCATGGCATTCTTGGGGGTATCCCAGTGTCCTTTGCTTCGCCACTAAGCAGGGTGCAGTCTGGGGTTATTTTTGCTGTGAATTGTAGCATGTCAAGTGGGTTCTAATTTTTCTAAAAAATCCCATATGTCCAAGGTCTCTGCCTTCTTTCTGGGTGGGTTCAAGCCATTTTCAAATTGCTGTCTGCCAGCCTAGCCCCAGCAATGCACACACCACTATGGTGACAAGCTGGAATACGCAGCAGCTGCTTGGGCTGTATTACAGCAACCTAAGCCAGACGAATTCGGCATTGGACTTTGGCTGTCACACCACCAAGCAGATGATGCGGGAGCAGCGGAATATTCTTCCGCAGCAGCTTGTCTAGAAGTAGGAGAATACTCTGAAGTGATGGCGGCAGGCCAAGAAGGAAGAGAACAATGCCGAGCTGTATTGAAGGATAGCCATGGTCGCAGTGGCGAGCAGCCGCACAGGTTAACCATGATGAATACGTACATATCCACAGAGTTCAGGCAGGTTGGTATTTGGCACAGCGCCCATTCTGCCACTCGCTGCTGCCCATGCTCCTGCATCTGTTGTTACTATGGTAGCTGGATGAGAGTTAGTGCGGTGTGTCTACACACGCTGGGAATCACACCCCAGCTCTGAGCGTAGATGAAGCCCTAGGCTGGTGAGCCACGGGGGACAGTTAGAGCTGGTCAAGGATGTTTTGATAAAATGTTTTTTATTGGACAATGCCAATTTGTCCAAGTCGACTCTTCCGGCAGGAACGTATTAGTTTAATGAATTTTTCCATTCAAAAAATATTTTAAAGAAGCACTTTGAAAATGTCCTGCTTTGACATTTTCAGGATTAAATCTTTTGATTTTTTTTTTTTTTTTGCTTCAAAACAAATTTTGTTTGAAAAGTTTTGTTGCATTTTTGACTTTTCTATTTTTAGATATTTTTAAATTTTCCCAACACAGTTTTTTCCTCAAATATCAAGATTTTGACTTTTATTCCAATTTGTGATGGGAAAAAATTGCAATCTCTTGAAAGGCAACCTGTTTAACATCCGCTCTGGGTGACAGTGAAAGCAGAGTTATTGTGGGGGGGTCTGCTCCATCTCCTTTGGGAATGAACAGGCAGAGGAAGGCCTCTTTCTGGCACCACGGGTGGCGCATTATATGGGCCTCTGGTGCCCGTGCTCCAGCAAATTCAGGGTATAGGGGCCCGATTCCACCAATGTTCGGGGCTGGGTCTCTCCCCCAACCCCGCCTGCTGCCCCTCCCCCACACACCTCCCCCGGAGTGTCCATGCCTGCGCCCTGGGCTGTGGGCGGTTGCCCTGCCGCTCGGTGCTGCGCTCCCTCTCCGGCTGCTGCTGACTACAAAAGGGAGCGGCACCAGCAACAGGCTGAGGCAGCGGTGCAGTCGCTGCCTGCGGAGGGAGGAGGGGAGGAGGCGCACACATGCGGGCAGCCCTCCCTCCGCCAGCACCCACTGCAGGGGAGGCGACGGGGCTTCCTGGACCTGGAGGGGCCCGACCCCTAGGAGCACGTGCAGTGACATTGTTGGGTGAGTGTGCTGCTGGGGGGAAGAAGGGGGCCCCTCCCCCGGAGCTGGGGGGACTGTTGAGGGGAGAGGGCTGGGGAGACTGTGGAGTCCTCCTCTCTGGCCCCAGCCCCAGGGCAGCCTGCCCGCACCCCAAACTCCTCATCCCCAGCCCCGCCCCACCCCAGCCAGAGCCCTCATCCTCCCATTTTTTACATTATTTTAAAATATATATATTGGCTTACAAGGCAGGTATGGGGCGAGGCGGAACTTGGACCTGTTCTGAGCACCACCAAAAATTATACAAACCTGTCGCCCCTGTCTGGCACTGGTGCAGGCCTTTCATCTGGGAACATTAGGGTTTTGAATTCATTTCAATTGGATCCCACAGGTGGAGACCACTGGCAAGTGCAGGCCATGGCTCCATGGTGAGGCCTGCTGTGGCCAATGGTGGCCAGTGCTCTTGGCAAACATATCCACTGCTGCCAATGCCAGAGATGGAGGGGCTGTGTGGCTGCCTGCAGAAGAACTGCTGCAGAGAACAGCACCTCCTATTAATTCACTGAAACCTGTTGACCTTTCAGAGATGTGTAGGCTGAGATGAATGGACAAGACAGCACTTGGGAGTCACTAGTGATCAATGCAATCACTGGGAGATGGATCTGGGGAGCACAGAGGGGGTGTGACTGTCTCACAGAGATGGAGCTTGTCAGCCTGGCCTTTCTGGGAACAGTGAAATTGCACAAGTGTCTGACGAGACCCAGACCCCTCAGCATGCTCCGCAGTGACTGTCACAGCCACTCAGCCTACTTGCCTATCATTCACTGCATTTGCAAGGCAGATGGAAAGAAGACAGCTCCCTGTTCACTTTCATGCTCTTCTCCGCTGGACCCATACTGTAAGGGGTGTTGGGGTGAGGGGATTCCATCCTGTTGCCCATGCTCTCCTCCGGTGTGGTACTCGCACAGCTCTGCATGCTCATAGGGCAGAAAACCCTCTGCCTGGACTTCATGCTCCCATCACTGATGCACTTCTATGCCTGCTGCAGTTGAAGCTGTGAAAGATCCCATGGGTGAGGAAAACATGCAGCAGCCTCCTGGACGTGGCCTGTGTGGAGCTGCTGAAGAGGAGCCTGGGTCTGTGCCGCCTCTGGGGGGGGGGGGGGAGAGGGAGAGGGGGAGAGAGAGAGAGAGAGACCAGTGCTTGAGTAGGGACAGGAATCACAGGACTGTTTCTAAGGGACTTTGCTAGCGACAAGGGGTGGATTACCAGAGCCATGTCTTCCATTTAGCAATAACAGCCTTTAAACTCCTTGTTGCCATGGGACTGCAATTTCCAGAGGCGATGCCCATTATCAGGGAACTGCCTGCCAGCAGGCAGTTAACAAGGGAGCTTGGAAATGGCCTAGTAAAAATCTAGGCCCCCTGCAGACTTCCAAGGCTTGTGTGAAATAGAACAGGGACCCCTGGGCTACATACAGCTGCGATCTATACAGATGCAGGGCAGCTGAAAGCACATCAACCACTCCCCCAAATGAGGGAATCTCCTTTCAGACCTACCGCAAGAGGCTTATTTTGGACTAGTGATGGCTTTAGCAGGGCTTCCTGGGTGCAACTGCACCCTCAGAGACCCCTCCTGCAGGGGTGGCCTGGCTCCCTGGTTAGAGCACTGTGACCTGGTGGCATCGACCACTCACAGCAGCACCCTTTATTCTGGCACTGCAACCCTAATCCCCGCTCGCTGCGGTGTGGAGGGGAGCTCCCCAGCCCCAAGGGACAGGAACTGATGCAGCAGGGTGAGTGTGGGGTGAGTTTACTCCTCATCCCCATCCCCATTCCAAGGCCTCCTATCTGCACTGGGCTGGGTTTAAGGTTTGTGGTGCCAGGCGGAGGGTGGTGGTGCAGGCAGTTGGTGCCCCTTGGCAGGGCGAGGAGGAGGCAGTGGAGGAGGAGTGCACCCACTGAATCAGGAGGATCTTTCTGCCACTGTTCTGGACGCTAATAAATAACCCCATTCCCCACCAAGCCCCTCCCAGGCCATAGAGAGCTCCTCCTCTTCCCACAGGTGGGGCACCAGGACTTGTTCACACCTTTACTAGCACTAAGGGCCCATACAAACCCTGACGGAGAGCTCTGGGCTGTGCCCAAATGGCAGAAGCTGCACGGACATGCCCCAAATCAGGCTTTGGTTCCTGTGTCCATCCCCAAAACAGTGCTGAGTAAACCCAAAGAAACATCTCCCCAGTTACCTGCTGCATCTCCCCCAAACAATACAGCTAATCATGACAAGTACCTCCCAGCACTCCACAATCCAGCAGTCAGGGGACTACAGACAGTTTGTCACCCTGGCTTGGCTCAAGTGGCGTTGGTTTTGTTAGCAAAATCCATAGTCTCCCTAGAGATGGCGTTTGCTATTCTCCAGCCCATACTCTCTAAGGGGAGGTGCCTGGGGACGGGGTGCAGGGTTGCTCTGTTAGGGGCAAAGAGGCAGTGGCACAGTAGAGCAGCCAGTGTTTCAGAAATGGGCTCTGAGCAGAGGAAAATCCTCCCTGTACCTGTCCAATCCTGCCTGGCTGTCAAATCTTCTGACATTGAACATTCATTTTTGCCCAGATGTGTGGTGCTCTCCTTGTGGTAGAGTCCTCCTGAAAGCTGCAATAGTGTCCAAAGAGTCCATCTAAATCCTTCAGGACAGTCATTCCCTAGGATAATGGGAACTCCAATCATGGCATCTTCCAGACGCTCATAACCAGCCTGGGCAAAGAAAATGCACTTCTGAGGCAATACTTGCCCTAAACACTGGATATCTGCCTCCAGACACCCAATTACAGGCGTATCTAATCTGTTAGCTGCTATCAACTTTACCCAGTGGAAATAACAGGAGTACTTGTGGCACCTTAGAGACTAACAAATTTATTAGAGCATAAGCTTTCGTGGGCTACAACCCACTTCTTCGGATGCATATAGAGTGAACCATATATTGAGGAGATATATATACACACACATACAGAGAGCATGAACAGGTGGGAGTTGTCTTACCAACTCTGAGAGGCCAATTAAGTAAGAGAAAAAAAACTTTTGAAGTGATAATCAAGATGGCTCAGTACAGACAGTTTGATAAGAAGCAAGTGTGAAAATACTTACAAGGGGAGATAGATTCAATGTTTGTAATGGCTCAGCCATTCCCAATCCCTATTTAGCCCTGAGTTGATTGTGTCTAGTTTGCATATCAATTCCAGCTTAGCAGTCTCTCGTTGGAGTCTGTTTTTGAAGTTTTTCGATAGCCACCCGCAGGTCTGTCAAAGAATGGCCAGACAGGTTAAAGTGTTCTCCCACTGGTTTTTGAGTATTATGATTCCTGATGTCAGATTTGTGTCCATTAATTCTTTTGCGTAGAGACTGTCCGGTTTGGCCAATGTACATGGCAGAGGGGCATTGCTGGCACATGATGGCATATATCACATTGGTAGATGTGCAGGTGAACGAGCCACCGATGGTATGGCTGATGTGATTAGGCCCTATGATGGTGTCACTTGAATAGATATGTGGACAGAGTTGGCATCGGGCTTTGTTACAAGGATAGATTCCTGGGTCAGTGTTTTTGTTCAGTGATGTGTGGTTGCTGGTGAGTATTTGCTTTAGGTTGGGGGGTTGTCTGTAAGCGAGGACAGGTCTGTCTCCCAAGATCTGTGAGAGTAAAGGATCATCTTTCAGGATAGGTTGTAGATCTCTGATGATGCGCTGGAGAGGTTTTAGTTGGGGGCTGAAGGTGACAGCTAGTGGTGTTCTGTTATTTTCTTTGTTGGCCCTGTCTTGTAGGAGGTGACTTCTGGGTACTCGTCTGGCTCTGTCAATCTGTTTTTTCACTTCAGCAGGTGGGTATTGTAGTTTTAAGAATGCTTGATAGAGATCTTGTAGGTGCTTGTCTCTATCTGAGGGATTGGAGCAAATGCGGTTATATCTTAGAGCTTGGCTGTAGACAATGGATCGTGTGGTGTGTCCTGGATGGAAGCTGGAGGCATGTAGGTAAGTGTAGCGGTCAGTAGGTTTCCGGTACAGGGTGGTATTTATGTGACCATCGCTTATTAGCACAGTAGTTTCCAGGAAATGGACCGCTTGTGTGGATTGATCTAGGCTGAGGTTGATGGTGGGATGGAAATTATTGAAATCATGGTGGAATTCCTCAAGGGCTTCTTTTCCATGGGTCCAGATGATGAAGATGTCATCAATGTAGCGCAAGTAGAGTAGGGGCGTTAGGGGACGAGAGCTAAGGAAGCGTTGTTCTAAGTCAGCCATAAAAATGTTGGCATACTGCGGGGCCATGCGGGTACCCATAGCAGTGCCGCTGACTTGAAGGTATATATTGTCCCCAAATGTGAAATAGTTGTGGGTGAGGACAAAGTCACAGAGTTCAGCCACCAGGTTAGCTGTGACATTATCGGGGATACTGTTCCTGATAGCTTGTAGTCCATCTGTGTGTGGAATATTGGTGTAGAGGGCTTCTACGTCCATAGTGGCCAGGATGGTGTTTTCTGGAAGATCACCGATGGATTCTAGTTTCCTCAGGAAGTCAGTAGTATCTCGAAGATAGCTAGGAGTGCTGGTAGCGTAGGGTCTGAGGAGAGAGTCCACATAACCAGACAAGCCTGATGTTAGGGTGCCAATGCCTGAGATGATGGGGCGTCCAGGATTTCCAGGTTTATGGATCTTGGGTAGCAAATAGAATGTCCCTGGTCGGGGTTCTAGGCATGTGTCTGTACAGATTTGTTCCTGTGCTTTGTCAGGGAGTTTTTTTAGCAGATGGTGTAGTTTCTTTAGGTAATCCTCAGTGGGATCAGAGGATAATGGCCTGTAGAATGTGGTGTTAGAGAGCTGGGCATCCCCTATAGCATGAGGTCTTTCAAAGTTCTTATAAAAGTAACTTGCCTTCATGGTGGTGACTTCAGACCTTATGTCATGTAAAGACCATGTCTTCACCCCTCCAATCGCCACTTCCACGATGGGGCTGGCTCCAAAAGCTCTGGCTTTCTTTTCCTCTATCCATAGGATTGTCCATAGTTCTAGCCATTGTAAATCCACCCCTTTTCTAGAGTCTCTTCTGCCCTCACTTGAATTTTGAACTTCAAATCTCTCCCTATGAGGAAAGGAAATTCTTCCTTGATCCTTTCAGTTATGTGGGGATTCTCTCCAGCTGTGATCGGACTCGTGGCAGCCACAGCAAACCAGGTTGTCCTAGTTATCTCTTAATAGAGATGTCCTGACATTTTCTGCCCCTCAGCATGCATTGTTTGCTTTTGGTCTCAGTGAAATATTTGATTGATGCACTGTTTTAAACAGCTCTTCTTGTTGATCACTAAGTCTTTGTTCAAACTCTCAAAGACAGTGCTTGTATTCTCCAAATCCACCAGGATGGCTTGGATAACGCCTTCATTTTTTCCTCTATAACTATTTTATTTCCAACTTCTTCAATATTCTTTTCATCCTCCTCAGCCCCTCAAAGGCTTCCCTCATCAGGTCAGGAAAAGTCAATGTAGGCTGCTCCTTGAATCTCCTCTTCATTTCATGTCTTAAATCATCATCCCTCAGTCCTATCACATCAGGATGGCATCTGGGTCCATCATTCCCCATACACATTAATCAGCAACTTGAAAATGTTGTCTGTACTCTCCTCTCTGGAAGGAATGGCCCTGTGCATTGCCCCACTGGCAGCAGGCCCAGGATAGTTGAGGAAGGGCATTCAGCTCCTCTGTTTTCATTGCTGGAGGGCAGCAAGACTGGAGCTCCTTGGATTCTGAAGTCTACGAAGGGAGGGTCATCTATGGGTCAGTCTACGCTATGGGATGGGGGTGTGAGTCCTCTGCTTATGTACACTGAGCTAGTGGGAGTACAGATATCAGTGTAGCTCTGGTAGCATGGGTAGTGGCAGCAGAGGCATGGCTAAGTACATACCCACCGGTTTCAGGCTGTGTCCACGAGCCGAGAATCCCACTCCTAGCTCGTCGTGTGGACGTGGCCTAAGAGTGAGCACAAGGGATGGGGAATCAGGACTCGTGGGTTCAGGTCCTGGCTCTGCCACTGATTCTGCATGTGGCCTCGGGTAGATCACTTCCCGCCCCTCTGCCCCAGCACTAGGGGTATCTATAAAGAGCTTCCCAAGGGTGTGCGGTGGGGATTAATGAATGTTTTATCCCTATGGCATGTTGAAACCAGCCACTCCTGCAATCCCCACTCTGCCCTTGTTGCATTCCATGAGAATAGCAATGCCACTCTCTTTTTTGGCAGCTTCCCTGGACAGATGTTCCATCCCCTACGCAAGGGTGAGGCAGAGGGAATAATCTGCACTGAGAGGCTGCCTGCTGGAATTAGTGCTCCAGCCACTCTTAACATCTGCAGCATCAGGAAAGCCCCAAATTCATCAGCACTGGAACCTGAAGGACGACAGCAGCGAGGCGGGTAAGAGCTTTCCAAGGTTCTTTTACCCACCGCGGAAATCACTGCTAATGGGAAACAAGGACAGGAGAGGAGGGAAGCTTTGGTGGCTTGAGGGGCAGTGATATTATGGTCCCTTGTGCGCTTGGAGCCTGTGACACTGCCCCCAGCCCTGAGAGCACCCAGATCAATGCCTCCATCTTGGCTTCTCTAATCATAGGTAGCTGAGATGGGTTCATGTCTCTTCAGGTTCAGTAAATGTCCTGCAGAGAGAGGCCAGGGAAGGGGAGGGGTTTAACCACCCCTGCAGGGCCTGGGTGGGATGAAGGATCATGTCACACCTCGACCAGTGGGGAAGTTTCAGCCTTGAAGAACTCTGTGTGCTCTAATTCTCTGGGGGAGCTGTGTGGGGAAGGGAGAGGGAGCTGCCGCCAGCCAAGGGACTTTGCGGGCAGGGTCCTGGCAGCAGGAGGGAAAGGGGCCTGGGCAATTTGAAAAGGACTCTGTATTGCTAGCTAGTTCCCTTAGGTCAGTGGTTCTCAACCAGGGGTACATGTACCCTTGGGGGTACACAGAGGTCTTCCAGGGGGACATCAACTCATCTAGATATTTATCTAGTTTTACAACAGGCTACATAAAAAGCTCCTGAGAAGTCAGTGCAAACTAAAATTTCATACAGACAATGACTTGTTTATACTGCTCTATATACTATACACTGAATTGTAAATACAATATTTATATTTCAATTCATTTTACATTCAATTTATTTTATAATTATATGGTAAAAATGAGAAAGGAAGCAATTTTTCAGTAATAGTGTGCTGTGACACTTTTGTCTGATTTTGTAAGCAAGTAGTTTTTAAGTGAGGTGAAACTTGGGGGTACACAAGACAAATCAGACTCCTGAAAAGGGTACAGTAGTCTGGAAAGGTTGAGAGCCACTGCTTAGGGGGTGGGCTGGTATCACGCAAAACAAGAGAGAAGCAGACGGTGTGAAGATGCCACCTGATGTCGCAATCTCTGAGCTCTGGCCCTAGGGTCCAGCTTATTTTCTGGAGCAATCCCCTCTTTCCTGCTTCATCCCCTAGCGCTGGGCTCTCCTGCCTAATAGACAGCCCTGCCCTCACTTTCCATACTCTGGCATCTGGGTTCTCTCTTCCCCTTGCTCAGACTCGCCCTGCGATCCCTCTTTTTTCCCCCTGTTCTAACCCTTTGTTCCCTGCTCATAGGATTTTTCAGCCCTGGACTTGCGAAAGCCCACCAGCGCTGGTGATGAGAAGCGACTCCTAATCAGCCATGGAAGGGTTACAGATACGGGTAAGGCTGAACCTTCCCAACATCCACAGCCTCTTCACTGCTCCCATTCCCTTGGCTGCTGATTGTCAGCATCAGATCCCAGGCCAATGGAGAGGAAATAGTCTGACATTGTTGTATCCAAATAAAGTATGTAGCTCACCAACCAAGGGCTGGGCCTGATTCTCCTGCTTACAGCACTACAACTCCATTGACTCGAATGGGGTTATTCCTCACTAGCTCTGGTGGGCGTGAGAGCAGGATCTACCCCCCGTGTCCCCTGTCTCTGCTCATCTGGGCTTGCTCCTCCTGTGTCTTGTAAATGCATTGGGGCTGTATGAGTGAGCTATGTGCCACAGGCATGGAGATGCTGTCCATCACAAGGGTTAATCGCCTCCCCGCGCAGATGCCAAGAGGAGATGAAGATACTATAAATAGTTTGCAAAGCCCAGCTGGTTTCAGCCCCAATTCACACACATGGCAGATAAGCATTAGACAGAATTAATATTCAATCTCACGGGCACTTTCAACCCTGAGAGAGTGAAAAGCAAATTCCACTCTGGCCCTGTAGCTTTAATCTTCTTGCGGGGTGGAGGGGGGGTGAATTACACTTTCTGGAAGCTCTGGTTGGGTTAAATGGACCGAGAAACACAGAGACAAAGGAAGAGTCAGCTAGAGAGCAAAGCTCACTCCAGACACTGCCAGAGAGGCCAAGCAGCTCCTCCATGGGACGGGAGGTTGCAGCTTGGAGCATGGCGAGACAGGGTGGCTGGCAGATCTCTGCTCTGCTGTTGCCACACTTAAGATCAGCTACATCCAGCACATTTTGTGCTTCCTGGCAGTGGCCTGTGTGACTGAGACATCATCTGAGGATGGTACCGACGGGGGCTGTGAATCCTGTTGGACCTTAATAACTTGTGATAAGGTCTGTCACCAGCTAAGTGACACACAGAAGTGTGAGTGTTAATTCACTGGGAGGGACGCAGAGAAATATTACACTGCGTGGTGGAAGAGAGGGGTTTAATAGAGGGCGACTTATCTGAACCTCTCCCCAAACTTTAGGGGCTCGGAGAAAATGGGACATGGATCAAATCACCCTGGGGTTTGTCTCTCCCTGACTGTGTGTGTGTGTGTGTGTGTGTGTGAGAGAGAGAGAGAGAGAGACAGACACACACCACAGTAAGACTGAAAGTGTACTGAGCACCAGGGGGTCTCCTCTCCCACTTGGGACCGGAATTGTATGGAATCTCTCTTTTTCATAGAATATCAGGGTTGGAAGGGACCTCAGGAGGTCATCTAGTCCAACCCCCTGCTCAAAGCAGGACCAATTCCCAACTAAATCATCCCAGCCAGGGCTTTCCTTCTCTCTCTCTTTGGCCAGGTCTACACTAACCCCCCCACTTCGGACTAAGGTACGCAAATTCAGCTACGTTAATAACGTAGCTGAATTCGAAGTACCTTAGTCCGAAGTTACCGCGGTCCAGACGCGGCAGGAAGGCTCCCCCGTCGATGCTGCGTACTCCGCTCGCCGAGCTGGAGTACCAGCGTCGAAGGCGAGCACTTCCGGGATCGATCCGGGGCACTTCCGGGATCGATTTATCGCGTCTTAACCAGACGCGATAAATCGAACTCAGAAAACCGATTGCTTACATCCGGACCCGGATGTAAGTGAAGACGTACCCATACTCTGTTGATGACTAAGAAGAGATGGGTAGAAGGGTGTGTTCCCACAGACTGGGTTGGGAGTTATTTGTGGGTAATTCATTTTCTGTAAATCCCATGGAGAATGAATAGTTCTGTGCAGTCAGTCAGATTTAAGTGCTCAGCATCCCAGTCGATGGCGAGAGGTGTCCCATTCATGTTATTCTGTAAGGGCCGTTTGTCTCTGGGTTTGGAAAGCAGGACATAGTCGCTGGTGCTGCAGTGGGACTGGTGGGTGAAGAGATGGGACTGGGGATGCAGGGCTCTTGCCTGACGGGAGATGAACAAAGGTGGAGTCAGGTGAGAAGGGTTTGGGCGCCCATCACTTTTAGATCAATGTCTAGTGGGCTGGGAAAGTCCGAAGTGCATGAAGTGAGCAGATTGGGGATTACCTCCTCCTCCAAAGATTAAACCAAGAAAATCCCATTTCACTCTGACGTCAGGGCCCTGGGAGTCACCGGCAGCAATGGGGTGGGGGAAGAAGCCAGGAGGAGACAGGCTGGGCAGGAGTGCATCAGTGAAAAGGCAGCTTTACCATGTGGGAGCTAAAAATGAAAAGTGAGGGCCCTGGTCTGCACTCTCAGCTCCTGCAGCAGGAACATGGCATCTCTTTGCAGCTCTAAGGAGCAGCTCTCCAGCATGGACTAACAGACGGGTAAGAGCGAGCTTTGTCACTCAGGATTGCAGGAGGTGGTGGGGAAGTGGGACCCTAGCAATGGACCTGGCTGATAGCAGCATAGGGTCTGATCAATTCCTTCCACCCATGTGAGCCTTTGCTCCTGTCAGCTAGGGCACAGTGTGTTTCTGTGTAGCTCAGGGCTTTGCTGTCTCTCAATGTGGCCCTGGCTTCTCTTTTCTCCTTCTCCCGTATCTATTTATCCTCTTTCCATCACCATCTTCTCTTGTTCTTTCAGACCAGGCCATCTGGACTGAATGGCCTTTGTCCTTCCTCTGTATGTCATTCTCCCTCCTCACCCCTTCCTGCCCTTCACCCTCATCCCCCCCTTCTTGCTGCCTCCATCCGACAGATGACCTGACATCATCCTTCCTGGTGCATGCTGGTTTTCCCCCCCCCTCCCAGTTCCTGTGGGAAACTGGGTCTGTAACCGATCCAGTATGGGGTACTTTTCTGGTACATGTGGCTTTCCTTAGTGTTGATGGGTGTTCCCCTGGCAGGTGAGAGCTGTCCTTGCTCAGGCAGTTGGAGCATGGAGAATGCAAGTATTCTGGCTGTCAGCTCTTTGGTCCATCCAGCATGCATCAGGATGGGTGATGTCAGGACACATGGCTGACAGAGGCAGCGAGAAGGGACAAGGGCTGTTACCTTCCCACTTAGGGATGGAGGAGCCCAGAGTACTACGCAACTTCAAAATCTGCTGTGGAAATGTTTGAAATAGACCAAAAGGTTTCACAAAATATTTGTAACAAACATCTGTTCACATTCAGAAAGTGCCCTGTGAGCTTTGGAGGGGGGAAAGGGGCTAAGTGCTGATGGGGTCTCGGTTCCCCATCAGGATCCTCAGTCACACGGGCCAGAGGGTGAGAAAGGGACCTGCAAGTCTGACCGTGGCTTTCTTAGTTCCCTTGTTACATGAGAAATGGCCCATGCACCAATAGGTTTGGGAGAAATCCTGAATCAGCCAGCCTAGATTCCAGTCCTGGGGAGGAGACCAGGCTGTAGTATAGTCCCCGGGGAGTGGCTCAGTCTATCCTGATCAGAGAGAAGTGAGAGTGCGGACAATTTAATGCAACTTTTTGTGTGTGTACATCTTGCATGCAAATGACATGGCACACGGCATGACTCAGACTGAAGGTGTGGTGGGGATGCTGGGAATGAGCCGTGATTATTCTGTACCAGACAGGGCATGATTTAATAGCATGAGCTCGCCTACTGAAACCCAAACCAGCTTTTTAAGCAACTTCCAGCACCAGCTGCATCAATGGTGGCATAGATTAGTCACAGAATTTTGTGGCATTTCAGCTGGACACATTATAAGCTATTAATGCTACAGTGATTGCACCAGGAACTCATGTCCTTACCTGTAGTTCATGTACATACCTAATTTATAAGCACGGGAGGCAGTTCCTCTCTCTCTCTCTCTCTGTCCTATAAACAGTACCACTGAAACCCCCATTTCTCTTCTTTGCAGCAGGCCTCCAGAGGGAGGAGTCTCCTTAGGCTCTCGATGATGGAAGTGAAGTGGATCCATGTGGCACTAATCTTCTTTTTCCTGCTGTCTGTGGCCATGATGGGCTGCTTCCTGTGGCAGTACAGCCTCCCCAAGGAGGAGCCCGGTGAGTATCCAGCAATCAGCTTGCACACCGTGGGTCTCAGAACCCAGAGGCCCGATGCCATTGACATCAAGAGGTGGTTGTCTGAATCAACTGCAGGGTTGAGCGCTACAGTTAGTTGGTTGGACCCAGATACAGCCCTCCCCCTGGCCCCGTGCACTCAGGGCCTGTATTTCATTACACACAACCTAATTATTTGCCCAGTGGGTTCAATGAGATGGAAGGGTCAAACAGGTGTGAATGAGATTCCAAATGAAAAACAAAGATAACCTGCCAGTGATGATAAGAAAGGGTTGCCTCAGGAAGTCAGGTGCTACACTCAGAAGCAAAGTCGGGGTGGTGAGTAAGGTGGGGCATGATAAGCCCCCCTACACCTAGCTGGATTCCCTTATACCTGCTAAAACCATGCTGGAGTAATTTACATCCTAAAGAGGGATCAGAACGTGCATGTAAAGCTGTGGGTAGCTACTTTAATGTACACCTGCGTACCTCCTCCTGCTAGCAGCGTTACCTGCTACTCTTCTCTCCTGGCCCCTTGCCATATGGGTCATGCCAGTTTAGACCCCATAGATTCCTCACACTCGGTTATTGGCAACGGAGTGGGACAGATTCAGAGGCAGCACGTGCAGGGATGTAATTCATACACTGGTAAGTGGATGTAAGGCTAGGGGAGCCCAGGGAGTTACAGAGAGACACTTTGAAGAGGTCAGAAGAAGGTATTACATCAACATAGACTCCTTCTAAACTCATTTGGACTCACCGCTGAGTCTGGATCTCACTTTCTTCTTATGGGGCTGCACTGGCCAGAATCTGCCTGCGGTATCATGGTCATTGGTCCACAATGGTCGCAGCCTGTAGGTTCTGCAGTGACATTTCTCCTCTGCTACACAGCACCATAACATGGCACATACCCACCCAAAGGGGTAAAAGAAGGGGAAATCACAGGCATTTTCTTTATAGTGTGCAGGGCTGGGGAGCTGTGCTTCAGAAGCTCATTGGAATCAGATGGGCAAATATTGGCCCCAGGTAGGAGAATTCCCATTTTCATTGGGAAATGAGTGTTCTTCATCAGCACCAAAAATTTAAAATGAGAGAGAAAATTATTGGGCCCCTGATTTCGCCCTGGCATGGCAGATGGTCAGCTGTTTTCTGTGGGTGGCCCCATGTGTCCAGTGTGTTCTGTTTTGGAGCTGGTTTGTTTCCTTAGGCATCCAGGTCACTTTCAGGCAGTATTCACAATATTTACTGGAAAAGCTTATTTCGGTTTGCTGCTTCCTTCCCTCCCTATGGAGTCACAGTGCCCTACTTTGGGACACAACCTGGTCCCACTGAACTCAACAGCAAATTCCTACTAACTTCAGTAGGACCAGGATTGAGCCCTGTGTCAACGATGCTCTGCCAGCCGCTGTCACTAGCACCCTCAGTCAAGGATTTCCCTCCTGTACTCGGTACCTTGCTGGGGTAGATTTGAAAATGCACCAACAACGTCATGTGCTGAAATTCTGTGTGAGTCGTAGGTCTGTCAGCCCCCTCCTTTGCTTTACACAAGGCCTCTTCCCAGCTGTGGATGGCAAGCTCTGTAAGGTTCGTGGCCTCATCTGCACTTCTGCATTCTGAGTAATCCTCTCTGTAAAACATGTCAGCAAACCCATCCACTCAACCAGCCTCCTCTCTGGAACTATTTCCAGGCCCATCTGCAATGGAAGTGAGATCAGAAGCAATTCAGATGTGTCCCCGCTATCCAGAACCTGTACCACTGGACCACCCAATCCCAGTCCTGAAGGATGCGCTGGAGAAGGTCTGTGGGGATGGCATGGATGGGAGTGTATATGTCTTAACCTCAGTGACCTGTAGGTGTAGGGAAGAGAGTCTAGGAATGTAGGAAGGAAGAGATCTGGGTTCTTCAGTCTCCTGGGCTGGTCAGAATCAGTGTCATATTAGGACAGGTGACTGTCTCGAGTGTATCCAGGACCAGCTGAACTCTAAGCCCTCCCATAGTGTTGGTTATCCTCTGGATAACACAGTAACAACAACATCCAGTTTGAGGAGCACAACTCCACACTTCCCTTTCTGGTGCCTGACTCCTTCACGGGGAAAATATGAGTGTTTCTCTGTGACTTCAGTGGGAAGCACTTGGATGTGTGGAAAGGTGAGCAGGGCTCTGGGAAAGAAGAGGCAAACTACCAGAAGCTTCTGGAGATTAGTGTGCCCCTCTGATGTAACTCTTATTCCTAATTACATGGATATATAAACACAGGAGTCTCAAGTAGGAGAAGAGGTTATTTTACCTCTGTATTTGGAAGAGGTGTCCAATTCTAGTGCCCACAATTCAAGGAGGATGTTGATAAATTGGAGAGGGTTCAGAGAAGAGCCATGAGAATGATTAAACAATTAGAAAACCTGCCTGATAGTGATAAACTCAAGGAGCTCAATCTATTTAGCTTAACAAAGAGAAGATTGTAATCAAGTCACCCTTTAATCTATAAATACCTATGTGGGGAATAAATATTTGAAAATGGGCTCTTGGGTCTGGCAGACAAAGATATAACATGATTCAATGGCTGTAAATTGAAACTAGATAAATTCAGACTGGAAATAAGGTGCAATTTTTCAACAATGAGGATAATTAACCATTGGAATAATTTACTGAGAGTTGTGATGGATCCTCCATCACTGACCATTTTTAAATCCAGACTGGATGTTTTCTAAAAATACCTTCTAATTCAAACAGGAATTAATTCAGGTAAATTCTCTGGTCTGTGTTATACAGGAAGTCTGACTAGATGAACACAGTGGTCCCTTCTGGCCTTCTAATCTATGAATTACACTTCTTGTTCTTAAAATCACCATCTGGCAGGTGTGTTTCCAGTGCGGTCCTGCATGGATCGGTTCTTGGCCTACACTATTTAACACTTTTATCAATTACCTGGAAGAAAACATAATCATCATTGATAAAGTGTGCAGATGATACAAAAATTGAGGGGAGTGGTAAATAATAAAGAGGACCGATTACTGATTCAGAGTGATCCAGATCTCTTGGTAAACTGGTTGTAAGTAAACTATGTGCAATTTAATATGGGTAAATATAAATGTATGCATCTAGGAACAAAGAATGCAGGCCATACTTCTAGGACGGGGGACTCTATCCTGGGAAGAACTGAGAGGTTATATTCACTAAGAGATGGGGTTTAGGAAAACATTCCCCCAATGGGATAGATTGTTATAGATTATCTATAATTGTCCATGTGATGATGGCAGACCAGGTGCCAGCTCATTCCAAAGCCCCAGGCCGCACTGAACAGTTACAAATTCATAGCTGGGAAACCAGTCTGGCTTATCTGTGTGTTAGTATTATCAGAATAGATATTGGATGTTAAGTTGATAAGAATGTGCTTAGTGTTTAGACGTTATAAAATGCCTGCAGGATGCTGTGTGTATTGATCTCACTTACAACCTCAATAGCCCATGGTATAAAGTTATATTGAGTGTTTGCATTGTAAACCTCTGTATTTGTGTAACTCACCAAACAGTAAAAGAAGCATTAATTAAGGTAAAGTGCTGACCCTGCATACAAGATGGCCCATTGAGGTACTGTGTAACATCAAAGGACAGAGACCCTGTTGATGGCATTCTTAACTCCCTCCAGGAAGGAGATATCTACAATTTATCCCATCATTTGGGACCCTGGAATGGAGGGGTTTAAAGTCCCTGACAAGGAAAAACTGAATCTCTTTCATCCTGTCTGGATTTTGAGAGGCAAAGATTCTTAAACATAAGCAAAAGAGATCCCCATGCTGCTGGCATTGGTTAACCCTGAAAGATGTTTTGAAATGACAGATTGCTACAATGCTGTCACCTTTTGAATCACAATCTGAAACTCATTTGTGTCTATATGCTTGCTTGCTTGCTTTAACCCCTAAATAACTCTCTTATTTCTTTTTCCCAGTTAATACACAGTTAGTTAGTTTATTACAGGATTGGCTAAAAGTGTTCTCTTTGATGTAAGGTACAAATTGACCTGGGGTAAGTGACTGGTCTCTTGGGACTGGAAGCAACCTGAATATTTTCTGATTTTTTTGGTGTAAGTGACCCTTTATCACATAGTCCAGCTTGCCTGGCTGGGAAGACAGACTGGAGTGTCCAAGGGGACTCTCCGTGACTCCATTATAGGACTATTGTAGTACTTTGGAAGCTCACATTTGTTACTGGGTTGGTGGAATCTAATTCTAGAACATCCCACCAGTTTGGGGTGTCCGCCCTGCTTTTTGACAGTCTGCTCTGAGGTTGGCACTCTTGGTCATGAGCCACTCCAGACAGTGGCCCGGCCCATTACAGGAATTCTTGCACCTTCCTCTGTAGAATCTGGTATTGGCCAAAATCAGAGAGAGGATATTGAACTGGATGGGCTACTGGTCTGACTGCATGTGGCAATTCTTAGATTCCCTTGAGCTCTTTATTGGGTTGGACATGGCTACATGGGTACCTCTCAGCATTCCTTGTGGAAACTAAATGTAGGGTTGTACTTGGCCAATGGACTTCCACACTCTGCTCCCTTGGGATGCTGATGTGCCAATCAAGACCATATGGAGCTATCATGGGGTAAAACTCAGGTCTCCAGGGAAGCTGATCTCCCCACTGAAGTTGCACGGCTGCCAAGAGTCAGGCATTTCATTGGGTTTTTCATCAGCTCTAGTAATGAATATGGGGGAGGGGTTTGAGTGAGCGCACGGGGAAGGGTTTGGGTGAGCATGGGAGAAGGGTGTGGGCTGAACAAAGGGAAGGGTTTGGGGGTGAGCGCTGTCCTGTGTGATGGAGGCTTTTATCCATAATGATTCCATGTCCTTTACAAAGCTATTGTATGTAAGAGTCCATCACTGAGAATCACCTCCCTGGGGAGTGCAGTAGCTTCTAACACTGCTCAGCCATGTGCACAGTAGAGCCGAGAAAATCTGGTCAATCCAATTGATACTGCAAGTAAAAAAGAGATTCCAGATTGGAATTTGGACAAGACACAGGGACTGATCTGCTTGATGTGGTAAAAGTCCCATGGAATCTTCTAATGTCCACAGATGGTCAGGACCTTGGCTTTATGCATCTTCCACCCTACGATATTAGTGTGAGGACTCACATTTCATAGAATCATAGAACCATAGGGATAGAAGGTACCGCAAGGGCTATCTTGTCTAACCCCCTGCCAAGTTACAGATTTATTAGATCTCAACCATCCAAGACAGGTGACTATCCTTTTGAAAGTCTCCAGTGAAGGAGCTTCCATGACCTCCTGACTCCCAAGGCAGTCTGTTCCATTGTCCTACTGTTCTGACAGTTAGGAAGCTTTTCCCACAGGAACTGAGTTTTATTTTTCCCAGTGGGTGCTCCACTCCTGCTCCGCCTTGAGGCTCTGCCCTGCCCCCAAGGGTCTCCGCCCTCCTGTGAGAGTCTCCCACCGGTGGCCAAAGAGCTGATCGGCGGCCCCTGCCAAACAGTTGTTTTTTTTTATTTTTTTCTGTGGGGGCTTGAGCTCCAGATCACCCATGGAGTCGGCGCCTATGGTTTTTCCTGAGATTTTAATTTAAATCTGCTATGCTGTATTTTGAATCCATTGCCTCTTTTTATAGCAGCCTTTTAAGTATTTGAAGACCGCTATCATATCCCCCCATAATCTCCTCTTTTCCAAACTAAACATACCCAGTTCCTATGGTTTGCATTCCTTCCCTTTGATCATCTTTGTCGCTCGCCTCTGGATCTTTTCCAGTTTCTCTACATCCTTTCTATACGTTGGTGACCAAAATTGCACACGGTACTCCATCTGAGGCCTAACCAGCGCCAAGTAGAGCGATACTATCCCCTCCCATAACTTGCATGCTATGCCTCTGTTAATGCAACTTAAAATTGCATTTGCTTTTTTTTTTTTTTTTTTTTGCAACAGCAGCGCATTGCTGGCTCATGTTGAAGTTTTGATCCTCCACAACTCCCAGATCCTTCTCAGCAGCGCTGCTTCCAAGCCAGTTATCCCCCATTGTGTATTTGTGCATTTAGTTTTTCTTCCCTAAGTGTAGCACCTTACATTTGTCTTTGTTGAATTCCATTTTATTGTCTATAGCCCAGTTCTCCAATTTATCCAGATCCCTCTGAATTTTAGCTCTATCCTCCAAAGTGTTGGCAACCCCCTCAGCTTTTTGTCATCTGCAAACTTGATCAGTGTGCTCTCTAGTCCTACATTCAGGTTATTAACAAAGACGTTAAACAACACCAGATCCAGAACTGATCCCTGTGGAACCCCATTTGAGACCTCCCTCCAATCCGACATCATTCCATTAATAGTTATTCTTTGTTTGCAGTTGCTTAACCAATTATGTATCCACTTAATGGTAGTTCTTCCGAGCCCACATTTCTCCAGCTTACTTATTAGAATGCCATGTGGGACTGAGTCAAAACCGTTGCTGAAGTACAAGTATATTATGTCCACCGCATTTCCCACATCCACCAAATCAGCTACCCTGCCAATGAAGGAAATCAAGCTGATTTGGCATGATTTGTTCTTGGCAAATCCATGCTGGCTGCTAGTGATTATGCCTTCATCTGCCAGGTATTCGCAAACTGAATGTTTTATACATTGCTCTAGTAGCTTCCCAGGTATTGAGGTCAGGCTGACTGGTCTGTAGTTCCTGGGCTCCTCCTTTTTCCCATTTTTAAAGATGGGCACTACGTTTGCCCTTGTCCAGTCTTCTGAGACCTCTCCTGTCATCCATGAGTTTGTAAATATTATTGCCAGTGGTTCCGAGATTTCTTCAGCTAATTCCTTCAGCACCCTCGGATGAATAGCATCAGACCCTGCTCATTTGAATTCATTCAAAAACATTAAAGAAATGCTGGGACATTCAAAAGCGAAGATTTTGTGAAAAATTCAATTTTCAGAGACAGATCATTAATGAAAAATGCTTTGTTTTAAATATTTTGACTTGTCTTAGTGCAGAACTGTTTGTAGATAAAGGTAATTATCCCTGTTCACTGTGAGTGCATTATTGTATTGATTCATTTCTTTGTTCTACTCTCTCCTCACCTTCAAACTCCTCACCACTTTCTAATCTTCTCCTAGGTGGACATGCTTCTGCGCCATAAAATCCATAGCCCAGGCCTCCCTGCCATGTCTGCCATTGTTATCTACAATGACACTGTGCTCTGGACAGGCAACTTTGGGAAGAAAAATGGCTCTGATCCCTTCTCCGCAATGCCCAATGAGTACACCATTTACAGGTGCAGTTTACCGGTTTATACAGCAGGAACTGGGTATGGTTTAGCTATTGGGTTAGTGGAAAATTACTGTCACCATGCCCTAATAAACAGCAAGTGGGAGGGATGTATACACTTCATATCAATTCAATTACATAAATACGTTTTGAAATCTTAAAAAAACCCTACTTCTTCCAAATGTGGGGCAATAAGAATGGAACAGCCATCACAGATCCTCCCTTTAATGTGCACCAGGTGCAGTTACAATGAAACGGTCTTGTTTGCAGTGTTGTTATAGGACACGAGAGAGACAAGGTAGGTGAGGAAATACCTTTTATTGGGCCAACCTCTATTGGTGGAAGGGACAACCTTTTGAGAGTCACAGAGCTCTTCCTCAGGTCTGGGAACAGTAATCAAAGTGTCTGAGCTAAATACAGGGTGGGACAGATTGTTAAGCATAAGGGTTTCCCACATGCTGTTAGGAGACCATTTGAAATGAAGGGCTGGCAGCAGTAGGATGTGTTGCAAATCATTGTAATGAGCCATAAAACCCATGTCTCTGTTAAGTCCATGTTTTTTAGTGTCCAGCAGAAGTCTGTTCCATATAGTTGCAGTGAGTCTCTGCTTGGAAGTATTACATTGGCTTTGCAGGAGATTAATATCATTACTAATGTTTATTATAGGCCTGCCTCTGGGCCAACCAAGAATGGGGCTCCTTGTGCCAGGCACTGTCCAAACAGAGTAGTAGACAATCCCTGCCCCAAAGAGCTGTCAATCTAAATAGACCAGACACAGGGTGCAGGAGGGGGTAGAATACACAAACAGAGTGAACGGTGGGATGGCAGAAAATGTCATGTTAGTTCAGGGGTCGGTAACCTTTGGCACGCGGCTTGCCAGGGTAAGCACTCCGGCGGGCCGGGCCGGTTTGTTTACCTGCTGCGTCCGCAGGTTCGGCCAATCGTGGCTCCCACTGGCCGCGGTTCGCCGCTCCAGGCCAATGGGGGCTGTGGGAAGGGCGGCCAGCACATTCCTCGGCCCATGCCACTTCCCACCGCCCCCATTGGCCTGGAGCGGCGAACCGCGGCCAGTGGGAGCAGTGATTGGCCAAACCTGCGGACGCAGCAGGTAAATAAACCGTCCCATCCCACCAGGGTGCTTACCCTGGCAAGCCACGTGCCAAAGGTTGCTGACCCCTGTGTTAGTTTCACAATTTGTTTATTGATTGGGTGGGTGGATTTAGTTTGGAAGGGATCAGTTAAATGAAAGAAAAGGCAGAGGAAGAGCATGAGGGGGGCAGGGCAGGGGAGTTGAGGATAAGAGGAGCAGGCGTGGAATGCAGCTACGGCTGTGTCTACACTGTGCACCTTACAACGGCGCGGCTTTGCCGCTACAGCAGTGCCGTTGCAAGGCGCGCAGCGTAGCTGCTCTTTGTCACCAGGAGAGAGCTCCCCTGACGACAAAATAAAACCATCCCCAGCAACGAGGGGCGGTAGCTTCGTCGACGGGAGAGCGTCTGCCGCTGACGAAGCACTGTCCAAACCAGTGTTTCTCATTGTTAAAACTTTTGTCATTCGGGGGGATGGTTTTTCCGCACCCCTGAGCGACAAAAGTTTTAACGATGAAAGTGAAGTGTAGACATAGCCTAAGATGAAGAGATTGTGCGGGAAGGTTGGAGCAAACAGCTAATCAACACACGGCAGGGTAGAATGTTCTCCAAAAGGCTCCTACCTGCAGTAAGTCCATGTGAAGGGGAGGCACTACCTGGTTCCTAGTGCCCCTAGATTGTGGGGGGGGTCTCCCCTGCACAGCTCTGGGTCTAGTGGGTTTTGGGGGGAGGGGTGCCCCCAGCTGGGCCCCATTTTACCACCCCACCCCCAGTGCTGCAGACTCTATAGTTCAGGCTAGATAACAGCTTCTATTATTTTCCCATCTTAAACACGCTCTCAGCTTACTGAAGCATTTACTGTTTGGGATGAAACTTTCAAGGCTTGGTTTCTGCATGCAGGTGGATTTTATCTTATTTTTTAAAGTTTGGGCAACATCAACTGTTTCTGAGTTCCATCAGAGTGAAAAGAAATATTTTTCCACTGCAGAAAAACCTAGTCACCATTTTCTGTACAGCACTAGAGCAAGCGATCTAATGCTTGAAACTTGGCCTGTGCATAATCCATACTGAGGGTTAATGCTTTTGCTGACTTGGGGGGAAAAATGGGGTTCATTTAGCAAAGTAATGAGTCCTGTATTTGGGAAATGTATCCTGAGCATTCCCAGTAGATGAAGCCAGTATGGACATACCAGGGCCGCCCAGAGGATTCAGGGGGCCTGGGGCAAAGCAATTTCGGGGGCCCCTTCAATAAAAAAAAGTTGCAATACTATAGATACTATATTCTCATGGGGGGGCCCCTGCGGGGCCTGGGGCAAATTGCTCCACTTGCCCCCCACCCCACCCAGGTGGCCCTGGGACATACTCCTTCCCCCAGTGAAGTCAACGAAAGGTTAGTCGTTCTCTTAAATGTGAGCAGAATAGGTCCTAGATCAGGCCCTTCAAAAGAGCTGCCCTACACATGGGCATGAAGCAGGGTTTCATATCGTCTTTGCTAAATTTAAATATTTATAACTTTAAATCTATTCAACTGATTTTCCTCAAACTTGATTCTTTGGTAGATCTTATTAAAACTTAAAGGTCAAGCTAAGTCTGATGAAAATCCCTAGTAATTTTAAAGTTATGAACATTTAAAATCAGTTTGAAACTTTTGCCTTTGTTTTTTGAGCCATTCAAAGCTGCAGCAATTCCGAGCACCCTGAGGCTCTGAAGCACTCCAGCTTTGGATTGAGCTAAACGGAGTTCGGATGGTCCCAGAAATTGCTGACTTAAAACACTGATAGTGTCAAAATGACTAAACCGACTTTCTCAAAATGTGGCTTGTTCTGTCAGTCCGTTTAGTGAAGTTATTCACATGTCAATTAATCGCGTCTTAAAATGGGATGATCTGAACTGAAGTCAGCTTGAACCTATTTTGTCTTGAACCCTGTCCGTCCTTGCCTGCTCAGTCTTACCATGAACCCAGCTACCCTTACCCCTCCCTGTTCTTTGCAGTTTAAAGTGCATTTTTACTTCTTATTCAGCGGCTCTGCCCCACTGACCCTGGTGAGCGCACGCAATTGCAAGTAACTCTGTTGACTTCAATGGGGTTCTGTGCACAATCAGGTGCTCACCAACAAGAATAAACATTGCACATCTAGGTCCTATAAGTATCAGGTAATAATATACCCACGGCAGTGACAAAAATATGTTTTTACCTCTCTGTACTCTTTTTTTTTTTTTTTTTTTTTTTAGCAGCCCCACAACAAAGCTCAAGGGCTCAGGTCCTACCAGCTGTGGAAACCCATTGAAGGCAAAGGGATGGGGAGAACAAGGGTCACTGAGGGCAGAATTTTGTCTGCGGAACCAATATCCCTGAGGATGACGCATGATAAGGGAAGACCACAACTTGACTCACAGGGGTCATTTGCAGCACTAGAAGTTGGAAAATACATCCTTTTACATGTAAACTGAGCGTACTTGATCAGGGCTGGCTCCAGCATTTCTGCCGCCCCAAGCAAAAAAAAAAAAGCCGCGAGTGGCAGTGGCAGTTCGGCGGCAGGTCCTTCGCTCCTAGAGGGAGTGAGGGACCTGCCGCCCCCGAATTGCCGCAGGTGCCGCCCCTCTCCCTTGGCCGCCCCAAGCACCTGCTTGTTAAGCTGGTGCCTGGAGCCGGCCCTGTACTTGATCCTGAGTTGCTGAGATGTAATAAATAGGAGACCCACAATGCCATTTTAGACAGTCACTTTTATGAGTAGAACTATCCTTTTAAACCAATCGGTTTAGTAGCTTTAGATCAATTTGTCACTTCAAGGCCTTTGATCCCTTCAAATGGCAAACAACACATTTTGGGGAGGGCAGCAATGGAGCTGGAATGTGTGCATGGGTAGGAGTGGCATACGCTTTCTTCAGGATTTTGTAAAATGCGCACATACAATATAAGGGCATAATTGTATTAAGTTCATGCACAGGTATGGAAAGGATTACTTAACCAGCACTACTTTGGCTTTAGTGATAACCTGCCCTGTATTTAAGGGGTGTTCTTGATCTGGCAAAGAGACAGCAAACAAAGAGAAGAAATGGTTAGCATGGGAAAAGATTAAACATGAGGTACAGGAAGGTTCTATTCTAGGACCAGTGGTGTTTCATGTATTTATTAGTGGTCTGGAAAAAAGTGAGTAGTGAGGTGGCAAAATTTCCTGATTATTCAGGTTAAACTAGCCTAGAGAAGACTGTGAGGAGCTTCACAGGGAACTAACCGAGAATCAAGCTAGGTAAATAGGCAATATGACAGATAAAATTCAATGCTGAAAATACAAAGTTATGCATATTTAAGGGAAAATCTGAATTACTCATACACCTAGAGGCTCTAAATTAACTATCCCAACTCAAGAAGAAGACTTGGGCATAATTATGAAAAGCAGTGTTAAGATGTGTAAGATTAAGGGAAATACGTTGTTTTGTCATATTAGAAAATTCTTACAATTGTTTAGTTGAAAAGCCCTCGTGCCTTTATGCTTTGAAGCAGGGACTTAACCTTAGGGAGATCTCCCTGCTGTTGCCATTAACATTCCCCCAAATTTGGCCCCAGGTATTAGTCTCCTAAAAATTGCAAAAATAACGAGGAGTCCTTGTGGCACCTTAGAGACTAACAAATTTATTTGGGCATAAGCTTTTGTGGGCTAGAACCCACTTCATCGGATGCATGAAGTGAAAAATACAGGAGCAGGTATAAATATATAAAAGGATGGGGGTTGCTTTACCAAGTGTGAGGTCAGTCTAACAAGATAAATCAATTAACAGCAGGATACCAAGGGAGGAAAAATAACTTTTGAAGTGGTAAGAGAGTGGCCCATTACAGACAGTTGACAAGAAGGTGGGAGTAACAGTAGGGAGAAATTAGTATTGGGGAAATTAAGTTTAGGTTTTGTAATGACCCAACCATTCCCAGTCTTTATGCAGGCTTAATCTGATGGTATCCAGTTTGCAAATTAATTCCAGTTCTGCAGCTTCATGTTGGAGTCTGTTTTTGAAGTTTTTGTTGTTGAAGAATTGCCACTTTTAGGTCTGTTATTGAGTGACCAGAGAGATTGAAGTGTTCTCCTACTGGTTTTTGAATGTTTTGATTCCCGATGTCAGATTTGTGTCCATTTATACTTTTGAGTAGAGACTGTCCGGTTTGGCCAATGTACATGGCAGAGGGGCATTGCTGGCACATGATGGCATATATCACATTGGTAGATGTGCAGGTGAACGAGCCCCAGATGGTGTGGCTGATGTGGTTAGGTCCTATGATGGTGTCCCTAGATATGTGGACAGAGTTGTCACCGGGGACTCCTCATTGTTTTTGCTGATACAGACTAACACGGCTACCACTCTGAAACCTAAAAATTGCAAAAGCAGCAAAGAATCCTGTGGCACCTTATAGACTAACAGACGTATTGGAGCATGAGCTTTCGTGAGTGAATACCCACTTTGTCGGATGCATGTAGTGGAAATTTCCAGAGGCAGGTATAAATATGCAAGCAAGAGTGAGTCAGGCTAGAGATAACGAGGTTAGTTCAATCAGGGAGGATGAGGCCCTCTTCTAGCAGTTGAGGTGTGAACACCAAGGGAGGAGAAACTGCTTTTGTAGTTGGCTGGCCATTCACAGTCTTTGTTTCATCCTGAACTGATGGTGTCAAATTTGCAGATGAACTGAAGCTCACCAGTTTCTCTTTGAAGTCTGGTCCTCTCCCTTGGCCTTGGGCTGCTGCCATGAGAGAGGGCTGGGGGAGTCCTCTCTCCCCACCGCAGCCTCAGGGCAGCCTGCACCCCAAGTACTTCATCCCCAGCCCACCCCAGAGCTTTCACCCCCCAGCTGGAATCCTCATCCCCTGCACCCCAACCCTCTGCCCCAGCCCTGAGCCCCCTCCCACACTCTGAACCCCTTGGCCATATCCCTGCTACACATCACCTCCATATTGGTGCACATAACAAAATTCATTCCGCACACGGATGTAAAAAATTAGAGGGAATGTTACTTGGCCTATGGACTAGTTAATGCTGGACTAGCAGCTGGTGGTGAAGCCATGTAACCGTTTGTCCCACAACAGGATTGCCAGCATCTCCAAGATCTTCCCCACTATCATGCTCTACAAACTGTGGGAGTTAGGGAAGGTGACCTCTCTGGATGACCCTTTGGAACGCTATGCCCAGAGCTTCATTATTAAAAATCCTCTGGGGCGACTCAAGGAATCTGAACAAAGATACACAGCGGATGGACTGATCTTCCTGGAGAAGGGGTCGCTGCCCCTCAAGCCATCACCTGTTACACTGCGCAGGATGGCTAGCCAGCTCTCAGGTGAGAGAACCCCACTCCCAGTTCTTCAATCCTCACTACATTCTCCTGCTTGACTCCGTGCATCAACATACCAATTAAAACAACAAAACTCCATGTCCCCAGTGAGAACGGTCATGGCAATGCAAAAACCTCTCTGTGTGTTTGTCCGGCAGTGCAAACAGCCCCTCCTGGTGTGAACCAGGATCCTCCAGCCGCTCCAACAGGCGAGCCAAAAGGGAGCCTCTCTCCAGCCCAGCTCCTGGGAGGTGCACTGAGTTGGTCTATTGTCTGGGATATGCCTCCCACTGACTGAGCTGGTAGAAGCTATGATGAGTAGGTCTTCCCCTGGCTAAGCCAGTAGGAGCTGCTGGATTCCTGGCTGTTTCCTGTCAGAATCATTTTTCTTTGTAATTCAGGCTCCTGCCAGGGCCGGCTCCAGGTTTTCTGCTGCTCCACTCTTCGGCGGCAATTCGGCGGCAGGTCCTTCGCTCGGAGAGGGAATGAGGGACCCGCCGCCAAAGACCCGGACGTGCCGCCCCAATAGCGGCTGGAGTGCCGCCCCTTGGTATTGGCCGCCCCAAGCACCTGCTTCTTTAGCTGGTGCCTGGAGCCGGCCCTGGCTCCGGCATTGAAATCAGGGATGAAATGTGAGGCAGCTTCTACTCGCCAGTTTCGCCCCAGCCCAGAGTGCTGTCACTGTCTGAGAGGCGGAGTTGGGAGGCAGAGAATTGCTAAGCGTTGTTTGTTTTTGAAGGGATATAGCTTCTATAATCGAAAGGTTAGCAGTGCAGCCTCCTGATCTGGGATTCCTGAACTATTAATAGCTGGTATTTGCTGTCAGGGGACGGCTCTTAATCTGCTGTTTTTCTTATCAATGAGTAACTTCCATACTAAAGTAGCTGTAGATGGCAGGGCCTGATGTAATCTGGAAATCCCTCAAAAGGTACAGCTATTAATGCCTGCTGTTAGCTGGCATCAAGTGCCCTGCTTTGACACTCCTTTAGAAGCGTGCAGATTCCATTATTAACCCAGAAGCAGGTAATCTTGGCATCAGCAGGCAGGGATTTGCCTTTGCCTTCATTGCACTTCCTGTAAAATGGGGATAATGATGCTAGCACACCTTGTAAGGTGCTTTAAAACTGAGGGATGAAAAGCACCTTACAGAGTAAACCAACACATGTTATGCATGTTTTTATTGTCAGCAAGGTGTGGTTAGCGGCATATACCGTCCCAGTCTAGTAATTGGGGAAGGAAGATTTTTTAAAAGTGAATCCAATATCAAATGCAATGTTATAGTTGCACAGTTAAACCCCCAAAGTCAGGAAATGCAAAAGTTAAGATTTTAATAGCAAGGTTAATGCTGCAGTATTGCACATGATGTATATCTTAGCGGTGGCTTTTTACGGCATAAACAGTAATATACAATGCAGCCTCACTACCCTGCACTTCTCTGATCTGCACGCTGTAAAATCCACTCACACCTCTGAGCAGAGATAGTGCTGGAGCGAAGTGCTAGGTTGCTAAGATTTTGTTATATTGAAATGTACTTATGTATTTATTATAATATGAAATGCTGTTATAAATAATTATGACTACACTTATTGGCTCAATTAACAAAGTGTGTTGCATAAAGCAATGACCTTGCTTTTTTCGGTTATGCTCGTTCACTCCCTAATTTGTAGATTTCAATACCTTGCTATGAACCTCCCAGTCAGTGGTGCTAATTAGGGAGGCTTTACTGTATCAGCCCCTGACTCTACAAGGGATTGAGCATTGCCTGTTTGGTGCAAGGGTTGCCAATTTTCTAGTTGAAGAAAACCAAACACTCTTGCCCCGCCCCCCTGCCCCACCCCTTTTCTGAGACCATGCCCCCACTCACTCCATCCCCCTCCCTCAGTTGCTTGCTCTCCCCCACCCCCGCTCACTCGCTCATTTTCACTGGGCTGGGGTAGGGGGTTGGGGTGCGGGGGGGGGGGAGTGGTGGCGGAGATGAGGGGTTTGGGGTGTAGGAGAGGGCTCTAGGCTGGAGCAGGGGTGCAGGCTCCAGCTGGGGGTGCAGGCTCTGGGGTGGAGCCAGAGATGAGCGGTTTGGGGTGCAGGAGAGGGCTCCAGGCTGGGGCAGGGAGTTGGGGTGTGGGATGGGGTACAGGCTCTGGGCTGGGGGTGCAGGCTGCGGGCTGGGGCCAGAAATGAGGGGTTCAGGGTGCAGGAGAGAGATCCAGGCTGGGGCAGCAAGTTGGGGTGCATGGGGGTGAGGACTCCGGCTGGGGGTGCAGGCTCTGGGGTGGGGTCAGGGTTTGGGGTGCAGGAGGGGGCTCCGGGCTGGGGCAGGGGGTTGGGATTCAGGAGGGGGTGCAGGCTCCAGGCAGCACTTACCTCAGGAGGCTCCCAGGAAGCTGCCAGCATCTCCTTACAGCTCCTCAGCGGAGGCGCGACCATGTGGCTCTCTGTGCTGCCTGCACCTGCAGGCACCACCACCTCAGCTCCCATTGGCTGCGGTTCCTGACCAATGGGAGCAGCTGAGCTGGTGCTGGGGGAGGGGGCAGCGCACAGAGCCCCAGTGGCCATCCCTCCGCCTAGGAGCCAGAGGGAGATGCCGGCAGCTTCCCGGGAGTCGTGTGGAGCTGGGCAGGGAGCCTGCCTGCGCCGCCAACCAGACTTTTAACGGCCCGGTCAGCTGAGTGCCCTTACTCCCACTGAAGCAAATGAGAGATGAGGGCATTCAGTGTCTCTCAGAAGGTTCCCAGTATGTTGTAGGATCAGGTCATTAAGTTGCACAGGAATAGAAAATATTTAACTATGCAAGTCAGCTATTGTAGCAGCAGCTCCCTGGCTTGCATGAGAGATCGTGGGCCTCCACCCAGACCTACACAGCCCCGTGCAGGCCTCAGACCACAACCACTGCCCAGCAGCTCACTTGAGTGAGGGGAAAAGGGGGCCAGTGATGCTCTAGCTTGCAAAAGGCCCCACCCACAAAGCTCCTGGTTGGGTGAGACATCCAGTCCCACCGATTGGCTGGGAAGCTCTACTTAAACCAGAAAAAGACACAGAAAGTTGTATGATCAACTAGAGGGATCCATGACTGGCTGTGAGTATGGTCTCTGCCTCCTTGCCTGAGCCCTGCCTTCCTGCTTGTTCCTGGTCTCCTTATCCCAGGCCCCTGTCTGTTCCCGGTTCCTGCTTTCCTGCCTCACTGCATGTCCCTGTTTCTAAAGCCTACCCCGACTCTGTCTCCGCCTCTGACCTTTGGCTTGGCTCCTGACTCTGACCCTGGCTTCAATTCCAAGCTCCTGACTCCTACCCAGGGGTAGGCAATCTATGGCACGTATGCCAAAGGCGGCACGCGAGCTGATTTTCAGTGGCACTCACACTGCCCGGGTCCTGGCCACCGGTCTGGGGGGCTCTGCATTTTAATTTAATTTTAAATGAAGGTTCTTAAACATTTTAAAAACCTTATTTACTTTACATACAACAATAGTTTAGTTATATATTATAGATTTATAGAAAGAGACCTTTTAAAAACCTTAAAATGTATGACTGGCACGCCAAACCTTAAATTAGAGTGAATAAATGAAGACTCGGCACACCACTTCTGAAAGGTTGCTGACCCCTGCTCTAACCATTAGGCATGACTGCCTCCACCCTGATCCCTACCGCCTGCCCAACTCCCCCGGTTAGGATAGATAGGGAACTCGTGCATTAATCGAACAAAGAGGGAGGAGCTTCATTTCACTTTGCCCACCTTTTATGGCCTTTTTTTTATACATGTCAGATGAGAATCACAATGGTCCCTTCTGGATTAACAATCTGACTCCTGGCAAGTGCTCACTGACCTTGATGCAAACAAAGTAATTTTTCTATTGCTTTTACCCTCTCAGTCACAAGTCCCCCCCCCCCCGTCCCCCCGTCCCCCCCCAAACCATGCTCAGGCCCTAGACCGCTGAGGATTCTGCCCATGACAAGTTCCAGGTTCTACACTTCCGGATCCTCAGTTTGTGTAAATCATCTCAATGAAGTCACTGCAGCTATGATGTTTTGCTGAGAATTTGGCCTCAGGGTGTTGTTTAATGGAGCCCTGTTCTGAAAAGTGTGGTTAAAATGTATTTTATTTCCATTGGGAAAAGTGAACCGTTTTCACTCTCCTACAACTCAAAAAAAAATCTGGAGGAATTTAGCACAAACTGAAACAAAACATCACTTTGGGACAGAAACAAGTTTGGAAAATGTCAGCAAAATGGATGTTCCATTTGACCCTGGGTCAGATTTGCACGAGCTACTAAGCTAATGGATCATGTTCACTTGAAAGCTCAGGCTGGGATCTATGGAGCCCTTTTAATCCGTCTTTCCTTCCAAAAGGCTCTTGCATATGCCTGGATCCAGCAAGGGTTTTATAATTCTTCAAGACGTTTTACTAAAAGGAAGCAGAACAAGTCTGGCAGAAAAGTGTGGGTCAGCTCTTACCTTATTACCGAATGATTCGCCTGTCCCTGGTATAGCTCTCTACGCTGTACTGTACTGAAGTCCCTGGGTCAGACTGGCAGAGATCCTGGGGGGTGGGGGTTGCCTTCCTCTGCAGTCTGGGGCACGGGTCACTTGCAGGTTTAAACTCGTGTAAATGGTGAATTCTCTGTAATTTGAAGTCTTTAAATCATGATTTGAGGACGTCAGTGACTCAGCCAGAGGTTATGGGTCAATTACAGGAGTGAGTGGGCGAGGTTCTATGGCCTGTGATGTGCAGGAGGTCGGACTAGATGATCATGATGGTCCCTTCTGGCCGTAAAGTCTATGGGTCTATGAGTAGTAGCACATTTGCTGTGTCTTTGGTAGAGAGTGTAATTAGTCATTGCTGTTTTCCTTTGTCTTTGACTCTCCCATTTTGGATCATTATTGAGCAGACTCAACGAGTGAATCTTGATGTTATCCTAACAAAAATCAGGATTTGTCTCTTGCTGTTTTATGTCCTCTTGTTCCCATGGCACAGGGCTGCCCAGGAGGCTGCGGTCCACCAGTCTGCTGTGGAGAGGAAGCACACAAGATGCCCTCGCTCTCCTGAAGGATGATGTTCTGGTAGTTGACCCAGGAACCAGGTCAGGTGTATGCACGACTTACACTTCTCTTGGCTAATATCTGGCAACTATAGCAATGCTTAACTGCTAAGGAGTCAGAACCAAAGCTGCAAGGGGTGCAGACAGCTCCTTCCTGTTACAGTACAGTGCCTGCAATCCTCGCTCTCCTTTAACATTCACTCAGGTACCATTAGATACAGAGAGAGAAGACAAAGTGGAACGGTTTGGATGTCAGCATTAGCAACTAGTGGCAACACAGCCAGAAGGGACGCAAGGCCATTCTCCCACATTAACCCCAGGTCCCATGGCTGATTTGTGTCTGGTAGAATAGGACAGGACAGAATTTACATCTGCAGTGGAGAAGGCACAGGCTGAGGTCTTGGTGATCCATTCCAGAAAAGAATCCAGTTGTCAGGTAAAGAAATTACAAGAAAATCAACACATTGTCAATAATTCTATAAATGTCCATTGCAACAAAAAACCCTGTTACAAGACCATTACCTGGGTTTGCAAAGTCAAGCATTTAACAGTTAGAAAATGCCAAAAATTAAGGTGCCTGATAATAGAGAACTCATCAATCTAAGAGACAAAGGCAGAACAGGATCCAATGGCTGGAAGCTGACAGTAGACACATTCAAACTCAAACTTTGCATATTTTTAGTGAGGGTAATTAATCATTGGAACAACTTGCCTAGGGACCTGGCGGAGTCTCCATTACACGGAGTCGTTACATGCAGAGTGGAAACCTGTTTCTAAACGCTCTGCTGTAGCTCCACCTGAAGTTATGGGATTGGTTCAGGAAACTCTGGGTGAAATCCTGGCCAGGCAGTCAGACTACATGAGCATAATGGTTACTTATGGCCTGCAGATCTGTTAACCTGTCTCACTCGTCACTGAGGTAGATGTGTGCCTCCAGGATCACATGCTGGTCTCTGAGCACCTTGGTACTTCACATGTCAAAATTATTTTGATTTTTTTCCCCTTGTTCATACACGCCCATAGCATTCTGAAAAGTTAATCTTTTCACAGGAACATTTCCTGTCTTTGCATCCATGCAATGGTAACATTTTTCTGGGAACTCTGAACAGAATATTTTCAGCCACTTCTGTGATATTAGTGTAGGGAGGGAAAAAAATATTTTCCTGCTGTTTAAAACGATCATCGTGCTTTTATTTCCAGTTAGTTCAAAAATGGCTGAGCTTGGTGTGTATGAAGTGCCCATGGAGAACTATGGCCATGCCCAAGCGTGGAAATAAAACCTGATTATAAATAACAACATTATGACTGGTGGAAAACATTCTAGAAAGACAGTGTGCCCATGTGTGTTTCTGAAGTGTAAATTTCTGTTTTATGTCAATAGACGCCATTCGAGCTTAAGACTTTTAAAACAGCTTATGGACTTACAGGACTCACGCACTTACACTTCCTTAAGGACTTAACATTGCTGTGATGCTGACTTGCAGACTCAAAGCAATTTAAGTGCTTTTGCCACCTTAAGGTGGTTTAAATGCTTGTGCCATGTTAAGTCTGCAAAGCAGCTTAGCTGGGACTTTTATGGCCTGCTCCTGAGAGACATGGCACATTTTTGCATCTACAGGCCTTCAGCCCAAACCTTCCTTTTTAAAAAAAAAACAGTGAAGAGAAATTAAGTGCAGAAAACTCAATGCACTGTCTGCTGAACAACTAATAACAAGGTAGGAAATGCAGAATTAACTGTTCTTGCAGTGATGTCTTTTGGCATGTATTGGGTGTAGTATTTCCAGTCTCTATTGCTAAATGTGGACTGTGATATCTACAGGTCACACATCGAGATATATTTTTTTCTAAAAGACATGCTCTAGGAATTTTGGGGGGGACGTTCCCTGGCTTGTGTTATACAGCAGACCAGATCACAGTGGCACTTTCTGGCCTTGGAATCTGACTATTTGAATCATTGTGGCTAAGTTAATGCTGCTGTAGGAATCTTCCATTCTACATTTCCTGACTTACCAGCAATTCAGAATGGCAAAACCTCTGCTCCTCTTTCTTTCTTCCTCCTTTCTGCGCTCAATCTGCCTGCCCTTCATCCCTCTGAAAGTTTTTAAGGTGGTTTCAGGGCACAAGAGAGTAGGGTTTGGAAATATCTTTTCTTAGTTCCCATTAGCACATGATCAGACCACATCACAATCTGCCTGTGGCTTTTATAGAATGCCTAATGCTGTGGAATCTATGGAGGTCAGGGTTGTTGCTGTCATGCTGTCTGGAGTGGCTCTGGACCATGAGTGTCAATCTCAAAGCAGACTGTCAAAACCAGGGCGGACAACCCAAACTGGTGGTATGTTCTAGAATTAGATTTCACCAACCCAGTAACAAATGTGAACTCCCAAAGTACTACAATAGTCTTACAATGGAGTCACAGACAGTCCCCTTGGACACTCCAGTCTATCTTGCCAGCCAGGCAAGCTGGACTATGTGATAAATGGTCACTTACACCAAAAATCACAAAATATTCAGGTTGCTTCCAGTCCCAAGAGACCAGTCACTTACCCCAGGTCAATTTGTACCTTAAATCTTACATCAAAGACAAGACTTTTAGCCAATTCTATAGTAAAATTACTAAAGGTTTGTTAGGTAAAAAAAGGAATGAGAGTTATTGAGTGGTTAAAGCAGGTAAAAACACATGTACATGTGAGTCAGTCTATAATTTCAAATGGTAGCACAAATGGTAACCTGGTGAGGAGGGCTTTAAACTAGGTTCGACGGGGACAGGTGAGCAAAGCCCGCAGGTAAGTGGGGAACATGGAGACCTGGGAGATGGGTCGGAAACGAGAGGGAGTGTGGGCTATATTGGCAGAGAGAAAGGAGGGTCAGGACAAAACTGGGAGGAAAGATCAAACCAGTATCTTAGATGCCTATATACAAATGCGAGAAGTATGGGTAATAAGCAGGAAGAACTGGAAGTGCTAATAAATAAATACAACTATGACATTGTTGGCATCACTGAAACTTGGTGGGATAATACACATGATTGGAATGTTGGTGTGGATGGGTACAGCTTGCTCAGGAAGGATAGACAGGGGGAAAAGGGAGGAGGTGTTGCCTTATATATTAAAAATGTACACACTTGGACTGAGGTAGAGATGGACATAGGAGATGGAAGTGTTGAGAGTCTCTGGGTTAGGCTAAAAGGGGTAAAAAACAAGGGTGATGTCATGCTAGGAGTCTACTACAGGCCACCTAACCAGGTGGAAGAGGTGGATGAGGCTTTTTTTAAACAACTAACAAAATCATCCAAAGCCCAAGATTTGGTGGTGATGGGGGACTTCAACTATCCGGATATATGTTGGGAAAATAACACAGCGGGGCACAGACTATCCAACAAATTCTTGGACTGCATTGCAGACAACTTTTTATTTCAGAAGGTTGAAAAAGCTACTGGGGGGAAGCTGTTCTAGACTTGATTTTAACAAATAGGGAGGAACTCGTTGAGAATTTGAAAGTAGAAGGCAGCTTGGGTGAAAGTGATCATGAAATCATAGAGTTTGCAATTCTAAGGAAGGGTAGAAGGGAGAACAGCAAAATAGAGACAATGGATTTCAGGAAGGCGGATTTTGGTAAGCTCAGAGAGCTGATAGGTAAGGTCCCATGGGAATCAAGACTGAGGGGAAAAACAACTGAGGAGAGTTGGCAGTTTTTCAAAGGGACACTATTAAGGGCCCAAAAGCAAGCTATTCCGCTGGTTAGGAAAGATAGAAAATGTGGCAAAAGACCACCTTGGCTTAACCACGAGATCTTGCATGATTTAAAAAATAAAAAGGAGTCATATAAAAAATGGAAACTAGGACAGATTACAAAGGATGAATATAGGCAAACAACACAGGAATGCAGGGGCAAGATTAGAAAGGCAAAGGCACAAAATGAGCTCAAACTAGCTACGGGAATAAAGGGGAACAAGAAGACTTTTTATCAATACATTAGAAGCAAGAGGAAGACCAAAGACAGGGTAGGCCCACTGCTTAGTGAAGAGGGAGAAACAGTAACAGGAAACTTGGAAATGGCAGAGATGCTTAATGACTTCACCGAGAAGTCTGAAGGAATGCCTAACATAGTGAATGCTAATGGGAAGGGGGTAGGTTTAGCAGATAAAATAAAAAAAGAACAAGTTAAAAATCACTTAGAAAAGTTAGATGCCTGCAAGTCACCAGGGCCTGATGAAATGCATCCTAGAATACTCAAGGAGCTAATAGAGGAGGTATCTGAGCCTCTAGCTATTATCTTTGGAAAATCATGGGAGACGGGAGAGATTCCAGAAGACTGGAAAAGGGCAAATGTAGTGCCCATCTATAAAAAGGGAAATAAAAACAACCCAGGAAACTACAGACCAGTTAGTTTAACTTCTGTGCCAGGGAAGATAATGGAGCAAGTAATTAAGGAAATCATCTGCAAACACTTGGAAGGTGGTAAGGTGATAGGGAACAGCCAGCATGGATTTGTAAAGAACAAATCATGTCAAACCAATCTGATAGCTTTCTTCGATAGGATAACGAGTCTTGTGGATAAGGGAGAAGCTGTGGATGTGGTATACCTAGACTTTAGTAAGGCATTTGATACGGTCTCGCATGATATTCTTATCGACAAACTAGGCAAATACAATTTAGATGGGGCTACTATAAGGTGGGTGCATAACTGGCTGGATAACCGTACTCAGAGAGTTGTTATTAATGGTTCCCAATCCTGCTGGAAAGGCATAACGAGTGGGGTTCCGCAGGGGTCTGTTTTGGGACCGGCTCTGTTCAATATCTTCATTAATGACTTAGATATTGGCATAGAAAGTACGCTTATTAAGTTTGCGGATGATACCAAACTGGGAGGGATTGCAACTGCTTTAGAGGACAGGGTCATAATTCAAAATGATCTGGACAAATTGGAGAAATGGTCTGAGTTAAACAGGATGAAGTTTAACAAAGACAAATGCAAAGTGCTCCACTTAGGAAGAAAAAATCAGTTTCACACATACAGAATGGGAAGAGACTGTCTAGGAAGGAGTACGGCAGAAAGGGATCTAGGGGTTATAGTGGACCACAAGCTAAATATGAGTCAACAGTGTGATGCTGTTGCAAAAAAAGCAAACATGATTCTGGGATGTATTAACAGGTGTGTTGTGAGCAAGACACGAGAAGTCATTCTTCCGCTCTACTCTGCTCTGGTTAGGCCTCAGCTGGAGTATTGTGTCCAGTTCTGGGCACCGCATTTCAAGAAAGATGTGGAGAAATTGGAAAGGGTCCAGAGAAGAGCAACAAGAATGATTAAAGGTCTTGAGAACATGACCTATGAAGGAAGGCTGAAAGAATTGGGTTTGTTTAGTTTGGAAAAGAGAAGACTGAGAGGGGACATGATAGCAGTTTTCAGGTATCTAAAAGGGTGTCATAAGGAGGAGGGAGAAAACTTGTTCACCTTAGCCTCTGAGGATAGAACAAGAAGCAATGGGCTTAAACTGCAGCAAGGGAGGTCTAGGTTGGACATTAGGAAAAAGTTCCTAACTGTCAGGGTGGTTAAACACTGGAATAAATTGCCTAGGGAGGTTGTGGAATCTCCATCTCTGGAGATATTTAAGAGTAGGTTAGATAAATGTCTATCAGGGATGGTCTAGACAGTATTTGGTCCTGCCATGCGGGCAGGGGACTGGACTCGATGACCTCTCGAGGTCCCTTCCAGTCCTAGAATCTATGAATCTATGTAGTAATATGCCAGTTTCCCAAAAGTCTTTAAGGACTACCAGCATAACTCTGGGGACCTCCATCTTCCTATTCAGTTATTCTGCCCTGTTAGAATCCAAACAGTCCAGAGATGAAGAATTTTTCCTTGTGTCTATATTTATAGCTTCTTCTCACAGAAACCAAGCTGACAACAGCAGTTCCCACACATGTTCCTTCTTCATAGGACAAGGGGAGAGGGGAACAAAGTCTTTGATCCTTTATCTCACACGACTCATTTGTGTTTAATGAACAGGATTTAACATCTTCTTGTAAGACACCATCATTTGCATTACACCAGGCTTCTTTCTCATTTGATGGATTACTTAGTTACAGAGGTACACCTCTACCCCTATATAACGCTGTCCTCGGGAGCCAAAAAATCTTACCGCATTATAGGTGAAACTGCGTTATATCGAATTTGCTTTGATCCACCGGAGTGTGCAGCCCCGCTCCCCCGGAGCGCTGCTTTACCGCGTTATATCCGAATTCGTGTTATATCGGGTCACGTTATATCGAGGTAGAGGTGTACATACAATGCAAATGTTTGCTGTTACATTATAACATGAGGCATAGTTGAGTGAGAACAATACATGCAGCATCCTACACACATTTTATAAAACACTAAACACATTCTTATCAACTTAACATCTAAAATCTAGTTTGCTGATGCTGACACACGTAAGCAAGACTGGTTTCCAGCTATGCATTTGTGAGAGATCAGTAAGGCCTGGGGCCTTGGCATAAGCGGGCACCTGAACTGCCAGCGTCAGTTACAACCATGTTCGGAGATGACACTGATTTGCATTTCTTTCTCGTTTCAGGTGCCATTACAGTAATTTGGCCTTCTCTCTGATGGCCCACGTGTTGGCAGAACATGCCGCCGAAGGGGAGTACCAGCGGTGGGTCTCAGAGAATATCCTGGACCGCTTGGGCATGGAGGACACTGGCTTTGATATCACACCACCAATCCGTTCCCAAATGGCCGTCGGGTTCTATAGCAGTGGGCAGCCGGCCCCCCTTTATGACTTGGGCTGGTACAGGCCATCTGGCCAGATGTACTCCACAGCTGCTGACCTTGCCAAGCTGGCAATGGTCTTCCTAGGCACCTACCACCGGCGCCTTTTGGAGCCGGACACAGTGAAGACGATGCTGACGCCCCTTTTTAAGTGCTCCAGTGAATACTTTGCCAACAAGACCGGCACACCCTGGGAGATCAATGAGCAGCTGGGCTATGATATTATCAGGAAGGATGGCGACCTCGATGGCTACTCAGCCACCTTCTCCCTTGTCCCCAAGCTCCGCTTAAGCTTCATAGTGCTAATGGCAGGGCCTAGGCCCCAAGGGGGAGATATTGTGACTCAGACATATGAGTACCTTATCCCTGCCATGGAGACAGCGTTCCGGGAGGCAGAGAAAAGCCTGAGCCCTCCCCCAAATCCCACCCCTTATGTTGGCTATTACACTTACTCCAACCTGACCTTCTACGAGATTAAAGTTGGGCCCACTGGGGTTCTGGTCATGCAACAGTTTGGACCCCATATTGAAGAGCTGATCCCTGAAAACTACCGGACAATCAAGCTCCACCACCTGGAAGACCGAGTCTTCCAGGTGGTTTTTGACAAGGAGTTCCCATGCGTTCTGCAGCTGGGCTCTGCCTCAGTCTCACTGGAGACCCAGGATGGGCAGCTCTTTAATTTCTATCCTTTTGACCGCAAGGGTTTGTCTCCCGGCTTTGACGCCCCAGGACTAAACACGTACAATGTGGTGCGCATACATCGCAAGCCCGTGTTCTACAGCTAACTGCCCTTGCTCCTGCGTGACCATGTGTGGAAGTTGGCTTCTGTTCTGTGTGTCCCCGACTCGCCTGCCCCCAAGGCTTTGGGGATGTAGCTTAAAAGGGAACGATGCCGGCAAACTGACTGTTCCATCCAACAAAAACGCTCTCTTCTGAAATGACTGCAATGGTTTGTGTCCCCTTGGCACTGCAGGGCTGTGCTAGCAGCTGGGGCAGCCTGTAGAAACTACATGCTGGATATGTTGGATGTCTGGGATATGGACTCCACTGCATACTTCCCAGCACTTAAAGCTTCCAGTGCTAAAGCTGCCCATTTGGCCACCATCACAAAGCATGACTGGCTTCAATGGACCATTGGGAATCTCCTGTGCTTTTGAGCCAGAGTCTATTCTGGTATCCAAGGGTTTTTCAGGCAGCTATCCTCTTCAGCAGCCCAGCTACTAGGATCAAACTGCCTTGCCCATTCGGGCTTGCCATAATCTGACATCCTAGACCACTTTGTAACATCTAAGAGAGAGTGGGGTCCATCTCTTCCATATGGCTGAGTGGGGTACAGCAAGCAACCTGCATTTGTGTGAGTGGTAGGGAGCCGTGTCGTTTCACTATGGGCTGTGTGGGTCCACAAAGGAAATCGTAGTGTTTAGATACAGAAGGTCAAAGACGATTAGATTGGTTGGTGCTGAAGTACTATAGTGACAAGAGCTATATGAGTACCTAGATAAGTAGATGTACTCTGAGTGCATGTAGATATGGGAGTGTGTGCGCACACTTGTAAAATGTTGGTTTCAGGGCTGTGTCTCTAGGTAGATGTCTGTGTGTAGGGGGTCGTGAGTAGGAATGTATGGATGTGTGTGTGTTGTGGGCATTGGTGTGTGTGCTGTAGCCGGCGTGCCTCTCTGTGGGGGTTTGTAGTTGAGTACTGTGTGTTTTGTCCTGTGTTGTGGCTCAGATGTGAGTGTAGATCCCTGTGTGCGCATTGTGAGCGGAGACTGAGCTATGTCGGGACTGTGGCTCCAATGGCCTCTAACCTCTCCCAGTTTCCCATGTGTGGCTGGATGAAGAATTAGCTAGAACACAGACTGAAGACACATGATAGGGCACTAGCCTGGAACTTGATCCCTTTTAAAGTAGGGCCACCTTCAAGTACCTTGTAATGCCACTGATGCATTTGCCTTCTTCCTTGTACCCACCTGGCTGCCTAGGCAGGGAGGACAGATGACACACAACAAGTTGCTACGTTAAGGCATTTGCTTTTATCCCCCTCCTGGGGGGAGCTGGCAGTGATGGCAAAACATCGTATCAGTGCCAGGGGAGCAGAGGCTGTAGGAACATGACCATCAGCAGAGGAAGGACTCCAGCTAGCAGAGACCTTGGGCTGAGGGCAGCATCACTGCTTACAGCCCTGCCTGGAGCCTGAGTTCAAACCCATCAGAGGGCTGGAGCTAGATAAATGTTACCATTGTGATTAATCAACCTCACTGCTGAGTGCTGGCTCAGACTTGGCATGGGCTGTATAGTCCTGAAATACTTTGGCTGTGGTGCCAGGCAAAGGCATGGTAAGTAAATCTTCTCAGTTCAAGGACTTTTCGGCAGTGCATGTTCTCTCGAACCTGCCCTGGTCTCTTGTGGCCGGTTAATTTCCTCCACTTGGTCATAAGCCCTTGTTAGCAGCCAGCAGTGACTGCAAGGTGTTCTTCTGCTTGTTCATTCTTGCAGGATTTAAGAGAGCCTGGCTCATCCTCGGGAGTTGTCAGAGCTGGAAGACGTGGATCTTGTCCTCTCTGCCTCTCTTCCTGTTCCCCTGTCTCTCTCCTGTCCATCCTTCCCATCTTCAAGTTCACTGGGAAAAGAGGATATGAGCAGAGCCTAGAAATCTGTGATTTACCCCCTCTCCACCTCCCTCGTTCTCCTCCATCTAAGCTCACCATTAAACATAGGATATGATGTAAGGACTGCCCCACTGCTCCATCCGATCCCTGGAGTCACAGTCGTTGCTGCAGTGCAGCCTTGGTCCCAGTGTTGTTCTCTGTAGGCGATCACCGCTCACACCTTGTGCATCTTCCCATGTTCAGATATTTACACTGTGCAATAACAATCCTATTAAACCCTGTCTAAATTCTGACTGCTTCTGGGAGTGCTGGTGCCTGGAACACATGGCTGCAGACAGTGACTATTGGACTGAGACTCTGTGTATATACAACTGACTGCAATGCTCCTCTAGACACTTTCTGCAAAATGCAGCTTTCGGGATTTTGAGCTCATGGCAAGTTCTCTTATGCTGACCTTAAACCACAGAACCAGCTGTCTGGTTCGGTGGCTGGAACTTCTCTGGGCCTAGTGTACAAGGGGTTAATCCTCACTCACCTTCCATTTCCTCTAGCACTGGGGGAAGGGCACAGTGTGCTTGGGTTGCTTAGGAGAAGGGGTAGGATGCTGAGCCCCCCGAGCTGGGCAGTGTCTGTTATGTCAAAATGTTTTACTTTCCTGTTAACATTGACCCCCAAGGAGAAGCCCTTGCTGACAGTGAGCATTTTTATTTTCTACTGAGTCACTCCTCCAGCTTATGCACTAGGCCGAACTAATACTCCTGTTGGCACCTTGGTACCCACAGATGCTACGGAAGCCTGTCCTGTGTATTCTACAGCTTTATTTCCTAAATATAAATGAGACACAATATTCATGGTCTAGTTTTGTAAAGGAGAATTCACTCCATAACCTGAATTTTAAATTAACAGAGCTTTTCTGGGGGGGGAGGGGGGGAAGAGGAGAGACTATAAAAGGATCTGGATTTATGGGATCTGATTTGCTCTCATTCCCACTGGTATAAATAGTGACTAGCTCCATTGATGTCAGTTGAGTAACACTGGCAAAAAAAAAATTGATGGAAGTGAGAGCAAGAGAAAACCTATAGTTTCTAGCACAGGCCCTTTTTTTACAAGAGGAGTGAAATGTCCATGGGAGTGTGGCAGAATGCCCTGTGACTAACCCCTTCCAAAAGGCACATGGACCGGATCCCTTATGACTTCCCTCAAACATGTTGTCTGCATCTCACTGACGTTGGCACACTACTAAAAGTAGAAATGCAAAATCCACCATCTGTGGGAAATAAAAGCTAGGGAGCCTGTAATTTCTCTTTCCCACAGAATTCCAGCAGCAGATTTATCTGATTGCACAGAGATCAATGTGTCTAGATCAAAGCCGGTAAACCAGGTATTGCAGATCCCAGCTCTGAATAAATCAGAAACGTGGGAGGATAGTCTGTAGTCCATGTTTGCCTTGTGCTAATTAATACTGTTACAAAGGTCACTAACACAAGTGTGAAACTTTGGTACCAGCTGGGCATAATCCCTAGGGATGTTTTTTGCCTTATTTTAAATGACTCTTGACTTTTTGACAAAATGTAAAATCATCTGTCAATGACCTACACCCCCAGTGGATTTACTCCTATGTAATCGTGAGAGATTATAAAAGGACCATAGGCTTGATGCTAGATCATATTTTTAAACGTGGTTATAAGTCAGTTTGGCCTCATCCTCACTAGATGACCAAACAACTCTGAAAACCAGTTGAAATGAGGGGGCAGGGCATTTGTTAAAATATAATTCCTCAAGTGAGCTTGAGCCCTAGGACTTAATCCAACTTCCATTGATATCAGCTGAACGACTCTCCCTGACTCTAATGGGAGCCGCATAGGCCCCTAGTGACCTCTGCTTCCATCACTGGAAAGGCAGGTGAGCAGGCATAGGCCACAATTTTTAAGATCCCTCCACAAACATTGCTGTTTGCTGCAGAATCTCAGTTTTCATTTTAAATAACATTCTAGCCTTCATATTAGCCACATTGGACACTGACTCCTGACAAACAACAACAGCTGTGGTGTGAATGCTACTCAACCCCACACACCTCAGTGAGGAATGAATTTCAAAGCGTGGTTGGGACCATTTATTATGGTTTTTTTTAAAAAAAACATTTAATTTATAAACATCTGTGATAGTGACACAGAAACGTCTTGGGGGAAATCACATATTTTACTCCTGGGGGGATTCTGCACCAAAAAAATAAAAATTCTGCATATTTTATTTGTCAAAATAATGTAATATAATCACATCAGTTTCAATTGTCTTGGTAATTTATTTAAACTACAATACAGAAAAAAGTCACAATAACTATTAAGCATTTTCTAAACACCTGAAAGTTAAGTTACAAACACTTGGTAACTAATACCCTGCATTCCAGTTATAATCCTGGATTTTCATTTAAATTACATTACAGAACACAAACAGCCAAAAAGAAGTAGAATGTCATTTTAAATGGCTCAGACTTTCACACATGAAAATCATACGGTTTTGCTAATCATTGTCCTGGACCTGGCTGGGTACTTTGGGAAGTGTTTGCTTCTGATTGTCCTGACATTTTATTAACTGCTTGGCCTGTTTTATTTGCCCTCAAAGTCTTTTAATGGGTAAGTAAAATAAATCCTGAGCTGTAATCTAACTCTATTGTGCCACTTTGGCACAGGAAAAAAGTGAGAAAGCGAATAGATCTTCCTAGCTGATTTCCTTACTGCCATTTTTAAGGCTTTACATCACTCTGGCAATCTAGGGTTCTTAAAACTTTTACAGGTTTTATGCTCCTGGGGGAATTGACTGAGAAAGGGAACAGTTAACTAACAATAGGAACATTAACAATGTTACTGTACAGGCAGGCTGCTACCTTCTGCCTCGGAGAATGAGATCAATTAACTAGCAGGCAGGCTGCTACATTTCTGACTCGTGCACAATAAAAAGACCTACCTCTCCACGCCCTGCGAGTCACAGTAGCAAGCGAGAGGGACAGAGTCTCAGAGTCTCTCTCGCTTGATGGCAGGCAGGCAAGCACGCCCAGTCCCACCCCTGATGGTGATCAACGTTTCCCCCACAGGCGCGAACGCCCAGCCTCCCTCCCCCTGCAGTGATTTGCGTCTCTCAGGCTGCTCCGGGCACGCTGGCACAGCCGCGCTGGCTGGGCTGCCAGGGAAGAGGCACATTTCCCCCCGCAGATTTCTTTTGCATTTTTCTGCGTGGGGGGCACAGAAATATGCAGACCATGGGCGCAGTATTCTGTCAGCAGTAATAATATTTAAACAGAACAGCCGTCAATTTTAAGGAGAGATATGAACAAAAAGGACATCATAGACAAATGTCAGTGGGCCATATTCTGCTCTCAGTTGCATGTGTATAACTGCCAAGTAATTACACTAGATTTACACCCTTGCACCTGAGAGCGGAATCTGACCAGTGAGTTTTAATGTTTTTCATTCACTGAATATCTCGAGTAGTTACTATGTCGAGATAAAAGAATGTTCTAATTGACTGAATTAACCACAGGGAAAAGGGCAGATCTTCAGCTGGGGTAAATCAGCAAAGCTCTGCTGCCCTGAAGAGCCACTGATAAAACATGCAGGCACCATAACTGTGTGGCATCAGCCATCTAGGAACAGCTGAGATCGCCTTGTTAATCTAACATACACAGCTCTGGAAAAATTCCAGTGACAGTAAAATCGCTGTTGAGCACTGGTGTCACAAGTTTTAGCAAGCAACTACTTACCCAATAAGCATTTAGCTTCATCCTAAGCCATACATTTCCTCACCCAAAACAATATGGGCTCAATCGTTGCTATGATTGGGGCACAAGGGGGAGTGCAAATCCCATGATGTCCCAGTGCAGCCTCACTGGCGCTTGGGTCTGGGAACACAGCAGTAAGGAGATGCTGCATGCCTGCTCCTTCCCCCCAAGCAAGTGGGTGGGGAATGGATGAAGCCAGCACAGCTGACTCAAGGACTTGGTGTCAAAAGAGTCCTTCTCTCTCCCCATCAGAGGTGAGCAGCTGGAAGATGAAGTGGCACAGCTGGGAAGCAGCCAGTTAGCTGTTTGAATGCTGCCTTTATTAAACAATTATATCAGAAAACTGCCCTCATGGATCATTCTGTCTTTCTGTTCTCTCCGCCCCTTTACTCAAGATGGGCTCACTCATTCTCCAAATCATTCTCTCACTTCAGAGGCTGGGAGGAGATTGGGATTTGTGCTGACCTGTCATTCTGGGAACTCTCTCCCAATCTCTTCCCTCAGTCAGAGGATGAGCAGACAGCTGCTTTTTTAAACTGCTGTGACAAGTTCCTGTGCAGATCAGCTGACAAAAGGGGGCACTGTAGACTCAAAAGGCCTAGGGAAGTTTGGCTTTGTTACACTAGAACAGTCCAGGAGCCATCCAGTATATAGATCATGCACTTTCTATGAGGGATGTATACAGGCTGCTTCATCTTGGTGTCACTAGAGAGTGGCATGCACTTATCGTTAGTAACAGTGTCTGATAGTCCTGCAGGATTTTCTAGTTGAGAGGGGGACCTCGTATACTTTGTTGAGGCCTGGAGAGCTGTGTGGAAGCCCTGCACGAAGCATGGCAGCAGACCATTTCCCGGAAGGAGCTGCAGAACATGGAGAGGAGGTTGTAGATAATGTGGTTGATGGCAATGCTCAGGCAGAAGACCCTGGAGATGTAGTGGAAGATGGACAGATCTGATGTACTCCCCTGGGTGGCAGAACTTCACACCAGCCTTTTGATGTGGAATGGAGCCCAGCAGACGATGAACGCCACCACCATGACAAGTGTGGAGAGAGGGAGCTGGGCAGAATGCTAGAGACACAAATAGCAGAGCAAAGACAAAGTTTAGTGAGGAATGGCTGATAAACACAGGTGGGGGCCCTGGCTGATAAACGTATGCTGCCAGTAGCTATAGGATACCTGATCACATAGCTTGTTAATGGCTAGCTAATAGCTATCTGAGGCTCCAGAGATTCCCTGGCATTATGATTGGTTAGATGGTTGTAACCATAATCCCACAACGTTTCACAAATTAGAGCCACCAGAAGAAGATACATGAGATGAAGGTGGGTCATGAGTTGAATACTGCGGCTGCAATAATCCTTGTTTAAGGGGTTATTATGAAGGCATTGGATAATTTTATGGCCAATGACTTCTCTGATCACTGACGCTATGGAAAGTTTAGCGAAACCTCACGCTTTAGGGCATATGCTGAGTGCTGCAGGAGCCAGGAAGGAATCTCCCTTCCCCATGTGCATCACTGCACAACTGACAAGATGCATTATGGAGAGATTGAACTTTCTGCAGAAGCATCAGGGACTAGTGGCTACTAGTGGCTGCGTAAGATTCTATGCTAGATGAACCCACAGTTTGACGTGATATGATAAACCCTATACTCCAGTGAGCATCTCTGAGAACAGGAATTGACAAGGTGAACATTGACTCATACTGTTTGGGATTAGAGAGAGTTGCCATCAAAGGAGATGCTGCCCATGAGCATCATAACAGGTCAGTTCACTGATAAATAGAAGAACAATCTGGCCAGTTCCTACAATGACAGCTCTGTACAATGTGTTTTCTGTGCACAGTCTAGGCACAATTCACGCTGTGAGTAGCACACAATCAAGCTGGTTTCCTCTTTGGTGAAGTTGTCCTTAACGCTGCCCTTCTTCTCTGTGGTAAGAGAGTGACATGCAGGAGTACTGGTAAATCTGGTCTTCATTTTCCAACTCCAGTCTCTTGATGTGCCTCAGGACTAGTGTTGTGGCTTTTGCTCTTTACACAACAAATGTAATATGAAGAAAACACATGGGCACAGTGTGGTCAAAGGAACGATGTTTACTAACTATAAACAACATGCATAACCTAGCGGGGTAGGTGCTCTGCTGCTCTGGCAAAATTCTACCTGTTGAACACAGAGAGGTTCACAAATTATTTAAATGAACACTACCCAATTCCTGTGCACTACAGTAAGAAAAGTCTGATATTGCTGTTATGTGACAAGATTCACTACCCCCTGATTCCAATATGCATAATCTGCAATGGGGAGAGCCTGCAATGCAAACGCTGAGATACTCACGTTAACCCACAGATCAGTTATGAAGTACACTTGAGAGCACCTTTTTTACACCTTGCTGACAACGTATCACTGATTTTTTCCGAAGTCCATGGACATTAGCACCAGAAGAGAAGTGGAAAGATGGGTGAAGTTCGAGAAGACAGGTGGCAGAGACGTGATGTAAAGCCATGGGACACAGAGAGTGATGCTAACAAAAGCAGAGACGGTGCAGATGAATGCTGAAACTAGGATGGGGTCAGCTTTCAGGGGTGCTGTGAGGTTTGTAAAGTGCCTTGAAGTCTTTAGATGAAAGCTCCTGTGTACGGACACTGCAAACGGCCTTAGAACCCTGTTTCCTGACGTGTGTTCTTGCTCCTGGGAGAGGGATTTTGTGACTTTTTTTAATTCAAAAGGACAGTTGATTTGGAGAAAACTGTGTCACTGAAAATTCTCTTTCTATTAGTGCCTTTGCTCCTGCAGTACTTGTCTCTAATACATGTTCGAAAACCTCACAGAGTCCTTGGGGTAGAATAATTTATAAGGGAAAAAGCAAAGTCTGCCTATCCTTCCTCCTGACTGAATGCAGGAATATAGTCCCTCCACAGTGCAGCCCCCCCGAGCCTCACCACTGCAGTTTCCGTAATTCAGCCCAGGGCTGGTCCTTTCTCCCTCTCCCCAGCAATTGTTTGGTAAGGCAGCCTCCTGATAGGCTGCTTTTTAAATTTAGGATGTTTCAAGGAGGCATCCAGGCCTGCTAGGGCTGCATCTCTGCTGGTGATAACCCTGTATATACCACACTAATGGTGCAGCGCACCAGTGTGTCCTGAGACGTTCCCTGGGAAAGCGAAACGCTACCTGAGTCACATACCAATCGGTCTCAACCACTGGACTCCTTTTCACATTCATGCCTGTGAAGGCTTCCAAAGACAGAAGTGTCTCTGCAATGGCAGACCACGTATGGAGATGGGTAGGGAGGATATCTGCGCACCTTGGAGTATTGTTCACTTGCCATCGATAGCCAAATATATTAGTTCTCAAAGACCCATGCTCATGGCAATTGCTAAGAGAAGTAATACGTACAATTATCATTAATCTAGACCACAAATGGGCCACCTGGCCCAACAGGGACTGCACAGAGTGGAAGGGAAGCCACAGGGGCCTATGCAAAGTTATGGTGTTGCACACACTCTGGGCCAGAGGGGCTTGTGTTTGACACACCCCCCCCTTACTTTGGTTTAAACAAATGCTATTTTTATGCAAATCCAGCAGTGACTTTTGGAGAAACAGCCACTCTGTCTACGGTCTGACAAAACTCAGGTAATGTTCAGGGAGCAGTCAGGAGGCAGGTTTGTCATGGGACTGGGCCCAGCACTTTCATTAACTGCCCCCAAGCACTCGGCCCAGCCTGAGCCTGCTCAGACTTCTGGAAATATCTAGTTCACACTGGGCATGCTCAGAGATTTAAGGTTTCTCCATACAAGAAAGTTGCATTGATTTAACAATGCATTTTAAACTGATTTAACTAAACTGGTGCAAACCCACGTGTGGACGCTCCGATTTTGGTTTAAACTGGCTGATTTAGCTTTAGTTTAAGTAATTTAGGAATCAGTTTAAGCTAAACTGAAATAAATCACTCTTAAACCAAACTGAGAATGTCCACACAGCCTTTTACCCAGGTTTAACTAAATCAGATTTTTAAAAATCTCATGTAGCAAGGCGTTAACATAGCCTTTCTCCTGGCAACACGTCGTCATCTCATTGGCTTTACAGCTCCCCCGTGCGGTAGGGAGGTGATGTATTACTTGTAGAGTACTGGGAGAGGGACACTGGTCAGTAGTTTTGCTCTTTGCTTCCTCTCTGTCTTTGCGCCAGTGAGTCTTTGGTGACACAGTTGGATGTATAAATATGAAACGAGGTGGATTCTTAGAGGCCCACTATGTGCAGAGAAACGCATCATCCTTCCCTGAGGAAAGCATGACAATCCCTTGAAAAATGTACTAAAGCTGAACAGACTTAGTGATCTGGAGCAAATCTGGGATCCCTCTCCGGGGGGCTAAGCATACTAGGCACATGGGGCATTAAAGATGACACTAGGGTGACCAGATAGTAAGTGTGAAAAATCAGGTCAGGGGTGGGGAGTAATAGGAGCCCATATAAAAAAAGCCCCAAATATCGGGACTGTCCCTATAAAATCGGGACATCTGGTCACCCTAGATGACGTATTCCACTGATTTAGAAAATATTTCCCAGCTCCTTTTCTGGACATATTCACTAGTGGCTGCAGCTGGTTTTCCTGGTTTTATACCTTTTTTTTCTCTATCCCTTCCCTCTTGCCACCCTTCTTGGAGCCCTGGATAAAGGACTTCCTGGATGGGAATTGTTAAGGGAAGAGCACGGAACCTGTAAGGGAGAAGCCCCAGGGGGTATTATGAACAGGGTTGCCAGCAGAACAAGCCGTGCTTGGATTACCCAACACAGAGTTCCAAATCCAGCTTTCTCGGGGGTGATTTGCACTGCCTTCTGCCGTCCTGCTTGGCTGCTTCTGTCTCGCTAATGATTCCTGGAGAAATCTGTGGCCATGACTGGCCAGATCAGAACATAATCCCCACTAGACCCAGATTCACAGTGACCATACCCCTTCCCCCTCCATTTCGAATCTTGCATTGCCACTGCATTTCTCCCTGTCTGTAGCTCTCTGCCTTTAATCTCCTCTAGTGCTCTGAATGCTAACAGTGACATGCTGCCTTGCTTTTTGCCTATTATTTTCATTTCCTTGTCCAAAAGATGCACACGCAGATCAAGGTCATGACGTTTTTCAATGCAGACTGAACAAAATCCTGTAAAAGCTAGCCCCATTTCCATGGAATTTGGGCTGGGGAGAGCTAATTTAGTCTGCTTGGGTTAGCCAAGGCAACTCTTCACAGAGCAAAGGCGCCCCCATCCCCAGGAATGATATTAAATACCATTTTGGGGGCTAACAGGACCGTAGACACAAGCACGGGACAGTGCAATGAAGTTGCAAGATGCTGCAGAAGCTAGAGCGCTATAGTGAGGTGTAGCACGATTTCTTTCCCTGTAGGACTCAGGGTCACCTGACAGGGGGTTATAATTTATAAAGTACAAGGCGAGTGGGGATACAGAAAAGCTCTAAAGGAGCGGGGACTCAGAGAGAGAGGAAATAGGACATGCTAGTGCCAACTGGGGTGGGCTGCTGGCAGGCTACCTGCCCGAGAGCTGCATGGTTGATACCTTTCTATTGCCCTGTCTCTGTTCTCAACAGGGAGCCAGAGCCAGCTGCCCTGGGTGCAGGATCTCAGTACGGGTTCTAGGAGCAAAGTTCTAAAACCCAAACAAAATCACGAAAGGCAGCACATAGGTGTGATGCCAGCAGTGGGGGAGCCACTCTGGGGTGAGTGCTTAGCAGGCTTCCTGGGGCAAATGACAGGAACTGTGGCTACTCATTGGGTATCTTTTCCTGGAGATTTCTGTTGGTACAGTCAAAATCCCTAACAAAGCGACGGCTACCATATTTCAGGTTCCCCAAAAGAGGACACTCCCAGAGAGGGAAGCTGGGGGGAGAGAAAGGAGGGGGAGCAGGAGGAGGGGTACAGTTGGGGGAGCTGGGGGTACCTGCAGCAGGGGCACTCTCTGGAGGTGGGGGGCAATGTCACTCCCTGTCCCAGTGGCAAGGCAACTGGCGCAAGCCCAGGACACAGCGACAGACGTCAGTCAGCGCCTCCCTGCAGGACCCCCTGCCTAGGGCTGGGAGCTGGGGCCTGGGTGGGCTGGATCCAGCAGCTGTGGCTTGCAGGGGACTGGACCAATCAGCTGCAGCTGCAGGGGAGGGACCAATCAGGAAGCAGACCAATCGGGGCTCTTGCTGAACTGCAGCTTGTCTGTTCTGCAAAACCCCTGGACATGTCCTGTTATTTTTTAAATCCCTAAGGACAGAGAAAGGAGGCTCAAAGAAGAGGCTGTGCCCGGGAAAACCGGGACGTACAGTGACCCTAGGCAAAGCAGACAGCAGCGGCTCTGCCTCTTAAAACTGCTTGCACATGGCCCATTGTCAGTTACAATCTGGCCTGGCTCTGGCTCTGTTCAGTCTCATGCAGAGAATGATGGGCAGAGCTCCAGGTAACCTGCATGGCACAGGTGGGAAAAAGACTGGCTCAGGGTCAGGTGTTGGCAGGATTTTACGACTAACTTTTTGTTGTTACCTTTTCTCCTATAAAGGCAAGTAGTTGAATAGCAGGTGTAACACACCAGCTGCACCACATAGATCCATGCCAGGAGAACCAGAATCTATGTAACTCTATCTTCACAGTCTTTTGTTGGCAGAATCATAAATCCAAGCCCTGAATCGGGAGGAAGCACAACTTGGCGAGTGGTGTGTTTGGTCTGTCAGTGGGTTGGTTGGTTGCACGGGTTGTGAGCTGGGCCACAGACAGTGTTCCCTCTAATTCTGTCCATCCATGTGCAAATGAATTTTGTTATGTGCACCACTATCAAGGAAATGTGCAGATGTGCGCCACCACTAGAAACAAAAAACTTAGATATAATATATTTTTTTTAAAGTGACCATAGGGATAATTACTCCAGCCAGGACAGGTTAGGCATTTTAGAACTCACTATTCAAAGAATTAAATTTAAGCATAAGAGAGAAATAAAATTATGAAATGCACAGACCAGTCAAAACCCTAAATTAACACACTTTGAAAGAATAAAATTACAGAGAATATAGGTGCATTGCAGGCAGTACCAAGAACTAACAACAACAACAACAATCCAAGTATGTGTTGGGAGTGATTGTGAAAGACACAGAGTGTGTGTGTGTGTGAGAGAGAGAGAGGTAGTGTGTGTGTGTTTGTGTGTGTGTGACAAAGACAGTGTGTGTGTATGTGTGAGACACAGAGACTGTGTGTGTGTGTGTGAGACAGAGTGTGTGTGTGTGAGAGAGAGACACACACACACACACACACACACACACACACAGAGACAGTGTGTGTGTGTGCCAGCTGCTGGGGAAGTCTATGAGAAACCATGCACTGTCTCTTTAAGGCACTCACCAGAAAGCTTGTTGTTCAGACTGCAGCAGCGGCCAGCAGCAATCCTGCCCCTGAGCCCTGTCCCCGCTCTCCCGCTCTGCAGAGATAGGGTACATGGGCGGGGGAAGGCGGTGGAGAAGGACACCCTGAGATCAGCGCCCTCCTCCCCTCCCCCACACTGCACAGCAAGTAGGAGGGTCCCGGGAGCAGCTGGACAGGGGCTGCAAGGCAGAGGGCAGGAGCAACGTGGCTGCAAAGCAGTGGCGGGGCGGGGGGGCATCTGAACACATGCCACCGGATGTGAGCGGCTCTGCTAATCAAGTGTGCGGCACTTGATTCACTCCTGGGCGGCCGCGGGACCACAGCTTAGAGGGAACACAGGCCACAGGCCCATGATCAAGCAGCTGAGGCAGGTCTGCTTGGTGCCTTCATAAAGGCCACGAGGCTCTAACCCTTGGAGCTTTGATCAGCTCCACTCTTTGAAGTCTCTGAGTGGTTATTCACTTCCTGGTGGTGAGGGGCAGAGCTGAGCTGTGCTAAACAGTGCGACTTGGCATAAAAAGTCACTACCTAAATGAACTCAAGAGCCAAGAAGAGAAGTGGCTAACAGGAGAGTTTCAGAGGGAGTTTAGAGAGGGAGTGTGAGAGGCTTTTCTTTCAGGTTCAGCTCTATGTACAATTTCAATATGGCCAGCAATGGAATAATGATGGTGACCTACAAAGGATGTGCCATGGTGGATTTTTTCTTGCCTGAAGCCAAAAAGGACTGTGCATGAAATGAAAGTTGGTGGCTTCACTGGAGGAGAAGATCTTTGGATTGGAAGGGTAAGTGGAGACACTCCTGAGAATCAGAGAAGGTGAGGAGTTCCTCGACAGCCAGGTTTGTGAATCATCAGTACCCCAGGTTCATGGAAAAAAGGAGCTGGCCACTAAGGAACTGGAGAGAAGGAAGTCAGAAATGAGGCCTCGTAGCTTGTTACTTACAGGGGCAAGAGTTCATAGCGGCCTTCTGGATGGTTGGTGATAGCCAAGGATGGGCAGGCTGTGGCCACCAGAGAGAAGAGGATGGGAAGGAGTTCCACACAGATAGAATTTTCCAATCAATACCAGGCCCTCATGATCCAGCTGGTCCAAGGGAACGGAGCGATGTAAGGGACACACCTGAGGATGGCAGCTCAACCCAACCAGTAAGGTTGCCCACAAAGAGTTCTACAGGCATCCAAGGAAAACAGATGATCCTTGTTGGGGATTCAACATTCAGAACTGAAAAAATATACTGCAAGGGACAGGGAGACAATGTGACAGTGTGCTGCCTTCCTGGAACCATGAGACATCACTTACTCCTGGGGGCATTCTGCGCCAAAACATTAAAAATTCTGCACACAATATTTTAAAACTCTTCAAAATTCTGTAAATTTTATTTGTCAAAATAACACTACATAATCACGCCAGTTTCAATTATTTTGGTAATTTATTTCAAAATACCAGTTAGCAAGTATGTCTGTAACAATACAGACACACACAAACATTCCCCCAGGAGTAGAGAGTTAAAAAAACCCCTATGATAACCCAGTTCCTGTTTCTCTGCCCTCCTCCCCATACCAGAGCCCAGCTGGGGGGCCAGATACCCACAACCCCTCCCTCCCGAGCCCATCTGCACACACCCCCAGCCAATACACTCGATCCCCCAGCCACACAGCTCACCCGGCCCAGATATCCACACCCCGTTCCCCCACAGAGCCCCGCTGTGGGGTTGCCCTCTGCCCAGATACCCATACCCTCTCCCCCCAGAGCCCAGCCATGCCCCCCAGCCCAGACACCTGCCCCCTCCCCTCCCAGAGCCCAGTCGTGCCCCCCAGCCCAGACACCTGCCCCCTCCCCCCCCAGAGCCCAGCCATGACCCCCAGCCCAGATACCCATACCCTCTCCCCCCCAGAGCCCAGCCGTGCCCCCCAGCCCAGACACCCATACCCTCTCCCCCCCAGAGCTTAGCCGTGCCCCCCAGCCCAGACACCTGTCCCCTCCCCCCCCAGAGCCCAGCCATGCCCCCCAGCCCAGACACCCATACCCTCTCCCCCCCAGAGTCCAGTCGTGCCCCCCAGCCCAGACACCCATACCCTCTCCCCCCCAGAGTCCAGTCGTGCCCCCCAGCCCAGACACCCATACCCTCTCCCCCCCCAGAGTCCAGTCGTGCCCCCCAGCCCAGACGCCCATACCCTCTCCCCCCCAGAGCCCAGTCGTGCCCCCCAGCCCAGACACCTGCCCCCCTTTCCCCCCCAGAGCCCAGGGATCCAGAGGGAGAAACAGCCTGATGCTCACTCCCAGGCTTGTGTGGAGTTTCCTGCACGCTGCCCTCTCCTTCGCCCAGGGCATGCTGGGAACTGCAGCTGCCAGGGACCCTCTAGCTCCCTCCCCCTCCCCCAGCAGTGTCTTCCACGTGTGCTCTGCTGGGTCCAGCGGCCCCTAGTGGCGACCAGCAACACTGCAGCCCATTTCTGTGGGGAAAAGGAAATTCTGCACGCATAATGTTAATTTCTGCAAAAGTCTGCATTGCGCAGTGGCGGAGAATTCCCCCAGGAGTAGTCACTCTAAGATTGGATAGGCTTCTGAAACGGATGGGAAAGGATCCACTGGTGATGGGTCATATCAGCACTAATGACACTGTGTCATGGGATATTTTGCAGATTGTAGGTAATTTCAGGGAACTCAGAAGGTTACTGAAGAAGTACATCCAAGTAATGTTCTCTGAGATCTTCCTTGTCCCACGAGCAAAGGAACACAGAAGGCTGAAGTTTCTGGAAGGGAACTGCTTTCTAAGGAAGTGGTGTAGCATGGAAGATTTTGGTTTTGTGGAACATTGGTATAGTTTGGATGGCCTCCACCTCAGTAGAAGTGGATCAGTCTTCTCAGGGACAGGCTGTCTGGATGACTAATAAGAAACGGGGAGGGTAAAAAGAGGGAAGATCTGAGCACTCAGCACAAAACTGAGATATTGAGAACAAAATTAATCAAAGAACCAAAGACATGAAGAGAAGAAATTCTTTAATTGCCTACACATTCCAGGACAGGAATATTAAAATCAATGGTTATAAGTTATTTGATCAAGTGGTCAAAAGGGGATGGAGAGTGGCACTGTAGCGGGGCAGTCACCCCACTCCGGCCCTGAAAGGGTTAAAAGCCAGCCCTTGAAGAGGGCTGGAGCAGACAGCCAATCAGAAAAGGCTGGGAGGCAGCCAATCAGGGCCAGGCTGGGCCCTATAAAAGGGCTGCAGGGCCAAAAGGCAGGCAATCTTTCTCCAGCCTTGGAGAGAGATGGACCTGGCTGCCCGAAAGAGGAAAAGGGTACCTTGGACAGCACAGTGCTGGGGAAGGGCAGGAGGCACTGTGGGAGCTCCAGCCTGGAAAATTCCCAGGCCAAGGCCTTGCTGTCAGGGCCGGAGGAGGTACTAGGGCTGTGGGGAGGCAGACAGGGGAGGAGGAGGAGGCAACAGGTCCAACCCCTGGCCGATGATGAGTGACCACTTCAGACAGCAGTTTGCCCCTGAGGGAAGAGGCTAGATGAAAACTGGCAGTGGGTCACTGAGGCAAGGTGGGATTGGGGTTCCCTGGGGAGGGGAGGACCCCAAGTGTGGGAATACTGCTGCGGGCAGTACCCAGGAGAAGGGGCACCGTGGGCCCGCAGGGATGTGGGGCCTGAAGTACAGTGGTGGAGATTGATAATGAAAGACAAGTAGTGACAGCACCAGAGACACCGGCCAGCAGGAGGCACTCCTAGGCTGGGATGAGCTAATTCCCGAACGACCAGCAGGAGGTGCCGTGGTGGTGAGAGCACAACCTGTTACAGGCACTCTATGTAAAAAATGCCATTACCTGCTTCTAAATCACTGATAACTCTGAAAAAATTGATCTTGAATGCTTACACATCAATGTCCTAACAAATCAAGCATTATTAGTTGGTGTCTGCTATGGACCACCAAATCACACTAGGGAACAGGATAACCGGCTCCTTATGCACCTATTTTTGTTTAAGAAAAAAAAACCTGTGTGATGATGGGGGACTCCACGTGAGGTGACATATGCTTGAAGTTTCATGTTGCCAGTATCAAAACATCTGTGGAATTTCTAAATATTATTGATGATAATTTCCCTACTCAAAAAGATTTACATCCAACATGGGGGAATTCTATATTAGACATCTTCTTGACAGATAAAGAGGAATGGAACACAATACTAAATCAATGGTAGCTTAGGTACAAGTGATCATGACTTGATCACATTTATAATGTGCAAACCAAATAAAGTCCAGACCAGTAATATATATGTATGTATACTGTGACAGACCCAGACCAGTGGGGTACAGGAGTCTGGTAGAGGGCAAATATACTGGTCACTGGATGAGTAGTTTTCTGTTCCCTGAGTGACCAGAGCAGGGGCTGCACTAGAGTAATCAGGAACCTGCTAGAACCAGTTAAGGCAGGCAGGCTAATTAGGACACCTGGAGCCAATTCAGAAGAAGCTGCTAGAATCAATTAAGGCAGGCTAATCAGGGCACCTGGGTTTTAAAAGGAGCTCACTTCAGTTTGTGGGGCGAGTGTGAGGAGCTGGGAGCAAGAGGCGAAAGGAGCTGAGAGTGAGAGGGGGGTGCTGCTGGAGGACTGAGGAGCACAAGTGTTATCAGACACCAGGAGGAAGGTCCTGTGGTGAGACTAAGGAAGGTGTTTGGAGGAGGCCATGGGGAAGTTGCCCAGGGAGTTGTAGCTGTCATGCAGCTGTTACAGGAGGCATTATAGACAGCTGCAGTCCACAGGGCCCTGGGCTGGAACCCGGAGTAGAGGGCGGGCCCGGGTTCCCCCCAAACCTCCCAATTGACCTGGACTGTGGGTTCTCCCAGAGGGGAAGGTCTCTGGGCTGTTCCCCAACCCACATGGTGAATCTCTGAGGCAAGAAAATCCGCCAATAAGCACAGGACCCACCAAGATAGAGGAGGAACTTTGTCACAATACTTGGTGCTTTAAAAGGACCAATTTCACAAAGCTGAAAACAATGAGGAGGAAAATCAGCTGGGAGGAAGTATTTAATCAGAAAAATGTGATTGATAATTATGACTTGTTTATGAACACTTTACTAAATGCCCCAAAAGCCACAATCCCACAATTGAGGAAGAAGGTCATGTTGATTTTTTAAAAAGGCCTGATTTAGAGGGGAAGTGAAGTCGGTTGTAAAATATTGAATAATGTATAACAAATGGAAGAAAGGTGAAGTTGGTAGGAATGAATATAAATCAGAAGCTAGGAATCGTAAAAAATTAGAGCGGGTTCAGAGATGAGCCATGAAAATTATTAAAGGATTAGAAAACATGCCTTCTAGTGATAAACTCAGAGAGCTCAATCTGCTTGGTTTAACAAAGAGAAGGTTACGGGGTGACTTTATTATGATCTATAAGTACCTACACAGGGAACAAATGCTTAGTAATGGGCTCTTCAGGCCAGCAGAGAAAGGTATCACACGATCCAATGGCTGGAAGTTGCAGCCAGACAAATTCAGACCGGAAACAAGGAGTAAATTTTTTAACAGTGAGGGCAATTAACCATTGGAACAATTTACCCAGGGTCGTGGTGGATTCTCCATCACTGATAATGTTTAACTCAAGACTGGATGTTTTTTCTAAAAGCTCTGCTCTAGGCATTATGTTGGGGCGGGTCTCTGGCCTGTGCTATCCAGGAGGCCAGCCCAGATGATCACGGTGGCCCCTTCTGGCCTTGGAATCTATGAATCTGTGGATTGTTGTTTGGAGATAAGGAAGGGAGACCAAAGATGAGCTTTCTGGTTCCTGTCAGTCACTCCCACATTGAACAGACAGGGACCCATCTCTCTGAAGCAGACCCCAGTCCTTGCACTGTCCAAAGGGTGCAGGGCCCTTTGTAATGTTCTCAGCAATTGCCCAGCAAACCAGACCAATGCCAGATGGCAAAGGGCTCCCTGGCCAGCTCAATACACTTCACACACTATTGTGATGACGTTTATTAGTACAAGGTGTCGTGTAATATGTCATTTGAAAACTAACACCGCACTGGTCATTAATATCACTGTGAAATGTTTGTAACAGCACTCTGTGTAAAAGGATGGCTACTCGCTGCTATTATGTTTTGGAGACTGTAAACAGACAAAGGAGGCAAAAGAGGTTTCTTCCAGACAAAGGGGAAGGCAAACACATCTGTGTCAGACCGAACCACGTGTGACCAGAGACAAGGACAATGGACCATTCATTTTCAGCAGTGATTACATGAAAATCATTTGCACTGTCCAATCACAAGAGCCTGCAAAATCGCCATGGTGCCGGTGTGACATTCCAGGGTGTTATCCAGACCAATGAGAGGCCGTGTCACCCCTACCCTGCAACCTTGGGTGCGTTACCGTGCCTTGCTGCGCCGCTCACAAACAGCCACCAGCATGCAGCTGCCCCGAGTGTTGGTGCGTAGCTGCAGCCTGCCAGCCACACTGGGGTCACACTCTGGCCTCTACTCATAGGTGTAGTTTGATGTCTATATCGGGGAGGGGGTAGTGGCAGAGGCGACGCATGGGGGGGCCTGTGGAGTCATGTGCCCCTCCAGATTTCTGTCCTCCATTTAGCACAGAGGTTTTCAAACTGTGGGGCATGCCCTCGATGGATGTTTGGGAGGGCGAGCACTACGCCAGGTGGCATAAGCCAGCCCCATGCAGGGGGGGCTCAGGGAGGGAGTGCCACCTCTACCCCCGACTAACCTCTGTGGCACTAAGGCAGGAAATTTGTCAGCAGTGAGGTCTGGGCTGGCCATCCCCTCACCCTGAGGGCGGCCCTGCAACCCATCTGGATGCAAAATGATGAGAGGCTGGGTGAGCTCTACTGTGTATAAATAATCATTGGCGCAGGGCCTGGAATCACTGGGGAAGACAGCCATTATGCACGCTCCATGAGCCAATGAACAGCTCCCACCGGAGAAGGAGAGAGAGCCCCACCCCAGAATATCCCAGTGGCTGGGGCACTCACCTGGGAGCGGGGAGACCCACCTTCAAGTCCCTGCTCTAAATTGCTGGGGGGAGGGGGAAATTAAATGCAGGTCTCCCACATCCAGGGTGAGTGCTGCTACCTCTGGGCTAAAGTGATAAGGCAGGCTCCGCCTCCTCCGTTTCGTGTGAGGAAGGTCTTAGAAGCCTAGCTCCAGTGCGGGTTTACGGCTGTGAATCCCAAGCAGAGGGAGGTGCCTCGCTCTGGCCCAGAGTTAGGTGCCAAACTCCCTTTTAGGGTTAGGCTATACCCCATCTACAGCATTTCCCATTGGCTAGTTGAGGCTGCTCCCCACCCAGCATGGTGGCTTTTGTGGACCCTATTCCAAGGCACTTCTCTCTCCCCATGCATGTACAGGGACCCTGGGCACCTAATGCAGGGCTGAGGGTTCTACTGGGTGGCAGGACACTTAAAGGGACAGTGAACCCAGATCCCCTTTGTAGATCTAACCCTTGAGACCAGCCGAGATGCTATGAGGGCTTGGCAAGGCAACTGAAACAGTGCTCCCTGCCCTGGCCAGAGGCACAGCATGACCAGTGTGCTGCTGCAAAGATTACCAAGTCCTGGTTCTTAGGGAGCAATCTGTGTGCATGTTTCTATGACAACTAAGGAAAGGCTGGCACCCTGCAGAGCTGGGGTAATTCATTTTTCATTAGGCAAGCAGGGAAAACGGTTCCTTCCCCTCCTCCTGTGGTCTGGTGGCCATTTCGAAGAGGAGCACCGCCAAGGAGCCTCTCACTCTTAGCCTAAGGCCCAATTCAAAGCTGACATAAGAAGGTGCAGCTCCAGTGAAGTTAAGGCAACTGCACCTGCTTGGATCATCCGTGATTCTGACCCGTCATCTGTTCTAAATCCCATAGAACTTTCGCAGACTGGGTCTATTTCTTATTAATGCTCCTGGCTCAGTAGATATCCAGACTCTTCTGGACTCTAACAACTGGGCAGAGAGAACTGCCATTATCCTCCGAGAACTTATGAGATAGGGCATTGACACCACTGATCTTAGCTAAAGTCACTGTGCCCAGGAATCTCAGCTCCAAGAGGTTGGTGCTGGATCTAACTTTTATTGGATCCGTTTGCCTGATGCCGAAAGGTGCCAATCAGGTGCTGGTTTTGCCATTCGAACATCCATCTCACAGAAGCTGGATTCTCTCCCCAAAGGTATCAGAGACAGGTTTATGGTTCTGTGCATCGGTCTGTCTGGTGGAAGAGATGCTAGGCTCATTAGGGCATCTGTTCCCTCTATGAAAAACCCTACAGAAACAAAATAAAAATTATATGAAGACCTAGAAAGCATCATTAGATCAATTCCACTCAATGACAAACACATAATCCTTGGACATTTTAATGCCATGGTCAACTGTAATCATACAGCCTGGAAAAACATCATCAGCCATCATGGCAGTGAAAACTCCAATGGAACTCTTCTTACCACCTGCACTGCCAATGGATTGGTCATTACCAATGCTGTGGTCCACCAAGTAAAACCATGGATGCATCCTCCTTCCCGCCTCTGGCATTTGATAGACTTTGTCATAGTCTGCCAGTGTGATCTGCAGGATGTCAACCTGACCAGGGCGATGAGAGGTCCTGACTGTTGGTCTGACCATAGATGGATGCGCGGTAAAATGCAGCCAGCCCTCTGTTCCAAGAAGAAGTGTCAGCAATGAGCCATAACCATAAAGAAACATTTTGTCCACAAGCTCACTCTCTTAGATAAACAGAAAGTACTGCAGCAAACGTTTGCAGAGGCTTTTCCAATATCAGACAGCACTGTGATGTAGGTTGAGGCTGAGTAGAGTCAGCGTCACAATATAACTTTCAGTTCTGCCAGGGACGTGTTAGGCTTTAAGTTTAGCACAAGGAAACACCAAGATTGGTTCCATGAAGACCACTCAGAGATAATGAATATATTTGACTTGCTGCAAGAGGCACATAAAGCATGGTTATCTGACAAGACTTCGACCAGTAGGAAAGCCTATTACAGCTTTAAGCAATGGATTGGTCTAAGCTGTGTATAATAAAAGATGATTGGTGAAAGCATACAGCAGAAAATATCCAACAGGCTGCAGCCCGGAAGGACCTTAAATGCTTGGACGATCAATTGAAAATGGTTTTTCATCCCACATCTCGTGGTACCATTCCCATCCTAGTGCTGATGCCAGTCTACTGGACACAGACTCGAAAGCTATCATCGATTGTTGGGCCAATATTTTAACAGTCTACTCAGTCATCCATATGTAATTTCAAAAGCTGCTATCGATGGTATACCACAGTTTCCGATACACAAAGAACTCACTAGACCTCCAAGTATTATCGAGACAGAAGCCACCATCAAACAGTTGTCACAAAGCAAGGCACTTGGCTTAGTTGGAATATTGCTAGAATTCTATAAGCATGGTGGTTACTGCACATCTCAAATGCTCATGTGACTCTTCAACATTATCTGGGAGCAGGAGACCATGCCTCAAGGTTTCAAGGATGCTTCAGTCGTCCATATATACAAATAAATGCAAAGGTGACCAAGCAGTCTGCAACAACCATGATGATATCTCATGTCTTTCCATTGCTGGGAAGATTTTGGCATGTGGCTTGCTGAACAGACTCTCCACCATTGCTGGCGATAACATCATCTCAGAAAGTCAGTGTGGCATTCGCATGGGGGACTCAAAACGGTGGGTGTGATTTTCGCTGCTTGCCAATACAGGAAAAGTTGCAGGAACAAAACCATGACCTCTATGTGGTATTTATAGACCTGATGAAGGCCTTCAACACTGCTAGTCACAAGGCAGATCTTGCACAAACTTGGATGCCCACACAAATTCATCACCATCATGCACTCATTCCATGACCATATGCTGGCTAGAGTGCTGGGAAATGGTGCTTTGTCAGAGCCTTTCTTTGTCATGAAAGGCATTAAGCAGGGCTGTGTGGTAGCACCTACACTATTTACCGTTCTCTTTGGTGCTATCCTGCTAGATTCTTTCAAAGACTGCGACCAGGGCATTTGCACGCACTTCCACACAATCTCCAGCATCTTCATGCTCGCACCAACGTCCTTGACTTGCTCATAGGAAGTTCCTCTTCACGGATGACTGTGCACTCATAGCACATACCGCTGAAGACAGGCAGCATCTAACTGACTGCTGTTCTAGTTCAGCAAAGCAATTTGGGCTCGCTATCAGCCTCAAGAAAACCAAAGTACTTTATCAGCCAGGGAAAACGTATCAGCCCCTGTAATTGCAATTGATGAGACACTGCTTAATGCGGTAGAAAATTTTTGCTAGCTTTATCCAATAATGCCATGATTGATGATGAAATCATGTAGCTCATTTCTTAAGCCAGTTCTGCCTATGGTTGACTTTGTCAACACCTGTGGGATGTAAGAGGCATTGAGCTTCACACCAAGATTAGTCTCTATTGTGTGATCATGTTAAGCTCTCTTCTCTACAGCTATGAAGCATGGACACTCTACAATGGGCACTTGAAACAACTTGAGGATTTTCACATGCACTATCTGCATCTCATTTGTAACATCAAGAGGTCGGACAGGACACCAGACATCGAAGTCTTTGACCAGTTAAAATTTTTTAAAAGGATTTAAGGTTGATGTGACACTGGCAGACCAGGTGCCAGCTCATGCCAAGGCCCCAGACCGCACTGAACACTTAGCTGGAAACCAGTCTGGCTCACCTGTGTGTTACCATTATCAGAATAGATACAAGATGTTAAGTTGATAAGAATGTGTTTAGACTTTATAAAAATGCTTGTAGGATGCTGCACGTATTGATCTCTTGTATAACCTCTATAGCCCAGGGTATCAAGTTATATTGAGTGTTTGCACTGTAAAACCTCTGTAATTGTGTGACTCACCAAACAGGAAAAAAAACATTAATTAATGTAAAGTGCTCATTGTGCATAAAAGATGGCCCATTGAAGGCAAATGAGGTATCACGTAGCATCAAAGGACAGAAACTTTGTTGATTGCATTCCTAACTCCCATCAGGAAGTTCAGACCTATGCATGAACTCATCCTATCAATTTTGGACTCTGGAGGGGATAAAATCCATGACAAGGAGAAACTGAATTGCTGACAGATTAGTACATCTGTCACCTTTTGAAACCATAGACTGAACTCAATTGTGTGTATATGTTGCCTGAGTTAACCAATAACTCTCTTATTTCCTAGTTAATAAACCATTAATTAGTTTATTACAGGATTGGCTAAAAGCATTGTATTTGATTTGAGATTTAAGGTACAAATTGACCTGGGGTAAGTGACCGGTCTCTTGGGACTGGAAGCAACCTGAATATTTTGTGATTTTTGGTGTAAGTGACCATTTATCACATAGTCCAGCTTGCCTGGCTGGCAAGATAGACTAGAGTGTCCAAGGGGACTGTCTGTGACTCCATTGTAAGACTATTGTAGTACTTTGGGAGTTCACATTTGTTACTGGGTTGGTGAAATCTAATTAGAGAACATACCACCAATTTGGGGTGTCTGCCCTGGTTTTGACAGTCTGCTCTGAGGTTGGCACTCTTCGTCATGAGCCACTCCAGACAGCCTGACAGTTGATACTATAAATCTTCAAAGCATTAGACATATCACACAGCAACATCCTCTTTGCGTATTTTTGGTTAGTGTTCTTATATGAGATTTTTAGTAATTTCAAGATACTAAGGAAAAACTAAAGAAATTCCCAGGCAAAAAGTTTTGACAGTAGATATCAGTAGTTTAAGATTAAAAAACATTATAGGAATGTTGTAATTATCCCAGAATGAAGCAATGTAAACCCAGGAGATTCAGAGATAAGGTTACATGAAAAAGAAAGTCAAACATGTTAAGGTGAGAAATTAACAGTTTGGGCATCGAAACAACCTTATATCTGCCCTAGGGGGAAATGTGTCTTTAAAAAGTAGTGTAATCAAATGTGGGAGAACAAACACTAAAATCCTTTCATTAAATGTACTTCAAGAAAAAATACCTGGCATGACTCTAGGGCAGTGCTAAGGTAATTTGAGGGCCTTGACCACCCTTTCTTACCTTAACATGTTTGGATTTCTTTTTAGTGTAACCTTAACTTTGAGTTTCCTAGGTTTATAATGCTTCCTTTTGGGATGATTAAAACATCTCCGCAAGTTTTTTCTTTTTGCCTTTACACCCTCAATTGTAACTGTAGGGTGATCAGATAGCAAGGGTGAATAACTGGGGACAGGAGAGTGTGTGTGTGTGTGTGTGCGCGTGTGTGTGTGTGGGGGGGGGGGGAGGCGTAATAGGAGCCTATATAAGACAAAGCCCCGAATATCAGGATTGTTGTCTGGTCATCCTATGTAACTCTATCTTTACAGTCTTTTGTTGGCAGACTTGGAAATATCCTTCTCCAAGTAAGCCCAGAAACTTTGCTGAACAAATATTGTCAACAGATAAATTGAAATGTTTTGTGTGTCTATTAGACAAGGAATGAAGGGTTTAGACACCAGGAAATACTGCTAGGAGCAGGTGCTACTATTTAGCAAAAGGGGCAGATTTCAGTCACAATGGATACTCAGGTAGGTAGCTCAGATCATCCTGCACTGAACAGGGATCGTTATTGGGATGATTTGATTTGATTTTTTTATGTCAAACAATGCCAAGTGGGTGTGAAGCGCTATTGCATCAGAATGGTGGGATTTGACATCCACTCGTGTGGTCCTGGTTAGCAGCAGGGGAGAATCTGGTCTGCTGAGTTGGGCCCATAAGGAAGAGACAAGAGGTGTGAAATGCTACCACATCAGCAGGGCAGCATTTCAGACCCACTCTGTCTCAGTATAAATGACCACACGAGGCGCAGGGCAATAGGGGATCCATGCCTGGGATGTGCTGTTTCACACATCCCCTCGCCCACAGGCCAGGCTGTGAATGTGCCACTCAGCAGAGTTTGGCAAAGCCTCAGACATGGGGCAGGTGAAAGGTTACAAATGCAGCAGGAGGAGTGATGGGAGGGAGCGACAAAGAGATGCAAGGCCCTGTGCGATGAGAGTGAAAACCAGCCGTGGGACGCAGAGTGAGCAAAGGATAGGAGAGGAAGGACTTGTTTATACCTCAATGGTTTCCCAGATGGCAAATGAACAAAACCCAGAGATAAATAAGCCGGTCTGAGAGCTCCAGTTCTCTGCGGGCCCCAGGCCCTTCGGGGAGCACTGTGCTAAGCAATTATACCAGCCAGGGATGCTTTTTACAGTAGCACCAAACCCAGTGCAGGGCAGTGGAGGAGTGTTGGGAACTCTTTGCCTGCCATTCATGATGGCTGCTGGATATCTGTGAAATTATGCGATTTCCCCCTTCCTCCTCCCAAGCCTACCCTCCCTCTTCACACATAATCCATCCATTCCCCTCGCTGCAGCTGCTTGGATACCCTCGTGGTTTAAGTGATGCCACTGCAGAGATTTAAATTACAAAGCTCCTGGCTGCAACAATTCTCTCCAACGTTCCCCGCAGGGCCAAGCGATGGCTCCTTAGGAGGCAGTTCCCAAGCTTCCTTTTATTTCCTTTCCTAGCAGCAAGAAAAGGGAAGAACAAATGTTAAATGAATGCAGTTTCTTGGACTGCTCCTTTTTACACGTGCCTTGTTCCTGGGTCACACTGGTGGGGTCAGCTGAGGAGTCAAGGGGGAGGATGCCATTTTACTGTTGTCGGTAAGTCTCACCCTCTCTTGACTGCATTATCTCACTGGAAAGCCGCAGCTTGAGACTGAGATTTAGAGGATTCCTCGAAGACGCCTGAGGCTTTGTCTTCACTGCTAAAAAATCCAAGTGGAGACAAGGCGCTGAAGTTTTCCTGCAAGGTAAATTAGGCAAGGTCAGCCCTGGGCCAAGGGATCAGTGCTGACCTCACCTAGCTACATCGTGCTAAACACTCCAGGGAGCGTGTCTGCACTAGGGTTTTACAGCGAGATCGCTACTGCATGCTAATTATCTCCCTGAAAAAAGCACCTTTCAACAGGGAGAACAAAACCTAGGTGCGGATTAAGAAGTCAGAACCAGGGCAGCACATTGCTCTGGCGTTATCTGCACGTTCAGTCACACTCTTCTCCCACCGACCTCAATACTGGGTCTGCTTATCCCTTATCCATCTAGGCCGCATATGGAAGCTGCACGGGATACTAGGTGGGTGTATATCAGGTCCCAGTCTCAGAGCGACAAAGCCTCCTTGTTTTCCAGGGCCTGCATTTCAAGTACCATGCTCCCCATCTAGTAATGGGGTCAGAAGACACACATTTATAATGGGACTTTTCCCTTGGGTCATGTGCTGCCAGAAGCCATTGTGAGAGGCCTCGCTGGAAATAGGAAGCAGTCAGGGAGAATGGCAAGGCTACCACCCATCACAGTGCAATACAAAAACAACCCAGTCTAGGAAATACGAAACAATGGCACATGCAGAAACTGCAGTGCTAGTATTGCCTCAGCCAATATTGCTCATGGGCTGGAAAGTTGGTTACAGAGACTTCCCAAGCACTCATTCTTTGAAGTAATGGGAGCTTTCTAAGAGGCAGTATGGTCTAAGTATGGGGCTGGAAGCCAGCGGTCCTGAGTTCTAATCCTGCCTTTGCTCTCTGTGGCTTCATCAGTCTGCTGTTTCCTGGGACATTCTGAGCCGTAGCAGGACCAGGAGTAGCCTTATCAGTTATTTACAGGGGAGGTAGGCTCATAAAAAGAGATTGGCAGAGGGGAGGAATAGTGAAGCCCCCCATTCACCCTCCTGGTAACCCAGAGACTCTGGGTTGGGGTTCTACATTGGGGAAAAGAGAGAATCATAGAACTGGAAGGGACCTCGAGAGGTCATCTAGTCCAGTCCCCTGCACTCATGGCAGGACTAAGTATATCTAGACCATCCCTGACAGGTGTTTGTCTAACCTGCTCTTAAAAATCTCCAATGACGGAGATTCCACAACCTCCCTAGGCAATTTATTCCAGTGCTTAACCATCCTGACAGCTAGGAAGTTTTTCCTAATGTCCAACCTAAACCACCCTTGCTGCATGTTCCTTCTCCATGCCAGTAGTCAGGAGGGGGCCAAGGAGGCTTCAGTTGGATTAGTCACCTACTAGCTAGAGTCTAAGGCCAAAGATCCAGCCCCAGAGGTGGTCCCGGGACCGCATCCCAAGGAATCACTCACTGCACCATCCTCTTTCCCAGTGACTTTAGGGGAAGAATTTGCTTCTTATCTACGCATTCTTTTCCCTGAGCAGTGCCCCCACCCCCATCTTTTGTATCAGTCTTTGGCTGGTTTAGTCATTTGCTTCTTAAGTGTGGAGTAAAACTTCAACGCCCTGTTTGAGGTGAGAGAGAGAAACTCGCAGAGAGGAGAGAGGGTGATGTAGAGAGAGCAAGAGACGGTGCGGGAGAGCAAACGAAAAGAAGAAACAGACCCTGAAGGAAACCCAGTAAGAGATTCACCTTGAGCTGTTACGGGAAGAGTTGAAAGAGTCAGGGGAGGGAGGGACACAAGAAAGACACCCCACCCAACACTTAAATGTGAGAGATGGAAAATTATTGGGCAGTAAGTTACAATTCACTGCAGCACCCACTGCAGTGCACCCCACCCTCTCCTTTATATGAGAGGGCCCATGGGTTAGGGTGTCTGGCTAGAAGATGCGCTCCTTGTGGGAGCAGATGCCTGCCTGGTTATGGGTGCACTGGGTAAGGCTGAGTTCTCTTTTGCACTTAAAGCAGGGATTCGACCTCTTTGTGGCCTCACTGGTAACTCAGCCGATCAGCGCCCTTTCCGGACAGATAAGGTGCATGCAACAGTTCTACTGGTGGTAACGACTCAGTGGTATGAGGGAGACTGGGCACACGTGTCAAGGGCTCTCACTGGTAGATCTAGCCCCATCTGTCTTTAATGATGCCACGGTTGCAGCCTAGTTTGGGCATTAGTACATGAAAGGCCCCCTCTGGTAATGCTGCCTCCGCTCCACTGTGCTTTGAGGCAGCACTGCTGGGGGAACTGAGACAAGAGTATGGGGAGGCTCTTAAAGCACAGAGACAAGGGGATCCGGGGACTGGCTCTCCCTGCCCCCCCTTCCTATCGCTCTGGTCTCACTGACACAGCCCTACACCGACTGGGAATGAAAGGCTCTATTCACCAGTGCTCTTCAGCTGCTGTTCTGACAATAGGTGCTAGGACTAGGGGTTCTGGGGGTGCTGCCGCACCCCCTGGCTGGAAGTTTCCATTATATACGGGGGTTTACGTTTTGGTTCAATGGCTCTCTGGACCCCCACTATAGAAATTGTTCCAGCGCCCCTGGTTCTGACCATTGGGCTCTGGCTGTTTTGCTGTACCCGTGAGCTTATTCTTAAAAGCTAAGATTTTTTCAGTGATTTACAGTTGACACTGCATAACTTCAAACCATCAGACACAGGCACATGGCAGCATTCTCTTTGGGGGGTTTGTTTGCCCTTTTTAATATTTTTAAGAAACCAAGGAAATTCCCATCTTTGCTAAAGTTGAGAGTTTGTATCAGTGACTTAAAGGTAAAAAACATTACAGGGATTTTGTAATTATACCCAAGCCAAACAGCACAAACCCAGGAAACTGAAAGTTAAGGTTACATTCAAAAGCAATTCAAACATGTGAAGATAAGAAAAGCACAGTAAGGCACCCATACAAACTTATCTTTGCCTTGCCATGATGCCATAAGGGGGGGAGGGATGAAAAAATATTTATTGTGTCTTTAAAAATCAGTTTAATGTAATCTGGGATTACAAATACTGACATACCTTAATCATAATCACAGGGTTTTTGCATGGCCTCACTTCAGGGCAGAGTTAAGTTTGTCTGGGTTCATTAGCCAGTCTATGACCCCTGGAAGGTCCAGTTTTGGTCTGCACTGTGTGTGGAGCATTACATGTGAAAGCTTTGCAATAGGTCCAGCCTGGGATCTACAATTCAGTGAATTCAAGACCTTTTCAGAATACGTGAGCTGAAAGGCACGTATGAGTAATACAGAAATCTTCTTTTCTTCTAGAGCATTGAAAAACATGCTCTCATTCTTCAACCCAAATGACCTTCCATCTCTTTATTTTTCGCTGGCAAGAATAAAGCGGTTACAAATAAAGAAAAATATGCCAGGGAAATGCTGCCCATGTTTCACTTTTCAGAGAAAACGTCTCACTTATTGGGCCAGGAAATTGAATTACTATCATCATTTCCAAGGTTACTGTGAAAGCTGGTTAATCTTTGTAGAGGATAGCCCGGTGGTTTGAGCATTGGGCTGCTAAAGCGAGGGTTGTGAGTTCAATCCTTGAGGGGGCAAAAATCTGTTTGGGGCTTGGTCCTGCTTTGAGCAGTGGGTTGGACTAGATGACCTCCTGAGGTCCCTTCCATCCCTAATATTCTATGATTCTCTATGACCCTAATCCAACCAGAAATTCTGCTGTGGAAGGGTTATGCATTTGCTTGATAACTGTTTTACTCTGAGCAGGTCCCCGAAAACGCACTGGAGCAATTTTCCAAAGGAAGCACTTGCACACTGGATCCTGTGCTGGATCTCACTGTTGATTTTTGTGGGCTACCACGGTAGCAGAAGTGCTTGAGTTGAGTGTCTCCAAAATCTGTCCCTTGATGGTGATTTGTGGTGGATCACGTGCAAGGCCTGATGCAGGCTGATGGAGCACTTTGGTCTTCTCAATATTGAGTGAGAGTCCTATACTTCAGTAAGCTTGTGCAAAAAAAGCTTGTGGACTGAAACTGAAAGTCATTCTCAGTGTGGAGAGGTACCACCAACAATGCCTCCAGAAGATTCTTCGCAGCATCCTCACTGAAACCAATGTCACCAGCATTGAAGCAATGATCCTCATGCACCAACTCTGCTAGGCTGGACATTGTGTGCAGATGCCAGACTCTCGCCTCCCAAAACAAGTCCTCTACTCTCAGCTCACCCATGGTCAGAGATCCTGTGGTGGTCAAAGGAAATGCTACAATGACACACTGAGATTGTATCTCAAGATAACTGATGTGGACATCACAAGCTGGGAGGAGCAAGCCACCAACCGACCCCAATAGCGCCACATTCTCCATCAGGCAAGGGCACCTTGCGCTCGAAGCTGAAAAGAGAGAGAGAAGGAAGGAAAATAAAGCTGCCCCACCTGGAAATGTCTACCTACTGCGGGTGGATCTGTGGTTCCAGGATCGGACGCCTGAGGGATGCTGCATTCACACTCAGGGTGACAGAAGACAAGGTAGGAAGTAGCCCAGGGATACAGCAGTAAGGCTGAGGGTTGTGCAGACCTTAACTTCTTGTTGTAGGGTCCCTAAGCTGGAAGCCAGGGTAGAGGACAGGCCTGGGTTCCTCTACCAGCAACTGGGGAAGTGGCACCATTAAGGGGCAGTGAAAGAGAAGACTGTGTGGGACAGTGGGTCCTGAGACATTTTGATGCACAAAGTTTCCCCGGAAAGGGAAAACTACGGTGGCCTGCGCCGGAGAGCCAAGCCACAAAGCGGGAGCACTTGAGTCCTGAGAGAGCAAGACAGAGTGACGGCATGCCACCGAAGGAAAGGGAGTCAGCCAGGCAGAGCTAATCCCCAGACAAGGCCAGAAGGACTTGCTCCAGCGGTGAGTAGAGCACCCCATGACACTCTCATTCCGGGCTGTCTACATTTTTTTTTTTTTTTTTTACAGACAAATGCTCAAGGAATTGTATAGAAAGGAAATGTTTATGCCTGGTCCAAAATTCAACAGCTGTAAGTCTAAGTGGTACATTTGAATAGGTTTGTAAATAAAACAATCTGCATGCATGCCCCTTTTCAGTTCATGTTTCTTCAGATAAAAGCTAAACCACAGAAAAAAGTAGGGGTTTGTTTGTGGGGGTCATATGCCCGCATTCTTTTCTCTGTCATTTAAACAATTAGAAAGCCTTGGTTTGGCTTTTTAATTTTTTATTGCAACACAGCTGTAAATATGGGTTGTGTATCAAGTAATACATTCCCTTTGTCTTTAATCAGTTAAAAGGCTGTGTCATTTAAAATGATAGTGCCCGCATTTGTAAATAGAATTTTGCTATTCGTTTGTTTAAAGAAAAAATTACTGAAAATTCTCTAACTGGATTGAGACCAAAGGATGGCTCTCTGTCTTACAAATTGATGTTAATTCTGTCATGTTTAAATCCAATATAAAAACATGCTGATATATGTTTATTTCTAATAAAAAAAAAATCTTTTGTTGCAAAAGTAACGTTTTTTTCAAAAAGCAGAAGAGATGGAGGGGCGATAAGTTTCTTCAGATAGGAACAATCTTTATCTTCCTCCATTATGCAGTTCTATTGCTTGTCATTTTTAAACATTTATTTTTTAATCTGTAAATGTTGGAGATATTATACTGGCCCCCTAAATCTTCATTTTACAAATAATACCCTGGAAACTCATGTTACAGGATTTTTAAACGTTAATCCTGTGATTTAAAAATTCTTTTGGTACAAAAATTCTTTTAATAGAAAAGAGAAGGGGGATATGTTTGTTGCTCTGTTCTTAAGCAAAAGGAAAAAATGGCCAGCATAAAGACTTTGCTTCTCCACAATTTACAAATGTCATTTTTATTTCACTAGACCTCCACAAAATCTCCCTAAACCCTGGGTTTTGGTTATGTTACCTTTAAAAGTGTCTGTGACAACTACAAAACATTTATCAATGCTCTGTTTTTTCATGTTTATTTGTGAAAACTTTTTTAAAAGTTAGGAAGAAATAGCATTCTTATCTCTGGTAAAAAGCATTTTAATATAAATTTTAGCCTCTCTTTTAAGTGTGTGTTTTGGATAAAGTGTGAGAATATGAAGTTTTGTTTTCAGTTTACAAGTGTAGTGGGTTAGCGGTGGGTCCTCCTCCTCTGGGTCAATGGGAGGTCACGGCGCCTCACTACGTCAGTGGGTGTCGCCCACAGTCAGGGGATTAGCAGAATAGTAAACCGTCTAAGGCAGTGGTCTCCAAACTTTTTTGATTGCGCACCACTATCAGTAAAAAATTTTTGAGCATGCAGGATCCTCTTGCGCGCACCCCACTTTGGAGACCACTGGTCTAAGGCTCTGGCCCTTAGGCAGGGCAGAGTCACAGAGGTGTATGGCTCGGGCCTTTGACAGGGCAGAGCATCAAACAGGCTCGAAACTTCTGGCCCTCACGTAGGGCAGGACAATGAGCAATCGGTGGGTTCTGGCCCTTAGGTGGGGCAGAGCCCCAATCAGTCTAGGAGCCCAGGCCCTCAACCAGGGAAGGGCATCAAACAATCTAGGGGCTCAGGAGGGTGTGTCTCTGAACTCTGAGGTGGGCAGAGCAATAGGCAGTCTATTGCCTGACATCTCGGCTCAGGTAGACAGCAGACAAACGCAGGGAGTCTGCCACCCACAAGTGGGGTGAAAGGGGGTATGGGGACCCGGGCCCACCAGACTCCACCAGGTCCCAGCCCATGGCCCTAACAATGGCAGAGTGTTCTGCCACTGGGCCGGCAGGGAATCCAGCTGCAATGCACCGAACGGGTTTCCAGCAGCAATGCAGCCAGACTGGAGTCAGTCGTCCCTGGGCCACTTTCTACCATCCCCTCGGGGTGTACCTGGGTCCGTGGGGGTCCTCCGTTTCCTCAGGGTAGTTAGCCAGCAGCAGTCCCATCAGATCCTCAGTGCCTTGGTTGGCTGATGGCTCCAGCAGATCTGGCCAGTCCTCAGCTCGGCGAGGCGCCTCTTCAGTCTCCAGCCTCAAGAGCAGGCAGGAGACATCTGCCTCCTCCAACGGTGGCAGCCTAACTGAGCTTCAGGACCTGCCCTTTATACTTCCTGTCCCGCCCCTTAACTTCCAATGGGAGGGGCGAGCCTGGCCTGGGTCCGCCCACCAGGGATCACAATGTGACTCCTCCCCCTCTGGGTCCGTGAGAGGCCACTCCACCTCATAACACGTAATACGTCTTTAGAGCAGTTTGGGGCTGTGTTTGCACTGTGGGCAAATCCTTACAAAATACTATTTTTTTAAAGGCTGGGGCATGTCTACAAAAACTTGTGGTATAAATAAATTAAAATAAATTAATGGAGATATCCTATCGCCTAGAACTGGAAGGGACCTTGAAAGGTCATCGAGTCCAGTCCCCTGCCTTCACTAGCAGGACCAATGATATAATATTTTTCACCTCATTCATTTGTGTAAAGAAAATATGGCTGGGGTCTGCCATTTCCGGACTATGGCATGGAGGCGCAAATCACTTTACTCAAAAAATGGATGTGCTCAGAGTGACTTAGGGTAAAAAGGGTTCCTGGCACAAAGCCATCAAGGGCAATGGCTTTAGAAACACTTTTCACTGGATCAGGAAAATGAATATTCCATCGTGTGTCTAAAAAATATCTTCTGATTGGCTCAGCCAAGAGGTGTGGCTTGTCCTGCAGTTGCTGGCATTTGTCTAGTGTCAGCTGTTGGGTGAGAGGCTCTTGCTGTTTTAAAACTTTCTTTCACTTTGTGAGAATCTACTTTATTTTCTCTCTCTTTCTGCCTTTCCCCCCTTCTCTCTCTTTGTGATAATCCACTTTACCTTGTAAATTATTTTAAAAGGGCTTTTCTAGCAGCATGCGGCAGAGATGTAACACCTAGAGATCCATAATTTGTGTGGGAGATAGGGGACCTCAGATGGGAAATCAGCCCAAGGACCTGCAGCCAAATCCACAAGATCCCTTCCCCTGCCCCTCCAAACCAGATTCTGTTTCGGGATGATATCTGAGAAGGAGGATTTTCAATGCAGGGGTTACACCTCCCTACTTTCAGGTACCTGTTTGGCGTCCTTGGTGATGAAAAGCAAGCAATGGACTTCCATTGCTTTGTACAACCTGGGAACCATTGTGCTGTGCCTGTGATTTTGGGGGATGGCTTTGGGTCAAATGCTTCTGCCCTGACTCCTGTTGAATAGCACCTTACTTCACAAGAAAGGCCTTTGACTTCAACAGGACTGGCAGTATCAGAATCTGGCCCTGATGTGTGGAGCTCTGTGCTGCACTGGGATTAACTGACCACTCTTCATCGAATCAGAGGTCCAAATCCCCACGCCCTTCCTGTGTTTTTACACCATCCAGGAAATCTCCTGAGCAGAAATCGGGTGATGTTCTGCAGCACTCAGCCCACCAAAATTAGGGCTGCAAAAAGACTTTTATGAAGATCAAACTGTGCAGTGCGACTTGACTAGCAGAGCCCACAGTTACACCCGGCAAAGTGAGCCAAGGCCATGTGTGACTGGTGGGCTCAGGTGTGAGACTCACGACCATGCCGGGCTGGGCTTTCTCCAAAGGAGCCCAGCAGAGGAAGACACACACATGACAGGAGCTTTGCTTGCTTTCCCTGACTCCAAGCAGGATGACTCAAGTACCAGCTGGTGAGCTTCTCCATAGGCCCAGCACTCCTCCCCCAGCAGGGCTGCAAGCAGGGTCAAGTGGCCCCGGACAGCGGCACTAACGCAGGGTAATAGTCTCTGTTTGCTCAGCACCCCGGGGCTGGCTGTGTTGATGTACTTCCCTCACTTCTGGGAGCCAGAGCAGGTCAAAAAATGGCAACATTTTAAATGAAAAAATTGTCTCCTTTTTTCACTGAAAAATGTCCCAATTGGAATTTCCTTGATCAGCTCCCCTGGGTAGGTATGAATGGCCAGGGACACGATGAAGCTGTGACACAGCGGGGGTTCACCCCGAGCCGTACAGGGCTCTGTCCCCACCTGCCCGTAACCCTGGGTGCCTCTGTGGTGTGCAGATTTAGCTCAGAGCCCTGACACCAGCAACCTGCTCACCACACAGTCATCTTCCATCAGCCCAGTTATTCACTGCAGGGGAGACCGTTGTGGGGAGACCCAGGCCTGGGTGGGAAGCCAGGGGGAGACCGTTGTGGGGAGACCCGGGCCTGGGTGGGAAGCCAGGGGGAGACCGTTGTGGGGAGACCCGGGTCTGGGTGGGAAGCCAGGGGGAGACCGTTGTGGGGAGACCCGGGACTGGGTGGGAAGCCAGGGGGAGACCGTTGTGAGGAGACCCGGGACTGGGTGGGAAGCCAGGGGGAGACCGTTGTGAGGAGACCCGGGACTGGGTGGGAAGCCAGGGGGAGACCATTGTGCTGTGAGCAGGTTGCTGGTGTCAGGGCTCTGGGCTACAGGTGCACACAGAGGCACTCAGGGTTCTAGGGCAGGTGGTGACAGAGCCCCTGGGGGTCTCGGTGAAACTCCCAGGCATCGTGGAGCCTGCCTCCCATTACCTTGAAACAAGGTGTGTGTATAGCTGTGTTCAGTACAGCCCTTGGTGAACAAACTCCCCTCTAGCCACTGGTTAGTGGTCAGGACACTATAAACCTAGGACTTGGGAGCAGAGCTGTGCTAATAGCTGAATTTTTGGTTCATTGGCAGTTCCCTAAAAAAATCAATTTGGATTAACTCAAAACTGAAATTTTAAAAAAGTCAGCGAATCAAAAACCCAGAGGAAAGTTGTTAGGGGTCAAACTGGTCCTCCACTGTTACCAGAGAGGACCAGGCTGGGCACCTGTAGAATAAGACAATTTTCTTCACCAATTTAAATGAGAAGAGACGAAGAGCACAGAGGCACTTTCTTGCTGACAGTAAATGTTACATTTCCTTTCACGTCCTATTCCCTGTTGGATTTGTAGCCACTTGGCCTACATTTCAGCAAATAGACTTGTTTCACTGCAAAGGCCCTAAAATGTCTGTGACATAGACAAAAGTGTGCGAGGACATTCAGGGTAAGTATGGTTTCATATTTGGGCTGCACTCTACTCAGAATGGAATGTGCGCCTGGATACTTGTACTGTCCTCAAAAGCTAAATCATGTATGAGAACACAATGCATTTTGCCCTGTCACATGCAATCGAAAGGGGCTGAGAATGCTTTCTGGCGTGTAACGGGGCTGCTGCTGGCAGCCTGACCCTGAGGGAGTCCCAATGTGCTGGCTTTGCTGTTCTTTATCTACAGGGTTTTATACTTTTATCATCTAAAGTGGTAGATAGCAAAGACTTCTAAAAAATATTAGACACCAGCAGGTCGCATAGAACACTTCACTCCTCACCTATTGGCAAACGTTTTCTCAGACAGCTTCCTTGGCATAAGTGAATACACTTATGGTAATTAATATATATGTAACACCTGAGAAAGTTTTCACTGCCACTGTTTCTGAGTTCTTGTCGGTCGCTAAGAATGCTCCAGGTTTCATAGTTCTGACTTTTGTCATATTATAATAGCAAGGAAACATTTCCCCCCTCTTGAACTTCGAAAAGGGGTGTGTTCAGGGCTTGTGGCTATGACTTTCAACTTTCCAGGAGACTCAAGTTTTACCTCCTCACTAGCTGTTCTAAATGTGGTGTGGAAGGTTTATTCCATTGGCAACCCCACGTCACGTATAATTGCAAAGATCAAATGCAGCTTCAGCGATGATGTCACTACCAGCGCATCCAGAACACATGACATTTATATAGTGCCTTTCACCCCTGACATTTCACACACTGCTCTTATATGCCCACAGAAATGCAGTCACTTCAGGTGGGGGCAAACCCCCAGGCCTACAAAAAGTGCCAGGAGCTCTGAAACGTCCATGGAGAGCAAATGGGAAAGTGGCCCCTTCCTGTGCTGCCCCCTGGGGGCTCAGCGCAGAAGGCACAGCCCAGGGAAAGGGACTGCAGCCACCTCTGTCTCTGGATATTGGGCTGCTGCTGGGGCTGAAATAGCTCCCAACATAAGTTAGAGCTAGGGTTACCATATGTCCGGTTTTTCCCGGACATGTCCGGCTTTTTGGTAATCAAACCCCCGTCCGGGGGGAATTGCCAAAAAGCCGAACATGTCCGGGAAAAATACCGGCCGGGCACTTCCCCTCCCGGGCTCCAGCTGCTCTGCTCCTCCCCTGACTCTTCGGCTCTGTTTAAGAGCCGAGCTGCCCGAGCGCTCCGGCTTCGGGCAGCCCCCATGCCTCCGGACCCCGAGCCGCCGGCCGGGCACTTCCCCTCCTGGGCTCCAGCTGCTCTGCTCCGGCGGCGCAGGGTCTGGAGGCAAGGGGGCTGCCCGAAGCCCGAGCGCTACCGGCTTCACGGTTTGCTGGGCAGCCTCCAGACCCTGCGCCCCCGGCTGGGCGCTTCCCCTCCCGGGCTCCAGCTGCGCTGGGGAAGCGCTGGCCGGGGGTGCAGGGTCTGGAGGCTGCCCGGCAAACCGTGAAGCCGGTAGCGCTCGGGCAGCCCTTTTCGCGTGGCTGGGAGGGAGGAGGGGGAGTTAGGGCGGGGACTTTGGGGAACGGGCGGGGAATGGGCGGAGTTGGGGTAGGGCCGGGGGTGGGAAAGGGGCGGGGCAGGGCCCGTGGAGTGTCCTCTTTTTTTATTTTTTAAATATGGTAACCCTAGTTAGAGCAGGTTTGTTCTGATAAATAGTTTCCCAGTAGGGGACACTATGGTATGATTATGGACAAAACTAGGAGAACTCCACTTTCAGGAAGTGCTTGACGAGCGAGAATGGCCTAGGAGGAGGAAGAAGGTTGCACTGTCTTGGCTCAGCCTCTCACCCTCTTTATCCTTGAGCAAAGAACAAGCTCCAGCTGTCTAACTGATGGCAGCCTGTCCTCGTCACCCCATGGGATGCTCCACAGCCCAGAATCCTTGTAGAACCATGTGCTCTGGACCTAACCGATTCATCCTCTCCCAGCCGCAGCCCCACCCCTGGCATTCCCCATATACTGGAATTCCAAGATGCAGAGCCCCTTGTAGAAGGAGCCTCACTGAGAAAGTTCCCCCTGGCCTCTTGTAGCACCTCTGCTGCTCAGTGCTCAACCATAAAAGAGAGAGAGAGAGCGCCAAGCCAGCGCCGCACGCCGGCGTAACTGCTCCCTGCACGTGCACTGTTCTTTCTCGTCCAGCACATCCTGAAAGTGGAGTTCTCACTGTTCCTAGACATTACCCTACTCAGAAGCACACTGTCATACTGTAACACACACACACACACACACACCATTGGGAAGGTATTGACCAAAATCCCTTTTGTCACGTTTGAGATACCAGAATTAACCAGGAATCCCATAACCTACTTACGCGCTTAAGATTCTATTACACCCCTTAACGTCCATCTTATTATATTTCTCTCATCACATCAACTTAACTCCAGCTCTTTTTGCTTGTTTCTTTTTGTACTAACTCTTAACTTGCTTGTGAATTAAGGCATTTTCCTCAGAGTTTGGGAGGGGTGTTCTTTCTGCCCCCTTAGTACTGTACAAAAACTTGCATTTACCTTGCAGGCACTTGGATGTTTTTCTTGTGACCACAGGAGACTGTCGTCTTGTACTTGGCTGTGCTGGTGGGGTGGCGTTTTGAGTGTCTGTTCCTATATCTATCAGCCATTCATCGGCTTGTGTTCCTTCCATGTCCTGCTGATCCACTCTCACGAGAGACTGTATTTCATTTCCTCCACGTCTGTGGTTTCATCTTGTGTTTGTAGCAGGCATGTGGATTTGCGGTTTCAGTTAAATATATGCCCCCTATTGCTACATTATATGAACAAGGATTTATCTGTTCAACATCTGGTGCTTGACTCCGAATGCACAAACTCACTGCAAGTAAACTGCTGCCCGTTGTCTGAAATTACACTTTTGGAGATACCACTTTTGCTGAAATACATCATTGTTTTGCCTGTGATGGTTGCTGTGGTAGTCGTGATGCTGGCAGACCAGGTGTCAGTTCATGCCAAGGCCCCTACGCCTCAGCTGAAGACTGACAGATGCACTGCTGGAAACCAGCATTGCAACTGCCATTGTGGGATGGCTTCTGAAAGACAGCAACAGCCGATGTAAGCAACAACGTGTCAGTGTAGACATCGACTAAACCTAACTACATCGACTTAAGCATTACGCCTCTTGTGGAGGTGAAGTTATTAAGTCGGTGTAGTGGGCGAGTTACTTCCGTTGGAGCTACATTTTAGTGTAGACCCTTACAGTGTAGCTGCCTTACGTCAACCTAACTCTGTTGTGTAGACCAGACTTAAGACTGTAATTCATGTGTGTGTGTGTGTGTGTGTGTGTGTGTGTTTACCTCCTTTAACCTTGTAAATAACTCTCATATCTTTTTCTTAGTTAATAAATCTTTAGTTAATTTATTATAGTATTGGCTACAGGCATTGTCTTTGGTGTAAGATCTGAAGTGCAATTTACCTGGGGTAAATTACTGGTGCTTTGGGATTGGGAGTAATCTGAATATTGTTGTGATTTTTGATGTACATCTATCACAAAGGCAAGGAACTCCAGACAGCTTGACAATAGTGTCTGACAGTTTATCTAGTTCCCAGAAGTCTGAATAGCAGTCTACAATAATTAATTTGTTTGAGTGATTTGCTACAATAATTAGTTTGTTTGGGTGCAAAAGTCCATTCCTAGTTTGCTCCAAGTTGGTGATGCTGTACTTTTTCATTGCCTCTTTTAGCTGCTTAGTCTGCATTTCTACACATTTCACAGCTGCTCACCAGGTCTCAAGTATTCTTGGTCATGTTTGGCCAGCATAGAGCATCTCTGGCTTTCTGATACAGACTTTTATTCCAAGATGCTCAAAAAAAAAATTCTCAAGAGAAGTTCTGTACTGAGTGATCTGTGTATTATGATTTAACTGCCTTTATATTTGATAGAGACAAGGTGGATCAGGTAATATCTTTTATTGGACTAACTTCTGTTGGCAAAAGAGACAAGCTTTCAAGCTACACACAGCTCTTCCTGGGAAAGATACTCAAGAGTGTCAGAGCTAAATACAAGGGGGATCAGATTGTTTAGCATAACCCCACAAACACACCTAGAAATTGGTTATCAAAAGCCAGGCACTCGGATACCACAGAATGTGCTCTGAGGAGAAAGTCCTGGATACACACCTTAAGACACTTAGTCACCTTCACCAGACAAGGACACTACACCAGAGAAGTAGATCACATCATGGAATGGACCACCCAAATACCCCAAGAGAACCTGTTTCAATATGGACCCTCTTACACCACAAGTTGTCACCTGCCACTCCACGCTGGAATCCATACAGGGTATCATTAAAGCCTTAAAACCCATACTCAATGAGGACCACATCCTGAAAGAAATCCTTCCTGAACCCCCTCTTCTGGCCTTCAAAAGAAGATGGTAAAGTACAGGTAGGATCTGACAAGAAACAGTCAAGTGAAAAAGGGTCCTATTCATTTACATAATGGCAGACAGATAAAAAGTGACAAATTTTATAAGTGCTTATATACAAATGCTAGAAGTCTAAATACTAAGATGGGTGAACTTGAATGCCTGGTATAAAATGAGGATATTGATATAATAGGCATCACAGAAACTTGGTGGAACAATGATAATCAATGGGACATGGTAATACCAGGGAGTGACAGAGTGAACCAGGCCCAGAGGACCACTGCTGGAGGCCTCAGGGTCTTACCACACCTTGTCCCAGAAAGGAGCAGTAGAGCTAAGTCCTCCAAGTGGCCTAGAGAGACCGCAGGAGGCAGCCAATCAGGGAAAGGCTGCAGGGAGCAGCCAATCAGATGGTTGCAGACCCATATAAAGGGAGCTGCAGTTCAGAACAGATTCAATTCCTTGCTGGAGCCAGAGGAGTGCAGTGGTGCTCCTGGCTGGCCCAAGGGAACTGTAGTACCATGGAAAGCTCAGTGCTGGCAGGTACAAGGGGAGCAAGAAGGTGCTCTTGGCTGGCTGCTGGGACTGAAGATAGAAGGGCCCTGAGGTAAGGGTGAAGACTGGGACTACAGGGAAGTGGCCAGGGAAACATAGCAGCATCACGAGTGGTCAAAGGGATGCAGCAGGTGGCTGCTATTCATAGGGTCCCTGGGCTGGGACCTGGAGTAGTGAGCGGGCCCAGGTCCCCTTCCCCTCCGCCCCCGCTCCCATAAGCCACTGAGGAAGTGGCCTACAATTGGACAGTGATTAAACCCCCAGAAGGGGATCTGAACAGCCAAGAGGCCCAGCTGGAGAGTTGGGGCCAGGACAGAACATAAGAAACATAAGAATGGCCATATTGTGTCAGACCAAAGGTCCATCTAGCCCAGTATCCTGTCTTCCGATGGTGGCCAATGCCAGGTGCCCCATAGAGAATGAACAAAACAGGTAATCATCAAGTGATCCATCCCCTGGCGTCCATTCCCAGCTTCTGGCAAAGAGAGACTAGGGACACAATACCTGCCCATCCTGGCTAATAGCCATTGATGGACCTATCCTCCATGAATTTATTTAGTTCTTTTTTGAACCCTGTTATAGTCTTGGCCTTCACAACATCCTCTGGCAAGGAGTTCCACAGGTTGACTGTGCGTTGTGTGAAAAAAAACCTTCATTTTAAACCTGCTGCCTATTAATTTCATTTAGTTCTTGTATTATGAGACAGACAGACAGACCAGAATGGGCAAAGAGTCTCCTAGGAGGAAGCCCTGGGGATGTGGCCCATTAACAGGGCCAGGAGCCCTTCAAGATTTTGTTGGACTAATACCCTGGAAAGGTCTGTTTGAGTTGTGTTCCATACAGACTGTGTGAGACTCAGCTGGAGGCCTGAGTCACAGAAACGGTTGGAGAAACTCCCAGAAGGGGTCACCAGAGACTGAAAGAAGTGCAGACACACACCCATCCACATGGTTAAAACAGGGTATAAAATATATAGGAATGACAGAATTGGTTGCACTGGCAGGGGAGTGGCACTATATGCGAAAGGCAGCATAGAGGCAAATGTAGTAAAAATCTTAAATAAACCAAACAGTACTATCAAATCTCTATGGATAGAAATTCCATGCTTGAATAATAAGAATATAGTAGTAGGGATATATTACTGACCAGGATGGTGATGGTGACTGTGAAATCTAGCAGCCAGGGCCGGCACTAGCGCAGGAAGCAGGTGCTTGGGGCGGCCCATGGAAAGGGACGGCACGTCCGGGTCTTCAGCGGGAATTCGGCGGCGGGTCTCTCACTCTCAGAGGGAAGGACCTGCCGCCGAAGAACGAAGCGGCGCAGTAGAGCTGCCGCCAAAGTGCCGCCAATCGCGGCTTTATTTATTTATTTATTTTTGGCTTCGCTGCTTGGGGCGGCAAAAAAGCTGGAGCCGGCAGCACACTAATGTCTGTCTTTGGCAACAAGTCCTGAGAATACTTGTGCTTTTGGCACGTCAGGCAGTCTTCAGGTGTAGGCATTTGTGCTTAATGCTTTAAGTTGTTTGGATCTATAGTAGAACCTCAGAGTTTCGAACACCTCGGAAATGGAGTCAATGTTCAGTTGAAAACTTTTGAAAGAACAACCCTAATATTTTGTTCAGAGTTACAAACAACCTCCATTTCCGCGGTGTACATAACTCTGAACAAAATATTAGGATTGTTTTTTCAAAAGTTTACAACTAAACATTGACTTAATACAGCTATGAAACTTTACTATTGTGACAGACCCAGACCAGTGGGGTACAGGAGTCTGGTAGAGGGAAATATACTGGTCACTGGATGAGTAGTTTTCTGTTCCCTGAGTGACCAGAGCAGGGGCTGTATTCGAATAATCAGGAACCTGCTAGAACCAGTTAAGGCAGGCAGGCTAATTAGGACACCTGGAGCCAATTAAGAAGAAGCTTCTAGAATCAATTAAGGCAGGCTAATCAGGGCACCTGGGTTTTAAAAGGAGCTCACTTCAGTTTGTGGTGCGAGTGTGAGGAGCTGGGAGCAAAAGGCACAAGGAGCTGAGAGTGAGAGGGTGTGTTGCTGGAGGACTGAGGAGCACAAGCATTATCAGACACCAGGAGGAAGGTCCTGTGGTGAGACTAAGGAAGGTGTTTGGAGGAGGCCATGGGGAAGTTGCCCAGGGAGTTGTAGCTGTCATGCAGCTGTTACAGGAGGCATTATAGACAGCTGCAGTCCACAGGGCCCTGGGCTGGAACCCGGAGTAGAGGGCGGGCCTGGGTTCCCCCCAAACCTCCCAATTGACCTGGACTGTGGGTTCTCCCAGAGGGGAAGGTCTCTGGGCTGTTTCCCAACCCACATGGTGAATCTCTGAGGCAAGAAAATCTGCCAATAAGTGCAGGACCCACCAAGATAGAGGAGGAACTTTGTCACACTATGCAGTAGAATAATGCTGCTTTCCCTTAATTTTGTTAGGAGTTTATATTTAACACAATTCTTTACTGTATTTGGTGGGGGCTTTTTTTTTTTGGTTTGTTTTGTTTTTTTGGTCTCTGCTGCTGCGAGTGTGTCCTTCTGGTTCCAAATGAGGTGCGTGGTTGACTGGCCAGTTCATAACTCTGGTGGTTGTAATTCTGAGGTTCTCCTGTAGGTAAATGTGCAGCTTGTCTGGCTTCTCAGTTGCTACCATGCTGCTTATCCAACTTGTAGGAGCGGCGACTTTAGCAACGATGCCTTCTTTTTCCATTGTCTTTGTTGTTCCCACTTGTGACGTTGTCTAATGAAAATATAATCATGCAAATCATTTTCGCTACCCCTGCTATATTACTGCAGCAAATCTTATACAAAATATAACTCATGGCCAGAAAGGGTTAAACAGCTTGCAGGCTAACTAGCCTAAAGCTGACCTTTAAAGACATGTTAGAAATGGTAATTAGGGCCATTCTATACTATAGCTACTAATTCAGAGATCACAAGGGAATATTAACATTTAGCTGACTCTTGGGTGAAATAATGTCATTGTCTATATGTCTCTTTGAAGTTTGTGATAGACCACCTGATGGATAAATTGCCCTATGTTAACTTGTGTAACTAATTACTGGTGGTGTTTAGAAAACTGAAGGCTACATCAAAAGCCTATTGTTTACCCAAGACTGCATGATCAAGTGGATGCTAGAACACTGTATAAAAAGACCCTTGGGTTCTAATCCTGTTTATCTCAGATCTGCTTGATGCTTCAGTGCAGGGGAAGCTTAAACCACCAGATTGAAATCCCAGCGCTGCCTGGTACACCCTGGGTATGATATTGGACATTGGACTATAACCTCTGAACTAAATTCTAAAGAAACTCTTTGCAGCTACAAAGCTCACCATCTCTGCTACGTATCTGAACCTCAAGAAGTGAACTCGTCTGTATGTATATTGATCTTTTAACCACACTCTCTCTCTTTTCTATCTTAATAAATTTTAGTTTAGTTAAGAATTGGCTGTAGTGTGTATTTGGGTAAGATCTGGAATATTCAGTAACCTGGGAGGTGATGTGTCTGATCCTTTGGGATTGGTAGAACATTTTCTTTTATATGATGAAATAGGATGAAGATTTCTGAAAATCTTATTTGACTTGGGTACCTGGATGGAGGCCTGAGGCTGGGTTAGTTTAAGGGAACTGTGTTGTTTGTTTCTGGACAAACAGTGAGGTAATACAGAAGCTGTTGAATTAGCTAAGTGTTGAATTATTCACCAGCTTTGGGGTTTGTCTGCCCCATTCTTTTCAATTCGCCCTAATTGAGTGACCTCGGCTGGCTCCCCACTGGGACCCCAGTCACACCACTATTATTTCTGTCTGTGCAATGGATGCTCTGCAAGGCAGGTACTGCACTGGCTGAATTGTTTTATCTATTTCCAGGTCTGATCTGCCTTGTACATATTTTATTCCTTCAAAAACATCATAGTCCTCTTTTCGCAGCTTTGCTGCTGCAACACCACAGAGTACACTGTCTGCTCTGGATCTGGCTGTTTTGCTTGTATGTGTATTGTATGAATGGGTTGTCCCAGATTTAGTAGCTAAGTTCATGAATTCACTTGTTTTAGCTGAAAACAGTGGCTTCTGTGTTGTCTGTAATACCTGAAATTTCAGCCTGTTAACTTTTCCTTGATCTTCTGCTCGTACTTTTACATTGTCCTAGTGGTGGTAGAATAGGGTGACCAGATGTCCTGATTTTATAGGGACAGTCCTGATATTTGGGGCTTTCTCTTATATAGGTACCTATTACCCCCCACCACCCGTCCCGATTTTTCACACTTTCTGTCTGGTCACCCTATGGTAGAACCATGCCTCTGTATAATTTCAACGAGCTTTTCCTTGCACATTGCTGATGTAAGCGGGGGAATGGTCCCGCTATTGTGAGGAACTTTCCTGGCTTCTGCACAACCCTGGTGAAATGGGCTGGCGGAAGGATCTGAGTCCTCGCTCCCACTTCCTTTACCCAGAGGCCTCCCTGCCCACTCTCCTGTCTGGTAGAGTCCTCGTAACCCCAACAAGGCTGGGCCCTGGACTCCTGGGGGGCTCGACCCCCAACCCTGCTGTGGTCACCTAGGTCAGGGACTAGGGTGTCCCCACTCCGGGGTGCTCTCTCTGCACTGGACACTTCCCTGACCCGCTGATCATTACATACCATTTAAAGCAAATACAATTTATTGAATCAACAATTTGTTTAAAAAGGAATAAGGAAAAATGGGAAAGGTTAAAGGAAACGCGTCACCCTGTTCCGTAGCAGGGAACATCACAAACTGTGTCTCTGGACATCAGGGCACTTCACAGTCTGTTTCTTGTAGGTCCCAGGCCTCCTTCTCAGGCCCTGGCTGTGCTGCAGGGATGCTGCGGGTCGGACACTTGCAATGGTGGTGGCTACACGCCTCCAGGCTTTGGGTGGTGGGACCCTTCTTCCCAGCGTCAGCCCCCCGTCGGGTTAAGATCCCCCTCCCAGTCTGGCCTGCAAGGACCCTTGGCTGGGGGTGTCCTTCTGCGCTGGGCCCTTTGCCCAGGGTCCCCCCTTGGCTGGCCCCAGTTGCTCACCACACCCGGCTCTGTGGCTGCAGCTCTGCTCCCAGCACAGGATCTGCTCTCCCTGGGCTGCGTCTCTGGCCCCGCTGGCTCTGGCCCGGCTCTGCTCCCCAGCTCAGCTCAGGCCCCTGCTCTCTCCTTAGCTCGGCCCCACTCTGTCTGACCCAGGCAATTCCAGCTCACACCAGGACAGGACCCCCCTGGCCTCTGACTCCCCGATTAGCCTGCCTGCCCTGTCAATCAGGCTGACCTGGAACATTGGCCTCTCCCCATTGCTCCTGGGGACTGTCAGTCTCAGGGTCCTGATTTCCCATCGACCCTTCCCCTTCCTGTTGGGAGGTTGGGAGCTAGCCACCAAACCACCCCCACTGAGTGTTAGTAAGGGGGAACAGTCCCCTTACACTGAGGAAATCTTTGTAGCCAAGCACATTCACTGACACCCCACTGTCTACAGGTCTGTCGCATCTTCCGCGCATTTAACATGCGCGATTTCAGCTTTACGCGGTCGGCAAAAACAAAAGAGAAAAATAACAATTTGAATACTGTACCTGTAGTGCGTAGGGTTACCATACGTCCGGATTTCCCCGGACATGTCCGGCTTTTTGGTCCTCAAATCCCCCTCCGGGGGGAATTTTCAAAAAGCCGGACATGTCCGGGGAAATAGGGAGGCATAAGCCAGGGTCCGCCCGGCCCCAGCACGACCCGCCGGGTCCGCAGTGCAGCCCAGCCGCCCCAGCTACATTGTAGCGAGCTCGGGTAGGGGAAGGGGGGGGTGCAGCCCCAGAAGGCGGCGGAGAGGCCGCTGCTGCCCCCGCAGGCCGGGCGGACCGTGCACCCCAGCCGAGCCCGCAGGACCGCGGGGAGGCCGGGCCCAGCCAGCGGCTCGGGCTTCCCTCGCGGGCGGGGACTCCCCGGCCACTGGGGGACCTTTCCTGTGGCCCCGGCGCCGCGGGAGCTGTTCCAGCGGGGACAGACAGGCCGGGGAACGTGCTCGGCGGTGGCAGGAAGGAGGCTGCGGGGCAGGGAGTGCGGTGTGTACCGGGGCTGCAGGGACCCACGCCGCCCCGGCCGAAGCCCCCGCCAGGCAGAGGCTGCCAGGGGAGCAGGGCAGGCAGGAGCATAGAGGCTGCAGGGGCAGGGGGGCACAGGGGCAGGGCAGGCGGGGGGCGCAGAGGCTGCAGGGGCCGGGGGGGTGCAGGGGCTGGGGAGCAGGGGTCACAGAGGCTGCAGGGGCGGGGGAGTGCAGGGGCTGCAGGGCGAGTAGGGAGCAGGGGTCACAGAGGCTGCAGGGGCGGGGGAGTGCAGGGGCTGCAGGGCGAGTGGGGAGCAGGGGTCACAGAGGCTGCAGGGGCGGGGGGGGTGCAGGGGCTGCAGGGTGAGTGGGGAGCAGGGGTCACAGAGGCTGCAGGGGCGGGGGGGTGCAGAGGCTGCAGGGCGAGTGGGGAGCAGGGGTCACAGAGGCTGCAGGGGCGGGGGTGTGCAGGTGCTGCAGGGCGAGTGGGGAGCAGGGGTCACAGAGGCTGCAGGGGCGGGGCGGTGCAGGGGCTGCAGGGCGAGTGGGGAGCAGGGGTCACAGAGGCTGCAGGGGCGGGGGAGTGCAGGGGCTGCAGGGCGAGTGGGGAGCAGGGGTCACAGAGGCTGCAGGGCTTTTGGAGCACTTCTACAATTTTATATGCATCTTCCCAGCCTGCTGCTGACACGTCCAGCTGCCGTTGGAGTATGTGATGGCCTTTGCCCCTTACAGCTAATAATGTGGCTGTTCTTTTTTTTCCTTTTTGTCCAGCTTCATTGCAATGTTGTAGTTATTTTTTTCCATTGTGAGCTAAAGAATGTCCAGTTGCTGAACACATCCCCTTGCATGTCCATCTCCCAATACACAGTAATCTGGTACGGTGCCATGACTTGGTTGGGCGGGTAGGTGCAGTGCTTAGTTTGTAATGAAATAGGTGTTGGGGTTGGGGCCATCCCAAAGGGGGTGTGGGGCTGGGGCGGAAAAGACAAATCCGTCACTTCCGGGACCGACCGCGCCGGCCAATCGCACCAGCCCGCGGGGCCTCCCAAAGCACGGGGCCCGGAGCTTTTGCCCCAATTCGCCGTACCCAAGGGGCGGCTCTGGTCGGGGATCAAGCAATTTTTTTACTTTCATAACTGACATGCCGCATCTATGAACTGCCAAACCTAGAGGTGCCGGGGCCCAAATTAAGCACTGGGTGGGAGTGGGTTTTTTGGGGGGAGGAGTTCCCCAATATTCTCAGTTTCTGATTTCATGGTAACTGCTGACACCATGTATGGCATAATAAGAGAAAAATGTGACCTTCCAGTGCCGGGGAAGCTGAGTGATGCTATTGGTTGGGGTAGAGACCAGGAGTGAAGAAACCTTTCTTGTCAGTGCAAATCCCTGCCCAGCCATCTGCAGAGACTGACTCACCTGAAATGTAGGCAGTGAGAGTGCCCCCTGCTGTACAAGGTTGGGAATGCAATGAAATGACCCGAAAAAAGTGTGTGTGTAAGAGAGAGAGAGAGATTGACCCTCTAGTTTTCAGGACAAAGTCTGGAGTGCGGAGGGTTTAGATGGTTTCTTTTTGTACCTGTGATTTGTCCTTATTGTGACTGTAATTTGGGGGGTTTGTTTTGAAGTTTTTATTGAAATAAACATGAATACAGAGAGATCCTAATCCCTTCCGCAGCCCATATTAGACAAAGAGAAAATCGCTGCTCCCTTCCCTCCTTCCTTCCCCAGAATCCCTTCTTATGTGTTTTTGTGCTTTAAAACGTTACAGGTTCTATAGAGAGTCGCAGATTCCTCCCCTGGGCACCACACCTGCATCTCATGGCTAGAGGCTCCAGCTTTTGAAGTTGTTTTCTGGGCCCCCAGCGCCTTTCATTTTCTCGCCTCCAGGATCATACTCTGGGTAAACTAGACCTTTGCAGCAACAAATGGACACAGTATGGGTCTGTGAGCAACAAGTTCTTGAACTGGCACGGGAAGCTGAAGCAAAGGTTTGAGGTGATGTAGTGACATGATCAAACAACATTCCCTGCAGCTGCACTGTGGGCCTCAGGTGATTAATCCTCAGGCACACGGGGCTAGTGGAAGAGGCACAGTTACCCCCTTTGGTGAAAGAACAAGCATCTGCCATTGCCCTGATGCAACCACTTGAGCCTGTTAGGAGCATAATGAACATGGGTGTCCAACAGAGTCTGTGCCATGTTCTGCTCTCTAGGCTTTCATACCACACCCAGCCCCGTAGCCAGGGTAGGTCCTGGCAGAGTCCTGCACTTAGGACGGAAGAATCCCATTCACTGTTACAGACTAGGGACCGAATGGCTAGGAAGCAGTTCTGCAGAAAAGGACCTGGGGGTTACAGTGGATGAGAAGCTGGATATGAGTCGACAGTGTGCCCTTGTTGCCAAGAAGGCCAACGGCATTTTGGGCTGTATAAGTAGGGGCATTGCCAGGAGATCGAGGAACATGATCATTCCCCTCTATTCGACACTGGTGAGGCCTCACCTGGAGTACTGTGTCCAGTTTTGGGTCCCACACTACAAGAAGGAAGTGGAAAAATTGGCAAGAGTCCAACGGAGGGCAACAAAAATGACTAGGGGGCTGGAGCACATGAGTTATGAGGAGAGGCTGACGGAACTGAGATTGTTTAGTCTGCAGAAGAGAAGAATGAGGGGGGATTTGATAGCTGCTTTCAACTACCTGAAAGGGGGTTCCAAAGAGGATGGATCTGGACTGTTCTCAGTGGTAGCAGATGACAGAACAAGGAGTAATGGTCTCAAGTTGCAGTGGGGGAGGTCTAGGTTGGATATTAGGAAAAACTTTTTCACTAGGAGGGTGGTGAAGCACTGGAATGGGTTACCTAGGGAGGTGGTGGAATCTCCTTCCTTAGAGGTTTTTAAGGTCAGGCTTGACAAAGCCCTCACTGGGATGATTTAGTTGGGAATTGGTCCTGCTTTGAGCAGTGGGTTGGACTAGATACCTCCTGAGGTCCCTTCCGACCCTGATATTCTAGGATTCTAAGGGGTGGGGGGTACTCAGGGCTCCGGAAGTATGCAGCCTTCCAGGGTATATGTTTGTTTCACAGTGTGGGGCCTAACTAAGGGTATGTCTACATTGCAATTAAAAACCCATCGCTGGCCCGTGCCAGCTGACTAGGGTTCATGGAGGTCGACTAAGGGGCTGTTTAACTGCAGTGTTGGCATTTGGGCTTAGGCTGGCACCCAGGCTCTAGGACCCTGTGAGGTGAGAGGGTCCCAGAGCTCAGGCTGCAGCCCAAGCCCGACCGTCTACACTGGAGTTCAACAGCCCCTTACCCTGAGGTCTGTGAACCTGAGTCGGCGGGCACAGGCCAGCTGCAGGTGTCTAGTTGCAGTATAGACATAGCACTAATCAGGGCCCAGCCCCTCAGGGTATGTGCATCAGAGCCAGACAATGTGGGAATTACGCTAATGAACATCCCAGGTGCGGCGCTCAATGTCCAAAGCAGCTGAAAGGTGGCAAAAGCCCAGTCCAGCCTGTCCTAGAAAACGGTTGATAGAAGTCAGCAATTGCTGGCGACAGACGGGTAGAAGCTGAATGTGTTTAAGGTGAAAGAGCTGTGATTAGGGCTCTACTGGACTCCTAATGAGGTCACTGATTTGCATGGCAGCAGGAACTGGCACTACTCACTCAGCAAACATTAAACAGCATTCTAAACAAACGGAGGAGCACCTATTCCTGCGCTAATTGGGGCGGAAACTGAGGATTAATGTGCCCTGAGCACAATGCTTCATTGTGTTAGGATGAAGCACAGTCCAATATTATATTTGCTTTCAACTACTTTGATTAGTTGGGATACTCTCCATCTGCCTTTGTATATCCTCTTTTCTGGAGTTATTCCAACACACGCACACGTATCCCATAGATATGAAAATATCCAGTCTTTATACAGCATTCTTATAGATAGGCACTTTCAATGAGAGACAGACGTTTGCATTCAAAGCTGATGCAAGAAAACCCTTTTTCATACAACACATAATGACACTAGGGAGTTCATAGTTACACAAACCCAGGAGGCCAAAATCTTTGCAAGAGGGACTGGCCATTTATGTGAATTAACATGAATATGCAAAACTATTAGAGTTCATGCTTCAGTGTTAAACCAATCTCTAACTAGTTAGGATTAGCAAAAACAACAAGGAGTCCTTGTGGCACCTTAGAGACTAACACATTTATTTGGGCATAAGCTTTCGTGGGCTAGAACCCACTGCATCAGCTGCATGGAGTGAAAAGTACAGTAGGCAGGTATAAATACACAGCACATGAAAAGATGGGAGTTGCCTTATCAAGTAGGGGGGTCAGTGCTAACAAGGCCAATTCAATCGGTGGATGTGGCCTGTTCCCAACAGTTGACAAGAAGGGGTGAGTATCAACAGAAGGAAAATTACTTTTTATAGTGACCCAGCCACTCCCAGTCTTTATTCAGGCCTAATTTGATGGTGTCAAGTTTGCAAATTAATTCCAGCTCTGCAGTTTCTCATTGAAGTCTGTTTTTGAAGATTTTTTTGTTAAAGAATGGCCACTTTTAAGTCTGTTATTGAGTGTCCAGGGAGATTGAAGTGCTCTCCTACTGGTTTTTGAATGTTACAATTATTGATGTCTGATTTATGCCCATTTATTCTTTTGCGTAGAGACTGTCCGGTTTGGCCAATGTACATGGCAGAGGGGCATTGCTGGCACATGATGGCATATATCACATTGGTAGATGTGCAGGTAAACAAGCCCTGATGGTGTGGCTGATGTGGTTAGGTCCTAAGATGGTGGCCCTTGAATAGATATGCGGACAGAGTTGACAACGGGGTTTGTTGCAGGGATTGGTTCCTGGGTTAGTGTTTCTGTTGTGTGCTGTGTAGTTGCTGGTAAGTATTTGCATCAGGTTGGGGGGCTGGCCTGTCTCCCAAGGTCTGTGAGAGTGCGGGATTGTCCTTCAGGATAGGTTGTAGATCCTTGATGATGTGCTGGAGAGGTTTTAGTTGGGGGCTGTAGGTGACGGCTAGTGGCGTTCTGTTACTTTCTTTGTCGGGTCTGTCCTGTAGTAGGTGACTTCTGGGTACCCTTCTGGCTCTGTCAATCTGTTTCTTCACTTCCCCAGGTGGGTATTGTAGTTTTAAGAATGCTTGATAGAGATCCTGTAGGTGTTTGTCTCTGTCTGAGGGATTGGAGTAAATGCGTTTCTATTTTAGGGCTTGGCTGTAGACAATGGATCGTGTGATGTGGTCTGGATGAAAGATGGATTAGAATGAGACCTTCATGGGGGGCAGATGGTCCCAAATCTGCCTCCTATGAAGTTCTTACACCTTCCCCTAAAGCATTGGTGCTGTCCACAGGCAGACAGGATACTGTGTTAAATGGACTGGAAGTATGATCCAGTCTGACAGTTCCCAGGTTCCTAATTAGTAAATGTTAGAGAGAAGGTGGGTGAGGAAATATCTTCTGTTGGGTGAGAGAGATGAGCTTTCCAGCCACAGCGAGCTCCTCGGAGCTGGGAAAGGCACTCCCATGTCACTGCTAAAAACAAGGTGAGACAGATTGTTTAGCGTATGCAGTTAGCACATATTGTAAGGAACCATTCAAGGTAGAGTGGCCCATTAACACCCTTGCAGTCATAGGACAAAAAGAGGGGACTAGTGGGTTACAGATTGTTGTAATAAGCCATAAATCCAGTGTCTCTGTTCAGTCTTGGATTTTTGGTGTCTAGCAGAATAATGAATTTAGGCTCCCAGGCTCATCTTTTGAAGGTGTTGTGCAGGTTTCCTTTGAGGATGAGGACGAAGAGGTCAGATATGGAGCGATCGCATTGTGAAAAGTGTTCACCCACCGATGACAGGGTGTTTTTTGTCTTCCATCATGTTTCTGTGTGAGTTCATTCAAGTGCATAGTGATTGTCTGGTTTCACCCACATAATTGCTGTTGGGGCATTTGGTGCACTAGATGTGGTACAGCACATGTTGTGTAGGATCCTTGGATCTTGAAAGCTGTGTTGTGGGGGGTATTGATCATTGCAATTAGTAAATGTTGGCATTTGTTGGGCGTTTTTCCCTCTGTCCTAAAGCTGGCAGGACATTTTCATAATAACAAAATTAATCTATAAAAGAGGAGAGATCATAGACTTAAAGGCCAGAAGGGACCATTATGATCATTTAATCTGAACTCCTGCATAACACGGGCCAGAGAATGTTACCAGTTATACCTGCATCCAGCCCAGAACTTCTGTGAGCTGTAGCCGATCTTCTAGAACCCATTTTTGGTTTAAAGAGTTTAAATGATGGAGGATCTATCACATCCCTTGGTAAGTTCTTCCAGTGGTTAATTTCCTTCAAAGCTTAAAATGTACTTTATTGCTCATCTGAATCTGTCCAGCTTCAGATCCCAGCCGTTGGATCTTGTGCCTTCGTGTGGTAAAGTAAAGAACCCTCTGCTAGCAGAAATCGTCTCCCCAGGTAGGTACCTTCAGACCATGATCAAGTTACCACTTAACCTCATCTTGGAGAAACTAAATAGACTGAGATTCTTCTGATCTCCTTCCTATTTATCAACATCCTCTTTGAAGTGTAGATGCCAGAATTGCACACAGGATCCAGTAATGGTCTCATTATTGCTGTACCAGAGGTAACACCACCTCCTCCTCAGCATTCCCGGGTCTATCCATGCAAGGATTATGTTAGCCATCATATGCTGAGTTCATACCCACTGGTTTCAGGAGTGTTCGTACTCAGCACAGCTAATCCGTGCCTCCACTGCTGCCTATGCTACTGTTGCTACACTGCTAGTTACACTCGGTTAGCTCCCATCAAGCTACTGCTAGTCCAGTGGCTGTCAAACTTTTTTTTTTTGCGGACCACTTGAATATTGCTGAGGGTGTCAGCGGGCCACTTAATGATCTCTCCAAATGTGGTTTGTACCGTTAGCTAACTATTGTAAAGCGCTTTGGATAAAGGCGCTATATAAAAAGAAACCTTAATAATAATCAACGTTTTTTTGGTTCTACAAATAAAAGCACAACTCATACTTTAATATCAGTAGTCTTACCTTTCTAATGCGATGGATGTGCCCTCTCTCCCCTGCCACAGCAGCCCCCGAGCTGGGGCTGGGAAGGACGGGGGTCTCTTCCCTGCCACAGAGCTGAGGCTGGGAAGGAGCGGGGGGGGGGGGGGTGCCTCTCCCCGGCAGCCCTGGAGTGGGGAAAGTTGCCTCCTTCTCTGGCTGCCGCAGATTGGGGATGTGCAGGGGAGGAGAGTGAGGGAGGGGAGGGATGTGGGGAGCAGTGGGTGAGGGGGAGGAGGGGAGGGATGTGGGGAGCAGTGGGTGGGGGGAGGAGGAGAGGGATGCGGGGAGCAGCGGGTGGGGGGGAGGGGGAGGAGGGGAGGGATGTGGGGAGCAGTGGGTGGAGGGGAGGGGAGGGATGCGGGGAGCAGCGGGTGGTGGTGGAGGGATGCGGGGAGCAGCAGGTGATGGGGGAGGGGCGGAGAAGAGGAGGGATGCAGGGAGCAGCGGGTGGTGGGGCAGGGGCGGAGGGATGCGGGGAGCAGCGGGTGGCAGGGGAGGGGAGGAGGGATGCGGGGAGCAGCAGGTGATGGGGGAGGGGCGGAGGAGAGGAGGGATGCGGGGAGCAGCGGGTGATGGGGGAGGAGAGGAGGGATGCGGGGAGCAGCGGGTGATGGGGGAGGGGCGGAGGAGAGGAGGGATGCGGGGAGCAGCGGGTGATGGGGGAGGGGCGGAGGAGAGGAGGGATGCGGGGAGCAGCGGGTGATGGGGGAGGGGCGGAGGAGAGGAGGGATGCGGGGAGCAGCGGGTGATGGGGGAGGGGCGGAGGGGAGGGGAGGAGGGACTCGGCAGGCAGGGGGGATCGGGGAGGGAGGGGGACAGGGGTGGAGCACAGGCGGGGCCTCGAGGGAGGAGGCCAAGCAGGGGTGGTGCCTCAGGGCGGAGCCACGGTCCGGGTGCCAGGGGAGCTTCCGGTGCTCGGGCCAGTCTCCCCATGCAGGAGGCACGCACCGCCCATGTCTTAGAGTGTCTACATTTTGAGTGGCGGATGTGTTTTTGTTATTAGCTTGAGTAGACATACCCATGGTAGCTCAGTTAGAGCTAGCATGCTAAAAATAGTGTAGCCATGGTGGACTTCTAGAGTACATAGTCCTGGTTTGAGTCTCAGCTGTGCAAATACGCAATGCACAAAGGGGCTCATGTTGCTAACGCTCTAGGGCTGCATACAGTTTTGTTAGAATTACTGATAATTTTAATGACGTTATTCATATGGGAGACCACCAGACACCAATCTAACCATAAATGCTTCTAGTAAGTCCAAAGACCTAATGATATTTTATAATTTGCTCTAAACGTGCCTAAAAGCTTAATAGTAAGCAGTCACTACACCCAATACAGTAACACCGTATTCATAAGCATGTGATCAGTACACTTACAAATAGGCCAGACATCGGGTATGCTCCCGCGTGAGCAGGTAGGGCCTGACAAAAACGACCCTCAAATTCATAACTCTTTTATCCTACTGAACAAATGATGTCATTGCTAATTACTGACTTCAGCTAAAAAACAGTTGGAGACAGTTCACCCTTGATTCCAGTCTCAAGCCAGGCAAGATTTGCACCCTGCTTTCTCCCCAAGGCCTTTCCTTCCTGCCTTCTTGCTGACCAGCAGTTTTCTTTTCCATTGCACCTGGGTTCACATAGGCTTTATGGTTAAGATAACACTGGCATGTGGAGTGGAAAGTTCCATGCTGGCTTCTTTTAAGACCGATTCCTTTCATCTTATTTAAAACTATCTGCAGTCACCCCTGTTGGTCAGAGGCCTTCTCTTTAGAAACTTCTCCTTATCTCATTAGTTAGTCTTTGAACTAGATGGCCCCTCTCCTTCATTCCTTCTGGCCTCATTATTTTCAAGGCCTTCCTTCTATTTGCTAGTCAGGGTGTTTCTTTACAACACATTTCCTTAACCAAACATAAGCAACTCTATTCTTTAATTTCATATTTATCCTACACTGTGCCCACTGATGCTGCCGGATATAATCGGACTGGCTACTAAGAGCAGGGTTGTTCTCCTAACAGGTCTCAGCCCCACAGGCACTAGCACTACGGTTAACACTCAGTGACACCTTGGCTGTCAGTCGTGGTCCATGGAGGCCCCATCTCATCCCTCGAGGTGCTGTGTCCACATCTGTGGTCAGGCACATCATGTTCCTAGGGACAGTGGGAGGAAGTGACTTCTGCCACGCTCCATGCTGTCTCTGTGGTGGGGTAGGAAGAAGGAAAGACGGTTTGGGGGTTAATAGTACTCAAGGGGTCGGGTTCTATTCCTAGCTTTGTCCTGGACTCGGTGTCAAGTCACATTGCTGCTCGGTGGGTCAGCTTCCCCACCTCAAAGGCGGATGATGGTAACAGGAGGAGCTGGCATGGAAGTGGTGAGTGGAATTAACCGTGGCTGATGATGTGCTCGGTCATTACAGTGATGGGCATCAGGCCAGTGTTTATAACACAGACACACGGCTGGGTTCTCAGGCCTTGTCTACACTGGCAAGTTTGTGCTCAGTAAAGCAGCTTTGAGCGCTGTAACTCCCGAGGTTACACGCTGCCCAGCCACTCAGTGCGCAGAAACAGCGCAGTTGTAGAGCTGTAAAAAAACCACCCCGACGAGAGGCGTAGAGCTTTCTGCGCCGGGGGTACAGCGCTGCGGTGCCAGTGTAGACAACATGGCGATTACAGCGCTGTGATCGGCCTCCAGGAGGTGTCCCACAATGCCTGTTCTCGCCTCTCTGGTCATCGGTTTGAACTCCACTGCCCTGCCCTCAGGTGACCAACCGGCAGCCCCACCCCGTAAATTCCTTGGGAATTTTGAAAGTCCCCTTCCTGTTTGCTCGGTGCGGCGTGCAGTGGTCTCAGCGCATCTTTCCAGGTGACGACGCCTGCTCCATGCACCAGGCGATCCCCTGCTTGGAGCAATGCCGAGCTGCTGGACTTCATCAGCATTTGGGGAGAGGAGGCTGTGCAGTCCCAGCTGCGCTCCAGCCGTAGGAATTATGACACCTACGGACAGATTTCATGATGCATGACAGAAAGGGGCCATGACCGGGACACACTGCAGTGCAGGGTCAAAGCGAAGGCCCTGTAGAACGCCTACCACAAGGTGCGGGAGGCAAACCGCCGCTCCGGTGCTGCACCCACGAGCTGCCGGTTCTACAAAGAGCTGGACGCGATACTCTGTGGCGACCCCACCTCCACTGGGAAGGCCCCGGGGATACTTTGGTGGCTTGCGTGCCACTCAAAAGTGGACCGAGCCAAGAGGAGGAAATCTTGGATGAGGATGTGGAGGGAGAGGGGGACCCAGAGGCAGAGGACGACTCGGAGGTCAGAGATGCATGCAGCCAGGAGCTCTTCTCTACCCTGGAGGAGGCTAGCCAGTCACAGCTGTCGGAGCTTGGCGAAGCGCAAACAGAGCCTGGTAAGTGGCTTTGATTTGGGGAATTGCGGAAGCGAGTTGTTGGGGGCAGGAGGGCTGCAGAAAGCTGGCTTGTGTCTGTATGGTGTGCGTACCTAGTCTGACTCCCTCACTTCACAGGAATCTGCTTCGGAGATCTCCAGGAAACTCTCACGGAGATACTGGGCAATCCGCTGCCGCAGGTTCTTCGGCAGAGCCGCTTTGTGTCTTGCCCCATCAAGGGAAACTTTCCCGCGCCACTCTGCCATCACTGGGGTGGGGGGGACGACCATTGCTGCACACGGGCGAGCCGCATCAGGGCCAGGGCGGAAGCCGCAGGCTTGGAGAAGACCCTCCCTTGATTCCCTGCTCACCCTCAGCAGCAATCTTCCATAATGAACACAGCCTGTGGAAAATGTGGGGACAGGAATGATTATAAGGCCCCCCCTACAGTGCTGGCTCTCCCCAAGAGCCACATGCCCAGTGTACAGTACGGTCCTGGAAAACTGATTTCCCTGCCCCTGCAGCTACTCACCATTTTGGGGGTCTTGTGATTCATGTGTGCTTGCCTGGGGCCAGCCAGTTAGTGACAGGTATGTGAATAGTGGCTCTTTTAAATCACTGAATCAATGGTCTGTGTGTTGCAAACAATACGGCTTCTGTAAACTGTTGATTTTGGCTTCACAGATATGACCTTGGGAGCTCTTTGTTATCACCGGCCGAACGGCTGTGCAGAATTAGAAAGTGGCCACGAAGAACTAAAGAGGACTTTCTGCGTGATGTCATGATGCACTCCGCAGCCAAAAAACAAGAATTGAAGGAGTGGCGGGACAGTGAGAAGAGGGACCGAAAGGAGAACGCGGCGCGCCAGAACGAAGCCACGGAGCGGCTCTTAAACGTTACGGAGCACCCAGTGGACACGCTCCAGGCGATACTAGCACTACAAACCCGAGCAACTCCGCACCCACCCTCCCCTGCAGCCACTGTCACTAAACTCTTTCCCATGCGCCCCCCAGATACTGCCAACACACTCTTATCAACCTCCTGGCTCCAGTCTGTACCCGCACTATTCCACTCCTCCCCGTCACAGTCCAGCACTGCTGAATCCCAGTACCCACTGCACTCAGCACCCGTCCCTCTGCAGTTTAGCCCTGCTGAAGTACAGTACCCGCTGCACTGTAATTTCCTTAAACCTTCATAGTGCATCGTCTGCACCAATCACAATCCCCTCCTAGCATTACAAGCACTGCACTCCGGAGCATAGCAACAAGTATTAGTGGATTTCAGCTTCACATTGCTGTCTCAAGGCATCCCTGATCCTTATGGCCCCGCGCTGCGCTCCTCTAATAGCCCTGGTCTCTGGCTGTTCAAACTCAGCCTCCAGGCACTGAGCCTCAGCAGTCCAGCCCTGAGTGAAGCTTTCACCCTTCCCTTCACAAATATTATGGAGCGTAAAGCACACGGCTATACGCATAGGAATATTGTCATTGGCCAGGTGCAGCTTCCCATATAGGCCAAAAGCACACTCAACAGTCATTCTGCACTTGCTCAGTCTGTTGTTGAACCGCTCCTTGCTGCTGTCAAGGTGCCCTGTGTATGGCTTCATAAGCCACGGCATTAAGGGGTAGGCAAGGTCTCCCCGGATCAAAATGGGCATTTCGACTTCCCCTACAGAGATCTTCTGGGCTGGGAAGAAAGTCCCTGCTTGCAGCTTCCTGAAGAAGGCCAGTGTTCTGAAAGATGCATGCGTCATGCACCTTTCCGGACCAGCCTGAATTAATGTCTGTGAAACACCTACAGTGATCCACAAGTGCCTGGAGAATCATAGAAAATACCCCTTCCGATTAATGTACTCGGTGGCTAGGTGGTCTGGGGCTAGAATTGGAATATGTGTGCCATCTATCGCTCCTTTGCTGTTAGGGAAGCTTATTTGTGCAAAGCCAGCCACAATGTCACGCACGTTGCCCAGAGTCATGGTCTTTTGAAGCAGGATGCAATTAATGGCCCTGCACACTTCCGTGAATACGAGTCAAATGGTCCACTTTCCCACTCTGAACTGGTTAGTGACCAATCAGTAGCAGTCTGGAGTAGCCAGCTTCCACAGTGCATTTGCAATGTGCTTCTCCAACCACAGGGCAGCTCGCATTCTTGTGTCTGTGCTGCAGGGCTGGGGCAAGCTCATCACAGAGTCCCATGAAGGTGGCTTTCCTCCTCCAAAAATTCTGCAGCCACTGCTCATCATCCCAGACGTTCATGACGATGTGATCCCACCAATCAGTGCTTGTTTCCCGAGCCCAAAAGCAGCGTTCCGCTGTGGTCAGCACCTCCGTGAATGCCACAAGCAATCTCATGTCGTAGCTACTATGCGTGGCGAGATCAATGTCGAACTTTTGCCTTTGTAGTTTAAGGAATAACTCCACTGCCACTCGTGACTTGCTAGTGAGCGAGCAGCACATTGGTCAACAGTGCGGGATCCATTCTTGCAGACTGAAGAGGCAGCGCGTGCAGTACACAAACCGCTGAAAGATGGCGTCAAATGCGGACGGAAGCACAGGGATTGCGAAGCAATGCATCACGGGGCATTGGGACAGGACCCAGGATGCCCCGCGACCCCCTCCACCTTCCCACAACTCTTAGCAGTGGAAGAGGAAGAGATGATGCTCCGTGGGATAGCTGCCCAGAGTGCACCGCTCCGAATACCGCTGCAAGTACTGCAAGTGTGAACATGCTATTGCGCAGGCAGCTGACAGTGTGAACACACAACAGCGGTTTCCCTTCAGCGCTCTCTGAGCAGCGCTGTAACTGCTGGCGCTGTAACTCTGCCAGTGTAGACACACCCTTAGGACCACACTGTGACGTTGTGCAGTCTATATGGTTTTATAAAAACATGATATTAAGTGAATATAATGTAACTGGGATAGTTTTATAATGATTTGATAATTATATAATAAGTGAATATAATGCAACTGGGATATGCTTTGTGCAAAAGGTCTCTTGTAAGGTATCATTACAAAGCTCATAATCTACTGAGTGTGATCATCCGATTTGTATAAATGTACCACTCTTGTATCTAAAACTAGAAATATAAAACATAACTCTGAGGCCCTATTGTAATTATGGAAAGTGTGGGCCATTAATGATGGTTTGGAACCTTGACGACTCCCATTAACAAGGACCATTGTCTGCAAATGGCTGTGTTTACCTGTTAGTCTTCCTGTATATGTGTGTGCTGGCAAGTGGGCAATGAAGTCTTGCAGTGACATGTGATCATGTCCCCTGACCTGGAATCCATCTTTAACCTGGTGCTTTTCCAGTGAGGGGGAGTGGAAACCCAGAGGAACAAAGGGTTCCCGCCTTATGCAAAAAATATATAAAGGGGTGGAAGAGAACAGAGGGAGAGAGGAGCCATCATGAAGAATCCCCTAGCTATCACCTGAGCTGCAACAAGAGCTGTACCAGGGGAAAGAATTGTGCCCAGGCCTGGAAGGTGTCCAGTCTGAGAAAAAACTTACTGAAGCATCTCTGAGGGTGAGATTATCTGTATTCAGTTTGATTAGACATAGATTTGCGCATTTTATTTTATTTTGCTTGGTGACTTACTTTGTTCTGTCTGTTACTACTTGGAACCACTTAAATCCTACTTTCTGTATTTAATAGAATCACTTTTTACTTATTAATTAACACAGAGTATGTATTAATACCTGGGGGAGCAAACAACTGTGCATATCTCTCTATCAGTGTTATAGAGGGTGAACAATTTGAGTTTGCCCTGCATAAGCTTTATGCAGGGTAAAACGGATTTATTTGGGTTTAGACCCCCTTGGGAGTTGGGAATCTGAGTGCTAAGGACAAGGACACTTTTGTGAGCTGTTTTCGGGTAAACTTGCAGCTTTGGGGCAAGTGATTCAGACCCTGGGTCTGTGCTGGAGCAGACGGGAGTGTCTGGCTCAGCAAGACAGGGTGCTGGAGTCCTGAGCTGGCAGGGAAAACAGAAGCAGGGGTAGTCTCGGTACGTCAGGTGACCGCTCCCAAGGGGGTTTCTGTGATCCAACCCGTCACACACACAGCTCACCACTACTACGCTCATTTAAATAAAAAGTCCTGGGCTGAGCTGTGACTCTTACAGAAACCCAATTCCTCAGTTATCTGTTGAATTGCAAAAGAAAGTTCTAAGCTAGTCACAGACTCTCTGCTTCTTTCCCTGTTACAATAAAATCATTTTTAAAGTGAATTTTAAACACACTGTGTCTTACAGATTGGCCAATCCCTGGCTCTCAGGTGTTTTCTCCCTGTATGTATTTGTTCATGGGGACATTTAGGGATGTCTCTGGATCTTAGTATGCAGGGTTGTTGTAGCAGTGTGGGTCCCAGGATATTCGAGAGGCAAGGTGGGTGAGGTAATATCTTTTATTGGATCAATTTCTGTTGGTGCGAAAGACAAGCGTTCGAGCTACACAGACCTGAAGAAGAGCTCTGTGTAAGCTCCAAGTTTGTCACTCTTGCCAACAGAAGGGGGTTGGTCCAATAAAAGATATTACCTCAGCCCCTTTGTCTCTGGATCCTAGGTCATTGTTCAGCCGAGCGTCAGTGAGCTTTGGTTACCAGATTCCTTCCTCAGGACCTTCTCCTGCTGCAGTCACTCTGGGGACCCTTGGTGACCTGGGCTTTGTTCCCCATAGTGACAGCCCTTGTGTCTCAGAATACATCTCCCCCTGTCCCCATCTCAGAAAAAAACGCTCCTCTCCTCTGTCCAGACTCCTGTCCTGGGATGTGCTGTTCTGCTCTAGAGACATGGCTTGTTTGTGAGGTGTTTTGCTGTTGCTCTGGTTTCCCCTTGTGTTATCAGTCCATATGCTGTAGCCAGGGGGCTGGGTCAGAGTCACTCTCTATTGCATTAGGCAGCAGATATCTCATCTGGCAGGGCTGTGTTTTTGCTGGTACCATGGAAACCTGTCTGTGCTTCATTCCCTGGTAGCCTGTCCTCCTGTGGTGGCACGACACCGCATTGCAGAAACACAGAGTAACTCTCCCGCCAGCAAATGCACCTGGAAGTCCAAGCAGAGCAGGATGGGGTAAAATGTCTCCTTCCTCAATGCACTTCATCTTCAAAGGCACAAACCCACTGCTCACACTGCAACCAGACAGCACCACTGTAATGCAGCCACCTGTGAAAGGAGGGGAACAGCCCGCACTCTGCACAATAGTCGGGGAGAGCAGAAAGTTTGGCCAAGACACTGGGGCAGCCGTCCCATGCAGAGCAGGGAGGATCTTGGTTTTTAAAGCTGTCTATGAGGGATCCCCACTCAATGCGATATCAGAAAATCAATGGCTCTATCTTGCGGGGCAGGGAGGAGAAAGAAGGGCTAAGCTCAGGCATTTCATAGCAGATGCTGATGCACCTAAGCCATGTTCTCTGTCTCTCTGCAGCCCTCACCCCTGTGTGAAGCACCTGTGCTGACAGCATGGATGGACAGCAGGGCCCAAGACACAGATGACCAGATTTGTAAAGGTTCTTAAAGACACAGCTAAGCACCCAGTGGGATCTTTGAAAGCCCCTGGTGCCTGACTCTCTGAGTATGTCCACACTGCAATTAAAAACCCACAGCTGTCCTATGCCAGCTGACTCGACGTCCTGGGGCCTGTGGTAAGGGGCTGTTTAATTGGTGTAGATGCTCAGTCATGGGCTGCAGCCCAAGCTCTGGGACCCTGCCACCTCTCAGGGTCCCAGAGCCCAGCCGGAACATCAACACTACAATTAAACAGCCCCTTAGCCCAAGCCTGGCGAGCACCAGTTGCTGGCGTGGGCCAGCCAGGGGGTTTTAATTGCAGTGTAGACGTACCCTCTAGCTGCACGACGAGGCTTGTGGCGACACGGCTGTGCAGCAGCTTTGTCGGCAGGAGAGCGCTCCTGCTGACAGCGCAGTTCACACCGGCGCTTTTTGTCGGTAAAACTTTCATCATTAACACCCCTGAATGACAAAAGTTTTGCCGACGAAGTGCCAGTGTAGACAAACCCTAAATACCTCTAAAACTCTGGCTCAGAAGCAGGAGGAGGGTTTTCCTGGGGATTGTTGCTCCTCAAAGTGTTTGCATCTGTCAAGGCTGCTTCCCCACTCTGAACCTTAGGGTACAGATGTGGGGGCCTGCATGAAAACTTTTAAGCTTAACTACCAGCTTAGATCTGGTCTGCTGCCACCACTCCCAATGTGCTAATTCCCTTCCCTGGGTAGCCTTGAGAGACTCTTCACCAATTCCCTGGTGAATACAGATCCTAACCCCTTGGATTTTAAAACAAGGAGAAATTAACCATCCCCCTTCTTTCTCCCACCAACTCCTGGTGGATCAAGATCCAAACCCCTTGGATCTTAAAACAAGGAGAAATTAACCATCCCCCCTCCTTTCTCCCACCAACTCCTGGTGGATCAAGATCCAAACCCCCTTGGATCTAAAAACAAGGAAAATCAATCAGGTTCTTAAAAAGAAGGCTTTTAATTAAAGAAAAAGGTAAAAATCATCTCTGTAAACTCAGGATGGAAAATAACTTTACAGGGTAATCAAACTTAAAGAGCCCAGAGGAATCCCCTCTAGCCTTAGGTTCAAAGTTACAGCAAACAGAGGTAAACACCCTAGTAAAAGGTACATTTACAAGTTGAGAAAACAAAGATAAAACTAACACGCCTTGCCTGGCTGTTTACTTACAAGTTTGAAATATGAGAGACTTGTTTAGAAAGATTTGGAGAGCCTGGATTGATGTCTGGTCCCTCTTAGTCCCAAGAGCGAACAACCACCAAAACAAAGAACACAAACAAAAGCCTTCCCTCCCCCCCCCAAGATTTGAAAGTATCTTGTCCCCTTATTGGTCCTTTGGGTCAGGTGTCAGCCAGGTTACCTGAGCTTCTTAACCCTTTACAGGTAAAAGGATTTTGGAGTCTCTAGCCAGGAGGGATTTTATAGTATTGTACACAGAAGGGCTGTTACCCTTCCCTTTATAGTTATGACAGCATCTTTCGATGATGAGTGGCATAGGAAATATACATATAAATACCCTGGACTGTCATCTCAGGAGGAGGATGGATGAAGATTTGGTGCCTTTGCCAATGCTCTCAGATCTAGCAGCTGTCTTCCATACCACTGATCACGAGGGCTTGCTGAGTTGTCTGCAGACTGTAGCTGGACTACACAGGCTGCTCTTTGGTGGCTCTATTCCTTCCTCGCTCTGCATTACCACAGTGGAGGTGGACAATGGCACTTCGTCCGCTAGGGCATTGTGTGTGAAGTTCCACGGTTTATATCTTGTCTCCACCCTTGTTCCAGGAACTGCTGGGAGGGCTAGTGAGCAGGCCTGGCCCACAGTGCTTTCAGCATGCTGATGCCACCCAGGTGTATCTGCATCGCCCCTGACTCAGTCTATGCTATTCAATGCCTGTTCCATTGCCTGGGGGCATGGAGGAGGGCCAGCTCTCTGAATCCCATATGCAGAAGTGTGGTCAGCCCCGTCCCTCAAGCTCCCCTCCACACACCACACCGGCTTGCTGCCGTTGTTGGAGCCCTCTCATTGGCTGAGGTGTGCAAAGCAGTCTAAGGGCCGGTTTACATTTCCATGTTGTTCATTGTAATGGAAGACAGGCAGCTAAATCCCCAGACCCTTTGAACATCTCAACCAGGGTCCTTAAAAGGTTGCTATTGAAGTTGCCTGCTTAAAGGATAAGGCAACTCCTGATTCTCTTCAATGTCTTAATTCCTCTTGCTCAGGTGATTTTCCCCCCACGAAGGCTTGGCCTACACTCGAAAGTTAGGTTGACAGAGCTACATTGCTCAGGGGTGTGAAAACACCCCCCCATCGCTATGCCGACCTAGGCCTCAGAGTAGAAACAGCTGTCAATGGATGTTTGTATCCATGGATCTAGCTAGCTTTGTTTGGGGGAGGCGGTGTTCCTACACCAAAGGACAATCCCCTGCCATTGGTATTGGCTGCGCCTGTACTATGGGGTTATGCCAGCATAGCTATGCTGATATAGACTCCAGAGTACAGACCGACCCTATTTCTGAGTAATAGTAAAAGGGTCAGTTTCCACCTTTTCTGGCCTTACAATGTTCTTGCTTCATTAGTCTCTGGAGCGTCTTCAGATTCTTCAAGAGCCTCAATGCGTGTACAACATCCTTTTATTTCACTGAGTTAAATATATAGGCTGATTTCAAGGCTTAACCAACTATGATTATAGCTCAGCTGCCATGGAAAAATCTTTGGACTTGGATCAGGGCAGCTGGAAAAGACGCTGTTGGGCCAGAGCAGCACTGGTGACATCTAGTGCTCCAGACAGAGAAGAGCACCAGATCATTAGTAAAGGGGAAGTAGTGAACAGCAGAATAAAGGAATAGAGGGTAAGATGTTGGTTGTTGTAATAGGGTCACCCCATGATCTGCACCCACAACCGCCTGGTCCCAGAGGGAGCAGTAAGGGAGATGAATGGCCCAGTCAACTGTGTTAGGACTGATGTTGGCTTGGGAAGATAATGAAGAATGCATTAAGGATGCTAAGTTAAATGCATCGATTGTAAGGGCTGCAGGAACACAGTCACTTTGGTTAAGGAGAGTTTGGTGATACAGGAGGACAAACTGCCCCCTCTCATCCAGAAACACTGGTCTGGTGGAGAGATTTAATGGAACGCTGAAAGCTATGTGGAAAAAGTATGTCACCAGGTGAGAGAATGACTGGGAAGTGTTACTCCCTCGTTAGTCATTCACATGCAGTGGACCCTAAGCATCTCCTGGCTTTACTGCCCCTTTGATTGATTTGGTCATGGAGCGTAAGGAAGAGATTTCTCTGGAGAGCACTGAGTTGTGGCAGAGTCTGAACCCCACACAGAAGCAGGCAATGTCAGCCCTTTTAAAGCACCACAAACCGGTCATTCCAACCAGCCAGGTTTAACGGACAGAATTGTACATTCCATTGAAACTACCCTGCTCCTAGCAAAGCACATTGTGCTAAAGGAGAGATGCAGAAGCAAATTCAGGAGGAGGTGGAAAGCCTGCTGGAAATGGGGGTGATTACTACATCAGAAAGCTCCTGGATGTCTCCTATTGTGATGATACCTAAAACGGATAAAACCATGAGGTTTTGTGTGGACTTTAGGAGGTTAAATGCTATCACCCAACCTGACCCATATCCCATGCTCCGAATAGAGGATCTGCTGGATCTTTTGGGGGGTGAAAAATTCATAAGTACCCTGGATTTAACTCATGGGTACTGGAAAATTCCCTTAGATGCTGATGCCCAAGAGAAATCCGCTTTTATAGTGGCAGCCTCACCTCAGTCCCTGGAAAAATCATGGAGCAGGTCCTCAAGGAATCAATTATGAAACACTTAGAGGAAAGGAAAGAGATCAGGAACAGTCAGTATGGATTCACCAAGGGCACGTCATGCCTGACTAACCTAATTGCCTTCTATGAGGAGATAACTGGCTCTGTGGATGAGGGGAAAGCAATGGATGTGTTATTCCTTGACTTTAGCAAAGCTTTTGATACGGTCTCCCACAGTATTCTTGCCGCCAAGTTAAAGAAGTATGGGCTGGATGAATGGACTGTAAGGTGGATAGAAAGCTGGCTAGATTGTCGGGCTCAACGGGTAGTGATCAATGGCTCCATGTCTAGTTGGCAGCCGGTTTCAAGCGGAGTGCCCCGAGGGTCGGTCCTGGGGCCGGTTTTGTTTAATATCTTTATTAATGATCTGGAGGATGGTGTGGACTGCACTCTCAGCAAGTTTGCAGATGACACTAAACTGGGAGGCGTGGTAGATACGCTGGAGGGTAGGGATCAGATACAGAGGGACCTAGACAAATTGGAGGATTGGGCCAAAAGAAACCTGATGAGGTTCAACAAGGACAAGTGCAGAGTCCTGGACTTAGGACGGAAGAATCCTATGCACTGCTACAGACTAGGGACCGAATGGCTAGGTAGCAGTTCTGCAGAAAAGGACCTAGGGGTCACAGTGGACGAGAAGCTGGATATGAGTCAACAGTGTGCTCTTGTTGCCAAGAAGGCTAATGGCATTTTGGGCTGTATAAGTAGGGGCATTGCCAGCAGATCGAGGGACGTGATCGTTCCCCTTTATGCGACATTGGTGAGGCCTCATCTGGAGTACTGTGTCCAGTTTTGGGCCCCACACTACAAGAAGGATGTGGAAATATTGGAAAGAGTCCAGCGGAGGGCAACAAAAATGATTAGGGGTCTGGAGCACATGACTTATGAGGAGAGGCTGAGGGAACTGGGATTGTTTAGTCTCCAGAAGAGAAGAATGAGGGGGGATTTGATAGCTGCTTTCAACTACCTGAGGGGGGGTTCCAAAGAGGATGGAGCTCGGCTGTTCTCAGTGGTAGCAGATGACAGAACAAGGAGCAATGGTCTCAAGTTGCAGTGGGGGAGGTCTAGGTTGGATATTAGGAAACACTATTTCACTAGGAGGGTGGTGAAGCACTGGAATGCTTTACCTAGGGAGGTGGTGGAATCTCCTTCCTTGGAGGTTTTTAAGGCCCGGCTTGACAAAGCCCTGGCTGGGATGATTTAGTTGGGAATTGGTCCTGCTTTGAGCAGGGGGTTGGACTAGATGACCTCCTGAGGTCCCTTCCAACCCTGATATTCTATGATTCTATGATTCTATGAATACAGCTTTGAAACTTTACTATGCAAAAGAAAAATACTGTTTTTAACCATTTTAATTTAAATGAAACAAGCACAGAAACAGCTTCCTTCCCTTGTCAAATCTTTTTTTAAACTTTCCCTTTATTTTTTTTTAGTGGTTTACATTTAACACAGTATTGTATTGTAATTGCTTTTTTTTTTTTGTCTCGCTGCTGCCTGATTGTACTTCTGGTTCCAACGGAGGTGTGTGGTTGACTGGTCAGTTCGTAATTCTGGTCTTCATAACTCTGAGGTTGTACTTAGGGTGACCAGATAGCAAGTAGGAAAAATCGGGACAGGGGGTGCGGGGTAATTGGCACCTATATAAGAAAAAGCCCCAAATATCGGGACTGTCCCTATAAAATCGAGACAGCTGGTCACTCTAGTTGTACTGTAAAAGCGATTCCTCTTTTCACTCCTGGCTGACACTTGTCTATAGCTTCATCAGACGGGAAACTTGGCAGGTAAATGGAGTGATTTGAAGTGGAACTGCGGTTCCCAACACAAACCTTGTTTACTGTTAAATTTAAAGTTGCTGAGTAATTCCTCCCTTAAGCAAACAGCTGTAAACTGTCCTAGTTACAATCGCAAACATGTGTGTTGAGAAATTTACTCTTGTGATTACCAATGTCTAATTATTCCTGTTATCTCAAGATAAACTTACCCACCGAACTCTGTAAAACAGACCCTGGACTGGCCCTAATCTGAGGGGGTCTATTAGGACTCCTTGCCACCCTAGCATTGTTAATCACCTGTGCATTATAACTCAGTGAATTTTATTATCTTCTCCATGGTGTTCCCTTTTCACCTCCTTTCATTTCGGTCTTTGTTGTTTTATATACTCTACAGACTTTGATATCAAGGTATCCATGGTGGTGACCTTGTCCTTTCTGCATGTTTTGTAAAGTGCTCTGTATATCTCTGGCACCTGGTAAATCATAAAATACAGTGAACAGTAACCATAGGGGCTGAAAGCCCGGCTGTGCTCTGCAGAGTGGCTCTGAAAGGAGCATTGTTGTGTTCAGGGTTTTTCTAACCGGCAGCTGAAATGCTGTTTCTCCCTCAACCAGTAGGGATGATGGGGGCTGGGCCTGGCAGGTTCTCGCGTGGGACTCAGCACCCACATGGCCTCTCCCTGTTCAATAATAATAATGAGGTGGTGGTGATGATGATGTAACTCATGCCAGCTTAGTGTGGTGCTCTGTCCCCTCTGATGTGCCTAGTCCACAGAGAGGAGGATAAGCCTGCCTCAGGCTTGGTTGGAATATGTGGGTCTTGCAGGAGAGCCTCCTATATTTAGATCCCCAGGTTTGAACCCTGCTGCTGCTGACCCACCCAGTGAAGGGGAGGGGCTACATGTGAGATGAGGATTTGTTTCAGTAGCAATGAACCCCCCTCCCCTGAGATCAGACACTGTTGTACTAGGCAGTGCACACACATGCACACACCTACACTTCAAGCTGGAGATGCAATTTCCAGCGCCAGGAGACACATCCCTGCTAGCTCTGATAGAACTAGAGTACTACAAATAGCTGTGGTGGTGTGAGCAGGGGCAGGAGGGGCTAGACACCCTGAGTGACCCAGACAGGGTCATACTTGGGAGCCGCTAGCTCCTCCCACTGCTCATGCCATCATGTCTGAGCTATTTTTAGTGCACTAGCTTGATCAGCGCTGGTGCGGTATGTCTCTTCAAGCTGGAAATTACAGCTCCATCTCAAAGTGTAGAGTCTAGGCTTTAAGGTCAGATGGGACCATCACAATCCTCTTACCTGACAATCTGCACATCTCAGATGGCAAATCGTCACCCATCCACCTCTGTAATAGACCCATAACTCTGGCTGAGTTACTGAAGTCCTCCAATCTTGATTGACAGACTTCAAGTTACAGAAAATCCACCATTTACTCTAGTTCAAACCAGCAAGTGACCCATGCCCCATATTGCAGAGGAAGGAGAACCCGACCCACACCCCCCAGGTCTCTGCCAATCTGACCTGGAAAAATTCTTTCCCAATTCCAAATATGGCGATCAGCTAGACCCTGAGCATGTGGGTGAGAGCCACCAGCCAGACACCAGGGGAAGAATTCTCTGTAGTAACTCAGAGCCCTCCCCATCTAGTGTCCCATCTATAGCCATTGGAGATATTTGCTACCAGCATTCACAAATGGGCCACACGCCATTGTAGGCAATTTTATTGTACAATCCTCTTTATAAACTTATGAAGCTCAGTCTTGAAGCCAGTTAGGTTTTTGTGACCCCACTGCTCCCTTTGGAAGGCTGTTCCAGAACTTCATTCCTCTGATGGTTAAAAACCTTCATCTAATTTCAAACCTAAACTTATAAACATACCCATTAGAGTCTGTCCCTGCCCCCAAAGAATCAGAATCATCGAACCAGAGGGTTAGGAGGGACCGCAAGGGATGTCTAGTCCAAGATGCAGGATTTGTTGTGTCTAAATCATTCAAGACAGATGGCTATCCAGCCTCCTTTTGAAAACCTCCAGTAAATGAGTTTCCACGACCTCCTGAGGCATCTGTTCCATTGTCCTGCTGTTCTTATAGTTAGGAAATGTTTCCTGGGATTTAATCTGAATCTGCTCTGCTGGAGTTTGTGCCCATGGCCTCTTGTCCTGCCCTCTGTGGCAAGAGAACAACTTTCTCCATCTTTTTTATGGCAGCCTTTCAAGTATTTGAAGACCACGATAATGCCCCCCCTTAATCTCCTCTTTTCCAAACTAAACATACTTAGTTCTTTCAGCCTTTGCTCATATGGCTTGTATTCCATCCCTGTGATCATCTTTGTCGTTCGCCTCTCGTATTGGCACCTCCTGTGACTTGCATGCAGAGCCGCCCAGAGGATTCAGGGGGCCTGGGGCAAAGTGGGGGAGCTGCGGCGCTTGTACCCACCCGGCGGTGGTCCGGGTCTTCGGCGGCATTTCGGCGGCGGGGGCCCTTCAGTCGCTCCACGTCTTCGGTGGCACTGAAGGACCCCCTGCCGCCGAAATGCCGCTGAAGATCCAGACCGCCGCTGGGCCAGGGCTCGCAGGGCCCCTGCGGGGCCCGGTGCCTGGGTCAAATTGCCCCACTTGCCCCCCCCCCCCCCCGGGTGGCCCTGCTTGCGTGCGATGCCTCTGTTCATGCAACCTAAAATTCCATTTGCTTTTTTTGCAAGAGGATCACATTGCTGACTCATGTTGAGGTTTTGATCCACCACAACTCCCAGATCCTTCTCCGCAGCGCTGCTGCCAAGCCACTTGTGCATTTGGTTTTTCTTCCCTAAGTGTAGCATCTTCCATTTGTCTTTGTTGAATTTCATTTTGTTCTCTATAGCCCAGTTCTCCAATTTATCCAGATCCCTCTGAATTTTAGCTCTGTCCTCCAAAGTGTTGGCAACCCTCCGCCCTCCCAGGTTTGTGCCATCTGGAAATTTGATCAGTATGCTGTCTGGATCCTGCTCTGTATTTCTTTTTGCTTTCAGAGACAGCAGTGGCCAGTACTAAATATTTAATGCGATTTTTCTTTCCCAATCTCATCGTTTTTATGGGCTCTTTATTGCTTATAAATCAAACCCACCTTTTTTGCTGCTTTCGTTGCCCTTTGCTTGAGTTAAAATGTTACTCTAATGGCAGTGACGCCTTTGTATGTTCAGTGTTTATCTTTCTATCATTCGTCATAGGACCATCCATCTTTATTATCGGCAGGGTTGGCAGCAGCACCTATTGTTAAGGATGTCCAGCGCTTCCCACCATAAGACCCTATTTTTAGTTGCTTATAACCTTGTGAAACTTTTAACAGTTTGGGTTGAAATTTTACATGCTGGGTGACTGCTTCAGGCTGAATTTTTTTTTTTTTTTTTTAATTTCAATGAAAAACAGTTCAGCCAGTTCTGAGACTGAGGCTAGTGGAAAATATGCTGCTTTGCTTATGTTAAAAAAAAAAAAAAATCTTGGGAACTTTTTTTGAGAAGTGCTAGTGCCCCCGATGTGTTGGAGCAGGAACTCGAAATTTGCCTGGCCCTTGTGTCAGGGAGGTGCCTTATGCCGTTACCATGAAAAATCTTCCCAAGTCTTTAAAAATGATGGTGTGCACATGCTCAGTAGAGACTTGCTTGAGCTTCACAGCTAAAATGTCTGAACATTCTGTCTGCACTGAGCATGCTCCAGCCCAGGGCTGAGCCGGACTAGGCTGCTGCGGGCAGTGCTGGGTTCAGGCACCAGAACGGGAAGCAGGGAGACCATCTCTCCTGTGCTGTCACTGCCCCCCAACTCAGGCAGTGTGGGGGAGGAAGCTGCTTGATTCAAATGCAGAGGGGGAAAGAGCTGGAATGCGGGGAGGGGAGGTAGGTTGGAACAAGAAGAAAGCTGGCAGGGGGGGGAATGGGACTGGGATTTGGGCCTGGGGCAGGGACTAGGTCTGGCTGTGCAAAGAGACTGGGATGTGTGAGCCAAGCAGGGAGACCGAGACAGCCTTAGCAAGTTGACCAGGGCTATGAGTCCAGGATGAAGAATAGGGCTGTGTGCTGGGGGGGGGGGGGGGGGAAGGATTCATAATTTTAAGGCCAGACGGGCCTTAAAAGTCTGACCTCAGAGGAGCCTGGGACCGGAAGCTGGAGAGGGAAACAGGATGGGGGGAAGTAGGACCCAGTGAGTCAGGGAGAGACTAACATTGGATAAGTAGGCAGGGGGGGAAACTGGGACTAGCTGGGCAAGGAGACTGGGGTGTGGAGTGGGGGGAAGGGAAACAGATCTGACAAGGAGCCAGGATTCAGGGGAGAACTGGGCCTGGGTAGGCAAAAAGACTGGGACAAAGATCCAGGGGGGTGAGGGGTGGAGTTCGGACAATGAACCCAGGGCGGGAGACATGGAATGGGAGCCAGTGGGGACAAGGAGCAGCCAGGGGCAACAAGCAACGGGAGTCCAGGGGAAGGGAGACAGAAAGATCGGATGAGTAGCTGGGGGTGGGGTGGGGACACTTGGGCTGGGAGTAGAGGGGGAAGAGTGGGAGTGGGGGGACAGGTTGGAAGGTGTCATGCTCCTGTACCAGATATGGATTGGTTACAGAGCGTGCTTATACACATCAGCTGTGTTCATCCTACAATCCTTTAATGCTCTGCCAGGTATGGCTGAGGTTTGTTTAAATAAGGTATTTTACATACAGTGTCACCAAGTGGCTGAACAGCATAATACTGTTTAGCATTTCGTTGCACCTGGTAAGTTCGACATTCCTACCGTTTACAATATTTACACCATCTTTGAGGTTCAGAAGGATCAGTCTGTTACGTGTCTCTGAATTATGCTGGTTTTCTAATTGCAAGACTCGAATGTGTAACACCCTGGCCCCCGGCTCTCCATTAATTGCAACGATTGGCTGTGGATGGTTTGGAATCCTTGAGTGTTCCTCTGTTTCTGCATCTGCTGTCTGTAGAATTGGCTCTGTTGATTGTTCTTTCTGAGGAACAAACTGTAGACGTCGATGGTTTCTGTTGAACTCTCCACTGTTGGTCTCGATTTACCTATGAGCTGGGCAATGAATTCTTTTTCTTCACGAAGAGCTGGAGTTCCACCATTTTCTCCATCCCGTTTGACATGAACACAATAACCAGGTTCTAGACCTGGCAGTTCTCTGAGTGATCTCTTGTAAAAGTATTCATAAGCTCTTTTAGCCCTTTTATCTGATTTAACTACTATCTTCATGTCTGGCCACTTTGGAAACAGGTTATTTTCCAAAGTTGAAACAGTAGTTCTGGGCAGGGCCGGCTCTAGGATTTTTGCCGCCCCAAGCAAAAAAAATTTTGCCCGCCCCCCCGTTTTTTTCGTGCCCTCTGGCCCCACCCCAACTCCACCCCTTCTGAACCCCTTCCCCAAATCCCCAGCCCTGCCTGCTCCCCCGGGCGTGCCGCATTTCCCCCCCCCCCATTGCTTCCTGGGGGCCCCCCGCGACCTCCCGCCCTAGCTCACCTCTGCTCCACCTGCTCCCTTGGGTGCGCCGCCGCTCCGCTTCTCCCCCCTCCCTCTCAGGCGAGGGAGAGTGGAGAAGCGGAGCAGCGGCGCGTTCAGGGGAGCAGGCGAAGCAGAGGTGAGCTGGGGGGGGGGCGCAGGAAGTAACGGGAGGTAGAGGAACCGCTCCAGCTCACTTCCGCTCCACCACCGCTGCCTCCCCCGAGCGCCCGCCGCTCGGCTTCTCCTCCCTCCCAGCCTTGCTGCGCGAAACAGCTGTTTCGCACGTGGCAAGCCTGGGAGGGAGGGGGGAGAAGCGGAGCGGCGGCGGTGGCGTGCTCAGGGGAGCAGGTGGAGGCGAGCTGGGGCGGCGGGGGCACTTTTTCCCCATGCCCTGGAGTCGGCACCTATGGTGGCCGGCGCCAGAATGCCGCCCCTAGAAATGTGCTGCCCCAAGCACCTGCTCGTTTTGCTGGTGCCTGGAGCCGGCCCTGGTTCTGGGTTGACATCCCATCAGGAGAGGTGCTATTGGTGTTGATCTGTAACTCAGAAGAGCAAGGAATGGATCTTCCTGCTGCAGGATTTTCTTGGCTATCCGTACAGATTTCTCAGCCTCTCCATTTGCTTGTGGGTAATGTGGGCTGCTAGTAATATGATCAAAATCGTATTTCGAACGTATTCGTTTGTTCATAATTCTGCTGCAGTGAATTGTGGTCAGTTGTCCATCACTAGTTGTTCTGGAATACTGACATGAGCAAAAGTGCACTCAAGTTTCTTGATAACACTGCAACATGCTTTTGTCTTTCAACTATGTTATTTCTATATACCTGGAAAAAATAGTCCACTATGATAAGGCAATGATGTCCTCTGAATTCGCATAAATCTGCTACCAGTTTCTACCAAGGTCTCTCTGATAGGGGTGTTTTGTATGCTGTATGGCTCAGCATTGAATCTTAAGTTGATTTGTGCTGGATCTCCTTTCAAAAGTCCAGTATCATCAACTCCTCCATGAAGTTCTTCCATCTTTCTCACTAGACTCATCGCAGCTGCCACACTGTGACTGAGAAGGCTATTGGCAGTGGCAGATTAATGATTTTGCCGCCCCTAGGCCCTGAAATAATTGCCACCCCGCCCGCCCCTGGCCCCGCCCCGACTCCACCCTTTCCCCGCCCCCATTCCAACCCCTTCCTCAAAGTCCCCACCCCAACTCGGCCCTCTCCCTGCCCCTATTGGATCCCTTCCCCAAATCCCCGCCCCGGCCCCGCCTCTTCCCCCAGCGCGCCGTGTTCCCCCTTCTCCCCCCTCCCTCCCTGCCCCACGAAACAGCTGTTTCGCGGCGCAAGCGCTGGGAGGGAGGGGAGAGAAACAGGACGTGGCGGCGCGCTCGCGAAGGAGGCGGAGGAGAGCTGGAGCAGGGGGGGCAGGGCAGGGAGGGGAGCTTCTCCGTGGGTGCTCAAATTTGCCGCCCCTGCAAATTTGCCGCCTTAGGCCTAGGCCTTGTCGGCCTAGGCGATAATACGCCACTGGCTGTTGGTCTTTGAGCCTTTGATCACATGCTCTCCGAATGCACAGCTTCTCTCTTCTGAAATTGTTTCTGGGGTGAACTGGCCCATGCAGTTCAGCGTCCCTCCAGGGCTAGTCGGATCTGCATCAGGCAACCTCAGCTCTAAGAGGGGTTGAAGGTGATTGCAAGACCCTTCTGAGATAACCTTGATGTCCGTTCCTGAGTCAATTTTAAAGTCAACAGTTATATTCAGTTTCACTCTCCAGGCAGGCTCCATGTCATTACAAGTGATAGATCCCAGGAACAATGGCTCTCGATTATAATATGAGTCAAGTCCCTGACTGCTTTGGTTCGGCAAACAGCTGCCCGTATCCTTATTTGGTGCAGGTATCACACCATGAGCCTCTGGTTGGACATATATCATCTCTTGGGATATAGCTTTTTCCACACCTTGTGCATGTAGGCTGGACTTTGTCCCTCTTAGCCGTGGAGTTCTCTCTCCTGGCCTCAGGGGTTTTATGATAATGACTTTTAACACTCCTGTCTCTATTTATAGTTTCTAAGCTCGTTTCGGGTTTTTCGGGTTTCTCAAGTTGCTCTAGGTAAGGGGTGGCCAACCTTTGGCTCCGGAGCCACATGCGGCTCCTTAGAAGTTAATATGCGGCTCCTTGTACAGGCACCGACTCTGGGGCTGGAGCTACAGGTGCCAACTTTCCAGTGTGCCGGGGGGCGCTCACTGCTCAACCCCTGGCTCTGCCACAGGCCCTGCCCCCACCCTTTCCCACCCCCTCCCGTGAGCCTGCCGTGCCCTCGCTCCTCCCCCTCCCCCCCAGAGCCTCCTGCACGCCATGAAACAGCTGATCAGGAGGTGTGGGGAGAGAGGGGGAGGCGCTGATCGACAGGGCTGCCAGTAGGTAGGAGGCACTGGGGGCGGGATGTGGGGGAGCTGATGGGGGCGGGGGGCTGCTGACGTATTACTGTGGCTCTTTGGCAATGTACATTGGTAAATTCTGGCTCCTTCTCAGGCTCAGGTTGGCCACCCCTGGTCTAGGTTTTGCTGTTTCAGATAGCGCTGCTATTTGACTAGGTGTGCCATCACTGTCACCACCTGCTCTGATCGGGCTTATGGGCATGAATAACCTCTCTCTGCAAACACTCAGACCAGGGGTTTATCTACTCAGCAGCTGGGCGGGTGCTTCCGCGCATGGGCAGACAGACGCACTAGCTCTCCTTGAGCTAGCATCCAACAATAGGCGTGGCTGTGGCAGTTAGGTTTAAGCTCAAGTCCCTTTTCCATCCACACAGACATCAGTCTGGCCCAGGCCAGAAACCCCTCTGGGCTTGGGCCTTCATACCCTGCTGGTGAGGGTGGGGGGGTGGGTCAAAGCCTTGGTCCCGCTGTGATGTGGGTCAAAAGCCCAGGCATTTTGAAGTGTGGACACAGCTCAAGTCCGGGTCACCAGACTCAGGTCTATAGAGTTCACCAACGTTATCCCACAATCCCTTGGGGCTGTGCTTCCCAGCCCTTCCATCCCCAGCCTTCCCATTTGCTTCCCAGGAACCGGATGCAATCTCCTGGGTCAAATGCAGCTACTTAGCATTTAAGCCTTCATCTCCATGCCAAATGCTCTACTGAAAACAGTCAACTGTCACATGTATTAGCTATGGATGGCAGTAAGAAGTCCTGCATCAAGCGCACTGATGGCTGGCCAGAGGAACTCAGCTGGATTCTGGTTAACCTCTGCTGCGAGGCGAGCAAGAAATGGTCATGTCTGCAAAGCTCTATCGGAGTGACTGGCCTCGCTGGGGATCGACCATACAGCAGCACGATGGAGGGAGCAAATCAAGCAGGTGAAGACCGACTACCACAAGTCAAGGATGCTAACGGCACCTCTGGGAACCCCTGTTTTCCTTCCTCTTTTACAAGGAATTTGCTAGGGTTCTGGATACTGTAGTGAGCACTGAGCCCAGAGTGTTACATGACAATCTGCTGAGTGGGGATAGCAGCCTTATAACCACCAGGGCCGGCTCCAGGCACCAGCGAACGAAGCAGGTGCTTGGGGCGGCCAATGGGAAGGGGCGGCACGGCTGGGTCTTCAGCGGCACTTCGGCGGCAGGTGCCTCAGTCCCTCTCGGAGCGAAGGACCCACCGCTGAATTGCCGCCAAGGAACGAAGTGGCGCGGTTCAGGTGCCGCCGAAGTGCCGCCGATCACGGCTTTTTTCTCCCCCCTTCGCCGCTTGGGGCGGCAAAAAAGCCTGAGCCAGCCCTGATAACCACCCAGTCATGGGCACCACCGGAGGAGAGCCAGCTGTTGAATGAAGGGCAAGAAGTGACCCTGGAACTGAAGCTGATAACCGAAGGGGCTATGTCTCTGGAGCAGCTCCCGCACATCCTGGCTCCGTACTCAGAGGAGCTGTTTGAGGGTGGCCCTGGGGAGCAGCTGGCAGCAGAACCAACATCAGAGCAAGCCCAGGAGCTGGAGACTGCTCAGTTTCTGCCACTGTGATGGTTTTTATTTAATATAGGGATGGGAGGGATTTCTGGCTTATGGCTCTAAGTTATTAATACAAGCCATGGTTTTGGTGTGCTTCCCTTCGCAGCAGAACACGTGCCATTCTGCTAGTGCCACCCCCTCCCCCAACACCATGTGGGATTCAAAATGGACCCCCACCCACCCCCCAAACAGAGGGAAAAAGTTAAACAAGCAGTGAGCCTGACATTTTTACTAGTAACTCATTGCTTGTTATTGGTATGGGCTGGGGCTCCACAATTGATAGTGTCACGTACCATCCCTGTCTAATACAGCCACGCCTACTACACTCTCCCAGCCCACCGGTAAACCGAGTCCCCAAAAACCTGGCTGCTATGAGTCCAAACAAAACCGGAGTCTGTACTTGGTCCATAGCTAGCTTAAATGAGCCCCAGTCACAGTGGAGGGTGTCAGTCTGTCTGTGTTCGGCGTTCCCATGGCTGGCAGTCAGGCAGATCCGTGCATGGACACAGGGTGCTTTGTAAGGAGGCTGTATGTGGCTCCAGGCTAAATCAGCATCTTGTTGATTGTTTGCCATGAATTTTCATCCATTGCTGACAGGCGATGAAAGCAAACTAAGGAGAACCAAGGGACAAGGGACATCCAGGAATAGCTGGACGTGACATTTGGAAACATGCCCTTTTCACTGTTTTTGCACTTCGTGTGTTTATTGTGCTGTACATTTTGATGACAGCCAGTCTGCCTTTCTGCTTCTTCCAGTGGTATGTAACTAACTGGGTAAAATAAAGTGTTTGAATTTACACAGGGATACAAGAGCAAGTTTTATTATGTCATGGTAAAAGTGGCACAAACTAATGAGGAATCCAGCAGTGTCTTGAGTCCACTCATGGCCAAAAAGCCCCCTTCTCCTCTCAGACATTGTACAGAACACAGCAGGCCACAGTAAAGTCAACTGCACTGATGACAACGGGGTTGTACTTTGCATGGATGGTGGGATGGGTTGGCCACCCAGTGTGGCTAAACTTGTATTTTTGGCATGCTAGCTTGAGCTGGGAATTACACTTCCAGCTCCAGTGTAGATATACCCTGAGTCTGGTTTATTATGGGTGAGGGAAGCTGCTTATACACTCAAACAAGGGCATTACATGAGTCTAACAGCACTCTGAGGTCCACCAGTATGGTCACTACAGGGCACTGAGCATCTCTAAACGAGAGTCCGGTATCTGTTGCAGATTAGTAGTACATTACAGGATGTTCCTGATCTGTTCTATGCTTCACAGAATAACCATGAGACATGGAAGACCCTTTGTTGTGAAGTTGACTGTGGCCTTGTGCTCATGCCATCCAAAAAATGGAAGAGAGGCCCAGTGGTTAGGCTGTTAGCCTCCAACCCAGCAACCTGGGTTCAGTTCCCGGCTCTGTGTGACCGTGGGCAACTCATTTTCTATCTCTGTGCATCAGCTGCCATGTGTAACGTCCCTGCCTCCCCCTGAGGTGTTGGAAGGTGCTGAGATACTACCATAGTGGGGCCATCTGAGTCCCTGAGATAGGTAGGTGGATTGATAGAAAACCTAGCCAAGGGAAATGACATTGCCTATGTGGGAAAAGTCAAAGCCAGTTACATGTGAGCTTTGGTCCATCTCTTGCTGGCACCGCTGAGAAGAAGCGGCTCCCAAAGAGTGTCACAGATAAAATGACCAGAGCAAAGTTCTTTTTTGTAACCTTTGGTTGCAGATTACAGGGAACCAGCGACATTTATCCCTATAAACCAGCAAGAACAGAGCTTGATTTCCTTCAGTAATTAGGTGGAGGGGAACAGAGAGTTCCTCTTTCACATTGACAAATTTGACATACTGCGTCACTCTGCCCCTGGTTTACACAAACATTATAAACATAAATCAGTTTCAAAAAGTAACCATGAGACCAAACAACAAATATTCAAAAATAATTATCTTGAAGGCTGGCATGTCCCCAAGATGCCACGCTAGAGACTAACTCCGTTTTCCAGCAAAAAAAATCCAGAGCTGAGCAAGAAGTAAAAAATCCAAACAACAGGATTATCAAGTAGTTTTGTGAATAAAAGTGCTTACATGGGTTCTCTATGATTTGTGGGCACATATTTTTTGTTATTCATGAATCCTCGGACAACTACTGGGTATTACTGAAAACATCCCTGAATCCTGAACACTCACCAGTTTTTCCACTAATGATGATTTATCCAAAAATTAACAATAGAGAGTGCTTCATTCATCATTCCTATTCTTTGTTCTCCTGTTTAAAATGTGTCCGTCCTGTAGTCATGCAGCAGAAACAATACAATGGGATGGAAACAACACAGTCACAAAGAAATTGAATGTAACAGTGCAAGGTCATGCACTTACGGACTAACAACAAGAATTGTGTTATAAGATGGCGATTTATCAGTTGGAAGCGACAGAGGAGGAGAAAGACCTGGGTGTATTGGTTAGTCACAGGATGACTATGAGCCACCAAAGTGATGCAGCTGTGAGAAGGGCTAATGCAGTCCTAGGAAGCATCAGGCGAGGTATTTCTAGTAGGGGCAGGGAAGTGTGAGTACCATTATACAAGGCACTGTGTGCAATTCTGGTCTTCTGTGTTTAAGAAAGATGAATTCAAACTGGAACGGGTGCAGAGAAGGGCTGCTAGGATGACCCGAGGAATGGAGAAAGCTACCTAATAAGAGGAGATTCAAAGAGCTCGTCTTGTTTAGCCTAACCGAACGAAGGCTATGGGGAGTTATGACTGCTCTCTATAAATACATCAGAGGAATAAACACCAGGGAGGGAAAGGAGTTATTTAAGTTAAGCGTCAATGTTGACACAAGAAAAAATGGATATCAACTGGCCCTCAACAAGTTTAGGCTTGAAATGAGATGAAGGTTTCTAACCATTAGAGGAGTGAAGTTCTGGAACAGCCTCCCAAGGGGAGCAGTGGGGTCACAAAAACCTAACTGGCTTCAAGACTGAGCTTGATAAGTTTATGGAGGGGATGCTATGATAGGATTGTCTACAGTGGTATGTAGCCGTTCTGCAACAGGTAGTAGCAAATATCTCCAATGGCCGGTGATTGGATACTACATGGGGAGGTTCTGAGTTACTACAGAGAATACTTTCCCAGGTGTCTGGCTGTTGGGTCTTGCCCAAATACTCAGGGTCTAACTGATCGCCATATTTGGGGTCAGGAAGGAATTTTCCCCCAGGTCAGATTGGCAATGCCCTTGGGGGGATTCGCCTTCCTCTGCAGCATGGGGCACAGGTCACTTGCAGGTTTAAACTAGAGTATATGGTGGATTCTCTATAACTTGAAGTCTTTAAATCATGATTTGAGGACTCCAGTAACTCAGCCAGAGGCTAGGGGTCTATTGCAGGAGTGGGTGGGTGAGGTTCTGTGGCCTGTGATGTGCAGGAGGTCAGACTAGATGATCACGATGGTCCCTTCTGGCCTTAAAGTCTATGAGTAAGCAATACAACAGTACAGAAACAATACAATCACCGAGAAAAAATGCAGTGGGACTCTATGATCAACCACACAACACGGATGAGATTCACTCTGTGCAGAGGGCCAACACAACATTTACATACCATTCAAAGTCCCACCATGCCCAGCAAAGAGCAGCAAATCAAAGCAAACAGTGTATGAACAAACCTAAGGTGAAAATGGTTTAGCCAAGCTATTATGTGATTGGAGAATATGTGCTAAGCGCTTTGAGGTAGGACCTGATTCTTTATATATGCATGTCTAGTGCTATGGGGCCCTGGTTCTGGATGGGCCCCCTGGCAGATGCTATAATGTTAATATTCAAGATGAAAGAAAGTGGGTCTAGCCACTGGTGCTATCTGAACCTTGAGGGGCTTTGTCAGGTCAGTTGGACCCCAGCACAGTGCACTGCGTTGGCAGGGAGAATGATGTCCATCCGCATCGCCGGCGCTTTCTCTGTGCCAGATCTGGTGCTGGTCTAAGCGACTGTTGGAGGTCAGGGCTGTAGGAAGCAGCCATGTGTGTAGACTGCTTTGAGAGCTCTGGATGGGCAGTGCTGTGGATGCCTAAAGTATTATCATCACCGCTGGAAGTAGGATGCCAGTCTGGACCAACCAATAGCCCTGTGTGGTATGGCCAATCCTATTCTTTGGAATCCATTCCCAAACCTCCCCTGTATAACCCTCCGGTCTATGTATAACCCGGCTGCTCTTTTGCCAGGCTGTGGAGAAGCTAATAAATATTATACTATTATTTGATTATCCCTATATAATATATTGTTACATCTGGTTTAAGGAGATTTTACAAAAGACCCCTCTTCTCCCTCCCCGCCTCCTCTGGTTGTGGCCCTTTTGTGTACCTGAGCAAGAGGCCGCTGGTTAGGCGGAGCCGAGGGCCAAAGAGCTTGGCCCTGAAGCTAAACCCCTTTGTTTACTCCCACTGGCTCACTGATTCCCTAGATTAGAACCAATCCTAATCCCACAATCATTAACCAGCGGCCACTTCCCTTCCAGGAGCAGTTCTCTCCACAGGGGTTGGGAGAAGACAGTGAAACACAGGATGTGAGAAGACGTGCAGCAGACACTCAGTTCTGCTCGCTCCATACCTGTGGCAGTGGGCAGTGTTCTATAGTGGGGCGTCAGGCTACTTTTGTGCCAGTCACACGGGTGATTTACTATATAACTGTGTGTGCCAGCGTGCAGTAATTCAAACGCCATGCAAACGCCGTTGTCATTTACCCCTGCACGTAAACATTGGGTGATAAGTAGCTGCCAAACCCATGGTGCGGCCCGTGCATGCAGCGATATTATCCCCATTGATTTTGTGTTTCGCTCTTTTCTGAGCTGATGCGGTGTGAAGTCTTTTTACAGCCATTTGATTACTGTGTGTGGGAAGCCTCTCTGTACTTAATAGCAGCTCAGCCGTTATCCTCGTGTCTTCCTGGGAAAGAGGGAAGACGCCAACAACTTGAAGACCAGAGTCAGTTGAATACCAGGACTTGCCAAATAAATTATCCAATGACTATCCCCCTTATTTACTGAATGATTCACTGAACTAGTATTTGCCCTGCAATACATTAGACTGACTATCACTCACTCAATCATAGAATACATGACTGGATGAAAACTGCCAACATTCTCAGATAATGCATTGGCTGGACAGTATGTGATCAAATGTCATAAAATGAGGCGCTTGGAGAGTCTGCAGAGATTTCAGTCGAGGAAAGGCTGTGGTCACTTGCTTGCTCAATGGTGGTTCTTACAAGGGGGTGGTATTTCCCCTCGGTGCAGAAAGACAGCTCATGGCCCAGGTCCATAGAGCTTAAGTGGTATAAGGGCCTTGTGGTGGATCTCTCTGTCTCTATCACCATACACACCCATCTATCAATCTATTGTGACCGCCCCTATTTCAGAGAGAGCCTTCTGTCCAGTGTGCCAGATAGGAAGGAGTCGGAGAGAGAAATTTCCTCATTGAAATCCAAAAATGAAGAGGAAAACTCATGCCTGACCCTGGAGGAAAGGCAGAGGCAGTAGAGACAGCATCACGCTATGGAGCCACCTCGTCGGGAATGGCGCGCGGTGAGTCCAAACACCATGTCTGACCCCTCCTGGGTGTGTCGCACCCTCCTCTGGCAGAGACCTGAAGGGTCTGGCCGCACTGGCACAGCCTGTCAGGCCCACCAAGTCTCGTTGAGCTGTATTGCGCTGAACGGTGTAGCTCTGGGTCTAGCTCTGTTAGGCTGACTGGATAGCAAGTGTGAAAAATCGGGACAGGGGGTGGGGGGTAATAGGCACCTATATAAGCAAAAGCCCCAAATATCGGGACTGTCCCTATAAAATCGGGACATCTGGTCACCCTAAGCTCTGTCAGCAGAGGGTTCAGACAAGTGCTGGACACAGAGTGGAATGAGCAGGATCCATGACTCCAGGGCCGGCTCTGGCTTTTTTGCCGCCCCAGGCAAAAAGGCTTCCTGCCGCCCCCCCGGCAGGGGAGGGCGGCGAGCCCCGCTGGGGAGAGCGGAGCCCCGGCGGCCAGAGCGCCGGGGGGAGGGCGGCGAGCCCCGCCGGGGCTCCGCTCTCCCCGGAGGCCAGAGCGCCGGGGGGAGGGTGGCGAGCCCCGCCGGGGGGAGGGTGGCGAGCCCTGCCGGGGCTCTGCTCTCCGCGGCGGCCGGAGGCTGCGCCGGGGGGAGGGCGGAGAGCCCCGCCGGGGCTCCGCTCTCCGCGGCGGCCGGAGGCAGCGCCGGGGGGAGGGCGGCGAGCCCAGTCACGGTCCCGCTCTCGGGCCGGAGTGCTGCGCCGCCCCCCTCCAGGTGCCGCCCCAAGCACCAGCTTGGTGGGCTGGTGCCTGGAGCCGGCCCTGCATGACTCGCTATCCTAAATTGGTTCCTTTCTGGACCAATCAAATCAAAAGGAACCTGTATTCTCTGGCCTGTGTTAGGCAGGAGAGCAGAGCAGATAATCACAATGGTCCCGTCTGGTCTTAAAAGCCATTAATCTGTTTGCATTAGGGATAGATATTCCTCACATTCCTTACATGGAGTCACCCGAGATAAGCAGATTTACGTCTGCTGCCCTCTCCCCAACCTCCAGCCCTGAGACGAGGCTAGTACCTGTGGGGGAGATAGTGGGGGGCAGGGGGAGGGCAGCAGCTTCAGCAGATGGTACTGAGCATGCTCAGTACAAGTCAAGCAGCAACTCTGTGGGAACAGGGCATGTGACACCCCTACACACACACACACACACACATCGTCTCTACTTCAGCCTGATACACCTCTTCCTAGCAACAAAAATCTTGATTGCATGAGAACTGGAGTTGCGAGCCCCCCTCAATAATGTTCCCATTCAGCTCGGTACATGGACTCCGGTACAAACGCCGCAGTGTGCACAGCAACCTTTCCAGACCATTGTCAGCAAGCATTTTGGAGCCTCTTAAAGAGAATTTGGTGTTGACCATGTTTTCAGCCCTTCAGATTCACTTTCTGAAAACTCTCGTGCGGGAAGAATTACCGTCTGAGAGAGTGAGTGCTGGGGTGTAGCTGAGATGTATTGAAATGAAACAGAACTCATTTTGGAGACGTGTGCAGTGGTTAAGCCATCCAATTGGGGAACAGAACGAACACCACGTGACCTAGTATCCAATAACACAGCTCTAATAACAAATTATAAATGTAACCCATCCTTACACAGTGTGGTTCTCTGTCCCCCTTTAGTGGCTGGATCACAGAGATTCATGGGCCATTAATAGCCTGCGTAAGCATGGGTTACATAGATATTGACCACTAGGAAGATCACTCACAGGACGAAATTCACTCCTGTGTACAGAGCAAATACAAGGCCTGTGCACCAGTAGGGCCTCTGCAAGGGGTAAATTTCACCCTCTGTGGGCAGTTCATCAGCACTGCATAAGCGGAAATTTATTGGCATAAAACATTCATCAAACAGCATACCTCAGGCCATTCATAAGCATAAGAAAGGACTAAATTCATTGCATGAAACTGTTGTGTCCCAGCTTTGCCTTGGACCCTTTCATTGTACATTCCACAAACTAAAAAAAGCAACAATTAATGTGACCTGAACAGACAGAGGGAGCTGATGGACACACACAGCTCTCTCCTGTGGTACCTTTAGTGTTCTGGCTGCAAAACTGAAACTAACAAGAAAGTGAGACTTTGCACTGGGGAGGGCGGAGGGTACAGAACCCCCGGAACATTTAAAGGGACGGGACATCATATTCCTCTACCCTATTTTAAAAAACTTTCCAAGCACATATCTAATATCATTTACATGGCTAACATGAAACTCTAAAAGTTGTGAGTGGACTATTGCAGACTCTTAAATTGCAAAGGATTATTCTGCCCTGGAGTGGCAAGTCACTAACTAAACAATTTATAAGTGCAGGCGCACAACTGGCTTTCACACGCTCTTGGGATCATGTGGTGATGCAGTGTCCCAAACAACAGGAACAATCAGTGGTTAGAAATCAACTGGATCTGGTACCAAAGTTTCTACCACCAAGTCATCAAAATTAGGAGTTGTAATGGAAGGAGGCTTGATTGGCTGAACAGAAAGTCCTACTGGAACATCCCTGGACTCTGATACTTGTCGAGTCTGCAACTGGTCCGTATGTCATTTCCATAAAATACCATAATTGTGGTAATATTACCACAAATGAAATAGGTCCTGTGCATTTTACAAGTTCACCAGGTACCTACTTCACTCCACAAGTTGTAGTTACGAGTCCACACTAAGTCTCCAACTCAAAAAAATGATGATGAGTCTCATGTCATCGATCGATTTGCATACCTTGGGATTTGGCTACATGTGAGGCAATATGAGGATGTAGCAGGTCTCAACAGGTACACATCGATAGCTTCAAGAAAAGAGTTGCAGGAGACTTCTGGGTAGTAGCATGTGGTGTGTTCCTGCAGACAAGCATGAAATTGTCCAATTTCTGCTAATGACTCAGAATAGACTTTTAGCTTTTAAGCTTTTAAGGCATGCTTAAATGTTTGTCTAAAGAATTCTACTAGTCTGTTTGTAGCAGGATGATAAGGAGCTGAGCATACGTGCTGAATTCCATTTGAAACTGGGAACCTCTGAAATTCTTCAGAACAGAATTGAGGTCCATTGTTACTCTCCAACTGGAATCGTAAACCCAGTTGGCTAAACAAGGTATGAAGCTGTCCAATGGTCTTGGTAGCTGTAGTAGAAGTCATTCTGAAAACTTCTGGCCATTTTGAATAGATGTCGACTTCAACCCAAAACATATACCCTTCTAAAGGTCCAGCAAAATTCACATTAATAAATTTCCAAGGAGCCTGTGGCCATGACCAGGGTGTAGATGAGCTGGGCCAGGATCATGCTGAAATTGCTTACATGTAATACAGCACTTCGCCTTTCTCTCAATGTCTTTGGCAAGCCCCAGCCATCAGACATGACTCCGGTCTATGGTGTTCATCCATACAATGCCAAAATGGGTGTTGTGAAAAGCTTCCAAAATCTGAGATTGAAGTGATTTCGGAATGATCACTTGCATTCCCCATAAGGTACAACCATCATTCACAGATAATTCACATTGATGGGACATGAGTTGTGTAAACTGGGGATTCTTTTGCTCCAGCACTGTACCCTGTAGTACCATCCCTTTCACAAGAGGAGCACATCATCTTTAGTGGTTTCTTTGTTGATGTCTGAACTAGTGATGAGTAAACTATCCATCAAACTGAGCTAGAACACTTTGCCTGAAGTTTCTTCGGGTGGATGAGAACTTAGGCCTGGCAGCTGCAACAGCCCATCTGCATTGCCATTCTGAGTCCCTTTATGGAACTGAATAGTACGGGAATGAGCTGGAAATAGCAGTGCCCATAGTTGCATACAAGCAGCAGCTAATAGTTTCGGTCCCAAAATTGAAAGTAACAGGGGATGACCCATCAGCACAGTAAAAATGTCTACCAGGCAGGTAAGTGTGGAACTTACAAATTCTGAAGACAGTGCTGAGAACTTCTCTATCTATCTGGGCATAGTTCTTCTCAGGGGTAGTGAGTGTTCATGATGCAAAGGCAATTGGTTTCTCCAGGCCATTAGGAAAAACATGGGAGAGAACTGCACCTACTCCATATGGTGAAGCATCACAAGCCAATTGCAATGGTAGCGAAGCATCAAAATGTATAAGAACTTAGGCTGATGTCAACAGTTTCTCTGTTTCCTTAAACGCACACTCTCACTCGTCAGTCCATTTCCATTTCTGATTTGCCTGTAACAGTCCAAGTAAAGGCACCAATACTGTCTCCCGGTTAGGCAGACATTTTCCATAGTAGTTAAGCGTTCCTAAGAATGAATGTAACTGTGACACATTCTCTGGCTTGAAGAACCACCTTCCTTTTCTCTGGCAATTTCCTTAAGCATGTGGCATCAATTACATGTCCAAGATATTCAATTAAAGGTTTGAAAAACTCACATTTGTCTTGATGTAGTCTCAGCCCATTGTCTTCTAAACACTGCAAGACAGCATCCAAATTTCGAAGATGATCCTCTTGATCCTTTCCTGTAACAAGGATGTCATCCAAATAGCACTGAACCCTGTTCAGTCCCTTCAGAATCTCATTCATGGCTTTTTGGAACAGAGCAGGTGCCGATATGATACCAAGAGGCAACTTGTAGTAACAAAGCAAGACTTTGTGTGTGTTGATTGGGAGATATGTGTGAGATACTGGATCAATCTCCATTTGTAGGTATGCACTGAGCAAATCTAATTTCCTGAAACACTGTCCAGCACTAAGAGTAGCAAACAGTTTTTCAATATGAGGTAGTGAATACTGGTCTGCAGATAAAATTGGATTCAATGTCACTTTGAAATCTCCACACATTCAGACTGAGCCATCCTTCTTGATCACTGGTTTGATGGGTGTAGCCCACTCCCTGTCCGAAACTGGTGACAAGACTCCAATGTTCACTAGACGGTCCAAATCAGCTTCCACCAGAGGCTTCAGAACATAAGGCAGAACTTTGGGCTTGCAATATTTCAGCTGACTGTCAGACTTAACACTGAGCTTCACTGACACATTGCTTATCTGTCCAAGTCCTTTTTCAAAAACTTTGGAGGAGCTGTCCAATATCTCTGGAAGATGTTGAGGTATTTTCATCATCGCCTTGATTTCAGTCCAATTCACCTTCAGCTTCTCAAGCCAAGCTCTGCCAAATAACTGTGGATACTTTCCTTCAATTACATACAGTGGTAAATTGTCCATCTAGCTGAACTTTCACCTTTTCGGACTAACTTTTTTCTAGTATAAATCTTCAAAACTTGAGGTTTCTTCCAGGGAACTTGTGTCCAAGTCTGGTGATAAGTAGATGCAGAAATCAGTGAAACAGCAGCTCCAGTAGCCAAGCTCCATTCTTGTAGGAACTTTTTCAATCAAGGGTATAACCCAGATGCGATCTTTGACTCCAGATTCTGATAATACATGTGATATTAGGGTCTTGGTCAGTGTCACTAGAGCTTTTGTCTTTTTCCACATAATGTATTCCTGACTTCCATCCTTTCTTAGGTTCAGTGTTCATAGATATCTTCTTGGATGTACAGTTACTCTGCATAGCTGGTCGTTAAACTGTGCGACGGGGCATGGCAATGTGTCCTTTCTTCTGGCACTTTCTGAAAATAACCTGACGTACCCAGCAATCCTCAGCGTGTATAGTTTGAGCACAATGGCCACATGGAAATTCCTTACTTTCCCATGGTGTCCTGTCTCCCCAATGCAGCAGGGGAACGTCTCCGTTCACATTAAATTCTAGAGAATCTTTCTCTGTGGTCTCCATTTCAACTGCTTCTTCAACAGCCTTCTTGAATGTAAGCACTGATACAGTCAATAACTTCTTCTAGAGCTGGTTGTTGCATAATCCAGAGACTAAGTGATCATGGAGGACATCCCTGAATGTTTGGCCAAACTGATAATGCTCTGACAACTTCCTTAAGGCAGCAACACACTATGCTACTGGCTCTCCAATTTCCTGATCTAACTGATGAAACCAATATTGTTCTGCTGTCAGCGATGGTGTAGGACAAAAATGTTCCTGCACAGCTACAGTAATTGTGGCATATGTGGCAGTTCCTGGCACAGCTGAAGACAACAGGTCCTGCAGCAGTTCACATGCTTTTTGGACCCATCACTGTCAGCAAGGCTGAAACTTGTTGTCTATCGGGAATGGAGTTGCAAGCTACCAATTGCTCAAAACATTCGAGGTACACCACCCATGATTTGCGGCTGTCGTCAAACTCCCCAACGTTGCCCACAAAAGGTGCCATTTCTCCATTTTCTTGTTGGACTTCACACGTCCTGAACACCTGTTCCACAGGGAAAATCCGCCCTCCCTTTTTTTTTACTATGCACTATCTACGCCTCATCACCCTCTCCTGGTTGTGTGCTTATACGCACCTTTGGCTGTTCTTGGGCTCCCTCTGCTAGCTATAGACCCTCAGTTCAACCTAAGCTGTTTGCCTGCCTGCCTGTCTGCTAGCCCATGGCCAGTCAATATGGCTGCATGCTTGTACTCACTGCTTCTTTGTTTGCACAAGCTCTGAGCAGCAGCCTATTCCTTTATTCTCCTTCCATTTGCCTACTTCCCCCTCTCTAGCTGACTGGTTCACACTGTCCCAGGAGCAAAGAGCTGCCTGTCACTATGTACCTCTAGGGGAACTGAACCCCTTTTTTCAATAGTATTATTTGATTACTGTTCCTTCGTCTTGGTCAGGCAATGGGAGCACTGAATACTGGAGGGATATAAAATCCTCGATGCCAAATGTTGTATTTCTAGAGCCAACAGAGGAGGAGACAGACAGACAGACGCAGAGGGAGCTGATGGACACACACCTGTCTGCTGTGGTGGCTTTATTGTTCTGGCTGGAAAACTGAAACTAACATGAAGGCAAGGCTTTGCACTGGAGATGGGTGGGGAGAGCATAGAGCCCCCGGAACATCGAAAGGGACAGGACATCACAGAAGCCATAGTCTCATGCCGAGAGGTGCTGGTGACTGCTTCAATCACAAACCTCATGGAGAGTGGGTGTGGATGTAGCCTTCAATTCCATAACTGTCAGGATGAGCTAATCAGAGGCCCCCACCTAAGACAAAAGGAGGTTTTGAGCCCACCTACAAGTTTGGACTGAGTGGGCAGAGGGCTTTTGCTAAGTAGTGGGGTGGGGGTAAGGCAGGACACACAGAAATTGAGAGCAGACAAAACAGAGAGTGGGGGCTGAGGCAAAAGGCAAGAAAGCCAAGCAGTAGCCTGTGCTCGCTGTGTGACCCCGGAGAAAGTTAGAGAGAGAGCGTTTGAGTCTGGGGTTGGCTAAAGAGGCCTGGGGCTGTAAGCCAGGAAATTGCTCCTTCGTTCTTAGTTTCTTCTGTGTTCAGAGAAGCAGGACTTCGTACATTCTTTGTAAATAAACAAGCTTGCATCAAAGAAAACACCAGACTCCATCAAATTTCTGATTCCAATTGGAATATCCTCAGCAGGCAAGCAACTCATCCGGTATTAAACTGGACAGTCCTGTTTTTGTCCCCATCCAGTATTCAGACAAAACCAGATGTCTGGTATCAGAAGGGGGACACCATTTTGAGGAACATGCCACTCCATTGCTGCTGCTGCGATCTCACACGCAAGCTGCCTGCTTTTAAAAATGGTGCCTCCCAAATGCATCATGACGTCATATGCACCATTCGTCCAAGGTCACACTGGTGGGGGCAGGGTCAGATGGCAAGAGGAGGCCCACGCCGTTCCTGGAAGTACCAGAACGTCCATTATTCCAGGAATGCATGAGTGGCCACCCTGACGGGTCCCAGAGGTAGCCACTCTCATCAAGCTAGCAGGAGTATAACTGACAGTGTAGCTGCTGGTCACACAGACAGTGGTAGCAATGGCACAGTTTAGCTGTGTCAAGTACAAATGCACCTGAAACCTGTGGGTACATACTCGGCACGACAGCTATCAGCCAGTACACTACTATTTATACTCAGGCTAGCTCTCATCAAGCTAGTACAAGTACGTCTACATGAGCTGGGGAGCGTGCCTCTAGCTCATAGTGTGGACATTGTCGATAAGACCATCTAAAGCTCCAGGATGGACCTCCGCTCCTCTACACTAAGGGTAAAGCTCATCTGTGCAGGATGCAATACTTTCTCAGGAGCCAGTCCAAGACTGTCCAATGAGCTCCCCAAGAACCAAGGACCGTCCCAAATCTCGCCACCTTCTGCTTCTAGTGCGGGGCATGTTTTGTTGGTCTTGCCTTCTCTAGCAAAGATATAGCAAGAGGAATAATTTTTTTAAAAGCAAAACAAACCAAAATCGTCCCAAAACAAAACACTCCATTGCACATACTTCTCCCCTGGGAGAGGCTGAGAGAACAAACAACATGTGACTGACGTGTAGTCATTTAGCTTAATGCACTATTGGAAGGCACTCAGATACTTCGGTGATGAGCGCAGCATAAGAACCTATATAGAATAGAATAGAATAGAGGCATCGTTAGTTATGGAGCAAGACTTTTGTTCCCTCCCCAGACTTTTGTTTCCCTGACTTCTCAGAGGTCTATATACTCCAGTATGTCTTCCACATTTTGTGCACCCCCACCCCCCAGGATATAATATAATCACAAATAATTGTTGTATATGCTGACACAATTTTGCCCCTCCCTAATGTTTCTGAAATTAAGCCAATAGAATAGAATAGAATAGAATAGAGATGGGATCGCACAGGTATGTAAAGTTAAGGATGTGCTGAAGTGCTTTGCTGTACTGGACCATGAGTCTAGTGGTACAAGCTATACTGCAATTAGGAGTGGTGCCAATTAGGCAGGAGAACAATAGACAGTAATAAAACAATGAAATCCAGCATCTGTTTTCTATTTAAGTGGTATAGTAATTTCCAGCTTCTGTGTATGAACACGTGGCATTAACTATGAGCATCACGGTGTCTTCTCATCACCGGTTTGGTTAAGTGGCAGAACTAGTTTGGGACTATTCAAAGCATAATCTAATGTCCCACATTCAAACCAAGCAAACAAACAACTTTTCTTGTTTTAATTTAAAATTGAGCTGCCAGATTTTCAAATGGGAGTGCTGGTGCCTTGATGTAGGCACCTAAATCCATATTCAGACAGCCTGAATTTTAGAGGCACCCTGAACACTTGCCTTTCCCACTGCTTTCAGCACCCTGCAGGAGTCTGCATTTCCCTAACACAGACTTTCCCCTTCCAATCACCCCATTCATCTTCCTCAGCAGCTCAGTGACCCTGGTCACTGGACATCGTCCCTTAGGGGAACTGCAATTGGTTTCACACTCAGGGTACACAGAGCCAGCACAAGGCCTAGGCATTACTGAAGTGCCATCTAGATCCTATTGTGAAGGACTAAGTGGGACTTTAGAGATGCCTCATTCCTGTGCTGGCCCTTTGCATGGGGGTGAAGTGCATCCTCAGCACATCTGGGCAGCGGCGGCTCCAGGCACCAGTGCTTCAAGCGCGTGCCTGGGGCGGGAAGCCGCGGGGGGCAGCCTGCCGGTCCCTGCGAGGGCGGCAGTCAGGCTGCCTTCAGCGGCGCGCCTGCGGGAGGTCCGCCAGTCCCGCGGCTTCGGCGGTAATTTGGCGGCGGGGACGCCGAAGGCGCGGGACTGGCGGACCTCCCGCAGGCATGCCGCTGAATCCGCGTGACCAGCGGACCTCCCACAGACATGCCACCGAAGGCTGCCTGACTGCCGTGCTTGGGGCGGCAAAATACATAGAGCCGCCCCTGCATCTGGGACCAGGTTATTCCATGTCCCGAGTCCAGTGAAGGCCCTAGGAGCTGATCGTGTTCTGCACCTCCCAGGAGGCACTGAGCAGCTTGCAGTATTGGGCCTTTGCTTGCCTTTGATCTCCATCACAGCTGGGCTACAGAGGCTGTCAGTGATGAATTCAAGCATAAACGCCAAGCAACAGACGTAAAACGTCAAACAGATTGATCACGGCTTATTGAGCGTTATCTTTATTTGGCCTCGTTTCTACCCGGGCACTTCAGTTGGCTCTTTGCCAAGGAGGTTATAATTGACCCTCGCCAGTGACGGTGGTGTCTTAGTTACACAGTAACCACAGGGGAACCCTTTAAAAATCGCACCTTGTTGTCTTCAGGTTAAAGGAAACCCAGGTCCAAAGAACTTCTAGGCAAGGCGAGAGCTGAGAGGCACTTCCCGAGACTTCTGCTCACCATGAAGGCTTTCCTGACTGCAGTTCTGTGTCTGTGCACCCTGGCAGCCTTCTCTGACTGTGTCACAGTCCAGGTAAGAGTTTTTTAATTCCTCCTGTAGCCCCAGGTGCAGCACATAGAGCTAAGCAGGATTAGCTTGCAGCAGCAAACTGGAAAGTACCCACACTTCTGACAGTCTATTGTTACTTTAATCTTTAATAATACCCCGAAAGGGCAGGAAGCGATGAGTGTGCAATATGGCTGGTCATACAGGAGGTTGCTACTGATGCGCTAACTTTGACCAGACTGTGTAAGGAATAAATTCCAACATCAGCGGGGCCAGTTGTGTAGTACGTGCCAATTCAGGAACAAAATCCCACCCAACATTTATGTTAAGAAACCCAAATCAACGAATCGAAAAACAAACAAAAGACACCAGAGAACTAACGTGACATTGGCAAGCCACCACCTCATTCGCTTTTCCTGTATTTATATCCCTTCCCACTCCCTGGCCACCCTGCCCATGGGTTATAGCCCTTCTCCACATACTGCGCCTGTCCTTTGCATTTAGGTTGTAAGGTCTTTGAGGCAGGGTCTTTCTCTTACTCTGTTTGTTCAGCAAAATGGAGCTTTGATCTTGATGGACCCTCTTGGTGCTACAATCAATAATACAAATAACGCTTATAACCATAATCATAATCAGTTTCTTCCTCTGCTAGGCAGGTGGCTGTTAGCTTGTCCCCATCTGTCCCCTATAACTGCAGTAACCATTATGCCCCAGGTATTTCAGTACATACATTTCGGTTTAACAGGTCCCTGGGTTTGATTTTAAACTAGTGCCTGAATTTTTTTGGAAATAACTGAGAACGTGGAAAGGTGCAGTGAGCTAAAACTGAGCAGGCAGCCTATGTGTCAGACAAGGAGCAAATCTATTTAGGAAAGAGGTGGGAAGGATAAAGAATTTGGGATTAGAAAAAAAACCATATACAACACACTAACTTAATGACCAATATCACAAAGCCAATATCACAAATAAAGCATAAGGTTTACTCAAAATCAACACTTTCCTGCAGGAAAAGAGGAATTTTGGCTGAATTTTCCATTAGGAAAATCTAAACAAGTGTTTTATTTCTGGTCAATATTAATGTATGTGTCCTCCTGAGCTGCTGCAGTGCCTCATGGGAGATGTAGTTTGGGTGTCTCATGCTCCCATTCTACCTTATAGGCCATGGATAGACTACATTTCCTATGATGCATTATGATGTCTTCCTGTGGCACATTGTGGTGCTTCGTGGAACCACCATGGTTCGATAGCCTTGGTTACATCGGGGTATGTCAGCACTTGCTCACACAAGGGATCTGTGAGGCCTGCTCAGGCTTGTGTGGCCATGGTGTGACTCCTTTGCTCGAGTACCTGTCAACAGGCTATCTCACCCTCCTCAAGGCTGGAGACATCCCCTCAGATGGACAGTAGAAGTGCAGAGGGTGGCTCTCATCCACCTCCCCGATCCTACTCCTTGCTGCTTGGGTCTGTTCGGCAAAGAGAAGCAGGTCCCCGAGGGATGGTCCATAGGAGTCTCCTCTCCCTGATCTCCTCAGGCACCTTCTAAAGGCTGGGGTTATATAAATGTTTACTGTCCCTAGTATAACTAATCTTACACTGGTATATAGCACCTTTCTATCCAAATGATCACAAAGCCACGCAAACACTATGGATGACATTCAGCCATCTGCACAGGGCAGCATACGCCCTATACACCACTGTCATCCCTTAGTTTGAGAGCTTGCTTTCCCTTTGGTCAGGGTAAATGTCACCACAGAGACATGAGAATCACCTCACTTTACACTGAAATGCAACCATCTCTAGGGTGGAATTAAAGCATGCCACAATTCCAGGACCAGAAGGGACTATCGTGATCATCTAGTCTGACCTCCTGTATGACACAGGACACAGAACTGCCCTGAAATAATTCCTGTCCGAACTAGAGCAGACCTATAAGAAAAACATCCAATCTTGACATTAAAATGACCAGTGATGGAGAATCCACAATGACCCTTGGTAAATTGTTCCAATGGCTAATTACCCTCACTGTTAAAAATGTATGTCTTATTTCCAGTCTCAATTTGTCTAGCTTCAACATCCAGCCAGTGGATTGTGTCAGACCTTTCTCGGATAGATTGACGAGCCCATTGTTGAATAGTTGTTCCCCATATAGATATGGATAGACTAGGATCAAGTCACCCCTTAACCTTCTCTATGTTAAAACTAAATAAATGGAGCCCCTTGAGTCTATTACAAAACGCAGGTTTTCCAACCCTTTAATCATTCTCATGGCCCTTCTCTGAACCCTCTCCAATGTATCAACAGCCCTTTTATAGACCTCCACAATAAGGGAGAGACATAATATAAACATAAAAAATAGACAGATAGACAGATTAGATAGAGATGATATACAGTTGTCAAGGTTGAAATATAGGCTGCAGGGGGAAAGAGTGCTTTGAAATGCTTCTCACTGAAAGATGCTCTATGTACACGTAAGTCAGTATTGTTATCTCCAGAAAAAGTAAAAGTAAAATGTGTTTATTCAGTGTGCAGGAGAGACTCAACCAGTAGAGCAATACCAGTAATAAGCTGCCATAACTCTGCACCGTTTTTAATGCTTTGCAAACAGCAGCCAGGAAGTGAAGGGAAACTATTGTAAATAAATGGCAGCAGGTGGCAATCCTGAACCTGGCTTCTCCTAACACAACGATGATAACCTGTAAAGTTCAGGCTACATCAGGGGAGAACACAGGTCAATTAATTAGAAAACGGGGTCTGAGGGCCAGGAGATGCTAATGCCAGCTGCTTTGCTGACTCACTCTGCAATCACTGGCCTTGTGCTTCATTCAGCGGAGCTGAAATCGCCGCGTGAAGAGCCTGCGCGTCTCTGGAAGCTGGAAGTGCTGGGGATGTGGGTGGGACGGCGGCCAAGGCAAGTGGAGGAGAATGCTGGAAAGGTGTGTGCGGCATTGGAGGAACGCTGGGAAGTTGACCAATGCAGTCAATGGGAGAATATCACCATGTTTTCTGTCCCACATCACCTGAGCAAATACCCAGTACTGTCACGGATGTCGTCTCCTTCTGTGCACAAAGGAATTTCCATAACAGAAGAACGCAAGGTTCCATCTCATCTCGTAGCCTGAACTTAGCAGTGCCCAGTGCCAGCTGGTTCAAAGACAGATATAAAGTTTAGTTCTCCAGCATGCACCAGTGTTTATCCAACTGCCCTTGAACAGTCAAGGATTTCTGTAGCTTGGGGTGTAAAATCCAGGGAATGGACCAAATTGTGGAGTTACTTGTGATTTACACCAGTGTAACAGAGAGTAATTTGGCCCCATCAGGGACTAGATTCTGCCACCATTGTTCCTGCTGAGTAGTGTCACATTCCGTGAGTATCCCACTGAAAATAAAGGATCTATTTGTGTATTAAGGTACTGCTCAATGGGAGTAAAGGTGGCTGTACGGAGACTTATGTTGGGATCTGGACTAATGCGTGGGCTTCTACTAAGGTAGCCTTCTTGGAAGAAAGACTTAATCCATATATAAGGCTCTAGGACTCTCAAACTGCTGTAGACTGAAGATGGACAGAGTGAGTTTCAATGTGTCTCTCTTTTTGGCAGGTGGGAGAGTTCTCATTCCCCCTGGAGTCTGTGAAGAAGCTGAAAGACCTCATAGACAGTTCCGTGACCAGGAAACCTCATGTGCTCAGCATCAGATCCGCCCCTTTGTGTGCCAACCCTGACATTCCCAAGGAGTTCCTGAACCTCTGTGCCACACCAGACGCTGACCAGATATTTGAGGATCTAAGTAGGTGTTTACTGTTGGTACCCCAGAAGCCAGCCATGTTCAGTAGGGAAAAATCCTGCCCTAAGCATCCCACAGCCCCGCTCTGCCTTTCCGCTCTCAGCACACTCTACTCCCCCCACCCACGCCCCAACGCTCTAGGACCCTGTGGGGTTTGATTTCCCATCTCGCTCTCTGTCCTGGGTGGGGAGGATTTTCTCCCTGGAGAAATTCAGTGTTGACCAGCTCTATGCAGCTCTTTCACTTCCTTCCCCGTGTGATTCATGTACATTCCCTCAGAGACTCTGTCACCCTCCAAGAGGCCTGTGGCCCACCCCTCAGAGGAAAGGGGCTCTCCCCGTTCGGCTGTGAAGTGTGACCGGTGCGGACTGACCAGGCACCATGGCTGGGAAGGGTCTGTGGCACTGTCAGCAGCTGGAGTGCCCCTGGCATTAGAGGAAAGGGAGCAGCCAGCCCTAACCTTATCTGTTGTCTTTGATTTTAGAACCCATCGCGAGATCCCCCGAGCTTTGTGAGATTTGTGCTTTTGCTGCATGTGCCGGCTGTTGAAGAGAGGCATTACAGCAGCACTGCTCCAGCTCCCTCCATTGCCCTTCAACCTCTGCTTTCTGCTGACCTGAGAAGACAAGATACGGACACTATGACTCCCTCCATCTTCTCGACACCTCTCCCTCATGCCAGCTTCAGTACTGCCAGCACTGAACATTGAAAATCATCAGCCAGACCCCACCCCACAAATAAAAAATAATAAATCTGGAGGGTTTTTTTTATTTGTCTTCTAGTTTCTGAGCCTTTAGGGAACACTCCGGTTATGTTTTAGACATTTTCTCCTCTACTATGAGGGATGGAAACTTAAGTTCGTGTTTTGAATGATAGATTCTCATATAATCACTTGACTCCAGGAGCTGGTGCTTTAAAAATACACCAAATATCACAAAATGCACAATAAATTCACAAGAGTTGGCAACACTGCTAAACCACACAAGAGCCAGCAGCATGGTATTCATTCTTATCTGTCCACCAGATAAGCTCTCCAAGCCATAAACCCATCATTTTTTGATTAGGGAACAGGCAAATCACAAATTTTCCTCAAACATACACTTCAAACCTTCATCTGTTTTGAGATTTTAATTTGAAATTAAACCTTCATTGAGCATTGAAAAATCTTTGGATGAGGATTTTTTAATTCCAATTTTAGGCCAAGACCGGGAATAGAACCATAAGGGCCAAAAATAAACATCACAATAAAAACTGTCCTCACGAAATCCCCAGTCCAGAAATCTCATTAGAACCCGATTCTGCAAGATTTTCAGGGTCAGGGCCTGATCCTGCAGGCTATATCCCCATACCTGGTCACAATTAATTTTCCATGCCAATGTTTCCTTCTGAGCACAGGTGAGCAAATAATTGAGTTTTTGGTTTAGTGGCTGAACCCAAAAATCTGGTACGGGTTAACCTGAAACAGATTTTGTCTGTTTGTTTTGTTTTTTCTCACTGAAAGGAAAAACCAAAAAAGGAAATGTTGTTGCACGTCAAACTAAATATTTTTTATTCAACCCAAAACAATTTTTTCTATGTTTTCATTTAGTTTGCAAGTGATTTTTACCTTTTCTTTTTAAAAACAAATCTAACTACATTTAGAAATAAAATGGTGGAATCTCCATCCTTTGAGGTTTTTAAGGCCCAGCTTGACAAAGCCCTGGCTGGGATGATTTAGTTGGTGTTGGTCCTGCTTTGAGCAGGGGGTTGGACTAGATACCTCCTGAGGTCCCTTCCAACCCTAATCTTCTATGAAAACATTGTTTCAAAATACAAAGAATGTTTCATTTAAAAAATGTTGAGATGAAACATTTTGACTTTGGGGAAATTTTTTTCCATTTTTTTTTCAGCTGAAACTGTCTCCTGAATTTGACCCAAATTCACAATTAGGTTTGGTGGACCCAAAACTGCATTTTTCGGTGAATAAACTATTCATCTGAAAAATTTCACCCAGCTCAACTTCTGAGTCAGGACCAGCCAGTCAGAACAAAATAGAATAGTACCATGGCAGTAACTGCTCCTCCATGCTGAAGACAGACACACGCATCAGTAGTTAAGCAGAATGAATAGAAAAAGCATTACACATTTTTCAATTAAATACCCCAATGGGCAGGTGCCTACATCATCTCTGGCCCCCTAGGGGGCTGCATCAGTCGAGAGCATGAAGACTGAATGAACCCGGAGAGGGAACGGCTCTCTCCCTGCAGAAGCGCTTCCTCCAGCTCAGGCTTTGTGGAAGATTAGCAGAGCAGTGTGTGGGGCAAGCGTGAACTGACATCGCCCAGGCTAGGCATGTCTTGTGGAGAGATGATTTCAGCCTCCTATCTAGGTCTGTTTGTCCAGCAACTTCACCAGCACTGGATTCAGCGTACCAAAAAAATACAATGACATTAATTGACAAGGGGCTGAGGGTCAGGATTGTCCCCTTGTGGAGAAACATGGCCTGTGGCCAGCATAAATGGCTCCATGTCTAGTTGGCAGCCAGTATCAAGCGGAGTGCCCTAAGGGTCAGTCCTGGGGCCGGTTTTGTTCAATATCTTCATTAATGATCTGGAGGATGGCGTGGACTGCACTCTCAGCAAGTTTGCAGATGACACTAAACTGGGAGGAGTGGTAGATACGCTGGAGGGTAGGGATAGGATTCAGAGGGACCTAGACAAATTAGAGGATTGGGACAAAAGAAATATGATGAGGTTCAACAAGGACAAGTGCAGAGTCCTGCACTTAGGACGGAAGAATCCCATGCACTGCTACAAACTAGGGACCGAATGGCTAGGAAGCAGTTCTGCAGAAAAGGACCTAGGGGTTACAGTGGACGAGAAGCTGGATATGAGTCAACAGTGTACCCTTGTTGCCAAGAAGGCTAACGGCATTTTGGGCTGTATAAGTAGGGGCATTGCCAGCAGATCGAGGGATGTGATCATTCCCCTCTATTCAACATTGGTGAGGCCTCATCTGGAGTACTGTGTCCAGTTTTGGGCCCCACACTACAAGAAGGATGTGGAAAAATTGGAAAGAGTCCAGCGGCGGGCAACAAAAATGATTAAGGGGCTGGAGCACATGACTTATGAGGAGAGCTGAGGGAACTGGGATTGTTTAGTCTGCAGAAGAGAAGAATGAGGGGGGATTTGATAGCTGCTTTCAACTACCTGAAAGGGGGTTCCAAAGAGGATGGATCTAGACTGTTCTCAGTGGTACCAGATGACAGAACAAGGAGTAATGGTCTCAAGTTGCAGTGGGGGAGGTTTAGGTTGGATATTAGGAAAAACTTTTTCCCTAGGAGGGTGGTGAAGCACTGGAATGGGTTACTTAGGGAGGTGGTGGAATCTCCTTCCTTAGAGGTTTTTAAGGTCAGGCTTGACAAAGCCCTGGCTGGGATGATTTAGTTGGGAATTGGTCCTGCTTTGAGCAGGGGGTTGGACTAGATGACCTCCTGAGGTCCCTTCCAACCCTGATATTCTATGATTCTATGCTGTATTTCTTTTCTCTGCCTCTTTGCATTGTGTGAGAACTATGCCAATAATGTCAGTTGTCTTTCTTCAGCTGACTGGCAGGTTCCACCCAAGGGGAGTTCTAGGCAATTAGTCTCTGCCATACACTCAGGATCCTTTCACCAGTCCACAAGTTCTGCAATCTGCTTTGCCTTTGGCTCCAAGAGATCCTGAGTATGCTGGCACAGGTCTATGCTTGCAGGGGGGTTGGGGGGAAGTCTGTGACAAAGAGGCCCATCTGTGATTCACTATTCTGGGTCACCAGCACTTGTCAGGCCTGACACATTCACTACACCTAATGCACTGTTGTCATAATCTGTATCTAAAAGGTATCATATAAGCTACCATTGGAAAAATAACAACTCATTGATCATTAACAGTTTTACATAGTGTATGTACCAGCTGTGTACAAAGAGTTATGAATATATGCTAAAATTATGTACTTAAAATGCATTTGCAAGTAATGCATAATCCCGGTTTTCATTAAACAAAGGCAGGTGCATTTGCTTGTCGTCAGGCACAGACAATGAAGGCACATTTACATAAAAGACAAACAAAGCCATCAACCTAGCAAGGGAGCTAGCCTCTTGCGGAGGTCTGAATCTCAAATGTTAAGTAATTGAATCAACTGATTGAATAGAATATTACAGTATTATAAAAGTGTATCAGGTAAGGCCTTTTCCGAAAGCTAACATCACACTTGTGATTAATATCATACTGCAATGTCTGTATTAACACCATAGGAGAAAATATGGACACTCAGTGATATTATGCTTTAAAGTCTGTGACCAAACACAGGGAGAAACAGGTTTTGTCCAAGACAGAAGGGAAGGCAGCTAGCTACCTGTCTCGAAGGAAATTAAGCAAGGTGTGACCAAAAACAATGAAAGCCCAATTTACATATGAATCAGCAGGGGAATGAGTCCACAGGAAGGGGAGAACAGCATGAGGTCATCCTGAATCTGAGGACAAAACAGTGAGTTTGGGAAGACAGAAGGAAAGAGAAGAAGCCATCTTGCCATCCATCACTAGACACACAAGGGCCAGAGCTCTTGCAAGCTGAGAAAGACGGGTCCTTCAACCAAAGGGGTTGAAGTCTCTGGGAATGGAAGAATTGTGAGTAAACTACTTTGAACAAAGATTGAAAATTGCTGAAATTAGGTCTTAGCCATTAAAAAGCATATTTTTACATTTATTTGCTTGTAACCATCTCTACCTTTATTTCTTTTACATAGCATAAAAGAGAAGGTCCTCTCCTGGGAAAGTAACAAGAAACAAAGGGTAGGAATAAATGATCATCTTTCACGATGGAGAGAGGTAAATGGTGGGGTCCCACAAAGATCTGAATTGGGCCAGTGTCATTCAGTATCTTCATCAACAATCAGGAAAAGGGGGTGAACAGAGAGATGGCAAAGTTTGCAGACAATACAAAATCACTCAAGATAGTGTGACAGACCCAGACCAGTGGGGTACAGGAGTCTGGTAGAGGGCAAATATACTGGTCACTGGATGAGTAGTTTTCTGTTCCCTGAGTGACCAGAGCAGGGGCTGCACTAGAGTAATCAGGATCCTGCTAGAACCAGTTAAGGCAGGCAGGCTAATTAGGACACCTGGAGCCAATTAAGAAGAAGCTTCTAGAATCAATTAAGGCAGGCTAATCAGGGCACCTGGGTTTTAAAAAGGAGCTCACTTCAGTTTGTGGTGGGAGTGTGGGGAGCTGGGAGCAAGAGGTGCAAGGAGCTGAGAGGGAGAGGGAGAGCTGCTGGAGGCCTGAGGAGCACAAGCGTTATCAGACACCAGGAGGAAGCTCCTGTGGTGAGAATAAGGAAAGTATTAGGAGGAGGCCATGGGGAAGTAGCCCAGGGAGTTGTAGCTGTCATGCAGCTGTTACAGGAGGCACTATAGACAGCTGCAGTCCACAGGGCCCTGGGCTGGAACCCGGAGTAGAGGGCGGGCCCGGGTTCCCCCCAAACCTCCCAATTGACCTGGACTGTGGGTTCTTCCAGAGGGGAAGGTCTCTGGGCTGTTCCCCAACCCACATGGTGAATCTCTGAGGCAAGAAAATCCGCCAATAAGCGCAGGACCCACCAAGATAGAGGAGGAACTTTGTCACAATAGTTAAGCTGACTGTGAAGAGTTACAAAGGAATCTCACAAAACTGGGTGACTGGGCAAAAAAAATTACAGATGAAATGTAATGTTGATAAGTGCAAAGTAATGCACATTGGGAGACATAATGCCAACTATACATACAAAATGATGGGGTCTATATTAGTTGTTACCACTCAAGAAAGAGATCTTAGTGTCATCATGGATAGTTTTCTGAAAACATTTGCTCAGTGTACGGTGGCAATCAAAAAAGCTGGAGAGGAGGCAACTGGATGATCAGCGTTGTGTCCTTCTGATGTCCGGGAGGGACCAAGAAGCGAATGTTTGTGTTTGTCTGCACACAAAAGCAACAATTCTCTGTTATCTTTCTTAGTGAAGTTAAGGCAGTTTGGAGTTTTCACATGACTTAGCATGTAAGGGTAAACACGGGCTCCCCCATCACCTTTAGCTTGAGAGGAGTCATGGACCAGTGCTTAGCACTCTAGCCTGGGCTGTAGGATAGCTGGGTTCAATTCCAGCTCTGCCCCAAACAGCCTGTATGACCCAAGGAAAGTTACCTTTGTGCCTCAGTTTCCCATCAGAAAAGCTGTTTCTGGATAGTGCTTCCCTGCCATGCAGTGGGGCTGATGCTCAGATACTGCAGTGATGGGGGCCACATAAGAACCTTACATAGAACTGCTAATTCATTTGAAAACTACAAACTGCCTTGTTTTCACTACGATTTCACCTTTCTTCCTAGTGGGGATTCACCCTCACTATTGACTCTCAGCATTTGAGAACCTGGAGCAGACAGAGCAATAAATGATTGTGTAACGCATGCTCATGCAAACTTGAATGTCATGTGCAGTAGCATATAAACATAGTCAGAAGCCTTCCCACACATACTTTCCACAAATAAACACCACCACATCCTCTCCCTTCAAAACTATTACAACATTGCAGTCTGCTCCTCTGGCCTCCTGCCATCACATCCACAGGCTCTTTCGCCTTCCAACAAAACAATCCAGCCTGTGGCCTAAATTCTATTTTCCATCTTTGTCCTGGATGTTTATGACCCCACCAAAGACCTCTCTCCAAACCCAGGTTCAAACCCCTGACTCAGATAGGAATGGCAACAATATCATTTTGCATTTATTCAGGAAGCCAGAGATGTCTTTTCCAGATGCATTATTTACATCATTTCAAGCAATCGTCTTGAATTCATTCAGCTGCAAGTGATACCCTTCTCCAACCTAAATCTTAGTTACCTTTTCTCCCCCAGAACCTCAACATACCCTGGTTTCAGGCTGACCTTGTGTTATTCCCAAATCCCACCTGCCCAAAGCCAGCAAGTATTGGAAATCTAATAGGAAAGTAAAGATTTGACAGATTTCCCTTCAAAATTCCAGACCAAATAAGCTTCTAAATTCCTACTTATCCAAACCACGACTACCCCCGGTTCCAGACCACCCACATGTTACCCATTGCTAACCAGGATAGGGTGCGAATGACCAGTAGCATAGAGATGTCACAGAAAGAAATTCACATTTGGATTCACACATCTGGAGGCAAAACCAGAGTCATGAAAGATTTAGTGAAGGAGGAAACTGAAACCTAATGTGGATGCCTGGGAATACAGGAAGTGCTTGGATCTACCCTCAACTACTCAGCAAATAATAAAGACATCAATATCCAAGGAAAGTTGGGTTTTATTTTCCTTGCAAACAAATTAAGGTACCTTGATTTGCCTAATTCCAAACATTGTGAGATAGACACTAAACTAGAATCTGTGCTTTGCAAGGCATGTTCACTATAGCCAGACTTTGATATTAGACCTCCTACAAAATGCCAGCGGTTGACTATAATGTTAGTTACAGTAGAAACATTACAGTTACTGTGTGCATGAATAAGTGTCAATTTGCTAGTATGAATTTGTAACCAATGTACCACTTACCCAGAAAGAATATTCACTGACAAGTAAGAATGTCCAGACTATTGTGTGATTCAGCATTTTTATTTATTTACTTATTTTTAACTATAATGTTTCTTTACATCTTTTTCTGTAAGTGGGAAATAACTCGCTGATATACAGAATGTGGTAAGTGAACGAGACTTTCTTTTTAGCCACACTAACCTGAACAAAACACAGCGATTAGTTTTACAATTAGAAAATGCAACTATTAATATGTACAGAAGAACAGGCATAACTCCATTACAATGCACAGGAGCTGCTTATCTCAAAACTACTGCGGTTAAAAATTACGGTGATAAAAACAAAACTGGGTGACAACTGAAAGGATGTGTATTGTACTCTGTAAATGCAGAAATATTGTGTTTTCTCGTGCATATTTCTATTGCAATTACACCACAAGACCTGGATTGTGTGAAATATTCAAGTGTACCTGCTTGTTGCAGTAGTGGGAGGTAAATGCACAAGTATTACTACAGTGTTATTACTAAGAAGTCAGTGAAGGTGTAGCAGAAGAGCTGCAAACTCAAACTAAAAAACTCAGTCTAAGGTTCACAGATTTCAAATGGCAGAAAATATTCCTATCCCTAGATGAAATTACATAGTTTTATTATAAACACATCCACATCATAAGGGTGCACATACATGTAACACCCAGGAAGACATATGCACACAGCCATCACAATCTCATGCACAAATCCTTCACTACACGTACATAACGTAAGCATTAAAGAAATGCAAAGATAGGAGTGGTGTGAGGAGCCTAGCAATTAACCATCAGCCTGTGCAGAACCCCACCAGATATAGAAAGGTCTCCCTTGAGTAGCCTCTTGCATCAATAGATAAACAGATCCCACAAAGAAAGGGAATTGTCCTGGAGTCCTGGATTCCCATAGCCCAAACCCAGGAACAATGAGAGCGGCTTGCCTCTAAGCTCTGGGGCCAAGCACTGCCAAGCCAAGAAAGAAACAGCTGATGCTGATGAAAGGAGCTAGCCCCCTTGCAGGTGGTAGATCGTTAGTGTTCTGCAGCACAGCACCTGTGCAAACGAACTTATCATTGCTGGGGTGAGGTCACAGGGTCCTTCTGGTAAAAATTCTTGGGGAAAAAAGTATTGGGAGGTGGGGTGGGGGAGGCTTGCAGACGGCAGCAGGGCAGATGGTTAGTTCAGATTGATCAGCAACATTAAGACAACTAAATGGACACTGAACCAATCCTGTCATTAGCCCCACCTCCCACTATTAAACTGGATTGTGCCTGTGCTAACCCCATCCCACGGCACACGGGTTGTGCCGATAGAATTTTCTCTGCGCTACCTGATCTACTAGTGCAGGTGGAGACAATCACACAGGTGGATTTAGACCTCACAAGGTTTTTACAGGAGATGCTACAATTCCCCAAACCTCCCACCTATCCTAACAAAGCTTTTTGGAAAGTGAAGCAGTGACCCTGGCGTGGGTATTGGGAGGGGATCTTGTTTGTGTTTCTCAGGGCTAGTCTACACTAGAAGCACTACACTGGCACAGTTGCACCGCATCTGGTGAAGAGCTCTCCCATCAGCACAATAAATCCACTCCGCGAGAGGCGGTCGCTATGTCAGCGGGAGAAGCTCTCCCACCGCTTTAGTCAGTGTAACTTACGTCGCTCAGGGGGTGGCTTATTCACAACCCTGAGCCACATAAGTTATACCAAAGTAGGTGGTAGCAGAGACCTGGCCTAAGACAGACTAGCTTTGCCAATGCAAACGATGCTGCAGGATAAATGCAGAGATTGCAGGGCTTGGCTGGCCCCATATACATGGTTTCATCCTTCCTCAGCGACAACCTGCGCAGGCTGCATTGGCGCAGATTTCACATATATCCATGTCTTGGACAGCTAAGTCTGTTCAGGAAGAAAAGAGAGTATTTCAGTGATACTGTCAGGGCATTTCTGTAGGGGAATTGAGCAAGCGCATCAGGGGACATGGAGACTCCTTCTCACTGCTGCTTTGGGAGCTTTAATAGTCACCCGAACAAAATAACAAGGAAAAATGCACCTTGTAAAGTCTTAGCTGAAGAATGACATCTTTTACCAATGCACTGGGGGGAAATAGTGCACAGGAAATAGGTATTCAGTGACTGAACCAGGAACACTCAGTAGCACAGAACTGTGCTGTTCAGAACCTAGATTCATCGATTCATCAAGTTTAAAGCCAGAAGGGACTATAAGATCATCTAGCCTGACCTCCTGGATATCCCAGGCCATTAAATTTCACCCACTTACCCCTGTATTGAGCCCACTAATTTGTGTTTCACTAAAGCATCTTCCAGAAAAACCTCCAGACTCAATTTGAAGCCATCAAGAGATGGAGAATCTACCACCTCCCTTGGTACTTTGTTCCTGTGGTTAATCACCCCTGATGTTAAACATTTTGCCTTATTTCTAATTTGAACGTATCTGTTTTTAGCTTCCAGCCTTCAGTTCTCGTTCTGCCTTTCTCTGCTAGACGAAAGAGCCCTTTAGTACCTGGCGCTTGCGTTAACAGCTAGATTGTTTTCACATGTCAGAGTCTGGATTTGGTGACATTCAGGGTACACATCTTTCCTTTGGACTGAGGGAATCTGGATGGTGCTTATCTGGGAAGGGCCACTTACAGCTGTCTTGATCTAGTGAGTTGTAGTGTTTGATGTTTTTTTTTCTGCAATGCTCAGAGAGCAAATAAAATTCAATGACAGACACCGTTATAGGGTTTCATGCAGGAATCACTGGGCGAATTTTCTGTCCTGGGCTATGCAGGAGGTCAGACTTGATCAGAGGTGCCCAACCTACAGCCTGTAGGCTGTACACGCCCACCGGAGCATTTCATAAGGCCTGCAGCCCGTTTCAACACAATATACTAACAGCCGATTCATTGGCGTTTTGTTGTCATGTTGACATCGTTTTCGTTTACACAAGTGTGTAAATAGATTGGTTCTAATTGTACAGGATTGTCTATCTAAATACATATGAAACAAGATGAACGTAAAATAGAAATCAGTAGAGGTGACTTTAAATCTTATTAATAATCTATAGAATCTGCTTGGCCCACACAAGGGTGTGCTTAGGTTTACGTGGCCCTCCCGTGTAATAAGGTTGGGCACCACTGGACTAGATCATCACAATGGGCCCTTCTGGCTTTAAACTCAGCTAAGTTGTAGCAAGAACAATTAGTCCAGGGGAGCTATCCCATAGTCGCTTCAGCTTGACCCAGGTAACTCCTGCATCAGCAGGTGTCATACAGAAATCTCGGTGCTAGCTAGCGGCGACCTCAGCAACTACTGCAGTCGCTACAGGGAATTTTGTCTGCCTGCCTGCCGCGGAAAGCTCATGGATACACCAGCCCTAGCTATTTATCAACTGCTCTAGCAGCAGGCTGCGAGTATAGGGGGAATAGTGCAGTTCTGGGGCTGCCTCTCTCGAACATTTGAGATTGAAGGGTCCCAGCTACAGGGGCAACATGGGACGCTTGCGAGTAAACACTACGTACTCAGCCTGTTAAAAATGATGGGTGCATCTTCCCTTTGACATACGGGCTGAAATTCTTTGGGCAGCTCCGGGTTTGCACACACAGAAATGGAACTGGTCCTAGCCATCATCCGGGGACTGGCTCTGGCATCTGCATCCAAGAATTCCTTCAGCTTCTTCACAGCCTCTAGCGGGAATGAGAATTCCCCCTCCTATTTAGAGAGAACCAAAGCAATATGTCAGGCAAGGAGTCATTACGCAGATCCCTCTCGCTTCACCAGAAGCCAGTGACGCCAAACACGGGCACAAGGTTACATTCCAGGGGAAAAGGATGGTGCTCACTGTTGGGCCATTTTGGAACTGCGGGGGGGGGGGGGGGGGGGCTGTTAGATTAGCACTCACTGTGGACCGATTGTCAGTTCTTCAGTACAGAGACCTTTGAGGTCACCTCACCATGTGACCAGGCTGACCAATCAACTAGACAGAGGCTTTTCTACCCATCATACTGAACAGCAGCAGCTGCATGCCTATTGCACTTATCCCTGGCAGACCCTCCAGCTAAAAGTCTCATCTGCACTGGAGGGTGCATAGAGAATGAAGAATGTAACCACTCCATGAGGAGGATCCCTGTCCTTTGCTATGGTCCAAAAAGCGTGGTGCATATTTATGTAAAAGCTGGCCCAGCCCCGTGGTGGTGACTACTGTTTCTACTGGGCTTGGGGCCAGCATCAGACGATGCTCAACAGATAGGCAACACTGCGTATTTGCAGTCCAACAGGAGAGGGTTGGGTGTGTAAGCGGGAATAGACTAGGTGGAGTAGCAGGGCTTGTCGGAGCAGAGCTTGACTCAAGCCCCCTTCCTTTCCCACCAGACAGAATGTCTGTTCCTGGTCTCCGCAGCTGCCAGATTTTATAATGGAAGTTGCAAATGATTTCTGTTTACATTCCACAGACGCCACACGCCTCACAAAGCATCTTTGATGCATCTCTGCAATGTGCCATCGAGATCTGTGCCATATGGCAGGTACTTTGTTTACCCTACACAGCCCTTAAAAGCACATTGCAAAGTCACATGGATGTCAGTCACCATCTTGCCGAAGATGCTTTGTTGGTCATGTGGTTTCTAGGACATATGGAATGAAAGCAGGCAGAGGGATTTCACAGACCAACAGTCTTGGTGGGGTTTTTGCCTTGAGAAATCAGTTTGAACCTGGGGAAGCTGACCTGGCCCAAGTGAAAGGGCTAGAATCCTGTTCACAAGTGAATTGCACGAGCATTCTGGTCTCACGAGTGGCAGGGTGAAGCCAAGCTCAATGAATATCAACACAGGGCTTAAAAAATACAAACGTACTTAACATTCTGTACAGCCCTGGGTAACAGCCCTTCCCACGGAGCTGGGCTCAAAGTGCAAGGAGCTGGATGCTTAGAGCTGAGCGTCCTACACCCATGCGTGAGTGCGTGCGTGTGTGCACGTGGCCACTCTTGGAAAGACATTTGGTGTGTTACTGGCGGTAGAATAAGGAAAGAGAACCAGGGGCAAACAGCACATTAAAGATACTAGAAAAGGCAACAACAGTTTTTCCAGTTAGATGTGGCTTTAGGGTGTACAAAAAAAGCCATTGCTGTAGCCGCAAGGCAGATGGGAAGTTGGAGATTTTTTTCCTTTCAGAGAAAAGCATCTGTTCCCACCCACAGTCCTTGAGCTTGGGAGAAAAGGAAGAAGTGACCTCACAATCAGCAGCCCCCTGCCCCAGAAGGGGAAATGAAGAGAAAGCAAAGCTGAGATACTGTAGAACAGTTCCTGGCAAACCTGCCCTACCCGCAGAGACTTGATGAACAGCCGACGATACTACACACCTTGGCATTCCGGTGAAGTTAGTGAAACGGCAATGAAATTCAGTGAGCACAGGCTCCTGCGGGGGTCTGAGCACAGACAGAATTCTTTCTCTCTCTCGCACACACACCCAGCCCCCTTTGGGTCACATTTGCAAAATACAGCCCAACAGCTTTCCGTTGTTCCCAAAGGCCCCAAGAGTGGGTGCTGAGCACTTTTGAGAATCTGGCCTTATTTACCATCCCCCTTTTGACTGAATAGCCTTTAGGTCCATTTTTTATTCCCTACGTGACATTTCTGCAGGCTCCGTCACATAAATTAGTTAAATAAATATACCTATCTCATAGAACTGGAAGGGACCCCGAAAGGTCATTGAGTCCAGCCCCCTGCCTTCACTAGCAGGACCAAGTACTGATTTTGCCCCAGATCCCTAAGTGGCCCCCTCAAGGATTGAACTCACAACCCTGGGTTTAGCAGGCTAATGCTCGAACCACATCCCTCCCCCCTAGTTAATTACTTGCAGGGGGAACTTCTGCCCAGAAGCAGATTAGCCAGGTGGGCCAGAAATAATTTAGCCCCTTCTGTGAAATAGGAGATGTCCCTAATCACTATGTCTGGAGGTGCTGGCAGCCATCGGGCATACACTTGGCACTTATAGTCCAGAACATCTCTCATTGGAGGAGTTCAAAGCATTTCTGCAAACGATCAAGGCTCACAAACCTCAGAGGTAATTATAAATACAAACCCCATTATACGGCTAGATAAATAGAGGCACACAGCAATGAAGTTACACACCTTGCCAGTGGCAAGGTGAGGATTAGAACCCATGAGGCCACTTTATAATCACCTGTTCTAACCATGCTCCCTTGCATCACAGTCACACCTTGTTGAATCTATAATAATAAAAGGACAGAGGTCTGAGAGCCCGTGATCTCACCTGGACATGGACAGGCTGGGAGCTGTGCACCAGTATCAGAAGCATAACAGTTACTGGGAAAGTGACGCCTTTCATGGCACCTGCAGGTACTACTCCCTTTCCTTCTCAGGCTAAGTCTTCTGTCTTGATTTGAGTGCTTCGTTCTCCTTTTCCCGTGTCTCTCTGGCGCTTCTCTCTCTCCGCTGTGCTCCTTTGGATTCTGAGTACTCAGTTCCTCTAGCAGGCAGGCCTGTTCCTTCCCAAAGGGAAGGGAAGCTTTATAAGGCCTTCACATACCATTGACTTGGTCATTCATTAATCCAACCATTGACTGAGCAAATTTATTGCCATTTAATAAACACTGAAAGGACTAATAGTTAACTGCTTATCAACAGAGCAGGCCAGCCCCACCCTTGCAGGTCCCAATGTTTATGAGTCTCTTCAGGCCTGGGAAAGTGGCTATAACACAAGGAACCATAAAATTCCAGCCCTTACGTGCCTAATCCCACGCACTATCTGAAACCATGTCCCCCCATGTGGTGTGTCCTTAATTTCCCGGCCAGCTCATGTGTCCATAGTGTTCTGAGAATGAAAGAGGATTGGAAAGAGATAAGAGGCATTTGGCCCCTTGAAGCAACTGCTGGTCACTCGGCTCCCTCTTGGAACTCCAATGAGTAAGGAACGCAGTGAGGGATCTGGGGGAGTTGAATGTGCTCAGGACGCGAGGTATCTGCAGTGCGTGGATCTGTGAGTTTCTCTCACTGCTGCTCTTTGAAGCACCTTACTAGAGTGCTCCTATATGCATGGTACAGCCTAGCCCCAGAGCAGCTCCCAGCCAGGGTCCTTAACAATGACACGGTCCTGGCAAGACTCCGTCCAACCTGTAGCCAGCCAGCAGGATCTCCGGCTGCAGACAGACAACCCACACGATCCCCACAAAGTGAGCAACCCCATCAGGAACCTGCACCCGGTTCCTGTTGGGAGAGAGATCACCCTGGGCTCTTCCTGAAATGAAAGGTAAAGTCCCCTGAATGGCTACATCAAGATGGTCAGGCCACATCAATCACACAGTATTGCTATGGTCCCCAGACCCCCATGGGCGCTGTGCAAACACAGCCCAAAGGGACAGACCCTGTCCCGAGGAGCCGACCAGCTGAGTATAAGACAAGAGGTAACAGGTGGACACAGCCAGATTGACAGGGGAAGGACAAGGAGACAGTGCTGGTCGGCATGGTGGCCAGTGGTCCCAGCACATTAGCGGCTTAGCCACTGCTGAGTTTTCGTGTAGGCTTCAGAGCACAGGAGCATTTTGTGGAGGGCTCTGCAGGAAGCCGATGAGCTCGACTGGAGGGTGCTTGTGGGGAGCACCCCCCACGCGTGAGGGGCAGCCTGGGACAAGGCACAAAGGAGTTTGTTTGAAGATGTAACAAGTGGGCGATGGAGGCTGGTATCATGGGCCAGTCGTAGGCAGGAGGCGGCCTTGTGACACTGAAAGAGAGATGACAGGTAGGGCGGGAACTGGCAGGGGAGCTGGCTCAGAATTAGGTCTTACTCCCCACCCCCAAATCTAATCAACCCCGCACCTTAGCCCAGCCCCACCCCACACCACACCACTGCCTACATCTATAAAGTGTGGGCAAGAGCCTCTTTCCTTCTCTGAGCTCCCGAAACTATTTCCCTTACCATAAAATAACCCCTCCGTCCTCTCCTACCAGCAACCTCCCCTCAAAACTCCCTGCCCCACTCCCCCAGATCCTGCTCCCCCTCCCCAGCGCTCCCTGCCCCGCTCCCCCAGACCCTGCTCCCCCTCCCCAGCGCTCCCTGCCCCACTCCCCCAGACCCTGCTCCCCCTCCCCAGGGCTACCTGCCCCATTCCCCCAGACCCCCTATTCTGCCCCCAGCAGTCCCTGCTTTGGGATATTCTGAAGAGGTCCAACAAGCTGTCGGGGTGTGTGCTGAGCCCCTAGACTGACTCCTGGACTCCCCACAGCCCCTCATGCCCAGGTCTCCCCTGAACTTCAGGGCACAGCTGAACACACCCACAGTCTGGAGGCCCAGGGGCCACAGTGCCCCTGGGGGCCACAGGAGATCCTCAGCTTTCTGGGAGTCTGGCAGAGGGAGGGAGTCTGTGGAAACCAGTAATGAGGACCAGCAATTCCGTAGGGGTCACCAAATGGAGCGGGGGGTTGGAAGCCCCCTGGGGGCTCACGCCCAAGAAAGAGGCAGTTGGGTGGAGGATGGAAGGCAGACGTGGGGAAGTCTCTGTTCAGAAAAGCCTCCCCTTCTGGGGCGGGGGGGTACAGTGTCTGAGCCTACCCCCAGGAACGCTCAGCGTCTACAGGGAGCCTTGCCCTTGGCCAATGGGCAGCGGAGGGGATGTGTGCGCACTCATCCTGCTCCCGGCCCGCCGCTGGACGCTACTGACATTTACTGCTCAGAGGGAAAGGGAAATGAAAGCATCAAGGGATGGAGATTTGCATAAAATGGTGGTGGATGGTGCTGGGGAGTTCCCAAAGGAGCAGCATGGGACTCAGGGGTTCTGGGCCCTCTAGAGATTTGTGGGGTGTTAATGTCCATGATGTCACTGGAATGCCCGGGCGAGAGGCAGGGTGGGTGTGGATCCCTTCTCAGGGCTGTCCATGGCCTACAGCTGCCTGGGACGCAGACGTTGACTTGCCCTATGCTAGTGAGAGAAAACCTCCCTCTCATGAGGGACCTGGCAAACCTCCACGACCAGGCCCTGCCATAAGCTGTCTGAGGATCTCTCTGGTGCTTTACAAACATGAAAGGACTTGGCTCTGTGACCTCTCTGGGTGGTACGTCACGGTCATTAGCTTCATTTTGCAGCTGAGGAACCTAAGGCACTGGGCAGCAGTGTGGCTTGCCTGAATTCACACAGCAAATCTGGGCCGAGCTAGGAATGGACCCCGGCTCTTGGCGCTTAGGCCTGTGCTTTCACCACAAGGCCATTCTCCTTCCACTGAGCGCTGCTGCCCACATAGGACCAGTCTCACCTGCCTTTGGGAACCACCAGCATCTCTGCAAGGTGCAGCAGGGCTTGGCAAAGTACTGAGATGGGTGTTTCTTTCTGCTAGCTGCAAGAAGGAAGGGATGCTAGTGCTAACCCCTCGCCCCATGAACAGACCAGGGCCCAGTCTGTATCCAGGTAGCCCACAAATACCCAGGGTAACTCGGCAATGGCACTTAAGTGATTTAGGGGCTTACGTTTCATTTTCAGACGGACTTAGGCACTTCGGGAGGCAGAGTTTCAAATGTATTTAGGTGCCTAAAGATGCAGAAGACACATGAAGTGTGGATCCAAAATGAGAGCTGAGCAAACCAGGGGAACCTTTTCCCTCACCCCCATTCATTTTAATTCAGAAGGAATCTGACATTGCAGCTCGAGATTCACACGACCGGTTGACCAAAAATGAAACAAAGGGGAATTGTCTACACTACAGAAAAAGACCCGCAGCTGCGAGTCTCAGAGTCACTGACTCACTCGAGTCATTCCCAGTGTGTCCTGTCTCTCATCTCCCCCTTGGCTGTGTTCCCTAGATCAGTGGCACTGCAGCACTAGAGGACCTCGTCCGCTTTCCCACCCCCCTTCTCTGCTCCCTATCCCACATCAGCGCCTAATTTGCTCACGGCGTACTTCTATTCTCCAGCTGACCCCCCCAACTGCAGCATTGGAGCAGTTCCCACACTTGCTCCTCTCCCGCTGCAGGTTGCTCTGTAGCTAAGACCCAGACTTACAGGCCGCACCCATCTTTCCTCTGTCCCTCTCACGCGCCTCTCCAAAGCTCAGATCAAGACTTCAGCATTACAGAACATGGGGATATAGCAACAGATGGAGCATTTTCATGAGGCCTTCCCTTCAGGGGCTTCATGAGAGTTGCAAACTCTGGCCAACAACAACAGACGACATCATCTATGCTAATTAACGCTTAGTGCAGCTGCCTGTGATGCGAGAAGGAATATCAGGCACTTTTCAGGCCTCTTGTCCCAACTTCCCTTTGTATGGAGCTGGGAGAGAGATGCTCTCAGGTCCCAGAAACAGCAGGTGGGGCCGGGAATCTGGCTTCCCCTTGCAGCTTTCTGTTGAGAGGCTGGGGGCGGCTGTGTGCCCTAGAGCCCAATTCAGAGCTGCTCTAGGAGATGGTGAGTCAGATGGGCTGTCTGCATTGAATCGGCCACGCGATGGTTTGCTGCACCAGCACACGCCCTGCGGATTAAATTGCTCTGCAACATCCCATCAAGCTTAGTTTGGGACCCAGTATTCTGTGCAAGATTCTCCATTTCAATCCTGACATTGCTAATCCCTGGGTCTCCTCCCTGGTCAGTCATTCGCCCCGGGCCTTGCCAAGAGATACGGTTTCTCATGTGGAATCATACAGGCAACAGTCCATCTGTGGCTCCTCGAGGAGGATGCATTGCATTAGTCAGCCCAGGCAACAGCCTGAGGAGGTTCCTGGCCCTCGTCACGGAGCCAGATTGGTCAAACAATATTGGTCTGTACTAGACCATGCTTTGCCTACCAAGCCAGCCTGACCACGGCTCTGGGGAAGGTTCTAGCTGGATCCAAACTTCACCACTCTGGCCCATCACTAATACTAGTTAAAGGGGAATCATCAAGTGCTTTCCAGTCATTGGGCTGAACGCTGCTCTCACTTACACACAGGCAACCCTTTCTGACATCATTTGGCGCCGCATCACCACTCATGCCATCTCTGGGGTGGAACACTGTCTAACAAAGCACTGCCACAGCATACAGCATGATTTTGGGAGGGGAAGCGAAGGGTTAATTCTGGCACTTCAGGGGGAAGGTGAAGGCCGAGTAATGTCCACTGAGAATGACAGTGAGGTCCACTGAGGTGAGCTTTTGAGCTTATACGGAGTTGAAGGCCTGAAGAAGAGCTCTGTGTAGCTGGAAAGTTTGTCTCTCTCACCAGCAGAAGTTGGTCTAATAAAAGAGACTATCTCACCCACCTTGTGCTTTTTAAAGCGGGATGGGTAAGACTGGCTCACGTTTTTTCAAAGCTGCAAGGCTGCTCCCTGGTGGACAGAGGAAAGTCCTGCAAGGTATCAGAGCCCCAGCGTTCCGACTGACTCATGATGGTGAGGGTAAGGAAACGCCGAACTCATGAGCAGGTTCTTTAAGGGGGGATCTATAAAACGTGAACTCCCTCCACTGTGAATCCCTGTGAAGCAGCTGTCTTCAAAACAGACCTTTAAACTGAATTCCCTTTCTTTTACTGAGCTGGGGTGGAGAAGCTCTTTAGAGCCACCCCGCGTTCTCCAACACCCAATACAGGTCTGCACAAGAGACTATCGTATCACAAAGCTCACTGAGCACCTCTCCCTGGAGATAGCGTGAGAAGGATCCATGCATGTCATGATGTCCACTGAAGCCCCCACCTTCCCATAATCTGCAGCACTAGCTGGTAACTCTGGGGATTTACTCATATTGATTATTGATTATTTAAGGGAGACAAATGCCATTACACTCCACCACACATTTCAACGATGAGGAGTCCTGCGTACAGACTTGCTCATCCCAGCCAAGAACAAGAAGTGCTCTCAGTTCTGCCCAGGTCACCGCTCCCTTTGCTGCATTCAGGCCTGCTGTATGCATTTCCCCCAACTCCAAGGTGCTGGTCAAGATAAGGAAAGACAAGGCCAAGGTGATTCTAGTCTCTAACCAGTCTTGCCCACATGCTCAGGGTTTAGCTGATCGTCATATTTGGGGTCGGGAAGGAATTTTCCTCCAGGGCAGATTGGCAGAGGTCCTGGGGGGTTTTCACCTTCCTCTGCAGCGTGGGGCACGGGTCACCTGCTGGAAGATTCTCTGCACCTTGAAGTCTTTAAACCATGATTTGAGGATGTCGGAGAATAACAGAGTTCTCACTTTTCTCTGCTTCCACAAGGACTTCAATGGCTCAGACACAGGTTTGATACAGGAGTGGGTGGGTGAGATTCTGTGGCCTGCGTTGTGCAGGAGGTCAGACTAGATGATCATAATGATCCCTTCTGACCTTAAAGTCTATGATTCTATGAGTTCTCTAACCAGTGCACTCTGGGATATTCTAGGGTGGGGGGTTCTCGGTCACTCCTGTTGAAGCTGTTCCCCTGTTACTGAATAAGGAAAGACTCGATGGACAGAGAGATAGTGCAAGTAAGCAAGCAGTAGAATGACTTTGTAGCTTGGTAGGGAGCATGCCGGCCTGGGGGGGTGAGATCTAGGATCCAATCCCCCTACGCCAATGACTTTTTTTAATTAGGAAGGAAGTTGTCATTCTTGCCTCCCCCGTCATTTTGTGTAAGCTTGTCTGTTGGGGCCCCATCCGATAGGCAAGCTCTGACCATGCTGACTGGATCAGGACCCACAGGCAAGTTAAGCCGACAAATGCCTAACTTCCTCCAGTTCATGCATCACTCTGGGGCTTAGGCATCTGGATGCCTGGTCTGGAACTTAGGGTTAATGCCTAAAATGCATAAGGCTTTTTGTGACTCTAGCCCCAAACATTCTAGGCTATAAAGGACACAACATACAGTTTTGCAAGCAATTGATACAGACCAGTATTAGAGTCTAGTGGTTATACTACAGAACAATCAATCACTCAGAGTCCTTACTACTTATAATCATCCATTACCAATTCTTGAGTACTTCTCACACACTTAACACATTTCAAGTAACTTCTCAAAGAAATACAAGTTGCACATTGTCAAATGTATTGCATTCATAGAACAGAATCCTTCAAGGGTCCCTTCTTAATTGCTGGTGCCTTGTTTGAGAGGGACTATGCTAAAAAATGCCAAGCAGTTGTTTAAAAGTTATTTCTTTAGAGTTTCTCTTAGGCCGATTTACTTGGATTTAAAAGAAGAAACATGTGTTGCCCCTTCTGCCAGGCGGTGGCAGCAGCAGCAAGGACTGGATTCAATATCTAGTTCCTTCTTGTCCTACCTTCAGGGGACATGCAGAACAATTGATCACCCTCCTCTTTCCAACAGCCCTTAACATATTAGAAGACTGTTATCAGGTTCCCCCTCAGTCTTCTTTTCTCAAGACTAAACATGCCTGGGTTTTTTACCCTTTCCTCATAGGTCACGTTTTCTAAACCTTTTATCCTTTGTGTTGCTCTCCTCTGGACTCTCTCCAGTTTGTCCACATCTATCCTGAAATGTGGTGCCCAGAATTGGACACAGGACTCCAGCTGGGGCCTCACCAGTGCCAAGTATAGTGAGACAGTTACCTCCTGTGTCTTACATACAACACGCCTATTAATACACCCCAAAATCATATTGGCCTTTTTTGCAGCTGCATCACATTGGCCACTCCTATTCAGTTTGTGATCCATTATAACCCCCAGATCCTTTTCAGCAATACTACCACCTAGATAGTTATTCCCCATTTCATCTTGTTGAATTCAGACCAATTCTCCAATTTGTCAAGGTCCTTTTGAATTTTAAACCTGTCCTCCAAAGTGGTTCACATCACCAGGTAGAAACATCTGTCCTCAACCTCGCTTCCTTTCACCTAGATTTAGCAGCCCTACCCTCAGTTAGCAAGCGAGGTTAAATTTAGGGTGGCCCCCACTGTCAGAACCCGAGTGAATACCACCACCCAGAGGAAAGATAGGGGGTCGCTAGCCCCCCCCCCACCTCCCCAGCACACAACTGTCAAGACCACAGTGTGGTCTTCAGAGTCACGGGGCTGAAGATATTCATGGTGATCGAGACCCAAGGTCTAGGTGGGGTCTCCAGGAGTATTAGAGTGACAAGGAGCTTAGCACAGGACATCTTGGTGTGTGAACATAGTAGGTCACAAGATTTAATGTAGTCCTGGACTTTGGCTTGTGTACAGGGCCATCAGAAGCACCAGGAAGCCAGGCAGAAAATCTTCAGGTGGCCAGAATGGCCCACCAACAGAGTGTCATGGCAAGAGGTGAAGCACTTCTAGCTGGGGGCACCCTGGTGGGATGTATATGTGCCGATCGAGGTAAGTGATCCCACCCTGTGTGGAGCATTGCACCTTGGTTCTGGCTCTCATTTGCTCAGGTTGTTCCATCACCTCCTGGGCTAAGCTAACCTGCAGTTATTGTAGCAACTGGGAGCACCACTGGGTGGGGGGTCCAAAAGGGTAGTAATAGAAGCCCAGGCGTGGGCTCAAGTGTGGGAGATAGTCAGGTGTGGAGACCTCTTGCCAGGGAACAGGAACCCTTAATCGGGGGAGGGGGGATTTCTGAGCACCTTTCAAGTCACCCATTGACAGGGACCATAAATTCATGGTACCGAGTTGCTGCCCAAGAGTAGCTGCTGGGCAACCAGGCACTGAAGGTGCCCCAGCAGTCAGTCTCGAGTATCATTATGCTGGGGAAGCCAACCCAATGGAAGTTCACCTCAGTACTACTCGGGATAAAGTCCTGGAAGGGGAATACGTAGGCATATTATCATTGCTGCACAGGGAGGTGCTGACAGACAGTGAGCCAAGTCCGAGCAAGCAGGGCAATGACATGCCCAACTGGCCAAGGGTAGCTACAACCTGGGGAAATTGGGAGGCTGTTTCCTGATCCAGTGGGCGTATTGCAGAGCCTTACCCAGACATAGTAATAATCAGGATATAACCGGGTGGGCACAGAATACGTTTGGAGGCATGTTTGGTTTATTTATGATGAACAGTTTGGATCGAGGGCAGCCACACAAACTGGGATCCGGTGGGACATACCGCATCATACGCTGTAGTTGGACTGGATGATGTCACGGGGACCCAGAGTACACAGAGGCGTTGGCCTGTTCATTCTGCAGCAAGCCCAGCAGAGGCCTGAGGCGCGTAACGCCATTTGCTGGGGATTCAATGAAAGTGGTTGTTTTCATAGCATCTGCGAATTCAGGCATGCTCGCAAAACGTGCCTTGGGGCCCATACAGCCCATTCTTGCAAGAGCGGTAGCGGAAGGTCGCAGTGAGGGAACAGGATGGGGATAGGTCAGGTGCCGCCCACAGGCCCATGGGGGCAGGAGCAGGGCATGGGGGACAAAACACAGGAGGGGTGGGAAGTGAGAAGAAAGCAATGGGCTGGATCAGGGCACCATCCCCAGTTAAGGTTGAAGTGTTAAGGGTGCTTCTTTGGGTTACTCTAACAAAGTAGATGGGGCACATTTATGGGATGGGTTTACTGCAGGCTTAGGATCCTCTGTATGGGAAAAAGGAGTCATGTGATGTCTAAAAATTTGAAGTCCTTAGTGGGAATGAATCATATTGTAAAGAAACAAATTACCCAGGAATTTAATGAGAATAGAGCAACAGAATATGAGTCAACAGTGTGCCCTTGTTGCCAAGAAGGCTAACGGCATTTTGGGCTGTATGAGTAGGGGCATTGCCAGCAGATCGAGGGACGTGATTGTTCCCCTCTATTCGACATTGGTGAGGCCTCACCTGGAGTACTGTGTCCAGTTTTGGACCCCACACTACAAGAAGGATGTGGAAAAATTGGAAAGAGTCCAGCGGAGGGCAACAAAAATTATTAGGGGGCTGGAGCACATGAGTTATGAGGAGAGGCTGAGGGAACTGGGATTGTTTAGTCTGCAGAAGAGAAGAATGAGGGGGGATTTGATAGCTGCTTTCAACTACCTGAAAGCGGGTTCCAAAGAGGATGGATCTAGACTGTTCTCAGTGGTACCTGATGACAGAACAAGGAGTAATGGTCTCAAGTTGCAGTGGGGGAGGTTTAGGTTGGATATTAGGAAAAACTTTTTCCCTGGAAGGGTGGTGAAGCACTGGAATGGGTTACCTAGGGAGGTGGTGGAATCTCCTTCCTTAGAGGTTTTTAAGGTCAGGCTTGACAAAGCCCTGGCTGGGATGATTTAGTTGGGATTGGGTCCTGCTTTGAGCAGGGGGTTGGACTAGATGACCTCCTGAGGTCCCTTCCAACCCTGATATTCTATAATTCTATGATTCTAGGACAATTCAATCAATTGCCTATTCAGAACTTGCAGTTTCTCCCCAGGCTCGGTCCCTAAGAAGGCTCCGGATGAATATTGATTAACTCGTCACCTGTCATTCCCACGGAGTAACTCAGTTAACGATGGAATAGACCCAGCTCTGTGTTCCGTGCACTGCTCCTCCATTGATGAGGCCGTGTGCATGGGTAGGTCTTGTGGCCCACAGGCAATGATGGCGAGGTGAGATATTGTGATGAGGTCTACAAACCCCACACTGTGCAAGGAGGGTCTCAGGAGCTGCTCTGGGCTCAGCCAGCCCTGCCCCACTGGACCTGCAAGAGACGCACACGTTGGAGTAGGAGTTAAAAGGGAGCAGAGCGGACATGCAACTTGCAGTGCCTGAGGAAAGGGCTGAGAGAAGGCAGGATCTCACCTAACAACTGCTTTGGACACACCGTCAGAGAGAGAGATTTCCTTCTCTCTGTCATGGAACTCAGGTTGTTTGTGTTAATTCCCCTTGGGTTGTTTTTGGACTACCCCGATGGGACAGCCTGGGAACTGACCTGGCCGACTCACAGGAGGAGGCAGCTGCCACCCTAAGGCTAGGTCAGCACTACCACAGGGATGTGACTAAGCCACTCGCCTGAGCAACGTAAGTTCCACCGACCGAAGTGCCGGTATGGACAGCGCTATGTCGGCAGGAGAGCTTCTCCCGTCGCCATAGCTAGCGCCGCTCGCTGGAGTGGATTCATTAAGTCGGAGGGAGAGTCTCCCGTTGGCTTAGAGCGGCTACACTAGAGAGCTTGCAGCGGCGCAGCTGTGCCACTGCAAAGTCTCTAATGTATCGGGAAAAGAGCTGCCAGGCCACACAAAAGTGCCCAGTGGTGAGAAGACTCTTCACACCTCCTTGCCACAGACAATAGTCCGGTGGTAGGAAGTGGCCCAGGCAGGCACAGCATCACTTATGTATATGTGTGAGGAGAAAGGCAGCAACCTGTGCCCTGGCTCCATAGCTCAGGGGTTAGAGCACTGGTCTTGTAAACCAGGGGTCGTGAGTTCAAATCTCACTAGAGCCTTGGGAGTTTCTAGCCTAACAATGAAATGTTGGTGTTTTTAGGGGGGTGCAGCATGCTACGTTAAAGAGAAGCAGCAGCCTGAACCTTTGCATCAGCTGGTCAAAAGGAGACAGCAGTCAGCACAGCCTTACCAGAAACAGGATTCAGACTCACACCCATTAGAATTTAAGGTCACTGCCTTAACCCCTCAGCTATTCTGATGAGCACCTGAGCACACTTCAAACAACGAGGAGTCCTTGTGGCACCTTAGAGACTAACACATTTATTTGGGCATAAGCTTTCGTGGGCTAGAACCCACTTCATCAGATGCATGGAGTGGAAAATACAGTAGCGGGTATAAATATACAGCACATGAAAAGATGGGAGTTGCATTACCAAGGCGGGGGGGGTCAGTGCTAACGAGACAATTCAATTAACAGTAGAATACCAAGGGAGGAAAAATCACTTTTGTAGTGGTAATGAGGGTGGCCCATTTCAGACAGTTGACAAGAAGGGGTGAGTAACAGCAGGGGGAATTAGTTCCTCCACTGCACCAGAAAAGTCTTGGGCATGCTCCAGAATTCTCGCTTTGGATAATTACCCGGCTAACTGCGGCTCAACGGGATTCAAAAAATGCTACTTGTGCGGTGATCTTGCAGGGTATGGAGTGTGCCAGGTGCACTTAGCATGTGAAGAATGTGTTGTTAACCATCAAGATCAGGGGTCTCAAACTCACGGCCCGTGGGCCATATGCGGCCCAGGAACCTCCCCAATGTGGCCTGCAGGGCTCTAGCAGTTTTGGGGCTGGGTCTTTCCCTTGGCCCCACCTGCCACCCCCGGGTGCTCCCCCCCAGGCGATTTACAATGGCCTGGGGCCCTGGCAGCGCAGCCTGCTCTGCCTGCTCGCTCCATGTGTCTACCGGCCCCTACCCCACCCAAACTCACTCCCAGAGCCCAACCTCTAACCCGTTCTGCACCCAAACTCCCTCCCAGAGCCTGCACCCCAATCCCCTACCGCAGACCTCCTCCCCCACCCAAACTCCCTCCCAGAGCCTTAGGTAGGTGGGGGTGGAGTTTTTTTGGGGGGTGGAGTTTTGGGGGGTGGGTTCTGGGCGGCATGAGTGACATTATTGGCCTGCTGGGAGGATTTGAGGACTGGCACTGACCCTAAGGTAAATTGAGTTTGAGACCCCTGATCAAGATACACGGCTTACCCTACTGAAAGGGGAACGGAGAGGGGAAAGGACGCTCTTTCTGTGCGTGATTATGTCATGTGGCCAACTGGGGAAGTTGTGCCACTGCAACAGCATCCATGCTTGGAGCTGAATCAAAGGTGTAACCTACATTGCCAGGATCACCTGGAGCCTCTGGCCAGCCACTGCTGAACTTCTGGGGAGAAGGGAAGGAAATTGTACTGATTGATTTGTGAGTTGGCTTCCTGCTTCCTGTTCTATTTCCAGGTTCTGCTCCCTAAACTCAGTGTTCCTTTGTGTGTGTGTGTGTGTGTGTGTGTGTGTGCGCGCGCACGCATAGTTTGGGTGTGTGCAGCTACTCAGGGACGCTACTACACATCTGCTGTGCAGACTTTTATCATGGTTTTTTAAACGATTGCTGACTTAATCAGTTCATGGTTATTACATGTTTTGACTGACAACCTACCTGCATGTCTTGCTTCGGGGTGCGTATGTGCATATGTGTTTGGGATTGCTATCCTGGGGTGCATCAGAGGGTAACAGAAGTATAGCTGACCAATCTGTTATTTATAAAGTATTTTATCTTTTTTCCTCTGACACTCGGGGTTTTCTTCACTGTGCACTGATATAGTCTGGTGTCTCTGGTCCTGTGGGGTGCCCCCTTAAACAGCTGGTAAACGTGAGAATTTTATTGGTTGGTAAACATGATAATTTTGGTTTTTTTTACATTTCTCTTATTTTCAATAATCCGAATTTATACACTGGTAAATTGTTTCAGTATTTAATTCGCTTCAGTAGCTCTTCTCCCTCCTTAGTGTTCACCCGCCTTATTTAAGGGTGTTCTCTGTTGTTAGGCCAGGGCCTAAATGCACAGGGTGGATGGGGGTTTTACTCAGCTCCCTTGGGGCACAGAAAGGCTCACGGCTCCCTCCTCACTGTTTCCTCTTTCTCAACTTGGGGACCTCCCATCCCCTCCTGGAATCTCCCCTCAATAGGAGACTACTTTTCATTTGCCCGGTGACTCCTTTTTTTTCCCAGGGGCTTTTGCCACTGCACTTCCCATCCACTCAGACCCCTGCTCCCATTCCTCTGAGGGCTGACACGCCTGCTGTCTGGAGATGTACCTAGGCTGAGACCTGGGAACAGCTGTTGTCTGTCCCTCCCACGCTGGGGCTGCAGGACAGGGCAGCGGCATTCCCTGCTTCCAACCAAGATGCCTCTTCCTGCCCAATCAGAACTCGGAAGGCAAAGAATTGTGAGCGTGGCTGGTGTAACCCTTGGGATGGCTGCTGCAAAGGTGGAGCTGCCAGCACGGCCGCGGTTCTGATTGGTTCCTGCATAGGGCGGGGCAGGGCCTAGTCTTATATGTACAGAACATGGGTTACACCTGCATGGCTCCTTAGTAGCTGTGATGATTAGTGGCTGCTGGTGGCCCAGGTAGGAGATTGGTGCTGAGGCCCTGAGGGGTGGGGGAGGGTGTGTCTATATATTAACCCCATGAAACATTTTTGCACTTGGCCTCCTTTGCTTGAATCTGCAGCACGAGGAAAGTTAGACCTGTGGGTAGGGCAGAGGGAAGTTCTCCCTTGGCCTCTGTCTTGCACACACATGAGTCTGGAGAAGTGTGTCCTCAATGCGGTGGTGGCTTTATTGCCCTCCCTAGCTGTCCTCTGACTCCTGTCCATGTGGCTAGAGAGGGTCTCTAAAGAGAAAGACTGGGTGCTAGGGAGCTCCCCTGAGTCTCCTGGGACGGGAAGTGCCACCTCCCCACCCAGCTGGCCAAGGAAGGCTGAAAGCCTGGGAAAGGAAAGAGACTTTTTGCTGATTGAAAATACCAGTGCTGCTAACCCTGGAGGGAGGACCTGCCAGCTGGGGCTTGTTAGGGAGAAGGGATTTTAAAAGGAGGCAGAAGAGTCTAGCTGGCTTTCCTAGGGGAGGAGATCTGGGTTCTCTCTCCACTGGGGCCCAGAAAAGCCATGCTTTACACAACTCACTGACTTGCAAGGAGGTAGAGACAAGGCAGGAGGAATAGCTCTTGCTCCCCTGAAAGAAAGGCTTAGGATCTGCCTGAGCCCAGCTAGCAAAGGGGGCTGTGCTGGGCCCTGTACTTTGCCTTCCCTCCAGTCAAGGTGCTGACACAAGAGAAGAGTGTGCCCCCCTTTTCCTTGTTTGAAGGGGCTATGCTAGCTTGAATGCAGAGGAAGGATGGGTGGCTTCAGGTAGAGCCACAGCTTTAGGAAGTGAGCCAGTCTGCTGCTTTGGGGTATCAGGAGAAAAACAGCTGCTTTCTGTGATACCCTGAGATGATGAACCTTCTCTCCTCTCTCTGCAGGATGGTGTGGGGGGAGGGTATTAGCCTGGGGCTTCTAAAATATGGGTTTGATTCTTGCCTCTGCCACATATGTCCTGTGTGATGTTGGGCAAATCACTTCCATTCTCCGTGTCTCCTTTCCCCTTCTGTAGGATGGGGATAATGCCCCCCAGGGTTGCTGAGCAAATAAAAACCATTAAGGATTGAAGTGCTCGTACAGTGCAGTAAGGAGCTAATTAGAGCTGAGCAAACCTGCTGCTGGATGAGCACTTTTCATCCCCAGCCAACCAGGAAATTCCTTGTCCTAGTTACAGAAAATACCTCTGTGTGCAGGGGCACGAACCCTTCTAGTGTTGCTGGTGTTTGTGGTTGTATGTGAGACTGCAGTTGTTATCCGTTACTGATCCAGTTACAGACCAGCCCCTGTAGCAGTGTTTTGGGCTCTGCATGTTGGTTTTGGCAGGGGAGTTTGCTCTGGGTTTTTGTTACTGTCCTAGGATTGTAATTGGTGTAGAAACCAAGGCCAAAACAGCCACTGGTCCTGACTGCCTTGACTCGTGTATATTTTTGGGGTGCCCATGTTGAAACCGCTTAGGCTTGACTTCCAGAATTGCTGTGCCCTGCAGTTCCCATTGACGGCACTTGGCGCTGGGGGAGCTCTGCACTTCTGGAGATGTCCCTTCTGGCCTTGGAATCTCTGAATCTAAGACTGGGCAAAACCAGGGGGTCCTGCTGAAAATGTTGGCTGAGGTCAGCTCCACTGTCTAAGGAAAACTTTGCTCCCAAGGGAGATCTGGGAACGGCTATGAAACCAATTGTCTCTGGTAATTAGTTACCAACTTCTTATTCTTTCTTAAATGGCAGGACTGGCTAGTGACACCAAGGATCCTGAAAGCCTCCCTCTGATTACTGAATCTGGTTTTTAGTGGCTTGGAACATGGATTGTGCACCAGAGTGGGAAGGCAGGGAGGAAAACACAGCAAATGCACCTAATCCACTGGAGTACTTCACGAGAAAGGGTAAGTTTGCGGCTTTCCAGTCTGACCCGACGTAGAACAGGTCCTGTCTGACATTTGGGCAACGTTCCATGGGATGCTCCATGAAAGATGAACAGTCAGGCCTGCAAACATTCCCCCATCAACTGCCATGAGGGCAAATACCTCTTCTGTTTATCTTAAGTGCTGGCAAAAGATGACTACTTGGGAGCCCTGCAGACCAAAGGCCTCTGTGACCGTCTAGAGCAGGAACAGTAGAGGTGACAACTAGGCAAGATCCCTCATATGACCTAGTGCACCAGCAGTCCATTCTCCATTGCCCAGTCAGCCACTGTCACTCTGAGTCGGACAGCAAGGGGGAGCGTTGATGCCAGTGGTGGTGAGTTTGTTGTGGTGGACCCCAGGCCAGTAGGGTCTTAAATTACTCATCTGAACTACTTCCCATAATCCCCTAACCAGCTGAGCGTGGCACTCAATCACCCATGAAGCAGGCTCTTTCCACCCATCAGTGTAGCTGCCCCAAGGTAACAGTATGTGTTAAGGGCCTTCAGACAGAACTCTCTCCCCTGGATGTTTCTGTGCCGTCTCGAACAGCAGCCTTGTCTTGGCTTCCCCATTCCTACAGGTTTAAAGCAGCTGTACCAGGATCAGCTGCTCTGTGATGCCACCATAGTTGCTGAAGGAAAAAGGTTCCCATGTCACAGGTAAGTATTTCAAGGTGGGGGTTTTATGACATTACAAGTTTGGTTGATCAAGGTAATATACTTACATTCTGTAGGTCATTTGAGTCGGTATTGCATGATGTCTTGATTTTTAAAATATAAAATTTAACACTGCACACTAAATAGAATAAAAATGGTGAACTATCAGGCCCAACTGTAAATGGGGAACCCTCACTTAGGTGTATTTCTGGTGGGGTCCTGCACAGACTGGTTCTTGGCCCTAACACTTGTAACCTTTCTGCCAGGTGACGTTGGCAGCAATGAGGGGCAGGTTCAGTATCTAGGGATTCCTCTTGTACTGCAACATGGAACTGGCTTGAGCTCCCCACCCAGTAATCTGGGAAAATTTACCACCACCCCTGGGCCCCACCATGAGACAGTATTTTCCCACAGACAAGCACTGAGTCTGTGTGTAACAAAAGCACTTTTATCAAAAGGGAGCCAAGCACTGGCACATCATTCCCCTCTCCCTCCACTGCATCCCACTCACAGTTGGCTGTCCTTTGTCAGCCAAGACCTTAATTCTACATTTCCTGACCTGAGTTCAATTTACCAACTCCCCTCGACATGGCTACAACAACACTGCATACAACTCACCTAGGCCTGTGTTCTAGACAGTCATGGAGTACAGGTATTACATTGCCCAGCAATGCAATGCAGACTCTGATGTAGAACACGGCTTCATAGTACAAGAACACCGTGTCAGTTCTCAGCACAGGCAGAGCAGGTGTCACTGCTGTAACAGAATTATGAGGGCCGCAGATAACAGCACAACTTTAAACTTTGCCAGTGCTGCTGGGTTAACATAAGAATTGTCAGAATGGATCAGACCAGTGGTCAGTCTATTAGTCCAGTCCCCTGTTCTTGCAGTTGCCAACAGTGGATACTTCAGAGGAAAATATGTATGTGGTTTTGCTTTGTTTTTTGTCTTAGTTTAAAAAAAAATTAACCTTGGTATAATCTATTGATAGGGGAACTCTTTTCATCCAAGGTTGGTGTCTACCCTGACCTAGCAGCCTTTATATTCCTTCCAATCGGTATTACTTTGCATTTATCAACACTGAAGAATCTGCTCTTGTGTTGCCCATCATGTAGTTTTGTTAGGTCCCTCTAAAGTTCCCCATTCAGCTTTGACTAATGTAAATTGTCACCTTTGCTGTTCATCTTTTTCTTCTAGATTCCTAATACTAGGACTGGGTTGTTTAATGTATCTTAATTTTATTCTGAGAACCCAATGTTAACCTCTTACCAAAGTGAAAATGTTTGATCTATATTACTTTCTCGCCTCGTGATTAGTTAGCCTCGTGTGAGGGACTCTATTAGGTAATCAAAGTGTTAGGGGTTCTTTCATTAGCTCAATGTTTGTCTCCACCTTCAACAGTTACAGTACCCTGTCATGCCATGTTGCAATACTTGCTTGAAGAAGAGGGTGACTCTTACTGAGCCAATAATACGACTTCCTGCAGACTGCTGGCCTTTCCTTGGATGTCTCCTTTCCAAAATCTGATCAGGTCTTCCTCTGCTCTGCCTGAGAGCTAAGGAGGTCAGAGCCCCCTGAGGGAGGTAGAACTGTAGCTGGTGTCTGCTCCATTAATACTATTGCCCTGTCCCCATAGGTTGCTGATGGCAGCTGTCAGCCCTTACTTCAAGGGCATCTTTACCAGCTCGTTCAAGGAATCCCAGGATGGAGAAGTTGTGCTTCAGGACATGGCCTCTTCCATTGTGCAAACCATGCTGAACTATTTGTACATGGGAGAGATCTCTCTTACTAAAGAGTCTGCCCAGGGGGTGTTTGTAGCAGCCAGCAGGCTTCAGGTTCTCCCCCTGCTGGAGATCTGCTCCAGGTAATACAACAGAACCAACTAGCCTTAGATTTGGTCTTGGGGTCAGAGGGAGGGTAATGCATGTGTAACACCTGGTTGGCGGCAGATGGGATGGGACGCATGAGCTAAAGGCCATATGGCTGTTAGCTGAGGCTGTAGAGCAGACTCATTCATCTCTCTCTCACTGGTCTCGGTGTCACTAGATGGGACAGACGCCCCACCCAGGAGGTGTGTGGGTTACACATGTATGTGGCCTTCAATGTCAGGCTGGTTCCAGTAACTATAGACTGTACCTGAAGTCTGATAACCACGACGACCAGTTCAAATGTTCCACTAGTTCAGTAATGCATCTTGTATGGCTGAATTTGCAAACCTCCATTGGTTTCATTACCTTATTTACCAATAGACCTGCTCTCCCCCTTTCCCTGTTTTTAAAAAAATCTTTCATATTTTCTATTAATCCCTTGGCTTTATTTCCTTGTCCTGGCCCCCAGAAATGACCCCTTCCCTCCTCCCAGGGAGGTTGGGTTTAAAATGAAATGTGGGAGAAACTACAGAAATGTCAGGGTCCCATTCCTACAGCCTGCACATGCCGGGGGCAGGGAGAAGGATCTACAGCTCAAAATAACGGCAGGCTCTTCTGCTGAGATGGGTGACTGCAGCTCCTCGTGCTGCTCTCCAGTGGGTGGGAGTGAGCAGGGCAAATTAACTGCATCTGCAGTAGGAAATGCTGCTCCCTCACAAACAGTGGCTGGCCTCAGGATCCCCAGGCTTCCAGACTCTGAGCCGGTATTCCCCTATCCGCAACAGCGTCTTACGATAATCCTCTGCTTCCTCCATCACAAACTGGTAGGTGCTGGTGGGAGAAGGAAGCATGCACTGTCTCTAGTCTCCAGGGCTGTGAAGCCAGCCCTTTCATCAGTGAAGCTTATTGCTGGTGAAACATCAAGAATGTCTTACTCCAATTGCCCCAATTTCAGATACAGAGGTAAATGTCTCTCTCACTTATGATCTACCCGGTAACGTTCCAATCTCTGGTTATTCCTACCAGGTTCCTTGTGAAGAATGTCTCCATTGAGAACTGCCTTGTGTATTATGCGCTGGCTTATGCACACAATGATCAAGCTCTGCTTGGTGTCGCCATGACCCTCGTTACCACAAACTTTGGGCACCTCTCCGAGGAGGAGGATGACTTCTTACATCTGGACCTCAGCACTCTGGTCAGCATAATCTCTCTGGATGGCCTCATGGTCGCTTCTGAGCTGGTTATCTACCAGGCTGTGAAACGCTGGGTGAGGTTTCAAACAACTGAGCGTAGCCTTCTCATTGGTGAGCTGATGAAGCACGTCCGCTTCCCGCTCCTTAGCCAGGATGAGGTCCGGGAGGTCCAGTCAGACTGGGAACACTGTCTGGATGTTCAGATGTGGCAGAAGCAGCTGGACAGTAAAGATGGACCGTTTGATTCTAGGGCACTCAGGCAGGGAATGTATAACGAGTGTATTGTGTGCGTGAGTCTGTCCAGGTGGATAAGCAAATGGATGGAAAATGAGGAATTCCATGTGTGCTATTTTGACCCTCGAAAAGAGAACTGGGAAAAGCTGCCGGCTTTGAATTCCCTCTACTCTCCAGCCTGCGTGGCAGTGGGTGACAAGCTGTATGTATCCGGAGGCACCCTTAGGGACAAATCTCACTCGGCTGCCCTTCACAAATATGATTTCTTTAAAGGCCGGTGGTTACATCTGCCTCCCATGTCGGAACCTCGTGCTTCACATGGGTTTTTAGCTTGTAACCAGAAGCTTTATGCTTTGGGAGGCTGTTGTGGGTTTGAAGATTACCTTGATTCTGCAGAGTGCTTTGACTTGATGGAGAAGACCTGGACTCCCATCTCTAGGCTGCCGTTTGCTCTGAGCTGTTCTGCCTCTGCTACGCTCAAGGACAAACTTTACTTAATAGGTGGAGAGAGAAAAAACTACTTGTTCCCAGAGATGTATAAGGGAGTTCTGATTTATGACGTTAACTCTGGCATATGGACACAGGTTCCTCTGGCTGTAGCGTGCTGTTCTGCAGGTGCTGTCCCCATGAATAATGGGATCTATGTCATTGGTGGCTATTCCAAGGAAAGAATGAGACCCCTTCCGGTTAGGTCCCCTTCTCCAGGAGTTATTTGTGGCTCTGCTCTGTGTTTCTTCCTCAGCGAGGATGGCAGAATGGACGAGGATGTTATTGTTCCAGAGCTGCCAAGAGGAATTGCTGGTGCTGGTGTGGTGCAGTGGGAGAGGAGAATCTATGTGTTGGGAGGGGAGAACTGCTGGGTATATACTAACCCCAATGTACATAACGAAAGTCCAGGCACATATTATGATACCATTTACTTTTGGGAACCCAGTCACCTCACCTGGACTGAATGCCCAGAAAACCTCCCTATTGTTGCTGACGGGGTAAGTGGGTTTGGGTGTGTGACGATGAAGATACCAAAAAAACACATTCTCTCCCTCTTGTCCTAAAGGGGACAGTAGGTGTGTGGCTACTCAGCAGGTGCACGTATAGCTGCTGTTAATGTTTTCGAAAGCCTATACCTCACAGGGTTGTCTGCGGGGGAAAAAGCCACAAGAATATCTGCCCACAGATGACTTGTCTTAGCCTAACCATAGAGTTTTAAACTGAAATCCAAGGGACAGCATTTGAAACTGACACTTGATTCAACCAATGGTATGTGAGAATGAAACCCAATAACTCTCTTTACATGCCTTAAAACTTCATGCTGACCTATATTATTCCCAAAAGTTGACCAGCCTCCCTTTTCTTTGCTATGAAGTCTTGGTAGCTGGGGATGGTCACTGCTAATATTTTAAGTATTGTGTGAGTGAAGATTCCCCTCCTTCCACACTTGCTTCTTAAATGTGTTTTAACTGCATATTTATTGATGTCTGGCAAGGTTTTATCTTTGACACTCTGGGGTTCTTGGACACTCGAGGTGATGCTAGAATTTTCAGTTCATTTTTCATTTAATTGATACGGGGTCTTGTGGTACAGTTGGGGGCACAGACAGTCAATCTCCTTCTCCTTAGATGTGGTAGTAACTTAACCTTCTTTGCTTTTGGTACCTGTTTACTGTCCACACTGATTTAAAATCCAAGTAAATGCACAGAAACTTTCAGACTTCTTTAGAACTGTCAATTAACTCTTTAATCCCGGGAAGTCTTTCCAGACATGTTTTTTTAGGAAACCCCCCTGAAACATCCTAAATGTAGGCATGTAGCCAAGTGGCAGACTTGCTTCTCACTACTCAAACTGGGGACCAGATGTCCTTTATCTGGTGTCAGGTGTTAAAGGGAAGCTGCCCTGCCATTACCTGGCCTGTACCTGTTCTGTAGGCAAACTGAGCTCCCCAGTGCTCTAAACTGTCACCAAAACTGCTCTAGCGAGAAACTATTGAAATTCTTCTTCCATTTCAATGAGTCAGCTCCAAAGATGCGATGCTGGACTGGTAGGTGTGATCTCAAAGGGTGTTTTATCCCTCAACTCAACGCACATATCTGTAATTCTGTTGCAGCCCTGGGGAGCAGGAATGACGATTCTGGTTGTGGCTGTTCTAGATTAACGAGTATCTGATTATTTCCCCCCCCCCCCCAACCTGTATGAGTCAGACATGTTAGTTCTGTAGGTCAGACTACAATGGAAATGTCTTGTAACATTATTGGACTGATTGAATAAAGTATAATACAGTATGCTAGCAGCATTGAAGTTATCCTTGATCCCCTCTCTGTAAGAAGGGACCCATGAACAAGAGGTCAGTTATGGCCCATTTGTATTAACAATGGGTGGAGCAGGAGGATAAGGGAAGAAGCAGCCCTCTTTCCTCCGGAAGAAGCCTCCTGTTTCAGGAGAGGCATGTGCATGTATGTATTCATGGCTATAAGGTCCTGGCCTAAATGGAGCATCCGAGCCTGCCTAAATGAAGACTGGGCCTGAGGGTCAGAACGGCATGAGCAGAAGAGTCACATTAATGTTCCAGAAGGATGAAGCTGAAGGTCAGACGCATCCTGCATCTTCCTGTCCCCTGCCCCTTCCCCTTTAGGGCCTGCAGCCACTAGGTGCTCAATTCAGATCTCCTCCTCCTCCTCCCAGCTGCCATGTGAGCTGCTGTGAGCAGGGCTGGTAACTGCCTTGGTCTGGCAAATGACCAATCCCACTCCAGATAATAAAGGGAGGAAAGCAAGGCCCTCTGTGTCCCTTGTCTTACTAATGTAAGTGGGGGAATGGTCCCATTATTGTGGGGAACTTTCCTGGCTTATACATGACCCTGGTGAAGTGGGCTAGTGAAAGGATCCGAGTCCTCGCTCCCACTCCCTTCTGGCCTGCCTGACCTCAAGGGCTACCCTTCCACTCTCCTGTGTGACAGAGTCCTCGTAAACCCCAACAAGGCTGGGCCCAGGATTCCTGGGGGGCTCAACCCCCAACCTTGTTGTGGTCACTTAAGGCAGGGGCTAGGGTGTCCCCACTCTGGGGTGCTCTCTCTGCACTGGATGCTTCCCTGATCATCACATACAGTTCAAAGCAAATACAATTTATTAAACAGCCACCAGTTTAAAAAATAAGGAAAAACTGGGAAAGGTTAAAGGAAAACCCATCACCCTGCTCTGTGGCATGGGAACATCACAACCAGCGGCTCTGGGATGTCAGGGAAGTTCAGTCTGTTCCTCACACGTCTGAGGCCCCTGGCCGTGCTGCAGGGACGCTGCGGGTCGGACACTTGCTCTGGTGGTGGCCACACACCCTCAGGCTCTAGGTGGCAGGACCCTTCTTCCCAGCATCGCCCTCACCCCGTCAGGCTTACGATCCCCCTCCCAGTGCGGCCTGCAAGGCCTCTTGCCTGGGGGCATCTCCCTGTGCTGGGCCCACGGCCCAGGGTCCCCATCACTCTCCCCAGCTGCTCACCGCACCCAGCTCCAGACTGCTCCAGCTCCACCACTCTGCCTCCAGCTCCCCGGGCTGCTCCTCTGGCCCCGCTGGCTCTGGCCCGGCTCTGCTCCCCAACTCAGCACGAGCCCCTGCTCTCTCCTTAGCTCGGCCCCACTCTGTCTGACCCAGGCAATTCCAGCTCACACCAGGACAGGACCCCCCTGGCCTCGGACTCCCCGATTAGCCTGCCTGCCCTGTCAATCAGGCTGACCTGGAGCATTGGCCTCTCTCCATTGTTCCTGGGTCCTGATTTCCCATCGACCCTTCCCCTTTGTTTTGGTACTGGGAGCTAGCAACCAAACCACCCCCACTGAGTGTTAGTAAGGGGGCAACAGTCCCCTTACACTAGCATACTGTGGGATGGAGGAGGGGAGAAGCAGAATGCCACCTCACGCGTAATACTAGCAATTCTCCATCTCTCCTAGGATTTCTCTGCAGAGCTCAATCCTCCCCCTGCCTGCAGACTTTGGAGGACAGGGAAAGGAAAGCAGAGTCTAGTTCCTGGCCAACTGTCAGCTCTGAGTCATAGGAGGGAAGAGGAGGATCTGACTGCTTGACATCACTACAGCCTTCTCCCTGGAAGACACTCCTGCATACGTGGAATCATGTGCACAGTAGCTTCTGTAGACATTTGACTGGGTTAGTTTCCAGAAGTGGAGTGATATGGAAAGAAAGGTGGTGTATCTGCTGGCCCACACAATATAGGACTCCTGATGCTGGACATATCCTTAGTATAAACAAAGAAAGTGGTGTGGAGGTTGGTAGGACAGCAAGGCCAAACCACTACAAAGCTCTCTGCATAGCTATCACCTTGATCAACTCACTAAAATTTTAATCTTTTCTAACTTTGGGCCTGAACTGGGTGAGGTTCTATGGCAAAAATAGCTTATGATCATCTAAATTAAATACTGTCCGAATGCATGCACACAAGGAGGCAGCATTAAGCTTGCCTATGCCACCTTTCCAGGGCTGGAACTTGCAATCTAAAAAAAATATTCTAATTGTTTTTGTATGTAACTTAAATGTGCTGTTCATATCTACTGCTGGGCCTGCGTAAGGAATAAGAAGGGTAAAGATGACACGGCATAACTACCAGTCTCAGGGCATCGGGAATGGAGCGTGGACTTTTCCGTTCTAGCTCAGCAGCTAAAACCCAGCCCGAGGGCGAAGGTGACATCACCAGACTCGTGGTAAGTGAGGCTGGTGCACTTCCCAGTGGCCATCGCAGCGACTCCTTGCACACCTGGCTCTGTGGAAAGATTGCTACCAGGCCCTTTGTGCATGTGTGATGGGTCTAACACAGCGGTTCTCAAACCGTGGGTCACGACTCCATTTTAATGGGGCTGCCAGGGCTGGCTTAGACTTCCTGGGGCCCCAAGCCCCACCACCCGGGGCTAAGGCCCGAGTCCCACTGCTGGGGTCGAAGCTGAAGCTTGAAGGCTTCCGCCCTGGGCAGGGCAGGGCTCACGTTATAGGCCCCCTGCTGGAGGCTGAGACCCTTAGGCTCCCCTACGTGGGGCGGCGGAGCTTGGGTGGCTCAGGCTTCAGTCCCCCCTCCTGGGGTTGTGTAGTGATTTTTGCTGTCAGAAGTGGGTCATGGTGCAATGAAGTTTGAGAGCCCCTGCTCTAGCAGACTGAACTTCCCTCTTCCCATTAATTCTGCCCCAGTCCCCAAACAGGCAAAGTAATTCTCAAGCCAATTGAAGTGTGAAGGTGGACTTTTTAGAGCAGTTTGGAAATTTGTGTTACATAGAAATCTCTGCTCAGCTTTAAGGCTGGTGCCATCACTGCTCCTTCATCACCTGTGCAAGAATGGTCAGTGATTTTTGGAAAGGGAAGAACTGGTGCTTTTTTTCTTTAAAACGGGATGTAAAAAAAGAACTCCAATCAAAACTGGTTCTCCTGAGAGCTGAAGTCTAAGCAGCGGGTTCAAAATGCAGCGAGTGCTGCCTGGTAAACCTTGGTACGCAGGGTGGTGGATTAGTCTCTGAAGCGGAAGGACCTGAGTTGGAGTGTCAGTGAGGGGAACATCATTTCTTCCCTTTTAAGGCTTTTCTTGGAGGCAAAAGGGGATGCTCCAGGGCCTGGCCGCTTCTAACTGACCAATAGGATTTTAGGGATTTCTCGGCCTCCCCCAAATAACCATTAGCAAAGAGGGTAAAATGAACCTAAAGCCAATGTGTATCTCGAGTCTCTCCATGGGGCTCTGGGGAGCAGGGCAGACGTGTATAAATTCCATCCAACATCCCCCTTACAGCCCAGCCCAGGGACGTCTCCGGCTGCCTATTAGCCCTGTGCTCCCCTTGGCAGCAGCAAACAAGGGCCATGTCCCACTGCCCAGGAGACCCCAGTCTGGGCTAAAGGCACCTCCGGGTTTTTCCTCTCTCCCTGCCTGGGAATTAAGGTCACATCTTTACAAAGAGTTGAAGAAGCTGGAGCCCACCGAGTCTGAGTTAATGTCATTGTTTCCTAGTGTCTCATGGGAAGAAACAAATATCTCCTTAATCCCAACTGAGTGGAGTTCAATTGGGCTTCACTCTCATTCCTTAGGTTATCGTGCCCCCGTGTGGCCGTTTCATTTCCCTCACGGAGTTTACACAGAAACACAATTTCCTTTGCACAGATCCATGAACTGTAACATTTGTCTCTTGTCCAAGCTGGGGCATTAAACGCCATTGAAACTTTCTCTCTTTTAATGGAAATAACAGACAAAAAGAGGGGACGTGCCTACCTGCCACCCTGTCAGGGAGATAGTCACGCCCCTCTTCCTTTGCCTTATTGTTGTTACTTCATGGAAGGTCCGGGAGGGAATAAAAGGCTGAGTTGAGTCCAGGCTGAGGGTACGTCTTCACTACCCGCCGTATCGGCGGGTAGCAATCGATTTATCCGGGATCGATATATCGCGTCTCGTTAAGACGCGATATATCGATCCTCGAACGTGCTCACCATCGACTCCGGAACTCCACCAGAGCGAGCGGCAGTAGCGCAGTCGACGGGAGAGTTGCGGCCGTCGATCCCGCGCCGTGTGGACCCCAGGTAATTCGATCTTAGATACTTCGACTTCAGCTACGCTCTTCGCGTAGCTGAAGTTGCGTATCTTAGATCGATCCCCCCCGCCCCCCCAGTGTAGACCAGCCCTGAGGAAAGAAAAGAGCCACCATCCTCCTGAAATTCCCAGTGCCCCAGGGAAGACCTGGCCCTGCTACTGGAATCACTGATGTGCAGGAGATTTGAGTGGCAAAGGGACTGTCTGACTAGACGAGGCAGGGCATGAACAACAATCTACACAGTAATGGTGTTAACCACAAACACATGCTAATCATGCTCTGAAGAGAAGGGCAATTGCCCCGCATGCTCTTCAGCCATGAACGCATGTTAACCATTGGGCAGTAACGAGTGTGCTGGGGGAAGCTGGTCCAAACATACAGGTGGAAATAATTCCTCGAAATGCCTTTCCACGGAGAATGCAACCATAGGTTAGAGACGCATGTGAGCTTGTCCTGCTGAGTGATTAAACTGATGGCTTTGGAATCCCTTGGCATCTGCCTGCACAGGTTTGAATATTTACTAACTACAAAATGCACAGAGTATTTTGTTTTCAGCCCCACCCACAAAGTCATGGAACCGCCTTGTCAACCATCTCCTGGCATTGGCCAACTTGGCCATCTATAAATCAAGAAGGAGGGGATTGAACAGGAGGATTCCCAGCATCCAAGGCTGTGGGGCTGAATTTTGTGCACTTGCCTCTTCATGTCTCCAGGCAGAGTTCCTCTGGTCAGCATCCACTAGCTCAGGGGTCGGCAACCTTTCAGAAGTGGTGTGCCGAGCCTTCATTTATTAACTATAATTTAAGGTTTCGCGTGCCAGTAATACATTAACGTTTTTAGAAGGTCTCTTTCTATAAGTCTATAATATATATAAATAAACTACTGTTGTATGTAAAGTAAATAAGGTTTTTAAAATGTTTAAGCAGCTTCATTTAAAATTAAATTAAAATGCAGAGCCCCTCGGACCGGTGGCCAGGACCCAGGCAGTGTGAGTGCCACTGAAAATCAGCTCGCGTGCCGCCTTCGGCACGCGTGCCATAGGTTGCCTACCCCTTCACTAGCTCCTAGCACGCTTTTGGAGAAGCAGTGGCACTGTTCAGGGTTCTCTGCTTGGTATCCCCTTTGGGAAGACTAATTCTAACCCTATGGCTTTCAATCCCACTCCTCTTTTTTCATTTGTTGGTCCTGGAATCAGGGCCGGTGCAAGGATATTTCGCGCCCTAGGCAAAACTTCCACCTTGCGCCCGCCACTCCCCGAGCCCTGTGGCAGCTCTCCCCCTGCCGTCCGCCCTAAGGCGCCCCCCCCCCCCCCCCCGCGGCAGCTCCCCATCCCCCTTCTCCACCCTGCAGCACACACCCCCTGCAGCAGCTCCCGCTCCGCCCTGAGGCGCCCTCCCCCCCCCTCCCCCCGCGGCAGCTCCCTCCGGCCCGGGGAGCCGTGCGGCAGCTCCCCGCCCCAGCTCACCTCTGCTGCGCCTCCTCCCCGAGCACACCGTCGCCACTCCACTTCTCCCACCTCCCAGGCTTGCGGTGCCAATCAGCTGTTTGGCGCCACAAGCCTGGGAGGGAGAGAAGTAGGGCGGGGCGGCATGCTCAGGGGAGGAGGCAGAGCAGAGGTGAGCTGGGGCGGGGAGTTCCCATGCATGCCATGCCCCCCTTACTTGCTGCAGGTGGCCCTCCTCGTGCCCCCCTGCCCCAGGTCCCTCCACCTAAATGCCAACGACGACCGGGGCGGCCGAAGATCCGGCTGCCGCGGTCGCCGCCAAAGGACCCAAAATGCCGGCCCCCAAATGCTAGCGGTCGCCTAATGGGTTGCACTGGCCCTGCCTGGAATCAGTTGATCTCTGTGTTTTCAGTGTTGCACTCCTTCTAAAGGGCGGGAGGGCCCTTTAGGATGCTAGATGGATCCCCATAGGGATTCATCAGGTTCATTGGGGACTAAATAGGCAATCCTAATTTATTTGCAATGAAGAATCTCCGCGAATTCATCAGCCCCAAGTGCACAACAGGGATTGTTCATGGGTTTGTAACCAAGAATCTCTGCAAACTGGTCAGCCCTGAAAGGTCAGCAGTCACTCTAAATTTCCTGGATAGTGGCAGTCTCCAGGACCTGTAAGCCCTGAATGAAATGCAGGCACTCCCAACTTGTTTGGAAAGAAGAATCTGTGCCCTGGAAGATTAGCAGTGACTCCTATCTCATTTACAATGAACAAACTCCTGGAACTGATAAACCCGGAATGATTAGCAGTAATTCCTAACTTATTGGCAGCGAACAATCACAGGAACTGTTAAGCGCTGAATGGTCAACGGTCACTCCTATCTTGTGGGACAGGAGCAGTCTCTGGGATCTGTAAAGCAGTAACTCTTAACTAGCTCGTAATGGTGAATCTCTGCTAACTGAGAAGCCGAGAATGCTCAGAAGTGACTCCTCACTTGTTTGTCAGGAAGAATCTCGGCAAACTGATCAGCCCTGCATGGTCAGCAGTCACAGCTGGTACACTTGACATCGCACTTTAAGCCCTTACTGAAAAGCGATGAAGCAATAAATGATTGCAATGATGAATTTGCGCAAACTGATCAACCCTGAATGATCAGCAGGGATTCCTATGTTGTTTGCCATGAACAATTTCTGCAAACCAATTAGCCCTGAACGGGCAAAGGTCATTCCTAACTTGTTTGCAATGAGGTATTTCATTTGCACGAGCTGACCAGCCCTGAAAGGTCAGCCGTAACTCCTAACTTTTTTTCAGTTAATAATATCTAGCAACTGACCCCTCTGAAGGGTCAGCTGGGACTTCTAACTTCTTTGCTATGAAGCAGCTGAGTGAAGCGATATCTTTTATTGGGCCAACGTCTGTTGGTGAGAAAGAAAAGCTTTTGAGCCTATCAGTCCTCATTCTCAAAGGAAACCTTTCAAAAGAAGAGCCTGAGAGCTTAAATTCATAACTCTGCTAGACAGGAAACATCATGGTCTGAACAGAGGCACTATTTATGGCTTATTATCACAATCCTTACCCCTCTAACCCCTCTTTTTGTCCTCTGACTGCAGGGGTGTTAACAGGATACCCTACCTTGAATGGTCCCTTAGAATAGGTGCTAACTACTTATGCTAAATAATCTGTTACACTTTGCATTTTGCTGCGACGCTTCGAGTACCTTTTCCAGGCCTGAAGAAGAGATCTGTGTGGCTCAAAAGCTTGTCTCTCTCACCAACAGAAGTTGGTCCAATAAAAGATATTACCACACCCACCTTCTCTCCTTTTTGTTTTTGGAAGCTAACCCTGGCAGAAAAAAATTTACACTATTTGGGACTGGCTATCGAGGGAGCGTTAGAGGAGTGGAAACTGCCTTTAACAAAGACTGTAGCATGTTAAGTTAGGTCTTAGACCTTAAAAAGAGTATTTTTACTTTGTTTGCAACCCTTTCTACCTTTATTCCTTTTACTTGGTCTCACTTAACCCAGTGGTTCTCAACCAGGGGTACGTGTACCCCTGGGGGTACACAGTGGTCTTCTAGGGAGCACTCAACTCTTCTAGATCAGTGTTTCTCAACCTGTGGGTTATCATCCCCGGGGGGTGGGGGGGGCGTGTCACAGGACAGGTTTAGGTGAGTTGCAAGTGCAGGGCCGATGTTGGGGGGTGGCAAGCAGGGCAATTTCCCAGGGCCCCATGAAGCTAAGTTACATGCTCCAGCACTGGACGGCGGGGCTTGGGTTTCAGCCTCTCTACCCAGGGGCTCCAGCTTCAGACAAGGTTCAAAGGGAAAAACAGGCTCAAGGATCACACTGAAATGTAAGTACAATATTTATTTTCCAATCGATTTATTTTATAATTATATGGTAAAAATGAGAAAGGAAGCAATTTTTCAGTAATAGGGTGCTGAGACATTTTGTGTCTGATCTGGACTTCTGAAAGGGGTACAATAGTCTGGAAAGGTTGAGAACCACTGACTTAACCTATTTTCTTTTTTAATATAATTGTTTTATTTTTACTATAAACCAACCCAGTGCTGTCTTTGAAGGGAAGGATGTGTTTACCCCAGTAAGATAACAAGCTGTAAGGTTCTGACTCTTTAAAAGAACAGTAAATTTAATACTGCAAAGAAACATCTCGGAGGTGCTCGGGGGCTGAGTTCACTGATTGGTACCTGCTAGGCAAGGTCTGGGCTGGGAGAGCCTTGAGGAGTTTGTTGGTGAGGAGGACAGACTGGTGTGGCAGGAAGCTGACGCACAGTGTTATCCCCAGCAAGACTCACTCTTGCTTAGGAAGAGGTAACACAGTGGCTCGCAGTTCTGGGCATTCCAGGAGCGTGTTACATTGGTCTACTATATCAGTGGACTTCAGTGTAGAACTGCCATGTTCCCAGGACAATCAGTAATCCTGGTTGTAGTCAGCCTCCTAACAAAGATGGCACACTTCCTACTGTTCCTGTATTGTACTGTTCCTACTGTGTGGGAGATGGCTCAACTCTTCCTGCAAAATGTCTTCCATAACCCCAGGTTACTGACGGGCATTGCATTGGACTGGGTACCACAGTTCATCTCCCGATTCTGGTGGGAATTTCTCAAGACACCTTGGCATCAAGTCCCTCACCTTGTCCGTCTATCACCTGCAAACTAATGGGCAAACAGAGAGAGGCAATCCAATCTTGGAGCAGTATTTTCACTGCTTTCTGTGTTGCCGCCAGGATGACTGGTTCCCCGTGATGTTCTACGCTGAAGTCACGTATACCAATGCGATCCATGTGTAGGGTAAGTATAACATTCAAGAATTAAAGTTAGCTTAAGTTTGGTTAAGGAAATACAGATCTCCATCAAAGAAAGGCCCTGACTAGCAAGCAGAAGGAAAGCCTTGAAAATAATGAGTTGTAAGGCCAAAAGAAATGAAGTAGGGAGGATGTCTGGTTCAAAGAATAATGAAATTAGGGAAAGTTTCTAAAAAGAAGGCCTCTGACCGATAGGTGTGACCTGCAACATAGTTTTCAATAAGACACAAAGAATCTCTCTGAAAAGGGTCAACCTGGACCTTCCCACCCCACATACCAGTGTTATCTCCCTTGTGAACCCAGGTGCAACTAAAACACAGTTGGTCAGCAGGAAGGAGTGGAAGAGATAAGGAGGAAAGGCCTTAGAGAGAAAGAAGGCTGTAAAACTTATCTGGATTAAGACTGGAAATAAGGGTGAACTCGTCTCAACTTGGTTTTTAGCTGAAGCCAGTAATTGGCAATGACATCACTTGTTTGTTAAAGGGTATAAAAAGTGAACTCTTACAGGGTTCATTGCTAATCCTGCCTGACCACACTGGCGCCAACATCCCAACAGCAGGCTCTAGGCATCCCTGGGTTTGGCCCGCTTATAAGTATCTTGATCAGATGCTTATAAATGTTTTATTACTGCTTGGATGTAGTCAATTGCTTATTATTTAGGCTTTTTAGACATGTTTAGAGCAATTGTATAAGTACCATTTGGCCTTTGGATTTAATAAAGGAATTTCTGGTTCAATTAGTGTTTAGTGATTTCCCCCAGATTAATATTAATAATTTCAAATATTAATAATTCCAACCCCACATACCTCTTCTTTGAAAACTCTGGCTTTCATCCGTCCTTCCACCCAGACTTACCCATAAATTCACTAGCACTGGCCACCACAGATTTAGCCTCCCACCTACACCAGGTGCACCAGGAGCTCCAGAAACATTTGCAGTCCACCAAACAAGCCTATAAACACCATGCAGACCAAGACAGGCCCCAAATCTGACCCTAGAGGGAAAAGCACAGCTCTTAGCCCAGAACCTTAAAATGAGCCATCCATCTGCCACACTAGACTACCAATACCTGGGCCCCTTCAAGATTATAGAATGGGTAAACCCAGCGGCCTTCAGGTGAAAGCTGTTCAAGTCCTTGAAGATCCACCCCATCTTTCACATCTTACTTTTAAAGCCCTACACCAAGAACCCAAACCCAAACTTCTCCCATCTGCCACTGCCACCCACAACAGTCCATGGACAGGAGGAGCACTTGGTCTCAGGGAGTTAGGGGAAGGCTGCAGTGTCTGTGGACTGGGAAGGCTATGGGCCGGACGAGCAGTCTTGGGACCTGGTAGAGAACATCCGGGCCCCAGACCCATTGCAAGAATTCCATCAGAAGTGCGCCAAGAAACCAGGCCCCAAAACTCCTAGGAGGCACCCTCATTGCGGGGGAGGGGGGAAATACTGTCAGGAATCGGCCTGCGGAAGAGCCAGTCCCCAGGCAACCTAACAAGTCCAGCTGGCCTGATTGACGGCACCTGATTGGTGAGAAGAGTCAGCAGACCAGTTCTTAAGCCCAGCAGCAGCAGTTAGGTGGCTGCTCAAACCATTTGTCCATCGCAGCAATCGCTCCTGCACCTCCTTGTTCCAGCCCTGCTCCTGCCTTGCCTCACCTCCCTCCAGGTAACCTGGGGCTGACCCTTGACTCCGATTCCTGACTGCCTCTGACCTTCAGCTCTAGTATCTGGCCTCTGACTGCAGTTGAGAGCCTAAGCGCTGATTCCTGGCTCTAACCACTGGTCCTGACTCCCGCACCAACCACTAGGCATGACTGCCCACGTCCCAGTCTCTGACACTGTGGCTACATCTACACTACAGGGGGGGGTCGATTTAAGATACGCAAATTCAGCTACGCGAATAGCGTAGCTGAATTCGACGTATCAGATCCGACTTACCCTGTTGTGAGGACGGCGGCAAAATCGACTGCCGCGGCTCCCAGTCGACGGCGCTTACTCCCACCTCCGCTGGTGGAGTAAGCGCGTCGATTCGGGGATCGATTGTCGCGTCCTGACGAGACGCGATAAGTCGATCCCCAAGAGATCGATTTCTACCCGCCGATTCAGGTGGGTAGTGTAGACCTAGCCTCAGTGAAATATGTCCCTTTGTCATTTTTTTTATCACTTTTATATTTGATTTCCCTCCCAGTAACATTTTTCATGAGGTACCCAGGAATATTGCTTGTAACCCACGTGTTCTTCTTGCCGAGAGAGTCCGTGTTCACAGACAGCTGAGGCAGTGCCTGAAAAACTCCTCCAGAATATAAACCATCCTTGAGTTTTCACTCACAAAATGCAAGTAGATGAGTGGATTTTTCATGTCTATTCTAGCCAATGGGTTCATTTTATCATTGTGTCATCTATTGTTATGGTCATGTGTAATCAATGGGTGCTAAACAGATGTAAGATGGGTAGAAGTAAATTAGGCGTATAGAAGTATAAGATTGATGAGTATTTAGGAGTGATGAGTGTGCATAGATATATAAGTAAAGTGTGGTTGCAATGCAAGGCCTACAGGCTGAGGCCTGTAAGATTTCAGCTTAGGCACTCTGGCCCTCAGGATGAAGGACACTTGACGTAAGGGGGTGACCTAAGAATAACCCTATGCCAGTAAAGTTACAAAGTTACTGGAAAGAATGTGCCAATAGGTGATGTTCTGGGAAATGGACCACAGTGTACTGTTCTAGACTGCAACATCATAAATTCTGCTTTCACCACAGATTACCCTGGGAACAGATTGATGTAAATGTTAATGCTAGTGAGAATAAGGGGAGCTAAGAGAAAAATCTATGAAAAATGGGGCATCCCAACATTGATAGGGTGTGGAAGCACAGATAAGGAAAAGGAGGGTTGGAATCCTCATGCATATGCATAAGGTGTTAGGTGTGGTCAGAACAATAAGATAAAAGAGATTCCCTGATTGGGCAACAGTAGGAAGACCTCATTGGGAAGACCCCAGCAGGAACCATCCCTCTGTCAATGACCACCCGTAGAGAGATCCACCAGACTCTACAATGTCTTTGGGTAGGTGAGTATGAATATGGAATTGGCTGTTGCTTGGGCTCTCTCAGGCTGTGTAGATGGGAATGGGAGTGTAACTTATGACTAAGGTCAAGATTTTGTCACAGTTATTTTTAGTAATAGTCATGGACAGGTCGTGGGCAATAAACACTAATTCACAGAAGCCTGAGCCAACCACCAGGTCTGGGGTGGATGACAGCCTGAGCCGCTGCTGGTGTAGTGTGGGGGGGGGGGGGGAGGGGGCGGGGCTGACAGCCCCAGGGCACCCGGCTGAAGCTGGAGCCGAAGAAGTCATGGAGGTCTCTTAAAGTCATGGAATCCATGACCTCCATGATGAAATCATACCCTTTACGTATGACGAAACAACCAAGATTTTTATTTGCAACTGTGTTTGTGGTCACTGTATTCATTCTTCGTGTGCTCCTAAGAATCTCCCAATCTAAGAGAATCACAAAGGGTAACTTTCACCGTACTGATCTGGAAATTGTAGCACCATAGAAGCCAAGCTCATCCTTAGGGTTAGGGAGACTATAGTTTAACACAGAACCTGTATGTAGTGGGTGACATTTGCATTGGAAGTCGGTGAATTCAAAAGTGTATTCAAAAACTGTACTTATATATGTCCTTTGGGTAGATAGTGCTGACGGGACAGAGTTAAGGAGCGTTTTAGCACCTTAAACTATGAAGTTCTTCACTTTCAAATGTTATTTTTATAGATCAGTACTCTATGTGACAAAGTTCCTCCTCTATCTTGGTGGGTCCTGCGCTTATTGGCGGATTTTCTTGCCTCAGAGATTCACCATGTGGGTTGGGGAACAGCCCAGAGACCTTCCCCTCTGGGATAACCCACAGTCCAGATCAATTGGGAGGTCTGGGGGGAACCCAGGCCCACCCTCTACTCCGGGTTCCAGCCCAGGGCCCTGTGGACTGCAGCTGTCTATAGTGCCTCCTGTAACAGCTGCATGACAGCTACAACTCCCTGGGCTACTTCCCCATGGCCTCCTCCAAACACCTTCCTTATTCTCACCACAGGACCTTCCTCCTGGTGTCTGATAACGCTTGTGCTCCTCAGTCCTCCAGCAGCACACCCTCTCACTCTCAGCTCCTTGCGCCTCTTGCTCCCAGCTCCTCACACCACAAACTGAAGTGAGCTCCTTTTTAAAACCCAGGTGCCCTGATTAGCCTGCCTTAATTGATTCTACCAGCTTCTTCTTAATTGGCTCCAGGTGTCCTAATTAGTCTGCCTGCCTTAACTGGTTCTAGCAGGTTCCTGATTACTCTAGTGCAGCCCCTGCTCTGGTCACTCAGGGAACAGAAAACTACTCATCCAGTGACCAGTATATTTGCCCTCTACCAGACTCCTGTACCCCACTGGTCTGGGTCTGTCACATCTAATAATACTTTAAAGTCATGACTATTTGTGTCAAATCTTTGCCATCTTAAAGAATTTTCTTGCGGCTTGTCTACACGGGACGTTACTGTACAGCAAGCTCGGGTGTGACTCTACAGTGCCCTGGCTTAACGTGCAGTAACACCCCAGGGGGCCAGTGCACTACGTGTACGTAATGCACTGCAGCTGAGAGGGAGCCTAACTAGAAATAGCAGTGTGGATGTTGCAGCTCTGGTGGAGGCTCGGGCTAGTCACCTGAGCTCAGACCCAGGTGGGCTGGAGAGCCTGAGATGCCGCTTAAGCCGTAGCTCTCACGATGCTATTTTTAGCTCCCTAGCTCCAGCCCAGCAAGTCTATGTACCCAGGCTAGGAGAGTCAGTCTCAGCTGACCCATAGACATACAAAACATTTAGGGTATCAGAGGGGTAGCCGTGTTAGACTGGATCTGTAAAAAGCGACAAAGAGTCTTGTGGCACCTTATAGACTAACAGAAGTATTGGAGCATAAGCTTTCGTGGGTGCCACAAGCCTCTTTGTCCCTAAATGTTTTGACCCCCTGGCATGCGGTGCATTAACAGGCTGTGTAGAAAAGCCCTTAGTTTCCTTGAGTCAAATGCTTTCTGCCTGTGTTGGTGACACTGGCTTCTTTCCAGGGCTGGAGCACAGACGTTCTCTTTCTGCTGCTTATGCCAGTGGATGTGGTTGTGATAGCCGCAAAAGGCCCTGCCCTTCCACCGGCGATTATAAGAGAGGGCGTTGCGATGTTTCATTGACAGGGCTCAGAACTGGAACATGTTGCAAAGGAAGCCGCACAAAAGTTGATGGTTTGGGATTTTGCTACAGATCTGTAACGCACTAAGGGTCACCACGCTCAGGTTGACGTTTTGCACCAGCTGGTGCCTGGCCATCTGTTACAGCACAGCCCACTCTGGAGGACTCTCTTCTGCTTGGTGTCGGAGCTAAACATTAGGGAGGTTTCTATCTCTCAGGTGATGTCTTGAGTACAGGTCTCTGAAGCAAGGTGGGAGGATTCAGACCATTTCCAGCAAGCAGGGCCATCCAACTGGGTACTGAACCGGACTGAAGAGATTTAGGCAGGACATTGCAAGCCTAAATCCCAGCCAGGACTGATTTTTAAGGACCTCCATGAAAGTCCAAATGGACGGGCAGCCCAGAAACCAAACCTTTCACAAGTGGAGTCCTCTTTTCAGCTGCCCTCTCTTCCCAGTCATAAACCTCCCTTGCATCCCTCTCGCCTGCCTGTCCTCCTCCTAGGCAGACACGCCATCCCTGTCTCATGAATCACAACACAGTATGCAAAACAGACTGTGACTCATCTCCCAGTCTGACCAATTGGGAAACAGAACGTAGATCCAGTGGAAATAGCAACATCTTCACCCCTTGGCCGTTGCAGCCCGGGTGTCCCCATTGTTGCAGATTGTAAAGGCTGCAAAACCACACAGGCAATAGCGGGAGGAGGAGCAGGTAGGTGAGACCGCACAGAATGTGGGTGAGAGAATGTGGTATGGTTGTACATAAGGGACTGGGGTTAGGAATGGGGGAAGAGTATTTCCCAGGATGATCTCGATTGATGAGCCCATTTTGCAAAGAATCTTTGGTGTCACTCAAGATCCCAGGTCAGTGTGTAACAAGAGCTATTTCTTCCCTTGAAGGGAACACCTATGTCTTCTCCCCAAAGTCTAGTATTTTGTAACTGAGGCACCAGCCTACCCATCTTCCAAAACTGGACCAGAATGGGGAAAACAGTTTCCTGTTCATATGGTCACCTGCAGAACCCATTCTTCCTTTAGGATCACATTTTCTAGAGTGAGCAGACAGCACTTCCCATTGAGAGCAATGGGATCTGCTGGGAATTGAGCACTTCTGAAAATCTTGCTACTTCGCTTGGGTGCCTACATGGGAGATACGATCTTCTGGCAATCGGATCCCTGTTGTGGATGTGCAGTACTTCTGAAAACCTGCCCCTTAGATCCTCATTTCTCAATGAATGACTGTCTGTCGAGATCTTTGAGAAGGACTTTTGGATAGCAAGTTATTGAGCAATCCCTTCAGAGCAATCGTCAATGGAGGAGATTTGACTCACTCTCAGTAGTGAACAGTCATGCGAGTCCAAAACGTTTAGTTGTTAAGATAAATTTATTCACAAGTGCAGCACAAACTCACATCCCCCAAGAATTCTTATGACATAGAGGGCAGGCTCTTGATAAACTAGGGTACAGATCCAGGGGTAGTTAACTGTAACCATCCCTAAGCGCTGCATCCTCCCTACTCACCAAGAGGGAAGGGTCTAGGTGTGTTTTGCAGGCAGCAGTAATAAGGGATGAAAATGGGGAAATCTCAGGAATTCACATGAATTCTTTCCCTCTTCCCCCCAAGAAATTCAGAGTCCCAGTTCTGACTCCATTCCTGAACTTCTCTGTTAAGCCTAGTTGTGTATGGCAGAGATGTCTGATCAGTGTGCCATTTTACCTGCTATCCACACTGCGAAACCAAGGGGTAAGTGGGGTGCAGGGAGAGGGGTGACCTAAATAGACAACTCCTATCTTCAGTTAGACTGTCTTGGCTTTTGTGGTTATGTCACACCCGTAATGTCACACCGGGGGATTTCTGTGAATGTTTTCTTCTGCCCATCACACCACGGACCATTCAGGGAGCAGAATGTGAGAGCCAGTCGCTTGGAAACCCAGACACTCCTCGCTGTAGCTCTGAGGCAATGGTTCCTAGTGGGTACCACACTGCCACACCTAGAGGAAGAACCAAGAGCATCAGAGAGACTGGATCATTTGCTTATTAAGGTAAAAGAGCAGCAGACATCACTTAGCTGCAGGAGAAGTGGGGGACAATGAAGGAGTGCAATGAGGTGGTCACTACCTCAGGATATAAGGGTGTTTCCCACTCAGCTACCCCAGACAGGTGGCTGGAAAATAGTGATCTAAAGGATGCTCTTGATTGACTGGGAGATATTGGGGGTAGTCACGAGATATCTCTGCTGAGCTAGCACTGCAGAGAAAGGACGTTAAAGGAGCTGCATCTCTTTGATGATGATCAGTGTGAGCTTAATTTCCTGTTCCTCTAGCTGGGCCCGCCTGTGGTAGACCCTGAGGTCCAGCCGCACTTATCAGAGATTCCAGGCACATCTCAGAACCAAGCTGATAAATTCCCAAATGGTTATGGCGGAGGATGACACAGAAGAGGCACCTAAACCACTGGAACACTATATTCGAGAGGGTAGGTGTGATGCTCTTCACATTTGGGTCACATCCCACAGAATGGCTCCCTTCTGTGTAACATTCTGGTGATGTCGCATGGGGGATCTACCATGGAAGATGAATGGTCTTGTGCACAGCCATCACCAAAGAACAATGCTGAGCTGCAAACTACTTGCAAGGGTTGTTCTTTCCTTTTATCTTTTCTGACTAAATTTGGTGCAGGTGAGAGACGCTGATGTGGCAGCCCTGGAAACTGAAGTCTGCTATTTATCCTCAGAATGACACAGCCTCAGGAGGCAGTGCAAAGTTCCCGCCCGCTGCCTGATCTGTGTTGCCCCGGCCCGGACTTGGAAGGACCCTGTATAGGAGCAAGAAGGGAAATCAGTCCCCATGGCATGTTTGGTCCTTAGCCTCTTGGCTGAGACTACCAACAAGGGGGGCCAGCTGTGAAAGTGGACCCCTTTCATTATGTGAAACAGATGCTAGTCTGACACACACACCCCCAGCTCATTTCACATAGGCCACCAAAGAGCCATCAGATGGGAACAGCTTTTGCTCGCCTGGGGGCTGACCTGAGATTTGATGCCATTTAAAAATTCCTTTCGACCGAGTTATTTCTTCTCTTGCAGGGCTGATGTTTCTGTTGCAATGTCTGTTCTGACACAGCCTTGGCTTTGTCGTCCCCTTCCTGCAGGTTTGAAGCAGATGTACCAGGACCAGCAACTGTGTGATGCCACCATAGTGGCTGAAGGAAAGAGGTTCCCATGTCACAGGTTAGAAAGGTTCTGCTTATGCACGTCTTAATTTCTCGTTTTGTTTAAATGGAAGATCATCATGTAAACATAACACGATAACCTGACGTTTCTTAATCCCATAATTTAAAAATCTCATTGATCTCCAGTCAACCTTCTGGGTGGCTTTATTTGTCTCTGACTTCCTTGGGGATTTCCTTGTAAAAATGTCTTAGCCATTTGCAAAATCTCTTTTATGAGCCTCTTAGCAAAGAGAAATCTCTGACTAGACGTGCTGCAGCCATTCAGCATCTAGACATTTCTGTTTTACTTCTTGTTGGTTTCCTAATTAGGCAGCCTCTTGAAATCAAATAAATGTTCTAGTTACTCTCCTCCATGTGTCTTCTGCAGTTACCACCCACCCTTCCCTTTGTGTTACCTGTCCTGGTACCAGTTTAAATATAGCAATTTCCTTATTCTGAACAGGCGGTTTCACTCATACCACGCACCTGAGTCTACTCTCACTCACACTGATGTAAGTCAGAGTAACGCCAATGAGGTAACGCTGGTGTGAGAAGAGGACCAAGACCCAGGATGACAGGGGTGAGGGTGAATTGCAGTTGAAATCTTGTTTGAATTATTTCATTTCTTGGTCTCTTTTTCTGACTCAGTCAGTGATGCTTGGATGATTTCAGGTAGGTGTATTCTCAGTGATCTGTTAAAAGGGGTTTGGCTCACTTCCCCTGACCATAACTTTTCAGAAAAGCAAGGGCCGTGGATAGCCATATATATATTTTAATTGGAAATGGCATTTAGCACCCCATTTAGCCCTGAGTAATCCTTGAACCCAGGTGAGGATCACAGAGGGAGAGACTAGTTTTTCTTCTTGCCAGCCAGAGGAGACAGATTGCTGAACAGCCAGGGGCATGGAGCAGTAGAACCCGAGTCCTCTTCAGCAAGCCTGGAGACTGGAGAGGGCAGCATCTAGCACCGCAACATAACAAAGACCAACAGTAATTTCTGGGATGGAGGGGCAGGACTATCCAATACTTAGGACATTACAGAAGGTGATGGGGGATCTGGCTGCAGTGAAATTCTCTGTCCTTTATGAAGCAGGAGGTCAGACTAGCTAGCCAAAGTGATCCCTTCTCTCCTTCAAATCTAGGGGCAAAATCCTGACCTCACTGAAGCCAAGGGCCATTGACTTCAGTAGGATTTTGCCCTGTGTATCTGAGGTCCCAGCCCTCCAGGAGAGAACAAGGAAGGGGTGGAGGGAGGCTAATTTCACTTGTGCTCTGATACTCCCCTTTCCCGAAGGCAGGGCCTTTGCTCTCCCATTTCCAGGAGACACATTTGATCAGTCCCTCTGCTCCATTCCTCCCCATCTCTATTCACAGTGGGGGACTCACCCATCCCAGGGCTAGTGGTAGGGGAGGGGGATCTGGCCAATCTCCGCTCCTGGAGAAGGGGGAACCATAACTCCTTCCGGCATTGGAGGAGGAGCTACATTAAGAAGCCCTCATAGGAGTTGCCTCTTCCTCAGACAAAAGGGTTGTTGTTGGACAGAAGGTCTCAAGGCCAGAGGTGGGAACCAGGAAATTACTGAGGAGTGAGGATGCCCCGCATGCCCACCCCAGGGCTCTGTCCAGCTTCAGAGAATCTCAGAAGGAAGAAAATAATCAAACAAGGACACAAAACCATGTTGAGAATATTGGTTATAACTGGCCTCTAGTCAGAAGGTTTATCAGCAAGCGAAGGGGCAGGTATGGAACATGTCCTCACTGGCCAACTGGATCCGTGCAAAAGCAATGGAGCTCCTTTTCCAGAGCCGTGAATAAGCTCCATTGACCATGTTTCCTCTCTCTCTGCACAGGATGCTGCTGGCTGCAGTCAATCCCTACTTTCGAGCCATGTTTGTCAGCTCCTTCAAAGAATCCCAGGATGGAGAAGTTCTGCTGCAGGACATGGCTCCCTCCACTGTGCAAACCATCCTACACTATCTGTACACGGAGAAGATCTCAGTTACTTCAGAGACAGCCCAGGCTGTGTTCGTAGCAGCCAGCCGGCTTCAGATCCTCCCTCTGCTGGAGATCTGCTCCAGGTGAGGCTGACATGGAAACAACTGTGATTATGCTGTAAATGTGCACCGTGCTGGCTGTTTGGGGAGTCCTGCCAAACAGTGTCATTCAGTCTACAGGAGAGCTCTTCCCATCGGCTTAGAGGGTCCGCACTAGCATCACTGCACCTGTAAGCTCCGTAGTGTAGCCATAGCCACAGCGTTTCAGCTTTTCCTACATGCCCCCATTTGATTCTATTTTTTGTTTTTTTGCAGCAGATTTTCAGCAGTTTGGGCCTGGTTTCATGCCAGAGTGAGATACAGTGCTTGCGTTCTGCTGGTTTCTTGCCTGGCTAACTTTTCGCTGGGTCAGGCAAAACCATTTTGAAATCTCGCCGGAACAGAATGGCCAGGTTACAGCAGTGTGATGTGCTAGGGCTGGTCCGGGCACAGTTGTGCAGATTGATCACACTTTTTAGAAACTGACTTACAACCTGCATACTTTTCGGTTGACTTGGTATGTTAACTATATTTTGAGTGAACTTAGTGCTGACGATACTTTAGTGATCCAGGTTTAATGTTCTCTTAAGGTGTGTTTTGATTTGTCTTTTTGTGTATATATTGTAATTCTATAACATTTTTAAATATTTATAATGTAATTAAAGGTATTTTTCCTGTCCTCTCTCAACCGTTCACGCACACACCTGCTTTGTGTGAATTCACCTGACAGGCCTGACCCAGTAGGTGGCCTCTGAACATGCTGACTGGATTGGGCCCTTACATGACTTAGGATATCTCCATATATTAAGCTACCCTATCTCCTAGAGCTGGAAGGCACCTTGAAAGGTCATCAAGTCCAGCCCTCTGCCTTCACTAGCAGGACCAAGTACTGATTTTGCCCCAGATTCCTCAGTGGCCCCCTCGAGGATTGAACTCACAACCTTGGGTTTAGCAGGCCAATGCTCAAACCACTGAGCTATCCCTCCTCCCAACTACTTTCCCCTGGTTTGTGAATTGGTCTGGGGCTTAGGTGGGAGATGGGCACCCAGATGCCCACGGGAGGCAGCCGTGTGCATGTCCAGAATCAGAAACCTAGGTGCCTAAGTGCCTAAAATTACTGGGAAAATTTAGGCACCGCATGAGTTTAGGCACCTGCAGGGTTCAGTGGGAGCGGGAAGGATTGTGCATGGCAAGTGGTACCAAAACCAGGACTTAGGCACCTTAAATAGGAACTTACGTGCCTAATTCCTTTTGTGCATTCAGGTCTAAGTGCCTATGGGCTCGTCTACATTTAAAACATTACAGCGGTCCAGCTGCGCTGTTGTAGTGCTTCAGCATAGACACGACCTACATTGATGGGAAGAATTCTCCCATTGGCGAAGGTAACCCACCTCCCCGAGAGACGCTAACTAGGTTGATGGATGAATTCTTTCATCGATCTAGTGCTGTCTGTACACGGACTTAGGTTGGCTTAACAACGCTGCTCAGGGGTGTGGATTGTCACACCCTTGGCCGATATAATTAAACAAACTTAATTTTCTTGTGTAGACCAGGCCTAGGTCTCTTTTGAAAATGAGACTTAGAGTCCTAAGTCAGTGAGATATGTTTGAATATTTTACCCTATATCTATTTAAAGCCAATTTTTGGTAGAACTCTAATTCGTAAAGCACATTGAGGTCCTCAAATAAAAGGTGTTCTATAAATACGAAGTCAATGGTGCCAAACACCCGGCCTATGGGTCAGACCCGCTCCCTCTGAGAGAGTCAGACTCTACGTAGGAGCACCATTGCCCTCACTGGAATTACATCAATTTACACCAGCTGGGAATCTGGTTCAAGATTTTAAAATAATGTAGGTGGTGGTGTATTAATTTCGATAGACTATAGGGGCCCAACGATGTTAACATAACCCAGTGACTGTCCAACATTAAAGAAGGTCTGGGGTTTGGTATACAGATGCCTCAGCCTGCTTAGTATCCTGGCAAACACGTCATTAAACATCATTTTAACCTTTGATTAAAGATAAAGAAAAGAAGGAAAAGCAGTTAAAGCATTGGAAAGGTAAAGTAGTAAGTCAGGCTTTCATTGTAACCGCCCTTGTTCCCTTTCCCTTTAGCTGGAGAGGGTTTTTAGAAGGAAAACCCCCCTTGTTTCACAGTCTCTGAGATGGGATCACTGTCCTTGGGGAGAAGAGAAGAAGTTAGTTGAGATGAGCTGTGGCAAGTCCGACCCTGTTTCATCCCAGGTGGTAGCTGGATTCAGCTGGAGCCAATAGAGGTGCTGATGTCATGTGGGTCACTTTCTCTGGCCCCGTCTGGTCAGGACATCTCTCAGGAGCAGGATGATGAATGCCTGGAGTCCCAGGGGACAGTGGGGGTGGCAGCCAGGCTGGCGAAGCTTGCTCTAGTAGCTGCCATCTGTTCTTCTCGTTTTCGCCCCAAAGTATCTTTCTTTAAAACCCCAAAAAGGAAGTGGGGGGAGGAATAGCCCATCCTCTCATTACTTTGTACTCCAGTCAGGCTTCGTTTCCAACACACCAATTTGGATTCATCGATTTTTGGAGTCACACTTTCTTCTTTACCAACCATGATCTTAATACAGTCTTTGAGTTATATCAGGAGGCCTTTTTGTTTGGACTAATTACGTTTTTCTGTCTGGTTTTCTTGCACCTGTTTATAACATCCTTTATTAAAAACGACTTGACTACTTTTCATGGTTAATTCCCAAGCAGGTAAAAAGTTATAGGCGCATTTACCACAATAGCACGTAGTCACCACTATGGTGTGCACAAATTGGAAATTACAGGTACTTACCTGAAAGTGTTATATTCATGGCATATACACAGAGAAGTTAGATAAAGACATAAATACTCTTGCAGGAAGGTTACAGTGTGACATAAGAACATAAGAACGGCCATACTAGGTCAGACCTATGGTCCATCTAGCCCAGTATCCTGTCTTCCAACAGTGGCTAGTGCCAGGTGTTTCAGAAGGAATGAACAAAATAGGTAATCACTGAGTGATCCATCCCCTGTCGTCCGTTCAGAGCTTTTGGGATTCACAGGCTAGGGACACTCAGAGCATGGGTTGCATCCCTGGTCATCAGGCTAATAACCATTGATAGACCTATCCTCTAGAAACTTCTCTAGTTCTTTTTTGAACCCCTTTATAATTTTGGCCTTCACAACATCCCCTGGCAAGGAGTTCCACAGGTTGACTGTGCGTTGTGTGAAGAAGTACTTTCTTTTGTTTGTTTTAAACCTGCTGCGTAGTAATTTCATTGGGTGACCCCCTGGTTTGTATGTTATATGAAGGAGTATATAATATTTCCTTATTTCCTTTCGCCATACCAGGCACGATTTTATTGACCTCTATCATATCCCCACCCTTAGTCATCTCTTTTCCAAGCTGAAAAGTTCAACCTTTTTAATCTCTCCTTACACAGAAGCTGTTCCATACCTTTAATCATTTTTCTTGCCCTTCTCTGTACCTTTTCCAATTCTAAAATATCTTTTTTTGAGAGGGGCGACCAGAACCACACATAGTATTCAAGGTGCGGGTGTACCATGGATTTATATAGTAGCATTATGATATTTTCTGTCTTATTATCTATCCTCTTCCTAATGGTTCCGAACATTGTTCGCTTTTTTGGCTGCCGCTGCACACTGAGCGGATGTTTTCAGAGAACTATCCACAATGACCACAAGATCTCTTTCTTGAGTCGTAACAGCTAATTTAGACCTCATCATTTTATATGCGTAGTTGGGATTATGTTTTCCAATGTGCATTACTTTCCACTTATCAACACTGAATTTCATCTGCCATTTTGTTGCCCAGTCATCCAGTCCTGTGAGATCTCTTTGTAAGTCTTCACACTCTGCTTTGGACTTAACTCTCTTGAGTAATTTTGTATCATCTGCAAATTTTGCCACCTCACTGCTTACCACTTTTTCCAAATAATTTATGAATATGTTGAACAGCACTGGTCCTAGTACCCCTGAGGGACACCACTATTTACCTCTCTCCAGTGTGAAAGTTATTCTGACCAGTTATTCCTATCCTTTGCTTTCTGTCTTTTAACCAGTTTCTGATCCATGAGAGGACCTTCCCTCTTATCCCATGACTGCTTATTAATGCTACTTTATTTCTTAGAATTCAGAACAATGACACACAAGAACCCCAAAACAGAGAGGCACAGCTCACTCCACTTTAATCGAGGCTGGCTGTCAGCAGACTGACTGCTCCTATGCTCGAATTGCATGCTTCCCCTTCGCCTGCAAGCTGGACCAGGAAACCCCCCTGAAATTTTAAGTGACAGCCTACAATTTTGACAGTTTTCAATGCACTACAATACATGATTGGTAGATAGATTAGATAGATTGATCGATCGTATGGGGATATATAGTGGTGTATGGGGATGGATAGATAGATTAGATTAGATAGATGTGCGAATGGCCAGACAAACAAATAGGCAGAACTAGCTATGGTCCTAAAAGTGCCCTGAACCATGTTTTGCCATTGAATAATGCTGAATGCAACAGTAAGTTTCCTAACTCGAAGATAGTTACTATATAAGGGCCACACTCTAAGCCTGATCTTTGTACAAACCTCACATTGTTACCAGTGTAAGAGCTGTGTGAATTGAAGGTGGTATCTAGCTTCAATACATATATGGCCCGCTTCACCAAAGTATCTGAGCACCTCACTTTAATGTATTTATCTGCACAACACACCTGTGAGGTAGGGCAGTGCTGTTCTCTGCATTGTACAGATGGGAAACTGAGGCACAGAGACTAAGTGACTTGAATAAGGCTTCACAGGGAATCTATGGACTGGGTCACAGATCTTCATTAAATATGTAATTTGATCCTCTCCCTTAGAATGACTTTAGCTCCTTGTATTAAGTGTTAACTCCCTGTATTAAGTGTTGCTATTACCCCAATGTCTAAGGGAGAAGTCTCACACTTGTGACATCCCCAGTAACATTTATCCCCATTACTTTCCCAGCTTTCTTCTGGAGCAAGTTTCCGTTGAGAATTGCCTTGTGCTTTATGAACTGGGTTATGCCCATGGCGAACAAGCTCTGCTCCGAGTAGCCATGAGACAGATCAGCCTGAACTTTAGGCACCTCTCTCTGGAGGACAAAAGCTTCCTACATCTGAAACCCAGCACTTTGATTAGCATCATCTCCTCAGACAGCCTGGTGGTCTCTTCTGAGATAGTTGTCTACCGGGCAGTGCGACGCTGGATGAAGTTTCAAACCTCCAACCGCCGTCCATTCCTGAGTAAGCTAATGAGCCATGTCCGCCTTCCACTCCTTACCCAGGAAGAGCTCCGAGAGGTCCAGTTAGAATCAGCCCATTGCGGGGACATGCGGTTGCGATGGAAGCGTCTCAACAGACAAGAGAGGTTGCAGGAGTGTGGCGGTCTTAGACAGGGCATGTACAACAAGTGTATTGTGTGCGTGGACCTGTTCAACATGGAGGGCCCAGAGCTGAAAACGAAGGATTTTCAGGTAGGCTGTTTTGACCCCCAGACAGAAAAGTGGGAAAAGCTGACACCTTTGAAATGTCTGTACTGTGCTCGCTGCCTGGCAGTGGCAGATAAGCTGTACGTAACCGGAGGTGTGCACACGGATGACTCTTATTCAGATACTCTCCACGAGTACAGCTCTTTCAGAGGCCGGTGGACACAACTCCCTTCCATGTCCATGCCCCGTGCTTCACATGGGTTTCTAAACTGCAACCAGAAGCTTTATGCTGTGGGGGGCTGGTGCAGGTATGAAGATTATCTGGATTCTGCAGAGTGTTTTGACTTGATGGAGAAGACCTGGACTCCCATCTCTCGGCTGCCACATACTCTGAGCCATTTTGCCGCCACAGTGCTTAAAAATAAATTGTACCTGATAGGTGGCGTGACAGACAAACTGGGCTCTTGGTATGTTTCCAGGAAGGTTTTGATCTACAAAGTTAGCTCCAATGTGTGGACGCAGGTGCTTCTGGATGCAGAGTGCTACTGGTCGGGAGCTGTCTCCATGAATAACGGGATATATGTTATTGGTGGGTATTTTAGGAGCAGAGTGAGACATCATAATGAGAGATGGCCTGATTCAGGAAACCTGCATTGCAGTCGAAGGTGTTTCTTCCTGGGCGAAGATGGAAGAGTGGACAAGGATGTCGTGATCCCAAAGTTGCCAGTTGAAATTGCTGGTGCTGGTGTGGTGCGCTGGAAGAAGAGGATCTACGTGCTGGGTGGCGAAAATACATATTTATATAATAACCACGATGGTGAAAATGAAGAGGAATATTATAACACAATTTACTATTGGGAACCTGGAGACCACAGATGGACTCAGTGTCCGGAAAGACTCCCTTTTAGCAACTGGGGAATCAGCGGATTTGGATGTGCAACGCTGAAGTTACCCAAAAAAACTATTCTGTCTCTTTTTCGAAAGACATCTGTAGCCCTGACAGCTGTTGAGTTAGCAGAGAGTTAGCGGCTTTTTAGCCACGTGCCACATTGCCTCATGGTCAGTGTATCCTGTCCCTAAAGCTGCATTTGTGAAGCTCACCTGCCTGTACCTTTACTGTGAGTTTACATGTGTTTATATGGAACTCCAAAGCATTCCACTGAAACCAGCAGATTGTTGGTAAAGGAAAGGGTGTGGTACCAGCACCAGTTCACCACTGCTTTGTGTTGGGGCTGCCCTTTACACTTGTGCAAAGTGGGTGTAAAATCCTACCAAGTCAGAGCTCTCCCATAGGATCATTTGAATGTCTGTTTGGTTCCTCAAAGGAAGGAAAGGCCGTAAAGAAAGCGCAGCCGTGTGGGAGAGAGGGAAGGAGATGGCAGTAACCCATTGCTAGGCCCCTCCCAATTCTGGGGCTAGCCCTCAGCAGCTTCTGGGGTGTTCTACGTTGCCCCAGCTGCCAAAGACTTAGGGCCTTTCTGGGGAGGACGGGGCTGTCCAGATACCAGGGCCAATTTTCAAAAGCATCTACGTCCTTAGGAGTCCAAGTCCCATTTTCAAAAGTGACTTTCACTGGGAATTAGGCACTTAAGTCATGTAGGAGCTTTTGGAAATGGTACCTGCCACGGCTGCACCCCTTTTCTCCTAATTAGGCCCCTGCCATTGAAGGTAGGAGATTAGCAGGATTCAGGAAAGGGTTAGACACTTGAACGGATAACAAGTACGTACAGAGTTATTATAGCAGTGAATAGGAAAAGAATTATCAAAAGTGTTAGCTGGGGGATAAACCCTCCTGCTTCAGGTCATGAGTCAACCTCTAACTAACTGCTGCAGGGTTTCTTGCACCTTCCAGTGAAGTATCTTGCGCTGGCTGCTTTCAGTGGCGCCAGCCTGGACTGGATGGAGCACTGGTCTGTGTGGCAAATGCTATGTTGCTGCACTGAGAGCTGGGAGAGGGGTGGGTGTAGAAGTCATTGCAGTGCCCCTTTGGAGCCCCCTGGTTCTTCCATCCAGGGAATCCTCCCGGAGATGACCCTGTCGCTCCCAGTACTAGAAGGGAAGGTATAAGATTTGCATGGGTAGCGGGGGCTGTGGAGTTGGGGGACAACAGAGGACATGGAGGGCATAGTGAGGGACTGGGCAGCCATGTGCAGCATTGGTGCTGATCACACGAGTTAAAAAGAAAAGCAAGCACTAGCATATTTGTACCTTCTCTGCCTAATGGACCATTTGTGGCTCCCTGAGAAAGGCCATGCTGTGCTCCCAGGTACTGCAGGAGTAGAGCTGGTTGGAATATATTTTTTCCCATGGAAAATTTTAACTTCAGCAAAAAAAATCAAAAAGTGAAAATATCAGTTCAAAAATGCCCCATGGCAGTTGTAGTTTGGGTGCCATTCTTCGATATGGGCTACACTACCTTTTCAGACTACATCTCCCATGATGCACTATGGACTTTCCTTTTGCTAAGCTGCCACAGTGATTCCTTAGAGGAGAAAGGAGGCATGAGACCCCGAACTATGGCACTGAGGCAACATTTCTCAATCAAAATTTTTCAGTTTTCAGACTAAATTTTTCAGCATTTGACTGAAAACTTTTGGGGTTTTGTGTGCTTGTTTTGATGAAAAGGCTAAATGTTCCATAGAAAACAGATAGTTTTTTAACAAAAATTTGCATTTAATCAAAAATCCAATTTTCTATTGGAAAACAATTTTGATGGAAAATTGTCAGTCAGCCCTAAATAAGAGTCCAGCAGCGGGGATCTCCTCCTGCACCGTCCAGTGGTGCCCAGATGCTCAGACAACAGCAGGTCAGCCTGGCTGAGATGCCTACTGTCCAAACTCTCTCTATTGGAGAGAAACTGCGGCATTTTTGACCTGGATGTATGGGGGCATGGATGGAGTAGCATAGAAGCCTCTGTCACGATAGCTACCAAGGATGTACATACAAATCAGGGAGGGAGACATGGCAGCTTTTCCTTGTGAAGCTAAACTCCGTTGTAACAAATGTTTTTGTGTTTAACGGTGTAAGCCCTATGGCCTGAAGCTCGAGAGAGAAAATAGCCTGGTCTCCATGACTATGGAGAGTCTGAGAAGGCAATGGCCATTCCAATTGCCTGGACATTTGGTACCTAGCAACTAACGATCATGGATGGCCCACCCCTCCACAGGAAGCCAGCTGTGTTTGCCCAGGAACAAGAACAAAGGACTGAGGAGAGTTCAGGTGGGGGGTTGTTAAGCGTGGGCCGCTGGAAGCTTGAGACTCTCCTGACCTGGGACAAAATAGAGGGATTAGAGGGCTGTGGGACTACTGTAATTTTCTCTGAAAACATCCACTCAATGTGCAGTGGCAGACAAAAAAGCCAACAGAATGTTGGGCATCATTAAGAAAGGAATAGATAATAAGATAGAAAATAGCATATTGCCTCTATATAAATCCATGGTACATCCACATCTTGAATACTGCATGCAGATATGGTCGCCCCATCTCAAAAAAGATATATTGGAAATGGAAAAGGTTCAGAAAAGGGCAACAAAAATGATTAGGCTGCCATATGAGGAGAGATTAATAAGACTGGGACTTTTCTGTTTGGAAAAGAGATGACTAAGAGTGGATATGATAAAGGTCTATAAAATCTTGACTGGTGTGAAGAAAGTGAATAAGGAAGTGTTAGTTACTCCTTCTCATAACACAAGAACTAGGGGTCACCCAATGAAATTAATAGGCAGCAGTTTAAAACAAACAAAAGGAAGTACTTCACACAATGCACAGTCAACCTGTGAAACTCTTTGCCAGAGGATGTTATGAAGGCCAAGACTATAACAGGGTTCAAAAAAGAACTAAATTCAGGGAGGATAGGTCCATCAGTGGCTATTAGCCAGGGTGGACAGGGATGGTGTTCCTAGCCTCTGTTTGCCAGAAGCTGGGAATGTGCGACAAGGGATGGATCACTTGATGATTACCTGTTCTGTTTATTCCCTCTGGACCACCTGGCATTGGCCATTGTCGAAAGACAGGATACTGGGCTAGATGGACCTTTGGTCTGACCCAGTATGGCCATTCTTATGTTACATTTCTGTTTTCTATGCTCACTGAGGATTTTCTGCGCTGTGTTCCAGAGAGCTAATAAACCCGACTGCTTGTATCACGCTGGCTTGGAGTCACTGCAGATGCTGAAGGTCGGGATGCATTGTGCCCTTTGGGTATACAAGTCTCCCTCAGGTGGCCAGCTCAGGTGGACTGTAGAGTAGGAGTTCTGAAGGCTCTGAGGTTTGATCTAAGGAGGCAATGAAGCCAAGTGGCTTACCCTCAGGAAAGAGTGAGACCCTAGGTGGGCGTTAGCACACTGACGGGGTCCTCCCACGGACTGTTCCAGGACACCTGAGCTGTGGGTCCGTGACAGAGATATCATTTGAAAACTAACAACTCACCGATCAATTATATCATGGTAAAATGTGGGTAGCATCATTATAAGTAAATTTATGAATTTCCCCTGAATGATGTTGGTGGCACATGTTCAAACCCATGTAGTCCCGATTCGGCAGAACTGGTCAAGCATTCTGTCTTAAACGAAGGAATGCATGTTTATCTCCGTGAGTAGTAAACAAGGTCCTTGAGACAGCAAGAGGGAGAGAAGGCGACCAGAAGAGCTAGCGAACAGGAGCAACAAATGGGAGTTTTGCAAGGGAGTTCTCCAGGTGAAGGAGGAGCGACTACATGACCATTGGGGTGAGTTTGTCGTCGGTTTGTTTTTGTTGTGTGCTTGTTGCTTGACTGTAGTGTATAGTGTGGTCTGTCTGGGGGGCCATGTGCTGAGACTAGCGGCCTGCAAGGCAAGGTTGAGAGCTTCTTAACGAGGCTTTGATCCCCAATCCCTTTAGGATCTGTTAATTGTTAACCATGGGGCTGGGCTACTCAGGGAGCACAGGGGTTTAAAAAGCCAGCTCCTAAGCAACCAGAGGAGCTAGTGAACAGGAGAGTTTTGCATGGGAGTTTAGAGAGGAAGCGAGAGAGCCAGATACACCTGACATTCTCTAAACTTAGGTCAATAAACACCCCCACCCCTCCGAAAAAACAGCAAAAAAACAAACAAAAAAGCTGCAGGAATAAAAAGCATGCAGGCAGAAGTGCAGCAGCAGAGGGGGCGCTCTCCAGTTTCTTGCACTGAATGCAGCATGTATGATCACCTTCCTAGGGCAGGTGGCATATGTATGCATTCAGCAGAAGGAGGTCATGGCCCTCAGAGACCGAGTATGGGCTCTTGAGACCTGAGTGGCTGAACAGGAGCAACTAAGGGAGACAGAGAGGTATCTAGATGAGACTTTGGGGGACACACAAGAGCAGTCCCAAGCCCAGTCTGACGGCCTCTGCGCTGTTGAGGGCAATGAAAGTCTCAGGGAAGAACATCAAGTTGTAGGGGAGGGAAACAATCCCATTAGTTGGGACTCTCCTTCCAGATGATGCCATGGTATCCTCTCTCACTGCGAGAGGGAATCACAGTTATTAGGAAGAGACAGGTAATAGTAATGGGGGATTCGATCGTTAGAAATATAGGTAGCTGGGGTTGTGATGACCGGGAGAACCGCATGGTGAATTGCCTGCTGGGTGCAAAGGTTGTGGATCTCTCAAGACAGCTAGATAGACTTATCTGCAGTGCTGGGGAGGATCTGGTGGTCATGGTACATGACATAGGAAAAGGTAGGAGAGAGGTCCTGGAGGCCAAATTTAAGCTTCTAGGTAAGACGTTAAAGTCCAGGACCTCCATGGTAGCATTATCTGATATGCTTCCAGTTTCACGCATAGGGCCAGTTAGAACAGGGCCTCAATGCATGGATGAGACAATGGTGCATGGAGGTGGGGTTTAAGTTTATTAGGAACTGGGGAACTTTTCTGGAAAGGAGGGGCCTATACAGGAAGGATGGGCTCCACCTAAACCAAAACAGAATGAGATTGCTGGCATGTAAAATTAAAAAGGTTGTAGAAGAGTTTTTAAACTAAGAGCTGGGGAAAAACTGACAGGTGTGTAGGAGAACGTAGTTCGGACAGAGACATCACATAGGGGAGGAGCTATTAATGGGGATTCTCTATATCCTAGTAAAGAGGAGAAGTTGATAAAGTCCAGGTAGAATTGAAGAGATACCATCAAATGAAAGAGTCTCATTCAATTACATCACATGAAGGCAGACAACTAAAACTTGACAAATGTTATAGTGCTTGTATACAAATACTAGAAATCTAAATAGTACGATGAGTGAACTTAACTGCCTGGTATTAAATGAAGATATTGATATAAAGGCATCACAGAAACTTGATGGAATGATGACAATCAATGGGACACTGTAATACCAGGGTACAAAATATACAGAAATGACAGAAGAGGTCATGCTGGTCGGGGAGTGGCACTATATATGAAAAAAAGCATAGAGTCAAAATCTTAAATGAAGCAAACAGTACCATGGAATCTCTATGGATAGAAATTCTATGCTTGAATAATAAGAGTATAGCAGTAGGAATATACTACTGACCCCCTGACCAGGATGGTGATGGTGATTGTGAAATGCTCAGGGAGATTAGAGAGGCTATAAAAATAAAAAACTCAACAATAATGGGGGATTTCAACTATTCCCATATTGACTGGGTACATGTCACCTCAGGGTGGGATTCAGAAAATAAAGTTTCTAGACACCATTAATGACTGGTTCTTGGAGCAGCCAGTCCTGGAACCCACAAGGGGAGAGGCAATTCTTGATTTGATTCTAAGTGGAGCACAGGATCAGGTCCAAGAGGAGAATATAGCTGAACTGCTTGGTAATAGTGACCATAATATACTTAAATTTAACATCATTGTGGGGGGTGGGAGGGAAATACCACAGTAGCATTTAACTTCAGAAAGGGGAACTACACAAAAATGAGGAAGCTAGTTAGACGAAAATTAAAAGGAACAGTCACAAAAGTGAAATGCCTGCAGACGACATAGAAACTTTTTTAAAACACCACAATAAAGGATCAAGTATACCCCAAATTAAAAAGAACAATATGAGAACCAAAAAAATGCCACCAAGCCGAACACCAGAGTAAAAGAAGTGGTAAGAGGCAAAAATGCATCCCTTACAAATTGGAAGTCAAATCCTAGTGAGGAAAATTGAAAGGAGCATAAACTCTGGCACATCAAGTATAAGAAGGCAGGCCAAGAAAAAATTTGAAGAAAAACTACTTAAGAACCCAAAAACTAGCAGCAAATTTATTGTAAGTACATCAGAAGCAGGAAGCCTGCCAAACAATCAGTGGGGCCACTGGACAATCGAGGTGCTAAAGGAACACTCAAGGAAGACAAGGCCATTGCAGAAAAGCTAAATGAATTCTTTGCATTGGTCTTCACTGCAGAGAATATGAGGGAGATTCCCACACCTGAGGTGACAAATATGAGGAACTGTCCCAGACTGAGGTGTCAATAGAGAAGAAGCACAACTGGAAATGGGCCAATGTTCCTAAAGTGCTATATAAGTTTGAGTTCCACCAGATAGTGACAGAAGTGGGCATACAACTCTGGTCCTCCTGACTCCCAGCCTAGTGCCTAATCTACACAAAAGGAAGTTTTATTTAGTAGAACCTCATCCTCCTCCAGCAGCTGTTTCAAAGTTCAGAAATGTGAATTTCCTAGAGAAAATGGCTTTGAGATTTTTCACATTCTTCCAGAGAGTGACACGTGTGTTTCTCTCGATGTTGTCACCATTCATAATACTTAGTGCCAGAATGGACCATCATGATCATCTACTCTGACCTCCTGTCTAACATGGGCCATAGAATTTCACTTAGTTACTCCTACATCTAACCTAAAAATTCTGGCTGAGCTAAAATGTATCTTTCAGAAAGAAATATCCAGTCTTGTTTTAAAGACTCCAAGTGATGGAGAATCCACCACATCCTGTGGTAAATTGTTCCAATGGTTAACTACCCTCACTGTTTAAAAAAAAATGCCTTATGTCTATCCTGAAGTTATGTAGCTTCAGCTTTCAACTATTGGATCTTCTTATTCCTCTGTCTGTTAAATTAAAGAGCCCTCATCTATCAGAAATCTTCTCCCCATAAAGACCTTATAGACCATGATCACATCACCTCTGAGTCTTTTCTTTGATAATCTAAATAGATCGAGCTTCACTTCAAATCATTCCGGTAGCTCTTTTCTGAACCCTTTCTAATTTTTCAACTTCTTTTTTGAAATGCAAACACAACAACTAGACACAATATTCTAGGAATGGTTTCACTTGTGCTTTTTACAGCAGCAATACCACCTCGCTACTCTTACTCAATATTTTCCTGTTTATACTTTCAATGATCACAGTAGCTTTCTTAGCCACCATATCACACTGGGAGTTCATATTCAATCAGTTATCCTCCTGACCACTAGGTCCTTTCCAGAGTCAGTCCTTTCCAGGATATAATTCCAACCAGATCATTTGACCAAGTTGCATTTTAATACAACCAAGTGCAAGGCCATACATCTAGAAACTGTGGGTCACATTTACATACTTCAACATTTTGTAAATTTGCTCCCTTTACACAGAAGTTTTCTGATCTCTAACACAGGCAGATTCAATCAGGAAAAAACCTTTTGCAAGAAATATCATGCCCACTAATGTGGCACAGCCTTTCTGGAGCAGGCTGTTTTTACAGTGTTGTAAGATTTTTGCTAGTGTCAGTTGTGAGTCCACATTACCCTGTATAATTATGTTTGTGCTCACGGTTTAATCATAGTTTATTTGTGTCTTGCTCCATTATTTATGTTTATTCAAAGCGAACTAAAAAGAAATATTAAGAGGCAGCTATTTCCCAACAACCCCTATCAGGGCTACCGATGTCGTTTGAAAAAGGGACAGGATCTCCTTTTTGGGTCTCTTCAGCATTGTACAACCAAACCCGCTGACACCTTCATGAGAGACAGGGATGTCTTCTGGGCATTTGCTCCACCTGGGCTCACCCGGTTCCCAATAATAAATTGTTTTATAACATTGAGTTAAATTTTCCCCACCCAAGACGTAGATCCTCTTTTCCCAACGGACCACTGCAGCATTAGCAATCCCCTTTGGCAGTTTTGGAACGATCACCTCCTCATTCATGCTGCCATCACCAGAGATAAAGAAACACTTTCTAGTGCAGTGACGGTTTTCTGGTATGAGACCAACCTCGGCCCACTCTCTGGTTCTCTTTTCAGCATACCCACCTATAACGTATATCCCATTATTCAGGGCAACCGCACCCGCTGAAAAGAACCCATTGTCCAGAGACACCTGAGTCCACGTGTCCGCGCTAACTTCATAGATCAGCAGCCCTCTATGAAATTGCCAATAGCCAGTCAGGCCTGTTGCTCCCCCTAGTAAGTATAGTTTCTTCTTGAGCACTGTGGAGGCAGAACGGCTCAGAGCAAAAGGCATCCTAGAGATGGGAGTCCATATCTGCTCTGCTATGTCAAAGCATTCTGCAGAATTGAGGAACTCATGAAACCCACGCCAGCCTCCCATAGCATACAGCCTCTGGTTACAGATTAGGAATCCATGTGTAGCACGGGGCACGGACATTGAAGGGAGCTGTGTCCACTGGCCTTTAAAAGAGTTGAACTCGTACAAAGCATCTGAATAAGAATTCCTGCAGATGCCTCCAGATACATAGAGCTTGTCTCCAAGTGCCACACAGGCTGGATGTGTCAAAGATTTCAAGCCTGGGAGCTTTTCCCACTTTTCTGCATGAGGATCGTAAGAGCCCATCAGAAAATCTTCATTCTCCAACTCTTGGTCCTCCCACATCTGTGAATCTACACACACTATCAGTTCATCAGACATGCCCTGTCTGAGTCCCCCGCTCTCGAGCAACCTCTCTTCACTGTCCAGCTGCTTCCAGTGAAGTTGAACATCCCCATACCGTTCTGAATCCAGCTGCACCTCCACAAGCTCTCTATCTGTCAGGAGGGGCAGCCGGACATGCCTCATCAGCTCATTGAGGAGGGAGTGGCCTGTGGTGGGTTGAAACTGTATCCAGCGACGCACAGCCTGGTACACTTCTAACTCAGAAGCAACTGCAAGGCCATCTGAAGACAGGATAGTGATTAAACTGCTGACGTCCAGACTCAAGAAGTCGTCATCCTCACAGAACCTTCCAAAGTTTAGGGTGACGAGCTGCATGGTAGCATAAAGGAGAGCTTGGTGGTTGTAAGCCTGAGCCAGTCTGTACAACCCAGTGCAGTTCTGCATGGAAATGGTCTTCAAAAGAAACCTGGGAGGAACAAAGGAAATAAACATCACTGGGAATGCATCAGTGATTGTTATGACCCCAGGACAGGTCATCAGCAGGGTTTGAATCCCTCAGCACCAAAGAACAGACCTCTACTACTTGAGTTTAAAGAGGAGGACCTCCACTAGCTCATAGACTTTAAGGTCAGAAGGACCATCATGGTCATCTAGTCTGACCTCCTGTACATTGCAGGCCACAGAACCCCACCCACCCACTCCTGTAATAGACCCCTAACCTCTGGCTGAGTTGCTCAAATCATGGTTTAAAGACTTCAAGTTAGAGAGAATTCACCATTCACACTAGTTTAAACCTGCAAGTGACCTGTACCTCATGCTGAAGAGGAAGGCGAAAAAACCCCAGGGTCTCTCCCAATCTGACCTGGGGGGAAATTCCTTCCCAACCCCAAATATGGCGACCACTTAGACCCTGAGCATGACAATATTAGCTGACTAATATTACAATGTTAGTAATAGGTGTTACCCTCTATGTAGACGAGCCACTTGAGGGGGGCACAAGACACAATTTACAAGCAAACTACATCAGAAAACCTTCTCCTGAGTTTGACACCCCAACATTAGGGTGGCAACCTTGCTTTTATGGCTATTCAACTGCAACTGAGTTAGTGAATTTATTTCAGGCGAAAGGCTTCAGAATGGCAGCTCAAAAGCACAAGTACACAAAGACCCTATGCTGGCCCCCACACAAACTCCTCTCACCACAACCTCTGCCTCACCTAGACCACATTTGGGGGGTGATAGGGCCTGTTAAAACCTTGCCTACTTAGATTGCATCACTTTTTTTAAGGCCAGAAAGGGCCAGTGTGATCAAATACTCCTGTGTATCCCAAAATGTGGGGTACCCCTGGAGGACTAGCTAGGGATGGGGACAAGCCCCTCACTCACTCTCCACAGTGTCAACTTCACTTTTTTTTAAAAAAAAGTTGATGTTATGGTTATGAAGACAACTTTCAAAACATGACCCAGGCATGTGTAACTGAGGCCTGAGTTACAATGTCCTCTGCAGGCGTGAACCACCACTTCCATTTCACTGGCAGTCAATTCATGTGCCAACAATGATACTTTAATGTCAACATTGTTAACTAGTTCATTGCTCATCAAAGCATCTGAGAAAGGCGAAGAAGAATCAGATTGTGAAGATCTGCACAATCTGCGGGACTGCTCAGTGTTGTGTCAGACATGAGGCCAGGGAGCAGGGATGGGGCAATACCATTTGAGACATTTTAAAATACAATTTCATTTTGTTTCATTAAAATTCGGTTGACCTACCTGTAACACGATAGGTCAGAGTTGCAGGGAGGCATGATGGTTTCATTTTCCCAAAGGGAGCAGGGGGAGGACTCAGCTTTCCAACAGTTTGAGAAACTCTGGTTTAGTCTGACCTCCTGCATAGTACAGGCCATAGAATTTCACCCAGTGATTCCGGCATCAAGTCTCTAACTGCTGGTTGGACTAGAGTGGGTCTTTTCGAAAGATGTCCAACCTCCATTTAAAGCCTCCAGGAAATGGAAAAGTCACCAAATCCCTTGCTAAATGCTGCCAATGCTTAATTACTCTCGTTGTTAAACATTTGCATAGTATTTCCTGTTTCAACTTTGCTGACTTCAACTTTCAGGCACTAGATTTGCTACATTAAAGAGCCTTCAATTATCAGATATTTTGTTGTGTGGGTACTTCTAGACTGCAATCAAGTCACCTCTCAATCCACTCTTCGATAAACTAAATAGATTGAGGTCTAGATCTACAAAGGTACTTAGGTACTCTGGAGTTTAGGTATCTAAGGTCTGGTTCACACTACAGACCTATATTATTATATTATATTATTGAAAAATCCACACCCTGAGCGACAGTTATACCAACATAGGCACCGACTCGTGGGTCCTCCAGCCCTGGAGCACCCACGGGGAAAAATGGGGCAGCCAAGTGCCCTGCCCCAGCTCGCCTCCGCTCCACCTCCTCCCCTGAGCGCACCGCATCCCCACTTCTCCTCCCAGCGCTTGCCGCTGCGAAACAGCTGTTTCACGGCATAACTAGCTGTGGGAGGGACCGGGGAGGAGCGGGAATGCGGTGTGCTCCCGGGAGGAGGCGGGGAAGAGGCGGGGCCAGGGCAGGGATTTGGGGAAGGAGTCCAGTAGGGGCGGGGGGGCGGAGTTGGGGCGGGGACTTTGGGGAAGGGTTTGGAATGGGGGCGGGGCAGGGGCAGAGTCAGGGTGGGGAGGGGTCGAGCACCCATCGGCGCCAGGAGAAGTTGGCGCCTATGATACCAACTCACCCCCTCCCCGGGTAGCAGAGCTTCTCCCATCAACATAGCTACCACTTCTAGCAGAGGTGGATTAACCATGCTGACGGGAGAGCTCTCGCCCATCGGTATAGAGCATCTTCATTAAAGCACTCCAGCAGCGCATCTACATCAGTGCAGCTGCGCCAATGCAGAGATTTAAGTGTAGACTTGCCCAGTTTTAGGCTCCACTGATTTCCTCAAAACCCTGGCTTGCCTGCTGCCTGATCCCATAGGCGCCTAAACTCTCTTGATCCCTAAATTTTTGCTGTAAAAGTTCCCATGACACCTAAATTTCTGCCTCTGGACATGTGCACTGCTGTCTCGCTGTCAGTGTCCGGATGCCAATCTCCCTTCTAAGCCGCAGGGTGACCCACAGACCGGGGACTGACAGGCAGAGGAGCAGCTATAGTGCTTGCAGGGCCTGATCTGGCAGGCATGCTCAGAGGCTGGGGTCCCATTCAAAATCTGGCTGGAGGAGAAGGTAGTGCCCACCTTATAACTTATAACCCAGTGGTTAGAGCACTCACTTAGGCCAGGGTTCAGTCCCCTCTCTGTCTGAGGGGAGAAAGGATTTGAACCAGGTCTTCCAAAGCTCTCAGGCAAGTGCTAATGTGAGACGCTCTCAATCTCTTGTGTTGAAGCTGTTCCACTTTGGATTAAATCATGAAAGATTCATTGGGCCAGAGAGCGACAGTAAGTGAGACTGACTCTATAGCTTGGTGATTTGGGCAACCAAGAGGAGACCCAGTGCCCCTGTTCCCATCAGTCTTTAATTATTAATACTCCGGATGCAATATTCCAGAGTGGTCTCATCAAAGCTGTATACAGAGGGAATACTGCAGCCCAACTCTTACTGGATAGTCCGCTGTTAATATAGCCAAGTATTGTGTTAGTCCTTTTTGCAACAGCATTACATCAAACACATGTTCATTTGGTGATGTACAATGACCCCTAAGTAATTGTCAGAGTTGCCTGCTTTCCAAAATACGGTTCCCCAGCCTGTAGGTGTGATCTGCATTCTTTGTTCCGGGATGTATGTCCTTGCATTTAGCCCCGTTAAACACATTTTCTTTGAATGGACCCAGCTTGCCAAGCAACCCACATTGCTTTGTATGACTCACCTGTCCTCATCATTAGTTACCACGTCACCAATCTCTGTCATATGCAAATGTTATCAGCAATGCTTATATATTTTCTTCAAGATCATGGATAAAAATATTGAACTGGGGCCAAGAACCAGCCCCTGATAACCCCACTAGAAGCACCCCCTCTTTGGGATGAATCCCAACTTACATTTACATTTTAAGATTCATCAGTTAGCCAACCCTTCTCAATATGTGCCATCATGCTTTTGCTTAGAGCTAGTTTTCCAGTCAGGATGTGGTACTAAGTCAAACACTTTACAGAAATCCAGATATAATCTATCAATCAGCAACCAGACTTGTAATCTTGGAAAAGAACAAATTTGTTGGACAAGATCTATGTTCTGTGAGTCAATAGTTGAAATTAATTATATTGCTATCCTTTACTTCTTAAATAACAGAGTCCTGTATCAGTTGTTCCATTATTTTGCTCAGGATAGAAGTCAGGCTAACTGATCTATAGATATCCAAGTCATCTCTCTGTTGAGACTGCTAACTTTGAGATCTCCTGATGAAAGGCTGTATATATAAGAGGAAGGTATTATTATTATGGTGATTTCATCATCTTTCCCTTGAAAATCAGGCTGATACCCACAGTTCATTTTATTCAGAATAGCTATTTACATGGTTATGACATTTCATCACAATTGCCCAGGGCTGAATTTGAACAGGCATTTTACCCTGTGAAAGTTTCTTGGATCATGTTACAAATAGTCTAAACCACCCTGAGTGTGATGAGCTGAGTTTTAAATTAATTGTATTGATGCTTGTTTTTACCTGCTTCTTAATATACAATTAACACACACATACACACATTTATTTCATCCTAAAGCACACTCGTAAGACCACAGGTCTTTTCATGTTACCTGCAGCAGATCTCCACTAGGGGGACGATCTGTAGCTTGCTGGCTGCTGCAAACAGATCTGGGGCTGTCTCTAGACTAAGTGATAGCTCTTCTGTGTAGATATATTTTAATATGCTTTGGAGGATGGAAGGAGCCATATCCTGTAGTATAACTTCTCCACCCTGGGATTCTTTGCAGGAGCTCGTGAAAACATCCTTAAAGTAAGGACTGACAGCTGCTAGCAGTACTCTGCAGGAAGAGAGGAAACAATAGTTCCAAACAATAAAACCTGTGTTTACGGATGTTTCTCCCTGTGTACATTAAATAACCCCTTTTTAAAACAAAAACTGGAAAAACATCTATTATGTGTAACCATAAAGTTGGGAACATCAGCAAGCAAGATTTGAACCCAGGATCTTTAAATCCCAAGCACAGAGCTCTACCACTTATGCTAAAATGTGAACTCTTAGCTAAGATGTAGCCCAGCTGCTGAGGGTAGGTCAGAAGGTACACTTTGACAAGGAGCTACAAAACTATTTCCCAGACACCAGTAGAATACTGGATATCAGAGTCCCTAAATTATTTTCCTGACTTTAGGAGGAAAGTATTGTCTAGTGATTAAAGAAGTGGTTACAGACAGGTACATAGAATTGGCATCTTCATAGTCAGAAGGTCTGTTATAGTAGAGACCTGGGATCTATTCTTAATTCTGCCAGAACCGTGGAGAGAATGACCTTACCCATCAATCCTAGTAAAGAGGCATGAGGCCATGATCAAAAGTAAGTCCACAAAAATATAAACAACAGTGAGTGGAAAAAGTAAGATTAGACCCTATGATTTCCAGCCCAAAACACCATTCCATACACACTCCCTGATCAAAGAGTCAGTCGCTTTCCTACTTGTGAAATATTAGCTTTCTTGGCAGCACTGTACAACAAGGGAGGTCAATTCACATGAAATGCAGAACATCCTGCAAAATCGAATGTACTGGAAATGTCCGAAAGGAACAACCTAGGAGTTGCAGGAAATTGTGCTGGTGATTCTTTGGGGTCTGATTTTCCTTTAGAACATACGAATGTCCATACTGAGCCAGATCAATGGTTCACTTAGCCCAGTATACTGTCTCTGAGAGTGGCCAGTACCAGATGCTTCTGGCAGTTGGGGGTATAGGGACACCTGGAGCATGGAGTTGTGTCCCTGACAGTCTTGGCTAATTAATGTCCATTGATGGATCTATCCTCCATGAAGTTCAATTTCATGAAGTTCAATATCAATTTTGAACCGAATTATACTTTTGGCCTTCATAACATCCCATGGCAACAAGTTTCTGATAGACCGTGTGTTTTGTGAAGAAGTATTTCCTTTTGTTTGTCTTAAACACGCTATTAATTGTATCGGGTGACCCCAAGTTCTTCTGTTATTTAAAGGGATAATTAAAACTTTCTTATTCACATTCTCCACACCATTCATGATTTTTTAGACTTCTATCAAGTCATCTCTTTTCTAAACTAAACAGTCCAAGTCTTTTTAATCTCACATCTTATGGAAGTTGTTCCATCCCCCTTCTCTGTGTCTTTTCCAATTCTAATATATCTTTTTTTCAGATTGGGTGACCAGAAATGCACCAGTATTCAAGGTTTGGGCACACCAAGGATTTATGTAGTGATATTATGGTATTTTCTGTTTTATTACCTATCCCTTTCCTAATGCTTCCTAACATTCTGGTTAGCTTTTTTTATTGCCACTGCACATTGAGTAGGTGTATTCAGAGAACTATCCACAATGACTCCAAGATCTCTTTCTTGACAGGTAACAGCTAATTCAGACCACATCATTTTGTATGTATAGTTGGGATTATGTTTTCTAATGTGCATTACTGTGCATTTATCAACATTGAATTTCATCTGCCATTTTGTCACCCAGTCACCCAGTTTAGTGATGTCCCTTTGTAATTCTTTACAGTGAGCTTTGGACTTATCTTGAGTAATTTTGTATCATCTGCAAAATTTGCCACCTCACTGGTCATCCCTTTTCCAGATCATAGAATCACAGAACTGGAAGGGACCTCGAGAGGTCATCTAGTCCAATCCCCTGCACTCAAGGCAGGACTAAGTATTATCTAGACAATCCCTGACAGGTGTTTGTCTAACCTGCTCTTAAAAATCTCCAATGATGGAGATTCCACAGCCTCCCTCGGCAATTTATTCCAGTGCTTAACCACCCTGACAGTTAACAAGTTTTTCCTAATGTCCAACCTAAACCTCCCTTGCTGCAATTTAAGCCCATTGCTTCTTGTCCTATCCTCAGAAGTTAAGAAGAACAATTTTTCTCCCTCCTCCTTGTAACAACCTTTTATGTACTTGAAAATTGTTATCATGTCCCCCCTCAGTCTTCTCTTCTCCAGACTAAACAAACCCATTTTTTTCAATCTTCCCTCATAGGTTTAGACCTTGAATCATTTTTATTGCTCGTCTCTGGACTTTCTCTAATTTGTCCACATCTTTCCTGAAATGTGGTGCAGGGGGTCTCGGAGCTCCTGCCGTGGGGAGGGCATGGGTGGAGCTGAGGTCTAGCCTCCCCAGAGGGGGGCTCCACCTGCCACCCATGAGTGTATTTAAATTCCGCCTGCTTAAACACTGCAAGGGTATTTTCCATTAGAGAAGCTGTTGCTCTCTCCCCACTCTCAAAGACTCTGGTAGCACTGCTATAAACAGCAACCACATTCCACTGTGCAGTTTGAAAAGTTCTTTGGGGTCCCTTCAAGTGAAAGACTCTAAGTAAGCGATAACTGGGAAGGGACAGATCTGGATCTCTATTTTTGGTATTGGCTCAAACCCTCTCATTTTGCCAGAACTTTGACAAAGAAAATAGCATAAATACTTACAATGGTTGTTTCCAGGTGACCTCAGCCATTCTAGGTGAAGCTGTGATGTGATCCTAGCTGCAATCTCCTTCCTCATCTGCCTGCAATCACCTACAACAACTCCATTGCTGGTGGCTGAGACCACCTCCTGCTCCTGTTACTGCTCCTGTTATCCTGATCCCACCCCCAACTCATCCCTCTACATCAAAACCCTCTCTAAGTATTTGTTCCCTTTCACTGTAATGTGCTGGCTAGTTTGTATGTATCACCATGAATGTATTGCCTGCAGGAACGGCTCAAAGTGAATGGGACCATATTGCCCACTGTAGGCCTTCCTGGAGCCCTAGGCATAAATAACAGTGAGAACCAAAGGCTGTGAACCAGAGTAGACCTCGCCTTGGCAAAATAACAACACACTTGGTATTGGCTAACCAAGTAAGCACTTTCCTGATTGGAGAGAATGCTTCAAGAACACCCAGAGTTCTCAAGTAACCAGGTAAACAAATTCCCAAGAGATCGTACAGGAACACACCCAAACCTCGTAAGATAAGGATGGGATGACAGGAGACTGGATGAGGACGTTTAGGTCTGCGGACTTGATGTGCTGCTCTGTCTGCTGGTGCAGCTGAGATCAGAGCTCCAAGAACAGCACCGCTGGCCGCAGGAACAACGCTGCAGCATCAGCCACATTCCACTGCGCTAACGACAGCCTCTCGTGGCTATTGACTTCAGCGGGTTTAAGCATGTGCGTAACAGGGCCGCCGGGGGGGGGGGGCAAATGGGGCAATTTGCCCCAGGCCCTGGGCCCCGCAGGGGCCCCCACGAGAATATAGTATTCTATGGTATTGCAACTTTTTTTTTATGGAAGGGGCCCCCGAAATTGCTTTGCCCCAGGCCCCCTGAATCCTCTGGGCGGCCCTGGTGCATAAAGCCAAGTAAATGCTCCAGTGCATTGCTGAAGTGGGGCCTTAGACCAGTGTTTCTCCACGAGTGTGCCATGGCACACTGATGTGCCATCAGGCCTGAACAGGCATGCAGCGGAAATTTTTGAAAAACTACATGTGAGAACAAGGGAAATGCCGTCTTCTGATTGGCTGTCTGCCTCACTGCCCCACCTCCTCCAGAGGTGGAGCAACCAATCAGAGCTCAATCTCCCTCTCTTCCCCCCGCCCCTCCTATGTTAGCAACAGGTTGGCTCCTCTGCCCCTCTCCATCCCTCCTGCAGCCGCCGGCCGGGGGCGGGGGAAGAGCGCCTGGAGCACAAGGTGTGTCGCAGCGGAGAAAAGGTTGAGAACCACTACGTACCTTATAATGTAAGCTCTTTGGGCAGGTGACTTTTCTTTTTACATGGGTTGAAGCCGAGGCATGAAGCAGCCAGAGCTTAGAAAGGATCTGGGAGGGGAAGCCAGCTTGGCTGGGGATTTACATTCATGTTCAGTATTTGCTTAACTCTAAACCAAACTATTTAGTATTTGGTGAATCCTAAAATCATGAAAACATCCTGATCCCACTATGAATATCTTCCCCTCAGGATTTCATTCTCCAGTGAAAGATCTAAATGTGTGTGATAGGCTCCACCCATCCATCTGCCGACTGCTCTACTGCCAGACCAAGCACTGAGATGGGGAAATTTTTATGGCTTTTTGTTTGATTCCTTCCTTCAGGTTTTCTCTGAATCCATACAATGCTTTTCCCCTCCAGTATTTCCCGTGCTTTCCCAGCCATGAGATCCTGCATTCCCGTAACCATACCTGTGGTGGCGGAAGGTAGGATGCCTTTGTGAAGGGTCCATGTTGTTGTCCCTCAGTTGGCTGAAGGGGCTGCAGAACTCTCTCCTTGGGGATGCAGGGAGCTGCATCTATGCTGCTCCCACACCTTACTGACCATGGAATTAGAGCTCCAGTCCCGGAATCATACGTATGTCTCCCCTATGGATACACCTGTGTAACTACAGCTCCCTCATGGCCCAGATGGAGCCGGCTCCGCAGGCAGCTCTGGCCAAGAAAAGGTCCAAGAAACTCCCTTCCACTCCAGGGGCACCTGTTCCAAACCCCCCAGGGTAAACACATGCACGCACTGGAATAGTACAATGAATACAGGAAAGGGAAATATTTACTTACATAGGGATGAATGGAGAAAACAACAGGGAGAGAAGATAGGGAGAGTGGTAAAACAGGGTTACATCCAACACAAAGACTCATGGGCCCAGTAGTACCACGATATAAGAACATAGGAACATAAGAATGGCCATACTGGGTCAGACTAAAGGTCCATCTAGCCCAGTATCCTGTCTTCTGACAGTGGCCAATGCCACATGCCCCAGAGGGAATGAACAGAACAGATAATTATCAAGTGATCCATCCCATCACCCATTACCAGCTTCTGCCCATCCTGGCTAATAGCCATTGATGGATCTATCCTACATGAATTTATCTAGTTCTTTTTTGAACCCTGTTATAGTCTTGGCCTTCACAACATCCTCTGGCAAGGAGTTCCACAGGTTGACTGTGTGTTGTGTGAAAAAATACTTCCTTTTGTTTGTTTTAAACCTGCTGCCTATTAATTTCATTTGGTGACCCCTACTTCTTGTGTAATGAGAAGGAGTAAATAACACTTCCTATTTACTTTCTCCACACCAGTGGACCTCTATCATATCCCCCTGTGACAGACCCAGAGCAGTGGGGTACAGGAGTCGGTAGAAGGCAAATATACTGGCTACTGGATTAATAGTTTTCTGTTCCCTGAGTGACCAGAGCAGGGGCTGCGCTAGAGCCTGCTAGAACCAATTAAGACAGGCAAGCTAATTAAGACACCTGGAGCCAATTAAGAACATACTAGAATCAATTATGGCAGGCAGGCTAATCAGGACACCTGGTTTAAAAAGGACCTCCCATCAGTTAGTGGAGGGCGTGCAAGGAGCAGGGAACGAGAAGGTGTGCTGCTGGAGGACTGAAGAGTAGATGTATGATCAGGCATCAGGAGGAAGATCCTGCGGTGAGGATAAAGAAGGTGCTGGGGGGAGGCCATGGGGAAGTACCCCAGGGAGTTGTAGCTGTAGCTGTCACACAGCTGATACAGGGGACATTGTAGACAGCTGCTATCCATGGGGCCCTGGGCTGGAACCCGGTGTAGAGGGCGGGCCCAGGTTCCCCCCATCCTCCCAACTCTTGAATGGACACAGGAGGAGTTAACTGGGTCTGTGAACAACACCAGAAGGGAAGGTCTAATTTGGAAAGGGATCTGGCCTGTCCCCGACCCACTAGGTGGGACAACAGAGACTGCGGAGATTGTTCTCCGTTTCCCCCATGCTGGCCAGTGATGAGGTTAGCTGAGTGAATGGCAGGTTTGAGCCGCTAGCAGAAGCGGCCAAACTGAGGGCTGCCGTGAACCTCTCAGGTGAGCAAATCCGCCAAAAAGCACAGGACCCACCAAGGCAGAGGAGGAACTTTGTCACACCCCCTCAGTCGTCTCTTTTCCAAGCTGAAAAGTCCCAGTCTTATTAATCTCTCCTTATATGGCAGCCATTCCATATCCTAATCATTTTTGTTAACCTTTTCTGAACCTTTTCCAATTCCAATATATCTTTTTTGAGATGGGGTGACAACATCTGCACTCAGTATTCAAGATGTGGGCGTGCAATGGATTTATATAGAGGCAATATGAAATTTTCTGTCTTATTATCTATCCCTTTCTTAATGATGCCCAACATTCTGTTGGCTTTTCTGACTGCCGCTGCACATTGAGTGGATGTTTTCAGAGAACTCTCCACAATGACTCCAAGATCTCTTTCTTGAGTGATCACAGCTAATTTAGACCCCATCATTTTATATGTATAGTTGGGATGATGTTTTCAAATGTGCATTACTTTGCATTTATCAACACTGAATTTCATCTGCCATTTTATTGCCCACTCACCCAGTTTTGTGAGATCCTTTTGTAGCTCTTCACAGTCTGCCTGGGACTTAACTATCTTGAGTAGTTTTGTATCATCTGCAAATTTTGCCCCCTCACTGTTTACCCTTTTTTCCAGATCATTAATAATATGTTGAATAGGACTGGTCCCAGTACAGGCACCTGGGGGACACCACTATTTATTCAAAAGAATGGATGCTGAGCACTGTGGCTAGATCTACAGTTCAGGAGTGCTGGGCAGAGTTACAGTTCAGCAGTGAAGCTTGGTGCTCCCGGTCATCTTCAGTGCCAGTAAACTTTCCCCAACAAACCCCTCTGATGCCATCTTCTGCCGCTGTCTGCAAACCCACTGACTGTGACAGCCTCCTCACTCCCTCCTTATTCCCAGTGCAAGGTCATAAGCCCAAGTATTCACAGCCCCATACGGCTTGGGAAACAGTGATACTGAGTCAGGTCTGGTTTGTCCTTCTCAGATGATTCCTTCCTGGCATGTTCCCTTCCTGGGACATCCCTGGCTGGATGCTCTGTCCCTCCCACACTAGGGATGGCTCTCGCTGCATCCTTATGTGTGGGCCTCCTCGTCTGGAGCTACAGACACACACAGCAGCACTTCCTCTTTGGGGAACAATCAGCACTTCCTCTCAGGACCTCAGGGTAAGATTTTAAAGGAGCCATGCTCTCTAAACCCCAAGCAGTAATGCCAGTTAGGTCACAAAGAAAAGATCCCATATGTTTGACTGCTAAGGACAAGTAGGTACAGAAAGGGACTCGTCAGCCCACCGGTAATCTTATCTCCTCTTTCTCTGCAAGGGAGATCACACTACCGTTCATCACTGCAGCACAATATAGGGCATCGGGTGAAGAGCTTTTTATTTTATTTTATTTATTTCTTTATTGTAATTTTCTATTCTCTTGGATATGAAATCAGTATGCTGAGGATTTTGAAGAATGACTGTGCATTGGAAACAATAGCCCTATAGACGGACTCCTTGCTTTAATGCAGTTGAATCAGTGGTTGTGATGTCACTTGTAGTAGTGCGCACGCTGGACATTGCCTGCGGCAGAAACCTGGTGCTCAAGGTTTGGAAGGTAACTGCAACTTTTCAGAGCAGAAAACTACAGCAGATTAAGTTTCACAGGCTGCAAATGTGGAAATATCATTTACCATATGGACATGGGCACTTAGTATCTGGTAATATGCGTTAATGTTCCATAGTGCCTTTCATAGCTAAATCCCTAGCTGGGTAGATATAGAAATAACAACAGAGGGAGAGAGAGAAATCAATTGACCAAGGGGGGGCTTTCAGCAGAATTTGGAAAGGGGATGGAAAGCTGATGAAGCAATTCTTATGGACACCTCCTGTGGAATTTTACAGAGGATGGTCAGCTTCCTACAGCAGTTCTGATAGATAATTGTATGCCTGCGACATTGTGTAGGATGGTTCCAAAAATGTACAGGCAAGGCCTAATTTTCTATTAAATCCTAGCGATTTTTAGAGTAATTTGTATAGAATCCTATTCGGTGACAGATCCTCAGTCAGAATAAATGATCATAACTCCAACTCTCAGTGGTGCCAATTTACGACAGATTAGGACGCACACCATAGCTTTAATCCTGTTGGCTACAGTCCTATTAAATTCTGTAGAGAGATAGAAGGAAGCCGTTCTAGACTGCAGAGGAGAAGGGTCTCACACCAGCGACAAGACTTGTAATAGGAGAGTGGAGGCCAGTGATCAGAAGAAGCAGGAAGATGAGAGGCCCACTTTTCTACTATGCTATGATGCTTTACCCTGCTCTGGAAGCGTAAAGGGGCCATAAAGCTAGTGTATCTAGCAAAGGGGAATATCCCTGCATAGGAGATTCTCCTGGTTGAAGACCCTGAAGTTACTTATGTTCTTCCCCAGGGTGCTGATCTCCTCCCTGTGAAGGGCAGCCTTAGCTCTGTCTATCCAAGCTGCCCATATTGTCCAGGTGCCTATCACCATGGTATGAGCAAGGCTCATTCATAAGAGGCCGGTCACACTTCCTCCAAGCATCTCCATGTTGGCAATGGGAGGATCCCAGCAGCTGTGATGGGGAAGCTGGAGCAGCCTGTATCATTGCTGTGATCAGTGCTGATGTGCTAACCCCATCTCTTAAAGTCATCTCTAACTAATATCTTCCTTTGCAAAGTATTTTCCATGCAAAATTATGCAATATCAGATCTCCTGCTTATATCTTGGGAAAAGATGGTTGTAAAACTGGGTGAAAGTTTACTTGTTAGGGAGAAAAGCCAGTCATTGAAAGAGACGTATGAAGTGATGTAGGATCTTAAGGCCAAGAGAGGGTGATACAATTTTCATTTGGTATTTCATTCCTATGTAGGATTTTCCTATGTCAGTTTGCTTTATCCTCCCATCTCAGCAGCCTTTGTTGCTCCCTTGATAACACAGAATATAGAGCTCTGCTCTCCAGCATAGGCTGAGGACAGCAGATAGATAAACAGAAACCCACCTATGACAGGAGAATCTCCTTCCGTCACACACTAATGTGGCATCACAGAGCAACTGGTGCTGGTAGAGCTGCCTTAGACCTGTATGAGTTGGGAAGACAATGCCAAGGCTGCCGTTATACACCACAAGAAAACTTCTTGAAGGAAAGAAGTGAGAGCTAATTCTAAGGAGAATATCTATCTATCAAATCTCTGGAAATCTGTATGGATGATGGAATGGCTGCAGAAGGAGAGCAAAGGATGTGATCATCTGATGTCTGTTTGGTGGCTTATGTCTCTGCAACGAAGGCGAGGACCAAAAGGGTTATGGAGAGTTAACTCCCCTTTCGCCTTTAACCAGTACTAAGTTTACTTCAAAACCTATATAAATAAAACAAACTCCCAAGTTGTTTCCATCTCTGCCATTTTCTGGATGGCAGAGACAGCCCTAGGCATTCACCTTCTCTGGAGGCTCCCACAGGCTGGCCCAGAAGATTACACATACACATGAGGATCAGCTAACCTACCTTTGCTTAGCTCCAGTGGCTTTGGCAGCTTCTGTTTCTCCCCTTTTTGACTGGAACTCATGATAGGCAGAATGAAGAATGCTGTAGAGAAGGAAATCCTGACTGAAAAGAGAACTAGATTCTCAACAGAGAGTGTGCACACACACACACGACTAAATACTAAAGCTCTGGTATATAAAATCATGTCAGAGGGATGGCAGAAATTTCATTTTCTGGTCCCCACACATGTTGTAGTTTGGTTATGGAGCAGCAATGGCCAACTCCCCTCCCCCCTCATTTCCCACTCAGAGATCACTGCGGTATCTGGGCTCAGTAAAGGCAGGTTAGGAATGGAGGAGAAGCTGGACTCTGAACTTCCTGGGGCATTGCAGAAATCCTGCTCCCTTTCCTTCTCCCACGTGCATATATTTATTCTCTGAGTCACCAACCTCCCCATGCACTGCACGGACCCTCACTCTAGCTGAGACAGGTTGGATACAGCTCCCTACGCAGTCTGTTCATGTTTCTCTTAGGCTGGTTGGAGAGGGAGGGATGTGCTCACTCCAGAGTCGTGTGAACTTCTTTATCTGCCCTTAATTTCCTGGGTTTGTGGCTTTAACATCACTCCTGAAGAGAACACCCTCCTTGAGGAGCATGGGAAAGAGTCTGGTAGGACACTGAACAAGTAAGGATTGTTTCTACCATGATTCCAGGTTTCCCCACTCCACCACTGCCACCACTTCAAACAGATCCCCTCTTCAAAGCCATTTGATTAGATGCATCCCCTTATATTCATACCTCATAACAGCCCACGATTTTGAGGAATGTCACCCATTTCACTGACAAAGTTTGCAATTTCCCCATGTTCCACACAAATGGTGTGTCCTCTCACTTGTATTGTGGTAAATTCTTTGAATCAGAAAGAAGGAATCATGAGGCTAAGGTTAGAGACAGAATTGTTTACGTTAAGGGAAGGAAGCCCAGAGCATTTTGTTTCCTGCATGAATTATTATGTCCCTCACTTTGGATCACAAAAAAAGTTAACCAAGGCCTGCAGGACATCACCTTGTTGAAATTGGGACCATCTTGGGCGGAAAATTGCAGCTGAGAGCAATAGCCCCATCATAGAAACACAAAACCTTCCACTTCCCTCAGACACACCTACCTGACTTGTCTATCTTCTTGGCAGCCCATCCTACACAAGCCAACAACATGTGCCTGCACCACGTACACCATCCTGCTCCCCATATTCCATGCCACACTATATACTCATGTCACAAAATTCTAACAGTGAGGTTGGAACAAGCTACCAAGGGAACTCGTGGATTTTCCCTCTCTTGATGTCTTCAAATCAAGATTGGGTGTCTTTTCTAGACCATAGAATCATAGAACCATAGGGTTAGAAGGGACCACAAGGGTCATCTAGTCTAGCCCCCTGCCCAGATGCAGGATTTGTTGTGTCTAAAACATCCAAAACAGGTGGCTATCCAGCCTCCTTTTGAAAACCTCCAGTAAAAAGGGGCTTCCACAACCTCCCTAGGCATCTGTTCCACTGTCCTACTGTTCTTACAGTTAGGAACAGTAGGACAACAGTAGGATTTGTGCTTGAGCAAAGCATATCTTCCTAGGCAAGAACAGACTCCCTAGGAATCATAGAATATCAGGGTTGGAAGGGACCTCAGGAGGTCATCTAGTCCAACCCCCTGCTCAAAGCAGGACCAATCACCAACTAAATCATCCCAGCCAGGGCTTTGTCAAGCCAGACCTTAAAAACCTCTAAGGAAGGAGATTCTACCACCTCCCTAGGTAGCCGATTCCAGTGCTTCACCACCCTCCTAGTGAAGATACGCTTTACTCAAGCACAAGTTATTGGGCTCAACACAGGGGTAACTGGGTGAACTTCTGCAGCCTGTACTATACAGGAGGTCAGACTAGATGATCTAACAGTCCCTTCTGGCTGTAAAATCTACAAATCTATGAATCATGCTAGTTCATACCCAGCTTGGACACTACTCAGGGCCATGGGGAGCTGCTCCCCCTCCTCCTGCATCAGTCACTTGTCCATTAATCTTTAAAAAAAGTTATGAAAATGTAAACTGATTTATAAAATGTTTAGCATTATGAGATCACCATCTTCAGCCTCATTTGCATACTATGCACAGATTGGTCAGGTTGGGAGGAGTCTATGTCTGTTTTGCATACATTAGACTGGGAGTGTGTCCACACTAGGGGAAGGTTGAAAGGAATGCAGATACACTGGAGGTGGACGCCCATCAGAGGAGAGGAGGCTGAAGAAGCTGCTATACTGGGACAGAGAGGGTGATCCTGATCAGAAGGGAAGCAACACCCACTGAGGTGTACTGGGGAGTCAGTCATTGTGAAGGTGGCTTCCTGGGAGGCAGGCTGGATGAGAACAAAGGTGGAAATTCCCAGGGGATGGAAGGAGTCCCTGGGAGAAGTCGAGACTGAGAAGGGTGAAGAGTGTATACATCCTGGGTGAGGTATGACCAGTAGCTCCTCTCAGACTTTGCAGGACATCAGGTACCAGACACCTGACAGCTGTTTGCCAGGATGAACATCTGCGCAGAGATCAGGAAAGTTAGTTTCATGAGGCGAAAGCCCCTAGATACTGTGTGGAATCAGCACCAGCTCTGAATATTGAAGTTCTCTAGCATAGGTACAGTCCACCTCACTGCCTCCAGCACTGTGTGTGGTACTGGGAATGTACTTTAAGTGGTTTCACTTCCCAGACAGGAATTCTGTAGATGTTCTGCAGAAGCCCATGTTATGTGAAGCAGAGGCAGTTGAGACTGTGTCACTGAATAAAGAGGATCTCTTCCAAGCACCTTGGGCACTGAATGATCACTGAACACAAGATGGTACCAAGAGTAACAGTTATTTAAAAAAATAACCTGAGAGGAAAAATGGAGCAGCTGGTAACTCCACCAGAGCTGCAACTCTCTGGAAATATGGAAAGCTGGAAGAGATTTAAACAGAGCTTCACCCTACTCTAGCGACACCATCAGAGGACCCAACCACATCAGCTACACCATCAGGGGCTCATTCACCTGCACATCTACTAATGTGATATATGCCATCATGTGCCAGCAATGCCCCTCTGCCATGTACGTTGGCCAAACTGAACAGTCTCAACATAAAAGAATAAAAGGACACAAATCAGACATCAGGAATGGTAACATACATTGTGGATACACAATAAACCCTTCTGTTTTTACGCTGGCTTAGAGTCACTGCAGGCTAGAGATTGGGGTTGCATTGCTCCCTCTGGGTGTGGAGACCCCAGAGGTCCAGAGTGAGTGGACTCCTGGAGGGGCTCACGGAGAGAGAGGCATGCTGAAGGCTGAGGTGCGGTCCCAGGAGGCAATAGGGCCAAAGGGCCTAACCCCAGAGACTGAGTGCAACCCTCGAGGAGGGCTGTCACATGGAAGGGGGTTACTCCCAGGGTCTGTACAGAGCCAATGGAGCACAGGTCCTGTGAGTCAGTGACAATCCCTCTTCATTATTTTGTCAAACCAGCTTATCTTGTACTAGACTGGGATGTATCTGTCCTTGCTGGAATATATTTATGTAAATATCTAGTACCTAGTACACTAGCAACAACTTCGCCACGTTCACGTACTGGACAGTGAACTTGTGAGCAGCTGCTTTAATACATGGCCTGACTTTGGTTCACAGCCTCTCATGCAGGCCTCAGATCTTGCACCAGGCCCAGTGCGCCAGGCTCTCTCTCTACTACAGTGACTTAAGGGGGAACAAGGTTTGGGACTGTAGGGGCCAAAGGGTCTGTATTCTGATAAGACCAGGAGTCCTGGCTCCCAGACCCACCCCTCAAGTGCTGCACAGGAGGTGTCTGTCTGTGCCTAAGATGGGGGGATGGAGGTCCCACTGGCCCTGGGGGAGGAGCAAGCTGCTCCCCCCTGTGGCAGAGCCCCCGCACAGACCAGCCGCAGTTCGGGACATTAAAGAGCTGAGGAGGTGCCGGGTGCCTCCGCATGAACTGTGCATGCCCGGAAAGCACCTCGCATGGGAAGGTCTGCTAGCTTGACGCATCTATAGCTACGACCATTGCCCCTTGCCGCGGCTGCAGGCTGCGATATGTGCATGCCTAGAGCTGGGTAGAGCAGCAGCACCCAGAGCAGATGGGGCCAGTCGGGGCCTGTGCTCGTGCTATGCATGGCTGGGAGTGGCCTGCTGGAGCCCTGCACCCCTGTGTTCGGGGCCAAGGAATACTTGGGGCTCAGAGTAACGCGGGCCTGGTCTCTCTGTGGTCTGGCAACATGTGGGCTGAAGCCTGGAGAGCCATGGGCTGGGGGCAGGATGGGGCTGGAGGGCTGGGATGCAGCCCTGGACTAATTTTTAAGCTAATTTCATGATTTTTGTGGGGTGAGACTCATAAGTGATGACGGTTTGGGATGGCAGTACTGTTCTCTGAAACACAGCAAAGAAAGAGAAAAGGCTACACTTCGACTGTGCACCTGTGTGGAGCTAGAAGACTCTCTGACATAGAAGGCCAAATCAAGTCTGCTCATGGCTCAAAAAGCTCTCCCATTCAGTAACTAGCTCAAAGAGAGAAGAAATTAGTCCCTGTGATTCTCTAGCCCATGGTTATGAAAGGATTTGTCACAGGAATCCTTAGAATTCTAGGGCCTCTCTCGCTCACCTCTTTGGATTTACAAAGAAGCAGCTTGTTCATTAAATAATTCTAAGTAAAGCAGGGGGAACAGAGCCAAGGGGCAGGGGAGGGTCACCTGCGTGCCTCTCAGGCATGAGGAACAGTGCCAGGGATGAAGGGGTTCACTCACACGCACCCCACATGCAAGGGGAACAGAGGCAGGAGTGGGGGCAAGGGTCGCCCATGTGCCTCTGAGGCAGGGGGAACAGAGCCGGGGTTGGGGGGGTCACCCACATGCCCCTCAGGCACAGGGAACAGGGCTGGGGGAGGGACGTGCACGCTCCCCTCAGGCAGGAGGGGCAGAGCCAGGGGCGGGATCACTTGCACTCCCTCAGGCAGGGGGGAAAGAGTCAGAGCAGGTGAGGGGGTCGCCCTCGCCCCCTTAGGCAGGGGCAACAGAGCTGGGAACTGGGCAAGGATCACCCACATGCACCTCAGGTGGGGGGAACAGAGACCGGGGCAGGACTTTCACCAGTGCTCCCCTCAGGCTGGGGGAACCGAGCCGGCAGGTCATCCAGAGGGTCGCCCGCCCTCCCCTCAGGCCGGGGGAACTGAGCCGGCAGGTCATCTAGAGGGTCGCCCGCGCTCCCCCCAGGCAGGGGGAACCAAACCAGGGAGGTCGCCCACACTCCCCTCAGGCCGGGGGAACCGAGCTGGCAGGTCACCCAGAGGGTCGCCCACACTCCCCTCAGGCCGGGGGAACCGAACCAGGGAGGTCGCCCATGCTCCCCTCAGGCAGGGGGAACTGAGCCAGGGGGGTCGCCTGCGCTCCCCTCAGGCAGTGGCAACCGAGCCAGGGGGTTGCCCGTGATGGGGAACTGAGCCAGGGACAGTCACCCGTGCGCCCTTGAGGCAGGGGCAACCGAGCCGGGGGTTGCCCACGTCCTCCTCAGGCAGGGGCAACCGAGCCAGGGACAGTCACCCGTGCGCCCTTGAGGCAGGGGCAACCGAGCCGGGGGGTTGCCCACGTCCTCCTCAGGCAGGGGCAACCGAGCCAGGGACAGTCACCCGTGCGCCCTTGAGGCAGGGGCAACCGAGCCGGGGGGTTGCCCACGTGCCCCTCAGGCAGGGGCAACCGAGTCAGGGGGCTGCCTGCGCACCCCTTAGGCAGGGAGAACAGAGCCAGGGGGGTCACCTGCACACCCCTCAGACAGGGGGAACCGAGCCGAGGGGGTTGCCTGTGCACCCTTCAGGCAGTGGGAATGGAGCTACTGGGGTCACTCATGTGCCCCTCAGGCAACGGTAACGGAGCCAGGGGGGTCACCCACACACCCTTCAGGCAGGGGGAACCAAGCCAGGGGGTTCATCATCGTGCCCCTCAGGCAAGGGGAACCGAGCCAGGAGCTTGTTACACTGGTCTACAATTTTTGAGAACTTGTCTGCTTTAAAGATAAAATGTGCTATTTATTATGTATTTTGATGTGCTGAATTCAAATATGACAATTAAAACAACTGATTGGCTACTGTTTCTAAGATATTTAAGTTTTTACATTTTATGTCTATGTATATTGTGTAGATAGTAGAGTTTTAATCATAAATTGTAAACCTAGGTCTTTTCATGTGTTTATGGTTGCTTTACATGATAATATTTCACCTGTCCTGTTTATGTAACACTTTAAAAATCAGCAAAAGGGTTATATAAATAAAATTTATTATGAAACAAAAGGCAAAAAACTATTATGTACATAGTTTAGTCCTATTCAGTGTCTACTCGGCGCTTCTTGGCTTGTCTCTTGTATTCATTACATGGAGCATCTCTTGTCACTGTCCAGCAATAGTCTGCAAGCATTGATGGGCTCCATTTGCCCTGATAGCGTTTCTCCATTGTTGCAATGTCCTGGTGAAATCACTCGCCGTGCTTGTCGCTCACTGCTCCGCAGTTCGGTGGAAAAAAATCTAGATGAGAGTGCAAAAAATGTATCTTTAGTGACATGTTGCAACCAAGGCTTTTGTATGCCTTGAGGAGGTTTTCCACCAACAATCTGTAGTTGTCTGCCTTGTTGTTTCCGAGAAAATTTATTGCCACTAACTGGAAGGCTTTCCATGCCATCTTTTCCTTGCCACGCAGTGCATGGTCAAATGCATCATCTCGAAGAAGTTCATGAATCTGAGGACCAACAAAGACACCTTCCTTTATCTTAAGTTCACTTAACCTTGGAAATTTTCCACGGAGGTACTTGAAAGCTGCTTGTGTTTTGTCAATGGCCTTGACAAAGTTCTTCATCAGACCCAGCTTGATGTGTAAGGGTGGTAACAAAATCTTCCTTGATTCAACAAGTGGTGGATGCTGAACACTTTTCCTCCCAGGCTCCAATGACTGTCAGAGTGGCCAATCTTTCTTGATGTAGTGGGAATCTCTTGCACGACTATCCCATTCGCAGAGAAAACAGCAGTACTTTGTGTATCCAGTCTGCAGACCAAGCAAGAGAGCAACAACCTTCAAATCGCCACAAAGCTGCCACTGATGTTGGTCATAGTTTATGCACCTCAAAAGTTGTTACATGTTGTCATAGGTTTCCTTCATATGGACTGCATGACCAACTGGAATTGATGGCAAAACATTGCCATTATGCAGTAAAACAGCTTTAAGACTTGTCTTCGATGAATCAATGAACAGTCTCCACTCATCTGGATCGTGAACGATGTTGAGGGCTGCCATCACACCATCGATGTTGTTGCAGGCTACAAGATCACCTTCCATGAAGAAGAATGGGACAAGATCCTTTTGACGGTCACGGAACATGGAAACCCTAAGATCACCTGCCAGGAGATTCCACTGCTGTAGTCTGGAGCCCAACAGCTCTGCCTTACTCTTGGGTAGTTCCAAATCCCTGACAAGGTCATTCAGTTCACCTTGTGTTATGAGGTGTGGTTCAGAGGAGGAGGATGGGAGAAAATGTGGGTCCTGTGACACTGATGGTTCAGGACTGAAGTTTCATCCTCTTCCTCTTCTTCGTCTGACTCAAGTGAGAATGATTCTGGTGCATCAGGAACCGGCAGTCCTTCTCCGTGGAGTACTGGGCGTATAGCTGATGGAATGTTTGGATAATGCACAGTCCACTTTTTCTTCTTTGACACACCTTTCCCAACTGGAGGCACCATGCAGAAGTAACAATTGCTGGTATGATCTGTTGGCTCTCTCCAAATCATTGGCACTGCAAAAGGCATAGATTTCCTTTTCCTGTTCAACCACTGGCGAAGATTTGTTGCACAAGTGTTGCAGCATATGTGTGGGGCCCACCTCTTGTCCTGATCTCCAATTTTGCAGCCAAAATAAAGGTGATAGGCTTTCTTAACCATAGTGGTTATACTGCGCTTTTGTGATGCAAAAGTCACTTCACCACAAACATAGCAGAAGTTATCTGCACTGTTCACACAAGTACGAGGCATCTCTGCTCACTTTGGCTAAACAGAAATGTGTCCCTTTGCAAAATCAAACACTGACAAATAAGAGAGCACGACACTGTATGATTTCTAGAGCTGATATAGGGCAATTTGTTCAGCAGAGTGATGTAAGCTTCATTATGATTGCGTCATCCATGACTTCTAGGAATAACATGATGCAATTCATATCATGTATGACGCAATACCAGCTTCAGATTGCATCATTCATTGTTTTGCCTAAAAAGCAAGTACTGTCCAAACCCAGTCATAGATTTATTCATAGATCCAGTCAAAGATGTATTTTAGTCATTTCTGGTTTAAATTGGGATCCCTTCCCTTTATAACTCACTTATCCTCCGCCATTCCCAAGTCAAGGGTCGTATATACTGACCCAATAGCATATCTTGAAAACTAGAGCCAATCAACAATTTTAAGCATCATTTTCATTCTCAGTGACCCAGAATTAGTAAAGTTTGCCTACATTTATTTCAGAAGCATTTTGGCTGTAGAGCAGTGTTATCAGTACAGCCTGTGAATTTTCCTCCATAGAGATAATCATGGAATTTCTTGGTCATAGAAATGCTTTAATGCTAAGAACTCTAGTTTTTGAACTGGCTAGTTCTTTCAATGATGCTAGACTCTTACTAGCATAGGCAACTGTCTCCATTCATCTGGATGTTCTTGGTAGAGGACTCCTCCAAGTCCTTCCATACTAGCATCAATGTGTAGTAGATATCTTCTTTTAGTATTGCCAAAACTAATGCACTGGGTACGTGCTACTTTATCTATTAACATCTGAAAAGCATTCTCACAATTCAGAGTTCACCAGTCTCCAAAGGGTTCACTGACTTGGTAGTAGTTGGCATCTGGATGCAGAGCCTGGCCTTTTCCTATGGGGGAATACCCCAATGGTGAGTTCATTTAAGCGTCAACAAAGGTCAGAAATTCCCTCTACAAATTGCCTATAATAATTGCAGAATCCCAAGAAACCCTGCAATTCTTTCAAGGTTTTGGGTCTTGGCCATGCCCTCAAGGCTTCCAGCTTATCCAGATCTGCAGCAGCTCCATCTCAAGAGATTATATGCCTATGTACTTTACTTTTTCCTGACAGAACTGGCATTTGTCTAAAGATAGTTTCACTCCTTGTTCCTGCAGGCAGTCCAGCACTTTCAACAAGCATTCTTCATGCTCTTCCAAAGTGTGACTGAACATTATCAAGTCATTCAGATACACCAGGACTTCCAGAAGGTTCACGTCACCATCCATCTGCTCCATTCATCTCTGGAATGTGGCCAGGGCCCTAGATATTCCCTGGGGTATTCTCAGAAATTTGTAGAATTGGAATGGACAGATGAAGCCTGTCTTTTCCCTATTAGCTGGTCCCATGGGTACCTGATAGTGTCCACTTCTCAGATCCAAAATGGAAAACCAACAGCTTCCTGTCAGGCAGTCTAAGACATCATCCACTCTTGGGGTGGTATACTGGTCGGGGATTCTACAGATATTCAAAGTAGGATCATCTATGCAAATGTGTACATCCCATTATTTTTTCTGGCCACAGCAATTGGGGAGGCATAAGGACTTCTAGAGTTCCTGATGATTTCTGCGGTCTTCCAAACGTCTGCCACCTCTGCAGGTACTAGTGTCCTCAATCGTTCAGGGAAAGGCCTATCATTCAACTGAATGTGATGTTCAACACACAACCCACATTCCACAAGTGGAGGACACTTGGGGCCTTTGTTTCCATTTTAGTCTCTCTTTCCTTGCAGAAGGAATTGGGGAGTTTCCAAAGTTCAACTTCTCTGGGTCAAATATGGGTATAATCTTTGAGCAGTATGGGCCACTGTTGCAGCCAAAAGCAACAGAGAGTCCTGTGGCACCTTTAAGACTAACAGATGTATTGGAGCATAAGCTTTCGTGGGTGAATACCCACTTCGTCAGACGCATGTTGCAGCCAAGTATATGTGTGCTACCGCAGTTCCCCAAGGGATAGTGATTGGGTGCTCAGTTTCGTTAGCCACTGGTAGCTTTACTGACACTTTTATACAAGATGAAGTTTTGACTATGCCTCTCTTCACCATCAATCCACCCAGTAGCACATCTGTATCTGAAGCTTCACTCAGGATTAACTGATTGGTGGCTATCTGATCCACTTGAACAATTCCATCCACTAGATGGGTTGTCCTAGTAGGAATAGTAACTGGAGGCCCATATCTTAGTTTGACCATTCCCACCGGTCCTTGAAATCTACACTGGTCTGGGTCTCCCCCTTTAGCTTGATATGCTTCTAAACACAGTGCATGGATCTCCAGGCTTTGTGCTTACTTAGGTCCAGAAAATTCTTTGCATAGCTGAGCCATGGCTGCATGTGTTCCTACTATACAAGGCATCTGGTTTGGATATCCAGTGGACGGACAGATCAAAGCACGAGTGTCTCTCTCTTTCTCAATCCCAACCACATCCTTTGGGAATTTTAGTTTCACCAGCACAGATCCTAGGTATTGCTACTGGTCATCTAACCCCCAAACAGCCAACCTGGTTAGGGGTTTCAGAGTCAGATAGGTCAGATGTTGCCAGTAAAAGGGTTTGAAGATGACAGTGACCTGAGCGCCACTATCTAGAACAGCTGTACACTCTATTCCCTCAATAGTAACCCCAACCTCAGACTTTGGTCCACACAGTTCTACAGGCAAGCCTGGCATAGTTGGAGGCAAAGACTCAGTCTTCATGTCTTTGAGTTGGTGAGAAGCGAAGGTGGTTACGGGACCCATGGTGCTCCCTTACCTGGTCCCTCCAAAGTGTCCCGCTGTCTTACTGATGTAGAGGGCCTTAAATCATTCCTCAGCTCTCCCAGGGTTTACAGGATTTGGACGTCCTCGTATATAATGACCAGCTTCTCCACTCTAATAACAGAAACGCATGGGCTCCAAGAGGTGGGGGTTCCACCCCGCCCTTTCCTCTCTGGTACAGCTGTCCATCTCACATTTGCTCTGGGAGTCGAGATACTTTCCTCAGGTCATTTGTTGGAGAGACACTACAAAGTGTTGTTTCACTGTCAGGACAATTACTTTCTCTTGCAACTCAGCAATCTGTTTCATCATAAGGTCACTTTCGGGAGGGGAGTATACTGAGTGGCTTCCAAAGTATACCTCTCATTTCAGTCCCTCAGGAAGGGTTATCTTCAGAATCCTGTTTCCCACTCCCTGACCTCTCTCATCTGTGTGGCAAAAGATGGGGGATTCCTCTTTCTGTCCTTTAATCGCAACTGGAACAGCATCAATCCAGTACGGGTAGCACCCTTTAACCCTTGCTCCAGTCTGAGACAATCCAAATCACTCCCTGCGATTCCTATCTTACAGTGGGACCTCTGCAGGAGTCATTCCATCTGTGCCAGATATTGAGGTAGCGTCTCTCCAAGTTCCTGATGGTCAGTCTGGAATTTTAATATAGCATGCTCTCCATTGTCAGTCCTTTCAAAGCCCTCCAAAGATGAGAGGTATTCAGCAGCAGTTGCCTCTGGATTACTGGCCCTGAGTACCCTGATAGATTCAGGAGCAGGTCTTTGCAGACTTTCCACTAGTCTCTTTCTTTCTTCCCTTTTTCAGCATGCCCATTCCTGTTCCACCTGAACAGCATGATCCAAACAGGCCTCAAATTCTTCCTCATGCGCAGCGATAGGTTTTATCCTTGAAAAGGTTCTTAGTCTCTACTAACTGCCTGGTTTCCTTTGCAGTCTTCAACTCCACCATCAACTTGGGCTGCAGAACAGGCCTCCCTCCCTACCCCAGAGGCTGTTCCTGGCTAGATGGCACCAGGCTTACTGCAGTATCCACCCCCAAACATTCATATCAGGAGCCACACACCCGTCATAACATTGGCTCAAAAGTCATGATATTTTTAAAAAATAGCTTTGGGGTCTTTGTCTTCTGGAGCTGTGCCCTTCAGGAATCACATTGGCATGTTTTTCACTGTCACTGGGAGGGCTAGAAACTTACTTGTTAAAATAAAGCTGAGAGTCCCATGTAATCACATGACTCCAAGACCTGAGGCTTAATGGAAAGCACCAAAAATTGCAAGATTTTCAATAAAATCATGAGAGTAGGCAACACTGTTACTGTCCTAGCAGGGCTGCAAACTGTGCTCTATTCCCCACCACCAGGGGCTTACTTCCCACTGCCACTGCTTGTACCCACGCTGCAGCATGCATCCCTTTCCTCTTCTCCGAGCTATGCCCTGCCATTTGGGTCACCTCTCACTGTCTAGGACAGCTAGGGTAGGCAGTGTCTTTTGCTGATCAACAGCAGAATATGCTGGCTTTCTGATTATGAAGCAAAAGCTGATGGGCAAGACACTCCCCACCCAGTGCTTTACAGCTAGAGCAGTGGTTCCCAAACTTTAACAACCTGTGAACCCCTTTCACTAAAATGTCAAGTCTTGTGAACCCCCTCCTAAAAATGAATATTTCCAGGGATTTTCTCCTTTACTTGAATATAAATTATAAAAGCAGTGATCTTGGAAATATACAATTTGTTTTTATTACATCAAGTATCAGAGGGGTAGCCGTGTTAGTCTGAATCTGTAACAAGCAACAGAGGGTCCTGTGGCACCTTTAAGACTAACAGAAGTATTGGAGCATAAGCTTTCGTGGGTGAATGCCCACTTCATCAGACGCAAGACTGGGCATCACCCACGAAAGCTTATGCTCCAATACTTCTGTTAGTCTTAAAGGTGCCACAGGACCCTCTGTTGCTTTTTATTACATGTTTATGACACACTTTATTAATTATTATTTATCATTACAGTATTTTTATTACATTATGAAAACAGCAACACTCTTCCAAGATCTCACTTTTGTAGCTTGTATCACTTTGAATAAGCCTGTTATAAGATAAGGCTCCTATGTTTCATCAAGGAGTATCAGATGTGAAACAGCATGAAGATATTTAAGAAGCCAACTCAAAGAGTTCCTCCTTCACAAGCATTGAGGTCTTGAGCAGTCCAGGCAAACAACGCACGTTACAACAAAACTTGCTCTTCATAATAATTTTAAAAACAATACTAGCTGCCTATTTAATTTTAAAAACAGCAAAAAAAATCCACCTCCCTTTCCATTTCTAACAAGGAGTCTTGAAGTTTAAATCTCCTCAGTGTGATAGAGATGTTTGCTTTGATCTGCTTAGCTCTTGGAAAACCAGGGGCTCCAGGCTGCTGGCCCCATGCTGCCAGGAGTTCCTAGGGACAGCTCTGTCCGCCATTAGGGAATTTTTTCCCAAGAATCCCCTGTAACATTTTGTGTGAACCCCAGTTTGGGAACCACTGAGCTAGAGGGATAGTGGTCAATGTATGTGTAAGCGGGGGAATGGTCCCGCTATTGTGGGGAACTTTCCTGGCTTCTGCACTACCCCGGTGAAGTGGGCTAGCGAAAGGATCCGAGTCCTCGCTCCCACTTCCTTTACCCAGAGGCCTCCCTGCCCTTGAGGACTCCCCTTCCACTCTCCTGTCTGGCAGAGTCCTCGTAAACCCCGACAAGGCTGGGCCCAGGATTCCTGGGGGGCTTGACCCCCAACCCTGCTGTGGTCACCTAGGACAGGGGCTAGGGTGTCCCCACTCCGGGGTACTCTCTTTGCACTGGGCACCTCCCTGACCCACTGATCATCTTATACAATTTAAAGCAAATACAAGTTGTTTAATTAACAATTACTTTTAAAAAAGAATAAGGAAAAATGGAAAAGGTTAAAGGAAACACATCACCCTGCTCTGAGGCAGGGAATATCACAAGCAGTGTCTCTGGAACGTCAGGGCAGTTCACAGTCTGTTCCTTGTAGGTCCCGGGCCTCCTTCTCAGGCCCTGGCTGTGCTGCAGAGACGCTGTGGGTTGGACACTTGCTCTGGCGGTGGCCACACGCTCTCAGGCTCTAGGTGGCAGGACCCTTCTTCCCAGCGTCGCCCCCGCCCTGTCAGGGTTACGATCCCCCTCCAAGTCTGGCCTGCAAGGCCTCTTGGCTGAGGTATCTCCCTGCGCTGGGCCCACTGCCAGGGTCCCCCTCACTCTCCCCAGCTGCTCACCGCACCCAGCTCCGGACTGCTCCAGCCCCAGCTCCAGCTCCACTCTGCCTCAGCACGGCTGCTGCTGCTGCTCTGCCTCCAGCTCCCTGGGCTGCTTCTCTGGCCCCTCTGGCTCAGGTTGCTGCAGCTCTCCTCCCAGGGCAGGTCTGCTCTGCAGGCTGCTTCTGTAACTCTGCTTTGGGGCTGCAGCTCTGCTCCCAGCAACTTAGCTCAGGCCCCTGCTCTCTCCTGGCTGTGCTCTGGCTTTGGGGCTGCAGCTCTGCTCCCAGCAACTTAGCTCAGGCCCCTGCTCTCTCCTGGCTGTGCTCTGGCTTTGGGGCTGCAGCTCTGCTCCCAGCAACTTAGCTCAGGCCCCTGCTCTCTCCTGGCTGTGCTCTGGCTTTGGGGCTGCGCCTCTGGCCCCTCTGGATCTGGCACGGTTCTGCTCTCCAGCTCAGCTTGGGCCCCTGCTTTCTCCTTAGCTCGGCCCCACTCAGTCTGACCCAGGCAATTCCAGCTCACACGGAGGACGGGGCCTCCCTCGCCTCCTGACCCTCTGATTAGCCTGTCAATCAGGCTGATCTGGAGCATTGGCCTCTCCCCATTGTTCCCGGGGACTGTCAGTCTCAGGCTCCTGATTTGCCATCGACCCTTCCCCTTTTAGTACTGGGAGCAAGCCAATCAAAACACCCCCACTGAATGTTAGTAAGGGGGCAACAGTCCCCTTACATATGCAACATCTGGCAAAAATGCAAAGGAACATGAACTGTAAATATAACAGCAATCAGACTGAGTTTGTCATTTTAAAAGGCAATGTATTGTGATCATTAACCAGATGTCCTGCACATAAGATAAATGACTAAAATATAAAGAGTCAACATACAGTGTACAAAACTCTAACATCTTGAACACAAGGACAGGAGCAATCATTTGCACTGTCTCACTGAACTGCAGTTTCTGATCTGATCTAGAGGAGTCAGGGAATAAATGTGCAACCCATATTTCCTTGGAGAACTGAGTTTGTGTCTCATAAATGTCAGTTTCAGACTCTTTCTCAAGAGAAAAGAAAGCAGAAATGGCTGTGATATGGTAGTGTGGTGGGGCAGCTGCCCCACCCCCATGCGAGAGGGGGATAGAATAGGCCAGAGCGGCTGCGCAGGCCAGCAGCCAATCAGGGAAGGGCCTACTGAGAGCCAATCAGGGCCAAGATTAGAGACAGCCAATCAGGGCTAGGCTAGGCCCTATAAAAAGGCTACCTAGGAGAGGAGCAGGTAGTCTCTCCCAGGCCTTCAAAGGGTGAAAGTCTGTCTCCTGTGCGAGGAGACTAGCACCTGGGACAGCGCAGCGCAGCGCAGTGCTGGGCGAGCTCAGGGGGAGCCAAAGGGAACTCCAGCCCACTACTTGCCAGGCTGCAGGCCCTGGGGAAGCGGTCCAGGGAGAGAGATGCACATGGGGAGAGAAGGAGGGCAGGATGGCTGCTGCCAAAGGGTCCCTGGGTCGGGACCCAGTGTAGAGGGTGGACCTGGGTCCCCCCCTTGCACGGACACCCAGCCATTGAACGTGGTAGTAGCGGACTGCACCAGACCCCTGACACAAGGGGTTAGACTTTGGGGTGTGGTTGACCACTGTGGCTGGGGTGAAGAGAAAGGAGCTAGAGCCCTAATTCCCTCTGCCCCGAATAGTGCCTGGAGAAGAGGGACTAGGGCAGGGCCCTGCATGAGAACTCACACCCCCCAGCTGCTCCAGAATAACAAGAACGAACCAAGGCCAGGCAGAATCAGGCTGGAGCAGCTGTGGAACAGTTCCCTACAGACCCAGGGAGCACCACTTAGCCAGGAGAAGAACTTGCCTCTTGATCATCTGATTCCCAGCTCTGACTGCATCCCAGCCCAGAGCCCCTAGATCCCACAGTCTTGCCAGAGCCAGCCCTGCCTACGCTCAGGGTCAAAGGTCACTTGTGTTAAATCCTGGGAGGTGGCTGGCGTATTGCAGCAGGCCGGTGCTGGTCTTTATGGCCCTGGCTCTCTTCTCGGTGACTCTGGAGTGGATGCAGAAGCCGATGTGCTGTGGGAGGAGGAGGCAGGTCATGGTGAAAGGGCAGGCCCACATGCCGTATAAATGAGACCTCCAGCGGCTAAAGACTTTGTGCTTGGTGGAAATGGCCGACTCACTGATCTCAGGGCTTTAGAAGGGATTTGCTGCACTCAGGACACTATTTGTGACTTCCCAGTCACTGTAGATAGGGACAATATTTGGTCTTGGGGCTGGTCCCACCCTCTCTGCTCCCCTGACTCCTGAACAGCTCATCAGGCAGTAGTCAGACCCCTGACCCCCTCCCTGCTCTGAAGCCCTGAGAGGGACAGAGTGAGTGGTGGTGCAGACAATCCCCCCAGGTCTGTGTCCCTGGGAGAAAAGGACTGATTCCCGGGGACCTTCCTGTATCTCAGGGTCTTCTTAGGGAGAAGCCAGTGACTCTTCTCTCAGGACCATCCCCTGGATCTCACTAGGGTTGAGGCTCTTGCTCCCTGAGCCAGCCTGGTATGCTGTGAATGGCTACACCACATCCAGCCAAAAGGAGGCGCTGCAGCAGCCATGCAGAGCCAGGCTCCTTCCCTCTATTCCCAGAAGGAGGACAGCATTGCAGGCACTGAGTATACTGGCCAAGCTGGCCCCATGGGATCCCAGCTAGGGGGACACCCTGCAAACATGGATCTTCCAGTCTCTCCTTTGCAGCCCCCCACGGGGTTCGAGCAGAATTCCCTGGCCCATCCCCATCATGCTCGTCTCTAAGATGTGCTGGAGCTAGTCAGTGTTGGGGGACGCTGCCAGCAGGCTCCTCAGCATTATATCCAGGTTCTCCACCAAGGTCTTGTGCAGTGCCTGCAAAGGGGAGAGAGAGACATGGGTCAGCGTCATGGAACCCAGGGTACACTTGCCACAGGATGGGTACAAGGGGAGCCCTGGGGGAGACCCCACACTCGGCCTGGCTTCTCCCATCCTGATCCCTCACTGCGCAATTTCTCAAGAGTTCATGGCAGGATGACAGTTGGCTCCTCAGTCCTGGTTCTTAGTGCTTCTCTGCCCCAGGCCTGGCACAGCCAAGCTGCCGTGGATGGGAGCTGGGTTTGTGGACAGGCTCCAAAGCACAGAACGTGGAAGGAAGGAAGGGATTCCTGAAGGAGGGTAAAGGAATCTCCCATGGAGGAAGGGACCCCCCAGCCCTCTGTTACCCTCCAGCCTCTTCCCATCTCTCCCCCCTTCTCATTTCAGAAGTTCCAGCGAACTGAGGGAGCATGGGCCAGAGGCCACTCCTGCTCCTGGCACCGAGGAGTAGGGCAAGGATCTACCTGGAGGTGGGGGTCCTTGTCCGTGGCCACGGTGACACACTCTGCGTGGTGGCCTGCAGGAGGTGAGACTCCAGCTCTGGATCCTGGGTTGGCTGCAGTTTGCTGGTAGGCGAGAGGAGCCAGTATTAGACTTTCCAGGGCAGAGCTGGGACTGGTGCTAACGTGGTCATGAAACTGAGGAACTAGGCCCTGGTTGGCAAGAATGGAAACTGTTGCACCAAGCAGGGGTGTGACCTGGCTGGGGTCAGTGAAATTCCCAGCCCGGCAACGAGGGAGTGACCGTCCCCTCCACACACCCCCGCTGCCAAAGGAGGGAACCGCCACAGCTGGGAGGTGACCTGGGAAGCACAGTGACTCCTGGCTCTGGGTGTGAGCTGCACTGGGGTGGGGGGAGCCGGGCGGGAGGTCCTGGTATTTGAGGTTGCACATGGCGACCACGGAGTTGGAGAGGACGGAGCTGGGCGCAGAGTCCAAGGGCAGCAACTCAATCAGCTCCTGTGAGACCCAACACATCGTGTGAGATTCAGGCCCCACTGACCCCCCAGGCACTCCCCAGAGAGGAGGCTGCCAGCACCCCAACACAGCCAGCAGGATCCCCCCAGCACAGCTAGGCCCTGTCCTCCCATATCCCTCCCTCCTGTCAAACTTACCCCCTCCCAGCCACCCCACACCTCCTCACCCTCTCCTTCAGCTGTCCGCCAGCCCCATGATTCCTCACCTGCCCTTAGTCATTATGCCCTGAATTTCCCCTTGGTTGATGCCCAGTCCTCAGCCAGGCAGTCCCTGCCCTCTTCTGCCCCCTCTAGCCCCACCGATCTGCCCCACGGCCCACGGAAGGTCCCTTCTCATTCCATGTCTCCTGCCTTCCCGCTAGGTGCCCGGAGCTGTGTTTCACTCACCGCTCTGCCAGGGCGACTTTGGAGCCGGGCAGCTCCAGGTTGTCCTGCCCACTCTTCCGTGTGGTGAAGCACATGCGGGGGTTGGCGTAAAGGAACTGGATCTGCTCCGCCATGTCCTGAAACCAGCAGGGTGGGATGGGGACAGCCATGCAAACGGGCTTCTGGGCTCACATGCTCCAGGGGAAGGCTGGAAACCCCTCCCCCAGCTCCCATAACCAGCTCCTCCTCCAGCACACACAGAGTCAGGAACCAGGACAAGGCCTGTGCGGGGAGGGGACCCCAGATTGTATGGGACAAACACATCCTTCTGGGGGTCCCGGATCCTAGGGGATAACCATTCCCATTAGGGGCTGTGGATCATCTGGGACAAGCCCCCCCGTAGGGAGCTGGGATGGGACGAGGGGCAGGAAGGACTCGGTTCCCGCTCCGCTGTGCAATGTTTGTATCTTGTCTCCACCTTGGAGATGCTCCATGACGACCCTCCAGCCAGCTTCCACCATGGTCAGATCGTTGTCCTCTGGGGATCACTGCATCAGGGGGAGACTCCTGCTGCTGGGGGAAGGAAGGGAAAGGACAGAGTACGGCAGAGAGAGATGGGTTAACGTTCCCCTCTCCCATGTATGGGCCCTGTGGCAGAGAGGGCCTCACACTGCTTCTCCCTCAGACACCTCTGCCCCAGACCTCTTCCACAGAGGGCTCTGCACTCTCATGTCCTCCCTGGGAGATGCCACCACCCACTTGCCAGCAGCCCCCCACTATGCCCTGCTGCAGGGGGCAGCTGTGCAACTCCTGCTGGCATCAGTAGGGTCGCATGGCTCAGGCCAGCCCCCTTGGCTGGGATCCCCCAACAACTCTGACAGAGCAACAAGGCACAGGGTGTGAACAGTCTCTTACTTCTCCCCATGCCCAGGGTTCTGCTCACTTGCAGTGGCTGCAGGTAGGGAGCTGCAGCTGTCCCCTTGGGAGCAGCCACTCTCCTGCCCTGGGGAGGTGGGGAGGTGTCCAGGGAGTGGGCAGAGCGATGCCTCCCGCTGGCCCACTGGGGCTGGGCTCCTGGGGGCCGGCCTTGAAGCAGAAGCAAACCCAGAGATGTGTTGCTGCCTCCTGTCGTGGGCTGGGTCCTGTCTGCCCAGCCAGAACTTGGGCCACCTCCATCTCTGTGTGGACACCTCCCCTCCCCCCCCCCCCCCCCCCCCACTTCATTCACTGCTCCAGGAGCTGGTCTCCTGCTGCTCAGGAAGGCCTGGGCATGTCCACCTCCTGGGCTGGCCAGGAGCTGCTTCCCCATCCGGGGGACAAAGGGGCCGCTCTCCTCCTGGAGCTGCTGGCAGCTGCCTCCCTCTGGCTCCAGGGCCACCTGCAGAGCCTTCCTCCTCAGCATCCGCCTTAGCAGGTCCATCCTGGAACGGAGCAGGGAGCAGCTGTGAGTCTGGGGCAACACAGCCTTTTGCCAATGGGACTGTCTGCCCTCCAGGTGGGCACCTGGACTGGGATCTGCACACGTGGCAGCAGCTCATAGGACAGGCTGCTCCCAAAGCTCCCCCGCACCGTCCATGGTGCTGGGACAGCAGGGGAGTCGCATCCGTTCAGAGCAGTAGGGTCAGGGACTGACACCTGCAGTTAGTCAGAACAAGCAGCTCCCTCCTCCAGCCCCAAGCCACACTCCTCCATCCCCCGCAAGCCTGAGAAGGAATAGAACCCAGGAGTCCGAGCTTCCCCTGGGAAACTTCCCGGGCTCAGATTCAGAAGTACCAGCTATGGGCTGTGGAGTGCCTGGGTTCCCATTGATTTCAGCCCCTCGCAGCGTCTGGCCCCCCAGATGCTGGGGAACAGTCTCCTGCAAGGGAAGGTCTGGCCTATAGCTGAGATGTTTCCAAACACACTGGAGCTGGCTCTGGAGCAGGGGTTGGCAAACTTTTTGGCCCGAGGGCCACATTGCGGTTGCAAAACTGTATGGAGGGCCAGGTAGGGAAAGCTGTGCCTCCCCAAACAGCCTGGCCCTGCCCCCATCAGACCCCTCCCACTTACTGCCCCCTGACTGCCCCCCTCAGAACCTCCGACCCATCCCCCCCCGCTCCTTGTCCCCTAACCGCCCCCTGGGACCCCATCCCCTATCCAACCCCCCTGCTCCTAGTCCCCTGACTGCTCTGACCCCTATCCACACCCCTGCCCCTTGACAGGCCCCCCCTGGTCCCCACACCTATCTAAACCCCTCTGTTCCCCGTCCCCTATCCACACACCCCCCCTGACAGGCCCCCCCGGGACTCCCACGCTTATCCAACCCCCTCCTGTCCCCTATCCGCTGACCGCCCCCCAGAATCTCCCGCCCATCCAACTGCCCCCTGCTCCCGGTCCCCTGACTGCCCCCCAGAACCCCCCGCCCCTTGTCCAACTCCCCAGCCCCCTTACCATGCCGCTCAGAACAGCATGTCTGGCAGCCGCACCGCCTGGCCGGAGCAAGACACACTGCCGCTCTGCTTGGCAGGAGCGTGCAACCCCGCTGCCCAGAGCACTGCCCACGTGGCAGCGGGGGAGGGGCTGGGGGCTAGCCTCCCTGGCCGGGAGCTCAAGGGCCGGGCAGGACGGTCCCACGGCCGTATTTTGCCCACCTCTGCTCTGGGAAAAACCCTGCAGGAATGTTCCACGCCCCCAGTGAAGGGCTCTAGGGGGCTGTGCTTGGAAATCACTCTCTCACTGGGGGGATGCCCCCTCCCATTTCTGCTCCACCCCGGACATAAAGGGGAAGTGACTAAGGAAACAAGAGCCAGTGCCAGGCCTAAGCAGACTAAGCAATTGCTTAGGGCCCCAAGCAGCTCAAGGGGCCCCCCTATTTGCTTTTTATTATAAGAACTTGCCTGTTTTAGTATGGGGGGGGGCAAAGACATTCCTGCTTAGGTCCCCCAATGGGCTAGCACTGGCTCTGAAGGACACGCTGAATGGCGCTCACTTGCTGCAGGAGATGGAGTGCTGGGGGTGGATGTTCTGATGCACTCTCTGCCCCTCTCCCTTCTCCTCGCTCTCCAACCCCAGTGCAGGCCGGAGGGGGCGCTGCCCTGAGGGGTTACACTGCCTGGTGCAGACACTGGGCAGACGACAATGTCAGTGAACACAGAGCAGCGCTTAGTGCCGTGGGACAGGTAAATTCAGGCCAGCAGCACGGGGCCAGAACACTGACCCCATGTGTGTGTGTGTGTGTGGGGCGAGCCCCCCATCTCATGAACCCCAGCACCTTACACCCATTCCTGAAGCCTCCCAACCTCTGGGCTGTAGGGACCCAGCCCCTCTGCTGGGAAATTGTGGCCTGGGCCGGAGCAGCCACTGGCTCAGGGTCACTAGAGGAGTCAGTGACAGAGCCAGGGATGGAACCAGGAGTCCTACTTTCCAGGTCCCCGCACTAACCCCTACAGCACACTGCCTCCCAGAGCTGGGAGTGGCAAGCAGACCCTCACTCCCTCTCCTCCTGACTTAGAGTGAGGTTGGGATCTGCTGTCGTGCCTGGAGCAGGGGGTCGGAGGTCAGGACTCCTGGGTTCCATGGTTGGTTTCATTATTGACTTGTGGGCTCTTGGGGAACTCACTCCCTATCACTGTGGCTCAGCGCCCATCTGTAAAATGGGATCTGATACTTACCTGCTCTTGTACGAGGCTGTGAGATTCACCCAGGGAGGAAGTGCTCTTGGAGCCACACCCAAAAACATGGTTTTGTCGGCTTTTGTAGTGAGAAGGCGCGGCCTCCCACCTGTCAGAAGGGGAGAGACCCGAAATCACCCCCTGGTGGGCAGAACCAGGCCACCTGCGGCCGCCCCCCAAAAGCAGAGGGGCGGGACAGGAAGCAGGACTATAAAAGGCCAGCCTCCTAGCTCAGTAGGAAGACAGCTACCAGAGGAGCAAGACGTCTCTTCCTTGCTGCTGGAGCCTCAAGCTGAAGGAGATGGCTGCCCGACCAGAGGAGTTACCTGAATTGCCAGAGACCAGCAACGCCAATGAATTGCCGGGGCTGCCGTTGGCTGTTTACCCAGGGGAGACCGAGGACGACCCAGGTGCCCCAAACTGGGGAGGGTAGGAAGGAGCCCAGGGACACTGAATAGGGTTCGGCTGTGGAACTATTTTGAACTGGCTACTGTGTTGCGGGTGGATCCCCGCTGACCTAGTGGCGAACTACCCCGCCACTAATAGGGCCCTGGGCTGGGACATAGTGGAGTGGGAGGGCCTGCGTCCCTTTACCCTGGGCACCCCACCTGTGGAAGGTGGCCACCTCCCCACTAAGAGGCCAGATGGCCTGAATTGGTCTGGTGCCCACCGGAGCTAGAGTGCCAGGAGCATTTGCTGTCGCTCCCAGTTGGGAGCTAATTCCCCACCCTGAACTGCTGGGCCGTATCGCACGGACTCAGCCTGAGCTATAAACTGTGAAACGCCCTGAGCGAGGGACTGGGGCAGAAAGACTAATTAAGGCCTGGGCTGATTGCTAACTGCCCTGATTGAGGGATTTGGCGGGACTAACTGCTACTTGGACTAATCACCAGGTGGACTCACTGGCTGTGAGCTGTGCACTGCTTGCGAAGCAGCAAGGAGTGCGGCCTCCTGCCCTGTCAGAAGGGGAGAGACACCTGCACCTCCTTACAGCTTTGGATGGCGACCAGCAGGAAACCAGTCGGGACTCTTGCCCCAGAGAACAGCCATCCGCTGTCCTTCTGAGCTCAGGGAATTTAACTGAGCTGATCCAGGCTGGAATAGCAGGGATGAAGATGCTTCAGATCTACAGCGATATTGGCAGAGTGGGAGTAGGAGCTGGGCTGGAGACCTGCACTCTTGCTCCCTTCACACTATGCCTGGCTCAGGCAAGAGCATTTGCCTTTGTGCAGGGAAAACTGTTTGACTTGATGTGACCAGTGCCCATTTGGTCTGCAGCCAGAGAGAACTGTTGATGTAAACGTGATAAAACAGAGACGAGAAGCAGCTCAGATGACTTGACAATAAAGTTCAGGTTGAGTGGCAGTATCCCAGGCAACTGACACAGGTTGAGGGCTAGAGACGGTGTTTCTGCCCCTGCCACCACCTGCCAGCTCGGCCTAGCAACAAGGTGTGTGACCCTCTAGTACAGGATACTGCTGCTAAACTAATATATTAGTGTTTATTCACATAGACACCAACTCCACGGGTGCTCTGGGGCTGGAGCACCCACAGAAAAAAAAATAGTGGGTGGTCAGCACCCACCAGTCACAGCTGTTTGGCAGCTGGAGGAGAGGTTTGGGGAGGGCAGAGAGCAGCAGGCGGGTCTTGGGGAGGGGGCGGAGAGGGGGCAGGAAGAGGCAGAGCAAGGGTGGGGCCTCAGGGGGATGGGGTGAAGTGGAGGTGGGGCCTTCGGCCAAGCAGAGGTGGAGCACCCCCAGGGAAAAATAAAATAAAAGTCAGCGCCTATGTTAATTTGTCTAAGCCGCTCCTCTCCGTCTCTCCCTTGTTTTATCAGTTTCAGATCACAGCTTGACATGTGCCCATTGTAACACTGCAAATGTGCTAGCAGAGACTTACACAGCATACTGTTTCCTGGGGGAAGCTGGTTGGAAGGACTCCGCCAGGGGGACTGTCAGAGAAGCCATGAGGCTGAAGAAGCCATGTTGCAAGCAGCCACAATAAAGCTGGAGTTTGTTAGTTATCCTGGTGTCAGAGGGACATCGTATATGGCAGATGATCCAGACACAGCAAAGCGTTACACATGGTGCCAGTGGTAATAAAATCCTGGACAGCAGGACAGACCATTCAGAGCTGCACTTCAGAGCAGAATACTTTTGCGAGTATATATTTTGTTTCACAAAACAAGGCTGGGGTAACAGAAGATAGAGGGGCTGAAGCCTCCAGGGATGTTCATCCTGCAAGCTAAGACTTTAATTCAGGCATGGAAGAGCTGGAAAGAGGAATTTAACCTCAATGTTACCTGATTGGAGAAAGCTGGAGAGAGATAAGTGAGACTCTGTGCATGGAAATTCCCCAAGCTCAATGCACCTTAGAAGCAGTTTTGATACAAAAGCCTGTTTTGATACACCTGTAACTCCGGGAAGAATGAAATAATGGAAAGATGTAATTTCTTTCCTTAGGATCAAGCAACTGCAGAGGATGTAGACAAGTACAGCACCAACTGAAAAGTGCTAGCAGCCAGCCGCAGTTTTGGAAATTTTTAAGATTCAATTATAAGAGACTAGATAGCGTGCAGGATATGAGACACATGAGTATAAGAACAGTTGCTGATGGAAGCTGGCTTAACTTTGAGGAAAAACTTGGTGATATGCAGGGCAGCAGAGCTATCCAAAGAGAAGAGAAGAACCCTGGCAGGGCAGTCAGCAGAAACTATCCATATAATATATAAGAAATGGAAAACAAAACCAGATACGTCCGCAGCAGACAACAGTATAGACACATGCAAATACTGTAGGAGAAAACATGCAAAACAGAAAGAGAAGTGTCTGGCTTATGGGGAAAAAATGCTGTGTCTGTGCCAATTTGAATAATTTTGCAGCCAAGTGTTTGTGCAGAGAGAAGAAAAACAAACCCAAGGTATACACAGTAACTGAAAAGAGCACCAGTGAGTATGAAAACAATTATGTGGGTGACCAAACTGCTGGTAAACACAGTGCAAGAAGACTCTAGGAAGCACCAGAAACTGTAGTCACAGACAATGAGACAGCAGTACCTCTTCTGGGACTCTAGGCCACCCAAGCCATGAACTTGATAAAAGCACATTTCCAGAACTAATGAGAGTGGATAGTAGAGTGATTGAAGATACCTTGGATGGTATTACCTGGGTCCAGAAGCTGATACAGAGGAAGTATAGAGACATGTTTCAGGGTGATGGATGGCTAGACTGTGATTATAAAATATAGATTGACACCAGTGTGAAGTCAGTTAAATTGCCATAAAGAAAAGTACCCATTGCATTACTACAGGCACTGAAGGATGAACAGTGGCACCCACAGAATCGTGGAAGTATATAGTCTGTAGAGAAGAGCACCGACTGGATAAGAAGACTTGTGGTGGTAAGAAAGCCATCTGGAAAAATAAGAATATTCATAGATCCAAAGCCTTTAAACAAAGCTTTAGAATGGAACCATTTCCCTCTGCCTACAATTGTGGACATATTACCAGATTTGTCTCAAGTGAGACTTTTTTCAATATGCGATGTTAAAAAATGGATTCTGGAACATCAAACTGGATGAAGAATCCACTTAGATGACCACCGTTGCAACGCCATTTGGGATGTACCGATGCTTAAGGATGCCAATGGGAATCAGTCTGGCACCAGAGGTATTCCAGAGCAGACTGACCCAAGCATTGGAGGGCCTGCTGGGACTCTGGACAGCAGCAGACAATGTGCTGACAGGGGAAGCGGGTGACGATCCAGAACAAGCATGACAAGATAATGACTACAAATTAAGCAGAGAAACATTAAATTGAACTTCGGGAAGCTCAGGTTGAGAGTAACCAAGTTGCCATGTTTTGGACATTTGTTGACCACAAAAGCCTGAAAGTAGACCCAGGAAAAGTGAGGGCAATTAGAGAAATACCAAAATCCAGGGATGTTAAAGGAGTCCAGAGATTTCTGGGAATGGTCAATTATTTAGCTAAGTTTTGCAACCATCTGTCTGAGAGATTCATGATCCTGAGACAGCTGACACGAGACTCCTTATGAGAGTGGACAGACCAACATGAGCAAGCATCCTGGCAACTAAAAGGGCTATTGGGAAGGCTCCCATTCTGAAATACTACAACCCAGAGGAACCCCAGCAACTGCAACGTGGTGCATCCAAGATGGGTCTAGGGGATACCTTGCTGCCAAGGGGAAAACCTGTTGCATTTGCAAGGAGATCATTGTCCATGACGGAGAAGAGATCTGCTCAAATTGAAAAAGAATTGTTAGCAATACTCTTGGAATGGAAAAATACACCAATGCCCTTAAGGGACATACAATCTGACCACAGGCCTCTCAAAAGCATTTGAAGAAAGCCATGACGAAAGTGCTTACAACAGATGACGATGTGTCTGCAGAGGTACAGTGTACACATCAAGTATTGCCCAGGCAGAGAGTTGGTATTGGCAGACATGTAGAGTCAGGCTTACCTGTCAGAAGCCAGCAGGAGGGATCCGTAGAGGCCGAGATGGAGAGAATACAGATGAACTTTTATCTATTTGAGAAGAAAGACTGAGAGAGGTGCAGAGCGAGACAGAATGTTGCAGACCCTGAAATTCCCCTCACCCCCCATTAATTGTTAATACATCTTGGAATACTGGTGACATTCCAGAAGAGTGTTAAGGTGGCAATATTCAAAAAGGACAAGCGGAATAACCCAGGTAACTGTGGGCCAGTTAGCCTGACATCAGGCCTGAGCGAAACAGTGGAAGAGCAGACATGGGATTCAATTGATAAAGAATGAAAGGATGGGAATTGAACTAATGCCAGTCAACAAGGTTTATGGGGAAAAAAGCTTGTCAAACAAACCTTCTCTTCATGTTATTTGCCACCTTGGAGTCTGAATGGCACCCCCTCCCCTGGAAGCTCAGCTACTCTCCAGCCCAGAAGCTGATCTCTCCCCTACTTCCAAGATGCAGGCCATCCCATTGGTACAGCCCCCTCTCCCACCAGGCTGCCCTCCCCTCCCTGGCCTGTGGTTGAGGAACCCAGTCCTTGGCAATTCCCTAGGCCAAGGCCCTGCTGTGGACGGCAGGATGGGTCACCACATGCAGCATCCACTCTGAAAGGAATTCTAAAAGAGTAACACTGTTGAATGCGATTAGTTCATGAGCACAATACACTGCTAATAGCAGGGCTGTCTCCCAGCAGAAGCAGAGCATCTTGCAAGACATCTCCAGGGCACCACAGCATTGCACTGCGCAGAGATGTGTTACTGCACATAGTCCCTCGCCCAAGCTGTGGCTCAAGCCTTCGCCCTCTTGCCTGCTGCTTAGAGTGGCTTCTCCCCTCAGGGGTCTGGGTCCTGGATTCTTTCTCTTGGCAGCTCAAGGCTCCAGCCAAGGAGGACCTCTGCTAGTACCTGGGGCACAAGGGGTGCTGGCCCTTGGAAAATGTTTGCTACCAAATAGTTTGCTAGGCGTGTAGCCCAGTACCCAAGGGATAGCATCACTATCACAATCCCCAACGTAGCCATGCAACAAGGAGGGGAGCTTTATTAGGTACAGGGAACAAAGGATAGAGACTAAGGAAAGATCAGGAGAATTTATAACAATAAACCATGAACTTTACTTAAATCCTCCCCCTCCCAGCATTTCTGAGGGGCCCAACCCCCCTAGCTTCCTCCCAGTTCTGCATGAGGTGATGCCAGAGGTGAAAGTGGGCTGGTACGGTGTACCAGTAAGAAGTGGCCGCCAGTACGGGCCCATACACAGCCGATGTTAAAGCGCTGCCACTGCCCCTTTTGCCCCCCCCAGGCCTGCCGGGGGGAGGGGGCAAAGGGACAGCTGCCCTGGGGTCCGGCGATTTAAAAGGGTCTGGGGCTCGCAGCCGCCACTACCGCAGCATCAGCCAGAGCCCCAGGCCCTTTAAATTGCCGCCAGAGCCCCAGGCAGCATGGGCCAGGCAGCGCTGAAGGGCTGGCTGGGGGAGGCTGACCCCCAGCCACGCCCCTTCTGCCCAAGGCCCCGCCCCTTCTGGGGGCTCGGAGCCAGGCCCCCATATCGGTAAGACTTTTAAGTGACTTTCACCCCTGGGTGATGCCATGCTGTACTTAAAACTCACAAGCAAAACAAACAAACATGGGGTTTCTTACAGGGTCTTCTCTGTGAAAGGGTAGGATGGTGCTGGGGCTCCCTGCTCTGGAGTCCCATGGACAATTCGGCTGGCTCTCAGTAGCCGGACCAGGAGTCACTCCTCTGTCTCTAGGCTGCTGGTCTGTGCTGGGCTGACAATAGCCACCACCAGAGATCAATGGGAAGTGGAATGGGCACCTCCCAGGCTGCAACGCTTCTCCCTCCGCTCCCCCAGCAGCCAGCAACCAAATGTAGCTAAACGCTTTGTCTCTGAGTTCTGGCTTCTGATTGGCTGTGGTAGTAGCTTCCAGTGTGTTCTATCTCCGCCCTGCGTTCCAGGCAGGGGTGACAGAGTCTTCCTAATAGTGGGGGGGCCACAAGGCCCTGTCCCCTCCATGGCCCCGCCCCTGCCCCACCTCTTCCCCCAAGGCCCCGCCCCCCAGAAGCTGGAGCCAGGAAGGGGAGCCTAGGCCCTCCATCTGTCCGGGGCAGGGGGCCCCCAAAAGCAGCCACCAGCCCATAACCCACCCCCCGGACTCCCAGCTCAGGGCAGGTGGAGGGTTCACGGCTCCCCACAGCTGCCCAGGCTCCCCGGGCCGCTCTTACCCTGGGCCAGGCTCCAGCGTCTGCTTCTGGCCTGGCCGGGGGGCAGAGCCTCAGGAGTAAGAGGAGGGGCAGGGGGCCGGGCCCATGGCAAAATGTGCGTGGGCCATGGCCCCTTGGCATGTTCCGGCGCCCCTGATTCCAGGCATTCTGGGAAGCGGCATCCTGAGCCTCTGCAGCCATTGCTGCTGTAGTCCAAGGGTGAGTCCTTTCCAGGCTCAGAGTAACATGTCCAGGACAACCAGGTCCCAACGTGTTACATGTAGGACCCAGGTAGAAACTCCAATCCAAGGGTCAGAGTCTTTCCCCCATTGGAAGGCGCAGGGGAGAAAGGCACTGTCTCTGAAGCTGCAGCAGCATGTGATGGCTTTGCAGCGTGCTCCCCCAGAACCTTCAAGCCTCCCATCTCTGATCTGCAGCATTCAAATGGCAGAATCTGGATTGGAGCAGGGGAACATCTGTATTCCACCAAGTCCCCCCCTCAGTTCCTGAGAATTACCGCTGTAAAATCCATGTAAGAATTAATGTTGCTCCAAAGAGAGCTGCCAATGTTGCTCCAAAGATGTGCAGCTTCTTGTCACACTGGGCAAAATAAACAGCTGGCAAATATGCATAAAACCATAAACCAATTGCCCTAGGTGGGTCCCCCTATTTGTTATGGGGAGGCAGGACCTCATTCCTTCCCTCCCTCACCCCAGGGCAGTGGGAGAGCTTGGAGAGAGCCAGAGGCAACTTTGTAGATGGGGAACTTGGGGGAACCACGGGAATCTAAGGGGTGTGGCTTATGGCAGGAGAAGCCAGCTGGTTATTGTGGTGACCGAGGGGGCTGTCTGTTCCCATCTTGCCTCTGCATCACCCCAACATGGCTGTGGGAAAAGTACACACCTGCCCTTACCCCACTGCTGCTCCATGTGGGCTGGAAACCAGTGAGCGGAGTGGAGACATTGCCTGCTCAGCAGGTGCACAGGAAAGAATATTGGAAAGGTATGTGGTATATGAAAGTTAAGAAAGCCAACTGATCTTCAGTATCAGAGGGGTAGCCGTGTTAGTCTGGATCTGTAAAAAGCAACAGAGAGTCCTGTGGCACCTTTAAGACTAACAGATGTATTGGAGCATAAGCTTTCGTGGTTGAATGCCCACTTCGTCGGAATCACAGGAAGAAATATTTTTTTAAAATTAATAACCGCTGCCAGAGCTACCAACATAAAGGATTATGCCTTTGAAATATCGTTTAACTGAGAACCCCGCCTTTGTGCATTTGGCCTTTGCATAAGCTCTCAGTCAGGATTACTTCAGAACAATATGAACTTTGCACCACACACCATTGTTTATTCATGAGTGGGCAAATTATTAGAACACTGATGAAATTCAGTCTTTCAATGAATATCCGTTTCAATGAAATTCAGTCTTTCCAAAGAAATTCTCTTGGGACTAACACGAAGTATGGAAAATGTCAGCCCAAAAGGAACCTTTCTGTGAAAGTGCAAAGAGAATATGAAAAACAGCTTTGAATGGAAGCCATCTTTCAGGGTTAACTATGGAGTCACTGCCCAAGATTTCATAAGACATGGCTTTCATGTCAGCTTCTCATTGGTGTGGTGCCCAGCTGATCTGACAGCCAGACATTGCATGGTACGGACCCGTGGACACTGCTGACAAACATCTCTGATCAAGAGTGCACGGGGACATGCGCATGTGGAGGTGAAGCACCCTACGGACAAAACATCCTGGAGAACTCCAAGTTACTGTTCAACGTGGGTGGCCAAACTTGGCTCCTCTTGGCCAGATCTCAAAAGAGCTCAGCTGCCAGGAAGATATTTTCCTTCAGACAAGAAGGTCTAAAAATGACTGGGCTCTGCACCACATGCCCTTCAGCATGGAGCGGGAAGGTTCCCTCTGTGCCACCACAGCAGGAGTGTGGCTAAAGCCAGCCTCCCCGTATGACAGCTTGCCCTGGCCAGGCCCTCGCTGGTGCAGGGGGTGCTCGCTCCCTGGGCGCTGGCGTGCTGACTGCTCCCAGCAGGGCAGGAGGGAAGTGGCCTGCGCTGTCCCTACAGCTCTTTAATTGGAGTTGTGGCCTAGCCTAGACAAGCCAGACTTCACCCACCATCCTGAGGGGGTGCTGCGCCCCTGCTCCCCTTCAGGGCTTGGGCGGTGCCTGCTGCACCCCTCCGCGCTGGCCGCTGCCACCCAGCTCCCTGCAATGGGCCACCCTGTGCCCTGCTGCACCCAACAGCTGGAGGCTGCGACATTCCCTGGAGCAGCCCCTCACCCCCCACCCACTCCCCACAGAGCCCAGGGGGCGGCTCCGCTCAGCCAGACCAGGGGCCTGCCGCGGTATTTCGGCAGAGAGCGGGGATGGGAATTGGGTGACGCTCCCTCGCCCGGCCCCTTGGGAGGGGGAGCCTTGCGGCAGAGAGTGCGGAGCGGCCTTGCGCGACGCTCCCTGGGCCCCTTGGTAACGGCGAACGCCGCGGCGGGGGCGGGGAGCGGAGCGGAGCTCGGCGCTGCTGCCTCTGCCCGGCGGCCCGGCTCTGGCCTGGTCCAGATCGGCTCCGCCCGGCGCGCCCCCCCGCCGCAGCCCTGCCCCCACCCGACCCTGGGCCGTCGCGCGGGCTGCCCCGCCCCCTAGCCCGGCCCCGTCACAGCGCCTGGCGCCCCCTAGCGGGCGGGGCCCGGGCAGGCTCCGTGGCCAGCTGCTCCCCGCCCGCCCGCTGCTTGGCGCCCCTCGAGCTAGGCTCGCCCCCTCCTGCCGCCCCTCGGGCCGGGCTCGCCCCCTCCTGCCACTGCCTCACGCCGTCCCTGCCGCTCGGGTGTGAGCCGGGGTCCCCCCCCCCGTGCCAGGCTCGCCCCAGCTCGCCAATGCCACAGAAACTGCCCCCGCCCGTCCCACACTCCTGCCACTGCCGCCCCCAGTCCCTGCCGCCCCACTGGCGTGAATGAGTCTTTCTGCCCATGCCAGGCTCTCTCCAGCACCATACAAAGCTGCCGCTGCCCCTCGGACACTGCCCCCCACACACACTGGGTTGAGCTGGGATCGTGCCCCCTGAGCGGGGCTCGCTCCAGCCGCCCCGCGCCATCGGAAGCGCCTCTGCGGGCGGCGAGGTTGTTGTCCGGCGATTGCGGACATGGCCTCGGAGGCGGTGAAGGTCATTGTGCGCTGCCGGCCCATGAACGAGCGAGAGAAGGCGCTCAGCTGCAAAGCCGTGGTCAGCCTGGACAGCCCCCGGGGCCAGTGCTTCATCCAGAACCCTGGGGCCACTGACGAGCCCCCCAAGCAGTTCACCTTCGACGGGGCGTACTATGAGAGCCACAACACTGAACAGATCTACAATGAAATTGCCTACCCGCTGGTGGAGGTGAGTGAGGCCAAAAGTGATCTATGAGCCACAGAGACTCTCCATGGAGAATGGGTGGCCTAGGAGATTGGCAATGGCAGGCAAGGCCTTTCCATCAATTGCTGCAGAGTTAAGGGCCGGTTCTAGGTTTTTTTGCCGCCCCAAGCAACTGCCGAAGCAAAAAAAAAAAGGTGTTTGGAATGCTGCCCCTGAAATTGTGCCACTCCAAGCACGTGCTTGGTTCACTGGTGCCTAGAGCCGACCCTGGCAGAGTTTAAACTTTCATTAAAAAATCCTACAAAGTTTTAATCTTTATGGTTATGAAGAAAACCTGCTGAATGTGACCTCATGCTGCACTGTCTCCTTGATTCATAGATTTGAAAGCCAGAAAGGACCATTGGGATCATCTAGTCTGACCTCCTATATAACAAAGGCCATGAAACTCCCCCAAAATAATTCCTATAGCAGATTTTTTAGAAAAAAAATTCAATCTTGATTTGAAAATTGTCAGTGACCCTTGTAAATTGTTTGATGGTTATTTACTCTCATTGTGAAAAATTTACACCTTATTTCCAATCTGAATTTTTCTAGCTTCGACTTCCAGTCATTGGGTTGTGTTATATCTTTCTCTGCTAGACTGAACAGCCAATTATAAATATTTGTTCCCTATGTAGGTCATTACAGACTGTAATTAAGTCACCCCTTAACCTTCTCTTTGTTACACTAAATAGATTGAGCTCCTTGCATCTACAGTAGAACCTCAGAGTTACGAACTGACCAGTCAACCACACACCCCATTTGGAACCAGAAGTATGCAATCAGGCAGCAGCAGAGACAAAAAAAAAAAAAAGCAGATACAGTACTGCGTTAAACATAAACTTCTAAAAAATAAAGGGAAAGCAGCATTTTTCGTCTGCATAGCAAAATTTCAAAGCTGTATGAAGTCAATGTTCAGTTGTAAACTTTTGAAAGAACAACCATAACATTTTGTTCAGAGGTATGAACGTTTCAGAGTTACAAACAACCTCCATTCCCGAAGTGTTCATAATGCTGAGGTTCTACTGTATCACTATAAGGCAGTTATTTTAATCCTTCCATCATTCTTGTGGCTCTTCTCTGAACCCTCGCCAATTTTTCAACATCCTTCTTGAATTGTGGAGACTGGAACTGGACAGTCAACTATTCCAGCAGCAGTTGCACCAGAGCTAAATAAAGAGGTAATCTCTGGTCGTACTTGAGATTCCCCTGTTTAATGCATCCAAGGATCACATTAGCCCTTTTGGCTACAGCATTGCACTGGGACCTCAGGTTCATCTGATTATCCACCACAATATCCATCCCATAGATCCTTCATCCTGTAAGTATGTCCTATGTTCTTTCTTCCTAGACGAATACATTTACATTTAGCCATATTAAAATACATATTATGTGCTTGTGCTCAGTTTACCATGCGATCCAAATCGCACTGTATTCGTGACCTGTTCTCTTAATTATTTGCCACTCCCCCAATTTGTGTCATCTGCAAAGTTTATCAATGATGATTTTATGTCTTCTTCCAGGTCTTTGATAAAAATGTTAAATAATGTAGGGCCAAGCACCAATCCCTGTCGGATTCCACTAGAAACAAAACCACTCGATGATGATTCCTCAATTAAAAATACATTTTGAGACCTATCAGTTAGCCAGCTTTTAATCCATTTAATGTGTGCCATGTTAATTTTGTACCATTTGTTTTTAATCAAAATGTCACGCAGTATCAAGAGCTGTTCTTCAGGACTGGAAAACGTACTCAGAGCATCACAGCTACATACATTTCAATGGTCCCTTGAAATATGTGTTAACTCCTTATGCTTAATATTGTTCCACCTTGTATTTAACTGTGACACTCTGAGTACATTTCCCAGACCTGAAGAAGGGCTCTGTGTAAGCTTAAAAGCTTGTCTCTCATCAACAGAAGTTGGTCCAGTAAAAGATAGTATCTCACCCATCTTGTCTCTCTAGTATCCTTGGACCAACACGGCTACGACACTGAATGCAGTATCAAGTCAAGCACCTTATGGAAGTCTAAGAATATTACATCAACACTATTATTATTATTTATTAACTGAACTCATAATCTCATCAAAAAAAGATATCAAGTTACTTTGACAGGATCTGTTTTCCATAACCCCACGTTGATTGGGCATTAATTATGTTCCCCTCCTTTAATGCTTTTTCAATCAAGTCCCATATCAGCAGCTCCATAGTCAGATTGACAGGCCTATAATTACCCAGGTCATCCCATTTACCCTTTTTAAATATTGGCTCAACATTAGCTTTTGTCCAGTCTTTTGGAACTTCCCTGTTGTTCCAACATTAATGTTTAAAGTCAACATTAGAGGTCCTTTGCACTCTTCTGACAACTTGCATCCAAAAGGGCTATCTGGACCTGCTGATCTTATAATGTCTAACTTTAGTAGCTGCTGTTTAACATCCTCCTGAGATATCTAGTAGTAGAATGGAAAGAGTGTAATAATCATCATATGATGAGACTACATCATCTGTTTTTTCCCAAGTACTGAACAGAAATATTTATTGGTAATTTCTACATTATTATTGATAATTCTACCATTTGCATTTAGCAGTGAACCAGTACCATGGTCAAGATTCTTTTGTGCTTCTAATATACTCAAAAAACTCGTTCTTACTGTGCTTAAATATGCATGCCATAGATTTCTCTGTGTGTCCCTTTTCTTAACGTCTGGTTTATATATATTACTATCAACTTCCCCTTTCTTTAATTTATTATCTATTATTTTTTTCATTTTTTATAGCTGCTTTCACTTCCCCTCTAAACCAGGTCAGTTTTTTAACCAGTACGGTCTTCTTCCTTGATTGTGGCTTTTGGGGCATCTAATAAAGTGTTCTTAAACAATTCCAAATGATCAATCATATTTTTCTAATTAAATTTTTCCTCCCAGCTGATTTGGCAGATGTTTTCAGCTTTGTGAATGTGGCCATTTTAAAGCACAAAGTATACATATGACTGGTTTGGACTTTATTCTGTTTGCACATTATAAATGCGACCAATTCATGGTCACTTGCACCTAAGCAACCATTAGTTTTTAGTTAATGCAGAGTCCTCCTGTGTTGACTGCAACACTTTTTGAGTTAGGAAATTGTCATCTGTAATATTTAGAAATTCCAAGGATGTTTTAATACTGGCAGCCAGTGGAGGGATTAGCCACTGGGCCGATGGGGCCCGTGCCCAGGAGTCCCACCCAACTGGGGGACCCCCGGAAAAAATCCGCTGCCACCGGTGGAAGCCCGGAGACCCAGCTGCCAAGCGGGCAGGGCTGGGGAAGCCCCCGCACCCTGACCCTGCTCCACGGCAGCAGCGCAGGGCGGGGGAAGTCTCCTTGCCCCCCCCCCCCCGCTTCCCCTCCGCACCACCACCCATCCCCAGCAGAAGCTGCTGGGCAGCAGGGCAAACCCCCCCACCCAACCTGCTCTCCAGCAGAAGTGCTGGGTGGGCAGGGCGGGAAAAGCCCCAGCGCCCCGACCCTGGTCCCCCACAGAAGCGTGGGGGGGGTGGCAGGGGAAGCTCCAGCACCTGGAGCCCCACTGCAGCCCTGGGACAGCGAAGCGTGGCCAGGGGGAGTTGCGATCGGCCTAACCTGCGGAAGCAGCAGGTAAACAAACCAGCACGGCCCGCCAGGGGGCTTACCGTGGCGGGCCGCGTGCCAAAGGTTGCCGATCCCTGCACTACAGTAAACTGAAGAACATTAGCATAGTATTTCTCCTCTGCTCACTCAAAGGCATCTCTGAAGCTGGCAAAGGAGGGAATGACCTCAATCAGCAGGGGGCTGGGAGGGCTACAGCAGGGGGCTGAGCAATTCACCAGGGCTTTGCCCCTTACCTCATTTACGGCTCTTCGCAGCCTCTCTCCCTAACCATATTTCAGTCTGTGGTTCATTTTTTTCAAAACGTCTGTTTAGGTATTATTGCCATTGCATCTGGGGAATCTTGCATTCAGTTTTTTAAAAAATCAGTAAATCCGTCACCCAGTGGTGATTCGTAAAGTTATATCTATTTCCCGTCTTGCTGAGATGGGAATGAAGGAAGGAAGGAAAGGTGACTCCCTCCTTTAGCCAGCTTTGCAAAGGATGAATTTGAGTGAGTAGATGAGAAATAACATTCTTATCATTATTCTAGGATTAAGACTTCCCTTTTAGCCACAATCAGCTGGAGTTCCATTTGTCTCTCCAGTCCTCAGAGTACCTTCTGACCTACAGCAAAAGTAACCTAATTTTCTATACTATAATCAAAGGGCCCTTCCTGTTTTGATCTCTGTTCTGTCAGCGCCTGGGGTTTGAGAGAAACCAGTGCATTTATACAGCAGTGAAATGTATTTTATTTTATTCTCTTAGTCTATGGCCTGAGCTAGGTAGCTTGTCTTTTGCCCCTACTTTTCTTCCGCTTCAGCTTTTCCATTCTTTTTATTTTTCTGGGTTTTGGATGAGATGTAAAACCAAGTCCTTGGTTTGTAGAGATTAAAGGTCCCATGGGACTTTCCAGAAGAAATTCAAAATTCCAGCTCAGGTGCTTGCGTTCCATCCACCTACAGATGACATTGCAATTTCTTTGCTCACCCAGCAGTTTTTCTCCTTCCCTATAAAATCACTGTTAGGTGATAGAATAGAATCTTAGTAGCTTGATTCAAAACATGTGAAGGACGAAGATAATGGCTATTATCTTTATGTTTTTCTTGAATTTTCCAGGGTGTTACTGAGGGCTACAATGGCACCATTTTTGCCTATGGCCAGACTGGCAGTGGGAAGTCATTTACCATGCAGGGCATTGTGGACCCTCCTACGCAGAAAGGCATAATTCCCAGAGCATTCGAACATGTGTTTGAGAGCGTACAGGTATGTAGTGAAGTGAAATGGCTGCTGTAGCAGGGACTGTAGCCCAGATCCTCAAAGGTATTTAGGTGTCTAATTCTCATTCATTTCAATAGGAGTTAGGTGCCTAAATATCTTTGAGGGTCTGGGGCTATATGTTATAAGCTATTTATTAATAGGTTTTTCTACAGTATTCACCACCATAGTATCTGAGCCCCACAAACATTAATGAATTTATCCACACAACCCTATGGCAAGGTAAGGAAGTATTATCCCCCATTTTACAGATGGGGAAACTGAGGCACAGAGAGGGGAAATGACTTCCCCAAGATCACACAGGAAGGCTGTCACTGAGCTGGGATAGAACTCTGATCTCTTGAGTTCCTCCTCAGTGCTTTAGCCACATTCTTCCCACCCCCAAATTATCAGTAGGATAGCAGCAGACCTCCTGTCAACTTGCCAAGATCTTCACATGATGATGAGTACATGAGCACTGAATGCAGTTCTGGTTGGCTGAGTATGTATGATTCAGTAGTGGACATATGTATAGTCCAACAGAGTCCTTGAGATTTGGGACTCAGGTGCTGTTTACAGCTCTACCACATTTACTGTGTGACTTTTGGCAAATTAGTGTTTCTCTCTCTGCCTCAGTTTCCATATCAGTAAAACTAGGATAATGCCTAAATCTTAGGAAGTTGTGAGGCTTAAGTCATTAATGTTTATAAATTGCTATGAAGCCCTCTGCTGAATGGTGCTAGAAAAGGGCAAGATACTTTTACTCCAAGCTGAATATTCTCGATGCTGTGTATTTACCAGTGTAAACCAGCCCACCACACTAGGTCTACACTTCTCCGTGTCTGTGTATTGTATGGCAGGAGTTTACAATCTGAAAGGTCCCATATAATGTGAACTAAATAGTTATTCTGAAGACTAAGTATTTTCAAAAAAGCCAAGGGGGGTTAGGCACCCAACTGTCATTGACAGTCAATTGGAGTTTAGGTATCTAACTCCCTTAGGCACCTTTGAAAAACTTCCCCTAAAATCCCATCTCTTGTTTTTGTACAGTGTGCTGAAAACACCAAGTTCTTGGTGAGAGTCTCTTACCTGGAAATCTACAATGAAGACATAAGAGATTTGCTAGGAGCCGACACCAAGCAAAAGTTGGAGGTGAGGAGATCATAAAGTCATTATGGCTAAATGAGGCTGTGCTTTAATTTGCTCTGACTGCTATCAGGCATGCCTAATAGAAATGGGAGAACCCAGCAGAAACTTTTTGCAGAAACTGAAACATGAAGCATTTGGGATGTGACAAAAACTGTTCTTATTATGTTTAGTGAGTTTTATCTACAGTCTGGTCCCATTCCCCCAAATCTCATACTTTCCTTTATTGTTTGAGACCCAGGTTTGACTACATCCTTGTACATGAAAGTAGAGTGTGCTTCAAATCAATGTTGAAAGTTATCATCAATGTGTTTTTACCCTGACGAAAGGTTAGACTCAGCTGCTCTCCACAATTGATTTCAAAGTTCCTCATTCTTGATGGTGGCTGTTAGAATATGCAACTCACAAGACCAAACTTACTTCTGTTATTTTATGTAGGTATTTGAATTTAACTGAACACGTACAAAAGAATGCCTGTGACTGGTTCCTGCCACCTTTGGCATCAATTTAAAATGCAATACAAAAATAATTACAAAACCACTATGGTAGGACTGACGTTATCATTATTTGTCACTCCACCAATTTTTGTGTGCAAACTTTACCAACAGTGACATTTTCTTCCAGTTCATTGATAAAGATATTGAGTAGTGTTGGTCCAAGAACAGATCCCTGTGTGGAGCCCCACTAGAAAGGCTCCAATTGCATGATGAGTCCCCATTTAGAAGAACTTGTTGAGGTCTATCAATTAGCCAGTATGCGTAAGGGCTGCAGGACTGAACCCAAGGTCCCAGCTTTGGGCTAGGAGGTGGGAATCTGCCTCAACTTTACAGGGAGGCATGAAAGGAGTTAGGATGCTGAAAGTGGACACATGGAAAGAAGGGGTCAGGAGAGAGGATACACAAGATCATAGGGAAGGGAAGGGGAAAGATGTAATGAAAACAGAGATGTAAGAATGAGAGGGATTGTGCAAAACCCTGAAAGTGAGGCTGAATTGCTCAACGTGGAAGGAGAGAGGAGCCAGAAAAAGGATTTGGAGGGGCCTGGAAGAACGTTAGGTTATGTCTAGTTAGGAACATAGGACACCTAACTGGATGGACCATTGATCTTGTCCAATGGGGCAAGTCCTATCTTACAGTGGCCGGTTCCAGATGCTTCAGAGGAAGGTGCAAGAAGTCCCCAGTGGACCGTTATGGAGTAGCCTGCACATAGGGGAAGTTTCTTTCTGATGCCCATAAGTTAGTATCTGGTTCATGCACTGAAGAAGGAGGGTTTCTGTCCCTTATCCATTTTTAATCTGATCTAATGTGACTGTGGATGATCTCATTATCTCTAAAAATGGCTGATCCTTTATTGACAGGATACTGCAGAGGTACAACTCCCCATTGGAATGCATGGGAAAGGCAGAAAGTTTCAAAGATGTAGTACAGTAAAATTAATACAATTAATAATTCTATTGATTGTTGTTTTACAGTCAAAGAATTTGCCTTACAATAGCTTTGCAAATCTCTGCCCTTCCCATGCATTCCTGTGGGGAGCTGCATGTCTTCTCTTCTAATTTACATGCCAGCAAGATTGTCAGTATAAGGAAAACCAAGGTACTAGCACCATCTGCTGCACAGAAATGTTGAAACTCTGACAGAACTTTAGCATGTGCCTGGCCCTATAGGGGTGAAATCCCTGGTGGGTCCCCATTTCCTCGCTCTGCAGAGAGAGTGTGTGTGTTTAGGGAGAAATAGGGGTCACTATTTTAGAAAGAGCCTCCTGCACATTCCTGCTTTTTGTTCCACATCAATAATGACATTGGTTTACGTGACGACTGCTGTTGGCACAGGCAGGGCAGTGCTTGGGCAGAACTGTTTCCACGGTAACACAGTCACCGCTGGTGACAGCTTCTGGCTGTAGCTGCTTCTACAGAATAATTAAGTGAGTCAGTGTCCTGTGGAGACACAAAGCCTAGGCAGATCTTCTGCCCCCTGCAGCCCTACATGTTTCTCCTCTGAAATCCCGTTAGTATTATTAATTGTATTTGTTTCCTTTTAATGTCGGTGACTCCTGGCCACCCCTGCACCTCAGGGACTCAGTCACTTGCCATGAAATAAAGCCCTGCAGAGAACAGGCCTCACTGAGCTCTGCTTGGAAGACATCACACTCAGTTGAAGTGCAGTGTCAAGTGAGTGGAATGTCCTCATTCCACCCTAGTAGGCTAAGTACAGCTTCCTCCCATGCAAGGCAGTGCCATTCCTTCAGCCGATCAGAGATGGACATTGGAGAGGACTTCACCAGGGACTAAGCTTCCACCGCACTCCTAACTTTAGCCATCCCAGTCACCTGATTATCATATATCACAGTTAAAAGCTATAGTATAGATTGACCTAACCCTGATCCTGTAACTGGGTTAACCCAGGCAGTCCAGGGCTTTAGCTTGGTTAGGGAACATGACTAAGGTCCTATCTACACTACAGTTTTTAACTCTCTCATAACCTGATTCTGTTCTATTCTAGATAGGTTCTTATAGTGCATTTATCACAGGAGTGTCAGAGCGCTTTCCAGAAGTGCATTAAGCAAGGTGACTAACATCTGTCACATGTTTGAAATCACATCAGGACAACCATGTTGTAGCTTGGTCCCCCGACTCAGTTATTTTGTGGTGTAGATAGGGTCCTAGTTGTCAACTCAAATGATGTTGGCCATAACTGTTTGCAAATGATTTCAAATACATTTAAAAGCCCCAATGTGAATGGAGCCTAAGTGGTGTTTGTGATCCTAGTGGGCTATCCTGATCACTTTTTCCTGTGATGGATTTGATGGATCACTCAAGGCTATAAAAGAAAAAACATGTACTTTAGTAACTTCTTTTATGAAAAGTCCCCTCTGTGGGAATTTTAGTTGCTGGGAGGATTCTATTAGAGATTTAATGTGTTGGGGATATCTCTCTCCAGAACAGGACTTTGGAGTCACCAAAGAAAAGACTGACACCCAGATTTTATACTTGTCCTGAGCATGATGGGCAGGGTTTTGGGAGTTTAATCAATGCCGTGTAGATGCCCATGTGGTGCAGAGGGGATCAGTAGAGCACCTAATATCAGTATCCCTCACTATTGTGTCTCAGGGCTTGTCTACATATGTCAGGGTTTCCTCCCTACTCTGAACTTTGGGGTACAGATGTGGGGACCCGCATGAAAGACCCCCTACGCTTATTTCTAGCAGCTTAGGTTAAAAACTTCCCCAAGGCACAAATCCCTTCCTTGTCCTTGGACGGTATTGCTGCCACCACCAAGTGAGTTAGACAAAGATTCAGGAAAAGGATCACTTGGAGTTCCTATTTCCCCAAAATATCCACTCCAAGCCCCTTCACCCCCTTTCCTGGGGAGGCTTGAGAATAATATACCAACAAATAGGTTAACCACGTGAGCACAGACCAGACCTTTGGGTTTTTAGGACACTAAAAACCAATCAGGTTCTTAAAAGAAGAACTTTATTATAAGGAAAAAAGTAAAAGAAGCACCTCTGTAAAATCAGGATGGAAGGTAATTTTACAGGGTAATAAGATTTAAAACACAGAGGATTCCCCTCTAGGCTCAACTTCAGAGTTACAAAAAGCAGGAATAAACCTCCCTCTTAGCATAAGGAAAATTCACAAGCCAAAACAAAAGATAATCTAATGCATTTCCTTGCTATTACTTACCATTTTTGTAATCTTAGATGCTTATTTCAGGTAGGGTTTTAGGAGATGTTTTTTTTCCTGCCCTGGTCCCTCTCTGTCTGAGAGAGAAACACAAAGAGAGCCCCAACAAAACCTCCCCCTCCCCAGATTTGAAAGTATCTTCTTTCCTTATTGGTCCTTTTGGTCAGGTGCCAACCAGATTATTTTATGCTACCCTTAGCTGTATGTTTATGACAACATACCACTTAAGTCGATGTAAGTTATGTTGCTTAGGGGTGTGAAAAAAACCACCTGAGCAACATAAGTTACATTGATTTAAAGCTGTGTGTACACTTCGCTATGTCACCGTGAGACACTCTCCCACCAACATAGTTTCTGCCTCTCGTTGAGGTGGAGTAATTTCGTTGATGGGAAAGTACTCTCCTGTCAACGTAATGCATCTTTACCAGATGTGCTACATCGGCACCCTGTAGCACGGTAGTGAAGACAAGCCCTCAAACCCTTGATGTAGTAAACTCCCTATAACAAGAGACACAAGAGCGATATGCTATGGCAGATGAAAACCTTGACATATCTTCTTAATGTTTGAAGTTGAAGACGCAGCTAAGGGGCAGCTCAGAGTAGGGGAGCAGGGCGCCATGTGACACTGGAGATGCCTGAGCTAAGCAACAAACTCTTGACTTCAGTTCCTGTTGCATATAGAACCATGAAATGTTTTTTGTACTTTTATTCATACTTCAGAAATAGTCTGTTTCCTGGTTACAGCCAAATACAGCTGTCTGCTACATTACAGCTGTGTAGTGGGGTGGGCCAAAGCCTAATTGCTGAGCACGGTGCAACCTCCAAGTTGGTGGGAGATGTGGGTGCTCAGCAGGTACACAGCACCCCTCAGGAGTTGCTTCAGAGTGCTGTTCTGTAGCTGGCCATGAGATTTTTGCTGTAGTGTCCCATTATGCACATAACTGCCTTTTCCTCCTTTCATATGCAAAGGGGCTCCTGGAAAGTTTCCAGAGTGGTCTGTGGTGTTTCAGAGTCTAGTGGTCCTGCTGTAACCTGTGTTCATGGATTCATAGATTTTAAGGCCAGAAGAGACTGTTCTGATCATTGTGTTGTGCTCTTCCTGCTTGCAGCTGAAGGAGCACCCAGAGAAAGGGGTGTATGTGAAAGGGCTCTCCCTGCACACCGTGCACAGCGTGGCCCAGTGCGAGCGCATCATGGAGACGGGTTGGAGAAACCGAGCGGTGGGCTACACCCTGATGAACAAGGATTCTTCCCGCTCCCACTCCATCTTCACCATCAACATGGAGATCTATGCTGTAGGTAGGTGCCAGATTCCTGGATCAGGCCTTTGGGAGACTGAGCATAGAACCAGCCTGTACAATGTGGTGGATAATCCCAGAATAAAAACTGGCGCTTGAATACAGCTGAGCAAATCATTGATTTTTCTGTTCTATTGCTGAACCACAATATCTGTGGGGGGGGGAATCGGTTTGTTTCTAAATGAAACTGAATGTTTTGAGTTTTTCTCACCAAAAATTAAATGTTTTGAATATCCGTTCAAATGGACGTTTTCAAAACGTTTTGTTTTGATTTTTTCTAAGGTATTTTGACCTTTTCAAAAATGTTTTTGTCTGTTTTTTTTGGCCAAAACTATTTGTTAAACTTTGACCAACATTTGCAAATGGTTTCAGAGCCCTTGAAAAATGAATGCACTATTTGCTGAAAATATTTTGCCCAGTTCTAGTCTAGAATGAGAGCTGTGCCTTGGCACCAGCATTCACTACAGTGCAAAGTGACTGAGTATTTTTTAAATGTCTTTTCCCTTGCTCACCCATGGAAGGAGGGGGACATGTGTCCTACACATTGTTTGGGAGCATATTTCTCTCTGTTTTTCTTTTTCTTCTAAAATCCTTTTTTGATGCTGTTGAAAGGTGCTGGACTGACAGCCCCGGTGCCTAAAGGCCACACTTGCACTTGGAATTCATAGATTGTAAAGCTGGAAGGGACCATTATTATCATAGAATCAGAATCATAGAAATGTAGGGTTGGACAGGACCTCGAGAGGTCATCAAGTCCAGCCCCCTGTCCTGAGGCAAGACCAAAAAAACCTAGACCATCCCTGACAGGTGTTTGTCCAACCTGTTCTTAAAAACCTCCCATGACAGGGATTCCACAATCTGCCTTGGAAGCCTGTTCCAGTACTTAACTATCCTTATAGTTGGAAAGTTTTTCCTAATATCTAATCTAATCTCCCTTGCTGCAGATTAATCTGATTAGTTCTTGTCCTGCCTTCACTGGACATGGAGAAGGAGAGGTTACTTACCTTTCTGTAACTTGAGTTCTTCGAGATGTTTATCCTTATGGGTGCTCCACTGCAGTACTCATGCACACCTCTAACTAGTCTGACCTCCTACTTAACACAGGCCAGAGAACTTCATCCAGTTCTTCCTGCATTGAACCTACGAACTTTTGATTGAACTACAGCATATCTTTTAGACAGATATCTAATCTCAGTTAAAAGATCCCAGGGAAAGAGAATCTCTAGGTAGTCTAATCCAGTGGCAAATTACTTTCACTGTCCAAAAAATGTGCATTTTATTTCCAGTTCGGATTTTCCTGACTTCGGCTTCTAGCCACTGGACTTTCTTTACTCAATAAAGTATGGCTAGTAACAGGGCAAGTTGCCCCCAGATATCACCATGCCAGTGTGTCTCAACCTGGACCTGGACGGATCACCTGTAGGAGTGAGAGAGGAGTTCAGTCTCCCATGCTCCACTGCTGAGTGCTAAGAGTCTGGTTTTATTTCCTTCATCTGTTCTCCATTCATGGGAAACTTGCACAATGTCTTCCAACTGTAATCGCAGATGCTGCTGATATCCCTCATTTCCATTTATAGAGAATTTACCACCAAACATTTACTAAAAATGGAGGAATGAGGAGTGACCCTCAGAATAACCCAATTAGCAGATCACGTGAGTGTTAACCGTGCCTTGATTTGCTGAACCAAGGCCTGCTTCACCAACTTCTATAATGTGGGACCCTCAAATCCTGACGTTAACCTAAGAATCAAAAGTAAATGCTTACACTCCTCTCGTGTTCCAGGTAGGGCTTGGGTTGCAGTCTAAATTGGAATTATTTGTCTTGTTTAGAGGCTTTCAAAAAGTGGTACCTCTGTTTTTGTAGCCCAAACTAGCAGGGTGAGAATGGCTTGTCATTTAATTAACTTATTAGGGAAGCCCCATGCATTCCATGGCAAGCTGGGCCTAAATTCTGTTTCAGTGTCTCTGGATTTTGCAGTGCTGTAGTGCAGCAGACTGGAAATTCTGCATCCGTTTCATTTACATTTGAGATTGGACGTTTTTACTGGCTTTAACATGACAGTCATAATCCAAACACTATAGTGGCCTCTGCTATTTATTTTGAAATTAAATTACATTTGATTTACACTTTGTTCATGTTTTCAGTTTTTATGCCTCCAGATTTGTTATTGGCAATCCAGAGCTGCATAGTAGAAGATGGAGGAGAGAGGGGGGTGAAATATGATGTTTTGGCAGCTGTATATTGGACAGTCTGAGTTTGGGGCAATTGGGGAGGTGTAGGAGCAAGTTTGGGATTGTGGAATAAGCACATTAGCTGGATGTTTCTACTAAAATGACCATCAGTCAAATAGTTAACAAAGTTGATATTTAAACTGTCATCTTTAGGTTTCAGATTGGACCCCCATTAAGATGAATGGGGAAGATCAAGCTGTCTGCAGTCTTGGGAAGAAACACAGCATCACTTACTTACAGTTCATATTTTTAAGAGTCCCTTCACAACCACGAGGTCTACAAAAACAACAAGGAGTCTGGTGGTACCTTAAAGACTAACAGACTAAGGTGCCACCAGACTCCCTGTTGTTTTTGTAGATACAGACTAACACGGCTACCCCCTGATACTTGAGGTCTACAAAGACTTTTTAATGCACATTTAGATTCCAGAGTGCAAATATGCAGCAAATAGTAGATTCTGTGGCGGCAGATTTATGAAATACACAGGTCTCTTCCCATTAGTCCTCTCTGAGCATTCAAGGGAACGGGTGCTTTCCCCTTTGATTTGGTGGGAAGGAAGAAGTTTTAGACTTGTCTCATGCTTCTGCTGCCAGAATTAGTTGATGGACTAGAAGAGAATTAGACAGTGACAGCCTGACTTTCCAACCTGCTTGCAGGCATTTTAGCAAGAGTCTGGGGACTTGTTACACCATGGAAACTAACCCAGTAGTTGTATTGCTTGAAACAAACAAGCTCCTTGGGTACAATTACTGGCAGGAGCCAAAACAACTACTTAATTTTTAATTGCCAGTTGCTACTTACCTAAGCTGTAAAACCCCCACTCTTCAGAATGTCCATTTGCCCCAGGGCTCAGAAAGGACAGTAAGAAGGGGTGGCACTATTTTCAAACTCCACCTATTTTCCCCAGTTTCACCCACAATCCCTGAGCTGCCAGATGTTTCTGCCAGAATGATCAGTGATGAAATAGCTAGCAGTGCTTTATGTCATAATAATTAGGGTTCAGTGTCAAAACCCCATTGTGATTAATAGGCAGTTAACTTCTTGGAGCTATTGTTTCTGTCTGTCTTACTGAGAACTCAGCTTTCGCAGAGTGCATCAGTTTATGCTTTGTTGACATTTGGAAGGTTTTCTTCACAGCCTTAATAGCTAGAAACTAATTTTTTGAAATGAAAGTTTAGATTTTGCAGATATTGATGGGGCCATCACAGTGGTGCTGACCCCGTTGAACCCTTGATGCGCTCCATTGTCAGCCTCATGCTGTTCTAGAGGCTTGTGGCCAGTTTTACTCTTAAACCTGGGTTTGTGATGGCTGGGAATAGCAGGGAAAGGGACGTTTGAAATGAAGGATGATCCAGCACTTAGGGTGGTAACCTGGCACATGGGAGACCTGGATTCAATTGTCTGCTCCGTCACAGACTCCTTATGTGACCTTGGACAGGTCACTTAGTCTCTCTGGGCCACAGTTCCCCATCTGTACAGTGGGGATACTAGCCCTGCTCAGCTTCGTGGGGGTGAGGATGAATCCATGAAAAATCATGAGGTGCTGAGATACTGTGATAATCGGGGCCACATTATCTACCATAGGTAGAGTTTGCAAAGTCTGACTTTGTAGCCTAGTTTTATTCACTGGAGAATCACTCTCCTTTTGTTTTATTTTCCTTAGTTCACTGAATGAGCATTTGCTACTTATCTAGCACCTCAGATGCTGACTGGCAGAATGGGGCTTAGGGAGGGACTAGGACAGTTGTTTTCCGCCTAGTGAGCTACTTGAAAAAGAGACAAATGCGTACCTTTCAAAACACCTTCCTTCTGTCTCAGAATGCTCTGTACACCCCCCGAGAGTGGGGTAATTTATGGAGGTGCTGAGAGTCAAATGGTTCAACACACCCCTAATGAATCAGAGCACATTGGAGTTCTGGGGTGAAATTCTGGCCCCACTGAAGTCTTTGGGGACAGGTTTTCACCCTTCAGTCCTTAGTTAACAGGGGTGGGCAGCATGCCCGCGCCCTGGATGGGGAAGGAGTGGCTCACATTGGAGAGAAATCCCCCTGGCCAGACTGGCAGCAAAGCTGATAGGTTCTGCGGGGAACTGCTTGCAGCTTTTCGCAGTCATGCGAATAGTTCTAGAGTTTAAGGCAGGAAAGGATCACCAGATCATCTACTCTGACCTGTATATCACAGGCCCTCAACACCACTTGGCACCAGCCCACTAAACCCATCAATTGAAATTAGACCAAATTATTACAGCCCACAGCCTGTTCCGTGCCACAGGCAGAGATTACACGGGACTGAGCTGCACCAGTGCCTGAGGCCCTACAATGGCAGGGAAATGATTAAGTGAGATATACCCACTCAGCTCAGGGGCTTCTTAGTTAACAGAGACTTTCCCAGCGCCCAGTGTTCAGACTTTCTGGGCAGTTTGCAACTTGTGCAGTTTTAGCTTCTTTTGATCTTCACTCTTACTTATTTTTGCTTACTTTTCTGTCCCTATTTCCCTTACCCGAAATAAGCAAACAGAAAATTACAAACCGGTAACCACTTTGTCTGTTCTCCAGCCAGCACATTTAAAACTCACTTAAAATCACTACCAGCATTTCAGATCAATCAGCTGTGCACAGATCCTGCTTGATTACGCCACCGTGACAGGTTCGGTCACAGAGACCCCCCCCTTGGGACTGCCACCTGATGTGCTGAGACTACCTCTGAGCCCGTTTTCCCTGCCAGCTTGGGACTTTAGTACGCTCTCTTGTTGAGCCAGACACGCTAGCCTCCTGCAAACACAGACCCAGGTCTGAACCAAGTCCTCCAAATAGCTGCAGACTTAACTGAAAACAGCTTAAGAAGTGCTTCTGTCTCTAGCATCCAGACACCGAGCTCCCATTGGGATCCAAACCCCAAATAAATCCATTTTACTCTGTATAAAGCTTATACAGGGTAAACTCATAAATTGTCCGCCCTCTATTACACTGATAAAGAGATATGCACAGCTGTTTGCTCCCCCAGGAATTAATTACTTACTCTGGGTTAATTTATAAGCAAAAGTAATTTTATTAAATAGAAAAAGTAGGATTTAAGTGGTTCCAAGTAATAACAGACAGAACAAAGTAAGTTACCAAACAAAATAAAACAAAAACACGCAAGTCTAAGCCTAATACATTAAGAAACTGCTTACAGATAAATCTCACCCTCAGAGATGTTCCAATAAGCTTCTTTCACAGACTAGACTCCTTTCTAGTCTGGGCCCAATCCTTTCCCCTGGTATAGTCCTTGTTCCAGCTCAGGTGGTAGCTAAGGGATTTCTCATGACCTGGGGCGGCTCTATGTTTTTTGCCGCCCCAAACACGGCAGTCAGGCTGGTCACGCGGATTCGGTGGCGTTTCTGCGGGTGATCTGCCGGTCCCGCGGCTTCGGTGTACCTGCCGCCGAAGCCGCGGGACCGGCGGACCTCCCGCAGGCATGCCCCCGAAGGCTGCCTGACTGCCGCCCTCACAGCAACCAGCACGCCACCCCTGCGGCTTGCCACCCCTGCGGCTTGCCACCCCTGCGGCTTGCCGCCCCAGGCACGCGCTTGGTGTGCTGGTGCCTGGAGCCGCCCCTGCTCATGACTGCAGCCCCTTTGTTCTGTTCCACCCCCCTTACATAGCTTTGGCACAAGGTGGGAATCTTTTGTCTCTTTGCGTCCCCACCCGTCCTTCTAAATGGAAAAGCACCAGGTTTAAGATGGATTCCAGTACCAGGTGACATGGGCACATGTCTTGGGAGACCCCAAGCCTTCATTGTTCCTGGCCTGACTCACAGGAAGGCTTGCAAGTAAACAGAGCTATTTACAACCAATTGTCCTAGTTGATGGGAGCCATCAAGATTTCAAACCACCATTAATGACCCACAGTTTGCATAATTACAATAGGACTTCAGAGTTATGTTTCATATTTCTAGTTTCAGATACAAGAATGATACATTTATACAAATTGGATGACCACACTCAGTAGATTGTAAGCTTTGTAATGATACCTTACAAGAGACCTTTTGCATGAAGCATATTCCAGCTACATTATATTCACACTCATTAGCATATTTTCATAAAATCATATGGAGTGCAACGTCACAGTCACCTCAGAGCCCTGTCCCACCCTGTTCACTGTCCCACCTCTAGCCATGGACATTGCTGCTGAAGCTTTAGAGGAAGGCGATCCCCCCTCAAAAAACAAACAAACCCAGAATACATGGGCATGGGGGGAATTCCTTCCTGAGCCCATTACACTTAGCATTATTGTGGGGTGAAAGGCAGGAAGGAAATGTTACAGAGGGGAGGGTCACTTCCTGGTCCCTGGTAAACAAGGTGTTAACTTCAGCTTAGCTCTTGGCTTCCTCATGCAGTGGTACTCAGGGAGAGCTGTAAATTGGTTGCTTAGGAGGCAAAGGGGGCAGAATCCTTTTAGGAAGGTCAGGCTCCTCACCCAGGCTCAGGGTGGGCTGAATCCCAATCTGGGGAGTTTTCTTGTTTTCTGTTTATATTCCCCATTGTCCCTTGAGGAGGAGCAGACGTTGACAGTGCCCGTCTCTCCTCCTGCTGAGTCATTTCACCAGCTTCTAAGCAGTAAAACCTGAACCTTGGAGAGTGTGTGCAGCCCCTCTTGGGATGCCAGGAACCCACATGGTGACGTCTTGATAGTGTTTGTTTCCCTGGGGAGGGGCACTTCCTGTGTCTGTACATCACAGGCAGACCTATGAGCATCACTATACACTGAGACAGCTTTGATTCAGGCCTAGAGAGAAGCTGTAGGCTGGAAATTGAACTAAATATTGCTTCCAGGCTTCTTGGTTCCCCCAAGCCTTTCACGGTAGTCCACTTGAACGGATCCTTCTCTCTGGCCATTCACATCCTCTGCTGCTTGTACTGCCCATGTGTTTCTTCTGGCCATGCTGAATTCCTACCCCATTGATTCTTGACTCTCATTTCCATTCTCCCTTATCTCCACCCCTTTAATTTCTCTCTCCCTGCCTGGCATTTGTCATTTAACTCCAGGAAACATCCTGAGGGACATAGTTTGTATGAAAGAACCTGTACAAGGTAAGAGTCCCAATCCTGCACGGTGCCGAGTATCTTCTGCAAAATTCTGTGTACCCTCATCTTCCACTGAAGCCTATGGGTGTTGAGAGTGCTCATGGGGTCAGAACCTAAAGCAGTTCAAGAAGTTTTGCTGTGTATTCTGGGAACCAAGGCCCTGATTCAGCAAAATAGGTAAGCACATGATTTCAATGGGACTCAAGCCTGTGTTAGAAGTTATGCATATGTATATGTGCTCCGCTGAATCAGGGCCTATGTGTATACAAAGTCTAGGGCTCAAATTGAAATGTGATGCCTAAGGGCAAGAGGCCTGGTCCTTGTCTGGTGAAGTTGCTTCTTCTTAAAAGAACCCGATCCCACATTGTTTTCTTGCAGATGAGAGAGGGCAGGATCACCTAAGGGCTGCAAAACTCAACCTGGTGGATCTGGCTGGAAGCGAGAGGCAGTCCAAAACCGGAGCCACAGGGGAGCGTCTCAAAGAAGCCACCAAAATTAACCTCTCTCTCTCAGCTCTGGGCAATGTCATCTCAGCCCTGGTAGATGGCAGGTGCAAACACATCCCCTATCGAGACTCCAAGCTGACCCGGTTGCTGCAGGACTCCCTTGGAGGAAACACCAAGACCCTCATGGTGGCCTGCCTGTCTCCTGCTGATAACAACTACGACGAGAGCCTCAGCACTTTGCGCTATGCCAACCGGGCAAAGAACATCAAGAACAAGCCCCGTATCAATGAAGATCCCAAAGATGCTCTGCTGAGGGAGTATCAGGAGGAGATCAGGAAGCTGAAGGCCATTTTGGCTGAACAGATGAACACAAATCACTTGTCAGGTACAATGCCCTTGAACTGCTCCAGAGTTGCTTTATCATTGGCCAGAAAATTACACCTTAAATATATAGAGTGCACATTGGCATTTCTCCGCAACCTCCCTTCTACCTGTTGGGGAAGGCTCTCTTCAGCCCAACGCCAGCAGCTTTGGCCTTCGAGTTGGGTGGGAGGGTTAGGGTTAGGATGAGAGTAGTCTGTTTTCAGATGGGGGGATACTTTAGGGAGGGGAGCAGTCTCTAGGAACCATCCTCCATACTCCTGGATAGGAGCAGCCTTTCATGTAGGGGCTAAGACTCCATGGCCTTTCTTCCCTTCCCCTGCCCCAGCCAGAACCAGCCTTCAAGAGAGCAGGCAGTGTCCATGCCCCCTTCACCTCCCGACTGTTGATCCTCCCCTCCTGGGCCTGAGGTTATGTTAGGTGGCCACATTAAGTGGCCTCATTTCCTTTGCTATCACATGGGTACTCCTGCCTTTTCTCTCTGAGGATAAGTAAGGGAAGGGAGCTGCATAGGGGCTATGAAGCTTGAGAACCACAAGATCACTGCTCCATTTAACCAGACATCTTGCCTGCGTCCCTGTAGCTTTAGGCTTGGGTGAAGAGGCAGCATTCTCCAGCAGTTAGAGCAGAGGACGAGGCATCAGGACTCTTAGGTTCTGTTCTCAGCTCTGATGCTAATTCTCTGACCTAGGGCAAGTTGCATAACATTTGCGTGCCTCAATATCCCCATCTGTAAAATGGGGGTGAGAATGATCCCTCCCTGAGTGAATAGCTAGATGAAAACCAGGGACAGGAAGACTCCAATTAGCACTGTCTTCCAAGCATCTCTCACTCTTGCATTTACTGCCATAGCCCTTTCACATCACTGCGGACCTGTACTGCTCTCAGAAATGTGATCCAGTGTCCAGGGAACGATGCCTTTCTGTGTTGAAGGGTTTAGAGTGTCCTACGCTCTAAACTACTTCCCACTGCCAGTCTGGCCATAGGCAAAGATCATACCATTGTAGCCCTCAGTTACATCCTGGAAAATAATAGCAAGAACCTATCTAGACTAGACTAGAATTATCTTCAGCCTTTTACATACCTGGAACCAAGCTGTTCAAAACTCTGTCCTTCCACACAGCAGTGACTGTCTCTCAGGTGCAGCCCCAGCACAGAGCATTCTCTGTCAGCATGGACTGTATCCTATTAGCACAATTTAAAGGAATGTCTAGGCTGACACATTCCCTATCATCTGTTAGCCTCTTTCTGTTGGTTAGTTGCCAAATGATCTGTAGACAATCCTCTGCTGTATGTGTGAGTAATCTTTCTCCTTTCCTTAGGTCTGTTACCTGCTGAGACTACTCAGCTGGAAGTGAAGCCAGCTCTCCTCCCTGAACCCCAGCCAGATGTCGAGGCAGAGAAGCAGTTGATCAGAGAAGTAAGCCAGGGAGCATGACCCCCAAGTTATTTCCTGCTGGGGGTTGTCCACTTTTATAATCCTCAGCACAACTGTAGCGCAAGGGGGTACTGTGTGACCTTCTTGGTACACCTCTGCCCACGCACCTCAATCTTTGGTCTTGTACCATAGACAAAACCTGTGTTGTTGGAGACCATGTTACAATACCACTGTTTCCCAACATTGTTTCATTTTGCTTTGGAGATGGGATGGAACTGGGTTCCCAGCATGGGTCAATTTGCATTGTAGAAGTGCCTTAGCTTTCAGCACTCCCTGCTATTCTAGTGTGGAAGCTCCTGTCAGCAAGGGGTTCAGTGAATCCGATCTGACCAACTATTGGGCCAAATCCTGAGCCTCCTACTTGCTCCTTAGTTAGACTAAACTCCCAATGACTTCAGTGCTGCTGGTTGCTTAGGTGATCGTTAATGAGATATAGAACCTTTCGGTTCTGTTGGTGGCTCTAATTTGGCCATATTGGGAGGGACAAAAATTTGCTCCAATCTGATAGCATTTGGGATGTGGTTTGTATGACACAAAGCTGCCTCATTTGTCCCCAAAAATTATAATGACCAATTTCAAATACACAGAAGCCTAAATTCTAGATTTCCTATGAACCAGCACTTATCTAGCCTGGAAAATTCCCATCTAATTGCAATTTTGGATTTGTCCAAGCTTGTCTGTGTGGGTCAAGATTCACAGAATCCACCATCAGAAAGGATCAGAAAATTCAGATTATGCATTGAAACCTCTCACATAACCTGGATATATGCTGGAGAGAGGAAACAAACAAACACACACACACACACACACACACACACACTCTCTCTCTCTCTCTCTGTCTGTCTTATTGACAGTCAAGTGTTTAATGCTATCCGTACATTTCCTGATGGCTGATCATCCAGGTTGGGATATTAGTCCATTTCCTAACATGCAGGTGTCCAAATTCATAATCCACCTCCAGAATCAGCACTGACTGGACTCCGACTGGGCCGAGAGATCAGAGGGAAAAGTGCTAGAGGGAGCGAACTCCCCTCTCATTCTTAAAGGAGATCCCTCCAGGGCAGGGTTGAGGCATTGTTGTGTCAGCTATTCCTGTCCTGTGGATAAATGGAGAATTGCCAGTCACCTGTGAGCAGCCGCTGTGTTCATTTACATCGTAGAGTGGAAAATGGCTGTGAATACAGCTCTGTATTTAGTATATTGCTAGGGAAGTGACGAGCAGCCCAGAATGGGTGGGGATGGTCAGGAGTAGACCATGGGGATGTGCCGTGCCAGGCTGTCCACAGTGCCCTTGTGCCTTTCAGGAGTATGAGGCGAAGCTGGCCCGGCTGAAGGCAGACTATGAAGCCGAGCAAGAGTCCCGTGCCCGGCTTGAGGAGGACATCAATACCATGCGGACTTCCTACGACCTCAAGCTGTCCACTCTGGAGGAAAACCTCAGGAAGGAAGCAGGTGGGAACGGGGAAGATTTAGAGAAGTGCTAGCTTTTGGGGGAACCATAGAGCAGGGAGGATGTAGACCAGGGGACTAGCAACTGCAGACAATAGAACTTTGCAGCTTGGGCCACAACAGCACTTAGCTTGAATAAAAGATTTGAACTGCAGAGATGACAGGCCCCATCATGCATTGCTGTACCTTAAGCCAGTTGGCTTGGCACAAGCCACACTTCTATGCACGATACGAGGGTGATAGTTTCACACTTATCCATTATATGTGAATTAGGTGTGCCCCTTCAATGCCTAGTGAGTAGCCAATATGGCTTGTCAACTAGGCAAAGTTTGGGGATACCTGAGACAATTGTGACTTGCTGCCAGCCATGCTATAGTATTATCCTGATTTGTTTTGCAGTGCTGCCTAGGAGCCAGTTGAGCTAATTACTGAACGAACACAGACCAGAAAGATGGTCTGTGCCCCAAAGGGCTGATAATCCATAGTAGTTCTATTACCTGTGTTCTCAATAGTTGGCTCAGACATTTTCTAACACAAAATGGTGATTTTTCTTTGACCATAAGCCCCCACCCTCAGAGACAGACTGAGCATTCTCATGTGAACCTCCAGAGTTTTACCATCCATTGTGAAAACTACTGTATTCATGGAGGATGCTCGCTGGGTCTCCCATGGTTTTCCCCAAACAGGGTGGGGTGGCAATTGGCAGCTGTTTTGCTAACAGACGTGGTTGGTGCAAATTTTGGGTGATATTTTCATAGAGTGATGCTCTAGTGGTGCAGAGCTTGTAGCTAAGAGTTCTGGGTATTTTTTCTTGTATTCTCCAGATGCTGTCCTGAGGGTTGAAACTCTCCCTGACCAGGCACCTTTGTCTCCAGGCCCTGTTGTCGCCGTCACAGAAACAGAGCAGGTGTCCACCAAGGTACCTATCACCCAATGCTCTTTATCAGACAAATGGAACAAATCTAGCTGCCTATCCCCTGTGTCTGTGAGGTTCATGGATACTCATCAAAGAGCGTATTTATCTAGCCACAGTGCAGCTGCTTCTGGGGTGGAATGTGGCAGCTGTTTAACAGTGCACAGCAACACTACTAGGGCAGGAGCTTACTATATCCTTAAGGGTAATGTGACAATTTTGGTGGCTTGTGCTGCAGGGGGAAGCAGCAAAATGACATTCCTTACTCTTTGGTCCATGAGCAGCCCCAGAGTGGGACAGCTTCCTGCTTCATCGTGTGTCTCAGTACACATGCTGCATGTTTTCAGAACAGCTGTCTTTAGTTGCCTTTTGCCCTCAGGACACAGCAGAGCCTCAGATAGCCCAGTATGTCGGGAGTGTGACCAGAGAGAGTCCTGGAGCAGAAGTGGCCATTGCTGCCGAGGAGCTTCCAGTGGCTGTGGACCAGCAGCAAGTGCTTGCCAGGTCAGTAACTGTGCCTCTGATCCGGCAGAGTGCCTTCTGTGCATTGCATGTGACATGCACAGACAGAAACAACCAGACTATTGCACTGTATTATTATTATTAAGCTCAGACAGTGTGCTTAATGTGTACAAAACAGAAGATGTGTCTCCTGCCCCACAAGGAAGTTCCAATCTTGTTCAAACATGAAGAGCCAGCAGATCTGACATTAGATGTTGCCAAAATACAGAAATTATAAGAGTGAAATACTGGGGAACAGGCCATTTGAGGAGATTGCAAATGGGACAGCAAGTGTTTTGCTTCTGGGTTACCAGATCAAATGCTGCCTAACTCTGAAGTCTTTCCTTTCTTGGGGCTGTTGGCAGGCCTATCTTTGAACTGATGCATTTCTATCTACTTGCTGTTGGTAAGGTTTAGAACTGAACAGACCACGGAGACAACTCCTTTTTCAATCCCAGAGGGGGTTCCTCCAGGGCATTGGAGCCAAGGTGGTGGGGTGAGTGTGGAGGAATCTCGCCTTGTTGCTGCCCATCGTGTAGCTCGATAAATGAGACTTTCCTCTTTAGGGCTGTCAGTCTGCTGTGATAAAACTCACCTTGAAAAATATGTTGGTTATTGTTACTGTAAAATATTTGCCCCAAAACAGTGAAAATGGAAATCAGCTGTTCTTGCAAGAACCACATCTGAACGAGAACTGGCAAATCGGTCCCTTCTGGCTTGGATCTGCTGTGGAATGAGGTTCAGAGCCTTGAACCCAAACTTGACCCTTGGAGTATGAAGAGCTTCAGATTCAAGGTTCAACTTTTGGCCCATCTTGAGTCCAAACTAGTTTGAAGATGGCACAGTTTTTACTCTACCCTGGAGAGGGCCTGACAGGAAAGTCCCTTTAAGCAGAATGACAGCGCATTGAAACAATATGGGACTTGCTGTCAATTCCCCACTAGTGGAGTTTCACTATATCCTGATTCACTCTTCATGGGTTCCACTGGTTTTTGAGGCAATTGTGTGCCCTTATATTAAACTCTCAAGTGTTGAATGCTGCTTCATTCTGAAAATGGCCTTCTGCTGTAACTGCTTCTCCAGAAGGTTTCCCAAGGGCTTCTCTACTGCACATTTCTCTGTTGGGCATCTCTGAGGCTCAAACAGGCTATTAAAATATACAAGGGGGTGCAATTTGTAAATGATAAGCTATTTGCCTGTTAGGCTGTGTCAAGGCTGAATCCCCATTCTGTCACTCCGAGCTCAGGAAGTGGGAGCCCGCAAGGACTTAAAAAATTAATACTGGCCACTCCAGGCTTGTATTAAATTCCCAAGGTTGCAGCTTCTCTCTGACCTTGGCTTGGTAAACGCTGCCACCACCCAAATGCAAAAAAAACCCCTTTGAACCCAGGAAGGAGGACTTGGGAAATCCTCCCTGTGGGGTACCCTCAAGCCCTCCGGGGAAGAGCTGAGAAAGAAAACAAAGGAAATTAGCTGTTGCTACCAGGTAATCAAACAACAGGCACAAACCTCTTAGGGACACACAAAATCCAATCCTGTTCTTAAAAAAGGTGAGTTTTATTAAAAACAAAAAGAAAGAAAATACATCTGGAACTTAGGCTTTTGCTAGATTTTAAAAGAGCAATTCCAAAAATTAAGCACCCAAAATAGCTTTCTTGAGGGTTCAGTTTAAAGGTTACAAGCAAACAAAAGCATCTGGGGTTAGCACAGAGGAGAGCCACAAGCCAAAATAAAGAATAAACCTGATTGCATTTATCTAACTGTTCCCTATCCAAATGATTCCTTCTAGGTATGGAAGCTAATTTTTCATACCTGGTTCAAAACTTACACAGCATTCCTGCTTATAGCATTGCTGCTCTGCCCCTGCTTCTCCGGAGAACAACGGACAAAGGGAAAGTTTCTTTCTCATTTTAAAAAGTTCTAGCCTTCCCATTGGCTCTTTTGGTTGGGTGCCCACTCCTTTTCTTTTACCTGTGGGCTTGTTAACCCTTTACAGGTAAAGCAAGCAGAGAACAGCTACCAAGAGGGATTTTACAGCTAACTGGCTGACTGGGTGTCTATCAAAGGGAGCTATGCCCCCCCTTTATTTATCACAGGCTGAGACAGCTCCAAAGAAATTATTCTGATTGATTGTGTCAAATCTCAACACTCCCTTGCAGAACTTAGTTTGCTTAACACACAAGGAAAGGAAACTCACTCCTACAATTACATTCTTAAACATCAAAGTTCTTTGTATATCAGGCAAGGCAGGGGTCCTTGGAGATGGGATTTTCAAAGCCTCCTTGGAAAGACTTTACAGCTCAGGATGTCTGCGGACTATCTGCTACTGTTTAGCAAAGCAGGATTCAATTGGGCATTAAACAAAAGCTGCTGAGGGCTAAATTGTTTCATATCAAACTCAAGCTATTGAGACAGGAGGTCCAGTGGCGCAGAAAGAGCCAGTTTCCTCTTGAGGAAACCTGAGTTCTTTAGGAATGGGTTTGCATGCTCTGATCGAAGAAAAGACAGTTAAGAGGATAGTATCATCACAGGTCATGTCTACTCTGGCATTCTCTCCTTATTGGCCCCCATTGGCCAGCCTCTGATAGAGCAGTAGCAGTGCAAACCCCTGTGTAGAAAAAGTGAATGGCTGTAAGGTACAGCTTACGCCAGGTTCAACCAGGATAAGCTCCACCATTGTGAAGAGTGACTTAGAGCAGTTTACCCTCTCTACACCAGTGCAATTACACGAGGGGTTGGCAACCAATGTCTCAAATCCTCAGCAGAGGCAAGGGATTGTAGTAAAAATATTAACATTCCCAAGGGGGCGATCACCTTAAATGACCTGTTGAAGGGTTGTTAGGGGAACAGGTTTTTTTTCCTCCTGTGCACAAAATATTCAGTAATTCAGTGCAGGTACCTATTCCCTCATGATGCATGGGCATCAATTTGTTGTGTGATTCACAGAAGGGCATTTGTCTTATCGTCATGGCAGATATTTCCCTGCCTTTCAGGGGCTTCACTATTGACCTGAGGTCAGCAAGAGACCAAGTCTTTGATGTGGCAGCCCCTGCGTATGGAAATTGCTCCCTTTACTACATCTGCTTCAGCCCACCCACTGAAAATAAATTACAAACGATGTTGGGATGGTCTGTATCCTAATGCTGTATCAGTCTTGGGGCTAAACAGCAGGTTTCAAAACAAAGAATAAGGATTAGGATGTTAATTTAAAAAAAAATCTCTTTTACTTCATAAATACAGGGCCATAAATGTCAAGATTTCTAGATATACCTAATGGTGAATACATTCAGGATGTATGTAAAGATACATACACTGAGCTCATGCTTTGGTGAACATCACAACACAAAGTAAATCTTAAAACAGAGGCTCCCCATCGTCACTCACCTCTTAAATCAACAAATCTGAATACTCACTTCAACAGAAATCACTGTCTGTTTATTGTCTCTTTTAAAATGTCTCTAGGCAGTTGCCATGGAAGTGTATCATTTGCATATGTGCAGATGTTCCTTTATGCTACAGATCTAAGAAATGTGTCCAACTCTTCCAGGCTGCACATGCTGGAACAACAGGTGGTTGGAGGAGAACAGGCCAAAAACAAGGACCTGAAGGAAAAGCACAAATGTCGGAAAAAATATGCAGATGAACGGAAAAAGCAACTGGTGGCAGCTCTGCAGAAAATTGATGAGGACAGCAGTGACTGGGTCCTGCTCAATGTCTATGACTCCATCCAAGAGGAGGTGCGAGCCAAGAGCAAGCTGCTGGAGAAGATGCAGAAGAAGGTAACCCCTAAGAAGCAATTAACTCTTGTATAGAGCTAAGATTTGGGGAGCATCCATGAGATTACTCTTGGAGGTGCCCCTTACTCTTATCCCCCTATCCCCTCATCCGCCTTTCCTCCTTCACCTTCATCCTTTTGTTATAGTAATGAGACACTCCAGTCAGCATGACTCTGGCATCTCCGTGTCTCTCAAACTGAACCTAGTTAACTGACAAGACATGTTAGACATGGATTTTGATTATTTTAGCCCCTTGATAATCTTAAATATTAAATTATCCTCACTCACATCAAAGCCTCACAATTTCTAAAAGTAAGAATAAGATTTTTTTGCTTGGGGAGAGCCCAAAACTGCCACTATGTTATTCCACCTCAACATAACACAAAGTAGAAGCTGTAAATCAAGTGGCCTACTTTTGATAGCGATATATGCCATGCTTTGAGCCAGCCTGAATAGAACAACAGACAGAGATTCAGGAGAGCTGAATTCTCTACTTGGCTCTGCTGTTGACTCACGTGGGCAAATTGTTTCCCCATCTGTAACTGAGAAGAAAGATTTTCACTCACCTTGGTAAAGATCTTTGAGAGCTGCAGAGGAAAGTGCTATCCAGGCGTTAAGTGTTGTTATGATTTGTACGGTTACTCACACATATCTATAACATGGGCAGGACTTGGGATCATTGAGAATGGTCATGGTGAGCTGTTGCCCATCTCCTGCTTTGTCCTGCTTTGACCTGCAAACTAATAAATTGGCTGTGTGCGCGTGTGTGTGAGAGAGAGAGAGAGAGACATTATTCTCTCTAGTGGCACAGCTTCTTACATTGGCACAACTGAAGTGGGGGGGCACATAGAATCACAGAATATCAGGGTTGGAAGGGACCTCAGGAGGTATCTAGTCCAACCCCCTGCTCAAAGCAGGACCAATCCCCAACTAAATCATCCCAGCCAGGGCTTTGTCAAGCCTGACCTTAAAAACCTCTAAGGAAGGAGATTCCACCACCTCCCTTGGTAACCCATTCCAGTGCTTCACCACCCTCCTAGTGGAAAAGTTTTTTCCTAATATCCAACCTAAACCTCCCCCACTGCAACTTAAGACCATTACTCCTTGTTCTGTCATCTGGTACCACTGAGAACAGTCTAGATCCATCCTCTTTGGAACCCCCTTTCAGGTAGTTGAAAGCAACTATCAAACCCCCCTCATTCTTCTCTTCTATAGACTAAACAATCCCAGTTCCCTCAGCCTCTCCTCATAAGTCATGTGCTCCAGCCAGGGGCGGCTCCAGGCACCCACGCACCAAGCACGTGCCTGGGGTGGCAAGCCGCAGGGGGCGGCCTGCCGGTCGCCGTGAGGGCGGCAGTCAGGCTCCCTTCGGTGGCATGCCTGCAGGAGGTCCGCCAGTCCCACGGTTTCGGTGGCAATTTGGCGGCGGGTACGCCGAAGGCGCGGGACTGGCGGACCTCCCGCAGGCGTGCCGCTGAAAGCTGCCTGACTGCCGTGCTTGGGGCGGCAAAATACATAGAGTCGCCCCTGGCTCCAGCCCCCTAATCATTTTTGTTGCCCTCCGCTGGACACTTTCCAATTTTTCCACATCCTCCTTGTAGTGTGGGGCCCAAAACTGGACACAGTACACCAGATGAGGCCTCACCAATGTTGAATAGAGGGGAATGATCACGTCCCTCGATCTGCTGGCAATGCCCCTACTTATACAGCCCAAAATACCATTAGCCTTCTTGGCAACAAGGGCATACTGTTGACTCATATCCAGCTTCTCGTCCACTGTAACCCCTAGGTCCTTTTCTGAAGAACTGCTGCCTAGCCACTCGGTCCCTAGTCTGTAGCAGTGCATGGGATTCTTCCGTCCTAAGTGCAGGACTCTGCACTTGTCCTTGTTGAACCTCATCAGATTTCTTTTGGCCCAATCCTCTAATTTGTCTAGGTCCCTCTGTATCCTATCCCTACCCTCCAGCATATCTACCGCTCCTCCCAGTTTAGTGTCATCTGCAAACTTGCTGAGGGTACAGTCCACACCATCCTCCAGATCATTAATGAAGATATTGAACAAAACCGGCCCCAGGACTGACCCTTGGGGCACTCTGCTTGAAACCGGCTGCCAACTAGACATGGAGCCATTGATCACTACCCGTTGAGCCCGACGATCTAGCCAGCTTTCTATCCACCTTATAGTCCATTCATCCAGCCCATACTTCTTTAACTTGTTGGCAAGAATACTGTGGGAGACCGTATCAAAAACTTTGCTAAAGTCAAGGAATAACACATCCACTGCTTTCCCCTCATCCACAGAGCCAGTTATCTCCTCATAGAAGGCAATTAGGTTAGTCAGGCATGACGTGCCCTTGGTGAATCCATGCTGACTGTTCCTGATCTCTTTCCTTTCCTCTAAGTGCTTCAGAATTGATCCCTTGAGGACCTGCTCCATGATTTTTCCAGGGCCTGAGGTGAGGCTGACTGGCCTGTAGTTCCCCGGATCCTCCTCCTTCCCTTTTTTAAAGATGGGAACTACATTAGCCTTTTTCCAGTCATCGGGGACCTCCGCCGATCGCCATGAGTTTTCAAAGATAATGGCCAATGGCTCTGCAATCACATCCGCCAACTCCTTTGGCACCCTCGGATGCAGCGCATTAGGCCCCATGGATTTGTGCTCGTCCAGCTTTTCTAAATAGTCCTGAACCACTTCTTTCTCCACAGAGGGCTGGTCACCTCCTGCCCATGCTGTGCTGCCAAGTGCAGCAGTCTGGGAGCTGACCTTGTTCGTGAAGACAGAGGCAAAAAAAACATTGAGTACATGAGCTTTTTCCTGTCACTTGGTTGCCTCCCTCATTCAGTAAGGGGCCCACACTTTCCTTGACTTTTTTCTTGTTGCTAACGTACCTGAAGAAACCCTTCTTGTTACTCTTAACATCTCTTGCTAGCTGCAACTCCAAGTGTGATTTGGCCTTCCTGATTTCACTCGTTCATGCCTGAGCAATATTTTTATACTCCTCCCTGATCATTTGTCCAATCTTCCACTTCTTGTAAGCTTCTTTTTTGAGTTTAAGATCAGCAAGGATTTCACTGTTAAGCCAAGCTGGTCGCCTGCCATATTTACTATTCTTTCTACACACCGGGATGGTTTGTTCCTGCAACCTCAATAAGTATTCTTTACAATACAGCCAGCTCTCCTGGACTCCTTTCCCCCTCATGATATTCTCCCAGGGGATCCTGCCCATCAGTTCCCTGAGGGAGTTAAAGTCTGCTTTTCTGAAGTCCAGGGTCCGTATTATGCTGCTCTCCTTTCTTCCTTGTGTCAGGATCCTGAACTCGACCATGTCATGGTCACTGCCTCCCAGGTTCCCATCCACTTTTGCTTCCCCTACTAATTCTTCCCGGTTTGTGAGCAGCAGGTCAAGAAGAGCTCTGCCCCTAGTTGGTTCCTCCAGCACTTGCACCAGGAAATTGTCCCCTACACTTTCCAAAAACTTCCTGGATTGTCTGTACACCGCTGTATTGCTCTCCCAGCAGATATCAGGGTGATTTAAGTCTCCCATGAGAACCAGGGCCTGTGATCTAGTAACTTCTGTTAGTTGCTGGAAGAACGCCTCGTCCACCTCATCCCCCTGGTCTGGTGGTCTATAGCAGACTCCCACCACGACATCACCCTTGTTGCTCACACTTCTAAACTTAATCCAGAGACTCTCAGGTTTTTCTGCAGTTTCATACTGGAGTTCTGAGCAGTCATACTCCTCTCTTACATACAATGCAACTCCCCCACCTTTTCTGCCCTGCCTGTCCTTCCTGACCAGTTTATCTCCATCCATGACAGTATTCCAGTCATGTGAGTTATCCCACCAAGTCTCTGTTATTCCAATCACAATCATGCTTTTGATGCTGAAGGAATTAGGTATCTGTCTTCATTTGACTATGGTTCATTATAGCTATGAATCAGAAGACATATAAGCAGTACGAATTGCACCCAAAAATAATTGTAAATGCAAAATTGTGCCCATCAAAGTGAGGCCATTCTGAAAACCAGACCCTCTGACAACATGCAGCTTTAAAGATATAGTGCTTACCTACCAAAGGGCCTCCAAAAACATGTGTGCACACAGGCCCACTGACAGCAATTCCAGGCTCCAGGGCAGAACAGTCAATGGGCCCCCAAGCATGCACAAGCCGCGCCCGTGCGGACACGGTCCGCCTGACATTTGGGTGGTGCTGTGCCTGCGCTGGCTGGTGCCCAGCAAACTGCCGGCTGTGCTGCTGGGCGCACTCTTCCAGCACGGCCAGGGTTTCCACCTGCCTGCCCGGTAGGGTTGCCAACTGTCTAATCACGCAAACCGAAAGACCCTTGCCCCGTCCCCTGCTTCTTCCCTGAGACCATGCCCCTGTCATGCCCCTTCTCCAAAGCCCGCCCCTGCTCACTCCATCCCCCCTCCCTCTGTCGCTCACTCTCCCCCATCCTCACACACTTCCACCAGACTGGGGCTGGGGGTTGGGGTGCAGGAGGGGGTGTGGGTGCAGGCTCTGGGAGGGAGTTTGGGTGCAGGAGGGGGTGAGAAGTCAGGCTCTGGGAGGGAGTTTGGGTGCAGGGTACAGACTGTAGGCTGAGGCAAGGGGCTGGGGTGCAGGAGGAGATCAGGAGGTCAGCGTTTACCTCGGGCAGCTCCCGAAAGTGACCAGCACACCCCTGGCAGTGGCTTCTAGGTAGGGGGCCCAATGTCCATCTAGTCCAGTAACCTGTCTACAATAGGGGGCAGCACCAGATACTTCAGGGGAAGGGGCAATAAACCCTGGTGTAGGCAAATGTGGAAGAATCTGCCCCTAGAGGAGTTCATCCTAATCCCTAATAGTTTGTCAGAGATTTGCTTGAAACTTGAAGCCTGGGGTTTTACATCTCTTCCCATTTTTTTAGTATATGCTAGTGTAATTCTGAATATTCTTGACGTCCATATAAGTTCCAGCCCCTCATAGCAAAATTCTAAGTTATTTATTCCCACAACTTCATGTGGCAATGAGTTCCACATTCTAATTGCACATTGTGTGAAGAAGAGTTTCCTTTTACCAGTTTTGAATTTGCCACCTTTCAATTTCATTGAATGTCCTCTTGTTATTGAGTTATGAGACAGAGAGAATAGAAGTTCCCAATCCACTTTCTCTGAACCATTCATATAAAGTATACTTAGATCATGCGCTCTCTTTATTAGTCTCCTCTCTAAAGTAAACAGTGCAAATCTTTTCAAACTCTCCTCATATCTTTCTTCCCTCTTCATATCTTCCCCTAATCATTCTTGTTGTGCCAGTCATCTAGAGTTCTCTGTTCTCATCACAATTAACCCTTTCCTTTTGGTGACCTAGCTGCGAGCTGCTGAGACTGAAATCAAAGACCTGCAGTCAGAGTTTGAGTTGGAGAAGATTGATTATCTTGCCACCATCCGCCGGCAGGAGCGGGATTGCTTGCTCTTTCAGCAGCTTCTGGATCAGGTGCAGCCCCTCATACGGCGTGACTGTAACTATAGCAACCTAGATAAGATCAGATGTGAGTCCATCTGGGATGAGGACAGTGGCTGCTGGAAACTCCCAGAGCTTGTCATTCAAAAAACCAGCCTTCCCGCAGGTAAGAAAGGCATCTGCATTGTACTCCCCATCCACGCAGCTTATCTCTGCTCACTAGCATGGCCATGTGTATCGCATTCGCTTATAAACCCTTAGTTTGGCTCACATGTACAGCATAGGCTGTAATCTTTCTGTGGGAGCCTGGATGATGATCTAGCTCAGGGGTCAGCAATGTTTGGCACGCGGCTCTCCAGGGTAAACACCCTGGCGGGCCGGGCCAGTTTATTTACCTGCTGACGCGGCAGGTTCGGCCAATCGCGGCTCCCACTGGCCCTCCCGGGCCAATGGGGGCGGCGGGAAACAGCACGGGCGAGGGATGTACTGGCCGCGGCTTCCTGCCACCCCCATTGGCCCGGGACGGCGAACTGCGGCCAGTAGGGGCCGCGATCGGCCAAACCTGCCACGTCAGCAGGTAAATAAACTGGCCCGGCCCGCCAGGGTGCTTACCCTGGCGAGCCGCGTGCCAAACATTGCCAACCCCTGATCTAGCTAAATGAGGACAAAGCATCTCTTGTTGGGACTTCCTGACTATTTATTTTGAACAGGATGTCATTGATTTGAGTGATAGTAGGGAATCTTGTGTTAAACCACACAACAGTATAACCCATATCTGATTAAATATCATAAGCATCTCTGGGCCTTTAGTGGAGTGTTATTTGGTAACTGGTGCTTAACATAAAAATGTTGCCCTTCTCCCCATTCTTTTCCTTCAAGGACCTTGAAGCACTTTATGAGATTAATGAATTAGGCTTCACAAACCCTCATCAGGTAGGTGGTATTAGACTGGTTTTAAAAGGGGGGAAACTGAGGCACAGCAGGACATGACTTCCCAATGTGCCATAGTGAGTCTGTAGTAGAGTGAGGGCTGGAACCCAGGATCCCTGATCCCCAGTCCTGTGTTTTTTATTTCATTCCCTTCTGTGTATTAGCTGCCTTAGCCCAATAGGTGAACCATTTTCCCTACAAGGTTGAAATATTCACTGCACAGACCTGCAGGCCCCATATGTAGTTGTACTGTGGTATGTAACCTATCATTTAAATCAGCTTCTGTACCCAATGGCTGGAGGATAGCTAATGTGATGCCAAATTTTTAAAAAGGCTCCAGAGGTGATCCAGAAATTACAGGCTGGTAAATCTAACTTCAGTACCGGGCAAATTGGCTGAAACGATAGTAAAGAACAGAATTATCAGACACATAGATGAACATAATCTGGTGAGGAAGAGTCAACATTTTTTTGTAAAGGGAAATCATGCCTCCCCAATCTACTAGAATTCTGTGAGGGGGTCAACAAGCAGGTGGACAAGGGTGATCCAGTGGATACAGTATACTTAGATGTTCAGAAAGCCTTTGACAAGGTCCCTCACCAAAGGCTCTTAAGCAATGTAAACTGTCATGGGATAAGAGGGAAGGTCCTCTCGTGGATAGGGCCCTCCCAAATTCACAGTCCATTTTGATCAATTTCACGGTCATAGGATTTTTAAAATCATAAATTTCCATTATTTCAGCTATTTAACTCTGAAATTTCACAGTGTTGTAATTGTAGGGTTCCTGACCCAAAAAGGAGTTGTGGTGGGGTCGCAAGGTTATTGTATTGTTGTTGCGTTAGTGCTACCCTTACTTCTGCGCTATTGCTGGCAGTGGCACTGCCTTCAGAGCTGGAGAGCGGAGGCTGCTGGCCAGGAGCCCAGCTCTGAAGGCAGAGCCGCCGCCAGCAGCAGCACAGAAATAAGGATGGCATGGTATGGTGTTGCCACCCTTACTTCTGCACTGCTGCTTGCAGAGCTGGGCCCTCGGCCCACAGCCCCCGCTCTCCGGCTCCCCAGCTCCGAAGGCAGCGCAGAAGTAAGGGTGGCAATATCACAACCCCCCTACAATAACGTTGTGACCCCCCCGCAACTCCCTTTGGGTCAGGCCCCCCAATTTGGGAAATGCTGGTTTCCCCCATGAAATCTGTATAGTATAAAGTAAAAGAGCACAAAAGACCAGATTTCATGGTCTGTGACGCGTTTTTCATAGCCATGAATTTGGTAGGGCCCTACTAATGGATCAGTAACTGGTTAAAAGATAGAAAATAAAGGGTAAGAATAAATGGTTAGTTTTCAGAATGGAGAGAGGTAAATAGTGGTGTCCCCCAGGGGTCAGTACTGGGATGAGTACTGTTCAACATATTCATAAATGATCTGGAAAAAGGGGTAAACAATGAGGTGGCAAAATTTGCAGATGATACAAAACTATTCAAGATAGTTAAGTCCAAAGCAGACTGCGAAGAGTTACAAAGGGATCTCACAAAACTGGGTGACTGGGCAACAAAATGGCAGATGAAATTCAATGTTGATAAATGCAAAGCACATTGGAAAACATAATCCTAATTATACATATAAAATGATGGGGTCTAAATTAGCTGTTACCACTCAAGAAAGTTCTTAGAGTCATTGTGGATAGTTCTCTGAAAACATCCACTCAATGTGCAGCGGCAGTCAAAAAAGCTTAACAGAATGTTGGGGATCATTAGGAAAGGGATAGATAATAAGACAGAAAATATCATATGGCCTCTATATAAATCCATGGTACATCCACATCTTGAATACTGCATGCAGATCTGGTTGCCCCATCTCAAAAAAGATATATTGGAATTGGAAAGGGTACAGAAAAGGGCAACAAAAATGATTGGGGGTATGGAATAACTTCTGTATGAGGAGAGATTAATAAGACTGGGACTTTTCAGCTTGGAAAACTGACAACTAAAGGGGGATATGATAGAGGTCTATAAAATCATGACTGGTGTGGAGAAAGTAAATAAGGAAGTGTTATTTACTGTTTCTCATAACACAAGAACTAGAGGTCACCAAATGAAATTAATAGGCAGCAAGTTTAAAAGAAACAAAAGGAAGTATTTCTTCACACAAAGCACTGTTGATCTGTGGAACTCATTGCCAGAGGATGTTGTGAAGGCCAAGACTAAACAGGGTTCAAAAAAGAACTAGATGAATTCATGGAGGATAGGTCCATCAATGGGTCTCAGCCAGGAAGGGCAGGGTTGGTGTCCCCAGCCTGTGTTTGCCAGAAGCTGGGAGTGGACGACAGGGGAGGGATCACTTGATGATTACCTGTTCTGTTCATTCCCTCTGAAGCACCTGGCATTGGCCACTGTCGGAAGACAGGATACTGGGACCCAGTATGACCATTCTTATTGGTAGGTGCATAAAAAGTGTAGTGTGAGGGTCCTTCTAAGCCCCCTATGGCTCAGTAAACAGTGATCTGGGGTGTCTGTAAGCAGCAGTGGGGAACAAGGGGGACGGTCAGGAAAAGCAGGAACTGATTCAGTGCCGCTGGTCCTTTAAGTAATGCCTTTGTTCTCTCATAGCAGTTCCATCACTGCCACAGACTAAGCCAGCCAGGAAGAGCTCCTCAGGCGAGAACGGAGAGCTGCTGATGGTAAGCTGCACTCTCCTCCTGGGACCCTGAGGGAGCCTTCTGAGAAGGGGCTATGTTGCTACACAGCTCTTCCTTCTGGAGGAAATAGGCAGAGGGCTGAGTGTCTCCAGAGGGACTCATACCCAGCCACCACTGGCATTAGAATGAGGCTGGCAGGGCCTCAGAGGTGTGTGTAAAGCGGAGTAAATAGTGAAGCAGTGAGCTGGCCTCACAGTCCAGTGGCCAGTCAGTGGAGTGTAGGACCCTGGCCAGCAGGGCCTGGGAATGCTGGGAGTCCAGCCCCTGAAGAGGAGAGACAACCCAGGCCAGAATGGTACACAACACAGCCCTAGAGCAGTTCCAAGACTAGAAGGATAGTGCATTGGCTGTTCTCTGTGCGGAGCTGGGCTCAAGTTCCAGTTAATTGGTGGTATCAGATTCTTACTCCTGGGGGAATTCTGCGCATCTGCGGACGCGCAAAGTTCATCAGTCTCGCATAATTTTGTATTTTCCAGCATAAAAAACATTCTGCCCAAGAAGTGCTGCAGTTCCACCTTTTACCCACCAGAGGCCGCTGTGGTGCCAGAACTTCCGGCTGCGTTCATGCCGGCTGTTCTAGCGCCACAGCGGCCTCTGGTGGGGAAAAAGGTAGAACTGCAGCACTTCTTAGGCAAAATGTGTTTTACGCAGAAAAATACAAAACTCTATGCTCAGTGCTGCAGAATTCCCCCCAGAATAGAGTTCATCACAGCACCTGCCCGTGGAGCCAGGTTAGACAGAGTGGGGCACACAGGGCTGCTGGGGGGGTCACAGATTCGGGTTCAGAATGGCTAGTGGGGGGGACAGACGGAAGCATGGGCTCAGGAGCTAGTGGGGTGACCGCATTGAGCCTAGGGATGGGGGAGGGGCGTGGGGATGAGGGGTGCGGGGACAGGGGCAGACGTGCCTGACTGAATGGGAGAGGCTTGGGGTCAGCCAGGGTCTGCATGGGGGAGGCTTCCCAACACCCTAACAATCCCACCCCCAAAGAAAAAACCTCCCACTCACACTCATCACCCTCCAGGGTCACTCCTAGGCTCCTTCCTTTTCCCTCAACTCCTCCGTAATCCCTGACTCGTCCAAGCCTTTCCACTGCTTCTGACAGGTGCAAGAAATACGGTTCTGTAGTGTAATTTAAATGAATTACACAACGTTCTGTATTAATATGCCTAGTAAGGAATCTATTTGTCAATAAAAAATTACCAGAATTTTTTTTTTTGGTCTGTATTGCTACAGACATACTTGCTGACAGATATTTTGAAATAAATTACCAAAATAATTGTAACTGGCATGATTATATTGTGTTATTTTGACAAATAAAATATGCAGAATTTTGCAGAATTTTCAAATATTGTGTGCAGAATTTTTAATTTTGGGGCGAAGAATTCCCCCAGGAGTAATCTTAGCTCCCCTTTGACAACAACAAAAACACTCCCTGCTTTGCTTGGCCTCTGCCCAGGGCACAGTGGCCTAGGACTAGGTTAGTTCAGCAAGTGTGGACGGAAGCTTATTCCCAAACTTCTATGGGGATTATGAATCCTGCCTCATGGCTCAATTGATTTCCCCCTCCCACTCATGCAAGACCTTAGTCAATGCGACCAATCCAATTGCTTGTAGTAGTTGCTGTGGCCCCTACAGGTCCCCTTGGCAGGGCTTTTGGACAGTGGATTTGCATGGTTTGCAAACCTACTGGCCATGTACTGGCTGCAGCCATAGAGAGAGTTGCCAGAAAGCCATTCTGCGCAGCACATATAGAGACCTGCCCCCCACCCCGTCCAGTGTAGCAGAATTGCACCTGTATCATTACATTTTGGACTTTGCTTACAGGTATTGGAGGGGGTGGCAGGATGTAGCCCGATGCCTGTCCAGATTATGTCCAAGAATGTGTGTTCTGCAGTGTTACTGTTGCCCAGGTTGGATCACATGTTCGATCACTTCATATTATCTCTAAGTCTCTGGCCCTAGCCCATGGAGTGGTGCTTGGCTGCTTAAGAGCTGGAGCTGAGGGGAGTGCTGCTCACAGCGTTTTGTGATCCCAGCAGGAAGAAGACCGCTACAAACTGATGCTGAGCAGGAGTGACAGTGAGAATATTGCCAGTAACTATTTCCGGTCCAAACGAGCCAGCCAGATCCTCAGTGCTGATCCTATGAAGAGTCTTGGTAAATATCCCAACACTCTCCTTTCCTTTCCTCCGTGTGCCGGTATCTCCTCCAGTGAGGGTTCCATTCCTGGCAGGTTAGTCTGGAGGGATTTGTTGTTCCCCAGTCAAATAGCCTTTTTACTGGACAATGCAACCCATTCCTTTATTGGTGGTGACTGCCATTTTCCCCTCTGACAATGGTTCCCTAGAGTTGCTCTAGCAGACCAGATGTTGATAAACCTCCCTGTAGTGATTTGAATGATTTGCTTCCAGTGCTTGTAGCTTGGAGGTAATTCACGTTCAGCATGTCACCCTGACCAACACGTGCTGTCTTTTGTCCCTCCATAGGGTTGCCACTCATCCCAGTTTTTCAGGGAATAAAGCACTATGGGCTGGATGTTCTGCAGAAGCCTGTGTGTCATTCAGTGGTGCTAGTGATTCCTTTTTAAATTTGCCATGGACTTAGTCCTTGGTGACAAGTGCCCTTGCTGTGTCTGACTCCATTTGTTTTAGGGATAGCTAAGCTTTGTAAAATGTACAGCATGGGCCCATCTGTGCATTCAATGGGAGTTTCTTGCCGATCAGGCCCTCTGTTTTTTGGTTTTGGGTTTTGGTTGTTTTTTTTTTTCAATTAATTTTGGAACAATGGACTGAACTGCAGAGCTCTGCGGTCATTTCTGAGCCAGCACACAGAAATAAATGCAGCTGTGGCTAAACCGATACAGAGCCTTTCATCTTCAGGTCACTGGTTCCAAAGTAGACTAGATAGGTCTAACAAAAGATAACCACCCTGTGGTAGCCTGAGTGAAACAGATTTTTGTGGGGTTTCAGTCTAATTCCTGGTGAAGAGCTGTCTGCATAATATAACCCACCACCACAGTTGGTGCTGATTGGCATCCTTGCTAGCAGAGACTGGATGGACTACACACACTCCCATTTTACCTTCAGAAATGTCCCATGAGCACAGGATTGAGGCACATTGATGAGGGAGCATGGAGAAATGTATCCAGTTACTTCCTCTTCTGTGAATGAAACCTATCACCCCTAGTCTCAGGTGCCTGTCACGCTGGCAGCTGGGCCCTTCAATTACAGAGAATAAGCAGAAAGCCAGAACAAACCAGAGACATAATCAACAATTCAGCCAACTAAATGAGCTTTGCATTGTGCCATGGAAGTCATTAAACTCTGGCTGTGATGCACTTTCAAGGGGATGTGGGCATCAAATCTCAAATGTGGAGGCGGTCCGCTGAGAAAGCTCAGCCACTAGGCATGGGGTGTTTCACTCTCCAGGACTGTCCGTTATTAGTATCTGACTAGATACATTGCATATTCAGAAAACCAACTAGTGAAATGGTCAACTCCAGTTTGGAAGTTCCTTAAGATGAGTAAATTAAATGCAAAAATCTCTAAATTTCCTGACTGCCTTCAATAAAATGAATGGATAAGGTTTGAATGCAGCTGGGAACTTGGAAAAGCATTGCTGCGTCGTAACAGACCAAATATGTCGGTATGTCCTGTTCCTTTACTCTACAGCCCAGCATAACTCCCCTCCTGTGCTGAGCGCCCCCCTGAACAACACCACCTCCAGCGTGGCACCAGTCTCTCCTTCACAGACTGTGGAGATGCCCCAGCCACGTCCTTTCCGCCTTGAGTCGCTTGACTTCACCACACCGTCCTCCAAAACAAAGCGCAAGAAGGCAAAACCAGCTTCAGCAGCGACCCCTTCTGAGTGAAGTGGGCTCAGGTGAATACGCATCCTTCTGATTGTAGTGGCCTTCATGGACTCCAGTCCCCTGTGGCCCCTGTCTGCTCAGATTGCAGCAACCCTCCTTGGCAGTTACCCTCTTAACGATGTAGCATTTGGCAGCAGCAATCCTCTTATCACAGCGGCTTTTGGAAGGGACAGTTTGACTTTCCTTTCAGTTTAGGGTCAGTGGAGACAAATGCTGCTTCCAGGGGTTTTGAAGTCTGTAATGACAACTCCAGGTTCAAGCTGGGGCTGGCACATTCCTCCGTTACCTGCTTCCCTGCCACATGTGTGCAGCCAGCACCATATATTTAGTCTTCCATTCTGGTCACTGCCATGCCCAGCAGGTGGTGGGAACTCAAACCTCTGTACTTGGACTAAAATCTTTAGGTGATGTGAGGCAATTCCTCAAAAAAAGCCTTAAAATCACTTTCCGTATTTCCCAATGCAAGTTTCCTAGACAGCGCTTACTTATTTCCTTTTGGATGTCACAGCCACAACTTGAGCTCATGCCCCATACAGAATTCTCCAGTCTTATTCCTCATTGCAATAAGACAGTGAGAGGTTCTGGCAGTATCACAACCATATCACAGCCATTTCTGCTTTCTCTTCTCTTGAGAAAGAGTCTGAAACTGACATCATTTATGAGACACAAACTCAGTTCTCCAAGGAAATACAGTTTGCACATTTATTCCCTGACTCCTCTAGATCAGATCAGAAACTGCAGTTCAGTGAGACAGTGGAAATGATTGCTCCTGTCCTTGTGTTCAAGATGTTAGTTTTGTACACTGTATGTTGACTGTTTATATTTTAGTCATTTATCTTATGTGCAAGACATCTGGTTAATGATCATAATACATTGCCTTTTAATGACAAACTCAGTCTGATTGCTGTTATATTTACAGTTCACGTTCCTTTGCATTTTTGCCAGATGTTGCATACATTGGCTACTATCCCTGTAGCTGCAAAGCACTGGGTCGGGAGTGTCTTGCCCATCAGTTTTTGCTTCATAATCAGCAAAAGACACTGCTTACCCTAGCTGTCCTAGACAGTGAGAGGTGACCCAAATGGCAGGGCATAGCTCGGAGAGAGGAAAGGAACACATGCTGCAGCGTGGGTACGAGCAGTGGCAGGGGAAGTAAGCCCCTGGTGTTGGCAGATAGAGCACAGTTTACAGCCCTGCTAGGACAGTACCAGTGTTGCCTACTCTCATGATTTTATTGCAAATCTTGCAATATCTGGTGCTCTCCATAAAGCTCCTGGAGTCATGTGATTACATGGGACTCTCAGCTTTATTTTAACAAGTAAGTTTCTAACCTTCACAGTGGCAGCAGTATTGCTAAACCCAGATGTTCAAAAATCATGAGGTTGGCTTTCATAGCAGGAGATTATGTAAAAATAATAGATTGTTTTCTTTTTATTAGCTTTCTGCTTTTTGAACCTTTAGGGTCCACTGGGGTCACAGTGAAGCTTCCTCCACAGCCATGAGGGATAGAAACTTACTTTTAAGAATGAAGGGTGAAATCATCACATAGCCACTTGACTCCAGGAGCTGGGGCTTTAAGGAAAACAGTAATTATCATGAGACTTGTGTCAAAATCATGAGAATTGGTAACAGCGACAGTAAAAACATGCCAATGGGATTCCTGAAGGGCAGGGGCTGCAGAAGACAGAGACCCAACGTTATTTTTTTTAACTATCTTGCTTGGCATGCTTGGGAGTGGCTACTGCAATAAGCCTGGGGCAGGAAGGAAACCAGGCAAGGAGTGAGAGCAGCAGCAACATCCACAGAACCCGGGTGCAGATGCAGCCCGGCCTGGGCTGGGACCGCTGCCACCCCTTTGATGGGCCGCAGGGGGCGCTGGCTCGGAGGCGGTTTTAGCGCGCATGGGCGGGGCTCAGGGCGCCCTCTGAGGAAGGGCTGCTGGGCGGGGCCCACTGTGTGGAGTTGTCTGTCTCTGATTGGGCCCCGCTCTCGAGGAGGCGGGCCTTCGGATCTACTCCTCGGGCCCCGAGAGGGAGGGGTATGTGTGCTGGGTTCCGATCGCTTCCGGGTCACAGATTGAGGCGGTTTGCGTGTCCCGCCTCTACGGGCAGAGCGGGTCGGTGATTGGCAGCGTGGCGAGGATCGGTTCCGGGTGAGGCTGGCCCCCCTAGGAGGAAGATGGAGGCAGCGGCCGCTCTCCCCTCAGGGCGGCTCCTGCTGCTGGTGCTAGTCGGGCTGGGCCTGGCCCAGGCGGACGGGGGGCCCCGCACCCTGGTGCTGCTGGAGAACATCAACCTGCGGGACACGCACTCGCTCTTCCTCCGGAGCCTGGCGGGTGAGGGCGGCGGAGCCCGGGGTCCGGGCGGGGTGAGGGGAGAAGCGGGGGGGGGCGATGGGGGGAGGGGCCAGGCCCGGGAGGAGCCTGGGTCTGTCCCGGTGCAGCCTCCCGGCCCCACTTAGGGGTGCGCCTGCCTGGGGTGGCTGAGGGGGTCGGAGTCCTCTCGCGGGCTGGTTCTCTCCGGGTGCCACGCGGCCCCCGTATCCTCCATACAGCGGCGGCGGGGCTTGGTCACTAGGAAGTGCCACGTGGGTCAGTAAGGATGCGTGGGGGAAATGCTCCCTTGCTCTGTACCTGGGCTGCTGCTTGTCTCTCTTCTGGAGAGCGTCACGTTTGTTAGACTCACGTCTCCCGTTATTGGCTGCAGCCCCTGCTGCCCAGATCTCACTAGAGCATTTGCTTCTTTCCTGTGCGTGTTTCCTTCTCTGGTGTTCACGTCATCCTCAAGTTTTATCACGGCTTGATTCACATCAAAGACGTGCATGAAAATGCTATTGAGAGCGCCGAGGTTCTTGTTTGTTTTTAATTTGGGTTGTCCAAAAAGTCCCCGTGTCCCCTGAGCACTGTGGATTAGATTGTAAGTACCAAGAAGTGTCACTGCTTGGAGACTGACAGGAACAATTCTGCAGACAGTGCTCACCGGAGTACTGAGGAAATAAGTGTATTGTGGAAGAGTAAAATGCTTGATTTAGATTTTTATGTAGCAACTTAAAAAGTATCCCAAGGAGTCTGGTGGCACCTTAACGACTAACAGATTTATTTGGGCATAAGCTTTTGTGGGTAAAAAACCCACTTCTTCAGATGAATGACACCTTAAAAAGTATGGCAACTAGATGCTTAGATTGTAATGGGTAAGACTGAGTTAAGGGCCCTCTTATCTCATTTTCTAGCATGACCTGTCTTACACTTTTTTTCAATTAAAGTTGTGTCAAAGTATTCATGGCTATGATCTTTGTTTTCTGGGTGCAGATAGAGGCTTTGACCTCACCTTCAGGACTGCTGATGACCCTGGCCTGTCCCTCATAAAATATGGAGAATTTCTGTATGACAACTTGATTATTTTCTCCCCATCTGTAGAAGGTAAGAGATCCTTTTGCATAAAGGAAAAGACCCAGAAATTAAGTTGTGTAATACTCTGAGGCCCTTGGAGAAGACGCACTAGATCTGTAAAGTGCCTTGCAGATATTAGCTAACCTTCACAACACCCCTTTGAGGCTGGTCTTTTACTGTTCCAGTTTTCCAGACAGGGAGGCAAGAGACTTACCCAGGGTGAAACAATGAGTGGTGGCAGAGCTAGGCCTCGTCCGGACTCCCAGTCTCCTGCTCTAACCATGAGAACGCTTTTCTTGGGTTTGATAAAACTGATCAAAGTATTCTTCTGACTTGCTTCATTTTGACCTTGAGGTGGCTTTTGGGGCCTGTCCCTGAGATGTAGACTTACAGGTGTCAAGTATCAGAGGGGTAGCCGTGTTAGTCTGAATCTGTAAAAAGCAACAGAGGGTCCTGTGGCACCTTTAAGCCTGACTAAGAAGTATTGGGAGCATAAGCTTTCGTGGGTAAGAACCTCACTTCTTCAGATGCAAGTATTCTGAAGAAGTGAGGTTCTTACCCACAAAAGCTTATGCTCCCAATACTTCTGTTAGTCTTAAAGGTGCCACAGGACCCTCTGAGACTTACAGGTGTTATCTTCACTCATCATTGGGCAAACTGTGGCAGGAGCTGTATGCATTCTAAGCAGTTAAATGGTCATCAGGCTGCTTCTAAAAAGGGGGGGGGGGGCAGAAGCCTGTAGAACAAAGAATAATTACAAAAATATAGCTGATTGCTTTGGACCTGCAATAGCAGCCACTGTTGGGTATCTATTTTCTGTAAACACCATTTCATTACCATTGTTTGCTGTGATAGTAACTGTTATGTCTGTTAATAATTCTCAGCCCACTTTATAATCCCTGTGTTGTATCTAGAATTGTGGTATTGTGATTCAGTAAAAAAAAAATGTATTGAATATGTATTTTTGGAGCAGTGCTTCCATAGATTAACAAATGCACTGTTCTAAAATTCTGTAACTAAAAGATGGAATAACACTGTCATTATTTAAAATGCCTTGATTTGAAGTGTAGTAGTAGTAATTGTTCTAATTCACACCAAAATATCTGGATTCTCTCTTTACCACTATTAACAGCCTGAATCAGACTTGATGGGGGATTATTAATAGCAACCTTTTTGAAATAGATCCCTTCAAGAAAGTGAGCGATCAGGTGATATTGGTGTGATGAGAGCCACGAAAGACCTTCCAAAAGGAACACTCCGTTAGCAAGAGTGGAGAGCTAGCTGATTGTGTGTGAATGAAACTGAATAGTATAATCTATAGCCCCAGGTTATAGCACACTTAACTTCAGGTGAGCCTCAGAGAATGTGTCAGGTAACTTAATTTTGAACATTGCTACTCGGACTGTGATATTGGAATCAGATCCTTATGAGAACTAACTACAGAGCTGTGCAAGAAGAAGCTAATGACTCAGGATATGTAGGAACCCTTTTTAAACTACTTCAGAACTAAATTTTAGAGTGGGGCATACAGTGTCTTCCTCGCGACCTGTTCTTAACCTCTGACTTACTCCACCTCTGTCCATCTCGGTGTTCTGTTTTCTTTCACTTCCTTAATTAAGATATTGTAGAGTAAAGCTTTGGCTGTATCTCTTTCAACTTGCAGAGATGCATGTTTCTCTAAATTCATTTGCTTTCTCTTTATATATTGGTTATTGTTGCTATACTGAAGTTTTAATTAAATTTGATTTTGTTAGAGAATGGAATGAATGAGGTATTCCTCATCATTTTCCCAGGAATGCTTGCACTGGTGCCAGTTGTAATTCAACTTCTACAAGAAGGAATAATTAATATTTCCTCTTGTTGACAGATCTCTCTCTCTCAGTCTCAATGCAGAGGTCTCTCACTATCTTTAAAATGTAGAATTTCTACCTGCAAACAGATAAGAATTGTATCTTGGAGTGGGGTGAGGAAGAAGCAAATCAACTACATGTAACCAAAAGAAAAGTATGTCTTTAAATGTGCCCAAACAAATAATAATAAAAAATTCATTGGCTATTTCTCTCCAACTGAGATTGAATGGCTAGTTCTATGCCTTTTAAAGGCTGGATTTTATGGCTCTTTGTCTTCCTTCTGAAGGAACTAATCCTCCCTTAATCCGACCCTTTAATCTATGTTGGCCATAGGTGTATGTGGCTTCCGGATCCTGCTTTGGCACCTCCTGTGCCTACCACTCCAACACAGCTTCTCTATTAATTTGCCTCTCCTCCCTTGCTCCAAAGCACTGGTAAAATAGTTTGCTGTCAGCTTTTTGAATCACTAATGTCTGGTGCATCTTTTCAGATTTTGGCGGAAACATCAATGTGGAGACAATTACTGCTTTCATCGATGGAGGCGGAAGTGTCCTTGTGGCTGCCAGTTCTGACATTGGTCAGTAAAACCTGCATGCCAACAAATGGGTGTAAATGTTGGCTTTTCATTTTATAGCTGCATAATAAGAGGTTGCTGGATATAGAGAGCACAGATCAGTCCTGTAGGGGAAGGTGTCTTCCTTGTCATGGGAGCTCTTAGAATTCTGGCTGCAACCTTTTTTTAAAGGGGAACTTCAAAAGCTAAAACTATACCGCACTCTGTGCATTCAAAACATGCTACAAACCTTCATCCTCACAATGCTCCAAGGGAATTGGTGGTAAAGAATAAAGGAATGCCTTAATTTCACTTTCCAAAGAAATTTGAGTTCAGCCAAGGGTTGTGTACTGAGTGCACCCAGCAGCCTGGTTAGCAGGACATTAGCACATAAATCAGGGCTGCCCTTCGTTTTTATTTTGATTTTTAGTTGCTTTTGTGTCTTGTACATACTGTAAATTGGGAATCCACTTCTGTCTTTTTAGGTGATCCTCTGCGAGAGCTGGGCAGTGAGTGTGGAATAGAGTTTGATGAGGAAAGGACAGCAGTCATTGACCATCACAACTATGATATCTCAGACCCAGGCCAGGTAAAAGTCTAGACACTGAATTCTTTGGGTCTGTCCGGGGCTTGAGGAAACGTGTCTTAGCTAGTACATAGCTTCTGGGAAGGGTTCGTGTTTTTGTTTGTTTGTTTGTTTGGGTTTTTTTAGCAGTTGGCTGGAAGGGCTGGAGACAAATCTTGTCTGTCTTCTTCCTTTTTCTCTTCTTTCCCCTCCTACCCATGCTCATTCCAAAGATTATTTTGAGTAGCAGCTGTGAATCTTATTGAATGACATGCTGCTTTTATTATTGCTCTTCTCTTTAATGTGAGATTGCAATTTATCATGCACCTTTGATCTATGCCTAGACAACTTCTAACATTCCAGTCACACTGAGCAGTTAAAAACACCACCTGGAATAGTCAGGGGTTCACTGTATTGGATCTTGAACCCCTCGGGGGGGTAGGAGATGGGAATTCCCCCTTTCTAGTGAAATATTTTATTTCTTTTTATTCATGATGGGTCAGGAGATAGAATGTCATGCTTAATAGCCAAAAGGTAAACTCTAGCTCAAGACACGAGGACAAAGAGAGATCAATATAGAAAACTCTGCAGGAGTTTGTCAAATGTATGTGATACCTTGATTTTTCTGTCCTTGCATGGTCTATCTGGTTGGATGCATGGTTCTGAAATATCTGTCTTTACAGGAGAGATACAAGATGTCCCAATAATGTCTGAGAGTTAAGAACATTGTAACATAGCTTTTCTGTAAAATATGTGGGGGACACACAATCCCCGATGGATGGGGGAATCACCATTGCTTTGGGATGCCTATGTATCTTATTAGCAGTGCAGATTTTGAAAACTTTCCTTTTCTATTGTACCATCTTGTGCTCGCTATCAAACCAATCTTACAGAACTTATAGTAGGACTTGGAGATTCATAATTTGTAGCTAGATACGAGTTCTTCCCAGCCAGTAGATAGTTGAAGGCCTATCCAATATCATTGAAAGAATAACTCTAACAGTGGTTTTCAACCTTTTTTTCATTGCAGACCCCTAAAAAATGTCAAGTGGAGGTGCAGACCCCTTTGGAAATTTTAGACTTAGTCTGCAGACCCCAGGTTGAAAACCACTGTTCTATAGTAACAACAGCCTTTCGTGCACCCCTTAGACATAGTCTAAGGTTGAAAACCACTGCTCTATAGGTTCATGAGGCCTTTGATTTCATTGTGGTGCTGTTATTTAGACTCTCTTAATATGCTTAGTTCTTGGATTGGTACCTCTTCTAGTATGTTGTAATAGCTGAATACTTCCTGGTTTAAACAAAAAATTCTTTCAGTGGAAAAATGTAACTAAAACTCAGTACAATAAGCACAGTAACTACCCCTCTGGATACACAACTGTCCCTCAGAGAGGATTCTTCTGAGTGACTATAAGTTACATCACTATTTAATTATGGCAGCTCCTGACAACACGCTGCAAAGCTGTAAGCTTATTATTCCTTACTTAAGAACATCTTGTGTCCTAGAGCAAGGCCCTGCAGGCCAAGAGGAACCAAACTGCTCTAGGATGGGCTGTGTAAGTGTCACGGACTGAGGCTTTAGGCAGCAGCTGTCCCGCAGTATCTTCTGGCACTTTGAAATGCAGATCCTTCCATGTTGTACTTCAGGGGTAGGTAACCTATGGCACGCGTGCCGAAGGCGGCACGCTAGCTGATTTTCAGTGGCACTCACAGTGCCTGGGTCCTGGCCACCAGTCTGGGAGGCTCTGCATTTTAATTTAATTTTAAATGAAGCTTCTTAAACATACAACAATAGTTTAGTTATATATTATAGACTTACAGAAAGAGACCTTCTAAAAACGTTAAAATGTATTACTGGCCCTTGAAACCTTAAATCAGAGTGAATAAATGAAGACTCGGCACACCACTTCTGAAAGGTTGCTGACCCCTGTTGTACTTTCTTGACATGCTTTTTCTGATATGCTGAAATCCCTTCTACAGTGTTCACATTAGCTTGTGGCAGCAATCAGAACAAATAGGAACTAATAAACACCTGTTCCTGCAAGAAATCTGCATCTGTCGCCCTGGGATTTACCTTCCTTCTGATTTAAGCTTCCTAATACGCAACTCACAAGAAACTCTCACAAGAGAAAACCTGCTCTAAACTGTAACCAGCAGGGGCTGTTCCCTGTTCCCTGAGGGCTTCTAAGCATGTGCCCGGTTTCTTCTCCTGCTCTTACCTCCTCCATCCCCTTGCCCCATGTTACAATTCTTCTTCCTGCCAAGAGGCCAGGTGAGACTCTGCACAGACAATTAACGCTACTTCAGAGTTCTGGAAGGGCACCTGTAGAACATGAGGTGCCGTGTTGTGCAGATCACTAGCCAGAGAGTGGCAAGCAGACACACATGTTAACAAGTTGCCGGTGCATTAATTACATTGTTCAGTAGCTTGTGAAAGCTTACCACAGGTCTCTTGTTTCCTCCCTGAAGCACACGCTCATTGTCGCAGACTCTGAAAATCTACTGAAGGCTCCCACCATTGTGGGGAAAACTCCATTAAACCCTGTTCTCTTCCGGGGAGTTGGGTAAGTGAACTACGAGGCAAGGCTGGCAGTGGGGCTGTAACTGAGAACAAGAGGTCTCTGATTGGATGGGTTTCTTGCCACTATCTTCCCTCCAGATAGGTTATAAGCCTAGGGCTGGGGTAGGCACTATTATAAACAAAGCACCCTAGGTTGGTTTTTGGTTTCTTCAGTTGAGATGCAACAGGCATTTAGTCCTTTAACAGGATGGAATTGTGGGGGGGGAGGGCGGCTGAGGGCAGGCAAGAAAGGCGCAGACTTCCTGCTGGTTAGGTAATCAAAGGCTATTCCTCATCTCTCAATCTAGTTATAAACTTCCTTAAAACAGAAAACTTTTAATACAGTAACTCCTCACTTAAAGTTGTCCTTGTTAATGTGGTTTTGTTGTTACGTTGCTGATCAATTAGGCAACATGCTCGTTTAAAGTTGTGTAATGCTCGTCGTTTGGCAGCCGCCTGCTTTGTCTACTGCTTGCAGGAAGAGCAGCCCGTTGCAGCTAGCTGGTGGGGGCTTGGAACCAGGGTGGACCGGCAGCCCCCTATCAGCTCCCCTAAGTTCCCTGTGCAGCAGCTGCCTGCAGTTAAGCTGTGTCCCTCCCCCCACTGCCATGTGCTGCTCCTGTCCTCTGCCTTGGAGCTGCCCCCCGAGACTCCTGCTTGCTGTGCCGGGAGGGAGAAGGGAAGGAAGAGGGGGGCTAATGTCAGGGTGTCCTCCTGCACCCCGCTTACCCTATCTTCCATAGAGCAGGGCTCAGGACCGAGGGAGCTTATAGCAGCTGCGGCCTAATTAACAAGGCAGTGTACTTAAGGGAAATGCCCATATCTCCCTCCATGCCTGCTGCCTTGCAGAGTGAGAGAGTTAACCCTTGAGGGCTCAGCCAATTGCTAGTTCATCATTTAGCGGTAAGGGAAATATCCCACCCTCTGACTACTCCACCTCAATCAAGCTTCACAACCATCAACACTGTGTACCAGTATTACATTTTGTTTAAAACTTATACTTATAGGTGTATGTGTGTGTGTGTGTATATGTATATGTATGTATATATATGTATGTATATATATGTATGTATATATATGTATGTATGTATATGTGTGTGTATATTTATTTATTTATTAGTCTTTTGTCTGGTGAAAAAAATTCCCTGGAACCTAACCCCCTCATTTATGGGGAAATTGGATTCGCTTAATATCGTTTCACTTAAAGTCTCATTTTTCAGGAACATAACTACAATGTTAAGTGAGGAGTTACTGTATTTTACTTCTTGCTGTTTACTCTGTTTCTCTCTACTTGGACAATGAAAATATCCATTCACTTCCCTGTTCTCATGTACTCATGTTTGTTTAAACTATTTGTATTTGAATTTAGAACATAGAAGCACTTCTGTTGATGTCAAGTTTTGTAAAGGGTTGTTCTTAAAGGAAACTTCAGTCTTTGATGTGATAGCATTTCTTTAAACAACTGTGAATAGTTATGCTATTTTAATGTCAACAGTTGATATAAAATTAATTGGGCCTGATTGACTTCAGTGTGTGCTTCGCCACTAATTTCAGGAGGAGCTGAGTCAATTCCATGGTTCTCAACCTCTGTGAATTTCATATATGTTAGCAGACTTCAATCAGAATTTAGTGCACACTAATCTTCTTGGGCAGGTATCTCAGGTTTGACCAGCTTTCAGGTGTCTTCCTGGTACTTTGATTGTGTCTGTCTCACCACAGGATGGTGGCTGATCCTGATAACCCTCTGGTCCTAGATATCTTGACAGGCTCCTCTACATCTTACTCCTTCTTCCCAGATAAGCCCATCACACAGGTACGCACAGTTATCTTTGTCCTCTTTTGCTTCTAATCCTATGGAATTAATTACCTCTCTTTCAACAGTTTAAAAATGGATCAAGAGACTTAACTCAAGTGCCTCTTATATTCTGTGTCAAATACTTATGGGTTTTTTCAAAGCTCAAGTCCACGGTCTTAGTACTATATATTTTCTAATATTATCATGGAAATCTTTCTTACTTGCAGTTTCATTGGATCCACATGGAAAAAGCCTAACAAGACTGCATTGGAAGAAATATCAGCTCTTAACTTTGATACTATTTGGCTGTATCAAAGGGGCTGAATTCAAACTGGTGATGTAGAAGCAAAAGGCTCTCAACCCCACTGCTACTGTGGCAGGCAATAGAATTTGAAGCCTTTTTCCTCTAAGATGCTGGTAGAATTTGGACCAAGTTGGTAGTAATTGAAAGCTCTGTCCATCTTCCAGCAGGACTGTGACCAGTGTGAAATGAGGTGGTTCTTCTGTTTAGTTTTGAGGCTCTGTAGCTTCAAGGGGTTAAAAAAGATGCTGTTGCAGTTGGCAGATTCTGGGAGATGAGTGTCTCAGCTGTGTTGAAGCCTCATGCTTCTCTCCACTTGGGTAGTGCAGTAATCTGCAAAAATGCATTGTGTGCCATGTCTTATTGACATGATGAAAATGTAGAGAAAAATAATAAGCTGGGAGTTGGCATGAGTGGGACTTAACTGACAGAAAATGTATTCAACTTCTGTCTGCTTAACATGCTCTTCCATAATGGGTATTTGAACAGGCAGACGAGTAGTTTAAACGTTCCCTTTAATTAGGCTTATGAGGTTTGACAAGACTTTTGACAAGACGATAATAACGTGGATTGTACTTGTTTGGCCCCAGCCAGACCTAGCAGCAAAGTTAAAGATCGTCCAATATCATTTAATTCTCAGACGTTTCCCTGCTACTATTAACTATTTAAACCCCATGGATAATACTGCCTGGCTAGTTTCAGTACTTGCCTAATAAAGCAGCGTAAATCCCTGATGCCTTCTTTCCATATATATTAAACATGAGAGTTTCTGGTTACTTTTTCTTGCCATGTGATCTGAGCATGTCATCCCTGTACCTTTTATTTCTCTTCACGATGTTTGTTTGTGGTATTTGTTTAGCAAATAAGAATCCAGGCTTACCACGTGTCTTGTCTGTACAGTACCCAGCCCATTGGGGTCCCTATCTCAGTTGGGGCCTCAAGGTGCTACTATAATACAAATCATTAGTGCTGATTTAACTCTATTCTTGTCCAATTTCAGTACCCTCATGCTGTTGGGAAGAATACCCTTTTGATTGCTGGTCTCCAGGCCAGGAACAACGCCCGTGTTGTTTTCAGTGGCTCCTTGGATTTCTTCAGCGATGCTTTCTTCAACTCTGCTGTGCAGAAAGCTACACCTGGCTCTCAGAGGTGCACTAGCTTAACATGGTCTTCTGTAGGTAGGGTGGGCTATTCAGGCTTTTCTGTCCAAGTGGTTTGGGTACCTCTTTGATCAAGGGATCCCTAGCAGGTGATGAGAACTAATTGTGTCAAAGATGACTGATGGGAATATACTGAATACAGTCATAACTATCCAGCCCTGCTACTGTAAAATCTACACTGTTTAGGTCATAATAAAGCTTAAGAAGAAGGTGAAACTTCCTTTAAGTGCAGTGCAAATTGTCAAGCTGGCTAACCCATATAGCTGTCTCCTGTCCTTATAGATACCCTGATGATAGGTGTGTGAGAAGCAGTTTCTGCATCCATTGTATTCAGACATGCTATGAACACAATTCATAATGTGGGCACAGCTCTTACTTGGAAATTTTGACATAGAATATTATACTCTGAGCATTGATATATATCAGATCAGTGAGCAAGTTGGAAACCTGGGCACTGAATTCCTTTCAGTGCTGATCTGTTAAAATATGTTTCACTGTATTTTTAAGCAACTACCTAGTAGACAGTTGGGGTCTAAAGATCAGTCTTACGGGAAAACTTTCAAGTAATGTGATCATTTAAAATGGGTGCTGACTTTCTGATATGGCACTTAGTTCTTGGAGAAACTTCATAGGATACCTGACTGAAAAAATATTTGGTGCTATGAATGCCCTCCAATGCAGTCTCCATGCTTCTGTTCTCAACCTCTCACCATCTCTAGGTACTCTCAGACTGGTAACTACGAGCTGGCTATTGCCTTGTCCCGCTGGGTATTCAAGGAAGAGGGTGTGCTGCGGGTTGGAGAGGTATCTCACCATCGTGTAGGGGAGAGATCGCCACCTAATGCCTACACTGTCACCGACCTCGTGGTAAGACTGACTGTAGGAAAATGAGTCAAATAGACTTGTGCAGAGAGAATGTACTCTTGTTCGTTGGGCTAGGAGTGTTGTGGAAGCAGATTTATCTCCTCTTTTCTGGTTGGAAAGATGATGGTTGGCACCCAGGGCCTCACCAACCAAGGTGTGAAATTTCAGAGGCCATGAGGAAATATAACACGGTGGGGTTTTTCTTCCTCTTAATTGTAGGAACCGTCCCCTTCTTGACAGTGTGTTTCTCCACTAATGTGGAGGCAGAGTCTACCTAACCTTTAGTTCCTACATGTAACTTTCACTTAATACTAAATTTCAGACTGCTCATGGCTCATACTTGAGTATCATTCAATATTAAGTGGCGGCAACAGCCAGCTCTGGAGAAGTCTGTGTTCTGTTATCTTAAGTATTACCTAAGTTTGCTAAGGGGGTGGGGGTTGGTTATCCTTGCAAATGGTTTCTCTTCAGTCATGAATCTTCTTGATAAACAGGTATCTGAGCCTGATCAAAAGCACGTGCTGGAATTTTAGCTTCCCTGTTACCTCCATTTCACTCAGATTCGTGATGCCAAGCTTCATTATACGAAAACAGTACATTGGCAAGCCTGAAATACCTTGTGCTTTGAATAGAAATTGCAGCTATATATTGGGGGAGGGGAGAGAGCTTAGCACGCCTAAAGAGTTTAAGTATAGCACTCTCAAATTCAAGTCAATTCTACATTGATGTGCCCACTCACTGATTTGCTACTGAGTATTGGCTTGATTTTCAGTGCATGGTAGCTCAACTGCATTTCCAAGTGTGGAAACTCACTTGGACTCTTATTTTGGAAATAGCAGTTATTGGAAAATTCCCTGTTGTCCCCCTTGATTTCATGGAAAGTGGAGTTCATAGTTTAGAATTGAGATTTCAGGTATCACTCTTAGCTCATTGATAGGGCCCTACCAAATTCATGATCCATTTTAGTCAATTTCGCGTTTTCAGATGGAGGGTCCTGATCCAAAAGTGGTGGTTTGGTGTGGGGGGGCGCTCTCACGGGATTGCCACCCTCACTTCGGTGCTGCCTTCAGGACTGTGTGCAGCTGCAGAGCTTCGTACAGCCGGGGGAGATAGCTAGAGCTGAGTCTGGTCCCCTCCCAAGAGTGGCCATTCAGGGGAAGAGGAAGCCCTGTCCCTCCCCAGACTAGCAGCTTGAGTGAATGGTAGGAGCTCCCGGCTGGGGTGCCCCCAGCCCTGCCCCTCCCCTCCAATAACTACATTTCACGGGAGAGATCTGATTTCACGGTCCATGACATGTTTTTCACAGCTGTGACTTTGGTAGGGCCCTACTCATTAACAATGCGTCCTCTTCCTTTATGCCTCTGTTAATGCAGCGTGCATTTGTATGTTACAGGAGTACAACATTGTGATTGAAAAGCTCTCTGATGGGAAGTGGGTCCCCTTTGATGGAGATGATATTCAGCTGGAGTTTGTCCGCATTGATCCATTTGTAAGGACTTTTCTGAAGAAAAATGGTAGGTCTCCTATCGGACAATTAATGTTTCCTGCCCTAGGGCTTTGTTAACAATAACAAAAGACTGGGTGTTGACTTCTTCCCCCACCACTGAAACTCACCTCGTTCATATATACTGACTTGGAACGCTACGGTTCTTCTGAGCAGGTAGTGTACAGAATCGCTGTGGGAAGCATGCTCCACTGTTAAGAGGAAGGGTGCACTTCACACAGCTCTCCTACAGCTCCTTCTTCCAGTGGAGCAGCTTTGGGTTCCAGAGGCTAGTCTTCCGTCTGGATGAAAAGCGCCACAAAGTGGGTTTGGGGGAGACAGAGGGCCATGACAAATGAAAGGAGGTGAGGAAAGAACTTCCAATGAGGCTCTTAACTCCTAATGCTCTTGTTCTATTTACTGTGTAATTTAAATGGCCCTGCCTCTCTCCTAGGTGGCAGATACAGTGTGCAGTTCAAGCTGCCGGATGTCTATGGAGTGTTTCAGTTTAAAGTGGACTATAACAGGCTGGGATACACCCACCTGTACTCCTCTACACAGGTAAATAGTGTGAACTATCTTGTCTGTGTGGTAGGAAATGTAAGAGTACTGGTTGAGATTTCAAGTCAGGTACTTAAACTTTGAAAATGGGCTGTTAATCTTAATTACCATGTAATTGCATCCAGCCTTCCTTTGTGTGTGAAATGGATTTACAAGCTATCTTACTCTGTTACCATCTTCAGTTCTATTTAGGAAGGCCTGGAAATAAGCCTTTGTAGAGAGCGTTTTACCCTCAAACACATTCTTGTCTCTTAAGGCAGTGTTGGACACTTGCCAGGGCTGCCTGCACTGAGGCTTAAGGTTTGCCGACATGCTTCTACAGAAGTTGAGGATTTGGAGCTTAAAACACTAGTTTAAAAATAAGAGATAATTGAACTCCTTCTAGGAGCTCTCGTACATTTACCTTCCCAGGAAGGTAATCTGGTTCTACAGTCATCTGAGTGGGGCATTGTCTGTGTCAAGGTTCCTTCCCCACTCTGAACTCTAGGGTACAGATGTGGGGACCTGCATGAGAACCTCTAAGCTTAACTACCAGCTTAGATCTGGTTTTGCTGCCACCACTCAAATTATTTGAGTTATTTGGGAAACTCTGTCTACCTCCCCACGCAGAATTTCTCCCTCCCAAGTACTATAACCCTTCCCTGGGTAGCCTTGAGAGACTTCTCCACCAATTTCCTGGTGAACACCGATCCAAACCCTTGGATCTTGAAACAAGGAGAAATCAATCAGGTTCTTAAAAAGAAGGCTTTTAATTAAAGAAAGAAAGAGAGGTAAAAATCATCTCTATAAAATCAGGATGGAAAATAACTTTACAGGGTAATCAGATTCAAAGAGCCCAGAGGAACCCCCTCTAGCCTTAGGTTCAAAGTTACAGTAAACAGAGGTAAACACTCTAGCAAAAGGAACATTTACAATTTGAGAAAACAAAGATAAAACTAACACGCCTTGCCTGGCTGTTAATTACAGGTTTGAAATATGAGAGACTTGTTCAGAAAGATTTGGAGAGCATGGATTGATGTCTGGTCCCTCTTAGTCCCAAAAGCGAACAACCCCCAAAACAAAGAGCACAAACAAAAGCCTTCCCCCCCACCAAGATTTGAAAGTATCTTGTCCCCTTATTGGTCCTTTGGGTCAGGTGTCAGCCAGGTTACCTGAGCTTCTTTACCCTTCACAGGTAAAAGGATTTTGGTGTCTCTGGCCAGGAGGGATTTTATAGTATTGTACACAGGAGGGCTGTTGCCCTTCCCTTTATAGTTATGACAGTCAGAATGGGTGTGTAAGTTAAATAACACATCTAGAGCTGAGATAGTCCTCTGTGTAGCAGGACTGAATGACCTCATCTCCTGTGACCCTGTTCTTGTGTTCTCTTCTCTCCCAGGTGTCTGTGCGTCCCCTCCAGCACACACAGTATGAGCGTTTTATCCCCTCAGCGTATCCATATTATGCCAGCGCCTTCTCCATGATGATAGGCCTCTTCATGTTCAGCATCGTCTTCTTGCACATGAAGGAGAAGGAGAAATCTGACTGAGATCTCTCAGCAGGAGAAAGAGCCCTCGTCCAAGACATTGGCTCCATATGAAGACTGGCAGCACTCAGGGCACAGATTATAAATGTTTGGGGACTGGAACCCTCAGCTGGTAGGAGCCAGATGAGGTATGGGGATTTTTGAGACTAGAGTGACTAGTGGGAGAGAAATTGAAAACTTCTATGTCTGAGAGGAAGCCACTGATGTCCACAAGGGATCAAAATGTATGGCAGTTCCAATATTTGTTTTCGGGGGGTTTTCATGAAACACCATTTTATTATTTCCACCCCTTCTCAGAAAGGCTCTTGCCTCAAGCTTGTTCTCATTTCCAGAATAAAGATTTGTTCCTCTCACCTTCTGCTGAAGTTTCTGACTTTTGTCATTGTGGTTAGACATTCGGCTGCATGTGTGTTCTCCCTGTATGCTGCCCGAGCTCTGCACAGACAGCTGGCACAGCAGACCTCGAGCAAACCGCCCAATGACCACAAGATCTGTTAAGGTACAAAGGCACCAGGCCAGGTTTGTCGACAAAGCACGGTAATAGCACCTGGCAGACTCTACAAGGATACTAAGACATGTATGTCCGTGACAATGGACGCAGCTCAGTGAAGGACGGGACCTTCCATTCCCCCCTTGCCTGGACCAAGGTACTCCCTCTGAGATGCATCTTTATACCCTGATACAAACAAGCTAATACTGTCATCCTGACCTTATCTTTTAGGAGGGGTCAGTGTGTTCCTGTTATCCTTGGGGAATATTTTTGTACCATCCTTGATATCGGGATGTGTTTGCATAAGTACTCTGTGCTTAGCACTTCTTAGGAATGTGTACTTCTGAAATAGCCCTGTTCTTGCCAGATTGCATGAGTAGGTCCTGCCTCATACCAGGCCTCTGATACAAGGGCTTATGTCTCAGGCTCTCTTCCTACTACAGTCATGTGAGGTTTCCTAGAGAGGAACACATATTTTTTACATACAATAAATCTAGGACTGGTTCTAAATTGGCTATATGAACTCTATATCAGAAGCTAAACACCTTGCGAGTGTTGGGAAACTATTTGAAATGGGACAATGAAATAGAATCATAAGACTGGAAGAGACCTTGAGAGGTCTAGTCCAGTCCCCTGCACTCATGGCAGAGCTAAGTATTATCTAGACCATCCCTGACAGGTGTTTTGTCTAACCTGCTCTTAAAAATCTCCAGTGACGGAGACTCCACAACCGCCGTAGGCAGTTTATTCCAGTGCTTACCCACCCTGACAGTAAGTTTTTCCTAATGTCCAACCTAAACCTCCCTTGCTACAATTTAAGCCCATTGCTTCTTGTCCTATCCTCAGAGGTTAAGAAACAATTTTTCTCCCTCCTCCTTGTAACAACCCTTTATGTACTTGAAAACTATCATGTCCCCCCTCGGTCTTCTTTTCCAGACTAAATAAAACATGGATATTGCCATATTGTAGGGAGATGGCACTGTCTCAAGAGTTAATGTTGTAGTGAGGTTCCTGTTATAAGGCTATATTTATTATTTTGCATCTGTGGTCAGAGGGGAGTTTTCTGGTAAAACACACAATTCAGACAAACTTTCTGAGGTGGGCCTTGAAGGATGGATGTAATACACTTGGTATCTTTTTCCTCGGACATACTGCTCTAGAAACGAGTCTGAGCGCTAGCGCATAGAACCATATTGGAGAATGCCTCAGAGAGGGTGTGATAACTCCATCAGCTGCTGCCAGAGATCCAAGTTCTCCAAAGATCTGAAGAGCTAAATGTAGTGGAGAAGGGGAAGCTTCTAACACCTTCTTGCCAAAAAACCAGCCTGCTATAATCAGTTGGGGGAAAAACCCAACTACCCTCCTTCCATCTGCAGCAGTTTAGAGATCCTAACTCACCCGCTTCTGACAGCCAACATCCACACACTCCTTCCTAGGGCAGAGGGGCAACAGCTTCCACTCTCTGCACTCTTGTTCCTGCATGTTGTGACTGTGGCAGCATGGCCACCCCCAGAGAAATTGTCAACCTCTCATAGTGTCATTTTTCCTCTACAGGTGCCATATCCTGATGATGGCAAGTGTCTCAGGATTACTTTTGTAGCTATTTTTTTTAATCTTACTAGGGTTTTTAATCGGCAATTCCTAATTTTCCATATGTTTCTTTTGCAAGGAAGGCACTTAATCTTCCTGTGACATTCAAAAGTCTCAAAGTACACAAAATATTAAGGAATTTAGCAAATACAGAACTGGTCTATATAACATGCAATCCAAAGCCCTGCATCAATGCACTTCAGGGGTTGTTAGAAAGCCTCTGGTGGGCTATGAACTTTTGCCATTACTGTAGTAGATGCAGAGTTTAGAGGATAGTGGCGTTTAATCCCACAGGAGCCACTAACTCATTTTCATTCTGACCTCAGTCAAGTCACCTGAATGACCTATTCCTCAATTAAGCTAGCTGGTCCAGTGGATATAAAGCAGAAATATCATGAAACTTCACAAGGATAGGTTCTTGCTGCTTGCCTTGCATGTAGAATCACAACTCAAATCTTTCACAAAAATACAATCAAAGGCTCCAAGCTTCTAATCAGTCTTATAACCACCTGCCCAACCAGAGCTCAGTGACTTCAGGGAGGGTTAAGGGCCACCTGCATTGGCTGCAGTCCTGTAAATAGATCAAAGGTAAGCTCCAGGAAGGATACACAATGGTAGGATGTGCTATAAAGGTTCTATTGAAATGAGCTTAGGACGGTAAGTGACAGCACCATTGTGTAAACTCCACCAGAATTGGAGTTAGAAGTCCTGCAAAACTATGATGGAGCTTCTAAGATCTGCAGTCTCCTGAGCAGAACTGGCTAAATTAGCACAATTTAAGGTGCAGCTCCACAGACATTGGTGCAGGAGACCAAGAGATGGGAGCTAGTTAACAGTGCTGCCATCTAGGATGTAATGTAACATGCATCTTGGTGATGAATGTGACCCCATACCAGCAGGGAGCGGGTGCAGATAAGTACCACAACAATTATTCAAGGGCTGGAAAATATGCCTTACAGGAAGAGACTTGAGGAGCTCAATCTGCTTAGTTTATCAAAAAGACAGTCCCGAGGTGGCTTGATTATGTTTTTACAAGTACTTTCACAGAGAAAAAACACTGGGTACTAAAGGGCTCTTTAATCTAGCAGAGAAAGTCCGGAGGAAGGGCTGGCCACCACAAACCAACAGCCTGGGAGGGGGGCAGGGCCGTGTAATGTATTTATTCTGGGAGTTTGGGGGGGGGGTTTGCATAAAATAATTCCCCGGGCCCAGTTTGTAGATTATAAGACTAAATTTAAGCGAGGAATTAAAAACCTCTGGAGCCGGACTGGCTCCCCCCAGCCTCCCCGCGCCGCCGCAAGGAGAGAGGCTGAGGCGGCGATGGACAGAGCAGGGGCTGGGGGGGCCCCGGGGCTCCCAAGCGCGGGGCCCGGGAACGCGGCCCGGGGCGGACGGGAGGAGCCGGCGGCGGCGGCGGGGGGGGAGCTGGCCGCGGACAGGGAGTCCCGGCCGGGGCTGGGCCGCGGGACCCCCGCGTGGCAGCGGCTCCGCGCCCGGGGGTTACGGGTGGGGGCCGGAGAGCGCCGGCTCCGCGCCGGGGAACGGAGCCGACCCCGCTCGAGTCACTTCCGGCAGCGCGCGACAGCGCCGGCCGGGCGGGGCTTTTGCGACAGCGGCGGGCTCGGGCGGGCGGGCGCGGCGCTTGGCGGCGGCGGCGGGCGGAGGCGCTGCGGGTGGCGGACCGGTCCGGCCCGGCCATGCTGCTCACCGTGTTCTGCCTGCGCCGGGACCGCTCCGAGCTCACCTTCTCCCTGCAGGTGGACGCCGACTTCGAGCTGCAGAACTTCCGGGCGCTCTGCGAGCTGGAGTCCGGCATCCCCGCGGCCGAGAGCCAGGTGAGGAGACCCCCCCTTCTCCCGCCGGGCCCCTCGCCCCCCGCCGCGGGGAGACCCCCCCTCTCCAGTCCCCCTTCTCCCGCCGGGCCCCTCGCCCCCCGCCGCGGGGAGACCCCCCCTCTCCAGTCCCCCTTCTCCCGCCGGGCCCCTCGCCCCCCGCCGCGGGGAGACCCCCCCCTCTCCAGTCCCCCTTCTCCCGCCGGGCCCCTCGCCCCCCGCCGCGGGGAGACCCCCCCCTCTCCAGTCCCCCTTCTCCCGCCGGGCCCCTCGCCCCCCGCCGCGGGGAGACCCCCCCTCTCCAGTCCCCCTTCTCCCGCCGGGCCCCTCGCCCCCCGCCGCGGGGAGACCCCCCCCCTCTCCAGTCCCCCTTCTCCCGCCGGGCCCCTCGCCCCCCGCCGCGGGGAGACCCCCCCCCTCTCCAGTCCCCCTTCTCCCGCCGGGCCCCTCGCCCCCCGCCGCGGGGAGACCCCCCCCTCTCCAGTCCCCCTTCTCCCGCCGGGCCCCTCGCCCCCCGCCGCGGGGAGAACCCCCCCTCCAGTCCCCCTTCTCCCGCCAGGCCCCCTTGCCCACAGCCTGGGGAGGCCTCCTCACCCCCCTTCTGCCCGGGCCCTCTCCTCCCCCCGCCCGGGCCCCCCGCTCCATCCTCTTCCTCCTGCCGGGCCCCCTCGCTCCCCATCTGGGGAAACCCCTCCCCCCCCGCCCCATCCCCTCCTCCCGCTGGGCCCCCCATTCCTCCAGCCTGGGGAGACACCCTCATCCCTCCGCTCCGTCCCCCTTCTCCCGCCAGGCCCCCTTGCCCACAGCCTGGGGAGGTCCCACGTGTATTTCCTGGCCCTGGAGAGGACTTGCAGAGAGAGAGAGAGACATACTGGGGAAAGTGCTTGCGCCCCGTCTCCTCCCCCAGCCTCTCAGGGACAGAGTGACCCAGGGAGAGCGAGACCCCCATGTTCTAGCCTCTGCCCCTCCCTGGTACCCCTGCAGTAGCGTCAGACGAGGCGCTGGGGGAGCTCGGCTCATCCCAGGATCCCCGCGGCTAAGAGCCAGCGGAGCCTCTGGGAGGGGGATCTCCCCGGTGTTTCTGTGACTGAGAGAGTGTTGTGGAATTAAGGAACCTTGAGAGTAGGTCTCTCCCCATCTCCAATCTTTGGGGGACCTGGGGCCCCTTCCTTCCAGAAGGACAGCCATGCCTTGTTAACCCTCCATTCCTACACCCAACAGCTGGGGGGGACCTTAGGTTTCATCCCCTCTCTTTTAGGACTGCCATGGGATCTCGTCTAGGGAGTGACCCCTTCTACTCTGGCTCGTGGTAGCCAAAAGACAGGGGACCTCATCTCCCCAAGAAGTGACTCTCCACCACATTTGTAGGATCCCTCCACCTATTTTCAGGACACATCTTCCAATCAATGGAGCCAGAGTCTCTCTCTTCCACCTCACCATCCCAGACCCAGAGATGCAAAGCCTGGAGACTTTCTCTCCCTCATAATAGAGACCCCTCTATTCTGTTCTTGGGTGGGTTTTGGATCCACTGACAGCCACATTTAGACCCTTTTCTTCCCTTGGGGAAAGGTCTTCGGACCCACCAAATCCACTTTATTGCTAGAACAGTGTCTCCCAGACTCCAGTCTCTCCAATGTCCCTGGCTGTCTCCCACTGCCCCATTTTAAACCTGCAAGCCAGGTGAGACTCCCCATCTAGTTTCCAAGAACCATCTGAGTCCCTGGAGAGAAGGGAGAGTGAGGATTTCTCTGCCCTTTAAGAGTGATGAGGATTGTGAGAGTTTTGGGGTGAAGAGGCTGGCCTCCCAGGTCCCTGCCTAGGGAAACATCTCAGAGTTGCTACTAGGAAGTTGGCTGCACCTTCAGCCCACCTAAGAAATTGATTAACATCCTCTTCCTCATTCTACTAAGGAAATGGGGTAGCATTTTAGGATTAGAATTCCCTTAGATTTCTTCTAACACTTAGTACATCAGGTTGACTTGGTCCCGGACCCTTCTTAAGCCTGAAATACCAGTTTGGGGTGTGTGAGAATGAGGTTTTCACTTCTTTCCTTTTGGGTGTGAAAGGCAGCTGAAGTGAAAACTGGTGTCTAGGACTTTCATAGAGACTATCTCAATCGAGTTCAAATTCAGTAAGGCTTTACTGACATGACAAGCTATACAAGTGTTGCCAAAATATAAGGAAAAAAAACAAGTGCTAGGTGTGTATTAGAGGGGGATGCAACCCACCCAAGATAGGGTTGCACACCATTTGGCGTTTGATCGCTGATGTCCAGTTGTCATTTCTGTCCACATCTGATCTGATGACAGTGTTTTTGTGTAGTGCCATATCTGCCGTCTCTCACGTTTCTCATAACACCAGATCAGAGGCTGGAGATACCTGTCAAAGCGCATGGAGCATTCTGTGATCATTGCCTTTGCTTTTTTGGTCTTTCTGAAAATATGCTCATACAGCCCAAAACCCTAATTTAAATTTTATGTGAATACTAATGCTGATGAAGAGTGTTAGACTGACAGCCCTGGAGGTTGATATCAGTTTCTCTTTGCAACAGGTTCAGTATGGGCAGCAGCAGTATAATAAGCTTTTCCCCCACAGTGCCCAAGTTCTCTGACTCATCTCAGCCCTGGGTGAGACGCCTCCACACCCATTCCCTTATGATTGGGTTGAGAGGTATAGTTCAGATGCCACTTTATAGAGCCAGTAAGGAGCTTGATTACGGTGGACGGTTTTGTGGTGTGGACACGTGTCCACTGAGTTCTAGACTAGGGTCTTCCGTTCATTTCCTGGAGGCCATCAAACAGCCACCAGATATATTGGCGATTAGGGCTGGTTTGTTGTGATTATTATTTAGGGTAAAGTTTTAGGATGTTCATTGGGAAAATACAGTTTTAAAAGAAATAAAATATTTCTGTCCTTTTGTTTCCCAAATAGTCAGACCTGTGTGGGCATGCGAATGGGTAGATTTAAATGATGTGGTTGCCTCTATCAAGCCACATCTGTAAACTTAATTTGCCTCCCCAGATAGTCTCTTAATTTTGGGGAAGGGAGAAATCTCCCCACTTCTAGTGGAATTAAGACTTCTCACCAAAAGCTACTAGGTCTGAGCCTTCATGTTGCCTTATTGTTTCTGAGCTATTGTTCTCTATTAGCTTCCTGTACAACCCAGTATTTAACTTGGCTGCTCTCAAGGTTTTAGTGAAATTGGTTCAACACTTTAAGACATGCAAAAATCCCAGGAGATCAAGTCATAAGCTCTTCAGGACCTGAATCGTGTCTTTATATTCAGCCTGTGTAGTGCAATGGGATCCTGATTTGGGCATCTGAGCACTACAGAAATGTGAATAATAATAATAAAGGACATCTAAAAAACAACATGAAAATATGGTGTGCAGTAGCTCCCATGCCCGCAATACAGGTTTAATGCTGACTTTTGATCACTTCTGAGTTTGGGTGAGTTGATGCCAGTTACTTAGTACTGGAAAGCTCCATATCTTATCTGCTTCCAGTGACATGCTGCACACCATCGTATTCGAAAGCCAAGTAACTGCAGAATCAAATCACTGATCAAACCACCGTAGTCTAAAATGAGATTAGAAAATCAAAGGCCCGTGGAGTTCCTTAGGGAAAACTCTTAATTTTTCTCAGTGGGGAGCGAAGGACGATGGATCACAAAGATTCCAATTCTTTTTATGCTGCTGTCAACTCATGTTTATGCAGAGAATGAATATCAATTCCAGATACATGTTCTTAAATGAGACTTGTCCTGATACAATAAAATCAGAATCCCAGGCCCCTCCTGGTCCATGTTCTTCCAGTTTGCCTGCAGGGGAAGAGGACCCCATGATCATTAAGTAGCAGTTAACCCTGAAAGCTGTGATTACAAAAACATGAATATCCCGTGTTCGTCCTATTGCCAATGACCAGCATAACTTCGCTGCCTGCGAGAATGTACAAATGCCGGCAACTGGAGGCTTGAATTTCTGAAGTACTGCCTGAAGTGTAAACACCTCTTGTTTTTCAGATCTGTCCCTCCAGCTACTTGCATAATGATAACGTGACAACACTGACTCTATTTTAAGATGATGGGTGGTCGTGTACTCGCTTGCTTGCTTGTGCTGCTCCGTCTTTGGGATTTTTTCCCTCTGAGCTGCTGCCTCTCAGCAAATAATTTTAAAGTTCTATGTAATAGCTTCTACAGTTATCTATGTCAAATAACCTGCAATTGACTCCAAACACCATCATAAGTACCTCTGCTTCTCTCCTCGCTTCCATTTACCTGTCCCTTGCTAATTCCTGCTTCCTTCCATTCTCTCCTTTATTGTCCGTCATTTTCCCTTTCTGCCCATGTATTTGCTGGGCCGATATCTGTATAACATCCTTTCTAGTCAGCCCCTCTTTCTATAGAGCATTTTGCAATCTTTCATAGGAAGAAACTATATAAATACCATTTGTATTTTACTTATTGGAAGACTAGCTTGTCTTAAGGACAAGGATCAGCTTCCAATAAGGAAGGACTGTGCTTGCTTAAACTGACAAATAGTTTTTTAACCCAGGGGCTTGTTCTTGCATTATTTTTATCATAGCTCTCTTTTTACAATGCTCAGAGGCGTGTTGCTTTAAAAGCAAAATTGTCAGGCTCCTGCCCCAAGGAAGGTGCAATTCATATTAGACATTACACAGTGGGGAATAAACCAAGGAATTGGGGAAGGCCAAGGGTTGTGATGAGAAACTGATGTTCTTATGATGTGCGTTCTTTATTTTATTTTACTACTGTTCAGGGGAAAGTGAGGGCTCAAAGTCTTGATTAAAAAGCAGGCTGGATAAAAATCAATGATTTTTTTTTTAATTTAAATCGGATTTTTTGGATAAAATGCTTTTTGAGGAAAAAACCTATCTAAAGATAGTTTTAATTAAGATACATTATAGCTCAAAGATATCTCATCATGAAATTGGGATTATAAATTCTAATTCTGTAGTATGAGACAATATATTGTAATGTTTAAGAAAAGTTTTGTAAATGAGTTCCAATAGTTCATGGATTAGGGACCCAATCTTATGGGGTCCCAGGGGCTTCTGTATAGATTATTTAGGTTAATCTTTCTATCTACCCAATGGGACTCAGTGCTCAGTCTAGAAGATACCATCAGAGATGCTTAGTTTTGCAGTTCTCAAACTGTGGATTTGTGTCTCCAGAGATAACTTGCTTGTTAACAGAAAAAATGTTTTTAAATAATATATAGAGGTGAGAAATAACAGACCTCAACCCTATTGTCCCTCTGCAAATTTGTGTACACAGTCAATCCCTTACCTTTCTCTAAAAGTGCAAAGTTTCAAAAAGTTCAATGAATAGAAGATTGTTGAGGGCGGAATAGATCTGGACAAGGAGAAGAAGTCTGAAGATAAATGTGAGAAGGGAGGGACAGGCAGTAGAAACAAAAGTGAAACTGTTTGAGCAGCATATTCCAGAAGTCTTGAGGTCTTTCTGAGTGTAGCCTTCATTGATTTGAGATCTACGATACCATTCTCTCACTAGAAGGGAAAACCTAGAATGGGCAGCAGGCCGTAGATGAGGCCCAGTTTGGGTGGTCTCTATCTCTGAGTTGTGAAGAATATGTATTAAGGTTATAACAACCAACAAGAATGCACTTTTATGTAGAAATCCATGATTAAATCGAGTCTTCCTGACTAGTGATTTAAATCAAATCCACCCTGTTAAAAAGGATGCACTGTGAGGAAAGATTTAATGGAGATAGTTGAAGCTGTGTGGCACAAAGTCAGAGAAGATGTTCACAGCCAAAGGGGTGGCACAAAAACACTTGTGAGGAAAGGAGGAACAGGGAGGCAAGTGGAGTAGGGCATGTGGAGGGGAATAGAAGGCAAGGGAGGTGAGCCACTGTGACTGGTTGAATCACAGAAGCCCCCTTGGGAGCTGCCACCCGATGTGCAAAGACTACCCCTGCTTCTGTTTTCCCTGCCAGCTCAGGACTCCAGCACCCTGTCTTGCTGAGCCAGGGTCTGAATCACTTGTCCCAAAGCTGCAAGTTTACCTGAAAACAGCTCACAGGAGTGTGCTTGTCTTTAGCACCCAGATGCCCAACTCCCAATGGGTCTAAACCCAAATAAATCCGTTTTACCCTGCATAAAGCTTATGCAGGGCAAACTCATAAATTGTTCGCCCTCTATAACACTGATAGAGAGATATGCACAGTTGTTTGCTCCCTCAGGTATTAATACATACTCTGAGTAAATTACTAAATAAAAAGTGATTTTATTAAATACAGACAGTAGGATTTAAGTGGTTCAAAGTAGTAACAGACAGAACAAAGTAAGTCACAAGCAAAATAAAATAAAATGCGCAAATCTATGTCTAATCAAACTAAATACAGATAATTTCCTCACCAGTTCCAGAGCACTCCCTTTTACAGGCTAATCTCCTTTTAGCCTGGGTCCAGCAATCACTCGCACCCCTTGTAGTTACTGTCCTTTGTTTCAATCTCCTTCAAGTATCCTGGGGGGGGGTGGAGAGGCTCCTTCTTTAGCCAGCTGAAGACAAAATGGAGGGGTCTCCCACGGGTTTAAATAGATTCTTGTGGGTGGGGACCCCCCTCCTCCCTCCTATGCAAAGTCCAGCTCCAAGATGGAGTTTTGGAGTCACCTGGGCAGGTCACATGCCCCTGCATGACTCAGTCTTTACAGGCCGACGCCATTGTCCACATGGTATCTTGCATGTCTCCAGGAAGACTTCTTATGTGGATTGGAGCATTCCACAAGATGCATTGTTCTCCAAGTGTTTCCTGATCAGGTACTTAACCTGGCGAATTCCTTCCTAAAGAAGCTGACCAAATGCCTCCCAAAGCTTACTTAGAAACCAAGCAAGCATACAGCCCATATTCTTAACCTCAAGTAGAAAATGATATATATATGTACAAATAGGATGAATAGATATAGTAGACCATAACCTTTACGGAGATATGTTACCTGGCACAGGCAGCACAAAACATATTCCAGTTATGTCATACATACATTTATAAGCACCCCCTCCCCATAAAGTCTTATGGGGTACACTGTCACAAAGGGAATAGTGAGATTTTTGCCTCCCATTCACCTTTTGATTGCTAACAAGTTTGTGATTTTTTTTTTTTAAATTTGATATGGCTAACAGAATGCACCATCTATCCTATAAAGGAATTTGGAAAGGGAGGAGAATCTGAACAAAATATGCTGCTGGAACTTATTTTGGAGTCTTCTGGGATCATGAATATTTTATCTACTTTCCTTCTTCAGCCCCTATCCCAACTCCATTTACTGACCTGCTCTTGGGTTGCACATTTTCATAACACTTCAGCTAAGGAGATCTGGAACCCATCAACAGTTCTCTGAGTACCAGTCACGAGTTACCTGATGTGGGTGGCCCCAGGAGCTTAGAACTCTGATTCTTACGGTACAGTGCTGCAGAGATAACTACATCAACCTCTAGCGTTTTACATTGCTGACACTAGTCTTCTCAGTATTTATAAAGCATGCTACTTTTATGGCTAATCCATTTTCTTGATTGCAATTACTTGGGAGCAAAAACTGGTTGATAGCCTATTGAAAATTAGAGCAAGAGTTCTCGTTCTAGATTTTGATTTATTTATGTGCTGCCTGGGGATCTCTAGTAGGAAGTGTCACTGACCTCCCTTTGTAAGGCAGTTTGAGATCTACTGATGAAAAGTGCTATATAAGAGCTAGGTGGTATTATGTACCAGTGTCAGACCAAGACCTTGACTGTACCAGGCGGTGCCTATCAGTTGGGGGTGGTCTTAACCTGCTATGAAGCCTGGGCAGCTCCAAACTCCTAGACCTGTGGAAGATCTGTGGCAGGCTAAAGTATGCATAGCTGAATGGAGAGTGGGCAGTGATGGTACACATGGGCCCAGCACAGAATCTCATCAGTACGGTAGGGTGGGGGAGCATATAGTGCCTTTCAGCGCCATCAATCTGCTGATGGATGAGAGAATCATTAAACAGATTGTAGTACAGGTGCTAGAACCAACCAGAGGTGGTGCTCTTCTAGCATGAGACCTCAGCAGCATGAATCAATAGCTTACAAACGTTATCGTTTTGTTTGGTGGAGTTTGTAATATCTGCACTGCTTTTGTTCTTGCTTTTAAAGGAAAGGTATTCCTGCTGTATTGTCATTCAAGCAGCAGAAAGCTAGCTCCCTTCCTGGTCAGGCATTCTTTGCAAAATCAGAGCACTTCATAATGTTGGGGGATCTGCTAGTGACTTAGTACTGGGCTGTCTCATCAGCGTTTGCTTTTGTAATGTTTCATACCCCACAGAAGCAACTAAGTCAAATTAGCTTATTTTGCCTGTAAAGGAGGATGGTTAAGAGTGTGTTAAGTTGCTCTGCTGAGGGATATGGTGTAACTGCTGTGTGCTTAATTCATGCTTTGAGCTGTTAAGGTGGAAAGTTTAAAAATCCAGTCCAAGCAAGAAGACAGGCTAAATCTCTCTTAAACTGATTAAGTTGCATCTCCCAGAATATCCATATGAAGAAACTGTCATTTAAGATTTACAGCTGCAGGTCAGGTTTATTCCTAGCTTGTTTTTTTCCCTGTCAGTCGCATGACTAACTCATGTGGTGCACCACTGGGTGTGGTGTATTTAGTTATGTGAGATGCTGCTTTAAAATCATCTCCTCACAAACAAAGCTTCATAATGCCTGTAAGAATTTGTTGTAATGTTTCTTCTCTGATGATTTAAAATGCAACAAAATTTACACATGCCCTGGATCAAAATAGCTTAGGAAGTATAAATGGGCCTACAAGACTAGTGTAGTGTAATATTAATTGATGTTGTCAATAATGTATTTAGAGGGTGGGGAGAAATCACGTTCATTTCTAATCCAGCCAAGGTGGATTGATTTAAATCAAAGTAAATCCTAATTTAAATAATCAAATGGAAAGTCTCTATTTAAATCATTTATTTTAATCAACTCTTCCATTTGTACTTCCTTTCTTTTCTAAAGAAAGGTGCATTCTCATTGGTTGATATAACTATTAAAACATGTTGATTTTACAGCTAAATAGAGCCTTTACAGTAGATTTGGTACATCTTTTTGCTATGTAGGAGGATTCATAGATTCTAGGACTGGAAGGGACCTCGAGAGGTCATCGAGTCCAGTCCCCTGCCCGCATGGCAGGACCAAATACTGTCTAGACCATCCCTGACAGACATTTATCTAACCTACTCTTAAATATCTCCAGAGATGGAGATTCCACAACCTCCCTAGGCAATTTATTCCAGTGTTTAACCACCCTGACAGTTAGGAACTTTTTCCTAATGTCCAACCTAGACCTCCCTTGCTGCAGTTTAAGCCCATTGCTTCTTGTTCTATCCTCAGAGGCTAAGGTGAACAAGTTTTCTCCCTCCTCCTTATGACACCCTTTTAGATACCTGAAAACTGCTATCATGTCCCCTCTCAGTCTTCTCTTTTCCAAACTAAACAAACCCAATTCTTTCAGCCTTCCTTCATAGGTCATGTTCTCAAGACCTTTAATCATTCTTGTTGCTCTTCTCTGGACCCTTTCCAATTTCTCCACATCTTTCTTGAAATGCGGTGCCCAGAACTGGACACAATACTCCAGCTGAGGCCTAACCAGAGCAGAGTAGAGCGGAAGAATGACTTCTCGTGTCTTGCTCACAACACACCTGTTAATACATCCCAGAATCATGTTTGCTTTTTTTGCAACAGCATCACACTGTTGACTCATATTTAGCTTGTGGTCCACTATAACCCCTAGATCCCTTTCTGCCGTACTCCTTCCTAGATAGTCTCTAATTGTATACGGATACTACAGTATAACGATATACATTTATTTAAGCAATTATATAGCTTAATATTTTAGATTCTTATTAATTATTAATTGCACATTTTTAGTATGTTAGAAAATGGTGACTGATATACTGCTTATTTACTAGATAATTAACCTTTTGCTCATGATTTGTGTCAAGCTGCATTAGGATGATAACGAATTTAAACACAAAACAGCATATAAAATATTTTTATTAAACAAAATAAGCCCTTAAGACAGTACATGATCTATTGTGCCATATTTATAAAGCAGACAGGATGTTAGGAATCATTAAAAAAGGGATAGAGAATATGACAGAGAATATCTTATTGCCCTTGTATAAATCCATGGTACACCCACATCTTGAGTACTACATACAGATGTGGTCTCATCTCAAAAAAGATATACTGTCATTAGAAAAGGTTCAGAGACTGTTGAAGTGATAATCTCACTTTTAACAGCAGTAGCTTCTTCTGCCGGTGTAGAAAGAATATTTTCTTCCTTTGGACTAATTCATTACAAATGGAGAAATCATTTGGGACCTGAAAAAGCAGGAAAGCTTGTTTTTCTTTTCCAGATTATGAACAAACAGGAAAATGAAGGTGAAGACAATTGAGTTAGCTGCAGAAGCCAATATTTTGTTTCTCATATTGACCTGGCTGCCATAGTCGATTTAATTTTTATTTATTTTTTTATATTTCATTTAACTATTTTAGTTAAAAACAATTTTAACAAAAACAAACCTGATTTTAAAAAACTTGAATGTTTAACTAAATTCAAAAATTCATATGCTTGTTTTGTTAAAATATTGTATGTTTGCTGTTGAAGAAAAAAATCCAGAATACACAACGTTGTTGTTTTAGTTAAATAAAACAATTTAAATGTCTGTCTGGTGATGTTTTCCTCCTAATACAGCATGGCAAGAGAATCCTCCAAATATTAATGATTAACCTGTTGAATTGGAGATAGTTCACCTCCCAGGGTACGTCTATACCCAGCCGCTAGTTCAGCGGCTGGCAATCGAACTTCTGAGTTCGACTTATCGCTTCTTGTCTGGACGCGATAAGTCGAACCCAGAAGTGCTCGCCGTCGACTGCGGTACTCCTGCTCGGCGAGAGGAGTACCGCGGAGTCGACGGGGGAGCCTGCCTGCCGCGTGTGGACCGAGGTAAGATCGAACTAAGGTACTTCGAACTTCAGCTACGTTATTCACGTAGCTGAAGTTGCGTACCTTAGTTCGATTTGGGGGGTTAGTGTAGACCAAGCCCCAGTGACTTCATAAATATCTGCTTCAGTTACCTTTGGTAAATGAAATGACCAAACAATCATTCATTTTCAGATATAGCTGTAAAACTAATCTGAAAAGTTTTCAAAATAAATCACTTTAAAAATGTATAGTGTGTACCTTCTAAAAATGAAACCTACATCTATCTCTGAGTTGTGAAGAATATGTATTAAGGTTATAACAACCAACAAGAATGCACTTTTATGTAGAAATCCATGATTAAATCGAGTCTTCCTGATTAAATGATTAAATCCATGATTAAATCAAATCCACCCCGCTGAAGAGGATCCAAATGGGAGCAGGAAAGAAACCATTGATTATCTTTCACGTGGGAACAAATGATATTGCTAGATTCTCACTGGGACACATCAAGGAAGACTGGCTGGGGAAGATGCTTAAGGAAATGGAGGCTTAAGTGATCTTCAGTGGGAGTCTACTTGTCCATAGAGGTGGAGAGCAATGGCAAGACGAGATTATGATGATGATCATCAGATGGCTCAGGCGGTGGTGCTATAAGGAGGGCTTTCGAATGTTCGACCACTGGAAGCATTCAGCTGTTCTCATGGGATGGACTCCACCTGAGTAGAGAGGGTCATAGACTTCTGGGATGGAGGCTGGCATAATTGATTAAATGAGCTTTAAATTAAGAATTTGGGGGAAATTTTTTGGAGCTGCTCATCTAATCTCCACACCTGATTCTAATATTTAGCAGGAGGGAAATCAAGTAAGCGGATAGAGAGAAGGAGAATGGACAATGAGAGGAAAGATTGGTACTGGCACTGTCAGGTAGGAGATACTGGCAGTAAAATGATTGTGCCTAATCAGGTGAAGAACCTGGGTAAGGCCAAGCAGAAACAGCTGAGATGTCTGTACTCCAATGCAAGGAGCCTGGGTTGCAAACATGAAGAACTAGACCTAATGGTGCAGGAGGTGAAACCAGTTATTATAGGGTTAATGGAAGCATGGTGGAATAGTAGTCATGACTGGAGTACAGGTTTTGAAGGGTATGTGCTGGTCAGGAAAGACAGAAATAAAGATAAATGTGGTGTAGTAGCACTGTATGTTGTTGATGAGGTAGACTGTAAAGAACTTAGAAGTGATGGAATGGAATGTTTGGGTCAAAATCATTTTGGAGAAGAATGGAAACAGACTCCTCTGGGATAGTGCTTGGGGTCTGTTACAGACCCCCAGGATCTGATTTGGATATGGATAGCCCAGTGAGAGAAATACTACTGGGAATTGTGTGATTATGGGAGACTTTAATTTCTCCCATAATTGGCCTTGTTCGCACTACAAAAAGTAATTTTCCCTCTATTGATATTCACCCCATCTTGTCAACTGTTGAGAATAGGCCATTTCCACCTTGATTCAATTGGCCTCGTTAGCACTGACCCCCCCACTTGGTAAGGCAACTCCCATCTTTTCATGTGCTGTAATATATATACTGCTTACTGTATTTTTCACTTCATGCATCTGATGAAGTGGGTTTTAGCCCACGAAAGCTTAGGCCCAAATAAATTTGTTAGTCTCTAAGGTGCCATAAGGACGCCTCGTTTTTTTTAAATTTCTCTGATATTAATTGGAGGACCTCATCTGGACTACTGCATGCAATTCTGGTCTCCCATGTTTGAGAGATGAATTCAAACTGGAACAAGTGCAGAGAAGGGCTGCTAGGATGAACAGAGAAATGGAGAATTTACCTTATGAGAGGAGACTTGGAGCTTGTGTTGTTTAGCCTAACTGAAGGCTCTGGAGAGATAGGATTGCTCTCTATAAATACACCCGGGTGGGAGAGGAGTTATTTAAGTTAAGGGCCAATGCTGGCACAAGAACAAATGGATTTAAACTGGTCTTCACCAAGTTGAAATTAGATGAAGGTTTCTAACCATCAGAGGAGTGAAGTTCTAGAAGATCCTTCAAAGGGAGTACAAAAACAACAAGGAGTCTGGTGGCACCTTAAAGACTAACCGATTTATTTGGGCATAAGTTTTCGTGGGTAAAAACCTCACTTCTTCAAAGGGAGTAGTTAGTGCAACCTAATTTGTTTCAAGACTGAGTTTGACAGGTTTATGGAGGGGATGATATGATGAGGTTGCATACTGTGGCATATGGCCTATCCACGATTGCTATTAGCAAATATCTACAACAGTCAGAGATGGCTCAGGGTCTAACAGATTACTATATTTGGGGTTGGGGAGGAATTTTCCCCCAGGTCAGATTGACAGTGACTTTAGGGTTTGTTTGTTTTTTGCCTTCCTCTGCAGCGTGAGAGAGAGGGTTACTTGCTAGGATTATCTGGGTACATCTTATTTAATCATTTCCCTGCCGTTTCAGGGGCCTCAGGCACTGGTACCCCTTAGTCCCTCTTAGTCTCTGCGTGCGGCACATAGTAGTCTAGTCTCCAGTGGGCTGTATTACTTTGGTCTAACTTCAGTTGTTGGATTTAGTGTGTGGATGGTGTTTGCCTGTGACATATAGGGGGTCAGGCTGGATGATCTGTTGGTCCCTTCTGACTTTAGAATTTATTGCGCATTGACATACGTTAATGATAATGTAAGTTTCTGTAAAACTGGGTGTTATGGAAAGTCATGTCTACATATTCAGAATTCCACTGAAGGCCTCATGTCCTCCTATCCTGTCCAGTATTCAACACTTCTGCCTTGAAATTTGTAAAGTTAAATGCTTTATTGCTGCCATCATTTTTATGATGGGAGATCTGCGTACTTATTTCTTGGGATATATCTGCCTAGTGCACAGGGCACTTGATTTGCAGCAGTCTGATGAGAATTGCACACTTACCCGTAATTCTTTTGGATTCGTCTTAATTTATAGTGAATCAGATTTAATGTTCCTAAGTAAAATCACCATTTAGGGTCTTGCTGTCAGTTCACTTTGTGCCATGTATAAGCTTGTTTCCTATCACCCTGTCTCTCTCCCTATATACAGATTGTCTATGCAGAGAGGCCTCTAACTGACAACCACAGATCATTGGCCTCATATGGCTTGAAAGATGGGGATGTGGTGATTTTACAGCAAAAGGAGAATGCAGAGCCACGGCCCCCAGTCCAGTTTCCAGGTGAGAAACTCTTCAGACTAACTCGCTGGGCTACCTGCTGTTGTCTTGCAGTCCCCCCGGCTGTGCCCAGAAGATTACCTTTAAATTGTGGGTGTTTAGCCTCTTCATGCTCTGGAGGTGTTATTTATTGATGTGTGTGAAACTTAACTAATGCTGTCCTGTCACGGGTCTACTAATGTGTTACATTTAAAACGCCCCCTTTTTCAGAGAGTGAATAACTTGGTGATGAAAAATATACTTGGGGCAGAACGTTGGTTCATTAGTAAATAAATACACCGAAATACTACTTTGTCTGTGTGTAATGCATTTCAGATGTGTGTAATGCATTTCATACAAGTGCTTGAGAAACTTCACAATAGCCACCCTCATCAGGCAAAACTGTTCTTGTTTGGGGGTGGGCTTTTTCTTTGCTGTGGATACTTAAAGGGTTTACTTCTTGCAGTGATGGGTAGGCATGATTTAGTTTGCTGTTTGGGGGTGGGAGAAAAGTGACCAAAATAATTTTGTTCAGAAAAGCAGCTTCTGTGAAGTCATGTGGATTTTCATAAGGCTTCCTGTTCCCCTCCCATTCAGTATAATGGTGCAATAATATGCAGTCTGTGCTGCTCTTACACGTTAGAGGGCTGTGGCAATGTGTGCTCTGAGTACATATTGTTACTAATGCACAGAGAAGCTGAAGCTTAGCAGACCCAATCACGTGATGCAATATATATTCAAAAGGTTCCTCAAGCCCCATAGTATGGAATTGGAGTCCTACTTCTACCACCCTTCCCCCCCTTTAATTCTTAGTCCTAAGAGTTTCCATTATAACTGTATCCCTTACAAAAGGAAATGTTGACCGCAGGTTATAGCAGGGGAATGGCTGTAAAGGTCCCCACGCTGCCTCAGCTGGAAGATTGGTGGCGGCAGTGCAGGGCTTCAGTAATATTTTTCTTACTACAGTATCTTTTCATGTGAGGAATTCAGAAGTGCTTTACAGACGCTGTTAAGCCTCATAACCCCCTCGTGAGATAGATTGGTGGTATGCATATCTCAGAGTTGAAAAATTGAGTTGGAGGGGGTTAAGTGAGTTTCCCCGTAAAATGGGCCAGATATGTGAATAGATCAGTTACATAAATATGTAATAGTATTCCTAACCCACTAACCTGAATATGTTGGTGACGCAGTGAAGCTCAGACATGAATTGCTATGGACATGAAATGTTAGCGTCGTTTGTTCAACCATTCCACAGCTTTTGACTGCATTGTCCACAGCAGCTGAGAATGTGAAATGGTCAAACTGTTAACTCGTTTTCCCTTAAGGTCTGCCCAGGATAGACTTCAGCAGCATTACAGTGCCTGGGACGTCAGCTCAGCTGCAGCAGCAGCAACCAGCGCAGCATCCTCGCCCATCGCCTCCGGAGACACCTTCATCCCCTCAGGGCTTGGACAATCCAGCACTGTTACGGGACATGTTGCTTGCCAATCCCCACGAGCTGTCCCTGCTGAAAGAACGCAATCCACCCCTGGCCGAGGCGCTGCTCAGTGGAGACCTTGGTAAATTGGGATTTGGAGGCGATTGGTTCTTCCTTGCTTTGTCTGAGGCTGTTCCGTGGTAACGTCTATCTGTACTGAATTCTAGTAAGAAGTAGTTATGGGTGTTCAGCACACAATGGCTTCTTGACAGCATTGGAGATGGAATTCCCCTATCCCCAGAACAGGAATAGCACTAGCTAGCAACAGCTTTGCTAACTTCCTCCACGTGACTGCTGATATGCCTTGTCCCCTTTCTTGGAGGGATCACATCTGGGGGGTGAGATCAGTTTTTAGGGCCAGTTCCATCCCTGGCCTCTGTACTGAGACTCCTGCCAACTGTACCAATCGGTGGTAATTGTGTTACCACCCCTAGCTCTCTACGACCCAGACAGGAAATAGCTCATTTTAAATCCCATCCTACCTCCCTTGCAAAAGCCTGGAAGATATGAATATGTCACTACAGACATGGACATAAGAAAGGCTTCGTATCTCACTGGCAGGCACCTAATCTGGCAGCCTTGTGGTCGCCCTGGGAACCAGTAAACTGTGTTTATTTCACTATTCCTTTTGAAGAGTTTCCTTAAATGTCTTTTTAAAAAAATTTAAATTTGGCTTTTTTAGAAACCAATTGTTAAAATCCTTCTGGGTGCTATCTAAGATGGTGGTGCACTTGGCAGACTTAGTGGTATGATGCCCTCCATGCTCTGCGGGTGAACACCTGTTCTTTGCTGCTCACACCTTGTCTTATTTGAGCTTTATTTTATTTATTTTTGCAGTAACAGAGCTAATTTAGTATGAAAACAGATCATTTGGAGGCATTAAAATGCATAGTTATAAACCCTTACTAGAGATCCGTTTGTGGGAAACAACTTATCAAGAACTTGGTTACTAATGTGGAGGTTTGGGAGAGATGATGGAAGGAAAAAGCACTGTATAGAAGAGCCTCTCCCCAATTTTTCTCCTTTTCAAAGACTGCAGGCTGGTGACTTCTTCCAGTACAGGAAGGCTGGAGGAGAGAGCTACATGGCTTTTTTTAATTCTCTGTATTGATTTTATGTATATGAACAGTTGCAAAGAGCGAGGGAACACAGTAATGCACAATACTGTATGCCATGTTACTAAAGCAAATCCTTTACTTTCCATAACAAGTGTCTTTCATTGGCCCTCTCTTTTGAGCCTAGCAGTGTGTGTCCTATATCGGAGAGCTTGTTGCAGAACCACGTGAGATGTTCTTCCTCCCCATCCTAGAATGAGAGCACTTCTTCTAGAGCTTGCCGCCCTTGATGGCGCAAGGACACTCTCAGTGGTAGTGGTGCAGAACACTAACTACAGGATCCCAGGACTAGTTCATCTGCCGCTTTTCTTGTCTAATCTGTACAGTAAACTCTCATAATTCAGATTTGGTACAGCTCTGTGCATTCACAGGGTGGATTATCAGGTTATACTGTCAGAATTTGCCATCAGCATTTGGGCAGCTATCCAGATCTGCTCTCACTGTAGTGTCCAAAATACATCAAGCTTCAATGCATATGTAATTGTGTTAGATGCATTACAATACATCAGAAGGCACCAGCTATACAGTGCATGGAGCCATGGAAATCAAAACATCCTACTCCTTACGGAGTAAATAAGTTTTCAAGGCCAGGTGTATTTGGAACCACTGCATTTCCTGAAGTGAAAGCACTAGCTACTGTTGACACAACTGTTCTGATTTCTGAATACAAGTGGTGTTAGGAATGCATTTTGTTGTGTACAAACCTTGAAAAACCATGGCTGAAATTTTCAACCCTTGGTATCTAAAAGTTGTGCGCCTAATTTTTTTTCAAAAGTGACCACTTCTTAACTCCCATTAAGTGTAGCTTTAGGAATCTAACTGTAAGAACTCAGATTTGTAAATCTTGGCCTATGTTACTTGGTTTTAAAATAAGACTACTGTTTGAAGCCTCCGATGTCATAGAACTTTGACTTTGCTCAGATGCAAAATTAATCTATGGCCAGTGAGTTGTGCTGCTGTCTTTTTGGCAGAACATCTGGTTTTGTCGGCAACATGGTCCAATGCACAGCGCACCACACTGGGATTCAGAAGACCTGGATTACATTCCTGGCTATGCCACTGACTCTTTGTGACGTTGTGTAAACCAACTGACCTTGGTGCCTCCATTTCCTCATGTTAAAATGAGTATGGGTAATGACATCCACTTTCGTAAAGCATTTTGAGATCTATGGGAGAAATGTTAAGTGTCATGGTTATTGTGACTTCAGTTTCTCCTAATTGAAAAAAAAGTTTGACTAAAGATTGTTCTACGTACGAATGAATAATTTAGACTAGACTAGACGAATACAAATGCTGAATTTCTGACTCCTATTCTGGATGTAACTTATTTGCTGCTTTTGGAGATGTTCTTGATGATATCATTGGGTAGATTTTGCTGCAGTAAAGCAATGAAAATATTCTTTAATAGCAGCTCTTTGATTTAAATAGTGTCTCTGCACATTACATTTATTTGCAGACAATGGAAAGATAAATGTAGGGTAACTTCAGTTCATTCGGAACCTAAGAACTCTGTTATGTCTACATAGGCTGTTTGGGCATCAGGCCCAATGCGAAGCAGTTCAGTCCACTGAGATGGGAGACAAAGTGGGAATCTCGAGCGAGTACGTGATCAAGCCCGTGAGTTCTGTCTGTGCTGGTTGGTTTTTCAAGTAGCCCTGAAATAGAGCCCACTGCTGATTGCACTAGTCACTTTACCTTTCAATGGTGGCCAACATCTTTAAAAGACACTGTTTTGCTACAAGTTGAATAGCTTTTCATTTGTAAGAGTAATTTCCAGTAAAGGGTGTCTGTGCATCTAACTATGGTGTTTGTATCTGTTTTTGTTACTGCAGAGAAATTTACCAGGGTGCTGGTGGAGCAGCAACAGGACCGAGCCCGCCGGGAGCAGGAGAGAATCCGTCTGTTTTCAGCTGACCCTTTTGATCTTGAGGCTCAGGCAAAGATAGAAGAGGACATAAGGTAGCAAACCTAAGTCCCAGGGAGAGCTCTGGGCCCCTTTGTGGGACCCTATTCCAGTTGAAAATGCATTTTGGGGGTCTAGTTGGAATCAAGAGGGGCAGGGTAGATGCAGCATTGTCTCCTATTTGTTGACTCTGTCACTTCTTTTGGTGGTGTGGTCTCACCCCCCATAGCCGTCAGAGTAGAGGCAGTCTTGGTCATCTCTCTCGACACGGGGACTGCAATTTCCCAAAATCCAGTCAGAGTCTTTGTTCTTTTTCAGGGACCTTTCCCAATTCTGCGGTGCGTCTCCATGAACTAGCCCGTAGAGAGCACTGCATAGAAACTGCTTAACCAAAGTTCCCTGGAGACCCTGCAAGTAGCTGCCTGGGGTATATTGGATCCCCTCAAGCCTGAGCACCAGGACTTGCAAATGTAACCCCTAACCCATGTCTCCTGGGTATGTCTACGCAACAAAGAAAAACTCGCGGCTGGCCTGTGCCAGCTGACTCGGGCTGCAGGGCTGTTTCACTGCTGTGTAGACTTCTGGGCTCACTTCACAGGGTCCTAGAGCTCAAGCTCCAGCCCCAGCCCGATCCTGGACAGCTACACAGCAGTGAAACAGCCCGCAGCCTGAGCCCCATCGGCATGGGTCAGCAGGCCCAGGCCAGCCCTGGGTGTCTAATTGCTGTGTAGACATACCCATCGAGGCTTGGTCTACACTTAAAACTTACGCTGGCATAGCTCCCGGTGTAGATGCTTCTGACAGAAGAGTGCTTCTTGTCGGCATAGCTAACATTGGGGAGGTGGTGTTTCTACACCAACAGAAACTCCTCCTGTCAGTATAAGCTGCCTCTCCACTGGGCGGCTGTAAGTTTGGTAGTGCAGATATAGCCCAAGTCTCTGCTTAGTTGCAGATTTCGAGCATAGTCATTGTCAGAAAAGTGGCTCTGTAAAAATGGCACCATGCTGCCCCTGGTTTACTTCCCCTTTGTATCTTTTGTATGTAACTTCAGAGTCTGTAAGTCCGAACAGGGCTTCTCTCACTGCCAGTGCTACAGGCTCAGCTGGGTACTGCCTGTGGGAGAGGAGGTCTAATTCTTCTGTTTCTTACATGATCAACAATACATTTTTGAATCAGAACACAGTAAGCAGTTTTGCTGATGTATGAAGACATTCTGCTTCATACAATAGGCTCATATTGGTTTTGCAGACTTGGCAGTGCTAAAACATGCATTAGTAATAGGGAAAATAATCATTGATTATATTGTAATGACTACATTACAATACAATAAAGCATTTTACACTCTGTACATGTTAAGTGTTTTTCAGTATTTCACAGTGCTGTTCAAACGCTGACTAAACAAAACATCCCCATGAGCTATTTAAGTTGTGTTGTTATCCCCACTTTTATAGAGGAGGGGAAACTGAGGCAGAAAGAGCAAGTGATTTGCCCACAGCTAGACAGTCATTTAATGACTGTGGGGATTAGGACCTGGGAGCTGCTAGTTCTCGGCGTTAGTCTCTGATCACCTGACTCAAGCCCCTCTCTATTAGATTTTGTCCCCATGAAAAGATGGGTTGGGAGCAGATGCTGTGTGCAGCATAACATAATAAATGCCGCATTTTACAGAGCCACGTTTCTAACCTTTATGCACATTTTAAAGAAAATCGGGGGGGGGGGGGGAGGAAACCGGGTTTGCTGTAATTAAGCGGATACTAAATATCTGCCAGTCACATACACGTCTTGCTTCCGACTGACTTAATCTGAGGTCCTGTAAGAGGGCCCAGTAGGTGTTGCTTTGAGCTAGATCATGAGTAAATCAAACCAGGGCAGCCTAGTGGCTGTGCAATATGCTGCTTTGCTGTTGTCCACTGTAGCAATGTGAGACTCACCAGTGCGGCGCCTCCTGCTGGTCGTCTGGGAATTAGCTCTTTTCCAGTGTGTGGAGCGCCCTCTGCAGGCCGGTGTCTTGCCTGCCGCTGGCCCCGTGTCTCTCTCAGACCCTGGTGCCCCTTACCCTGGGGTTCTGCCCCAGCAGTAACCCACAGTCTGGGTCTCCCCTCCCAGGGGAACCCCCAACCCTCTAAACCCCACCTTGCCTCAGTGGCTACTGCCAGTCATCACCTAGCCCCCACTCACTGGGGCAAACTGCAGTCTGTAATGGCCACTCATCACTGGCAAGGGGGTTGGACCAGCTGCCTCTGCCTAACCCCAGACTACACCTCTGTAGCCCCAGTGCCTCCGTAGGCCTTGCAAAAGGCCTGCAGCCTGGGGAGTTGCCAGGCTGGAGCTCCCCAGCTCCTCTTGCCTTTCCCCAGCACCACTCTACCTCAGGTGCCCTTCTCTCCCAGGCAGCCAGGTCCTTCTCTCCACAGCTAGAGAGAGACTGCCCCAGCTCACTTGTTCACAGCCCTTTTATAGGGCCAGCTGTCTCCTAATTGGGTGTGGCCCCAGCTGTGGCTGCTTTCCCAATCAGCCTACCCTATTGGCTCTGCGGGGCAGCCCTTTCCCAGGGCTGTTTTAACCCCTTCAGGGCCGGAGCAGGGTGATCACCCCGCCACATCCACCTTCAGTTCCCAAGCAGCCACGTCTTAGAGCACTGCATATTCCTCTCCAGTGTCCCCTTCTAGAAGGTGTATGGAATATCACTGACTGCCTCCAAAGGGAGTTGCATTCCGCCTTCCTGTGGTGGAGGGAGGATTTCTATAAGGTAGGAAAAGGGCAAGTATCTTCCCTCCTACTGAAAAAAAAAGGGAACCTATCTCTTTAAACTAGAGACCCTTCTATATTGGTAGATGAGCTATTTCTGGCAGGGTAGCTGCGGACACCCAACGTGCTCAAGGTTGCTGCAGGCACGGAGCTGCATTTCATTTGGCTTATATCTATCTTGCGTTCCTTTTAGTAGCCTTGAATTTGTAGAGAGAATTTGCGGTGCTGTCACTGTACTCACAAGAGTTTCATGTAACCTGTCCCAACCCTGATACTTGCAAAAGGGAAGAATCTACTGAAATGTTATACAAGCATTTTGAAACATAACTTTTTGGGATCCTAGTGTTGTAGCAGAATGACTAATGAATGTGCAGCCTTTTGCCCCTGAGTTCTTTTTATTAACTCTGTAATGACAGGTTTTTGTTGTGAACAGAGAATCAGTTGCAGGTCTCCAGGTGCTAAAGTGCATCTGACCACTTTACTCCAGACTGCTGCATTGGGTCTCTTTAAAGTGCTACAAGGAACATTCTTTCCTTCCTGCTTGCAAGCAACCTGATGCCTCTGGATTAAGGCAAGATCTTTTGCTAACATCTGCTAAGTAGGCTGGTGTTTAACTGCTGAAGTACTCCTTTCACAAGCTCTTCATAACTGGTGGTAGTGGGGAGAGGGAAGATGACAAATCTGTTTGTAATCCTTGTAAAGGGGAGGCTTTATAAATATGCCGTTTCTGCTCATGGAAGGCATGATTCCGGTTTCTGGTTTTCATTTAATTCAGGCAACAAAATATTGAAGAGAACATGACAATAGCTATGGAAGAGGCCCCAGAGAGCTTTGGCCAGGTGGTGATGCTCTATATTAACTGCAAAGTCAATGGACATCCAGTGAAAGCCTTTGTTGATTCAGGTGATTCTCCCCCCCAGTCTCCCCATTTTAAATCTCTTTACGCTCTTTCTGCTCTCCCTGCTCCCCCCTTCTCCAGGAAATAGTAAACCCCACAATAGGTCAATTTATAACATTCCCTTCCCACATTAAAGAATTGTTACGAGATTTAAAAGGATCTAATTAAAATCTGAATGTACTTTCTGTCATTATTCAACCTAATTAAAAATATTTGCGATGTGTGTTGTGGTTAAAAGATGACCAGGAATCAGAATTCCTGGGTTCTAATCTTGCCTTTGCCGCTGGCCAGCTGTGTAACCTTGGACAAGTCACTCTGCCTATGTGCCTCAGTTTCCCTAACTATAAAACTGAGATTTCCTTTCCTTTATAACACAACACTTTTCATCTATAGATCTCAGTGTAAGTATTCAGCTTTATTATAACTCCATAGCCCATAACAACCTTCAGGTGGCAGTGGGTGGCCTTTGTGTATACACACAGAGCCATGGTATAATCAAATGCCTTTATGCCATAATATAATTCCCTGGCTGCTACTGAGTCTTAGATTAAAATCTCTGTACTGGAGGAGATCAAAATTTGTAAACTACCCCTTGGTTGTTTTTAAATATTGCTAACTCCTCTTGTCTCTGGTGGTAGGTGCCCAAATGACCATTATGAGCCAAGCTTGTGCTGAAAGGTGTAACATCATGCGACTGGTGGACCGGCGCTGGGCAGGCATTGCGAAGGGTGTGGGCACACAGAAAATCATTGGCAGAGTGCACCTAGGTAAGTAGCGGTACAACAGGATAACGTTACCTGGAATGGCTGTGGCTCTGCTTGGCGCCAAAGAGTGTCTGCTTTGATACTGTTAACCAGGGGTCTCAAACTCAAATGACCACAAGGGCCACATGAGGACTAGTACATTGGCCCGAGGGCTGCATTACTGACACCTCCCCCCCTGCCGCCCTCAGCCCCGCCCCCACTCCACCCCTTCCATGAAGCCCCGCCCCTTCCCCAAAATCCCCACCCCAACTCCGCCCCCTCCCTGCCCCCAGGGGGTGCAGGATGGGTGTGGGGTGTGGCAGGGGCTCAGGGCAGGGAGTTGGGGTGTGGGGTGCAGGAGGGATGAGGGGTGCGGCAGGGGGTTGGGGTGCAGGAGGGGTGTGGCAGGGGGCTCGGCAGGGGGTTGGGGTGCAGGGTGCGGCAGGCGGCTCAGGGAAGGGGGTTGGGGTGCAGGAGAGGTGCGGGGTGCAGCAGGGGGTCGGTGCAGGGTATGGCAGGGGGTCGGGGTGCAGCAAGGGCTCAGGGCAGGGGGTTGGGGTGCAGCAGGGGGTTCGGTGCAGGGTGCGGCAGGCGGCTCAGGGAAGGGTTGGGGTGCAGGAGGGGTGCGGGATGCAGCAGGGGGTTCAAGGCAGGGGGTCAGGGTGCAGCAAGGGGCTCAGGGCAGTGGGTTGGGGTGCAGGAGGGGTGTGGCAGGGGGGTCTCGGGGTGCAGGGTACGGCAAGGGGCTCAGGGCAGGGGGTTTGACAGCAGGAGAGGTTCGGGGGGCGGGCTCTGGCCTGGCGCGCACCGGGGGCAGGGCAGGCTCCCTGCCTGCCTGCCCTGCCCCCGCGCCGCTCCGGGAAGCGGACGGAACGTGGGGGAGCAGGGGCACAGGGGTGTGTGTGTTGCTGTTGCTTCAGGCACTGCCCCCATTGGCCGGGAATGGGGAACTGTGGCCAATGGGAGCTGCTGGGGGGCGGAGCCTGAAGCAACATCAACACACACACCCCTGTGCCTCTCCTTCCCCAGGTTCCATCCGCTTCCCGGAGCGGCGCAGGGGGAGGGCAGGCAGGCAGGGAGCCTGCCCTGCCCCCGGTGCGCGTCAGGCCGGAGCTGCTCTAGGTAAACGCTGAGGGAGGGTGGGGGGCCGCGAGGAGCTCGCGGGCCACAGAAAATAACCTCGCGGGCCGCGTGTTTGAGACCCCTGCGGTAAACTTTGGGAACTGCTATAGAGTGGGTGAGCTTAATGTGATCTTGATAAATTCTTACACCAGAGACACACTAACCAGGATTCCATCATGTTTAATGTTTTCATACAATTATCCTAACACTTTAATTCCAGTAGGTCTAGAGCCCCCATACAAATACTGAGGAAACCTTGATTCCTGGTGCTAACGGGTTATAAATAGCTTTATTCTTTAGGATGGGGGTAATGGGCAGTGTGAATTGTTCAGGGCAGAATTCCAGTGCAGCTGAGTGTATCTCATTCCGCAGTGAGGAGAGCACTTCAAGATATCCGTGTTCTTGCATAGGTTTGTCTGAAGAAAATGCCATACAAGGAAATATTCTCTTTATTCCTTAAGATGTTGACTGTGAATTAAAGCACCAAAACCAAAATTCCACACACTGAGCAGCTGCATGCAGCTTCTTTAGCTCTAGCTTGAGGGGTTAGTTGATCAGTTCCTACTGCACTGCAGATCCAGTCAGCTTTTAAAATAAAGGGGGGGAAATAATTAGCCCCTGGGGGCTAGCAAACTCACAATACTCACCAGCGCTGGCTCAGAGTAGACTTTTCCACAGCCAAGTCTATGCACAGTGTGCTCCGATTCCATAACCTACCCACGGAGACTCTGTATGCTTTCTCTTGGATAGAGAGATACGTACAGTCGAGTCCTCATGCTGCCGTGTTTGAGCCCTTCTAGAGGCTGGAGGGCAGGTAACATGGTGTTTTCTGTGTGCTTCAGCTCAGGTTCAGATTGAAGGGGATTTTCTGCCGTGTTCTTTCTCTATCCTCGAAGAACAGCCCATGGATATGCTTCTAGGCCTGGATATGCTTAAGAGACATCAGGTAATGGAATCCATTGGTGCCTGTTTTGCAAACAATCCTTGGCTCTTTCGTAAGTCCTTAAATGTAAAATCGTTATCATCCTTATGAATTTTTTAGGGATAAAAAAAAAACTCTGACGAGAGATGTCGACATGGTTTTCCCATAGATTATGGGGGAAGCACTTATACCTTATAGGTTGTGAGTACTTCGTATCTTGTCCCAGCCTAAAGGTCTTTGCTCTGAACTCTTGGTGCCTGAAAATCCTCTGAGGTCTATACATGAGCCATTTAGAATAAAGACTCTGGGAAGTCCTCACTTGTAGCCGTAATCCCAGTAGGGCTGAAGAGCAGAAGGACCGTAATTATTCAAGAGCTGGCTAATAGGAGCAGCTGTAAGAAGCCACTTGGCACATTGAAGGCACAGGCTGCTACCCAGCATTTGTTTTTAGATCTACCAGTTGTTAGCACCTTCTTGACCCTTCATCCAGTGCATGTAACTGTTCACTGTGTTAACCCCTTGATGTTTGGAAGGGACATTTTTCTAGTGCATTGTTTAATGTGTCACTAATTTATGTATTCTGGTCCTGTTTTATGACTGACGGGCACCAAGACATCATTTGCATGTGTCCTCTTTTCCCAGTGTTCCATTGATCTCAAAAAGAATGTACTAGTGATTGGTACCACGGGATCTCAGACAACTTTCCTTCCAGAAGGGGAGCTCCCAGAGTGTGCAAGACTGGCATATGGGCCAGGGCGGGAGGACATGCGGCCGGAGGAGATTGCAGACCAAGAACTGGCAGAAGCTCTACAGAAATCTGTAGAGGAAGCAGGTACCACAAGGAGCCAAATCAGAGTAACAGTCTGCAGAGTGCTATCAGTAACATGTCAGCTCTGTGTCCTGTACTAGAAAGCTCCTCACTTTTCTCAGCTGTTCTAGTGCATCTTACTGAATGTAATGCCAGTGATGAGCAGGGGGACTTTACCCTCTCTTGCAGAGCCTCCTAATTGCTGCACTCTTTTCCTTGGGAGATCTCAATCAGATCTCTCTTCGTGGACAATACAGGCCGATGGGTTGCTGTGCCATTTTAACTTGGTCTTTCTTTGTGGTTGACTAGTAGCTCTCCCATTCCTCCCTGCCTCCATAGTCCATTCATCTTGTTGTTTTTAATGTACAGCAAGGGGACAATTTCAGTTAAGTGATATTTTAGCCATTTTAATGGGGGCGGGGTGAGAGGGGGGCTTTGCGGCAACAGCCATGAGCCATGCTCTAATCCCCACAGTCTATACAAATGCTAAAGGAAAATTGTAGTGAGCAGTTACAGAATTGTCAATTGATATTTATTTGCTCTGTAGCTACATAAATATATGAATTTTCTAAACTGTTTTTAGAAATACCTATACTGCTTCAGTTTCTCTTTGGTGAATAGTGATGGTATCTCAGAGCTGAAATATTACTTTACTCTGCAGCTCTGAAAATCTGATTTCCTATTTATTCAAATGAGGAGTTACATTTACTGTATCCTAACCTACATCTTCGGTGTTAAAGGTGACCTGCAAAGGGGAAAAATAATGAGCTTGTGCCCCTTCTTTTACTGCTTTACAACATAGGAGAAGCTGTAAAGGTGTGCAGATTCCAGTCCTGGGCTGGAAGGCCATGATGACTGGAGAACTAGTGAAATGGGGCTTGTCTGCACTGCAGATGCTCTATAGCATCAGAGCTGTGATGCTGCAGCTGTCACTGTAGCGTAGACACTTGCTGTGGTGATGGAGCGAGTGTTCCTATTGCTGCATCTAATTCACCCCCTTGGGAGGCAGTAGCTAGGTCAATGGAAGAATTCTTCTGTCAACCTAGTGGTGTCTGTACTGGGGCTTAAGTCAGCTTATAAGAATGGCCAGACTGGGTCAGACCAGTGGTCCATCTAGCCCAGTATCCTGTCTTCCGACAGTGGCCAATGCCAGATGCTTCAAAGGGAATGAACAGAACAGGGCAATTATCAAGTGATCCATCTCCTGTTATCTAGCCCCAGCATCTGGCAGTCAGGCTTAGGGACATCCAGAGCATGGGGTTGTGTCCTGACCATGTTAACCAATAGCCATTGCTGGACCTATGCTCCATGAACTTATCTTACTCTTTTTTGAACCCAGTTATAGTTTTGGTCTTCACAACATCCCCTGGCAACAAGATGACTGGGCACTGTGTGAAGAAGTACTTCCTTTTGTTTATTTTTAAACCTGCTGCCTAGTCATTTCATTGGGGGACCCCTCGTTCTTATGTTATGTGAAATCCCTTTTCCAAGCTGAACAGTCCCAGTCTTTTTAATCTCTTCTCAGATGGAAGCTGTTTCATACCCTTAATCATTTTTGTTGCCCTTCTCTGTACCTCTTTCCTTTTTTTAAGATGGGGCAACCAGGATGGCATGCAGTATTCAAGGTGTGGGCGTACCATGGATTTATATAGTGGCATTATGATACTTACTGCCTTATTATCTATCCCTTTCTTAATGGTTCCTAACAGTCTGTTAAGCTTTTTTGACTGCCACTGCATACTGAGCAGATGTTTTCAAACTATCCATAATGATTCCAAGATCTCTTTCTTGAGTGATAACAGCTAATTTAGACCCCATAAACTATGGTTCTTGGGGCAGGGAGGGGCAGGTAGTGAGTTTTTCACACCCCAGAGTGATGTAGCTAGGTCAACATAAGTTTTAGGTATAGATCTGGCCATGGTGATGGCCTAAAAGCAGAAGACTGAGCAGTTAGCCAGGCTGTTTGAAACGTTGTGGTTCTGTTTTTGTTAATGCATCTTTGACTTCAATGAGACATGGATTGAGTGAAAAAACTTTAAGGATTCAACGTTCTCGCTCCAGTCAATTAAGGTGTTAATAGCTCAAAATATGCATCTCTTAGACCTCCCAGTGATCAAAATCAGGAAAGGCCAAACTTTGCAATCCTGATACTTCAAAGGTGTTAAAGGACAAAAAGGAAAAAACCTTCCAGTCCTTTATCCATGATTGAGATTGAAAAATGAATTTGTGCTTTTTTAAAAAAAAAACTTTTGCAGGTCAACCTTAAAGTAATGGTTTTATTTGATTTTTAATTAGTTTCTTTCTTGAAGACACACTTTAATTTTTAGAGATTTGCTGTTTGAGTGGAGATGCAGTGGCAAGAATTCCTTTTATATTCCGTTAGTTTTCTTTTAGCTAAACCCTCCGCTTTTCCTCTAACTACACAGTCATGGTCTAAGGAGTAAATAATGACTTGTTTTCAAAACTAGGTCTTTTGTATTAAGGGGCAGCTCAGGGCTGTTGGCATGTGCCCTGTGGATCACTTCATCTTTTAAGGAAAATCTACTTTAAAATTTGTGCATACAAGAAATATCTTTAGAGTAAGGCCTGTATCATGAATTGTGAGGTTCAGTACATCAACACAGGAAATAGCTTACTACATCCTTGAATGTTTAAGTCAAATCTAAGTCTTTATGGTCTCGAAGACCTGATCTACACTTAAAAGTTAGGTTGGCATAGCTACTCAGTTCCGGGGTGTGAAAAACTCAGACACCTGAGCGCTGTAGTTTTACTGACCTACCTCCCTGCAGTGTAGGTACAGTTAGGTCAATAGAAGAATTCTTCTCTTGACTTAGCTGCCACTGTTCTGGGAGGTGGATTACCTACATCGATGGAAAAACTCCTTCTATCACTGTAGGAAGCATCTACGCTAAGGAGATATAGTGGTATAGCTGTAGCCCTGTAGCTGTGCCACAGTAGTCCCTGTAGTGCAGACATGCCCTTAGTTTACAGACAAGTAGAGAGAGGCATAAATCATAACCTGGATCCAGCCTTGCCATCACCAAACCCTGGCAAACTCTAGAGCCAGACTTGGTGTCTTAGGGTACGTCTATACTTACCCGCTGGTTCGGCGGCAAGCAATCGATCTTCTGGGATCGATTTATCGCGTCTTGTCTAGACGCGATAAATCGATCCCGGAAGTGCTCGCCGTCGACACCGGTAATCCTGCTCCGTGAGAGGAGTAGGCGGAGTCGACGGGGGAGCCTGCCTGCCGCGTGTGGTCCCGCGCTAAGTACCTTTAAGTTCGAACTAAGATATTTCGACTTCAGCTACGTTATTCACGTAGCTGAAGTTGCGTATCTTAGTTCGAACTGGGGGCTTAGTGTGGACCAGCCCTTAGGTTCATCTCATTACCTTCAACAGGAAATGTAAAATAATATTAGTAGGGCTGTCAAGCGATTAAAAAAAATTAATCACGATTAATTGTATTAAAAACATAAGCACGCTATTAATAATAGAATACCATTTATTTAAATATTTTTGGATGTTTTCTACATTTTCAAATATATTGATTTCAATTACAACACAGAATGCAAAGTGTACAGTGCTCACTTTATATTTATTTTTGTTACAAATATTTGCACTGTAAAAAACAAAATAGTATTTTTCAATTCACCCAATACAAGCACTATAGTGCAATCTCTTTATCATGAAAGTTGAATTTACAAATGGAGAATTATGTACAAAAAATAACTGCATTCAAAAATAAAACAATGTAAAACTTTAGAGCCTACAAGTCCACTCAGTCCTACTTCTTGTTCAGCCAATCACTCAGACAAACAAATTTGGTTACAATTTGCAGGAGATAATGCTGCCCGCTTCTTGTTTACAGTGTCACCTGGAAGGGAGAACAGGTGTTCTCATGGCACTGTTGTAGCCGGCATTGCAAAATATATATGTGTCAGATGCACTAAAGAGTCATATGTCCTTTCATGCTTCAACCACCATTCCAGAGGACATGCGTCCATGCTGATGATAGGTTCTGCTCAATAATGATCCAAAGCAGAGCGGACCAACGCATGTTCATTTTCATCATCTGAGTCAGATGCCATCAGCAGAAGGTTGATTTTCTTTTTTTGGTGGTTCAAGTTCTGTAGTTTTCACATTGGAGTATTGTTCTTTTAAGCATTCTCCAAACCTCTTCCCTCTCAGATTTTGGATGGTACTTCAGATTCTTAAACCTTGGGTCAAGTGCTGTAGCTATTTTTAGAAATCTCACATTGGTACCTTCTTTGCATTTTGTCATCTGCTGTGAAAGTGTTCTTAAAACGAACATGTGCTAGGTTTTCATCTGAGACTGCTATAACATGAAATATATGGCAGAATGCGGGTAAAGCAGAACAGGAGACATACAATTCTCCCCCAGGGATTTCAGTCACAAATTTAATTAATGCATTATTTTTTTAACGAGCGTCATCAGCATGGAAGCATGTTCTCTGGAATGGTGGCCGAAGCATGAAAGGGCATACGAATGTTTAACATATCTGGCTTGTAAATGCCTTGCAACGCGGGCTACAACAGTGCCGTGTGAACACCTGTTCTCACTTTCAGGTGATGTAAATAAGAAGCAGGCAGCAGTATCTCCCATAAATGTAAACGAGCTTGTTTGTCTGAGCGATTGGCTGAACAAGAAGTAGGACTGAGTGGACTTGTAGGCGCTAAAGTTTTACATTGTTTTGTTTTTGAGTGCAGTTATATAACCAAAAAAAATCTACATTTGTAAGTTACACTTTCATGATAAAGAGATTGCACTATAGTACTTGTATGAAGTGAATTGAAAAATACTATTCCTTTTATCATTTTTACAGTAAAAATATTTGTAATAAAAAAGTGAGTACTGTACACTTTGTATTCTGTTGCAATATAAATCAATATATTTGAAAATGTAGAAAAACATCCAAAAATATTTAATGCCAATTGCTATTCTATTGTTTAACAGTGCGATTAATTGCAATTAATTTTTTGTGTTAATCGCGTGAGTTAACTGTGATTAATCAACAGCCCTAAATATTAGTTTTTCTCCCATTAAAATGTTTGATAGGTAAAACCAAGGTTGGTTTTCCAAAGCCTCATCAGTCAGATTGTGACTTTGCAAAACCAAAGGTTCATTTTTCTCTGACCCTCAGAACTGAGGACAATCAACCTGAAAAGTTTGAGGTTTTAAAATTACACTGTTAGTCGAGTGCAAAAAAGTTGCAATAACTTATCATCGAAACCATTTTTGTGCTAATATAATTAAAAATGCTCAACTGTTCGTTCATTTGCCAACAGTCTCACCTGGGGGTTGAGACCAAACACGTAACGTTTCAGCTCTGAAGGAAGCTGAGTGATTTAACAGAGGGATTTAAAATAGAACAGATCATCTCTAGTTGTTCTGTAGCACTTGTGGAACACTTTGACATACGTGTATAAAATGAAGTAAGGTAGGTTTTGTTTTGAGTGATTTTACTGAGTCTTAGACATGTGACAAACCTCACGTTTGTGGGCAATTGTTAGCTGTATATTGAGTTGTCAGAATATTAACTCTTGTACCATCCTCCTCCTTTCCAAAATATTAGCTGCTTGCAGATGGCACCAAGAAAACCAAGAGAGAGAAAGAGAGAGAGGATATAGTTCAGCCCTAAAAGACTCCTCTTCCTGCAGGACCTCCTGTGCACTTTTATAGTGGTTTGAATTTTGACTCCTTTTTGGTTCCTGATACGCTAGATATCGCATTGTACATCATTAGATCAGTAAAGTTCCCATTTGAATATACCTGAATTAGTCCTGAGCCTTATTCGACCCTTTCAGACCCACCTCAGAGGGGCTCGGAGTTTGGAGTTAGATGCCAGTGTCATCCTGGTATTAGTCCTGCAGAGACAATATCAATGTATTCATTACCGTGAAGTACCAGATTCTCCACGTGAACTCCATTTCTGTTCAAGGATTTGTACTCTTCCAACAATGCGCAATGCTTTCTCCCCTGTTGGATTCCGATGGTGCCAACTCCCTGTAATTAATGAGATTTTTAGGATATTGACAGCAAAACTACAACAAAACCTAGCAATAGCAGTGGTTCTCAAACTTCTTTGATCGCGCCCCCCCCTTCTTTGTGTCTGTAGTCGCTTATGCAAATCTCCTACCCCCCAGAGTACATATACTCTGAAGGCAGAGCAGAAAGCAGCAGCGGCTGCTGGCTGGGTGCCCAGCTCTGAAGCCCGTGCTGCGCCAGCAGCAGTGCAGAAGTAAGGGTGGCAATGTGAAAAGTGATATTTGTCAATATCACTTGTCACAGGAGACTTAGTGCCCATTGCCACCCTTACTTCTGTGCTGCTGCTGCCGCCTCGGGGCTGACAGCTGGAGCTCCCCATCACCACCTGTTGAGGTTTTGGGGGGTGGGGAGGAGGAGCGCCCAAGCCTGGGTGGCAGTACTCCAGCTGTCAGCCCCGGGGCGGCGGGACTCCGGCCGTCCCCTTTATCCCATCCCCCACCTCCCGGTGTGCACGGCCCTTCTGCACGAGCCCAGCAGCCCGGGGCTGACAGCCAGAGCTCTTTTTAAAAAAAAAACAAAAACGCACATCTCATGCCTCCCTTGACACATTCCCGTGCCTCCTTTGGGAGACCCATTCCATAATTTGAGCACCACTGGTATAGAGAAGTAATCTACCCCTTTATATAGCTGTACTTGCATCTAGAATGCCTATGTATACAGGCAGTCCCATCACATCTGTTGCCCTTACTCTTTCCAGCACAGGAAAACCCTATCAAATATGGTGCGTTTTATCTGGAGACAAGTACTTTCCCATTAATTGTATTGATTTCCTTGACAGTGTTAAAAAACAAATCCTTCTGCCGATTCTGCCATGTCTTTGGTCCTTGATAGACCATGTTCAGGTGTCTGGCAGGACACCAGCTATTTCTGTTGTCTAAATGGATACAACTCCCTGATGTATCTGACTGATTCGACCCTTATTACAGATTCCCTGTCAACAAAATCACCTTCCACTGCACCAGGGGACGACCCTGTCCCACTTCCCCTTCCAAAGAATCGGGCTGTGCAGATGGGGGTCTGAGTATAGTGTTAATTGGAGACACACAAATCCCAGTCTTGTTTTTCACTAACATTCTGTTGCACAGGCCTCACTGCTCACCCTGCAAAAGACTGTGACAATGTGGAAGGCTGGAGGATTTACAGAAATGTTTTTTGTTAAAATTACAACTTGACAAAATTGTTGCTATAGTTACATTAAGACCAGCTGTGCAACCAGTAGAACAGGAGTGGCCCAATGTATCCTCTTGAGACTCCACATCCCAGCTTGATCTAAATGGAAAATAATGGAAACAGGTATTCGAGGAGACCAAACCAGACTTCTTACAAGACAGGCATAAACTTTCAGGCAAATCCCAGGTGCACATGTGAGCATGTTTAGTCAGCAGAACTCAATCCAATTATCTATTTAAAAGGAGGACGACTTTTTGAAGATTTAAATGAAGGAAAGCAATTCAGTGTGTCTTAATTACCTCAGTTGTCCTGCTGGTCCTGTTAAAGGCCACTGAGTTTTGGAACCTGTGCACAGGGAGAGACAGATGACGACAAACCAGGCAGCGCAGCTAGAAGTTTTGGATAGCTGGTTGGAAATAGGAAACTTGGACAGAGAGATCCTAGTGATCTAGTGTAGGGACACTCACTGTCACATTGAAGGTCGTGCTGGAAATTTGACAAGAGCCTGAGAGTTGATACGTTTACCCAGAATCTTAGCAAAAATAAATGAATGCAACTTTAACTTGTTGGTAATACATCTTTCTTGATAAATAGAAATTGTTATCTGAGGTTACTAATAACCAAATCCACAGCTGATCAAACACATCCTCCCCTCTGCATGAAGATGGCTGCTGTCAGTCATGTTTCACCCTTGGCTACATCTGTTCAGTCACTGTGGTGTTCTGAAAAAGTATTGCTGGCTGAGACTGAGCACTTTTCTGGTGCCTTTTACCCAAGGATCTTAAATCTTATCACCTTCAGGCCACACTCCCATTGTGAGGCTGGTATTATCCCCATATGTAAAATGGGGATACAGGTACATAATGGGTAAGTGATGTACCCAGGGGCACAGAGGAAGTTGCTGGCAGCAGAATCCAGGAACTGTTGCGCTGTCCCCAGCTCCAGCTTCTCTGAAATGTGCCTGCTGTGTATTTTCAGCAGTGCACAGCGAGCTAGCATGCCGTTAAACATGCCTTGTGCTGTGTATTTGTATCGAATTCATAGCTTCTCCTGCCCGCCGTACTGATCAAATGATAGTACAGTAAAATCCTGAACTTGATTGAAGAACACTTCCTTTCTGACTCAACATGGCAAAGTGCCCAAACACTCTTATATCGGAATGGCCAGCCGAACTTCTGGAAGGCAGTGACCACAAGGAGCTCCCCGTTCAGAACTGTATATTGGAAGAAGCTGGGGGAGGGGAGAGAGAGAGCGGTCACAAGACTATAACCATGCATGTTGTGTGCTTTGAATTGCTAACACAAGTTTGGTGTGTTGTGTTTCCTAATCCAAACAGAACATCAGAAGCCTTGATGCATGTAGTGTGTGTGTACTGCAGCTGGAGTGGGCCACAGACCAGGTATTTATAGCTACCCATTTATGAGCTTTCACTACAACTTTCACACTGCCAGCAGCAGGGCTAACCTTGCTTTAAACAGTATTATGGAGAAACCTATGGGATGTGAAATTGACAGCTCGTTCCTTTCAGAGGATGAAAACATTCCACCTCCTTTATCTAAATGTAACAAACCTATAGTGTGTTTTTTTCCTCATTTAAACATTTGTTTAAACCATTTGTTCATGGAAAGGAGGGGCTAATAGTTGTATGAGCTTTCCTGCACTACTTTCCTAATGCACCTTATTTCTTACCCACAGCACCTATGGTGCATAAACCTGAAACTCTTGAGCAGAGATGGCTAGTCACATTGAACTGCGTGGTTACTTTGCAATGTATACAAACAAGAACTAGAAGGACACCATCACACTGATATTTACTTGTGTCCTCAGCTCAGATTCAAACACAGGTCATATCTGTATTCATTTTGGATTTTTAAAGCAAGAAATTAATTGGTGTTGACAGCAAGTCAGGTTACCAATATACAACCATTGGCCACTGGTTGGTTGGGCTTTCTCTGACAACAGATATAAAGAAATAAATAATATAAAGAAACCTGGTTAACTGTATGGCTATGTTAAGCTTCCTAACTGAAAGGCTACAACTTCAGCTTGTAATGGCTGCGTGTGCGGAGTTTAACAAACAAGCCGTGACCATGTTATAGCAATTGATTATTTTATTTTTTTAAAGGTGCTAGCAGTACTGACGCCCCCTGGGTTACGCAAACCCAACTTACGCAAATCCACACTTACGGAAAAAGTTCCGTAAGCTAGAAATAGGTTTGGGGGGCGGGGGGAGGGGTTTGCATAATGCTCGGGTATACATTTCCGACTTGCGCAAAATTTGAGTTACGCAAGGCGTTCCGAAACGGAACGCTTGCGTAAGTCGGGGAGCGTCTGTACCTAAACACTTGCAGTAAGTTTATTATGCAAAGCTGTCTGATTATTTTGAAGTGTCTTGGGCACAACTAAATCATATGCATACTACTTTATTACACCTTGAAAACGTACACTCCCTTGGGAGAATGTTGTTATTCAGCATGATGCATTTGAATTGCACGATTAAATGCTAAATCTCGTTTGTATTACTATGTGGCCTTTCTGTACTGATGCAAGTGTTTCTCAGGGGCCCTTTTGGGTTCTGTAATTAAAAAGCTTTACAGGTTGCTTATTTTATCACTATGAAAATAGGTGTTTTGAACTCATTAACTTTGCTCAGAGGTGAACCTGTCTCTTCCCATTATGGCAGACATCAGTAGCATGGAACAGAAAATAAATGTTAAGTGAATGAAGACGGAAGCTGTCAAGTACTTTAGATCCACAATTTTTCGACTCTAAAATTGTTATAATCTGATGGTAAATGTTTTCTGAACTCTAAATATCTTGCTTTTTATCCACCACTCTGAGAAATTAAAACAAATAATAAACAGTGGCTTTCTATTACTCTGTGGCATTTCTCTTTGCTGTTGTTCTCACATCTTTGCTGATATCCAGACAAAGAAAGGATCCTCTTGTTTCTTATGAAGCACAACAAGGCTAGGGGAAGGGAGCAGGTATTACCAAATGGAAAAGGATAAACTTCTATGGAAGTTGCTTTTAAACTTCAACAAATAGCTATACAAGCTAACACCACACATGCGCGCACACACACTGAACATTTATCCTGTTAGAGGGGCTGTATGTAATATTTGGTGGGAGGGATGGAAGAGGAGTTGGGATCTTAACTTTTTAAATTTAGCATGTTTTTGCTCTGAAAAGTGACTCTGTATGTGGAATCATAGGATTTTCTGTTTGTTTGTTTTTTCTCAACGACTTCAGATTATACTCGGTGGCTTTACTAGTTAAAATGTCTCTTCTAATTGTGAGTGTAGCAAACACCCTGAGATCTGAAAGTCAACCTGGTTTCATCCAGTCTCTCTCATACTCACCCGTAATAATGTATCTGCCCTTGTAATTTAATTACCAAATTTGCATTTATTCAAACAGCTCTGGAAGGGCTGTTACATCTGATCTAGTCACAGTACATTCATGAGAAAGTGACACTTCAGGTGTAGTTACCAAACTGAAATGGCATACCAAACTGATATATTGTATTCTGAAATGTATTCTGAAATTGTTATATTACGTAAAAATGTAATAGCTCTTATAATCCTAACTACTTCTTTCTCTTTCTATCCATGTATAGAGAATAGTGATAAAGAAACTACCTCACTGGAAATGCCATCTTTACCATCTTCTGATGGATTTAAGAGTCCAGTCCATTCTTCAGGACTAAGTTCCAAGGTCTGTAATCCCACAAATCAATTACTTGATCACTCCGTCTCCGCCCCTGCTTCAATTTGCTCTCACAAATCTAGTCTAGCAGAGATAGATCCTACAGCTGTGAAGTCTTTGGAGTCACCAGCTGAATGTCAGCTAGCTCCAGACCCTCTTCTGTTACAGAATCTTTCTGATCATGCTGCTCGTTCAGCACACAATGACCATGCTATCCAGACTGGAGCCGTAGCCTGTCATAGTCCAACTATACCTTCACAGAACACACTTGAAAAAACAGTCGCCGCTGACCGTCTAATGAAATATAATATTAAAGAACAAGCCCATGGTCTGGAATCTCCTATGGAAGTGACAAGAGAAGGCAGTTTGGCTGACACCACCAGCAAGCATGGGCAGCAGGCAGTTCTAGATGTACCATTGCCTTCAGAACAGCTGGAACTGAACCAAATGAATGAGTTTCCTTTGGATCTTCAGACATACAAAGAACCAGTGAGTGAACAATGTCTGGATAAACAGAATGAACCAACTGAGCCAGAACATTCTTGTAATGTCAGTGCCCTTGAGTTACCTGCTGTGGGGGAGCAAGGCCTTACGAACATCCAGCCAGAATCACCCATTGACTCTCTTACTGAGAGAAGAAAAAGTGGGCTGGAGAATATAGAGCTTTCGTGTGGGAAAGAAAATATCCCAATGTCAGCATCCTGTGGCTGTACACATACAGAAATCTTCATGGAAACAGATGTAGCTGAGCAGTCTGTCATCACAGTGCATAGCTTGTCAAGCAAACAGAACGCTCAAGCGAAGAATATTGGTGGATCTGTTCTGAACTTAGATTGTTCTTTGATGCAGATGGAGTCATCAAAGCATGACCCCTCTGTGTCTGTATTTTCGAGTAACCCGGTTTCCACTAGTGATTTACCGCAGCCTGAAACCAACGTTGAAATGACTGCAATATGTACTGAGTTACCTAATTTATCAGCTGAAAATAGCTCTTCCTCCTCTGACATTCGTCAGCTGAACGGTGATACAGCAGCATCCACTGAAGAGCCAAGTTTATCTTTAACAGCAGCGTTGAAGGAGCTTCATGAACTTTTGGTTATAAATAGTAAAGGAGATTCTGTCATTTTTATGTCTGAAGAAGACACAGGTCAGCCAGAAACTGTTCTTGAAGAGCAAATGGAATGCAAGGAGCTTTCTGATGATGAACATGAAAGTGTGGGTCCAGAGAGTGGGGATCTAAATAGTTCTTCTCATATGGTGATGCCTGAACATGTGAACCCTGAGGGGCTAGCAGGGGCACCATCTTATGCTATGGGAATAGAAAATGGTAGCATCAAGGTTTTAACTAGCAGCCAGTCAACTGTTGAAAAAGATGCTCTAGAGATACAGAAGTCATCAAGTAAGAGTAATTCTGTCATTCTGAGCTCCGTTGCAACATTTGATCAACTACAGAGTACTGAGCAGGCAGAAATTTTACCTGAATGTTTAGTAAATGACCAAGTTCCAGCCAGTCAGACTTTAGAGCTGAATAGATCACGTTCACCTGAGCTCACGATGGAGGAGGATGTTCCTCAGGATACTCAGAGCCTGTTAACAGAAGTGTCTGAAATAAGTGACAGTTCCTCAAATCCTGAAGATCCAAGGCCACCATGTGGACTTGTTGAGCCATTGCTCTGCCCACCAATCAGCAATCTGGAACTGCGCTCCAGAGCTGCTCCGCTGCCTGTTTTCCCTGCAGCAGACATTAATCAGATTCTGTGCGCTGGCTTTACCATGCGGGAAGCTCTTGAAGCTTTGGAGCAAGCTGGTGGAAATGCAAACCTTGCTCTTCTCTTTTTATTAGCCAAGAATATTGTAGTTCCTACGTGACCATGGAAAAGATGGCCTGGCTGCTCCATCCTCCTTTTAAGGAACGTATCTAAATTATATAGAATAACCTGCAAGCTGAATGTTGTCAGATTTTTAAAAAAAAATTATTTTCAGCCAAAGTAATTTATGATCTCTTCTGTGTGTGTCACGCGTTAAATTTGGGCCTTTTAAAAGAAAAGTCTTGGCATTGTGTAAACACATTAGCTTTGAATTTTCCTTGAGATGGTGCATACTGGAATAAAATTGTTTTTATTTAATAGTATGATTTTAGAATGAGCTCCGATATTATGAATTAAAAAGCAGAAGCCATTGAGAAAACCACCACCCTGTTCAGCAAAAAGCAGATTGTGAAATGAACTGAATGTGCATGTACGTGCATCCCCAAGGCAGTGCAGAGCATGTGCTGTTATAGGAGACGCGCACACAAGCTAGGAATTCAGTATGGTACAAACTGAGTTAAATTAAGCTGTTTGGAATTGTACCAGTCATCACTCTACTGTGCTTTATAATCTGATGCTGATGAAGAATTGTAGCGGCTACTAGAGGTATGTCAGTGCCCACAGGGCTCCGGATCCAAAAAAGTTTTGCAGGGATGTTCAAAGCTTGCACCTTTTTGTGCGTTGAAAGCTGATGCCTAGGTTGCCAAAATGTCGTATGCTATTGGGCCAGCGTGTTAAAGTTTACATAGTGGGGCAGGGGGAGGAGGGAGATAAAATTTGGTGCTACCAAAAATAAGAGACAAGGCAAATGATCTGAAGATATCCTGGTGTTAATCTTTTATTTCATTTCCCCAGTGAAGGGTATTTTACCCCTTTATAGATTTGCCCATATCTTCCTCCACAGAGAAGGGAGGGGTGGGGGGGAAGCCTTCTTAAGCAGATACCTTTTAATTTGTTTTGTTAAACAATTTCATTAATTGCATCTGTTGCTATGGCTCTTTTCTCCTTCTGCCCCAGTCCCCTACAAAGGCATATCTTGTAACTGTTCAGAGAACGAATTCTCTACGTGCTGAGTAGGGACATATAATTAAAGGGCTGAAGACATTTGCTTTGCACTCGTTTATCTCAATGCTTGGGGGTGATCAACCCCTCAGCCCTTTTTAAAATGAACACTCCAAGGCTATGATCTTCACTGTAGAAATCTTCACTGCAAAAACTCTTCGTGGATCGCAGTGTAGTACCATGTGATAGATGAAGACTCTCCACATAAAGCACCTTGAAACTAGGGCACTGATCTGGCTTCTGTATTACAACCATTGAAGCCTTTCAGGAGGTTCCCATCAAGAACTGTCTTTTTAGGACCCACAGAGACTGTGCTCAGGAAAGCCTGGTTCCAGGGAATCAGGTGCTTTCCTGGGGATGAACTACTCTTCTCAATTTATGCTAATAAAACGTTAGAGCATCAGCCAGTTTGCTTTGATAGTTTTATTTTTTTTCTGTCATATACTATCGTTTTTAAATTTTTATGTTTTTGAACTCTGCCCGTGCTTTACAGAAAATAAACGCAAATCAGTACTGCTAGAATTTCCTGTGTCCCTTTCTCTAAATGGCTGGAAACAGAGGCCTGACCCCAAAATTGTAAAATAGCTGCAAATACTACTTAAGATCCATCTAAACCTGGTGAGTTTAAGGTCTTTATTATATGAAACTTTACTTTGAGTGAGCAATGCAGTTGGATTAAATTAGAGAATAAACAGAACTGAATAATTTTGTCTCTTAAGGAACAAGATCCAATAAACAGAATTATAAAATTGAAAAAAAGTTTGATTCTAAAACAATTTACTTGAATCTTCTTAATCCAGTAGACTGCATAGCGTTGTTTTTCCTTAGAGAGAGTGCTACCTAAGAACTGTCTTCTATTTTAATGTGTAGCACGTGTCCTTTTGCTGTGCAGTATGCTACCTCTGTGCAAAGTGATGTGGAATCACTGTTGGATGACAGTGATAGGACAGACTACATATATTTGTCTTCAGAGGAGAGGATTTTGCCTCTTCCCTCTTTCCCCTTCTTCCCCCTCCCCCCACCCCCTCCACACAAAAAAAGGATGGAGGGGGGGGGGAGGGATAGTTCAGTGGTTTGAGCATTGGCCTGCTAAACCCAGGGTTGTGAGTTCAATCCTTGAGGGGGCCATCTAGGGATCTGGGTCAAAAATCTGTCTGGGGATTGGTCTTGCTTTGAGCAGGGGGTTGGACTAGATACCTCCTGAGGTCCCTTCCAACCCTGATATTCTATTCTAAGAGTTCAGGCTTGATTTTTTTTACAATGCAGATGACTTTCCTCCCCAAACTCTTAAAGAGGGGATTAGAATCCACCCTGTGTAAACCAGTTAGCACAAATTAAGTATTTTGTCTGAGGATTAAAACATCATTTCTAATTAACATTGCATGCATCAGACAGAAGACAGAACTGCAATGTAACTATACAGTCAACTTTATGATCAAATCCGAGTTCATCTGAAGCTAACAAGGAGGGGTAGGAGTATACTGAGAACTAGCTGGCTCCGTGAGCTGGAGCGGAAGGCAAAATGAAAGAGGAGCAATGGCAAGAGTGGAGAGAATTTTCTATTTGGTCTGGTAATCCTTTGACTGTCTCTTAATTCTTGCCAAGAAGTGGACCCATCTCAGGCTGGTATTTTCCAAAAGTCTGTGTTCAGCGAAGTTCATTGGCCTTTGTCCATTGCCAAATTGGAATTGAGCACTTGTTGATAGCTTCAGTAGAGGCACCAAAGATTGAATGGGCCGTGTAAACTACTCCCTGCACCGAAAGGGAGTCTTTCCAGATTCGTTGCATTTATTTAGCGCCTTAAATCAAAGGCTCTTGAAACTCTGCAAACAACTGAGTTAAATCTTGTGACACCCTGTTCAGGGAGGGAAATGTTTTCCCTATTTTACATATCAGGAAACTGGCCCAGAGAAGCTGCGTCTTACTCAAGATACCAGGATGTCTTTGGTAGCCCTTGGCAAATCACTTAACCTCTCTGCCTTAGTCCACATGTAAAGTGGGGATGATATTTCTCTCGTTTAGCAGGGATGTTGGAAGGATTTGTAAAGCTCTTTGGGTCTGAGACGATGTAACTGAAGAGTATTATTTCTAGACTAAGGTGTACTGATGCTGCTAGGCATTTTACAGAACTGGGGGCTTGAGGGGACTTCCAGTGGGCTTAGGATCCTTTTCCTACATCTACCTGTCACCTCCCAGCACCCAACCCCATCATCCCTGTTGAGAGAGGGAGAAAGAGGGACCTTGGGGTGGGGTATGCATGTCTTTTCGCCTGGCTCCCTTTCAGATTTGGAGCCCTATTGTTTTCTTCCCTTGCACCTGCCCATCCCTGGGATGTTCTCTTAACCTCCCCTCCACCTTGCTGGCTCTAGAACCTAAATACCATTCTCCTTAGAGGGCTGGATAAAGGTCATAACTTCAGTTTGGCTTAAGGGAGCTAATGTGGCAGCCCCAGGACTGACCCCCAATGCAGCATCTGTGCTGAGTTCAGACATTGTTCCTAAGAAACAATCTGGATTAGAGACTCTTTGTGCCCTTTGACCAGCATCAACCCTTCTCTCCCTATTCAGAGCAGTTACCCCAAACGGGAATATTTCTCTTATCTGTTTCCCCACACCCCAAACTTTGCCAATGCCTCTCAGTTCTGACCCACAGAACCCGGGCTGCTCCAGCCTGGGGAAAACCTCTCCAGGAGCATCTGGGCTCTACCACCTTAAACAGACATTGGGGTGGTGTTAGGCCTTGGTACTACACAGCGCTTTGCTCATGGGCCCTGCTCAGTTCATCAACAACTGGGTAAAGTACCCAAATGATAAATGTCCTGTGCTATAAATAGGACTGTTCCTACTCTTCCATCCTCCTACTCAACTCCAAAGCAAACCAGTCAACACAGTGACCCATCCGTCCCCTTCCTAGTGCCTCCCTGTGACATGTATAAGTGGCAAGGGGGGGAAATTTAATGTGGAACCACAGGAACAATCAGAAGCTTCTTAATAAAAATCCCAGTATGTAGGAAATCCTCTGTCGGTAGCCATTGTTCCCATTGAAGGAATTCTCCCATTCCCGTATTTAAAGTGTTCTGTGAAATGGGGCCAGGGCTTACCAAACTATTGGCATCTGAATTTTTTTAGGCACGATGGATGTCTGCAGAAGAGGATGGTGCCGGGGATACGCTGGGTGGGGGAAAGGAGGGACCTCTGCCGTGCTGAGTAAAGTAGAGCGTGGAAACCTCTCAAGAAATGGATGGTGGTGATGTGGAATGTATCGTTTTACAGAGGAGGGCAAAAGACCTCCTTTGGTCCATTCCCCCTAGATTGGTCTGGGGTTTACTAGGGTTATAAAGTCTGCTAGCCAACGAGCTTGGCTTGTGGAAAAGACTGTGGATCCATAATGTTAGGACTTGGAGGTCTGGCTGTTTCAAATGCTGCAGAGGGATCATCTTTACAGGTGAAAGGATACTGCCCTGATGGCCCATTCAATACTTGGCCTTATCTGTCCAGCTGACAACAAGGGAGGCAATTGTGATGGTGACTTTTGTGATGCAAGTACCAGCTACTGGGTAGGTTTGAAGTAGATTGGCCAGTGATCGGGGAAGGGGGGAGTCCTGCAATGCTGCTGCCTATGCTCAACTGTCTGTGGATAGCGGAACTTTGCTCTTCAGGGCTGTCAACCAGGCACAGCTTGAAAATGTTCCCATCTCTCCATCTCTATCCATGTCAAGCTGTTTGGTTACTATTTGACTGATGCTTTTTAGCTTAAGGGTTTTGCAAACTCACTTAAGGAACTTGAGGGAATCCGTACTCAGGAATCCTAAAGCTGGTTGCACTTGTCACTTACTCTTCTGGGCTGAACATCTGTGTTTTTTCTTGCAGCTGGGTGTTGAGCAGGGAGGATTCCTTAATCCTGTAATGGGATGTAGTTCTGCCCTCCGTAATACACGCAAGTCTTTTTTTATTTGACTTGATTTTTTTTAATATTGGGGGACTGTTTCTCCAGGAAAAAATTGATGTGCAAAAACCAATTTGATATTTAAAAAAATAAACAAAAGTTTTATCACAATGTTGTCTGGTCAATTTGTTTACACCATTAATATACAAAGATCATTTCCTCTGCTTTGCGATATATTAACCACTACTACTGGCCTCTCAGCTTCAAATTCTTATCCTTATTTCTTTCCTAAGTGAAGGTGATTTCCTTGTAATATTTCCATTTTGACAAGTAACGAGCTAAACAGAAATTTACACTGTTGTAAAAATCCTCGCTTATGATGGGTTCAAAATAGTCATGTGAGAGCTTGATAAATTTCTGTTTGACATCCTCGGAGCACTACTTTCGTATGGAATCTTAACTAAGTAAATCACATGTGCAAGATGTTGCATTCTGATTGGCTGCAGCATGTATTCACAGAAACAAGTCAGGCCACCTATACAAATGATCTCTGAGCCAATCAGAACACAGACATACGTTTTGTCTAGATCTTTAATTTAATCCTTTTTCCAAAAAAAAAAAAACCTGTTAAATTCATGACCAGAAATGAAAGCTCACGTTAAAGAGTCTCTCTTCTCCTGCTCCCCAAGCCCATTTAACAGAAAGGGTATACGCATTTTTTTACAGTGATGAGGTCACAACTAGGCACATTTGGGCTGTGAAATCATCACAAAGGCCAAACTGGACAATTAGAACGTAGCTTTGGCTAATGGGCTAGAGTCTATTAGTTTTGAAAGGAAACACTTTTTTCCCCTTCTGAAATTTGTGACAATAATGAAGCCATTTCTGATGGAGAAACTGCCCCAGAGTGCAGTGACTGGTTTCCATGTCTTGACCAAAATCAGGGTGTACTTACCCTTGAGGTATCTGGTGAGCAAACTTCTTAATTCACTAAGTCTTGTTCACCTCAGAAGGTGTCATTGTTACTGTAAGCTAAGCTTTTCTACGCTGAAAACCAAAGCTGTTTAAGAGCACTCAGTAACAGAATGACAAAGGAGTCCATTTGAAATGTCTGAACATTGGTTTCCTCTTCACTTGCCTGCCAGGACCAGGGTTCAGGGTTCTACGCTTGAGGTGCTGAGGTGTTAAACTCCTGAAATGGTGCAGGGGGCTGCTTGGGTGTTAGTGATGGCATTACTGAGGAAAAACTGAACCTTGACTGTGGCCTCTGCAAGCTAGATATGGAAGAATCTTAGAGATGGAAAAAGCTTAATAGGCCAGCAGTGAAGGAAAGTCCCTACAGAGCACTGTCTTGTTTTGTCCAGGGTTCTCAAACTGGGGGGTTGGGACCTCTTGGCGTCATGAGGTTATTACATGGGGGGTCGTGAGCTCCACCCCAAACTCTGCTTTGCCTCAAGCATTTATAATGGTGTTAAATACATTTAAACCGTGTTTTTAATTTATAAGGGGGGTCACACTCAGAGGCTTGCTATATTAAAGGTCACAGGTTCAAAAGTCTGACCTCCTGTATAACACAGGCCACAGAACTGCCCCAGGATAATTCCTAGAGCAGATGTTTTAGAAAAGCATCCAATCTTGAGTTAAAAATTGTCAGTGATGTCTTGGTAAATTGCTCCAGTGCTTAATTACTCGCACCATTAAAAACCTTATTTCCAGTCTGAATTTGTCTAGCTTCAGCTTCCGGTCCTTGGATCGCGTTAACCTTTCTCTACTAGAGTTCATTATTAAATATTTGTTCCCTGTGTGGGTACTTAGGTTGTAATCAAGTCGTCCCTTAACCTTCTCTTTGTTAAGCTAATTAGTTTGAGCTCCTTGAGTCTATCACTATATGGCAGGTTTTTTAAACCTTTAATCATTTTCATGGCTCTTCTCTGAACAGTCTCCAATTTGTCAACATCTTTCTTGAACTGTGGGTACTGGACTCAGTATTCCAGCAGTGGTCGCACCAGTGCCAAATATAGGAGTAAAATAAGCTCTCTACCCCTACTCAAGATTCCACTGTTTATGTATCCCAGGATCACATTAGCTCTTTTGGCCACAGCATTACACTGGGAGATCGTGTTCAGCTGATTATCCCCCACAACTCCCCAAATCTTTTTCAGAGTCACTGCTTCCCAGGATAGAGTCCCCCGGCCTGCAAGTAGGGCCGACATTCTTTGTTCCTAGGTGTATACATTGAAATTTAGCCATATTGAAATGCACATTATTTTCTTGTGCCCAGTTTACCAAGCGATCCAGATAACTCTGAATCAGTGACCTGTCTTCATTATTTACCACTTCCCCAATTTTTGTCATCTGCAGGCTTTATTAATGATGATTTTTTTTTCTTCCGGGTCATTGTTAAAAATGTTAAATAGCGAAGGGACAAGAACCAATCCCTTCAGGACCCTACTGGAAACACACTTTCTCAATGACTATTCCTGGTTTACAATTACATTTTTTCTTTGTCTGGAAGTTTTTGTTTCTCCAGACGTCTGAGCCTTGTCTATACACAAGTTATTCTGCTTTAATTATACCTGTACTGGAAAGGGAATAAGCTATACCCGTATAAGCACATTTAGTCCAGTAATACTGCATCCTTACTTAGTTATATTGGTAAAACCGATCACTAAAAATCACACCCCCAACCAACAAAGTGATACCACTATGGAAACTCTGTAGACCAGACTTCAGCCACAAGTGGATAAGTCTTGCATCTCGCACCTGTCTGCCCCTTAGTAGTTTGAGCAATGAGAACGGGAAGGAAGATGATTAAATGACACGCAGCACCTTGGAGCTGTCACTGAGCTTAATCACACAGGTTCACTTCTTACCTGCCTCATGCTCTTCATTAGTATTCTATACCTTACCTACATGTGATGTAAAGTTATTCATGATTCCAACAATCTGCTGATTCAAACACTACATGGCCAAGGGTCTGAGAGGGCAGCCATAAGGTCTAGTGGCTAAATCTAGGGTGACCAGATGTCCTGATTTTATAGGGACAGTCCCAATATTTGGGGCTTTTTCTTACATAGGCTCCTATTACCCCCCACCCCCTGTACCAATTTTTCACACTTGCTATCGGGTCACCCTAGCTAAACCAGGAATGTGGGATTCGGGAAATCGTGTGTTCTAATCCTGGCTTTGACTCACTCTGTGGCCTTGGGCAAATCATTTAGCACCTTTGCCTGTATCTCCCCATTTGTAAATTGGGGCCGAGACATCCCTCATGCATGTAGAGTCTCCCATGAACAAAGCGTGCTAAGTGGTGCCATGACTGCTAATTAAATTCATGAGCTACAGCAGCTGAGGAAGTGTTGCCTTTCTCGGGGTTTAAACAATGCAGAGCCTGCCAAAATGGTGACTAGTTTTAAGTCACCTTCTGTCTAATTAAAATTGCCAAAATTTTTGACAGCTGAAGTTTGTGCCTGGCTTGAAGGCTTTGACTGGTTTCTCTGCAGCGTGGGGAGGTTCTCAGGAATGCAGGTAGTTAGACACTGGACTTGCAGTCAGTGTTCATCCCGATATTCACTCCCTTTTGCCACTGTCAGTAATACCCCTCTGCTCCTGGTATCAGTATCCCTACACTATTGCAGATGGGTCATGGCGGATTCTCCAGCACTAACCATTGTTAAATAAAACGATATTTTTCAAGATCTGCTCTAGGAATTATTTTGGGGAAGTTCTGTGGCTTGTTATACAGGAAGTCAGACCAGATGATCACAAACGGTTCCTTCTGGCTTTGTAATCTATGAATCTATGTCCCAACCCTTTTTATCAAAGCAATTTAACTCTTCACTTTGTTCTCCATAAGTTGTTCCAGCTCCTGAGCTGCCTTTGTTGCTTGTCTGAATTCCTTCCAGTTTGTTGACACCTTTCTTCTTACTGAGGGGCCTATGTCTGTGACACTGTTCCATAGATCGAGGAGTCCTTGTGGCACCTTAGAGACTAACAAATTTATTTGAGCATAAGCTTTCGTGGGCTAAAGCCCACTTCATCAGATGCATGGAGTGGAAAATACAGTAGGAAGATAAATATATAGAAATAAATATATATATACAGAGAACATGAAAAAATGGATGTTGCCATACCAACTCTAATGAGACTAATTGATTAAGATGGGCTATTATCAGCAGGAGAAAAAAATCTGTAGTGATAATCAGGATCGCCCATTTCAAACAGTTGACAAGAAGGTGTGAGTAACAGTAGGGGGGAAATTAACATGGGGAAATAGTGCCACAAGGACTCCTCATTCTTTTTGCTGATACAGACTAACACGGCCACCCCTCTGAAACCTGGTCCATAGACGATTGCATGAAGCCAGTACAGAGAGTGGCTGTCGCCTACTCTATACGAACATGTTTTGCATGTTGCAGAAGAAGGCGCCTGTAAGGTCTTGTCTACTCTGGCAAGTTTCTGCGCAGTGAAGCAGCTTTCTGCGCTACAACTCCCGAGGTGTAAACACTGCTAAGCCACTTAGTGCGCAGACACTGCACAGTTGCAGCGCTGTAAAAAAAACCCACCCTGACGAGAGGCGTAGAGCTTTCTGCGCCGGGCGTACAGTGCTGCGGTGCCAGTGTAGACACGCTGGTTGATTACAGCGCTGTGATCGGCCTCTGGGAGGTGTCCCACAATGCCTGTTCTTGCCTCTCTGGTTATCGGTTGGAACTCTACTGCCCTGCCCTCAGGTGACCAACCCGTCATCCCCACCCCGTACATTCCTTGGGAATTTTGAAAGTCCCCTTCCTGTTTGCTCGGTGCGGCGTGCAGTGGTCTCAGCGCATCTTTCCAGGTGACGACGCCTGCTCCATGCACCAGGCGATCCCCCTCTTGGAGCAATGCTGAGCTGTTGGACCTCATCAGCATTTGGGGAGAGGAGGCTGTGCAGTCCCAGCTGCGCTCCAGCCGTAGGAATTATGATACCTACAGACAGATTTCATTATGCATGACAGAAAGGGGCCATGACTGGGACACACTGCAGTGCAGGGTCAAGGTGAAGGGGCTGTGGAACGCCTATCACAAGGCACGGGAGGCAAATCGCTGTCGGTGCTGCACCTACGAGCTGCTGATTGTACAAAGAGCTGGGCGCAATACTCGGTGGAGACCCCACCTCCACTGCAAAGGCCCCTGTAGATACTTCATTGGCTCATGTGCCAGTCAAGAGTAGACCGAGCCAGGAGGAGGAAATCTTGGGATGAAGAGGGAGAGGGGGTCCCAGAGGCAGAGGATGACTCGGAGGTCAGAGATTCATGCAGCCAGGAGCTATACCCTGGAGGAGGCTAGCCAGTCACAGCTGTCGGAGCTTGGCGAAGCGCAAAGAGGAGAGGAGGCCCCTGGTTAAGTGGCTTTGATTTGGGGAATCACTGAGCGAGTTGTTGGGGGCAGGAGGGTTGCAGAAAGCAGACTTGTGTCTGCATGATGCGCGTACCACCACATGCCTCGTCTGAGCAGCGGAACAGGGTGTTGATTGACTCCCTCACTTCACGGGAATCTGCCGCCAAGATCTCCACGAAACGCTCACGGAGATACTGGGCAATTCGCTGCCGCAGGTTCTTCGGCAGAGCTGCTTTGTTTCTCGCCCCATTAAGGGTAACTTTCCTGCACCCACTCTGCCGTCACGGGGGACGGGAGGGACCATTGCTGCACACAGGTGAGCCGCATAAGGGCCAGGGCGGAAGCTGCAGTCTTGGAGAAGACCCTTCCTTGATTCCCTGCTCACCCTCACCAGCGAGATATCTTCCATAATGAACACAGCCTGTGGAAAATGTGGGGACAGTAATGATTATAAAGCCCCCCTACAGTCCTGGCTCTCCCCAAGTGCCCAGTGTACACTAGGGTCCGAGAACACTGATTTCCCCTGCCCCTGTGGCTCCTCACCATTTTGGGGGGCTTGGGGCTCATGTGTGCTTGCCTGGGGTCAGCCAGTTAGTGACAGGTATGTGAATACTGGCTGTGTTTTAAATCAGTGGTCTGTGTGTTGCAAACAATACGGCTTCTGTAAACTGTTGATTTTGGCTTCACAGATATGACCTTGAGAGCTCTTTGTTATCACCGGCCGAACGGCTGTGCAGAATTAGAAAGTGGCCACGAAGAACTAAAGAGGACTTTCTGTGTGATGTCATGATGCACTCCGCAGCCAAAAAACAAAAATTGAATGAGTGGCGGGACAGTGAGAAGAGGGACCAAAAGGAGAACGCGGCGCGCCAGAACGAAGCCATGGAGTGGCTCTTAAATGTTATGGAGCACCAAGCGGACACGCTCCAGGCGCTCCTAGCACTACAAACAGAGCAGCTCCTTGCATGCGTGCACGCCCTCCCCTGCAGCCGCTGTCGCAAAACTCATTCCCATGTGTCCCCCAGACACCACCAACACACTCTTATCAACCTCCTGGCTCCACTCTCTACCCACAGCATTCCACTCCTCCCCCATCACAGTTCAGCCCTGCGGACTCCCAGTACCCACTGCACTCAGCACCCGTCCCTCTGCAGTTTAGCCCTGCTGAAGTACAGTACCTGCTGCACTGTACTCCAAAGGAGAAGGATGGATATGATACCTGGACATACACAAATCTTTAATCATCCTGGGACCCCACCTCCTCCTGGGATCCTCCCTTCCCCCTAACCCTCAGTGCAGATGTGGGTTTTTTTGTTTGTCTCTCTCCACCGGTGGTGGTTCTTTAATAAAAGAATTGTTTGGGTTTGAAAGCAATCTTTATTCCATTAATTGAAAGCAAACAGAGCCCTGCAAAGCAACAGGCAATTTTCTTAAACCTTCATAGTGCATCGTCTGCACCAATCACAATCCCCTCCTAGCATTACAAGCACTGCACTCCGGAGCATAGCAACAAGTATTAGTGGATTTCAGCTTCACATTGCTGTCTCAAGGCAGCCCTGATCCTTATGGCCCCGCGCTGCGCCCCTCTAATAGCCCTGGTCTCTGGCTGTTCAAATTCAGCCTCCAGGCACTGAGCCTCAGCAGTCCAGCCCTGAGTGAAGCTTTCACCCTTCCCTTCACAAATATTATGGAGCGTAAAGCACACGGCTATACGCATAGGAATATTGTCATCGGACAAGTCCAGCCTCCCATATAGGCAGCGCCAGCATGCCTTTAAATGGCCAAAAGCACACTCAACAGTCATTCTGCACTTGCTCAGCCTGTTGTTGAACCGCTCCTTGCTGCTGTCAAGGTGCCCCATGTACGGCTTCATAAGCCGCGGCATTAAGGGGTAGGCAGGGTCTCCCCGGATCACAATGGGCATTTTGACTTCCTCTACGGTGATCATCTGGTCCGGGAAGAAAGTCCATGCTTGCAGCTTCCTGAACAGGCCAGTGTTCTGAAAGATGCCTGTGTCTTGCACCTTTCTGGACCAGCCTGCATTAACGTCCATGAAATGCTCTGACATTATTGACATAAACTGCAACCACTGTTATATATTTGCAGCAAATATTGTACAAAGGTTGTTGTGTGAGGTATCTATGAAAAGGTTATGATTTGCTGGTTATGATTATGCTATCTGTATGTGTGTACCATTTTGTAGTTGAAGTTATGAATATTGGCTATGTACTTGTATCTCAAGGTGTTTTGATTCTAAGGAGCCTCAGTGAAGCATTTGGTCAGCTTCTTGAGAAAGGACTATTCTCAATAAGTGCCCAATCAAGAAACACTTAACTGACAATGAACTTTGGGAGACGTCAATCCATATCTGAGCTTTCCTGGGAAAGTTCAAACTAACATGTAAACAATGGCGTCGGCCTGCAAACTGAGTCATGCATGGACATGTGACTTGCCCATGTGACTCCAGACTCGCTTCTGTGATTTTCTACAGTAAGAACAAAGGGGTGTCCTTCCCTGGGCAGAGATTATAATTATAAAAGGCCCTGAAAACCCCTCCATTTTGACTTCAATCCTGATTCTGACCTCTGGAGGAACCTTGCTACAAACTGAAGCTCTGAACAAAGGACTGAGGACCCATCCCAGCGGGGGATGTATTCCAGAGATTTGATTTGAACCTGCAGTTTATTCCATCACTGCTACAAGCCTGAACCAAGAACTTTGCCATTACTGTATGTAATTGATTCCAGGTAACCATTTTTAGCTCTCATCTATATCTTTTTCCTTTTATGAATAAACCTTTAGATTTTAGATTCTAAAGGATTGGCGACAGTGTGATTTGTGGGTAAGATCTGACTTGTATATTGACCTGGGTCTCGGGCTTGGTCCTTTGGGATCGGGAGAACCTCTTTTTTTTTTTTTTTTTTTTTTTCTGGGGTATTGGTTTTCATAACCATTCATCCCCATAATGAGTGGCACTGGTGGTGATACTGGGAAACTGGAGTGTCTAAGGGAATTGCTTGTATGACTTATGGTTAGCCAGTGGGGTAAAACTGAAGTCCTCATAGACTCATAGATTTTAAGGTCAGAAGGGACCATTGTGGTCATCTAGTCTGACCTCCCGCATGATGCAGGCCACAAAAGCTGACCCACCCACTTTCCCTTAACTCAGCTGTTGAAGTCTCCAGATCGTGATTTAAAGACTTCAAGTCGCAGAGAATCCTCCAGCTTGCGACCCCTGCCCTATGCTGCGGAGGAAGGCGAAAAACCTCCAGGGCCTCTGCCAATCTACCCTGGAGGAAAATTCCTTCCCGACCCCAAATATGGCGATCAGTAGAACCCCGAGCATACAGGCAAGAATCTCTAGCCGGACCCTCATTTTACCAGCGATGGCACGTTATTGCCTAATTGACTAAAATCACGTTATCCCATCAAACCATTCCCTCCATGAACTTATCTAGCCTAATCTTGAAGCCAGGGAGGTCTTTTGCCCCCACCGTTTCCCTCGGAAGGCTGTTCCAAAATTTCACCCCTCTGACGGTTAGAAACCTTCGTCTAATTTCAAGCCTAAACTTCCCCATGGCCAGTTTATATCCATTTGTTCTCGTGTCCACATTAGTACTGAGCTGAAATAATTCCTCTCCCTCCCTGGTATTTATCCCTCTGATATATTTAAAGAGAGCAATCATATCCCCCCTCAGCCTTCTTTTGGTTAGGCTAAACAAACCGAGCTCCTCGAGTCTCCTTTCATAGGAAAGGTTTTCCATTCCTCGGATCATCCTAGTGGCCCTTCTCTGTACCCGTTCCAGTTTGAGTTCGTCCTTTTTAAACATAGGAGACCAGAACTGCACACAGTACTCCAAATGAGGTCTCACCAGCGCCTTGTATAACGGAAGCAGCACCTCCTTGTCCCTACTAGAAATACCTCGCCTAACGCATCCCAAGATCGCATTAGCTTTTTTCACAGCCACGTCACATTGCCGACTCATAGTCATCCTGCGATCAACCAGGACTCCGAGGTCCTTCTCCTCCTCCGTCACTTCCAACCTATGCGTCCCCAGCTTATAACTAAAATTCTTGTTAGTCATCCCTAAATGCATCACCTTACACTTCTCACTATTAAATCTCATCCTATTATTATTACTCCAATTTACAAGGTCATCCAAGTCTCCCTGCAGAATATCCCGATCCTTCTCCGAATTGGCAATACCTCCCAACTTTGTGTCATCCGCAAACTTTATCAGCCCACTCCTACATTCGGTTCCGAGGTCAGTAATAAATAGATTAAATAAAATCGGACCCAAAACCGAACCTTGAGGAACCCCACTGGTGACCTCCCTCCAACCTGACAGTTCACCTTTCAGTACTACCCGCTGCAGTCTCCCCTTTAACCAGTTCTTTATCCACCTCTGGATTTTCATATCGATCCCCATTTTTTCCAATTTAACCAATAATTCCTCATGCGGCACAGTATCAAACGCTTTACTAAAATCGAGGTATATTAGATCCACCGCATTTCCTTTATCTAGAAGGTCTGTTACTTTCTCAAAGAAGGAGATCAGGTTGGTTTGGCACGATCTGCCTTTCGTAAATCCATGTTGTAATTTTGTCCCAATTGCCATTCACCTCAAGGTCCTTAACTACTTTCTCCTTCAAAAATTTTTCCAAGACCTTGCATACTACAGAAGTTAAACTAACAGGCCTGTAGTTACCCGGGTCACTTTTTTTCCCCTTCTTGAAAATAGGAACCACATTAGCTATTTTCCAGTCCAACGGTACCACCCCCGAGTTTACAGATTCATTAAAAATTATCGTTAAGGGGCTTGCAATTTCTCGTGCCAGTTCCTTCAATATTCTAGGATGAAGATCATCCGGTCCGCCCGATTTAGTCCCATTTAGCTGCTCAAGTTTGGCTTCCACCTCTGATACTGTAATGTCAATCGCCCCTCCTTTATTCCCCTCTGTCCTGCTCACTCTATTTCTAAGCCCTTCATTAGCCTTATTAAAGACCGATGCAAAATATTCATTTAGATATTGTGCCATGCCTAGATTATCCTTAATCTCCACTCCATCTACATTCTTCAGCGGTCCCACTTCCTCTTTCTTTGTTTTCTTCCTATTTATATGGCTATAAAACCTCTTACTATTGGATTTAATTCCCCTCGCAAGGTCCAACTCTACACGGCTTTTGGCCTCTCTGTTTGGCTGGTTTGGTTTGCCTTAGAGGTGGAGAACCACCAGCCTTGGGCTGTAACTGCCCTTCTCTAAGCAATTTGTCCTGAATTGATACTCTCAGAAGTGTCCCACCAAAGGCAGCATCATTACAAATGCCCATGGTGATCCATAAGTGCCTGGAGAACCACTGAGAAATACCTCTTCTGATTGATGTACTCAGTGGCTAGGTGGTCTGGTGCCAGAATTGGAATATGCGTGCCATCTATCGCCCCTCTGCAGTTAGGGAAGCCTATTTGTGCAAAGCCATCCACAATGTCATGCACGTTGCCCAGAGTCACAGTCTTTTGGAGCAGGATGCGATTAATGGCCCTGCACTCTTCCGTCAACACGAGTCCAACTGTTGACTTTCCCACTCCAAACTGGTTAGCAACTGATCGGTAACAGTCTGGCATAGCCAGCTTCCACAGTGCAATCGCCACGTGCTTCTCCAGTGACAGGGCAGCTCTCATTCTTGTGACCTTGCTCCGCAGGGCTGGGGCGAGCTCATCACACAGTCCCACGAATGTGGCTTTCCTCATGTGAAAGTTCTGCAGCCACTGCTTGTCATCCCAGACGTGCATGACGATGTGATCCCACCACTCAGTGCTTGTTTCCCGAGCCCCAAAGCGGTGTTCCACTGTGGTCAGCGCCTCCATGAATGCCACAAGCAATCTCGTGTCGTAGCTAGTACACGTGGCAAGATCAATGTCGAACTCCTCTTGCCTTTGTAGTTTAAAGAATAACTCCACTGCCACTTGTGACGAGTTACTGAGAGCGAGCAGCATATTGGTCAACAGTGCGGGATCCATTCTTGCAGACTGAAGAGGCAGCGCGTGCAGTACACAAACTGTTGAAAGATGGCGTCAAATGCGGACGGAAGCACAGGGATTGCTGGGATGCGAAGCAATGCATCACGGGGCATTGGGACAGGACCCAGGATGCCCTGTGACCCCCTCCAGCTTCCCCAGTGGAAGAGGAAGAGATGATGCTCTGTGGGATAGCTGCCCAGAGTGCACCGCTCCGAATAGCGCTGCAAGTGCCGCAAGTGTGAACATGCTATTGCGCAGGCAGCTGACGGTGTGAACACACAACAGCGGTTTCCCTTCAGCGCTCTGAGCGGCGCTGTAACTCTGCCAATGTAGACATACCCTGAATTTCATTGGCTGTTTTGGGGGTTTTGCTGCCCTATGACATGACAGGACCCCATTGTGCTAGGCACTGACAAATCCAGAACAAAGGCAGTCCCTGACCTAAACAACTTGTTGTCTGAGTATAAGACAAGAGACAACAGCTGGCTACAGAAAACAATGAGACAATAATATCCCCGGAGCTGCTTTACTGAGTGACAACTGTCTCTAAACTCTAGGAGAAGGTGTCTTTCTGGTATTTTTAAATGTACATTTATACTTGTCTGTGTGTATTGTACATTGTCACTTCTTTGTATCTTAATAGTTATGGTTTACTCAAGTCGTGCCACTTCACCGGGAGACCTGCTGATGCTACATCTGCCAGTAGTAAGAGGAGTGGATTGAAGGGAGTGACTGTCTAACTGCTGTCTGGTTCCTGACTGTATTTTTGATAGGTTGTGCAATGCATTTCGGCTGAGTGCTTGTCCCTATCCCATGTTACCTTCCAGCTGAGACATGCCTGTTCCTATTACTCTACATTTCCACCCACCCACCCAATTTTTGTAACTAGGTAAGAGCCATCGGCACCATGTAGAGTTGACTAGACCTCCCCTATATACCTGCAGCCCAGGGGTGCAATGAAGGGGGCTGGAGGGCCCGACTATAGATGGCAGAGGCAGCAGTTGGAAGTGGCAGCCTGTTTAGGGTTACCATATTTCAGCAAGCAAAAAAAAGGACGGGAGGAGCCCCGCCCCAGTCCTGCCCTAGCCCCGCCCCTGCCCCTTCCACTTCCTCCCACTTCCCACCCCCCTCAGGACCACCAACCCTCCCCCTGCTCCTTGTCCCCTGACTACCCCCTCCTGGGACCCCTGCCCCTAACTGCCCCCCAGGACTCCATCCCTTACCTAAGCCTCCCTGCTTCTTGTTCCCTGACTGCCCCAACCCTTATCCACACCCCCACCCCCAGACAGACCCCGGGACTCCCACGCCCCATCCAACCACTCCCCATTCCCTGACAGCCCCCCCCAGAACTCCCAACCCATCTAAACCCCTCTGCTCCCTGTCCCCTGACTGCTCCGATCCCTCTCCCCACCCCTGCCCCCTGACAGCCCCCCCCACTCCTTGTCCCCTGACTACCCCTCCTGGGACCCCTGCTCCTAACTGCCCTCCAGAACCCCACCCCCTACCTAAGCCTCCCTGTTCCTTGTCCCCTAACTGCCCCCTCCTGAGACCCCCCAACCCTAACTGCCCCCCCCAGGATCCTACCCCCTACCTGTACCCTGACTGCCCAAAACCTTATCCACACCCCCACCCCCAGAAAGCCCCCCCCCAACGCCCGACCCCTGTCGCTTGACTGCTCCCTCCAGAACCTCCCTGCCCCTTCTCCGACCCCCTGGCCCCCTTACTCTGCCGCTCAGACCAGCGTGCCGGGGAGGAGGAGCAGGGGGAGGAGCTCCAGACTGCCGGTGCGAACGGCCGGCCGGTGATCTGCGAGGGAGGGAGGGAGTGATCTCTGCTGCAGGGGAGAGGAGGAGGGGCTCTCTCTGGCTGTCGGAGCCCCATGTAAGTGGCACCATCTGTCCAGCTGCCCTGTCAGCAGCGCGTGCTCTGCGGGGGGGGGGGGGGGGGGAGGAGTCCGGACATTTACAAATTCCCCCTGGACGCTATTTTTAACTCTAAAAGCCGGACATGTCCGGGGGAATCCGGACGAATGGTAACCCTAAGCCTGTTGGCCTGTGTGGGATGCAGGGTAGGGAGTCTCCCCTGGGGTCCTTAAGCCTGGCTGCAGCTGCTGTGAGGCCCACCATCCTCCACCCCAGCAGCCAGGGACTGAGTCCCCTGCCCCAGCTCCGGGAATCATGGCCTTGGGCTTAGGAGTTCCTGAACAGCAGGGGACAGGGGTAGCCGGCCTGGCCCCCTCTCAGCCTCCCCCTGGGGCTGATTCAGGGAGCTGGGCTGCTTGGGCCCTGGCTGCCTGGGTAGAGTGGATCCTGGCAGGCCCTGCAGCAGATGCAGCCAGGCTTACTGCCCTCGCACCCAGGCCCACTCCTTGTGTTGTGCCAAAGGGCCACAATTTCCAGGGATGGCAGAACCAGGCAGGATGGGGTCTAGTGCCCCCACAATGGAAATTTAGTTATGGGGGTGATCTATGTTTCCGCCCCAATGTGCTGTTCTCTGTGAATGGTGCATGAATGGGAGCAAAGCGAAAGGAGGACCTGGAGGAGCTACAGCAGCACCTGGGACCCTAAAGAACCACGGCACCTTAGTAAAATTCTGGTTCAGTCCCTGCTGCATCCCCACCCGCATCTCTGCAGCAGAGGGCTGAGCAGAGAAGGCGGTGGGCAAAGAAGCCTCAGCTCATAACCTCTCCCTGTCAACGTGCTGGGGGCAATGGAGAATGGAAGACATAAGTCAGCCTTAACAAAAGGGGTGGGGGCTATTGAAGTAAAGTAGAAACCTAGAGAGATCAAGGGACAGGTGTGAGGAGCCCAAAGGGCTGAAGGCAAAATATGAGGGAACACACTCTGGTGCTAGGGCCTATATAGCTGGAGCAGGCTCTGGGCTCGAAGCAAATTCCTGGCTGTATACTGTCTACATGCATTTTGGGATCAAAGTAGAAAGAATGCAAGCAGATGCATTTAGTGCTGGCCAGTGGTGCAGAACCTTCATTTGCTATGCACAAGTTTAATCCCAAAATACACCGTTAAACAAGAACAATGTTCCACGTGTGACCTGTCAGATCCCTTGAAAGGGAATATTTCACCATCCAAATTCCGATCACTGACCTCGTCTGTCACTTCCTAACAACTCCTTCCCGAGGCCACAGGGGCTAGTGGCCAGGGCACGGGACGTGGCCCTGGGAGAGCTGGGTTCTAATCCTAGCTCTGTCCGTGATGTTCGGTCTGCCTTGGGTAAGTCCCATCCCCGCTCTGTGCCACAGATTCCCTTCCCACCTGTTGTCTTCCTTGTCGAGTTAGACTGGAAGTGTTTAGGGAGATACAGGGCCAAGCCCAGGGGGCCCTGATCTTTAGTGGGGTCTCTGGATAGAACAATAATAAACAGTGCTGCTATTTCTACTGCAACAGTAGTTGGGAGATGGGAAGAAAAATGAGGATGACTTTATTTTTTTGGCTCCAGCCCTGTTCTACGCTGTTGCTTATGAGCTGCTTTCCCAACACACTTGCTCCCCAAGAGGTTCTCCCGCGGTCTCAGCAAAGTTGCAAAACTGGCTTGGCTAACTCTGTAATTGCATTACGCTGGTGGAGTTTACCTCAAAAAACGGGCAAGCGCTCAGTGCTCCGTGCCAGAGCCTCAGCCAGCTCACTGCAGAGCCCTGCCAGGGAATCATGTACCAGGTCGGGGAAACAGTGCAAATTAAACCCATTTCGCTTGTGACTTAATATGGAGATGAAACTAAAATCAGTCATCAGTCCCCACAGTGGGTTGAACGTCGGGTTCAGTAGCGTCAGCTCCTGGAGTTCAGAAAGCCTGAGTCAGAACCCCAAAAAATCATGAGACTGGCCTGAAAATTGAGATTTTAAATCAAGTTTGTCTTGTAGTTTATGAACTCTCCTGCCCCACCTCAAGACGGGATAATTACAGCTTAACCTTAAATACACACAATGTGCAAATATAGAGACAGCACCTCTCCGATTCCTCCCCCATTGGCTCCCCTCATTCAATTCGGGCAGGCCTCCAAATCCCCAAGCAGGCAGGGTCCTGCAGTTGTCCCTAGTTCCAGCTTGCAAAGAAAGAGGCTTCCCTGGGGCTCTTACGCCCAGTCTTTTCATTCCTAGAGTCCCTGTGTATGGGGACGGCTGTCAGGCAGCTGCTGTCAAGGCTGGAGTGGGGTGGCTGCGCTCTGAAGCTCTGTCTGGCACAGGGGTGCCTGGCTCTGCAGACAGCAGCTATGTCTGCCCTCCGCACAGAAGCCTTTAGTGGCTGGATAGGGGAACTGCTGGTGGCTCTGGCCAAATTCCTGAGCTGCCTGTTTTATATCATGGTATTTCCCCACCCCCACCAAAAGGGGCCAAAATCATGCTGATATGGTGACTTTGGGCAACGCCGGGTTTTATTTTAAATGATTTTCCTGCCCTATAGCAAATGACCTTTAGTCCATGCTATTTTCCAAAACAAACTTCATTTATATTTTTCTTTATAAGAACAACTAGCATCAGCCCAGAAGCGCCTAAGCAGCCCACTCCCTGATCTCTCGTGTCATTGCACTTTACTGTGTCTCAAACAAATGACTTTTGGTTTTGAACAGGTCATTATTATACAAGCCGGGGGGGGGGGGGGGGGGGGAGGGAAGAGGGAATCAACTTGCTGCAGATTGGTAACGGGATCCAGTCCTTTTTACTTCTAGTCCATAGTACAAAATCTACACAGGTCGGTAAGAGCTTAATCCCATGAGATCCTGAGTTCTTCTGACTCCCAGCAGAGTTGATAAACGTTGGGGGTGTCCAGAACCTTGCAGGACTGGACCCTAACTGACAGAAAAGTAGTTGGTTGGCTCAGGCCAATTGTTAGTGGACAAGTATCCATGTCTCTCAAATGACTGTGACAGATGGCACCAAGTGGCTCCCCTGTTCACAGCCTTAGCAGAGAGGCTACAAGTGAAGCAGACCCAAGAGACAGAACTCCTTTCTCCCTCTTCGAGGTAGCTCTGGTGGATGGAGGCCTGACGGCTGGGGAGGAAGCTAGCCCTGCCATTAACTTGCACCATCCCTGCTCTGTGAATAAGATGGCATTGGTCATCTAGTAGCACCTCCTGCATAGCACGGGCCAGAGAACCTCGCCCAGTAATTTCAGCGTGAAGCCTCTAATTTCTGTTTGAGCTATAGCGTATTGTTTGCAAAGACACCCTAATCTTGATCTAAAGCTTGCAAGTGACAGAGCCGCAGGTAGTTTGTCTCAATGGTTAATTACCCTCACTTCATTTATTTCTACTCTGGATATGTCTAGCTTCAGCTTCCTACCACTGGATCTCATGCTGCCTTCTGCTAGTAAAAACGTCATCTTAGATTCACAGATCCCAAGGCCAGAAGGGACTTTTGTGATCATCTAGCCTGACCTCTTATATAACTCAGGCTATGGAACTGCCCCAAGATAATAAGTAGAGCAGCTCTAGTAGAAAAACCTCAAATCTCGAGTTAAAAATGGTCAGTGATGGAGAATCCACCACAACCTTGGGTCAATTGTTCCAGTAGTGAATTATGCTCACTGTTAAAAATGTACGCCTTAGTTCCAGTCTGAATTTGTCTACCTTCGACTTCTAACCATTTGGTCGTGTTATAGCTAGATTGAAGAGCCCATTATTAAATATTTTTCCGCATGTAGGTACTTATAGACTGAGCTGCCACACTTCAATATGCCAGAAGTCTCAAGCCATGAGTACTAAAACATCCCTGGAATTTTTTAAACATTATAGATTACAATTACCTAACTCTAAAATTGTTTTAAACCAACAGAATTCTAAATTAAACTTAGTCTTGCAAGATAAAGAGGAACTGATCACAGAGCTAAAAATTAATGGTAGCCAAGGTACAAGTGATCATGACTTGATCACATTTGTAATGTGCAAACAGAATAAAGTCCAAACCAGTAATATGTACTGTGACGGGGCAAGGCCAGATGGCTATAGGAAAGTAGTGAGGAACAGGTATGTTAGCCCCAGGCTAAACAAATCCCTGTTACCATGGTAACCAAATGGCAGTTGCTCCAGGTTAATCAAGACACCTGGGGCCAATTAACATCCTTCCAGAAAGCAGTGGAGACAGCTAGGTTGATTGGGACACCTGAAGCCAATCAGGGGCTGGCTGAAACTAGTTAAAAGCCTCCCAGTTAGTCAGGGAAGCGTGCATGTCAGGAGCTGTGGGAGGAAGTTGTGCTGTTGGAGAGACTGACCAGTACACATCACCATATCAGGCACAAGGAAGGGGGCCCTGAGGTAAGGGGGAAGTGGGGGCTGCTGTGGGGAAGTAGCCCAGGGAATTGTACGTGTCCTGTTTCTAAAAGGTCAGCTACCATAGCTGATACTATTAGGGTCCCTGGGCTGGAGCCCGGAGTTGAGGGTGGGCCGGGCTCCCCCCTTTGCCCCTCCCCCCCGATTAATCACTGAGACTGGGAGACAACAGAGACTGTGTGAGGGAGGGTTGTTTCTCCTCACCTCCCTCGCTGGCTTATGATGAAAATGGCTCAGAAAGCTGTGACCCTTGCCTCTAGAGAGAGAAGGGCTACGCGGAGGGTCACAGTGAGCCTCTGAGGCTAGTGAAATCCACCAGGAAATGTGGGACCCATGGAGACAAGGACAGAGCTTTGTCACAACTGGTGTTAGCGGTGGGATCATCGTTCACAGCGTGGCGGAAGAAGGAGGTTAAAAAAAAAAGTGCACTGGGGTTTTGGATTTTGTTTTGTTTTGTTTGCTTTGTACCACAATGAAAGAGGTGGTAAGAGCTCTGGTACAAGTCAGAGCACCACAGCAGGAGGGCAACCGGGTTCAGGCAATGGCGCAACAGGAGTCTATGTGGCTACAGCAGGAAACCAATCAATTATTGATGGGCCAGGCAACCCAAGATCATGCCCTCTTGCGAGAGGTAGTGGACCAGCTGAAGATCCTCACCACCCAGGCCCGGGGGTCTGATGGGACGCAAACCCTGAAGGCCACTGGTTGTCTGCCAAGGATGACGTCGGAAGATGACATAGAGGCATATCTCCTCTCATTCGAGAGGACTGCTCAGCATGAGGCGTGGCCCCAGGAGCAGTGGGCCAGCATTCTTGCCCCTTTTTTGTGCAGAGAGGCCCAGAAGGCCTACTTTGACTTGCCTGCCACAGATGCCACTGACTATACCGGCTGAAGGCAGAGATCCTAGCACAATCAGGGGTGATGGCAGCAGAACGGGCCCAGAGGCTCAATGAGTGGAAATACCAGGGGAACAAACCCCCGAGGTCCCAGCTATTCAACCTAATACACCTCGCACGGACGTGGTTACAGCTCAAGGTGTGCAGCCCAGAGAAGATTTTGGAGACCCTGGTCATGGACCATTACATGCGAGGACAGCCACCAGATCTCTGCAAATGTGTAGGCCAGAACAATCTGTCCACCTATGACGAGATGATCACGCTGGTAGAAAGACGCATGACAGCCAGGGAATTGACCTGACTACCCAAGGAAGGCCCCTTTCAAAGCAAGCACTCAACCCCCAACCCTGGAAGGTGGGGCAGCCAAACCCCTGGGGAGTCCTAGGTGGAAGAAGGGGGGGGGGGGGCCGAAAACCAGCGGGGACCCCAGAAGGATGGGATTGGCCTGAGTGGGGGGGAACCCTGGGACTAAACCCCCTAACCCTGTGATAGGGGAGTGAATAGAAGCAATTATAGATGTTATGCATGTGGGGAGTGGGGACACATAGTAGCACAGTGTCCCAGCACTGAGGAGCCTATGCAATGCAACTTGGGGGATTGGGAGGTCCCGTGCTCCCTTATCCACCTTGCGGGCATCACATTAGCCCCGCATAACTACACCAGGCCAGTGAAGATAAATAGAGCAGAGACTACAGCGCTTGTGGACTCAGGGAGTGCTATCACCCTTATATCGGGTAAGCTGGTAAAAAGTAGCCAGCTGCTACAAGCCAAACGCATAGCAGTGATGTGTGTGCATGGGGCCGTGAGCCATTACCCCACCATCCCGGTGGAGATAGAGGTTCAGGAGAACCCCATTGAGGTGACCGTGGGCGTAGTTCCTAAACTCCCATATCCTGTAGTCACTGGGAGGGACTATCCAGGGTTTGATAATTTACTCCCCCCAGAGAGGCTGGAGGGAGGTGGGGACCCTGAGGGCAGCATCTCATCACCGGGGTAATGTCAACCCCCGACGTTCGCTGAGATGTCTCAGGATCTGTTAGCCCCCCAAAAGACCCAGAAGACAAAAAAAGAGAGGAAGGCTGCGAAGGCCTTGGGAACCCGGATCCCGACCCAGGGCCAGAAGACTGCCCTAGTAGGCAGATGGACACGAGCAGCCATTAGAGAAACTACCAACACAGAAGGTGAGCCGGAGACTGGCCCTAGCCGTGACGGCGGCGAGCCTTTGGAAGAAGCAGAAGCCGGCCCCTGGGAGCTCGGGCAGGTTAGTCCCGGGAGAGAGACTTTCGGACGGGACCAGGCAGAGGACCCTAGATATGATAACATCAGGAAAGAGGTGGCCGAGATAGATGGGATGTCCGGGGTCTAGGACCTTACTTTATAGTGAAGAAAGATCTGTACCGCATGGTACAAATGCGGGAGCAAGAGATACATCAACTTCTGGTGCCATGAAAACATCAAAAAGCCATATTGAGCCTCGCCCACAGTCACCTGTTTGGAGGACACCTAGGGGTAGAGAAAACCCAGGCACGGATCCTGCGGAGGTTCTTCTGGCCAGGAGTACATGAAGATGTCCAGCGATACTGCACCTCTTGTCCAGAGTGTCAGCTACATAGCCCTCGCCCACACTTGTGGGCCCCTTTGATACTTCTTCCAATAATAGAGGTACCATTTGAACGCATAGCCATGGATCTGGTTGGGCCCCTAGAGAAGACAGATCGGGGCCACCAACATGTGCTGGTTATAGAAGACTATGCAACCCGATACCCGGAAGCCGTCCCCCTACGCAACACGGCTTCCAAGACAATAGCTAAGGAGCTAGTACAGATCTTTTCCCGGGTTGGGCTACCCAAGGACATATTGACTGATCAAGGGACACCTTTTGTGTCCAAATTGATGAAAGATCTCTGTTCATTGCTCCGTGTACAAGCCCTATGGACCTCTGTATACCACCCACAAACAGACGGCCTTGTGGAAAAGTTCAATAGGACCCTCAAGGCCATGATCAGGAAAGTGGTGAGTCATTGTTCGCTATTCAGGAGGTTCCACAAGCCTCCACGGGTTTCTCTCCATTCGAACTACTATACGGGCGCCACCCCCGGGGCATATTGGATATAGCCAGAGAAGCCTGGGAAGAGGAGCCAAATCCCGGAAGGAACATAGTGGAGCATGTACTGCAGATGAGGGATCGGATAGCCCGAATTACGCCCATTGTATGGGAACACTTGGAGAAAGCACAGGAGACCCAACGAACCCATTATAACCACCAAGCAAAGCTTCGGTGGTTCCAACCAGGGGATTGAGTGATGGTCCTGGTGCCCACAGCAGAAAGTAAACTGTTGGCCCAGTGGCAGGGACCCTACGAAGTGATCAAAGCGGTGGGAGAGGTGAACTATAAGGTGCGGCAGCTAGACCGCAGGAAACCAGAGCAAATTTACCACATCAATCTTCTAAAACCTTGGCACGATCGAGAGGCAAGCTTAGTCACGCAGGAGACCCTTCCCCAGGAGGATAACATACACGAGCAAGTGAGGATATCACCCGACTTGACGCCGATCCAAAAGATCGAGGCAGCCGACATGATTAATTGCAACCAAGATGTGTTCTCTACAAAACTGGGGCGGACGACTGAGACCTATCACTATATCCGCACGATCCCCGGAGCCAAGGTGACATTGAGACCCTACCGAATCCCAGCAGCCAAAAGAGAAGAAATCAAGGCCAAAGTAAAGAAAATGTTAGAATTAGGGGTTACTGAAGAATCTTACAGTCAGTGGTGCAGTCCAATTGTTCTAGTGCCTAAACCTGATGGTACCACGAGATTCTGTAATGACTTTCGCTGACTGAATGAAGTATCCCAATTCGATGCATACCCCATACCATGCATCGACGAACTGGCTGACCGACTGGGTAGTGCCCGATTCTTGACTACACTGGATCTGACAAAAGGGTATTGGCAGATTCCCTTGACTAAAGAAGCTAAAGAAAAGACAGCGTTCTCCACCCCGGACGGGCTATTCCAGTACACCGTCTTCCCTTTTGGGCTACATGGGGCCCCGGCCACATTCCAGCACCTCATGGATAAACTGCTGCGTCCCCATACTAGTTATGCAGCCACGTACCTAGATGATGTCATAATCCATACGCCAGACTGGGGAACCCACTTGGAGAAAGTTGAGGCAGTACTGCGCACCTTAAGGCGGGCTGGCCTCACCGCTAAATGCGCCATAGGGCTAGCAGAGGCTAGGTACCTGGGGTATATTGTAGGAAGGGGTATAGTGAAGCCCCAAACGAATAAGCTAGAGGCAATTCAAAACTGGCCTCGGCCGACCCGAAAGAAGCAGGTCCGTGCGTTCCTAGGCGTGGTAGGCTATTACCGATGTTTTATTCCCCACTTCACCACTAGGGCAAGTCCCCTAACGGACCTGGTGAAGGCCCGAGGTCCAGACATGGTGAAGTGGACCGACGCACCAGAAGGGGCATTCATAGACCTTCGGATGGCCCTCTGTAATGACCCCGTACTCATAGCCCCGGACTTTAGCAAGGAATTTATTTTACAAACAGATGGTTTTGAGGTGGGGTTGGGGGCGGCTCTGTCACAAATGGTGGGAGAAGAGGAACACCCGATCCTCTACCTAAGCAGAAAGCTGCTCCCAAGAGAACAGAAATACCCAGTAGTTAAGAGAGAATGCCTTGCTGTCAAATGGGCCATGGAGACACTGCGTTATTACCTCTTAGGCCGTCAATTTACTCTCGTAATGGACCATGCACCCCTCCAGTGGATGCAGCGGAATAAAGAAAAGAACGCAAGTGTCACCAGGCGGTTCTTATCCCTCCAACCGTTCCAGTTCCACATACGGCACAGGACTGGATGCCACCACGGCAACGCTGATGGTCTGTCATGAGCACACTGCCTGGCGTCCCAAGTTGCCCAACTCTATGGTGTTGAGCAGGGAGGGGGAAATATGTGATGGGGCAAGGCCAGATGGCTATAGGAAAGTAGTGAGGAACAGGTATGTTAGCCCCAGGCTAAACAAATCCCTGTTACCATGGTAACCAAATGGCAGTTGCTCCAGGTTAATCAAGACACCTGGGGCCAATTAAGATCCTCCCAGAAAGCAGTGGAGACAGCTAGGTTGATTGGGACACCTGAAGCCAATCAGGGGCTGGCTGAAACTAGTTAAAAGCCTCCCAGTTAGTCAGGTGGGCGTGCATGTCAGGAGCTGTGGGAGGAAGTTGTGCTGTTGGAGAGACTGAGGAGTACACACCATACCAGGCACAAGAAAGGAGGCCCTGAGGTAAGGGTGAAGTGGAGCTTGAGGAAGTGGGGGCTGCAGTGGGGAAGTAGCCCAGGGAATTGTATGTGTCCTGTTTCTAAAAGGTCAGCTACCATAGCTGATACTATTAGGGTCCCTGGGCTGGAGCCCGGAGTAGAGGGCGGGCCTGGGCTTCCCCCTTTACCCCCTGATTAATCACTGAGACTGGGAGACAACAGAGACTGTGCGAGGGAGGGTTGCTTCTCCTCACCTCCCTTGCTGGCTTATGATGAAAATGGCTCAGAAAGCTGTGACCCTTGTCTCTAGAGAGAGAAGGGCTACGTGGAGGGTCACAGTGAGCCTCTGAGGCTAGCGAAATCCGACAGGAAACGCAGGACCCATGGAGACAAGGACAGAGCTTTGTCACAGTATACTTTGTGCTTTAAAAGAGCCAATTTCACAAAGCTGAAAACAGATAGCAGCCAAATCAGCTGGGAGGAAGAAAGTAATCAGAAAAATGTGAATAATTGGGAATTATTTTTAAGAACATTTTACTAAATGACTCAAAAGCCACCATCGTGGAAGAAGGCCTTATTGGTTTAGAGGGGAAGTGAAAGTATATATAAAAAAAAATTAAAAAACAACAAATGGAATAAAGGGAAAGTTGAAAGTACACCTCTACCCTGATATAACGCGACCCAATATAACACGAATTCTGATATAATATGGTAAAACAGTGCTCCGGGGGGGCGGGGCTGCGCACTCCGGCGGATCAAAGCAAGTTCGATATAACGCGGTAAGATTTTTTGGCTCCCGAGGACAGCGTTATATCAAAGTAGAAGTGTAATACATATATTTCAGAAACTAGAAGTTGTAGAAAATTGATAAGAGAAGCAAAGGAACACAACAAGAAATCTATGGTTAGCAGAGTTAAAGACAATAAGGAGTTTTTAAAGTATATTAGGAACAAAAAAGAATCCTGGCAATGGTGTTGGTCCATTACCAGATGGAAATGGTAGATTTATCAATAACGATGCAGAAAAGGCAGAGGTGTCTAATAAATAGTAATGTTCTGTATTTTGGGGGGAAATGGATTATGTAGTCTATCATATAATGATAATAACACTCTTTCCATTCCACTGGTATCTCAGGAGGTTGTTAAACGGCAGCCACTAAAGTTAAACATTTTTAAATCTGCAGGTCCAGATAACTTGCATCTAAGAGTTTTAAAAGAGCTGTCTGAGGCGCTCACTGAGCCATTATTGTTGATTTTAAATAAACCTTTGAACACGGGGGAAGTTCCAGAAGACTGGATGAAAGCAAATGTTGTGCCCATACTTAAAAATGGTAAACGGGATGACCCATATAGGCCTATCAGACTGACATAGCTCCTGCTCAAGATAATGTAGCAGCTGATATGAGACTCAATTAATAAAGAATTAAAGGAGGGTAATTAATTAATGCCCCAGAAAATAGAGCCTGTCAAAGTAACTTGATTTTTTTTTTTTTTTTTTTTTTTATGAGATTACAAATTTGGTAAGGCATTCGACTTGGTACTGCATGACATTTTTATTTAAAAAACCAGAATGATATAAAATTAACATTACATGGATTGAAAGGTAACTACCTGAACGGTCGCAAAATGGAATTGTAAATGGGTCATCATGAGTGAGCAGGTGGGTTTCTCATAGGGTCCAGCAAGGATCCATTCTTGGCTCTACGCTATTTAACATTCAATGACCTGGAAGAAAACAAAATCATCACTAATAAAATATGCAGATGACACAAAAATGGGGAAATAGTAAATAATGAAAAGCACAGATCACTAATACAGAATAATAAACTGGGTGCAAGCAGACAATATGCATTTTAATATAGCTAAATGTATACATCTAGGGAGCAAAAATGTTGGCCCTACTTACAGGATGGGGGACTCTGGGAAGCCGGGATTGTGAAAGAGTTGGGGATCATGGTAGACAATCAGCTGAACATGAGCTCCCAGTGCAACACAGTGCCCAAAAGGGCTAAGATTATCCTTGGATACATAAACAAGGGAATCCCCAGTAGAGGTAAAAACTTCTCTACCTCTGAATTTGGCACTGGTGCAACCACTGCTGGAATACTGTGTCCAGTTCTGGTGGCCACAATTCAAGAAGGATGTTGATAAAGGGGAAAGATTTGGGTTTCAGAGAAGAGCCACAATAATGATTAAAGGATTAGAACATATGCCTTATAGTTAAGGCTAAGATTTTTTTCATGGTTATTTTTCGTAAAAGTCACGAACAGGTCACAGGCAATAAACAAAAATTCACAGAGCCCGTGACTTGTGCCTTATTTTACTAAAAATGCAGACTCCACCAAGCCCGGGACACTGCAGGGCTGGGGTGCATGGCCCTCGCCAAACCAGGGATGCCGTGGCACTGGAGCGTGCGGTCCTGGCTGCAGCCCTGCCAAGCCCGGGACACTGCAGGGCTGGGGACGGGTGCACGGCCCTCGCCATGCCTGGGATGCCGTGGGACTGGGGCATGCAGACCTCGCTGTGGCCCTGCCAAGCCCGGGACACCGCAGGGCTGGGGCACACGGCCCTCGCCAAGCCCGGGATGCTGTGGGACTGGGGCATGCAGACCTCGCTGTGGCCCTGCCAAGCCCGGGACACCGCAGGGCTGGGGCACACGGCCCTCGCCAAGCCCGGGATGCCGTGGGACTGGGCCACGTAGCCCCAGCTGCAGCCCCACCAAGCCCAGGACGCCGCGGGCCCCAGCTGCAGCCCCCGGAGGAAGCCAAGGGGCTGGGGCGCAAAGTCTGGCCTCCTCCTCCTGAAGCCCTCGAAGTCACAGAATCGGTGACGGCCGTGACCTCCCTGACTAAATGGTCGCCTCGCAGTGACTGCGCTCGTGGAGCCCCGCTCTTTAGCTTACCAAAGGGCAGCTGGAGCCCCTCACACTGAAGCCCCCCGAGACCACAGCGGGGTTTTCTGAGCTAGGGGTGTAAGGAGCCGGGCCCCGGCCCCCCGTGTGATGCTTTGGGAGCATGGGCCGAGCCAGGCGGACAATAGCCCAACCAGAGACCCGGCGGAGAGCTCGGCCGGGGAAGCGGGGCCCGCCCTGGGCTGACACCCGACCCGGGGGTCCCCGCGCCCCCACCCTGCGGAGCCCGGGGGCTGCAGGGGGCCCGGCCCGGGCAGGGGCTCTCCGCTCCCCGGCAGGGGGCTGGCTCTGGCTGGGAGAAGCCGCCGCCTGCCCCCGCCTCTGCCGCCGCGTCTCCCCGCCCTCCAGCTCCGGCCCCGTCACGAGTGCGGCCGCGGCGCTGCTGCCTCCCCTGCGCCGGGCCGGGCTCCCCGCACACGGCGGAGCGGGCGAGGGGCCGGGGCCTGCGATGAGCGCGCCGGGGCTCAGCTGAGGGCCGGGCGGGGCGCGGGGCAGGGCCCCCCGAGCCGGCAGGACGGAGCCCCCGGGCGGCTGGCGGGGAGGCGGCGATCGGCTGAGGCCGCCGGGCCGGCGGGGGAGGAAGCGAGCGGCCGCCGGGGGCAGCGCCATGGAGCCCGGGGAGGTGAAGGACCGGATCCTGGAGAACATCTCCCTGTCCGTCAAGAAGGTGAGAGCGGCCGGGCCGGGGCCTCGTCTCCCGCAGCATCCCGGGCCGCTGGCCCCCGCCCTGCCCCGGCTCCCGGCCCCCTCCCAGTACCGGCTGCAGCCCAGTCTGTGGGGTCAGCTTCGCCCCCATCGCTGGCCCTCGCCATCCCCAAGCGCTTACCCAGCCATTTGCCCTCCCTCTCTAGCTGTTGTTTACATGAGGGCTGGGCTGGTCTTTGACAGATTTCCCAAGTGTGCGGCTTCACCATTGGTGCCAGCAGTGGCGGGTGAGTGTAGGCAGGACTTCCCTGGTCAGTGGTGTTTGTAATACCGTGTTGTCCTGCGCCGAGCAGGTTGAGATGTTGTTAAACGCAGACAAGTGCACTGGGACTCCAGCCAGCCGAGCTGCAGTGGTGTTGGCCACAGTGGAATTCATTTCCAAACCAACCCCCGGTGTAGACCCAGCCTTGACTTGCACAAGTTATAACAAACCAACCACAGTCAAATAGCAAAAGTCCCAACTTGGGCTACAACTCAGCCCTCTAACCACTGCATATGGAGCTCTACTTCCTCCAAGACATCACTCTCCTCTAGTTACCAGATAGCTATTTTTACAGAGCTTCCTGAATTCATTGGTGTCTGACTTGGGCCCTCAGTCTCCAGCCTTCCTGTTTTACTCCACAGTGTACATTCGAGTGAGATCAGAACAGCTAGTTAATTCCCTGCCTGCTGGAAATCAGGTAGCACCCTTCTAGACCCTGACAAGGCCCAGACGGAGGTCAGGCTTAAGGTGAATTTTCAGATCTCTATCATCCTCGGCTTTTCTAGTCCTGGTCTTTCCTGAGCAAGGCTGCTAATCATTCTGAATTGTCGTACTGTGTAGCATGGGTTTCAATATCAGTTAGAGAGTATTGGATCTCTGGTTTCAAAACCATTCTGAGCCTTCTAGCCATACAGAAAGCTTACTTTAATGTTCCCACCAGTTTGATGTATACAAAATAGCCAGAACTACACCCAGCATGCAAAGGCTGAAACAAATGATGAGTAGGAGTGAAAAGCACCAGTGAAATCTAGGGCCAATAGCTCCAATGCCTGCCTCATAACTTCCTAAGCAACAACTTGAAATTGACCTGATGCGTCTTAGTTTTACTGCTTCCTACAGGTTCTGAATAGCAACAGTGAAATGTGACCAGATTTTTGTCAGCTTCACATTGGGAAACCATGGGTCAAGGGCGGAGACACTGGAGAGTCTGTGCTGCTGACTGGGACGTCCTGCATCAGGGCACATTCAGTGTGTTAGCTTCACAACCATAAGGGGTAGACAGACAGGGCTTGATTCAGATTTTATACTAGTGTTACTTGCTTGCCTTCAGTGGACTTTTGAGTTTCACTGGTGTGAGATCAGGACCAGGCCCTCGGGCTTTTTCAGAACGAAAGTAGCCAGTAAATTTTACAGAAATTGGTAGTGGAGGCCCGTTCATTTACCTGGGAGAGCATCCCACTGGGAATTGGATTTGTCAAGCCCTGAAAAGGAGGCAAGGATATTTCTTTATTCCCCTCCCCCTCAATGAAGTAATTAATGAGCATGTGCCAAAGTATCATCGGTAGGTGAAAAATGTAAGGAAGTCAACTTGATTGGAAAGAGTAATTTACAAAGTTACAGCTCATTTAAGAAAAGCGACAGAACATAGATCAGTGGATCACAAGAAGGGCCTTGTTAAACTATCTTTTTAAAATCCTGGGGGAAGAATGTTAATTTGCCAAGAGGAGTTGTGTGTCTTAGGTATGTAAAATGAGGGGGGAAATACCACAATGACACAATACCACACTTGTGTGAATGGCCAAGCATGGCAATTGTTGGTATATTTCGCCTGCCAATTCTGCATCATTAAAGGCCAGGAGAGTTTTGCTGTTGACTGCAATGGCACAGGCTTGCGTCCCAAACGTACAGAAGGATGGGCAGAGATTCAGAGTTAAAGAAATGTAAATTGTCGGCTTCATCCTGAGGGGTGCCAAGTGCCCTTGACGCCCACTGACTTGTTGAGAGTGCCCAGCACTGGCAGAATAGGCCCCCACTTGTAACTGGAGCAAGAATGCTGTATGTATGACCTTTCTCCTTAATCGGCGCTGTACGACGGGCATTGCCTTCGGGAGTGTAGAATTGTCTACTGTTTCAAATCAAATATCTGGGGGAATTGTGAGTGATGGGTTGATTTACTGTCTGTAGTTTGTCAGCTCTGTCTTCCCTATTAGATACCAGTTCATTCAAAGGAAGATAGGTTAGTTTTTCTGGAGATTATTTGGACAGCTTAGTGATTTCATTATTTCTCTTTAGCTGCTCCTGCTTCTCTCCCTAACACCTGGCAGGCCCCAGCAGGCATATGCACCCTACTGCCAGCTTAGAGGGCCATGCTCAAGAAAGGAATTATGTTAATTGTGACAATTTATGGATGATTGTTTTTTTAAAATGAATGTAGGGCTTGCCAAAGCCACAAGGCCATCACCGCCGAGGTCTGAAGATCTCTGCACAGCCGCGTGCAGTCGGTGACACCGTAAGCTTCCTCACTGGGTGCCTCGACCCTTGGATAGGTGGGGCACTTTTAGAGGTGACAGAGCAGATCAGTCTTTGGCTTCTCTGTAGAAATTGCCCCCCTGCCATGGTAATCGTATGTACTGGGGCACTGGATGGAGACCACCAATTGGGTACACACAGTACAGTAACAAATGAACGCAGTCTAAATGCCTAGATTTCATATATGCTCCTGACCAACCATCAGCTGGTAGCCACGTGCAATCAGTGATGATCTTGGTCACATTCAAACCAGTGACCCAAATGTGTCCCATTATCAGAGTTCTGTGCCATCCTGGTAGCTGCAGGCTCCATTGCAGAGGAGGAATTTGATATCTGCCTGGCTCAAACTCGGTGCCAGGATGTGGATTTCCAGTGCTGCCATTTTCAAAAGTTAAGAAATCATGAGCGAGGGCCCAAATCGTGGTTTTGGATCCGTCTCCAGGTGTGGTGTGACAATGGCAGCGTTGCCTACCTGTGCTGCAGGAGCTCTCACTGAAAGAGCCACCTGAGATCAGATCACACCACTGCCTGATGGTGCAGGGGGTTTCCCGCTGCTCTCCAAGCTCCCAAACTGCCCATTTTTAATTCTGTCCCCTCCATCCCTCTGTCAATTCTCTGCCCCTCAGCCCTGCATCAGTCAAATCTGTGCCCCAGACCTACATCGACTCAGCACCCCCTCCACGCCCCACATCTACCCCTTCCCCCCAGCAGTCCTGCTCCTCCTGCAGCTGTCGAGGCTTTTCACCCCTGGGGCTTGGGAGAGGGGTGAGCGGGGAGGGAGAAGGGCAGCTTCAGTGGTTCTTCACCCCTCCACCAGGCTTTGGGACCAGCTCCAGTGTGGTGTTCTCCTTCTCCCAGGCCTGGTGTTGAAGGGACAGAGAGGAGGAAGAGAGATCAGCTGACTCATTTTTCATAAGAGAGGAGTGGGGAGGTGGTAGCAGATCTTCCTTCCTCTTCTGGAATCTACTCCCCCCCCCATCCTGTGGACGTGGTATCTGCTGCTCCCTCTCCTTCCTCTGCCCCTACCCCAAAACTTGTCTCTGCTCCTAGGGGATGAGCTTTGCCTGGATCCTGCAGCTGCTCTGATTGCCTGTTCTTCCCCAGGAGAGAAGTGGTGAAGGCAGCTGTTCAGAGTGGATTTCCCCCTGGGCAGTCTGATGCTGCAGCTTCTGGCTTCACTGGGAGGCTGCCTGCAGCAGCAGCCCAAGTCCGGGCACTCTCAGTAATATCATGAGAACTGGAACCCTCCCTTGGGGTGAGCTGGCTCAGCGTGCCGGCCTCCATGGCTTAGGCTCTCCGTTCTACAGGGCCCGTTCCAGCACAGCCGGATTCCTCCCAGTTACACGACATGATTGATTGAACTGACCCCATGGACCGTACCATTTGGAGGTTAATGACTGTCTGGAATCTGCCTAGAATTGACATGGTTCATCACCTTTATTTTGACAAATGCTGTCTCAGGAGTGGGTGGGGGAGGTTCTGTGGCCTGCAGGGTGCAGGAGGTCAGACTAGATCAGTGGTTTTCAAACTGCGGGTCGCGACCCAGTTCTGGGTTGCGGAATGGAAGGCACTGGGTCGCGGCAGCTCTGGTCAGCACCGTCGACCGGGCCATTAAAAGTCACGTTGGCGGTGGTGCCTGGCTAAGGCAGGCTAGTCCCTACCTGTTGTGACACCGCGCTGCGCCCTGGAAGCGGCCAGCAGCAGGTCTGGCTCCTAGGCAGGGGGGACATGGGACCGGCTAATGGGAGCTGGGGGGCGGTGCCTGTGGGCGAGAGCTGCGTGGAGCCGCTTGTGTGCCTCGGCCTAGGAGCAAGACCTGCTGCTGGCCACTTCCAGGGCACAGCGCGGTCCGCCGTGCCAGGACAGGCAGGAAGCCTGCCTTAGCAGCCCCGCTGCGCCACTGACTGGGAGCCGCCCAAGGTAAGCCTGCGCCCCAACCCCGTGCCCCAATCCTCAGCCCCACTTCAGAGCCTGCACCCCCAGCCCAGAGCCCTGACCCCCTCCTGCACCCCAATCCCCAGCCCTGAGCCCACCCCAAACCCAGAGCCCCCTCCTGTACCCCAAACCCCTCATCCCTGGCCCCACCCCAAAGTCTGCACCCCCAGCCCAGAGCCCTGACCCCCTCCCGCACCCCAACCCCCTGCCCCAGCCCAGAGCCCCCTCCCACACCCTGATCCCCTCACCCCTGGCCCCACCCTGCAGCCTGCACCCCCGCACCCCAACCCTCTGCCACAGCCACACCCCAAACCCCTCATCCACAGCTCCGTTGGGTCGCAGGCATCAATACTTTTCTTCAACTGGGTCGCCAGAAACAAAGGTTGAAAACCCCTGGACTAGATGCTCGTGAAGGTCCCTTCTGACCTTAAAGTCTGTGGGTCTTTGAATCCTCAGCACTTGCTATGTGTTTGCCTTTGTACTGACCACGGTGCGACTTCGCTGTGGCTTTTACTAGCCCTGCAAATGCCGAACAGCCTCGGCAGCCCAGTTTGTGATCCGTGCCTACAGGCCAGCTCAAAAAGGGCTGGGGCTTTTTATAACCTCTTCAATTGAGACATTTTGTTGTCTTACGGTAATAATCTATGGGTAGCAGAGTGCTCTGGACCCTTCCGCTCATGCTGTTGACCTTGGGAACTAGTATTTTTGTGTATTGTACCAAGAATCCTCTACTAACAAGAGTCATTGAGTGATTTACACCTCGTTATGACGTCCAGAAGGTTTCACTTGAAACCTTTTGACTTATGAAAAGACCTTACACTCTTGTAGGCCCCTCACAAAAAGGGAGGTGACTCTAGAGAAAGTGTAGCTTCAAGATATATCCTGTACCTTCTGCTGTCCTTTGAAAGAATCACCTGTAGTCCATCATCTGTACAAGGTTTTATTAATGTCAAGCTGCTGCCTACTTATTGTCCATGTTTCATCCATTCTGTGTGCACTGTAGCCCAGATCTTCAGCTGCAGCCAAGGTGTGCACAGAGGGTTTGTGCACGCGCAAATGCAATCTTCAGCCATGTTTGTGTTCCCCTGATTCTGCACCAGCTGTGTGTTGGCCCAGTCCCCTGATGTTAGTTAGAGCAGCTGCTGATTGTGCTGGTTGAAGGGAATGTAAATAGGACCACATCCCCTCTCTGCGGGTACTATCCCCTATGCTGGCTGCTAAACCAGCTGTATGTCACCAGAGGATCCTGCTGCACTGGAGTGATCCTCTCATGGCAAGATACCCAGCCATTTTGGGCCAGTGGAGTGGTGTGAAACAGCTGGAACACAGCTAAGGATCGGGGCATCTGAGTCCTTCATCAAGGATAACTTCTGCTGTATACAGTCATTAATGTTATTAATGTTGTCTATCCAGCTAACCATGATGAATGTTGGAAAACAAGAAATAACACATTGTTCCCATCATTCGCAATAGCTGTTGTGGAAGGAGAAATATTCCAGGAGAACCTCTTAGTGCAAGTGTAACCCAGGGGTTCTCAAGCTTTCTGAAGCCAAAGGCAGCTTGTTAAAAAAACAGTTGGACAATAATTGATGACAAAGGTGCTTACAAATTAGCCATAAATATACCGGGACAGTTCAGGTACTTTATACACTCCTTCTAGAAAGTCTCACCAACCCCTAGGGGTGGGAACATGCTCCCCACAGCTTGAGAACTTCTCTTCCAGTCACCCTCCAAGGCCATTCACAGGCTTCTAATATTTATTTGAAGGTTCAGTTGGGAAGACTATCTGCTAATAGTATAGTTCAACACAGATTGCTAAAAGCAAAACTCATCAAAGAATCGCCGTTTATGTCTTCCAAATATATTTGTCATTTCAGGCGTTCTCTTTTGAAATATCTACTGCCGTGTCCTAATGCAGAGGGGATCTTTCAGTCACAAGTGGGTTAAATTATACAGGCGTCTAAAATTAAGCCTACTCACTGTATCTGTTAGAGAAAGTTTGGAAGCTCATGTGAACATCTGCTAGTGGAGAAAGCAGCAATGGTATTTTGAACATTTACACTAGTTCTCCAGACTGCTGGTGCAAACCTTTTCTCATGATGAGGATGGCTTGTCAGGTGGAATTGTAACTGTATTGCTGTGAATCTGGTACAGTGAGCGGTAACTGACATCCTTTGGTCTCACTGCCTCTGATCTACCATGGCTGGTCAGCAGTCTTCAGAGTAATCCAGAGAATGGAAACCCATTGTCTGGGATAAAGACATGGCATTTGAACAGCAAGCTCTTGGCATTCCTTGGCTGTTTCATATTCATTTTAGATTCAGTCCAGGATATCATATCACCAGACAGATTCAGACAAACGGGAGGGAATTCAGAGAAGAGCAAGAAAAATAATCAAGAGGTCTGTAGAGACTAACCTGTGAGCAGGGCCGGTGCAACCACTAGGCGAACTAGGCGGCTGCCTAGGGCGCCTAGTGGTTGAGGGCGCCTAAAAGCCCGCTCAGGCGAGGAGGTGGAGTGGAGGTGAGCTGGGGTGGGGGGGCGTGGGGAGGGCCGCCCGCAGTAACGGGGGAGGCGCACAGGGGAACCGCTCCCTGCCCCAGCTCACCTCCGCTCCGCCTCCTCCGCTGAGCACACAGCCCCCGCTCTAATTCTCCTCCAATCGGCGCCGCAAGCCTGGGAGGGGAGGAGAATTAGAGCGGCGCTGGCGTGCTCAGCGGAGGAGGCGGAGCGGAGGTAAGCTGGGGCGGGCTCCCCGGGCGGGTTTAGCTGCCGTGGGGAGGGGCTCCCCGGGCGGGGTTAGCTGCAGGGGGGGGTAGCTGCTGTGGGGGGTGGCTCCCTGGGCGGCGGGCTCCCCGGGTGGTGGTAGCAGGCTGGGTTAGCTGCTGCGGTGGGCGGGGTTAGCTGCCTTGGGGGGGGCTCCTCTGGTGGGGGGGGCGGGTGGGCGTGGTTTGCTGCCACAGGGGGAGTGGGGGGAGTGGGCTTAGCTGGTGGGGGGGGCGCAAGATGGAAGTTTCGCCTAGGGCGCGAAACTTCCTTGCACCGGCCCTGCCTGTGAGGCGATGTTAAAAGTGCTTCATCTGTATTAAGTATCAGAGGGGTAGCCGTGTTAGTCTGGATCTGTGAAAAGCAACAAAGAGTCCTGTGGCACCTTATAGACTAACAGACGTATTGGAGCATCTGACAAAGTGGGTATTCACCCACGAAAGCTTATGCTCCAATACATCTGTTAGTCTATAAGGTGCCACAGGACTCTTTGTTGCTTTAATCTGTATTGTTTGGCTAAGGGATGGCTTAGAGGAGAGGAAAGTGATCAGGAACAGTCAGCATGGATTCACCAAGGGGAAGTCGTGCCTGACTAACCTAATTGCCTTCTATGAGGAGATAACTGGCTCTGTGGATGAGGGGAAAGCAGTGGATGTGTTATTCCTTGACTTTAGCAAAACTTTTGATACGGTCTCCCACAGTATTCTTGCCGCCAAGTTAAAGAAGTATGGGCTGGATGAATGGACTGTAAGGTGGATAGAAAGCTGGCTAGATCGTCGGGCTCAACGGGTAGTGATCAATGGCTCCATGTCTAGTTGGCAGCCGGTTTCAAGCGGAGTGCCCCAAGGGTCGGTCCTGGGGCCGGTTTTGTTTAATATCTTTATTAATGATCTGGAGGATGGTGTGGACTGCACTCTCAGCAAGTTTGCCGATGACACTAAACTAGGAGGCGTGGTAGATACACTAGAGGGTAGGGATCGGATACAGAGGGACCTAGACAAATTGGAGGATTGGGCCAAAAGAAACCTGATGAGGTTCAACAAGGACAAGTGCAGAGTCCTGCACTTAGGACGGAAGAATCCGATGCACTGCTACAGACTAGGGACCGAATGTCTAGGTAGCAGTTCTGCAGAAAAGGACCTAGGGGTCACAGTGGATGAGAAGCTGGATATGAGTCAACAGTGTGCTCTTGTTGCCAAGAAGGCTAATGGCATTTTGGGCTGTATAAGTAGGGGCATTGCCAGCAGATCGAGGGACGTGATCATTCCCCTTTATGCGACATTGGTGAGGCCTCATCTGGAGTACTGTGTCCAGTTTTGGGCCCCACACTACAAGAAGGATGTGGAAATATTGGAAAGAGTCCAGCGGAGGGCAACAAAAATGATTAGGGGTCTGGAGCACATGACTTATGAGGAGAGGCTGAGGGAACTGGGATTGTTTAGTCTGCAGAAGAGAAGAATGAGGGAGGATTTGATAGCTGCTTTCAACTACCTGAGGGGGGGTTCCAAAGAGGATGGAGCTCGGCTGTTCTCAGTGGTGGCAGATGACAGAACAAGGAGCAATGGTCTCAAGTTGCAGAGGGGGAGGTCTAGGTTGGATATTAGGAAACACTATTTCACTAGGAGGGTGGTGAAGCACTGGAATGCTTTACCTAGGGAGGTGGTGGAATCTCCTTCCTTGGAGGTTTTTAAGGCCCGGCTTGACAAAGCCCTGGCTGGGATGATTTAGTTGGGAATTGGTCCTGCTTTGAGCAGGGGGTTGGACTAGATGACCTCCTGAGGTCCCTTCCAACCCTGATATTCTATGATTCTATGATTCTGTGGCTAACGAGGGGAACTTTGAAGGAAGCAAACACCAAGACGGTAGAAGAATTACTACTTGGTGTGACAGACAGGGGCGTGACTAGGAATAGTGGAATGAAATTGAGAGAGAGAAACCATCTCTAGCTGCTGGGATTCTATGAAAGATTCCTTCAGTGCTGATCAGATTGATGAAAAATCAAAGGCTGCTTCTTTCTGTAAAGAGACATGTTAGTACCTACATGATTTGCAGAAGCCTGATTTTTAGCCATCTTGATGTTGGTCAGATTTCTTTATTCTAGTTTTACTAGCTAGCAGTAACAGACTCCTGCAAACCAGTTAGCTTGTTCTTCCTGTAGTGTCCAGCCTTGCTTGTTTTCTCTCCCGTGGAATCTGTGCCTCTGTTGTGCTGAAGAACTTGTGACTCTGTAACATCGGGAACGCTCTCCATTGCAGTCATGTGACACCCCGAAGTCTTGATCATCTGTATCTGATAAACTGTACCAATAGCAGGCTACTCAGACCCAGCTGACAAGACTAGGGTGTGTTTCAGGCCTTATTTAAGATGCCAACCATGTGTGCGATGGCCAGTTAAGAGGCTGCTGTCTAGTACATGCAAACAGGTGTCACCAGCACAAGTTAAAACCAATCTCCAGTTCATGTCTGGCTGCAACAGGGCTGTTTGTATAGATACAGTGCAAACGATTGGTGCCTGGAGTCCAATCTGTCTGTCAGAAAGAGCATACCTAACCTAAACGAAGTCCCTTGGGTTTGAAAATCCACATGTGTAGGACACCCTGGAACAGGACAGTTCTAACGGAAGAAAATGACGTAGGGGGGCTCAGGAGAGCTCCTAAGTAGATGGAGCCTGGACATGAGTAATGAGACAGAGAAGCTGTAAGCCTCAGATTCCACTCTGTTGCTTGAATGCTTAAAAAGGTCGGGGCTTTGTGTTCTGTTCCAAGCTGTACAACTTCTACCCTCTGTGGGTTCAGCACCCTGTAATCAAGGCTCCTGTTCTGGTGCACCATGAACATGCATCTGTCTCTCTCCAGGCTGTTTTGACATCAGTGAAAATTGTTTCTCAGGTGGTAATAAGCTAGTCAGGGAGAGCCTGCTAATATGAGAGCAGATATCTGGACAATAGCACTATTGATTATAGCGCAAGCTGTGTTGGTTACCTCTGTGTTTCCGGGGTGAGAAATAGAATGCCGGGATCGCTGCTTTGTCACATGCTTGTTCTAAGAAATGTTGGACCCGATCAGGTGACCGGAAGTGTGCACCGGCACCCGGATACCCCACCGTCTCCTGCCTACGCAAAAGGGAAGGGACTTCAAGTATTGCACATGTTTCATTTCACAGTCGTCTCTATGACTCTTGCTGGGAGAAGCGAGTTTGGTTAGAACCCAGAAGATCAGAGTATTGATTGGCTAATTGTGTTGATCTTCAAGAGCAAAATGAGATTCTCCATCTCCCTAGTCAATTGACTCTGCCTCAGGAAATGAGATCCATAAACAGACCTGGAATAAGTAATAACGCCAGAGAGGGCATTGCTACAGGAGCTGTTAGTGGATAGAAATACCTTCTAGCCTCTTTGCTGCGGAGCTGACCAGAGTCGCGTTGCTGCCCTTCGAAATTCACTTCGTTTACTATAAAGCTTATTAATGAACATAAGAACATAAGACTGCAAAGAGTTACAAAGGGATCTCACAAAACTGGGTGACTGGGCAACAAAATGACAGATGACAGTCAATGTTGATAAATGCAAAGTAATGCACATTGGAAAACGTCATCCCAACTATACATACAAAACGGTGGGGTCTGAATTAACTGTTACCACTCAAGAAAGATCTTGGAGTTATTGTGGATAGTTCTCTGAAACCATCCACTTAATGTGTAGCGGCAGGCAAAAAAGCGAACAGAATATTAGGAACGATTAGGAAAGGGATAGATAATAAGACAGAAAATATCATAATGCCTTTGTACAAATCCATGGCACGCCCACATCTTGAATATTGCGGGCAGTTCTGGTCGCCCCATCTCAAAAAAGATAGATGGGAATTGGAAAAGGTACAGAGAAGGGCAACAAAAATGATTAGGGGTATGGAACAGTTTCCATATGAGGAGAGATAAATAAGACTGGGACTTTTCAGCTTGGAAAAGAGACGACTAAGGGGGGATATGATAGAGGTCTATAAAATCTTGACTGGTGTGGAGAAAGTGAATAAGGAAGTGTTATTTATTCCTTCACATAACACAAGAACCAGGGGTCACCCAATGAAATTACTAGGCAGCAGGTTTAAAACAAACAAAAGGAAGTATTCTTCACATAATGCAGTCAACCTGTGGAAATCGTTGCCAGGGGATGTTGTGAAGGCCAAAACTATAACGGGATCCAAAAACGAATTAGATAAGTTCCTGGAGGATAGGTACATCAATGGCTATTAGCAACCCCATGCTCTGACTGTCCATAGGCTCTGTTTGCCAGAAGCTGGGAGTGGACGACATGGGAGGGATCACTTGATGATTCCCTGTTCTGTTCATTCCCTCTGAAGCACCTGGCATTGGCCACTGTCAGAAGACAGGACACTGGGCTAGATGGACCTTTGGTCTGACCCAGTCTGGCTGCTCTTATGTTTTTAAGTGCTAAGGCAGGCTGTGCCCACCCCCATTGCGCTGGTTCACCTTCTTCATTCTTTACCTCAACCCCCTCCCTCCTCCCTCAGAGCTGCAATTGCTGGGCTTGGCCAATGACTGGGCAACTAACACTGATGCTGAGGCACTAGACAAGAGCTGTGTACCCCATGCTTCATCCCTCATGGAGATCCAGGGTCACTCCTAAACCTTATTCTACTGCCAGGGCTGGATTAAAGCAGGGGCTTTAGGGGCTGCAGCCCAGGGCCCCAGCTCAAGGGGGGCCCCGCAAAAATAAATCACAGGCAGCCATCTCCAACTCCGAGCCTCTATAAGTCCCGCGGCGCAGCGGGGCTCAGGCAGGCTGCCTGCATGCCATGGCCCCACGCTGCTCCCGGAAACAGCTGGCTGCTGGCACGTCTCTGCAGCCCCTGGCGGGGGGGAGGGGGGTGGCGGCTCTGCACGCTGCTCCCGCCCCCAGCACCGCCCTCACAGCTCCCATTGGCTGGAAACCAGCCAATGGGAGTTACGGGGGCGGCACTTGCGGGCGTGGGCAGCGCACGGAGACACCCTGGCCCCCTCCCTCCAGGGGCCGCAGAGACATGCTAGGAGCCAGCCGCTTCTGGGAGCAGCGTGGGGCTATGGCAGGCAGGCAGCCTGGCTGAGCCCTGCTGCTGCGCCGCTGGCCAGGAGCCGCCTGTGGTAAGCACCTCCTGGCCGGCCTGCACTTCACACCCCCTCCTCCACCCGAGCCTCAGGTCAGAATCCCTCTCCTGCACTCCCTCCCAGACTCCGCGCCCGCTCCGGCACCCCAATCCCCTGCCCCAGCCCCGTCCTGCACCAAACTCCCACCCAGGAAAAATATTTGTATACAGGGACCCCACAAAATCTAATAGCCCCGTGCCCACAGGAGAGTTAATCCAGCCCTGCTCACTGCCAAGCCCCTGGGCCAGCTGTTAATTGTCATTTTGGTCACATTGCTAGATTGAGCTTTTCAAACTCTGTTCATAGCAAACTACAGGCTTTAAAAACACCTGGTTTCACTTCCACTGCAAAGGCTCCATACCAGTGCAGTCTAGCAGGGGACAGCCCAGCACAGGGTCAGTATATCTGTCACAGTGCTGGGTGAACGAGCAGACTTGTGGATATGGTGCATCTTACCAATGGCTCACGTGTGCCACCAACCTAATTCCCCGGTCATGATCTTGCTAATCGCTATCCTGCTAGCTTGGTTGAAGATGTTATCAGCCCCTCTGGAAGGGGCTGAGAGGTTGGAAATGGAGACAGAAAGAAACCCAATGCAATTAAAGTTACATGATCAGCCTCCACTTCCAGTCATTGCACTGATAGACGCGCTTGTTTTGCAATCTTGTTGCAGTAGAATGATTGCTAATCTGGCACGTGGGCAGGGAAGGGGCTTTATAGTTCCCCACTTCAAATCAATGGCCCCGCAAGAACACAGTGGTTAGGAGGAAGAGCTGGCCCAGAGGTGTGTATTGAGTAGCCCTGTCTAGCTGTTTACTTTGCTTTTTCAGAGTGTTTGTCTTGCCAGGGGATATCTCTGAAGCAGTACTCAAGAATTTCAAACCCAGGTGAGCTGAGCATTCAGTAACCAGTCCGAGCCGGAGACCACAGTTGGCTCATGAAGGTCAGTTCCGGGTGTGGAAGAAATTTCCAAATTCCAGTTTAGTTCTGTTGCTTCCGGTGAGGTTTTTTGTTCTCCTCCCCGTCTTTTCCCCCCATCTCCCTGGGTCAGGAAAGTTTCAACGCTTCTTTCTCTTACTCCTGGAAGAGAATGTGATCTAATGGTTAGAGCAGAGGAGTCTGATGGGAGTCAGAATTTCTGTCCCAAGCGCTGCTATTCATTTTCTGGGAGAGCTTGTACAAATTGCTTAACTTCTCTGAACCTCAGTTAATACATGTGTGAAATGGGAATAGTATTTACCTATCTCACGGGGGTTTCTGGAACTTTTTAACCCCTTAAAAAACGCCTTCCAGGCTTGACCAAGGCCACAATGCCATCTGGAGCTGTCCCAAGGCCCGGTATTTATTAATCATCTGTTTTCTCCTGGGAGAGGTGGAAAACCTTCCTTCGTAAGCACCAGTGGTTTCTATGTCACTCAGTCTGTCTCAGGAAGAGATGGCATTGATGCTAAGGACAGGTACCTGCCTTTTGTGGAGTACTTTGGTACCAATATTTCAGAAATTAGGAAAGCAAAAAATATCCATTGATCCTCGCCTGCTTCTGTATTATCCATTTTCAATACGCTGTCCACCTTCCGGCTGATCGGTCCTCAGAAAGGCTTTTGTTACTTTTCATTACAGCAGTTTCCGTGTCTCTCAGTCCTGAAGAGATGTTCTTCAAACTTGCCATTGTGTTCTTGAAGTAGTGAGCACAGCCCACAATCTTTTCTTACTTCTCCATTTGAGCAAAGGCTTGCTGCATCCAGCTTTTGATGCCTTAAGTCCATGTTCTTTGTTGTTGCAGCCTTCAACATCTACATTCCAGACTTCTGAGATGGGGGCAGCACCGAAGCTAACCTGGTAGCCAAGGCCAAAAGTTGCAGAGGAGGAGCAATCTTTATAGCTGGACATCCAGTATTTCAACTCCTTCTGATCTCACCACATGGCAGATTTGGTTTTCCTGTAGGCCTCTTAAACTTTCTCCAGGGTGCTCTAGGCTATGATCTCTCTGGAGGAGGCTCTCCTCCAAAGACATTGAAACAAAATGACATATCAAAACCAGTCCTCAGCATGGAGTAAACTGAAATGCCCTGCTTTATCCACGAGTTATCTTGCCAAAGGAATGGGGGTAGTGGGAAGAGGGCCTCTTCCATTGTACTCAACTTTTGCTCTGGAGTAGAAGAGCAGTAAAAAAGTGGATTGAAAAGCTTCCCACCCACCAAGACTGGAGTTCAGAAGTCAATTTGTTTTTCAAGAGTTGGTGAAGTTACTATAAAGTGGTGTAAGGAATGTCCCATCCTGCCCTGTCCTAGGTGTTGTGTTGAATCTGGCATTGGTGATTGCAGAAGGAATGCAGAACCCTCAGCTCAATTCTTGGCTGGTAAATGAAAAATGATTCTCAGTGACATTAGCACCCCTCTTCTCTGAAGTTGGGTTATGTATGTCCCATCTCTTCTGCACCCCTGTTTATTCAAACAAGTCCCCTATTCCCCATTGGACAAACATTTCTACTGTCCTTTGTTTACAAACAGATCTAAATTTATATCCACAGAATTATTTGGAATCTTGAGAAGTTTTGTTCCTGTCCGGCTCCTTGCTTGGCTGGCAGGCGACATTGTTTTTGTTCCTAAGTGTCGCAATGACAGCGATCTGACCCTGTTCAGATCACGCTGTGTCCCATCGCGTGTGAAGCCGAGAAACGCCCGGCTGGTAATTGCAGGGATGCCTTTGGGATGTGGCCACCATTTACTGTGTCCAGCGGAAGGTCTATAGATAGCTTTGGTTCTGAATGGGGTGACGTCCTGCTCCGTCTCCTGTGGCGGTGTTGCTTATCGCTATCAGAGCTGAAGTTACTGGGTTAATCCCGGCATCTGCAGTGTGAATGAACCCCGGGAATGCTGAACTGAACTGAGCGTGTGTGGGGAGGAGAGAGGTGGCTAAGTGGAAAGGCCATAGAATAATATCCTTGAAGGAAATGCTACTGCACTGTCAAAGCTTCCCGGCCTTCCTACTTGTCCAACTGCTAGTGTCTATATTTAAATTATCAGCTCAGCCCACAGCCACAGGCAGGAAATTACTTCACAGGAGAGTCACATGTGAGGGAGTATTTGATCACCACGCTCCAAACAGTTTCTTTTGGCCAAGTGACTAATTAGACTGAGAGAGGTTTGTTTTGAATTGTTCATTTGTGCTTTATAAGGATATTTGCAGGCGGCAGCTCAACAAGGGACATATAAAATGCACAGAGCTCTTTAAAGCAGGGCTGAGCAATACCGTGCGTCTTGTACAGCACGGAGCACGTTGTTGAAGATCTGCAAGCGATAAGCGGACAGGTTACAGGTGTGGTGTTGGGAAGTGTAGGTAGGGGTAGGGTAGTTACACAGGGATGGCACAGGGTTGTTCTGTTTATGTTTTTACCAGGTATATAGGCAGGTGTTTGGAGACACCTTGATGATCGTTTTGCTAGCGCAGTTACAGAACCAGGAGTGGGTGCTTATAATGATAATTTCCCACCCGGGCTGTCTCTGGATAATTTTCAGCTGGTGGCGAGCCATGCCCAACCATTTCATGATCTGATTAGAGCATCCATGTTTCAACCTGTGTTAGCCAAAACTAGCTTTAAAGGGTTGTCACTAGCTTGGTTTCCCCCAATCAGTGTGGACATGAGCTATGTAATAACTAGGTCACGATCCCAAACTGGAGATGACCTCCAGAGGTTAGTCTGTACTACCATGGGTTGGGTACCATGAGTTTCAGCTAAAATCCTGTCCCACCCCACTTCCTTGATCCTACCACATCCTTTCCCTCAACTGGCTCCCGCATGCTTTCCGAATTAAATCCAAGCTTCCCATCCTCCCCTTCAAGGTTCTGCTAAATTCCACCCCTGGCTATGCCTTTGGTTTCCTTTCTTACTACTCTCCGGTGCCTTCATTCATTCAGGCTTGCAGCCAAACGGCTTCCTTTTCCCACTCCCGTTTTCAGGCCACTTTCCATGTTGTCTCCGACTCTGGGAGCTCCCTCCTCTAACCCACTGTCCCTGGTGCCCCCCTGAAAACCCAGTGCTTCTGCCAGGCTCACTAGGATTGACCCACCTGAGCTAGCCGTGCAGCCCTATAATAATCATAGTGGCTCAGGCCTGGCCTGTCTTGTCTCTTCATTTAGGCTGGAAGCCCCGTGGAGCAGTGGCCACGTGTGCCTTGTGTAGCACCAAGCCCCCGGCTGTGCTTCACTGAGAACTCTGTTCGATGGCTTTTGTGTGTGGAATAGATGTCATCTCCCATCCATTGCATAGTGGTAGCACTTTATTCTGCCGTGTGGAGGGCACCAGTTTAGTCACTGGATGCCCACTCCAGCTTGACGGGGCCTGGAACTGTTGTGGGCTTTGCAGTCAGCCCCCCAAGGGTGGCAGGGTAGTATCGCATCCCTTCGATGATAGGCATGTGGGCTGTGCCCTCCCTCCCAAGTGACTGCTCAGTGTTTTATTTCCTCCTTTCCTAAACCCTCCCGGTGTTGTTCCCGCCTCGCAGCTGAGATTGGAAACTCTTTGGGGAAAGGAGTCTGGCATCCCTGCAAAGTGCCACGCACGTCCAGAGTGCTACACAAGTAATCTGGTGACCGTCTCTGCAGCAGCAGCTTTGATGGATTCTGCCCCACGCTGCCTGCTGGAAGAGGCGTCAGGAATGCAGGCCCAGTCCTCAGGTTGTTTGCAAGAGGGGAGGTTCCACTTTGTTTCTGCAAGATCCAGGTTCCACTAATGTCTAACGCTGAGCAGGTGTGTTCTTCTTGGGGGCTGGGCGTGTCACCCATCCCTTGATGTATCTATGTGCCTGTAATTCAGCTGCACAGTTCTGGGTCCATTGATCCACAGCCGTCGTGACCACTTCCCCATTATTGACCCCGGGAGCTCTCTCTTGTGGGTGTGTTTGGTGTGGAGTTTTTGGGTTGCATCCCCAGTGCTAACAGCCCAGCAGGTTCGAATTAAAATGGTGTGATTCAGAGGCCCTGAGTCAGCCTTGGGAGGAATCACTGTGGGTGCATGTCTGCTGTGTACAGGCGCCCCACATTCACGGGGCTGGTGCCGGCACATGACCGTGAGCCTTTCAGCCAGGGCCGGCTCCAGGCACCAGCCCACCAAGCTTGTGCTTGGGGCGGCACCTGGAGGGGGGCGGCGTGGCGCTCCAGCTGCCGGGGAGAGTGGGGCCACGGCCGGGCTGGCCGCCCTCCCCCAGGCACTCTGGCTGCCCTCCCCCCCGCCGCAGGGGGGAGAGCGGCGAGCCCTGGCTGGGGCTCGCCGCCCTCTCCCCGCCCTGCCCCCTGCACTCTGGACGCCGGGGGGAGAACGGAGCCCCGGCCGGGGCTCGCTGCTCTGGCCGCCGGGGGGGGGGGGGGGGGGGGAGAGCCGAGCCCCAGCCGGGGCTCGCCGCCCTCCCCCCCGGCCGCCGGGGGGAGAGCGGAGCCCCCGCCGGGGCTCGCTGCCCTCCTCCCAGGGCTCTGGCGGCCCTCCCCCCCGGCGCCCTCCCCCCGGCCAGCAGGTCCAATTGCTGCAGCTCCCCACGCAGGCGGGCCACGCCCTGGGCCAGCTGCCGGCGCCGCTCCTGCTCCGGTTCCAACCTGCTGGGCTTTCCCTGTGAGGAGTGGGAGACACCGACTGGGGGTGGGGCTTCTCCTGGACGGCCCCGCCTCTGAGTGTGCCCCCCATCCACCCACTGCTATAGACCCAGGCATCCTGCTCACCCCACGGCAGGGCCCCTGTTCCACCCCACAGCACCCCAATCCCCCGCCCCACTGATCCCACCCCCATTTCCAAGACCAACAGCTCAGCAACAAGGCACCCACTGTCCCCTACCCTATCCCACCCCATAGCAGGGCTCCTCCCAGGGCTCCGGCCGCCCTCCCCCCCGGCGCCCTCCCCCCGGCGGCCGGGGGGAGAGCGGAGCCCCCGCCGGGGCTCGCCGCCCTCCTCCCTGGGCTCCGGCCGCCCTCCCCCCCCCGCGGGGGGGGGGGGGGAGGGCGGCCGGAGGCTTTTTTGCCTGGGGCGGCAAAAAAGCCAGAGCCGGCCCTGCTTTCAGCACAAACAAGTCACACGAGTGCGTCGCCCAGCTCCTGACATTGCAGAGGAAAGACTCATCGCATGCACATGTATTTGCACTAGACTCGCCCCGGCCGTCGCTGTAGATTGGATGTGGGTGTGGCAGAACGGTAGCAAAGCCGGGCTTTGCATTACAGAGAATGTGTACCATGCAGGGCTACACCCCCGGACAGAGATTTATTTTTCTCAGATAAATATCATATGTATGTGTTTGTGCCCGTTCAGTTTGTCGCTAATGCTAGGCTGCACGGGACCCCTTGGTTGTCTGCCCCTTGTGTGCTGAGTGCAGTTGAGGAGTGCTAGCTTTCAAGGCACTCTGGCAGATAAGGAAGGGAAGGCTGCAGTAGGAATCCTGCTCATCAAAGACTCTTGAGGCACCCAGTGTCAGTTCAAATAGAAACTGCCTTGCTGACTTACTGCATGCTGCCCGTAGGAGCACCAGAATGCCCAACACTGTTTGAAGGTGTTGCCAATGGACCGTGCCCTGGCACCGCTGACACTGTGGTTCAGAAGGCAGGTTCCTCCTCGGTGATGCCCTGTGTCAGAGGCTCCTTAAAGAATGCAGGAAGCATGTTGTGAAACTTCTGTTTCTGCGGACGTTCCTTCCCCTAGTGGGAAACGCCGCAGAAACTCCTTGGAGATGTGTAGAAATCTGGATGAAAAATGCTCGATGGCCATCACCGTTCAGAGGCAGAGGAGATGATATAATCCGGGGGATTTGCTGGCTGTTTACAAGCAGCAGGACAGTGTGATGCAGTTCCTTAAATAAAAAAACGGTTGAGCTTTCGGGACTGCTCTCCAGCGCCATAAACATAGCAATGTTGGAGAGTCTCAAGCAGGCCGTAAGCTACGAATGGCGTTAGCTCGTTTCTAGCTGTGCAAAGGAAGAACAGGGACGGTAATTGAAACAGTCTAAATTGGTTTGGGGAAGGAGGGGAAGAAAATGAGGAAATGCTTAAAATAGTTCAGCTATTTGCTGTTGAGACCTGGATTCCTTCCCAGAAATGGGAAATTCCCATAGTCGGGACAGTGAGGTATTCAGGAGCTTTCAGCCAAGGATAATAAACCATCATGACCTTCCAGTGCTGGGTGTGCGTACGGAGACTCATTGCAAGACGGGCAGGTGAGGTGAGATGGTCAAGGGAAGAGAAATTCCCGATGAAGGTGAGATAAAGATCATCCTTGCCATGTGATAGAACCTCTCTGCTGGTGATCTCAAAGCACGTTACAAGCATTGCTAGCTTAATTATACCTCATGGCAGCCCTGTGAAAGAAGCACGAAGTTACAAAACAAAAAATCATGAGTAAGATCCTCTGCTGGGGTAAATCAGCAAAGCTCCATTGATTTCAATGGAGCGATGCTGATTTCCATCAGCTTGTATGGCCTCTGACTCATAGTTGGCTGAAAAATCATATGATAAGTCAGCAGAGGGCCTGATTTTTCAGTTTGCTCAGCATCTGCTCCTTCCGCTTTCTCCAGTCAGTGGCAGAGCCGAGAATAAGAGTGTCAGTCCTGGAGGGACATATGTTAATGTCCTGGAAGGAGACCTGTCGGGACTCCTTGGATTCTACTCCTGCTCCCCTATGTTGCATGAATTGTACGTAGCTGGGATGAGCCACAAACTTCTGCTCTCTAATTATGGGTCTGGCACTAACTTACTCTGTGGCAGGCACTTAACCTCCTTGTGCCTCAGTTCCTCATCTCTAAAATGGGGAAACGCTTGTACGTTGCGGGATGGAGTATTCCCTAAGCCTGTGCAGTGAGAGTCCCATACTCGGTAGGAGTGAAGTGTTGGTACTATTGTAGTGTACATGGTGAAGGGAAGCCATTTTGGTAAAGGGAGCAAATGTCCATTTCATGCTTCCAGGGTGTGGTTTATAAATAAGGAGGAAAACCCCGATGGTGGGGAGTGTGCAGACCCTCCCAGGACGGGGCCTAGGGAGAAACAGCAGAGCCTCCTGTATTCTGTTTACTAGCAATATAATGATGAGTTTCCAGGTGGCTTAAATGCAGACTGGACTGTGCCCAGTACACCACTTGTTTGGTCAGGAATCCAGCACTTTTATTCCCTAAATCAATGAACTCTGTACACTCTGCTTGTCCCAACCCTGAGCAACCACCTCCCTCAGAGCAAGGAGCTGTCATGGATAAATGTGTAGGGCCTATCAGAACCCACCCTGCTTTACATCTGTTACTCAATGGGACCGTGCCTTTAAATGTGACTTCATTCCTGGCCCTTAGGCCTCCTCACTGTGGGAACGTGTTAAAGCGTTGGCTGGAGATAATGGCTGTCATAGATGTTGAATAATTGAATATTCTGCTGTTCTTCCCCCACCCTGGAACTGCCTATTAATAGCATAATCTTCCAGGGTATTTTCATCCATCAAAAAGCTGAGAAAATATGATTAGCTTTATGCAGCAGGGTGGGGAGAAAGGATTTGGAGGAATAAACTGGGATAAAGATTGAAGTGGGGTGTGAGCTCCAGGGGGGTTAAATGGTCTTTTCTCCAAACATGAACGGTGATAGCTTCTTACCACCTCTGCCCTGCTAACACAGACCAGAGCCTCCAGGATGGATCGCGGTTACTCGATAAACCTCCAGAGAAGCCAGCGCCTCCTGATACATTTAAAAGTAATTAAAAAGCTTTGATCCATGTCTTAGTGGCACAGCCTTATACGTGAGTCATTCTGGTGGGGTTGTGGAGCCAGTCCTGCCTGGAGAACTCGCTGCCTTGGAAGGAACAAAGAGAACGACTGCACTAAGAAGCATCTGATTCCACCTGGGATAGAGCCCGTGAATAATCTGAGAACCACACCGGTGGCTTTATGATGGGTGTCTTGGAATGATTGCTGAGAGCTCAGACTGTGCCCAGCTCAGTTGAGAGCACAGAGGAAGATACGTTCCCTGCCATCTAGATTACACAGGACAGACAGACATACGCCATGTGGTCAGATGATTCAAGCTTCACGCTTCCATCCTAGGTTGGACTGGCTGCTCCCAGGCACAGCCGGTCTTTCTCCTGCTTGGGGGTAGGATTCCCTGGGTGGGATCAGTTCTACACCAGAAACCCTTGCTCTGCAGGGCTCTCTTCTGCTTTGTCTTAGTTAAAAGCCCACTTCCTCCTGAACTGGGCCTGGGATACTGGCCTGAAGTCTATGATTTGTAAGGGAGTCTACAGTGCAGTGGGGTTTTTCCAACGTTGAGAGTCAAGACAACCCTTCCCCACACACACACACCTACTCTGCTGTGTTACTCCAGCATAAATCTGCACTAATTCCATTGACATTGTTTGAGCGAGGCTGGGTTTACACCACTCGGACTGAGAGCAGAATTTGGCCCTGAGAGGGAAGCAACTCCTAATTAATCCATAAACCAGTAACCATTTTAGATCCTACCAGATTTAAAGCCTCAGCTAAGATATCACGCTAAAGAAAAAGCACGTAGAGAGAATCCTGCCCCTTAATCCGTACAACCAAAGGCTTGGCTCTAATTGTCTGAGCCTGACACTTCACAGCTACTAGCAACAGCCTGGTGTCTGTCCGTCTAGCTGAGAACAGTGAAGCAGGGGCCACCTTGGATCGGAGGACTGCAAATTGGATGGGTCTGATGCTGGGACTTGATAAAATTCAGTCCTGGGCCAGTGCCGGAAAGGGGCTATGTGCCCGAGGGATCAGATGTGGTTTTCTGGTCTGCTGTCTTGTAAGCTGTCGGAGCTAGAAACAAAAGCTGTGAACCACGGCTATCGCATAAAGCAGCAGGGCCAGCACTCAGGGCCGGCTCTAGGCACCAGGCACCCAAGCACATGCTTGGGGCGGCACCTGGTAAGGGGCAGCGGGGGGAGCGCGGCCCGGCATTCCACGGGGGGGGGGGGCGCTCCGGCGGCGCGGCGCTCGGCGGGGGGGGCAGGCTCCGGCGGCGCGGCGCTTGGCGGGGGGGTGGCGCGGCGCTGGGGGGGGTTCCGGCGGCGCTTGGCGGGGGGCGGGGGCGGCCTCCGGCGGCTCGGCGGGGGCGCGGCGCTTGGTGGGGCGGAGTGTTCCGGCGGCGCTCGGCGGGGGCGCGGGCTCCGGCGGCGCGGCGCTCGACGGGGGGGGCGGCGCGGGGCACGCGGCCTGGAGGGGGGTTCCGGCGGGGGGGGCGGGCTCGGGGGGCGGCGCTTTTTTTTGCTGCTTGGGGCAGCAAAAAAGTTAGAGCCGGCCCTGCCAGCACTTCTAACCTGGCTTCTCTGTTGTGCTCATGTGGCACCGTTCGGATGGTTAGTGTCTGAAATGCAGGGGCTTTGTCCATGTAGAAAATGCTGAGCGCAAACAGGCTGCATCGAGGGCCCCATAAAACCTTGTCTCAGCGTGTCTGCTGAACTGAGAGAGAGGCTAACAGTTAAAATCACACTGGCATTGAAGCTGGGGGTAGAAAAAAGATGATAATCAAACTGTGGTTTTCAGCGTTCATTATTAACTCAAAACTACTAACATTGGTCTTGAAACAGGGATCGGAACGGGAAAGAATGTCAGAGACTCTGATGAATTGTCTGGCCAAGGCAAGTACGCTCAGAATATGAGAGCTCCTTGTCTTCGGTCAAAGACTGCGTGGGAGGACTCTCTGTAGATATGACATTGGATGGTCTCCAATGCGCTTCTGCTTGGGTAGAAGAAACAACATTTGCAATTTGTTGCACTTGATTTCGCAGACCCAAAGCATGACCAATCATGTCTTCTTAATTCCAGTCGTGGGCTTCCTAGCCAAGCTAAGCAGGGAGACCTCACTTTAATTCTTCAGGGTCCCTCTCCTCTGGAAACACTTCAGAGTCTGATCTGATATAGCTCAGAGTTGGAAAAGGTGACTGCAAACACCTGTAAAGCATGTGAGTCCTTCATTTGTTACATAGAAATCATGCTGGTGGGAGTCTGAGGTCGTAAGAATTAGAGGTGATCAAGGCCCATTAGATCATTTCCCTCATTCCCTAGGAGCCTAGTTCAGGATTACATTGTGCAAATCACGTGGTTCCTCACTACCATGCTACCTATGGTATATGGGAGTAGTTAATGTGAGGCATATGACGAAGATTAGAATGTAATCAGTAATCCTACTGTATGAATCCTGAGTACGTGTAAGAAATGGCCCCAAAAAAGATGCTAAGCCAGATGTATAATAGAAGGCTGGCAAGTCAGCATGTGAGAGAATTAGGATTTAGAGCTAAGGGGATTTCTAGTGTCTCTCAGCATTTTTTGCAAAAACAGAAAAATAATTTACAATGTACTGCAAGAAGTAAAAGGTCTGGGCCCTCTGAGCCGTCAGCTGGGATTTCTTGGCTGGAGCAGTCCCATACTGTGGATGTAGCCTCTCTCCTAGTCTCTTCGCTAAGAATCTACATTCCCATCCCAGTGAAAGTGCTGCCTGTGAAATTGCCTTCCTGCCTTTCTTACTGATGTGCTGGGCTGAGCATAAGTGCAATGAGAAAAGATAAAGATCCATTTTCAGGCCATGAAATCTGATCTTAATGGAACCCGGGGGCTAATGGTGAAGACTCTTGTTTTATAAGCCCAATTATGCAACACTGTCAGAGAGCAGTCCAGTGAGGTGATATTTATCAGCAGCATTCTGTAGTCCTAGCTCACCGTGGTAGAATGTGTGCAGTTCAGAGCCTCGCTAGCAAAGAGCCCTTTATCAATATCAAAGACAAACAAGTGTCTGACTTAAGCCAATAGTAGTAGTAAGGAAAGGGTTCCTGCCTCTCTCTGTCCTTAATCTCCTCCTGTGATTCTTTCATGTTGCTGAGGTCTCTGATCCGTGTCTAATCTTAAAGTACATAATGTGTGCTGCAATATCTAGGAACAGCCCTAGCTTTAATTGTCTTGTCTCTTCCCTGTTTACGCTGATATCCTATCTGATCCACTGGTCATTTAGATCCAGTATGATTATCCAAATGTAGCTCAACTGGATTTGATGTAGTAAAAAGTGTTGCTAGCCAATAATAATGTTCTTGTCTAGTTCCTTTCCTTTGGTAACCTCAAAATGTCTTTTATAACTGAGAATGGAGCCTCACGACATGCCTGTGGAGTCGGTGATGATACTCCATTTTACACATTGGGAAATTGAGACACAGAGTGGGAAGGGGACTTGCCCAAAGCCATATAGTGAGTCTGTGGCAGAGCCAGCAATAGCATCCAGACCCCTTGATTTCATCATTTCAAACTGGTTTTGTAAACTCTGAGCCATGTAAGCATGATTTGGTTTATAAACCCCCTGGAAAAACGGTGTCTAATGGAACCCCCAACATACCTTTTAACTCCAGTGCAGAGATGTCCAGCAGCATGACCGTTGAGTAACATGTTGAGTTGCATTTTTCTGAAATGAGCGCATGCTTCTGTGGATTATTTTGTTCCTCCCAATGCTTCAGGGTGCTCTTGAAAACAAGTTGCTGCACCTCTCTGAGCTAGATCTAGGTGTGACTTATTAAATTGTGGTTTATTAATGCTTTTCTGTAGTGCTTGCTGAGTTTCAAAGGGCGTATTCTGTTGCCTACATGATTACCAGCGGTGATAGTGTTTAGTGTATGTGAAGATTGGGGTAGAGATGGGCCAAATCCAGACACGCAAAGGGACTACATCTGAGCTTTGCGACTCAGACCTGCTGCTAGGTTTTGGAGAGCAGCCTCCTACGTGCGTTTTAATGTGCAGGAGTGGAGGCTGTTGATATCACAGAAGGCGGCTCAGAGCCATTCTTTAGTGAGGTGCTTCCATCTGCAAGAACAGCTGCTGTTGGGGAGAAATGACAGGATAACCTTTGTTCTGTTAAAAGCTTACGTAGAACCCATCTGACTGTTCATGTGGGCAGACTGAACTGGAGCTGGGCATTTAAACCAGGCCGTGGCAGCTGCCATCTCAGTCTCTCTCTTTCCCAAGCCCATGGCAGTTCTGTGACTAACCAGGCTGTCCTGAAGGGAGGCATTGTGGGAGCAGTGCAAATGAGCCTGCCTTTTGAAACCCGTCCTTGCAGAGCCAGCCTCTAGAACCCGATTCTGTTCTTTGCCCGTCTCGCGCATTCGGTGTGGACGATCTCAGAGCACTTTACAGACCTTAAAAACGGAAGTCTCATTACCGCCCTGGGTGGCAGGACAGTATCGCCACCCTTGTTTTATAGACGGGGAAACTGAGGCACAATGACTCAGCCAAAATTGCACAGCGAGTCAGTCACAAAGCTGGGGATGGGAACCCAGATCTCCTGGCTCCTGCCAAAGTCACAAGACCATTCTCTAGGCATGTAGGTCAGTCTGAGGCTTAGTACAGCCAATTAGCTGCAATTATACTTTATTTATTACAAAGATGCATGGCCATCTCCTTGCATCTGTGTAATAATAGTAATACTGTGCGCTTCTCCTGGGCTTGTAACCTGGGGGGCCCTAATTGCGTCACAAACATTGATGAATTAAACTCCAGCCCCTCCCCGGGTATTATCCCCGTTTTATAGATGGGGAAACTGAGGTGGTGATTTGCCAGTGGTGCCCCAGTGAGTCAGTCAGAGCCAGGAACTGAACTCCCAGTCCTGTGCCCTAACCCCAAAGCCCAGCTAGTTGTATAAAAAGGGAGAATTGGATTGATGTGTCATTACCCTTTAGAGAGAGGCTTGGGGAGAGCTCATGTTACCTTTGAGCAGTTGTCCTATTGGATGATGAACGTTCGTTTTAGCGCACATGCCCGGCTGTGAGAACCGTTGCCTACACATCAGAGATCCACACGCTCTCCTCACCCCAGCGATAACCTGGTTTCTCTAGTGACTGCCCGGGCAGAAAAGCAGAGGGGACTTCAGCACTGACCAGCAGAGACACGACATCCACACCCAGTGAAGTGCCTGTCTCGCTAGTGTCAGCGCAGCCATAGGCGCCGACTCCGGGGGTGCTCTGGGGCTGGAGCACCCATGGGTGCTCTGCACCCACCGGCAGCTCCCCGCCCCAGCTCACCTCTGCCTCCGCCTCCTCCCCTGAGCACGCCACCAAGTCCTGCTTCTCCCCCCTCCCTCCCAGCGCTTGTGCCGCGAAACCGCTGTGGGGGAGGAGGAGGAACGCGGCGCGCTCGGGGAAGAGGCGGGGCCGGGGCGGGGATTTGGGGAGGGGTCCAATAGGGGCAGGGAGGGGGCGGAGTCGGGGTGGGGGGCGGGGGTGGACGCGAGCACCCGCCGGCGCCAAGGAAAGTTGGCGCCTGTGAGCGCAGCTCTTGTGAATCCAGTGACAATTGTTGCCATCTCTCGCTCGTGCGCACCTATGGTGTCTGCAGAGCAATGTTCTCTAGATGCTGTTGTAGGTCCATACGCCATTTCAAGGCCTCCTTTGTGACATTGTGGCTAACATCCAGTTCACCTCTGAAGCCATATTTGAGGCCCTGCATTCTGATGTGTTGGGTGGTTCGGACGTTCTGAGCAGGAAGCAGAGTCTTTCATTTTCAGCTTGTGCATCGAGTAGCCACATCATCCATGGTTGGTTCAGATGCGGTTCAGTGTCGTCTAAAGTCTGCCTGGCAGGTCGGAACTGGGACAGCCGCTTGTTGGGGCAGTAATTGTATGCTTGTTTGGAACGGTAGATGAGGTCCAGACAGGGCCGGTGCCCTAGACGAAACTTCCACCTTGTACCCCCCCATGTCCAGCCCCCACCTTCCTACAGCCAAGTTCCCCCCAGGGGCCCAGATGTTCACAAAGTGCAGGGGGCATGGGGGGGCTGCAAAGAGAGGGGTCGTATGGGGGCTCTTCCAGGGGGTGAAGGTGGCAGAGAGGGGGGTGCACGGGATTGTTGCAGGGGGTGGAGGTGGCCAAGAGGTGGAGGGGGCGGGGGTGTAGTGGCAGGGAAGAGATTGCACAGAGGCAAAAGGGGCTCGTTGCAGGGGGTGCAGTGGCAGGGTGGGAGTCGCTCAAGGGTGAAGTGGGCAGGAGGGGGTTGTTGCAAGGGGCTGGCAGGCGGGGAGGTGTCTATGCCCGGGGTTGTTGCAGGGGGGTGAAGGAGGCAGGGAGGGGTTTGCACAAGGGAGGAGTGGGCAGAAGGGAGATGGCAGGCGGGGTGGGTGGGTCTCGAGGTTGATGCAGGGGTGAAGGTGACTGTGGCTGACTGGGGGGTGGGGGGTGTTGCTGGGTGGAGGTTGCCCAGAGGCAAAAGTGGCAGGACAGGCTGGGTTGTTGGGGCGGGGGGTGCACAGGGGAGAAGGTAGCTGGTTGATAGGTGTTGGAGGGGGTGGCGCTGGCTGGGGGAGGGGTGCTCGGGTTGCTCCCACATACACCATTCCCCAGGACTGGACCTGCCCACCCCCCGGCGCTCCGCGGGCCCGTGTGGCTCCCAGCGGCCCGGCTAGGTACCTTGCAGGCGGAGTAGACACCCAGCTTCTCCGCCCGAAGAGCAGAACGCAGCTGCGCCTTCTTCCCCGCGCCGCGGGCTGAGCCGGGTTCCCTGCCGCCCCCAGGGCTCTCAGTGACGGCACAGGCAGCCAGCCCCCCCGAGCCTGCTGCCGCTGTCGCTGAGAGCCCCGGGGGCGGCACTAAACCTCCCCTTCCCCGCTCCGCCGCCGGCTGCTCCCCGGGGGGGAGGGACTGGCCGCGCCGCGGGCAGCCCCTCTGGAGCCGGGAGGCGGGGAGCAGCAGCAGCCTTGTGCTCCACTGTTTAAAAAAAAATTGGGGGGCACCGCTTTTTGGTGCCCCCCAACCACTTGGCGCCCTAGGCGGCCGCCTAGTGGTTGCACCGGCCCTGGGTCCAGACACTTTGCCATTCCCTGGCTGAATCCAGAGGCCTGGGGAGGTCATAGTGCCATCTCTAAAACCGGCTGTTTGTTCAGTACTTCTCATTCAAAATGGGCCAAGATTGGCCGGTGTTTCCAAGAACTGATGACTCATAATGTCCTGAAGTGACTGGCTAGTATCCAAAGCATAAGGAATAAATATTTAGACACAAATACATGCTGGAAACATGCAACGACAATAAAGACATATGAGTCCTGCTCCGAAATCCCCTTCCCTTTAAAAGCACAGCCCTGCTGGCTGACCTGTGGCGCATGTCTCTGTGCCGCTTGGAAAATCGCCTGCCAAACATGTACACGTGGGTGCAAGCTGGCGGGTTTTTCAATGTGCTCAGCAAGCCATGGGGAGAGTCTTGCAGTCCAATATGTCGTCTGTCTGGTAGGGCACTAAGGCTGCGAGGAGATAGGAGTGAAGTCTGATGGAATTGCACTTGTTTGCCCCAGGTCTGAATGTGGCCCTGAAACTGCATATGGGTGAGTTAAGGGCTGGGGGTTTCCTTACATCAGGGCGGGTCACTGAAGGAATGTATGAATATGGCCCTAGAGATTGTAATGTAATTGACTGAAACTGGGAGGGCTAGTCCCCGGCTCGGTAGCTGACACCGTCTCTTCTATTTTCAGTTGCAGAGTTACTTTGCAGCCTGTGAGGATGAGACCCCAGCAATTAGGAATCATGACAAAGTCCTGCAGCGGCTATGTGAGCACCTGGACCACGCTCTGCTTTATGGGTAAGATCTACCATGCTGTGGGATGATGCGTTCGGCCGGCCTGTGCCCCACCCACGTTACAGAGCTGGGCTTGAAGAAGGGATGGGGTGTTCAGGAAGGGGAACAAATGATTTCATTATGCAGTGTCCTAGTGGGATCCCCGGGTGCATATTTTGACTACCTGCTTCTAAACCCCGGTGTCGAGGTCATCCTAGCTGGAAAAAAATACTGCAGGGCACCAAGATTAGGGCCCCAATTCTTGTTTCCTCCTTTCCAATCTCTTCCTTCTTTTGCCTTTCCCTCACCATTTGAAAGGTCCTCTCCTCCTCCCACCTCTCTGAATTTCCTCCCCTTCTCCCCTCTGGTTTTTATTCAGAACCCGGTGCTTGGATTTTGAAAAAGTCATCCCAATTAGGAAACCCTCTGTAGCTCATCCTGTCCCAGCCTGATGCTGAGACACCATGACGACATTCAAGGTTAGGTGGTTTCCAGTATGGACTATGGAGAGCGCATCCCTCCCTCCACTCTTTCTAGGCAATAACTTATTTGCTTCAGGGTCTGAAAGCGATGAATTCTTTCCTTAATTATCCTTTCTGTTTCCATTCTCCCAGGCTGCAAGATCTCTCTTCAGGCTACTGGGTGCTGGTCGTTCACTTCACCCGCAGGGAAGCCATCAAGCAGATAGAAGTCCTGCAACATGTGGCCACCAATTTGGGGCGCAGTGAGTATTTTATTCTTCACCTTCTAGGGCAGCTCTCTCAATGGGCGAGTCGCAGTTCTAGGAAAGCTGGCATGAGATCTGAGTCGGCTTTATTGCCAGACCAGGAAGTAGGGAGTCGTTGTGTGGTGACCATAGGTAGCACAGGCTGTGTGTTACAGAGGTGCGTAGATCACCTGGAACGAGACAATTTTGATAAGAAATACTGCAAGCCCAGTTACCAGGTGTTTGTGGAATGCCTCAACCCCCCATTTGGATGCTCAGATCTGGGCATAGAAGCCCATAGATTACTTGGGCCCTAAGACCGGGTTGAAACATGCAAATACAGATTGAAGTATCCAAATGCAGGATTTGGACAGCACCAGCACCGGAAAACTGGGCTGGGCATGGCAGTAAAGTGTCTTATAGGATGTCTCCTGATTGTCCCCTTTTGGGGTTTGCACACAGATCTCATAGCCAGACTTTTCTGAATCAAAGCTCTGGATGTGATTCTAATGCATCTCTGAAACAAACCAACCAGCCAGGCTGTGGAATTGGCTTGTAGGAGAGATTTTGGCAGCATGGCCCTAGGTGATTTGTATGGGCCCCTCCCATTCTGTCCCGGAAGGTTACTGTGTAACTGCCACAGGTACTGAAGCACCTTTTCCTTTGAGACAGACAGAGGAAATGTGATGTGAAATGTGCAGATGTTTTTTGTCCATTATTAAAAGTGCCTGGAACCTCTTTCACATCAAGGCCAGCTTTGAGCAGGAGTGCTGTCGAGAGCCCCACTGGTCTACCAGCTTATCCCTACTCTCTTCCCACCGCTTCCTCCCTACCCCGATGAGAGGAGAGCAGAGCAGAGCGCATTCCTCATCCTTCAGTGAAATTCACCTCTCTTTCCGCTCCCACATTGTCCTCCAGCAGCTCCTGATTGTCTAGTATCCTGCTCATTATTTGAAATGATTTAGGGGGTGATTCTTGGTCTGTTAATCCTGCCTGAGCTGTTCATTGTAATTAGTCGCCATTTGAAGTAACAGCTGCCTTAGCTTTTGATTGCACTTGTAGGGCACATTGAATGGTTTCTGGTTTGTGATTGGTTGAGCACAGCTCTCTTCAGATTGTGGCTTCCGCTGCAAACACTCATGATCATGAATCTGAAATTAATTTCCTGCTACTACTTTCTTCAAATCTCTGCGTCCAGGAACATTCCTGCCAGTGACCTGGTTCACTAGACTATTCACGGCTTGTGACTGCAGACGGGGCTTGAACGGCCTCAGCAAACTGCTTTAAAAATATGAATGAATATTTGTAGGTCTTTTTTTTTTTTTTTTTTTTTTTTCCCCTCCCAGTATTTGCCCAGCTCTGGAAAGCAGGGTCTGCTGGTAAATAACCTTTGATGCTTGTTTCAGGTCGAGCTTGGCTGTACCTGGCCCTCAATGAGAACTCGCTGGAGAGCTACTTAAGGCTGTTTCAGGAGAATCTAAGTCTGCTGCATAAGTACTATGTCAAGTGAGTAGCACTGTCCTCTCAGCCCTGCCAGCTGTCTCTTGGGGTACATCTATACTTACCTCCGGGTTCGGCGGTAAGCAATCGATCTTCTGGGATCGATTTATCGCGTCTTGTCTAGACGCGATAAATCGATCCCGGAAGTGCTCGCCGTCGACGCCGGTAATCCTGCTCCGCGAGTGGAGTAAGCGGAGTCGACGGGGGAGCCTGCCTGCCGCGTGTGGACCCGCGATAAGTACCTTGTAGTTCGAACTAAGGTACTTCGACTTCAGCTATGTTATTCACGTAGCTGAAGTTGCGTATCTTAGTTTGAACTGGGGGGTTAGTGTGGACCAGCCCTTGGGCTCCGCTGCTGGTTACATTCTCCTTTTAGGAAGCTAATCTCCATTTTGCTTGAAACAAACTTGCAGCAAATCAGGTTCCACTCCCTCCCCCAAGGTCTTTGGAAACACTGAGTGCTTACAGCTGGGTTTCTAGGGAGAGGCCTGGTCGTAGACCTCAGTTGTACGGGCACTGGATTGGCTAGTGCTGCGGACGGCATTGCTGGTGCACTGTGACATCCCAGGCAAAGAGGAAGGTGTGACTGCTCAATGTAACCCTGCCTGGAGCGAGCCGGGGGACCCACTCATGGAGTTTCAGCTGCATGGAGCCAGTCTCTCACTCCTGGATGGTGGCGTATGGCTGCATGGCACTTGCTTGTCATGGCCAACTCATCCTTCTAAACATCAACAAGAATACGGAGTATGTGGGACCGTGATTGTCTTTAATAAACTAGACAGAGACCAGTAAGGCAGGGATAAGGCACATTCTCTTACACCCTTTATTGACATTTGGTAACATTTGTAAAGGTGCATAAGTGACCTTAAGAGGCGAAAAATCCCACCGACTTTCAATGAGACTCCCAAGGGACTAAATCATTTTGGAAAATCAGACTTAGGCTCCTAAGTCCCTCAGGCCCCTTTGAACATTTTACCCATAGCAACTATTACATCGTTTATGATCCTGGCAGCCTCTCGGTATGTGTTCACAACTGTTTGGGCTACTACAGGTACCTCCTGAATGTCACACCTGCTTTGTGTTACCGTACTTTGCTTCTCTCTGTCTTGAATGACTTTGACCCGCTCTTCCCCTGTCCCCCCGCCCCACAGATGTTCAAAGGAGACCATAACTGTTTTTATTTTGCAGTGAGGGGCACTAGAGGGCCTGCCACTTGACCAATGCTTGCGATGAATTTGGTAAGCATGTGGGCTATACATTTAAAAAAGAAAGCTCACCAGCTTCTTGGCTAATTTGATGCCCTCACTGCAAGTCTAGTAGATGTCTCTTGATCCTCAAGGTTTTCAAGGAGACTCCTTGTCTGCCTCTTTCTTCCAGAGGACAGATGGTTACGGCATGCCCCGAAGGCTGATCTTAACTCCGGAAAGGGCAAATGTCTAAAGGAAGTGGAGCCAGCTGACTCTCTTGAGCCTGCAAGAGAAGTGTGCCACCTTCACAGCCATTCAACCCTGGTTTGCCTTGAGCACAGAAACCAAAGAGAAACCTTGACGTGCTAAAAACAATGCGATCCCACTTCGGCTGTCTGAGCCTAAGGTTGTTTACAGTGTAGCTCAGGGTCATGTCCTGGAAACCAGATGGGTGGAGAATGTGTTTTGATTTGTAAGATCATGTGCTCGGTGAGAACACTCGCAACTGTTTTGTCTCCAGGCCAAAGCTGAACGTTCTTATATTTTATCTGTGTCACAGGAATGCCCTGGTCTGCAGTCATGATCACCTGACTTTGTTCCTGACGCTGGTGTCTGGGCTGGAATTCATTCGCTTTGACTTGGATCTGGTGAGAATTACTGTCTTGTTTCACTGTCTTCGCTGCTGGATAGAAAGGCTGGAGAGCAGGAAAACCCCATACACCATTTGAAGCTTGGGCCAGCTTAATAGTTAATAAACTCTGCCCCTTGGCTGTCCACGGTGCCTGCCAGAGAGATGCACCCTCAGAGCTTCTCTGCTGCAGTAGCTCAGACATAGCCCTTGGTCAGAGACATCATTCAGTCTCACAAGTCAGCACTTCTCCAGTTCTACAAAAAACGACATTCTCCGCCCTGGGCACGGCCGGGAGAAGGCAGCATAGGGCTGTCATGTCGGGCAAGGAACAGGGGCTTCTACTAAGGGAAATTTTTGCCAAGCTCTGGCAAAGACTTATTATTATAAATCACTTGCCTTGCACCATAATATGCACATTGCTTTAAAGCCTAAGTGAAACACACGTTCCCTGCCTCCGGAGCTCACAACCCCAGACCGATAGGACAAGATGCTTTCAGCCATTCAAGAAAGGGAAGTGGTCAGGCTCCCTGGCTAGGAGAAGGTGGGGGGAATGATTCCTGGAGGGGGGGCTTTGAGGGGGGATGCGTGATAGATAAACACGAGCATGAGGGCAGCATGGTAGAAGGCACAACGAATGGGAGAAGGAAATGAAGTGGGGGGAGGGCGGAGGTGGAGATTTGAATTGGGGGAGGGAGGGAGAGGAGAGATGCTGATGGGGATGAGTTGACATAGGGCCTTGCAGGAGATGAAGGTGGATCTCATGTAGTAAAAGACCAACGAAAGTGAGTCAGTGAGGGATTTCCAGGTTGGGGGTTTCTAGGAACCAAACATGTAGGTTCCAAAATCCCTACTTGTGGGGAAAAGTGACTGCAGAACTAGAGGAGATAGAACCCATCATGTCCATGGACGGAGAGGAAAGAATGGAGGCTGTTCCCCGTGCTCCCAAGCTCTGCTGTTATCTAAGCAGCATTGAGCGTCCGTAGCCACTCGGCTGCCTGTCCACCCTACAGCAAAAGTGCAAAGAACTCTAGCCCTGAGGAGAGGAAATGGTCATGATGGCAGACTGTCCGTTGACCTTACTGCATGTGTGTTTAGAATACCGTGGCTCCGAAGGTTTCTGTTATGAACTTTGGACATGAAGCTACACTGGAGTCCATTTGAGGTGTGACGTTTGGTTCGCTTTCTCCGTTGAGTCTATTTCCATCAGCTGCTCTGTGGCTGGCACAGGTTTGCTTCCTGTTGCAGGTTCAATTTCCTGGTGGTGTCCCCTTCCTCCTCCAGTGTCCGGTCAGCACAAGTGGCCTGCTGCTGGATCAGCAAGTCAGTTTTGTTTCCTCAGCATCTGTGTGCTACAAGAAAAGAGATTGTGTTAGCCAGTGTCAATAACTAGAGTTCCATGTAGACATGTGTGGAACTAGAAATGCGATTAAATCTAACTCTGGCTCGTATTTCCTAGGGCTCCCTTTGTAGCTCTGCAATTATGAAACCAAAATATTTGAGAACAGCCTGAGGGATAATGAAGTCATACGTCCAGCAAGGCTTCCTTCTCAGTCAGGGGAGAACTTTTCCAAACAACGGCACCAGTTCAGTCCCCAGTAGAGACTTAGTCACATCACGAGCTACCGTACAACCCTTGTCCTCATCAGGGGGGCTGCAAAAGCAAGGCTGAGGAGCGCTGACAGAGCTGTGGGAAGGGCTGGGCTAGCAGGGGGGTCAGGATTGAGGCGCGTTGGCAGAGCTGGGTGGGGGAGCCCAGGAGAGGAACAAGAACGGGTCCTGCAGGGTCAGGATTGATGTGCAATGGTACATCTGTGTGGTGGAAGCTTGCTCGGTGCCGTACACAATTTGCCTGCTAGTGGCTAGTGCTTTCAGAGTGAAGGAAAAACAAGGCACTGAAATGTTGTCTCTGCTCATCCCTTCGTTTATTAACCGTGCATAACCAGGTTGTTTGGACATCTAATGTCATGTTTGTGTTCCACACGGCCGCCCGTGTTGTATAATGTCATCACTGGCTGAGTTGTCAGAGGAAAGGCTGCGTCTGATGCAGGGACTCTTCTCTCTGTGGCTCTGCTCTCAGGATGCCCCTTACTTGGACCTGGCGCCATACATGCCCGATTACTACAAGCCTCAGTATCTGCTGGACTTCGAGGATCGCCTGCCCAGCTCCATCCATGGCTCAGACAGCCTGTCGCTCAACTCCTTCAACTCAGTCACCTCGACCAATCTGGAGTGGGACGACAGTGCCATTGCACCCTCAAGTGAGGGTAAGTGGCCACCCAGGATGGGGGATGGGGGGTGGATGTGCAGCGTCTGTTTGCACGAGAACCTGAATGCTACAGAAGAACGAGAGAAAAGCTCCCAGGTTCTAGGACAATACCCAACCCAGCAGAGGTCTGGTTGGCATCTCCTCTCACTGGGACTATGATTAAAGCTTTGTAGCTGGGCAACACCGGTGCCTTCCCGTATATCCAATAATGTGCTGTTCCATTTGTTAAGAATCGCTAACCCACTGGGCCAGATGAGAGACAAGCTGTAGGAACTGGGTGATGAGCTGATTGTAGTGGCCAGGAGTGGGCCCCTAGTTAGCACTCTGAGCCACCTCAGTCTTGCATGCGGAGGTGTGGCCAGTGGAGACTACAGGTCCCAGCATGCTTTGCTCCATCTTGATCCAAACTGCCAGACTCTCCTGCCTAGACTGAAGATAAAAGTTTTCCAACCCACATTTGTCTTTGATGTTTTCTTTGCATCAGGGCACCTTCCAGTTCTTCAGTCTTAAAATTCCACCGGTGCTACAGGGAGGGACGCTCCTTTTTGCAGGAGCTCACTGTTATTCAGTGGAATTCTCTAGCGGGAAAGGTGGGGCGGGCGGTAAGGCTCCGATTCGGTTTAAAGCCCAGAGGATGGACACCCGTCTCCTTGGTTTAATTGCTCCTATAGATCCACCTGCCCTTGGGCACTGATTGCAGGGAGGCTGGGCTTGCTTCTCCCCCTTGCAGATTCAGCAGCTACCTCTTTCAGGCCTGAAGAGCAAAAGCCAGAGTCTGCTTGAGCATAGGCCTCCTGCTTCAATGTGGCGTTTAGGTCATCGATCTACAGAGGTTCATGTATAACAGTTACACCTGCGTGGTGGGTTAAAATGGACCTGCGAGGGCTGTTCCCAGCTAAGCAAGGGAAATAAAACTCCAAGCATTAGTCTTTAAGCCCTTTCCTCTGGGCTTTTTCTCTTGTCCACAAAACAAAAACAGAATCAGCTGAAAAGCCCTGGGCAATAATTCAGCCAACCGGCAGGGGACCTTGCCTCAGGCCCTGTGCTGTGGGGCTCTGGATACAGAGTCCATGATTGGGCCAACTTGACAGGACTGGGATGGCCTTTTCAGTGGGATCTGCCAGTCCCTATTGTCGGTTTGCAAAATAGAAACAAGGGTATTTACAGGTTTTAAGGGAGGAGGGTGGCCCAGTTGGGATAAATGTCTTCCAGCTACACACAGTAGTAAAGTTCACAGCAATTTTAACTAAGTCAGCAGCCTTCCTGACCTCCACAGTACAGCCAGCCTGTTGTTACTGTCGGAAGGCAGTCAGGAGCAATGCTGAAAGCCCCAGCCGCACAGATTGGAGGCAGGGCAGGGCAGAGGGCAGACTTAGCAGTAATCGGTCCATTTTGTATTGATCTCCAAGCCCTTGGTCTCTGCCATGATACTGGAGACTTGGCCCAGACTACTGGCTTCCAGCGTGTCAGGTCTCCATTGTAGATGTAACCCACCTCCTGCTCTGTCGCCATCCGCAGAACATGTCTGGATCCCGGGAATAATCGCTGATGGAATGTCCATTCGTCTGATACTGCCATTGTGTGGCCACAGTGGTTAATACGGTGCACAAATAATCGTAAGGGTTAAGGGCAGGAGATGCAGCTGTGAGGTTGAAACTCCCCAGAAGCTGGAAGTGTGATTTAGAAATGGGAACTGGGAGTCCCAGCTGCTAGGTGCTGGTTTTGGCTCTGGCACGGATTCACTGCGTGACCAGACTGGCTGTCCCATCCCCCTCCCACAGTCAGGTAGGGGACTCAGTAAAATAAAGTTTCCAAAGTGCTTTCGAACCGTTGGCTGGAACGTGCAATCAGCACACAATGTTATTTACACGGGCTTGCTGCAGGGTGTCAGGTGTTGGGTTCTGCGTTATATATGAGCAGCCCCCATTCCTCTCAGCGGGCTGTTGACTCTGAAGCATAACAATGACAACTGGACATTAACTCACTAACTGTTTCACTGCTGATCATTGTAATAGGAACATCCAGCTACTCTGGGATTGTAGGTGGAGCTTATTCAGAGGACCAGTTTTTAGCCCCTGGCTTTGTAAACGTTACTGAATTAAACATCACAATACCTCTGGGAGGCAAGTGTATGTGGGGAAACTGAGGCACAGAGAGGATAAGTAATCACCAAGCTGATCCCTCAAGTCATTGGTGGAGCTGGGGTTGGAATTCCTGGCCCCCAGCCCAGTGCACATGCCTTTAGGTATGCTACACCAATCATCCGTTTTCCAATGTTAACTTTACAACCCCTAGCATAATGGGGCCCCGATCTCTATGGGGGGGCCTTAGAAGCTACTTTAATACAAACAACGGTAATTAGTAAGGCTGACTTCCTTTTACATACATGTTTCCTAACCAGTTTCTCATTCTTTTCAGATGATTATTTTGTTTACCCCTCACTGTTCACATGCTCCCCATGTCCCCCATCTCTCCTGACTACTTGTGTTTCTAATCCTCCGTTTTATCCCTCATTTTTGTAGATTATGATTTTGGAGATGTCTTTCCTGCAGTGCCGTCCATACCCAGCTCAGCCTGGGAAGGTGGGACATAGTCATCTGTTACCATGTTTATCTCTTCTGCATCCTTTCCATACCAAGCTTGCTGCATGCAATTGATTTTTTTAAATAAGAACAAATATTCTAATCTTGATGGAATTCTGTAGCAGCAGAAACAAGCTCTGTGTTGAATGGATCTTCTGACCGCAGAGTTGGAGCTCTGTGTCACCTACTCTGTATGCTCGTGTGTGAGGTTTCCCTCCAGTTACTGAGCGCTCCACAGAGATTCTGACATTACTATATGTCACAGAACATTGTGACTGTTTCTCCTGATTCTGATTAATGTGTCACTTGCACCTGGCGTATGTGTCTGACCGATGGTTTTAAGATACTCTGCTCAGGTCATTTGTAGCTGAAGTTTCTATCAAGTGAAATTGGATTTGTTTAATAAAATGACTATCTAATATATTATGGGAGCTGGATTAATAAGGGAATCTTTTTACCAGACTAATAAAGAAACCTGTTAAATTACTCCTGCCATGAAACTGACACACAGTGATCAGGGAACATCCCAAATGTATCAGGTATTTATAAACTAAAGTACCAAAGCGTTCCTTCTCAATATACAGCTCTATATTTCCTTCATGTGGTAAAGAGCAGATGTGTTGATGAGCAGATGTGTGCCTGGATATTGCAAGAGATCTACATTCATAAATTACCCAACAGGATATTGAAAATGGCTTCTGATGGAATTCTACTTTTAATAGAATTTTTGTTCATTTTTAAGTGTTTTTTTTTTTTTCTCCCCTTCACAGGCCTTGACTTAGGCTTCCCTCTTGGGTTAAAATATCTATCAAAGCCATAATGACCTTATTTCGTTTGGTCATTGCTCCCCTTTTTAACCCTGGCTGTCAGCAATCTCTGTTTCTTAGAGTAAAGGGCACATCTCCATTTTATAGGAATCTATTCTACTTTCTCTGCCTGGAATACATCATCTCCACTCACATAAAGACAGGACTAGACAGCTCTGTGTATTGTTCATATATAATTGGATTAGGAAATCTGTCTTCTTTACCCACGGAGGAAATATACGTATATATTTTCTGTCATTTCTACCTAAAAGCTTGATAGATTCCTTCAGCTGAAATTGTTTTGTATTATCATCATCAAACCAGTACCTCATACAGCATTTTGGTAAAGATCTGCTTGAATTCCATTAGGATGGCTTTTGGTCTCTAACGTTCTCTCCTCTCTATAAACTTTCTCTCTCTCTCTCCAAGCACAAGAGACACTCTTTGGTTTTCAGAGCACATTCTGAGTAGCTGAAAACAAAAAACCACTGAACCTTTTCCTGTTGCAGTCACATGCCGTTAACACAGGGTTTGGCCTAGCTCTGGAGTTCTCTGCAGCCAGGGTACTAACAGCATCTGCTATTCTGACCATTCCTGGAAAGAGTGGAATTAAATAATCTGTATGTGTTTCCTCACAGCCACTGTTCCCTCCAGCACTTCCTACCGAGGGGTCCTGGAACTGTGATCCCCCCAAAAGCCAATGTTCCCCCACCTCTACCCACAGCAGCTCCTGCTGGAGAGGCTGGGAGCTTTCTTTAGCCATAATGTTTTGATTGGGCCCTTTGGTTACCATGGATGGAAGAAATTAGGTTTGATGCAGCTGTGGATTGCTGGACAGGGGATATTGGACAGCACTCCTGGTGGCTGGCTTTGGTGTTGGTGTTTAATGGGGGTGTAGTAGGTGGGTACGGTGCTGTACGTATTATCAATTATTATTGTCGTGTCATCCCCCCTTTCCTCCCCGCCCCCAGCCAGGCAGCATCCAGGGTGTCATCTTATGACAAGCCTGATTGGCTGTTGAGAGGTTGTGATTAATTCTAATGTTTCATACCAATATAACAATGGTGTTTGTTCCCTAAACTTGTAAATACATTTTGAAAATGCAGAGAATATTAATTTCATTTTTAAAATAAGAAACAATGGGCTACTTAATAGTCTGTGTTGTTGTGTGGGCTGTGGTTTAATCCTCCTTACTGTGCAAGATCTGTGCTGCTTCTATGAGCAATTTCCATTCATGCCACTATAACACAGCCCCAGCTGTGCAGTCTGATCCTTGGGGGCATGGAGCCACCCATGGGGGTCAGATTGCAAGGTTGGGCCCTAAACAGAGGTGAAAGTAAGCCGGTACAGTATGGTACGGCGTACCGGCAAGAGCCAGTACGCCGTGCCGGACTGGACCGGCTTCCACGGCGGTGATTTAAAGGGCCCAGGGTGCCAGCCGCTGCGGGGAGCCCCGGGCCCTTTAAATCCCCGCCAGAGCTCTGGCAGCCGGGCTCCCGCGGTGATTTAAAGGGCCCGGAGCTATGCGGTGGCCGGAGCCCCAGGCCCTTTAATTCACCCCTGAGCCCCGGGGCTCCCAGCCGCCTCTGCTGCTGGTAGCTCCGGGGAGATTTAAAGGCCCTGGGGCTCCCAGCCACAGCCGGAGCCCCAGGGCCTTTAAATCTTGAAAGGCCCTGCCTCTTCCGGTTGAGGCCACGCCTCTTCCGGTTGAGGCCACACCCCCGCTCAGGACTCCGGCCGTACCGGTAAGTCCTTTAAGTTACTTTCACCCCTGGCCCTAAATCATAAGGATCCGATTTTGCAGTACTGATCAGACCTCCCTGCAATAACCTTGCTTGCATCAAAAAGACCCTTCTCTCCTACCTTAGCTTACTAAATGGATTTCTAGTCATATACACAAAAATCAAACAGTTAAGAATTTGTACCCCTCCCTTCACCCTTCCCCATTTAAATGGACCCTGTCAGAATAAACTCTGTATTTTAGCCAAAACCAAATAACCTTATTGGTAATAAAGGTAACAAATTAGGTGGCTGAAATGGAAATAGAACTTAAAAAGTCATTTAATTTTTCTGTTTTACTCAATTTGGATGGTGAAAATAGACCAGTCAGTTTCACTTTTGCATCTAGTCAGTTTCACTTTCACTGTGGTTTCAGATCTGTCACTGATATGACAGGGCAATGTTTAAATTTAAACAAAAACACTGTTTCGAAATTCATATTCACAAACCATCTCTTAACATTGGATTTTATAAAAACCTGTTTGTTTTCCTAATGCAAAACCTACCTGTCAAGTGTACATTACTGGACAGAGTCTCTTAATTCTGTTAAGCGTAGCAGGCTATTGTTTCTGTTTCTTGATTGGCTGAGCCCAACGCTTTAGATTGTGGCTTCCACTGCAAACACTCGTGATCATGAATCTGAAATTAATTTCCTGCTAACATTTTCTTAATATCCCTGCTTGCAGGAACATTGATAGATTCTTATGTGGCCTGAGAATATCTGTCTAAAGGGCATGGTAATGTTCCTTTACCTGGCTTGATTTTGTGGACCGATAACCCTGAGCGAGAATTGCATGAGTCCACAAATCAGTATCTTCTGTCCATTACCACTAACATCGGCCCAGCCGGTTGTACTAAGACTTTTTTGTTCTCGGTGTCGTTTCTTCTCTCTTGCTGCTGGGTGAGTGATGTAGTTCTCTGCCCACACCTCAGGCTCCTCTGTTTATTGTCTACCAGGAGAAAAGTAGCATCTGCTGTAAGGGTCCATCCGCTGCAATCTCAGAACTTCTCTTTCCAAAGCAGAGAGCTCCTGGCAAAGGGAGTCTGAGCATTAATGTAACCTGAGCTCCATAGGGAAAAGGCAGCTAAATCCACCGCTACCCCTTAGTGGAGAACTGGCCGCCTCTGCTCGGATAGTTTCTCTGAACTATTTCTCTGATTTCTCATCAGAAACTTGGTGAAGATAATGAAGCTCTTCTTTCTAGGGGTCTTATATCACCAGACCTATAAGAACAGAAGGATAATTTCTTTACTGGTTGGCCCTGTATTGCAGTTACTGTGCTCCCAGCCAGTTAAGGTTGGTCACAACAGTCTTGGACCCAGTCAGTGTCGCTCCATAAGCAGGGGTGGTCGTGTTGAGCAATGCAAGATACTCAATCCACAACAGCTCCTTTGGCCCCTGCCATCCCTGCATGGCAGCTCAGAGAACAGCTGTGGCTTGGGCCTGAAGAAATCAGTGTAATTAATTGATGCTATTCAGGTCTCCCTCTCACACACACCCAACTTGTGAGGGAAGCTTTGCACTTCTCCAGCACTGCCTGTGTATGTTTGCATGACCCTCCCCGCACTGCACACGAGTTCTGAGCCCATTGAGGCTAGAGGCAAATGGCACCTTGGTCAGGCAAAAACAGCCTCTGATTCCAGTGTCTGCAGGTTGCGTCCCCCAGTGTCCAGTGGGCGTTTCTGAGCCTCCTGCAGGCAGCTGCCATTTACTGAGGAGCACAAGGGAACTGAGGTCTGATTTTCTCTATTGCCTGCCTGTGATGTACCAGTGCGGACAGGCCCTCCTGTACCAGGAGCTCCCATCAGACTGTGATCCTGTTCGAAGGCTGCCTAGACAGTCACTGTCTGAACATTAAACTTCTGTTTTCAGGCATTACTTTGCCTTTGCTGGGATACTGGTTCCGTCTGTGGCACTGGGCTCTCTCCTGCCTGCCCCACAGATGCCCTCTCACTACTGCGTGCCCGCTGCCTGCAGGAGACTCCCAAATGCTGATCCTAATGAGCAGTTTGATTAGCAAGTCTACTGGGTAGTTTATACCCAAGTGGTGCTCTGGGCAGGACCTTTGAACGCCATGCGTGCAGCCTCGCTCTCTCCAGGTCCAGAAGCTCAGTGGGGAATTCCTGCTCCCGTAATAGCAGCTGACTGGGATCCTGGTTTTTCCCCTCTCCTCTTTCCCAGATGGAGACCTAACAGACACTCTCAGCTGCCCGCACTCCGTGGCCTCTGATCTGAATGGCGGCAAGGCTTCCGTGAAGAGTCCGACACAACGCTACAACCCCTTCAACGAGGAGAAGGCTGACGTGCTGTCCTCCACCGAAACCACCCCTGCGCACACCGCCTCCCTGGAGCGGATGGACACCACGACGGAAGGCACAGACCAGCTGGAGAGCGGCACGGAGCTGGAAGTCATCAGGTCGGTGCCATGCCTCCCAAACATAAGGAGAGGGGTCTGCAAGCTAGTTGTGGGAGGGAGCTGGCATTTGCCATGTGCTCTCACTTGGACCACAGGGGGGTTATTGCTGGAAGTGGGAGCCCGGCAGGCAGAGATTCTGGGTTCTTGTTTCATACCTCCGGGGCCAGACTTTCCAACGTGCTCAGCACCATCAACGCCCATTGGTCTCAGTGGGGGACGAGGCAGCGTTTCTCCATTGTTCTCAATGGAAAGTGCCAGATGCAGAGGTCTCTTGAAAATCTGGCCTTCGAATTTTAAGAAACTGATGCTATAGCATGGGGAGCAGAATGAAATATCGTCAAATAAGAGCCACAGTTGTGGTCCCCTGGCACTGACTTTCTGATCCCCAAGCATGCGGGGCTGGCACTAAGAAAACAATCCTTTTCATACTGATTTCCTACGTATTAGCCCCTTTTTATTCCCGCTGCCCATCTCGGGTATATCTCCCGTATTACCCTCAGCACAGCACCCTGCATTTAGCTTGATGCATAGCAGCTGTTTCCTTGTGCAGGATCTGAACCTTCCAGGTCCCCCCCTCCTGCTCCTGCTAACGTCATCAGCTGAGTCATTCCTTCACTCAAGGCTGCCAGCCCTCTTCCCCGATGGCCTCGAGATGCCTGACCAGCCTAGAAACAAACTCCATGGAGGACATCAGTCGGTGGAGGCTGGTTCTGTGCCGCCCCCTTGGTAGGCTGATGAAGAGGCCGTGTGCAGGGCGGCCTTGGCACAGCCTGACCTGTAGCTAGGAAAGTCCATCCGGTGAGAGCTGTCTATTTCTAGGCACTAGCTCATTTGCTGTAGATGCAGCAGATGTCGTTCCTCAGGCCCCGGGGCAGCTGGCTGGCTCTAGATGCACCTGTGCCTGACAATGTATCATCAGCAGAGAAGCCACATGTTGTTTTAAACGTTTATCCTTTAAATCTGCAGGCCTGTATTGCTTTCTTGGCCTGTGACTGTCTGATGGGGGAGTCACTGTTTGATAGTGCCTCTCTCCAGAGCAACCCCCAAGTGCTGCTTCTGGCACGCAGCAAGTGCCGCGGGCTGTCCAGTGATCACAGGACCTCTGTTTCGTTTCTCATCAGAAAGTCAATACTTCCAAGAGCCCAACGAGGGCATTGATTGAGACCAGACTGAAGGGGAGGGTGCCCCTACTGAACCACTAACCCCCCCTTGCAGTAAGACCCTGGGGTCTCCCCAGAAGTCTCTTGCCCCTGCTCAGCCTGCGGTGTCCCAACCTGGTGCATGTCCAGCTCCCTGACAGCTGGGGGAAAGGGCGGTGGTCTCACAGCTGCGGCTTCTGACCTGCCAGGCTTTCTCCAATGCTGGGAGACCAGTGAGCAGGATGCGGATTGCATCCTGCTTTCTCTGGGGAACCACCCTACCCTCAGCACCCAGCCAGTGGGAACAGGATAATAGGAGTTCTGGCCCTTACTAGCCGCAACCCTGACTTTGAGCCTGTTCATGGCTGTGGCATGAGCACCCAGAACGCCGCCTTCCACATTTGTATGGGAACCACAGCGCCCAGAGTGTCTATAACTAGAAAAAGGATCAGTGTGGTGGGTTTACTGCTCCCTCTACTGGCAGCTAGAGGCACTCGACATTTATGTTGAATTTCCTCCATAAACTGGCACCTTAGAGCAGAGGGGGGCAAATGACGACCCACGGGCCACATCCGGCCCGCAGGACCCTTCCCTCTGGCCCCCGAGCTCCTGCCAGAGAGCGGGGTCAGGACAGGCTTGTGGCGGAGCCAGCCCAACTCCCCGGGCAGCGCGGTGAGCGGGGCGGAGCCTAGCTCCTGGCCCCTCCCATTCTGCTCCCCTGCCTCTCTCGCAGTCACAGTTTCCCTAGCGCCTGGGCAGTGTGGCTGCAGCTCCGTCCGGGCGGCACGGCTATAGCGCCACCAGACCTGGTGCTCCAGGATGGCGCGGTCAGGGGGTGGGGAGCAGGGGGAGTTCCGGGGAGGGGCGAGAAACAGGAGGGATTGCAGGGGTGCAGTCAAGGGGCCTGGGCCCTGCCGCCAGGGACAAGGGCAGAGCAAGCCAGGGCCCCCCTCCACCCCCAGCATATTTGGCCCCTGTCCCCAGCAGCCAAGCCCAGACAGGGAGTGAGCCCTGCCCGACTGCCAGGGAGAGCAGTCAAACGAGCAGGGGAAACGCACAGGGAAGGGACTGAGCCCCTCTTTCCCCCCACCCTACAGGTAATGTGGGGCGGGGAGAACAGGGAGGGTTGGATAGGGGCGGGGATCCAGGGGGTGGAGAGCAGGGGGGATTGGATAGGGGACGGGCGTCCCAGGAGGATGGTCGGGGGCAGAGAGCAGGGGTGTTTGGACAGGATGCAGGACAGGGTAGTCAGGGGTGGGGAGCAGGGGGGCGTTGGATGGGGGTGGTGGTTCCGGAGGGCTGGGGCCAAGCCACGCCTCGCTGTTTGGGGAGGCATAGCCTCCCCCAGCCTTCCCTACCCGGCTCTCCATACAATTTCTGTACCCGATGTGGCCCTAGGGCCAAAAAGTTTGCCCACCCCGCCTTAGAGACTAACAAATTTTATTTGGGCATAAGCTTTCGTGGGCTAAAACCCACTTCACCAGATGCATGGAGTGGAACATACAGAAGGCAGGTATAAATACACAGCACGTGAAAAGATGGGAGTTGCCTTACCGAGTGCGGGGTCAGTGCTAATGAGACCAATTCAATGAGGGTGGATGTGGCCCATTCTCAACAGTTGACAAGAAGCCACATCCACCCTTATTGAATTGGCCTCATTAGCACTACAAAAAGTAATTTTCCCTCTGATATTCACCCCTTCTTGTCAACTGTTGGGAATCATAGAAGATTAGGGTTGGAAGAGACCTCAGGGGGTCATCTAGTCCAACCCCCTGCTCAAAGCAGGACCAACCCCAACTAAATCATCCCAGCCAGGTCTTTGTCAAGCCAGGCCTTAAAAACCTCTAAGGATGGAGATTCCACCACCTCCCTAGGTAACCCATTCCAGTGCTTCACCACCCTCCTAGTGAAATAGGTTTTCCTAATATCCAACCTAGACCTTCCCCACTGTACCTTGAGATCATTGCTTCTTGTTCTGTCATCTGCTACCACTGAGAACAGCCGAGCTCCATCCTCTTTGGAACCCCCCTTCAGGTCATTGAAGGCTGCTATCAAATCCCCCCTCACTCTTCTCTTCTGCAGACTAAATAACCCCAGTTCCCTCAGCCTCTCTGCATAAGTCATGTGCCCCAGCCCCCAATCATTTTCGTTGCCCTCCACTGGACTCTCTCCAATTTGTCCACATCCCTTCTGTAGTGTGGGGACCAAAACTGGACACAATACTCCAGATGTGGCCTCACCAGTGTCGAATAGAGGGGAATAATCACTTTCCTCGATCTGCTGGCAATGCTCCTACTAATGCAGCCCAATATGCCATTGGCCTTCAATTAGGGTGGATGGGCCACATCCACCCTAATTGAATTGGCTTCGTTAGCACTGACCCCACTTGGTAAGGCAACTCCCATCTTTTCACGTGCTGTATATTTATACCCGCTACTGTATTTTCCGCTCCATGCATCTGATGAAGTGGGTTTTAGCCCACGAAAGCTTATGCACAAATAAATTTGTTAGTCTCTAAGGTGCCACAAGGACTCCTCGTTGTTTTTGCTGATACAGACTAACATGGCTGCCCCTCTGAAACCTGACTCCATAAACTGGAAACCAGATCTAATTGCCATGGTTTTGTCCAGTGGATTTGAGACCATTCAAAGTCCTTGTCAGTTTTGCTCAGTGTCAGCTCAGGGTACCTCCCGCTGCCAGTGGAGGGCATGAAAGAAGCTGCTTTGAACTGGAGATGGCTCAGAGTGACGGGGAATTAAACCCTCTCCCTTATCAGAACACTGGTCCCAAAGAATGTCGCATTTTCTGCCTTTCTTGAGAGGCCTGGCGTGGAGACAGGGAATATTTTGAACGCAAGTAGAGAGGCTACAAGAAGTCAGATGGGCTTGCCAGAGGCAGGGAAGTCCAGTGCTTAGAACAGGACGAACGAGAGTCGGGAGACTTGGATTCTTTCTGCCACTGACTCTCACCTAGTGTCCTTGGGCAAGTCACGTAACCTTTCTGCCTCCGTTTCCCCATCTGTAGCAGGGACTAATACTTCCAAGCTGACAAGAGTGTTGTGCAACTTCAGTTAATGGCAGCAGAGGGCAGTGTGGTTCTTGGCTGAAAGGTGCTGTGCATGTGCATCTGAATCTGATTAAGTGCTGGGTCTTTTGAGTGCCATCCTGTTCAGCTCTGAAAATACCCCCCTGGGCTTTTTTGCTCTAGCCCATTGAGTGCATCCGAATCCTTTGATTAGTAGAAAAACTACCCTGCGCGTATGACGAATAACCCGGTGCTCAAGAGGGAGACCCAGGGAGTCCAGGGTTCCCGCCCATGGGCACAGAGGGCACGGTTAGGCTCTGGTAACATCAGTGCAGGTTTCTCCCCTTGCAGATTAGCTAAAAAGAAGAAAACCGGCAAGAAAAAGAAGGTGAAATTGGAGGAAATGGTGACCCCCCCTGCCCCCAGTGCCACGGAGGCTGACGGGGATGGTGGCCCGAACGGACTGAGCGAAGGAGCTGAGCTGAAGACAGACAGCAGGCCGCCCTCTCCAGAGGGCCAGGAGAGGCCAGGAGAGAGCAGCAAGCACTCGACCCTGAGCCAGCTGGGCCTGCGGATCCCAGAGATGAAGGACTCCTCCATGGAGAGCGTGGGGCAGCCACTGAGCAAAGTGATCGACAGACTGAACGGGCAGCTGGACCCCAGTGGCTGGAACTGCCCCGTCGAGCCCCCCGATCAGTCCTTTCGGACTGGCATGCCAGGGGAGACCCCGGATGGGCCGCCCTCTGGCAGCTATAGCGAGGGGATTTCGACCCCCATGGACTTCTACCGCTTTACCGTCGAGAGTCCAAACTCTCCTGTGCCAAGTGGTGGCGACCATGACCCTGCAGGGGCTGGCCAACCGCCACATGTTCCTGGTAGCCCTGAGACTGCTGGACAAGAGGAAGAAGGAGGAGAGGGAGAAACAGCTGGGGCGGTAGAGGACGCTCAGGAGGAGGCAGATAAAACCCAAGCCAGCGAAATGGAAACTGGCCACACGGAGGCGCTCAGCAGGCAGAAAGGAGACCAGCCCAGTCCTTCTCTGAGCAGCGCTGATGACTCCGGGGTGGAGGAGGGGCAGGGCAGCCCGTCGGAAATGGCCCATCCATCGGAGTTCAGGTAAGGCGGAGTGTGTGGGGGGGTATCTTTGCAGCAGCCCAGCTCCGACTCTGAGGATCTTTGGGCGGGACCCGGAAAGCAGCAACGTGGGGAAATGGCTCTCAGGATAAAGTTTCCCCTCCATGGGCGAGAAGAGAAGCTGGGTCTGAGACCGTTTGCTCCCCTCCTTGGTCTGAGAGAGCTGGGAATTGGGGGTGATTTTCGGGCAGGGTGGAATAGGGGGTTTCTGTAAGAGTTGGCTCGTTTTAGCTGGAGTTTGCCGTTGGCTTTGTCTGGGTGCTGGGATTGGGGTGTTTAAATGATTGACTAGGGTGCCTAGGGCAGGGATGGAGGCCTCGATATGAACTGAACAGAGCAACCCATAAAGCAGGGGAGGCACTGCCCACCCGTGTAGCCCCAAGTTTCCCCTCTGAGAAGGCAGGCCCTTCCTGGGAATGCAGGCTAGGCCGGGGGCGGGGCGGAGGTAGGATTGGGGGGAGGGGAGGGGCAAGAATAGCTGCCTTACCCTGTATATTCAACTGCTCCAGTGGGTGGCCATCTGGCCACATCCCCTGCCGGCCCTTGGCACAGTGGCCACAGAAGCAGCTCGCAGGTGAGTGGCAGGTTCAGAGCTGAGGCCACCCCAGGACTCCAGAGCTTGCAGTGCGACCTCGTCATCCCACTGCATGCTGGGACCTGATAGCGTCCACCACTGCATCTCTGGGCTGCACTCGGGGCCCCTGAGACATGTCTCCCTGCACATCAAACCCTCCTTCCCACTTCTCTCCTCACTCAGGGTGGATAACAACCATCTATTGCTGCTGATGATCCATGTCTTCCGGGAGAATGAGGAACAGCTGTTCAGGGTAAGTCTGGCCACGTGAAGGCAAACTCCTGGCAGGAGCTGTCGTGCCGAATGTGGGTTATTGACTGAAGGCTGAGAAGGAGGCATTGGCATCTGGGAACCGGTGGGTTCCTCTCCGTATGTATTCCTTGTCTGTCCGGCAGGTCCCATCTACACTAGGAAAGCTGCTGTGGTGCTGGGTTCAGTAATATCATCAGTGCATGGCCCAGTTATACCACATCTGCCTTGTGGAGTAGGTGAGACCTGACCGTGCCCCGGAGCCATGCCATAGACGGGGGCATTTCGAAGGCCGTGGCACAGTCCGGGGACATGGTTATTACTCGGGTGGGTCTCATCTGGGCTAGAGAACCAAAGTGCACGTTAGCCATGTTGGAGGCACCGCGTGCTGCCCAGATCCCGAAGCTCGTAGCTGTGCACCGTGGAGGTGGAATTGTGGCCCTGGTTAACCGTGAGCTGGGAGCTCTGATCTTTATGAGGCGTCTCTCCTCTTCTCACAGATGATCCGAATGAGCACCGGGCACATGGAGGGGAATCTTCAGCTGCTCTATGTCCTGCTGACGGACTGTTACGTTTACCTGATCCGGAAAGGTATCCCATCCCAGTGGCCTCTCTAAATTACCATCCCAGGAGGCACCATGGAGGCCAGCAGGGGGGTTACCTGTAGATGTATTGTGAGGGTGGCGTGTGGAGTACATACCCCTATGGAAAGGGCCACCTGCCCCACAGGTTCATACACAACCAGCTGGCTCCAGGTCATTCGTAATGCTACGACTCAGCTGTAGGGGGAACCAGAGAGGTGCAGGCCTGCTTAGGTGACAGGCACTGTACCTCACCAGCTAGGCTGCCAGGGACACTCCTTCTGGCCCCTGGAAGTTCAGATCCCCTCCTCCTGCTCCTCAGAATCCCTGGGCTGCTAGTGCTGCAGACTGAGCTACTGCTGCTAGGCGGTGGGCGAGATCTGGGCGAATCTCTACTGCGTTTTGGGAGTGTCCTCCCCACCTGCTCATACACCTGTCCTTTGTCCTGTGCTAGGAGCAGCGGAAAAGCCGTACTTGGTGGAGGAGACCGTTTCGTACAATGAGCTAGACTACATCTCGGTGAGTCCAGGCTGAGCTCACGGCAGCTCATCCAGGCCTGTCGCTCGCAGGGCGCAGCCGGGCGCCGGGGAAAGCAGAGGAGATGTGCAGGAAAACGCCTCTTGCTTTGCTTGGCTTTTCCAGTCCCGGGGTCCGTCCCTCCTTCTCTCGCTGTTGGGACGGGAGAGCATCACAGAGGTACCAAGAGGGGCTTTGTGCCACTCGGAAGCAGCAATTCCCGATGGAGTCAGGAGCTGTTGGAGGACGCTGAAGAGCGAATCTTCCATGGCCGGGAGGTTTGCAGCCTCAATGCCGGCGACCTAACTGGGGATGCAGAGGGAAGCGCCTTTGTCTCCTCAGCCCTCTGGTGCCACCTGTACCTGCCAACATCATCCATCCCAGCTGTTGCTCTGTCACTTGGGGGCTCCGACACAGCCCCCGCTGCTGGCTCCCCCTATGGCTTTTAGCCAGTAGTACATCGGCCTTTCCAGGGCACACTGGGGGGGGCCTTTCCAAAGCCTTGTCCCCATCCTGCTCCTCAGCCTCCCTAATTGTGTGTTACCACGGCAGGTTGGCCTGGATCAGCAGACAGTGACGTTGGTTTGCACCAACCGTCGGAAGCAGTTCCTGCTGGACACCGCCGATGTGGCCCTTACAGAGTAAGCGAGACTGGAGCGCGCAGACGGGTTGATCTTTCCATGTGCCTGGGCCTGTTTGTCGGCCACTTCCCTTACATCTGTGAAATTACTTGTGAAGCAAATGCAAGTGATTCTAGTTAAGGGTAGCGTTTGGGGAGGGGCTGGATCTCATGATCGCTCTCTCTCGTTGTTGTTTAAAAGTCCCAGGGCTGTTGCTCAGATGTGAGGGTTGGTTTAACTACCACAATTTAGCCCCACAAACGGTTTGACTTTGCTTGCATTAAAAGTTGCAAAATGCTCCCAACAGCTCCCTCTGCTGGTTGACATGTGGTGCTGTCTGCAGGGCCTGCTGCTTTAAATCCCTCTCTAATTATCTTTGCACTGCTTGCCGTGTTTGGTTCCCAAGACCCACTGGGGTGACCGTGTTTTGCTGTGAATGGCTTTGCCCGTTCTTATTGCAGAAGAAAGGTTTGACATCAGCCTTCCCCCCATGATCAGGCTGTGACTGACTGGCCCCAAACAGAACAGGGATGAGGACAAATTGTCGGGTTTTGAGTTCACTGGCAAATCTGCAGCTCTGCTCTCACCATGTTGGGCCAGGGAGAAGGTGGCTTGTGCCCTCTTGGACTCTTTAGGCCCCATGTGAGCTCTTAGGCAGCACTCTGGACAGCTCTCTCCTAAGCCCCCTGACGTGTTCTCTGTTTTCCTTCCCAGTGTGTTACTTCAACAGGGCTTTGTAAGTTCAGGGCCCTGAGAGGAGCATTCTCAGACTCCTTCCCAGGGATCAGCAGCTTCAAAGCTTCCATTTCCTTGGACTCTTACTTTAGCGCCTTTGGGCCCCCACGCTGCAGTTGGATCCGTGTAGGGTGAACCTCCCTGCGATATGGGTAGGGGGCGTGGGTCTGCCCCTGCGGACCTGATTGCAGGATCCCAGCTCTTCTTGTGACCTGTGCTCCAGAGGGGGGCGGGGAAGTCCAAGGAGGTGACCTCAGCGAAGATCTCCATTCTCCCCTCCCCCAGGTTTTTCCTGGTCTCCTTGAAGTCAGCCATGGTCAAAGGCTGCCGAGAGCCGCCGTACCCCAGTATCCTCACCGACGCCACGATGGAGAAGCTGGCGCTGGCCAAGTTTGTGGCCCAAGAGTCAAAGTGCGAGGTGAGGTGGGAATTAGGGGTATCTTGAAATATTTTCTTCACTGACGTCTCTTCTTCCCAACGCACCTTCTGCGGAGAGGGGCTTCTCTCCTGCGCTCTGCTCTGCAGTGCCCTCTTCCCACAGGCATTAACCGAACTGTGCAGATCAGTCCTCGCCGCCTGTCCCTGTTGTAGTCTGTTTGCTGCTCCACACCACCCCAGAGGTGGCTGCAGTTTCAGCAGCGGGGTCCTGCAGAGGGCTGGTCTGAGTTCAGTTGTTAGGAACCGTGTGGAGACGCTCCAGTGGAAGATGCTCTGCGCTGTATTAAGCCGTGTGCCATGTAGTCCCTGACAGGAGCGATTCTCTGACTTGCTGCCCGATCCTTTTCTGTCCAGGCCCTTAAGGCTCTCGGCCAGTCCTGGAGATGTGATTCCTGCGGTACGGGCTCCCCTGCCGCTGTCCCTGGGATTAGCCCCGTTGCTGTTAGGCCTGGGAGATTGGTAACACTTTGCTCGGTCTGCCTGTCTGTCTCTCCCAGGCTTCCGATGTGCTCGTGCGCTTCTATGGCCTCGTTCACTGGGAGGACCCCATGGATGAGGCATTGGGACCGGCCCCTTCCCTTTACGCGTCTCCTGAGAACTCGGTCACTAAAGAAGGCATCCTGCATTACAAGGCTGGGACCTCGTACCTGGGCAAGGAGCACTGGAAGACCTGCTTTGTGGTGCTCAGGTGGGAGCTGGGGCTGCGTTTACAGGGGTGCGCTGACAGGTCTGGGGTGTGAAGCGCTGAGGGAAGGCAGTGCAGTGGGGAAGTCTCATTGCCTGGTACGAACGGCCTTGTCTAGGGGGGCCTGGACACCCCGGGCGAGTTCAGGAAGGAAAGACACCAGAACGCCCATCCCGACCGTCAGCCCTTATTGACCTTAGCAGATTGGCACCATAATATAAGGCTAACTTTTATCCAGGAGCAGGAGTGGGCCTTCTCCACACTCCTCACACCTTCAGATCTCCCCCGCAGCTGCTAGATCGGGTGTTGTTTGGAGCCCACTATTGTTTCTGCTCCAGTAAAGCCAAGTGACCCCTCAGGGCAGAGCCAGAGCTGGGACTTGAGTCCAGTCCTGGTCGTTCACAGCAGCAGCCCTGGGAGCTTAGCCCTGGGCCAGCCTGCACTTGACGGAAATGATACTCTTCTTGCTGCCCTGTTAATGTCGTACCATGATAGCTAGAGAGAGAGAGAACCCCACAGATCATGGATCCGATTGTCCTGAAGCCCAGGATGAAGTCCCCTGATCGAGACTGTATCCAATATCCAGGTGCAGAGCTGACCTGTTCTTCCTTAGCTCAGGGACACGCTCCGGCTACAGCCAGCCTGTCCTAGCATCCGTGCGGCCCAGTCCCGTCACAGCCTGTGCTGTGCTAGCAGCAGGAATCCAGTGTCTAGTAGGGAGGGAAGTTTCTATGACAGCTGCTGGGCTAAAGCGTGGGGAGGTTTGTGGTGCTGGTCAGGCGGCGCTAGCTGAGTTATCTACTTTGTCTTGTGTTTCCAATCAGCAGCAATGGGATCTTATACCAGTATCCAGACCGCACTGACATTATCCCTCTGCTCTCCGTGAACATGGGGTAAGTGGGCATTAAGCATGTTAGCTGTGGTGCAGTACTGTAGCAATGTTCCTCTCCCTACTGAAGTTGTACCTGCCATAGGCAGCTGATCGTGTCACTTGGTCTCATTAGAACTGACCTGTGGAGTGAGCTAGGGTGTCTTTGTCTACTGGAAGGGATGTGTACACTAAGTACATCTGTTACATCTCTGCACCTCCCAGTCTCTCTCACCAGGAGAAGGCAGCAGCCCACATTTAACCTGAAGCGGAGAGCGGTGGATGGTCTTGGATGATTGGTAATGAGAGCCGGAGCCTTGCACCTGTACTTCACCAGCAGCAGGGATAGAAAGTCAGTGATACCTGAGGGGCATTTGGCCCTGTGTGAAATGAGTTGGGGGGCAGATCTCAGGCCAGTCCCTAATGTGCAGGGGTCTGTGTTCCACATCAGAGACTACCATTACAGACAGCCTCCGGCCGAAGGGTGAATGAGCCATGGAGACTGGACTCCCCCTCCTCCCCCCAGGTCCCTGCAGGTTGGGGCTGAGATAAGCTGGGGAAGATGAGGCCACTTGCACTGTGCTGGAAATAAAGGACTCCATCCACTTCCCAGGACTGTTGATCCAGCGCTAAGATCATTTGAAGGATATGTCTGCTGGGGATAACTAGACTGGAATTCCCCAGCCGTTGGCAGGCTGTTAGCAGTGATCCCAGGGTGCAGAGATCCCTCGCTCTCTGCTGAGACTTGGCTGAAATACAACACGGCAGAAACTTTTCTCTTTTCTGTGTTAAGTCAAAATTGGTAGGGATCTGGGAGTCAGGACTCCTGGGTTCCATTCCTGGCTCTGCCACCGACTCTTGTGTAACCTTGAACAAGTCGCTTAGTCAGGGCCTCGGTTTCCCCATTTATCGAAAGTGGGTTATTGTTTGAAGCTTTAGGCCTAAGCATGTGCGCAGGTGCCTGTGAAATCCGGGGGAGCCCCAACCCGTATCTGAGAACAGAGTATTCCCGTTAGCAATGCTGGGTGCTTTAAGGGCTGGTCATGGCAGGACTACCGTCCTCTGACAGCAGAGCATGGGACTGGAGGCTTGTTTATGTCCTGCCTGTTTTACACGCCCAAGACCCTGGGGTCTGACCCAAATGAAATGCATCAGGCTGCCCGCAGTGCACAGCAAACCCAGAAGCCAGGTTTCTAGACCATAGTGATTAGAACCAACACGTCGACTTGCACCTGGGAGACCCAGTGCTGCCCACAGGGCCCGGGGGTGCTGGACTCAGCGGGACTTGTTTCACCGAGCACTGAGCTGACCAGAGGGTGTTACGCTAGCCCAACGGGAGGTGGCAAAGGTCTGGGGTGATGGTGAGACCAGCGACACCACGGGATGCCGCAGACTCTGAGCTACCTAGAGACGGCCCAAAGCAGGCCTAGGCTAGGTCTACACTACAGCGGGGGTCCGACCTAAGATACGCAACTTCAGCTACGTGAATACCGTAGCTGAAGTTGCGTATTTTAGGTCGGCTTACCTGGCTGTGAGGACGGGGGAAAGTCGACCGCTGCCCCGCTGCCGCCGACTCCGCTGCCGCCTCTTGCCGTGGTGGATTTCCGGAGTCGACGGCAGAGCGATCAGGGATCAATTTTATCGCGTCTTCACTAGACGCGGTAAGTCGATCCCCGATAGACCGATTGCTACCCGCCGGATCGGCGGGTAGTGAAGACAAAGCCCTAGTCGTCGCTGCTAGCTGGGCGGCCGAGCTGTCGGAGGGTTATAATTACCCTGGGATTGGGAGCTTCTTGGGCAGGGGTTCTCGGACTTTTGTACTGGTGACCCCTTTCACACTCAAGCCTCTGAGTGTGACCCCCCTTATACATTAAAAACACTTTTAAATATATTGAATACCATTATAAATGCTGGAGGCAAAGCGGGGTTTGTGGTGGAGGGTGACAGCTCGCGGCCCCCCCACATAATAACCTCACGACCCCCTGAGGGGTCCCGACCCCCAGTTTGAGAGCCCCTGTTCTTGGGCAACAAGTGCTGCAATGGTACATCCACCCCGCCACCCCCAACTGACATTCCCTCCATCCACTCCAGTCCAAACTTCCTCCAGCTTGTCATTGGCCAGGCCCCAGTTGTGGCCAGACACTGAGGAAGCTAGGAATCGACAAGGCCAAGATCAGGAGCCGTACGTCAGAGCTAAGAATCAGCATAGCCCCTAACACCCCCTGGTCACTTCCAGTGGCTTTTCATGTGCGTTGGAGTGCGGGAAGGGGCAGAACGAAACCCAGAATCACCGCACACGAGGGGTCCTCTGGCTGATGGAAGGTGAGGAGCCTCAGCCTGTGAGAGGAGCATCTTTAACACCTGGTGATGTTGGGGCACGTCCTGCCCTCCCTGGAGCAGCATGCCCAGACGCACGGTGGATCTGGGCCCTTTGCTCTCCTACCTTGTGGTCGTCTCTGATCTCTGCTCTCTGATCCTTTCAGGGGGGAGCAGTGTGGCGGGTGCCGGCGATCGAACACCACAGATCGCCCCCACTCCTTCCAGGTGATCCTGACCGACCGCCCTTCCCTGGAGCTCAGTGCCGAGAACGAAGAGGAGATGGCAGACTGGATGCAATATTTGTGCCAGGCCGTCTCCAAAGGGGTGAGCAGCTCCCCATGCGCTCGCTGATCTGTGTGCGGCACGAGGCCACTTTGCATCGTGCCAGGCCATGATCCATTTTCCTGACCCTGAATGGAAACCTGCCAGCCAATGAAACCTTTGTGTAGCACTCCGCAGTTAGCGTGCAAGAGGTGGGGGGGGGGGGGGGGGGGGGGCTGCGGTCCAGCATCATCGTCATCTCTAAATTACACACAGTTTTGTCCATCTGCTTCACATCCATCCCATGTGTAAAGGAGCCAGACTCTCCGGCCCCCTCCCTGGGGGTTCGTCGGAACCCCCCTGATTGTAGCTGATAATTCTGAAGCAGAACCCTCTGGGGTCACTTTCCATATTGGGGCAGTGCTTGGTCCTCGGTCCCAGGTTTGTAAAGTGACTCTGCCGGGAAGGAGACCAGGCTCAGGAGAGGCCGGGGGGGCTCAGACGCTGGGGCAAGGAAGCAGCTGGTGAATCAACCACTGCTTCCCCCTCAGCCAACAGAGCAGCACTGGCTTTGAAGCACACCTGTCTGTTCAGCCACTTGGCCAGCCCCTCCCCAGAGCATCTGAGCACTGTGCTTTGTAGGGCCTCTGTGACTGGACCAAAGGGGCAGCTCTCAAGGGATCCTTAAGATAAATAGTGAGGCAGGACCTCGAGCACAGCCCAGGATTTGAAGCTGCAGAGGCGACCTGGAGTAGGATCTTGGAGAACAGGCCAATGGCAGGGCAAGATCCTCCGCTGGTGTAGATCAGTGTGGCTCCATTGAAGTCCGTCTGGGCCTGGGAGTGGCTTCTATCTCAGGCGCACACAGCAGTGTCCGGAGAGAGACCTCTGCACATACGTTAGGGCTGGATGAGAAGCGGAGAATTGTGGCCTGCAGCCAGAAGGGTGACTGGTTCTCATGGTTTACCCTCTTCCCCCCCCCCCCAGGTTATCCCCCAGGGCGTGGTCCCTACGCCCTGCATCCCCTGCTGCCTTGTCGTAACCGACGAGAAGGCCTTCACCTGCCACGAGGACTGCCAGACAAGCTTCTTCCGCTCGCTCGCCACCGTGGAGCTGCCGGACGTGGCCACTGTCGCTACGGAAGCCGGCAAGGAGTACTGTATAATAGTGAGTGTGGGCGTGGACGTGGGCCTGCCTGGCGTACGGGAGGGGAGCTGGCTCCAGGAAGTAACTGCTGTGCCTCTCTGTTGGCGTTTAGGAGTTTGCCCAGGACCGTCACCAGTTCCTGCCCCCCTGGGTCCTGTACTTTAGTTGCACTACGGAACTGGAGAGGTTCCTCGTGGTGTTGAGCACCGTGTGGAGAAATATCTACCAGGTAAACAGGCCCAAGGCAGCACCAGCTCATTGTTCGCAGCGTGAGCTGCCTGTTCCTGCAGCCCTAGCTGGGTTAGGAGGCCCGATTCAGGGAAGGGGTGTGGCTCTCTGGCCTTGCAGAGGTCGGCCTGCATCGGCCTACAGCTGGGTCGGGTTCAGACTCTTGGCCTCGGTGCTTAGGGCGGGAGAGCAGCAAAGCTCCACTTAGCGTGCTGGGTCGACACAGCCCCCATTCCTGCCTTCTGCGGGTCGGGTTTGGTGGCCGTGGGGAGAGCTGTGTGCCTGCTGAGGGGGCAGCAACCGAGTGGTGTGCCCAGGGGAGCAATGGGCGGGATCCTCACTGGAGGCTGCAGCTCACAGCCTGCATTGGAGACAAGTCAGCTGTGATGTGTGTCCTGGGTCCAGTGGGAATTGGACACTAATTTACCCCATCTAGTGTCCGCTCAAGACAGGCTCTGTCCAGGGATAACAGTGGGGGCTGTGGGGTATCAGCAGAGCTGGGGTGTGGGGAGTGCCACAGGTCAAGAGTGAGGGGCATTGGGGTGAAGACTGGAATAGCAGGGTGGGCTGCAGGGCAGGCGGGAGAGGCGTCAGGAGAGCGTGGGGGGAGGCTAACCGTGACATAACCCATCCCCCACTCTGCCAGTGCTGTTAGTCCTGCTCTTTCACAGACACTAGTTCGTCTGTAGAGCCAAAGCAGTTCGTGGTGGTGGCAGGTTCCTCAAACGGCCATGTGCCGCCCACATCCTGGGCAGTAACCCCCGGGGCGCCGTGTTACAATCTCTGCCACTCAGCAGCAGTGACCTGTGGCTCTGCGTGTTCCAGGTCGATCTCCGGCACAAGGCTATCCAAGAAGCCTCAGTCAAGAAGAAATGCGAGGATGCCTTGAGCCTGATCCGCAGCGCCTGGCAGCGCAGCGACAGCCTGTGCCGTGGCCGGGCCTCCCGGGACCCCTGGTGTTAACAGAGGGAAAGACACAACCCCACGTTATAAGAGGCACAAACTAACCTACCCACCCCGAGACTAACTCTGCGGGGCAGTCCTGTCCCTTTCCCGGTGCAGGCCGGCGGACTCTCTTTAGCAAACAAGCTTACGTTCTCCTTGGCCGTGTTTGAACTCGCTGCAAGCCCGGGGTTCCCAGTGCTGTCCCTCTAGCTGGGAACGTACGTGTGGATATCCTGGATCAGCCGAGCGCTGCCTCTCAGCGGTTGCAATGGCGGAGTTGTGCTTGTTGAACGGAAGCCTTCGCGCTGCACCATGGTACGTCGCTTCTCTGCTGCGTGGCAGCGGGACCATACGGTACCAGGCCCACAGCGTGGGGACTGCGCTGGAGATGGGGGAGCTTCATCTAGATCAGCCACCATGCGTGGACACCTGCATCAAGTTCTTTCTGGCCGGGTCCAGGCTCTCCTCCATCACCCAGCTGCCTCCGGGCAAGTGACTCTCTCCTTAAAGGAATAATAACCTAATATTAATGAGGGAGGGGTGGGGCAGGGCGGGGTGGGTCTGGGCAGGGTGTTCGCTCGTTGCATCATTGGGCACCAGACTGGGTCCGAGCGCTTGTACTGACTAGTTGTTCATTTTAGAACACGTTAGGTTGTAAATGTGGTGAGACTGGAACACTAAATAGCTGCTGCGCATGTTTTATCCTTGCTAATACAATCGCAAACTAATGCACTGCTTCACCTCCCCTCTCCCCCCTCCCCCCAGTGCCTCTCCTTGCCCATTTGTGAGCTGCATGTGCTGGGTCTTCTCTGCCCAGGAGATCTCTCTGGTGTTAATCGATCTCTGCCCAGGGCACATAACCTGTCCCATCACAGCCCTACAAAGCCGCAGCGAGAAACAAAGATGTAGCTCGGGTGGAAGAAGTTGCACTTGGGCTGGCTCAGTTTTTGGGCTGCGGTCGTGGGTTCCTGGGTCTGATCTGATGTCTAAAAGGGGAGAGAACGGGAGAAGCTGGAGCACAGGGTTGTGTTTGATCCAAAATTAACCCTCTTCTGGAAGCACAAGCAGCGTGTTCAGCATCAGAGATGTTGGCCGTTGGTATGTAGGCCCCTCTCTCTTCCCCCCACTTGCCCAGTGGCTGCTGCTGGAGTTGTTAGGAGTTTGACAAAGGCAAGGGGGAGTGTGTGGGAAATATTGAAGCAAATCCAGGCAATCTAATGTGGGAGGAGCAGAGAGATTTAGACACATGGGGATTGAGAATTTCAGAGTATTCTGGAGGATTTAGACAAACGCCTTCCATTAATTTAACTGGAACATGTGTCTAAATCTCCTGGATTGCTTTGCAAATCTCAACTTTGAGAGCAGTAGTACAAATATTGGAGCGGGGGGAAGGGATCTATTAACCCTTTGTGTGCAAAAGCAAATCCCTGTGATCTGGGGCCATGTAAGGTAACAGCAATTATCCACTATGGAGAGTGGTTTGGGGTTTTTATTTGTTTTGGGATTTTTTAAATAAATTGGGAGACCTAATGTAATATATATTCATGGGGCCTTTTTTCCAGGAGGTGAACTATGTGACTGAATGTACGTGTATATACATCTGCTTCCTCTGCCCCAGAATAAATACTCATTGGTAACTCGGTGTCTGCCCTGCTGACGTCTGGCTAGCTGGAATTCTCTCGTTGGTTTTCCTCTGTGGCTCGCTCTAAACCATCATTGGTAATCTATGGGCCAGGATCACAGACAGTCTGGGGTCTGAGGCTGGCCCCATTGCTGGGAGGAATGAAGGGCTTTGAGAACCGAGCAGTGGGGTGTTGAAGATGGACAGTTTGCCGTGAAGGGCTCTGCCCACAGATTGAAACCGGAGGAGACCCTGAGCCACACAAGGAAGCTTGAAAAGAAAAATCCCTGACTCCTGTTACTGTGCTTAGCTGGGCTCCCCTGAGCCTGACCTAGGCTGTGTCTGCGCTAGATTGTTGCCCAGCGTCCTAGACCTAGGTATAGTTAAAGTGCTAGCACTCCCCGGGGGGGCATGCAGGTCTGTCAGTGTAAGGTGCTTCCTACTGGTACAACGGTTCCCATGCAGAAAGGGGCACCCGCTGACCGGGTAGAAGGCACCTGTGTCCGCACGAGGGGTTGTACTGGAAAAACAATCACACTCCTGACCTACTGGGAGAGCAGGCCTTGGACTAGACCTTCTGGGTGTGTTGTAACATAGCCAATGGATTAACAGCTCCATAGACGCTTCTTCCGTGTTTGACCCTCGCTCGGCCTAAGGTGAAGCAAGCCCAAGAGCAAACATTGGTGAAATGGCTCCCGGTCGTGTGAGTTAATGTGGTTTGGTGATTGGCTAACAAGCATTACAGCCTGGCCAGTAGCAGGATACATCCAACTGGCTGGGTGTGGGGAGAAATTCCCTTTTATTGGTTATTTTTCTCCTCTCCTTCCCCCCCCACCCATCCTATTTGTTGTGCCAATCTCTGGCCCAGCCCCTGAGTGAATCACTCCGCTGCGTTAGCGCCATGGGCGAAGGGGTAACAGATTTCCCTGAATCCAGCCGCGTGTTTTGCTTTGGGTGGTTTTATGAGACAGGCGTTTAACCTCTCCTCAGAGCACGAGCACTGGCAGCTCATTTCGGATTGCACAGACGTTGCAAATTGGCCCTCGCTCCTCTCACATTGCAGATTAACCTTCACCCAATTACACTCCCTCCGTCTGTCCAGATTCCTGTTTCATTTGGGCCTGGCTACAGCTCAGGGTCTGGACTCTCTTGTACCATGCAATTGGCACCTGCTCCAGTGACGGCTGGTTTGTGCTCCTGAGCTTGCTCTGCGTCTCCTGGGGGGGTATCAGAGCTAAGGGTAGAGCAGGGTGGCCCCGTGGTGGTGAGGGCTTTCGTTTAGGACCTGGGTTTGAGTCCCTACTCTGCCACAACTCACCGTGTGGCCTTCGGCCAGTCACTTGGGCCCAGATCCTCAGATGTACTTAGGCACCGGTGATTTCAGTGGAAGTTAGGTGCCTAAATACCTTTGATGACCTGGGCCTTAATAATAATTGCCCTGCCCTGCCCTGCCCTGCCTCCCGGGGGGCTGAGGGGATAAATACATTCGAGATTATGAGGTGCCCAGATACTGTGGTGATGGGGGAGACGTTCCGTCCCCCAGAGAGAGACATACGCTCAGCAGAGACGTACTGACGAGACACGTCCCTCCCTCTGGCAAGAAGGGAAAGGGGAATTGATCTGGACCCTTTGATCACCCCCAGTCTGCCTGGTTAAGGGGTGTTTGGAGCTCCCAGTGTTCCCCGCCCGTCCTCTCCAGGTGTGGGCCATTGCTCCCCGCTGACCACCAGGGGCACTACGGTAACATTGTCACGCCTGTCACCTCATCCCAGATTAACCCTTTCCACCCTGACTCCTGGGAGGGTGGCTATGAAAGGTGGGAGAGAAGGGCCCCCTCTCTGATTTTGGGGGTCAGACCCCTGAACCCAGTGCCCAGCCCTGATTCTGGGTTATGCAGTCACTGACGGTGTCTTTGAGGGGGTTCCTTGTTTGTCTGACTGCTCTGTGGGCCATGTCGAGGATTCACTGGGGGCAGGAGTCTGGGAGGGATGGGGGGAGGTGATATCAAGTCTGAACCAAAAGTCAGCTGGGTGAGGTAACAGACAAACATTCTCCTCAGCTGGGAGCTGGTGATTAATTTACCAGCTTGTACTATTAGTCAGTTACTTACCCACACGGCCTGGGAAGTGACCGGACTCAAATAAGGGACCATATGCACCTGCTGGCTAAGGCAGAGGCCTGGGAATTAGAACATCTGCGGGCTCCTCCTGGCGCTGCACTGCTTTCGTGACCCACTGGGCAGGTCTCTTCCCCTCGCTGTGCATCAGTATAATGAGGATGACACGGACCCCGCAGGCATGCTGAGAGGATTAAAGGGAGGTTCTGCTCTGTAAAGTGACTGCAAAAATGCGCAGAGCGTCAGCGAGCGCTGTGCGTGTAGCTTCCTGTGCGTAGCGGGTGGGGAACAACCGTATCATTCCACCTGGTTGATCAGCGATCCCCGGAAGATGACGCTCCCTTCCCTGAATGCTCTTCCATCCCTGGACAGCTGACATCTGACCAATGCCGGAATACGCGTCAGATGGAATCACATGTTGGTTCTGGCCTAGAATTGCCAGGAAGGCCAAAGCCCGGTTCCTGTTCTTGGGCATGCTAATCAGGTAACCGCAGCCCAGAGCCACAGCCGCAGTGAGGGTCCTAGGTCCCCTTGATTTCAAGGGAAGTTGGGAGCCCCAGAACCTTTGGGGATCTGGGCCCAAGCCTTTTCTCCTTCCGAAACAAGGCTGTTTTGCAGGAACCCCTCAGCCAGGGGACATGCTGCTTCCCAAATCCCCTCAAGTGGTTGCCATCTTTTATTAGCCAATGTTCATCGTGTCATAGTCCAGGCAGAGGAGTAGCCCAGCACGGGGGGAGATCGTGAAAGTTATAAAGGGCCCTTAGCAGCCTGCCTCCTATTGACTTTCAGTGAGAATTAGGTGCCTAACTTTGATTAGATCTCTGCTGGTGTGGTCGTGCTCAGGAGGAGGCATCTAAAAACAAGTGTGAGGCGCAGGATGGATACCAACCCCTGACTCTTTGGCATTTGGGCCACTAGTCTTCAGAACCCCGCCCTGGTTGGCAGCCCAGCTTCTCCCATTAGATCACAGGGAACATGGCATTGCCCCAGAACCCCTCTTGAACTCGGATCTGAGCTCACCCTAAATCACCAGCTGCGGGTGACTGGAGGCAGGGGCTATTTTCATGGCATTTCTCTGCCCTTTGGAAGGTGCAGCCGACTCTGGGTGTGGGGACAAGGGTATTACTCGAAACGGCTGCAAGGCAGCCTGCTGCTCCGCGGGAGTCTGCAGCTGTAACCCTGCAGGCGCTCACCTGGAAGGCAAAGCGCCTCGGAGCTGGATGAACTAATGCTCCGAACTCTCCTAACTGGCCACAGCGCCAGGAGACGGCAGCGACTGAGCCAGTTCAGAGGGGAAACCACCTCCTCCCACATCTCCATCAGGGATGAGAGGATTTAAAGCACAGATGGCGCCTGGGCGCGGGATCTGCAAAGTGTGGAATCCAAATTCTCAGCCTGTAAGAGATCCCCCGGGGAGCCAGTGACCCTCTGCCCTGTTTTACTGTATTTCAGTGTACTGGGGTGCACCACTGGAAGGAGAGGGCGGCTCTGTTAAGGACCAGTCAAAGGGTCACCCCATGAAATGACTAGGCAGCAGGTTTAAAATAAACAAAAGGAAGTATTTCTTAACACAACGCACAGTCAACCTGTGGAACTCCTTGCCAGGGGATGTTGTGAAGGCCAAAACTATAACAGGGTTCAAAAAAGAACTAGCTAAGTTCCTGGAGGATGGGTCCATCAATCGCTATTAGCCAAGATGCTCAGGGACATAACCTCATGCTCCAGGACCAGGTGCCCCTAAAACTCAACTACCAGAAGTATCTGGCACCAGCCACTGTCAGACGATGGGATACTGGGTCAGATGGACCAGTGGTCTGACCCACTATGGTTGTTCTTATGTAAAATGGCTTTCCAGGGACACCCTGATGTGGACTGAATGATATTCGCAACCATCACTGGAGTCTCCACTCACACCAGAATAACTTCACAGATGTCCGTGCATTCACACCTGTGTTACACTGGTGCTTGTGAGAAGAGACTCAGGCCCCATGAGAGGTAGTGTGGCTTAATGGATAGAGCCCTGGGCTGGGATATGGGGTCTAGTCCCAGCTCTGGCACTGACCTGCTGGGTGACCTTAGGCAAGTCACTTCCCTGCTTGGTGCCTCGGTTTTTCCATCTGTGTAGTAGGGATAATGATCCTGAGCACTTTGAGAGCGACTGATGCAACACGGTAGATAAGAGTTAGGGGTTATTATTAGGAGCCTGGAAACAGCACCTACTACAATGGGTCCTGACTGGGGCCTTTAGGTCAGTGGTTCTCAACCAGGGGTAGGTGTGCCCCTGGGGGTACGCAGAGGTACATCAACTCATCTAGAGATTTGCCTAGTTTTACAACAGGCTACATAAAAAGCACTAGCGAAGTCAGTACAAACTAAAATTTCATACAGACAATGACTTGTTTATACTGCTCTATATACTGTACACTGAAATGTAAGTATAATATTTATATTCCAATTGATTTATTTTATACTTATATGATTAAAAATGAGAATGTAGGCAATTTTTCAGTCATAGTGTCTGTGACACCTGTATTTTTATGTCTGATTTTGTAAGCAAGTAGTTTTTAAGTGAGGTGAAACTTCGGGGTACACAAGACAAATCAGACTCCAGAAAGCGGTACAGTCATCTGGAAAGGTTGAGTCACTGCTCTCGGTGATAGGAACACGACTGCAGGGACAGGAGCCAGTCTGTGGCGGTAGCAGACACGTGGGGACCACTGGGCTTTAGTCACAAAGAGCTGGGCCTGGCTTCAAGGGGATCCGTCACCAGAGACAACAGGGCAAGCCCAGTAGGCCTAGAGAGATCCTGACTCTGGCGCTAAGGCCTTGCGCATGGAAGTCCATAAGGAGGTTGGTGATCTCTAGTGTTTGCATCTTCTCCCAGGGAGTGCTGTACGTGTGGGGATGTCTTCCCCCCGCTGCACATCACGCTCTGTCAGACTTCAGCAAACGCACCCTCGTGGAACAAAAGCCCCCACTCAGCCTTGTGCATTCCTGGATGGCAATGGGGAAGGAGCAGCCACGCCTGTGTGCTTGGAGCGGAGAGGCTGCCCCTCTCCCGGCTCAGGGCTGGGTTTGGGAGCTCACATCCGGGCACAGCTCAGGGGCTGTGGTGTGTAGATTAATGTTCTCAATCGCCCGCAGCAATAATCACCGCTGGATCTCGCACTGCCCACAGGCCAAGTGCTGAGAGGGGCTCCGCCAGGACCGGGGCTCAGGCACAGATACAAAGGTAGCCACTGGCCAGGCAAAACGATTGCTCAGGAGACCAAGGCTATTTCACGGGTGTGTTGGCTTCCCTGCAGTTCGGCCTTTGCTTTCCCATGCCACGTATTTGTTTCAAGGGCATCTGTCTATCAGGGGAGGCAGTCGCTGGCTCCCTGACAGGCACATCTAGCCAATAAAGCCCCATCAGCCATTGCCCTCGCAAGACGGATTCTGTTTGTTCAGTGCTTTGAGTTTATAAGCGCAAAGTATGATGAGGTACATTAAAGTGACGGGGGCTAAACGCTACAGGGAGTGGGGCTAGATACCTTCCTTGGGCAGAGCGAGCTAGAGGCTGGTTGAGGGGAGATGGGGTGAGCAGGACTTGCCTGACAAGCGCACGGCAAACTGCAATCCATTTCTGACTCACGCCTAGGGCCACGAGTCACGTGCTGTTTACTTACCCAGTGCACATTCCCTCCCCCCCCATGACATTGTAAAGCTATTACAGTAGCGCTATTGCATTGCTCTGCTATGGGGGACAGAGCCTATTTGCTAACAGCTGGGGAGGGTCAAGGACCTGCTATCCCATGGGACAGACCATAGACCTGGGGGGGGGGGGGGACGGACCTCGAGCGTGCATCAAGTCCAGCCCCCGGCACTGGTGCAGCTCTTGTTGTTTTTGCTTTGTTAGCCTGGCTGAGGTCGGGAAGGCTTGTTTGCAATGACAGCAACTTGTGTCTGGCAACCGCCACGTACTGCGTGTGCAGCAGCTGTTGTGTATGTGTTGGGGGGTGGGAGCCCAGCCAGGGACCTAGGTGCTAGCAAATGTTCCTCCAGCTGGGGGCCACACGTGGGAAAAGCCTTCGGCCTGATGGAGACCTGCCCCAAGGAGCTTTCGCCCTATGTGTTCCATGCAGCCATTGTGCTAAAGGGCAGCTGAGCCGCGAGCTATAAACAGGGCTCTCAATAAACACAGCCCCAAATAGAAAGCCCAGCCCGAGACTGAGCTCCGGCTGGGTTACGTTACACAGGGCGGAGCAAGGGTGAGAAAATGCCAAACCACCCCCACCACCAGGACATAGCCCAGTGGCTCTCCAGACTCAAAGCACTTTGCACCCAACCCAGGGCCGGCTCTAACTTTTTTGCCGCCCCAAGCAGCAAAAAAAAGCGCCGCCCCGCTGTAACACCCCCCCCCCAGTGTCGCCCCGCCCTGCCGAAACACCCCCCCGCCGAGTGCCACGCCACCAAAATCCCCCCCCGCCGAGCGCCGCCGAATAGCCCCCGCCGTGCCGCCAAACACCCCCCGCCGAGCGCCGCGCTGCCGAACACACCCGCCCCCCGCCGAGCGCCGCGCCGCCTAAACCCCCGCCGAGCGCTGCGCCGCCGAACATCTCCGAGCGCCGCGCTGCCGAACACCCCCGCCTCCCGTGGAGCGCCGTGCTGCCGAAACCCCCGCGGAGTGCCGCGCTGCTGAACACCCCCGCCCCCCACCGAGCGCTGCGCCGCCAAACATCCCCGAGCACCACGCTGCCGAACACCCCTGCCCCCCCGCGGAGCGCCATGCCGCCGAAACCCCCGCCGAGCGCTGTGCTGCCGAACACCCCCCACCGAGCGCCGCGCCGCCAAACATCCCCGAGCACCACGCTGCCGAACACCCCCGCCCCCCGCCGCGCCGCCGAACCCCTCCCCACGGAGCGCCACGCTGCTGAAACCCCCGCCGAGTGCCGTGCTGCCGAACACCCCCCGCCAAGCGCTGCGCCGCCGAACATCCCCGAGCACCGCGCTGCCGAACACCCCCGCCCCCCGCCGCGCCGCCGAACCCCTCCCCGCGGAGTGCCGCGCCGCCGAACACCCCCTGCTGAGCGCCGCGCCGCCGGAACGCCCCCCCCCCCCCGCCAAGCGCCGCGCCGCGCTGCCCCCCGCCACCCCAAGATTGGCCGCCCCTTACCAGGTGCTGCCCCAAGCACGTGCTTGGTTGGCTGGTGCCTGGAGCCGGCCCTGACCCAACCCCACCGATAACCTAGGGAGGAACAGACAAACCTCACAGAGGAAACTATGGCCCAGTCACGGGCCATGAGAACATCCTCCTAAGCCTGCATTGGATCCCCTTTGGTCTAGCTGTTTCAGGGCCCAGCATGGAAGAGAAAAACTTGAAATCAGCCTGGCCCTTCAAGTAATGCACAGATTCCTGTTGCTTTCTGTGACCAAATGTTGTCACAAGTGCAATGAGGTGGATGGTTCCAGGGCATATTTGTCTAGCCCAGTGGTTCTCAACCTGCAGCTCAATCAACACACAGCTGCAGCCCATGTGACATCCTCAGGGCCATACAGATAGTATATATACTGTGTGGATGCAGCCCACAGTGGTAAATAGGTTGAGAACCACCTGGATTCTAAACCAACACGCAGGCTGGGTCAGCAGATCAGGGCTGAGGTGTGATACCAGAACGGATGGGGAGCCAGGAGTGGGGTAGCTGGGCTGCGGGTCAAGTTTAAGAGGTACTGTATTGGCATAATTGTGTTGGTGGAACACCAGGACTAGTGCGAGGGGGTTGCAGGTCAGGACTGAGGTGCAGCGGCCTAGCTGTGCGTGGGGAAACTTGCACAGAGATGACCTGACTGTAGTTACCTGGTGTCTTGCATAATCCTTAATTAGTTAAATGCAGGACAGTCAAACGGCTCGTTTTCCTCCCAAGGTGGGGTATAAAGCCCCCAGCCAGCTGTGTGCCATGTTACATCACCTTATTCTGCAGGTTTCTTCTTGAAGCCACAAACAGCTTGTTCCTTCCCCAAGCCAGAGTCTTCTCCACTGCAGCTCAGGATGCCTAGAACAACTTCCCTTGCTCGGTCACTCAGAGCTTAAATTCTCATAGATTATTTCCCAGAGCGCCCCCCCCCCCCACACACACACCCGCATTTGGGGCTCCGGGCTTCAGCTGCAGCAGGGGTCTTGGGGCTTTAGCCTGGGAGGGGTGCCCACTGTGGCTTCAGTCCTACAGGGGCACCAGGAATTCTGCCTCGCGGGGCATGCCAGGCTTCAGCCGTGGGGCCTCATGGACCCTTTGAAACCAGCTCACAGCCGTAAGAACATAAGAACGGCCATACTGGGTCAGACCAAAGGTCCATCCAGCCCAGCATCCTGTCTGCCGACAGTGGCCAATGCCAGGTGCCCCAGAGGGAGTGAACCTAACAGGTAATGATCAAGTGATCTCTCTCCTGCCATCCATCTCCACTCTCTGACAAACAGAGGCTAGGGACACCATTCCTTACCCATCCTGGCTAATAGCCATGAATGGACTTAACCTCCATGAATTTATCTAGTTCTCTTTTAAACCCTGTTCTAGTCCTAGCCTTCACAACCTCCTCAGGCAAGGAGTTCCACAGGTTGACTGTGCGCTGTGTGAAGAAGAACTTCCTTTTATTTGTTTTAAACCTGCGGCCCATTAATTTCATTTGGTGGCCCCTAGTTCTTATATTATGGAAACAAGTAAATAACTTTTCCTTAGTCACTTTCTCCACACCACTCATGATTTTATAGACCTCTATCATATCCCCCCTTAGTCTCCTCTTTTTCAAGCTGAAAAGTCCTAGCCTCTTTAATCTCTCCTCATATGGGACCCGTTCCAAACCCCTAATCATTTTAGTTGCCCTTTTCTGAACTTTTTCTAATGCCAGTATATCTTTTTTGAGATGAGACCACATCTGTACGCAGTATTCAAGATGTGGGCGTACAGATTTATATAAGGGCAATAAGATATTCTCGGTCTTATTCTCCATCCCTTTTTTAATGATTCCTAACACGCTGTTTGCTTTTTTGACTGCTGCTGCACACTGCGTGGACATCTTCAGAGAACTATCCATGATGACTCCAAGATCTCTTTCCTGATTAGTTGTAGCTAAATTAGCCCCCATCATATTGTACCTATAGTTGGGGTTATTTTTTCCAATGTGCATTACTTTACATTTATCCACATTAAATTTCATTTGCCATTTTGTTGCCCATTCACTTAGTTTTATGAGATCTTTTTGAAGTTCTTCACAGTCTGCTTTGGTCTTAACTATCTTGAGCAGTTTAGTATCATCTACAAACCTTGCCACCTCACTGTTTACCCCTTTCTCCAGATCATTTATGAATAAGTTGAATAGGATTAGTCCTAAGACTGACCCTTGGGGAACACCACTAGTTACCACTCTCCATTCTGAAAATTTACCATTTATTCCTACCCTTTGTTCCCTGTCTTTTAACCAGTTCTCAGTCCATGAAAGGATCTTCCCTCTTATCCCATGACAACTTAATTTACATAAGAGCCTTTGGTGAGGGACCTTGTCAAAGGCTTTCTGGAAATCTAAGTACACTATGTCCACTGGATCCCCCTTGTCCACATGTTTGTTGACCCCTTCAAAGAATTCTAATAGATTAGTAAGACATGATTTCCCTTTACAGAAACCATGTTGACTTTTGCCCAACAAGTTATGTTCTTCTGTGTCTGACAATTTTATTCTTGACTATTGTTTCAACTAATTTGCCCAGTACTGACGTTAGACTTACCGGTCTGTAATTGCCGGATCACCTCTAGAGCCCTTTTTAAGTATTGGCATTACATTAGCTATCTTCCAGTTACTGGGTACAGAAGCTGATTTAAAGGACAGGTTACAAACCATAGTTAATAGTTCCGCAATTTCACATTTGAGTTCTTTCAGAACTCTTGGGTGAATGCCATCTGGTCCCGGTGACTTCTTACTGTTAAGTTTATCAATTAATTCCAAAACCTCCTCTAGTGACACTTCAATCTGTGACAATTCCTCAGATTTGTCACCTACAAAGGACGGCTCAGGTTTGGGAATCTCCCTAACATCCTCAGCCATGAAGACTGCCCCGCCAAGGGGTTTGAAAATATTTACCAGAGCTCAGCTCCGGCTGAATTGAATCCCTGCCATCACTACTCTCCTCCCACCGCCCTTTGCTTCTCTATGGAGTACGACCAGGCTGGGCGAGAGAGCTTCTCCTTTGCAGTCCCTACTGGCTGGATCAGCCTCGCCATGTGCCTCTGCCTAACTAACAGTCCAGCTCCTTTTGCATTTCATCTGAAACGTTCTCCTGGGCCGACAGCTCATCCTCTCTCCAATGGACTGGGGGAGTGTTAGCAGGAAGTAGGCTGTGGTGAGGGAATGGCTCCCGGGAGCAACAACCCGCTGTGTGTGACCCAACTGAGCACCTAGGAGGTGGCCAGTCAACTCCTCGGGCCAGTCATAGCACGAATGCAGCATGCGCAGCTAGCGTGAACAGTGAGGGTCAAATACCTTGCCAGGCAGCAGCTCTCCGTGAGCAGCTCAGATCCTCTTACTCAAGGTCAGTTTACACCATGGATGCCAAGAATCGGGCCAGTGCTTTCTAAGGCAGCCTGCTTCCTGAATCACCGTATGTCACCGGCGCTGGGCGGGCCTGTGTAGTATACAGGGCCACCTGTGCCCATCATAGCAGGGTCACCCCCGGGCAACCTGCACCCCCATCATGCCCCAATACACTGGGTCACCCCTGGGGAGCCCGAACTCTGACTGTCTCCCACACACCAGGTCACCTCGGAGGAGCCCACACACCGACTGTGCCCTGTTCACTGCGTCACCCTGTACTTTGCACTGCGTACGCCATGTCACCTCAGGGGATCCCGTACCCCAACTATCCCCGTTCACTGCGTCACCCTGTACCTCGACTGCACTGCATACAGCAGGTCACCCCAGGGGATCCCGTACCCCAACTATCCCAGTTCACTGCATCACCCTGTACCTCGACTGTGCCGCACACACCAGGTCACCTCAGGGGATCCTGTACCCCAACTATCCCCGTTCACTGCGTCACCCTGTACCTCGACTGCACTGCATACGCCAGGTCACCTCAGGGGATCCCGAACCCAACTATCCCCGTTCACTGCGTCACCCTGTACCTCGACTGTGCCGCACACACCAGGTCACCTCAGGGGATCCCGTACCCCAACTATCCCTGTTCACTGCGTCACCCTGTACCTCGACTGTGCCGCACACACCAGGTCACCTCAGGGGATCCCGTACCCCCAACTATCCCCGTTCACTGCGTCACCCTGTACCTCGACTGCACTGCATACGCCAGGTCACCTCAGGGGATCCCGTACCCCAACTATCCCTGTTCACTGCGTCACCCTGTACCTCGACTGTGCCGCACACACCAGGTCACCTCAGGGGATCCTGTACCCCAACTATCCCCGTTCAGTGGGTCACCCCATTTCCCCCACAGACTGTGTGTGCCCTCCAATCCCCCAGCTGTGCCCCCGGGGTCACCCCCGGCCGCTCACACCCTGCCTGCGCCCCGCATGTTCATGTATCAGCCTGTTCCCCCCGTAAGGAGCAGCCCCCCCGGCTGTGCCCCCTCCCGTGGCGGCTCCCTGAGGGGGCTGCGCGCTCCCACCCTCCGTCCCGGCGCGGCAGGTGCCGGGGGGGCGCTGGGTGGCGGAGCCCGCGGGGCGGGGGTGTGCGGGGCAGGGCCGGCGCTGATTGGCCGGGGGCGGGGCCGGGCCGCAGCCCGCGGCGGGACGGGGCAGTGCCCGGAGCGAGCCGCTCGCCCTGCGCCCCCGGGGCCGGGCTCGTCGGGGAGCCCCGGGGCTCGGCCATGGAGCGCGCCCGCCCGCCGCCCGCCGTCTCGGTCTCGCCGCACGTGGACCTGGTGCTGGGCGCCACGAGCTGCTGCCTGGCCTGCGTCTTCACCAACCCGCTGGAGGTGGTGAAGACGCGGCTGCAGCTGCAGGGGGAGCTGCGCCCGCGGGGCACCTACCGCCGGCACTACCGCGGGGTGCTGCAGGCCCTGGCGGCGGTGAGCCGGGCCGACGGGCTGCGCGGGCTGCAGAAGGGGCTGGCGGCCGGGCTGCTCTACCAGGGGCTGATGAACGGGGTCCGCTTCTACTGCTACTCCCACGCCGAGGACCGCGGGCTCACGCAGCAGCCCGGCGGCACCGTCGCGGCCGGGGCCATCGCGGGGGCGCTGGGGGCGTTTGTGGGCAGCCCGGCTTATCTGGTGAGTCCCCGCCGCAGCCCCTCCGTGCCCCCGCCCTGCCCCGCTGGCTGGTGCCTTCCCTGCTCTTTCCCGGTGGTCGCCCTCCCTCCCTCCACCCGCACGGCCACCCGGAGGCAGGATTCGTCTCCGCTTCCCCTCCCGAACAGCGGCGGGGCGGTGGGGGCTGCCTGTCAGTGCTGGGGGCAGTGACACGCCTGCGGGGGTGTCTGGAGACCTGGCCCTCTGGGCAGATGCTGGGGAAACCGCCCCCGCTGCTGTGTGTGCTGGAGGAATTCTGTCGCTGTGAGTTAGGGGGAAGGCAGGGGGTTGGTTGGGGCGAGGAGGGGACAATACTCGGGGTCACTGCAGTGGCGGCTCCATGGATTGCCCCCTCCAAGCGGAAAAGTGGTGTGATTCTCCAGAAGGGCGGAGGTGGGGGCTGCGCTGCTGGGGGTGGCTCTTGTGGGGCAGCTGGGATGCTGTGGTCACACGGTACCAGGCTAGTAGCAATCCGTTATCCCAGGAGACCCTTCCTGGGGGAGCAAACTAGATATTGAGCCACATCCCTTCAGGGAGCTCGGTCACGCGTGGCCATTCAGCCCGCAAGCGGGTAGCTCTGTCTCCTCCCGTGGCTCTGGGTGGAGACTCACCCCCATAATAACGACTCTCGGTCTGGAACGTATCGGCCCCAGTTGCATTTTGCATGGAGATTCGGGGCTTGTTTGAACCCCAAGTGCAACCCACATGGGTGAAACTGATGCAAATGCTCGCACAAACCCCGCCATGCCAAAGCCCCCAGACCTGTGCAGGGGCAGCAGTAGCGACAGGTGAGCTGGTGGTAACCTCCGAGCCAGCTGTCAACATTGGTGAGGGGCAGGAACCTCGCCAACGGGCCTGGAAACAAACCAAACCCCTCTGAGACCACAGAACCGACCAGAAACAAAAGAGGGAGGGGAGGTTAACATATGAGACTGACCCAGTACCTCAGCGCACTGTTCTTTGAGAAAGTAGCACCACCCCGCCCCATAGATACACAAGGGAGGGCTAGACTATCACAGGAGCTAGCTGGCCCCGTTCTCCTGCAAAAAGGTTTTAACTGTATCCTTGTCTCTGCTGCTGGAAAAGCTCATATGCTTCCTGAGAGGCGCGTGGGGTTCCCCCCCCCCCAGCTTATGATTTCCCTTTGATAGAAGTGGCAGCTCCCATCCGGATAGCACCAGGGTCTCTAATGAGAGAAAGTGGGTCAACGGAAGGGGGTGGGGGGAGACGAGGGCTCCTGCCACCTGTAAAAGTTGTTATGAATGTGCATCGTGTTTATGCTGCATCGTGTGTCAGTGTCACTCAGTAGGTGGCCTCCAGTGACATGTCTGGGTCATTAAGGCCTGGGTTTGCATCTGGAGTCCCTGTGAAGCACCTGGTTTATGGCCCCCTTCCCAGCCTGGCCTGTATGAAGAATTCCCAGAGCGCCCCCCGCAGCAGTGCCAGAGGGATGGCTCACAGGGGCCCTGCAGGGGACTTGAGCTGGGAGAGCAGCTGGCTGACTCTTCTGGCCTGCAGCCATCGCCCCCACCTGCCCGTCCCTGTCAGCCCATCTCTGCGCTGCTGGAGTGTTTACAGAACAGTTTGGGTGGAGTGCGTTCCATGGGGCAATGAGTTCTGGAGGAGACTTGCAGTGCCCCGGACACCTGGGTTCAATCTTAATAAGGTCGTGAGAGAGAGAGAGAGGGTTTGGTCTTGGCCTTGGCAAGTCCATTTCCGTGCACCTCGCAAGGGTACCACCAAATCTGGTATGCTCTCTGCCGGGCAGACCTGGGCGTGAGCTAGGCTGAAGCACAGCAGGTCACAGCAGAGGGGCCTCTGTCGGAGTGGGGGCAAACTAGGGAGACTGCGGGTCAGGATTGAGGGGCACTAGTAGAACTGTAGGGGAGAACCCAAGACAAAGGCAGAGGGGCTGTGCTCAGGACTGAGGGGCTTGGCGTAGCTGGAGTGTACAGCTCAGGACTGGAGCAGCCAGGGTTCTGTGGGTCAGGCCTGGGGACATTGGCAGAGTTGGGGTGTGTGGGGAAAACAGATACGAGAAACCGTTCAGCCTGGGGTCACTGCTCTGGATGGGGATGGAAGGGTTATGAGAGTCGGTGGAGGGGAGACCGGCCCATGGGCACACAGCTGCTCAGTCTGGATGGTGGCTTGGGAACAGCGTCTGAGCTCAGCTGAGATGCTGCGTTGGGGTGTCTGCCCTGGGGCTACCACAGTCGCTCCCGTGAAGCCCGAGCTGAGGTGGTGATGACCTTTATCCAGCCCTCTAAAGAGGATGTTAGTTGGGCTCTGGAGAGGAGGAGAGACCGGGGGTTGACAGCTGCAAGGGAAGAAAACAGGGCTCAAAGTCTGAAAGGGAGCCAGGCGGAGACTCATGCAACTCCCCCCCCCCCCCCAGCTCCTCTCTGCTGGGGTGAGTGCTGGGGGGACAGGCAGGCTTACAAAGAGGCAAATTGTTCATTTTTCCCAGGTGCCTGAGCTCCCGCGGGACCCTTTCCCCCTAGCCCTATAGGATGCTTTGCAGCCCACAAATCAGTCTCATTAGATGCAAACCCAGGCAGGTGGGTGAAGGGTGAGTGCGGATGGTGGGGTTATACTTTTCCCCCTCCTCAGCTCTGATTTCGGAATCACATCTGCTGAGCTCACAGTAATTGTGAGGAAATCGAATGCCATCTGCTTCTGCCAAAAGAAAATCAAAGCCGGGAGTGGACGGAGCCCCACTCCTTGGCTTAGCAGAGGGAACGTGTGCTCTCGGGTGAGTCTGGGGAAGTAAATTCCTTCCCTGGTAATAAACCCACGTGACCCATCGGCGGTGCCAGTTGGTCACCAGTCAACTGATCCAAAAGCCACTTTAACATCACTAGATCACAAGCTCTTGATTGGTTTCTAGCATGTCAAGAAGGGGGTCAGCTGAATGGGCATAAGGATTTCTCTAGTGCTTTTCATCCTGAAGTGATTCCAGGTTGCCAGGCTGCACCCAGCCCCACCACATGGGTGTCTAACTTGCTATGAGGGGCTGGGTGCAGCCTGGCAACCTGGAATCACTTCATCCACTACTGTAAATGCAGCCATCTCTGGGGAGGGATGTGGTAGCTGTTTAACAGCACACAGCAACGTGATACAGCTGCTGAGAAGAGGAAGTGAATGAAAGCGCAGGGATATTCAGGGAGGCGAAATGTACTTAACCAAAGCGGAATTTGGCCACAACACTGGGGCTCATGCCTCTAAGCTAACAGGTAGACGCCTAAAGTTAGGCTCCCAAGTCTAGGTACCAAATTAAGTGACCTGATTTTTAAAAGCGCTGATCCCCCAGCACCTCCCATTGATGCTGCTGGGTGCTCAGTACTCGACAAGCACCATGCTGGGGCTTAAAGACTCTGAGGGAACAGCGCCGCCTACTGGACCCCCAACCCCACTTCCAGCAGCTCCCCTGCTTCTCCTCAGAGGACTCCCGTGCGAAGGTCTGACCCTGCTCAGTGTAGGAGCAGAGGAATTGTGACATGGATCAGACCCGGGGTCCAGTTACTCTAGTGTCACATCCCAGCACCAGCTGCTTCAGACGACGATGCAATAAACCCCGTAGTGGACCCGTGGGGGGTAAATTAGAGAAGAAACTTCCTGTTAGTCAAGTTATACCCTTGTGAGGGGAGCATGGGCAGCCCAAGGAGGGTCGGGGGGGAGGATGCTGGCTCTCAATGTGGGTCACAGCAGTGGTGGCACTTCGATCATTGGCAGCAGCGCCTACCCAGAGGGCGTCGGTGGGAGGGTTTGGGAAAGGACCTCCTGGACTTGAGCTCTTTGTGGTGAGTCTGGGTGGGGCCCATGGAGGTGGGTGCCCTGTTGTTTCCCCCATCACTAGGACAGGTTGCAAGTTGGGGCCTGGATCTTCACTCCCTTGCACTGGAAGAGACGAGGAGGAGCTGGAGTGGTTCAGTGAGCCAGCCCCACCACACGGGTGTCTAACTTGCTATGAGGGGCTGGGTGCAGCCTGGCAACTTGCTCCTTTCTAACCTGGCCAATTCCCTTTCATTGTGACAGGTCAAAACGCATCTGCAAGCCCAGACGGTGGCAGCCATGGCTGTGGGACATCAGCACAACCACCAGGTGAGCAGAGGGTTCTGGGATCTGCCCAGTCCTCCCTGGTTTGTGCGTGTGACCTGGAGCAGTTAACGCTGGTGGTGGGATGAGGAGTGTTGTGTGCACAGGACGCTGCGGGGACTGTGTGGCTGTGCTGGGTGTCGAGTGTGCGTTGTGTATGTATCTGTGTTGGGGTTCCAGGGTGAGCTGCAGCTGGATCTCGCTCTGTCTCTCTTTAGGCCCCTCTTCTAAATGGAATCTCAGGGGTCACCTGGCTACACACCCCCTCTTTACACATCATATTACCGCCTCTGACCCCTCTGGCTCTGAGTCGGGGTATAGAATTCTCTCCGGAGCTTGTGACCAGTGTGAACTTGTGGTGCCTCTGGGCAGTTTGATCAAAGCCAAGTTTGGTTTATTGGTTCACAGAAATTTAACGAGCAGAGAGAAACAGGGTTAAAATAAGAAAAGTCTAAACGCGTTCTGTCACCTAACCTGAGCCTCTCCTTGCCAGTAGGGTCCACGGGGCACCCAGCTGTGGGGAGACAAATTGCATCTTGTAATGGCTGCATCTTGGATAGTCTGTCACCCCATCAGTATCTCTGCCCCCTGAAATCACAGGTTGTCTTTTTATCCCTTCCACAACCCAGTCCCACCTGATGATCCCCAGTCCCACCTGATGATCCCCTGTGGTTATGTGCTGGGCACCTGAACCTGGCCAGACTAGTTTCTGCATTTCTCCAGACTTCCTGCTCTTTGCACAGTAGCTTCTCGGTGTTGTCCCACTGAGCACCAGGGGATTGATTCTGTCTTCAGCCATTGTCCATGGGTTCTGCAGGATTTAACCCTTAGCTGCCTTTTAGCCAGCAGCACCTCAGCATCCAAACCCACAGAGATTATGTGCAGCTATATTAGAGTAATAAAAATTAATACAGAGAATTCCTATGTTCTCCACAGTAGGACGATGTGCAAAGGGGGTCTGAATGTATAGCACTATGGGGGTCGTGTGAGTGTGTGTGTGTGTGCGCGTGTGAGATGAGTGTGTGCATGTGTAGTTTTTTGCATAGTAAATCCAAGTGGGCCTGCATGGATGTGTAAGTGTGCCATGCAGTGCATGCTGGGTCCATGTGTGCAAATCTAGTGGAAATGCCTGGGTGCCCATGAGAACGGCGAGGGCAGTGGATGTGTGTGCCTGAGTGTGATGTGTGGCAGGTAGATACATGGATGTGACATGAATGGTGGATGTGTGTGCATGTGTCCATGACACACGTGGTGAATGTGTGACATGTAGCAGCACATGCTGTCTGCGTGTGCTGGCTGTTCTGTTTGGCCTGTGGTGTGAAGGACCCTTGCACCTGAGTGGAACAGGGAACCACTGGGTTTTCATGCCTGTTCCCCTGGAGCGCACTGGTCCTGTTCCCTCCGGGGGCCCCTTGGTCGAGGCTCCCGCTGCTGCCTTGCTCTGTACACGGTGACTCACTCCCATTAACGCTCCTGCAGATGACGACACGGAGTGTTTTTCAACAAGAAAGTTGCTGAATGGGAGGAACGGGCCTGGGGGGGCGGATTGTTGTCATGGGCCATTTGCTGCTGGGGACTCTGGCTCCACCAGGCTGTTTGTGTTTCTCTGCGTGGCAGCCGCACAGAGCAGGTTCCAAAGTCCTCGGCACTTTTATTGGCTCCACTCCTAGGGGCGGTGGAAGCAAAGGCCTCCTCGTGGGCTGTAGGTACGGGGTGGCCAGGACACACTCTACGTGTCTGTCCCAGGCTGCGGGGCGTAGCCGCGAAGTTGCCTGTAAGGGGATTATGTAAGTGGAATCCTGCCAGCTATTGGGTCTAGTGCAGCCCTGTTTATCTCAGATACTAATTTACAGGCACATCCTCTGCCAGGCTGCGTCCTTGGCACAGGGTCACTCAGGTGGCCCTGAGCTACATCAGAGCCGCTGACTGGATGCAGCACGCCCTGCCCACTGGGGTACTGGATCGACCCAGAGATTCCCCCCTTCCTCCCAGAGATCCCTAAATCCTCCAGTTTTCTGCCACTTTAATATCTCCTCACCTGTCTGATTCTCTGCCTAGGGCGTCTCCAGCGCCTTTGAGACCATCTACAGGAAGCAGGGGCTCGTGGGCCTGTGGCGGGGTGTGAACGGCGCTGTGCCCCGCGTCATGGTGGGCTCTGCGGTGCAGTTGGCCACCTTTGCATCAGCCAAAGAGTGGGTCGAGAAGCTCAAGGTGAGCAGTGGTAGGAGGGGCTGCTTGGCCCCTAAGGGGTGAGAGATGGGCAGGGCCATGGGGCCTGGCTCTGGAGTAGTGTTGCCAACTTTCTAATTGCAGGAAACCGAACACCCTTGCCTTGCCCCGCTCTTCTCCGAGGTCCCGCCCCCACCCCACCCCTTCTCTCAGGCCTCGCCCACGCTCACTCCATCCTCCCTCCCTCTGTCGCTCGCTCATTTTCACTGGGCTGGGTCAGGGGGTTGAAGTGCAGGCTCCATCTGGGAGTGCAGGCTCTGGGGTGGGGCCAGAAATGAGGGGTTCCAGGTGTGGGAGGGGGCTCAAGGCTCAGGCAGGGCATTGGGGTGTGGGAGGGAGAGAGAGCTCCGGGCTGGGGCCGGCGATGAGGGGTTCAGAGTGCGGGATTGGGCTCAAGGCTGTGGTGGCAGGGGGTTTGGGGTATGGGCTCCAGACATCGCTCACCTCAGGCGGCCCTGGCATTTCCCGGGGACAGAGGAAGTCCACACGGCTCCCGGGAAGCAGTGGCATGTCCCTCCAGCTCCTAGGCAGAGGGGTAGCCAGGGGGCTCTGTGTGCTGCCCCTGCCCGCAGGTGCTGCCCCCACAGCTCCCATTGGCTGTGGTTCCCCCGGCTGTCCCTCCGCCTAGGAGCTGGAGGGACATGCTGCTGCTTCCCAGGAGCCATGTGAAGCCGGACTCGTAGCCTGCCTTAGCCCCGCTGCAGGCAACCAGACTTTAAGAGGCCCAGTCAGGGGTGCTCATTGGAGCTGCCAGGGTCCCTTTTCGACCAGGCACTCCAATCGAAAACCGGATGCCCCCTCCCTTGATTTATTAAATACAAAAGTAGGATTTAAGTGGTTCCAAGTAATAACAGACAGAACAAAGTGAATTACCAAGCAAAATTAAAATAAAACACGCAAGTCTAAACCTAATACAGTAAGAAAACTGAATACAGATAAAACCTCACCCTCAGAGGAGTTCCAATAAGCTTCCTTTTACAGACTAGCCTCCTTCTAATCTGGGTCCAGCAATCACTCACACCCCTCTGGTTACTGTCCTTTGTTCCAGTTTCTTTCAAGTATCAGCCTCTCCACCCCCAAATATCTCTTGAGCCAGCTGAAGACAAAATGGAGGGGTCTCCCAGAGGTTTAAATAGACTTTCTCTTGTGGGTGGTCCCCCTCCCTCCCCCTGTGTAGAATCCAGCTACAAGATGGAGTTTTGGAGTCACATGAGCAAGTCACATGTCCATGCATGACTCAGAACTTACAGGTAGCAGCCATTGTTCACATGCTACCTTGAACGTCCTTAGGTAGACTTCTTATGTGGATTGGAGCCTTTTAAGATCCATTGTCCGTTAAGTGTTTCTTGATTGAGCACTTAACCTGCACATTCCTTTCTAAAGAAGCTGCCCAAATGCCCAGTTATGTCATATTTACATTCATAAGCATATTTCCACAAAGCGTTATGGGGTGCAACGTCACAGTGGGCCTCTAAGGCCTGTCATTTTAGACAAGCAGCCACGAAGGCCCAGCCTGGTTTCTGGAGCCATCTGTGTCCCAAGGTCGCTGGTCCAGTCGCTTGCAGTATCTCTTCAGAGATGATGCTCATGCCGCGGCTCCCCACCCAGGGCTCCTTGCCTTCGTTTCCCCCTGCTTTAGATCCCCAAGGAGGAATCCGTCCTTCGTGCGTGGATTCAGCCACCCCCATGGAGTGACCCCACTCCTTGGAAGCAAACTCAGGGCTCCAGTGGGGCAGTGCAGAGCGCCAACTGCTGAGCCAGGGAGCTTCTTACTGATTCATCCAGACTCTGTAGACCGTGGGGATCAGGGAAGGAAAGGCAGCCGCGGGCAGGGGAAATCTCTGTTCCGGCTCCCTCTGTTATAGGAACGCCGCAGCTATCTTCCTTGCAACAGATTCATTCACATGATCTACAGAAATAGCCCAGGACACACATGAGCTCCCCTGCTGTGCACGCTCCAGGAGGGACTGGTGGGAGCAGGAGCTGGTGTCAATTTCACATCGGTCTTTGTTCCCTTAGAGACAGTGGTGCCTATTTCCCCCTAATCAGGTCTGACTCAGGCCTTCATGATCAGAAAAGCAAGCAGCTGCTGGGCTGCCAGATTTAACCCCCACCCCCACTCCAACTCCCCAGAAGTGGGGGTGGGTGGGTGAGGCGGTCTCATAGCCTGCCCTCTCCTCCCCGCTGGCCACTCAGGAGCCTCCCAGATTACAGGCCGGCTCTGCTCCTAATGTAACTCAGAAAAACAGCGCTTCTGTCCTCGAGTCGATCCCTCCTGGCGCTGACTCAGTGCTTTCCCACCACGAGATCAACAGGGCTCTGGTGCGGGCGACCGTGCAGGATGGCGAGCGGAACTGACGCGCTGCTTAAAACGCGCTTTATCCTGGCTTTTTGCCTGGATCCTCAAAGCTAAAAATAACAGCGGGGCCGGGTGAGCTGGTTGGGGCACGCCTGCTGCTCCACAGAAAGATAAACAGCTGCCTGAAGAAGACACCTAGAGGGCTGGGCCATCTCCCCTCATGCTGTCGGTGCCAGTCGCTGCTTCAACAGGCCCATCTGCTGCCCCCAAGGGGTGGGAATTAATTGCACCTCTGTGTCTCGGGCACACGCGGATCAGCATTTCGTCGTCCTTGTGGTTCAGGATTCGGATCCAGGGCTCCAGTTCGGCCCATTAGAGAGATGGGGGGAGGGGGAACCAGCCAAGTTTGGGGCGGATTGGGCTCAGCTTTTGAACACCTCATGGTTCAGGGGTGGGTGGGGCGTCCGATTCAAGGGTTTGGTTCGACCCATGACACAGAAGGGAGCATTTGTGAAATTTGGAGCCAGCTTCATGTTTCTGGCCTTGCCCAGGAGCTCAGGGGTGTCTGGATTTGGGTTTGGGCCTGGGGCTTTCCCCACCCTCAGTGGGCATGGTGGGTCACCTTGAGGAGATCCCTAGACAGCTGCATCTTCCCCCCACATTTACCTGGCCTCCTCCCTGCACGCGCGTCATCTCCGTTGCTCTGGCGATGGTGACGGTCTCATTCTCATGGCAACGCATGGCAGCTGCAACCCCAGCGGCAGGAGCTGGTGCAGGGGATGAGTCTAACTGGTCCCCTGTCTGGCAGTGGTTCAAGGAGGGCAGCTGGATGGTGGCCTTGGCGGGAGGCATGATCAGCAGTGTGGCTGTGGCTGTGGCGATGACTCCCTTCGATGTGGTCAGCACCAGGCTCTATAACCAGCCCGTGGATGAGCGGGGCATGGTAAGTATGTCCCGCAGGTGGGAAGCCAGATCCCCATTTACTGATGGCAGGGCTGTACAGGCAGGCTGCAGAAGAGCTGGGCTTGGATCCCAGAGGTTCCCGGCTCGCCTCCCTGTGTTCAGTCCATTAGGCAGTGCTACCTGGAGCATCGTCATGTGCACCCGTCTACTGAACGCACCCAACTTCACAGCATTTAAAAGCAAAATCCGCACCATGCTGCTCAAGGCCAGGCACAGGCAGCCAGCCCTGGACTAAACCAACCCCACCCACCTCCTAGCTGCTATGTGCCAGCCCCACGGCGAGTGACCAGCTGAGCCATGCACCCTCCTGAGCCCGGCTGGCCTAATGGGGCAGTGAATCCCAGAACGGTGGGGCCTCCTTGGAGATCACCCTGCTGACAGCTCCCCGGGCTTCCAATGCAGGGCTGCTCATTTGAGCATCTCTGCTCAGCTGACCTTTGCTGAGGTGGGGCCTGGCTGCTGGGAGACCCAACCCATAGAAGGGCTCCACAGATCAGAGTTGACAGTTTTCCACCCAGACGCCGATGCAGACTGGGGAGAAGAGGTGGGAAAGCCCCTGAAGCTGGCCGCACCCACGTTCGGCCCTAGCTGAGGAGCGTGTGTCCGTGTATGTTGCAATAGTCCAGCTGAGAGCTCACAAGGACGTGAGAACCCTCATGAGGTCCAGATACAGGGTGAACGGTTCCCACTGGAGGTGGAGGAGACCTGGTGGCATTTGGCCCCGTCTTGTCCACAAAAGTACATCATCTCGCAGGTTTTCATTTGGAAAGAAAGGACCCAGATTCTGCCCTCAGTTACTCCGGCGTAGGCTGGTCAATCTCACTTTGGGGTAACTGGCAACCCAGTCTGGCTCGTTAATGGCTCTGTTATTGAACCGTGATTTTCAATACTTTACCTGTTTCAATCCAAAACCCACCGTTTTGTGAAAAAGGTGTGTCAAGCTGCCCTAGTGGCTCTAGAGCGCGAGTGCCAACCTCAGGGCAGACTGCTAAGAACCAGGGCACAAACCCCAAACTGGTTGTGAGTCCTATACCTACAATTATCAAGCATCAACTGCTCAGACACTATAACAGCCTTATCGTGGAGTCACAGACAGTCCCCTTGGGTACGCCGATCTATCTTGCCACCCAGGTAAGCCTGCCTTTGTGATAGATGGTCCCTTATACCAAAAATCACAAGATTCACGTTATTCCCAGTCCCAAAGGACCAGTCCACTTACTCCAGGTCAGTTGCACCTTAGATCTCATACCAAAGACAACGCTTGTAGGAAATCCTGTCATAAACGATCTGAGGATTTACTAACTAGGAAAAGGAAATAGGAGAGTTACTTACAGGGTTAAAGCTGGTAAACAGACACATACAAATGAGTTACAGTCTTAAGTTTCAAAAGGTAAGAGAAGCTTCTATAATAAGCAGGCTCTATGTGTCCTTTAGGGCTAACCCATGCCAAACACTGGGCATCTTTTGCTTATACTTAGAATTCCTTGCGCTTTAGAGTCCAAGCAGCATAAAAGACACAAGTTCCTCCTTGCTAGGGCTTTTTATCCCTTCCCCGCTTCTGCTTCAAGTTGCACATTCAGCTGCTGGAAGGAATTCAGTTACAAGTCTCCGCCTCATGGAGGGGAAGGGGAGCAATCGACCAAGTCTTTTGTCCTCTGATGTTCCACAGTGCTTTGCCTGGCGTTGATGGGCCTCTTTCGTTGGGTAGGAGCCAACACCTGTTGGAAACTAGTATTTCACGTTCGTTAATGCTTCTCTCCTGCCTGATGAGTCACACAGCAAATGTTCTAACTGGGGATACAGATATTGTGAGATGAATGCAGGCAACTACTTACAAGCATTTCATAAAGTCTAAAAACATTTCTATAACTCTAATACCTATTTTAACAATAGTGGCACACAGAGGAACCAGACTGGTATGTGTTTGTCACTGTCCCGTTGAGACCTAGGGGCTGTGCGCTGCAAGCGTCACAAGCTGTAATTTGGGAGTGGGGAGGCGGGGGGACTACAAAATAGAACTGCCTGTGCCTTAATTTTTCCATCAGTAAAATGGGGCTAAGTAGTGTTGGCTTCCCCCAAACAGACTAGTGTGAGGACTAATTAACCACTGTCTGCAGCACTTGGATAAGGGGCTCAGAGCATTGTGAATTATTCTGTTTATTGAGCTCTTGGGGGGGGGGGAGGGGGGAGAGTTTTCAGTAGCGCTCAGCACTAACGTGCGCGGCTCTTCTGAAAATCTGGCCTGGCTTGGATGTTAAAGCCGGAGAAAAGCAGGTGTAGGGAGGCAGGGTTACCTCTGTCTACACCATTCGACCATCCCTGGAGCCTCTCGCTGGTTCTGGTGTCCACACATCGAAAAGGATGTTGACGAATTGCCACGGGTCAGAAAGATGCCACAGGAATGCTCTGAAGTCTGGGAAACTAGTGAGAGAGTAGCTCTGGCGGTTTCATTTCACGAGAGAAGGTGAAGAGGTGACTGGATCGCAGTCTGCATGACTACGTGGGGAAGGGAGTTCTGGTAGTAGGTGGCTCTTTGAATCTAGCAGAAAAAGACAATGAGATCCAGTGGCTGGAAGCTGAAGCTAGACTAGAAATAAGGTGCTTGTTACTAACAGGGAGGAATTAATCCTTGGGAGTCTCCAGCACTCAGAGTCTGTCACTCAGGACTGGATGTCTTCCTAAATATGTATGTATATAGCGATATACCTATCTCATAGAGCTGGAAGGGACCCTGAAAGGTCATCAAGTCTAGCCCCCTGCCTTCATTAGCAGGACCAAGTACTGATTTTGCCCCAGATCCCTAAGTGGCCCCCTCAAGGATTGAACTCACAACCCTGGGTTTAGCAGGCCAGTGCTCAAACCACTGAGCTATCCCTCCCCCTGCCAATGAAAGGTTGTAGCTCAGCCAGAAGTTATGAGCTTGCTGTAGCAATTACTGGCTGAGGTTCTCTGGCCCGTCTCAGACGGGAGGCCTGACTAGATGGTCATTGTGGTCCTTGCTGGCCTTACAATCAGTGAGTTACCATAGCATGTCGACCAGACCCATGTATATTAAATGTGAGCGGAGGCCTGTGTGGGCTGGGGCAGGTTTTTGATGCCTCTCCGTCTCTCCTGTCCCCAGGGGAAGCACTACCGAGGGTTCCTCGACTGCTTTGTGCAGATCTCCAGGAAAGAGGGCATCCTGGCTCTGTACAAAGGGATCGGTCCTGCCTACCTCCGCCTGGGGCCGCACACCATCCTCAGCCTGCTCTTCTGGGATGAACTCAGGAAGCTCACCTACCGCCACCAGCAGCATGGCGTTTAAGCCCCTGGGGCTATGTGGGCAGATGCGGCCATGTGGGCAGATCCTGCCACGAGATCACCTGCGCGTGGCCTCGGGGGTCTCTCCGCCCGCCTGATGGGACCAGAAGTGGGGGACGGGGGGATACGGCAGTATAGGAGCCCAGGCAGTCAGCTCAGGACTTTCAGGGGGTGCTGAAATCCCCCAGATTTGTAGGGTTTCAGGAGAGAGGAGCTCTGTGTCCAACTCCACTGCCTACAATAGGCTCCCACCTGCAGCCACCGCGCAGAGCAAGAGCGGGCTTCCATCCAGGAGCGCTGGCCAGCTGCTGTGGAGCGAGAGGAAGCTGTCCTCTGTCCATGTGCCTGGGAGCCAGGAGGTCTGCGTTCTGAACCCAGCTCTGACACTGACTCCCTTCTGGGGCCTCGGGCAAGCCCATCGCCCCGCACTGTGCCTCAGTTTCCCCATCTGTGACACGGGGATCTTCCTAGGTGCCTCCTCAGAGGGCAGTTGTGAGGATTAAACGACCTGACGTTTTGCAGAGTGCTTTGATGCTGTAAAGAGCTGGGTAGATACATGTGCCAGGTGGATTCTTGCCAGGTAAATGTAGCCTTGGAAGGACTGAAGGGACCCAGTGCCCTAAGCGTTGTTCAAGGAGGTGCTCCCCGGTGCAGGCCTTGGCCTTCTTCCCTGAGTAAATCGCATTTAACCCCGTGTACCAGGAGCTGCTGCAGGGAAGGGTGGACTGTTGCGGACAGGGTACAAAGATTTCAGTCTGGAGGCAAATCCTGCAGCAGAGCGGCGGTGCCGGAGCAGTCTGTCCTACAGAGCACGTACCTGGCAGCGCCGAGTCCCAGCATGGTGCCAGCCTGGGTTGCCCATGCACTGTGCCCATCCCTGTCTTGCGAGAAGTTCCAGGCGCTCAGACACCAGGCACGGCACAGGAACCAAAATCAGCCAGAAGCAAAGTGGTGAGAGGCTGCCCCCAGATGAGGCCGTGGAGCCCCCCAGCCGTGGAGCAAGGCGGGGAGGCAGGCCTGGGTTTCACGGTGAATTTGATTTGCTTGTTTGGGGTTAACTTTTGGCACTTGCTTCCCCTGCCCTTGTAAGGCAGGGCCCCCTCACATCATCACCTCCCCCCAGCCCTGCTCAGTCAGATTCCAGGGACGAGTTCAGCTCTGCTCAGCCCGGCTGCACGCACAGGTGCAGACTGCACTCGGTGTTCCAAGGTCCTTGCACGCAGCCGTGGGCATGTGCTGGGGCGGATGCTGCGCCACAGGCGGGGTCACTGGGACCTGCTCCTGCCCTCCCGGGGGGCAAGCAGGAGAACATCTTCCTGAGCAAGGGGGACGTCTAAGTCCCGGGCTCTGACAATTTGGGCCTGCCACATCTCTAAGCCTTAATCTCACCCTGCCCTAGTGCCCGGCAGGCGCTGGGTGCTACTAAACCAGTGCTGCCTGCTCTGTGCAGGGGTCACCAGCTCCCAGCACAGTGTTCACTTCTACTCAGCAGATGCTGGAACCACAGCCCCAGCTCCGGGCCGCTTGCCGCAATCAAATAAAAGATTTTTTTCTATTTTCTTATTTTTACATCTCTCCAGCGGGTTTTAATTTTGCTGCTGAACCAGGTTCCTTTCCCTCTTCCCTGTGCCAGCCACCTGCTTCTGGGAGTACGGTGCCCAAATCACACCCGCATCACACCCATCTCAGTGTGCTGCCAGTGAACACTGCTGGGGGGAGATTTGGGGACGGGCCTCCTGGCTGGGAATTTCAGGCACCAGCAAGTTTGAACTGATGCAGGGGCATCTCTGGTTTTGCCAAGGGAACATGGCAGCAGTGGGCTCTCCCTGTACCCTCACACCCGGAAAAGGAGATGAGATCACTGCAGCAGTAAGGAGCTGGGAGCTCTTGTGACAGATTTCGATTCCCCCCACCCTTGGGCCAGCACCACCAAAAAAAACCCGTCCCCACACGACGGCGCCAACCGCCCCCCGATGACAGTGCCAACCGCCCCCCTCCCCAGACGATACCCACCCCCAAGATACCAGGGCTGCCCTTGCACTAGGCCTTCAGAGGGGCACTAGGATGGGGTGCAGGCTGGGAGATGAGCTTTTGAGAATCTGGCCCTTAGCAGAGTCAACTTTAACAATCACGCCGAGACTTGCTCTGAGCAGGGGGAGCCGAGGGGCCAGTAAACTGCTGTCAGCCCCTGGGTCCTGCCTGCACGGCTTCCCCGGCCATTGTAGCTGCCCGGGGTGGGGCAACTGTGCTCCCCATGAACACAGTCCGGCTTTTTGTCCCCCTCTAGTGGCTAGACTTGTGCCTAGAGATTTATGGGGGTGCTACTCAGGCAGTAAAGCTGTAGGCGTTAGCTCGGGAGGTCCCAGGCTCAACCCCCGCTGGCAAAGCCCAGCCACGGGAGATTGTTAGAAATACGCCGGTGCATACAAGGCTTAAAGACTGCACTGGCCCTAGAGAACTGAGCAGCACTGCAGGGCCCTGCGGTGCAGTGTTGACCGTTAGCCATGCAGGTTTGGGGACGCTTTCGCTCCACCCCCATACTTGCCCTGTATGGGAGCAGCAGGCACCCTGCCCCGCGGCCTGAGGGCACACCCTGCTCATTCTGGCTCCTGCGTCGGCACCTGGAACAGGGATTCTGCAACTGGAATTAGTGATCAGGTCCCCTGCATGAGCCAGACTCGAATCCAGCTCCCCCGGTGCGGGGATAAACAGCAGGAATGACAAGTCTCAGGGGGTAGCCGTGTTAGTCTGTATCCACAAAAACAACAAGGAGTCCGGTGGCCCTTAAAGACTGACAGATTTATTTGGGCAAAAGCTTTCGTGGGTAAAAAACCCACTTCTCCAAATAAATCTGTTAATCTTTAAGGTGCCACTGGACTCCTGATTGTTTTAGCAGTAATGACGTATCTCTGGCTCTTGCTGTCCAGGGAGCCAGGCCACAGTGTAAGAAGGGACCCTAGCTGAGTGTCGGTGTATTTTGTGGGGGGAAAGGAGGTGATCAAATCCAGAGGGGTGCTCCAGGGGAAAGCGCAACGAAAAACCAGTGCAACGAACCGGGCCCATCAGAGCAAGGCCAGGCACTGAGCCCCTTGCTGGGGAAGTGGAAGGGCAGAGCCCTGACTTTGGCGTGTGAACAGGGCAGTGCCATGCAGACAGCACGGGAGTGCAAGGCCAGAGAGCAGGAGAACTGGGTGGGGAGCAGCCATCTGGGGGGCCCGGAGATCGGTGCTGGTAACATGGTGCCCGCCAGGGGCCGCTTAAGATGCTCCTCCCCGTGGAGTGGCTCAGCTCAACCACAAGGAGTCCAATGTCCCCGCAGGGGGCAGCTCCCAGCCCATAGGGCGCCAGTTAACGGGGAGCACGTCCCCCTCCTTCCCCTGGCCCCACACAACGCCACCAGGACTGGGCACACTGATCTTCCTTACGCAGGGAGTGGGGTGGGGGGGGTCCCGACACCTCAGCCCCAGCACTGCCAGTGCCCCACACTCTGCCCCCCCAGCTTGGGCCCCGCCTGTTCCAGATGAGCAACTCGCTGTCTGGTTCGTAGCCAGGACACGGTGGCAGCGCCCCCAGAGCCCAGACACCATGGCGTTGAAGCAGCAGCTGGGCAGGGGCTAGGGTGCCCAGGCAGCAGAGCCCGTGGGGGCTGGGCACTGACATGGAGCCAGGTGGAGACCCAGCCGCGCTCATGGTGCTGCCAGAAGTAGCCTTGAGCTGCTCAGCACCTGAGCCCCGGCCTTACCTGTGCTGGGGGCGGGGAGCACCCGGGGAAGGGGCAGGGGGCCACTTCCTGCTCCTCAGAGCCCCAGCTGGCAGCTGCCCCCGCCCTCAGGCAGCCCCACCAAGCTGCCGCCCTAGGCACCTGCTAGTCGGCCTCTGGTGCCCGTGCCAGGCTGCACATGCAGCCGGCCAATGCCAGTACTGGCAGCAGGGCAGGCGCTGCCAGGCATTTGTAACCCGCTGGGGAGTGTGTTACGGGCCCCTCGGGGCGGACCCACAGGGGGGAGGCATCTCTCACAGCCCCCAGCTGTGGCTCAGGCTGTAGACGCTTGTGCTTTCAGCCCTGGAGATTCCTAGTTCAGTCCCAGGCCCGTCAGCCATAGTGTGTTCACGCAGGGCTGGGATCCCAGCCTTGGGCACCAGGCACTAAACCGGTTCCTGGCCCTGAGTCCAGGCCTAGCTCACCTGGGTCCCTGTGGACTCCTGCTGCCACCTACTGGGGACATGCAGGAAATGTGACCAATTATACTTCATTGGCATCATGCCTGTGCCCCTGGAGCAAAGGGCATACAGCTCTGCGGAAAGGGGCATGGCCCATAGAATCACCCCCTGGTGCCCTGCCCTGATGCCACCAGCGAGTGGCACAGAAACTCTGCAATATCCAGACCCCCCCCAATTCAGTGCTGGGTTTCCCCTCTGAAAGGGCCCTGAGGCTAGCCCTAGATGGGTTGCTGCTCTAGCCAGTTCCCCCGCCCCTCTGAAAGTTGGGGTGGGGTGGGGGGAGCACTCTGAAAAGGCCAGGACCGTCACTGATTGGCCTCCAGCTGGTAGGGGGTGGCTGGGCTAGAGGTGCTTAAAATGATGATGCTTTATGTGGCCAACACCTATATCAAGCCATGAATAGCCCCATCCACTCCCTGCCCCTTCTGTCAAGCACCCAGCTTGTCCCTTCTAACTCCCCCACCCCCAAATCACAGTCCCACCCCATCCCTCCAAATTTATCCCCCTGCACCAGCAGAAAGTCTTGCAGGACACACACCCTTCAAAGCATCCCAGGGGCAGCTGGGCTGTAAGGCCATGGATGTGGGCTGGAGCAGACCCGCCCAGCACCAAGAATAACTGACACAAACAATTAACCCTCCTGCCCCAAACAGCTCCATGTGCCATAAGGGATGGGGGCCACTAGCCAAGCTGCATTGAGCTGTAGGAAGCTGGCCAGGTCCCAAAGAGGTGACACCTGGCCTCTAGAAGCTCTCGAGGCTTTGCAGGCAGGGCTGCAACTCCGAGCATTGGGGAGGGTTTCCAGTAGCAGGGAGCGAGGTGGGGCAGATTTGGGCTCGTGCCCCCAAAGGTGCCCTGCTCTCCTAAAAACCCAGCTGACTATGATTTGAAGCATGTTCCACTCACGTGCTCTACGATTAGGCTCAGCCAGCAATGAGCCCTGCACAGTGCATGGGTGTTGGCATTGACCCACACAGAGCTAATCACAGGAGCGGGGCCTTCAGCTTGCAGCTCTGAAGGGGTTAAAGTATCCGGGCATCACAGTAATCACTGGTTACTTTAACCAACCACTAAGTCCCTTTCCCTCAGTGTCTGGCCACACTGCTCGAAAAAAAGGGGGGTTAATTCAAACACCCAAATGCCATTGTGATGAGAAACCGACTGAGAAATGTTATATTGGACCATTCACACCTTCCACCCTGGGGCAGGGACGTGTAAACGGAGGGTGGTTCTTTGCCATCATCTTCTCCACATAGATCCCACCTGGCTCGGCAGAAATATCCAGACAGAAGAGAGCAGAGGAAAGGGGGTGAGCGGGACAGAGACCAGCTTTTCCTCTAGTTTCTCTCCCATGTATCGACTCCCGCCCCCACGCTTACATTGATTAACTACACACATGGGGGGCGGGGTCAGGCTTAAAATCACTTTAAGAAAAGAACCAGTTTTTTCCCCCTAGGTGAGCACCAAAACCTGAGCTGATACAACCCAAAAGGGTTTTTTTTTAAACTGGTACTTTGCCACATTTTGGCTGTTTCTGTTTCATGCTCGGAAGCTAGTGGAGAAGTGGGGGTGGGTCAGTTTTCATGCACTACTAACAATATCAAGGACACAAGGAGAGTTTTAATCAGAGGGTCTGGAAGCACTTTAGAAAGGAGGGTGAGCAGCATTTGCTGCATTTTACACATGGGGAAACTGAGGCACAAGCAGCAAAATAACTTGCCCCATATCCCAGGCTTTGAGTTGGTAGCAGAACCAAGCACGGAACCCAACTTCTCCCCTCCATGTTGCCACCGGGCCTGGCTGCCTTAGGCTAGCAAAGCATTGCAGTGTTTGGGTTGTGAAATGGGCAGGGCGAATGCTTTGTGCTGAACAGAAGTCTGTTCCTTGGCTGTGAATGGGGCGACGACTGGAACGATTTCTTTAGCCCAACTGCAGAATGAATTTGCCTGGCTGGGTCCCTTTAACACAGGAATTCCAGGCAACCTTGTGAAGAGCCCTTCCCACTCCCCCAGCCCTCTCTGGCCAGCTGATTGCAGGCAGGGCACATGGAGAATGATTCACCAGCACTCTAGCCCCCTCCTGGTGCCTCTTATCAAACGCCTCTCTGCAGACCTTTGAGACTGACATCAGCCCAGCTCCCCACACCTGGTTCCAAGCCCGCTCAGAGCTGGTGAAAAATGTTCTCCTTTGAGTTCTTAGCCTCCTGGCTCCCTGGCTTCCCCAGCTTGGCCTGGGGTTCCACCCTGCTGGACTCTCTCTTGCAAGGTGAGGTTAGAGCCCTTTACTAGCTTCCCTCGCTGGTCTCCTTGGCTTCCCCAGGACCCACCCGGCTCTTTTCTCCCCTGCAGGGCTAATAGGAGCCTGTGCCGTGTCTGTCCTCTGCAGCCTGGTGAAGATTTATCTCTACATCCAGTGTCTGAAGTAAGTGGGGGAGGAATTGCTCGTCCCAACAAAAATGATTCCCTGAGCAGCTTTGATTTCCTCCAAGCCCTTTCTCCCGGCCCCCGGGGCCCACTGCCCTGCGGGTTCAGTTGAGACGGGCACGCCAGCTGCATGAGTCCCACGTGGTGAAGAATGGACTCTGACGCCTGGCATTAAAATCCAGGCGGGTCGCAGCTTACCAGCCTGCAGCGGGACCATATCTGGCTGCCTGGAATGGCGGGTTCTGTCCCCTGGTATCGGAGCTGCCCCTGGGCCTGGCGGAGGAAAAGCTGTTTGAGTCTCTAGCTCTTTTCCCTTGGGCAGAGCCTTGGAGCTGATTGCAAAGATTAACTGGCATCTGGGGGCTAGGCTGGCCCCCACCCGCGCGCGCGCTCTCTCTCTCTCTCTCTCACTCACACACGCTGGTTACTAGCCTATACAACAAGGGCGTGACACACTTCATGCCTTGTGTAGGCCCAGCTCACTGCACACATCCCTCTGTTCCCTCCCCGCCCCCCGATCCCTGTGTGCTGCCCCCTCATCCCCTTCTACTACAGGGACTCCCTGCAATCCCCCCGCTCCTCCCTCATGCCAGGGCACAGGGTGTCCCCCTCCCCCATAAAATTCTCTCTCTTTCTGCCCTGCATGCCAGGGGCTCTCTGTACCCATATTCCCTCTTCCCCATACCCATGGCTCTGGGGGCCTCCCTTCCCCCCCGCAAGCCCATTATTAATTCCTTCTGTCTGGGCGCTAAGTCATTCTGGGGGTCAGCATGTTAGCCTCTATGGGGAGGATGGGCAGAGCTGGGTTGGGGTGGTGTGACGCTGGATGGTATTCATGGCTGCCCCCCACCAGCTCTTTGATCTGTGGAGGATTGCAAGCCTGGTTGAAGCTGCTGGCTCTGCCAACCACATGACAAGGTCTCCCCCCTCCCCCACTTCCCCCTTTGGGTTTTGCTGACCCCCCCCCCCTCAATAGGGTTCTGCCCAGTGATGCCTAGAACATTCCCTGGCTTTTGGAATTGACCAGACCCGGCCTTCCAAAGCTATCGCGTTATAGACACACGTTCAGGGCCTCTCTTGGCTTGGCCAATGTGTTAGATCAGCTCCCTGGCTGGCCCCACCGTCCTAAGGCTGCCTCTGGGGGCCAGCAGGGGCCAGATACTAGTTACACTTGGGGAAGGGGGGGAAGATTGGCAAAAAAAGAAGTCTTTGTGCCCCACCCCGCAATGCACAGGCCACTCTCCAGGTTGCCAGTTTTGGTTGGCGTTATTCCTGGAGGTTTCATTGCATGAAATGAATCCTGGATGGTTGGCAACCTCTGCTGGTCGAGCTGCTCGGCCCTCTCTGAGAGGGACCCACTAGCGCCCCTGTGGCTGGGAACTGGGTGTCTCTAGGTGCCTATGGGGGTGCACCCCAGAGCCTTTGCCTGCAGCACCGGGAGGAGAAAGCACCAAGCTATCCCTGCACGGAGGGGCTGCAGCCTATTCAACCCAGCCCCAGCTGCTTCTGGAAGGGGTCCCTTCCCTTTCTCCTTGCTCCAGCCTTGGGACATCTGCCCCCCACCCCAACACTGCTCAGGGCAGACCTGCCACCTCAAACACCAAAGGGGAACATCCCCCTCCCTGGCCCTGAACCCTCCACCAGAGTGGACCCGCTCTCCCCCATGGCCAGAGCCCAGGAGATGATCTGTGAGGAACAGCCGGGGGGGGGCTGGGACAGGGGACCTGGTGTAGGTTGAAGAGCTCTGGGAGAATGGGTGGGTAGCTGGGGTGGGGGAAGAGTCTGGAACTGGGTTTCTTTGGGGTTATTATTTACTTTCCGGCTGAGGGGGCCTCTTGTGTGGCCAGAATTCTAGAGTCGCTGCCCATCAGGTGGAGCCAACCCTGGGCAGCTTCGTGTGCCTGGATCTCTTGGGTCAGACCCGAAGACCCACACGAGTCCCGCTGCTCTGTGACGATCTGCCCCTCGTTCATAAGCGTACGGCTGAGGCCTGGTGTCTTTGACTCAAGCTCCTCTCCCCAGAGTCGGCTGCATCTCGCTGGGGCTGGATGTGCAGAGCTGGCCTTTATGCATAAACTAGAGCAGACGGGTAACACTTTGGGATCCTGAACTGCTGTGGTAGTTGTTATTAGCTGCTTTGGATGGAGGACTTGGGGAGCAGGGGGCATCCTCCAGGCAGGAGAGGGGCCTGGATGGACCAAAGGCGAAAGCAAGAAAAGCTGCTCTTGGTTGGAGTAATGGGGGGAGTCGGAGGGCTGATCCTGAGCGTGTCTCTCTCTGTTCCCAGTGACCCGGACAGGCAGAAGGAGAAGGAGACCATCCGCTCCCAGTGGTCCCTGCTGGATCACGTCCACCTCTTTCTACTGACGTTGATCTTCACGGTGGTTGGGTATCGCGTGGCTGCTTTGGTGGTGCTGGAGTTTTCCCTCAGGGCTGTGTCTATGCTGCTGTCCCTGAATAAGGTGAGTCGTCGTCTCTGGGTAAGGGCCTGTGTAATAATCTCCTGATACTCTCTGTAGTCGTGTATGAGCCATCGTTGGGCCTGGACCAGGAGGGTGGATTCCTGATGTATAGTCTAGTGCACTGTAGTAATAACTCACAGCTCTGACAGGACACTTTTCTTCAGTAGATCTCAAAATGCTTAATAAAGGAGATCTGTGTCGTTTATCCCCATTTTACAGAAGGGGAGACTGAGGCAGAGTGGAGTAGAAACTTGCCCGAAGTCACACAGAGCCAGGAATAGAACCCAGGTCTCATGAGTCCCAGTTTAGTGCTCTATTCACTAGGCCACACTGTGCATGGTTCTCCATCTTCCATTTGCCTGTAATATTCCTGCCCCAGGGAGTGTCCAGCCCTAGTTGATGTCTCTGAACACCCCTGCGACTGGCCTGAGGGAGGTGCTGCTGAGCTGACTGATTACTTCTCCAGACCTCGCTGGTCCGAGGACCAAGAGACTAGAGCCAGGAGTCAAATGTTGATCTGCTGAGTGGCAGCCCAGGACAGTGGTTTTCAAACTGCGAAATGGAAGGCACTGGGTCGCGGCAGCTCTGGTCAGCACCATCGACCGGGCCAGTCAAAGGCCCGTCGGCGGTGCTGCCTGGCTAAGGCAGGCTAGTCCCTACCTGTGTGACACCGCGCTACACCCTGGAAGCGGCCAGCAGCAGGTCCAGCTCCTAGGCGGAGGGGCCACGAGGCTCTGTGCGCTGCCCCCACCTTGAGCACTGGCTCCACATTCCCATTGACCGGTTCCCAGGAGCTGGGGGGGCAGTGCCTGCACCTGCTGCTGGCCGCTTCCGGGGCGCAGCGCAGTCCACAGTGCCAGGACAGGCAGGAAGCCTGCCTTAGCACCCCGGCTGCACCACTGACCGGGAGCAGCTGGAGGTAAGCCCGTGCCCCAACCCCACGCCCCAATCCCCTGCCCCAGCCCTGTGCCCCCCCTGCACCCCAACCCCCTCATCCCTGGCCCCACCCTAGAGCCTGCACCCCCAGCCCAGAGCCCTGACCCCCCTCCCGCACCCCAACCCCCTGCCCCAGCCCTGAGCCCCCCCAAACCTGGAGCCCCCTCCTGCACCCCAAACACTGGCCCCAGCCCAGAGCCCTGACCCCCTCCTGCACCCCAACCCCCTGCCCCAGCCCTGAGCCCCCCCAAACCTGGAGCCCCCTCCTGCACCCCAAACCCCTCATCTCTCTGGCCCCACCCCAGATCCTGCACCCCCAACCCAGAGCCCTGACCCCCTCCCACACCCCTGCCCCAGTCCTGAGCCCCCCCCAAACCCAGAGACCCCTCCTGCACCCCCAACCCTGGCCCCACCCCAGAGCCTGCACCCCCAGCCCAGAGCCCTGACCCCTCCCGCACCCCAAATCCCTCATCCCCAGCTCCGTTGGGTCGTGGGCATCAACCATTTTCTTCAACTGGGTTACCAGAAAAAAAAGGTTGAAAACCACCGGCCTAGGGTACTAGCTGCTGGACCACCCTTCCTGGGCAGCGTCAGATGACAGTGATTAGAAGCAAGTGTAGGCCCAGAGGTTTTGCTCATCAGACCGTCCTGTGTCTGGGCTGCTGTGGGATGGGAGCTCCTCGTTTTTACCAGTGCTCCTCCGCCCAAGGGTCTGCAGCTCATAAAACCTCAAGGCAGAGGTCTACGAAGTCCTAACTCATGGCCACAGGCCATGAGAGGGTGTGGATGTGGAGGGGAGGACAGGCAAAGAGATGTTGTGCCAGACATTAGAGGGCAACGGAGAACAAAGGAGCTACCTGTCTTGGGGCAGTCCCTTAGCTCAGGTGGTAGGTGGGTAGCTGAAGGAGCCGCGTTCTGGTCCCAGCGCTTACTCCGCTGTCTTGTGACACCACCATGATCTTAGCTGTGGTGTAACATTAGCCGCCCCAAGTTGGCGGCTGCTCTCTGACGTCTTGAGTGGTTTCCACTTGCTGTGCCGGGGAATTAGACCAGCCACTGGGCTCCGTCTGAAGGAACATGTATAAATAGCCATCCCACGGGCATGTAGCTAACGTGCTGCATCTCCAATGCTCTGCTTCTGCAGGGGGCCCACAGCAGCCAGTTGTACCTGCTGTGCCAGTACTCCCTGGGGTGCGGCATCTCCTGCAGCCTCAGCTACCTCCTGGAGGGGGCTCCCCACCGCAGCTGCAACCTGCTCCTCAGCCTGGGCCTGGCCGGCCTGATCACCTGCTACGTCTGGAGGTTGGCCCGGCACGTCTGCACCATGTACGAGCTCCACAGCAAGGAGCGCTACTGCGGGGTCTGCATCTTCCTGCTCACCGCCTGGCACGGCATCCCCACCCTGCTCTGCAATGCCCTCAAGATCACCTTCGTGGTGGCTGACCTGGCCGCTGTCGCGCTGATCAACAGGGATTTCCTCACCACCTCGGAGGCCATCCGCTTCTGGACGCCGCTCACCATCTGCTACACCCTGCTAGTCATCTACATGCAAGGTGAGGTCCCCGTGGCAGCTGGAAACCAGCTGAGCTCCTTCCTGGCCAGATGCTCCCAAGGCCCCTAGGTTTTTTTGGCAAGGGGATTTGTTTTGTGCACTTCCAGGCATGACGGAGGAACCCCCTGGTCTTATTCGTGGGGACTAACCGCTCAAAACGGGACCTTTAAATGGAGACCTCCCAATGAGCAAGTCCAGCCGTTGGACGCAGGACAAGGGGTCAAGCTGCCCACCAGGGTACGATCAGCCAATGGGAGCTAATTCTGATGATGTGCCGCTTCTGTTTTGCGCTTCGTTGGTGGAGCGAGTGTGGTGGGCGGGAATGTTTGGAACCAGAATGGGACCAAATTCTCTCCTGCTGCTTGTGTAGCGTTGGTAACGCTCAGGCATGTTTCTCTCTCATTCTTAACCTCTGCATTTAGCTTTGCCCTTGCAATGAAGCATTGTCCTGGGAACTGTTCTCACCACCTTGATCCACAGATTATAAATCCAGAAGTGACCGCTGTGATCCTCTCCTCTGACCTCCTGCCTAGCTCAGGTCATAGGACTCCAACGCCTATGATCCATTCTCCGATTTCTGCCAAGGGCAGAGATCTGGACTGTCCCGGGCAGCAGCTCAGGAGCATGGCTTCCTGTAGCCCCTCCCTGGAGGCAGAACAGACGCCAGTTTGCTCTCCCACGGCTGCAATGCGGCTGCAAAGGGCGCGTCTATGCTGACGCGTAGTACGGGACCCTCGGTGCATACTTCAGGTGGCTAGCCCATCCCTCCGCTTGTGCCGCTGCAGCTACTCTTCCGTTCTTAGCACGTTAGTTTGGTCAAAGCTAGTGCAGATATGTCAGCCCGAGCTGGGAGTTACACCTCCAGCGCCAGTGTAGCTGAATCCGATGTCTTAGGAAGGGACCATTTTCCTGGCCATAGCAGCCACATGGCTGAAGCTGCTGCCCAAGCCCAAAGGGAGGGGAGGAAATGGTTCATGCCGTGACCGTTTTGTTCCTGACAGAGGAGCAGAGGCATAACCCCAGCGAGCAGATGGTCTATCAGACGGTGTTTGTGAGGATGGGAGGCTTGCTCATCCTCCTCATGACGGTGGGCCGGTGGATGGACATCATGAACATCTTCATCTCGCTGGTGGGTGAGATCTGGTGCCTGGTTCGGGCAGGAATCATGCTGGACATCTGCCGGGCGCAGGTGAGACTGCCCACGTACCGTAGGCGCATGCTGCGCCTGGAGGAGCACGAGGGCGGCCAGACGCCCTAGTGTTGCCGAATGGTCTCCTGTGTTCCTCGGGGCAAATCCAGCCCTGCCCTGTGCAATCTAACCTCCGAGGGACTGAGAGTCGGCTTGCAAGGGCAGAACTGTTCCCCTGCCTCGGAAATCTCAGGAGAGTCTGCTTGGCACTCGCATGATGGGCTCTGGGCCTCACCGACTCTGTTGAGGGGGAGGAATTGTGGAAGTGAGGGGAGAGGAGAAGGATGTTAAGCACAGCGGGTCGACGGGAACGAGGATGGGTAGCTAAGGGGCTGCCACGGAGGCAGGAGGATGAAGCCAGCAACCAGTTACAATGGAGCCAATGAGAACAACTGTGCCCAGTGCAAGGGCCCAGTTCTCTGGGGTGGAATGACACTGACTCCAGCAGAGACCTGGGCCCCGAGCGTCGGAGGGAGACAGGTAGCAGCTCCTCAGGGCGCTCCTGTCTGGGGAGTGGGCCAAGGCTGTGCAGCTATGGGGCGCAGGTACCTGCCGGTTGGCTTAAGCCTGATGCTGCTTGGGCAGGCTGTGAGGGCAGGCTCTTGGCTGGAGAGGCTGTTCGCTGTCTAATATTTGTGTGGTGGTGGGGGATGGGGTTTTGCTTCTCCGCAGGATTTTTCTCAAAGGTTCCCAGAATCCGGTTCCAGGCAGCCCCAGCCTAGGCCTGAGGCCCATGGCAGAAAATCCAGCTCAGTGACCAGGTCCTCCAGTGGAGGGGCCGGAGCCGAGAGGTGAGGAGGGGGCTGCCATGCTCCAGCGATGGCGAGACAGGCAAAACCCCAGCGACCGGGACTGAAATATGACATTTTAAGCTCCAGGCCGTGCCCGCTGAAGCGGCTTAATTCACATGCCGTACGTGCTCCAGTAGCAAACCAGACTCAGGGGCGATCTGCTGAGGACGTTCTCAAATGGACAGTTGTTTGCACAGTCCCAGGTTAACTACCTAGATGACTCTTTGCTCCCCTCAACCCCCCACCCCCAACACCCTGCGGTTGGTCGAATTGCACTGGTCCCTGGAAATGGGGAGGCCCCCATCGCCCTCCGGGCTGCATCGCATACTGGAGAATGGGAAACCATTCCCCCCCGCACGCCTGGTCTTGAAAGGGTTCACTTTCCCTGCTGGCTCTTTCCAGATTGTCTCTAGCTTGCCCCGACCAGCAGCTCTCGTGGGCTAGTGATCCCAGCCTCTCCGGCGGCCTGAGCTTGCAGTGCTCGTGTCAGGAGCCAGCTGTCCCTGGATCAACCCCAAAGCCAAGTGTCTTGCCCACTGAACTGGTGCATAAGGCCAGTTATGGAGGTGGGTGGCGGGGAAGAGGCCATGATGGATGGGGTGGCTAGGAGAAGCTTGGTCAAAGCCAGACGGGGTTGCTGCTATCAGGTTTTTGGTGGCCTGGGTGGAATGAGTTGGTGGCCAGCTGGATCCATGCACAGGTGTCCCTATTGCCTGACTCTCAGTCCCCATCGGCCCCCTGCTCAGCAGCTGCTAGAGAGTGAATGAGTGTGGGCCTTGCTCTCCTCCTGGAGGTTCCCCCTTCAAGTCAAGGCTGAGGCCCCTTGGCAGGGCAGCAGAGGAGACAAGCTGGGGGATGGAGGTCCAGGCCTGTTAATCCAGCACCTACACACTTCCTGTAAAGAATTCACTCCTAATTCATTGCCAAGGAAATACCCCTCCTCACTGGGTGTTGGTGCAGGTGGGGGCTCCCTCTCATCTCACAGCAGCAGGCAAGCCTTCCCCTCCGTGTGCACCTCCTTAGCGTCCCTCTGTGCCAGGGGCTGGGGTGTCCCTCAGTACCCCTTAGCATCTAACTGTCCCGGGGGCATAGAGCCGTTCCTCAGGGGCTCTGAAGGGGATGAGCCTGCAGCTGGACTGGATGTTTGGATAGCAGGGGCTGGCTCAGCTGGACTGGATCTCTGAATTGCTGCCTTTGTGTGAGGCTGGAGCTGACCTTGAAATTGAGCAGCCCATGATGGGACTGTCCGGACTTCCTGCTCCAGGTTTGCCTCGTCCCCCTGGGCCATGGGTTTGCGCTGTCCCATTCAGGCTCTCCCCGACCTTGCACCTTCAGAACCCTTGGGCCACATCCTCTGGGGCTGTGGTTGCAGTGAGCGCCTGGGCTGGGCTCCAGACACCGTCCCATAATGAGACGTGAGGAGCGGTGCCCATCAGCTTCCCTGTCTAGTGAGTTCGGTGGAAGAGGGGAATCCATGGAGGTTTGTACTGTCAATTGTATGGCCATACGTGAGAATAAAGTGTTTAAAACACACTGAGCTGGAGGGTGGGTGGCTAGCGCCCCGTCCCTCATTACTGCGCTTCTGACTATTTATCATTGGCCTTGGGAGGGTCCTGCCCTGATCAGTGGCAATCAAAGTGACGGGAAATGTTTGGAGCTACGTGGCCTGATGTGCTTCAATCTTCTCTTCACCCCCCGCCAGCCTGCCCTGCCCCTGCCCTCCTCCTCCGGCTGATCGGCATTTGTATCTCACTAGCTTTGGCCTATCCAGCCAAGTAAGATGATGGCCTGGCCCGTGATGTTACCTTCACCCAACATGCCAGTTCTTGGCTCCTACCTTCCACATCAGGCGGGGGTCCTGCAGAACCGTTTCCACTTCTACCGTAAACCCTGCTGCCACCTGTTGTAAACCAGGACCGGAGCGGGAACGGACTCCAGTAGCGGGCGGCTGAGTAGACAGTGCTAGCAAGCCTGGCCTGACTGATGGGTCTCACGGTGGCACTGCCTGCCTTGGTGAGATGGGGGCTGCAGGCCAGGTAGGGATGTGAAATTTTGTGGGGAGTTGATGTCTTGGCTGGGAGAGAAGCTTAAATAAAAAATCGTCTTCTCTTAAGTGGTGCTGAAGGGCTCCCGCTCCCTGTCTGGTAGGGTTATGGTGGTGATTTTATTTTAACCCAAGCCAGCATGATTTGCTCATTTTACGCACGCACACCCTGCCCCAGTCCAAAGCCCGGCCGCATCATGTTTCTCCAGTAGGGACCAAGTAACGGGGAGATTTTGGCCCTAAAACCTTCCGGCTGGGATCTCCGTGCTCTTCACCAGCCCATGGGAGGCGGGTGGTACTGGCCTCGTTGCAAATGGGGACGCTGAGGCACAGAGAGTTTGTGACCTTACCAAGAGTCGGGGGCTTGGAACTGGCCTCAGGGCTCCCGCCTCCTATGACTGTACCCTAATCCCATGCCCCCCTTGCTGTCCCCGGGAGGGTACAGTCCCAACGACTAAGGAATGGGCCAACTCAAGGGCCTGAGCTGCAAGGCACAGCCAGGGCCGGCTCTAGCTTTTTTGCCGCCCCAGGCAAAAAAACAAAAGGCAGCCAGACTGCCGAAGCAAAAACAAACAAAAAAACGGAGCGCGTGGAGGGCGGTCAAGGTGGCTTGCAGGGGGGTGAAGGGCAGCACCCGCCCACTCTCTCCGCCCGTAGGCAGCTCTCCGGCCTTGGGGTGTCTCTCCCGGCCGGGCAGGCGGAGCCCCCGGGGGCTGCAGGAGGTGCTGGCTCAGCCGCTCCTTTAAAGGTGGCTCGGCCGGGCCGGGCTCAGAGCGGCGCGGGTGGCGGAGGCCGGTGCAGGCGGCGGGGAGTGGCGCGTCCTGGGGAGCCCGGCGGCACGGTGAGCGGCCGGGATCGCTAGTTCGTGCCCCTGCAGGGCTGGGCTGGCTGCCCCAAAATTGGCCAGAATGCCACCCCTTACAATGTGCCGCCCCAGGCACGTGCTTTCTCGTCTGGTGCCTGGAGCCGGCCCTGGGCACAGCCCCACTCAGCCTCTCGAGCCTGTGAAATCCAGGGTGAAAACTTACCTCCCTCTGCGCTCACTGCACCATTCACCGTTGTGAAGTTAGGCTGCGTGCAGGGCCAACCACGGCAGGGTCCCACGATGCAGGGCCCATGTTCCTGCAGAATCACAACCCGCATTTTACAGCTGGGGCAGCAGCTGGCCCCAGGCCGCACAAGGCAAAGGCAGCAGTGGAACCCAGAGGCCTATTACAGGCTTTAGCTGCAGGACCATCTTCCCCTTCAAAGCCCCCTTCTCCTGGAACAACTTACCCTGATGTAGATCCATGCCCGGCCCCCAGTGCCCCTCTTTGCGCTCATGGCCAGGGCGAAGGAGGAGAGGGAGGATGACCATGAGCCCATGGGCAGAGGCAGGTGTTCCCAGCAGGGGGTAGCAGAAAAGACTGAGGGGGGCTGGGGGAGCAGTAGCCAGGGGGCTTGTAACAGAGAGGGGAGCTTGTGGGTTGTAAAGTGCTATCACCACATGGTATCAGCACCACCCCAGTCACCACTGCATCCCCCGGCCCACTTCCTGCAGCCACCCAGCTACTGCGGCCCCCACCAGTGACTGTATCTCTGATGGGCATCACACTTCCAGTGGGGTTCTGAGCACTGGCTGGCCAGGATGTAGCCCCTGGCTCTGACTGCTGGGATCAGCTGGTTCTCCCGCAAATGCAGAGCAGGGATCTAGGCCAACCAGCCGGCCACAGGGTGTCACTGTTGCTATTCACAAGTGTCCCAGCAAAGGGCTGCGTCAGCAGCTGCTGGCTGGGAATGAACCTGGGTGCGAACAGATCCGAGCTGGACTTGCTGTCGAGTGATGCCAACGCAGAGGGGCAGCGCAGGCCCTGGGGGGCTCTCCCACAGGTCTATGGTGCTGTCAGCCCAGCCCACCTCTGCTGCTGATTCCCCTCGGCCTGCGTCAACTTGTCGCATCCGCTCCTCGGACAGCAGCAGCATGTGCAGCTTGCGGGGCTGGCAGCATAGCTGGCCAGCTGCAGAGGGGGTGAGCTGAGGATCCCCCTCATCACGATGAAGAGCAGCGTTTGCGGTGATGCCCACTCAGCCTCAGAAAGCCATGGGGGGGCCTTGGGAAATTCGGGAATCGTGCCCAGCTCTCTTCACGGGCACTGACAGCTCTCCCTGTGTCCCCCGGGCGCTGGCAGGAATCCCTGCTCTAACGCCGAACAGCGGGCATCCCAGGCTCTGCTTCAGGGCCTGTAGCTACCCGCTGCCGAACAGCACCCTGCCAGCGTAATGCTGACGGCAACATTCCTTCCCTAACCCGCACCCTGCCTGGACTTGTGCCTACACACGAAGGCGCAGGCTGGTGGGTGAAAGGCCTTAAAAGAGGCTGCTATCATTATGACGGAAATGGCTTTGCTTTTCTGTTCCGGTCAACATTTGACTTTATAGCCCCTGCCAGCTCACCGGGCAATACTAGTCCTGTGCACATGCACGGCACCGCGCATCTGAGGCTCTCAAAGCACTTGTATCCCTGTCTTACTGATGGGGAAACTGAGGCACAATGCAATGCCATGACTTGCCCAAGTTCACACAGGGAGCCGGGGATAGAATCCAGGTCTCCTATATGCCAGTCTGCTGTTCTCACGCCTAGACTGATCCAGCCCATATGTCACTGGTAACATACAATGTCTTTTTTCTAACAGACCTGGACTGAGGAGGTGTGTTTGGATCTGGACCAGACTCCAGGAGCGGTCTAACACTGAATCTGGGTGAGGGGTCTGCATTTGGATCCAAAGGAGCCAAAAATCTCCCAAGCTCATCTCATGAAATTTCAGCTCAGACAGGTAGAAAATGTCATCAGAGGCACTGAAGAAAATATTGCAAGATTTGCCACCCTGAATGGTGGGGCTCTTGGGAGCTCCACTGTCCTACTGGGATTTCTGCCATCTTGGGACAAAGGTACTGAGAACGACAGCACCTGACCTGTAGCTGTAAAACAGACCCCTTCTGCTGCTGGTTCAAACCTGAATTCAACACCATAGGAGCAGGTTCAGATCCAGGGACTTGATTCCATAAACTCCAGCGTACCCTGACATGCCGAGTGGTTTGGAGTGAAGGTTCCACTCCACTACTGCTTTTTTAAAGGCAAGATTAGAGATGTTTGGTAACCCACTGTCTCTTTAAGAAGTGCAAGGGTCATGTGATGGCCAGAAGTAGACACACGACCCTTTGAGGCCCATAAAAATGAGACCCTACTTTAAGAGGAGTGCTGGGTCCTGCAGGGTAGAAAGACTGCAATTGCTCTGGTGTGGAGAGGTGAGAAATGTTGCTTTACCTATCAGCATGATTAGTGGAGCTGGATGGAAAAGGGGGATGGATAAGTTTGATTAGTGGCAGGAAGTTGAATACCAAAAATTCTGGCCAAAATCCAAAATATTTTGGTTTTTAGAAATGGGTGTTGTAGGTCAGGTGCCTAATAATACTCCTATTTGCCTCTATAGACTACGTTCTCTGGTTGGACTATGTTTCCCATGATGCACCCTGATCTTCCCTCTTGGAGAGGTCATCTAGTGTGTCATGGGGAGTCCCTGGCTATGGTGCAACATGGGAGATGTAGTTCATCCAGGAGCCTGGCCCATAGTGGAAAATGGAGACATGAGGCAACTGAACTACAATTCCCATGAGGCACTGGGATAGCATTGTCCAATTGAAATATTTCTGGGTTTGTCCAAAATATTTTGGTATTGGGGTGGTCAGGTTTTTGTTTTTGTTTTTTTCCAAAAACAAATCAATTTTTTTTGTGGAAAACAGACACCTTTTGTGAAAAAATTGTTTGTTGAAATCCCAGTTTTCTGTCAAAATAACCATTTTGGTGGTAAAATTTTCAAACAGCCGTAATGGTTGGTTCTTGATGTCCATTCACCATAAGCAAAAATGACGTGCCTGCTGTTTAGTAGAAGCTAAATGGGTATGTAAGTGGCTATTGCCCAAACTGTCTGGTTAAGCCAAACTCTGTTTTAATATGGTACCGGATGGGAGGATTAAACAGAATCGGACTTGAGAGCTATTCATGTCTAAAACCAGAAACAGACCCCAAACCAAATCATCAGTTCACAACAGTGACAGAGCTCAGTTGGCAAGGGTCCCCTGTTCTTTGCAAACAACTCTCATCTCAGACCTGACAAACTCAGCACACCAAACACATGTCCTGCAGGGTCTTTATCCAAAGGCTAACATGTAAGGTGTCTACAGAAAGCTTGTAATATAGCAAGAATCGTGATCATTACGAGATGTGTGTACGGGTAACACTCAAGAAATCATGTAACAATGTTGAAAGTCTGCTTTACGGTCTTGGATGCAAATGTTAGTCACCAAGGGTTAATGTGTCATGGTGATGGCAGTTGCCACTCTCGCTGGTTAGCTGGTGATGTAATGCAAGGCTCCGATGTCTAGCATTGCTCCATCCCAAGGCCATCAGAGAATTAGTCAAACCCACTTGGAGGTGAACAGGACCATTACAACAGGCCGGGGATCGCCCAGTCTATGAACAGAGCCAAAAGACTTAAGCCAGAGTTGGGAGAGGCCCTCTGTCTCTGGTCACTGAGGAGACGTCTGGTGGAGAGTGGGTTTGGATGCTGGGTCCTGTAAAGCCAACCAGCCAGTTCGGCAACAGACTGAACTTTGGGGTGTGGGAGGAATCTACTTTATTAGTAAGTGTCGGCCCTAGTTTGTGTCTTATGACTTTGTTTGGTATCGTAACCACTTGTTTCCAGGTGAATCTCTAGTCTCTTTTAAATAAAACTACTTTGGTTTTATTGACAGTGCTAGCAAGTGCTGGGTGTTATACAGGAGCAGTGGTTTAAGGTAAAACTGTGGTACGCTGCTCCTTGGGGGCAGAGGATGTGAGATTTCTGTGAGGAGCCAGTGTCAGGGGCTGGCTGTCACAGGGGAATGTTTCAAAGGGACTTGGAGACTGGGCTGAACCCATCGTTAACCTGCAAGGCAAAGACAGGGCTGGTGTAGCCCAGAGGGAGTGCGTGAGCGACTAACAGCTAGCCACCATGGGCAAGGCTGCCTCTCTTGCAGTCCTGGGGACCCCGAGAACTGTCACAGGCTCTGTAGGCTGGAAGGATGGCCCTTGTGGGTCAGGAACTAGCCTGGGACTTGAGACATGGGTTAAAGTCTCTGCTCTGCCACAGACTTCCTGTGTGAGGAAGTCACGTAGCCTCCCTGTGCCTCAGTTTCCCATCTGTACAATGGGGCTAATAGCCCTGCCCTGCCTCGCAGGGGGTGTGAGGATAAATCCATTAAATATTGTGAGCGGCTCCACGTAAGTACCAGAGATAGACAGGGTGGGGATGTTTCGGGAGCCTCCCCTTTGGCTTTGGTGTTAGGACAGGCCTGTCTTCTGGTTCTAGTTCTGGTTTGGGTGTGGCCAAAATGTCACCTGGTCCTTCCTCCCAGCAGCCAGAGATGCTCCCGAGATCAGCCAGCAGCCTCCCTCCCCCCAGTGCGGGAAGATGGCAGGGCTGAAAGGGGAGTGGGCAGCGTCAGTGGCTGATGTTAGCTGGCCTGAGCCTGTCCAGTGTGTTAGCTCGACCCCGTCTCCCTGGGGCTGAGGGGGACCCTCTCTGGGAAGGGCATGGACAGTTTCTCAGGGGCTTTGCTCTGGCCCAAGCACAAACAAGGCGGCGTGCGGGATGGGACAATGTCCAGCCCTGCTCTAACCCCTCTCCCCTGCCCGCCAGTTCTGCTTCCTGCCCAGACGGGGGTGAGCGGCTGCTGTGCGCGGTTCCCCCAGCCACTTCCTGACGGGTCCCTCGTGAACCCCGTGTGGCATTGGCATCGGTCCCATCACAGCCCGGGGTCACCCTGCTCAGCAAAATGAACCGCTCGGTCGGTCTGCACTCAGAGCCAGAGAGCTGCTGGTGAGAGCGGAGAGCCAGGGGGACCCCAGGGGCGCAGACGAGGGGACGCACATTGCGCACAAGAAGCAAAGGGCTCTAACGACTTCCTTCTGTTAAAGGGAACATGATTGACTCCCTTAGCCCTGCACGGCTGCTGGGCGAACACAACCTTCTGCAGCACCCCTTCCCCTCCCTTTGCACCCCTGGTTTGCAGAGGCCCTGCCAGGCAAGAGGCTGCCAGCTCACGAATGTAGCCTAGCTCTTAGGCATAAGGATTTCTGGGTTCAATGTCCAGCTCTGCTGTGTGATTTCACCTCTCTTCTTCCCCTCCTGCCCTTTCTCTATGTAGACGGTGAGCACTCTGGGGAGCCGGCCTCTTGCTATGTGTCAGGGCAGTGTCTGGCACAATGGGGTTGCGACAGATTTATGTTACCAATTTGCCCGGGGCGTCAGGTGATCAGGCTGAGGCCGCAGGATCTTTAGGGGAGGAGGTGGAGGAGCACACCAAGTGACTAAATTTTTTAAAGCTTTATTGATAAAATAATAAAATAACAGTGGTGAGCGCTGGGAATGCTCCCATGTCGCTCAGAGGAAGAAAGAAAGCGTTAGTGCCCCAGCCCTAACCCACTTTCATACTCACACACGCACGACCCGAGGCTGGCCAAGCCTGGGTGTAACGTAAGAAGAAGGGAGGAAGGGTGGACGGGAGTTCTTGTCCCGTGCACGGGTCGTCCAGGGTTCGCTGTGATCTCCAACTTGCTTTGGCTCTCAGGAGGGTTTTTAAGTCCTGGGCTTTTTTGGAGGGTGTTTCGTTCAGGGATCTCTGCTCCTGGTGCTCTTTGTACCAGTCCAAACCGGCTCGCTGTGGCCTTTTTGGCTTTCCCAAAACACCGGCTTCAGAGACTTTGTTTCCCCCCCACCGCTGGCCTTCACCATCTCGCTCGTTTTGCAATCTCTGCAGCCCTGCTCAGCTCAGCTCTCCTTTTCTCACGGCTGGCCGGGGTTGGGTAGATGTGAATGCAGCTATAAACTTCGTGTCGAGCCCATGGCCTTGGACCGGGGCCAGGGTCTTATCTTCAGACGGAGCTCGCTGAAGTGTCGAGTTAACCCGTTCTCTGCGCTCTTCCTCCTTCCCCCTTTGGCCTTTTGCAACCTGCAAAGGAATCTTCCACTTCATACTCACACACCTTTGACCCTTCCCCGAAATGCCTTGCAACCGCGTTAGAAACATACAATGCTAATTTGCCTCCCCATGGGACCCCTTGGGCCTGTGACAGGGTCCCAGTCTCAGATGGAGATGCTCTATTTGTAATACAAATAAATAATAAGAGTCTCTCTCAATCTATTGCTGACTCTGCCACTAACCTCTTATGAGGCCTCTGGGTACGTTCATTTAGCCTCTTTGCTTCAGTTTCCTCATCTGAAAAACAGTGATAGATCCTGTCTCGCAGGGCCACGGAGGACTTTGTCATTTGTGTTTTCCAGAGAGTTTTACAGATGAAAAGTGTTATGTGCACCACTACTGCAATGCAGCCACCTCTGGGGTGGGGGGGAACAGGGCGGCTAACAGAGCGCAGTAACACTACAAACGTGTAAGACAGGAACTTGCCCTTCATGTGAGCTCTAATGCATGACAAGAAGGCATTAATAATGGGTCATTGTCTGTCCATAGGAGCTGAGGACCTCACAATCTTTACTGCATTTATCCTCTCACATCCCTGTGCAGCTGGGCAGGGCTGTTATCTGCACAGTGGGGATGAGGACCTGAGGCCCAGACTGGCTACATGACTTGCCCAAGGGCACACGTGATGTGTGTGTCAGAACAGCAGCACTACTACAGCCTAGGACCATCCTTCCTCCCGGTCAACTCATCCTCCCCAAAACCACAGAGGCCAGCAATCTTTTGGGGGGTGACTTTTACCCCAAAAAAGCCCAAGGCAAGTTAGTCAGACTCGTTTGAAACACCAAAGAAGGCAGCAAAGGTGCAGGGTTAGGCCTCGGGACTCCTGGGTTCTCTTTGTGGGTCTGCCATTGACTCTCTGTGTGTGACCTTGAGCAAATCACTTAACGGCTGGGGGCCTCAGCTGCTGCATTCGCAGGGAGGTGATAATACTTGTCCTCCTGTGAGATCCATAGATGGATTGCGCTGGAGAAGTGCTAAGGACTTAGGGTGACCAGACAGCAAATGTGAAAAATCGGGACAGGGGGTGGGGGGTAATAGGAGCCTATATAAGAAAAAGACCCAAAAATCGGGACTGTCCCTATAAAATTGGGACATCTGGTCACCCTATAGACTTGACTCTGGCTGGAGCCCTAGACAGCAGGTCAAGTTAGTTCCTGTTTTTAGTGGCCCGCGTGTTTCCTGTGCCCTGGCCTGAGCGTGACCTCTCTGCTTCCCAAGCCAAGAGCAGGGAGCGGATGCAGACACCGCAGCCCTTGCTTCCGGTGCAGCGAAAGCTTTGGCACGGGTGCAAGTAAACTCCACTCCCGTAGCGGCAGCGCAGGAAGCGCCTGCTGTTGTAGCCACTTACCAGAAGTGCCACTGAGTTTATCTGCAGACGGCTCTGAAATGGAAACGTCGTAAACCACCAGAGCGGTGACTGCTGTGGAAACAGATTTATGCCGGGGATGGCTTGGGCTCCTGGTGTCAGTTTTTGTATTATTAATAATAAGCCCTTGCTCTCATATAGATCTCAACGCGCTTTACAAAGGAGGTCAGGATCATTATCCCCATTATACGGATGGGGAAACTGAGGCATAGAGGGGCAGTGACTTGCCCAACGTCACCCAGCAGGCCAGTGGCAGAGGTGGGAATAAAACCCAGCTCTCCTGAGTGCTCTAACCACTAGCATACACAGTCACTGTCTAAAAACGTTTTAAATCGATAAGCGCACTTTTTTAAACGTAAGCTGAGCTTTGCAACTCATAACCTGATTCCAGCAGTTGGAGCTTTACAAAACCCACTATATATCAGGAGAGTTCGCGCCGCTGTGTTTTCATCCCTCGTGCTGCTGACATAACTGTTAAATAAAAGCCTCCGGCAGAAACCCAAAATAACCTGACTCCTCAACAGTACGACACTTCTCACCCCAAGACCACAAGAAGGGAGATGGTAAAGATTATTTGATAATAATGCCTGCATGTGTAATTTTCACTCCATGCAGCTGAAGAAGTGGGTTTTTTACCCACGAAAGCTTATGCCCAAATAAATCCGTTAGTCTTTAAGGTGCCACCGGACTCCTCGTTGTTTTTGTGGATACAGACTAACACGGCTACCCCCTGATACCTGATTACTTGATTTGGGATCAAGGCACCCAGAGGATGAGACATAAAGCCTGGGCTAGGAATAGCAGTTGAGAGAGAGAAGGAATTGAGCTGTGCCTGCAGGATCCTCAAAAGGCTCGATACAGAGACACGCTTCCCTCGGGAAATGTCACCTTGCCCTGGGCAAGCCGAGAGTGCAGACTCGTTCACGTGCAATTGGATGGCGCATGTAGCCAAAGCAGACTTACTCAGAAGAGTTGGAAATAGCAGCTTTGGGTCACACACAGTCCATCCTCGCACGCCTCCTCGTGCAATGTCGTGTTGGTGTGAACACAGGCCTCCTCTGTTGTAAGGGGCATTGGGACTGTGAACGGCACGTGGTGTGATCTCGCCACCTGCTGGTGGAGGCCCATTGGTGTAGAAAGATGGTGGGAGAAACCTACAAGCTTACAAGTTACTGCATAAAAAAGTAGTTCTTACTCCAGTGATCTGTTCCTTGCATATATTCGGATGCATAACTCCCCGTTTTATTTCTGTGAGCCCTGCAGAAGCCAGCGCAGTGCTGGGAAAGTGGCCTTTCAGTTCCTATCATTTATCCCTGTGCTAACAGGCTGGTGTTAATGGGATTGCAGGGGTGTCGTTGTTGGGGATTTTACCCTCATGCATCCACTGTGTCCTGTGTTTGTTGATTAGCAGCCTCCGCTGCAGCCAGTCCACCCACTGCAATGGCTAGTCCCAAAGATCCTGTACACCAGAAATCAGGGATCAAAGACATGGGGAAATTCTAGCAAAGCAAATCCGTGTTCCGCAGCAGCATTTGCGAAGCAGGTAGTAAAGATACTGCATGACCACTGTCTGGGAGTGGGACAGAGGAGTGAAATCAGCCAGCAAATGAAGGAGCGAAATACCAGGCTGTCAGGGAGAATCATACCCAAGGGGGATGGAGACCCTGTACCTGCAACGGTGGAAATACCAGCAGGCCCGGATGGCGTGCCCTCTCCAAAGCAGGAACATACAGAAGCCAGCCCCCTCTCTAGTGGCTGGTCCATGCATAGAGGTTTATGGGTCTGCTACTGCCCCTGAGCTAAAGGGCCTGTTCCTTTTAGCCCAAGCAGTGGAGGTTTGCGGTTTGAAATATCGGGCTCTCTGCAGGGCTAACTGTGGGGAGGGTTCTCTGGCTGTGCCATGCAGGAAGTCAGACTAGAGAATCTAATGGTTCCTTCCGGCCTTGAAATCTGTGAATCTAAAACAGGATGTCCTGGGTTCACAACCTGCAGATGACCTGAGTGTGGGGGAGGGAGAAGTGCAGGCTTCACTGCATGTCCCTGAGCCATCCAGCCAGTGCAGGGAGGTGCTGTGTACTGCATCTTACTGGTGCTCTGAAAAGGATATGGGCTCACTGCCCACCAGTGCTTGCTAATGGCTCTGTCAATGCAGGGAGCCTGGCCAGAACCTCTCCATTTAGCAGATCTCCCTCCTAGAGCTATTCCAGGAAAGCATCCTGCTGCACGGATGTCTGGGGAGAGGGAGATTGCACAGGCCTGCATCTTCCTCTGAGCATCTCAGACCTTGCTTTGCATCTCAGCAGAAAGACGGTGCCTCCATAGCGCAGCGCTGCCCTGTGCTAAGGCAGTGGCTTGGAGGGAGAGTGCCCCCTCTTGACCTTCTGCTTCACACAGATTCTCCGAGGACATCTCCCAACCAAGCGCTGGCCCTGTTTAGTACAGGAGATCCAGTGGCCTCACGGCACCACCTACCCGTGGTGAGAACTGGGGAAAACTCTTCAACCGAAACTTTTTCAGCCAAAAGTGCAGATTTGGTGACCCCAAAACACTTAACAAATTCACATCCGTTTTGACTGGGGGGGAAAAGACACATCCCCCACCCATCCCCAAATTCCAGAATCGATCCAAATTTACAGTTTTCAATTCAAAATGTTCTTTGTTTCTTTAAAGTTTTAAAACCTGCTCAACATCTAAACAAAACGTTTTGTTCAACTCAAACCATTTTTTTTTTTTTTTTACTTTTTGACTTGCCAAAAAAGTCTACGTTTTTCTTTTTGTTTTTGAGTAGCCAGTGAGCCAAGAAGGCCATTACTTACCCAGTCCTACCTGCAGTTCCTTCTTTCCTTATGCGCTCTGGACCTGCCCCTTCTCCATCTCTGCAGAACCAAACCTTTGGCGGTTTAGCAAGCTTCCCTTGCCCTCGTCACTCTCACCGGAGACAAGAATCAAGAGCCCCGTGGGAACTGGCTGCTCCTAGCCAGACAGAGCTGACACTGGCAGCCAGAGCCATAGAGGTGACTAATCTAGTGTCAACAGCTGGCACAGTTGAGCTCCCCTCCAGCTGCATCCTGTCACAACCCCGGCAAAGAAAACCAATCAGGAGACGCTGCGGGAACAATGCAAAGTTGGGCAGGAGGAAGGGGGGGGAGGGCAGGCTGGGTCCAGTTCAGTTACAGTGTAAACCCAACAGCCAGGGAGACTGTGCTCTGAGCTGGCCCCAGCAGGCGTGAGAGCAGATTAGGGTGTCGGAGACCAAAGGTTTTGGTGGTGTCGTAACGCGACTGCATGAACACAGCTGCAAACCGGAGGGCAGCCCCTTCACAAACCTGCCCTAGGAGAGGAAGGCATCTTCCTGGGGGTGGTTTGGAACCTCCTGCACTAGCACTTGCAGCCCCCTTAGTTCTATCTACCTGAGGTACTGACCCCCCTTGCCATGGATCTGAGTGCCCCGATCTGTAATGGCTGTATCCTGCGAGGCAGGGCGGGACTATTCTCCCCAGAGGGGAACTGAGGCACGCAGACTAAGTGACTTGCCCAGGGTCATACAGGAAGTCTGGCAAAGCAGGGAATTGAACCTGGCTGTGACCACTGACCCATCCTTCCTTGTGAACCGACATTAAGCAGCAATGTGAGACGTGGTGTTACAACAGCCAAAAGCCCAGACTTCGCCCTGAGCTGTTAGTGAATGAAACCAAGGTCCGTTCACTGGATGGGGAAAATAAATCGACATCTAGCTCAGCTGCCTCCTTTGCTGGGTACAGACCGAGCCGGGGGAGCTGGAGAAATAACACTTCATGAGCCTGTATTTCAAGACACCATCTATGGCCTTTGTTTCCCCATGTTAATTCCACCACCCCGCGCTCACCTACGCTCACTGCAGTTACTGCTGGGGCAGCACCCAGTGGTCAGGAGAGACAAGGGAAACCTCGACGACTCGTCATTTCCTTTGGAGCAGGAAATCCAGCACCTTTAGCTTGATTTGGCTTCCGCAGATCGTGCAGGGCCCTGCGCTGATGCATGTCTCCGAGGGTTCCCCAGGTAACACCTGCTTTCCTTGTCCCCCTCGGGCGTACAAACCCATCCCTGCCACGTTCACATCCCCTGCCTGCCCCCATCCCCTGCCTCCTCGTCAGGGATCTTTCCTCTCGGAAGAGCGGGCTGGGGTGCCGTGGTCTCAGTCTCTGGCAGCTGAAGGGGTTAATCTGTCCCTGCTATTATCCACCAGGGCCCACAGGGAACAGCAGGTTTTCCTGCAGGAAGCATAAGCTCCTTGGCCAGATAGCAGAGCTGCTACCCCAGACTCGCCACACTACACTTGGGTAGCTTCAGCTCCCTCTCGAGCACGTTCATCTGGGCAGGCTGCCGGGAGCAAGAGAGAGGTCCAGGCCTGCCCAGCTGGGAGATGCAGCCGGAGGGAGGCTGCTGGCTGGCTGAACGGCAGGGATCACTGGATTAGGGAGGTGAGGAAGAGGAGGGCTGCTGCAGCGCTGTGGGTCAGACTAGGCTTTAGTCATTGAATGCATTGTCCTGGCCTCCTAGCATGACCTCCCTGCCCCACTCCCAAACCGTGGTAATGCAGTCTCTTTACTACCTGCTTCACAAATGCTGCTGCTGCACATGGCTTTGCTTTGCTAGAATCCCCATTTCAGTGGGGGTGAAATCCTGGCCCCTGCGAAGTCAGTGGCCCAGGGGCCGCTCAGGCAGTGGGGCCCAGGGGGTGCAGGGGCAGACACGGCATGGGGCGCAGCGCACCACGGAGCGACAGCCCTCACGTGAGCATGGGCCAGAGCAGGGCTGGCCTTGGCGCCCATTCCGAAGGACCAGGTCTGTAGCCAGGTGGGCGGAGCGATCGAGTGCAGGCTCTCACCCCTAATGAGGGGGCAGGGGGAGCTGAGGGCTGGACTTTGGGGCCCAGCTGCACCGGCTCGCAGGGTGGGGCCTGCTACTGGCAGAGTCTGAGGGAGCCCAGAACTCGTCTTTCCCTGCTCGCTGGAGGTGGCGCGTTCTCCTCCCTGCCGGCACCGCTCCTGCTCCGGGGGGAGCCTAGGCCCAGGGATGCAGGCAGCATGCTGGGTCTTGCAGGAGCCCCCAGCAGCTCAGAGGAAAACAGCGTCTCCGCAAAGGAGACAAAGACACTGAATGTGCACAGGAACCGGACGCCTGAGCGCTAACCCCGGGGGTGTCTGAGCGGAGCACAGCAGGCACTTACTGCTTGTGGGTTGACATGGACACAGGCACAATGATGCTGGGCATGGAGACCTCTCCTGATCGCTTCCCCCATGCACAGGCTTAGACGGGGCTGCTGGGTTTCCCCTCTTCCTTGCATGTGGTTGTGGCTTAGCTGTTAGCAGGGCTGTCTGAGAACAGATGCAAACACTCCATCAGCTGCCCCAGTCATCCCAGCGGGGAAGCCCTCTGCCCACTCCCACCCCCCAATTATAACTGGTTCTTAAAGGGAGACTGCTCCGGGAGGGGGGGGGCACTACCATTTGAGCTCCCTTAAAATGCTCCTGTGTCCAATGATCCCACCCCTCGTGTCTAACCAGCAGCCCAGACTGTCTCTCCCATTATCATCTGCTTTGGAGAGGCTATTGCAAATATGGGGCCAAACTCAGCACGTCAGCCTCGAGCAAATCTCCCGGTGCTGTCAGCAGGAAGCTTGACGCTGAGCAAGGACTGAAGGGTTTGGCCTTTGAGGGTAAAAAAACTCCTGGCCGCACAAGAATGAGCTGGCGGGATGCGCCGAGCTGCGGGAAGCTCCCTTGACTTTCAGAGCTGTTGTTCTCACCAGTCAGTGCGACTGCTGGCTGCAGACTGGGGCTCTGACGGGTGGCTGCTCACACGGCAACCCGGGGTGAGGGACGGCGGAGGGGTTTTTAGCACACACACATTCGCCACCACACTGTAGAGACGCTGTCCCCGAGCCCGTCTGGTCAGACCAGAGAAGGGTTGATAGGAAATCGGCAGCTCTGCGGGGGACATGCTGATGGCATATTGGATTTGTATTTAAGGAACCTAATCTACATTTCCAAGAGCCCCAAGTGCTGCCTGCAGCCAGCCTTGTCCCAGCTGACAGGACTGGAGTGCCCCATTACCCATCTGTCCCCTTGTCCTCAGCCACCTGCTCTAGACATCTCTCCACCTGCTCCCTCCCCTCCTGTTCTGTTCTGGGTTGTTATACCACACTCCTCACCAAAATATTGTACTCCAGGTAGCTCTCAGACTCAACCTCCGCATTGTCCCAGTTTACGCTGCTTTATAAGTACCATGTGCTAGCCAGTGGCGCCCCTGGAGCACCCATCCTCTGACCCCTTTACTGGCTTCCTACTTATTTACCCTCCATTACCTTCCCTGGCTTTCTTTTTTAAAAAGAAAAAGATTTTTTTCTTTTTTAAATTAATGGAGATATCCCATCTCCTAGAACTGGAAGGGACCTTGAAAGGTCATTGAGTCCAGCCCCCTGCCTTCACTAGCAGGACCAAGTACTGATTTTGCCCCAGATCCCTAAGTGGCCCCCTCAAGGATTGAACTCACAACCCTGGGTTTAGCAGGCCAATGCTCAAACCACTGAACTATCCCTCCCCTCCCGAGGGCTTTCTGTCCATCCCCTCCCTGTCATCCTCTGTCACCTTCCCTGGCTTCCAGTCCATCCCTAGCCACCTTCTCTTGGCTTCCTGCAGATCTCATTTAAAGCTGTCCCTCTCCGTGGACTCCCTCATCTTTCCCATGACCCTCTGCAGCTAGGGTCGCTCTTCTTTGGGCTACTCCTATCTGGAATGGTCACCCACACCGCCCCCCCCCCCCCCGTCCCCTGCCTCCTCACTGAGTCACTTCCTTTGGGCTGCCTCTCACTGCGAATCATTTTGCGGTGCTGCGTGTTACTGATGTGAGGATAATGTCTTGTACGGCACTAGGTACACTTGCTAATCTAGCCCCGTTAGAGAGGAACTGCCAATTCCAGATCAGAACCACGGTCCCTCAAGTCCAATATCTCCCCTCCAAGCGTGGCTGAGTCCCGCTGCTGCACAGCAGAGCAGGGCAAAGAGTAAACAGCCAAACCTTCCTGACTCGCGCATATTTTTGCTAAACCAACATGCTGAGCACAGCTGGGGCTTTGCACTGTGGCTGCCCACATCCAGGCTAGGCTCCCCCGGGTGCCCATCACCTGAGCTATCTCCGCAGTGAAGGTGTTCCTACAGTCAGCAACACTCCCAGCCCCAAAGACGTTACAGCCGAAACCCACAAGCCAGAGAATGGGCAGGAGAGGAAACAAGTGAAGTGACTCACCCAAGGTCACACAGCAGGTCAGTAGCAGAGCTGGGATTAGGTTTTAGGTTTTCTAAAGGCCAGGCCAGGACCCTATTGACTGGCCCACACCCCTTCCTGAACAAGCTTGTTATCCCACCCGGTCTGTTTGCACGGAAGGACCATGCTGACCCTCAGCTGGAGGACAGACTAATTCAAAGCCTTTTTTTCAGGCATTCATTAATGAATGAACCCTTCTGACACATTGCATGGAAGGCAAGGACTGTGATGCCTCTTCTTACAGATGGGGAGGAACTTGAGGGACAGACGGGTAAAGTCTGTCTAAGGCTAGAAAATTAGCCAGTGTCGACCACACCTCCCCCAGGGAGCCCTCAACCATGGCGGAAGGTGGATTAATTAGACTGAACATTAGAAACGTGGTTGGACATTAGACTGATTTGAGGATTTAATGACTCCTGTTAGGAGTGGCTGAGCATGCTGGCTGCATTGTGTCTGCCCCAGGGGGCCTTCCCTGCTCTGCCGTGAGAGCCTATCTGGCATCTGTTGTTAGCCAAAGCTCTGTTCCTAGAGCCCAGGCCCCTCATCTAACATCACACAGCCAGAAAGGGAGGGCAGAGCCAGGAACAGAAGCCAAGACTCCTGACTCCCAGCTCTGGTCACTAGCAGACCCCACTGGCTGCAAACATTTTCTGGGCATGAGCAGAGAGGGGAAGTTCCCTGGGGAGGGAAAGGGAGGAAATGGATGAACAATGAGGGCTGAGCATGTTTGAGGAGGGGGATGGAGAGTGGCCTGCTGGTCAATGGAAAGGTCTGGGGCTTATATTGGCTCTGCCACTGATTCAGACTGTCACTGTATCTGTGCCTCAGTTTACTACAGACCTATCACACCAGGGTGCTGAGACTGAATTCCTGATGCTTCGCTTTGAGATTGTTCCGATGGATGGTGGTCTATAAAAAGTTAAGCACTTAAAGGGATTGGGGGGTCATTTCAGCTAGAAAACTGTCTACACACAGAACTTTACCTGAAATCCTTTTTGAAGCATCATTTAGTTGATGATGTGCAAAAGGCTCTAATTTTTGGTTTTAAACTTGTCTTATTTCAGTTTAATTATAGACCTGATCTATACCATCTGGACCCATGGAAAAGAAGCCCTTGAGGAATTCCACCATGATTTCAATAATTTTCATCCCACCATCAACCTCAGCCTAGATCAATCCACACAAGCGGTCCATTTCCTGGACATTACTGTGCTAATAAGCGACGGTCACATAAATACCAGCCTATACCGGAAACCTACTGACCGCTACACTTACCTACATGCCTCCAGCTTCCATCCAGGACACACCACACGATCCATTGTCTACAGCCAAGCTCTAAGATATAACCGCATTTGCTCCAATCCCTCAGATAGAGACAAGCACCTACAAGATCTCTATCAAGCATTCTTAAAACTACAATACCCACCTGCTGAAGTGAAAAAACAGATTGACAGAGCCAGACGAGTACCCAGAAGTCACCTCCTACAAGACAGGCCCAACAAAGAAAATAACAGAACACCACTAGCTGTCACCTTCAGCCCCCAACTAAAACCTCTCCAGCGCATCATCAAAGATCTACAACCTATCCTGAAAGATGATCCCTCACTCTCACAGATCTTGGGAGACAGACCTGTCCTCGCTTACAGACAACCCCCCAACCTAAAGCAAATACTCACCAGCAACCACACATCACTGAACAAAAACACTGACCCAGGAACCTATCCTTGTAACAAAGCCCGATGCCAACTCTGTCCACATATCTATTCAAGTGACATCATCATAGGGCCTAATCACATCAGCCATACCATCAGGGGCTCGTTCACCTGCACATCTACCAATGTGATATATGCCATCATGTGCCAGCAATGCCCCTCTGCCATGTACATTGGCCAAACCGGACAGTCTCTACGCAAAAGAATTAATGGACACAAATCTGACATCAGGAATCATAATACTCAAAAACCAGTGGGAGAACACTTTAACCTGTTCGGTCATTCAATGACAGACCGGCGGGTGGCTATCTTACAACAGAAAAACTTCAAAAACAGACTCCAACGAGAGACTGCTGAGCTGGAATTGATATGCAAACTAGATACGATCAATTTAGGATTAAATAAGGACTGGGAATGGCTGAGCCATTACAAACATTGAATCTATCTCCCCTTGTAAGTATTCTCACACTTCTTATCAAACTGTCTGTACTGGGCTATCTTGATTATCACTTCAAAAGTTTTTTTCACTTACTTAATTGGCCTCTCAGAGTTGGTAAGACAACTCCCACCTGGTCATGCTCTCTGTATGTGTGTATATATATCTCCTCAATATATGTTCCATTCTATATGCATCCGAAGAAGTGGGCTGTAGCCCACGAAAGCTTATGCTCTAATAAATTTGTTAGTCTCTAAGGTGCCACAAGTACTCCTGTTCTTTTTACTACACAGGGAAGTCGATCCAAGGCAGCTTACGTCACTGTCACCGGGTGACAGTCTACACTTACTTTTCGCTCCCACTGATGTAACTGCCCCATCTTGCTGACTTACTAGCACCAGCTCCCCGAGCAGCGTAGAGTCAAGGTCAATGTAGTTAGGTCGATGCAGTGTCAGTGTAGACACAGTATTACTTAGGGCTGGTCTACACTGGGGGGGATCGATCCAAGATACGCAACTTCAGCTACACGAATAGCGTAGCTGAAGTCGAAGTATCTTGGATCGAATTACCTGGGGTCCAGACGGCGCGGGATCGACGGCCGCAGTTCCCCCGTCAACTGCGCTACCGCCGCTCGCTCTGGTGGAGTTCCGGAGTCGACGGTGAGCGTGTTCGGGGATTGATATATCGCGTCTTAACGAGACGTGATATATCGATCCCGGATAAATCGATTGCCCATACATCGACTGTTAGTGGCCTCCAGGAACGTCCCACCCTGTCAGCTCTGGTCACCCTTGTGAACTCTGCTGCCCTGCGGCCAGCTGGCCAGGGAACCACCCCTCCCCTTTAAAGCCCTGTGGATTTTTGAAATTCTATTTCCTGGTTGCCCGGCTTGGAGAGCACAGCTAGCACCTGCCCAGCTGACCATGCAGCTACACTCTGAGTGTGGAGTACACAGGAGGCGTTGGAGCTCCTGTGTCTGTGGGGAGGAGACACAGCTCCCACCCAGCCATAGAAACATGGACAGCTACCAGCAGATTGTTCGGGGCCCGGAGGAGAAGGGCTGCAAGAGGGACCAGCAGCAGTGGCCTGTGAAAGCCAAGAAGCCGCGGAAGGCGTACCGGAAGGTGAGGGAGGCTAACAAGCACTCGGGAGCTGTTCTTACAACGAGCTGCACGCCATTCTCAGAGCAGACCTCATGACCAGCTCAGGAGCCCTGTGGATACTTCGGAGGAGGCAGAGACAGAGACAGAGGCCCCCACCGTGAACAGCGAGGAGGAGTATGGGGGACAGGTGACCGGGGGTCCAGCTCTGCAGCAAGCCAGGATGTGGTTTTTTGAATGAAACAACCAAGAGAGGTAGAGTTGTGCTCTGCTTCCCAGCCCCTCGAGGGGCCCCGCGGAACACTGTGTTTATATGCACTGGGATGTCCTGTGAATCCTCTGTCGATACCTCCATGAAACGTTCCTGCAGGTGGTCTGCAATCCTCAGCTGCAGGTTTCGGCCTTATTTCTCCTGCCGCGGGAGGGCACTTTCCCACACCGCTCACTGATTACTTCAGTGGGAACCACTGCAGCACACAGACTAGCAGCATGTGAACCCGGGCGGCACCCTGATGCCTGCAGGAGCTGATCCTGGTCAGCCTCCGTTATCTCATTCCTGAGGATTTTAGTTACAATCACCAGCAACGGTGCCAGTATTCAGTTCAATTGCCCTGTGCACATATGCTCATGCCCATGAGCTATCCCCGCTCATTTCCCCGATTCACCGCCTGCCGTACTCACCAGGGCTGGCGCTGGGTCAGTCCCAAGGAGACGTGAGAGTGTAGTGCTTACAACTTGTGTGGATCAAAGGGGGTGAGTTCAGTATCTTAAGTTTTGACTTCTGTCGTGAATACACTGACAACGGTAGGTACCTCTGTGTAGTGTATCTTCAGCAGCTGGAAATGCGGGTGGAGAGCCCCCTCATGGCCACCCCAGCAGAATGGCTGAGCCAGCTAAGGAGAAGAAGGAAGAGGACTAGAGATGACATGTCCCAAGAGATCCTGCAAGTCTCCACTGCTTCAAATAACGAGCCCAGGGCTTGGAGGTTCACCCTTGCAGTCAACATGGGCAGGGGCAGAGCGGAGAGGAGAAAGGATGTGCAGCAGGCAATACTTGCGCTTCTCAGGCAGCAGACAGACATGCTGCTGACTCTGGTGGACCTGCAAGTTCAACAGTCCTGTGCTCACCTCCCTCTGCCGCCCATGGGTGGCTGGTGACCCAGCTGTTGGGGGAGGCTACCCCCAACCCCTCCCCTTGTGCCCAAGGCCTCAACCCTCCCCATCTGCCCTTTCCCCCACAGGAGCCCAGAGCACCTCCACTGCAGGCCCTGGCCCCAACCCCGATGCCCCAGGCTGCATGGCCACGGGGGCCAGCCCTGGAGTGCTGGGCAGCTGGGCCATCTCCAGCCCCGGTGCGCCGGGTACCGCGGCCCCAGCACCAGCTGCCAAGTCCCTGTGGGAGGCAGGCCAGCCAGCCTGGGCCAGCCAGGGCAGAGCGCTGGGAACTGCAGGAGGGGGCCTGGCCTGGGGTCAGAGCATGGGCTGGGCCAGGCTAGGCTGTTTGGGGAGGCACAGCCTCTCCCTGCCTACGATGCCCACCGCCCATGCTGCAGCCCCTAGAGAACTGCATATCGGGACTTCCCTATATCCCCCCCACTCCCCCATATTCCATGGGGCGTCCAGGACTGCTGCACTACTCCTACCACTCCGCCCTGGGGGAGAGTACAGACAGTCACAGCCGCACATACGCCAACCGTGTCTTTCACAGTTCAGCATAAGTGCATCTGAAATAGAAATGACTGTTCTTTTTCCCTTAATTTATTAAGCTATAAATGTTTTTCTATCCACATTGTTATGCAATAAAAATGTGGTTTTGGAAACATAATTCATCTTTATTAGTTCCTCATTCACAGACAGCATTAATAGGGGTATTGGCAATGTTATATTACTGCACACACAGCACTCACCCAAGGGTTCATACAGGGCTGCAAAAGAGCAAGGCCAGGCAGAGCACACAACGGCAACACACACTACTCTGCCTCCCTGCACCGATTAGCTCTGCACTGACCTCTTCTTGTGCCTGTCTGGTCAAAATCAGCAGACAGCCACTTCACCTCCACCTTCCACCCCGGTGGAAACTTTCCCCCCTTTGCTTCACAGCTATTATGCAGGACCCAGCCGGCAGCTATAACCATTGGACTTTTTTCCCCACTGACGTCAATCTCGTGAGTAGACAGCACCAGCAACCCTTCAGCCAACCAAAGGCACATTCAACTGTCATTCTGCACCCGCTCCGCCTGTAGTTGAACCTCTCCTTGGTGCTGTTGAGGTGGCTGGTATGAGCTGTGGGAGCAAGGGGTAGGCTGGGTTTCCCAGGATCACTGTTGGCATTTCAACCTTGCCAATGGTAATCCTCCAGTCGGGAAAGAAAGTCCCTGCTTGCAGCTTTCTGAACAGTCTTGTATTCTTAAAGCAGGCGCATCACTCACCTTCCCTGACCAGCCCCCATTGGTGTTAGTAAAGCTTCCCTGGTGATCCAGCAGCCCTTTCGGTTGATGCACTCTGTGGTCTGGTGCTAAAATAGGGATATGCATGCCAGCTCTCGCCCCACTGCAGTTTGGGAACCTCATTGCTGCAAAACCAGCCATGGCCCATAGTCACACTCCTGCGCAGCAGGAGGTGATTCATGGCCCTGCACACTTGCACCACAACAGCCCCTGCGGTGGATTTCCTGACTCCAGCCGGTAATCTGGCATTGCAAGTTTCCACGGTGCAATTGCCACTTGTTTCTCTACTGTCAGTGCAGCTCTCATTTTGGTATGGCTGCACTGGAAGGCTGGGGCGCGCTCTGCACGCAGATCCAGGAATGAGACCTTGCACATCTGCAAGTTCTGCAGCCACCGCTCGTCATTCTGTACGACAATGTGATCCCACCAGTCAGTGCTTGTTTCTCGGGCCCGGAACCAGCACTCCACCAACGGAAGCTGCTCCGTGAACGCCGCCAACAACCGTGAATTGTTTCTTTCTATGTCCCACAGCAATCTAGCCTCCAAGAAATCATCCTGTTCCTGCAGTTCCCCTTGCAGCTCTGCAAATACTGCAGGATCAGGCATCCTGGGCTCGCAACGCTCAGCACAACGGTGCAGAGTTGTGTGGGCTCCATGGTTCTGTCGCAGATGGCGGACAGCAAGAAGGGACACACGGGTTTGTATGGGTGACTTTGAACAGAGGTGCGAAACATTATGGGATGCAGATGAAATTATGGGATCGAGAACACTGCATTATGGGAAGTTGAGCCCATGTTCCCAGTCACCCCGCGTGACTTGTTGCGGCCCCATGAGGCATTGTAAAACCTTCTCAAAACACCCTGTGCTACCGTGGTGATGAGTTACCCAGTGCACCGCTCTCTGCATCAATACCAACGCTCCTAGCGAGGACGTGCACTGCAGACACAAGCAGCGCAGTGTGGACGTGCACAAGTGACGTAATAACTGCAGGGACTGTATGTCTGTCACGTAGCCGGACATAATTTCATACTGTAGAACTGTCAGATCACTCCGGAATTGACTTAGAAGACAAACTGACATCAGCCTGCTGAAAACTGAAATACCTGTCCAGGGAGCCTCTGGCACGAACTTAACGGAGGTGGTTTAAAATCACACCTTTGTGCAACTTTCTCATGTAGATCTGTCCTTAGATCTTCGGGGTGGGGATTTGTGCCCCTCTCCCTTCCGCCCAGCTCTGCCCCAATGAATAGCCCTTGGTGCTGGCATGGAGCCTTTTCTTTGCCAGTCCCTGTCCAGCCCAGCCCCGAAGCCCCCAAACCTCAGGGATTTAAAATGAAACGGATCCAAAGAGCGAAACAAAGGAACCAGGTGGCGAGGGAGTCTGAGGAGCGGCGGGAGGGAAGGAGCCCGCGGGGGGGGGGGGGGGGGGGGGGATGGCGGTGCAGGGGCCGTGGGGCGCGGGGGGACGCGCCGCGGGTGGGCAGGTGACGGGCGGGCCGGCTGGTTTCCTGCGGGGGCCGCGCAATTCCCCGCGCAGCCGTTCCCCTTTTATGGTAAAGCGGCGGCTGCGGGCGGCGTGCGAGGGAGGGGGCGGGGGGCAGGCTGCGGGGGGGAGGAAGGGGCGATGATGTCAGTGGGGCGGCTCTGCCTTGGCTCCCCGGCCCCCCGCGGGAGGCGCGGCCGGGCAGGAGCGCCAGGGACCGCGGGCAGCCGTGCGCCGCGCAGGGGCCGGGAGCGGCGCACGCAGCCGCGCAGCCAGGAGGGACCCCGGGCAGCCGCCCGCCGGTGGGCCAGGTGAGGGGGGACAATGGGAGCCGGGCTGGGGCGGGGGGCGCAGGGCAGCCTGGCACCCGCGCGGGGACCCAGCCGGCGGGCGCGGGGCGCAGCGGGGCAGATGGAGAGGCCACGGGGTGGGGCTGATCGGAGCGGGGCAGCTCGGGGGGCCCAGCGCTCCCGTCTAGACTCTAGGAAAGGGGCCGGGAGTTGGGGGGGCGGTTAGCTGTGGGGGCTGTGTAGCCCCCCCAGCCCCAGGGCTGTGTTTATTGTAGGACCCGTTTGTCTAACCCTTTGTTTTTCAGGTCTGCTCGTTGCCCCAGCCAGGGGATCTTGCTGGAGTGACTGGACAGGCTCCTGTCTCAGCGCCCCGGGACTGGGGGTGGGGGTTGGCTGTGTGGCACAGGGGGGCCCTGGCTCTGTTCTCACCCAGGGGGAGGCGGTATTATGGGGTCACTGCTTGGGTGCAGCTCAAAGATAATCCAGTCCATTACCCCCCAGCACACACACTGGTGAGCAGAGATAGGAGCCATCTGTAATCCCCATACAGTGCCTAGGCAGTGTGGGGATATGGGGCAGCGGCTTTACATGTGCTGTTAGATTAGCTAGATGCTGTGTCTGGGGGGGCTCAGCTGTCCCCCGTCCCTGTCCCCCGCACAGCTCGGGCTGTGGAGGAGATCTCAGCTTTACTCGGCAGTTTCCTCACTAAGCGCCCCGTACCAGCCTCTCGCCCAAAGGCCTCAATGTGCTTTGCAAATGAGCCTCGCCTCGCAGCACCCTGGAAGGGAGGCCCTAGCCCAGTGATTCGCAAACTTTTGTCCTCGTGACCCCTTTCACACAGCAAGCTTCTGAGTGCGACCCCCCCCCCCTTATCAATTAAAACATTTGTTATGTATTTAACACCATTATAAATGCTGGAGGCAAAGCGGGGTTTGGGGTGGAGGCTGGCAGCTCGTGACCCGCCATGTAATAACCTCCCAACCCCAGTTTGAGAAACCCTGATCTAGCCCCATTTGGCAGCTGGGGAAACCAACAGGAAGAGCTGTCTAATCCCTTTCCCAAGGGGACATGGTGAGTTAGCGTCAGAGGCGGGAATAGAACCGGGGAGTCCCGACTCCCAGTCCGCTGCTCTAAGCTCTAGACATGCAGCTGCGACTGTCGTGAAGCGTGCGCCGGAGGCAGGTGTTCGCTCCCCGGGCTCCTGTGCATCTGAGCATGGCTGTCAATGCCAGGATCTGATCCCTGGGCAGGCTGAACGCGCCCGCTGTGCTGTAATAACTGCTCCTGGGGCACGACAGGAGACAGGCTTCCTTCCAAGGCTAGGAGGACCCCAGCAGAGCCAGCGCAGCCTCCTAAGACACCCCTCTGTTGTTGATCGGGAGTCCCTGTTGGGTTGGAGACCTATAACACGTCCAACCACTGCATTAGACCCCATCCAAACAGCAGCTGCAGTGAGCTAATAGGCTGTGCTCTGCAGGCTCCCTCCCTCCATCCTTTAAGGGGGCTGATAACCTTCTGACCGCCTGCCTGGCTGGTATCTGATTCCCCCAGGAAGGAGGGGACGTTGCTGTGTGGAGCATGAGGAAGCCGTGAGCTCTGCAATGAGGAATGTAACCAGCAATGGTTCATATTAGTCCCTCAGTGCCCAGCCAGCCTAGCCCTTCAGTAGCCAAGGGGCAACTTGGCTTGTTAGGGAGAAATCTGATGGCCACCACCAAGGCTAGGGTTTAAGTAGTTGGGTGGAGGCTGGCCATGAGATAGTCTTCAATAACCTTAGTTTGCTTTCACTGACTCTCCCTAGCTAAGAACCTCACCCTTCTTTCCCCACCTTAATCAGCTGCTTAGTCACTGGAGGCTTTAACACACAACCACTGTGTAACTAATCTCTAGATAAGATACATATCTGGTACCATTGCCTTGGTATCTGAGCACCTCCCCCTCGCTAGGGGATTTAGCCTCACACACCCCTGCAAGGCCAGGCTGGACGGTTATCCCATTGTACAGAGGGGAAACTGAGGCACAGATCCACCAAGGGACTTAGATGCTTAACTCCCACTGGCTTGCCCAAGGTCACACAGGCAGTCTGTAGCAGAGCGAGGAATTGAACACGGGTCTCTCAAGTCCCAGGCTAGTGCCCAAGCCGCTGGGCCATCCTTCCCAAGTTATTGGGGGTTTGTGTGATAAATTGTGGGTGCCCCCCCCACCTCTCCTGTGCACGTGGTTTGTCCCCTGTGAAGTGCTGGTATTCCAGCAGCAGGGCACGTTGCATGGGGGTTGGAGGGGAGGGATTCAGGATAAGGATTCTGGGGGCGGGGAGGTCTGTTTCCAGCCACACACAGACGCTTAGGCACCCTGATGCAGTGGTGGTGGGTGCCAGTATGAGAACATGGGCAGACGGACTGTGGGTGGAAGGGGGCAATGGTTGGTTTTTAACGCTAGGGATCATGAGCACACGGGCCCTGCCACAGCCTAGGATGTCGAATTGTATTGACTGACTCCCCTCTGAGGCTGAGCACAAGTATTTATCCCTGGTACCAGTGGGGACGAGTACAGGCTCTTTCTGCTCTAGCTGCAGGGGCTATTCCAGTATTATTGGAGCAGCCAACCACAGTCAGGCAAAATCATCAGTGGCAGGAGACTCCACTTTTCTTGTGCCTTGTTTATTCCTGAAAGGCAAAGCAGAAAAGTCTGCGGAGGCCCAAGTGTTTTGTTCCATTCCTCTCTCGGTTTCCTTTGAGAATAAATGCCAGATGCAGTTTTGGCCCCTGGGGGCGGGGCTGGGCCCCGTATAAACATGGTTCCAGATGAAGTGGTTTCCAGCATGGCTTGGCCAGTCAGTAAGGGAGGAGCCAAACAAGGTTAAAAAGAGCTGTACAATCCAGTGCTCCAGCCCGTGTCCTCGGTGCTAGAACGGATTGGTGTGCAGAGCTGTTGTTATGACATAAAGGTGCTGCAAATGGTGGTTGGGGCAGGCAGGCACCGGAATGTCCGATATTCTGGGAATGCGTGAGTGGCCACCCTAGTGCTAGGCCCTATGGGATAGGTGCTTCAGGACTCCCAGAATGCACTGGTTCAGCCATGGTTGCAAAGCACACTAGGTGTGGACGCACCAAAAGGGTTATGTCAAGCAGGAACCTGCTAGACCACCAGAAGGACCAGCGGCACCACCAGCTGCTTCCTGCATCTGATGCCCCCGCTGTGGTTTCTGGGCTTACCCTGTGATGGAGCATAGTGGCTTTTAGGGGCTCGGACAGGAAAGCTTGCAGCCTGACAGCCTATTCCCCCTCCGCTCCCCCGGGTAGCCCTGGGGAAGAAACCCCTGCCTCTACCACAGGATCTTACCCTGGCCAGCAAGGGTTAAACAGCTAGGTTTGCTCGGTGGGTGGAGGGCAGTTAGGAATTCTGTAACCAGCTGACCTTGCCTGAGAGCCTGGAGCGCTCGGCCTTGGGAGTGCCAGTGGCCAGGCTTAGTTGCAGCTCCTAGTTAGATCCCTGAATACCATGAAAAAATCCCTTTTTAGAGTTACCACAATATCCCTCCGCAGCCAGCTCCGTGCACCTCCGCTCCTGCCGACGAGCAGTGCGGCCTCACGAGCCCGGTTGCAACGCCACTCACTCAGATTTGGCCCAATTTGAGTGAGTGGCGTTGTGACCTAGTGCTTGGGGTCACAACGCCGGGGCACCCTTTCCAGGCTGTTCTTGTTGGGGGGGACACAGGTGCATGGAGCTGGCTGTGGATCGGCTGGTCCCTGCTAGTGGCATCGGCATCCAAGGGCTGGCGGTTGGAAATGAGTCCCCTGCAGCCTGGCCTGGTAGTGAGCTGGATGGGGGCCGGAGGAGCCTGTGCCACCACCGCTGGGATAGGGGTGCCCGGTCCATGCACTCCTGCCCCCTCCAGGCTGCAATGACAACTCCCTCCTGGGGGCAGGGAGCAGGGCTGGATGTGGGGCAGAGAGAGGAGAGCAGGGCAGGGCGTCGGGATTTCTATTCTGTCATTTGAGGTATTTTTTTTAACGTAAATGTACTAAAAAGAAATAAAAGCACATATTTCATGGGTAACATGAAATAACCTGAAATTCCCCCGCCCCAAACTGAAAATTTACAAAAGATAGAAGGAATTTCCGGGGGTTCACTGCTTGTCTCTCCCAAGCAACCGTCGAGACTCCCGACAGTGGACCGCGAGGTTGGTCAGGGCTGGTAAGAGCCTAAATGAAACCCAGCGGCCAGGAAGAGGGGAGATGTGGGCCTGTGCCTCTTTTATTGAGCTGGAAGCTTGGGTGCAGTTACAGGAACATGGTTGTTGTCAGACTGGATCAGAACCAAGGTCCATCTAGCCCAGGGTGCTGCTTCCAACAGTGGCCAGCAGCCGAGGTGGGATAATTCGCCCCTCACTTAATCTCATCCTGGTCTCCAATAGCTAGAGATTGGTTTGAAGCTCTGTCCACACAGCCAGATGGCGCTATGGAGCGGGAGTGGTGCGGGTCCTGCGTCCCATGCTAGTTCCCCATCTCGCGGGGCTGGCTCGCTCTCCTGCAGCTGAGGGGAAGGTGATTCCTGGGGGCCGGCCCAGCCTGAGCCCAGATGTTTGCACAGCAGTGGAACAGTCCTGCGAGCCCAAGTTGGCCAGCATGGGCCAGCTGCGGGTGTCTAGTTGCTGTGTAGACAGACCCTCTGTGTCTCAGCCCTCCTCTTAGTAAATGGGGAGGATCCCTCCTGCGGGGGGTGATGGGCATATTAAGCAGCGCACCGTGCATGTCGGATGCACTCGGTGAGACCCCGGGGGGAGGCAGAGCAGGGGCTTGCACCTGGGTTTGCTATATCCCAGATGAGGGCCCTAAACATGGGGCTATTGGCTATTCTGGGGTGTCTTGCTCTTGTTTTTGTGACCCAAAACTTGGAAGATCTCATTTTTCGTTCCCAAGCAAAACAAAAACAAGTTTGGAAACCTCAGCAGGTTTTGTAAGCTGGGTGGTTGTTGTTTATTTTCCAGTGAACCCTAGCATCAGTTCTCGTTGCTTTCAGCGGTGCTGTGGGCAGCCAGGGTGGGGCCCACACGAAGGTGAAGGCCCCAGCTTTAAACAGATCCAATGACTCTCGGTGCTTCACTGCTGGGGTGCCTGACTTGAGGCTCCTTAGGGCTGGTGAGCACCCAGCACTCCAGCTGCGTGCCTCTGAAAAACCCGCCCCAAGGTGTCTCCTGTTGGACACCAGGAATCAGTGGCTACCCTAGAAAATGTTGGCCAAGTGGTTGACCCAAAGCTGCAGCGACACAGCTGGGATTAGAACTCAGAGCTCCTGTCTCCCAGTCCTGTGCGCGGGCTAGTCAGATGGGAGACAGCAGAACGGTCATGAGGTGAAACATCATCTCCCCAGGGTCTGGCCTCAAACCTGAGTCAGCGCCCAGGCTCACGATGCAGCGTAGATGTACTCTGAGTGTAGCGCTCACCCATTTGACGGAGATCCGGCTGACCCTGAAGAAACGCTTGGCTTGCTGTGCTAGGATCAAAGTCCCTGGCAGCATCCATGCGGCGCAGAGGTTGAGCCGTCTGCACAGCTGTCAACATCTGCCGAGCAGAGAATCTCTTCCCTAGCGTTTAAGGAAATGTGTGTGTATCCTTCTTAAGAAACTCAATTTAATCATTTCCCCCGAGAGAAATTCCTGTGGCATGTGAATAAAAACAAACTGGCCTGAATTCCCTTCCCACCCGTTCCGATTGCAGGAAATAGAAGAGATGATGTGTTGGCTTCAAAGGGGCAGGAGTGCAGTGGGCACGTTTGCTTCCTTGCTTTTAAACAGGGGCATTAAAATCCCTGGATTATGTTGTGTATAAAAACACACATGATGTGTGTGTGTGTGTGTGTGTGCGCGCACGCGCGTTGTGGATATCTTCAAACAAATCTGAAAAAGCCTTTGTCATCTCTGGATCATTTACTAAATTCGGGGAGGCTGGTAATCATTCCACAGCACCCCCTTTGCAAGCAGCCTTTAATTTGGAGCATAACTTACGTCCAGTTTAAGGCCCCTTTACTGCAGTCAAGCAGTGTAAAGGGGCCTTAGATCTGGGGTGCCCAGCGTGAGACACCTAGGTCCTGACTTTCAGAGGTGTTCACCATCCGCAGCTCCCAATGACTCGGCTGTTGGTCCTCACACGCTCTGGAAATTGGGTCAGGAAGTTGGGCGACCAAAATCGAAGGGACCCTTGAAAATTCAGGCCTCTAAAACTAGCGATGAACCAAACCTGGAACCTTGCATCCATATCCCATTGAAATTTCAATGTGTGTGTTTGGAGGCAAATCTACTCTTCTCATCTGGTGTCCAGGTTGGATCCAGAGACCCCTTTTCTAGTTCTGTGACTGCAATGCGTCTGGGAAGGATTTCAGCCATTCAGCCATTTTAGGCTGAGTTGCATCAGCTGCTGAGAAGGTCTGTGCCATTGAACATGAACCTGACCCCTAGCCTTGCTTGGGCCTCAGGCCCTGAACTGGAGTCCAGTGCTAGCAAGGGTCTGGACACTGTCTCTTCGGCCCCTCACTTATCCTATCAAATGGCTATCTAATTCAGTAACTGTAACAAGCTTTGGGCTGAAGGGGAATACATCAACCTGTCCTCTCTATGATGCTGCTTGGGAAAGGCCAGACAGACCTTTCCCCATCTTTTTATTAATTCTTGATCCCACGGTGGGACTTGCTACAGACTAGCAGAGATGTCTGATTAAAGAGAATCCCGTGAGTCCGAACCACCCTCCCTCCCTGCCATCCGTCCCCCTGCGGCTAAAGGATCCTGGCATCAGAACAAAGTGCTGATGAATTTTACCGCATGTAGCTGTGAAGTGGAGCATCTGTGACACACTTTAACTGTTCCCAGGCCAGGAAGTTTGGGGTCCGGTGTTCAGGGGATGTGCTCCTTGGATCAGTGCACCTCTAGGTCACTGGTTCAAGTCCAGCCCGGGTGGGTACTGACTGAAAGTCTTCACCGTCTGATGGTGGCTCCACACGTGTGAACCAGAGAATCCATGGAGAGGTGGCCAGGACGGATGCCAGCGTATGCGCGTGGGCTTGGCTCATGCCCCATTCAGGGAAGGAGCCAGAGCCAAGCTGCAGGTTTTATCCAGGGCCCCCCAGGCGGCTGGGTAAGGGAGCTAACAGCCTGCAGTTCCACTAATCCCTAACCCTGGGCCTCTGGGCCGGAAGGCTGTACAGACACTGAGCCTTTCATCTTTCCCACCACAGCCGCAGGGGGGTCGTAAGTGCGGAGCGGGGAGGTTTCTGCCCTGTTCTCTCTACCTGGAAAATGACTTCCTGGCCTGGGAACAGCCCCGGGCTTATTGGGAATGTTTTAAGGAGGCTTGTCCACCAGTCCCCCTGTGGGATCGCAGGCAAGCGGCTTCCTCTCTCTGCCAGTGTCCCCCTCTGTAAAATCCGGGTGGCGCTGTTTGCCTCTCTCCCGGGGGCATGCATCCACGGGCTGTGAGATGCATGGATGGAAGCTGCCAGAGGTGGGCAGGGGATTCTAAGGGCAGCACCAAGGGCTCTGGATCTTTCCTGTTAAGGCAGCTCAGTGGGGCAGTTCCCTCTTCTGTGGGCCTGGCCCCATGGCCACGCCCAACCCCCACAGTCTGCTCCTCACAGCTCTCCTAGCAGGGGCTGGGAGTTCAGGTGGACAGCTCCACAGCTGCCCTGTGCCTTTTTACCCAGGGAGGGTGTGTGGTCTAGCGGTTAGAGCAGGGGCCTGGCAGTGAGACTTCATGAGTTCCACTCCCAGCCTGGCTGCTGATCTTGCCCAAGTCGCATCCCCCTCCCTGGGCCTCAGTTTCCCCATTTGTCAAAGGTAAAAAATACATTCTGACTTCACCGAGTTGGGCGGGAGGGAGGCCTAATTACACCTCTACCCCGATACAACTCTGTCCTCGGGAGCCAAAAAATCTTACCGTGTTATAGGTGAAACTGCGTTATATCGAACTTGCTTTGATCCACCGGAGTGCACAACTCCCCCCCCCCCCCCCCCCCGCCCCGAGCACTGCTTTACCGCGTTATATCAGAATTCGCGTTATATCGGGTCGCGTGATATCGGGGTAGAGGTGTAATTACTGTTTGTGAAAGGATGTGAGATTCTCCTGTGCGAGATGCCAAGAAAGTCCATATCATTCTCCGTTTCATCACCCCTTGATCCCGCAGCCACCAATTAATGCGCGTGTTCAGTTACTCGGGGCGTAAGGATTTGCAGGATCAGTGTCCTAGTTCCTCCAGAAAGGGCTGGTCGGCTCTGTGGTCCCAATCCGCCCCTCCTGATTCCAATTCATCCTGCTTACGGAAATAAATCTTCCAAACCGGGCCCCATCTCAACAGCTCTTCAGTACGCGCAGGAAAGGGGCCGGGGGATTATGTTGTCTTGGGTTTTTTTTCTTTTGAGTGAAAATAAAGGAAAGGAAACACGAGAGGTGATATTAACATATAATACACTGATGGACAAAGGGCTTGTTTAAAGCCCATGAAAGGAGCCGAGTGCAGAGCTAGGGACCTCCTGCCGTGGCCTGCTGTGACACACGGCTTGCACACGCGTGGCTCCGCAGCACGTATGGTCTGTATAGTCACCAGCTGCTCAGAGGTTCCCCTGGCATGGTGAAGAGGGGGAGGGGGATTCTGCCTTAAAGGGACATGATCCAGATAAACAGTCAAAGCTTTGAAACAACTTGACAATGCCGGAGATGGCTCAGACTACAGTCAGCCCCCCGTGTCCCGCCCTGAGCGCCACACCATGGAACCAACACTTCCCAGTTTACTTTCCATCCGGGACGCTGGTGGGCTGCTCTTCTGCGCTTGGCTCTGCTTGGAGCCGTGAGTGAGCCGTGCCCGCTGAGTGGAGCACCCCCGTCCGCCTCTGGTGAGGGCCGGGCCTCCTACAGATTAACCAGCCTGCTGCGGCCTTGGCTCCAAGAGTCCTCCTGCTGCTGATCCATTGAGGGGCATCATGTTACAAGTGAGATTAGCCTGTCCATCTCTCCTGGGCTGCCCTTTCTTCTTCTCAGCTCCAGTTGTTTTGGGTCCTGGTTCTAATGGGGAAGGTTTACATTCGAATGTGACCTGCAAAGGGTTTGTGCTTATCCTCTGCTTCTTTACAGGGGATGAAGAAACCCCGACAGGGTTTTATTTAAGGCCCCAGCACCCCCATTTGAGTTTAACATTAGAAAGTCTATTCATGTTTAGCCTAGAAGTCTCCATGGTGGCTGGAGTACAGGGGGACCCGATGTCCCGATTTTATAGGGACAGTCCTGATATTTGGGGCTTTTTTTATATATAGGCACCTACTACCCCGCACCCCCTGTCCCGATTGTTCCCACTTGCTGTCTGGTCACCCTCCTGGAGTAGGAGTGAAATGAGGACATTGTAAGAGCGAAGAAAGCGAAAGCTGAGCTCTTGAGAAGAGAGGACTTTTCATCAGACCCTTGAAAACACACTGTTTTCGCTAACGTCTGTTTCGTGTATATGACCAATTAGCACTTTGGAGAAAGGAAGCCGTGGTTAAAGATGTGATCCCTCTACTCCTCGAATTAAAGTCCAGCCTTTGAGATGTCCAACAGATCCTCCAGAACAAAACTGTTCCGGGCTTTCTTTTTCTTTTTCCATAATAAAGGCAAAAATTCCAATTAAAAACTATTTCCGTAAATCATCTACAAGTCCCACCCACTCCCCTTTTTATTGAAATAAATAAAATTAAATTAAAATAAATCCTGAAACTATTATAAGTCTCTTTATACAGAACAGAATGTCCCTTTAGTTCTGCATGTCCCAGCTACCAATGGTTTACACCAAGCGATGTCATCCATTTTGAAATGGGATTCTAGAGGAAACCTGTGTCTTTAACATTAGGTCCATCTCTTCTGAGGCAGTTTATATGGTTCATAAGCATCAGGGCTGGGATTTCTGTTCACACCTGCCCAGCTCTGATTATAACTGGCTGTGCCTTTTCCCCGACAGGCTGTTCTGGACTGACCGCAGCCGCTACTCACATCACTGCTCCTAGTGCATGCTGGGAAGGCAGCTGCTTCAGGAGAGGGATTTTGCCAACTTGTCAGAGGAAAGTAAAACCTGGTAAGAAACTAAAAATGTATTTCAAATTCCTGCTCTGTGTGGTTAGCAGAACGTCCGTCCGGGCTGGCTAAGGTGGCTAGCTGTATTTTTGAAATACGTGGGCCAGGTTCTGGCCCCGACTCTGACTGTCTTCGGCCACTCCAGCCATGCAAAGCAGAGGGAAAACCAGCAGAAACAGGTACCTAGGCATTCACCTTGACTACTGGCAAGTCACTGACTCTCTGTCTTGCGTCTCCATGGGCAGGTCTTCACTACCCACCGGATCGGTGGGTAGGGATCGATCTATCGGGGATCGATTTATCGTGTCTCGTCTACACACGGATAAATCGATCCCCGAACGCGCTCCCCGTCGACTCCAGAACTCCAGCTTACGAGAGGCGGAAGCGGAGTCGACGGGGGAGCGGCAGCGGTCGACTCGCCGCTGTCCTCACGGCCAGGTAAGTCAACCTAAGATATGCCGACTTCAGCTACGCTGTTCGCGTAGCTGAAGTCAGCGTATCTTAGGTCGATCCCCCCCCCCCCCCCAGTGTAGATCAGGGCTATGTTAATAATGCCATATGAGAGGTACAAGGCGGTCTTACAAGACCCTACATTTCCCTAGTGCTCTTCCCTGGGATCTCAAAGCACTATCCAAAAAAACACTAGTGAATTGAGCCTCACAGGTCTCCCTCCATGAGACGGGTAAGTATCATTCCCCCATTTTACAGATGGGGAAACTGAGGCATAGATGGGTGGGGGCAGGGGGAAGGGACTTGCCCAAGGTCACACAGAGAGTCCAGAGCTGGGAAGAATGTCCAGCTCTGTTGACATCTTGGCTTTTAGCCCTTGGCCTCTGCTGCCTCCCTCTTGTGAATCCTGTTTTGCTCAGGTGCTCTAGAGATGCAAAGTCTCCAGCTCCCTGTTCCAGCACTCAGCGCTTGGGGCCACCCATGTGCTCCTGAAGATCACCAGGAGAGGAGGCTTGTGTGGGTCAAAGAGCTCCTACGTTGTAACTAAGCTATCAGCCCAGTCAACAAAGGAGCCTTTCATCACATCGCCTGCTCACTGTTTGATCTTCCAAGGGCTGAATTTCCTTTGGAGATCTCAAAGGAAAATTTCCCCCGCCCTTTCTGTGCACTTACTGTATCAGTGCACTGAATTAACCTGGCCGAGATATCGGTTTGCATAAGCGCAGGCCTCCCCGTGCTGTCAGGGCTCTGCCTCCCCCTCCATCACACAGCCTGTCTGGTTTCAGTTGCCCCTGATTAGATGCGATGGCTTATCCTCTCGTTAACTCATGGGGATCGATTTCCAGCACGGCTTGCAAGGGGGATTTAGCCCAACGGCTTCCGACGATGGCGGTGGCTTTATCCCCAAAGACTGTGCTGAACAGCTCACTGTGTAAGTTTCTTCCGCAGCCCCTGCCCAGTGAGGGGGATGCTGAGTCTCACGGTAATTTACAACAATGCGGATTAGTCTAATTGAAGAGCCATCTGCTGCCCCACCTCTCACCAGGGACACTGAGATCGGCAGGACTGGAGCTGCTGGCTCTCAGGGCAGCATAATCCCAAGGATGCCATAATGCCAAGGCCCCACTGCTTTAGAATGCTCCCCTTGTCAATGGGAGCCAGGACCCTCAGTACCATCCTTCTGAGCAAGGTTAAGAACTTGTGTCCCTTTTGGGATGGCAGCATGGTTCAGGAGACCTGGGTTCTGTTCCTTGCTCTGACACTGACCTGCTGGGTGAACTTGGGCAAGTCACTTCCCTGCTCTGTGCCTCAGTTTCCCCACCTAGAAAGCAGGGGTAATGATATTTGCCCTCCTTTGTAACGTACCCTCTTTCTAAAGCTCTATAGAAGAAAAGCACAATGTAACTACTAAGTGTAGTTATTATTCCTTACATAAATCTACATTAAAAGAACATTAAGATTGCAAAGTGAAGCACTTATAAGTCAAGAAATGCCAATGTGAAGGTTGCCCACATAACCTTAACTCTGCCCCTTGTGCATATGCATCATGCTACAGCTTCTATTAATATATACTTATTTCCACAGGACACTTGACTCATGTAGGGCCTGATCCAAGCCCATTGGAGTAAAAGAGAGCAGGAGGGACAATGCACAGTGAATGAGGGTGCTGCTCAATATTTAATTTTTACTCTCAACAGTCAGCCCACTGTATCATTTGGGTCCAACGTGCATATCTTACGTTACTCATTTCGGATCAATACTGAGCTCAGCTGGATTTGAACTAGTGACTTTGCAGTACAAAAACACCCCCACACTGGGACCGAGTACAAATGTCCTGAGCCATCCACTCCCCTTGTTTATGAGCTCATGGGGCCTCGGTGCTTGCGTATGAGGCATTCAGATGCCTTTGAGTTTCAGGGCTGTAGAAATGAACATCAATTATAATAATAGTCTGTCCACCTCTCGAACACTTTCGCTCTGAGTATCTCAAAGGGATTTACATGAATTAAGACTTGTGGTGCCCTATGAAGTAGATCAGTGTCATCACCTCCATTTTACAGGTGGGGAAACTGAGGCACGGGGACCTGCTTGAAAATGGGTGCAGAACAGAAACTGGCCCTTGCCCTGCTTTAATGACCAAGCTTCCTTCTCAGTAATAACAGTTGTCTCTAGAGAAGGGCGACTGGGGCAGTGAGGAATGTGATCTTTGCACCTTGTTTGTTGAGAGACCCTACTCCGGGGCCCTGGCAGCACTTTGCTATTCAAACACTTGGCTAGACTCCCCTTGGAGTCACAAGCCAGTTTATTGGATCTCATTCTGCACGGGTTGGTTGTTTTTTTTTTTTCTGACTTTCCAGGAAAGAAGACTTTGAACGACAGGGTGTGTGCAGCGTAATAACGCTGAGTGTGCACCGGCCAAAAAGGAAATAATTTTATCGCCTCGGGAGCAGCTGGGCATTGCCTCCAACAGCTACCCCTGCACACACGCCTTAGGTTGTGGGAACAGGAGAAGCTCAGCATGGGAGGTGCTTGTCTGGGGGCGGCTCTGAGTTCACGTGGTGTGGGAGTTAGGCTGGGCTGTGTGCAATGCTCCCCTGGAAGAGAGAGACCAGAGAGCATCTGGAGAAGTAGCGAGAGCCGTTCCTGGCTCTGTTTTCATTGCTTCTGTTCCTTGCAGAGCCCCCGCTCGAAGATGCTGTCTGGGAAGGTGGAGAAGAGGATTGCTTCCTCCCTATACATTACCCTGGCCGCTCCCAGGAGGGACACGGTCATCAAGGCTGATGTAAAGCCAGAGGTGCGTCAGCCAAGCTCAGACCACCCAAAGGAGGCTACGAAATCTGATGGGACCCACCAGCCCCAAGGGTCGCCACCAAAGAAACTGCCCAACAGCAGCCGCCAGGCCGGCAAGCAGAGCAGCAGGACACTGGGCAGTGCCGGGCCCTCGTCTGGAGCGGCGGGCTTGTCCAACGGAGGTAAGATGAATGCAGGGGACAGACTGCACAGGGCCCGTGAAACGCGTCAGAGGGAGAGTGGGTCGTAATTGACCAGAAACGGGCTCCCGCTGCACAACTGGGATCCAGATCTGGATTCCAAACACCCCTGCACTCGGGAAGATTTAGTTCAGAGTCTTGGGAAATGGCCTCATTCCCAGCAGGATGGTGCCTGGGCAGTGGTTTACTGCCCGGGGGCCTTGGAGGCTCTGTGCCGGGGTGGAGGTGTGAGCCGCCGCTGGGAGGCAGGGCAGGTGGTGTTCTTGTGTGGGGCAGGTTCCTGCCGGAGCCCGTATCTATTCCCCTGGCCTGTGCTCCCAATATGACCCCTCATCCCCCTGCTGCTGGTCCTTGCTTCGAGCCCGACAGGACCAGGCATGGCTGCAGGAGCGGGGAGGCTGGCCAGCTGGCAGCCCCAGCAGTGGAAGTGAATTAGCTCCTAGGGGTTCTAGGGGGCAAATCACCATTTGGGCTGGCGGGCTAGGGGCAAGACACCTGCTTGGAAGAGGGAGCAGAAGATGGAGGCGAGACCATTCCCCTTCGGTGTGTGTCTGTGCAGATCGCTGGGGCCGAGCCCCGAGTCTTTCCATTGACTTCGGGGGGCTTTGCACGTGACATGCTAGTAAAGTACGGTCCCACCCGGCCCCTGGGTACGTCCTTGGGCGGCTCGCCCAAGCCTCTGCTTGTGCTGCGGCAGCCGCGCTGCTATTTTTAGTGCGCTGGGAAGCCTGCTCCTAGCTGCCGTGCAGACAGACTCTGCACAGCCACAAAACTCCCCTGGGACCAGGATCAGGGGCTTCCAGAGAGGAAAGGGGTTTAATTTCCTTGAGCATTGAAATGCATGAGTTTGGGGTCCCCGGCCCGTCTCCCCCCCACCCTGCCCCCAGCTGGTGACGTGCGCTCCCATCTTCCCGGCTGCCATCTGCTTTCTATCACTGATCGGTTATCAGCAGTGTTTGCAGCCACCAGGACAAACCAGCCCGGCTGCCTGCTGCATGGTAAAGGCAGTTTGCTTTGTGGGCAGGTTGCGTGTTGGCTGCAAGTCAAACAAACAGCAGGAGAGGAGATTTATTAGGGCATTTGCTGAGAAGGAAGCTAACAATTTGACTTTGCCCCCCCCTCCCCTTCCCTCCCCTCCCCTCTCCTCCGTTCCCAAGCTCAAGAGACATTTTCCTTTGAATAAAATAGTGGAGTCTTTGGGGGCAGGGCCTTCGTTTCCCGCAAACAAGCCGTGGCCCCATGCAGCATGGGAGTGGGGATGCACTATCAAAGCCCAGCGCAGCTTAGCACCCCCCCTTCCCCCTCGTATCTCCAGGTGAAAACGCAGTGGGCACCAGCACAGAAACCAGTTGGGTTCGTTCACCCGTGTCTCCCCAGGGCAAATGTATCGCTGACGTTCCTGTCCCGAGCGTCCTGGGAATGCGTGGCCCCTCCCGGCTGGGCACAGCTGGGCACTCTTGTTAAATGACCCATGGGCACACACGACACACCTGCCGCACACAGGCTGAGAAACATGCCCATCAGTCACTAACCCACAAAGAGGCCATGTGGGGCAGTGGGACCAGAACCTGGACCCACAGGCCTCTCCCACGTGATCTAAAGGAGAGCTCGGTTAGCTGGAGCACAGGCAGCCACAGCTGGAGTTGAAGGATCACCTCCATTAGTCCTCAGCAGTGGCTCGGCGTACGTCCTTTTGGAGGGTGGCATGATCACTCACAGCCCGTGCATTGCCAGGAGCACGTGCTGGAGACGCACTACGCAGCTGCAGTATTGACGGTGCAGGTTCAGTGATGCTGGGGCTAATGCTGCTTCGGACACAGAGGAGAGATCAGCTAATCCCCAAAGCCCCTCGATGCCCCAGCGAAACGTTCGGGGCACCAGAGCCATCAGCTGGAGTGGGACTAGTTCCGATTCCTTCCCTGGAGCTGCACTGACTTACCTCAGCTGAGAGGCAAAGGGACTGGGATCCCACCCAGCCTTTGCAACACCAAACCCTGACCGAAGAGCCAGATCAAACCCACACCTGGCGGTGCCGATCCAGCATAAGTAACCAGCAAACCCGGTACCCAGACACAGCTGGCCTGGGGCTGCAGTAACGCCTGCACCCTCACCTGGAGTGATTTCTTTTATGCTTTAATGAGCATTTGTTTCCTCTTGATCCCAACAGACGGGCCCTGTTTTCTAGATGTAGGCTCCTCGCTTTGATGTGCAGCAGGAGAGAAGCTGTGATGAACAGATGTTCTACGCAGGGGAACTGCATTCGTTACTTTTCTCCTGCCAATTATCCAACACCACTAATGCTCCTTGGCGGGGGGCGGGGGGGGGGGTGCTTTTCCAAGAGCAGGACTCTCTGTTAGTAATGATCAACTTTGTTAATTTCATATCAGCAAAGATAAGAATGGGCCCTTCAGCTCTGGGTTAGAAGTGATTTCATCACCCAGGGCACCCTTGGTGTCACTGCTACTTGGAGACTGTTGCAACGTGAGATACTTTTGGACCATCCAAGAATCCTGGGAAACTTGACCAGCCCCAAGGCCTGGATCCGGGGGGGGGCACCCTGCTCCAAACACGGCTTTCCCCTCTGCTGCACAGAAGTGGAGGCATCCGTGTGTCTCGGGTCGAAGGGGGAGGAAGGGGGAGATTGGGCAGGGCCGCCAGGAGAGGAGCAGGGGCAGGCCTGGGACACACACATGCTGTAAACACACACGCGTGCCAGCCCCAGGGGTAGGTAAGGGATTTTATTCTCCAATCCGGCCCTGTTCACCAGCACAAAATTAACCCGGTGTGATTCAGGGCCCCTTCGCTCAGCATGTCAGTTCCTCATACACCCTACTTCATGCCAGACTCCAGCCTTGTTCCTTGCTTGTTTCAGGTTTCTCCTCCTTTCCTCGTCCTGTCCTAACCGACATTCCCACAGGCTCGGACCCAGAGAGCCCCCTGCCGTCTCCTCCGCCGTATCTTCTGTCCGATGAACTTAACGCCCCGTCGTTGGAGACGCTTTGCCCTGATCTGCAGAAGCTGCACATGAGCTCACCTGTGAGCCGGCAGGTATTGATGGAAGGTGGGAGGAGGAGGTTTCATGTCATGGCTCGCCTGGATGTTTTTAGCCCTGGTGCCCAAAGAACATCGAGAACCCTGAAGGAGGGCCGGTTGGTGGTCACGTCACTCACTTGGGAGACCTGGGGACAAGCCTTGCTCTGCCACAGACTTCTTGTGTGACCTGGGGCAAGTCACTTAGCATCTCTGGGCCCCAGGTCCCCCATCTGTAGAATGGGGATAATAGTCCTGCCCTGCCACACCGAGGTGTTGTGAGGACACATGTGCTGAGGACTGTGAGATGCACAAATATTGTGAGCTGCTAGGAGCTTATGGCAATGGCCGTGTGAGTCACTACACTAGAGAAGCTGATTGGTTGGGAGACTCAGGGAGGAATTTCCCCCTTCTCCCTTGTGTATGTTTGAACAGCTGTTCTGTCTAATCTGTCACAATTCCTCGCGTACCCTAGTGCTGAGTCTGCTGTCCAGGGGGGTAGAGTCGAGATCTGAACCTCGCAGCTCTAGAGACACAAGCCTGCAGGGCCTTGTTACGCCGGTGCAGCGCCCGAGCGATCTGTGGAGAATCAGGCCCTTAAGCGTTACCCGCAGGCTTTGCAGAGGTCCAGAGAACCTGGGCCCCTCTCTTCACACTGCCAGAGGCCTGACGCTGGCCCAGCCTGTGGTTTAATGCAGCCTGGAGCCGCTCTGAGGAGAAGCGCCAGAAAGCCGACCTTCTGCTTGTTGTTATTTTGGGGTTTCGATCACGTTCAGCTAAATCAGCCCAAATTCTGCACTAGGGCAGAGCCTCCAGTCATTTGAGCCCAGAGCCTTTGGAACTGAGCATCTTTCCTGCTGAAGGGTGAGCGCTTCATAGCGTCTGGGGAGGACACACCATCCCCAGGAGCGTGCAGCATTGCCGGGGATCAAGGCCCGGCATAGCTGCTTGCGCTGCCGTTGGTACCCGTGGGCGTCGGCAAAGCTGTGGGTGGAACAGTAGGGGCCTGGGTTGGGACTGAGGGACATCGGCACAGCTCCAACCTGCGCCGTTCTTGGCTTAATCCAGTCCCTCGCTTTCATCAGCACTAAATTCAAGGCACAAATATTGTCCAGATCCCTCCAAGCCTAACATCTTACCGGAAAGGACCCACTCATTCCCCTGAGAAACCCCACAAGATTTGCCTTGCAGCTGCACTGAGCCGGCAAACCCAGCCTTCGCCCGCAGGGTAATAGCAACCATCTCTCTTGTGCTGCCCATTAAACTCCCTGGCTCTGAAGACCTGAGCATATTCCCCTCTACGGGTCCAGTCAGCTGCATATTCATGTCCTTCCCCCCTTGTCTTGGGCAGTGAAATTGACCAAAAATAACAGCGCCTGAAGGATGCGGCTGTTTAGTCTGATTCTGTCATCGACGGCTCTCTGCCGTCTCTCTTTGTATGGAGGCGCCAAGCAATCCCCTGCCCCTCTCCAGGGCACCTGAGGCAGAGAGCAGCTGGCTCCTTCGCTCCAGCCAGTGAACGTCCTGCTTCCGCCATCCCAAGCTCCCTGGATTCCCATCTCACGGTGGATCAGCTGCTGCACGTACACCCAGATTGCCAGCTAGGCCGCTGCCTGGTTTGCTGTTTGCATGCTGCATTCTCGAGGCCCTATGGACTTGCCCGAGCCAAGCTTGTCTCTCTCTCCTGCTCTCCCTGCGCCTTCTGCTCTTGGCACGGGCCTTGTCTCTGTGCCTCCATGCCAGGTCCCCTCTATTGGTGCAGTGACCAGTAACCACCTGAGCCCACAGAGCATTGTTGTATTGGGATTTAAGAAAAGCTGTGGACAAATTGGAGAGTCCAGAGGAGAGCAACAGAAATGATCAGAGGTTTGGAAAACCTGACCTATGAAGAGAGGTTGAAAACAGTTGGTGTGTTTGGTCTGGAGAAGAGAAGGCTGAGGGGGGACCTGATAACAGTCTTCAAATAGGTTAAGGGCTGTTAGAAAGATGGGGATCAATTGTTCTCCACCTCCACCAAGGGTAGGACAAGAAGTGACGGGGGCTTAATCTGCAGGAAGGGAGATTTAGATTAGATATTCGGAAACCTTTCGAACTCTAAGGAGACTTCAGCACTGGGACAGGTTACCTAGGGAGGTTGTGGAGTCCCCGTCATTGGAGATTTTTATGAATAAACTAGACTAATGCCCAGGGTCAGATTAATCTTTTGTGGGCCCTGGCGCCTGGACCATGGCCCTGCTCTGCCATGAGGCCCCGCCCCCGCTTGGCCTTTCCCCCCCAAGGCCCTGCCCACCACTCGCACAGGGGGAAGGGGGCAGAGAGGAGCGACGGGGGGGAGGGAGCGGAGAGGACAGGGCAGGGCCTCGGGGGGGAAGAGGCTGAGTGGGGGTGGGGCCTCAGGGCGGAGCCTGGGTGGAGCAGGGGCGGGGCCACGGTCCGGGTGCCAGAGCCCCTTCTGAGTGTGGGCCTGGGGCCTTGGCGCCATTGTAAACCCGGTACTGCTTATGCCTGTCAGGGATGATCTAATTTTACTTAGTCCTGCCTCGCCCGGGGGCTGGCCCAGCTGACCTCTCGAGGTTTTGTCCAGCCCCACGGTACAATTCTCTGCCCCAATCGCATTTCATCCCGGCATGTCCGAACGTGCAGATGAGATGCAGCGATGTCACGGCGCACAAACTCCGAGAAGCAGCCACAGGCCCGGGCTGGCAGATCTCCGCAGCGGTTCCAAGAACATAAAGGAGCCGGCCTTGTTATAAACAGCAGAAATAAAACACAGAGCCAGACAGGAACGTTTCCAGCCACCTCCCTCCCTGGTGTAATTCCAGTGAAATCAAAGGGGTTACCCAAGGATGAGAAGGTTCTGTCTGTTTATGGTGGTGATTTCTACTGTCAATGCAAATCTGTGGCCACTGGGAGTCAGGGACTTTTTGAGATGACAGGAAGGATGGTCTTGTGGTGAGGGCAGGGCTGGGACTCAGGAGAGCTGGGTTCAACAACTGGACTGTCTAGGCAATCTTGGGCAAGTCATTTAAAACAAAATACCCACACCGTGCCTCAGTGTCTCCATCTGGAAATGGGGGGTAACGATACTCGCTTTCTCCTCCCCTTTGTCTGTCTTGGCTATTTAGACTTTGCGCTCTCGGGGGGCAGGAACGGTCTCGCACTGTGTGATGGCGTTGCTATGTGCTACTGTAATAAATAGCAATAATAGCGCCTGGCTCATACCTAGCGCTGTCATCAGCAGATCTCAAAGCTCTTGCCAAAGGTCAGTGTCATTCTAAAGGTAAATGTCGCTATTCTCCGGGCAGAGGTTTTAATTTAAAAAAATTTCCAGCCCTTCGCTATGTCCCCGGTGCCTTGCTGGCGTGTCTGTCTGACAGCCTTCAGAGCCGGCAGGATTCAAACCCCATCGTCCCCCACCGGCTGTCACAGGCCCAGAACGCTGCAGTCGTTAGCCAAGCCTTCGACCGGCTGGGTTTGCACAACGGAGCCCTCACAAAGCCTCAGCCAGACGCCCGCCCCAGCTCAGAATGCCTTTTTCCTCTTCATCAGGCCTCCTCCACCTTCCCAGCGGAACCGAGGCAGCATAAAATCCAGCCGACCAATCTGGAGCAAGCGGACGAGCGCCAGGCCCCGAAACAGAACGTGAATGGGCTCCTGGAAAGAGACATTTCCACAGGTAACTGCCAGAGTCCATTAATAATATCTCGCTCTTTGAGAGCGCTTGACCTCCATAGATCCCACGATGCTTTGCAAAGCAGCGTGTGCTTTACTAGCCCCATTTTGCAGATGGGGAAACTGAGGCATGGTGATAAGTGACTTAACCAAGCCCACGCAGTGAGTCAGCGGCAGAGTCAATGCCAGGTTGCCAGGATCCCCAGCTTCATGCTCTGTCTACCAGATCCCAACTGTCCCTACAGGTCTAAATTCTGACTTCAGTGGGGCTGCATTCACCTGGTTGTTAGCGAGGACCGATCGTGCAGTAATGGAAGGATCGGGTTTTGCTAGCTCCCGGCAGCGCTCTCCTGGCCCCGGACACACAGAGCGTTTAAGCAAAGGAGTTTCTCAGGCAGAGTCCCGGCCATCGGTGTGAATGGGAAGCTGCAGGGCGAATGGGCAGCCGTGCTGAGAATGTCTAGTTAGCTCAGGGATACGCACCCTCAACGAACTGGAGAGACACTTGGCTATCAAATGGAGTTGCACAGCTGGTGGGTAAGGGCTGGAGTACAGACCCATGTGGCACCCACAGCAAAATGCCCTGCAGAGCAGGGCCCACCATCCCTTCTGCTGTGTTTGTACCGCACCCAGCACAGCAGGGCCCCGACTCTGGCCTTTGGGTGCTACTCGAATGCAAATGTTAATCATAACCTGTGCAGGGGGCGGTGTGTCCGGTCTGTGCCCAGCAAGCAGGCAGAACCGAGCGCTGGTATCAGCAGCACCAGGCCTGGGAGTGGCAGCAAAGCTGTTGGGGGAGGGGGCATTGGGAGCCTGGGGATGGGAAGAGGGGTAGCAGAAACCTCACAATGTGGGGAGCACTGGTGGGGGAGGAGCTTGGCTGGTGCTGGGGCCTGTGATTGGAGGAGAGGGGGAGGTGGGGGATTGAAGACATTGGTGCATTCCTAGGTGATCCTCACCCCCTCTACAAAATATACAAGACCAGCCCTGCAGCCTGGCTTTATCCCCGTGGTGCCACCATGCCCCCTCCCCCGGTGAGCTCTCTGCAGCGTCTGACTGGCTGCCAGGTGCCGGGTGATTTACTATCCTTAGCCATAGTAAAGTGACTTGATTCTTTCTTCCAGTCTGTGCCTTTTGCCACAAGGCCATTGCCCCCCGGACCCCGACCATAGAAGCCATGAACAGACAGTACCACGCGGACTGCTTCACATGCCGGACGTGCCACGGCCAGCTAGCGGGGCAGCGCTACTACCAGAAAGAGGGCCGGCCAATGTGCAACTCTTGCTACAAGGTCAGCGCAACTGGCTCCTGGTCGTCCCAAGAGGCCAATGTCGTTCTGTTCTCAGGAGTCAAATCCGGCTTCTGAGGGAGCCCCTGGGAAAGTAGGAGGGGTTCAGAGTTCGGCAAGACTAGCTGACCTGCAAGGGTCCCTCAGATACAGAAGTGCCCTACTCTGGGAAGACCCAGCTTTGTAATGCCACCGATACTGGCTCAGACACGGGTCTGTACAGAACAAGGGCCTGATCCTGTGGGGTGCGGGGTGGTCTCAACTCCCAGGATCTTCAGGAGGAGTCGTGAGGGGTAGGTTAGCCTGAGGATCAGTCCCAAGCAGATCTAAAGCAGGGAACGTGCCTGGTGCTGAGAACTGGGGACTGGGAGTCCACGTTCCAGCCCCAGCTCCGTGTCACCTACAGCAAGTTGTGCAGGTCAGCGTTTCCAAAAGTGGCCTCTTGCTCCATGCGCCCCCAGTTCTGGCAGCTCAGCTTGAGGCATCCGGCTTTGGTTTGCAGTGGCACTGAGTGTCTTCAGCTTCAGCGCTCTGAAAATCAGGCCCCAGGTTCGTGCCATCGGCCAGCCCTGATCCAGGCCGCTTTTGGCAATCTAGATCTTCATGTCCGGGCCTTAACTTGAACCCCCTGCAAAATAGAGCCAACATGCACTTAATTTATGAATGTTTCGGAATGGGCTTGGAAATACCTAGCTGAAAAGTGCTACAGGAAGGCCAGGGATTCTCATGGTTACAGGCCAGAAGGACATTTGTGTCCTGGGAGCGTTTCCCATCCATTCGTGTCGTTCATTGCGAAGCAGCAAAGGCTGCAGTCTTCCATTGGCTACGGTGACCATAGAGCCACGGGGCTTAGCAGGCAGCTTCTAGCGTGGAGGCGTGAATGGCTCTGCCACTGTGCCGGGAGGGTCTCTGAGACCACGCACAGCATTGAACTCTGGTTCCTCCCAGCTCTCTGGCCTGGACGACCTCCCTCACTGCGTAGGTGAGGGCTGCATTGGGGGCGCAGCGAGGGGCGAATGGTACCATCCACTTCTGGTTTCTGCGCTTTATCTGCCTCTCTCCTTCCCGCAGGACACGCTGGAGAAATGTGCCAAGTGCCAGGGTCTGATCCTGGAGCACATCATCCGCGCCTTGGGGAACGGGTACCACCCCGAGTGTTTCATGTGCTCCGTGTGTGGGCGGAGCATCGGGGACGAGAGCTTTGCCGTGAATGACCAGAACGAGGTGCACTGCGTGGATGATTTCTACAGGTGCGATACGTTATACGTGGCGCGTCGGAGGGGTAGAAAGCTAGAGCGAAATCGCCTCTGCATCTAAACTACCCTCCTCTGCAGCTTAGAGGGCCCGATTCTGTTCAAAAGGTAAGTCTTGCGCACATGAGACAACCTGAAGGGCCCGATCCTGCAAACCTTCCCTCCAGCAAGTAGCCTTTACTCACCCAATTCATCCTCCAGGCTTCACCAGGACTCTTTGCCTGAGGAGTGCCTCCTTAGTATGCTGCTACCGAAGCCAGTGGAGCAGGGTTGGATGCCAAGCCTGCAGGTGCAATAGATCCGATTCTCCCCCACTTTGCATCTCAGGGAGGCGTTACTCCCCTGGGCAAAGTGGGGGTGAGCGACACCCAATCAGAATCTTCCATTCACCCCCGTGGTAGCATTTGACTGGGGCCCTGCGATGCCACCAGGGTGAGTAACGGCCCTCTGCTGGAGGGATGCTTTTCAGGGTTGCGTCCTTCACTTTGTGTCTTGTGTGCAGGACTTAATTTTTTTTGCTCAGTTTCCCCCTTTAGTTCAATGTCCCCATTATTCACCCCCGTCTAGTTCACACTGCAGTATTCCTAAACACCGGGGCTGACTCCTCTCATTCACGCCGCTGTGGTCGTCAGTGGAGTTCCACCAGTGTAAAGCTAGCGTCAAGGAGAGCAGAGACAGGGCCACAAGTGATTTCCTGGATAGCTTGGCCTGGCACCCAGCTCATTCCAGTCTGCCACTTCCGTTCCATGTGCAGTAATACCGAAGCCACGTAAAGTAACGTGGCTCTAGCTTTAAATTGTGCTGGGAATTGCTACAGCTAATGGGCGTGGCAACTGCTGTGGCGTAAGAGGTTGGCCGTTTGTTTCATCAGGAAGTACGCCTCCATCTGCAGCGTCTGTGAGACACCCATCATCCCCCAGGAGGGGAAAGATGCCTACAGGATAGAATGCATGGGGCGAACCTTCCATGAAAGCTGCTATCGCTGTGAGGTAGGTCCTGCTGGGATGCTGCCGATTTTTGATTTTTTAAATAAACGCGTGGTGGCGGAGGGGATGAAGTCCTAGAAACCACCCGGAGGCAGCCCCAAACAAACAGGATTTTATTCCACAAACACAGGTTCCCTCCCTGGGTTATTGGAGAACGAAGCAGGTTGCTCACGGCCACGTCACTTCCTGTGGCCGAGCCATTGCTCAGACATGCAGGCGGACAGGGATGCTTTCCACTCCCCTCCTCTCTGCAGCACACACAGTTCAGAGAGTTCCAGGAACCCCTCCTGGCTCTGCAGCGGGCTGGCTTTACTGAGCACCCACCCCTTGTACTCGGCTGGGGGCGTGGAGCGTGTCCCTGGAGGCGGCGGGTGCCCGGCTGGGGGTGTGGAGCGTGTCCCTGGAGGCGGCGGGTGCCCGGCTGGGTGTGTGGAGCATGTCCCTGGAGGTGGCGGGTGCCCGGCTGGGTGTGTGGAGCGTGTCCCTGGAGGTGGCGGGTGCCCGGCTGGGTGTGTGGAGCGTGTCCCTGGAGGCGGTGGGTGCCCAGCTGGGTGTGTGGAGCGTGTCCCTGGAGGCGGCGGGTACCTGGCTGGGGGCGTGGAGCGTGTCCCTGGAGGCGGCGGGTGCCCGGCTGGGGGTGTGGAGCGTGTCCCTGGAGGCGGCGGGTGCCCGGCTGGGTGTGTGGAGCATGTCCCTGGAGGTGGCGGGTGCCCGGCTGGGTGTGTGGAGCGTGTCCCTGGAGGTGGCGGGTGCCCGGCTGGGTGTGTGGAGCGTGTCCCTGGAGGCGGTGGGTGCCCAGCTGGGTGTGTGGAGCGTGTCCCTGGAGGCGGCGGGTACCTGGCTGGGGGCGTGGAGCGTGTCCCTGGAGGCGGCGGGTACCTGGCTGGGGGCGTGGAGCGTGTCCCTGGAGGCGGCGGGTACCTGGCTGGGGGTGTGGAGCGTGTCCCTGGAGGCGGCGGGTACCTGGCTGGGGGTGTGGAGCGTGTCCCTGGAGGCGGCGGGTACCCGGCTGGGTGCGTGGAGCGTGTCCCTGGAGGCGGCGGGTGCCCGGCTGGGTGTGTGGAGCGTGTCCCTGGAGGCGGCGGGTACCTGGCTGGGGGTGTGGAGCGTGTCCCTGGAGGCGGCGGGTACCTGGCTGGGGGTGTGGAGCGTGTCCCTGGAGGCGGCGGGTACCTGGCTGGGTGCGTGGAGCGTGTCCCTGGAGGCGGCGGGTGCCCGGCTGGGTGTGTGGAGCGTGTCCCTGGAGGCGGTGGGTGCCCAGCTGGGTGTGTGGAGCGTGTCCCTGGAGGCGGCGGGTGCCCGGCTGGGTGCGTGGAGCGTGTCCCTGGAGGCGGCGGGTACCTGGCTGGGTGTGTGGAGCGTGTCCCTGGAGGCGGCGGGTACCTGGCTGGGTCCGTGGAGCTGGGTGCTGTCCCTGGAGGCGGCGGGTGCCCGGCTGGGTGCGTGGAGCGTGTCCCTGGAGGCGGCGGGTACCTGGCTGGGTGTGTGGAGCGTGTCCCTGGAGGCGGCGGGTACCTGGCTGGGTCCGTGGAGCTGGGTGCTGCCCCTGGAGGTGGCGGGTGCCCGGCTGGGGGTGTGGAGCGTGTCCCTGGAGGCGGCGGGTACCTGGCTGGGGGTGTGGAGCGTGTCCCTGGAGGCGGCGGGTACCTGGCTGGGGGTGTGGAGCGTGTCCCTGGAGGCGGCGGGTACCTGGCTGGGTGTGTGGAGCGTGTCCCTGGAGGCGGTGGATGCCTGGCTGGGTGCGTGGAGCGTGTCCCTGGAGGCGGCGGGTGCCCGGCTGGGTGCGTGGAGCGTGTCCCTGGAGGCGGCGGGTGCCCGGCTGGGTGTGTGGAGCGTGTCCCTGGAGGCGGCGGGTACCTGGCTGGGTGTGTGGAGCGTGTCCCTGGAGGCGGCGGGTACCTGGCTGGGTGCGTGGAGCGTGTCCCTGGAGGCGGCGGGTACCTGGCTGGGGGTGTGGAGCGTGTCCCTGGAGGTGGCGGGTACCTGGCTGGGTGTGTGGAGCGTGTCCCTGGAGGCGGCGGGTACCTGGCTGGGGGTGTGGAGCGTGTCCCTGGAGGCGGCGGGTACCTGGCTGGGGGTGTGGAGCGTGTCCCTGGAGGCGGCGGGTACCTGGCTGGGTGCGTGAGGCGTGTCCCTGGAGGCGGCGGGTACCTGGCTGGGGGTGTGGAGCGTGTCCCTGGAGGCGGCGGGTACCTGGCTGGGGGTGTGGAGCGTGTCCCTGGAGGCGGCGGGTACCTGGCTGGGTGTGTGGAGCGTGTCCCTGGAGGCGGCGGGTACCTGGCTGGGTGTGTGGAGCGTGTCCCTGGAGGCGGCGGGTACCTGGCTGGGTGTGTGGAGCGTGTCCCTGGAGGCGGCGGGTACCTGGCTGGGTCCGTGGAGCTGGGTGCTGCCCCTGGAGGTGGCGGGTGCCCGGCTGGGGGTGTGGAGCGTGTCCCTGGAGGCGGCGGGTACCTGGCTGGGGGTGTGGAGCGTGTCCCTGGAGGCGGCGGGTACCTGGCTGGGGGTGTGGAGCGTGTCCCTGGAGGCGGCGGGTACCTGGCTGGGTGCGTGGAGCGTGTCCCTGGAGGCGGTGGGTACCTGGCTGGGGGTGTGGAGCGTGTCCCTGGAGGCGGCGGGTACCTGGCTGGGGGTGTGGAGCGTGTCCCTGGAGGCGGCGGGTACCTGGCTGGGTGTGTGGAGCGTGTCCCTGGAGGCGGCGGGTACCTGGCTGGGTGTGTGGAGCGTGTCCCTGGAGGCGGCGGGTACCTGGCTGGGTGTGTGGAGCGTGTCCCTGGAGGCGGCGGGTACCTGGCTGGGTCCGTGGAGCTGGGTGCTGCCCCTGGAGGTGGCGGGTGCCCGGCTGGGGGTGTGGAGCGTGTCCCTGGAGGCGGCGGGTACCTGGCTGGGGGTGTGGAGCGTGTCCCTGGAGGCGGCGGGTACCTGGCTGGGTGCGTGGAGCGTGTCCCTGGAGGCGGCGGGTACCTGGCTGGGTGTGTGGAGCGTGTCCCTGGAGGCGGCGGGTACCTGGCTGGGTGTGTGGAGCGTGTCCCTGGAGGCGGCGGGTACCTGGCTGGGTGCGTGGAGCGTGTCCCTGGAGGCGGTGGGTGCCTGGCTGGGTCCGTGGAGCTGGGTGCTGCCCCTGGAGGTGGCGGGTGCCCGGCTGGGGGTGTGGAGCGTGTCCCTGGAGGCGGCGGGTACCTGGCTGGGTGCGTGGAGCGTGTCCCTGGAGGCGGCGGGTGCCCGGCTGGGTGCGTGGAGCGTGTCCCTGGAGGCGGCGGGTACCTGGCTGGGGGCGTGGAGCGTGTCCCTGGAGGCGGCGGGTGCCCGGCTGGGTGCGTGGAGCGTGTCCCTGGAGGCGGCAGGTGCCCAGCTGGGTGCGTGGAGGGTTCCCCTGGAGGCGGCGGGTGCCCGGCTGGGTGCGTGGAGCGTGTCCCTGGAGGCGGTGGGTGCCTGGCTGGGTGCGTGGAGCGTGTCCCTGGAGGCGGTGGGTGCCTGGCTGGGTGCGTGGAGGGTTCCCCTGGAGGCGGCTGGGTCCGTGGAGCTGGGTGCTGCCTCTGGAGGCGGCGGGTACCCGGCTATGTTCCAAGACCAGCACATCTGCTGCCACCTCACAAAATGTGGCGTGGGAGCCGGTACCGTCTGTGGCTCACTGCACAGGGTTTAATTGAATTCCTCTGGTGCAGGAGGGGTTTGGGCCCAGATCCTCATGCCCAGGCAGCATCTCATTGGCTTGACAGTCTGGGTGTCATGACCAGGATGCCACAGACTAATTAAACTGACGAATGTGGGGGCTGAGCTAGCTAGTCTGCAGGAGAAGGTGCTCCGAGCACTACGTGTACTGGAAGCAATGGGGCTCGCTCATGGAGTTCCAAATGAATGAAAGTGACAAAACTGAAGTAGCGTGTGGCCAGCAAAGGAAAGAAATTCCTGTGATGCTTGAGGCTTTAGAAATGACTGAGTTTTGGACTGACTTTTGATTGGCGTACTTTCTACCTCACAGAACTGCAGGATTCCCCTGTCCACCGAGCCAGCGGAGAACGGCTGCTACCCCTTGGACAGCCACGTCCTCTGCAAACCCTGTCACATCAAACAGAAGAATGAATCGTTCTGCTAAGAGAGCCAGGCGGGCTTCCCCAGAAAACCGTGGATGCAGTCGCATGGCTGAGATGAGCCGAATCTCTGTACTATGGCAGTGTTCTTATCCTCTGCATTCATTTATGTCCAACTTTCTGTCCTGACTGTCTCTCTTATGGTAGGACCATATTAGTAGCTCTGAGCTTTAGCAGCAAAGTCCTACCACGCATGCTTCCTAATCGGCCATGCGACCAGCCCTGAGAGGTGGCAGTGGAACCGTCTTCTTCTCTCTTTCCCTCCAGTCTGGCTCTGCTTATCTTCCACGGCTCCGCCAGCTGGCTTCCTCTGCCCCCAAATGGCTCCGTGCACGGGACCAAACCAGCAGCTGCTGATGGGACGAGTGAGATTGATTAAAATGATGTTTCAAAGCAGGTAGGGCTCTGTCTCCTCACCGTGTAAATAACTCCCCTGCTGCTTTTAAGTTAAGACTCTGGGAGGATCTTGCTAAACTGCAGAGGGGCCGGGGGAGAGCACTGTGCTATCAGCTCTGGGAGCACGGCAAGGGAAGGGACACGCACAGTGGTCGATGCTAAAACTGCATGACGGCCACCCCTGTGCAGAAGGCCAGTGCACCCTCAAAATAGGGCTAATGTAGGACCTAAGCGGTGCATACGTTTTTACTGGTCTCCTGCCCAGGAGTGACTTTTACCCACAGAGCCAGGTCACATATATACACACACAGTCTTCTGCTTTACTGCACCCCGCAATAGTGCTGTGAATTATGACCCAGCAGTGCCAAAGAGGTTTGTACAGCAGCAGCTGAACACCACTACACATTCTGAAAATGACCCCGTACCAGGGGCAACCTGGGGCCTGAGCCTTCGGGTCGTAACTTGAGGGAGCGAAGGCTGCAGGATCGGCCCCTAATTAAGATCATGTCTCCTGAAATGCTGCGGTGCCTCAGTGACAGATATCAGAGGTAGCTGCCTGCAGATCTGCGCCGGACAACCCGCTGGCGCTGTGCACGTAGAATTGCCGGAGCCACGGTTCTGGAATTGACTCCTGGTATTACTGGATGTGCAGTTTCATCTCTGTGGTGAATGGACGCAGGCTGTGAGTCATGACACAACCTGGGGGCTGGGAGTGGAAAGAATTCAGCGTCGTTTAAGGAGTTGACAAATACACCGCCCCACCAGCTTCCCTAAAACAAGCCAAGACGCTGGCTTCTCTCTCATCTGCCGCTGGCCAATCACACGTCTTTCTTGCCAGCATCAGGAAATGACGCCAGATACAAGCTCCCCAACTAAGAGAGAGCAGCTGATGGGCTGCCAGTATTTTAACATCCCTCTCCCCCTCGCCTGGGATAAACCCTCTGGCTTGTGGGAATGGGGGTGCTCTCCGAGGGGAGCAGCTCATTTGTTTCCCTATTTAGATCAAAACGCCATTCTCAACTGTAGTCAAAGAAGAGAGCAGTATCACTAGGCCAAAAAGGACCTGGTAAGCCTGATGGGTGTGTTTCCTAGTGGGTAGCGCACTGGACTGGGCTTCAGGAGAGCTGGGTTCTCGTCTGAACTGTCCCTGGCCTGCTGGGTGACTTTACCTTTTTGTTCCTCAGTTTCCCCATCTGTGAAATGGAGATAATGAGACTGATCTTCTGTGTAAAGTGCTTTGAGTTCTACTGATGAAAAGCGCTAGATAAGAGCTCGGGGATGGCGATCGTTGGTGGATGCGGCCATGAGTGTATTGATCCATATAGCACAACATTAAACAAGTGCCATTTGAAATAGGTGGGAGGGGAAATGTACCATCTTTGGGGGGGGGGGGGGGGAGGGGGAGGATCTTCACCCTGGAAAATTACCTGCGGTGTCCCATGTTACGCCGCCAAAGGCTCACAGTTTGCTCTTTGGTGGTTATTTTGAGCATTGGCTACTCAACAACAGCTGGTGAGAGATAGAACTCCACCAGCCTCTCCTCTCCTTTCAGGGGTGGGATTTTAACCAGCGGCACGTCACGGAGGGAGAGCAGTATCTGAAAAGATATTTAAATGAGAGGAAGAATCTTAGCAGGGCTGTGCATGGCCTCTTAAAGAGCCCTTCCTCGTTCCCATGGGGTCCCCTTGGCTTTGTGCTTCAGGCTGAACAGGGAGGCCAGGAGACCACGCTTGTTGCACTGGGCTCAACCACCAAGAGACTCCAGCATTCTAGGCAGGACCATTAGCTGGTTCCATTCAGTGGCACCGTCCCTCCTGTCCTCGTCAACATAAGAGCATAAGAACATAAGAAAGGCCGTACTGGGTCAGACCAAAGGTCCATCTAGCCCAGTATCTGTCTACCGACAGTGGCCAATGCCAGGTGCCCCAGAGGGAGTGAACCTAACAGGCAATGATCAAGTGATCTCTCTCCTGCCATCCATCTCCATCCTCTGACGAACAGAGGCTAGGGACACCATTCTTACCTATCCTGGCTAATAGCCATTTATGGACTTAGCCACCATGAATTTATCCAGTCCCCTTTTAAACATTGTTATAGTCCTAGCCTTCACAACCTCCTCAGGTAAGGAGTTCCACAAGTTGACTGTGCGCTGCGTGAAGAAGAACTTCCTTTTATTTGTTTTAAACCTGCTGCCTATTAATTTCTTTTGGTGACCCCTAGTTCTTGTATTATGGGAATAAGTAAATAACTTTTCCTTATCCACTTTCTCAACATCACTCATGATTTTATATACCTCTATCATGTCCCCCCTTAGTCTTCTCTTTTCCAAACTGAAGAGTCCTAGCCTCTTTAATCTTTCCTCATATGGGACCCTCTCTAAACCCTTAATCATTTTAGTTGCTCTTTTCTGAACCTTTTCTAGTGCTAGAATATCTTTTTTGAGGTGAGGAGACCACATCTGTACACAGTATTCGAGATGTGGGCGAACCATGGATTTATATAAGGGCAATAATATATTCTCAGTCTTATTCTCTATCCCCTTTTTAATGATTCCTAACATCCTGTTTGCTTTTTTGACCGCCTCTGCACACTGCGTGGACATCTTTAGAGAACTATCCACGATGACGCCAAGATCTTTTTCCTGACTCGTTGTAGCTAAATTAGCCCCCATCATGTTGTATGTATAGTTGGGGTTATTTTTTCCAATGTGCATTACTTTACATTTATCCACATTAAATTTCATTTGCCATTTTGTTGCCCAATCACTTAGTTTTGTGAGATCTTTTTGAAGTTCTTCACAATCTGCTTTGGTCTTAACTATCTTGAGTAGTTTAGTATCATCTGCAAACTTTGCCACCTCACTGTTTACCCCTTTCTCCAGATCATTTATGAATAAATTGAATAGGATAGGTCCTAGGACTGACCCTTGGGGAACACCACTAGTTACCCCTCTCCATTCTGAGAATTTACCATTAATTCCTACCCTTTGTTCCCTGTCCTTTAACCAGTTCTCAATCCATGAAAGGACCTTCCCTTTTATCCCATGACAGCTTAATTTACGTAAGAGCCTTTGGTGAGGGACCTTGTCAAAGGCTTTCTGGAAATCTAAGTACACTATGTCCACCGGATCCCCCTTGTCCACATGTTTGTTGACCCCTTCAAAGAACTCTAATAGATTAGTAAGACACGATTTCCCTTTACAGAAACCATGTTGACTATTGCTCAAGAGTTTATGTTTTTCTATGTGTCTGACAATTTTGTTCTTTACTATTGTTTCAACTAATTTGCCCGGTACCGACGTTAGACTTACCGGTCTGTAATTGCCGGGATCACCCCTAGAGCCCTTTTTAAATATTGGCGTTACATTAGTGTCAGAGAAAAACTGAGTTCTCACTCTTTTGTTTGGGTACAGCAAGTCAGAAGCTTTATTAACTCTCACAATTGTGCAGAGGGAGAGAGCAAACAGGTCTCTCTCACTGATACCTAATTACAACGAGCATTTATACCTTTCATTACAGAAAATAATGAGGGACAGCTGCATTTTGTTATACATAAGCCATCTTGATATCTTATTTCTTAATTGTTTTGACTCTTGCCAACATACAATATTTCCTATACCTTATCTACACAAGGTCTTCTACACCTTATCTATACAAGGTCACAATAACTTCTCACACAGTACTTTCTCACCCGCCTCACACAATCCTCGCTTCTACAAATCTCGCGTTATCAGGGCTACAGTTAGCCTGACTCTTGCTAACAAACTGTCATGCATCGCAGTTCTTTTCTGACAGTTCTTTTTCTGCTTCCACAACCCCCCCTTTTGTACTTCTAGTACAACAAACATTCTCAAACCTCTATTTGCATCAAGTCCTGGACTTCAGATTCTACATCAGATGTTTCAGTCTTAGGGGTTCTGATTGGATGTAATGACAATGCATGATTAGCATGAACATGAAAGGTATTACTATTATTACATCTTTTACAACAACAATAACATAATCCTAAGCTAACTAATAACAATACAAGCAATAACATTCCCATAGCAATACTATAATGGGGTTGTTGTACAGCCTTAGTCACAAAGCACAATACATCATACTTAGTACATAAAGTGGATACTCTATAAGCTGTCTGAAAGGCATACTTTTCAACTTGATATATGTTTTGAAGCATGTGAATTTGCCCTTGTACTTCAGAGATTTTCTGAATCTCTGGTAACAGTGAAAACAAATTCTGAAATCTATCAGGTACTAAACTAGTCCAATTAAAGGGTATCTGGAACCTAAGGGCTACTTGGAAAGCTCCATCTGCAGGCCAGTAAATAATATGATTGCCTGCAGTGGTAGTGAGATTAAAATGTATGTCTTGTAATGTGGTGTCATTAACATACACACAGCTATCGTTAGCTTGAAAAAGTAAGTGTCCTGTCAGGGTAGTTCCTTGTCCCCTACCCTCCCAGCAAACGTAGTCATAAACAGTGACAACTTCTCCTGGCTCCAGTTTACGGTTACACTGAAGCTGTGGGGTTCTAATGGCCAAAATGTCCATAGACTACCTAACCCCATCCAAATGTCAGGTGTAATCCCAGGAGCACTGACTAAAAATCGATTGGGCGTACCAGGTGGTCTAATTTCCCAGATGTCTCGGTGAATTACCCAATCCCACATGCATCCTCCCCATGGACCCGGCAGGATACGGTATGTGGGAGCCCACACCCCCCTTACCGGTCCATATGCTTGGAAGGAGCACTGAGAACGTCCGCACTTCCATCCAGAAAGTTTCCAAGTAAGTCTCCATGGCCACAGATCAGATGGTACTCCTGATGTGTCTGTAAGGGCAGTGGGCCAAGCCTGATGTTCTAGATCATTCCGAATGGACATCAGCTGGTCATTCAGGAAATCCTGAGTCTCTGAACATGCTAGATCCCACTGCAATGCCTTCCCAGCCTCAGTGATATTCAGTACCATCTCTCTTAGCAACTTCTGGGTCATAGAACTAAGGGCGGAAATAACATGTAACTCACCAACTCCAGCCTGTACCTGGGTTAGTTGTGCTCCAGAAACAAGGCCAATGGCCTTCTCTAGTTGGCCCAATTTCTCATCATGTTCCTGGTTCTTAAAAATATTCCACACTGCTGCTGCACTATTGGCCCCATCCCACAGGGATCCGGTCAAGTCTCTCTTCTTTCTAGAGGAAATAACCCAAGCCCTCTGTTGTGCTAATCTAATGGCAGCCCCCTGTGAACAATTTGGGTATTTGTCTGATTATTCACTAATTGGGTGACCAAATAACAATAAGGGCCTCTCTCATTTAACACAGTACAAGTTCCAGGAACAACCATCATATCTACTTCACTATAGAACCCATCAATTGCAATTATTAATTCTTGGGGTTCGCTGGTAGTGATATCATGTATTTCTATCTCTACTGATCCATTTGTTTTCCATTCAATTGTTTGCTCATATACATTACCCTGAACTTCAGAGAAATTATTCTTTAAACAAAATTTCAGTAAATCACTAAGATGTGAAAGCCTTGGCCACTGGGTTTCATTGGAATATACAGTACGGTTTGTATCTGGGTAAGTTACAGTGGTGGTGGCAGGGGTCAAGGGACTAGTGGGTGTAGTCCTAGTGGTGGCAAGGCGGTTTTGATATTCATCTTCTGAAAGCCAATTAGGAAGGGCAGTGCATCCTGAAGGTACCTGTCCATAAGCACAAAGTCCTGCCCCTGGAAAGAATCCACCCCACCACTGGACCCCGCATTCCCAGGAACGGTCCCCACAGTTCCCTCCTTGCCAATAAACGATGCTCCGTCTTCTCCACCAGGGCCAGTTCTTAATGTCTTTTGTAGTCAGGAATTCCTGGACTTTGGTGGTTTCAGCAGAGCGAGTGTTTCTTCTTTTCTTCTTCAAAAGCAGTTGTGATTCACCATAGTGCAGGGGAGAGGTTACTAGCACTTCACCCTGTACTGGTGTGATTCCTGTAAAAGAATTCAAAGGCATTGTAGATCTGTCAGTGGACAAGGGAGAGGTTACTAGCACTTCACCTTGTCCTCCTTCCCTGCTGTCCAGGAGGCACAGCAGAGCTAGCAGGAGAAATAGGCTGATCAGCAGCTGGAGAATCCTCTCCAGGTGGAGGGGTCTTTTTGCAGTGAGAAGCATGGGTCCAGGTGGGCAGTCCTTGGCACTTTACAGCGGTGTTGGTGGTTAACAGGACTTGGAAAGGGCCCTTCCAGCATGGAGCCAAAGCAGTCTTTCATTGATGGACTTTACGTAGACTCAGTCTCCTTGTTTCAATGAATGGCAGGGCTGCTAGGGTCTTTGGGTAGCACTTCTTTTATCTGTGAGAAAAGAAACATAACACATTTCATTAATGCCTGGCAGTGTTTTGCAGATATCATAGTTGCTTGGGCACATTCCGGCCCCCCCTTTTCTTGGCTGTCAGCCAAGTCTTAGCTGTGGGTAGTATCCTTGGATGGGGCCAACGTCTTATCTTTGGACTGAGCTTGCTAGCTATTTTTTTCCTCAGTTAACTCATTCTGTTCTTTTTCCTTCTCCCCTTCTTGGCTTCTTTTAACCTACAAAGGAAACGTCCACTCTTCACTCATACACCTTTTCCCAACAATGAACACATACACATTGCCATTATACAGTACATTAGTCGTCTTATTCAATGTATGCCATGTACACCCTTCCAGTAAAATAACTTTATTACAGAGCTTTGGAGCAACAAACCAGGACAAGCACACCCACTTTTGAGGAGTTCACTCGGTACAACCTCAGGTGTCCAATAGCTTTCCTCCCTCCCCAGCCCTCTGGCTAGAAATCTGAGGTAGCCAGAAGGATCCCATGGGCAATATGGGGAGTGGGTTAACCTTCCATGTCCTTGCTTCCAAAGACTGTTGGTATGCAAATTTTAACAACAATTTTTTCAATTAAAAATCTGGCCAATGAAGTTTCTTTTTCTTACTTAAGCAACTGTATTAGACTTTAGTATATCACATTTTCCTGATTTATCCAAACACTTTTTGTATTCCAAGTTGAATAAAACAAGTATCTGCTTTTTGATTTAACCCTTCTATTTAATTTTGAACTAGACTGTCTTATGAAATTATTAAACCCAACAATTCTGGCCACAAGACAAACACCACAAGACAGGACAAAGAACACAAAAATAATTCCTATTGTACCAGTAAATGCATGGTACATTGAATGCTGTTCAGCTGGCATCCGTTTTCTCTGATGATCTGAAAGACAAAAGAGCAGAGGTCTACCCCTTCTGGGTAGTCAGTCATTGCTTAAAATATTTCCTTTATATACACATACTCTTGTTGATTTTAGACAAAACAGAGGAATTACCCCATATTTCCTTGTATTTGTTTCATAGGCAGCCCAGGTTTCAGTGGCTTCTACCTTATTAGTTAGAAAATTGCATTAATACAGATGCTTTCTGGCTTGCTTCCAGATCCAAAGCTATCCACAGCTTAAAGATTCTTACTTTAAAAGGGACACAATTAACTTTCCCAGACTTTTGATTGCCTTTTACTTCTAGCTCCTGCTTTCAAACACCCAGTGATCTGAAAAAGACAACACAACCTATATTGGTAGGTTTGCATTTCTTTTACCTCTGCTACAATATACACTGCACATGTTCTGGGGAAAATGCACATCCTCACCACAATTCAATTTCCACAACACTAGCCACATCAATTTCTACACAAGGTGTAACTGTTTCTTTTGTGCTTACAAAATCTCCATGCACCCCTAGTAAAGTGACAGCTCGACCACACAGAGCCAGGGGCACTGTCCTTCTCTATCTTTTTACCAGATCTTTTATCTGCTATTTTGTTACCCAAAAACAAATTCAAATCTTTTATTCTCCTGGCTTTGACTACCCTGCTGCAGCCACAACCTTTGGTCTTTAGTTAAAACATTTTAAATCTTGTAAAGCATTAAGTCACCTTAAGGATTAAATGCTAAACACCATATTAAACAACACTAGTTTCCTGTGTCTGGCAAAAGTATTTTCGGTTTTTGCAACTTTAAACAATACCAATTCATCTCAAACTTATAAAACACAGATTGTATACAGCAGGAGTGTTCTTCAGCAAATTAGACTAACGTATTCATAGTCGAATAATTCCACTTAAATAACCTCTTGCCTGAATTACTTACAGACATTCCTACCAAGTTTCACTGCTTGATTCCCTCTAGCAACTACAGAGTTAACTTTTCACTCTCTTTTCTTAAATCACTTGCTTGTCTCCCAAAACGACACCCAACTCAACTCAGATTTTACCATTCCAATTATTATCCTGGGGATTTGAAATCCCCATGCTTATAATTACTTACTCCTTTCCTTCCACTATGCCCTCAAAGTTTCCAACCTGTTTTCCAATCTCTCTATCTATTGCCTGCCCGCTTGGGCCCAATCCTGCTTTTCTCGCTGAACCGTCCCTTCCATGGGCACCGGCTTTTTCACTACCAATTTAGATAGGAGGGTGGGCTTCTCAACTAGCCCCCACCCTTCCTGGTCTCTTCTCTTAAACATTCTTACTCACAAGGCTACCCGAGTCCTCCCTCGTGAGGCTTGCCACTTGGGCAAAACGCAGGGCCCATTGGCGTTTAACTATTCAATTTTCTCTTGTGGCAAACACACTGCTGTTACAGCATATGCAAACACAAATGGTTAAATTCTGACAAGTCCCTGAAGGACCGGTACTTGCTTAGCCAGTGCTTCCTTTTCTGCCTGGAAGTCCTGTCTCAAGGCTTGCAACTTGCCCTGGGCATAGGTTTGAGTTGCTGCCTGGTTCATGATCTATGCTTTTAATTGCTCAATTCTAGTTATCAAGTACACAACTCTTCCTATTACTCCAACTTCTCTATTGCCCAGTCCTGCTACGACTGGGGTAGATCCACCTGACACCCTTCCCGGTCAACCGGGGTGGAGAGAGGAATGCTAAATCCCTCTCCGGTTCTCAGACTTACTGCGGCTGAGAGTAGGCACACTTTCATACTCACACACGTATGTCCAGACTGGCCACGTCTGTGTATAACGTTGAGAGAAGGTGCTGTGCAATCTCCAACTTGCTTCCTCTCTTGGGAGGGCAGTTCTTTTACACCCTGAAGTCTCCTGGGGCGTCTTTTCAGTGATTCCAGTCCAGGCCGGCTGCCTGTGGCTTCTTCAGCGTCCCCAAACCACGCCGGCTCCAGGGTCGCAAAGGCAGACTGTTGGATCTCACTGGACAGTTAAGCTTTGCAAATGTAATCTCAGCACTGTAACTTGTATTGCCTTTGGTTTGACTATGTCTATATTTTTTCACAGCCAGCTGGGGCCGAAAGTAGTTTTTCTTTGTACTTAGCCTGGTCTGCATTGATTCTTGACCTTGAACGCAGATTAACTTTCTCTTTATCTCTGGACCAAGCTGAATTTCAAATTAACCCGTTCCTTTCCTCAATAGACAAATTGCTCCCATTGTGTGTCAGAGGCTCTCTTTTTTGGTGATTAAAAGCTCCTCTGAGATGTATGATCTTATCTAGATTGAAGGTACCTTCTAGTGGGCATTGTTTAGATGAATTTTCACGCGTGTAATGATTCCAATTCTCTAAATACCTGCAGGTTGATGGACCATAATGTACGTACATAAAATAAGCTGGGGTACCCTTAGGGGGTGAGAGGGAATCCTTAGACTGTCCCCCACCCATTTTCCAATCACACACACAGGGAGGAGGATGCCCTGTCCGCGCTAGCGGCATATAAACTAAGGATCTCTCCCTACAGGGTACTCACACAGGAGAGACTAACGAGGATAGCCATGACCTCCTACACCTCCCTTCAGCAAAGAGCGTCGGCTAATCTCAGAGAGACGGCGCCGCTTACTCTGTTGCATCCAGTGAGATGGTCAGACTGTCAGTGGCTCACACGGAGAGGAAAAGGGGAGGGAAGATGGGTTCACACACTCCTAGACCCAGGCAGCCTCCTCGCCGGACGATGCCAGGCCGAGTTAGCGTACCGTGGGTCGGATCTCCTAAAAGATCCTCTAGTTACCAGGCTTGCGTTAGAGTAGTTCTGGTCACGAGCCAAAAGACTTCGCAGAGTACTCTGGGCGTCTTCCGGTAACTCTCAATTCACACTGGTGTACACACACACACACACACACACACACCAAGGCCTTACTCCAGGTACTATTCCCAAGTACCTCGATGCATCACTCGAGGCGGTAAAAACCCCTCTTGAGGCGGTAAACAACCCCTCTGTCCGGACTATGAGGCGGTAAAAACCCCTCCTGCTGAGGCAGTAACAACCCCTCAACACAGGTGCAATCCTATGCACCTCGCATATGCATACAGGGGGCGGCAAACAATTCCCCTACGCCGCTCAGCATCTGACCTTGCTGCACAGTCAATAAGTTCGGATGGCGTGAGCCCAACAGGGACAGACGGCCCCACGGACAGTCCTCCTCCGACACCCCAATAGAGATTTCAAAAGGTCTCTTACCTCTATTGTGGCGCCATGGGGTTCGAAGGGGAACGATCCGTAGTAACTGCCGGTGCCTCTGAGGGCGTTGCCATCCCGGACGAGCCCCCAAATTGTCAGAGAAAAACTGAGTTCTCACTCTTTTGTTTGGGTACAGCAAGTCAGAAGCTTTATTAACTCTCACAATTGTGCAGAGGGAGAGAGCAAACAGGTCTCTCTCACTGATACCTAATTACAACGAGCATTTATACCTTTCATTACAGAAAATAATGAGGGACAGCTGCATTTTGTTATACATAAGCCATCTTGATATCTTATTTCTTAATTGTTTTGACTCTTGCCAACATACAATATTTCCTATACCTTATCTACACAAGGTCTTCTACACCTTATCTATACAAGGTCACAATAACTTCTCACACAGTACTTTCTCACCCGCCTCACACAATCCTCGCTTCTACAAATCTCGCGTTATCAGGGCTACAGTTAGCCTGACTCTTGCTAACAAACTGTCATGCATTGCAGTTCTTTTCTGACAGTTCTTTTTCTGCTTCCACATTAGCTAACTTCCAGTCATTGGGTACCGAAGCCGATTTAAAGGACAGGTTACAAACCTTAGTTAATAGTTCCGCAACTTCACATTTGAGTTCTTTCAGAACTCTTGGGTGAATGCCATCTGGTCCCGGTGACTTGTTAATGTTGAGTTTATCAATTAATTCCAAAACCTCCTCTAGTGATACTTCAATCTGTGACAGTTCCTCAGATTTGTCACCTACAAAAGCCAGCTCAGGTTTGGGAATCTCCCTAACATCCTCAGCCGTGAAGACTGAAGCAAAGAATCCATTTAGTTTCTCCGCAATGACTTTATCATCTTTAAGCGCTCCTTTTGTATTTTCATCGTCAAGGGGCCCCACTGGTTGTTTAGCAGGCTTCCTGCTTCTGATGTACTTAAAAAACATTTTGTTATTACCTTTGGAGTTTTTGGCTAGCCGTTCTTCAAACTCCTCTTTGGCTTTTCTTATTACACTCTTGCACTTAAGTTGGCAGTGTTTGTGCTCCTTTCTATTTACCTCAATAGGATTTGACTTCCACTTTTTAAAGGAAGTCTTTTTATCTCTCACTGCTTCTTTTACATGGTTGTTAAGCCACGGTGGCTCTTTTTTAGTTCTTTTACTGTTTTTCTTAATTTGGGGTATACATTGAAGTTGAGCCTCTATTATGGTGTCTTTAAAAAGGGCCCACGCAACTTGCAGGGATTTCACTTTAGTCACTGAACCTTTTAACTTTTGTCTAACTAACCCCCTCATTTTTGTATAGTTCCCCCTTTTGAAATTAAAGGCCACAGTGTTGGGCAGTTGAGGTGTTCTTCCCACCACAGGGATGTTGAATGCTATTGTATTATGGTCACTATTTCCAAGCGGTCCCGCTATAGTTACCTCTTGGACCAGCTCCTGCGCTCCACTCAGGATTAAATCAACACTCCTCAAGAGAAAAGAACTTGGGACCTTGGTTGTGATGATCACTTTCCATAAGTAGCAGTGACACTGTAAAAGTAAGCTGCTTTGATAGGCAGTGGAACGCTCCCTGAGCGAAATGGCTGTGGAGTTCTTTGGAGTTCGGGGAAACCCCACAGAAGAACTGTAAATTATTGGCAGGGAAAGTTTCCGCTCATTGAAAGTAATTGTACATGCTCGTTTCCCTGGGGCTTTCTTTTTGGAAACTGATGAAATTTAGGGCTTCTCTTCCTGGGGATGTTCATGAAAATTAATCTGAATTAACAAAAGGTGTGAATTTGAAGGGGATTAGTTAAACCTGCATTAAAACCCTGTGTGGACACTCTTTTCAGAATTAGAGAGACCTTAATTCAGTTTATCTTAATTCACTTTTCTGGATTACCTTTCCTGAGGGTCCCTGTGTTGACAAGCCTTTGCAGTTCAAAAGGAATAACTGAGCATTCGGAACTGATGGAGCTTCTGCCAGCAGCTACAGAGCACTCGGACCCTGGACGATGCTCTTTCCGTTCTTTTGCTAGTGGGGAATGGGCAGTGGTTTAGGTACTTGCTCAGGGTATCAGCACCGAAGTCCTGGCGATACCAGGATCAGAACCAGTGTTTAAACATGCTTCTTGCCAGTGGTCACCTGTATTCCATACAGCTTTACAGGCACTCCCGTGCCGGTGCAGATAGCTGTTTTTCTCCCTTTTTAAGAAAGGTGCTGTGACGGGTTGGATCATAGAAACCCCCTTGGGGCTGCCAACTGATGTGCCAAGACTACTTCTGCCCCTGCTTTCCCTGCCAGCTTGGGACTCTGGAGCCCTTCCTGGTTGTGCCAGACACGCTTGCCGGCCACAAACACAGACCCAGGTCTGAACCACGTCCCACAAACTGCAAGCTTAACTGAAAGCAGCTTAAGAAGTGTTCCTGTCTTTAACACTCAGATGCCCAACTCCCAGTGGGGTCCAAACCCCAAATAAATCTGTTTTACCCTGTATAAAGTTTAACAGGGTAAACTCATAAATTGTTCACCCTCTGTAACACTGATAGAGAGATATGCACAGCTGTTTGCTCCCCCCCCCCCCCAGGTATTAATACATACTCTGGGTTAAATCATAAGTAAAAAGTGATTTTATTAAATACAGAAAGTAGGATTTAAGTGGTTCCAAGTAGTGACAGACAGAACAAAGTGAATTACCAAGCAAAATAAAATAGAACACACAAGTCTATGCCTAATACAGTAAGAAAACTGAATACAGATTAAAACCTCACCCTCAGAGGAGTTCCAATAAGCTTCCTTTTACAGACTAGTCTCCTTCTAGTCTGGGTCCAGCAATCACTCACACCCTCTGTTGCTACTGTCCTTTGTTCCAGTTTCTTTCAGGTATCCTCTTGAGCCAGCTGAAGACAAAATGGAGGGGTCTCCCAGGGGTTTAAATAGACTTTCTCTTGTGGGTGGACACCCCTCCCTCCCCCTGTGTAGAATCCCAGCTACAAGATGGAATTTTGGAGTCACATGAGCAAGTCACATGTCCATGCATGACTCAGAACTTACAAGTAGCAGCCATTATTCACATGCTACCTTGAACGTCCTCAAGTAGACTTCTTATGTGGATTGGAGCCTTCCAAGATCCATTGTCCGTTAAGTGTTTCTTGATTGGGCACTTAACCTGCGCATTCCTTTCTAAAGAAGCTGCCTGAATGCCTTACTAAGGCTACTTAAAATCAAACAAGTACACAGCCAATATTCATAACTTTGAATACAAAAATGACACATGCATACAAATAGGATGAATAGATTCAGTAGATCATAACCTTTACATAGATATGTTACATGGCATATGTAGCATAAAACATATTCCAGTTATGTCATATTTACATTCATAAGCATATTTCCATAAAGCATTATGGGGTGCAACGTCACAGGTGCTAGCCCTACTGTGCTATAGACATTCCCTCTCTGGAGTCCATGCCCGCAGGAATCAGGGCAGGACTGTCTGACCCCTGCTCCCATCAACAGGAGCAGCTCTGATTCTGGTCACAGCATCTGAAATGGTGGCAGAGATGCTACAGCTGTGGATGGTCTTTGTAGATTCGACCAACTGTTGATACTAGTTAGTATTTGTACTGTGGTGCAGCAGGGGCCACAGTCATGGACCAGAATCCCGTTGTGCTGGGCGCAGTACAGACACTGAACAAGATGGCCCCGCCCCCGAAGAGCTGACAATCTAAGTATGAGGCTGTGTCGTCACTGCCAGCGAGGTAATGCCCCCTAGCTAGCGTGCTATACAATCCTAGTGGAGACAAGGCATGGGTGAGCTTTTACCACGACGAAGCTAGGAGAGGACAACGCTGCGTCTGGCCTAACTGAAGCGTGCTTAAAAGCTACAGAGCCTTGGCTCCAATAGGAGCTTATCACAAGAGAACTAACGTGTGTCGGGTGACATCCCTTGTTTTGTCAGTGAGGAGAAGGCCTAAGAAATAACAGGGACAGACAGGGGAGCACAAGGAAACAGTGAAACCATATTGGTCGGCCTGACAGGCCGTTATCTTGATTTTTGTAGGTCCCTGTGTTACCAAATTGTTTCTGCCTTGAATCTTACAGGCATGCCGTGTGATTTGGCAACACCATTAAAACGGGTTGGGATCAGCGCCACAGGCAAGGTCAAACCATGTCTCAGAGCTGTGGGGGCCTTGGAGTGTTCTAACGGAGTCCCCCCACCATGTGATAAGGTTTTGCTATGTAGACAGGACTGTAGAGAAGAACAAGCTGCACTTAAAGTGAATCCTTTCTTCCTCTGGACAAACGGTGACCTCCCAGCCTTCTTTCCCTAGTCACAACAAGCAACTGCTTATTTCAGAAAAAGAGAGAAGTCCAATGGTTTGCGTCGAATGGATTTGTTTAAAAAGAAAAGCATGTTCCCTGCTGAAATGATCCCGGGGAAAGCAGTTTCCTCTTGAAACGTAATTTAAAAAACACCCTACCACCATCCGAGCCGCATCTGTGCGCCTCCTGCATCTCCTTCGTACACGTGATTCTTGTCGGGAAGGCAGGCAGCAAGGGAATGACTCCAGAATGCGAGCAGCTGCTCTGTATGCGAGTGGCAATGGACTTTCTTACCCGCTGCCCTCTGGTTTTAGCAGGTAACGTTCATTTCCAACCTCAGCTCTTGGGCTCAAAGGTAAATGCTCCAGCTTGACATGCCCAGGCTACGGGTTGGAGTCACAGAGTCCTGGAAGTCCTGTAGGTAGCGTTCCTGCCAGTCTGTCCCTCATCAGCAACATCACCATAAGGAGGCTTCTCCAGCCTGAACTGTCCCACATGGCCAGAGTTCCCTTCGCGGCAGCCTCCCTCGTCAGAGTCCCTGCTGCCTTTCTTGTAAGTCCTACTGCCCACCGCGGGAGGCTAGTTCAGTGTCCAGCAGGCACCCTGGTGAAGTCCATCACTGCACCCCAAAGGTTCATACTGAGGTCTGGCTTGCGTGACCACACGTCTCATTTTGGCTGGGACAGGCCCTTTTTCAAGCCCTGTCCCGGCAGCCCCGACTTTTTTGGCAAAACTGGGCATTTGTCCCATTTTGTCAAAAAAAAGTGGGGTGTGACCCCTAGCAGAGCGCAGAGGACTGTGCGGGGGGGGGGGGTGGCCCCACCCAGGAGGGAGGACTCGGGAGGGGTAGGGGGGCTCGGGCCGGCCCTGTGCGGTGTCCCGTTTTCCCTTTGGTCTGGTTCTTCTGCCAGCCGCACAGAGCTCTCCCCTTGCCGCGGCCTGTGCTTCACAGGCAGGAGTGCAAGTAGGGCAGTACCCTCCAGTACGCAGTACCAGCAAGAGATTTTTAGCGGGTACGGGGTCCCGGAAAGACAGGGGCGCTGCACTCTGCTCCTTAAAGGGGCAGAACGCGGCTAGGGAGGACATTCATTCTTTATATGGCTTTAGCAGCACAATACATATGCTAACAAATTTAAACAAAGGCTTCGTTAAAGTTTGTTAGCATATGTATTGGGCTGTTATATTGGTCAGGAGTCCTCAAGAGGGGAGGGGTGTGGGGGACGAAAGGTGTTTAAACAGTGTTTTTGATTCTGTTTCTCCCCATTGGTCTGAATTATCCATGACATCCATATTGCATCACATCAAGTCCAAATCATTAGAGGAATGCCTCTGCTTGCACTGACCAGAGGATGTTTGGATATTGATGTCAGCCCAGTTCTGCAGCCTGATGGGAATCAGGCGTTGTCCCCAGTGTACCTAGAATTCTTCTTTGAGGCCAAACTAACATGCATTTTGTTAACTGGAACCGGAGCCGCAAAACAAAGAAAATAAATGCCTCATTTTCCAGCTTTGTGGGTGAGAAAGTGAAGATTATAATGCCCGGACACTGACAGCCTTACGCCAGCTGCCTCAGGAATCTGCCAAGAACTTCGCTGTACATATGTTCCTCATCTTAGCAACGGAGCTAAGACTTATTACACATTTGCCCACCTTTATTCGAATGAAGCTCCTTCTGATCTGACAGCTCAGGCATTGTCAGTTTCATCCAGAACAATTTACAAACTTGGAACCTAATCCTGTAAACCCTTAATCATTGTCATCAATCCCATTGAAGACAATGGGACTATTTGCATGACTATGGACCACTTTTGTGGGCTGGTAAAAGTTTCAGGAGTCTGTTCCTATAAAGGAAGTTACCCCACTCCTGAGATAAGAGGAGTGAGAACAGCTGAGGGAAGCAAACTGAGTAGTTGACCACAGGTGCGGCCAGCTCAATCAGGCCCACCTGGCCCTGATAAGAGGGCTGTGGGCCAGGAGCTGAGGAGTCTCACTTTAGCCCTGGTGTGGGAAGGGCTAGCTGCCTGAGAGCAAGGTCCCTGAAGTAGAGCAGTGTTGGGGAAGGGAAAGAGGAGCTGGGGTGCTCCAGCCTGGTCACCCCCCAGGCTGCAGGCTTTGGTGAAGGCCTACAAAGGTACTGGGGCTACAGAGGTGTAGTTTGGGGTTAGGCAGAGGCAGCTGGTCCTAACCCCTTGACAATGATGAGGGGCCATTACAGACTGCAGGCTGCCCCAGTGAGTGGGGGCTAGATGATGACTGGCAGTAGCCACTGAGGCAAGGTGGGTTTAGAGGGTTGGGGGTTCCCCGGGAGGGGAGACCCAGAGTGTGGGTTACTGCTGGGGCAGAACCCCCAAGTAAAGGATACTGGGGTCTGGGAGGGACATGGGGCCTGAGGCAGGCGAGCCACTGGCCAGCATAGGGCGCTCCATTTGCTGGAAAAGAGCTAATTCCCAGGATGACCAGCAGGAGGCGCTGCACTGGTGAGTGTTGACCCTGTTACAATCCCCCATTGAAATGCAATGTTTGGGTCCAGTACCATAGAGTAGTTTAGGATACAGTTCTACTTAAAATTTGTCTTTTAATAAGTCATACATATGCTGAAATGGCTCCTCACCCAACTCCCATATTCCACATAAACAGACTGAAATACTACATCTGGGGGGGAGAAGTGAGTAGTTACGCATGTTGATGTTTGTGTATATACAAAGAGGGAGGGTGTCAGAGGGGATGGGGAGAGCGTGGGGGCCCTGGGCTGGGGACAGAGTCACATGGAGGGTCCTTCTCTCACCAGCATCTCCCCTGTTCTGAGGGAGAACGCAGTCTATTTGCCATCCTCCTCCTGATCGGCTGCCCCCTGCTACCTAGGGGGCTTGAGGCCAGGCCTGTAAAGGAGCAGTGTTCTGGGGGTTTTCCCCAGCTCCTAATTCCCCGGGTTCACTTCCTCTCTTTTGCTAGCAGGGCATCTCCTGGGCCTTTGTTCATCCCAGCTCCCTGGAACAGGGTCTTCTGGCCCCCTCTACTCTTGAAGGGCCAGTATACTCCATTGTGACTGGCGTGGTCCTTCCAAGCGCTGTGTTAACAGCTTGGTGCAGCCTCGGGGCTGGACGATAAGCAGGGTGACAAGCGGCTAATGCAAAGAAGGCTGCGTTATGTCGGAGTGAAAGGGGCTTCATACAAAACCAGCTTCAGTCTAAGCCTCCCACTGGTCAGATGCCACCTGACAGACCCTCCGCCTGTGCTGAGAGGAGGGCATCTCAGCACCGTCCTGTACATCCTGAAAGGTAGTGACAGGGTTACTGGTTGGACACATTCCACCTCCTGGACAGCACCCTGGCTATATCCGGGGCAGCTGGAGCAGGGTGAGCAGTGTCAGACCCGGGGCTGGGGAACGGCGAGTGCTGGAAGCAAAGGTCCGTGGAAGAATGGAGCACACTTTTCTTTGGGAATGAAGGGATCCCCGGTATCTACGCTGCACAAAAGGGAGACAACGTGTAGCCTCCGCTGATGTGGTAGTGTTGGGCCTCCAGCGAAGGAAGTAGCTGATACAAGGGGACCAGGAGAGTGAGAGCAGCGAGTCAGAAGGGAGGTCTAATGCGTTTTTCTGCACAGCACGTTAGGTTTGAGTTATGAAAAACAGAGGCCATTTCCCCTGAGCTATTGTCTCCTTATAGTCTCCTGCCTTCAGCCTACCGGACTACCCCGAACCAGCCCCTGCTTTCCTAGTAATGACCCGTGCAACCTGCGAGGGAAGCATCTGCAGCCATAAGCTGGGGGCTATTTTGCCTCAGTTGTCCGCATGTGTATGCTTGCGCTGGCGCTGAAGGTCCCGGGTTCGATACTGCGGTTGAATACATACATCAGGAGGGCTGTATGTATTCAGCCACAGTTTCACATGCTGTCCGTGACAGTAATATTTGGTAGCACTTTACAGCTGACGTTTTCGGAAGCATCTATCCTCTCTAGGAACAGGAGTCACCAGCCTGGATCCAACCCGAGGGCTGTCTAGTCCAGGATCCTGGCTCTGACAGCGGCCAGTGCCAGATAGGTCCGAGAAGGTGCAAAACCCTGCAGTAGCCACGCCACTACTCTCCTCCGAATCTAACCGAGATTGCCTTAAACCCTGAAGCATGAAGCTGAATATGCCGCCCGAGGTCCATTATGATAACTCTGGATATACTTGGCCCCCCTATAAATGGCCAATCCCTTTTTGACGTTTACTAAGCTTGACTTTGTTATCGTTCATACAGAGAACGAGGATCTAGCGAACCTTGTTCCAAGTTCTGGCCATTTTCTGAGGGACTGGTTTCCTCCTTCCGTGCTCCAGCTGAACAAATGCTCCCCTACTCAGGAGTCATCTGGCAGCACGCAGGACTACGGGTTTTTAAATGGACACATCCCTTTAAACCAAGTCTCCACCATCTGTTCCACCCTCTAATTACACAGATAAAAGAAGCAGCATTCACAGCTGTAACTGGGATCCTGGATTTAGCTTTCTGTTTTTACTCTTTTTCATTGTTTATCTAGCCACTTGCATTCCTTGTAACTTCCTAGAAAAAGGCGTAGGTTTTGGGGAGGTTTATTTTAATTGTGATGACATAAACGAGAGGAGAAATTGATTCTTTAATTAGCAATGAAATAAAACTGAAAGTTAAACAGCCACTTTTATTGTGGGCTTCCTCTGTTCCCACACTGGCACCAAACCGAAAAAGAAAGAAGCCATTTAACAACCCTGGTCTGATGCACAACCAGGAAGTGTGGCGAGAACTGACAGGGGTTTCTACAGCTTTTATGGAAGATGGGGAATTCTACTGAAAAGCCCTCTTTTTATTTGATTTTTTTATTTACTTATTTATTCACTGTTTGGATTTTTTACAGTGATTCTTTCAAATGTACAGGAGTTGTTAAGTTAGTGTTTGGCTTTGGTTTCAGCCAAAAACCAGAATCCTGCTGGCCAAGTGGTTAGGGTGCTAGCCGGGGGTTTAAAAGACCTGCATTCATGGCCTTGTTCCATCACAGGCTACTTTGTGCCCTTGAGCAAGTCACTTAGCCTCTCTGGATTGGTCTACACTGCAATAAAACACCCGCAGCTGGCCCATGTCGGCTGACTTGGGCGTGCGGGGGGTGGGGACTTATAAAGTTGCAATGTAGATGTTCTGGCTTGGGCTGGAGCCCAGGCTCTGGGACCCCGGGAGAGGGGAGGGGCCCAGAGCCAGGACTTGAGCCTGAACATCTATACTGCAATTTGACAGCCCTGCAGCCCAAGCCCCGTGAGCCCACGTCAGCTGACGCCGGTCAGCTGCAGGTGTTTTATTGCAGTGTAGATATCCCCTAAGCGTCTCAGTTCCTCACCCGGACAGTGGCGTGAAGAGCCAGAGCTGTTAGGACAAATCCATTAAAGAGCCCCATATAATTACCTCAGCTAGACAGTGTCTCTCTTCAGGACAAAACGCCACTGTCACCTTTGGCTCATGGGTAAGACTATTCACCCAGGCATGGAGCCCAGGCCTTCAGTAGAAGGTGTAGCGAGGGGGCATGGCCTCCCTCCAAGACGGATGGGGAGGGACACCCTTTGTAGGAGTGCCTGGCTATCTTAAATCGCGTTCTGCGGGTTGTCAGTAATAATAGCATATTTTATCCTGAAGGGTCTGGACACCTTTTGTTAGCTATACAGAAGTATCACCCGCACCTGGAATGCAGCCACTGTTGGGCAGGGATGTGGCAGTTGTTTGACAGCAGCTAGGGTTGCTAACTTTCTACTCATACAAAACCAAACACCCTTGCCCTGCCCTTCCTCTGAAGCCCTGCCAATGCCCCTCCCCTTCTCTGAGGCCCCTCCCCTTCTCTGAGGCCCCGCCCCTTCATTCCATCCTCCCTCCCTCTGTTGCTTGCTCTCCCCACCCTCACGTGCTCATTTTCACCAGGCTGGCTCAGGGGGTTAGGATACGGGAGGAAGTGAGGGCTCCAGCTGGGGGTGCAGGCTCCGGGGTGGGGCCAGAAATGAGGCGTTCAGGGTGCGGTAGGGGGCTCCGGGCTGAGGCAGTGGGTAGGGATGCAGGAGGGGGTGAGGGCTTCGGCTGGGGGTACGGGCTCTTGGGTGGAGCCAGGGATGAGGGGTTTGGGGTACAGGAGGGTGCTCCATGCGGTGGCTGCTGGGTTCGGAGTGTGGGAGGGGCTCCGGGCTGGGGCAGGGGGGTTGGGGTGTGTGTGGGGGGGTGAGGGCTCTGGCTGGGGGTGTGGGCTCTTGGGTGGAGCCAGGGATGAGGGGTTTGGGGGTACAGGAGGGAGCTCCATGCGGTGGCTGATGGGTTTGGAGTGTGGGAGGGGCTCCAGGCTGGGGCAGGGGGTTGGGGTGTGTGTGGGGGGGGTGAGGGCTCTGGCTGGGGGTGTGGGCTCTTGGGTGGAGCCAGGGATGAGGGGTTTGGGGGTACAGGAGGGAGCTCCATGCGGTGGCTGATGGGTTTGGAGTGTGGGAGGGGCTCCGGGCTGGGGCAGGGGGGTTGGGGGGGTGAGGGCTCTGGCTGGGGGTGTGGGCTCCGGGGTGAGCCTACGGATGAGGGGTTTGGAGTGCAGAAGGGGGCTGGGGGGTGGAGCCGAGGGATTCAGAGTATGGGAGGGGGCTCTGGGCTGGGAGTGCTGGAGTGGGGCCAGAAATGAGGGATTTGGGGTGCAGGAGGGGGCTCCAGGTTTGGTGGGGTCTCGGGGGTTTGGGGCTCGGGGCTGGGGCACGGGCTTACCTTGGGCGGCTCCCGATCAGCGGTGCAGCGGGGGTAAGGCAGGCTCCCTGCCTGTCCTGACTCTGCGCTGTGCTCTAGAAGCAGCCAGCTGGTCCGGCTCCTAGGTGGGGGGGCTAGGAGGCTCTGCGCACTGCTCTTGCCAGCAGGCACCGCCCCCCCAGCTCCCATTGGCCATGGTTCCCGGCCAATGGGAGTGCAGAGCTGGTGCTCGGGGCGGAGGCAGTGCGCAGAGCCCTGTGGTCCCCCGCCTAGGAGCCGGACCAGCTGGCCACTTCCGGGGCTCAGAGAGGTGCCAGGACAGGTAGGGACTAGCCTGCCTGAGACCTGCAGCACCGCTGACCGGGCTTTAAATGGCCCGGTCGGCAATGCCGACCAGCGCTGCCAGAGTCCCTTTTCGATGGGGAGTTCTGGTCGAAAACCAGACACCTGGTCACCCTAAGAGCAACACAGGTCAGAAACTGCATGAGCAGCAGCAAGCAGTACGTAGATTCTTTGGCCAGGTCCCTGGATTCGGAGGCGAGTGCATTTTAGCCCTGGAGGATTTAGCTGAACTGAATACGCTGTCCCCACTTTTACACACCATGGATTTTTGAATTCACAGTTCATGGAGGCGTGGTCTGGCTCACTCAGCTAGGGGTAACCTCATGAGGTCACTGGGTGGTACCGTCACAAGCCAGCACAGAGGAAAAAAGGGAACTTACTGAAGGGAAAAAGGGAAATGCTGGAGCAAATCCATTTTTGCAGCACAGACCCCAAAATCCAACATGGTTTTTCTGCCCCCAAAAAACCCTTTTGCAATCTGCCATGTCTCAGCACTGCAAAAAACAAACAAAACAAGGATCCAAGCCATGGATCCTACTGATTCCCCTACCCCTGCAAGCTCCTAAATGCCTCAGCTGTCCAGAATTGCTGCCTCAGGCCAGGTTGGCACGTGTCTGTCAAGAGCTGTGCTAAGGCCTGCTCTGCCCGTGGCCCCTCTGAAGTGGCTGGGCAGCCCATTGGGTACAATCACTCTTTCCTCTCAGGTTATCGTGCTGGGCTGAGAGAAGGACTAAGGGTCACAGGACAGCCCCCCTGCCATAGGGATATACTTGCAAAGAGAGAACGCTAACTGCTGCTTTGCAGAGAACATCCCCCCTACCACCCTCCCCAAGGGTCAGACTCGCCAGCCCTTGCAGACTTATTGTAAGTGCCATGATTCGGGGGAAGAGTCACTTTTAAAAGCTGCTCGCAATCAAGCAAGCGGCTGCAAGCAAGCTCAGGCACGTCCGCTAAACTGGCTGTGATTCCCCACGGGAAGCCGCCGTTCGCTCATGGACATAAAAGGAAAACCAGGAACTGGGAAAATAAACCAAGGCAAAAAGTGAAAATACAACGAGGTGAAATTGGCAGGTCTGAACCCCACCCTGGAGCCCGAGTTGTTATACCTGGAGCGTGTATAAGGGAGGAGACCAAGGAGAGAGGTAACCTGGAGTTCTGGCTCTGTGGGATGGACCTGACAGGATCCAGGCAGAGGGAGAACCCTAGTGCGAGCCAGGTATTGGTGACTCCTGGGATTTTCATCCCTGTGTTGTTCAGACTCGCTATGAATGGGGTTAATTGACCCAGTGGTTGAAAATACCAGCAGCTACCCAGAGCCGTCCATGCCAGCAATCCCAGCGCTGCTGCTGAGAGCACGCTGAGCGCTGCACGGGTCCCCGCACTTTTGGGCAAAAGGTCAGAGTGTTACAAAACACAAGTGAAAGGATAATTCCCGGGCAGTTCAAGGCTTGCATCACTCAAGGAATGGTGCTGACTGAGAAGTGGGCGGTGACTTGCCAAGAAAAACATCAAGGGCTGTGGACTTGGCAGCGTCGCAGGGAGAGCCTGAGACGTGTTTGATTTGTAATTGTTTAAAAAAAAAAGGGCTGTTGAAGCTTGTCTGCGTGGATTTTGCAGGAAGACACATGAGCGGGGAGAGGGCAGCAGCCTCAGAAATGTCGCTTTGGAGATCCCCCTTTATACGCTTTGTTGCAAAGAAGTTAAAAAAGGAAAAAGGCCCAGCTCCAGTTTCTATTTCATGGGCAGGTTCTCTTTAATCTTGACGTACCCTCTGTTTCTTGTCAGCTCTGTGTTCTTGGGGAACCAGGGCGCAGTACCCCGCCTGTCTGACTCACGAAGGACACCCCCACCCCCGGCCTCTGCTTGAACCAAAGCCAGTCAGAAAAAAATTACAAAAAGGCTGTGGGAGATGCACCTAAACCCCTCCAGACAAGGGTGACAGGATTAAGGAAAATCCCCTGGCCTCATTTGCATCAAAGATGGGACAAGGAGGCGTCGCCATTAGCATACAGAATGGAGGACAGAGATTCCCGAGGCAAGAACCGCACGGAACTTTGGGACCAGAAAAGCAGGAAAGCGCTGCATGATGGGGGATCTCGGCTCCAGCTGTTAATGAGCCCAGGCCTGCACACACCCAGCTCAGCAGTTGTGAGGAAGTGGGAATGTTCTTAATGTTTTCTCTGAATACTGTGTGGGTGTGCCTCAGTTTCCCCTATGCATTTCTTAAGTCTCTAGATGGTGGGATAAGGGTGTGTGATTGTTGCAGAGCCCTAGGCAGGTGTGATGCCATCTGCACAGAGAATGGCTGACACCCTGTCTCCTGGCAACTGATGACCTAGGCCCCTCCCCTGCAAGGTACCAACTGAAGGTGTTGGAAAACAGAGATCAGGTGGCCTCCTGGCCCGAGAAAGAGACAAAGGCCAGAGGAGGGGCTGGAGAGAGTTTCAGTTTTGGAGCTGGCTGGGGAGACAGGGGGAGGCCCAGAACCTGGGTCTTGGCCTCCCCAATATGGACCTGACTGAGGGTCCTGTTTTCTGCACCTACAAGCTCTGTTTTAGACTGTGTTCCTGTCGTCTAATAAACCTTCTGTTTTACTGGCTGAGAGTCATGGTGAATCGCAGGAAGTGGGGGGTGCAGGGCCCTGACTCCCCCACACTCCGTGACAGTCGTTATCAGACCAATTCTAGTAATAAATCCATTATTGGGATCCAAAATACTGAAGCTGCGTAATTGCATTGTGAGCTCTCTGGAAGGAACACTACCCATAGCCAGGAATGAGCAGTTCCTATTGTCTAGCCTGAACAAAACAACTTGGATACACTTCCTTGAGCCATCAGTTTACCCATAAACAGATCTAGTGTTCTCCCTTGAACCATTGTTCTTTCCCTACAAAAACCCCTACCCATGCTCAAGTAAGCATTCTGATGCCTGGATCCAAACTCTGCATCAGTTCCACTGGGACTTCATCTTCTCCTGACTGATCATGCTGGGGGCTCTGCCTGTCTCCTGCACTCCAGACCCTCAGCTACCATCACCAGATCCCACCGGGGATCCCCGATCGATTCAAGCTTCACGGAGTGGAGAGAACCCATCTCTCTCTCGCTCGGTATAGCTTTCTGAGCCTGACTTGTGTGATCAATTATTGTTTTCTAAACCTGACTTTTTTTATAATCAAATTTAAGTTAGATTTAATATTATCACTGTTTGGTTTGTTTGGCTCCCCTATGGTTACCACCTGGCAATAAATAACTTTTGTGGTTAAGCTGGTTGCTTCTCTCTTCCCCCCCCCTTCCCCCCACCGGTGGGTGTTTTTTGGCTTCCTCATTCGCTCTGCAGCGACGCTCCTCGTACCTCAGCTAAAGATCCCTGCAGTGCCCAAAAATCCTGTGGGGTTGGCTCATCAAGTGGGTTACTGCCAGAACAAGTGTAATGTGAAAGTGGGGATAGGGACGTGCTGAACCTGGGGCACAGGAGGGTGGCAGCTTGGAAGTGCTGCTCAACCCAGCCTGCTCAGGCGTGTGACGTTGTGCAATAAGTCAATATAATGTAACTGGGATAGTTTTAGAGAAAATATGGTAATAAGTGAATATAACGTAACTGGGATATGCTTCATGCAAAAGGTCTCTTGTAAGGTATCATTACAAAGCTTATAATCTACTGAGTGCGATCATCTGATTTGTATAAATGTACCACTCTTGTATCTAAAACTAGAAATATAAAATGTAACTCTGAGGGCCTATTGTAATTATGTAAAGTGTGGGCCATTAATGATGGTTTGGAATCTTGATGACTCCCATTAACCAGGACCATTGTCTGCAGATGGTTGTGTTTACCTGTTAGTCTTCCTGTATATGTGTGTGCTGGCAAGTGGGCAATGAAGTCTTGCAGTGACATGTGATCATGTCACCTGAACTGGAATCCATCTTTAACCTGGTGCTTTTCCAGTGAGGGGGGGTGGAAACCCAGAGGGACAAAGGGTTCCCGCCTTATGCAAAAGATATATAAAGGGGTGGAACAGAACAAAGTGGGGAGAGGAGCCATCATGAAGAATCCCCTAGCTACCACCTGAGCTTGAACAAGAGCTGTACCAGGGGAAAGAATTGTGCCCAGGCCTGGAAGGTGTCCAGTCTGAGGAAAAACTTACTGAAGCATCTCTGAGGGTGAGATTATCTGTATTTAGTTTGATTAGACATAGATTTGCGCATTTTATTTTATTTTGCTTGGTGACTTGGAACCACTTAAATCCTACTGTCTGTATTTAATAATCACTTTTTATTTAGTAATTTACTCAGAGTATGTATTAATACCTGGGGGAGCAAACAACTGTGCATATCTCTCTATCAGTGTTATAGCGGGCGAACAATTTATGAGTTTGCCCTACATAAGCTTTATGCAGGGTAAAACGGATTTATTTGGGTTTAGACCCCATTGGGAGTTGGGCATCTGAGTGCTAAAGACAAGCACACTCCTGGGAGCTGTTTTCAGGTAAACTTGCAGCTTTGGGACAAGTGATTCAGACCCTGGGTCTGTGTCTGGAGCCAGACGGGAGTGTCTGGCTCAGCAAGACAGGGTGCTGGAGTCCTGAGTTGGCAGGGAAAACAGAAGCAGGGGTAGTCTTTGCACATCGGGTGGCAGCTCCCAAGGGGGTTTCTGTGATCCAACCCGTCACAAGGCGTACTCTATGCCAGTGCAGTGCCCATGGGATATGAGGGTGACAGCTTGGAGGTGCTGCTTGACCCAGCCTGCTGAGTCCAGGGACATATAAGGGGTCAGCTCAGGAGTGCTGATTAATCCAGTCCTCTCAGACACGCTCTGTTAATGTATGTGTGTGTGTGTGTGTGTTCGTCTGATTCTGGGGCTGGAAGAACCCAGCCCTGGGGAACCTAGGTCCTGCAGGAGAGCTCCATGGGGAGGGAACTTGCAGAAGTAGAGCTCCGTATGAGAACACAAGTGACACAAGCAGTACATTGATACAATTACAGACACACCCCCCCCCGAAGAGTAACCCTAATAAATGAGCATACCCCAAAGTAATGGGCAAATCTGGTAACACCTCCTGGGACCTTGTTATGGAAATCGCCTTCCCCTCCATCCCCCCCAGAAAAAATAACTTCCCTGAGTGGGCCCATTGAGGTCTATGGACCTCTTCCACTAGTAAGTCTCAGCCACCGGAGTCAGGGTGGTGATACCTGGCTGTATGCATGGGGTAGCTCCCAGCTGGTGTGAACTGTTGTCACTCCAATAGACGGCTGACAGTTTACACCAACTAGGCATCTGCCCCAGATTATGGCTAGAATTGTATTCCACGTGCGTCTGGTGTTTCTTTTTTTATTAACCTGGCCTTAAAAGTTTATCCCTCTTCATTTCTCTATAAATCTATAGTGCGGCCAGCACCACAGTCCCCTGGGAAGTTACCGTCCCTAGCCGAGGCATATTTTCTACCTCTCACTAATAATGGGTTTAATTAGATACTGGTATGCAGGCTACTATGTTCTCCTTACTGACACTGGTCTTTCAAGAAAGAAATGCTAAATTACATTTATTTGGATGCCACCTGAACTTTGATTGGATTCATTGCTTGCAAATGGTGCAGTTGGAGAACTCAAAATCAAATGGTCTTTCTCTTGTATTTGTGCTCTGAAATTGTATGTACAGAGTCCAGCTGCGGTAACATGTAACTAGACTGCTATAGATTCATGTGTAGGATGCAGTCAATTGTGCTGCCATGTCAAATTTTTCCTATAATTAATTATTATTATTTATATATTGTGCTAGTGCCTACGAGCTTCAACCAGGCCCCCGGTGTGCAAGGTGCTGTACAAACCCAGAATGAAGACAATCCTTGCCCCAAAGCATTTATGCTCACTGGTATGTTCCAAACCTGGTCAAAGCTAAAGCGTTACCATAAATTTCCTCCTTCCAATTCCTGTCTCGGGGCGGCTTGCTTGGTCTCAGTGACTTTCCTTTCACGCACAGTGGTGAGAGCTCTGACAAACACCGTGGCTTTGGAGATGCTTGATTTTCATGTCTCGTTAGCAGTGTAAGGAGGTACTGCAAGCACATCAGACCTGTCCTCTGCTCTCTGGCTTCCTATAGCAAGTCCAGCTTGTGGTCCCTGCTCCCAGCCCAAAGTGACCTGGGCCCAGCCTATTTAAAAGGACCTAAAGCACTGGGATGAGGACCGACAGTGCCACTTTTCAGGTACAACGGAACTTTTACCATCAGGGTAAAGCTTGTCTGTGCAGGAGATGGTGCTTTCTTGGGGGCTGGTCCGAGACTGTCGAACAAACTCCCCCAGTAACTAAGGACCAACCCGAACCACCTCCCCTTCCATTCCAAGTGCAAGACACACTCCTCCAGCCTGCCTTCTCCAATATCACACAGAGCAGTGTGGCCATTACAAAAAAAAAAAAAAAACCCAACCTACCCCACCAGAACACTCCACTGCACACACAATTCTCCCCCTCGGGGAGACAATGAGTGCGCAAGAGAACAAACCACACAGCACAGATGTTAGTAGCGTAGGGTGCATCTACACAGCAAAAAACAACCTGTGCCAGCGAGTCTCAGAGCCTGGGTTAACTGACTCAGGCTTCCGGGGCTGGTGCCGTGGGGCTTAAAATAGCCGTTTGAGCTGGAGCCTGGCCTCTGAAACCCAGCGAGGGGGGGAGGGTATTGGAACCAAGGCTCCAGCCTGAACATGAACATCTACACTGCAGCGTGAGCCCTGGGAGCCCAAGCCAGTTGACCTGGGCTCTGAGACTTGCTGAGGGTTTTTTGGGTGGTGTAGACATAGCCTTAATGGACAATGGGAAGATGCTTCGATCCTGTGGCGATGAGGGTGGGATAAGAACCTATAGAACAGAATAGAATGTCAGATTCCAAACCAGGAACTTGTGGTGCTGCTTGAAGTGGTTTCCATCATATGTGGGTTTACAGTTTGGTTCAATGGCTCTCAGCACCCTCACTATAAACATTGTTCCAGCACCACAGATTGTAGTTTTTCTCTCTGAGCTTTTCAGGGGGAAAGGTGCTGTTTAGTTGTGTAAAAAGGCTTTTTTGTTTTGTTTTGAAAGTGCATTTTTGTTTTGATCCACCCTGAATTATTTTCATAGCCACCAGGGGTCAGCAAAAGCATAAGTTATTCTCTTCTGATGTACATAACCAGTGCTTCGGCTGCAGTTTATGGTTATGTACACAGATGAATGATTTTTCTAGCAGCCTTTCTCTACTATTTTATGTACTGTGTATTAAATTATGGAGAAGACAGACAGCTGTCAGTTTGATTTCTGCATATTATCAAAGCTATCACACCTCTATCTGAATCTTTTTACCTTCTGTTGTTCCAAATAACAATTAAAATGACTGTAACGGACAATTTCCCCCCCTCTAATATTGCCTGTTTTCCCCAGCATGTTTTCTTTATGCATTTCACCTCTCTATGTAGAATCAAGTTGCACTGTTGCCTCTACACATTGAGTCCCTTGTTGTTTGTCTTTCACACAGCAACAAGGGAGGGAGGGGGGGAAATGAATTGGAAAATTATTATAAAACTAAAAAAAAAAAAAAAAACCTGCCAAGACTCAGAGGCAGGTAGAGCATTGGATAATCCTTTGAATTCTTTACTCTTTTTTTTTTAATTAGACTTCAAGTTGACAGGGTCCCTTTAAGTGGTCTTTTCTGGATCACGCTATATATTTATAAATAGTGAATAAAGACTTAATACATTATTATGAATAGATGTTTTAATACTTGGTTAATCAGCTAGCCCAACAGGTCAGTATGACTTATAACGATGACTTGTCTCACTTATGTATGGTTATAAGGTGGGGGAGGTAATATCTGTTATTGGACCGGCATCTGTTGGTGAAAGAGACAAACTTTCAAGCTTCACAGAGCTCTTCTTCAGGTCTGGGAAAGGTAACCTGAGTGCTACAGCTAAATACAAGGTGGGAGAGTGTTAACCACAACGGGGTATTTACATGTTGCAGGAGACCACTTAAAATGAAGTGGGCAATTAGCACCTGTGCACTCATCGGGCAAAGGAGGTTTAGTGGGTTACAAATTGTTGTAATGAGCCATAAAGCCAATGTCTCTGGTTGAGTCCATGTTGTTTTAGCGTCTAGCAGAGTTATGAATTTAAGCTCCCAGGCTTGTCTTTTGAAGGTGTTGTGCCGGTACCAGGACGATACAGAGGGATTGTGAAAAGTGCTCACCCACAAGTGATAGGGTGCATTGTATTTAACCATTTTTCTGTGTGAGTTCATTTGAGAGTTTAGTGGTTGTCTGGTTCACCCACATGCATGTTGGGGCATTTGAGGCACTGGAAGAGGTACATCACCTGTCGTGATAGGCATGTGTAGGACCCATGGCTCTTGAGGGGCATGTTCAGTGGCGTAGCCAGCTTCTAAGAGGAGGGGGAGCAAACATAAAAAAGGCACCCCCCCTTGGCTCCTCCTCTGGCCACGCCCCCTTGGCTCCTCCTCCGGCCGCTCCGCGCGCTCCTCCAGCCGCACCACCTCTCCCCCCCCATGGCTCCTCTGGCCCTGCCGTGCCACCCACACACACACCCCCGCTCCTCCAGCCGTGGCTGCCAGCCACCATGTTGCGCCCCCCCTCGCTCCTCCAGCCATGGCTGCCAGCCGCCCGCTATGCTGTGTCCCCCCTCGCTCCTCCGGCCGCGGCTGCCGGCCGCATGCTGCGCGTGTTATGGGGGTGTTGATCATCGTAGCAGTGGAGATATGTCTGCAGGTCTTGCACCTCAAATGAATGCTCTCAAATGAACTCACACGGGAAAAATGCCCTATCACTCGTGGGCAGACGCTTTTCACAAAATAATCACTCCCTATCTGATCGGTCAGTCCTCCTCTTCAAAGCAAACCTGTTCAACAACTTCAAAAGACCAGCTTGGGAGCTTAAACTCAACTCTGCTACACTCTAAAAAACATGGACCCATTACAACCATTTGTAACCCATTAACTCCCCTTTGTCCTGTGATTGCAGTGCAGAGGTGCACTGCATTTTACATGGTCTCCTGCAAATGTGTTACCCCTTTATGCTAAACAAATCTATCCTACCTTGTATTTAGCTCTGGCCCTCTGGTTGCTTTTCCCAGACCTGAAGAAGAGCTTTGTGTGGCTCCAAAGTTTGTTTCTTTCTCCAACAGAAGTTGGTCCAATACAAGATATTACCGCCACCAATTTGTCTCTCTCATATCCTGGGACCAACGCAGCTACAACAACACTGCCAACAACCATATGTATAGCACCTTGTACGGCTGTGCTTATAACAACATACTTTTCATGCTTCTAATAGTTATTAATCCTTAATATTAATTATTATTAACCCGTTATATACTATTGATAAATATATTCTTAATATACAGTATGAACTTTTTTGAATCCACAAAGGCCAATTAAACATACGGCTCTAGGGATTCTCCATTGCCCTGCACCTTGTTACAGCTTTGTAAAATGCTACCATTCTGATTTGCCACTCTTTCCAGGTGCAGCATTATGGAGCATCAGACCCTAGAGTTCTTGTTATCTGGAAGAGAAATCCAGGGGTGAAATCCTGGCCTTGTTGAAGTCAATGGCAAAACTCCCAGTGACTTCAACAGGGTCCGACTTTCACCCCACAAAGGTTTTTTAATGCCAGCAATGGGAAAATGAAAGGTTTTAGGACTTACATCTCATGCTCCTCCCCTTACATTAAAAGTTTTGTAATCTTCATAGGGGAGGTGTTCACATCTCTTGAGCAGTGTGAATATTGAATTAAAATGAGGGTTCCATAAGGGGTGGCAAAGTGAAGCAGAAGCAGCCCGTGTTAAGATAAGCCTTTGAAGTGTCTTGGAATCCCAAACTGGAACTAAGGATTAGAGATGACAATGAAACTGCATATGTGCAAACCCCTCTAGGCAGAATAGTCACAGTAGCTCCATGTTGCATCATGGCCACAAGAAATCCCGTGGGCCTCGTTAGAGAAATCCATACAGCATGGCACAGTAATCAGGGTGGAGTGACGGACTGGATCACGTAGCTTAGCAAACATTTTACCAGCATGTGGACAACCCACTGCTCCTCTCTGTTGCATCAGAGACCAAACCATTTGCATTTGATCCGGAAAAACCCGAAAGCCATGCGACCTGCCAGCAGTACAGAGCTGTATTTAACATCAACAGGGGAATTCCATTACTCTAACTCCTTCTTCACTCCCCGGTACTTTTCTTTCATCTGCTTCCTTGTTTGCTCTAGCCCTGTTGGAGGTTTAATGGAAGACAGGTGTCCGGTCTGCAAGCTGTCAGTGTGAAGTAATATCGATCCAACGTTGAAAATTAAATTAAAATATGTGAACACAGCTGAGCGCGACCTATGACCCTGTTACTGTTACATATGACCCGTTCGTCACCTTGTCTGGAGCAGTCCCCTTCCCTTTGTTGGGCTCCCTTCACATGAAAAGAGGGCGCTCCTTTTTAAAGATGTTATGATTCAGAAAAAGCATACAGCGGTCTAAGCGCTTAGGCCCAGATTTTCAAAAGCACCCAACCCCCACCCTGACCATGCCCCGAAATGAACTGGCCCATTTTTCAATGGTGCTCATAACCCAGAGGTCTCCATTGTTCTTTTAAATTAATGGGAGTCTTTCCATTGACTCCACTGGCTTTAGATCAGGACCAGTAGGTGCTGCTGAGTACTTCTGAAAAGCTGGCTGCCTCCGCTAGGCCTCAATTCAGAAAAGCCCTTTATTATTATTATTATTATTATTATTCTGTACTATTTATATTACAGCAGTGCCTAGGGATCAACTGAAAATGAGGCCCCCATAGTGCTAGGCGCTGTACAAATGCAGAGGAGTAGACGGACAACGGGTGGCAGGGGAAAGGGACAGTGCATACAAGCAGATCGAGCAGTGACATTTTGCAAACAGAAAATCAGTGTCATGATTTTTTTTTTTGCAGGGCACCTGGTGGGTTATTTATTGATTTGAGTTTTTTTGGGAGGACAGGGGTGGATTAACTAACCAGAGAGACAAAGGGAGAGGCCGGGGGCATTGAAGGGAAGAGAGGGGAGAAGAGGGACTGGGGAACATGCCAGGCAGGGGGAATGAGGCTGAGTAGGGCAGGAACTTCAGGAAGGGTCAGCGCAAACAGCCCATCAGCGCTAGGGAGAGGATATCCAGCCTGATGACATCTTGAGTGTCTGAGAGCCCCCCTGCAGCATCTCCCCGCAACGCTGCATCCTCTCCCCCATTTCCCCCCCCCCCCACCTACCCATGCTGCAGCACCTACTGAGGCTGCCTCTGGGTCTGCTCCTGCCAGCTTGGGTATTTCTCTGTCCCTTGGGCTGGCTCCTTCCCGGAATATCCTAATTCCCCAAGCACATATGGTTCAGGGGCCCCTGAGAGGAAGGGGAGTCACCCCTGCACAGCCCTGGATCCAGAGATTGCGACAAGGGCGGGGGTGGCACTGTCGGGGTCCCACCTCTGGGATTCCAAAGTCCGTTGGGCTGACACCAGCGCAATTCCCCCTTTTCTGATTGGTCTCGCCTAGCCATGCTCTCCAATAGCTCCCCCTTGGCCCTCTCCACTGCCTCGTTCAATGGCATGACTCAGACGCAGAAAGTTAAGCCGGTGTTTACGTTTTTGCAGCATCTACCAGCATGCTGCATACTGTACAGTCCTGCAATCCTGACCGCTGTTTTCAGGGCTCCGTGTATTCTGCAGTGCTGGGGAAATGGCCGTGGCATTTACACTTTGCTGCAGACCTGGGCTCCAGAACCTGAGCTTGCTTTCTTCGTTTGACTTTCTCGCCCTTTGGATTGCAGAGATTACCTTGAAAATGTGAACTGAGTTGTGTAAACCAATGTGGCACCTGCCTGAGTCTGCGGAGAGCCTGAAACAACAGCCCTCAGAGGTGTGACCTGCTCCATTCATCTCAGTTGGAATCCCATGGACACCCAGTGGCGGATTAACACACGGGCCTATGGGGCCCCAACCAATTTGGGGGCTGCAGCAGGAGAGCTGAGACCTGTGTAGCAGCGTGGGCAGGGGGTAGGTGGAGGGTCCAGGACTCACTACAGAGGCTCGGGCTCCCTGGGTGGCTCTTACCATGGCCTGGCTCTGGCTTCTGGTCTGGCCAGGGGGCGGAGCCTCAGGGGAAGATGAAGAGCAGGGGGAGGGGCCCCAAGGTGAGTGGTGGCTAAGGCCCACCTCATCCCCCCCACCGGGAAGAGGCTGGCGCCACTAGCAGGGGCTGTGCCTTAGGGCAGGGGAGCTGATCACCCCACCACAAAGTGCAGCCCCTGTTCTGCGCCTGCCCAAGGCTACCATGCTCATGTAAAAAAGTGGGCAGGCATAGGCCTCCTGGCCTCCCAGGGCACGGCACCCCTGGGCCCCCGGGGTGGGAGGGCAAATGTTCTTTGTGCCCGAGGCCCCAGTAAACCTTAATCCGCCTCTGTGGACACCAGAATTTCTACAGCTATAGAATCTGAGATTTCCCCAAGATTCTGCAGGAGTCAGCATTTCTGCTGTGGGATTTGAAGCACCCGTCATTTTGCTTTGTGTCTCCTTGCCTTCCTATTGCTCACCAGCTTCCCCAAGAACGGGAAACGGAGTGGATTTCAGAGCATGCCCAGTCCCATGGAGCCAGGCAGCAGGGATGAGGGAGCCAGAGCTGAGTCCAAGGTGCAGAGGGAGCCAGCAGTGTAGGCCGCCACGGAGAACAAAACAGTAACCAAGGGCCAGACCACCAGGAAGGTGAACTGCTGAAGTTGGCTACCAGCTTCCCCCTTCCTGGATGAACAGGAGGAGAAGTCTTGAGCTTCCTCTTGGGAGCTGAGGCCCGGGGTGCAGGGCTCGGCTGCTCACACACAAAAACCCACCCTTCCAAACAGTCGTTGTTGAAAAACATCCACAAAGGGCTCATCTCTGAGTGGTTCCAGCTGGGCCACAGCTGTGTGTGTTTGTGTGGAGGAGGAAGGGAGGGATGGGAATTTCACGGTGCTGGAATAAATTAACTCTGCTGCAGAATAGAGAGGAGAGTGGAATTTAGGGGCTGCGGCCATGGAATTTGGTCTGCGTGTGCTGCAGAGTCCACAGGGCCGTAACTATGACACTGGTGTAGCTTACACAGCCCGCTGTGAATGCTTTCAAAAGGGCAATGTTGAACGTGCACATTCCTTCTCATCCACAGCACTCCTTTGCAAGGACTGATAGGTTGCAATGAAAAAAATAAGTGCAACTGGATCATGAGAGATGCCCTGATCCTGAAACTGGATACATGCTGGTGGACCCTCCTCGACTCCCACACAAAGCCCCATTTAAGTCACTGGGGTTTGCTTGCCCAGATCCAGGATGAGGAGCAGAGGTTGTAAGGGCAGTTTAGAACGCCAACATTAAAGGCATTACATAGGCAAACCAGTTATTGGCCGCTGTCATTTTGGCAATGTTTCCAGTGCAGGGCCCCCTTCTCCCCACTCCCCAACTGGACCATAAGAGGAAGGAATCTATAAACCTTGTTTATTTCTCTCCAAGCAGAGGAAAATAACAAATATTTAACTCCAGCTTAATATTGAGGGTGTGATCAGTGGAAAAACGTCCACTGGCTTGCATGGGACCAGAATCAGCCCTGTGGTATTAAATGTTTTGCTGTTGCAGACTGCGGACCCCTGGGTCTGTGCAGGACTGCATTAATTGCACTGGGTCTGTGAACAGCCCCATTTGCTACTGGTACTGTTCCAGCAGCATCAACTAGCCTTTAAGCCTTTAAGCTACATTACTGTAGCTACCCTGTCACTGGAGGGACAAAGGCTGGTCAAACTTGGCACAAATGTTTTTAAAACAGCTTTTCAATCAACGTCCAATAATTAACAGGAGTACTTGTGGCACCTTAGAGACTAACAAATTTATTAGAGCATAAGCTTTCGTGGGCTACAACCCACTTCTTCGGATGCATATAGAGTGAACCACATCCGAAGAAGTGGGTTGTAGCCCACGAAAGCTTATGCTCTAATAAATTTGTTAGTCTCTAAGGTGCCACAAGTACTCCTGTTATTTTTGCGGATACAGACTAACACGGCTGCTACTCTGAAACCGTCCAATAATTGACATTTAAAATTAAACTACCTTTTTAAGAAAAGTCCAGTGAAAAAAGGATTTTTTTGTAACAAATAAACATTATCCGGGGGCTTCTGCAACCCCAACATTTCAGCACCACTGTGCTAATGGAGCAGAACTGGCAAGGGAAATTGACTAGAAACTCCCTACCTTGCTTCTATCAGCTGAGAGAAAGGTGAAAAGCAAAAAAAGAATAAACAGTAGAGAGCAAGTCACATTCTTAAAATTCTTTCCATTTTAATAATTTACTTTCAGGTGCTGTTTGTAATGGAAATCTGCTTTGCAGAATTATACCACAAAGGGATAAAGTCAGTGGTGACTTATGCCAGTGAATCAGTAACTGAGGTCTGTGGGTGGAAACTGCAACAGGGGGGTGAGGCAAACTGGCCACTCCTCCGCCTACAGGAGTGGTGTAGAGGTGCCAGAGCAGCATTAAAAGTGAGTGTTGCCTGGTATCCCGCGAGTCCACTGAAACAGTCGTTCAATATACAAGTTCTCACTGCTGGAGTTTCTAATGGTGCAATGGATTGGAATTAAAGCCAGAGAAAACCTGAGGGAGAGCAGAGGCAGAAATACTATCTCCCTTCCAAAGAGTGACTCTTGCCTCTGGCCCAATTACCAGTGCAGCGAGAGATTGCACGTTTTGCAGTGCCAGCTTTGCTGAATTTGGCATGTGATTCTAAATCTGACACCCAAGCTTCCCACCCAAAAGGAATTTGTAATGATCTAACCTGCATTCATCTCAGCTTCTCAGTTAGAGAGGCTTCTTAGTGTTACAGGCCTCAAACACAGCATAAAAACAAAAAGCGCAGCCCTAAGAATGTGTCCTTTGTCTGGTTTTGTGTCAAGCCCAACTGTAATCTAGATCGATGTCTGCAGAATCCACCCTCCCCCAACAGTCAGTCATTTTTGCTTCAGCATAACCATTGTGCTTCCCCATCGCATTGTTTCAAAACGTCCTCCCACTTGGGTACTGTCACATATGTTCATGTTGTGGCCCAAACTGGAATGCCAAAAAATCAAAAATTAAGGCAGCTTCATCTTGCTGTTGGGAGGGAGAAGGACCACAAACATCCTGAGTTAAAGGTGAACATAGGAACATAGCTCTAACTTTCCTTTTCCCTGCCTTGCTGGTTTGTACAATTGCTATGTAAAAATACAAAATCCTGCTTTTCAATATTTCCCCTTTCAAAAAATGATAGAGGTTGAACCTGCATGAAGAGGAGGATTCGGGAAAGGGATATGTCTAAGCACAAATGTCACCTGAATACACAGTAACGTGATTTGCTTTTAAAGAGTACTGGTTTCAATACCACGGCTAAATCGATGCAGTCTGTTATGCAAGCATATTACTCGGCTGCAAATTATAGACTGGGTTACAAAAAAACCCCAAACCTCCTGAAAATAGACGCATAGCGCAGGCGTGAGAGCCGGGCTTTGACATTTAATATCCTAGCCTTTTAAAACCCCTTTATTTCATAATATCAGACTGATTACACCATACTGCAAGCTCATTTCTGTGTGGCAGATGAATGATATTAGCTCTTAGCTGCGTTCAAGCGGCTTACAGTCATTCTATTTTATGTGAGTATAGTTCAGTGAGCGTCTACACGCTTTATTTGTTTTAATTCAGTGAAAAAACAAAATGCTCTTCAGACAGATCTTTTATTTTACAGCTTTATAATGCTGGGTTATAACCCCCGGTGATTTATTGATGCAAGGAGGAAAAAGTAAAGGGGGGAAGATCCCCCACCAATAAATACATAAACGCGTTCCCCGTGCCTCTAAAGTCTCCCTGCCTGCTAACCCAGTGAATATAGTCTAATCTCCCTTGTATTGTTCTGTGGGCTGCTTTATCCCTGGCTAATCTATTAGGACACACAATGTAGCCAGGCTGGGCTCCAGACTGGAGTCCTTTGTGCATATGGCAATTTCACAGAGCCATCAGTGTCACTGCCCTTCAACATGACAGATGCCTCCTGCCCCCATCCATTTTAGAGCGCACATCATTTATCTGTGCAGCCCCCACAGGCAGAGGTGCTGGAACTGGGGGAGCTGCTGCACCCCCTGGCTTGAAGTGGTCTCCATCATATGCGGGGTTTACAGTTTGGTTCAAAGGCTCTCAGCCCCCACCCCATTGTCCCAGCCCCCCTGGACATTAACCAGGCAGGAGAAGCCAGGAATCTGCCCCTCCCCCACCTCTGTTTTCACAGGCGCGCCACAAGCGGGGGGAGGGGGGGACCTGGAAAACCAAGCGCAACAGCGCCCCCGCGCTCCCCTCTGTGGCAACTCCGCGGTACTGCAGCCCAACGGGAGGAGCCGCCGCTTCCCGGCTGCAGCTCTCCACAAAATGGCCGCTCGCCTCGCCCACATCGAGGCTTCCAGAGGCGACAAAATGGCGCCCGGCAGGGAGAGGGAAGAAAGGGAGAGACGGGGCAGGGGAAGGGAAGGAGGACAAGAGGGCCCAGGGTGAGGTGTGCGGGGTATGAACCACACCAAATGCAGGGCGGGCAGTGCCACCAAGCTGTCTATCGCACTGACAAATGCACATTGGCTTGGAAGCAGGCTGAAATCTGCTGCCCCACTCCTAAAATGCCCAGAAACCTCCATTCCTGTCTCAGGATTGTTGTGTGGGGCCCAGATATACTGTAGGTTCAATTGATCTAACCTTAGCTTCCCCCAGAGAGTGCTGCCTGGCCCCTCATTCCTTCAAAGCCACATTACCAATGGGCTGATGCCAGACCCAGGATCATTTGCTTTCCTGTCCCATCTGGAGAGCAGCTTTAGTATTATCTTTCCTGCAGAGGCTTCTTCTAATCTGCTCCTTTCTTCATTTAAAATCACATCCCGCAGATTGCCAATGCTGACTTACTTCAGTAACTGGAGAGGGTTTGGCCCACCAACGCGTCGGTTCCTACCTTTTGTTCATTTTCTGCAGAGGGCTTTTACTAGACTCCACTATCTGTCTCTTCAATAGGAAAACACACCCTATAAAATGCTATCATTAATATAAGAAACAGATTTGGGATCATATAATAAAGCCTGTATGGTTATATAGTTATTTCTGCAGGGATTTCTACATGCTATAGTCTGCCCTCTATTCGTTAATTAAAACTATGTACCTAATATGATCAGATACAATTATCCTGTAAAAATACCCCATGCGCTAAAATACTTTACTGTTAAAGGCTGCAGCCCACTTACTGTATATGCTTATTTTTTAACATTACCTTGTTTTCTGCAAGATATTTTGCTACAGACTACAGTATAACATAGCCCCTTTGTTAAAAATACATACCTAAAATGCTTTTTATTCCTATAATTATAGTTTTAGGCCCATACAGATACTATATTTCTCTATATTAATATTCTTTCTTCCTGGGACTGATTACACACTATAAGTAAAAAAGAACGCACCTAAAACACTAAGATTTAGTTATTAATATCAATATTGTAATTTTTGGCCCATATATATGTTTGATTTTTGTATATGTATATATATATATATACGTATTACCTTTGCATTCCTCCATTGGCTTTCTACTACAACATATCCTAAAAGCAGAAGAAAAAATGCCATCACCAAAAAAATAAAATAATAAAAAAAACCCATCTCATTTTAAGAATCCATGGTGGAAGTTTGTGCCTTATTTTTTAATGTGTTCCACAGAGATGCAGATTTTCCTTGGGATATTTGGGGAGGACTTTTTAAATTACGAAACCAAAAAAGCAACCAACAGAACAAAAAGAAAAAAAATCATAACTGAAGCTGCAAATGCAGTCAAATATACTCCAGCTCAGACAAAGCCCCCAACCATTCAGTGTAACGAAAACAGAGGACCAATTAGTTCAACAAACTTAAATGACAAGGATTTTCTGTAGGTCCAGCAGGAAGGATCAGTTCCTTTATTCCACCATTTAGAGCTCCAAACACCCCCATTTTTTGGGCTTTGTTTTTGTTTGGGAGTTTATTTTATAAGGAGGCTGAAAAACAACCCAGCCAGGATGCAAAAGACACTGGTGAGACTTGTGCACATTATTCTGCATGGAGAGAGGTGCCTTAGGTCCTTGTGCATTTCTGTCCCTTTCACTATGTGCTCTAGTGCTTTGCTCCTCTGTGAGTGTAAAGGTTTCTCTCCTCTCCCCAGCTTGGCCGCTTATTCCAGAAGTTTCTAAAGCAGATGCAAAGCCCTACGACAGCTCCCTGGCTTGGAACAGGAGGGGGGAGGGTTAAAACACTGCAGACCACAGCCCAGCCTTTGCCGCATAGTGGAGCAGGCGTGGTTGCTCCTGTAGCAATGAGAGGAGGAGGAGGTACATTTCTACGCATGCTCACAATGCGCCCTCTCCCCCCGAAGCATTTGAACAGCTGATGACTATTCCTTTCCCCCCTCCCCCAGCCTTTGCTAGTAGATCAAAGGCGCAGGCTATTTTCACGTTCTTTGCCCCACCCCCGCTCCAGCTTTCACCATAACTTGGAGGTGTTTGCAAATTGCAAGCTTTTTGAAATTAAAAGCGGCGCTGGCTCCGGATGGAGATGAATGAGGCAGGCTTTGCAGCCGTGGGATCCCAGGCAGGCATACCGGCCCAGACTGTGCTCTGCTTTTCCTTGGGCTCAAGGGCCGAGAGCTGCTCGTTCTCAGTCACTGGGACGGGGGGACTCCCACACTTGAGATTGATTTTTCAGAGCTGTTTTTTGAAAGAGCATCTTGCAATGACCGCTTTTATTGTGTGTGGTTTACAAACCTCCCTTCTGCTGAGCTTTGGGTTTGCAGCACGTCTAAAATTGCCCCAGATTCAAACAAGCCCTTATAGTAGCTGTAACTGCTCCACTTTACTACTGCTAGTAATGCTTTACAGTTTTATGGTACCTTCCCTGGGAGGATCTCAAAGCACTTTACAAACAATCATGAATTAAGCTTCACAGTCCTCCCTGGGAAGTGGGTAAGTATTCTTATCTCTGCCCCCAATGGAACAGGGAAGTACTTTCCCGAATCAAATAGCAAGTCCCTGGCACAGCTGTACTTCTGAGCTCCAGCAAGATAGGGGCCATGGTATTTATTTGGCTAGAGGGGGAGTTTTCATGTTGGTGATTGGGAGTTGGGGGATATAACCTACATCGGTTTAATGGTGCTTATGGGTACAAGGCATGTTACTGTATCTCTATATCCTGGAAACTGGAAAGTTATTTATCAGTTTGTTCCCTACAATGACCCTTCCTTCTCAAGCAAAGATGTTTAATTGTCTGCTTGTAGATAAAAATTCATGGATTTTTTTTTTTTTTTTGTATTCCAATCATTACCCCTTTACTGTCTTGTTGGTGGCTTGCCACAATTTTGCATTCAACCATGCTGCAAGTGCTAATGTGCCTCTATGCATCTACCAAATTCCCTTCTAGACCATTACCACCGAATGCAATCTTTCTAGTTTGGCTGCACAGCTCTGCACTTTGCTGTAAGTGATTTCCTCCCCTGCTCCCATAGTATAATGAAGTGTCACAGTAGTGGCTGATAAAGTGAGATCCTTTGCCTTTTTTGCAGGCATATGGTGTTGTTTGTGTACCTTCCATTCCACAGCCTGTGATATTCCCTGCAAGTATTGTAAACACAAAGTGATCTAGAGGGTATTGAAGCTGGAATAAGTCTTTGGTTAATGTGACTGTAATGAATTAGCATCTAATTGTGTAAGTGTATATTTCACCAGGGCCACAGGAACCCACAGAAGGTTTCCTCTTTCTTACCAGTTACTGCTTAAGAAAACTACTGGCATGCAAGGTTGTTTGGGGTTTAGGAGGGAAGCACTCTCTTTTCATGGCCTTTTAAAGAGGAATAGGATGGTACTATCCAGTGGATTAGTAATTCCCACTTTCTTTTCCATAAAATTATTTTTCAAAGTGTATGGTTGTGTGTACACAGCAGTGTGTACAAGTGTGTAAATGTTTTTAGTTTTACTGTATATGCTATGCCAAAAAAAAGGTGTATTATCATAGCACCTAGATGCCCTTTTCATGGACCAGGCCCTCATTGTGCCAGGTGCTGTATAAATACTGAACAAAAAGATGCTCCCTGCCTCCAAAGAGTTTACAGTCTAAGTTAGCAGTAAGCCTTATTTATTTATTGTCTGGGCATCAAATGAATCTGATTCACATGGGAGGACCTATTTACCTGCTCAAAGCCATTGATGCCAATGGAGCTCCACCAGCACATCTCAGATGCAGGCCTGAGGTCTAACGTTGTGCCAGTGGTGTTAATTTATTTAAGTTTAAGATTTTCCTGCTCTCCCATGTTTTTAAAACACAGTCATTTCCTAACATCAAAGATCTTGTGTTACCAAGGGTGGAAACTTACAAACCATAGCAACAGTATGCAGGCTCACTGTGCCTGCTGTAATTGGTTTACAATATTCGGCTAACAAATTACATTTTTTTTTTGATAGCTTAAACAAGGGTCACATCCAACTTTAAAGGGGAAGCTGCTGAATTTTATTTTTCTAGATTGCAGTAGATTTGACCCAAAACCTGACTTCTTATAACTTGCAAAAATAAAAAGAACTGTCTTCTGCATATTAAATATCTTATATATATTTTAAACTATCTGTATAAATATCCTTTGGTACTAGTCTGCATCCCCAGTAGCGCTGTGCACAAAAATAAATGTAATTTCCTTTTAAAATCTCCCACTGGTTAGTGTTCTTGTTTTGCCTTTGCAGCAGTTAATTTACAAATGCAGTTGTCAGCATTGTGCCACATGAAACAAATACGCAGCCTTCAGGGATTACAAGTGTAGGGTCCTCTAAACATAACAACATAGATGCCAGTTCAGCATCGTACTTGAGCACAAGGTTAACTTTAAATAGGTGAATAATCCTATTGACTTCAATGGGACTGCTCACATACTTAAGTACCCTGTTGAATCGGGATTTTTATATTTATTTATATATATATATGTATGTGTGTGTGTATGTATGTAAAAAGCACAGTATTGCTGCATCCAGAGTAAGAGTGTTTGCTGGTATAGTATACAAGTATACCTTATACACAAGTATACCTAGACGAGCAAAGCCCTCCTAGTGTAGACATGGCCCATAACAGTACATAGAGCAGTACTTTGTAGTTTCCAGCTTCTGATCAAGTCTTGGCGCTGTATGTATTTTGTTAAAGGTGACTTGCAAAATATTTTTTAATTGGACTTACCGCCTCCTTCCCTTTTTGATGTCTAGAAAATGCCTAGCAGGATTTATTTTTAAAGGTTTTGTTTTCCTGCTTGCTTTTTTTTGTTTGTTTTTGTTTTTTAACCTTTTGAAATATTAGATGTCAACTTTTGCTTTCCATGATGGATGGATGGAGCTCTTGACGCTTATTTGAAATAGGGAAAATATGAAATATTTGACAAAGGCTTTCTTTCTTAAAATAGTTGGTGTTTGTTTTTGTTTTGTTTTTTAATAAAGCATTTGAGAGTTTTAAACAGTCATGCAAAGGCCTTGTCTTAATTGCCGGGGTGGGGTGGGTGAGTGGGTGTATTCTGTTTTTAGCCTTTAATGGTCACACAACAATGTAGCCGCACTGGTACAAACCTCAGACAGGCAAAGCTACTCTTTGCACCGGTGAGGTTAACCCCTGCTTAAAACCAGAGTAAGCTCTATAGCAGAGTTCTTCCACAGGGTAAATTAACTCCCCTAGATACTTGCCTAGTTTTACAGCAGGCTACATAAAAAGCACTAGCAAAGTCAGTACAAACTAAAATATCAAACAATTATTTGTTTATACTGCTCTATATATTAGACACTGAAATGTAAATACAATATTTATATTCCAATTGATTTATAATTGTGGTAAGAATGAGAAAGCAATTTTTCAGTAATAGTGTGCTGTGACTCTTTTTTATTTTTATGTCTGATTTTATAAGTAAGTAGCTCTTAAGTGAGGTGGAATTTGGGCCTATGCCAGATAAATCAGACTCCCGAAAGGGGTACAGTAGTCTGGAAAGGTTGACAGAGACTGCTCTACAGGTACAAATAGCAGCTTGACCTGTCTATAGTAGGTGTTTGCACCAATGGCAGGCCATCAGTGATTGAAATGCCCAATGTAGGCACTCCCCTCCCAGTTGCTGAACTTTTGCCATGTTGACTCTGAATTCCAATGGGCGGAGGAGACTGCGGGAACTATGGGATAGCTACCCACAGTGCAACGCTCTGGAAATCGACACTAGCCCCGGTACATGGACGCACACCGCCGAATTAATGTACTTAGTGTGGCCACATACATTCGACTTTATACAATCTGTTGCCAAAAACCAGTTTCTGTAAAATCGGAATAATCCCGTAGTGTAGACATACCCTTAGAGAGACAAGGTGGGTGAGGTAATGTCTTTCACCAACAGAAGTTGGTCCAGTAAAAGATAAGCTTTTGAGCTACACAGAGCTCTTCGCATCTGGGAAAGATACTCTGTGTCACAGCTAAATACAAGGTGAAACAGATTGTTTAATATAGGTAGTTAACACATATTCTAAGGGACCATTCAAGGTGAAGTGGCCTGTTAACACCCCTGCAGTTATAGGACCAAAAAGGAGGGGGTGGGGGTTTACACATTGTTGTAATAAACCATAAATCCAATGTCTTCATTAAGACCGTGATTTTTAGTGTCTAGCAAAGTTATGAATTTAAGTTCCCAGGCTCATCTTTTGAAGGTGTGGTGGTGGTTTTAGTTGAGGATAAGGCCTGAGAGGCCAGATATGAAGTGATTGTTTTGTGAAAAGTGTTTGCCCACGGATGCTAGGGTGTTTTTGTCTTTTATCATTTTTCTGTGTGAGTTTCTTTGAGACCATAGTGATTATCTGGTTTCACCCTCATAATGGTTGTTGAGGCATTTAGTGCATAGGATGAGGTACACATGTTGTGATAGGCCTGTGTAGGACTTGTGCATCTTGAAAGGCGTGTTGTGGGGGGTGTTGATCAGTGGAGATATATCTGCAGGTTTTGCATCTGTTATGGCAGTGTCTGGTGCTGCTTTGAGTTGGTGGGTCTATGGGAAGCTTGCTTCTGATGATGAGCTTGGCAAGGCTGCAGGGGGGAGGTTGTTTGAAGGCCAGAAGAGGGAGTTAGTGGAAGATTTCTTTCAGGATGTGGTCCCCAATGAGTATGCTTGTAACTGTTTGTTTATACCCCCTATGGGTTCCAGTGTGGAATAGTAGGTGACAAGTAGGGATGTGAAGTCAGAGGGAATTTTTTTTCTGTATTAAAGCAGGTTCTCTTGGGGTATTTGAGTGGCCCATTCCACAATGCAATTTACTTCTTTGGTGGGGTGTCCTTGTTTGATGAAGGAGGTTTTAAGTATGTTGAGGTGTATATCTCGGACTTCATCCTTGGAGCATATTCTGTGCTCTGAGTGGCTAGCTGTAGATAATCGATTTCTTGCTGTGTTTGGGGTGATTTCCGTATCTGTGAAGGTAAGTACGGTGGTCTTCTTATATATAATTGTCCATAGGGTTCCATTGTTGAAGCTGATTGTGGTATCCAGGAAGTTGATGCTGGTGTGGGAGTGATCTAGAGAGAATTTGATGGATGGAAGGTGGTTGTTGAAGTTGTGGTGGAAATCTAAGGGAGTTCAGGTTGTCTGTCCAGAGGATGCTGAAAATATGTATCTCAGGTATATTATTGGTTTTGTGATGCATTTGTCCAGAAATTCTTCCTCAAGGTAGCCCGGGAAGAGGATGGCCAATCGGGAGCCATCCTAGTGTTCGTGGTTATTCCCATGGTTTGGACAAATGAAATGGATGAGTTCTGCGACGTGTTTGGGGTGGATATCGGAGTGTTGTCCGTTGTTTTGTAGCTATTTGAGGAAGGCAGCGCGATGCTGTCATTGTGAGGGATGTTGGTGTCCAGGGAGGTGACATCCATGGTGTTCAGAGGGAGATTAGTGCTGCAGAGTTTCTGGAGGAAGTTGATTGTATCCTGGAGGAAACTGGCCCTCTGTGTGGTGAGTGGTTTGAGGATGGTTTCTTGGAGTCCTGAGATTCTTTCACTGACTGCCATGGCCAGATATGATGGGACTGTCTAGGTTCCCATGTTTGTGTATCTTGGGAAGCATAGAGAAGATTCCTGAGTTGGGTTTGTGGGGTATGAAGGTGTAGAGTTTCTCTTGGAGTTGTTTGGGGAAGGATTTGATGATGCTCTGAAATTCCTGTGTGAATTGTGGTGTGGGGTCTTTTGAGTAGGCAGTGTTAGAGAGTTGTCAGTTGTGATGACTGTGTCAATGAGGACGATTGAGAACTACGATGGTACCCCCTTTGTCTGCTGGTTTGGATCACTATCTGGTAGTTGGATTTCAAGGACTGATAGCTGTCCTCTCGGCAATGTTTAAAAATCAGTCAAAAATTTAATCAATGTGACCTTAAATGTGTTTACTAGATAGTAACTGTAACTACGCTAAAGTATCTTGGTATTGATCATACTGAATCTGCCAGAGTAGAAGCAGCAGCATTCAAAGCATAAGCCTATGTGCCCAGATGCTTCCACCAACTGTGCTTCCATATGCATGCATGAACTTCCATGAGCATGTTCTGTATCCTGAAGGCTGCAGAGTATTCACAATGTAAAAATAAAGCCCAATTGAGATCAGAAATTCACTCCTGTTGCCCTCTACTTTATTGAGGTTGTGTTCAAACACATTTAATTTTAATTTATCCGTTTAACTAACGAGCAGATACACAAAAATTGGTGTATCTGTGTTTATTAAAATGTAGTAAATTGAGTTTAATATAGAAATAGCATTAGAACAAAAGATCAGATTTCTGTAAAAGCAAAAGCAAGGATATTTGTAAAACAAAAAGGTTCCATTAAGGAAAGGAAAGCAGCATCAGAAGACTTAAAACTTTGATTCGGAGCTTTGGACAGTGTGTTTCATATCCTAGCCCATATCCTGCAAGTTGATCAGTGTGAGAAGGAAGCCAGCATCATTTTGCCCAATGGCACTCCACACTGGCGTTAAGGATGTGCAAGATTGGGCCCCATATGTGGCAGTTTTTCTGCTGTATTGGCTATAGGAAAATGGAATTAAAAATCCAATGTAGAAATCTGCCTATCCTGTACAGTCCCCATGGAATTATTTGTATCCTGTGGGATCTTGCTTTGACAATAATTATTTATTTTTGAGGTGCCTCTAGCATTTGTGAAAGGTGCTGGTTTTTTTTTTTTTTTTCAGCCTTGGAGATTGGCTAGGCTGATAGGGGACTTCAATGTGACTTACCTTTGCAACATGAGCAAGTACTGTGTAGTTCAATCTGCACAAACAGCTCTGTGGGTTATAGTGGGTCAACAGTGTGACACAGTTGTGAAAAAAAGGCTATCATCATTCTGGGGTGTATTAACGGGTTTGTCATATGTAAGACATGAGAGGTAATTGTGCTGTTCTATGTGTCAGTGGTGAGGCTCAGCTGGAGTAGCTTGTCCAGTTTTGGGAAACACACTTTAAGGAAATTATGGACAAATGGAAGAGAGTCCAGAGCAGAACAACAAACATTATTAAAGGTTTAGAAAATCTGACCTATGAGGAAAGGTTAAAAAAAGTAGATGTATTTAGTCTTGAGAAAAGACTTAAGGGTGGACCTGATAAGCCTTCAGATATGTGAAGAGTTGTAAAGAGGATGGTGATCAATTGTTCTCCATGTCCAGTGAAGGTAGGACAAGAAGTAATCAGCTTAATTTGTAGCAAGGGAGATTTGGGTTGGACGTTAGAAAGTTTTTCCAAATTATAAGGATAGTCGTGTACTGTAATAGATTGCTAAGGGATTTTGTAGAATCCTCATCACTGGAGGTTTTTAAGAGCAGGTTAGACAACCCCTGTCAGGGAGGGTTTAGGTATACTTGTTCCTGCCTCAGCACAGGGAGCTGGACTAGATGAGCTCTCAAAGTCCCATTCAGCCTTACATTTCTATGATTCTAATCTCTGTGCTGCTCTGCTGACATCTCCAAAAGAGTGCCATTTGGGATGTCCAGTAGGAACTATGTTGAAATCTGATTTATTTCACATCTGCCATTAACACAGTTCAATGGTACTTTTTCCTGAAACACTTATTTCTTTGGCCGTGGTCTGAAAACTATTAATTTTAATCATTCTTTTAAAAAGATATTATCAAAATGATATTCAACAGCAGTTTTTTGCAGTCCTTTCATTGATACAGCATTCTTGGGTGTCAAATAATCACTTTACACTTTGCTGCTGGAGGCAAGCAGTATCTATTTTATTCAGTGTAGTGGTCTGAAAATCTATGTTTAGAAGCACTTCTCTTGATAGGTTTGGTGTAAACTGTGGAGTGCAATCAACAATAGTGTTTGCCAGAATTGACATATATTGACCCTCTTGTTGGTGGCCACCATTTTCATATCATAGGTGGTGATGATAATTAAAGATGGGCCTTGGGGGCGGTGGAATAACTTAGATGCAGCATCTCTAAACTTTGGATCTGGAGTCAGATCCAAACTTGCAGGACAGAGCACTGACGGCTTTAAGATAGGATGAACCAAAATATCAGGTCCTAACCCCCCTCCTAAACTGGGATCTGGCTCTGAACTTCATGTTTATAGCACCATAAAAATATTAATGAATCTCCAATCTCAGCAGTATGAGATGCTAAATACTAAAAACTGTATTCATCCTCACTCATGAATTAAAAGAAAATCATCATTGCTTAAACACTAAATGTTTTATTTAAATGATAAAGTTCTTGCAATAATCCAGACCATTATTAAAACCAGGTATATAATCTGGTTGCCAATCTGATATTCAACTCCCTTCTTGTCATTGTCACTAATGAATTTATATAGTCAACAGGCAGGAATACTATATGAAATAATGATTTATTAGCAAGATGGCAGACATAATCCGAAGACTCAAATTAAGAGAAGCTTTAGTGAATTTTTATAGCAAGTATTCCTGAGAATACTTCAGCCACCATAACAGATCATGACTGTGTAATAAGCACAGAAGCCTGTTACTTACAATCACTGGTAGAATATAATAATAATTACCTCACTGGATGTGACCAATGTTCCATCTAATCTATTATACAGACTCTGACATTTGGCCAATGTCTGCTTCAGAGGAAGGCATAACATCTGCCCCCTGATGCGTCTAACTGTGCATTTACTTTATCCTGTGGAGGACTGAAATACAGAATGACTGATAATCCTGAAATGCCCTGAAATAACAGTACAAGAAGTGATAATTTTAGTAAGCGTAACTGCAGTTGCTGTTCTTATTCACTGTCTAATCTGTTTTTGAAATGGACAAATTCCTTGCCGCCATAACCTGTGTGGCTATAAATTCCACACGTTGGTTAATATGTTGCATAAAAGTGTGAACTGCTTAACCATTGTCAGTATTACCTGTTAATTACATAGGGTGGCCTTTTATTTTTGGGTTGGGGAAAGCATAAATAATGGTGCCTAATCGGCCTTCTCTCTTCTATTTGTTATTTCATATACTTCTAAGAATATTTTCTTACTCTCCTGATTTCCAAACTGTATAGTTCCAGACTTTTTAATAGGTCCTTGTATGGAAGCATCTCTTCCCCATGGCTCTAATTGTTTTCGTTCTTCTTTTTGACCTTTCTGCTTCTCTCTTCTTGAGATGAACTTGAACATAATGTTCAGGCTGAGAATGAAACATTGTCTTATACGTCTCCCTTGTTAATATGCGGCCTGACATGTTATTCCCTTGTGACTGTTACAGTGCACTGAGCAGATGTTTTCACTGAGTTGTCCACAAGGGCTCCTAGATCATTTTCTTGAGAGGTTAAGTGTACTTCAGAACCCATTAGTGTGTACACGTCATTTAAATGGTTCCTTCCAATGTGCATTACCTTGCACTGAATTCCATGCATTTTGGAACAATGGAGACCAGGTCAATCTTGCTAGCATCAATTATGGTGCCAACTGTAATCCATTAAAATTTGTGTGAGAGTTTGATTGCTGTCAGGCTATGCAGGCCAAATTAATCCCCGGAGCACTGTATTGAAGCCAGTAGAGTTACTCCAGGGGTGAATTTGTTGTCATGTCTCTAATGCTGGAACTTTTTCTGGAGTATGACTGACCTCTGCCTTAGATGCAGTCCCGAATCTCAGGACCAATCTGTTTCTCCCCCCCCCCCACCCCCAGCCTCCATTGAAGTCCTGCATACGTTACAACTGTTGTATAGCAGAGTTAAGGGATTCAGTTATAATGCCGTTGTCACAATATTATGTAGTCTTAGGGCTGGTCTACACTGGGGGGGGGGATCGATCCAAGATACGCAACTTGTATCTTGGATCGATTTACCTGGGGTCCAGATGGCGCGGGATCGACGACCGCGGCTCCCCCGTCGACTGCGCTACCGCCGCTCGCTCTGGTGGAGTTCCGGAGTCGACGGTGAGCGCGTTCGGGGATCGATATATCGTGTCTTAACGCGACGCGATATATCGATCCCGGATAAATCGATTGCTACCCGCCGATACGGCGGGTAGTGAAGACATACCCTTAGTGTAGGCAGGAACTGTTTCCCCACAATCAGGTTAAAGTGTTGGACAGTCCAAGACTTTACCCCAGGTACACATACATGGCTACATACCATCCCTACTGCTTGTAGTGATGATTAGGCCTTTAAATAACATGACTTAAGCTATTTCCCTGTCCACCACTGACTGAATAGAGTTGGTTGACTTGCTTTTGTTTTTAGATGCTTCTAATCTGTAGATACCCCTCTTTGCCCATAACATGCGGGAATCCACACCCTTGAGAAATGTAGCTATGCTGATGTCAGTTTTCAGTGTAGACCAGCCGTTAGTGAAGCTCCTTTTACAGGCCACATCTACACTACAAAATTAAGTCAACCAGGGGTATGAAAAATCCACATCCCCATGTGACGTAGTTAAGCTGACCTAACCCCGGATGTAGACAGCGCTAGGTTGATGGAAGAATTCTTCCATCGACCTAGCTACCGCCTGTCAGGGAGGTGGGTTAACTACAGTGATGGGAGAACCCCTCCTGTTGCCGTAGTGAGTGTTTACAGCGTCGCTGTAGTGGTTAAAGTGTAGGCGTAACCTTGGTCTTGCCCCTCAGAGCTCTTGTGTGAAGGTAAGGGAGGAGTAGGCAGCATCGTAGCTGAAAACTGAACTGGAAGTGTGAAAATCACAACTTGGGAAAACTGCATAAGAATAAGCAACTTTACTGTAAAACTTGGAATCTTTTACCATTTATCCTGGAATGGATGTTTGTAGAGCTTTTTAAAGGTGTAAAATGCTATATACAGTAAATGCTTATTTAGAACAATTACTCTATGTATTTCTGCTTTACAAGTAGCTGGTCAAAATCTAAAACCCAATTCCATGGAAAAGAAACCGACGTGGTGAACATATCACTGAAGAGAGCTGGTAATTTCTTTTGTTGTTTAGGTGCACATGGCTTGAGTGAATGTTTGTAAGTGGGGGTGCGAAGGGGGTCTTGCTTAACTCTTGGGTGGGGGGGAATAATTTCTCAGCTAGTAAAAGCCTTCAAGATATAAAGTTAAATGAAAAGATTGTGAGCACATTGGGGCAGGGACCCTCTTAATTTGTGCTCAGTACATCACTGAGTGCATAACTGGGTGCTCAATGGATATTAACAAGCATGGATTGAATATGAATACAGTGCAGTTGAGCTTTGCTCATCCCAGCAAATAAGAATATGGTTTCAATCAAGAGAAAAGCATTGTCAGCAAACAGGAGGCTTTGGCCAAAGGAAATACATTGAAATATTAGTCTTTTCTTTGTGGTATAAGCAGCTAACCAGGCTTATGTGGTTCCAAAAGAAATGCTGTCTCTGGATGTGTGTTCAGTTTACCCTAACCTCAAACTGGTTCACTTGGTGGGGTTTGAATGCAAGATAATAACTTGAGCATCTCTTCTTCCAAACTCCTATGAAATAATTTGATTCTATGTGGAAAGGGGCAGTCACGCTTGAACTAGCGGTGCTGCCGCCCTCCCGGCTTGAAGTAGAAATAACGAACACCAAATACATGGTTTCCATGGCTTCCAGCATCAGTACCCCCACTATAAAAATTGTTCCAGCACCCGTGGAAAGGGGAGATGGCTGGATCTTGCTGTTGATAAATCTGTATTGTTGCTCTTTGTTAAATGGATAACCTTCTCTGAGTGCGAAATTGTACCCAGTTTCCCTCACAGCTGTTAAAAAGCTGCCTTCCAAGGAGAGGCTGGGATGAGATGCTGGGGGGGATAGTACAGTGGCCTTATAAGCATCGAGTGTTTAATATCTACTAGACTCCCTGGAACCATAGCTTCATATCCTGGCAGGGTTGATTCTGCTCTTCCTTCTTCTGTACCGGGACATTGAGTTACATGTTGCTAAATATGGCTCATTTAGATGAGACCTTTAAAAATAAGGTCCTGTCTAATCTGTGTAAACACTAGGGGCCTAATCCTGTAAACAGTTAGGCATGTGAGTAACCTTTACTCTTGCAAGTAGTTCCCAGGATTGGGATTCAGTACTAAAGATCCTGTGGCAGTTTGCGTAAGAGTCTGCTCTGGTATGTCCTTTGCTAACATTTCTTCTCCCTCCCACTTTTGTGAAAGGTGCCGATTGGTTGTCAACTTCCCCTCTAACCCCAGATGAGGTTGTATAGAGTGGTAGTGTCTGCATGTGATGCTGATAGAGACGACCAGATCTATAGAATTGTAAAATAGAGTGTAACATGGAAATCACACTTATCTAATATAAAATGAACTTGTGCTTGCTTTCACATGGAATACTCAATGTAATTAAATTGAGGTAAATTTAAATTTGCTTATATGTATTGCATACATATTTTAGACAGAGAATGTAAGACACTTAGGGCTGGGAAGATTCTTATGGCCCTGATCCTGCAATAACATCTCCATGGGTGGATTCTGGCACCCATGCGGTTCCATTTGAAGTTGTTGTGGTGGGGTGGGCTGTGCAAGGGTATACTGTAAAGATCCAATTGTGAATGGGATCTAAGACTATAAGAATTGTTCATTCCCTCTGGGGCATCTGGCATTGGCCACTGTTGGAAGACAGGATACTGGGCTAGGTGGACCTTTGGTCTGACCCAATATGGCAGTTCTAATTATCTACACCTCTAGTGAGGCACAATTTTAAAACGGCAATGTGATTGACAGTAATGTTGCACAGGATTACTAGTGTAAAGTGCCTTTGGGGGTGAAAGTTGCTATGTAAATATTTTAAAATATGTGCAGTTTTAAACCTCATGCTTTAGGGATTAAGCTGATCTCTGTTAGGTCTCATCCTGATCTAACACAAAGGACAGATTATCCCACATTTGCCTAGAGCGGGGATGTTTCATCTTCCTCTGAAGCATCTGGTACTGGCCACTGTCAGACAGGACACTGGGCTAGAGGAGTTTGGGTGTGATCCTGTCTAGTAATACCTGTGTTCCTAACTCTAATTTAAGATGTCATCTGGGATGAAAATCTGATTTATTTGTACTGTATTTATGGTATTCCTATGGTACATATCACGCTGGTATTGAAGCACTATATACTTCTATCACTCTTCTACCCTCTGGCCAGAGACTGGCTGCTGTGTTTGTTGTTAATTTATTCCTAGCTGTATAAAAAAGGGCCCGATGCTGTGCTGTTACACTGGTGGAAATGCTGAATAACTCGATCCATTTCTGTGGAGTAACCCTGGCTTTACGCTGGCATTTCTGAGATCATTTGCCCCAAAGGCTTTGTGGGTGCCAGCAAATTCAAGAGGCAAGGTGGGTGAGGTAACATCTTTTATTGGTCCAGCTTCTGCTGGTGAGAGGAGATGAGCTCTGTAGCGACACAGAGCTCTTCTCCAGGAACTTCAGACACTTATTTCCCTGACCTGAGAACGGTGGCAGGGGAGACCCAGGCAGAGTGGGATGTGATGCTGCAGGAGGGAAGGCACCAAGTAATAAAGGGTTAAGCAGGCTCCCATCTGGGGCAAAGAGAGCGTAAGGGCCCCCAGTTCCGCTCCCAGGGCCCCAGCGCCACTCTCCTTGAACTCAATGGTCCATGCCCCCCTGCCCCCATTGAACTCAATGGCACAAAGTGCTCCCCCATTGACTCCAATGGGGGCGGGGTGGGAAGGGACGCCTCACTCCCATCTCGCGCCCTCCTTTTTTTTTTTTGCGCAGGCGCAGTGGCGCGAGGAAGCAAGCCGTGCGGAAAACGAGTCATTCTAGCGCAGCGCGTGCGCAGTGAGGCCGGGAGGCTGGCAGCCCAGGGCGTTGGGAGCGAGCGCTCCCCTCTCCCTTCCCTTCCCCCCCTCCCCGGCCGGAGTGCGCCTGCGCTGGGCTTGGCGGCGGTGTGAGAGGGAGCGGGGAGAGCCGAGCCGCCACAGAGCGCGAGAGAGCGCGAGGGGGAGGGGGCGCCGCGCTGCCGCCGCCGCTGAGGGGAGCCAGGAGGGGAGCCGCAGCCCGCCGGCCCGGAGCAGGGGCCCCAAGGGATGGTGTCCGCCGCCGCCGCCGCGAGGGGAGGCAGCTCCTGGCACTAGGGCACAGGCCGGGGCGCGGGGGGGCCGGCGCGGCGCAGCATGGTCCGGGAAACCAGGCACCTCTGGGTGGGCAACTTACCGGAGAACGTGCGCGAGGAGAAGATCATCGAGCACTTCAAGCGGTGAGTGACCGGGGGGGGGCTGCTCATGGGGGGGGGCCCTAATCCGGGGGGGGCGCAAGGGGGTTTCTCCGCCAGGCTCTGTGCGCGCTGCGCCCCCAGTGTATGAACTGGGGGGGGGATCTGCGTGTGGCTCCCCCTCTTCCTGGCCACGGGGCTGTTAAGGGAGGGGGCACGGTCTGTGCATGCCCCCCCCCCCCAAAATAGCCCAAGCAGCTTGGAGAAAACAGGATCTTCTATGGCTTCCCCTCACCCAGCGTGGAGCCAGCGGTGAAGGGATGGGAAAATCTGTCTCAGGGTATCATAGCAACTCCTGCGGATACTCACCCCCATGGACTGTGTGTGGAAATCGCTCTGATCCCAGGCGGGAAGGTGTGTGTGTGTGTGTGTGTGTGTGTGTGTGTTTGTGGGTGGGGGTGGGGGGGTTGGGGGTGTCCGAGGAAAACAAAAATATCTATACGCGTCCCTGCACCGCGGTGAAGATCTTTGTGGTCTCCTGTAAGATAAAATCCTGGAGGTTTATAATGCGGAAGGAGCTTCATGGAGAAATATTGGAGCCTCGCAGAGCCAAGGACTAGCAGGAGCCAAAACACCCAAGGATGGAAAAGCCAGGTGAAAAGAGGGAATTCGCTATTTTCTACGTGGATTGGATATTTTGTGAGGTACAATGTATTGGAAACAATTTTTAACCTCAGAGGCTGGTCATCTTCCTTCTTGGTGCCATGGTTTTAAAAATCCTTTCTCAGTGTTTAAATGAAGAGGGTTTTTGTTTTTACATTTTTTTTTTCTTCATATCAACCCATTCCATTACTGAAGGTAGCTGGATGCCTGGCACTCAGGTGTGAGCAAGTGACTGTAACCAGCGTGCATCTTTGGTTAGATGCTTTATAATGAAATTAACTAAGAGGTTTGTAAAGTGGATGGTGGGAACTTAAGTGCTTGGAAATACAAAGGTGAAACTGAAGATCACAGAAATGCTTGAAGAAGCCAACTCCCAGTGGATCCTTTCACTAAGAAACAGTGTTCTGGAATTTATAATACTGGAGCGTGGACTGGTTTTGTTTTAGAAAGACAAGGTGGGTGAGGTAATACCTTTTATTGGACCAACTTCTGTTGGTGAAAGAGTCAAGCTTACACAGAGCTCTTCAGAGCTGGTATTGTTTTTTACATTTATAAATTCTATATTCTCTCGCTATATATATTCTATAACCCCAATCACATAGGCCATAATGGAACAGTAGTTTGCATGCTTTTATATTTGTCCTCCCCTCTTCATATTTTTCTCTTAAAATATCAAAGTTTAAAAAAAGGTTTGTGTTCATCTGTCTGGTCTTAGTGGTATTTAACCAAATATTTTGTTTTACCTGTTTTGAGGGATTACGTTTAGTGGGTGGAAGCTTAAACAGCGCTTTTTGGAAATGTGGTCATTATAAGGTTAACAAACTGCACTAGAACCCTGTTAAAAGAGTATTAAGGAAAAAAGAAATAAGTTCTAGATGTGCATTATAAATAGCCAGGATTGGGTCTATTCTCACACTCCAAAAGGGTTCTTAAACTTCTTTTTAATCTTTCTTACTACTGCTTAGTGTAGGAATATTATAGAGCGTCCTTAATAGTGAGTCACCATGGGAAAAATAGACTTGGTTACTAACACATGAGGAGCTTGGACAGGGAAATGGAAGAAGGAGCAGGAGAGCTGCCCTATGGCTTTTTTAATGGAAGATGATTGATTATTTTAGTTGTTGCTTGATCTAAGATATTAAATCTTCATCTTGGAAGCGTGCATGTCTGCATGTAAAGCAGGGTTTGTGAATAGTAAGCTCATTCATAACCACTTAAACTAGGCATAGTGTGTGTGTGTGCGCGTGCGCCTATTTGTAATCAGTCCCCCATTATTTTAAACTAGGAAGTGAATAAAGCAAGAGATTGTGATTTGAATCAGGAATTAGGGTTATTTAGTAAGAAGAGTTAGCTGGGCTTTCCGCACTTGCTACCCTTAAAATCCTTGTATATGAAATATTTAATTTATAGGAGAATGAGCAGATTTAATGCATATTGCTGGAGTGGATATATGTAAAATGATTTGTGTTTAGTATTTTGCTCTCAATCGTCTTCCCTATAAGGGATGTCTGTCTTGTCATTGCACTGTTTTCAGTGGATGGGAAATTCACATGCACAAATGTGCAAACACGTGCATTGCAGCATTTGCTGATCAGTGACATCCTGCTAGCCTTGTCCCTTGGCAGCTCTGTCTATCCGAGAGAGCATTTGCATGCTTTTTGGTGTGTCCCTTTTATAGTGCAGAGGCAGGGAAAGGGAAGGAGGAAACATTCAAAGAGAGATTTCTTTTCAAGTGGTGGATGGTGCAGCGGTCTGGCTTGTGTGAATGACTTTCTAAAATGGCGGCTAGGACTCAGTTTATGTGGGAAAGAGCAGAGCAGATCTACTGCACAGAAAGAGGTGGGGAAACTGCAAAAGGAGGTAGCAGCAGGAGCTGCGTAGCAGGAGGCTTCGCTAGGCTCCCTGATCATAACTGCATTTAGTTGCAAAACTTACTTTTATTTTCCTTTGCACATCTTAGACTGTCAAGAAATGAGTAGAGTTCATGGTGTGTGTGTGTGTGTGCGAAGATGTGATCTATAAAGGAATCCCTTCAGGTCTTTTTAGGCACCAACTAGATGGTTTGGTAGAGGCTCATTCCTGATATATTCATACTTGCATAGTGTTCAAATTTGGATTGTATGAGGAGTGTAAATTGTGTGATAGGATGGGGCAGAAAATGAATCGGAAATGGTTAAAACTAGATAGGAGCATGATAGTTACTCAGAGCAGGGAGGAAATTCAGCCATACAGATCTGTTAACATTGCATGAAACTAAAGGAAACAACCCTTCTCTGCCTCTGGAACCCTGATAATTAATTAGGTTGATAATATTAATCAGACGTTCATATTCCTATGATTAAGGCTTACACACAGAACATTTACTTTTCTCTTCATGGTAGTGAGAGTCTGTATTAACCATAATTTTAGTTATGTTGGTGATCAGGGAATATATAAACACTTGGGTTACTCTAGAGTATATATTCTAAAACTCTTAGATCCAAGCATGATTGAATTTAAATAGCAAAGATGAGGAGTACTCAAATGAAATTGAAAATTTGGCATTCTGGTATTTTTCCTTTTTTCACATGACATTTTTAAAGCAGGAAAAAGTTGCCATGGTACTGTTGCTTAGAGATGGATCAGGAAAATGGCAGGATCTGAATTGTTAATTGCTTTTTTTGTTTTTACCTTTCTGAATTTTGATCAGTGGTTTTGGAAGGAAATGCACATCGCTTAGGCAAAACCTTTCATTTCTGCACAACTTGAGTTTTCTTTACAATTTAGATTTTTAGCTGGTTCTTAAAAACAAAAATCCCACTCCCAAACCATGCATTTATATACTTGTACACACACTCCAAATCAGTAATAGGGATGTGAAAATCTCAACATTTGGTCACTGATATAGGTATTAGTTTAATATTTTTATTTAATACCTTGCATTGTTTTGAGCTGTTCTTAGCTCTCTAAATTACTAAATATTTGTTGCTTAAAATGGTTAAGTACGTATCTGTTGAATGAAGTTTCAGTTAGCAGCGGGATCATCAAGGGTACTGTATGTGCACAATAGAGCAAGCCTTTCTTTGTATGTTGGTTAGTTGAGTGGGGGAAGGGACAAGTTACCCAATAATTGTATTGCAGTCTTGTTTTATTGTGGCAGGAGCTTAGCTCTGCTGGACATATACATATGAAAGGCAGCTGCCTGAGCTTGGATATGTAATGTATAAGGAAAGACCAGCTCTTTACTTTGGAGCTCTTTTCAGATTTAGCTGATCTTGGCTAAATCAAGTTCCCACCCATCCCCCAGTCTGAGAACAGGAAAGAATATGCAAAGAAGCTGACCAAGCAGTATTACAAAGTTGTAGTTACAGAAGCAGAAAAGAGAATTTGTCAAAAATATATCATTACAATAAATGCTAGATACAGCCAAGGAATAGTCAATGTCAGTTATATATATAATTTCTGTGTACCAATATTTATACTAGTTTTTCCAGTTGTTACCTGTAAAATATATTGCCATTTCCATATATAAGCATATGTGTAAATTAAATCTTTTGCAATTACAATCTCGTGCTAAATATTTATTTTCAATACTGTACTGTAACTGAAATGGCTGGTTTTAAGAAGAAAACTGTTACACCCTTTAAGGCACAGTAAGTGTACTGAATGGGAGAGACTTTCATTTTTATTAATTGTAACTTAGGGAAATTTGCTCACTTTGGTTTGCAGTCTCTTTCTTCATATTTTGGGAGAGGTTTATCTAGGCATAAATATAAGTGCTTTGTAGCAGCGGTTTCTTCCAATATTTTATCTATACTGCTCTTTTAAAATTCAGTTTTCTTTTGCATAAATTGAAGCAATATTCTTTGGTGGTAAATGCTTGTCTTAAATTGGAGGAGAATAGTGGAGTTGTCAAGAATTGTGACTGATGGCTGACTTCTGTGCGCAGGGTGTCTTTAAAAATCGTTTTTCAAAGCATATTTCTGTCTTGCTGCTTTGAAGAGGTTGCTGATAAATTAACATTTGCAAATTTAAAAATATTTGGGCCAGCTTATGTGTGTGCACACTGTATTTGTGTCGTTTTCATGTAGGCTTCAAAATATACAATTACTGACTGATTACATTTCATTTTCCATTGTATCTCAGATCTTTTCTTTAAACTCTTGCAAGGCTTTAAACTAGCACAGGAAATCAGGGAAGCTTGTTCTTAAAATAGTATATTTCATGCTATGATCGCTGATGCTGGAATTCAGTCTTCATTAAAACAGAATATTTATGAGTGAAGGTGTTTCTTCATTGTAATAATTAAAATGAACCCAGATTATTGTACTCTTGAATGGTAGAAAAAAATCATTCACCGTTACTGAAACAGATGCCCAGCAGCTTGCAGAACAAGGAGACTAAATATAGTAACATTTGTCTATAGCACAAATGCCACTCTTCCATACTTTCCCCCTGTTTTTTCCCTTTGGTTATCCAAAGACCTGTTGCTTTGCCTCAACTATTTGCATTTTAAATGGAAAAGACCAGTGAGACTCTTTAAATCATTAGGAGTCATGTAATTTTGATATGCAAACTTTTTTATTGTGTGGGAAATATTAGCCTGTGCAGTGGGAAGATGTTCTCAGAGCCAATATTGTGAGTTTAAAGAAACGCAAATACTATTTTAAATTTTAGTTCTTAAAGTTACAGCTTTAAAAAGGCCTAATGCAAATATTTTACATAACTGTTAATGTTGTTCTAAGCCTGTTTTAGAAACCTTGTGTTCTTTGGCTTCAGGTTGTCTTAACTTCATGTTGAGGGCAAGGTGGAAATAGAATCTATTATTTAACAATTTATATACTTTGAAATATGGTTACACTTTGAAGAGTCAGTCTGTAAAAGGGGCATTGTGGAGATTCCGTGTTTGTTTTCATGTACTTCCATATCTCATTTTGCTCAGTTTACAAAAAACAAACAAATAAATAAATAAATTTCTAACGGCAAATAGTGCAAACTCATTCTAGCGTTGTAACATAAAGTCAAGTTGTGTGCTTTATGGCTTATGAGTCGCCACTGGTAAATAAAGATTATACAGTTGAAGTTGGTCAACTATTCTGTGAATGGTGTAAGGGGCAGAATAGAATCCAGTGTGGTCTCCCAATAGCTGTATTGGCTCTGTACTGCTAACCAGAGCAAACTTTGCTTTGTCAGAATGCCAAGCAGATATGATCTGGAATGTGTACAGGGATCAGAACTGTTGAGTAAGAAACTACCATTATTTTTAACGCAGATGCTTTTCTGAACATAGCATTGGCAGTCTTTGCCATTGATTTAAATGAGAACAGGATTGGGCCAATAGTAATAGTAATAGTTTTCCTAGTAAAATTCTCCAACCATGAAACCAAAGTACTATGTTCCCAGGTCTGCAAAACAAGTTTTGTTACTTATAATTAGCAATGGTACTTTGGTACATCAGTTCAAATGTAAACATAAAGATGACCTCACTAAATCAACTATATAGTCAAAATAAAACTGAACATTCCTGTCCAGGCTTAATATTTGGGGAGAACTTTTCTTATAAAAAAGGGTCATAGTGAATTCTGATTTTGTTCTCTTATTTTGAATGAAATAACATGGAATTTTGTGGCTTGTTTTTAACTTCAAACAAGTAAAAGTGCTTTCGTATTTCATTAACAATCCCCACATCAGCAGTGGAACTTGTGAGTGGTTTATGGCTATATTTCCTTGTTGAAAGCAGCCATTAAGCACAGTTTAATGTAAGTGCTGAAGCATATTTTAAAGGTGGGCTTTCTTGGGGTGCAGGGAGGGAGGAAGAAAGCTAAAGGTAGGATGTATTTTATTACAGTAGTGCCTAGAGTATCTGGTCAGTATCAGGGCCCACTTTTGCTGAGCACTGTACATAAGCATAGTAAGTCCCAAATATAAAGAATTTAAAATATAGATTGAGAAGATGGAGAAAAAAGTGGGAGAGAGGAAATAGTATTCCCATTTTTCAGGTGAGGAGCTGAGAGATTAAATGACTTCCCAAGATCACTCAGGAAACCTCTGGCATACAGGAATTGAACCCAGCTCTCGTGAGTCTCAGTCCAGTGCCTTAAACCACAAGACCTACTTTTTCTCAAATAGGTTTTTCCCATTGCTAAGGCTATGTCGCAGAACTTATGTGGCTCACAGGTGTGAATAAACAACCCCCCAAGCGACATAAGTCACACTGATGTAAGTGGTGGTGTGGATAGCGCTATGTCAGCGGGAGAGCTTCTCCTGCCGATATAGCTTCTGCCGCTCACATAGGTGATTTTATTATGCCGAGGAGAGAGTTGTCTCCCATCAGCATAGAGCATCTTTGCCAGATGTGCTGCCGCGGTGTATGTGCCTTAAGGGTACGTCTACACTTACCGGAGGGTCCGGCGGCAGGCAATCGATGTTCTGGGATCGATCCCGGAAGTGCTCGCCGTCGACGCCGGTACTCCAGCTCGGCGAGAGGAGTACGCGGCATCGACGGGGGAGCCTGCCTACCGCGTCTGGACCCGCGGTAAGTTCGGACTAAGGTACTTCGAATTCAGCTACGTTATTAACGTAGCTGAATTTGCGTACCTTGGTCCGAAGTGGGGGCTTAGTGGGGACCAGGCCTAAGTGTTGAATGAAGCCTCATTTGAATATATCCATGAGGCAGTGTTACTGGTGCCAGTGGAGTTTCTCCTGTTTTATCATTTTGACTTAATCTCCTAAACTTCTCCTGCTGTGCATCTGTTCCTAACTAAGCTTGATCCCCTGAAGGCCATGAGCACTAATTTCTAAATATCCTTTTAGGTTTCTGTGATGGAGTTGCTAGGCATATTGTCAAGTGGTTCTGTCTGCAACCACCCACTTCTTCCCCAAGACTTAGTCATTTCAGGGATGTTCTTCAATAGCTTATGGTCTGTGAATCTTTCAGCTGCTTCAGACTTTATTCCTCATATATAGGTGAGGTGTTGCAGCTTCTTGAGACCAAACTTTGGTTTGGGAAACTCCTGTATATTTCTGTTAGCAAGAAACTCATGAAAAACTGCAAAAAGAACACACATCTTGACTGAGCTTCCATTAAGCATTTTTATATCATTAGCTGTATAAGAAAGATGAAGTGGTGTCACTGTACTACAATTTTCTGTAATCTGGTGAGCCTTTTTAATATCTTCAGTGAAGTATTTTCACAGATCCTTGTTACATTTGATTTGATTTAGAATAGCTTCTGTTATCACTGCAAGGGCTACTTCTAAGTTGTCATATTTTAGTATTTCTGTGATTCCTTCCAGCTCCCTTTGATGTTGTTATAAAGTAATCCCATGTTTCCATAATGTTTCCTGTAACAGCTTTTCAGACAGATTGTGCTATTATTGATGCTTTATTGTGTAAGTTCTTGGTTTATTCAAAAACTAAGCACCATACACACCTCTTTTGGTGACATTTTTGAAGTAACTGTTTAGACCAGTGTTCTTCATTGCAAGACCCGTGAGCCAGTGGCAGCTCCCATGGACCATAAGTGTGGCACCCTGTTGATCACAATCTCCGGTGGCACAGTGGGGCTGCAGCTAAGGCAGGCTCTCTGCCTACCCTGGCCCAACGCCACTCCCGGAAGTGGCCAGCAAGCCTCCGTGGCCGTGGGGGGTAAAGGGGCGAGCAGAGGTCTCCGTGTGCTGCTCCTGCCTGCAAACACCACCCCTGCAGCTTCCATTGGCTGGGAACGGGGAACTGTGGCCAATGGGAGTTCCGGGCGTGGCGCCTGCAGAGAGAGGCAGCGCGCAGAGCCGTTGGCCTCTTCCAGGAGCGGCGTGGGGCTGGGGCTGCCCGAAGTAAGTGCCGCCCCCTTCAATAGGCAGGTTCTGAATAACTCTTCCACCACCCAACCTTCAGCCTCCTGGAGCCAGCCCTCCATATCCCCTCCTGCACCCCAAACCTCTGCCCCAGCCCTGAGCCCATTCCCAGAGCCCACAGCCCATAACCCCTCCTACACCCCATACTCCCTCCTGGAGCCAAACACTCTGCCGTAGCCTGAAGTCCCCTCCTGCACCAAACTCCCTCCCAGAACTTGCACCCCTTACCCTCTCCTGCACCCCCAGCCCTGAGCCCCCTCCCAGAGCCAGCCCCCCATGTTCCCTCCTGCACTCCAGGTAATATTACCATATCAACCAACAAAGAACTCTGAGTGCTCAACCGTCTGTGTCAGGTTGATGTGGTTCTCACACTGAAGGTTTTTTTGCCAAAGTGGCCCCCGCTTCAAAAATAGTGAAGAGCACTGGTTTAGATCATATGAACTGCTAAATTTTGGTTCCGTTGGGATAATTGTTGGACTCTGATTCCATTTGGATCCTTTCTTAAATATTCATTATCATGCTGATTTGTGTTTATGGAGATAATTTCATAATAATTTTGAGTGTCTTGGGAGATGCACAGATATTAAATCCATTCCTCAGCTTAAGATAGTGGAATATTATTTACTTGAAAGTTTTAATGTTGCAGTGCAAACAGAATCCTGATGCCATGTCATTTTACATGCAATGTAAACTCATGTAAAGCTCTTTCACACTTACACCGACCTCCTTTTCAGGTCTGGGAAACTTACTCAGTGACACAGATACAAGTGTCACAGTGTCCTACAAGCTGGAACAGACTGTTTAGCATAAGTGGCATCCATCAAGGGTTGAGATGAGTATATATCCATATAGCTGTAGCACCTTCATGTTTTGCCAGCAACCCAGGACTGGCTTAATTAAATCCTCTTCCAAAGTAGAAATAATCAGTTTAAAAAGATTATTCCCTGGTGAATCCTTGAGGAAGTGGGGAGATGTCAGAACAAAGTTGTACAGATATTTCTGTCCCTTCTCCACTATCTTTCAGCACTGTAGTGAAGAGCAGATTGCTTGGTTCAAGGAGGAGGAGTTTGGAACTGAGACGTTCAGAAGCTGCCTTGTGACGCTAATGCTGTGTTGGTTGAGTTTTGTTTTTGCTACCAAGTGCCCACTAGCAAAAGCTGTCTTATTGGTTATTTAGTGCATTCTTCATTGGAGGGAGATTAATTGTGAGCTTTCATGGTGTTCTCAGATGACAATAATTGAAGAAAAAGGAAAATATTTAAACAGTGAACTAAGGAATAAATTAGAAAATTTAATTATTTAATCACTGTAATCTGATTTGTTTAGCCACCTCTTCAGCATGCCAATTTAAAACTCTTGGGAAACATGATGCTGAAGCTGGGAAATCAAATATTGTGCAACTGGTTAATGGCTTACATTCACAAGATCTTTGTAGTGTACTGTTGTTCATTGTAAATGGTTAGCTTTAGACAAAGGTTACTATTTTGTAAACTGGACTAACAAATAAAGATGACAAGCAAGCTAAAACCTAATGATCATACTGCGATAATACTGGGACTACAAAAGTGTTTCACCTCCCTGTTTGTTTGAAGTATTCTCAATCTTCTGTGGGTGGTTATCAATAATATTGGGCTTCCCCAGTTTGACTAAAACTTCATTAATGCTGTTTTACAGTGATGTTTTAGGGTGGAGTGAGTGCTTTACTTAATGTGCTAATTGTGTCACAGCTTCAATATTTGGATGGTTTTTATTCAATCTACTGTACTCTATAATTGCAGCACATGTTATATAAAAGAATGTAATGAAGGAATAAAAATGTAAACTTTTAAAGAGACCTGTCCATGTAACAAATCAAAACAATAGTGGTCCTTAAAAACACAACACAACATTAAAGTCTTACTCATAGACTTCAAGGTCAGAAAGGACCATCATGATCATCTAGCTAGTCTGACCTGCACATTGCAGGCCATAGAACCTCACCCACCCACTCCTGTAATAGACCCATAACCTCTGTCTGAGTTACTGAAGTCCTCAAATCATGGTTTAAAGACCTCAAATTACAGAGAATCCACCATTTACACGAGTTTAAACCTGCAAGTGACCTCCAGGATTTCTGCCAATCTGACCTGGAGGAAAATTCCTTCCCGACCCCAAATATGGCAGTCAGTTAGACCCTGAGCATGTGGGCAAGACCCAACAGCCAGACATCTGGGAAAGAATTCTGTAGTGTCCCATCACCGGCCATTGTAGATATTTGCTTCTTTTTAAAGAATAAACTCCCATGTACCAAAGTATAAAGGACAACTGGAAACTAACCTGGTAACAGAATAAAATTGTTAATATGAAGACAGTGTATATGAACTAATCTGAAACATATTTCATAAAACAGAACTCTTGGAAATGCACTTTGTTGTGTAAAATTATATTGTTGGCTTCTGCTATACTTTTCTCAGACTCCTACATTACCAAGGACCCAACTCTTCAATGTCAACCTAAAGGTATGTTGTGACCTGGCCCAAGCCGGGGAAGCTAATGATCCAACCCGTGGACCAAATTTGGTGATGAATCCTGGTCATGTGCCACCTGAGGCATGGTGTGCATACACTGAGAAGAGTGGGGAATCATGAAATATTTAGTGTGCTTGAATTGGAAAAGTTTCTTTATTCTCTTAAAAACTAGCTACAAAAGCTCACAATATAAGCAATATAGACTTTCGCATGATCTAAGTGCCTTCATCAACTATATTAGCTTCTGTTTAAAGATCTAAACTTTTGTGTTAAAGGCAAAGGAAACTATGCTTTTGTTCGCATTTTTTTAAAAAGGAACAGTATAACGAAGACAACTTTAAACCATTTCAAAGCCAGAAGATTAAATAGTGGCAGAGCTGTTTTGGCAGAATAATAATTGATCTCCAGCATCATCATCTACTACACCAAGTGGGTTTACTTCCCTATACCCATAGCTGGAGACAGTACCAAATTAGTTGTAGGGACCTCTTGTCCATGAGTTTGGGAGGATGATGGTAGGCATATAAAGTACATAATTGGGAGTCAGATCTGGATGCCAACTGGGTTTTTGTCATTTAGTATTATGGGTATCTAATAAGTTCTCCTTTCTGAAATGGATCCTCCTTTAGCTACTTCAAAAAGCACCAGTGATTTCAAATTTCATTTAGCATATGTTGGCTTTGGAGTGGTGTGAATTTGAGTGAGAGATCCATTCCCTCTAGATAGGTAAAAGTATATAGCTTCCAATCAAACATGAGATTGAGCTAATATTAATGTCTCCACCGCAGGGTGGATAAAAAGAATTTAGGAAAAATGACTGTATTTGAATCAACATAATATTTTAATTCAGATTTTTTTATTTATATGTTACTGTTTCTTCCTGTTCTATAGTTCTAGTACAAAACATCCATGTTTGTCATTTAGATTATAGTTTGTAGAATTTCAGATTTTACATAATATTTTTCTAAGAAGTTTCAGATTTAAACTGCTCATCCATGCTACGAAAGACATGTAAAAGTCCTCATTAACTTCCTTACTGTGAGACCAACACCAGCTCAAACAAAATTGATAGGCAACTAGCCTGTATTATATTGGCAATCTACCTTCTGATTGAATATTCATAAGTCAATATAGCCTGGTTAAAGTATTTCAGCTTTCCTCCTCCTCCACCTGGGTTTGCAGTTTGTAGTCAATGGGACTTGTGCTTTTAAGTCACAGGTTGTTTTGAAAATCCTACTTAAATAGGCTCATAATCACATATTTAGGTGGGATTTCCAAAACCACCTAGCACACAGTGGCTGTGAACTGAGAAATAATTTAAGTTTCAGGGTGATAGGGGAAGTTTTCCTCTTTGAACTGAAAATAGTGAGATTTCAGGAGTAGATGAACTTCCAGAATTCATGACTATGCCTGCAAGTCCTGTGATTCGTTGCAGCTCTTCCTACTTAAGAAATGGCACAGAGGCTACCAAACTATCTTAGTTACAAGGCAGTTGGTTGATAACTTTTCCTATAAAGACCACTTTACAAAGATAACAGGAATGGATAGTCTCTCAACACCAATGAACAGTTGCTGGGAAGAAACTATTTTAATAGGTCCATGTGAAATCTTCCCTATAGCTAGGGCCCTACCAAATCCAGGGTCCATTTTGGTCAATTTCATGGCCATAGGATTTTAAAAATAGTCAATTTCATGATTTCGGCTATTTAAATCTGAAATTTCACTGTGTTGTAATTGTAGAGGTCCTGACCCAAAAAGGAGTTGTGAGGTGGTCGCAAAGTTATTGTAGGGGGGGTTGCAGTACTGCTACCCTTACTACTTCACTGCTGCTGGTGGCAGCGCTGCCTTCAGAGCTGAGCAGCTGGAGAGTGGCTGCTGCTGGGTGGGAGCCCACCATCAGCAGCGCAGAAGTAAGGCTGGCATGGTATGTTGTTGCCACCCTTGCACCCTGCCGGCAGCAGCAGAAGTTACCTTCAGAGCTGGCAGCCTGGGTAACAGCTGCCACTCTCTGGCTGCCCAGCTCTGAAATCCGCGCAGAAGTAAGGGTGGTAATACCATGACCCCCCTAAAATAACCTTGTGACTCTCCTGCAACTCCCTTTTGGGTCAGGACCCCAATTTGAGAAATGCTGGTTTCCCCCTTGAAATCTGCAAAGTATAGAGTAAAAGCACACAAAAGACCAGATTTCACCGTCTGACATGTTTTTCTTGGCCGTTAATTTAGAGAGAATGGAGAAGAATTACCTGGTGATTTTGGGGGTCCCCACTGCTAGAGTCTCAGATTGTCAAGCCAGTTGGCACAACTGCAATTTGTTGCAACAAGGGCTGGGAGCTGAATCCCTGTTTTTTTCCTGTTAATAGGATAGAGCTGGGATCACATCAGGAGAACCAAATGGACTACTCATGAAATAATAGGAGTGTATGGCATCACATGTAAGAATTTCAGTTACTGCAAGCAGATGCACTAGATAACCCTTGAAATCCAACCTGGGTTCTGATTTTCTGCTCATAGGCAAATTACTGCTGAATGTTCGATCTGAGTTTGGTTGGGGAGTGCCAAAGGCTGCCATTTTGATAATCTATCTCTGAGAATTACGATGAAGACTCACTTGTTTGCGTTGGTATAAATGATGACTGAGAAGTTAACTTCCTACCTATTTGGGTTTCTCCAAGTTCTCTGATATCCGCGCAGACACCTCATCTGTCTTGAAATTTTATGCTGTAGTTTAGTTTAGTCTCAGAGTTCAGCAAAATTTTTAGCAAACATTACTAAAGTGGTGAACCAACAAGCACCAAAGTTAATAAAGCCTTAGCACAAAGCATACTTGAAATACTGTGCTGGGTGGGTGGGGAAAATGTTGTTATAACTGTGTTCTTTCCTCAGTCTACTACTGAATGGATGTAAACCCACTTGGCTGGAGGTCTTGGGGAATCAAACTTACCAGATAGGGAATGCAGCAATGAAAACTTCATTATGATGCACTGCGTCTTTAAATGTAATTCAGACAAATCCTAGCATACACTACAAAAAGGAAAAATTAAGTTATGGAAGATTTTTATTTAGAAGATGTTTTATGCACATTACTGATTTAAACTTCTATAGAGTACATTCCGAATTTACACAGAAATGAAACCACCACTGAATGTGATGGCTCTTTTTCTGGTACGCAGAATTGCAGTGCTACTCAGCTGCTTGGGTTAGAAAGTAAGGAATAATGTATCTCTTTGAGATTACAGGGCCAATTCAAGTTGATAATCTAATTGTAAAAATTAGAATAAAGCCAATAGACCTCTAATCCTAAGGGCTTGTCTACAATGGCAATTAACAGCGCTGCAGCTTTCTTGCTCGGGTGTGAACCCCTTCTCCCCCCAAGTTGTAGTGCTGTAAAGCGCCAGTGTAAGCAGTGCCCCAGCGTTGGGAGCTACGCCCCTCGTTGAGGTGTAGTTTTTGTTTGTTTGTTCATTTTTGGTTTTTGTTTTAACAGCACTGGGAGAGTGCGCTGCGATCACGCAAGGCATGGTAAAGCGCTTTAGCATTGCCAGTGTAGACTGAAGCCCTAAGAGAAATTCCTTGGGATTGTCAGGCCTTGTCTGCATGCAGTTATACTGGTATAATTTAGGATGTGATTTTTTTTTTTTTCTTCTCTGACGTGTATACACTGCTAAAACCTCTTGTTTGGGTGCAGTTATACTGGTATTGTTTATTCCCTTTACTGTACGGGAATAGCTGTATGGTGTATATAGCACCTTTTATACAGATACAAGTGTCTTTAGTAGGGGATTATACTGCTTTAACTATACTTGTGTAGTTAAAACAGTACAACTTTTGCGTGTAGACAAGCTCTTAGTTACCACACAGTCAAAACTTTGGTTTTATCCCTGCAGCATTAGTGTTCTGAATCTATTGTGAATTCAGTAAAAATTCTGAAGCAATAGAATTGCAATTATACAAGTAATGATCTATCACGTTATCAAACTAGATATAACAAAGTGTTAAGGGTACGTGCAAATGCGGGTGCTAAAAGATCTCCTTGTTTGTGTTACTTGTTAGCTTTAAAAGTTTTGATACAAACTTAAGTTAATCCTGCCTTTTTTAAAAAAAGGCACACATTAATGGAGTTTGCTTCAAAGCCTCTTCACTTCAAGTCATATTGCAGTATTTCCAAGAATGCTTTGTGTTCAGTCTTTATCAGCCTTTCCTCACATGTGAATCACTACTGCACTGGAAATGTTTAGTGGCTCAGAGTGGGGTTGTGTGCATGTGTATGCCTGAAGAGCCATGCTATATTTTCTGTGTGTGCTAAGAACAGTACACTGAAGCAATGGGGGCCAGAGCTGGGAGTGGGGCTGGGCTGGGGCTGCTCTAGGGGCAGGGTGGTGCTCCCTCCCTGCCCCCCTATGGGGGCTGGCCCGGGCTGTGTCCCCCTACTGGGTTGTGTCCCAAAGTTTGGGGACCACTGGACTAGATGATCACAGTGGTCCCTTCTGGCCTAAAAGTCTGAGTCTATGGAAAGTAGTTACTTTGCATCTGCAGTAACAACTCCATTTACTCCTACTGTTTGTTCTAACGCTCATCTTTCTCCCCTTCCCTCTCCTGAAAAAAGCCCTAGCTTAACAACTAACTTCCAAACTTTAATTTATTAATAGTGGCGAATGGCCTAATAGTAAAACTCTGCACAGAAAGATTAGAATAGCTTTTTAAAATTGGTAGGACAGCACCCCTTCAGTTCTTGGGGGTTGGACATAAGTGAATGTCTGTTCACTCAATCACAGGGCTTGTCTTCACGTACAGCGCTACAGCAGTGCCATTGTAGCACTTGAGTGAAGATGTTATTCCACCTCCCTGTAAAGCATTAGCTATGTTGATGGGAAAAGCTCTCTCGTCGAAATAGTTCTGTCTACACGGGGGGGTGGGGGGTGTGTTAGGTTGGTATAACTACGTCGCTCGGGTGTGGATTTTTTATGCCCCTGAGCGACATAGTTATACCGATATAGGTCTGTGGTGTAGACCAGGCTTCTGCTTTTTCTGATGTTACAGGTTTTTCAGGGACTCCCACCTCTCTATCTTAGTGGTTTTAGGGGTGGTAGCCTGAGGCTAATCATCATGGCTGTCTAGGGCAGGAGTCTCAAAACACGCGACCTGCAAGCCGAGTTATTTCCTGCGGCCCGCCATAGGTGCTGACTCCACCGGCAGCCAAGCTAAGCTCCCCTCCCCTCCCCTGCCCAGCGCGCCGTGTCCCTGCTCCTCCGCCTACCTCCCAGCGCTTCCTGCTGCCAAACAGATGTTTGGCGGTGCTTAGGACTTTCCAGGAGGAAGGGGGGAGGAACAGGGATGCGGCGCGCTCAGGGGAGGAGGACAAGAGTTGGGGCCGGGGTGGGGATTTGGGGAAGGGGTTGGAATAAGGGCAGGGAGGGGGCGGGGACTTTGGGGAAGTGTGTGTGCTGGTTCTTTTGGGTTTGGTAGGGTGGTTTTTTCTCCTCTCTGGGGATGTGGCTAAGGCCATGAACCACAGGTAACTTATTTGGTAAAAATCGTACTTTCAACTTCTATAATGCTTTTTATCTGAAAGTCGCAAAGCACTTTACAAAGCTAAATAAGTAGTAGTATCTCCATTTTACAGATGGAGAAGTTGCAGTACATAGACATTACATGACTTTCCCAAGGTCATGTAGTGGAAGATTGAAATTAAACCTTCTACTTGTTGCTCTTAACCCCTCATTTAGAGTGCCTGTTCTAAAAATATACTAATTACTGATTAACACATTTATATCATGGCTTTTTGGGGGAAGAGGAATCCTGAAACTTCACTATCACAAGATTATTACTTAAATATATTGAGCCAAGTTTTGCTTTTGGATGCATGTACAACTTTGATTAGCGTTTCACATGTGTATAATGGAGGGCAGTGAGTACAGAGGCCCATCCCTGTTTGCTCAGTTGCATATTCTCGTTGCTTTGGATTCTTCCATCAAAGCAAATTGCCTTTATGTATGGCACAGCAAGATGTCCTGGCTCTTAAAGAACTATGTTCCTTTTCCCCACACCACCATGTAAATTAAAAGATCAAACAGTGTCAAAACATTCTGTTCTACCCGTACACTTGATCACTTTACTTCCCTTATGTATAATCATATTTCTAAAAGCTTTCCATCCCATCAAGAAGATGACTTTGTAACAGAAGTAAAACTAAAATTCTGTACTCGCTGCCCTCCATTATACACATGTGAAACGCTAATCAAAGTTGTACATGCATCCAAAAGCAAAACTTGGCTCAGTATATTTAAGTAAAACTAAAAACTTCCATGTGCTGACTTTGCAGTGTTCCTAATACATGTCCTGAAATGATAGGTTAAATGAGAATTGCAAAGCAAAAATGAAAACAAAGTTCAGCAAAGATTTACTATGTAGGGTGTCAGAAGTATTTAGCACGTCATTCTTGGATAACCCAGGTACAAAAAGTATCATTGACTGTCTATGCTGTTGTTTTTTTGTTTGTTTGTTTGTTTGTTTGTTAAATCTTCCATCAGTGCACCTTGGCTGATGGTGTGCTAGTGTGGACAGGGCACAGGTGTTTCCACTGACATGATGGTAAAAACACATGTGCCCTGGCTCCTTAGCATGCCTACTGTTGATAGTCAAAGTTGAAATTTCCCACAGAAAACAACCCCCAAACAACCAACCATTGATAGCCATGGTGTCAATAAGGTTACAGAATGACACATTCTGAGACCGTTCAAGCTGAAAAGGAAAACAGAAGAAATGGATGACTTGCCCATCTGGCCTGATACAGGACTTTGCTAAATTCCTCCTCTGGCTCTACGCAACCATTATATGCCCCCTGAGCACGTTGGGAAGAGTGCATGTGGCTAATTAGCTAGGCTAAGATAAAAGTGGGGAAGCTATATTAAAAATTGAATTCGTCACATAAATCACCTTAATGGTTTTCATAAACTGATTCTTTAACTGTTGCTACTGTTGAAGTTGAGGGCTCCCTGAAGCATCGTGCTTGCTGGGAGAAGAACAACTAGTGAGAACACCCTCAAGAACAGCTGTTTTTTGCTAAGGGCTGGCAGTGTGGATTGATTTAAATCAGGGAAATTTAAATAATGATTTAAATCACCACATTGAAAGCCTTGATTTAAATAATTGATTTTAATTAACTTTTCCATTTGTACTTAATTCCTAAAGAAAGATGCATTCTCATTGGGTGAGATAAGCATTACAACTAAGAACCTTCACATTATATTTGGTACATCTTTTTACTACCTAGGAGAGTACACTATAAGTATATATTTAAGCAATTATATAGTTTAATATTTTCAGCTTCTATCAATTTTTCATTTTTAGTATGTTAGAAAATGGTGGTGAATATATTGCTTATTTACTAGATTAACTTTTTGCTCATGATTTGTTTCAAGCTGCATTAGGATGGTAACTGGAATTTATATGTTTTGTATGTTTAAATAAAATTTATTTTTATTGAACAAAATAAGCCCTTAATACAGTACATGAGCTATTGTGCCAATTGATAAAGTTTGACCTCAAAAGTTGGATGTTTTCCCCCTGATTCTTTCTTTATATAGAAAAGTAGCCTTTAACTCAAAGCTTTTTGGATAGAGGCTCATGGACTTATGGATTTATTTTTTTGTTTAAATGTTTTAAGAGTTTATAAGTAGTTTAGGCCTTTATATTTTGTATTAAATTCAGATTTCATTTTAAGCAAGTTTATTTGTAAAACAAGTTTATTATAACTTAACAAAATAAAAATCAATTTAAATAAGTTTTTCTTTATTTAAATAATCATTAATATTTATCCACCCTGGCGGCTGGAAGCTCAATAAAATCCTCTGTAAATAAATTTTGGAGAAGCAGAGCTGGAAGAAAATATTGCTATCCAGAAGCAGTGCCACTGGAAAACAGTAGGAGTGGGATAATTAAAGCACTTTTCTGAATCATTGCCTTCATACTGTCTGTTCCCATAGTAAAATCAGGATGCTAGTGTTCCCATGATGTCAGTAGCTTTAATTCTTGCATGGTGTGCTGATGAAACTAATATAGAATTTCTCAAACTTTTTGCATAGTGTGAACTGGATCTAAAGAGAACTCTCCCATTCATAATCATGCAGACCACCTCCCCTCTCACTCACAATTGCTTTAACATCCCTATGGCAACTACAGCTGCTTACAGGGAAAAGTAATATTAGAAAAGCATTTGATTTTATATATATATATATATATATATATATTCAGCAAGTACTCCATAAATTATTGGTGGCCTCTGTTACCTTTACTTTAAACCTAGTGCTTTAATTTTACACCCCCAACTTTCTCTTTACAAGGTGTTGGTCCAGAAATCAGCTCCACTTTGGACTTGGTGTTGAGAAAGATACAGTATTTGGATCAGTGGTATAAACTGGCCTTGCTGGTTGCTTGCCTCGTAACATCTATATTTATTTTACAAGAATGTCTTAACATCATTTCAATCCTGCAGTATTTTGTTAAATTTCAAAAGAAAATAAAAGCTTGTACAGTAGATCAAATCAAGGATATCAAAGGGTATCCTTTGATAATTGTAGTAAGCAGAAATGGTTACATTAAAGATATTTTCAACATTTCCAAAGTAGTCAGATTAATCTTGAAGGGACAGCAGCATGAATGAGGTTAGCAGTCTGCTACAAGTCGTCATTAAATCAAGCTATTTTTGTTATTTCTGCAGTGCCAAGAACCAATATAGAACCATATCCAAAGGTCATTGAATTCAATGGAAAGTCACCTATTGACTTCAGTGGACTTTGGATCAGGCCTGTAGTAATTAAAATTTGGATAGAGATGTTTATAGTAGATACTGCTCTTGGCTTCTTTTAAGTTCAGCTACTTGGCGGGTTCAGCAGCCCTATGTAAGTTTCTGTATTTGTAAATCAGCGTTTGAGTTATAATTTAACAAATTAGAACAGTTTCTGAGGTTGTTTTGAGTGGCAGTGCAGTAATGATTAGCAGCTGAGTTCATCAGGTTACCTTTCTTTGAATGTTTATTTGAACTTGGCTTGAAATGTACTTTTTAGTGGATGTAGTGAATTCAGTTTTGTATCTCTGATAATGTGGACAGAATTGAATTGTTAAAATTGATATATTTGCAAGCTTGGGAACATAGTTCTGATTAACTTGTTGGTTTTTTTTCCCCTTATGAATGAAAATGCCATGGTAATATTTTTCACCACATGGCTCAATTTGAAGTAAAGCAGAAAACAAATTTTAGGCCTGATATTTAAAATGGAAAATTTTGGATTTCCATTTGTTCAAAACCAGATAAGCATATTTCATTAAATTTCCAAAATATCTGATGGCGTGTACTGTAGCTATTCACCAGCTATTAACATTGAAGGAGTTACACAGCTAAAACCAACCACCTTAATTTGGGGTTCTCTGAAAATTGAAAGAAGTTGGCATTTGTGTGGTGCAAAGAAATGTAAAATATCCTGTTGGTCTAATGAAAGTGCCAACTAAAGTTTTATGCAGGCTTTAACTGTAAAACTCAGCAGTCAGTCCTTTTGTATTTAATAACCCGCACTTTGTATTTATAACATCAGACAGTTTTCAGGTTGCTTAGGGTAAGATTAACAATTATGAATATGCCCTGAAGCATTAATTTGGAGACCAAGGGAAAGCTGATTCTAGCAGGAAAAGAACTCTTAACCTCTTCCTTCTCCTTTTACGTAATTTCAGATGTCCCAATGTAAAAATGTAGAGGTATTTTGTTGGACTGTTTTTTCTACCAGGCTAATGGAAACTGCATAATGGTACTTATCTTTATATAGTGTTGTCTGTAGAGCTCTGCGCAATACTTTGCGTATAGAGGCTTAATAGGGAAGGAGCTCTCTAGAAAGAGGTTCGACTCTTAAACCTAGAAGAACCAGTGGGACAGACTTATGGCTTATGTGGGCCAAGGCCTTGGGCAACCTCCAGTGGTCAGAGAAGCTTCAAGCGAAGTGACAAAAATATAACGACTTACATTTTCCCATTTTTCTTTTGGTTTAACCTGGTTAAGTGTTGTAGTCCAGTGAATTCCCTCTGATCATTTAGACTCTCTTTGTACAATGAATTCTGGCGTACACAGTAGAATATCTCTGACAAAGACATCCTTTGCGAACGGAAAAGGACACAAGTAAAAAAATAACAGGAGTACTTGTGGCACCTTAGAGACTAACAAATTTAAAAAAAAGTAAAAAAAGAATCAACGGTATGTATCTTGTTCATTTGACATGTATAGTACTTGATGTACTTCAATGCAAAACTCAACCTTAATTATTGGATCGCAACTGGAAACTTCATAGCATAGTATGGTGGGTAATTTGGTAGAGTAATGAAGCCTTAATAATAGGAGATCTTACTACAGCATGTGTTATTAAATCCTTACTAAGAAGGAGAGAGCGTCTGCCATTTTTCATGTGAATTATGGAGTTTGTAAATTAGGGCATCTATAGTTGAAGCTTTTTTTTTTTTTTTTCCTGCCTGTTGTGAATTTTACACCAATAACCTGATTAGCCTGCAAAGGATGGGGGACCAAGGTTATATTTTTGTTTACTATTTGCCACCCAGGCTACTCTGTCTTAAAGGCAAACTTTTTAGTTTTGGCCCTGGGCAACACAAAACTAAACTTGATACATTTATTTTCATGCCATCTTTCATCTCAAAGTATCCCTAAGTGTTACCCAGCCTATATGTATCTTCTTATTACTACAGACGCTCCCCGACTTACGCAAGCGTTCTGTTCCAGAACTTGAATTTTGCATAAGTTGGAAATATATACCCGACCATTACGTGGGTGTGTGTGTGTGGGATAACTATTTCCATAAGTGCGGATTTGCGTAAGTCGGGTTTGCGTAACCCGGAGGGCGCCTGTATATAAATTGCTTCCACACCACTGAAATGCAGCCACTTCTGGGGTGGAAAGGAAGTACACTCAATTTTTAAAATATTTTTATATTATCTTGCTTCTCCCTACCCTGAAAATCTTGTAAGGCCATTTTTAAAATTTATTTTTTCCGTCCTTTTTTACCATTTTCAACTTTTCCACCATTTTTTTTGGTCACCTTGATTATTTTAGTGTTCTTGTTTTCTTCTGTTTGCTGCTTTTTGTATCTGTATTTTTAAAGTTTTCTTTCAGATTCAATATTTTCCGATATTGCTATCAGTGCCTCTTTCAAGCTTCTGTTTGTTTCAGATTTGCTTCAGTTCTTTTTCTGTATCTATTTATAAGCTCTCTTGTCTCTTTTCTTTCCTACCAGTGCATTACCAAACATTTTGTCAGATTTCAAGGGGAGCACTGGACTTAGCAGAGTGGAATTCACAAGATTTGTATTTTTGATGCTGCTCTGGTCTCAGGGTGATAATAAATGTGTGCAGGGTCTTGTAAGTTTCGTGCCACTTTTGGCATAATGTAACTGTTGATGCAGAAAATAATAAAATTACAAATGGAAAAATACTTTGAGATATATAGGACAAGTAAATGCATGCGGCGATTAATACAGATGAAGATAAAAATATACACAAGTATCAGGTCAGACATGTTGTTACTTTTTATTCTGTGGAGTATGTTTATTTCATATTTATATTATAATGCCCAAAGGCCCTAATGAAGGTCAGGGCCATATAGTGCTAGACCCTGTACAGACACAAGTCACATCTACACCGACATTTTCTTTTCTCCCTCTCGCCCCCCCACCCCGCCCCAATCTCAGAGCCCATATTGATTGGGCTAGCACTATGGGGCTAAAAATAGCAGTGTAGACCAGTGGTCCCCAACCTTTTCCATGGGGCAGGTGCCGGACGACTAGCCGCCGAGGACCGTGGCCGCCGGACAAGCAGCCACCGAAATGCCGCCGTGAAGCGGCAACGTCAAGAGGCGTTGCTGCTGAAATGCTGCCGTGAAGCAGCGTCATCAAGGGGCGTTGCCGCTTTTCGGCGGCTGCTTTTCCGGCGGCCAGTAAGCGGGCACACATGAATGCCCCGGCGGGCACCACATTGGGGACCCCTGGTGTAGACGTTCCCGCTGGGGTTGGAGCCCAGGCTTGGAAATTTGGTGAGTGGGGAGGTTCTCCAAATCCGGGCTCCAGGCCCAGCTGGAACGTCTACACTACTGTTTTTAGACCCTTAATGAGTCCAAATCAGTTGACCCATGCTCTGAGACTTGCTACAGTATTATTATTTTTTTACATTGTTACATGTACCCTAAGTCCCTTCATGTTGTAGTCTCATGGCCTCTGTCTTCAGCAGTGGGTGTTGAAAACTTACTGATTGTGTCGACAAGACATTTTTTTGTACCATTCATGTAATGGTGCGGAAGATGGTTTTGTCCCATCTACATTGTTAGACTTTTAAACCATAAACCATAGTTAAATCTTTTAAGCACTGCTTCCTTGGGATTTGTTCGTGACAGCTGTTGTCAGAAGTGATTCCTGAATCTGTACTATGTTATAGACTAGGCTAGGGTGTGCCGTGATTCAACTGGAAATTCTGTTATTCCTCTGGCATATAAGAAACATTACATTGACCAGCAGTAGTTCCTTATTGTCTTTTTCTGCTAGGCGAAAAAAAGTCACAAAGGATTTAGGAGTATAAAACTGATGTCCTGAATAGTGGAATACTCTAGAACTCAAGTGAATAGAAGCTCTGGATTAAAAAAGCTCTGCTAGGCTAGCTAAAAAACCCCATAGGAATGATTATATGAGCCTGTGTTACAATTTAGTATGTGTGTATTTTACATTGCTGTGCCTTTAACCAGTAAAGTTTAGCTTAATATGAAAGAGAGAGCACAGATTTAGAATAATCCCTGGCATCTAATTTTTGGACTAGTTTAAAGTTATAAAATGAGTCAGGCAGATCTAGCCATCTGGATAATGATTATATCCGTTCACGTTATTTTATTATAAAAAATATCAGTGGGAAAAGAAGAATATGAATTGGCCAACAAAGCTTCAGACTGTGTGAGCACTCTAACAAGTCAGGATCTGTGTCCTTCAATTATATAATAATTTAAAAAGGGAGAGTTTGGGCATTGCACAGGTAGAACAGCTGCACTTCTCAGGAGGCTGAAGGTATTTGGCTTTTCGCTTTGTACCTTACAAACGAATTTCAGATGTGCAGGTGTCCTGCTGTAATAGCACACCTTGTGATGTGTCACTGTCAATATCTAGTGTTGCAGAAATAAACGGAAATGATAAATTATTTTTTTGTTTGCTGTTACGTCTTGTTACTGTAAGTAGGATTTTATTATGCTAACTGATAATGAGATTGAAGCAAAAATGTAAAGAGGCTTTTCTGGACCTGGGGTTGAAATGACACAATTTTGCAGTGTTGAAAATATCGGCATACGGGGCTGGTGGACTTGCTGGGAGCTCCTCTTGAGATTACAAGAATTAAGGGGACAAGGGGAGACAAGACATTTTACTTTATTTCTATAATATGTATAATTCAAGAAAAAATTTGAAACGTCAGTAAAAACCGATTCTTTGCCTCCTGTTTCTTAAAGCAGAATTTGCCTGAAATAAAGGTAATAAAAAGATTTGAGATCCTAACTAATTTATATGAGTAAAACCAAATTAAAATACTTGTTTAAAAACTCTTTTGCCACCCAGCTCCTTTACAATAGCCCTGTGTTTAAAAAAAAAAAAAAATGTACTTAAGGAATAGCTGAAACTGTTCAAAAGAGTGAATAGTTGTGATAAATATCTAATTTGTGGTGAAACCAAGTGGCTAATTGTTGCAGTCAAAAACGTCAGCCATGCAAAGGTACCCTTATGACCCAGCAATGGCTGTAGCCTTTAGCTTGTTAATTTCCTTGGTACTGATTTGCTTAAAGAAAGTTGTTTAGGGAGAGATGACTTTGGCAAACTGCTGCCTTGTCTCTTCCATCTCCTCCCCCAGTCAGCAGGGCTTTGTCTCAGGGACACGTTGGTCCTAGGGAGGAGGAGAGAAGCTGGCTTTGGATTGGCGGAGGGAAGTGTTTCCCAGACTGTCCATTGTTTGCCTGTAAGTGAGGGAGAGATGCGGGGGGAGGGGAGAATGGGGTTGAGGGACTGAGAAACCTGCGCCGCACAGCAGCCATACCGAGAGCCCAGAGAGATTTCAGTTGCTTGCCTGCTCTACAGTGAAAAAACAGTTTAAATCATTAATTCCTCTTCCGTGCTTGAAAAGCTGCATTAGTGTAGGTGTAGCTTAGTCGGACTGAACAATAATGATCTAGCAATTAAAAAAAAAAAAGACACCACACTTTTGTTTACAGCCCGTTGTTGCAATCCTGCACTGACAGCGAGGGGGACTCAGTGACCTAATAGGTCTCTTCCATCTCTGTATTTTATAACTCTAGTTTGCTTCTCCAGACAGAGAAAGAGATGACCTCTGCATTCTTCTTTACAGAATAATCAGTAAACAATAATAGTTCCTGAAGTTTCAGCTTCCTGCTGCGAGTCACTGAAATGCTGCATTGTATAGCGAGATGAATAACTGCCTGTCGACACATTGGTAGTTAATGATTAATCAGCATGAGGTAGACATAGGAAGAGGCATTCGAAAGCCTTGTTTTCTTTAGGGTTGGTAGAGTTAGAGCACAGCAAATGATCTTCTTTGTTTTCTGTTCTGACTGCCAGTGATTGTGAAACACGCTTCTTCGACAGGGCTGACGCATGGATATAAATACACGACCTGAAGGTTTCAGAGGAGCCCCTCTGCCAACGTTACCGAAGGTCGTGATGGCATTTGTTGTCCTCTTGTCCCCTCTTCCCAGCCCTTCCGATTGTGGACAAAGGTTGCACCACTCAAAGTCCTTGTTTCCTCTGCTGCTGTTCCTTGCAGTGTATCTCCCGCCATCTTGCATTAACTTGCGATCACAGTATTGAAATGTATCCTTAGTACCTCTTCTCCTCCCCCAACGCTCTAGAAAGTATTTTCTTGTAATGTATGGTTCTGCTGCAGTAACCTGTCTTGTGATGCAGCACTGCAGATCTCCCCTCCTCTCCCTTTAGGATCAAATAGCATGGAGCAATGCAGTCCCCCTTCTATCAGCAACTGCAAAGACAGGAGCAGCTCGGAGAGCAGCCAATGGGTGGGGCTGGGTCGGATCACTAGACAGATTAATCCTCACAATGGGGTACTATAGGATGTGTGTAATCAAAGGGCACAGACCGCGTTGGGGCAAGGAAAATGCAAATCTTCCTGTGTCAGCAGCTGGCTCTGGACGCTTAGCACTCTCTCGTGCCCCCCCCCCCCTTTCTTGCTTGTCCCCCGCCACCCTCAAGAAAGGCGATTATTACAGATCATCCCCATTGCACGTCAAGGCTATAGTGCAGCAAACTAAAGCCGCACATACATTTTAGCATCTAGATAGAGGAGAGATTAAAATGAATCATCTCAATTAAAATTGGATTATTTAGGACTATTGCTGCCGTAGGATACCAGAGTAATTTAAATTGCTCATGCATTTGCCTGCCTAAACAGCCCACGGGGAAAATCCATGGGTTTTTGTACAGTAAGGATATCTGTTCCTCTAACACGTAAGGGAAATGATTTCAGGCATTCAGCAAAGATTGGTTGTATTATCAGCCAGACTATTTAAAAGTATTGCACTAAATCTCCTGTACATTTGTAATCTAAAATACAAAAGATTGAACAAAGTATTTTTTTGTTTGAAATAAATAAAATTATGATTCTGCATTTCACAGCACTCAAGGTAGTTTTTTACACAAGAATTAAAACAGTTTGTCAAGCAAATTGTCGCGTGAGCATGTCATTTTTAATATAAAACTTGCTAATAGATAACTTGGGATTTAGGTATAAAAGACATAGTATTGCTCTTTGCTTGCTTTGGTGCATGAGGATCAAATTCTGTTGATGTACGGCATGTACTGCACTTCTTGTTCTCCCATAACTTAAATAGAGGCATAGGTGAACATTTGGTAGATTACTGGATCTCAGTTTATGCTATGGTGATTACAAACAGCTACTGGATATTTTTTAATCAGTTTTTATAAACTTGGAAGTGCCATAACTAGCAAAATGGGAAAATTAAAAAGTTTGTCAGGCTAGTAAGTGGAAACCAGTATTTTAAGAGCACTTGTGTGAAATGTAACTGACAGATGGCGCAACTACATTGTTAGCTAGGCTATATATAATTGCACTCTCAAAGGTCATTAGGATATTTTTTGTGAGGAGTTCATGATTCAGTTGTTGCTAAAAACAAAGTATGGAAAAACGCTGTCAAATTGGATTTGTAAATGTTGAGAAAATAAAAATGCAAATTGATACACTAGGTGCTACACACTGAATTCATAGAGACTCAAAGGAAAACAAAATTGAAACACTCAGTGCTCTCTCATCTTTTCCTTTTTTAGTCTTGTACGGGACCAGTTGTTTTTTTTTTTTTAATGTTCTGGTGGGAATCAGATGTATTTCAGTCACACTAGTAAATACCTAGATTACCATAAATGACCATGAGGACAGTTAATCTCACTTTACCCAAAGGGCCTCTGCTCACTTTTTTCCTTCCATCCTCTCCTCTTGACTCTTACACATCTTGTTTCTTTGTACGTTCTTATTATCTCCCTCACTATTTCTCTACCATATTCCTTTTTCTTCTGGTCTCTGCAAATATTGTTTTAAATGCAAGTCCTAATACAACTATCCAGCCTACTACAACCTCATCTGAGCTGATGGGGAAACTTTTCTGAAAGTAGCCTTTGAATATTCTATAAATGCAGAAAAATTCAGAGTGAAAATTGTGGATTTTGAGAATTTATTAGAGTGCAGTTTTTCTAGTGATCTTGGTATAACCTTCTGAGGGTTTTTGTAAAGTGCTTTTAAATTATTATAATCATATCTGTGATACCCCCAGGGTGCAATCTGGACTGTTGAACAGCTGTGTCCCCTCAGTTCTCCAACCGAGGGTGCCTTTTACGCTGTGAGAGCAACCATTCCTGATCTGCTCAGACAATATCTAGCATGTAAATTACTCCCAGCTATGCTGTATGAGTGCTGTGGCCAGCCACTCTTGAATTACACTGCAGAGCAACACCAGCAAATTCCCAGTCCCAGACTTTTCCTCAGAAATGTGTGTCTTGTCCAGGAGAGGGCTGGGCAGTACAAGCACATATAAAGTCTGTCATTTTATCAATAGAAAATGATATGCACAAATCCTGTTATCTCAAATGGAGTTTCCCAAGCACTTCAATCTAAGCACACTGGTTTAAAGAACACAAGTTTGTTAACTACAGATAGATTTTAAGTGATTACAAGTAATAAGGCATAAAAGTCAGAATTTGTATAAGAAAATGAAAAGCAAAACGCAGCTAATATCTAACTTAACAAACTAAGTGAATTCAAAGCAAAGGTCTCTCACCACATGTTCTAGCAGTCTTACTGGCTGAAATCCTTTCAGTCAGGATCTCCCCCCCCCCCCCCCCAATTCAATGCTGCCTCCTTTGTTCTTCAGATCTTGTTGATGTCATGTGGGTAGATAGAGAAGCAGAGACATAATTTGAGGTCTGACTCTCATTCTTATACTTAGAGAATTTATTCTTATTCTTTTGAGAATCCTCTTCAGTGGGGGTTCCGGAGACAAAGATTGTGGGAATAGGAACCTCCACCTGTTTGTTTGCCAAGGTGTAAATTTCTCGCGCTCACCTTTTTTCCTGCGAAGAATGGCCACTAAACCAGGTGGTGGTCCCTTTGATTTTGTTGACACCTAGCTGAGGCATCAGTTTGCCTTTTGTCTCTGAGGAACTGGTTTGTGGCTGCTTTTCTAAACTTGGACTATGTCTCAGTAATGTCATAAAGAAGAATTTTATAAGTTTACATACAATGTTGCCACACACATTTTACCAGAACAATAATGATCAGCAAATTGAGTTTTCAAATGATACCTCACAAGGCATACTTTGTACAAAACTTATCATAGTCTTATAAAAGGGGTGAACATCAAGGTGCAGACTGTTCTACTTTCCCTTTAATTTAAGGCAAATGGCAGTACCTGTATTTGTTTTAAAGTGCTAGACACTGTAACCTCTATTTTCACACACAGGCTGCGTCTACACTGCCACTTTCAGCACTAAAACTTTAGTCATTCAGGGGTGTGAAAAAACATCTGCCGAGCGACAAAAGTTTTAGCGCTGAAAAGCGCCAGTGTAGACGGCACTTTATCATAAATCTACCACCGCTCATTCGAGGCTGTTTTTTTTTTTTTTTTTTTTTTTTTTTTTTTTTTTTTTAAATCGCCGGGAGAGCTCTATCCCAGCGATAAAAGTGTGACTACGCTGCCCATGTCACAGCGTTGGCGCGGCTGCGCTGTAATGTGGGCAGTGTAGACGTACCCTAAGTTCTGTCTCCTCCATGCTGCTTTTCATTTACAGTGCTGCCCAAGGCTTTTATATTCAACAAGCAACCTGTTCACTTAATTTTAAAGATGCTTTTGTTAGCTACATGTATTATTTACTGGAGAGTGAATGGTATGTTTGGTACTGTATGAAACCGAGGAAGATAGAATCTACATCTAGATTTAGATAGCATTTGATTGGAAAGTCCACTCATGGGGTAGCTCTTGCAATTTTATTTAAACTATTAATGAAAGTCGTGCATGTAACGCAGTCAAACATAGCTCCTGAAATAATCTTCACCCATGATATGCTTGCTATTGATTGTGACCTCTTTTTCCTCCTGGAGCAAGTAGCTGAGAACAGCTTTGATAATTGCTTAAGGTTTAAGTGTGTCTAATTTTACCTTTTTTCACAAATTTTATAGCAACTTACAGTATCCTCATGAATCAGTAATACTAATTTTTGTAATATCCTTGTCTTTACAATTTATAAATGTCTTACACTTTTTCTCTTGCATGTTCCACCCCAGTTTGTCAAGAGCTTCCAAATTCTGCATTTTACATTTTGGAAGTGTTTTTATTTTTTGTAACTAATGAACGTGTGCAATAAAATGCCATTATCTGCTTTTTAGAAACTTCTTGACTGAGTGAATTGGCTGTTCAAAATTTTAATGTGGAGCTTGTCATACGTAGTGCCTCTAAACTGTTTCAAAAACATACTTAACACAAGAGACTCTTCATCTTCCTGTTTTTTAAAATTTTTGTTTGTATCAGTTTATGCAAGTCCTTGTAGTATGTTGCTTGTAGTTTTTTGCAAGGAGTTGAATTCATATCCATAATTCATTAAATCCTTGCTCTTATTAATAAGCCATGGTTACAACTTATACTGTGTTGCAGTTACTTAATATCAGAACATATAGTAAGCAGGGTTGTGTCACATTTCTTAAAGCTTTCATGAATGTAACTAGTGTGTTACTGTTTCATAATGGGGAGTTTAAAGTTGAATTCTAGTAGCATAGTCCAGAGGTGCATTTGTAGGTCACACTTTAAAAGTGAACTAAGAAGCTATTGTAAATAAATAAGTTTGAGATCAGAAATCCGTATTGGAATTAACAACGTTGTTTTAACACTGAATTAAATACATTTAGATCAGAGTAGTAAAATAGCTGTGTCAAGTTTTTTCTTAGTGTTGCAGCTTTTTTATTCGTAATTATTTTGACGGTTTTGTAAGGTTAATTATGTCGAGATTGTCAAATCAGATTAAAAATTAGGAGTACCATTGTAACTATCAATGCCTTTTTATTTCTTAGGATGTTGTTTGGGAATATAGTCTATTAAGATGGATCTCTTGGTAGCCTAACCAGAAATGCTTCTCAGATCAAAAAGGAAAGAAGCCTGAAAATAGTTACTGAAAGTACAAATGGTAATTTTCCTCTTAGACAGCCGCCTAGAGAAACCCAAATCCTTGTTTTGAAATTAGTTTACTTACTATTTAGAAGACTCAATTGTTTGAATATGTATTTTTTTTTACACTTCAGTATTTTTCAATATGATCTTTTGTATTAGCATTAATATATTTGCTTTGCTTTGTTTTTTTGCAGATATGGACGTGTTGAAAGTGTCAAAATTCTCCCCAAAAGGGGGTCAGAAGGTGGAGTGGCGGCCTTTGTGGATTTTGTGGACATCAAAAGTGCACAGAAGGCACACAACTCTGTCAACAAAATGGGAGATAGAGACCTACGGACGGATTATAATGAACCAGGAACCATTCCGAGTGCTGCTCGGGGATTGGATGATACAGTTTCCATAGCATCTCGTAGTAGAGAGGTTTCTGGGTTCAGAGGAGGTGGGGGGGGCCCCACTTATGGCCCCCCACCATCACTTCATGCACGGGAAGGACGTTATGAGCGGAGACTTGATGGGTAAGTTCCAAGGTTTCTCTAGGCAGGTATTTTGTATTTGATATGGTGAGAAACGCAAACTCATATATAGGGCCCCCAGATGGATTTAAAATTTTGGGAATTATCTATTGTTTCCTATTTTGGGTTGGAAACGGAAGTGATTCCTATCCCAGTGGCTGGTATCTTGTGGATCCATAGAGGATGTTTTCTGCAGCTGGTTGGATATCTACTCTTGAAATAAGGTGATCTTAAGATGGAAGATTTCCTGTGGCCAGCATCGATATTGGAGTTATTCTTCTAGAAGTAATGATTCCATTTTTTGGATAAAATTAAGGCCTTGTTCGGATGTATCACTGCTACCAGATGGAGCTATATTGCTGCAGCACAAGTTCTATGTGGAGTATCTTCGGAATACTAGAAAATAAGATTATTTGAAAGCTTGATGCATAGTCCTCAGTTTTTACTGTATACAGTTTATATATTAATTGGATTGTCACCAAAAATTTCTAGTAGACTTCAGTGATGCAGCATCTTGGATTCTACAAACAACATTTAGGCATGGAAATACATATTGGATGAAGAAGATTGAAGGCAGCTTTTGATGTTTCCATTTTGGATCTACATCAGTTCCAGGTTATTGGGATTATTCTTCCTGATGGTATTGTCAAAAAAAGATGGACATTTCTAAAATTTGGAAATTATAGTCATTCTAAAAGTACTGGAATAAGAACCACTGCCTTGAATTTATGGGATGGTATACAGCCAAGATGTATATGATGGTGTACAGCCAAGGGGAGTGGATTACTATCTAGTATCTTAAAAAGCCATTTGCTACTGCACAGTTAAAGGTACTTTAGTTTTAAGGACATGGTGCTAATAATCAGTTTGTGGATACATCAATCAAAATTGACTGGGCTGGATGGTTACAAAGGTGGATAGAGGATACCGGCTGGCCAGCCATGATGCATTCCCTCATACATTGGGTGTACTTCTACCAGCTGCTTGATTCAGACTTAGGGCCGGAAATTAAAATAATGGATGCATTTCTAAGTGTCAACTGTCTCAAGAAAGAAGTCGGGGGGTTTCAGAGTTATGGTTTCAGTTTGGGACTACTTGCTTCCTGTGGATTTATTTTATCTTGTCACTCAGATTTTTTTTCTTGTTGGTTCATCTAAAATATCATTTGACACCCTTACCCATTAAGAAGGTGGATTACCCCTATAAGAGGGGCCAAAATTGGGGAAGTTATGTTCACAATTCTCTCCCTAGATTTAATTGGGAATATAGGTCGTGTTTCCACACTTGGAAAAGGTTGGTATGCCCTGCCCTGTGTATATTAGCCCCTCTCCTAACCCAAGTCAAACCCTCTCTTTCCACTAACTCCAGTAGTTCTTTGTACTAATAGATAAATCAGAAAAGCACTGTAGCCATTAGATGTTCAGCTCTGCTAGCTCTTGTGTCTGTCTTCTGTGTCCTTTTAATGGATAAGGACTTTGTTCTTTTATGTCAGCTATAACAGTAACCTTCTAGCAGTATTGCTTTTTCTGTTACATCATTAAATTATCTTTCACTGGCTAACATTTGATAGGATGCTAAATGCAATCATTGATAAAATTGTTGATTTTTTTCCTTCAAAAGGGGGAAAGAAAGAGAAACTCTTATTTGTTAGGCCTTGAAATAGTTTTCTAATGCCATAGTTACAAGCAACAGATCAGGAAGTAGAAGAATATGTAATGAATTTTAAATAGGACAGAAGTTATTGGAATTTTATTTTACGTTTTGTTAGCGTGGTTAGCTTTTTTTAAAGAGAGTTGGGAAGAAAAAAATGCAGTCTAGGCAGGCACTTACACTCTGCCTCACCTTAAGGTTGCATACTAGTAAGAAACATAGGATGGGTATACTGTAGAGATTCTGGATCCAGGGCTTCTGTGGGTCATATTTGTAAATTACTGAGGTAACTTTTTTCAAGATATTCATCAAAGAAGATTCTAATCCAGCTACCAGTTTGAAAAAACTGAAATATTTCCATGATTTTTGATAGAAGACAAATCCTATGATGTGGCAGAAGAAGAGGAACTATGGAGTGAGTTGGGTTATTAAAATCCAGGGAATTGATAATTAATTGGTTCTCCAGGAAGAATCTGAGAAGGTAGAGGGGATAGGTTAAAATGTTCCTCATAAAATGGATAATGAGATTTTGAAGTTAACCTAGACACTGGCATATTTATAATTGTGAAAATATGTTCTCTATCATTCTTAATCTGTCATATTGTAGACATGTCTTGAAGACATACCATCCTGGTACCTGACTAAATTAGAATACTAAGCTATTTGAAATATTCTGTTAACTTCATCTTTCAATTTTTGCTATACCCTTATTTGAGATAGCACGCTAACATTCTTAGAACATAGAACTGTCCTCCAATGTTGTACAAAATGTTTTTAATATTGAAACACAGAATGGGCCTTAGCTACTTTAAACCAATGTGTTTCAGTGACATAGGGAGGATATATAAATCCTTTGACTGCAATAACAAATTGAAAATCTTAACAATTAAACATACCCAGCAAAGCTAATTTATATCTCTTCATGTGGGGTTTTAATCCTTTTTGGGACCTCCATCCTCTGCTAAATCTCAAGGATAACTATCAATTTATTTTTCAGATATTAGCAATCAAAATATTTGTTTAGGAGGAGCAACATACCCAGGACTCTAGGTGTAGAATTCTGATAATATCAAAACTCCTTGTAATGAGAATGGAAATGTTTTAAAGAAGATAACCTAATTTGTTGGGTTTCTCTGTGGGAGATAACTAAGATCCTATCTGAATCACGGAATGATCTTCAAATAATTGTGGCTGATTTGTGGACAAAACATGGACAGTTGTGGAAAAGTAATAATGGGCCTTTATTAACAGCAATAATTTGGAAAAGCCACATTAGACCTATTTGTTTAAGAAAAAATTGTTGGAACAATATAAACTCTCAACTATTATGTTATACCTGTGAATTTTTTGATAACCAGACAATTTGCTACAACTACAGGGCTGTAATGAGGACGGGGCAAGCCGTTGGGGGAAAGGGGCAGAGCGCGGAAAAATGAGGAAAGAAACTGGTAAGGGCAGAGCCCTGCAGCGGGCATGGTAATGCCCCCCCCTTACTTCTGTGCTGCTCTAGCCCCTGCTGGTTTTTTCCCTCATCATTTTTCTGCCCAGTCTCGTCCCTCCTCCCCCCCCCCCCCCCTTTGCACCCTGGGTGGCTGCCCTGCTCACCCCACCCTGGTTAAAAGCCCTGCCCCAAACGCTCCAAGATCATTTAATGTACTAATGGGGGGGGGGGAAGTGTGTGGTGCAAACATTAACATGTATGCAAAATTAGGGACTGCAGAGTATGCAAATTTAAAATAAAATTGCGGTGGAAGCCTAATATTGCTGAATCTGCCATGTCCACAATATCACAAATGAAGTAGGACCTTAGATATAACCCCTTTTGAAAGCAGCTTCTTACTTCTGGGTCATGCTTTGCATTGAGGCTTTCATGGCTATAGCCTAATTTGTAATATTTCTGCAGAAACATAATAAGATGGAAAATAAATGTTAAAATTCATTAACACATTTTTAAAAACTAGATGATGGATGCAGGAAAACAATGGTTTCACTTAAAAGTATAAAGACTTACTTAAAAATAAAATAATTCAAATTCCACATGAAAATGTGAAAAAAATTGATATATTCTGCTTTGAAGGACACTGGTCATGAAAGCCCAATTTATGATTAAAGCAAAATGATTGCTCAGCTCTACTGTGTATAAATACAACTTTGGAGTCAAGTAAAATGTTTAAGTGTGTCAGTGTTTGCTTAATAGGTTATTGCTGTTTAGTGGAGCACCAGCTGCAAAAATAAAGTCCGTGCTGAAGTAAATGTTTGCATGACTTGCTTTTTGTTTTGCTTACCCTTGTCTGATTGATTAAATATTTTTCCCCCTTTATAAATGCAGGGCTTCAGATAACAGGGAGCGTGCTTATGAACATAGTGCCTATGGACACCATGAACGGGGGACGGGAGGATTTGATCGGACAAGACATTACGATCAGGATTACTATAGAGACCCTCGAGAGCGGACATTACAACATGGGCTCTATTATACTTCCCGGAGTCGAAGTCCAAACCGTTTTGATGCTCATGACCCCCGTTATGAACCTAGGGCCCGGGAGCAGTTTACATTGCCCAGTGTGGTACACAGGGATATCTACAGGGATGATATTACACGGGAGGTACGAGGCAGAAGGCCAGAACGGAATTACCAGCACAGCAGGAGTCGGTCACCACATTCGTCCCAGTCTAGGACCCAGTCTCCCCAGAGGCTGGCTAGCCAAGCATCTAGACCCACAAGGTCCCCTAGTGGCAGCGGCTCTAGGAGTAGATCGTCAAGTAGTGATTCAATCAGCAGCAGCAGTAGTACCAGCAGCGACAGGTAGGTTAACAGCTTTTGGTTATCATGGATGCATTGTTAAATGAAACCAAACAGTGATCAGCCCGGTGTGAAGAAAATTGCTACAGTATAGTAATCCTTTTCTCCGGACAGCATCTGTAGTAAGCAAACATGAGGAATAGAAACCTCAGCTATCAAAATGTGGCACTAATCCCCAGTAATATCTGGGGAGACCCACTACAAATTATACTGAATTTTGTGCATGAATGCAGAAATGAACCGGCATGAAATATAAGGACAATGCATCGCAAAACAGACTTCTCTTATTAGACAAGAGTGTAGTAGTTACTGATTCTTCAAATACTAGTGAATTTTCTGTAGTATACGGTGTACAAATAATTAAGTCCTACTAATGAGATGTCACTACAACCCTTTGCTACTACTGCTTTGAGAAGTTTTATAAATTTCTTTACAAGAAAACCATACACTTCTAGAAGAGTTTGCTTGTCAAAAAATCTTTAATATTCAATTCCTAGGGACTTCATATAGTCAGCTGCATGATGATTGCTTCAATATTTCTGCTATTTCAGAATTGCAGTATAAAGTGTATGTGGTCAAAATTAGAGTAATAATAACAAACCTATCAAGGAGCTGAATTTATTTGGGCAAACTGAAATATCCTGTTGACCTCACTCTCATTCACCTTCTTGAATTGTGATAAACACTGTAAATGGATTTAGAGACTTAACAGCCTAATAGAAAAGTAGGGCTGGAAAGGACCCTGAGAGGTCATCTAGTCAGTCTATCCTTCTGTGCTGAAGCAGGACCAAATGTACCTAGACAATCCCTGACTGATGTTTGTCTAGCCCGTTCTTAAAATCCCTCAGTGACAGGGATTCCACAACGATGGTAATGCAAAATGTAACTGAACTGTTCGGTAAAGAGCTCAGTTGCTGAGTAAGTAGGGCAGGTTTTTAGAGCTGGAAATATTTCTCTTGCTGACCAATTACTTTCCAAAAGAAAAATACTGAAAACTGTTATTTTTAAGAAATTCGTTATGACCGTAATATTAATTTGGATAATCTGATGATCTCTTAGTGAACAGAATTTTACAACTGGTAACTCACTAATCAAAATAATTACTCTCCTCAAACAACTGTTTGAACGGAACCTGCAAAGGGAAAGAAAACCGCTGAGTTTCTGCTCCTTTTGGCTTCTTTATGATGTATGAAAAGGCCCCAAGAGGATTTCTTTCCTTCTGTTCTTCTAATTATTTATTTTTAAGGAGTTTTTTTGCTGTTTTTTGATTTAGAAATTCAGATCTTATCTAGGCTGGCAGACTATGATGAGTGGAGAATTAGTGAAATGGTGATATCACAAGAGCAATTAAGAGAAAGAGACAAACCAACCATAAAACAGCCTCACTTAATATCCTGTCTCCTATTTTTCAGTGACAAATCAACATTTTAAATAAAGGAAACATTTTGCTAAAGATTTAACACCTTCAGACATGTTAGAATTTGAAATAAACATAACTGAGACCTCTCAGAGAAGATCAAATGTGACATGCCTGATATCTCTTAGTCTTAAAATGTAAGCAAGAAAAATATCTGTACTTTTGGGTGGGCTTTATCCATCATAAAAAAAGAAAAGAAACAGCAGAAGCCCAGCTCACCTACATATTTACTGGATACAAGTGTTGTGAGACATTAAAATCTCCAACCTGGGGTGAAGAACTCAGAAATTCACAACACCAAGTATTGCCCCAATGGAACAAAGTGACATTTTTAATAAGAAACTATCAATATCAGTTATGTTTTGGTAGTTAATTTTCCCTGTAACTTTTATCTTAATGTTGCAAGATTAGATGTGTCTCTGGAAAAGAGAAATTTTAATGTTTTGATCTTATTAACCAGAGCAGTGAATTCAGACTCAATGAAGTAAGTACTAGTAAGTTTTACAGATAGTGCCTTTCATCCTGAAGGAACACAAAATGCTTTTACACACTTTACAAACTATGGAATATAAAATAAAAAACATTATTATATCATTTACATAATAAAACATGTACATTACATCATAACATTAATTTCAAGAATAACTACTTTTTAAAAAGAAAAAGCACCTTCTTACTCAATAAGACCTCCTGTTACTTTTTTATTCCTGTTAACAATGCAGAGCTATGGAGAATGAAATGCATCCCGTTATGGTTTGTATAATCTATAGAATGGTTTACCAAGTTCCAAATGCATTTCCCATTGTTTTCAATGGGATGTAGGCAGGGGTGAAAGTAACTTACAGGACTTACCGGTACTGCCGGAGTCCTGAGGGGGGCGTGGCCTCAACCGGAAGAGGCGGGGCCTCTCAAGATTTAAAGGCTCTGGGGCACCGGCTGTGGCTGGGAGCCCCAGGGCCTTTAAATCAACCTGGGGCTCCCAGCTGCAGAGGTGGCTGGGAGCCCCAGGGGCTCAGGGGCAAATTAAAGGGTCCGGGGCTCCGGCCGCCGCAGAGCTCCGGGCCCTTTAAATCCCCGCCGTGGAAGCCGGTGCGGTCTGGCATGGCGTACTGGCTCTTGCCGGTACACTGTACCGGACTGTACCGGCTTACTTTCACCTCTGGATGTAGGAATGTAAATAAAGGCAGAATTTCTCCTGCAATAAACATAGATGCCATTGGTTGACTCAGAAATTAAATGAGCTCAGAAACTGTAGTAGGGTGTCTCAGTGCTTTTGGAATACTTGAGATCCTTTTATGGCTTGGTCATTAGTGAAAGATTTTAAAAATATTTTGGAATTTACAGAAACACTATGAATTCTGTGGTTGATTGGCCATAAGTAGTGAAAATCACCAATGGTGCCCAAGATAATTCTCTCCCTCAAGCCTCTTTTTCATGTCTGTCTCACTTTCTCCATTGTCAGTTGTGAAGTAAACTGTATTTTTGTACAGCAGTAGGTCACTGCTAGACCCAAATGTAAGTATTTAGGGAACTACTGAATGCTGAGCACTTTAAAAAATCTGGGTTTTAGGCAGTTTTCTGCAAGCTACCATGGAAAAATGAGCAGAAAAATAACTGAATTGAAATAATTATGGTGTCTTTTAGTTTCATTCTTTGAAAGACATAAACCATAGCAAGGGTCATATATAAGATTAGAAGATTTTCCCTAATTGGATAATGTTGTGAGGAAAGATGCTCTGCATATTCTAGAAATGTAAACAAACCTTTGTCTTACATAGGTTTGGAGTGTGTTGAATTCCACTTCAGTTAAGCTTCGTTTTATGTATATATTTTTAAGAGGTCTTTTGTTATCGTTGGATGCTTTCTTTGGGGTTTTGTGATGAGAACCTGCAAATGAGTAAATTGGAACATAAAAGACCAAAAAGGACATTATTCTCTCTCAAAATATCAGAGAGGAAAGCTGACTTATGTGAAAATCTCTGAATGATTCACAGATTTTTGTTTTATTTAAAAAAAGGTAGTAATGTTTAAAGTCAATTGAGTTAGCACATTTCTCGTAGTTGCATGTGTTTTGTCATTAATTTTAAAATCTCCATTCAGCAACATATTGAAGCACGTGGCATTGAGGACAGAAGTGTTTTAGATCTCCTATGATCCTTCAATTCAGTAAGGGAGCTTTCATAGCAGACACTAAAAAAGTAAGAAATCATTCTGAATTTTGTGTGCACACATATAAAGTAACTAGAGTTCCTTCCCATTCTTTTTTACAAGAATGTTTGTTCGGTGCTTAAGTTCAAGGTAGGGTTGTTTTTTTTGGGGGGGGGGGGGTTTACTAGCTAGTTGCATAATTAGCTGTGATTCGCACCATAAGGTGCAAGCTCCTGTCCAAATATTATAGCACCAGACTCAGCATATATGCAAAGTAGTTATGTTCATTCTCAAAAAGCATTTGTAGAGTTTTTTTGTAGCACTGAATGAAATGTACAGCAAGAAATTCTATTTAGTGTCTGAAAGTGAATTTGAGTATTATGCCATTTATAAGGTGTTCCCAAAGTTGTAATAACAGGTAATTTATAGATTAATTAGAGATCATTTAAAAAAAATTTACTTGAATTGATCAGTAGTAAAGTTCCTTTTCCTACAGCAACAGAAACTGTAGAAAATAAAAGCATTAGTGTTACTTATGATTCTTTAACACAAATATACCAAAAAAAATCACAAGAACTAGTGCATTTTAATCACAGGAAGAATAAGTGCAACAAAAAGTTAAACCTTTCCTGGGAGCATGGAGTCTAGAATACATTGTTTTGTTCGTTTGAAAGTAGAAATTAGCAAATTTAGTTTCATTACATAATACCAACTTTTCCCTATCATTGTCCCCTCCTCCTTCTCTTCTGCTTAGAGTTTGTCTGCCAGCTAGTGATGAATCATTGATTTTAAAATGGGATTTAGGATTTTTGAGTGGGTTAGGAGATGTCTCTGCATGGGACAGTTGAAAAATTATTTGGGATTTAGCCTAACTGCAAATGTAGATACTTGGATACTTTTGGGCTGGTCATGGTGATCAATGAGTAAAAGAATTCCGTACAGATAAGTCATATGGAATGAAGAACTTTACTGGAATGAAGAGTTCACCTGAATGGTACTTTGTATCTCTTTTTATAAATACATGAAAAGTAGGTTATGGCTCTTTACATTAATTTAGTGAATATTCCTATAGTGGTGGAGAGAGACTGGGGCAGAGAATTTTTTTTTTTTAAATTGCTTTCATTTTGAGTATTTATAGCAAAGGCAATAATTATCCGCAGGATGAAAACTTCTGATCTTCACCTTTTTGTTCAGATAACATCAAAGTGGCATATGGCTTTATCTTAGACTTAGGAAATGTGAATTATGAAAAAAAATATTAAGTATAAGAAATCCAACTCTAGTGTCCTCAGTTTTGTAGTAGTCAACAACAGTCTCATTTTGTTCTTTCTTGTGCTTTTGTTCATGTTTCTGTGTCTGTGCTACATCTAATCTAAATATAACCAGATTATCCTCTTAAAAAATGTCACCTTTGGGAGTATATCAAGTTTCTCCAAATTGACTACAGGCAGATATTTTTCAGATGGCTTTAAAGAAGGAAGAGGTGTCTTGCTATTGAGAGACAGAAATACAGAGAGCAAGACATCTCTTCCTTCTTTTAAAGACATATGAAAATTTCCTGCCTGTAGTCTGTGTAAGTCTATATGTGTATATATGTATTTTGTGTATGTGTGTACACATAATAGTTTGATATATATGATTTACACAAAAACAACAAGGAATACTTGTGGCACCTTAGAGACTAACAAATTTATTTATTTACACAGATGGTCAGTAATGCTGATGTTGATATATGCAAAATACATTACGTGACCATTATATGATCTCCTCCTAGCTGGTAAACTAATTCTAAGGCCATGGCTACACTATCACTTATGTCCTCAAAATTTACGTCGCTCAAGGGTGTGAAAAAACCATCCCCCTGAGTGACATAAATTTCATCCGCATAAGTGATAGTGTGCAAAGCTCTTCCTCTGGCATAGCTGCCGCCACTCGTTGGGGATGGTTTAATTATGCCGATGGGAGTGAGTTCTCCCGTCGGCATAGAGTGGCTATATGAAACATCTTACAGTGGCGCAACTGCATTGGTACAGCTGTGCCTCTGTAAGCTCTCTAGTGTAGACATAGACTAAATGTTGAGGTTTTAGGCTTATTCTCTGGGATAGAAACCAGGATAAGCCTATTAGCCATCTCATCGTATGAGAGTGATAACTATTTCTCTCTCCTTCAGAAATGCATTAATTTGAACACTAAAACTATTGGCTGTTTATAGAGAAGAGGGGAGAAAACATGCATATTGTATTAGTTCATCTGGATCCCTTTAGAGTAATCAATTAAAAATAATATTGCATAATAAGTTTTACCTTTTTCTGAAAGTCTGCTTCTTTTAGTTGCCTAATACTTTCCAGAGGCGGCATAATTTATTGTGTTTATACCCTACTGTGAACTAGTCAGCAAAATGGTGTATCTACTTTGGGGCTTTTTGGTCAAAAATACAGCAGTATTAATCACTTGCATTACAAAGAGTATATTATTGATGTTCAAGTGTTGAGTAAACAGCATTTTGGATTTGTTATCCTGGGGATTGCTGGCATTTATTCTTATATAGTGCAGCCTTTATTTAGCTCTGTCAGGTGATATGTTCTACATCAATTACCCATATTTGTGACACATCTTCATGTGTGATTTAAAAAAAACCCCATTTTAATTGTTTCTCTGGGTTTTAACCTCCCAAAGGTATATTTGCAATCAAAGCGGGGGCCGAATGACTGTTCAGACTCTTGGATAGAGTTCATATGAAGCTTTGCTAGAATTGCTTGAACTGGTTACTTCAGTGCATGTGGGAGGAAGAGGGGTTTAAAAAAAGGTGTGTGTGTTGGGAATGACCCACTCGCTTAATATGCACTTTAGGGAGCTGTTCAGATTTAATGTGATTTTTCTGGGAATAAAATGAGAACAAGTCAGACAGCAGTTTTCAGAGTATATAAGTAAAGAGGATTGTACGCTGAGAGAGTTTGCTGCATCTGAATAGTGGGGATTGGGGAAGCAAGGAACTGCTTGTTTGTGTCTCCAGAACCAGTCTGAACTGGAATCATCCAGTTTGATTTGGCTGAATGCCACCTCCCAGAGGCTGTATGTGAGCTGTGCTTCCTCCTTCTGCCTAGCTTCTACAGAGCAGGAGGGGGAAGGGCCGGGAGAGAGCCAGCAGGGTTCCAGCCATGTGACAGGCAGGAGTCTTGTGGTTTGCATTGTGGGGGAAGGGATGTGCTTACAAATGCTAAGTGAAATGGTAGCCAATTAACCCGGATATGTTACTGGGAAGGTGGCATTTTAGATACAGCAGTGGTGAACGTGGGATACAAAAATAAGCAGAAGTTTACTTCAGAAGCCTCCCACTCGACCTTCTTTTTGAATGAAAAAGTTAAACTTGTAAACCCCCTTCACACTGAAATTTTCCTTCTGCCATATGTTGTATGCGCATTGCAGTGTGTTGAATGTGTAATTAGAACATCAGAAATTAATTATAGCTGCCCCAGTAGGGCCTTTGTAGTTGTGTCTGAGTAATTTTTTTTTTTTAATCAATTCCCTTATTTTTGTTAGGGTTTAAATGTTGCTGTTAAATTGTGCTTTGGACTAAAATTTTCCTATACACATATTTGGCTTGGAAGCAATTCATTTAAAAATTACTTTTTAAAAAATAAACTGAATATATTTCAGTTTTTTTTTACAAAATCCTATTTAAAAAACTTGAGGGTCTGATGTAACTCAAAAGCAAGGAACCTCAGAACTAAAGATGAAATTTTGCATTAAACATATCCTTGTTATGCCTAGGTATTTTAGCATCCTATGAGGATTGTAATGACTATACAATTCAAATAAAGCATCATCATTGTACTGTGAAATGTTAATATTTGCAGGTAAAGCTGTGTAATAAATTTAACTGTGGTAACAATACTGAAATCTTTACATTTATATCAGACTTTTAACTATAATGGATTATTTTATTTTTATGTTTGAAATGTCTCTTGGTTATCTAGCATTCTCTGTGTTAAATAAAATATCTCTTTCACATCTGACCAAAAGCAGACTCTTGACAAGAGAAGAACTTCCCGAATTTATAGACATGCAAGTTTATAAACATAGCACAATATGAAACCACAAAAAAGGGACAACTTCAAAACACTTTGCCCTATTGCTTTATGGTAACCCCTAGTAGTAGTGGAAAGCTGCCAACACACAGTTGCAAAGGAGTACAAGTGATCTTATATAATCTAGCATTGGCTTCTCTCTTTTGAAAAACATGTTAGGACTTTTCTGTATTGATAAAAGCCTAGATCACTTTAAGTTCTTCATATCATCAGTTTAAGTCATCCTTACTACGGTCTTTTTTTTGTATTTAAATTTACATTAGCGTACATATTCTCTTAATAATCTCTGCTTGGATTAGTTATGATTTCAGAAGGGGGTGGACATTTTCTGTAGTTTAAAAACTAGGTTGTTACAAACTCTGGGTGTGTTACGCTAAGTGTTAGCTCTGTTTTTATTATCGTTATCTGTCACTTTCTAAATCTGTAACTGTAGAAGTTTATCTTATTCATGCCATCAGTCTTTACACTGGATTTCCCTTCTGTTCCTGTACTTGGGAACAGAGACCAGAACTTTACAGCTCCTGTTGGGACTTAAGGCTCCTTTTTCAAAAAACATTCCCAGAATTTTTTGCCTCCAAAGGGTTGCATACAGGCAGAGCCAGATCTCTCTTTGTGCAGAGCCTTTTCTTACTAAATTTCAAGTTTGGAGTTTAACAAGTGCATTGTTTAGGGGGTCCTAAGTTTATATGTGTACCTTATTAAAATTATATAGATATTTGAATGGGCTTTGGCCTAATCTGTACCCACTAAGGGCATCCTTGTGTTGGGGATAGACGCTCTGAGGACTGTCAGGAATTTAGACTTCTTTGGGACATGGTTCTTGCTCAGCAAATTTGAGGCTTGGACCAGTGTTCCTGATGGTTAAGCCCCCAGCCATATCATCTAGACCCTTCACATGAGATTCCTTCATCTTCATTGGTCTCCCTCCTTTCTCTAAGAGGAAGCACCACAGAGGTTAGTGCCTTAGGAAGACACTTGTTCATCAGTAAGACACCACTTCTTGCTCACCTGCAGGCAGCAGCTGTTCTAAAGAAGTGGGAATTGGTATCTGACATGGAGTTCAGCAGTCTGCAAATTCTGGCTGTCTTATAGGGAGTAGGCAATTCCTCTTTCTGTAGTTTTATCCTTTTATAGCTGCCACCTTTACAATAATTCTGCTACAATGGCAAAAGCAATTGAGCTCTGTCTGTGCTACAGCTTCCACCACTGCCTTCATTGGAGCTGCACATGTAGTGAGTTACAGGTCCCATGTTTATCGGTTCAAGCCACGGAATGGAAATTTCCTCCTGTGAATCATAAAGCTTCTGGAATTGAATTTTCTACACTTGGTATGTTGAGCACATGGGGGGGGGGCATGTTATTATTTTTACTGCAGTCTTCTGGCTTCAAGTTTCTGTGCAAGACTTCTTGCACAAAGGATCTAGACAAGGCCAAGAAAAAGGAGATAATTAACTGTGGTCTAACTTGCATGATGAAGAACTTCTGCTATGCTCTAGAAGTGAGGTCATCACTCTCTGGGACCAGTACTCAAAGGCAGGAGGAGATCTGGTTCTTCTGATTCTTTTTCTAAAGAACAAGAGAGAAGAAATCCAAATCTAGGTAAGGGGGAAAAAAAACTAAGTAAAAACATCTTCTGTTTCCTTCTCTTTCAGGAGGGATAATCTCATCTGGAGAAGGAAGAAGTGCAGGGTAGGCTGTGAAGTTTTTGAAAGAGTTGGCAGCATAGTAGTTAACACTTGATATTCACATGGAAGAATTAAAAAGAAAAGAGGAAAGGCCTACTTAAAAACTTCCTGGAAAATACTAGCCATTACAATTAAAGGGAAAATTCTAATTCCATGTCCATCTTGCCTTAAATGATGCAACTAAAACAGAGATGGAACATCCCTGTAAATCTTGGATTAAAATTGCAAATTTAGAGTCTGTGTTGTCCACAAAAAGAAAACAATTTTTTGATTTTTCCCTGAAGAAATAGATGCAGTAGTGGACATTCCTAGTCAGGCACTGTAATACCTTCCATAGGAGAACTTCCTCCTTAAAGAACTAGGGAACAGGAAGGTAGAATTCTCTGTGAACCATGGCTGTGAGGCTGTAGCACTCATCTTAAAAACAACATGCTATGCTCAAGCTATTCTGGCTTGGACATGAACTGATGGCAATCAACCTGCAATGGAAAAAAGCTGAAAACCATCTCCCAAAAGATCTTACAGGCTTTATCTTTCATATTGGATGTTTCATTGGATCAGATTTGCAGCTTACTTCCAAGTCACCATGCTATAGAAGACATATCTGAGTTAGCTCGTGGAATGCAAATTCTCAAGTGATGAAAGTACTAATGATTGCATCAAAGCTTTTTACGAAACAAAACAAAAGTGGGACAGCTTTTTAGTGAGCCACTAGATATCCCTCTACAGAACATCAGATGAAAGATGTCAGACCAACCTATTTGAGTAGGCAGCCATTTCAGAACTAACAGTACTCTCAATTTCTGCAGAGAGAATCCAGCCATGGTAGAGGAAAAGAAAACAGATTTGGAAGAGGTCAGTTCTTTGGGACCTACACAAATAAATCTGCCTCCACTCAGAAGAACTCTGTGTAACTGTGTACTGATGCAACCATTCTGAGTGGAGGTTGCAATATAAACATCAGTAGAAAATCACAGCCTTGTCCCCTAGGGCAGATTCTGAACATCTCAGATATCAAGAAAATAACCAAAGCAACTATGTTCAAAAAAAGCAACATCTCACTTTGCAATAAGATTCCACTGCGAGATATTGATTATATGCTATATTTCTGTAGTGCACCCTCAAAAAGGGATCAGAATAATATTGGAGCTCAGATCTTTAAACAATCAACAAGGTCAAGTTACACATGGAAACTCTATTTTAGCCATTTCCCCCACAGATTTCTTAATCTCAGTAGATGTGAAAGAAATTAATGTGGATATCCACAAAAAAATCTTCAAATACAAAGTTCTTATCTTTGGCAACTATTAAAGAGAAGAGGATTCACATCCCTTCTACATGCTTGTCTGATCCCACTTGGAGAAGATAGCTAAAGCAAATACCAACCAGCCCAGTTGTGTTCCTTCCTACTTGCAGATTCTTGAACATCACCTCAAAGAATCCCCTTATTACTATATTGTCTTATTACTAGAACACCTTTCGAGTCTTCTAACATAGTAATGGAGAAAATCTTTACCTCCAAGGAGAGACCACCCATAATTATATCAACCATTTGGATGATTTAGTCGCCAATAGATATCTAATGTGACTCTTCAGGAAGTTTTGTTTTCTGTATTGATGTGGCTCCAGTTCCACATGAAACTGCTTCAAATGTCTCTTGCCTCTTCATCCTTAGATAATCTCCAACATCAGCAACAAAGGTGGTGGTTATACAGGTCATAATCTCATCCTACAAATGGTGGCTACTCCCCCACAAGTTTATCTGCAGGCTCTCTCCTGGAAGTAGAGAGAATTATGATAACTATGGACATAGAATCATAGCGTTTGACGGGACTGCAAGGGTAATCTAGTCTAACTCCCTGTCAAGATGCAGGATTTGTTGTCTAAACCAGCAGACATGAATCTATTCAAATGGGAGACCACCTACCTAAGAAGGCCAAAACCAATTCCTCGTGGACATCAAAAAGCACAAGCTGGTTAGAGCTCCGGTCAGATCATCTGGCATTTACAATGGTCAGGAAGAGACAAATCAGGCACATACTGGTATGACAGAAAATACAATGGCAACATGTGAGTATGATGGGGGGGGGGGGGGAAACAAAAATCATTTCTGTTTCACAAGGAAGTAGAGTAGCCCATAAAAGTTTTTCCTCATAAAAACGAGAGAGATACAAGTGCAGCGTTGGCTGGTTACTCTGCCCCAGAAATGGGCAAGTGAAATTGAGCTTCCGTTCTACACTACAGCTGTATGGGGACCGAGTACTAAACTCTTTTGTGCACAGAGCAAACCCAATGACGTGTATTCCTCTGCAGGAGAAGGAATCCATTGGCTTTGATGACATGAGCATCAGTCCAGACATATGACCCAAAGAGCATCTGTCTGCTTTTCCACCTATTCCATTCCTCCTGAAGATAATAGTAAACAAAAATCAGAGATTAGATGCCATGGTAAATCTAGCATTTGTATTACCATAGCATCATATTGATCTTGGAGAATGTTGTTTTTAAACTAATCCAGATGAAAGAAAATTCACCTCTGTCAGTTCACAAGAACCTTCTCAGACAGGGACTCTTGGGTATCCACATTCAGCTGAACTGAAATTGACTGCATGGAAATTGATGGAAGCTTCTGTTGAAGAAGGGCTCTTTGACCATTGGAGGCTCTTCTAGCAACCAGAAGGGAAGCGTACCACTCTGTTGTATGTTGGAATCTGGATGAAGTTTCAACATTGATACTGGGAACCTGCAGAGGAGAAAAAGGGGAGTTTTACCCTCCTTTTGCATCTTTATGATTTAAAAAGAGGGTGTGAAAGTATTTTTAAACATTTTTTTTTTAAATATTGGAAATACCAGGTCTTGCTTTAGTCTTTTTTTCCCCTGTCTGACTCTATAGATGTCAAAACCACATTAATTTTCCAGTCATCACAAGAGTCTGAGATCTGAGTAATTGAGAAGGGATTTTTAGTCACACTTTTTAAAGCTCTGGGTTTCTTGTTAATTGGCACTATGAATGCTCCTGTTATTTAGGAGTAAAGCTCTCTTTGTGACAGATTCTCTAGTTCTGCAAGGAATCCTGGAGCAAAAATAGGGGAGACCGGATTTACTATTCCTGATATAGCTAAGGTAAACCAACAGTGGTTGTTTGCAGTGGTGTTGTAGCTGTGTTGGTCCCAGGGTGCATGAGAGACAAAGTGGGTGAAGTAATAACTTTTACTGGACAAACTTCTGCTGGTGAAAGAGACAAGTTTTCAAGTTCTACAGAGGTCTTCTTGAGGTCGTCTTCACTTTCAAAGTCAGGGAATTTATCACCCATTTCCTCAGGCACTTCTTTAAAACGTGTAAATAACAGCATGTTGGATTTTTTTTTTTTTTTTTTAAGGGGGAAATCACCTGGGATATACTCTGAAGGTGGTAACTAATTAGAAGTATTTAAAGATCGCTTCAGAAGGCTCTAGAGTTGTTTCTTATATGTTCTGGTTTCCCTTAATTTGTACAAATCAAAAAGATTACATGAAAAAGAAGGCTGAAGTCAAATTATTATTTTTTATTTGTCTTGTAAAATATTTCCTACTGCAATATATAGTAGATGTTTTAAAGTCTATTCTACATAAGCTGTAAATGCTGCACCAGTTCACAGCCTGAGCAGGTGGGCTTTGGATTTGGGAATTCCTTGCAAGTTGGGGAAGAAATCTCCTTCCATCCCATAGCTCACAGTGTGTCAGGTTAGCTTCTTCATGGCTCCTACTTCATATTCATGGCTTGAGTAGCTTTTGCTAACTCCATGCTACCACTGCCATATGGTTTGAAGAGAAGGAAAAGCCAGTGAATCAGTGTAGCTGTTGGATACACAAGCCCCACCTCTATAAATTCTCCTGTGTACGCTCTGAATTATGACTCCCACCCCAGTTTGGTAAAATGGAACTGTTCTAGTTTTGCTATGGCAAGGGATCCTTGGGTCTGTGGATCAGAATTTACCACTTAGTTTACAGACCAAAGTCTGTAAGCCCCCTCCCCCATAAAAATACTGTGTACTATTGGTAAGATAGATATAGGGTTACATCAATAAACCACAACAGCAATATTGCTGAGTTAAGTTAAATAACAGCGTTTTGGAAAGGGATCCCTTTATTTCTCTATTTGAGAAAAGACTTGGGGTTTTTGAACATTTGCTGTTGCCAATACTGTGTTTTGTTACTTAATCAAATGAGAGGCAAAACTTAGATTTTTTTCCACTTTATATGGGTTTTGAAATTTGACAGAGTGAAGCTCTTTACCTGGTTTACCTGAAGCCTTAAGCACTTTAAAGAATGTTTTATTTGTGTGACTTACATAAATATAAATGCTTCTATCCACTTTAAATTTTACCTGAAGCTATACTTTATTATTTATTTGTGCTTGCTCCTTTCAAAAATATCTCTGAACTTGCTGCTGATTTAAAAAATAAATAAAAATCAAACGACTTCCAGGAAAGGTGTTCCTTTGTAGTTCCATCAGTTCTTTGCAGGCTTAAATTGAAAATTAATCTCTAACGTACTGCCCGTCAAATGCCTTGTCTTTTATATTGTATGTAGATTAGGGCCATAGAACTGAACATTATGGACTTGATTCTCTGTTGTTCTGCATCTTGGACAGGCCTCCTCATAAGTGCAAAGCGGATGTAAAAGGCTATCCAATCAGAATGGTAGTGATTTACACTTGCTTTGCATTAGTTTAAATGACTGCACAAGGTGCAAGGCAATGGAGAATCAGAACCCATGTTACTGGGGTCAGAAATATCCCTTACGTATGTATTAATTCTTATTGTGATTATGAAAGTTACTTTGTCCATTTTTCTTTTCCATTTCAATGTTTTGACAAAGACTACCATTTTTAGAAATGCTAAACTTACACAAAGTGATATCTGCCATAAATGGAATTTCTATATTAAGCCCTTTGCATGTTCCAGATTTTACTTAGGAGGCATTTGTTTATCAGCTGTTTATCTTGGCATTGGTTTTAAATGCAACTCCCATCTGAAGAACAATTGTGTTTGTTTATGCCAGAGAGGATACATGATTTCAAAATCACATTAAACCCTAGCAAACTAGAAATTCAACAAGTGATATTTTGTTTTGTAGTTAGCACAGCATTGTGAAGATCGAGATTAAATATTAATTCTGCGGTGTTTAGGCCTGATTCACCACTGCGTTATTGCAGTTTTACATTGAAATGAAGCTAAACCAGCATAAGACTGAAATATCTTAGTGGTGAATCACATCCTGTATTTTTAAGAGACTAAAGGATGTTTTTAAAATGATACAGTAATAAAGTTCACTTTTTGATCTCTTCAGTTTTTTAGTGTACATATGAAAAATACTTTCTCCCTGAAGTATAATCAGCAGTGCTTCTAGACAGAGATATAATTTTTGACATAGTCAATATAGTTTAACCAAAATGTTTTTAGAACTGTTTTTTAAGAAATATTGGCTCTCCAGGGAACTGACTTGAAAAGAGGGGGAAAAAATTCCCCCAAATTCCACTTACTCCTTGACTCAGCAGACAATAAAATACTTAAAAGCAGAAATTTTTTATAAAGTCTTTCTTTGAAAAAATGTAACAGTCCCCTAAATTGTACATAATAATTCTTCTTGTAACACACATCTTTTTACAATAAATTAATCCATCTTTTAGTGAAAGTGCTCCAGAGTTGTATTTTTAATTATCTCAGAACTTTGCTTTCTTTACTTTTTAAAGGGATTGTGGTCTAATGATTAGAACACATGAGTGAGAGACGGTAGATGATTTCTCTTCCTGCTTTCACTGACTCACTGAGTGACCTTAGGCAAGGCATTTAGCCTCTTTCTGCCTCATTTTTTCCATTGAAAAAATAAGGATCCTAACACATACATGCCTCTCACGGCTGTTGAACTTGAATCATTTTGAAGATTTAATCCATTTTTAGGTGGAAATTGTGAAGTATTAATTTAGGTTGTGCACAGATAGTTGGTAAAAGTTGTTTATTTGCTATTTTATGGCCATTTCAACCCAAGGGGTTGGAAGCAATTTATTCTAAATGGAATAGAGCTGCCCTCTAGTGAATTATGCTGTCTCTTTGCAAGCATTTTTCTTAATATTTCCCATCATTGTATTCTCACCAATGTGAGCAACTGAGAGTGGGAGCGCTAGTGGAGATCAGTCCACCAGCATTTTAAACACGGAATGAAATCCTAGTCCCATAGATGTCAATGAGTTTTTTGCCATAGACTTCAGCAGGGCCAAGCTACCACCTTCTGTCATGTAAACATGCTCAGAGCAGGTTTAAACACTATGGTTAAGATGCCAGCAGCCTGTCTGCCCTAGTGCTCCACTGTGTGGTTGTAAGCACCAACAGAGATGCACCTGTGTGGAAATATTTGTAGGGTAATGGTGAGTGTGTTTTTTTTTTTTTTTTTTTTAAAGCTAGTATAGGCAATGCCATAGTGTGTATCTTTCACTGGTGGTTATTCAGAAATAGGGGCTGTTACTCTAACTTACTCAGATTAGAAACAACAGTTACATAATTTTTATGTGAGTGAAAATCCAGGTCATGAACATTAGAAATTACATAGACCATATCTATTTATCACATGTTCCCCATTATTGTGATATCCAAGTACCTCGGACTTTAGAAAGTTATACTTACAGGATGGTTTTCACGAGTGCTCAGCCCTCGTCTAATTCTGCTTCCACTGAAGTTAGTGGTGAAAGAGGAGGATTGTTGGTTGCCCTCACCCCTCCGCCCCTTTCTTTGCCCCGTGTGTTGGTGGGAGTTTACTTTAATTGTGGGAAAGTTCTGTCAAGAAGTGACGTTTATGCTTTGTTTGGAAGGTGGTGAGCTTCAACATTACTTTGTTGTTTCTCTAGCATTGAGTTCTGTGGTTGTGGCCAGTTGTTGAGAGAGCTCTTTGTCCTGATTTAATGAGTTTTATTTTTGAGCTTTGTTAGTTCCGTTGTTCCGAAGTAACATACATATTTTAAAAGGCCATGATTGCAGCAGTGATTTCTCCGGTAACTTGAGCCACTTGAAGATTAATACAAACCTCCCCCCCACCCCCAACCACAAAAAAACAAAAAAAACCCTACTCCATATCAACATAGCTATGCCGACAAAACCCACAGTGTAGATACAGGTATGCTGACAGAAGAGCATAGCTAATGTTGCTCAGGGAGATGGTGTTCCTACACTGGTAGAAAAACTCCTTATGTTGCTGTAGGCTGCATCTACAATAGGAGATTATGCTGACATATGCTTTGTAGTGCAGACATAGCCTGCTGCATTTTCAACCAACTGGAAATTTTAGGTAGATGCCTTTATGGGTGGGATATTTTGGAAGTGGCAAATTCTTTGAAGTGATTTCCTCTCTCCCATCAGCATCACTTTAATCTGTCCCATGATTGGCTTCAGCCCACTGTTTTTCATTAATTTTGATATTTCCTAACCATACCAATATAATTAGTAAAGAGGATATTCATATTGTCCTGGAATGAAACTAAAAGATAACATTGTAAAATCCTAGTCATCTGGGTTTAAAAATACGAGTGCGCCCTGGGCCTTCTGATCAGGGACTGTGAAGGAAGGGACAACTAATTTAAAAAATGAAATAAATAAATTAAGTGATTCAGTAGTACCAAGAAATTACAAAAATCAACATGCCGGTTTACAAGTTTGTGTTTGTTTAGTTAGATTTCGAATTATGAAGCACTCCAACATGAGATTATAGGATTCCTTTCCAGTTATGTGAAGACAGGAAAAGTTGAGGGATAAAGGGTATCCCAGTTTTCTTCTTCGAGTACTTGCACATGCCCCGCGCACAGCTGGAAATTTGTCCCTCGGTGTTACCCTGTTCGGTCGCCTTTAGTGCCGTGTGCTCATGGCGCACCATAAGGGGACCAGCCGACCCCGCACCCTCTCACTTCCTTCTTACCGCCTGTGATGGTCAACCCCGGCATATTAGAAAGTCGGTGCGTATGCCTCTGAGTGCCTGGCCCCGTGGACATTGGCCCATACAAATGCAGTGGTCTTTTTGGAACCCCTGGGGTTTTCCTCCGGTGCCCTGACCCTCCTCCTAGCCATTCCTACTCTGGTGTCAGAGAGAAGGGCTCATCTGTTGCACCAAGTGGGGGCCCAACCCGGACTCTGGTACCAAACCCAGTACCGATCCTCAGGACCTGGAGCTGTGGGTTCTAGTCGGTGCAGAAGGAGAGAAGGGCCATGTGCCGGTTCAGGCTGCCGCCGCCGCCTCCTCCCTAGAAGAGGCAGTGTTTGAGGATGGGCAGTTCAATGCCCCAGAATGACTTCAAGGCTCACCAGGAGCTATTGAAGAGAGTGGCCTCAAACCTATGGCTGGAAGTGGAGGTAGTTAGAGTCCTACCACAGTTTGGTTGACATCTTGGCCGTAGTAGCCCCGTCAAAGTTGCCTCTACTTCTCAATGAGGCCATCATGGATCCAATCAAAACGCGGTGGCAAACACCATCCTTTCTGCCCCCACTTTGAAGAGGGCAGAGAAGTAGTACTTTGTTCCCGTGAAGGGGTATGAATACTTAAACTTCGACTCCCCTCCCCCCCCCCCCCGAACCCCTATTGGTCTCGTAGGCCACTGAAAGAGACCGGCAGGGGCTGCAAGGGGTGATCCCCAAAGCAAAAGACTCAAAGAAGCTGCCCTTTTTTGGTAGAAAGGTGTGTTCTACTGGCGGCTTACAGTTCTGCATCTCCAACCAGCAGGCATTGCTAGTGAGGTACAATTTCAGTGTCTGGGACTCCATGTCAGAGTTCACGGACTTGCTCCCCCAGGAATCCAGGCAGGAGTTCTCTGCTCAGGTGAAAGACAGGAAGGCTATAGCCAGGGCTTCCCTTCAAGCTGCCATGGATGCAGCGGATGTGTCAGCCAAAGCCATGACATCGGTGGTAGCCATGCGAAGGTGCTCTTGGCTCCAGTCCTCGGGTCTACCGGCTGGAGGTTCAACAGTCCCTTTAGGACTTTCCATTCGAGAGAGCTTTGCACTCTTCAGAGCAAACAGACCCAAGGCTCCAGGGTTCGAAGGATTCCAGAGCTACCCTCAAGTCCCTGGGTGTGTCTGCCCCAGTTCCTTCAAGGAAGCATGTCAGGCCTGAACAACCGGCCTGCTACTCAGCTCTGCCACCCTCTCAGGGTCTGCTCAAAAAGCAAAGCCGAGGTTATAGGTGCAGACAACCGCCCCCGTCTGCCTCAGCCTTGCTGCCTGGCCCTCCCGATACGCCGAAGGCTCCAAACAGAACTTTGAATGGGGGCGCCCAAAGGCGTTATACCAGTTCCTATACCAGATCCTGTTCACCTGTTTTCGGATCACCTCTCCCACTTCAGCTTGGCGTGATCCCTTATCACCAAAGACCGTTGGGTGCTGAGTTCAGTGGAGGAAGGTTATATGCTTCAGTTTAGCTCCACCCCTCCCTCCAACCCCCCATCCCTGTTCCTCTTCAGGGACCCTTCTCATGAGCAATGTTTATCCCAGGAGGTGCTAGCCCTCCTCGGGATAGGAGCCATGGAGGAGGTGCCTCAGAACCTGAGGGGGAAAGGGTTTTACTCCCGTTATTTCCTAATCCCAAAGGCCAAAGGGGGTCTACAACCTATCCTAGACCAGCATTGCCTCAACAATTCTCTCAAAAAGCCGAAGTTCCGCATGGTCTCCCTGGCCTCCATCATTCCCTCCCTGGATCCAGGAGACTCGATTTGAAAGATGCCAATTTCCACATCTCCATTTTTCTAGGCCACAGAAGGTTTCTTGTGTTGTGAAGCAGACCTACCACCAGTTTACTGTCCTCCCGTTCGGCTTGTCAGCAGTCCCATGGGTCTTCACGAAATGCATGGTGGAGCCTTCCTGAGACGACAAGGGGTGCAAGTGTATCCTTACCTCGATGACTGGCTGGTCCCAGGCCCAGGGGAAAGCCAGCATCCATCTCGTTCAAGCAAACTTTTGAGCTCTTGTCCTGCTGATAAACGAGCAGAAGTCAACACTCATCCCAGTACAGAGGATAGAGTTTATTGGAGTGGTGCTTGATTCTACCCAGGTCAGGTCTTCCTCCCAGTGGGCTTATTTGGACACCACTTCCAAAGAATGTTGCCACTGATATCACAGGTCAAGGCCCACTTGGTCATGACAGCCCATTTCTGCCTAAGACTATTGGGTCATATGGCTGCGGACACACACATGTGGTGCAGCTTGTGGGACTGTGCCTTAGACCCCTTCAGGCTTGGCTGGCCTTGGTGTATTTACCGAACCATCATCATTTAGACTCGGTGCTCACAGTTCTCACTCCAGTCCTTGCCTCCCTCGAATGGTGGAGGGATCCCCAGTCGGTAGGCTTTGGCATTCCCTTTGTCAGACCCTAACCCTTGGTATCCCTAATCTCAAATGCATCCGAGCTAGGTTGGGGGGCTCACCTGGGGCACCTCAGGACACAAGGAGGGGCTCTCCTTGCATATAAACATCAGAGAGCTCAGAGCGGTCCACCTAGCAAGCCACATTTTTACCCCACATCGCTAGCAAGCTTGTATGAGTCCTTACGGACAACACGGCAGCCATGTTTTACATCAGCAGGCAGGGAGGGGCCCGCTCTTCCCCTGTGTCAAGAGGCCATTCACTTGTTCGAGTTCTGCATGAAGCACTCAATCCATCTCGAAGCTTCTCCCCTTCTGGGAGCCCAGACAAGCTGGCAGATCACCTCAGCAGGTCTTTCTCCTCTCACAATAAGTGGTCCCTTTGCTCCAATATAGTAAGGACCATTTTCCTGCAGTGGGGGATTCCCCTCATAGACCTGTGACCATGCAGAACAGGAAATGTCATCAGTTTTGCTCCCTGTGCGGCTGCAGCCCAGGCTTGCTAACAGATGCCTTCCTGTTCCCTTGGACAAAGCACCTGTTCTACGCATTGCCTCCCCCCACCGCCCCATTCCTCTCATGTACAAAATCTTACTAATGGTCAAGCGGGACAGGGTGAGGGTTATTCTTATAGCCCCCAACACTGGTTCTGCACGTTACTAGACCTGTCAGGAGCAACCCCAAGGTTGCCCACCCCCAACCTGATCTTGCAAGATCATGGCCGAATGGTCCACCCAAACCTCAGTGCTCGCCACCTGGCCGTGTGGAAGCTCCATGGTTAAATCCTGTGGAACTGGCCTGTTCAGAGCAAGTCCACCAGGTTTTGCTAGGCAGCAGGAAACAATCTACTGGAGCTACTTCGCCAAGTGGAAGCATTTCGCCATTGGATCATGCCATCGACCCCTCTCACCCACTAGGCCACCTCTCCAGACTGTGCTGGAGTATCTGCTTCATCTGAAACATTAAGGCCTAGCTATTTCATCTGTTAAAGTGCATCTAGGAGCCATCTCAGCTTTTCATCCTCCCGTAGATGGTCAGTCAGTTTTTTCACACGAAATGTCTATTCGCCTCCTTATGGGCTTAGAAAGGCTACATTGGCAGATCCGGGAACCCATTCCCCTGTGGGACTTAAACCTGGTCTTGACAAGACTCCCGGGCATTCCCTTTGAGCCACTGGCATCAGTCATACCTGTCATACTTTTCCTGGAAGCTTGTCTTTCTGATAGCAATTACCTTGGCCAGGAGGGTCTCAGAGATCAGGGCCCTTACTTCAGAACCCCCATACACGGTGTTTTTAAGGACAAGATACAACACCCTATGTTCTTCCTGAACATGGTTTCATAGTAATCAGGCTATTTTCCTGCTAGTTTTCTTCCCGAAACTGCACAAGAATAGGGAGGGAGCAGTGTCTCCACACGCTGGATGTTAGGCATGTCTTAGCTTTCTATATAGAAAGGACCAAGCTGTTCCATAAATCCGTGCAGCTCTTTGTGGCAGTAGCAGATAGGACGAAAGGCCTATGCATTCGGCTCAGAGAATTTCATTGTGGATCACTTCTGCCTGCTCATAGCATGTGTGAATGCAGGGTGTCCCATCACCTGCTGTCCTGACTGCCTATTCTACGAGAGCACAAGCTTCCTCAGCGGCAACCTGGTAGTTGGTGCATACTTTTTCTTCCTACCATGTCATCACCCAGCAAGCTAGGGATGAGGCTGGGTTTGGTAGGAGAGTGTTGCAATCCACATCTTCATGAATTCTGAACCTACCTTCTAGGATGCTGCTTGGGAGTCACCTAATGTGCAATGGACTTCTGCAAGCATTTAAAGAAGAAAAGACGGTTACTAACCTTTCTGTAACTGTTGTTTTTCAAGATGTGTTGCACATGTCCATTCCATGACCCACCCTTCTTCCCCTCTGTTGGAGATAGTTGGCAAGAAGGTACCGAGAGGGTGCGAGGACAGCTGGTCCCCTTATGCCGCGCTATAAGCGCGCGGCACCAGAAGGTGGTAGAGCCAGCCCGATGGGTACCACTGAGGGAAAAATGTATTGTGACTGTGCGCAGAGCATGTGTGCACCTAACGTGGAATGGATGTGTGCAACACATCTCAAAGAACAAGAGTTACAAAAAGGTTAATAACCATCTTTTATGTGATTGCAGCATTTTTATAGATTTTCTCCCCCCTTGAGCAGCATATGATTTTTTTTGTATGCACCGGTGTTGCATGATTATTCCCTGCTCATGCACAGTCTGATTTTTGTCAATACTTTCAGATTTCACACATCTGTGCTTTATTACTTTATTCTATAGGTATACAAGTGTGACATTTACAGACCAAAATTCCTTGGGCGGCAAGTTTTCAGAGACCTGAGAATGTCCCAATATGCTCTTGAATACAAACGTTAAAGTACCGTAAGGCCAAGATTGTGGACATAGTGAAATATGTGGAAAGAGGATTAGATGTATCACCCCATCTATTTCAAATCCTGGGTCCTCCAGACATTTGTACATGCCAAATCTACTTATGTACTCATTAAAACTTTGTTTGAACTCTGATCTTCCATTTCATAAACAATCTATGTTGTGCATTAGTGTGCTGAACCTACCTCAACTATTACCCTCTAATCTGAAAATAGAGTAAGAAACTCTAACATTTTGGTCTAAAAATTAGGAGAATCTTTAGTAGGTTGACTCAGTTTCTGTTGTCATTCAGTTTAGGTTAAATGACTTCTTATCTTAACCAGTAAAAAGCCATTCTTTGACACAGACTTGAGGGACAGGTTATTCTTAGACATGTGCCAGTGTTGCCTTACAGGGCATTTAGTATATACAGAGCCACCCCCAGCTGATCCTCTTTCTTATTTAGGTCAGTGTTATTAGAACAAAGTGAATCATCTCTGAAGAAGAGACATGTTAAACCTCCACACCACACCTCTTGAGATTACAGGAGCTACTTTTTTCAACACTTGAAATCTAGTTGTAATAATTTCTCTCTGGTTATAGTGAAACAGAAGCATGGGTTACTAGGGACTGATGGTGACTGAGTTTTGCCTTGTTGCAAGTCCTGTACTTAATCATCTTACAGTTTATTGGAGAGAGACTTAAATAGAACAATAGATCTGAGTTCAATTAGGTTTCATGGGGTGGCTCCTACTAGACTTGTACAGGAGATACACAAATATCTGTAATAGTATATGTATGGCAGTTATAATCAACAGAGGCATTTGAACTAGAGAGGCCCTCAGCTTTGGAACTTTTATTCCCTATTTTGGTCTGAAATAACCTGAACTTGTTGACCTTGCAGGCATGTGCAGAAAGGCATATCTCTTTATTCTGGCACTGAGGAAGGAGGAGCTTGACAAGCTATTGTTTGTGGGAACGATTAAATGTCATTTTAATTTTTTGTATTGTAGTGTAAACTGTGCATTTCTAGAGTACTAGACCTCTTGTATGCAGTAAAAGAAATCTGAATAACTTATCTGTCTGCCTATTTCAATACATAATTTTTCATCCAGAAAAGTTCCCAGAGTGCTTTACAAAATGTGTAAGGGATGACTTACTCTACTTCTGGCATGGAATATGACAAACCTCTGAGCCAGCAGTACTAAACAATTGGGAACACTTTTTCCTTTGCAGTTAGCAGTATCCTTTCTCCCCCACCCCTTCAGCAGTAACCATTTATTTTTATAAGCAATAAATTAAACTTTTCAGAACTGTATGTCAAGTTGCAAGAAAATACTGCCAGAAAATCTACCTTGTTAGGTCCATGAGACCATGTGAGAATTCTTCAAAAGCATGTTGTGTATCATCAGGGGAATTTAAAAGGGGTAAACTTCCTCATGGTGGAAATCAGTGGCATATGAGTAAATGGTTAGTAGATATTTTTTGCATACAAATAATCTACCACGACTTAACATTGGTCATGTGGTAAGAAGGAAAACATTGTTTTCATGTTCGAGCTACTTGTGATTTCCTGACTAGAATTGGAAATCTTCTGCTGACACCAAGCACAGTGAATAACCTATTTAGTAAGCTGGGCTTCATGCTGATAAGAGTTGTCCTGTCTTACTTTCCTTAATAGATCTTTGAAGGAGATAGTCTTTTCCTATAAATTATCCTGACTGCTGATTGACTTCTAGCTGATCTAGGCCGAGCTGCTGATTTCAGTTAGTTTTGGAGAAAAATTAATGTCGGAGTACTGCTAAAAGAATTAAGGATCAGTTACCAATTATGCTTATAAGCTCTTTCTAAAGGGAGTTATAAGTAAGTCATTTTAATATTTATTGTGTTGCAATTTGGCATAAATTTCCCCCTGAAAAAAATCACAAAGGATTTCAGATGGGTTTCTTACCCACTCTGACTCTGAGGGACTCGATTTTAAAACCTGAAGTTTGTCGGTATGTTGCCTTCAGCGCACATTAATGCTTCTTTGTAATTTATTTTACATGAATGGCTGCAGTGTTTCCTCATTGTTGTAGCTGTAATAACAGCAGCCACCGCAGTTACAGCTGACTCAGAGTTCTGAAATCAATTCGCAGAAACGACAATTGTCCCACATTTTAAAATTGCAAAAGGGTATGGCAGGTTGTGAGATCCCTTGATTCAGCACAGCCTGCCATTGACAAGGAACAGCAGGTATCCTTGTTACATGGACTGGTTTGGAGTCTCTCTTTTATCTCCTTTTTGCTGGGGGACACAGAGAATAACTTTCTTTGTGTTCATTTTTTTCAAGCGCATTCATTTTTCATACATTATAAAATTATACTATAATTTACACTTATTTGTTGCCAGAACTGAAAAAATACAATTACTTGAGAGATGGTATTTTCATGGAAAGGTGGGTATAAACCTTTTCTCTCAAGTCATTGAAAGAACAGAGAGAGACCTGAATATATGTTATGATACTGTAATGTGACTTGGGATTTCCCCCTCACAATTTTAAACCAGAAAAAAAGGCTTTAGATGTTCTAGGTACTTAAACCAGTGATGCGAGTAAGTTTTGGCCTCCAATTCTGTAATCTGATCCCCACAGCTAGACCATTACACAGTGACGGAATCCCATAAAGTCTGTGGGGTCCTATATGGGCGCAGGAGTCTGCCCACCATGAATAAGATTGCAGTATCGGGCTCTTTAGATTTTTTTTTTTTCTTGATTTAATAGAAAATAAGGACACAGATAACTTTATCTTGCTTATTATTAGGTATGTTTTCAGTGTTATTTAGTTATGAGCACCAGCCAGTTTTGTAAGGCAAATTATTATTTTAAGGACTTTTACACTAGAACCAGCTTGAAGAATGAAACATGTTTAAGAAAAGCAATTTGTGACCAATCACTTTTTTTTCATTCCCTTTACTGTAATTTACTTTTTTATTTGAATAAAAACATACTCCCTCATAGCCCAGTTTTTTTCTGCTTTTCCCTGTAGTGAAGTCATAAATCTGCGTTTGACAACAATGTGATGCCATGAAAAGAAATGGGATGTCACACAAATTCACCGTTATAAAAACCGGCCATAGACTGGGCTGTGAGGTATTAAAAATCCTCCTTGTTTAAACACCATATTCCCCTCACTCACTCACTCACTACATTTCAGAAGATTGGCTATTCTTTTTTGGTAGCATTATGTACCAGTAAGTTTACGTGGATGCTGAAGAGTAGATTTTCTTATTGTGAGGAAAGGCTGTGCACCAGAGCACATTTTATTTTAGTTATGAAAAAATTAAACATGTACATTCTGATTTTTGCAATATAGCCGGAGGGGGAAAATAAATTTATAGGCTTTGAAACCATTTTCTCTCTCTTTTTGGCTTGACACAAGTCACTGATTAACTGTGGAAAAGTTTGTCAACGAGCATGATGGGAAGGATTGTTTAAGGTCGTCTGTTTTCGTCTTGTATTACACTTCCTAGCTTCTGAAATAGTTGTTTTTCTAATTGCTTTAAATATAAAACTGAATTACTGCGGTTAAACAAGTTTTATTGGAAGAAATCTTAGTAAAATTCCTCTATTTCTAAGCTGACAATGAGAAGGTATTTTACATACTGTTTGCTAGAAAACGAACAGCCAAATTCTAATCTTAGTTGCGTAGGGTACATCTCTATATAGCTAGCACATTTCAGTTTTGAAGGATGGCTTAAAAGGATATCTGTTTTTCCTTTTTGAGATTATATGTATTATTTGCTATCAAATGCCTTATTTTAATTTTGTTTTCCATGTCTCTCCTGGAACACAGCTGTAATTAAGCATTCCATCATACCCCAATTCAGGCATGCAAATGTTTTCCATGCTTACCTCTGTGTTTCTTCAGCTGGAAACATTCATTCTCATTTTCTTTCTCTCTCTCTCTCTCTCTCTCTCTCTCTCTTTTTAAAAAAACAAAAATACACATCGTCTGCATACTGGATCTTTTCTAGTATTTTTTCCTCTTTAAAAACTAAGGAAATGATTATAAAACTTCCATTTCTGGCATGTCTCAGGATTATACATGGGTGCGTTTATCTTTTTCAATATATTTTTAAGAACCAATGGTCTAATTTGCAGAGGAAGATGCATACTCAGCTCCCATCAAAATCAATAAAAGTTTGTGGGCATGATCACCGTCTCTGAAAAATTCTTCTCTATTGTCCAGATGTTTGCATTAGTTCTTCTGCTAAGGCTGCCCCAGGATCCTTAGTGCTGAGGTTCTTTCTCTTAATGGAACACTTTACTAAAACCAGAATGCTCTGTATTTAAACAATCTATCCAAAAATGCTATATGTGGCTAATCCAGTCAAAAAAGGAATAATAAAGTATCAGTTAAGTGCTACCACTGTGGATCATACTTTGTACTCTGATTCCTAAAAAAATACAAGTATCTCTCATATATCACTCAGGTAAAATTTTAGTAGAGTTAAGTGTAAAATGCAAAATATTGTGCTGTTTAACCGTGGAGAAGATTTAATTAAGTGTAATACAGAGCTTTAACAGCTTAGGAGTTGTGAAGGAAGATTGAAAATATATAAAATCTATTTCAGCATTCTCACTTCTAAAAAGGAACAATATGATATTAAGTGCTGCCTCATCTTTCAAAGAAGTTCTCCATATTTTTTGCCTATTTGTTTCTTAATCATTGATATTACCAGCATTCCCCTTTAGACTAATAGAAACCTCTTGGCATGGTGCAAATTATGTATTCCCCTCTCCCCAAGGTACTGCACAGAAGGATTTCATTTTGATGGAAGAGCTTGAGGTAAAATGTTGTCATGAATTAGAAATTGACTAAAAAACAGAAAGCAGAGAAGGAATAAAAGATCACAGGGCAAAAGATTACCAGTAGGTTTCCTCATGGTTTATTTTTAGGAGGGAAGTTTTTTAATATATTAATGGTCTGAAAAAAAGGGAGTGAAATGGTGAGGTGGCAAAAACTGCATTTAGTCAAGACTAGTATAGACAGTGAGAAACTTCTGAGGGAAATAACAAAGCTAGGTGAATGAGCAAGTCAGGGATATAAAATTCAGAGGGTTGATAAGTGCAAAGTAATGTGCACTGGAAGAAATAATTTTAACTAGTCCTGTGCATTGCTTGGGAAAAAGACCTGGGCATCATTGTGGATACCTCAATGAAATCCTTTGATCAATGGGACACTTGGGGGATCAGGGCTTGGCTCATATGGGCCACCTGCCCTGGGGATGAGCATGGGACACAGCTCCCATCACAGGGAATGGAAGTGGCTGCAAGCAGGCATTCACGCACTCTTGGTAGTTTATTATTCCCTCTGTCTTGCTGTGGAGCCAGGGGAGAGTGGGAGGAGCAAGGACTGTGAAGAAGTTTGGCTGGCTGCTAGACATGGGAGGCTGGCAGGGGTGGGGAGCTGTTCTGTAAAGGGAAAACCAGGAAGAAATTAATTTACAAGGTGTGTACTTCTGGTAAGTTTGGTTTGGTTTTTTTTTTGTTCTTCTCATGTCTTGTCTTTTAAATTGTAATTAAGCACTTTGGGGCAGAGACTCTCTTCTGTGTTTTGTATGGTGCCTAGCAAGATGGGAGCCCAGCCCTAACTGGAGCTTTAATGGTGTAGAGAAGGTAAACGACCTGCTCTTATTGATCATTTTTCACAATATAAAAACAAAGGAATAGTAAGTGAAATTGAAAAGCAACAAATTTAAAACTGATTAAAGTACTTTTGTACATAATACATTAACTTGAAGATATTATTTTGACTTAATGAAAAGCAAAATTCAGAAAAAGGAGTTAGGTGTTAGAAAATGAGAACATAGAATTTTTTTCCCCCCAGGACTATAAACCCTCACGCTTAAGTTTAGAGCAGCGGTGGGCAAACTTTTTGCCACATCTGGGTGGGGAAATTGCATGCAGGGCCATGAATGTAGGGCTGGGGCAGGGGATTGGGGTGTGGGAGGGGGTGCAGTGTGCAGGAAGGGGCTCAGGGCAAGGGGTTGGGGCAGAGGAGGGGTGCAGGGTATATGAGGGGGCTCGGGGCAGGGGGTGTGAAGTGCAGGAGGGGGCTCAAGGCAGGGGGTTGGGGTGCGGGAGGGGTTCGGGGTGCAGGCTCCAGCCTGGCGCTGCTTACCTGGAGTGGCTCTGGGGTGGCAGCGGGGCCAGGGCAGGCAGAATCTTCTTTTAAAGATGTGGCTGCCACATTGTGGAGAAACTATGAAGCCAATTTTCAGATTGACAGAAGCACCTGGCAATGCCATAGCATTTCCTTTTATGTGTGAGAATGCTGAAAGGGATTTTAAGGCCTCAGCAGACCTGTATGTTTTTTCAGTCTTCCCACACAACTCCTAAACTGATGAAACTTTGTATTACACTTAATTAACTCTTCTCCATTATGATGGAATGTACCAGGATCTATTTGACATTTTACCCATATTCTGTTTCTTTGACTGTCTTCTCCCTGTCTCCTCTGAGGATTTTGTACGAGAATATTTGAAGATGATTATGAGTTCCTTTGTATAAGCAGGGGTGTGCTCGGGAAACTGGGTTTTCTGCATCAGAGAGGAAAAAGGAAACACTTTTAAAGAATCCACTCCAAGTAGTTTTCTTCATTAGCACAGTTTGGTATTGATAATTGCTATTTTAAAATGTAACATAATTTATATATGGGAAATGAATAGTTATTGTCTTCATGCTTTTGACTGCTGCTGTGAGATGGTGTGTGATATGAATAGTACCTTAGTATTCAGTAGCGTGCACTTATGGCCTTTGATGGTGAGCATGTATAACTGTTCAGTAGTAAAAAGAAAAAATAAACTGATTTATGTTTTTAATTTTAAAAACATCCATCAGCCTCCACTCATTGTCTCTGTTTCTCTTTTCACACTGAGTTGCCATTTCTTTTACCCCTTTCACAGCAGTGACTCCAGCAGCAGCTCAAGTGACGAGTCACCAGCACGATCAGTTCAGTCTACAGCAGTTCCAGCACCCACATCCCAGCTGCTTCCATCTCTGGAGAAAGATGAGCCCCGTAAAAGTTTTGGGATCAAGGTTCAAAATCTTCCAGTGCGCTCAACAGGTAAAATCCGTATGTGAAAGAGTGTCTCTTCAGAGTTGTCAGTAAGGGAGAAGAAAAGAGGAATGGGAGCAGGCTGATTAGAAAAATTGTCTTTATCATGCATACCTGATATTAAGTAAATGCAATATTTTATTAACTTCTGTAATAATATTTGCCAGTATCATTTAATATTGCATGGGAAAATATAAGTGCGGTTTAATGAGCCATGCTTTAGGAAACTTAGTTTCAAGGTTATTGCTATAATAAAATTGTCAGATAATATGTGAAAAGCCTTTAGTTTTGAACAAAGATACATTCAGGAGACTTCAGTATTATTCCATTGAAGATGGAGATTCAGAGGGGTAAGATGTTGTATAATTTTTCATTCTGTTTAACATTTGAGTGCCTCTGGCCAGTCAGTGGAATGGCCCTTATGTGGCCTTTGACTATCAGAATTCCGTCTGCCCCTTGCATCATTGAAAAGTGCTGTGCTGTGGTGGCACAGCTGTACCGATACCGCTGCAGTGCATCTGGTGGAGATGCTCTATGCTGATGGGAGAGAGCTCTCCCGTCAGCCTGAATAAACCACCCCTGTGAGCAGCATAAGCTATGCCAACATAGCGCTGTGCTTGGGGGGCGGAATATTCATGCCTCTGAGGCAACGTACATTTTGCTAACATAAGCGGTGGCAAAGTTCCCTCTAATTTTTTACGTCCATGTGCGGTATGAATTTTGTTATGTGCACCAATATGGAGGTGATGTGACACATCACGTTCATATTGGTGTACATAACAAAATTCATGTGGTGAGGGTGGGTGGGGCTGAGCGGTTTGGAGTATGGGAAGGGGGCTCAGGGCTCAGGGCTCAGGAGTGCGGAGGGGATGAGGGGTCTGGCTGGGGGTGTGGGTTCTGAGGTGGGGTTGGGGATGAGGGATTCAGGGTGCGGGAGGGGGCAGAGCGTTGGGGTGTGGGCTCTGGGGTGGGGCTGGGGATGAGGGTTTGGGGAGCAGGCTGCCCCGGGGCTGTGGTAGGGAGAGAGGACTCCCCTCCACACACCCCCCCAAGCCCTCTCTCGCCGCAGCAGCTCGCGGAAGAGGTGCCTCTCCCCGATCGTGGCAAGTCCTGGGCAGGTCCGTGCTCGGGCTGCGGGGAGAGGCGCCACTCCCCGCCGCAGCTCTGAGCCCTTGCGCAGGGCTTAATAGGCAGCTGTGCAACTTAGAGGGAACTTAGGGCAGTAGTGTAGACATAGCCTAACATAAAAACGAGGAGTCCGGTGGTACCTTAAAGACTAACAGATTTATTTGGGCATCTGAAGAAGTGAGGGTTTTTTTCCCACGAAAGCTTATGCCCAAATAAATCTGTCAGTCTTTAAGGTACCACCGGACTCCTCGTTGTTTTTGTGGATAGAGACTAATACGGCTACCCCTCTGATACATAGCCTAACATACTACAGGCAGAGCTGGTAGCATAGAGAGAAGTTTGCCCAACACTTCCCATTATAGGACCTTGGGCTGCTCTTGTGTCAGGGATGTGTCCTTTGCTGTCTTTGTAGAAAAACTGCCCAAATTTGACCAAGTTATAAGCCTTTGGAAAAAAAAAATTCTTAGCGTGTGTATGCTGAATAAACTTTAGAGTTTGTCAGCTAAATTCTTTGAAGATTCTGTCTGTATTGAACATGCACCAGCCCAAGGCCTCACTCACTGAGCAGGACTTTCCCTGCAATTGCTGTTGTCTGCTGCTCTGAGCCACTGTGATGCCGGGTACTGGAATTGAGAGCAGATAGGCTCTCTCTTCTCTGTTCTCAGTGCTCCTGCTGTTGGCCCCCAGGCAATATGGAGAAGGAGGAAGAAAACTGACTAAAATGCAAAGGGGTGGGATAGAGGGAATAGACGGGGCAAGGAGCCTGGAGGAGGAAGGTTTGGACCATCTTAATTTGGCCTCCTACGTATGCATTCATTCAGCATTTAATAACAAGACATCACACTTTTTTCACCATAGGACCCCTGCCTTATTCAGTGCACACGATGAACGGTGCTCTGGGAATGAATATGGGGTTGCCTAGTTAATGAGGCTGTTAATCTTGAGGATCCCACCTCATGTTGCAGCGTTTGGAAGGTGTATAGTGAATGAGGCAGAGGGCTAGGGGAAGAGAGGAGACGGTCTCATGGTTAGGGCAGTTGAATGTTAACCTGGAGAACTGGATTCTATCCGTGTTTCTGTCAGAGTTCCTCTGTGTTGCTGGACAAGTCACTTAAAGCATATTTTTCATGGGTGGCCACTAATTGTGTGTTCCTCATTTTATGGTTGCCCAACTTGAAACTCTGTGGCTGCGACCACTCATAGCTGCAACTGAAGTCACTGGGAGCTGTACTTTTAAGATATAAAGTGCTAAATTCTCTGAAAAATCAGGCTATATAAGCATCTCAAATTGGTCACTGGAAATTAGTGGTGAGCTCTGACAATTGTATATAGTTCCTCATGTGTAAAAGGATAATAATACCATCTTACCTCACAGGGTTGTTGTGAAAATACATTCATTATTGTTTGTCAAGCACTCAGCTGCTATAATGATGAGCACCATAGAAAAGCCCATGAGGAAATAAATAATTCTGTATTCAGAGTGGGGTTTGAATAGTGTACATTAAATAAGGCATGTGATCACACATTGAGCAAAGAGGATGAAGTGAAATATTGAATAGCTGCTCATTACGTGATCACCATCCATCGTGTGCCTGAATAAGGGAGGGATTCTGTGGAAAAAGTAGTATTTGATTACAGACTATATCTTAATGCATACGCACAAGGAAGCTGAATTAAAGTGGCACAGACAGCCTTAATTCTGGCATTTTCTGACTTTTGAGTGCTTGAGTTTGCAATTTTAATGTTCTTTGAATGTATTTGTTTGAGTAATATATATCCTAAGGAAGAGAGTTGTAAATCAAGGAATTCTGAGTAAAGGCTGCTAAAATGCCCTTTGTTTAGCATCCTCTCTCTCTCCCTCTCAAACGCATAGGCAGCTTGTGAAATCCCAGATCAGTTGTTTTTGCCAACACTGGATGAGCCCACATGCCTCAGTTGTCTTTCCAAGAAGATTAGCACAAAAGTGATGCAAACAGTGGTATTCATAGATATATATTCAACCCAGTTTTGCAGGATTGCTGTTAGTAATATCTACTCATATTGAGAACAGTAAGGATGTTTATGAAATAAACAATGATCTTTTACATGTCTCCGTACCCATTGTCTTAGGGTGGATAATATATGGAGATATACCTATCTCATAGAACTGGAAGGGACCCTGAAAGGTCATCGAGTCCAGTCCCCTGCCTTCACTAGCAGGACCAAGTACTGATTTTGCCCCAGATCCCTAAGTGGCCCCCTCAAGGATTGAACTCACAACCATGGGTTTAGCAGGCCAATGCTCAAACCACTGAGCTATTCCTCCTGCCATTAATAGTAGTTGTATCCTCTTCAGGTAGCCCCAGTGATGTGGAAATCTATATGGGTGGGGCCTCAATTCTAAAGAGAAACATGAGGGCCAGTTGGAGGCTCCTAAATATGAAAAATTAACATTAAAATATATATATCTAAAATGATTGTAATTTCAGTGAAACTTGAAGGTCAGATAAAAACAAAGTGAAGTCACAATTTGGATAGAATATCAAAACTTGTTTGTGGCTTCGATAACATTGTAGCATTATAATGTTGGCAAATAATATTTGTATTTTACTTGTTTGTGTGTGGGTTTAGATACAAGCCTTAAGGATGGACTTTTCCATGAGTTCAAGAAATATGGAAAGGTGACGTCAGTGCAGATTCATGGGGCCTCCGAGGAGCGATATGGACTGGTGTTCTTCCGACAGCAGGAGGATCAAGAAAAAGCATTGAATGCATCAAAAGGAAAATTATTCTTTGGAATGCAGATTGAAGTGACAGCCTGGATAGGACCAGGTAAGGGAAAATATGTTGACTTCTTAACTTTCCTCTAGGGGTATAGTCATTATAAGAGTAGTGCATATACAGTAACTGTTGTAAGATGGTAGCAAATTGAGTAAAAGAAACACTGCAATTACTCTGCCTTGCTGCAAAGCTATAATTTAAATTAACTGGTAAAAATGACAGAATAAATCACAGTGCAGGAAAAGTGAATGCCACTGATCTATTCTGGGTACATCAGACAGGAAGAAAATTCTACAGCTGCAAACCCTCAGTGAAGGAAGCCTTCCATCCTTGCTAGGTAGTTACTTGTAGTGGCCAGTAGATTGCGTTCTGCTACTCCTTATTTCCACAGTGAAATATAGGCCAACACACAGTTTAGTTAGCATAATCCATGCTTCTTAAGGCATATCTTACATGTTTAACTTCCTATGAAGTATAAACACTTTTTGGTTACACAGAATAACTTGTCTGGTTTCAAACTTGGTAAAAGGGTATTACTTTTTTAGAGTAATTTATCTCAAGATACATGATTTTCTTTCTATGTTCTAATTAATTAATTGGTGTGTGGCATTCAGGTATCCTTTCCATAAAAATATCATTAGCCTCCCTTTCCCCAACTGTGTAACTCTTCGTTTTACTAAGTAGGCGTTACAGTATGATTACTGCATGGTTAGAAGGTGATGGGTACAGTACAAAATGGAATTTGGATAGTAGTACTTGAAGTTGGCTGTCTCCCAGCCAAAACAATTCAGGTGTGTTTGAATCCTCACAGATTTCTTTTCTGCCTTAAATTGCAAGTGTTACTGTGAAAGGAGGACAGACTCCTTAAGGCCCTGAGGAATATGAAGTAAATGACACAACTTATGAAAGCCATAACTTTGGGTACACAAGTTTATGCTTTCATTTATTTGCCTTTAGCAAGTACAGTGGAATCTACTGTACTTAATTAATTGTTAAAGAAATAGATCCATCAAAACATTTTTCCATGTACCTGATCAACACATATATGAATACAGTGAAGCCTGTTGAATTAAATCCTGGAGGTAGAAGACAATTTTGTTAAAAGAATAAACTTTTAGAGCAGCAAAGGTAGAATGCCATAACTTTTTAACTTATGGGCATCAAAACTTATGGTCCGTTTCCTCGGCATTAGTATAGTAGCATGACTTACAGATTTCAAACTCCTGGCATTAATGGAGTGCACAGATAGCTAAGAGGGCACAACTGTATTTTTGTCAGAGGCAGTGATATCACTTCAAACAATTTCTAGTATTCCAAAAATAGGTTTTCCAAGAAACTGAGAACACCTCAGTATATTACAATATGCTTTTCATCTCTACGGTGTCTAGAAACAGAAAGCGAGAATGAGTTTCGCCCTTTGGATGAAAGGATAGATGAATTTCACCCGAAAGCAACAAGAACTCTCTTCATTGGTAACCTTGAAAAAACAACCACTTATCATGATCTTCGCAACATCTTTCAGCGCTTTGGAGGGATAGTGGTATGTGAATTCTCTTTGGTATAAGTTACTTCTGACCGTTGCCTCAGTACAAAATGCACATCAGATTATTGAATGATTTAAGAAGCAGTAAAATGTAATGTTAATCACTTTTTGAACATGTGAAATATAGTCCATTCAGTCATTTGATTGACATAAGTTATTTTTCTTGCCAGAATGTACTCCAGAGGCATTGTTTCGAGTTTGATGTGGTTTTAGCACACTTGTATTGCAGAGGAGATAACCTTGGGATGAAAACGGCCCTTGTGTGCAGTTACAAGAAGTATGTTAGGTGCAGTTACAAGAAACGGTTAAGGATATTCTGCAGGATAGGAGTGCGGCAGAAAAGTTATTAATGGTCATCATGGATGTAAATATGCTCAATTCTATTTTCATGTCAGTATTACTGTTATGAAGTTAGTTTTTGTTGATTTTCTTTTTTAAACAAAGGGTTTAACTGCGGCTTGTGAAATCAGTCATCAGCTTCGACCGTCTGTTCTGTAATAATGGGGCAGAGTGAGACAATGAGTAGAATGGTTAGTGATGACATGAGGGAGTTTGGCTTTTCACTGAACAAGCTTATCTGAGTGAGACAGTCACAGGAACGTTAATTCCCTTCTTTCTCCCACATTGTGCACTCTCTGTAGAGTAATGGCAATGTTAAGATTTAAGAGAAATTTTCCTGATGAATCAAATATCCGTCTACAGTACAGACAATAATATATGGTCCGCAGTATCAGACTTTCTGTATTGATAGCATACTTTGTTTACAACATTATTTTAGTAACTCTAGCTGTTGCTGTACATTCAGTACTGTTTTCAATCTGTCTAGAAATATTTCAGTTATTGGCTTTTGAGATATTAGTCTTTCAGATTTGGAGGAGTATATTTCATACTTATGCAAAATGCCATACTATTTCTATCTGATATGCACAAATATGACTTACATTTTATTGTGAGATTGCATAGCAGCTCTGTGGATTGCAACACCTTTATAAACTCTGAAGACTGATTTATCAATCTGCACACTGTTTGTAGCTCAGACCCTTTTCTGATGCAGAATTTCATGTTATACCATCTGAGCTGCCCCGAGGAAACAAAGATTAGTATTGGTAGTCAATAATAGTAGTGTGAAACATAAAATCATCACTGATAAAGTTTGCAGATGAGACAAAAATTGGGGGAGTGCTAAATAATGAAGAGGACAAGTTACTGATAATATGCAATCTAGATTGTATGTAAAATGACAGTATGTGTTTTAATATAGCTAAATGAGTACATATAGAAACAAAGAATGCAGGCCATACTTACAGGGTGGAGATGCTATCCTGGGAAGTAGTGATTGAAAAAGATGTGAAGGTCATGGTAGATAATCAGCTGAACATGAGTTCTCAGTGCAGTGTTGTAGCCAAAAGGGCTAATGCAATCCTTGGTTTTGGAAACAGGATTATCAGGTGAGAGTAGAGAGGTTATTTTACCCCTGTATATGGCACTGGTGCGGCCGCTGCTGGAATACTATATCCAGTTCTCTTGTCCACAGTTCAAGAAGGATGTTGATAAATTGGGGAGAGTTCAGAGAAGAGCCACGAAAATGATTAAAGGATTAGAAAACCTGCCTGATAGTGATAGGTTCAATGAGCTCCATCTATTTAACTTAACTAAGAGAAGGCGAAGGGGTGACTTGATTAGTCTGTAAGTACCTACAGGGGAACACACATTCAATAATGAGCTCTTCAGTCTAGCAGAGAAAGGTCTAACATGATCCAGTGCTGGAAGTTGAAGCTAGACAAATAGTAACTTTTTTTTTTTTTTTTTTTTTTTAACAGTGAGAATAATTTAACCATTAGAGAGACGTACTAAGGCTCATGGTGTTGTGTCTATCACTGACACTTTTTAAATCAAGAGTGGATGTTTTCCTAAAAGATCTGCTCTAGGAATTATTTTGGGGAAGTCCCATAGCCTGTGTTATACAGGAGGTCAGACTAGATGATCACTTCTGGCCTTGGAGTCTGTGAATCTATGATGTCTTGTAAAGTGATTTTATGTGAAATAGTGCCATATTATCAACGTTACTAGCAGGCTAGAATTCTAGTAACAATGCAACCTTGCAAAAATGTCCTGAAAACTCAGCAGCCTAGGCACAAAGTAGACTTGCTTTTTACCCTTTTCAGTGCATAAGGAATAGACATGAAATTTTATTCTCCTGTCAAAATAAATTGCTTGCCAAAGGTGAGTGGACAAATATAATTTGCCAGGGCTGCAGTAGTGCTACTCTAGACACTTGGAAATGTAGTCCTTTATTAGTATTCCACTTTAATCATTAGGCTGCATCTGTAGAACTCCCATTCTTGAGTAAATCTCTTCCAGTTTACTTAGTTTCCTAAGGGCTTCAGGATGAGTCTCATTTTAAACTATGGCCTGGTCCCTAAATTTATTAACTATGAAATGAGTTTATCTTGAGCATTTGAACATTTATACTCAAATTAGTGTGCTAGCATTGGCACATGGCTCACAAAGGAAGCTTGTGCCGTTTAAAAAATCAGATCAAATCTCTACTTTCTATTTTCAGCGTGGAATGAATCATAATATGATGGGTTTGTTCTGAGACTGAGTATGTATGCCAGTACAGTAAGCCTGAATGTTGACCAAATGTCAGTTCTGAACCTGCTATTATTTAAGTTGATTAAAACCAGGTTTTGTTGCACACAAATTGTTTTCCTCTGATTGCATCAGTGTTTGAACATGCCTGAGGTCTCTTGGGTAATGTGTCAGCAGTGGGACGTAGTTCATCTTTTTTTGCCTTCATCTAATCGGTGCCAACTTGTTTTAAGAGAATAGTTCAGCATTGTCGTCTATTTATAGGAACAGGGTGGATGGATTGAGTTTATTTGGAAAAATAAGCCTGTTTGGCTCTTCCCTCACAAGCCAACTATTGGTTTGAGGCAGGTTGTTTCCCTTTAGGCCTTCCCAGGTGAAAACGAAGTTGTATTTGTGTGTGTGTTATGGTTCTGAGTACCTCTGTTTGACACAGTATTAACAAACAAAAGCTGCTATTCTGTGAGTAGATCACATTAACCGTCTTGGGTGTTCAGCAACATCCCTTCCTAGCTTTAAATTTTCATTGTGAAGAGCTTTTGTTGCATCAAGAAGGGTTTGGTTATACCACTGGAACGAGAAGCAGTAAAGCAATCACCTCGCTATCTGCTAATGTTTAAATCATCTCTGTGACTAAAATGTTAATTAAGCGATGCTAGCTGTGGCACATGGCTTTTTTAGGGGAAAAAATCCATTTAGATCTAGTTTATACAGCTGAATCTGTTTACTTGCTGGCATATTGCTGAGCATTGACTGCTTTTTTTTCAGGATATTGACATTAAGAAAGTGAATGGAGTTCCTCAGTACGCATTCCTGCAGTACTGTGATATTGCAAGTGTATGTAAAGCAATTAAGAAGATGGATGGGGAATACCTTGGAAATAACCGTCTCAAGGTAAAGAAATCCTCCTATAAACGCATTCTCCTTCTGGTTAATTTTGTTTTCAGTGTTCTATAATTTTGTGTCAGCTTAGACTGTGGAAGTGAAGTTTTTCTTGTACTACTTTTGCCTTTCTTGCTGCTACTTTGTAGGTCAGATTAGATAGCGATATATTTTCAACCACCACCACGACAGACGTTATTTGGTAACTTTATTGGCAATTGCAGCAGAGAGGCCAAGGATTGAATGGACATGGAGGCTGATTTATCTTCTCATTTTTAAAGGTAGTCCCTCCAGGTCAGTGTTTGGTGGGGCAGTGTAGGAAGATCGCACTGCTCCTGCCAGTGCTGCACCTGTTCTGGGGAAAAGAAGATTATTTCAGTCCCCAGAGTTGTCAATCTGACACCTTTCAGAAGCACTAAATTTGCACAAAACCCAAATATATTAAATGAACGTTGTATTTATTTAAGCATGCAGAATTATTTTTATGATTTTGAGTTGCTTGCACCTGCGTGAGATGCTAATTTAAAAAAAAAACCTATACAAATTAATAGTTTTCTTCAGATAATTCTAAATTAGGCATGCTCTGTTAAATTAGTTTAATAATTGTGAATTGTACTGATGGAAGTTTTGCCCTTTTGTGTTCAGCTGGGTTTTGGAAAGAGCATGCCTACAAACTGCGTGTGGTTAGATGGTCTTTCTACAAACGTAACGGATCAGTATTTAACTCGACATTTCTGCCGATACGGGCCTGTGGTAAAGGTAGGTGGGAGGCTTTGGTGTGTGGTTTGACGTTTACTGTCTTACTCTCTTTACATCCTGTCCTTTCAACCCTGACTTCCAGGGTTTTATAGCTCAGACATAGAATTTGTCTCTGGGTTGAAATTTGGCCTACAAGGCGCTGTAGCTTTTCAGCCTGTTGGTCCAAAACATAGACCAGTTGCTTTTGGTATTTTGATGATGATATTTTGAATGAGCCGAGATAACAAACTTTAGAACTAGTCTGCTGCTCTTGTGCAGTACAGTCTTTCCCACTACAAAGTTTCTTTAGAATTCTGATGTTGTTTCATGTTGGAACAATGCAGTCTAATCATGTGATTATATTTATGCGTGCTAATTACATAATTAGACAAAATAATGTTTTTTGCAAATAGACCAGAAATGACTCTGAAAAAAACCTACAGGAAATTCACACACGAAAAGGTACATAAAAATGTCATAGTTGCGCAACATAGTTGAACTGTGAACTATCAGGTCCCATTGCATGTAGGTATTTGAGATTTAGGCCATGACTTTGCAAGCATCTGAGCACATGCTTAACTTTAAGCATGTGAGTTGTCCAATTGACTTCAGTGGGACTATTCATGTGCTTAAAGTTAAACTTGTGTAAATGTTTGCAGGATTGGGGCCTTAACTCCTTAAGATTTCTGTGGGTACGTGTTGCAGCTTTGACATTCTTTTAATGTAGCTTTTGTTGTTTGAATGTGTATGTGTTGCGAAGACAAACAATTGTTTCTGAATTGTGCACATATAGCAATTGAAGAATAGTACTACAGTTTGTAACAATACAGTTTGTTTTCATTTTGTGATTAAATGTTCCTCTTACCTTTTTCCCCCCCTATAATTTATTGGAAATTTTTCAAAAATATTTAAGTAAACAATGACACAGCAATACTCAGTCACCAAAGGAAATAATACAAGTAAAATACAGAAAAACAAAATAAAGGCATAATATACCTCAAGCCACAATATCCACAATTCAAAGCAGTCCCTTGTCCTTGTACTGTCTCTTCATTACAATATGTCTCATCAAAAAAGCCTGAAAATTATTTTCCTTGATTAAAAATTATTTTCTTACCGGTGTCCTCATGATTTAGGATTTTGTTGGGACTGACATTAAGTCCTGTGGATGAGGCTCTTATTTGGTTTTTGTTTTGTTTTTTTGTTTTTTACAGGTGGTGTTTGACCGCTTAAAAGGCATGGCCCTGGTTCTCTACAATGAAATTGAATATGCACAAGCAGCTGTAAAAGAGACCAAGGGGAGGAAAATCGGTGGGAATAAAATTAAGGTGTGCAGAATGACCTCTAAAAAAGAAAAAAAAATTGTATTCAGGTCTTACCCCTTAAAATGCTGGCATTTTGCAAACTGCCAGCCAAAAGAATATGTAGTGGGACATATATGTCCCAAATCTCAAAGGGTTAAACTAACCTTTTACACTCGGCTTAAGCTGTTAGGACATTTTGAACTGTTACTCAGAAAGCTTTCTCCTGTATTCTGTCATTTTTTTCCACTGAACTTGCATCTCTAAGCTTCTGGGTGTTGGTGTCCATATTATTATTATTATCTGTTGCTAGTGACTGAGAAGCAATACTACAAAGGCACCAAGCTAATCCAGGAGTTTGGGGTGTTAGCCCAATCTCTGAATTATCTTTCTCCTCCTCTTCCTCCTCTCCTAAAGAGTGGGTAATCACTTCAAGCATGATCTTTCACCTGGTTTATTCATCTAGAAATTTGATGTTTGTGGTGGTTAGAAGTTTTGAATACATTATATAGTTTTCTAAGTGTGGTGGTTGAATATAATAAGTAGCCTTTATATGGAATAAAAGATATGGTCATTAAAGATTTTGTATCTTGTGTTTGTAGGTCTTACTCCTTAGTGATTTTGAAACAAAAAATACTCTTATGTGTTTGTGCTCTGTTACTGTGGTTATACCAGTTTTCTTCTAAACTAATTATTTAAAATTCCTTTTTAATGTAAAAATTGTTGCATTGTGTCAAATGCATTTTGACAAACCCATTCTAAATCTTAATTTTTATTTCCCCCTCCCCATAAATTGTGCCCTTATTTTCTCAGTGTTGTAGCAAGCAGTTGGGAAACAGCAAGTCATGATTAGAGCAGGGACCTGGGAGTCAGGATTCCTGGATTCTGTTCCCATCCTTGCCGATGCCTTTCTATATAACCTTGGGCAAGTCATTTATACTCCCATCTGTAAAGGGGATTAATAATGTTGATCCAACCTTTGTAAAGTGCTTTGATATCCTGGGATGAAAGGCACTCTACAACTGCAAAGTGCTGCTGGTGGTATTACTATTTAATAATTTTGCTTTTGTTCCTTGAAACAAAATTATTTCAGTTGACTTTTCTTCACTAGCTGAAAGAAAATATCCTGACCAGAATTTATTTGTGTAGCTCCATAAAAACACATTGTGCTTTGCAGCACACTTATAATAAGGGAAAGGTCTTTCATCTCAGCAGGAGTAATTCCAGTCCTGAGGACTGTTTATTTTATTTTTTTTAACTGTATCGCACCCACTCTTTCCCTTCTGCTTCCATCTTCAAGAACTGCAGGAGACATTGCAAACCTGTCAAAATGGTATGTTTCTTTTACTGAACATGTATTACCCTTTATTTTTCAGGTGGATTTTGCAAACCGAGAGAGTCAATTGGCGTTTTATCATTCCATGGAGAAAACGGGTCAAGATATCAGAGACTTCTATGAAATGCTAGCAGAAAGGAGGCATGTATCTAATACATTGATTCCATTCTCTTGCTTTTCAAATAGGATTTTAAATGTACAGTAGTTAAAATTCCAGGACATAACGCCCAAATAATAATTAAAGTAATCCTTAAAATAAAGGATTCTCTCCCAAGCCTACTCCCTCCCCCTAGAGCGCACACACTCTTTATCCTGTTGACTCTCCCTCCTTTTTAAGATGTAAGTTTAATTGAAAAGTCACTGTTAGGGTTTGAACTTGGTGCAGAAAGCTTTCTGTGGTCATAATTGACACAGATGATACATTGAAGCAGACAGGTGCTCTCATGGAATGTGCTGCAGTTTTTTGTATATATTTTAGTATCTTAGTTTTAATTTTTAGCTTTTTAAACTTTTTTTCACAGATGTGAATTATCAGCCTTAAGCTACACAAATTGGCAGATAAAAGCCAAGCAATGGATTATGGCTCTGAACTCCATCGCATACTAAAATTCTTATGTGGAGTACAAAAAAATTAAGGTGTCTGTGAAAAATTTGACTGAAACTTCTGGTCAGTTTGTATATATGCTCAGCTACCCAGCTGACGTGCTGCTTCATTTATTAATAGCTAGGGAATGGAAAGAGTGCTTTATGTAATTCCTCTCCCCACCCTCAAAATAGTATATAAATTAACAAGCAACACGTGCTATTACAACAGTCCAGATATTTTTCTAATCTATTGAGCTGAAAGTGAAGTTTACTCTCAGACCCACCACTTCCCTAGTAGTATGATTTCTAGTATTGCTAAAACAGTAAAAGCTCTGAGCAGGACTTCAATTTCTCTTGCTATTTGTCATGAAAAATATCTTCTATCTAGATATTTTTCTATAGCATCTGTCATCATGGTGTGTAGGGGATTGTACATGGGGTTGCAGAAGGTCACTCATTTCTCTAGACTCTGGTTTAATGCAGCCTAACACAGTTCCACTCGTAATTTTTTTGGATGGTTGAAAAACCTACCAATTTTTTCATTACCAATGATTGTGGTAAAGGATGGGCAAGTAAATGAGAGTCGGTAAATTTTTGACTGTTTTAAAAACTGGCTTATTTGTTAAGATTCTGAATTGCTTGTAAATGAGTCCAGCATGGTATCGTTTACACTAATGAGCTACACATTATCTCAAAACGTGCTGCTCTTGTTTTAGATCAAAGTAGATCAAAATAACATGTGTAATGTTGCCAGCTTTTAAAAAGTGAAGATTAGTTTGGAAATTGGAAATGATCATTTGCATAATGGAAATGAATTGGTGTGTTCCCAAATCATTGCCAAGAATTGTGTTCTGCCAGCAGGCAGACAGTGACAATTTCCTCTGGCTGAACTACACTGAATTAGGAAAAGAGAACTGCGTTCATCAGATGTCTTTTAGTACACACATGTCATTTGAGCTGATCTTTGCTGTGAAATATTTCTGACTAGAACACGGTTTTCTAGAACAAGATGAAACTTAGACATCTGTTTTTCTTTCTTTCTTTAAAAAATCAGCTGTCATTATCAAAACCAATGTCTGATTTGAATGTTCACATAATCTTTATTTTGGAGCAATGAACCAGGGAGCATAGAGGTCTGTTGGTGTGAGCTTAGGGTGAGCATGTTACTCATGAATAATAAAGCCACAACTTAAATTATGCAGGACACCATTTTGTGTAACAACTATATACCACATTATTATATAATCTGCATGTTACACACCATTTTACAGAAAATCTTTTTTAAAATGCTATAGATAATTTCTAAACATTTTATTGGGACTGTATCCTTCTAGCTGTAAAGCCAGGTTTTCTTACTATTATGAGTGTACCGGGCTCGAGGAGAGAGAAAAATAATGAATACATTTTATCAAATTCTACAAATACCTTAGATAACGTCTCTACATAAAATTTTACAGTTTTAAGGCCCCACATATCAGAACTTTCTAGGACTAGAAGCAAGTGATATGTGCCCCTTTGAAAAACTGGGAATCTTCTTTCAAATAGTACAAAGCACCTGTTTTAAGGTCTTCAGGGTCATGAAATATTTGACCCTAAACCTGTTAATGATTCAGAATTTTTGCGTACTGCACATTCTGGGTCTTGTGCAAGTGTAAGTTCTTTGGGAACATCTTTGTCAGGTTGACTTTTTTTAAATGACAGCTGCTCAAAGCTGCCTGAGCTATTGTACTTATTAGACATCATCCCAAAGGAGACGGGTTAGGAGCAGAGTGCAAGTGAGGCAATCTAAGGCGTATGATAAATGCAGTTTATCATATGGTTCAGCAATTTATCATTTATAAAGCATTTTGCCAGTTGGACAGACCCACTTGGGTGACAGTCTGCAGTGCAAAGGGTAGCCATTTTTTTCAGATTAACTTTTTGATTTTAAAGAGACAGGTTTTGGTCCTATATGAATTTGGCCTAAACTTCCAATGGTGGACTCGATCTCATTAGCATGACTCCACCTGTCCCCATTAGCTGTCTCCTGACAGTTGCAATTCATAATATTCCGTAATCTTTTGTAGAATGAAAGTGTGTATTCCTTTTAGGGGGGAAGGGGTAGTTTTATTTTTTGTACACTTACAAGGTAGAAACATTCCACTTTTAGCACTATGTGCAAATGTGTGAAAGAGAGAGGGTGTAAAACATACTTTTAAATGGTTGGGGAATCAGAGTACTGCATGCACTTCTAATGTAACAAAGATTGGGGAAAAAAAAACCCAATCTGCCGTGAAACTTGTCTTATTGATTTTTGGAGTTTTGAAATGTTGACATAGTTCCCTCTTACTGGTTACAACTTACTAGTTGAGAGATGGAAACCTTGACATTTGATCTGATGTATGTTTTCAGAGCGAATTACTGCTCTCTCATTAGTAGCAGCTTTTGAAAGTGGGAGGTCTTTATATATACAATGAAGCTTTTGCTCTGTAGGGTGCACTTTCATCAAATTGGTTTATACACCTCTACCCCGATATAACACGAATTTGGATATAACGCGGTAAAGCAGTGCTCCGGAGCGGGCGGGGCTGCACACTCCAGCGGATCAAAGCAGGTTCGATATAACGCGGTTTCACCTACAACGCGGTAAGATTTTTTTGGCTCCCGAGGACAGTGTTATTTCAGGGTAGAGGTGTATTTGTTCCCTGAATAAGGATGTACATACTAATTGGAGGAAACCACGATAATAGGATTGATTCAAAGATGTTCATCCAAGCTACCTGATGACAAAATAACTGATTTACTATGTATCTGAGACTAACACATTGATTCATCCACTATGCACTTATTCATTGTTGTTAAATCGATTGGTACAGCTATGATTATCTGCCATGATATATAACTAAATAAAGAAACTATCATAAAATACTTTTTCATGTAGAAAAGTTTCATAATTCAACACTTTGGTTAACAGGGAAAACTAACCACTGTATTGTTCTTGTTTTTGGCAGAGATGAAAGAAGAGGATCTTATGAATATGCGCCTGATCGTACTTACTATGAGACTGTTAGAACTCCAGGGACGTATCCTGAAGATCCTAGGAGAGAATATCCTGCACGAAGCAGAGAATTTTATGCAGAATGGGATCCTTATCAAGGAGACTACTATGACCCGCGATACTATGACGATCCACGTGAATACAGGGATTACAGAGGAGATCCTTATGAACAAGATATAAGGGAATACAGTTATAGACAACGAGAGAGAGAGAGGGAAAGAGAGCGTTTTGAATCGGATCGGGACAGAGATCATGAAAGGAGGCCAATTGAACGCAGTCAAAGTCCAACTCACTCCAGACGTCCACAGAGCCCTGGAGCGTCTCCCTCACAATCAGAAAGGCTTCAGAGTGATTCTGAAAGGAGGATCTACAGCAGGTCTTCAGATCGTAGTGGGAGCTGCAGCTCACTTTCTCCTCCAAGATATGACAAACTTGACAAGACGCGTGTAGAGCGTTATGCAAAAAATGAGAAAAATGAGAAAGAACGTGCTTTTGACCAAGAGCGAATAGACAAAGACAAACGTTTGGTGAGGAAAGAGAAGCCAGAAAAACTTGAAAAGGATAAAACTGATAAGCAAAAACGAAAAGCAAAAATTCATTCACCAAGCTCTCAGTCTTCTGAAACAGACCAAGAAAATGAGAGAGAACCCAGCCCTGAAAAATTAAAGGGCAATAGTAAACAGAGTAAAGAGAGAGCTGACAAAGAAGGGACAGCCAAAAACCGCCTGGAACTAATGCCATGTGTGGTGCTGACTCGAGTAAAAGAAAAGGAAGGGAAAGTTATTGATCAGCCTGCTTTGGAGAAACTGAGAGCAAAGCTTGATAATGACACTATTAAATCTCCACTTCTTGAACAAAAAGTCCAGACATCTCAAGTTGAGCAAACAAAATCTGACCAGTCTAAACTGGAACCTGTTAGAACTAAGGTGCCAAAAGAAAAGGTACTTGCCAGTCATGTAGAAGTCGTTGATAAAGAGGGAAAATTGAAGTCCAAGAAACACTTGAAGACAGAGCAGACTACAGAAGGGGCAAACGCAGTAGATCTCGACAAGTTAGAGGCTCGTAAAAGACGTTTTGCTGATGCAAACTTGAAACCTGACAGGCAAAAACTGGAAGTTAAAAGAAGCAGCCAAGACGAGGAAGATGCTGCACGCATGGTCTTGAAAAAGCAGCTTGATGTGACAACTTCATCTAGAGAAGTTACAGTGTTACGGGAGGGAGAATTGGAAAGAAAGCCCTTGAGGAAAGAGATGCTTAAAAGGGAATCTAAAAAAATTAAACTGGAAAGACTTATTACTGTTACCAGCCCCAAAGATACACAGGAGCCTGCTAATGTTTCTGTTGGGATTGGCTTGCGTCCCAGTTTAGAACTGCAGCCTCGGCTAGGAGAGCCTGTTGATGAACCAGTGGAAACTCAAGAAATCCTTTCTAAAAAACTTAATCCAATAAAACCACAGCACAAACAAATGCAGCTGTTAGATGATCAAGGAACAGAGAGAGAGGACATGAAGAAAAATTTCTGTGGTCTTCCCGAAGAGATTCCTGACCATAAATTTGGCCAGGAGAAACCTCAGTCAGCTGATACAGAAGAGAAAATTGGTATTGACATTGATTACACACAAAGTTATAGAAAACAAATGGAGCAAAGTCGCAGATTAAAACAGCAGATGGAAATGGAGATAGCAAAGTCTGAGAAGTTTGGCAGTCCAAAAAAAGAAGTAGACGAATATGAAAGGCGTAGCCTGGTTCATGAGGTGGGCAAACCCCCACAAGATGTCACAGATGACTCTCCACCAAGTAAAAAGAAAAAGGCTGACCATTTTGATTTTGAAATTAGCACTAAAAGAGAGAGGAACTATAGAAGCTCTCGCCAGGTGAGCGAAGATTCTGAAAGGACTGCCTGTTCACCTAGTATCAGACACTTTCCTTTTCATGAGGATGACGACACACTAGATTCCCCAAGGCTAATGCCGATAAAAGAAACCAAAGAATCACCTAAAATAGAAGAAAAGGGTCTTTCTTATTCCAATATGACTGTGAGGGAGGAGTCCCTAAAATTTAATCCCTACGATTCCAGCAGAAGGGAGCAGATGGCAGAAATGGCCAAAATAAAGCTATCGGTACTTAGTTCTGAAGATGAATCAAATCGATGGGAATCTCAAGTGAAACAAGAGCCTGGCAGAGTTGATATTAGCTTCCCAAGTAGTGTAGTTAAGAGAGACAGCATACGAAAGCGGTCTGTACGGGACCTGGAACCAGGGGAGGTACCTTCAGATTCTGATGACGACAATGAAAATAAACCCCATTCTCCTAAAGCCTCCTCATTATTAGAGAGTTCCAGGTTATCTTTTTTATTAAGGGACAGAGAAAGAGAGGAAAGGCTGTCAACTTCTTTAGAAAGAAACAAATTTTACTCCTTTGCATTGGATAAGACAATCACACCAGACACAAAAGCCTTGCTTGAAAGAGCTAAATCTCTCTCTTCATCTAGAGAAGAAAACTGGTCTTTTCTGGATTGGGATTCAAGATTTGCTAGTTTTAGAAACAATAAAGACAAAGAGAAAGTTGACTCTGCTCCGAGACCTATTCCATCTTGGTATATGAAAAAGAAAAAAATCAGGACCGATTCAGAAGGAAAACTAGATGATAAGAAAGAGGATCATAAAGAGGAGGAGCAAGAGAGACAGGAATTGTTTGCTTCTCGATTTTTACATAGCTCAATCTTTGAACAAGATTCTAAACGTCTACAGCATTTAGAAAGAAAAGATGATGACCTGGACTTCATTTCTGGTCGAATATATGGGAGACAGACTTCTTCTGATGGGAGTAACAGTGCATCTGAGTTGGTCCAAGAACCAGTTGTTCTTTTTCACAGTAGATTTATTGAGCTAACCCGAATGCAGCAAAAAGAAAAGGAGAGAGATCAAAAACCAAAAGAAGTGGAAAAGCAGGAAGACAAAGAAAATCGGCCTAAGACACCAGAAACTGTTCCTGATAATAAAGAACCAGAACATAAATCTTCATCATTAGTTGGGCCTTCTTCAGTCACAGTTGTACCTCAAGAATCAGCACCAGTCATATCTGAGAAGGTAGCAAATGAAAAAATAGTTGTGGCTATAACTTCTGCAAGAGAAGAAAGGCCACCTGAACTCGCTTCTACAACAGAAGAACCAAAACCTCTTCCTGAACTTGTTGCTCCTGTCAAAGTAGAACCACCTGAGCAACTTGAACCTCCTCCAGTAACAGAAGTCAATAAAGATGTCATTCCTGCAACTGTGGCTTCTGAGGAAGACTCAGTATCTACAGAGCATCCTTCATACTTGGATACAAAGCCGCCTACACCAGGAGCTTCATTTTCACAAACCAACATCAACGTAGATCCAGAACCTGACAACACACAGTTGATTCCACCACCTCCCAAATTGGTTCAAAAGTCTGATGAATCTAGCAAACCTAGAGAGGAAAATGCCCTACCTGCTGCTAACACCGATCCTAATGCAAGTCAGAAAGCAGAGGTAGTTGCTGAGGTTCTGCCTCCTGTTTCTGACAATGACATGGAAGTCGAACCCCCGGTTGTTGTAAAAGATAAAAAATCATACAAAAGTAAACGTTCCAAGACTCCTGTTCAGTCAGCCACAACAAATATCACAGAGAAACCTGTCACAAGGAAGAGTGAAAGGATTGACCGTGAAAAACTTAAAAGATCAAGCTCTCCTCGTGGGGAAGCACAGAAACTTTTAGAATTGAAAGTAGAAGCAGAAAAAGTTTCAAGAAATGCTGCTAAATCTCCTAGTGCTGCAACAGAGCCAGAAAACATAGAGCCAAGTTTGCCAGTAGGTCGAACTAGACGCAGAAATGTAAGATCCGTTTATGCTACCACAGGAGACAATGAAGGCCCATCTCCAGTGAAGGATCCGGCAGAGGTAACTAGGTCTACCAGAAAAAGAGGAGAAAAGGAACCTCAGGAGACTGTGACAACTGTTCCTACCACACCAAGAAGAGGAAGGCCTCCAAAATCACGCCGTAAGCCTGAGGAAGAAATCTCTCCTATTAAGACAGAACCGGTACAGCAAGAGGCAGAAGAGACTGAGACTAAAGAAACAGTGGAAACCCCTAAACCTGCAGAGGGATGGAGATCTCCTAGATCCCAAAAACTAACACATGGTCATTCATTAGCTGCAAGCAGTCAGCAGGGGAAAAAAGGGAAAAATGAACCGAAGGCAGATATTGCTGTAGAATCTGAAGAGGCCACTGAAACAGCTGGTCAAGAACAAAATATTAGTGAGAACAGCAATAAATTAAAGACGACAGACAAAGAAGCAGCAGCAAGCGAACAGAAACGTGACAGAAAAGAACTTGATGTGGACAAAAATCTTCCAGAAACCCCCACAGTTGAGATTGTAGAGAAAAAAACTGCCCCAGAAAAAGCTACTAAATCCAAACGAGGAAGATCTAGAAATGCCAAGACTGTTGTAGATAAAGCATCCTTGTGTCTGAAAAATGTGGAAATACGTCTCAATGTTGATGAAGTCAAAGGTGCCCTGCGACCAAGTGAAGAGGAAGCAGAGCCTGTGGCAATATCACCAGCAAAAATCAAAAGCCCACAAAAAGAGGACAATTTGTCACCCCATTTTGTAAAGAATGAGCCAGAAGATCCATTCCAGGAAACGGAAAAAGAAATTATGCATGAACCAAACCATTCACCGGAAGCTGCCCAGTTAGCAAAGCAGATTGAACTTGAACAGGCTGTGGAGAACATTGCAAAGCTCACTGAAACACCATCAGTTGCTGCTTACAAAGAACAGGCAGCTGACGTGTCTGAAGTTCGTCAGGAGGAGGAGGGAGACAAACCTGCACATCAGGCTAGTGAAACAGAACTGGCAGCAGCTATTGGATCCATCATAAATGATATTTCTGGAGAAACAGAAAGCTTTCCTGCTCCTCCACCTTATCCTGCTGCTGAATCAGAATCTGAGATACCTGCAGAACCAGCCGTGTTACCATCCCCTAGGGAAGAAATGGAGCCTGAAACTGATCAGGCAGTTAACAATATCTTGGAAACAGAAGCTGCTGTTGGACCCTCCGTGCAACAAGTAACTGGCACTACCCCATCAACAGTAGAGGCAGAAAATAAGGAGGCTGAAGTGAGCTTCAGTGAATCTTCAAATTCTGCACAGGAAGCTGACACTTCACAAGAAACTGAAGTTTCTCGGAAGGAAAAAGGCCGTCAAAAGACCACCCGGCAAAGACGTAAACGGAGCATGAGCAAGAAAGGGGATACTGCCGAAGTTAGTGCTTTTGAGCCTGAAAGGGTACAAAGTAAGTCTCCTAATGCCAATGAAGTTAAGGCAAAACCAGAAGAAACCTTGAAAGATGAAAAGCAAAATAAAAATTCTGTTCAGGTTTCTACTGAATTGAATATTACTGATGCAAGCAAGGCTGCAACCACTGAGAGAGCTTCTCATGAAGCTGTTTCTGAGAGCAATGTCCCTCCTAAAGCTCCTGCTCCTCTGGACGTACCTTCCCAGCCCGTTCCTGTGGATGATGTGAGCCAAACTGGATTCAAGCTACGGTCACCTATTGAAAATGCACCTGTTACTCCACCAAGTGCTTCAAATATGACCGTTCCTGCAGCTCCTTCTGCTACTGCAGCAAAATTACCCGCCCCTGCACCAGCTGGGATAGCCCCCCTCCATTCCAGCACCACCAACGTGACAGAATGGATTGTAAGGCACGACGACACCCGTGCTCGTTCCACCCCACCACCAGCTCTTCCCCCTGATACTAAAGCGTCTGATATTGATACAAACTCCAGTACTCTAAGGAAGATACTTATGGAGCCCAAATATGTTTCAGCAACTAGCCTTGCTACTACGCATGTCACAACTTCTGTTGCTGAGCCAGTTAGTGCACCTCGTTTGGAGGAGGCACCTCCTCATCCTCCAGTAGAGGCCATAAAACCAGTGTCAGAGGAAAAACCAGCAGTTCCTATCACTAATTCTTTGGATCCCCCAGTAGCAGAGGCACCAGTTTTCAGTGAGAAAGAAAAAATAAGTACAGTTATTGCCCCCAAAGCTACTTCCGTTATAAGCAGAATGCCCCATAGCGTTGATCTAGAGGAAACTCCAAGGATAACATTGATGAAGCAAGTCCCGCAAACCCAGACATGTTTAGTTAATGCCCCTTCACCAAAATACAAGCAGAGACCTAGCACAAATGATAACAGTAGGTTTCATCCAGGATCTATGTCTGTTATTGAAGATAGGCCAGTGGAAACTGGATCCAGCCCAGGTCTGCGAGTAAACACTTCAGAAGGTGTTGTACTTTTGAGTTACTCAGGACAGAAAACAGAGGGCCCTCAACGAATTAGTGCAAAGATCAGTCAGATTCCCCCAGCAAGTGCTGTTGATATAGAGTTTCAGCAGTCTGTGTCCAAGTCACAAATTAAACAAGAACCTATTACTCCATCGCAGCCAGCACCGAAAGGCTCTCAAACTCCCACAGGATATGGGAATGTGTCCACCCATTCTTTGGTACTAGGAACCCAACCTTACAATACATCACCTGTGATCTCCTCCGTTAAACAAGAACGCACTACCTTAGAGAAATCTGAATCAGGCCACCTTTCTGTCCAGACTCCTGCTTCTCAGTCAGGGCCTGTTAAAGTCCTCTCCCAGACTGTAAACACTCCACCTGTACTAGTTCACAACCAGATGGTACTCTCTCAAAGTGTAGCTTCCGCCAACAAAAAACTTCCTGATCTGACTGCTCTGAAAGTGGAGACTAAGGCTCTTCAGCCATCAAACTTGAGCCCTGGGGTCAGTCCTCATCACCCTTCCCTGTCTGGTAAAATGCATTCAGAAGCAAACCATGTCAGCTCAGGACCCAACACCCCAACAGATCGGGCTATTTCTCATTTGGGGGTTACAAAACAGGAGCCACATTCCCCACGTACAAGTGGGCATTCTCCCTCTCCATTTCCAAGGGCTTGTCATCCTGGCAGTACCTCATCTCCAGCTTTATCTAGCAACACCTCTGTCATGCTGGCGCCAGGAATTCCTGTGCCTCAATACATATCCAGTATGCATCCTGAGCAATCTGTTATAATGCCCCCTCATAGTGTAACACAGACTGTATCCCTTGGCCATCTGTCACAAGGTGAAGTGAGAATGAATACCCCTCCTTTGCCTGGTATTCCCTATGGCATTCGCCCAGAAGCGCTCCACTCTCCCAGAGCAGCTCTACAATCTCAGATAGAAATTAGACCTCAGAGATCCAGCACACCTCAGCCAGCTCCAATAAGAGACATAGTTATGCCTCCGTTATCCTCTCAGCATCCCCCAGAAGATGAGATGCATTACCATCATACTGTGTGTAGAGGGTCAGCCCCTGTACAGTCCGACGTGTTAGTAATGCAGACAGATTATCGCATGCATGCTACGGGTATAAGACTCGACCAGTACAATGTGCCTCGAGATGTGAGGATGATGATGCACCCACACTTGGCAGCAGTGGGCGACCACCACCCCGAAACTAGACAATCCAGAACACCAGAAGGGTCTGTGAAAACTCCCCCAGTCAGCAAGACTCCACAACCTGGAAAAGAGGCGCCCAAGTCTTCTGAAGTCAAAATGGCGCACTCTCCCCACAGTGAGCCCCGGCTCCTCAGCGTCCCTCCCAGCAGCCAGCTTCCTGGACTGCCTTTGACACAGCCTGTGGTTGTACCTCATGGAGTACAGATCATGCATCCTGCAGGGAGTTCCTTTCATGATTATAGATCTGTGTATGGCGACATGAGAAATTACCATACAGCAGCCCAGCTTGGTCATCCTCAGTTCCCTGGAGCATCGCCAATTGGTCTGCCTTCCCGGAGTATGACCCCATCTCAGGTGAGAAAATTATGATTTCCTCTGTTTGTTTTCCTTTACCTGAGTTTAAAACATACTATGATAAATATAGTCCTAATGCAGTTGCATCTTACTGTACTGGGAGGTACAACTGGGATGAGTTTGACTCGTTCCTCATGCACTCTGCCCTCTCCATTAAGTTGTGTTTTATAGTACTACGATGCTAAAAATCAGTTGTTTTTGTTTGAGAAATATGGGATAAACACCTTTTTGAAGCTACTGGAAAGGAATTTAGGGGGGAGAATCCCCTAATTTATTTTCTTTTGATCACAACAGGGCTCCATTCCAGGAGTGCATGTAATCTGTTTATAAATTCCTAGGTGTAGTGATATAAGAGAGGAACAATTCCCGACATAGGCAAGCTGGCACGTTGTTTGAGTTCATTTCACTTGTAGCTATTTTCCTCTCCAGTAATTACTGTATTATACAGACAAATAGCATGGGAGTGAGTGAGATATCGATACCCAGTTGGGTGGATGGTGTAGTTAAGGGTGGTCCTGCAGTGTGAGGCGCTGAATTGGGACTCGGGGGGGGGGGGGAGGGGGGGGGGAGAGCAGAAGGGGGGGTCTGGATTCAGTTTCCATCTGTGTTTGATAGTCTCTGTACTTCTGCTCCTTAATCTATAAAATACTGGTGATAACTCCCATTACTGTGGTGAGAATAAATTTATTAACAGGTGTGAGGAAGTCAGATACTACAGTGATAGGGACCATACTGAGATCCAAATAGATGTCTAGAAAGATTTAAGCAGGAGAAATCATTTGACTGTTTCCCAACAGTCTAATTAAGAGAGAGTTTTGTGCCATTTGTGCATTCTCCAAAGTTTTCCCTTTCTCTCCCATCATTGCTTTGTAGGGTCTGCCAGAAGGTGAACACACACATCCCAGTCAGCCGGTGCGCAGCAAAACTCCTCAGATTTCCCAGGACTCCAAGGGGTCACAGGCAGCAGGACCTGAACAAACCCACCACACCACTGTAAATAGGCATGCAGCACAGATAGACCCTCATGTACATCTTCAGAGGGCACAGGCAGATACGGGCCAGACTTCCTATCCTTCCCCTGTTGCCATTTCAATGAAACAGGAGCTTCCATCACCACACCAGCCTCAGGCAGTTCAGAAGCAATCTTTGTTTATCCCTACAACTTCAGGCCCTGGGGCCCCACCGGGGCTGTCATTGTCCCGCTCCGAACCTCAGTCTGCTCTAATACAAGATCCATCTCCTCACTCTGTTTCTCAGAGACCTGTGGATATGGTTCAGCTCCTAACAGTAAGTATCTCTTTCTCTTTCTCCTTGAGCTGCTGTCTGCTGCTTGTTTCATTATGTCTGAACCAGGACTAGAGCAAAGGGAAAAATAAGCAGTAGTATTCTGCCAAGCTCCTCCCACTTGTGACACCAAAATGTAGTGTGCCACTCACATTAGGTAGTGCAGCTCTTCATAATGTGACCATCCATCTACTTTCTTGGGTGCTTTTATCACTAGTGAAATAGTTAACAATGTTGGCATTTACGTGAATATTCCTAGACTCCAGTGATAAGAATTACCACCTCGTTGAGATGAATGAGAAGAGTGTGTGCGTCTGAGTTCGTTTGACTGTCTACAGACAGGCAGGCATCGCTGCCTTGTTTTCCATTCTGTTCACATTTGGAATGTTATCTTTGCAAACCATGAAGGCTAGAGATTATTTATTTTAAAAAATATTAGATTCTGGAGCATGGGGAGGAGAGAGAGGTGGGTAGAGGAAGGATGGTGATGTGGTTAGAGTGCCAGCCTAGGAATCAGGAGATCCAGGTTCAAGTCCCTGCTCAGCCACAGACTTCCTGTCTGACCATGGGCAAGTCACTTAGTCTCTCTGTGCCTCAGTTCCTAAGTATAACATGAGGATAATAGCAGTGTCCTGCTGCACAGGGCATCTATGAGGATAAATGTATTAAAGTTTTTGGGGTCTCAGATACTAAGGTAATGGGGACCTTGGATAGGCAGGAGGCCACTATCATAGAATATCAGGGTTGGAAGGGACCTCAGGAGGTATCTAGTCCAACCCCCTGCTCAAAGCAGAACCAACACCAACTAAATCATCCCAGCCAGGGCTTTGTCAAGCCTGACCTTAACAACCTCTAAGGAAGGAGATTCCACCACCTCCCTAGGTAACTCATTCCAGTGCTTAACCACCCTCATAGTGAAAAAGTTTTTCCTAATATCCAACCTAACCCTCCCCCACTGTAACCTTGAGACTATTACTCTTTGTTCTGTCATCTGGTACCACTGAGAACAGTCTAGATCCATCCTCTTTGAAGAACCCCCTTTCAGGTAGTTGAAAGCAGCTATCAAATCCCTCCTCATTCTTCGCTTCTGCAGACTAAACAATCCCAGTTCCCTCAGCCTCTCCTCATAAGTCATGTGCTCCAGCCCCCTAATCATTTTTGTTGCCCTCCGCTGGACTCTTTCCAATTTTTCCACATCCTTCTTGTAGTGTGGGGCCCAAAACTGGACATAGTACTCCAGATGAGGCCTCACCAATGTTGAATAGAGGGGAATGATCACATCCCTCGATCTGCTGGCAATGCCCCACTTATACAGCCCAAAATGCCCTTAGCCTTCTTGGCAACAAGGGCACACTGTCAACTCATATCCAGCTTCTCATCCACTGTAACCCCTAGGTTCTTTTCTGCAGAACTGCTGCCTAGCCATTTGGTCCCTAGTTTGTAGCAGTGCATGGGATTCTTCTGTCCTAAATGCAGGACACTGCACTTGTCCTTGTTGAACCTCATCAGGTTTCTTTTGGCCCAATCCTCTAATTTGTCTAGGTCCCTCTGTATGCTATCCCTACCTTCCAGCGTATCTACCACTCCTCCCAGTTTAGTGTCATCTGCAAACTTGCTGAGAGTGCAGTCCACGCCATCCTCCAGATCATTAATGAAGATATTGAACAAAACCGGCCCCAGGACCGATCCTTGGGGCACTCCGCTTGATACCGGCTGCCAACTAGACATGGAGCCATTGATCACTATGAAGAAATAAGTGTTGCATTGATAATTGGGCAGGATGTGGCCCAAATCAGTCCTTGCTGGGAACCAACTATGAGAAGGCATTAAATGTACTGCATTCTTAAAACACTATACTTGGTGTCATAATTGCTGCTGAAAGTGTCAGAAGCATATGAACAGCACAGATGTGATTTCCCTCACAATTAAGCTAACTTTTGAATACAAGTAGAAGCACGTTCTTGTCAATGTTTCATTATATCTTTATTTTACTCCTTCATTTGTTTGTATTAAGATTTCTTCATCCTTTATTTTCAGAAATACCCAATCGTGTGGCAGGGCCTTTTGGCTCTAAAGAATGACACAGCTGCAGTTCAGCTCCACTTTGTCTCTGGTAACAACGTCCTGGCGCACCGGTCCCTGCCAGCACCTGAAGGAGGACCTCCACTACGAATTGCTCAGCGCATGCGGCTGGAGGCTTCGCAGTTGGAGGGTGTGGCACGCAGAATGATGGTACGGGGTAATATATTGCTTTGGGGTCTGCAGTAAGTGATGAGGCTTCTGAAATATTGCTGGGGCAAGTATGTCTCCTTTGACATAAGGATTAAATGCAAACGTTAATGGGTGTCTAGTCTTCACTTAGCTCAGGTGAGGGAGCGGTGTGGATTTGGGATCATACAGCTTTTATGTTACTCTGCTCTCTACGGAAAGGTAGAATGGCAATAGCAGACTTGTCAGACATTACCCTTAAAAGAAAATTGAACTAACCTGTCTCTTGCCAATGTAACAGACTTTTACTAGCTCAGAAGTGTCTAAGCAACATGGGAAGTGGAAGTTGTTAGGTTTGTACATTGGAAGCTGAGACATTTCCATAGTCTCTTCGCCTACTTTTTAAATTGGCTGAGAAGTCTACAGTGGCCTTTCGCAACACCCACAGCGGATTAATTCCTGAGGAGTTCAAAGAGAGGATTTTCCAGTCAAGGTTTAAAGATAATGAATGTGTGTCAGGAACAGGCATGTCCCTAGTGAACGCTTGACTGTTAATTGTCCTCTTTTCTTCCCAGGTGGAGAGTGATTACTGCCTATTACTGGCCTTGCCTTGTGGACGAGACCAGGAAGATGTAGTGAATCAGACTGAGTCACTTAAGGCTGCATTCATCAGCTACCTGCAGGCTAAACAAGCTGCAGGAATCATCAATGTTCCCAACCCCGGCTCTAATCAGGTATTTGCGTGGAAATAGTGACATTTTGCAGTTAAAAACTAAATTAAAATGACACCGTTATATAGTTATGGGATATAAACCAAAAAAAATCCTTTTGTGTTTAGTGTCATGGTGCATGCTTGTGTCTTCAAAAGAATTAGCATGTGAAATGCTAGCCTTTTATTTCTTTGGTGAAAATATAATAAAGTAAATCATTTAATTTTTAATGGTGAACTGCTAAGACAAAAGAGAAGTTTGTTTTGCCCTTTGATGCTGCTTTGATTTATAAATTTCTGTCTTTTTAAAAACAAAACCCATCTTTGCTCTTTTTGAACATTAGAAATCTGAAGTCCTCACTTCCATGAAAAACAGGGATGTCCCAGGAACTTTTTTTCAGGACACCTGAAATATATTTTTCATTACATCAATCAAAAAGTTTGTCTTGTATAACTACAAAACGCTTGTTCCAGACATATTGCTGCACTGAGTTAGATTTGCTCTGTGTTTAACAAGAACAAACAGTCTATTGGAATGAGTGTTCAGTTTGATGAACGAGGTGGAAGAGGAAAGTCAGATAAATATAGACACTATCAAAGCTGCTCCTTTGTTCAAAATGAATATTAACGACACTTGCTTAGTGTTTCATGATAACCCCATTCAGACATTGTTACTGGGAAAAAATCCTCCCCTCTGAGACATGCTACTGTGTCAGAAGCTGGCCGTAGCATGTGAGCGTGCGCTTTCAAAAAATGCCCTTTTGTGTGACTATTCTGCAACCCTAGAAAATGTTGCCACCGGGGTCCCAGTTTTTGATCACTTTACATAAAGCTCTGTAACCTTAAGCTGCAGCTTCTCTCATCTTTTCCCCTATCCCCCCACCAACTGAGGTCAGGTTTACACTGAAAAGTTAGGTCGACCAAGTTAGGTCGACCTAGTTATGTCACTCAGGGATGTGAAACATCGAAACCTCTGAGTGATGTAATTAAGCTGACCTTACCCTTGGTGTACCAGCGCTAGGTCGCTGAAAGAATGCGTCCATTGATCTAACTTCTTCTTGGGGAGGTGGATTAACGTCAGTGATGGGATAACCTCTCCCATCACAGTAGTGCGTGTCTACACGGAAGTGTTCCAGCAGTGCAGCTAGTGAAGACAGCCTAAGACTGATGGGCGATATTGATTCCTAGAATGCCTGAAGCTCAGTTTTAGGGATGAAGAGCTGCAGTCAGGTAACATGACTGTGTGATATCCCTACCTAGGTCCTTTAAAGATCCAGCAAAGAGAGGGGAGTAAGGACTGCATTTAAGGTGGCTCTTTAAAAAATGAATACAAGATTTAGGAGGCATTTGTGATGATCTTTCTATTTCACACTATTTGTGATTCACAGTTCACCTTCCAAATTTGGCATTGTTCGGTAGGATTTCCACATTGTGGCACCAAATAAGTTGTCTGGGTGCTTGTCCAATCAGTTCATAGAAAAACAAATAAATACAGGGGTTCCTAGCTGTTTTTTCACCCTTGTCTTTATTTTTTCATTCTTTCCCAGCCTGCCTATGTTCTGCAGATATTCCCACCCTGTGAATTCTCTGAAAGCCACCTGTCCCGTCTAGCTCCAGACCTCCTAGCCAGCATCTCCAACATCTCTCCTCACCTTATGATTGTCATCGCATCGGTATGAGCTGTTTATTGGTTACTGACTTTTCCAAGGCCCTGCAGCAAAAAAGAGAGAAAAATTAATGACATAAGAAAATGCTGCCAGACTACCAGCCTCCTGCCCTAACCGGCCTCGATCAAACTGTTGCTGGGTAGTGGTTCTGCTACCTTGTATGTTTACATATTGCTTTAGGTTATGGACAACTGATGCACTCAACAGGCGGACTGGTATTGGGTTTCTGTGCCTCCTTTTGGGGAAAATAAAGGATGGCTATATTTTTTATCAAAAAAGAAAAGAAAAAAAAAAAAAAAAGAACCTGAACTGCCTTTGCACTAAATTAGTGACTTGGACCTTTGCACAGTTGAAGACATGCTGTGACGTTATGGATGTCTTGACACACATTAACATGCGTTGTGGACTAAACGCAGGACCTGGGAACTTCTGCTGAAATCTGTGGGTCAAGGATCATTTCACACATTATCTTTTTTTTTTTTTTTTTTTTCCTGGATGTGACCCTTCCTCTCCTCCACTTCCCTCTGCTGCAGTCATCTTCTCTTCATCTGGGATGTACAGTTTACACTGAAAAAAATAAAACAAAGGGAGAGCTATTTTCCTTCCTGGTGGGATATGCAGAACTGAGTGGGCGTGTGTGTATATATAAATATATATATATAATATATATAAATATATATAATACTGACTTTAAAAAAATCAAATCCCCACAACATACATTTTTTTTTAATCTGTGCCAAAAATGTGTTTTCAGAGAAAATCTTATTTTCATACTCAGACTTTGTATTGTCACTCATTTGTAAGTGCGCTTCATTTAAACATTACCTTCCCTTGTCCCTCGTCTCACAATATGTGGAAGTGTTATACACTTGTACAAAGACTTGTTACCCTCCTCCCTCCTCCTCGCCTGCCCTAACACTTATTAATTTATGGAACTGTTTTCTCAGCGCAGTTTTGTTTTGTGTGTCCATTGGATTACAAACTTTATTAAAAAATACAAAACATGTTGAGCCTGGATGTGATCCATCAGTTGCTCCGGAGGGGGAGGGAGAACACAAGGAGATTGAGTTTGGGCCGGCCAGCATTACTAATAAGCCACATCCCCTACAGTGGATATTGACAGTTTCCCGCGTGTTTGTACATAGGAGCTTTTTTTAATTTTTCTTTTTTGTTGGTGAGTTTATCTTGTTTAAAAAAATAATTTTATCAAAGATCAAATCGAACTTTAGCCTTTGTTTTTTGTGGTGTAAATATTTGTAAAACTCCAAAGTATTGGTTCTTTTCTGGGTAATGTCGAAGGCACTTTTAATTTTGATACACAGAATAAACTACAAAACCTTCAACAGCACAAATGAGCACGTTCTAAGAAAAGCCTTGGTTTATTGTTTTAAGCAACTGTATCTTGTGTGTGTTCAGAACACAAATCACTGAAATACGTTTGAAGACTTGTGTCGGGAGTTGTAGCTAGAAAGTCCTTAGTGGTTTAAACAGCTGATGCTGAAGGTTCCCATCCTGCCATCGGATCCAACTGCACTGGGTTGGTGGGGGCTGCATCCGACTGCAGGATCAGGGCCTAAGTGGAAAGTGGCTGCTGGGGCAACTGATTTCAGTGATGAGAATTATATGCGGCTTCCTATTTGTGAAACCGTTTGAAACCAGCTGTAAGAAACTGCCCATTTGGATTCTCTCCGAGGTGACAAACCTCCACTGAACTGGTCTTGTTAAAGGAAAATTCCAGTGTGATATAAAAGACATTTTAATCACGACATCTTATTAAAAAGAAAGCACTGAAAGAAAGTGTTGAATTGTATTTAACCACCAAGCAGGGAAGGTGCCACCTTGACAATCTAAAGCAACTGTTTTAAAAATATATTTTAGTTAACTTTTGCAAACTGCATTCAAGTCTTTAAAGCCAGCTGTTAAATTAACCCAGGCCGTTTTAAATGGTTAAACAACTGTTAATGTTAACTCAAACTAAAAAAAAAATAGAACATCCGTTTTCAATACTTTTCTAATGGGGACGTTGCTTCTCTGATTCCTACTTAGCATCAGTAGGCCCTTCCTGGGAAGTCTCTTCACGACAGCAGTCCCAGTGTGAGAGAGAGAGCAACTCCACAGAATGGAAATACAGAAAAGTGACAGACTTGTGCAAGCAGTTTTGCAAATGTCTTTCAATAACTCTGTAATTCTCGACGAGATCATCATTCAGCGCTGGGGTCTTCCTTTAAACTTTGTGCTGGTGGAGAACTAATTCATGCTGGAAATAACATTGCAGTTCTACTGTCAGTTTAAAAAGGAAAATCTGTGGCGAGCATTGCAGGCAGTGCTGTGAAAAGGATCACTCTACGTGGTTAGCAGCCCACAGATGCGAACTGGGCTGCAATTGCCTGCTCCAGTTTTGTCTGCTTTAAAAACGATAACGGGAGCTTACTTCTCCTTTGAGTTAAGCATGGATTTATGTGCTAAATCTCCCAATAACCAGGTGGCGATGAGTGTTCAGCACAGGAATACATTTTAACGGAGCTTTTTACAATTTGATTTTTCCTGTGTCTGAAATCCTGCTTGGTGCTTCCTGGCTCATGGAGGAGCGAGGAAGGATGGCCCAGTGGTTATGATGATAGTCTGGGACTCTGGAGACCCTGTTTCAATTCCCTGCTCTGCTGCAGGTTTCTTGGGTGACCTTGGGCAAGACAACTAATCTCTGTGCCTCAGTTTCTCACCTATAAAATGAGGTTTTTAAAATCTGCATGGGCCTCAGATTTGTTAACTGATGGACTATTGCTGTGCATGCAGCTAGCGAGGCAGAAGCAGGCCTGCAAGACACTGATAGAAGAGGGATGGCCAGCTACACCAAGGAGCCTGCTGGCTTTTTGTTCTGCCTCAACAGCTGCAGAAAGTTTTATTGGACCTTACTAGCAAAAGCAGTATAAAGAGAAGAAAGAGGTTTGGGCTGTATTTTGCCTTCTCTAGTCTTCCCCATGCTGAGGATTTAAGAGTCCAGTTCCTCTCTGCTGCTGAGACCTCATTGGTGGCCCTGCTCTCCCTCATAGAGTGCAGCATGGAGGAGAAGGCAAAGGCACTTGTGGAGTGCCTGGATGGGATCTCTGCCTGCTCTGTGATCAGGAGCCCTGCACATCTCAACTGGGCCAGGGACCTTGCTGGAGTCCCTTTGCCAAACTAGGAGCCGCAAATCTGGACCCAGACCTGCAGGAACACAGAGTCCTGAAGCAGGTTTCAGTTCCTTCTCCCAAAACACAGGGGGGGAGGAAGGCTCCCCTTCTGAGGAATGGGACAACATGCACACACACAGTGTGCACGAGTGTGGCTGCAACTGTAGCCCACGCAGCCCCTCCCGTCCTTCCCCCTCCTCCTCAGAAGCAGAAAAGCCTGAAGAAGACTCAGAAGGATACTCAAGGGCCAGACAGCACCGAACCCCCTGCGGGCTTCCCCAGCAGCATGCTACGAGTTTGTGCATGGGACACCTCAGCCCCTGTGTTCCCAGCCCACTGCCATGGGGCTTCTCCAATTCAGTTCCAGCATATAGACTCATAGAGTAAGATCAGAAAGGACCATCATGATCATCTAGTCCGACCTCCTGCACATCGCAGGCCACAGAACCTCACCCACCCACTCCTGCAACAGACCCCTAGCCTCTGGCTGAGTCACTGACGTCCTCAAATCATGATTTAAAGACTTCAAGTTGCAGAGAATCCACCATTTACACTAGTTTTAAAGCTGCAAGTGACCCATGCTCTATGCTGCAGAGGAAGGCAAGAAAAACCCCAGGATCTCTGTCGATCTGACTCAAGGAAAAATTCCTTCCTGACCCCATATATGGCAACCCGTTAGACCCTGAGCACGTGAACAAACCCACCAGCCAAACACCTGGGAAAGAATTCACGGTAGTAACTCAGAGCTATCCCCATCTAGCCTCCCATCACCGGCCGTTGGGGATATTTGCTACTAGCAGTTGCAGATGGGTTACATGCCATTTGTAGGCAAACTCATCTCCTCCATAAACTTACCAAGCTCAGTCTTGAAGCCAGTTAGGTTTTGTGCCCCCACTGCTCCCCTTGGAAGGCTCTTCCAGAACTTCACGCCTCTGGAGCTTGATCTCTCTGGGAAGTTTTCACCTGAGCAGAGGAGTCGGAGTGTTGAATCCTAGGATATACCATCAGGACCCAGACCTGACAGCAATTTTTCTCCAGGGATAGTCCCTTTGTGCACACTTGGTCAAAGCCTTCCTCTCAGGAAGTGCAGGCAAGGGTTTCAATGCTGGACAGCAGAAGGGTCAGGACCAGGATATCTGGTTGTTCCCCCACAGTTAAGAGATCCCCTGAGCTCTCCCAGCAAGAGATCTTGTGAGAATCTGACAGCAAGCATCCATGGGGCAAAATAAAGAGAAGGAATAGGGGAAGGAGGAACAGGTACCAGTTCCTATGGTCATTGGGCTCCTGTTTTTTCCCCATGTCCTCATTGGAAAAGCAAAGACTCCTAGAAAGGCTGCAGTACTCAGGAAGGCTAAACCCAGGTACAGAAGTCCTTCATCTCCATCTGTGTGTGTCTTCTGATGCTGATATTTCAGGGAGGGGCACGAAGCACAAATCCAGACCCTGCAAGCCCAGGAGTGTCTCTGTGTCTCCCTGGGAGGAGGGGCAACTTTCAGATTCAAAACAGGAATTGGAGGGAAAACGCCAGTTGGAATTCTTTGAATCCATGCTTCAGAGGGGAGTATCCAGTTCACAGTCCCCTCCTGAGGACCCTCTCAGTCCGAGAAGAAGTGCCAGCTGAAAAGAGCAGTGACACCACTCAGTATTATCCCTCCAGATAAAAGGTGGAACTTGCAATTCCTCTGGACTCAGGCATGGTGGATGTGATCAAGGAGAGACTGGGAGTCCCCAGGAAAGCCGAAGAGCCAGGTGGCTAAGACGTGTCAGATTTTTGTTTCCCTGCCTAAAGCCAGTGCAACATCGATGTCCCTAGTTAAGGACACGACGATACCAAAGGGCCACATAGACAGGAGATGGGACACAACACTCAGGAGAAACGTTAAGGCTTCCTCCACATCCCTGAGAGCTCTTGCTGCATACATGTGCTTGGCCTAAGCCGTATTGGTCTGTACAGGCGGTCTGTCTGAATCTATCCTTCAAATACAGGAAATGCCTCTGTTTGGGGGCCTTACTCAGAAATATCTCCCTTTATTTCTGACTCTTCTTGGGATGCTTTTCAGGAATCCGCAAGAGCCAGGGGCTCCAATGCGCCATTACCTGTTGGCATAGATGGCTTTGCAACTGGAGGCAGATGCCCAGGCTAAAGGGAGTGTAGCGTCATCAAAGCATTTGGGGATCCAATGAATAAAGCGGTGGCTGATTCCTCAGACGAAGCAAAGACGACCCTGCCAAGCCCTGCAGGAGGCTAGCAGATGAGACAATCCCAGCTACTCCTGCTGAAAGTGCTCTAGAACCAGAGGTGTCCGAGGCAGGGGTGACGCATCCACAAGATGATCTGGTCCTCCCAAACATAACACGACTCACCGCCAAAGCAGACAGACGGGCCAGTGTGTAGGGGTCCTCTCCAACCATTTGCAGATTGTCGGCTCAAATTGTCCAGCAAGGGTGTGCACTGGATCTGTTCAGTTCCGCTTCCAGATTTCTCCTTTCTCTCACCCCCCCAAGGACCCTCAGGAGCGTGGGGAAATGCAATCAGCTCTCTTTCACCTCCTGCAGATTGATGTGATAGAACCCATCCCAGCCCCAGAAAGGGGACAAAGTTTGTACTCTGTTTGCTTCCCAGTCAAGAAGCAATCCAAGGGCATTGCTCAACTGAAAGCGTCTCCTTAGGTAGAAGAGGTCCCAGAATGCTTCAGTCGCTAACCTAATAAATACCAGAAATTTATTGGCAAGCCAAGTTATATTGGATGTCACACACTAATGCTTTCCTGATGTGATCCAAAACATCCTGAGAGAATTACAGCAGCATTTCATAATGGGAAACCCAAATTCCTTTTGAAGTAGCACAATCAGCTTGAAATTTAGTTAATAGTTCTTGGTGAAAAGTATTTTCAGTGTGATCTGCCCCTGAGTCCCCCATGACAACTGTGGTTTTGCAATCACACTTCCCTTAGTTTTCAAAAATGGTTTTCACCCCTTGTCGCTGTCTGAAAGACCCACACAAGCAGGGGCCGATGCCTAAACAGGAGAAGCAGTCAGTGACCATACACACAGTGCTGTCACATGCACAAAGCAAACAGGAGGAAAGCAGACAGGTATGTTTTTTTCCCCCCTCTAGTTTCTTGGGTGCTGTTTGTAAGAGTAGTAGTCTGTGTGTAATAATAGCAGGGAAACCCGTTCAGACAAGTATTCACTTTCTAGTGCCGCCTTTCACTCTCGCAGCACCACTGTGGCGGTGCTAGTGCACTTACTCAATACTATTATCAGTAGCTTGCTCATTTCCCCCAAGACTGGGAGGCCCAGTGGGCAGGACTGCATCTCGCAAAGGGCGCGCACACTTCAAAAATTGGATAATCCATTGCAAATTTTGTAGCACCTGTGAAGCACTGACAGTGTTAACACAGTGCAAGGCACAAAATACAGACCCCTCCTGCCCTGAAGAGCTTACCATCCAATGTACTTTGTGGGTATGTACAGGAGAAATGTACCTTGTTCAGTTACTTCGATAATACTAAGCTCTGGTCCTATCGGAGTAGTCCCATTGGGTTCAGTCATAGGCGTGGGGCCTTAGTTTGGTTTAAATTATTAGACTTTATCATGTACTAATGAATGTGCTGTAATAATGATCTAAAGATAATGGAATCCGGAGACCTCACTAAAGAAGCTACTATCAAACCTTTGCTGAGAAATGGGGCAGATACTGTCCTTTATTTATGGTTTCATAGCATTCAAGCCAGGGAGGACCATTAGGTCGTCCCATCTCACCTGTACATTATCGGCTATTACATTGTATCCGATACCTATATAAAGCCCAAGGACTGTAGTTAGACTGAAGATTTTCAGTCCGCAGGAGAGCTACCTATGTGGCACAGGCAGAGGACAGGGGAGGCCCAGGTGCCCCCAATGCCCAAGGCAGGAATCGGGGGAGAAGAGCAGATGTTTAAATGACCTCTGTGCCTATGGGTAGGCAACGTGTCTTTTGCCAGTCCACAGTCCCATTGGGAACAAGCATAAAAAGACACATTCTTTAAACCTAGCCTGGGAACAGAGTGATCCCTGGAGTGGGAAATCAATGTGCTAGGCTGGCCTGGTAGAGAGCATCACAAAGGCAGCACGTGACTAGAGCCTGTCGGATGGTCATGCAGCATTGCAGTTGGCATGCACATGACATCGCTCGCATTCATTGGAGGAGGGATTAAAATACCTCCACATGAGTACCCGCTTTCTCTCCTGTCCTACCCCAAATTCTGTGTTAAATTCCTCCATCTTCTCTCCTTAAACCCAGTCCTCCCCTTCCCTCCCTGCATTCTCCCGAGCCAGCCTACTTCCTCCCTGCCTGCACCCTGGTACTTCCCTTGGCCCACTGCTGTCATGCCTTTCTGCTTGAAACTGACCCTCCTTCCCCCCCACCTGCTGCAGGTTCCTAGCTCAAGCTTTTGGTGGGAAGCTAGCAGCAGGGAAATGAGTTGCGTTGCATGATCCACTTTAGACTGAGCCCGTAGAAGTAGCCAGTTTCCCAGCCTCATCTGATTGGGAACTAAACTGCTACCAAAGGGCGGGCGGGCTGGCTGGCTGATCTTCGGGGCAGAAGCGGCTAGAGGTGCTTTGTGACTCTGCCCCTCCAGGCGTCTCTGCATCCTTGGGTTTGACGGTGTTGCTGATGTGTGAACCCTGCCCTGTTCCATGCACAGGCGCTTCTGGGATTCACCAGCCCTTTTAAAGCCATAATTGGGTTTAACGAGAAGGAAGCAAGCGGAGTATCTGTTGTGCAGAGGGGAGAGGGGCTGTGGGAATTGCCACGCTCCCTGGCTGGTCTGTGACCTGCTCTCTTCTCTAGCCAAACTCAACGTTATGGACTGTGGGCCATACAGCCGATGGCAGGCAGTGAAGTTCAGCAGCCAAAGGCCAAGACTGGGTGTCCTGAGATCTTGTTCCAGTCTTGATTCTGCTGCTGGCTTTGGGTGAGCTCGGATAACTCACGCAAGGCCTGTGGTGGGAGAAAACTGGCCCCCTTAATCTTTCTCTGCCTCGGTTTCCCTCTCCTGTAAGATGGGGGAGAAAAATATTTGCCAACCTTTGAAGAACTGAGCATCCCTAAGGCCTGGTCTACACTTAGCGCCGTTACATCGAATTAACCCTGCACCCATCCACACCACGAGGCTATTTAGTTCGACATAGAGGTCTCTTAAATTCGACTTCTGTACTCCTCCCCAACGAGGGGAGTAGCGCTAAATTCGACATGGCCATATCGAATTAGGCTTGGTGTGGATGGAAATCAACGCTAATAGCTCCGGGAGCTATCCCACAGTGCACCACTCTGTTGACGCTCTGGACAGCAGTCCGAGCTCAGATGCTCTGACCAGCCACACAGGAAAAGCCCCGGGAAAATTTGAATTCCTTTTCCTGTCTGGGCAGTTGGAATCTCATTTCCTGTTTGGACATCGTGGCGAGCTCAGCAGCACTGGCAACGATGCAGAGCTCTCCAGCAGAGATGGCCGTGCAATCCCAGAATAGAAAGAGGGCCCCAGCATGGACTGATCGGGAAGTCTTGGATCTGATTGCTGTGTGGGGCGATGAGTCCGTGCTTTCCGAGCTGCACTCCAAAAGACGGAACGCAAAGATCTATGAGAAGATCTCTAAAGCCATGGCAGAGAGAGGATACAGCCGGGATGCAACGCAGTGCCGCGTGAAAATCAAGGAGCTGAGACAAGGCTACCAGAAGACCAAAGAGGCAAACGATTGATCCGGATCCCAGCCCCACACATCCCGTTTCTACGAGGCACTGCATTCCATCCTAGGTGCGGCCGCCACCACTACCCCACCACTGACCGTGGACTCTGAGGATGGGATATTGTCCACGGCCGGTTCCTCGGACATGTTAGCGGACGGGGAAGATGAGGAAGGAGATGAGGAGGACGAGGCAGTCGACAGCGCTTACCAAGCTGATTTCCCCGACAGCCAGGAGCTCTTCATCACCCTTACAGAGATCCCCTACCAACCCTCCCCAGCATTGAACCCGGACACAGATTCAGGGGAAGGATCAAGCAGTAAGTGTTTTAAACATCTAAACATTTATTTTTAACAAAACTGGAATATTAAGAATAAGAACAATGTCTTCTTCATGATTTCTTTACCCTGGGCGCTTAAGTATTCAGTTCCAACTATTTTAAAAAAAATCTAACAGTATCCGGTTGTGCATGATTCTGCTGCCCAAGCTGCTCCACTCTTTAGTCCCTGCCACTGCAGCTATATTAAAATGCGGTCTATATGACCGGGGATGGAGCTGAAATCCTCCACGGACATCTCGAGGAAGCTCTCCTGGAGGTAATGGGAAAGCCTGTTCATCAGGTTCCTGGGGAGAGCGGCCTAATTGAGTCCTCCGAAGTAGGAGACGTTCCCGCGCCAGGAGATCCTCAAGTACTTCGGGATCATTGCCTTGCACAGCATGGCGGCATAGGGCCCTGGTCTTTGCAGGATTTCCCGAAGCATCCTTTCCTTATCGCTGTCCGAGATCCTCATTATTGTTATGTCGCTCATGATGACCTGCTTTGAATTAGGTAGGGGACTGTTAGTATTGGGACTGCTTGCAAGTTCCTTTACAGAACTGTAACCGCTGGTTTACAGCCACGCGGTGGAGGCGGGAGAGGGGCAGCATACAGGGATCTTTCCCTGGGACATCCGCGAGGGGGTGGGACAGGGCCAGAGTTCATGCTTGGCCGATTGCTGGCAGCAGAGACTGGCATTGCTTTCAATGTGAAAGGAGGCCAGTGGTACTACTAAAGTTTTAAGCAGCCACAAGTCTACGGCTTACCATGTCTGCCTGCTACAGAAATTCCGGTGTCCTGCCCCGCTTCCCAGATCGGCAGTGCAAGACCCCAGGCACTGAAGGCGAGGTCCGAAAATTCGACCTTGTCCTGAGTGCGCATGTGATAGGTGCGGTGCATGGGCTTGTTCACAGAGAAAGACTATGTTCTTTGTTCACAACTACATTTATGTTTCGGAGGAATTCACTACCTTTTTCTCATTCCCACAGCCACATCTGCGACTGTCTCCCAACCCAGCCTGGCATCACACTCCCAGAGGCTAGCGCACATTAGGCGGAGGAGGAAGAAGACGCGAGAGGACATGTTCTCAGAACTAATGGGCTGCTCCCGAGCCCAGGCAGCACAGCAGAACCATTGGAGGGAGAATTTGTCCCAAATGCACCGGACACACATGGAACGTGAGGAGAGGTGGCAGCAGGAAGACCAGCAGGCGACTCAAACGCTGCTTGGACTTCTGAGGGAGCAAACGGACACGCTCCGGCGCCTTGTTGATGTTCTGCAGGAACGGAGGCAGGAGGACAGAGCCCCGCTGCAGTCTATCAGTAACTGCACTCCCCCGCCACCAAGTCCCATACCCCCCTCGCCCAAAGTCCAAAGAAGGAGGGGCGGCAGAGTCCGTGAAAACTCTCACTCGACCCCTGCAGACTGCTCAAGCACCAGAAGGCTGTCATTCCCCCAAATTTGAAAAGTCCTTTCCTGCCCGCCTCACCCAAGCCCCTGTCCAAGTTTCACCCCCCAGTTTCATGTGTGGTTATTAATAAAAAATACGTTTCTGTTCATTTCTGTTTCAATCATGTTCTTTTGTGGGAGAGTCTGTCTCAAGGGGGGGAAGGGGCTTGGTAATTGGACAGGACAGTCACCTTTAGCAGGGTACAGAGGCGGGGGCAGGTCCAGAAGCAGGGCACATACACAGTGCAGTGACTAGTTACCCTGGTCAGTCTGGGAGGTGGTTTTCATGTTCTGTGTGTGGGGGGGGGGGGTTGCTCTGTGACTTTGTGGCGGGGGAGGGCAGTTACAGATCTTATGCAGCGGTCCTTGTCCTGGATCACAGAGCCACGCAGCAGGGGATCTGTAACCCTCCTCCCCCTGCAATAAAGTCACATAGCCCCCACATACACGCAGTCCCGCTCAGGAGGGCTGGCAGGCTCCGTTGAAACAACCAGTCCGCCACTGCGAATCCTGTCATTCCTGGAGTTTAGAAGGATCATTTGCATCAGTACACTACACCCGCTCCCCACCACAGTCTGCATCCCAGGTTTAAAACATTCCCGCGAAAACAGTAATCAAGACAACGGTGTTCATTAACAAAATAAAACTGATTTTATTTTTTTGGAAGGGGGTGGAGGGGGTCTGTAACTGGAGAGGATAGTCAACATTAACTGGGTAAAGAAACGGGCGCAGGTTCAGCTTCTCTGTACAGAAACTTAAAAGTCACTGGTTACCCTGCTCACTGTGGAACCTAGCTGTCAAAGCCTCCCGGATGCACAGCGCGTCCCGCTGGGCTCTTCTAATCGCCCGGCTGTCTGGCTGGGCGTAATCAGATGCCAGGCTATTTGCCTCAACCTCCCACCCCGCCATAAAGGTCTCCCCCTTGCTCTCACAGAGATTGTGGAGCACACAGCAAGCTGCTATAACAATGGGGATATTGGTTTCGCTGAGATCACAGCGAGTCAGTAAGCTTCTCCATCTCCCCTTGAGACGGCCAAAAGCACACTCCACCACCATTCTGCACTTGCTCAGCCGGTAGTTGAACAGTTCTTTTTCAGTGTCCAGGGCGCCAGTATAGGGCTTCATGAGCCAGGGCATTAGCGGGTAGGCTGGGTCCCCGAGGATCACTGTAGGCATCTCCACATCCCCAAGACTTATTTTGTGGTCCGGGAAGTAAATACCTTCCTGCAGCCGTCTAAACAGACCAGAGTTCCTGAAGACGCGAGCGTCATGAACCTTGCCCGGCCATCCGACGTTGATGTTTGTAAAACGTCCCCGATGGTCCACCAGTGCTTGCAGCACCATTGAAAAGTAGCCCTTTCTGTTAATGTACTGGTGGTCCGGTCCCAGGATAGGGATGTGAGTTCCATCTATAGCCCCACCGCAGTTTGGGAATCCCATCGCGGCGAAGCCATCTATGATGACCTCCACGTTTCCCAGGGTCACTACCTTTGAGAGCAGTACCTTAACGATTGCGTTGGCTACTTGCATCACAACAACCCCCACGGTAGATTTGCCCACGCCAAACTGGTTCGCGACAGACCGGTAGCTGTCCGGCGTTGCAAGCTTCCAGAGGGCTATGGCCACTCGCTTCTGGACAGTCAGGGCTGCTCGCATCCGGGTGTCATTGCGCTTCAGGGCAGGGGACAGCAACTCACAAAGTTCAAGGAAAGTCCCCTTCCGCATGCAAAAGTTTCGCAGCCACTGGGATTCGTCCCAGACCTGCAGCACTATGCGGTCCCACCAGTCCGTGCTTGTTTCCCGTGCCCAGAATCGCCGTTCCACAACATCCACATGACCCATTGTCACCGTGATGTCCTCGGCGCTGGGTCCCGTGCTTTCTGACAGGCCTGTGCTACTCTCAGACTTCAGGCCCTCACCGCGGTGCCGTAGCCTCCTCGCCTGGTTTATCTGCATCTGCCTCTGGTAAAGGTGGATGATAACCTGCGAGGCGTTGACAACGGCCACAACTGCAGCGATGGTTGCAGCGGGATCCATGCTCGCAGTGCTGTGGCGTCTGCGCTGTCACTGACCAGAAAAGTGCGCAAACTGATTTCCCGCCGGCGCTTTCAGGGAGGGAGGGAGGGAGGGCGGTAGTGACGGACGGATGACGACAGTTACCCAAAAGCACCCTCGACACATTTTTGTACCCAGAAGGCATTGGCGGCTCGATCCAGAATTCCAATGGGCAGCGGGGACTGCGGGAACTGTGGGATAGCTGCCCACAGTGCACCGCTTCCAATGTTGACGCTTTCCCCGTTAGTGTGGACTGACAAAGTCGAATTACTGTCCTTAGTGTGGACACACACGTTCGACTTTGCAATATCGATTCTACATTTTCGATTTAAGAGAAATCGAACTACCCTCGTAGTGTAGACATACCCTAAGAGACTGGACTGTCCTGTCTTGTCCTGTCACCTTCCCTGAGTTGCCTTTGAGAGTATTTATTAAGGCAGGTTATTCCAGAACCGTGGCTGGCTGCACCCAACCCGCTGGACATGGCTGCCTTTAGGAGTGGTTTGGCTTGGGTGTACAGTCCTGCAGTAACAGTAGGTGTTCACCCTGTTGGTTGTGTTACTGCCACCCCTGAAAGAATGAGTTGGGGGTGAGTAAGAGCCAGCAAACTGAGGAGGTCTTAAAGGCGCGTGTTATAGTTGGAGAGGGGAAGGTTGGGCTTTCTTGCACTCCTGTGTAGCAGATCTAGTGTGGGCCTTCTCGATCGATGTGCGCATGATCAAGGGTCTCAGATTGAGCCTGGAAAGGTGACGCCACTGAACGTCTCCTGCGATGGAGGGGCTCTGCTGGGAGTGCCGGTGACTGAGGCCCGGCAGGAGTTTTGCTCGTAGTCATGTGGCTTTAGAAATATTAACGTGATCTTTGTGCCCCATGGGCTAGGAAATTAATTTTATAAATAGCCTGGTTTTAGAAAAATTGCTCCCTCTCCGGAGGCTCTCTAGTGGGTGTAAGATCAGCAGGCTACAGTGCAGTGCTGAGTCAGGCTGTTGGTGAGAGAGACGCCTCCAGCCAGGAAAGCTTGTCTCTCTCACCATCAGAAGTGGGTCCAATAAAAGATTTTACTCCACCCACCTTGTCTCTCTCATCTCCTGGGAGGGACGGCTCCACAACTCTGCCAATGACAAGAGTTTGTTTAAAGGCTGTTCAGTTGTGTTTAAATCTCTGAGGTTCCAAAGACTCGATTTGCTCAAAGCCCGTTTGGGACTTTCCCCTGGGTCTGTGCCTGATCAAAGAGGAAGTTAAAGGTGTTTTGTTTGTTGAAACCCAGCAGACAAGCAGGGTTGGGATTCAGTTTCTCCTTTGAAAAAGAAGGAAGCTGAGACTTTGACCCTGAGTGCACAGGCAGCCGGAGACTTGGCTCCCTGCACAGAGAGGCTCAGTGATTTGTGATTTAACTCTCACCCAAGGGAAAAAAGAACCTGATTCAAGATAATCCCTATAAAGGAATTTGGAGAAATTGCAATTTGGTGCTATGGTTCAGCTGGGAGTCACGGGGGGAAGGGGAGGTTGATGATGGAGGAAGCTGAAGCTAAGGTGAAGTTTACATTCGCATCAGGATTAAAATTCCTTTGTATCCCCTGTGAAGATTGAATTTATCCTCTAATTTAGATACAGAAACACTTCAACGGGCAACTGAATTTTCTATGTATTTTTTTAATGTAAAATCTTCACTTTGCTTTTTTAAGAACGGCTCCTCTCTGAAATGTTGGCTGGTGTCCCAGCTCGTTGGGTTTGAGAACGGCCGGCCAGAGCCAGCCCCACACCCGTCTGTCCTCGTCTGGAGCTCGGCCTAGGCGTCACTTAAACCCCCTGGCATAGGCCTCATGCTGGCCCCCTTCAGCCATGCTGTGGATTATGATTGTGATCCAGCAATGCAAGGCTCTGCTCCTACCCTGTTCTTATCCTCTGCTGAACTAGCTTTGACTCCTGACCTGGTTTCACACCATGAGCCGCTCCCAGAATGTGTCCTCTTACAGTTGCTGTCCTGGGCCGCGCACCATTCCACGTGCGTTCTTAGAAGGAGGGGGTGTGGTAAGCACGCCCTGCTCAGTGGAGAGCAGTGGCTATAAAGCGCTTTGAGATCCTTGTTTAAAATGTACCAGGTTGAGGCCAGGCCAGGTCACCTCTATCCCCAGCCCCTTTCCCCAGCGTGGGATTCCCCTGATACTGCTCTGGTGAAGTGTCATAGCTCCTAGATGGGCCTTGGAGACCCTGTCTCTCAAACAGGGCCATTGGCTTTTCCCTGCTTTCAGGGACAGCACGGCTGTGATCAGGCCCCCAAAATCCCTTAACACCACTCTCAGAAACGAAGCAGCAGTGGGTCCTTGAGCATTGGCTCACCCTGGGCTTTGCTGCTTGATCTTGTCAGTGAAAGCCCTGGGAAGAATCTCCTCTGGCCTTGGGGCCGGTGCCCTTTGAAAAGGGGAAGGAGGCGCTTGTGAAAATCCAGGACATGGTGCAATTTCGGTGATTCTTACGGCTATTGAAGTAGCAGTGAAGAGCTGTAGTTGTGGGCCAGGACCCCCTTGTGCTTGGCTCTGCACTGCCACAGCGGAGAGAGGCCCTGCTCCCAGGAGCTGCAGACGCCTGCTGAAGCAGGGTAAATTTCACCTGGAGAGACAGAAAAGGCCCCTTCGATTACATAACCCCCACCTCACACCGCTAACCCCACCTGCCACCAGTCAGACTGTAACTCCCCGCCACTCCCTGCCCAACCCAGCAGTAGCACCCTGGGCAGCGATCCCCAGGCTGGTTTGGGTCAATTTTACACTGGAATTATGGAAATTTGTATTTCAGTTCTGGTGGGGTCATCAACCTTCTGTCTAGCTTGAAATGGGCCAGTTGGCCCAAGAGCTCCCAAAAAATCCACGGAGTAGTGACCTGCCTGGCTTGGTTCCGAGGTGACCCCCTCGCACGGCTGTATTTAAATGCCTAGGAATAGCAGCGCGTCCCTAAGAGAAGAGGATGGGCCACTCCAGGAGCTCCTCGGATCGGCCTTGAGGATATTGGTTTAGTGAGATCATTCCGAAACCAGTGCTCTGTGCGGCTGCTTGTTGGAGTGATTGGGCCGTTATTTCCCCCAGCCCTGTGTGCATGTGAGCGTGCAGAGGGAGAGCGAAAGCCACCAGTCAATACCCTGAGCAGCAAAATCCCTAGCTGCCTTGGAACTGTTCTGTAAAAAAGCACGGCTAAGCCCCCAAATACCAGCAGGTTCTGCTGGGGGGGGAGGGGAGGGGAGCGCCTCTGAGCTAAAGCGATTTGTTCATAGTGCTGAGACATGATCGGTCTAGAAAGCTGCCTCCCCCCCAGATAGACAGGAGATCAAAGGCTTAATTCCCACAGTTGCTTGATACTTTTTCCTCGCTGCCCTTGAACTACCTGCCCTAACCGGGTTGCCTGTGTCGGCTTTTTAAAATAGTTGGAATGAGGTGGGATTTTACTCCTCAATTAAAGCTGCTTCCCTGATCGCTCCCAGTCCCTGCAACGCAGCCACCCTCCTACCCCAACAGGGCCGTGCCCGCTGCGTGCTCGGGGCAGTTAGTGGGACCTGACGCTGAGGGAGGTGGGACGGGGCTGGGAGCTAGTTGTGAAAAGATGCGGGGGGGAGGGGCACATCTTTGCCATGTTAAAAAAAATTTCTGCTGGAACGAAGAGGGTTGAGGGAAGGCTGTGGGAGTTACCGCCCTAGAGCAGCTAAGGGCTGGGGGCTCAGTTGCCACCTGTCCAGTTTTTCACCCAGACGGGCCGGGTTTTGGCTTGTGTGTCCAGGGGCCATTTGCCAACCCCTGATGTCTGCGTTTTTTTGATCGTGGCAAAGGGGGTAACCCTCAGCGGCAGGAAGGAGTCGGCGCAGCAGCAGCTGCCTCTGGGGCCAGGCCATGCTGGTGAAGACCCTGCGAGCCGTGGGGGAAGAGGTGGGGCCTCGGGGGTCCAGTTACCAGCCACGAGAAAGGGGGCACCCGTATGGCTCAAGGGACTCAGTTCACTCTGGAGTTGGGTTTGAGTAGCAGGAGCAGCTTAACCAAGTGCTGTATCGCTAGGAAGCCCCAGGTGTCTGACACGGCAAGAGAGAGACTGGAGGGCCTGTGGGCTGCTCCTCTGGGCTTCCAGCCTTTCGCCCCTGCTGGCCCCACCCCACTGCTATCAGCGCCCGGGGCTCTGAGCAAGGGCTGGAGCCAGGTCCCACGGCTCCGGGGACAGGGCAGCATGGGGTGCGCCTCCCTTTGGCCCGCAAAGGGCCCAAGCACAAATACCAGGGGCTTAAATGGAGGCTGTCCCTTGCCAGGCCTGAGCCTGGCCCCTGCTGGTGCCATCTTCTGGCAATGCTGCATCCGTGCCCGTGCGGGGCCAGGGTGCTTTCCCCCAGGGCACATGCTGGGCCAGCCATGCGAGAAGGGCCCTGAGAGGCAGGCCCTAGGCCCAGCTCTGTCCCTGACTCGGGGGGGTGACCCTGGGGGAGTTGCTGCAGCTGTTACATGGGGCCATAATTAGTGTGGCACCACAGGCCAGTCATGCCAGTGCCCCATACCCCAGCAGGGGCCATGCACCTAGGCCCTGGGTGGGGTCACTGCCCCCTAGCGCCGGGGTAGCTTCCCCAGCTGAGTGACAGTGAATGTGCTGTAACAGACTTGGGCAGAGACGCTGTTTGGGGCCTGGGCCCGGTTACCCCACTGAAAGCTTTACCCAACCTGGCGTCTTTTGCAGCTCAGGCCGTTGGCCCATTGCGGCATCAGGAGCGCTGAGCACTTAGCCACCGTCTCCCTGCAAGGGGCTGTGCCCAGGCCCCAGGCAGTGAAATGCTGCACCCAGAGAAGTCCAGGGTCACAGCTTGGCTTAGGGGCCCTGGTGTAAATAGCCCCCAGCGCAGCACTCCCTCTGTCTGCAGTGACACAGGGGGCTGGACAAGTCAGCGCTGCAAGGTAACGCTCCTGAACTCGGCAACAACGCTTCCGCATCAGCGCCTGTCGCTTGGGGGCGTCCAGGGGCGAGGGCCCCATTCCTGCACGGCACAGGCGAGGGGTGCCAGGCGTCTAGGTTTCGACCGGAACGCCTGGTCGAAAAGGGACCCTGGCGTTAAAAGTCCAGGCGGTGCAGCGGGGGCCTGGGGCTAAGGCAGGCTCCCTGCCTGCTCCGTGCAGCCCCTAGGTGCATGGGTGGCCGTGGTCAGCTGGGCAGGGCACACAGGCAGCCTCATACCAGTAAGCCAACCCCTTGCCCATCACTGCTTGGCTCGGCCTGGGCAGCCCCAGGCCTACCTGTGTCTTGCCGTAGCCCTGCAGCAGAGGGAGGCCGAATGGTGCAGTCAGGGTCCTTGTCAGCAACCCCCATGCTCTGCTGTGGGCAGCTTGTGTGTTCCTGGGCAAGTCACTTCCCTTCTCCAGGCCGCCTCTGCCCCTGGCTGGGAGGTTCAATGTATTCACCACGCAGAGGCGCTCGGGTCAGAGCCAATAGCACAGACTTAGCCCCCTGGAGCCCCATGTGAGCCAGGTCCCACAGGGTCCAATCCCACAGGCCCAGTTTGCCTTGACACCGCCCCTCCTACACCTCTGCAGCCAGGCTCCAGCGCCTTATTGGCAGGTTGCACCCTAGTACCTACCCCCCCCCCCCCCGGTCTAACCTCTGCTTGACCTTTGCAGCAGCTGTTACCTCTGCTGCCACCGTGCTCCCTCCCCAGGTCATGGCAGACGAGGCCCCTGCCTGCTTCAGCCAGTCCTACAGGCTGCTGGCCAGCTCTCTGGGGCTAGAGCCCCCTGTACAGCTCGGTGCAAGTAACCACAGGCGTGCCCCGAGGGCTGCTCTCTTCACTGCACCCCGTCCCCGTGGGCGCCTGGACCACAGCCAGCCCCCTGCTGCCGCAGCCTTAGCTCCAGTAACAGACCTAGCTTTGCTCCCCCCCGGATTTGTTCCTGCGATTTAGCCCCTCTCCGAGGTTGGACCCAGCAGTGGGATTGTATGCGCTGCACTGCAGCCTACAGGACAGACAGGGAACTGCAGGCACTGACTGCCTGGATTTGCTTGCAGAGAAGAGCTGGTATGTTGGTGCCTGGCACCTTGGCCACAGGCCGGTCAGTTGTTTGGGGCAAACTGCTCCCTGCCAGCACTGGTCTCGGGGGGAGGTTACAGGCCAGACCGGCAAGGCTGAAATGCTGAGAGCCACCAACCCACCCGTGATACTGAGCTTCCTACACTAGCTGACCGGCTCAGTGGGGTCAAGCTAGGTGGGGGATGGGAAACTACTAAGGATCCAGGGTCACACTTTGCCCTCGGTGGCTGTGCTCACTGGGCTCCTGTAGGTGCCAGACGATGGCCCCCGTGGTGCTGTGCCCGAGAGCAGGGTGCTAACAAGTCACTGCAGCAGCTCCCAGGAGTCCATTCTGCACTGCACAAACTCAAGAGCCAATCCCTGTGCCCGAGTTGGGGCTCTTTGGGAGGAGCGGTGCACTGGGAACGTACGTCTCCCTCTAGCTGCCAGGGCCAGCGGTGGAGTTTGTGCAGAAACCTTCCCTTAGAGCAGCTCAACGCTCCCAGCCAGACACAGACACTTGCTGTGCAGTGGTAAAGCTGGGGCGGGCAGAAGCGGTTTGCCAGGGGGCCGCACTCTGAGTGGGCAGAGCCCCTTGGGGAGCAGGGAGGTAGCAAGGACGAGTGTGGCCGGTGGGCACGGAGTAGGGGGAGCTGGTTTCCTACAGGGGGAAGGTGCTGGCTCTATGGGCCTGCACCATGGAATCCCACAGCCCAGGCGGAGGCAGCGAACGCTGCCAGTGCCCACGTCGGGGAAGCAAAGGGCAACTGGAGAGGAGCCCAATCTCGCCTGGGCCCCCTGTGCTGAGACAGCTCCCACAGGAGCAGGTTTCAGAACCGGCAATATCCAGGGTGGGGACAGCCCAGAACAAGGGTTGGGAACCAGGCCAGGGGAGACTGCACAGGCCTCCCTCCAGCTAGGGAGTGAGATCCCACTGCAGTCGCTCCCACACGGAGTTGTCCTATAACAATGTCCTTCCCCTTCCTGGGCTCTCAGACAGGTCGCTCGTCCCACAGTACCTCGCCTTAGCCGCTGAGTCCTTGAACAAGTGTCACTGGCCAGAGCGAACGCAACTGCGCAGGGAGGGGAGCAGCTGAACAGCTGATTCCCCCTCTCCACTGTTTCTCTCTCTTAGCTCAGCCCCCCATTTAACTGCCTTGTGATCAGCCCTCCCTGCCCTGCCTTGCCCTGCCCGAGTCCCCGTCCACAGGGCTTGACACACACGGGTACAAATCACCGAGGGACGAGGTGGAATCCGGTCACTGGAGGTTTTTCAGAACAGGAAAGCAAACCCCCGTCAGGGACGGGCTAGATCAGTGGTTCTCAACCCGTGGCCTGCAGGTGGCCCAGTCAGCACACAGCTGTGGCCCATGTGACATCCTCAGGGCCATACCGATAGCATAGATAGTGTGGCGGCGGCCCACATAACACACCGAGGGTTGTATACGTGGCCCACAACAGTAAAGCGGTCGAGAACCACTGCTCTAGATGATACTTGGCCCGCGTCAGCGCAGGGGCTCGACTAGGTGGCCTATCGAGGTCCCCCCAGCCCCACATTTCTGTGATTCTAAGGCGCAGCAGCAGGGTCCTCTCCTAGACGGCCCATCGATTCGGATGGGCCTGAAATGGGCTCCACGGGAGGTGTCACGGCACCGAATGAGCTTGTGGGCAGCAGATGGGGATGAAGTTCTGTCTGGCCAGGGTCTCCTCAGGCTGTGCAAGCTTCTCCCAGCCCAGCTCTGCTGCAGTGAAGCTCGACCAACTCGAACCACCTGAGCAGAGAGATTTTTCTAAAGTTCTCACCCTACAATCCCCCTTCGCTGGGCCAGAGACACCCTGTAACATCCAGCAGTCTCAGGAGGGCAGCACAGCCCCTGGGCCCTGGGGTTCGCCTGGCTTAGCCCGAGGCTGGAAGGGGAAGTGTGGCTCTGTCGCTCACCCCAAGTGCTCGGGGAGGTTTGAGTGCAGGAGGCTGGGGTGGGCGGCGGTTTTAAATAGGATTTAGAAAATAATGGGATTTATTTTTCTCTAGATATTACACAACTTAGTGTGGATTCTCTCATTACAGAAATACATTTTTACATCATTCCATGGAGCTGTCTTTAAATAACTGGTCCGGACGTGACCAGCAGCTGACTCAGCAGCGCCCCCATGTGGGCTCCTGCTTCCTTTTCAGACCATTAGTAGCCCAATGCTGTAGCATGATCCGTCTCCTCTCCTGGTTCCCACTCCCGGGGGCCTCCTGCCTGGCCCGGTGCTGCGGATTCACTCTGCAGGGTTCTGGCACTCCTCAGCCATGGGGGTCTGCACCTCCGCCCCGTCGCGGGCTCGGAAGAGCAGCTCCCCTGACTGGATCACCTGCTCAGCCTGCCACGTGGCGGCGGCTCCGTACTGCTGGTAAAAGTCCGTGTCGGCCTGGAACATCACCAGGGCCTGCGCCGTGTGGATCCGCACGTGCTGGGCCAGGCTGTTGGCATCCAGGAACTTCTCCCCGCACGAGTCACAGGCGTAGAGGATCTGGGTGTTGGGGTCTGTAACGAAGGGGGGAAGCGACTCACCCAACGGCCGTGCAGATGGACAGATGCCCTGGGAGCCAGGGCTGGGACCCTGCCCCTGCTCACACACTCTCACGTAGAAATCCAAAATCCACCCCACCAGGGGAACAGTCCCTGTGCAGTGGGGATTCAAAGGGCTGAGTCCTTTGCACACTACAGCGGCCATAGCCCTAGGAAATCTCTAAGGAACCACTCGGCCCGGACCCCACGGGATGGGCGGGCTGAGGACCGTGTTCAAATCCAGCCAACCAGAGGCCGGGGTTCCCCACGAGCCATTGACAGCAGGAGTGCTGCATTGCCTGCCCCGCCCTGTTAAAAACCCTGTGAGGGTCCCGTGCAGCCCAAGGTGCCGCCCGGCCCCCATCACCGTCAAGCCTAGACTCCAAGGGCAGAAGGTGCCAACTTGCTCTGCTCTGGACCCCCTCCCCGTGGGCCCAGCAGACAGGAGAACCCTGAGTCCCCCCGATCCCTTTAACTGCCCGTGTGGGGCTCTGCAAACAGCCGCCTTCGCTTTGCTGCGCTCAAGGGGGAAAGAACTACGGCTGTCTCCCGGCGCGAGCTGGGCCAGCAGAGAGGGGCTGGAGACGCGAGGCGCAGGTGGAAGGATGTTGCAGAGGGATCAGGCATCTCTGTGCTGGAGCATCAGTGAGAAGTGCAGCAACGCCGAGCTGCCGCCAGGACCTGCTCCGAGAACAAAGGGAGCCAGCACGGGGAGGGTGCATTGACGGACGCTCCCCCAACGTATGGGCTGCTCCTAGAACGCCACTGGCCCACACGTTCAGCGTCTCCTCTCGGGGACTGAAGCAGGTCCCAGGTCTGCTCCCCTTGGAACGTAGCCGGGAATTGCCCCCGTGGGCTCAGGAGTGGGGAGCCCCCATGTGCGCAGCCTTTCAGCTGCTCCTCACCTGCCTCCTGCACCTGCTTCACGGCCTTGGTTATCTCCGCCTTAAGTGCTTCGGTCTCGTCTGCCGTCACGGCGGCCGTCACGGGGACCACTGCGGTTTGGGGAAGGGAGAAGGGGGGTGACTTGGCCTGAACAAACCTCGGTGCTCAGCCACCCCCTCCCCGGCCAGGCTGCTGCTGATCTGGTCCACAGCCCACGTAGGGCCCACAGGCGCAGTGCAGTCAGGGGTGCCCTGTTCCGTGCATGCTGGGGGAAGGCGACAGGCCCAGGCCTAGAGAGCAGGGGCAGCTGGTGCAGCAGCAGGGCAGGCGTCCGGCCCCGTGCCAACGAGCATGGAGCCAGCCCTAGGAGCAAGAGGGGGACTTGCTCGGCAGGTGTTTCTGACTGGCCGCTGCTGAGGCTGCCGACGGGCGGGCAGCTAGTGCCAGCGGGGGGTGAATTGGCCATGGGACCCGGACTGAGACCCACCAAATTCATTGCAACAGGGCAGCCGAGCTGTGTTCAGATGGTCACTACCCCCAGCCATGCTCCGCAGCGCAGCAGACCGAGAAGGGGAAGGGGCCTGGGCCCCGGGGAGGCGAGAGCCTCGGACAGCCCCTCCCGCCCCACGCCCCGTGCAGGGAGGGCGGCTCTTGCTCTGCTAACGGCGCAGGGAGACTCCCAGGCTCACCTGTCAGCTGCGTGACCGCCGTGGCTGCCAGCGCCTCCGTGGCCAAGGTGACCATGTCATCCGAGGCCACGGTGACGATGTTGACCTCGTCACCTTCCTCCGGCTCCAGGATCTTGATGCCGGCCTTGCCCTGGTGCACGGTTTTCACGTGGGAGCGCAGGTTGTCCACCCGGTTGAAGCCGCGGCCACACTTGTCGCAGAGGAACGGCTTCTCCCCTGCACGGAACCAAGCCCCGGCCCGGGTTAGCGTTTCCCTGCAGAGCGGAGGCGGCTCAGGGGCAGGGCCGGGGGGTCGGTCACAGCCTGTTGGATGGATGCCCGGGTCGTTTCAAGGGCACAAGATAATCAAGACCCCAAACATGGGTGAGGAGCAGGACTGCCAGGATCCCCCTCCCCTTCCCCTCCCAGCCCAGCGTGTGCCCGGCTCTGACCCATGGTATCTCCCCATGGCTGTGCGGGGCAGAGCTGCTAACGAGCGGGATATGGCTCTTTCCCAGTCGGGTCGAGAGAAGGGCCTTCTCCCCCTGGGATTTCCAGGCTGCTGGGCCCAGCAGCTCCCAGGAGGGTGAAGAAGCTGTGTCTGCCGGAAGGGTGAGGCGGGACCCACCGGTGTGGATGATGATGTGCTTGGAGAGGTCGCCCACGTTCACGAAGGCCTTGTTGCACACGTTGCATTTGTGCGGTCGGATGTTGTCGTGGTGACGGATGTGGTTGGCCAGCTGACTGGACTGGACGAACCTAGTGGGGATGAAGGGGGAGGCCGTTAAGGGGGAGGTCGTTAAAAGGGAGCTGGGTGCAGTCACAGGACCCCGGCACAGAGAGCGCGGTGCCCCTGGTCAAGATCAGTCTGACGCATGGGCCTCCCCTGACAGCAGAGAGAAGGCCTGGCTCAGAGCCTGCAGCCTCTTCACTGAGCTGACCCAGTGCAGCCCGGCTGGGAGCATGCGGCAGGTGGGCACCTCGTGCCCCCAGGTTCCCACCGCCAGCCCTGCCCCTTTAAACCGGAAAGAGACGGCAGAAGCTCACGTGCTCGGCTCCCATCAGATGGCCCCCGAACGCGGAGCCCCATCGTAACAATCCCCAGCTCTGGACAGAGAATCGTTCCGACAACACACAGTCAACCATGGGCCAGGCCCAGAAATGGCGAAATCCCCCCACCGGCTCTGCGCTTGTCCAGTGCCAAGCGCCATGTGTCCCAGCACAAGCGGAGCTGGGCCTGGGCTGTGTGCTGAAGGTTAGTCCCTGGGAGCCAAGAGCCTCACTGAGACCCCTTAGCTAGCGTCCCCGGCCATGTACAGCCCAACCCCCCAGCTGATCTCAGGACCAAGGGTTACCAGCGGGGCTGAGAGGAGACCAGCTCCCACAGAGCTCTGATCCCCCCCCTGCGGGTACCCCCTTTGGCACCGGGCTGGCAGAGCCCTCCCATCATCCTCAGCTGGGCACAGCAGCCCGTATGCTTCCCTGGCGATTCCTCCGGACACGCCCCCCTCCTCCCCGGGACCGTCAGGAAAAGAAAGCACCAAACCAACCAAAGTCACTGTCCCTCTGCCAGGCCAGATCTGGATCCTGTGCAGCGGGTGAGGGGCCCAGGTGGCAGGGAAGCAGGAGCACATGTGGGCAGCAGGGGATCCCCACGGGGCTGCAAGAATCGAGCCCCATTCCTGGATCTGCTGGGCTAAGATCCAGGACGGCCTGGCCAGCCGGGTGCTGGAGGGAGGCGGGGCCCAGCCAGGAGCCCCGGAGGGGGGCGGGGCCTCACCTCTTGCCGCAGCGCTCACACACGTAGGGCTTCTCTCCGGTGTGCTGGCGCACGTGGGCGATGAGGGAGCTGGCCTGTGTGAAGGCCTTGCCACAGATCAGGCACTGGCAGGGCTTCTCGCCTGGGGAGAGAAGGGGAGAGCTCACAGCTCAGCAGGCAGCCCCCAAGTCCCACCCATGCCTAGGGCCAGTGATCAGTCGCTGGTGGGCCACTCCTCCATCCAGCTGCCCCCTACACATGGCCATAGGGGCAGCGGTCTAGAGATCCTGGGGGCGCTGCCGCTTCAGGCCTAGTCATTTCATTGAGTGACCCCTGGTTCTTGTGTTATGTGAAGGAGTAAATAACACTTCCTTATTCACTTTTTCTGTACCCTTTCCAATTCGAATATCTCTTTTTTGAGATGGGGCGACCAGATCTGCATGCAGTATTCCAGATGTGGGCGTGCCATGGATTTATACAGAGCCATTATGATATTTTCTGTCTTATTATCTATCCCTTTCCTAATGGTTCCTAATATTCTGTTCACTTTTTTGCCTGTCGCTGCACATTGAGTGGATGTTTTCAGAGAACTCTCCACAATGACTCCAAGATCTTGCTTGAGTGATAACAGCTAATTTAGACCCCAGCATTTTGTATAGTTGGGATGGTGTTTTCCAATGTGCATTACTTTGCATTTATCAACACTGAATTTCAGCTGCCATTTTGTCACCCAGTTTTGTGAGATCCCTTTGTAAATCCTCGCAGGCTGCTTTGGACTTAATGATCTTGAGTCATTTTAAGGAGTTAAAGGAATGGGCCAGGGTATGGCAGGAGGGGTATAAAGATGAGACCACGTCTCAGTCCCTGGGCATGTCTGTCCCAACAGCACCGTTCTGTAGCTCATCAGCGGTGTGTCATTACTACTGTCACACCGAGCACATCGGCTTCTCACGCCACTGGCTTGACCCCCGGCCACCAGCAGTCTGTGCTCTGGTGAGTTACAGCCTGGCTGAGCAGGTCGGCTCTACCCTCTCTCAAGCAGAGCTCTGGCACCAAAACGGGGTGAGTGTCAGAGATCCCAAGAATCCACCAGAGACTTCGCTCTTGCTGTTGATTTTACACGGAGGACGGGCAGCAGATCAGTTCTCCGAACGACCTGGGCACGGATGTCCCACTATGCTGGGCCACCCCGAGTACATACATATGCTCTGGAATCCCGGGGGCAGGTAGCACAGGCCCCTTGGCGTGGGGCGAGGGGGAGCGTTCTGAAGGGCTGGAAGCACACAGGAGACCCCACTGTTTGCTGCACAACAGATACACACGAAACCAAAGCCTCTTGGCAGCTACTGATGGCACTTGGCAGAGGTCAGAGAGGAACGTGTCCCCAGTCCTGCTGTTTGCTTTGTTTCTCATCAGCCAAGCTGGAGCTGTGCCTAGCCCCCGGAGCAAGAGGATGGGGGTCGCGGGGCCTGGTCTCCCGCTGGCCCAGGCTGGGGTTCCCTACCTGTGTGAATGCGAATGTGCCGCTGCAGGGCCCCGGGGTCCGCGAACTGCCTCTGGCAATGCACGCACACGTACGGCTTCTCTCCACTGTGGATCCGCAGGTGCCTCTTCAAGTTCCCTTGCAGGAGCCAGACAAGAGGGAGTCAGTAGCCCAGAGGGCTGTGCGTGCGTGAGCACTCCCCTTCCGCCCCCCTCCAGACTGGCTCGCTCGGGAGGTGCACGTCCCATGGCCTCGTGCTGCCTTAGCTCTCCACTTCTGCCGAGGCCACAGGGCCGGGTACTGTTCAGTTACTGAGTGCGACATTCAGGGAGGCCCCGGGATTTCTAGCCTGTTACACAAATACACACTGGCTAGCGTGCTCTCAGCCATGCACAATGCAGCAGGAGGCGAGGGACCCGTGCTATGCCATGAGAGGGGCTTTGCGTTGGCAAACAGCAATCCAGGGCGACAGAAACAGCTCAGATCAAGAAGTGACTCGCTGCCTGACCCTAGCGGTGGCTTTAGAGACACCCAGTGTCTCTGAGGATTTTAGATTTAACTCCCCCACTGTATTAAATGCTAATGGGCAGCGTTGTCCGCTCTCAGGTTGGCAGCACAGGTCTCGCCATATTTGGTGTTCTTCTTAAAGCCCCAGCTCCTGGAGTCAGGTGATTACACAAGAATCTCAGCTTCCATTTTTAAAAAACAGGAATTTTCTAGCCTTCATAGCTATGGAGAAAAGCCTGTAGCTGTGACCCCCTAAAGGCTCAGACACCTGAGGGCAAAGAACCACCCCAATTTCATTATTTACTTATGTTTAAATCATGCGAGTCTTAAGCCCAACTCATGCCTGACTCGTGATCCTTGAAGTCTTGGGGTTGATGATAGTGAACAGGGCCCCAGCTGTCCCTCTGCCCCCTTACTGGGGAGCTAGGCTTACTTCTAGCAATGCCAGAAGTTCCTTTTGCTAACCTGAGCAGCGCTTTCTGTCCAAGCAGGGGGTGCCCCGGGAAATCTGTGCCCATGCTGAGTATCTGGTGACTCACTGAGGAGTAGCTCACCCCACCCCAATGCTTCTTCCCAACCCAGCCTAAGCCTGCAAAGCCGCGGCCTCTACTCTAGGTGGAGCTGTCTGCAAATGCCATGAGACAGCCAAGCGCGGACACGCTTGTACCCCCCCGCGTGGTACCTGACGTGGTGAACTGCTTGCCGCATTCCCGGCACTTCAACGGCCCGTCCGCGATGTGGATCTTCAAATGCGCCTTTAAGTTCCCCACCTGCAGGCAGACAAAACAGCTCCACTGAGCCTTGCTGCTCCTCTGGGAGCAGAGGGATTGCTGTGGGCAGCCCCATGTATATTGGAAGCACATAGGTGGGCGGCATTTAGGGCTGCCAACTCTCTAATCACACAAAACCGAACACCCTTTGCCCCCGCCCTGCCCCTTCCCAGAGGCCCCGCCCTTGCCCCACCCTTTCCCTAAGGACCCCGCCCCCAGCTCACTCCATCTCCCCTCCCTCTGTCGCTTGCTCTCCCCCACCCTCACTCACTTTCACCAGGCTGGCTCAGAGGGTTGGAGTGTGTGGGTGAGGGTGAGGGGCTCCAACTGGGGGTGTAGTCTCTAGGGTGGGGCTGGGGATGAAGGGTTTGGGGTGCAGGAGGGGACTCAGGCCTGGGGCAGGAGATTGGGGTGTGGGTTCTGGCTGGGGGTGTAGTCTCTGGGGTGGGGCTGGGGATGAGGAGTTTGGGGTGCAGGAGGGGGCTCTGGGCTGGGGGTTGGGGTGCAGGAGGGGACTCAGGCCTGGGGCAGGGGATTGGGGTGCAGGAGGGGACTCAGGTCTGGGGCAGGAGGTTGGGGTGTGGGTTCTGGCTGGGGGTGTAGTCTCTGGGGTGGGGCTGGGGAGTTCTCTTCCTGGCTCGCTGCGACACTGGGGGTGAATCAGTCACCTCCCTCTCTGTGCCTCAGTTTCCCCATCTGTAAAATGGGGACGATCAAACCTCTCACAGCGCTAGTACGTAGGCGCTCAGACACCGAGGTGGTGGGCGTGGTATAAGAACTTGTACAGAGCGGAACAGAGTTCGGACCGGGGACCTACTCCAGGGTAGCTAGCTGCTCCCTAGTTCTCCACGGAGGACTTTGACATGTAGGAGACGGGCTCTGTTACAGCCCCTGCAGATCTCCCTGGGCTCTTCACAGGGGAGAAGGGGTTCTTGGGGACTAAGGAGACACCTCATGCAAAACGTTTCCAGGCGTCAGTCGCACGTTGAGGAGGAGGAGGACAAAGTGCTAACTCTGAACGGGGGGCTCTGGGACTGTGCTCTGGGTCCAAGCGCAGCCCAGGCGGCCCCAGAAACGCAGCCTGCAGCCACCTGCCACGTCACAAGGGGCCTGACCCAAAGCCTACGGAAGAATCAAGGGGAGTCGTCCCATGGGCCGTGGATAAGACCCCAAACCAACAGGGAGATGCAGCCCAGAGACTGGTTGACCCCAATCCGGCCTCCCTCTAGCGGCTCTGGGTTCGAGGCTGGTGAATGCAACCAACCAGCAACTTCTCTGGCAGACAGAAGGACAAGCAGGTCTGCGGCGGGGGTGTTTATTGTGCCCCTGGAGGTCCTGGCAAGCTGTCAGAGGGGCTCCCCAGCTGCCATCCACTCACCTGATTGAATTTCTTGTCGCAGTGAGGACACTTGTGCTCCTTGTCTGTGTCATGGGTCTCCAGGTGGCGCATCTTGGAGGTGGGGTCGGAGAAGGAGCGCCCGCAGTAGTCACACTGGTAGGGCTTTTCGCCGCTGTGCACCAGCTGGTGCCGCTTGAGGTTGCCCGAGGTGGTGAAGAGCTTGCCGCAGTCGTCACACCGGTACTTGGCCTCTCCCGTGTGCCGCTTCTTGTGCAGGTTCAGCAGGCTGATGAGCCGGTAGCTCTTGCCGCACTCTTCACAGCCGTAGGGCTTCAGAGGGCTGAAAGAGGGATTCAGAAGGGACTGAGGGACTCCAGGCGGCTTGTCTGTTCGGGACAGACATTTCTGATCCTTCTCCTTTTGGCAGCTCTAAGCTCAACCCTCAGACAAGACACCTGCCTAGAGAGTCAACATAGGCATGTTCTGGAATACCTCCAGCATCAAGACATCAGCCCCAGAGACTAGGAGTCCAGCGTGCAGCAATGGGCGAGCTCTGCTGTAGTCAAGCAGCAGAGAGGGTTTGTTCCCTGGCTCCGGGAGGCTTCACCCCTTTAGAAGCACTACAGTCAGCCAGACGTCTGCTGCCACGGGGGCGACAGCAGGCAGAGGGAGAAGTAGACGGTCCATCAACCTGGCTGGAGTGGAGTTCACTCCGTTAGCAACCCCTCACTCCACCTCTCAACCCCCCAACTCCCAGCTGCTGGCACACACAGATGGGATCTGCAGCCCGTCCAGGAATCCCCACGCTAGGGTTAATCTAGCTAGCTCGATAAAAATAAAAGTGCGGATGCAGCGGTGCAGGCTACACAGCCAGTAGGTACGTGGGGGGCTTGTGCAGCCCCCAGCACAGCATCCCCACGGCTGTTTTCACTGAGCTAGCACGGGTCCGTCTACACGAGCTGCAGATCACACACCTGGCTGCAGAGCAGACCGGCACCGTCCTCAGCTGCAGCGAAGAGCAGGCGCTGCTCACTGGCATGTTGTTTTCGGTTGGCAGCAAGCCGTACCTGTGTGTCTTCTCGTGGGCTTTGCAGGCCGCCGGGTCGGAGAACGCTTTGTTACATTCCCTGCAAGAAAAAGGCTTTTCTCCAGTGTGGATCCGGATGTGCCGCTTGAAGTTACCGGTGTGCGTGAATTCCTTTCCGCAGTCCTACGGACAAAGACGCACAGGGTAAAGAGCCAGCCTCACCGTGGTCCAGGGGAACTGAGGCCCGGGAGGAAGCTGCTCTCGCCTTACCTCACACTTGTGAGTCACCGAGCCGTAGGCTTTCGACTCGGTCCTGTCACTGTAGGTGCCTGATCGCAGCAGCCTGGCTTCCCCGGAGTTCTCCAGCCCGGAGTCTGTGCCCCCTGACTCGTTATCCTCAGGGTTGTCTCCGTTTTCCAACCGTGGCTTCTCTTCCTTTGGGATTTTGGCTTCCTCCTCTTCTTCCGCTGTCGTCTCCTCCTCTTCCTCCTTCCCCTCCAGCTCCACCTCCATTTCTGCAGGTTTAGGAGACAGAGGGATGCTGAAAACCAGGAATAAAAGGTGGGAGACAAAAATCCTACTGTGGCATTGCATATGGTTAATAAAAGAAGCCTGCACACCTTGGGAGACAAAGACCCAGGTGTGAGAGCTGGTTGGAAAAGGGAGTTACTCCCCCAGGGGAAATTTTGAGGTTTTGGCAGAAACAAAAAAATCAAAACCGGAATTTTTTTCAGTTGAAAACCAAAATATTTTGAATCTGAAAGGCAGCCGTAGCGCTGCATGCTTCCAGCCTCCTCCAGAGGCCAGGCTCCCGGCTTAGACTCCATCTGCCCTGATCGGCCACCGCCCCTGCCCTGCGTGAGGGGAGAGGGATGCATCATAGCAGTCACATGGCCACAATGCACCAGGGGAAACGAAGTCTGGCCAGGGAGTCCAACCCAGAGGGGGATTGGGAGTATGAGACACCTGAACTACAATTCCTACGAGGCTCCGTGGTTTTATTTGAGAATTGAAACATTTTGGTTTTCAGCTATTCAGGTTGATGGGGGGGGGGGGGGAACAATCAAAATTTCCCATGGAAAGCAGACACTTTTTGTGCAAAATTTTGTTTAGATGCCAAACTGGTTTTTGGGGCAAAAATAGGTTTTGATGGAAAATTTTCAACCAGCCCTGCTATATATAGTTCCTAAATATGGGTCCCAGGCTTAAGGGACCAGTGACGGGATACGGCCTTTCACTTCTAGGTCACTGATGCAAATAGAGTCAGGAGTGACTGAAAGATTTCCCCCTGGAGGGCTGTTTGATGATCTCAGTTCAGTTCCCATTGGACAGGTGCTTGCACAGTATTAAATCCATCACCAACAGACTGACTGGCTGGTAGAGTTTCCACTGACTGACTGGGAAACCAAGCTATGCCACCAGGTGGGAGCGGGGGCCGGCTGGCGGGACAGCCCCGGGGAGCTTGCGTTGCTGTTGCCTGTGGGGGACCTGTTCCGTACATAGAAGGCTCCTGTTTCCAGCCCTGTCCTTCGTTCAGCACCTAACTCTCAGAGTCTCTCGTAAAAATGCAGTTCTATGGCCACGCAAATGGGCATCTAACGGTCACTTCTTGCTGAAATTGCTACACCTTAAAAATACGATACAGGCCGTGTTCTGCATTTAAAGACGCAGTGCATAAGGAGTTTGGGGCTTCTGACCAGCTCGCCTTCCCCACCCCCGGACACTTCCGAAAGGGCACAGAAGTTGGACCTGATTTGATCCCACCGTGCCGTCCTGCGGTTTGCATGCTGGCGAGGCAGAGAGGGCTCAGGGAACAGGGCCACACAGATCTGGGGTCCCCAACATAATTCAGATCTAATGTGCTGCCTGGGACATGGGGCCTCTCTCATTGCTTGGGAACTGGGATCTGCAACCACTTGAATGGAAAAAGTTGTCTAGAGTTACTGTCACTTCTCTAAGTGCCTCAGTAAAGCTACTGAAATGCTGCTTTGCAGCTTCTAACAGGCCCTGGTGTTTCACTACAGCTCCCCCCTGCCCGGCTCACCTGCCCAGCTGTGGTATGCTAAAGGCCTAGGTTTCCTCCTCCTCCAGGGGTATTCGCTTTCTGCCAGCATGAAAGGGATCTAGGTTTATGTATACAAAACCCAGGGAAGCCCCGTGCTTTCAAACAGGCTGCATCTAACAAGCAGGATGATCCTCAGTTCCTGGATTTGCAAATGTAAGCTCCTGCGCCAATGAAAACTACAGCCCTTACAATTCCCAATGTAAGCGCCAGCGATTTGCTGCTCAGAGCAACGCAATCCTGACGTACTCGACGAACTAGACGGCCCAGGCTGCAGGTTTCATGGCCTGCTGCGACAGCACGGGCTGTACAGCATACAGTGACACCTGTTCCCATCCGACTTCACGTCCTGCCACTCGGGCCTGTTCCCTGCGGAGCCGAGAGCAGCCAACTGTCCGGGAAAGAACCAGAGGGAGCAGCGAGCCCCGCACTGGCGAAATCAAACACACAGGGCAGAAACATTTAACAAGTGTGGGGGTGTAGCCATGAGGAGCCTGGGGTCTGGAGCTATTCCTCTGTGCCTAAGGAGGTGGAGACGACAAAGCTGGATGTAAGGGGGGAAGTTACTGTCACTACTTTCATTTCAAAATGGCAAACCACCATCCCGTGCCAGCTGTCGGTCAGCACCTTGCTCTGAACTCTGGGAGGAGCTGCACTTTGCAGCCGGGCTGGCGTTGTTGGGCCTGGTATCCTCTGGCTGCTGGCTACTGGGCACCGCAGAGTGGGAGTCCTCCCGTACAGCGTCGCCTGCACCTAGAAACAAAGCAGAGCACGTTCGAACCATTCACTGCGACGGCTGTGAGGAAACGGGGCAGCCTGGCAGCAGCTCAGCATACAGATTCCCGCGGGGGGGCAGAGCATGGAGGGCTGTGGAAAGGATCAGCGAGATTAAGGGGTGTGGGGGAGGCAGAAGGCTGCCCCAAGGGCTAGCAGCAGCACAAGTGAAGGCATGAAGCCGGGAAGCTTAATTACCTTCCCTTTCTATACATAACCTTCCTCGGGCTCACCTGCTCTGTCGCTGGTCTCCTTGCTGTCCTCTTCCTCAGGCTCCTTCTCCTTTGGCTCTGCTGCAGCCTCCGTCATCTCCTCCTCTTGTCTATCAGATGGGACCTGCTCATCTTTGTCGAGTCCACCGAGCGTTTCTGCTGCTGCTTTACCTCCTTCGGGTGCTTTTTCATCCCCTACGGGGAAACACACACAAGCAAACCACACTCCCTTCACATCTGGTGACGACAGAGGGACAAAGCAACCAGAACTTCCGCACTGGCCTCTCCGAGAGTCCAAACAATGGACACAGCAGTCAGAAAGGCCAGCCAATAGCCCTGGGGCGCTAATTGTCTTAAGATGCTATCAACACATACTACCAGTGGGACAAGAAAGGAAAACAAACATTTAGCAGCAAACACGTAACACCTGGTGCCATCCATGGGGGTTACGCAGATACATAAGCCTCATCTCTATCTGGGGAGGGTAAGCTAGAGGGAACAGATCTAAGCCAGAACTCACGACTTGCAATACTGAAACGTGCTGCGTGTGTCTGACCAATCTTAGCGCACCAAATCCCTGTCCCCTCAGTCTTGCAGTGCCAAGACTAAGATTTGGAGCCATTGAAGCTACAGAGCGGGACAGAGCAGCCACTGACCAGGAGATGGACGTTGCCAGGTACAGCTGTGCTCTTCACCTGAGAAACTGGCAGCGCCGCCCCCAAAGCCTGGGAGCCAATGTTCTGCATTCCGATCTGCGGCTTCGCAGGCCACATGCACAGCTTGGGGTGACCTCACCTGCACCTTCCTTACATTTCTTTTGGAAGGAAATGGTTCTTTATTGACTGACTAACCACTGAGTTCACCACAATCTCCAGGCCAGCTTATTACAGTAAAGAAAACATCTGGCTGGGGATGGATCAATGTTTAGCTTCTCCTCTCAGCTCCTGCCTGATTTAAGGACAGTTCAGTAACAGATCCACACTAAAGAGAGCAATCAAATCCTGACTAAACCAGCACCCGCTGAGAAGAGCCTTTTTGAACATATTCCTGTTGGGAACGGGAAGCCCCGGGGGGGTAAGAAGGCTGCCTACCGGTCACTTCAGGGACCTTGTGGCTTTCTGAATTGGGTTCAGCTGACACGGTGAGAGACTTCAAAGCATTGCAAGCGTTGACGATTTCCTGCATCTGAAGGAAACCGGCAACCGCTAGCACATCCTCCACGTTCTCTGGGCTCAGGCTGAGCTTGGCTGTGTACATGAACTCCAGTACCTGACCCAGGCCTGCAAGAAAACAGACCAGAAACAACAAAAACACAAATCAAAGCTCCGGAGATGAGTGGCCTTTTTCATAGCAAGCTAAGTTGCCAATACTTTAGAGGTTGAACTTTAGTGACTAAAGGCCAGATTTTTTTAAGACGGTTTAGGTGGCTAACTCCCACTGATTCAAAGGCCTTAACAACTTATCCTATATGCAGCAATAAAACTCCCTGAAAAGCCTACCCCAAACCATGCCAGATTCTTGCTTTCTAGGTAAGAGTAACAAATAAGGATACTTTAACCAGCTGCTGCCATTGTTAGTGTTAGTTTAGCACAAGAGAGTGGGGGAAGGTAAAATTCTGTAGGCTGAAATAAATAAGATATGGAACTCAGGGAGTGTGACTGTCTGTACCCTTATGTTCGTCCTTTTTATAAAACGGTGACAAATTTTGTACAAAGTATGCCTTGTGACGGATCATTCAAAAACTCATAATCTGCTGAACATTATTGTCTTGGTAAAACATATGTGGCAACAGTGTAACTGTATAAGACATGTTCCAAGTCTAGGGAAGCAGCCCAAACCAGTTCACCAGAGACAAAAGGCAAACTGACGCCTCAGCCAAGTGTCAACAAAATCAAATGGAGCATCACCTGGGTAAACAGCCATTCTTTGGCAGGAAGAAGGATGCGAGCGAGAAGTTTACATCTTTGCAATAGAACAGCTGGGGGTTCCCGTGCAAACAGACTGGCTGTTGCCTGAACCCCAGCTGGCGATGATTCTCAAAGAGGAGGAAAAGATATAAAAATGAGGAACAGAGACCTCAAATCACCTCTCATCTCTACTCACAGCACCAACAACGTTTGAAAGAAAAAGTAAGTATCATTGAGCTGGGGGAGTGGTCCTGGCTGAAGGGATCCAGCCAGACTGCTGTGAGCACGTGGTGAGAGAAACCTTTTGCGTTGAATTCACTTAACTTGTTAAGTTAGGTATTAGTTGTGTTTTACCTTTTATTTCTTTGTATCCAATACCGACTTTTATGCCTCGTTACTTGTAATCACTTGAAATCTATCTTTCTGTAGTTGTTAAACTTGTTTTATTGTTTTCTCTAGACCAGTGTGTGTTTGGATTGAAGTGTTTAGGAAACTCCATTTGAGATACCAGGGTTTGTGCAGATCATTTTCTATCAATGAAATGATGGACTTTCTATGAGCTTGTACGGCATGGAAAGAAAGAGCTGGGCAGTACAAAACGCACATTTCTGGGGACACGTCTGGGACTGGGAATATGCTGGTGTGACTCTGCAATACAATTCAGGAGTGGCTGGCTAGAAGCACTCAGATAACTCAGCTGGGAGTAATTTACATGCTAGAGGCTGTGTGACAGCAAACCAGGAGTGGTTGCTCTCACAGTGAAGCAGTGTAAAAGGCACATCAGATTGGAGAATTGAGGGGACCCAGTGGTTCAGCAGTCCAGATTGTAACCTGGGGAATGTCAGATCGAGGCAGGATGATTCTTTGGTTCAGGAGACCTGGGTTAAGTTCTTGGCTCTGCCACAGACTTCCTGTGCGGCCTTGGGTGAGTCGCTTCCTCTCTCTGTGAATCATTGCTCCGTTTGTAAAACAAGGATAATAATACTTCCATTCTCTCATCCTTTGGCTTGTCTGTTTTGACTGGAAGTTCTTTGAAGTAGGAACTGTCTCTGACGACGGTGCTGGTACAGAGCCTAGCACAACGGGCCCTGCCTCTCGGTGGGAGCCTTTAAGTGCTAATGCAAGACAACTAATCAATCTTCTTCTAATATTAACAATAAAAATCTTTCCACCGCTTACTGGTAAGCATTGGAAGCATGTTGCAGTTTCGGAGCGTGGATAATCTCCCATTCTACTCTAAGACCATTAGCTTCCAGACGTGATGCACATCTGTCCAACCACACTTAATGAAGTAATAGCTATTGGGCATATACTATATATTGGCAGGATCATTGTTTCCCTTTCCCCTTCAGATGATTGTTAGACAGCTATCTCTACAGTGGTGTGTGTTTGTATAGGGTACTGGCCACATCGCGATCACAGGAATCCAACAGGTTGTATCTGGCCGGCTGCCGTAGGGGCAACTCAGGGAATTACAACAGACAAGCAAGTCCTACATCTGTACCCAGTCCATTGGTTGAAAGAATAACTAAAAATAGAATAAAAAAGATGGAAGATCTGGAAGATCATGATATGACGGGTCTCATCTCACTGATGTGTCAGAATTCTTTGAACATCTCAATAAGGTAATGGTTTCCGGAAAACCCGTGAACATCCTTTCGACTTTCAAAAGACCTTTCACAAGGTTCTGCACAAGAAACTACTTGTGAAAGGTCTTTTGAAAGGAGCTAAGTATTCATGGAGGGAGAGGCAAGGTATTGTCATGGATCAAAAACTGGCTATGAGACAGAAAATAAATAAGAATAGGGATAAACGGCCAGTTTCCATCATAAAAGATTAACAGTTAGGTGCCTCTAGGTTCCTACTAGGCCTTGAGTTGTTTAATATATTTATTAATGATCTGGAAATGAGGTGGAAAGAATGATCAGTGAGGAGGCAACCTTTGCAGAAGGCACAGAATCATTTAGGTTAGTCAAGCCCAGAGAAGACAGAGAAACTTCAGAGTGAATGGACAATATGATGGCAGAGAACATTCAGTATTGATCAATGCCAAGCAATGCACATTGGAGGGAAAAATTTAAACCTGACAGGGTTCATGAACCTAGCAGAGTTCTAAACGAATTGATCAACTCAGGAAAGAGATCAGGGCATCACTGAGGACAATTCAATGGGGATCTCTACTCAATGAGCAGCTGCAGTCAAAGAGCAAACAAGATGGTAGGCTGCATAGGGAATGGGATGGAGAATAATATACAAAATACTGTAATGCCATGATCTGAACTGATGGTACCCCTCACCTCTAGAATACTGTGCGCAGAACTGGTCATCCCATTAGAAAATAATATTGTAGAATTCGAACAAGTTCAGAGAAGGATGATGAAAACGATTAGGGGCATGAAAACACTCTCTATGAAGAGAGATGGAGAAGACTGGGCTTGTTACCTTAGGCTTGGTCTACACTAAAAAGTTATATCAGCATAGCTGTGTCAGTCAGGGGTGTGAGAAAACCCACACACTTGACTGGCACAACTATGCCACCAACCTCATCCAGTGTAGACGCAGCAGTGCCGATGGAAGAAGGCCTAGCTAACGTCGTTCGGGGAGGGGGAGTTCCCTGCATCGGCAAAAAAACCTTCTTCTGTTGGTGTAGGCTGCGTCTACTGTAGGCGGCTATGCCAGTATAGCTACCCGGTATGGTCTCCGTAGTGGAGACACAAGGAGATGAATAAAAGGAGTCATGATAAAATCATATAAAACAATGAGTGGTTTAGAGAAGAAAGAGCAGGAGCTGCTCTCCTCCCTGTCTCGTTACACAAGAACAAGAGGACAGTCAATGAAACTGAAAGGTAGCAAGTCCAAAACTGATCAAAGGAAAAATACTTTGCTGCACAAAGTATAATGAGGCTGTGGAACTCCCTGCCACAGGAGGTCATTGAGGCCAAGAACGTAGCAAGATTCAAAGAGCGAGTGGACGTTTCTCACGGATATCAAGAATATGCAGAGTTATATAAAAGTTAATACTTGGATATTAGGAAATCTTTTTCTCTAGGAGGGTGGTGAAGCACTGGAATGGGTTACCTAGGGAGGTGGTGGAATCTCCTTCCTTAGAGGTTTTTAAGGTCAGGCTTGACAAAGCCCTGGCTGGGATGATTTTGTTGGGGACTGGTCCTGCTTTGAGCAGGGGGTTGGACTAGATGACCTCCTGAGGTCCCTTCCAACCCCGATCTTCTATGATTCTAATACAAACCAAGTTGTAGAAACTATGCTTCAGGGTTTAAACCAGTCTCTATTAGGGATTAGGAGGAGAACGTAACGAGGTCAGATTATCCCACTTCTGTTACTTCAGGGTTCCTGCCCCTTCCTCTGGGGCATCTGGTGCTGGGCACTGTCAGAGATGGGACACTGGGCTATGGACCATGGGTCTGATCCAGTCTGGCAACTCCAGTGTTCAGGAGGAACGTCACTATCTCCATCCCAGCCCTAATGGTTTCTAGGAGGTTCTGCACACGTTGGGTCTGAGCCACAGCTGGTGTGAATTGGTGCGGCTCCACTGACTGCAACAGGGCCACACTGATTTACACCTGCTGAGCATACGGCCCTCCATCTCAGGGCCACAGCTCCTCTCCCAAGCGCAGCCTTGGCTTCTCCCAGGAGCCGCACCTGCATACCTGCTGCATTGCTGATGTCGAGATGCACCACGTCCTTCTGATCCACAAACAGCATCCTGAAGTACTCGCTGCAGGCTGCCAGCACGGCCTTGTGGGCCTTGAAGTCAATGCCGTCCACCACGAAGGTGCAGTCACACAGCAAGCCCAGCTGCCTCTGCTGGTTCAGCTGCTCCAGGACCTGCTTGCTGTGCTGAGGGAAATCCATAGCTGAGGAGAGAAAGCGCAATCACCTGGCTGATCAGAGCCTACACTCAGTCCCTCCAGCTACTGTGCTCGAGCCTGGTGCTGGAGCAAGGGACGTTTTATTAAAATCACGGTTATGGTTGGTGTGCAAGCGCCGACTAACGGTGCTTAAAACTGAAGCAAAGCACAAACCCACTTCCACCCATGGGCCTCAGCCTTGATCTGGAGGAACCAATGTTAGAGCTGATGAGCTAATTCAGTCTCCACTGTGCAGGTAGTCATTGAGCCCATAAGAAAGACGGCCTCACACTGCACCATTGGTCATTATTATGCATTATTTGTATTGCAGGAGCACCTGGAGGCTAGGGCTCTACTGTGCCCACACATAGCTAAGAGAAGGTCCCTGCACCAAAGTATGAAACTACAGAAAACAGGTGGATACAGACAGATGGGAGTATACGAGGCAACAGCGAGATGATAGTGTCGAGTGGGTTGTAGGAATCATGGCAGAGAAGTGTTTTAAGGAGAGATCTGAGGGACACCCTGGCAGCCTTGCAGAAGCTCCTCCCATGCACAAGGGCCGGTGTGGGAGAAAGCGTGAAGGTGCTTCTTGGAACGTTTGTTAAATGGACAATCAAGGTTAGGAGGAGGCTGTTCGGAATTTTTGCCTCCATCTGAAGTGCTGGCCACTGCTGGTGGGATGATCAGGTGTGCCAAATGCTATGGCCCTCCATGGTCAACTGTATCAGACCCACCCCGTCAAACATCCCCCTGCAAAGCCGCAGGCTGCAGCTCTGTTTTAAACCTGGTTTGGCATAAAATCTGCTTCTGTTATTTTGTCACCTTTTCTATCAAATTTTCTGACTGAAATTCACTGGTTGAGGCCTGCAAACGAAGGTCCGCCAGTGGCTGCAGGATCAACACTAGGAAGTGCCAAAAGGAATTTTAAATACGGATTTATAGTATCACATTTACTAACACGTCCCCTGGTCCTTCCAGTCAGACAGACACTTAAAGCTGAACGTCCTATTGATCAGCCTCCATTCCTGTAACCCAGTGTTTCCCAAACTTGGGACGCCGCTTGTGTAGGAAAAGCCCCTGGCGGGCCGGGCCGGTTTACCTGCCCCGTCCGCAGGTCCGGCGGATCGCGGCTCCCACTGGCTGCGGTTCGCTGCTCCAGGCCAATGGGAGCTGCTGGAAGTGGCGCGGGCCGAGGGACGTACTGGCCGCCGCTTCCAGCAGCTCCCATTGGCCTGGAGCAGCGAACTGCGGCCAGTGGGAGCCGCGATTGGCTGAACCTGCGGACGTGGCAGGTAAACAAACCGGACCGGCCCACCAGGGGCTTTCCCTACACAAGCGGCATCCCAAGTTTGGGAAACACTGCTGTAACCTCTCCTTGCACCCAGCGTGGCTCCATCCAATTGCAGCTGCTAACATCAAACCATCCTCCTGGCCTGTTTTCACCATGTTGCAGTTACCACTGGCTCCCACTTTCCCAGTCCTGCCCCTTACACACAGGACTCTCCCTGAATTAGCACATAAAGCCACGACCCTGTTCCTTCTTCAAATCCCTCCACAAGCCCCACTTCTACTGTGAAGCCCATGGACATCAACTGATCCCAGCTTGAGAGGGGGCAGTGGGGATTGCCAATATTTATTTATATCTTTTAAATATTTCAACACATGTCAAATTGTACATCCAGGCAGCCTATGTAACTGCATGAACGTACCTTATCCTCCCTCACCCCATTCTATTCTATGATTACATCTAAAAAGAAATAGACAAAAGATTAAGGTTGCAAAAAGTCAAACACTCTGGAGTTAGAAAATGCCCGATTTAAGGTGGTCTGTGCAACCTTCGTTCAGCCCCCTTGTGTGTATCAGTCAATATTTCTTTTTATCCTCCTCATTCAATGTGTGGCCCCAGACGTTATTTAACGCACACCATCCATCCTTGCACTGAATACAAAATGACTGATTTCCTCCCAGGCGTTTCTATGGTGCTCTCCCCACCTGAGCGATTCACAAACGTTAGGGGATTTATCTTCACAACACTCCAGAGAGCACTGGGGGGGGGGGGGAGGCGTCATCCCCATTTTCCAGCTGAGGAACTGAGATCCAGCCAGATTTTCAAAATATTATTTGACAAAATTGTCAAGTGACCAACTCATGATGCCCAGGGCCTGATTTTTCAGAGTGCTCAGCATTTTTATAGTACTTTAGGAGGCCAAAGCACAGCTGCAGTTGTGAGTCCTCTGCACTTCTGCCAGTCTGCCCCCAGGTGTCTCATGGTACCCAGAACCACTGAGGAATACACCAGGACTCCAAGGAGCACACTTTGGTACAAAGTAGAGCCGACTGCAGAAGCCCTCATCTTCAATATGAAGGTGAGGCTCGGAGACTACGGTCCCATGGGAAGCTCCACCTTGATCTCAGTGGGAGGGGTGGTCACAGATCACATTAGAACACCTTTGGCTACACTTGGCCACCTACCCAAAAAGAATCCTCTATCATTCCAAATAGAAGAGAAAGGTTTAAGTCAAACAAGCCGCCCCATGCAGTCAGTGTGCTTTAAAGACTGACTGATTATCCAACTGAAGAGCAGACAAACAACATTTAATAGCGATATCCCAAGTGGCCCAGGAATGGGGGTGGGAAGGCTGGTGTCGCAATGTATGGAAGGCATCCTGTCTTTAAATAACCTGCGGATTATTAGGCATCCATGTGGACTCAATTACAAGACTGGGGCCATAAAGCAGACTTTATAGATTTCATACAGTAGATTACATAAGCAGTCATGGGAAAGGAGGGAAGTTTCTCTCATGGATCAATACCTGGTTAAAAGATAGGAAACAAAGGGTAGGAATAACTGGCCAGTTTTCACACTGGAAGGAGGTAAATAGTGGTAAACAGGGATCTGTACTGGGACCGGTGCTGTTCAACATATTCATAATTGATCTGGAAAAAGGGGTAAACAGTGAGGTGGTAACAATTGCAGACGAGACAAAATTACTCAAGATAGTGAAGTCCAAAAGCAGACCAAGAAGAGGTACAAAGGGATCTCATTAAACTGTGTGACTGGGCAACAAAATGGCAGCTGAAATTCAATGCTGATAAATGCAAAGTAATGCACATTGGAAAACATCATCCCAACTATATATACAAAATGATGGGGTCTAAATTATCTGTTACCACTCGAGAAGGAGATCTTGGAGTCATTGTGGATAGTTCTCTGAAAATGTCCGCTCAATGTGCAGCGTCAGGCAAAAAAGCGAACAGAATGTTAAGAACCATTCAGAAAGGGATAGATAATATGAATGAGGTGAGATTAAAAATATAAACTGTTTAACTTGGACAAGAGACGACTAAGGGAGGATATTATAGAGGTCTATAAAATCGTGAATGGTAAGGAGAAAGTGAATAAGGAAGTGTAATTTACTCCTTCACATAACATAAGAATCAGATGTCACCCGATGGGCATCAGGTTTAAAATAAACATAAGGAAGTACTTCTTCAACACATAGTCAACCTGTGGAACTCATTGCCAGGGGATGTTGTGAAGGCCAAGACTATAACAGGCTTCAAAAAAGACTTAGATAAGTTCAGGAGGATTGGTCCACTAATCACTATTAGCCAAGATGGTTAGGGATGCAATTTCATGCTCTGGGCGGCCATAGCCTCTGAAGCTGGGAATGGGCAAGAGGAGATGGATCACTTGATGATTGCCTGTTCTGTTTATTCCCACTGAAGCATTGGCCACTGTCAGAAGAGAAGATACTGGGTTAGATGGACCATTGGTCTGACCCAGTATGGCCGTTCTTATGTACTATCTGGAAGATCCATAGATTCACTGATTCTAAGTCCAGAAGGGACCACTGTGATCATCTAGTCTGACCTCCTGTATAACACAGGTCAAAGACCTTCCCCAAAACAATTCCTGTTAGAATTAGAGGAACTCTTTTAGAAAAAAACAGTTAAGATACGTTGAGATTTTGAGAGGATACAGTCTTTACTTTGAGTTATAAAATTAGCATGTTTTCTATTATAATATAAACGTGTGTGTGTGTGTAATTTCATGGACATAATCCCTATCCTTTCCTGAATGACTTCCAGCCCTTATCAATATGAAAAATATTTCAAGCACAAAAAAGGGCAGCTGACCCCACAGGAAAACCTTGAAAGAACACTCTGTGACTCATCTGCTCATTTAGAAAAAAAAGAAAAAACCCAGGCCATTTGCAGGAGAGAGAGATACACCTGTTCTCAAGAGCTCATCGGCTCCCACAGCTTATTTGCACCTGAAATCCTAATCCTCCATTTGTGACTAACTTGCACAGCAGCTAATTACGTCACAAACACAGGGTTTATGGTTTCAAATGGGGAATAAGCAGCAGGAACAGACACTAAAATATGTGGATAATTAAATAAATAAAAAAATTAATCCAAGACCCTGTATTCATACCCCTGTTAATAAAGACAAGGAGAAGAGAGAGGCAGAAAGTGAGGTTTTTTTAAACTGAAGAACTCTTATAACAGAATTAGATAAACCATAGGAAATCATGCAAACAGAGCAAAAAGTACCTCCATGGAAAGGGGTAGATGACATTCAACAACATCCTTTTCATGCTCAAAATGGCCTTACAAATGTTGTATAGACTTTGTGCGTGCTTGCAGCATTGGTAAAGAGAATTGAGTCTCAATGACATATCGAGAAGAAGCCAACTTTAATGTTTGTAACTCCTGCTCAGAATTACCCAAGCGCAAAATTTCTGATCAGAACATGTGGGGGGAAAGTACATTATCACATCCAAACTAAGTCAAAAATGGTTGCATAAAATTTGATCACATTTCCCCAAAATGTGTGTGTGTTATATACACACACCCCAATGATAGCAAGGGAGCGGCCACAGTCCTGAACAGACAGTTTTGTGCTGTAGAACTCGGCTCTCTGTGAGCTGAGGGGTGAAAACATTATCTGAGAGCTGGTCTATACTTGAAATGCTACAGTGGCACAGATATACACTGAAGCAGTACGGCGGCAGACACTACCTATGCTGATGGGAGAGTTCTACCATCAGTGTGGTTAATCCACATCACCAAGAGGCTGTAGCTAAATCAATGGATGAATTCTTCTATCAATCTAGCGTTGTCTACACCAGGGTGCGGATTTTTCACACCCGAGTGACATAGCTGGTTTGACCTAATTTTTTAGTATAGACCAGGCCTCCACTAGATGCAATGAAGGATAAGAATAAAGTCCTTTCCAGATGGCCAATGTTCTCCCTTGTTACCAATAGCAAAGACAGTATGTTGGTCTGGGCGCAAGACCTGGGTTGAAAACTCACTTATTTCAGAAACAGACAAGAGAAATGGGGATGCTCACCCACAAGAGGTCATCTGGCTGGATGACAACTGCTCATTTGATATCATTTTAAGGCAGTGGTTCCAGCAGAATTGGATAGCCACAAAGTAGTTGGAGAAGGGTAACCTGACATCACAACATAACGTCAAGGAGTTGTGACCATTCTGGGGTTGTGAGACTCCATCCAATGCAACAGTCTCACTTTCTCCTGCCCCAGGGTGCTCTGGAGGAATAGAAAGGGATCACAACAGCCAGGGTTGATTGGGTCAACCCACAGCCTGGCATATTGATAACATGCAATGAAGATCATGCTGTATTTACAAGGAGACACCTGATATTACTCCCAAATATGTAAAGAACAGTCCCAAATAACCGTAGCACGATCCTGTAGTCATGGGTTTCCATGGTAGCAAGTTAGCCTGCTGCTGGGGGAAAACTAGGAAAACACCTAAGGTAACAGCTCTGGGTACATGAGGAAAGCAAGAGGAGAAGGCTCTTCCTCCTGACAAATTAGAAGCCCTGGAGTCAGCTTCTAAACCAAAATTCAATCCGAAAGTTGCTGTTAATGGATATTTTCTTCCAGGAAGATACAGTTACTGCTGTGGGATCTGACTTATTTTCTTACAGTGCTTGTTTTTCAATGCTAACAAAATTCCACCTGTGCAGAAACGCCCTTTATTGAGTCCTTTGGCCACACCATGACAGCATGCTTGGCCTGCTTGCTTCTTCAGAACCAAAGCCCTCCACATGAAATCTGCTTTGAAGACTAACCGGTATCCTTGCTGTTTACAGCTGATGCAGTTTGCCAGAACAAGCTATTAGTTTGTTAATCCAGGGCGCCCAAAATTCACAAGACAGAGGCCAGGGCCAGAAGGAAAGAACTAATCACCAGAAGCCAGTACAAAGTGTAGTCCAAGCACCCACCTGCTCCATCATTTAGTCTCTGTGAGCTTGCTAGCGTATTGAGGAAAGCTGCTGCAGTTTAATGACCTGCATCTGAACAAAATTGGGGCACCCCTGACTTACAAACTATTCGGTAATGGATGGACCCAGATATCAAGACATGGATATGTTTTGACAACGTCTAGCTTGCTCCAAAATTTTGCAGTGCCGTATCATTTTGTGTCTAGGGCCAACAACATCATATTTAAAATATATCAGCTGTGCCGTGCTATCAAGTTAATTTGATTCTCATGATCACCTTGGAGTCTTCCTCACAGGAATGCTGAGCTGTCCCTTTTCCAGATCTTCAGAGATCCCGGGATGGCAATTTGCGGCAGGACTTTTACAAATTTATTAAAGTAACAGTGTCAACGATCACCAAGAGTGATAATGAGCAGGGAAAGCCAGATGTGTTCTAATTACAGAGACAGGATGACAAGCGATCAGCGATGCTCAGTAAGAATTAAAAAATCCCTCACTTAGCATTAAGCTGTAAAAAACTGACACTAAAATCTGCTTGCATCTGCCAGAAGAAATCAAGGGAGTATCAGTGGCTCATACGCATCTGTCAAAGAACCAAGGAGACCAGATGTACCAATCCAGCCTAATGCATTTATCACATTTCAAGACAGAAAGAAGCCTTTTTACTTTCTATCAAGTTTGTTGCAGAGAACAGAAGCTATTTTCCCTCCAAAGACTTAGTTAACTCCTTTCAAACGCCATTTACTCTAGCCCCTCCTACTCGTATACTAACATCACCACCATGTTGTACTTCTGCAAAAGCACCTTTTACCTGTGCCTCGCAAAGCATTTTACAAACATTAGCAAACTAAGCCTCACAATAGCCCTGAAAGTGTTCTCTGAATTTTACAAGCAAATCAACGGAGGCACTGGGAGTTCAAGTGACTTGCCCATGGTGACACAGCGAGTAAGTGGCAGAATCATGAATAGAGCCCAGGTCTCCTGCCTCTTGGTCCTGTGATTTAACCATATACCATCCTGTCTCTAATCAATATGTATTTCCTGTAACTAACTCACTCCTCTTCTGGAAAGAAATTCTGCCTCTAGCACCCAGACCTTTGAGATAAAATTCACCAGCCCTTTGATGGAGAAAGGGAAAACGTAGCTCTTGAAAAGGCCCCTTTTGGTTGAACTGGGAGCTGTTTTGACTTGCTCAGATGGTTCAGTGCAGGCTTGGAAGAGTGCTTCACTGCAGCCTATTTGGTTTTGTGGTTCTGCTGGCACTGCTAGGAGAGTGCTGGTGCAATTGCATGGACAGGAAATGTTGCAAGACTTCCCTCATCCGGGCAACTGGGAATTTGCCTTTCTATTCTACTGAGGTACTTACATGGCACCTGGCATCTGAGTTTATGTGGAAGACTTGGGATGCCTGTATTCCTGTATCAAATATAAACCCACCGTTCCTTTTCTAGCCAGCCATCTGTCATATGTGCAAGTCTGATCGTCACATTGGTACCTGCCATACTCCACTAGGAGTATATCCCAAGCTGCTTTCAAACTCACAAAGCCTCAGTCTCTGACATGCAACCAGGTTTTTTAGATTCACTCAGGTAGTACAGCCATATATCAGCCTTTCACAAAGGCAAACGCACAGGTTGTCAGTACAGTAACAGCTCCTTTGGTTATTGCTTTAAAGAGCTAGCCCATCGTCTGGACGCTATCTCCTTTTTGAGAATACATTAGCTTGACACACTTCAACCTTCCATCATTATAGAGACAGGTATGCGCCAAACCCATCAATCTGGTGTTCTCATTACAGAGTGTGGAAATTTCCATCAGAAACAGTGAAGTCCCGAGATGAGGTTACAGCACACAATATTTTCTTCTAAAGTAATGAATCCCACTAAAACTGCTAAGATCCATTTTCCTTACGTTCCTCAAGACCCCTCGTTCTGAGACCGTCTCAGAACTGGTCCTGACAGGGTATGAGATGTACTTAAATTTTCTGGATGTCTCTTATTCTGCCCCTTGCCGGTGGTTCTATGACAAAATCAATTTCCTAATGTCTTGGTTCTTCTCTATGTCCATTTTTAAATCTAGGCAATGCACTGGCCTTTCCTTAAATCAACAGATACTTCAAAAGTTTTCAAGCGATAATACACCCTGTAGTAATGACAGCCATGTAATAAATGACATTCCCTCACCTGAACTTTGAACACCTTCCTTGGGAGAACTTCAAACAAGCCAAGCCCCCAAGCAGCTTCAAACAGCTGCCATTTTTCTTAACTTGCCACCAAGACGTTTCCTTTTTTTCTCCTTCTTCACCAATAGCCCTGCTCCCTCCTAAAACAACACTGACCCAAAGCCCAGCACAACCAATATGCACTTCAAAGCCAGGAACAGGCTTACGTTCTGGAAATGGGAACTGCACACCACTGGAAAAGGAGGAGTTCTCTGTTCCAATGGAACAACCAGCACTAGCTTCCAGGCCCTAAAGAGCCGGAGAGATGGGACTTTAAAATTAAGACATTTGTATGTATCGAAGGGTTATTTCAGGTCATTTTAAAAAGATGTTTCATATTTTAATTATAATTTCCCCCTGCTTCTGATCCCCGTACAACCGGAATCATGATAGTTAAGGTACCTGGGCTTTATAAATGAAGGGGTACAAGACATAGCCCCAATATATATTTTTTAGGAATTCTAAATCTTTTCTGCAATCATTTTTCTGTGAACTCTGTGGCCTACGCAAAGTACATGATGGTGTGGAGTTGTATGAAGGATTTTACTGGCATCCGGTTGGGATGACCTGCATAACTCACTTAAATTATAACTGAAATATTTGGTCAGGTAAAAGGCATCACCCCCACCCCACCACCACCATTATCCACCTTCCTCATGTGGCTGGAGATATTTTATTTGAAGTCTTCAAATGTTAAAATACAACAAGACAGACCACCCATTAAAATTATTCAGAGCTCAGGGCCAGTGGGAACTGAATGTTGCGGAACTGAAGATCAGAACCCATTACAGAATGTTACAGAACCCATTTGATCAATATTTCAATAATACATGTAATAACACTGAACACTTTCCAAAAGAGAGTATCATGATCCCTATTTTTATAGATGAGGACACTGACACACACAGAGGTTAAGTGACTTCCCCAAGGTCACAGAGTCAGTGGCAGAGACGGGACTTAGAACCCATGTCTGAATTCCCAGTCTTGCATCTTAAGTTTTATACCGTGCTGCCCTCTGAAGTGTTGCTGGGAACTTTTCCTCAGTAGGGCTCATTTCCAATGGAACAATTACTCAAAACAGCCATGATTATTATTACAGAATGGTCCATAATTAATAGCAAAAAGCAATTTTAATGTTGCTTTATATTAAAAGGTGATGACTGTCAAATATGTAGGGCATAGCTGAGATGCCATAATGATCATTAACATTGATAAAAGACAGGCTCAGTTTAAAGTTACACAGAAAGGGGGGGGGAAATCTTTTAGGAACATTAGCCCACATTCCTACTGTTAGATAGAATGAAAGAAGGTAACCAGTGTGATGAGGAGAAAGGCATAGACACCTCATGCAGAAGGCAGATCTCACTGCCAATTCTGGTCCACATCAGAGTCATGCAACCTCTAAGAATTCTTTGGTTTGGTCAATTTCTCCTTTACTACATTTCATCTTAGTGTTATTCTATGGCTACGCCATTCAAATACCATATAGAACACGATGCCATTGGGATAATAATACAGCTGCTGCTGCATTATAAATAGTGATGTTTTTACCCATCCTACCCACCTCAGAACAGTGGAATATTGGCATATTAACACACTTGCTCTCAGTGAAATGGATGTCTCATTTCCTTCACACAGCTTAATTACTACTTTATTGCTCCCCCCCCCCTTTAAACAGTAAATACATGTTAACATTGTGAGAGGAAGGATTGCCCAGTAGTTAGGGTGCCAGCCTGCGTAACTTGTGTGTGATTCCCTGCTCTGCATGTGTGACCGGGGGCAAGTCACTCAGTCTCTGCACGCTCAGTTCTCCATGTATAAATTGGAACAACAGCATTTTCCTATTTCACAGCCCTGTTGTGAGGGTAAATACAGTCAAGTGCTCAGATACAAAGATAGAGAGACTATTCCTCTTGGAAGCCTCTATCCATAACCTCTTCTACAGAATAGAGCTGACTGCTATATGTCACACCTTAAGTGGCTGCCTTGGATAGATTCAACAAAAAGTTGCATTTTAAAATACAAAACCACTGCCCCAAAGTCAATCTACTCCCTAAAAAGGGAAAACAAGTTGGACTGCATATGTGACACTCCTTTACCAGGGCTCTGTTCTACTCACGAGCTATACTGTGACCATCAAAGTGGTATTTGGGCGCCTCGGCTAAAATAAAAAGCAAGGGAACTCAATTCCCAGAGTTTAATGGAGCTAAGAAACTAGAATGATAGCAACCTTTGAGTCTCACCCTCTCCAAATCACATCAGTAGTGTTTTCCCTTTCAGTCTTCCTCTGACATTGCTGTCAAGTCTTTTATTACTGTATCAATCATAGTGATGGAAAGCTCAGTACTAGACACCTGCATTTGTGGCATGCAGTTAAAGATAAATAAATCTGCTAAATTTAAATTAAGCTTGCCACGTGAGCCCCCCCCCCCCCGTGACTGCCAATGGGGAACGAGAGACAAGCCAACGCTACAAAGCATCAGAGTTTAAGGCTAGAAGGGACTACCAGATCATCTAGTGCAGTGGTTCCCAAACTTTAACAACCTGTGAACCCCTTTCACTATAATGTCAAGTCTCGCGAACCCCCTCCTAAAAATGAATATTTCCAGTGATTTTCTCCTTTACTTGAGTATAAATTATAAAAGCAATGATCTTGGAAATATACAATTTGTTTTTATGACATGCTTATTACACACTATTTATTGTTGTTTATTATTAATCATTACAGTATTTTTATTACATTAGGAAAACGGCAACACTCTTCCAAGATCTCACTTTTGTAGCCTGTATCACTCTGAAAAAGCCTGTTATAAGACAAGGCTCCTATGTTTCATCAAGGAGTATCAGATGTGAAAGAGCAGGAAGGTATTTAAGAAGCCAACTCAAAGAGTTCTTCCTACACAAGCATTCAGGTCTTGAGCAGTCCAGGCAAACAACGCACGTTGCAACAAAGCTTAAACTTGTTCTTCATAATAATTTAAAAAACACGACTAGCTGCCTATTTAATTTTAAAAACAGCAAAAAATATCCACCTCCCTTTCCATTTCTTATAAGGAGTCTTGAAGTTTAAATCTCCTCAGTGTGATAGATAGGCTTGCTTTGATCTGCTTAGCTCTTGGAAGTCCAGGGGCTCTGGGCTGCTGGCTCCGTGCTGCCTGGGGTCCATAGGGACAGCTCTGTCCGCTATTAGGGATTTTTTCCCCGAGAGTCCCCTGTAACATTTCACAAACCCCAGTTTGGGAACCACTGATCTAGGGTGACCTCACCTCCTGTATATCACAGCCACTAACCATCGCCCAGCACCTGCACATGAAACCCAACAAGTGGAATTAGGCAAAGAACAGGAGGGACCAAGATGCACTAATGCCCAGGGCCCCTGCAATGGCAGGGAACTGATTAAGTGAGGTATACACAGATGACACCTGCATGTAGACGAGCTAAGGTGGTCTCTCGCTTGGAGTCTCCCACGTGTGGCTCTGTTTTCAGTGGACCTTGTATACCAGTGGTGGGACTGTGGTGCCCATTGAAATTGTGACAATGCCTAGGGGTGCTGGCAGGAGTGTTGTAGGAGGCGGTTTCCCTTACTGGTTAGGTATGTAGCAAACAAATTGCACAGGTAGGTCACAATTTGGATTATTTGCAGAAATTTAGATCTGAATTTATGCCTGTGCAGTTAAGTGTTAATACAGGGTCACAGTTCAGATTGTATGTGGAACCTTGACTCTGAATGTTACTGACGTAATTAATTAATGCTAGGGGTACATGCAAGTCATTAGGAAGAAACTGCCATGCTGCTCTGATCTGGTGGTCTCTCTAGACTAGTATCCTGTTTCCAACAATGGCGAGTGCCAGATGCTTCAGAGGAAGGTATAAAATCTCCATAATGGACAAATATGGAATATCCTGACAACAGATGTTTCTTCCTAATCCTCAGCAATAACAGATTGGCTTATACCCTGATGCATGAATTTACACATCCCTTCTAAGTGTTTCTAATTGTATCTAATGTAATTGAAGATGTTATTATCAATACATATGTTTAATCTTTGTTTGAATCCTAATGTCTTGCCCTCGATGTTATCTAGTGGCAATGAGTTCCACAGGTTGATCACATGTTGTGTAAAAAACTATTTCCTTTTATCACTTTTAAATTTGTTGCCTTTCAATTTCATTGAATGTCCATTGACTCTTGTACTGCAAGGATAAATAGGAGCAGCTGATTTACTTTCTGTTTACCATCATCTCCCCTCTTATGTATCTACTCTATAAACTACATTGTCCTAATCTTTTCATTCTCTCAGTACTTGGGAAGCCTTTCCTATTCCTACTCATTTTTGCTGCCTGTCTCTGGATGCCTTCTATTTCTGCAGTAGCTTTTTTAACATGGGCAATCTAAACCAAACATAGTATTCAAAGTTATGGTGTGCCATTAATTTGCATAATTGCTTTATCATCTTTTCAGTATTATTCTTTACCCCATTCCTTATACATCCTACTATGGTTTGCTTTTTTGGATTGTTACTGTGTATTGACTTGAGCTGATGATTTTTTTGACCTGCTACAATGGTGACCAACTCCTTTTCCTGAGTGACTTCTGACTCTCAGCTACTACAGTGATGAGTATGGTACAACGGAGGACAAACATCACATTGTGTGTTGGAGACACCCTCCCCCCCCCCAACAAATTTGGGAAGGTCACAGTTTAGGCCAACAATCCCTTGCAAAGAATTGTGTTAATGGATCATATTCTGCCATGCGTTATACGTCACAACCCATAATACTGAGCTCATATTAAAATTCAGTAATGTTGGATCTACACACCATCATATTAACTATAATATACACACTCTGCTCATGTATTTAACCAAAATAATATCATGAGCTATGTATTTCCACAGCAACTCTCTCCAGTATCTGGGTGCTGAACTACTAACAACTGCATTTTTTCCACCCTTAAACAAACCCTCAAGTTACTCACTGCTGCACTAACTTTCGGTGTTTTAGCGAGGGCAGTAAGTGTCCGACATACGAACACAATGGCAAAGCAAATGTCATGTTGGTTTGAAATGTTGATACAGATCAATTACACTTAGAAAGGCAATTGCATGTAGTGGGTGTGTGTATAATACACGTGGATTATTGGTATTATGTTGGGAATTTCAGTATTGCTATTAGAACAAAAAATATAGTCTTGGGTAGAAGTCCATTGCATAGACACTTATAAGGCAGTTTTCCTAATCCATTCTGTTGGTGATTTACTTGGCAAACAGTTAAACATCTTATATAATATTAAGAAGCTCACGCTAATGCCTAACATGATGAATGCATTGCTCGGGCTTGCAGAGTTAACGTGTCAAATGAACCATCAGCAAGGAAAGAAGAGCAAGCGGGAGCACAAGCAGATTCAGTTGTCTGGTCCACAGCAGGAAATTTCTTACCCAGTTTTCAGCAGCAGGGCAGCTGCACCAGTATTACCAACAGTGTAAAGTCCAGGGTAGACTAGGCATAGGTGTCTCGTCTCACTGTGTCCTTAATAGGATTAGCTGTGTCAGGACCCTTATACCAGGTCTCTGCTGAGAACATCAGCGCAACTGAACAGTTGTTCTGGAATAAGAAATTTCCCGTTGTAGACAGATGCATCCTGGAGGAAGTGGGTAAGACTCAAAGGCTGATTAAACTAGACATTGCTGTCTCGCAGCCCGCGGTTCCTTACCCTTCGGGGTCACTATGACAGTTTCTTAGACTGAGTTCAGCGGTGCCAGCCAGAGCCCACTGCCTGCCCTCTGACCCACCACCAACCTTGGCCCGCCACACAGACTCCAGTCTTGGCCCAGGTGCCACAGGGGGTGAGAAGATGTAAATCTGAATGGGACGTTGCAGAGTGGTGTGGAGCCCAGTGCAAGGAGGGGTAGGGGAGAGACCAAATCCAGATGTGCACGGGGGGCGGGGGGGATTCACATGGAGACAGCAGATTTAAGATCAAGATTTTGCTTTTATTACAGACCAGCAGCAATCGCCACCTCACAGAGTGGGTCCCACTCACCCCCTACAGGAGACACACCCTGCCCCTCCCACCTCCCCCTATCTCCACTTGCTCCCCTAGCTACCCCCTGCCCTATAACTGCCCCCACCCCCCAGTGCCCCCCTCCCCTCCAGCTCCCACTCCCCACAGATCCCCCCCTCCCCTCACTCCTACCAGGGCTACCCCCTCCCCCATAGCTACACCTGCCCAGGCTGCCCCTCCCCCTCTGGCTGCCCCCTGGAGCTGCCCTGGCTCCCCCCGGCTGCCCCCGCTACCTGCCATCCCGGGACCCGCAGGTGAGTCACATTTCGGCAAGCAGGGCTCAGACTGACACGGAACGGACAAAGGGCGCCGCCATTTTGGAGACGGGCGGAAGCGGCGGCGTCTCACCTCCCCATCCCCATGCCCTACGGGCTTCCGGCGCATGCGCAGCTACAGCGGGGGAAGCACGGGCGGCTGACAGGCCTCTCTAGCGCATGCGCCGCTGCTCCGAAGAGTCAGGGCGGGGCATTGAGAACGAGCAGCGGGCCTTGCGGATCACGTGGTGTTTCCCAGAGCTCTCCCCAGCGCCATGACACCAGAGGCAGCAGCAAGCACTAGAGGCAGAGGCAGCAGCTGGGCATTGCACAGAGGTGGGCTCAGGCAGGGGCCTGGCTTTGTAGCCGTAGCCAGGGTCAAAGGGATGGGGCTGTGCCTCCCAACGCACTGTGGCCATGCGCCATGCAGAGCGTGGGTGCCCCGGTGAAACATTATGCCACCTCTGTGCCATGCCACTTCCTGGCATGATCCTAGCCTGGGAAGGCTAAAACTGTGACTGTCAGACAAACTGACATCAGCATTGCCAGCCTCAGGCATTCACAAATCATGAGCCAGGTCTTGAAGAGCCATGTGTTGGCTTAAAAATCATAAGGTATTTAAAAAATAAAAGAATGTTTTTCTTTTTCTTTGCTTTCTGAGGCTGCGCTCAGGTCCCATGTTCAAGCTTTTCTTTGCAGCCATGAGGGCTAGACACTCACTCTTTTAGAAAGGGAAGCTGAGATTCTCACATGAGTCCAGCAGCTGGGGCTTTAGGGAAGAAACACCAAATACCACAAGACTTTCAATAGAACGGTGAGAGTTCGTAACAGCGTTATGTGGGCATGGAGGGAGAGGTGATCTTTCAGGGATCAAGCATGTAGGGCTTTGACTATCAGGACAGAGACCTTGAACTGGACTTCTCTGAAAGCGTCAGGATATGCCAGGTCTTCAGGGCCACTCTGGATCTGGGTATGTTTACACAGCAACTAGACTAGTCTATGCAGCTGGCCCATGCCAGGCGACTCAGGCTTATGGGGCTCGGGCTGCGGGGCTGTTTCATTGCTGTGTAGACTTCCAGGTTTGGGCTGGAGCCCAAGCTCTGGGACCCTCCCACCTCCAAGGCATGGATCTTGAGCACATGCAATGCATCTAGCAGGGGTCAAGCAGACAGGAAGAGCCGTGTATTTACTCATCTGCAGATAAAGATCCTTAGAGGTGAACTTTGCAACATGCCAGCCTCTGATCGGAAGGTCTTATTTGGACTAAAAACATACTTTCTTATTGCAACACCAAACACAGGCTTCTCCTAACATTGTTTGGTGTTGAAATAAAAGAGATACAGTGCCACGACGGCTACTCTGCTTAGACTGGGTTTGTGTCCTCTGGATGCTTACATTATAACCTCACATTAGCATCCAGGGCAAAAGTTACATTTTTAGGTTGCCCTGATTGTGTGTAATTAAACACGGCAGCACTGAGAGTGGCTTACAACTCTGATGTAAGGTGACCAGACAGCAACTGAGAAAAAACGGGACGGGGGTGGGGGGTAATAGGTGCCTATATAAGAAAAAGTCCCCCAAAACGGGACTGTCCCTTTAAAAACGGGACATCTGGTCACCCTACGTTTTGTTCTGCATCACACTGGCTAAATTGTGTTGAATCCCAGTTTTATACACGTGAGCAACTGAATGCATAAATGTTGGCAGGAACGGGGCCTGTGGAAGCACATGGTTCTTAGTGTAACATCAGCCCTTTCAGATTGTCAGGAGATATATTTAAAGATGGAAACATTTTGAAGTAAATCCCCTTCGAGGGTGCATCTGGTTAAATTTTAGATCATAGTCAAGTGCTGTCCCAGCTGGAGACATCCCAATACCCGGTATCCTGCCTCAGCCTTCCCTGACAAGCCCAGGAGTTGCCAATGGAAAAATGTACAGGATTGTTAATGTCTCATACCCAGCAAAGTTCCTATTCCAGTGTTCCGATCATTTTCTGGTGCTGACATCATCTGCTTGTTTTTCCTTCTTCTTTCAGATGTTCTGCTGCCCTGTTAATTAACCCAGGTGTAGCCAAACAATAGCTGCAGCAATGGTTTGAATATATGCCTCACCCTGTTCCATTGACTTAGATGAGGTGGAAGTCTGCTCCCTGCCTCCCCATTCATCTGAATGAGGTGAAAACTTCAATCTTAGCTGAAACTATTTAAATCAGGCTGGATCTCTTGATGTATTTATGAGATCTGCAAGGCGTGGTCAGCAACTCTTCCAAAAGTGAGTGCCTGCCCCAGTCTGGGAGTTGTGAACATCCTTGGCTCAACTGGGCGATAATACTTCATTGTCAGCATTAGCCACTTCACTGCTGATCATTTTTAGCAGAGGTAACTGGGAAGAGCGAGGGAGCAAGCCCCATAGGGGATAGGGATTAGGGGGGTAAATGCAGAGGGCAGAAAGGATGAGAGACATAAAGGCTCTGTCTACACAGCGAAAGCTGTGCGCGGGACAGCCTCCCGGAGGGAGCATGAATCCGGCTAACATGGGTAACAAGTGCAATGAAGAGAGCTCAGCACGGGCTACAGGGCTGAGTATGTGCCCAGGGCCTGTGCCAACCCACACTGTGCTGTCCATTGTTACCTGGACTAGGTGGATTCAAGCTAACCTGTGTGCAGCTTTTGCTGTGTAGTCTGACCCGAATACAAGGACAGAAACAGCAACAGTCCTAAAGGGGAGAATATTTTCCCACTGAGGCCTAGTGGACACTTCAAACTTAGGGTGACCTTGCCACATTGCTGAGGGCTGTGAAAAATGTCACGCCCTGTGTGATGTGGTTAGGTTGAGTGTCTACACTACCGCGGCGCGGCTGCAGCACCGTAGCTGTGCCACTGTAGCCGCTGTGGTGTAGACGTACCCTGAGTCAGATTGAATAATAAACATGATCTCGTACATCCCCATGTGAAAGTAACACTCTGCCTATATGAGAAACGTCTGGGGTTCCCCGAAGGTGAATCACTGTCACTGGCTTACAGCGCGAGGGAGCCTCGTCTGTGGCCACTGGGAGAGTCTTGCCCCAAACTACTGGCTGCTGGAAACACAAGTGCCCCGCTCTGGGCTCCGCAAGCCCTGCTCTTTCCATCCGCAGCACGGCACCTTGCACCGCCCAGCCCTTAGGCTCCCTAAGTGCAGAGCAGAGAGAACCTGGGGCTGAAGCTATGTAGATAGTTAGCCCCCCCCCCCCCCGAGTTCTGCTCTGGCCCCGGGCACAGGTCCTTCCAACCTGTCTGTACATCCCTGCTTCGTTAGACTCGAGTGCCCAGTGCCTCGCCCTCTGGCCGCCCGCAGTGCCCACAGATGCACTGTCCAGGGAACAGCTTCCTAGGTTCAATGCTCTCCTTAGCCCAAACCAAGCAAAGTCTGTGTGACAAAGCTTCAGACAGAGATTCATACAGAGGCCAGGATAAGGATTGGAAACATGGTTACAGATAAAAGAAAAATGTCAAATGCCAGCTAGACCCTGCACTTATTACCACGTTCCTCTCCTGTCTAACAGGGTATTTTCCACCCACTGGTCAGTCCGTCTAGCACTTGGCCAGTCAAAGGAGCTGAAATCCCCTTTTCATGAGACACCCACCCTGGCAGAGCGTCGCCCCGTAATGGATGCCATCTTGTCCCCTATTATACAGTTCCAGACCTGTTGTCTCCTTTCATAACCAGGCTGTGTCGTTAACTTCACTTTGCCCTGTTGGTCCCTCTATTCAGGGGCTTTTTCTTGTCTCCTTTGTGCTCTGTAAAGGCCCAAGCCTGCACCTGGTCTAGAAGTGGGCTAGGCTAGGTGGAAAGATGTCAATTATTCTCTCTTGATTGTGCGAGCGCCGAGAACCCCCCGGCCCCAGATGACCCGTTTCTAGCAGCTTGGAACACAGCATTCTACGTGGTCACATAACTCTTCAGATATTTTTTGTACATCCATCCCGCAATAACTATGACAAGTTCTTAGCGTCCGGCGGAGACCACACCTGGTCCCCTTTGACGAAATAGCATAACGATGGTGATCCCAGGGATGCGTGCCCATCTGGGTATGCCCAGGCAAGTCCCTGAGCAAAGACTCATAACTGTGTGCCCTGTCCCCCATCTGTTGCCACGTGGGGTGCCTGAGTCACAACATATTACACAGTTCACCAGTGCACTGATGGATGCCCGGCAGACACATATGATGCTGAGGTCAGAGCTAAGGATTAGCGTTATAGCATGGTCACGATCGATGTGATATGTATGTGGTTACTGTACATGTTGGAGGTGGATGGGGCTTCTTTAGAGAATCAGTCAGTGAAAGGTGTGAATGGAATGTCTGAGGTTACTCACACTCGTAACCAAGCGTTTTCATTATGCGTCTACACATTCTAGTGTAAAGAGCGGGGCAGCGTGTATGTGTGTTATCGCCCTCCACTGGATGGAGTAGGCACTTCTCAGATTTGTCTCATCTGCTCTCCCCTACTCACAGTGAATCTCCTTTAGCTCAAGTGGCAGGGTCCTGTGCTTCCACAGTCAGAGACGCTGATTTCTATTCCTGCTGCGGCCATGAACTTACATGTAGAGCAAAGTGAAGGCTGCAAAATTCCTGCATAGCAGTAATATCTTCAAGTCATCATTGGGCTGTGAAATATCCGGCTAAATATAGACGGGGGCAGATTCTGCTCTGGGTTCTAAATCACTGTCCAGATGTAACTGAGAGCGGAATTTGGCCCAGTGTATGCAATAGAGGCCAGTTAATTTTACCAGGAGTTTCTTAAATCATTGGTTAAAGTAAATAACTGTAAAAGTGACAAGCCCCTTTCTCTCTCTGGGTATGCGTGCACACTTCTATTGGATTAGCTCGGGCTATGGACGTTATCAGCGAGAGAAATTTCCACACCTGCCTTTATCAATCCTAGTGGGTCCTGGCCATGTTTTGTATCATCCCCTATAAAGCCTCGTCTTCAAAGACTGTAAGGAAAACAGTGAATCTGTGTTGCAAAGAGAGAGAGCCTGGCACCTATTTATCTGCAGCTGAATTTCAGCCTGTAATGTTGCTCCTAATAAAGAAAAGACACCAAGGTCCCGGGACCGAATAAGGGGCTTCTCCAAGGGCTTTGGGTTTCATCTGGTTGTTTGTCGGAGATTAGGGAGGGATGAGGTGTTGGTGCCGAGGCGGCCAAGCACCAGCCAGTCTGCATACAACAGGTTTATGACACCCTAAACAAATCGATAACATTAAACTGCCCATTGCCGGTTCTTGCCTTAGCCACCGTCCCTTGGGTTAATTATAATGTAGTCCAGTCAATGCAGACAGGGCTGGCAGAGCCGTTGCGTGTGTTGGAAGTGGGCTGGCTCCTGCAGGCAGATGTCCCCTGCTTGGGTGGTATAAACTCAGAGAGTGGGGGCTGCTCCCTTGGCAGGTTCTGAACGCTCCTGGAGGAAGAAGGAGAACACACATGACCATGTGCTTGAAATATTCCCTGCAAGACAGACCAGGTAAGAGACAATGCAACATTTCCCTCTCTTTGTCTATCCGCTGCTCGACACACATAACTGGGCAATATTTGGGCTCTACACCAACTTCCAACATCGGCAGAGCAGTCTAGCCCAGAGAAGGAACTGGGGACATTTCAAAACTCTTGGGACAGTTCCTAGATTTATTTTGAATGTCACTGCAGAAGCAGATGGGCTGGGGCAGAGTTGACTCCCAGAGTCTGATGAACAGTTAAATATGTTCACTTGCTGTATAATGTAGCCGGTGTGGAACAACAGCATGGTCTGAGCACGGGGCTCCTAGATTCTAATCCTGACTTCGTCACTGGCTTCCCGTGTGACCTTGGATGAGTCTTTCCCCGTGCCGTGCCTCAGTTTCTCCAGCTGTAAAATATGGATGCCGCGGCTGACCCGACCCACCTGACTGCAGGGTTGTAAGGGTTAATTAGGCAGTTGTTTGACAAACCCAAAGTGGTAGGGATTATGAAATGCATGGAAGAGGCATTTCTTAGGGCATGGAGTAGTCTCCACTTGATTGAAATGTGTGTGTATATATATATATAGCCAAATTTGTAATACACATACATGCACTCTGCACACAGTACACATGAGACAGACACGCCCCCATGCATTCTGCATACACAACATCTACACTCTGTACACGCAGAATTCCCCTCTCTGTACACACAGAGTACTCCCACCCACCACAGAGCTTGTCCATATGAGCAAGTGTCAGTCGTCTAACGTAAATTGGTTTTCAAACTGATCTGAATTAAAGCAGTTCAGAAGGGTGTGTGGTAGGGCGACCGTATTTCTCAAAGGGAAAACGGGACACTGCACGGGGCTTGCCCAAGCCCCCCCGTTCACCCCCTATTGGCTGGCCTGAGCCGCCTGGCATCACTGCTTGCCCAAGCCCCACCGTGCGGGACTGGCGTTGCCGCTCACCCGCCCCTCTGAACGTTCCTCCCTGCCCCACTTGTTTGGCAAAACTGGGTATTTGTCCTGTTTGCTCTTGACAGCCGATGATCAGTTGGCAAGAGCAAATGGGACAAATGCCCAGTTTTGCAACAACACAAAATTGTGACTCCCGGGACAGGGCATAAAAAGGGGACTGTGTGGACACTCGTCTTTCGTAGGAGTGGCTTATTTTGGTTTAGCGTTGACCTGTTCCAAACTGACTTGGCTTAAACTGTAAGAGAGGAAGAGTGGTCCAGCGGCCCAGGAGTTGGGGGCCCTGGGTTCTATTCCCCGCTCTGTCATAGACTTCCTGTATGACCTTGGGCAAGTCACTTAGTCTCTGTATGCGCCAGTCCCTCAAGTAGCACCGCCCCCTGCTCATCTGCATGGGAATAGGCACCGAGGGAGCCGTTCTTGTACTGAAACAAGAGTCTTGTCCACCAGTTCATAGGCACCGGCTTCTTCCGGGCCCCGGGAGTGCTGAATACCCCCTCTGCCCCAGTCCCCTTCCCCCAAGTCCCCATTCCTGCCCCACCCCAGGCACTGCCCCCACCTCTTCTTCCTAGCCCCCGCCCTGCCTCTTCCTGCCCCCGCTCCACCCACGCCTGGCCTCTTCCCACCCAATTCTTCCCCGTCCCCCGAGCGCGCCTCGTTCCCGCTCCTCCCCCTCCCCCCAGCACCTCCTGCATGCTGCAGAACAGCTGATCGCGATGGGCGGGAGGGGTTGGGAGGGAGAAGTTGATCGGCGGGGTTGGGGGGGGAGGAGCTGGCTGCCGGTGGGTGCTGAGCACCCACTAATATTTTTCCGTGGGTGCTCCAGGGTTGGAGCACCCACAGAGTCGGCGCCTATGCACCAGTTTAAATTCATCCCTTACGTTTTCCCAGTGAATCTTCCTGACACATACGCTCAACTACCATAAAGAAGGAAACTTTGACCCCCCTACCCCAACACATACACAATTCCCCAAGATCCTTTTGGCTCATCTCAGCGCCAAGAATGAGAAGAGTCGGCAGTGGCAGTTCTGCCCGGGAGGGGAATTCCTGGGCCTGGGCCAACATGTGCCTTGCATGATAATGACACTCCGACAGGGCCGCCCAGAGGATTCAGGGGGCCTGGGGCAAAGCGGGGGAGCGGACATAAAAAAAGGTGCCACCCGCTGTGGCGCTTGTACTCACCAGGCGATGCTCCGAGTGTGCGGCGGCGGCGGCGGCGGGTCCTTCACTTGCTCCGCATCTTCGGCAGCACTGAAGGACTCGCCACCGAAGTGCCTCCAAAGACCTGGAGCGAGTGAAGGACCTGCCGCCGAAATGCCGCCGAAGACCCGGACCGCCACTGGGTGAGTAGCCAGGGAAGGGATTCAAAGGCCAGGGCCCGTGGTCTGGGGCAAATTGCCCCACTTGCCCCCCCTCTGGGCGGCCTTGCACTCCGATGCTGTGCTCATCTCTGTGCTTTAGGAGCATGAACGAACTAAGCCCAACAACTCCCCTGTTATTGTGAAGACCAGTTCAGCTCCACCAGCATTAGCCACCGGCGTAGTCCATCCTCCAGGTCATCTACCTCTGAGCAGCTCTGCCGCTGACTCGCCGTGTGGCCGCTCTGTGCCTCAGTTTCCCCATCTGTAACATGGGGATAATACCGCTGATCTGTTTACCTGCCTCAGAGGGGGGCTGTAAGGATTTGCTAGTGAATGTTGGTCAGAGCTTTGAACATGGAAAGTGCAACAGGAGCGCAGGGTGTCTAATGTTTTTCACAAGCACTCGCCATCCAGAGGTTGTGAAGGGCTCCTATAAAAAATGCCTGGACATTAGTGTATCATAGCTTCCCCTCTCTGGGGTGACATCAGACCTACGTGGGAGCTTGGGATTGTCCTGCCGTCCAGCGCTAGGGAGAGGTGCCATGGATCCACCCAGCAACATGCCAAGCTTCTCCAAGCCGCCGCAACCCCGCCCTGGAGAGATCCACCGGCTGGGGCTTACCATGGCCTGTTGTTAACAATGAGTGCTGAGCAGGCTTCAGTGCAAGTGACAAGCAGGCCAGAGACGGTGTACATCTCGGAGAATGGCCGGGGACTCCCACACCTCTAGCTGATGGGGGAGTGGAAGGTGGAGAAGGGCAGTTTCGGTGAGCAAAGAACACGGGTCTCAGCTTGCTCCCATCTAAATCAATGGGATTTGGGCCATTGTCTTCAATCAGGTCCTGCTTGCTTGCTGAGTGTGCTCCCAGCTCCTGGAGAGGGCCAGGGCTATAGCTGGAGGGGAGAAGAATGGGAGATGACAGGCAGATGAGAACACTGCCCTGGGGAGAGCCATCGGATCTGATTTGCTAGCTCCTAGAGGTGAGGGTCCCCTTTCTATGGGCAGAGGTCCCGGGGACCCCCTCCAAGTTCCAACACATGTGGACTAGAGGTTCCAGCAGGAGGGGCCCCTTAAATTGATTCAGGGAGGAGAGGGTAGTTGAGTGGCTCTCTAATGCACCAGCCCTGGGGAGGTTAGCTGCAGTGGGGATTGAACCGGAAACCTCAGGAGCCTCTGCTGCAGAGGTCTCAAACACACGCCCCGTGGGCCGAGTTATTTCCTGTGGCCCGCCATAGGCGCCGACTCCACCGGGAGCCAAGCTCCCCTCCCCCCCGCCAGCGCGCCGCGCAGGAGCACCGCCAGCATTTTTGCCGCCCTAGGTGGCGGAAGGTCCCGCCCCCGAAATACCGACGACGACCGGGGCGGCCGAAGATCCGGCCGCCGCGGTCGCCGCCCCCCAAATGTAGTGCCCTAGGCAACCGCCTAGGTCGCCTAATGGGTTGCGCCGGCCCTGGCGCCGCGTCCCCGCTCCTCCGCCTACCTCCCAGCGCTTAGGACTTTCCAGGAGGGAGGGGGGAGGAGCAGGGACGCGGCGTGCTCTGGGGAAGAGTCGGGGCTGGGGCGGGGATTTGGGAAAGGGGTTGGAATCGGGGCAGGGAGGGGGCAGACTTGGGGCAGGGACTTTGGGGAAGGGGTTGGAATGGGGGCGGGGAAGGGGTGGAGTTGGGGTGGGGACTTTGGGGAAGGGGTGGGAAGAGGTGGGGCGGGGCGGGGCCTCATGGAAGGGGTGGAGTGGGGGCAGGGAGGGGGGCTTTTGTATCTTTGTATGAAGAGGTGTCAGTGACAGGGCCGCCGAGAGCGGGTTCAGGCCCCGGTGGAAAAAAATTTTTGGGCCCCCCGGCAAGGGCGGACCGGCTAAACAGCCGGGGAAACCAGGCCCCGGGCCCCCTTCCGGACCGCCGGGCCCCGGTAATTTGTACTGGCTTCCCCCCCCCTCGTTGGCCCTGGTCAGTGATGCGTCCCTTGGGCCAATGTACTAGTCCTCATGTGGCCCTCGTGGTGGTTTGAGATCCCTGCTCTGCTGTTTGAGCTAAAGGGCCCAGCTCTGGTTACTCAAAGGCTGCATGGTCTGATTGGCCTCTCTAGGATCCAGCCACGTGAGGGGCACACAGAGCACAGGATGTCAGCATGGGTTACTGTTAGAAGAGGGGTTACTACGTTACGGAGGGAAAGCCGGACTCCGGGTTTCTATCCCTAGCTTTGGGAGGGAGCAGGGACTAATGGTTAGAGCCAGGGGACTGGGATTTGGGGTTCCTGGGTTCCATTCCTCACTTTGCCACTTTGCCACCGACTCCCTGTGTGATCCTGAGAGATAACGGGGGCCCTGTAGGGCTGGGGGAATGTGGATAAAAGTTCAGCAAGTGTCACAAGAACAACACAGGTTGGTGGGAAAAGGTGGAAAAAGGGGGACGGAAAGACTGGATTAGTCTAACCCAAAAGGCCTCATGTTATAATTCAAGGACAGGGTTAGAGTCATGCTCAGTGAACCAGAGAAAGCGTGGGACCGGAAATCCACGGAGCAAACTTGGGGTGCTAAAATTAGGCCCAATTAGCTGACAAAGTAACGAGGGGATGGGGCTATTCTCCATTGCTCCCTCTTGGGGTCCTCACAAGAAACGACTATTCTAGAAAAATCGGGAAGCAAAGGCGACAATTGCTGACTGGCCGCAGGGGAAGGCGCGTGCTTCCCCCTCACAGCTGCTGCCCCCAGCGTCTCCTGGGACCCCCACGTCCACTGTGACTCCATTGGGCCTTTGTTGTCCTGATCCTGAGAGACGTCCTCATTGGACCGGGCCAGAGAGAGGGACCCAGACGACATCGCCACCTCTACTGGCTCTGGCTAAGTCTCGAACACCCCCTGGGACGTGCGACTTTGGCCTGGTCTGCACGACAGACGGACATGGGTATAACTACAGCGCTCCGGGCTGTGAAAAAGCCACACCCCTGAGTGACGTAATTGCACTGACCTAACCCCGTGCAGACAGCGCTAGGTTGGTGGGAGAGCTTCTCCCGCAGACATAGCTCCTGCCTCTTGGGGAGGTGGATTCACTGCGCCGACAGCAGTGGCTACGGCAGCGCAGCGCGACAGGTGCAGCTGGGGCCCTCGACGTGAGACAAGCCCTTTGTCGTCGTCAGCCTGGGGCGTTGTTAGTACAAAAGCAAAGGTGCCTCTGGTCTGGTTTGTTTTTCACTTGCACAGATCAGCTGCTCCAACTTCCTCCCGCGTAAGCTGTACAGGCCGACATCTCATCTCCTTCCTCGTCAATTTCCTCCTGTAATTTGATTCTTTCCCCCTCCTCTAGATCTGGCAAACTGCTGGTATCTGGTTGGAAAACGAGAGAACAGTGGATCCCTCCCGCACCCGACCTTCCTCGTAGACTGTTCCAGCGGGAGAAAGGAACTGCTGAACGCACGGACTGACAGCAAAATATACAGGTGCCCTCTCAGCCGCTTCCCCTCCAGACCCAGGACGGAGACTTACGTGATTTTCTGCTGTGACGTGTCCGTTTATGGCCGCCAGATTGTCCAAAGCAAAGGAAGCGAGGAGGACGTGTCCTGCGCTCCAGCCCGAGTCTCAGCTTCATCCCAGCCGGGCACTGGAGCCTCTGTGGAGGCACCTGAGTCCGTCAGGAGCAAGGCTTCAGTCTCTATACAGCAACAATGCCACCTTAGGAGTTGTGCTAAGAGTAATGCTGCAGCTGGGGGGTCTGGTTCCAGGTCCCTACAGCGCTCTCCTTGGTGCATGGTCAAACACTTTCTGAAGGGCTTAGCCGTGTGTGTCTTTGGGCAAACTGATTGAGAGTATCCAGGCAGTGGGTAAAAAGAAAGACTCTTATTTAATGCAATGTATAACTGACCTGCAGAACTCATCCCCTGTGGGGTGTTATTGAGGCTAATACGGTAAAATTTAAGAATGGTTCAGGCCCTTCTATGACCAAGAGTAACACCTACAAGACAGGGGCTATTAGTCCTCATGCTTTGTAAACTAATCGCCGGCTGACAATAGGAATAAACTTCCCTCCCAGGTGATGGCTTGGATTAGATGGCCAGTGCTTTGCCCCAGGTCAGCAGTTCTTGGGTTATTGGCAAATGCAGAAATGTGAATTCTTGGGCCGGTCAGTAGAACAATGGGTATGTTTATGTCTTTGTTCCTAAAGGATCCCCAAACATCTGACAAACGAGAGATATTATAGAAGTCAACCAGCACTGAAATGTAACCACCTCTGGGGAGAAACCTGGCTTAACTGTCCACAGCAACACTGTAGCAAATACTGTCAGGCAAGAGGGAAAGTGCATAAAGGGAGAGGCTGGATTGTGGATTCCATAGGGAGAGATTGGATTACACTTGCCTGAAGTTTTCTTTCCTAGATTCCTGGATGGAAAGTAGTTTAGAAGTGCTATTATTATTGGACAGGTAAGCCCTGCTCCCACTGCTGCTGGACCAATGACACTTGCCTGGGTGGGAACTGTTTAAATCTGCTTTTCTCTAGGGATGCGTTGGGTGGCTGATAGTTTGGGGGTGACATGGCTTTGGGGCCATCCATCACATCAGGTCCACTGAGGTTGCTGCCTGTCTAATTCAAGTAACACAGAGCCCAGGTGGGAACAGTGTACAGTCAAACTGGGGGAGAAGAGAGGTGACTCAGTGGGGCCGAGGGAGCAGCTGTGTGTGGGGAGAGTGGTATATTGAGGACTGTATTGGAATTGTAAACTATCACTTTAAGAGAGTGTGTGTGGATGGGGAGGGGGGGGGTGTTCCTGGTGCTGCTTGCAGGGTAGGGGGCTCTGTAGGGAAGTGTGTGATCAGAGTCAGTCTGGAACAAGGTGGAATGAGCTGTGTCTCGCTCCCGGAGGGAGCAGCCTGCTTCGTCTCTCTCTGATTTAGGTTACTGTGTGTTATTGTTCTTGATTCTAAGAATAAAAGTAGTGTTTCGTATTGATTGTCTTTTTCTAACTTCTCTGGGGGTGTGCCGTGAACACAACAGAGAGGGAGAGAGGAAAGTCTTGTGGTTTCTTCATTTTAGGATTGAATCTCACTTGGGGGAATCGGGAAAGGTTCCATCTTCCATTGCCAAGCTGGGGGAAGGTGACGGAAGAATGTTGGATTGTTATATAACGGCTGGTTTTGAACTGTGCACTGCTGTAGCCACGTGGGCATCTTGCTGGAGGCATCTTGGCTGCCATCATGGAAACACTACAGCTGCTACTGTACAGCACCAAATCTAACTCATGAGACACGCACAGAGCTTTCGCAGCCCACCCAGGCTGAGGCTCTCCCCACGCTACCCCAGACAGAGCCTAGGAGAACAGAGGAGCAGCCGCTGGGAGGTCAGTTGTGTTCCAGCTCTGGCAGGGAGACAGGGAGAAGCAAGTTCCAGAGCTGAGAAACCCTCATCAGGAACTCCTGTCTCCAGCCACGCCAAGGAGCTGGTAGCTCGAGTGGCTAAGAGATGTTGTGTCACATGGGGGGGCGGGGGAACTGGCCCCAGGCCCTTCATAGTTGGTTAAAGCAGCATGTAAAGATAACAGGCCAGATTCTTGGGTTCCTGATGGACCGAACTGGTCTTTGGCTGGCCTCAGAACATGGGCAGTGTGAAGGTGGCATGCGGTAACTTTGCCACCCACCCCTTCTTGGGTCGTGCACCAGGTGAGGTACAGGACTCAAGCATCTGTACCTGACTCCAGAGAGGGTTGGCAAGACCCTACCCAGAAGCCCCTCCCTTGATAGCTAAGTTTGATCACGACCCAGCCATCTAGGGTGTTTCGCACAAATAAAGTTTGACTTCATTGTATTTGTGGGACAAAATCCTATGGACTGTGTCCCAGTGCTGACGTAGGGGACAAAGTGAGCCCCATCGAGCCCTTGATACGCTATGTTAAGCACCAAGTATAGAGTAGGGTGTCCCCTAAAATGAGGGAGAGGCAGGTGGTCAACCTAGGAGCAGCCCAGTCCTGCCCTCCCTAAATCATCAATGCACCTAGGGCTGAGCCTTGCACAGCTGCTGCCCAGGTTGTACCCGGTGTGTGGGGAGTAAGGGGTTTGCTGTCAGCATAGCATTTTCCACCAGCATTAGTGTGGCTTGGAGCAAAGAGCACCGGACTGGGACTCTGGTTCTGCCGCTGCCCTGCTGGTTGGCCTTGGGCAAGGCACGTCACCTCTCTGTGCCTCAGTTTCCCCAAAGGGCTTTGAGCTCTGCTGATGAAAAGGGATCTGCTAGGGATTCACAATCAGATGGTCTATTTTTTCCTGATGTGGGCATGCGCAGCCGGTTGGATGCCACTAGGCGTCACTGTTTTACCAGCCATGGAGGTTGACTCCGTTGTCCTTGGTGGTTTTTTGCCTTTCCCAGCCTGGACTGCAGTTGGCAAGAGGCAACTGTGACATGATGGAGGATCTGTCCCAGAAACCCAGCCTGAGCCTGCAGCCAGGAACACCCAAGGGACTCAGGCGCTAGCCACATAAATGGAGGAGCTGCATACGGGGAAGGATGCACAAGCATCTGCTCCAGAAACACAGCCCTCTGCTGAGGGTGCTAAAGTAGCTCTTGCTGGTAACCGGGCTTATGCCAGGAGGTGCCCAGCTCTGCCTGAGACAGCAAGGGCTGCACCTGGGTGGCATGAAATGGAGCTGACTGTATGGTCCAGAGAGCTACCTGCAGAGACGCCAGCTCCCAGAATGGCTGGAATGGTGCATCCGGGGAGCTGTATCTGTAGCTTGCACCTTCAGATTAAAGGACTATGGGCCCCGTTTTAGCTCTGTGAAGCAGGGACTTAGGGTGACCAGATGTCCCAATTTTATAGGGACAGTCCCGATTTTTGGGTCTTTTTTTTATATAGGCTCCTATTACCCCCCACCACCTGTCCCGATTTTTCACATTTGCTGTCTGGTTACCCTACAGGGACTGCCTTCGTGTGTGTACAGCGCCTAGCACAACGGGGCCACGATCCTGGACTGGAGCCTCTAGGCACTACCCCAGGGCAGCTATTAAATACTAATCACCATATTGGGCCTCATTTGGCCTGTGAGTCTCATTGTCATATCTGGACTACAGGGCGCCTGGGTTGACGTCATTTCGACCTACTCATTTAATTAATTGAAGATCCACCGGCCTGGCTCCACCAGCTTTCGCCTCTCCCCACGCGTCATTTCCCTGGCTACATCTGTCCTGTCATCCTGTCCTGTTCCCCCACCCCGTCATGGGCTGGTTCCCCCTTCCCCGAGCGGGGAGGACACAGCGACCTCTGAGCTAATCACAGAGCTTCACAAACACAACACCAGGCCTGCCAGGCTTGTGGTAACTATAAACAGCCTCCGCCCAGAACAAAATACAGCCGCCTGGCACTGTTTATATACACAGCTCCATGATAATCCAGCCATTGCTCACCCCCTGGAGTCAGTCCAAAGCCTTATGCAAGCACCTTGCACTTCCTCTTTTCGGAGGCCGTCGCTCCGGAGGGCACGACGTTCTGGGGAGCTTACAGGAGCTCTCTGCACCCCCCTCAGAAGAGCAAAAGACAATCATCCACGTGAACAGAAGGCTGGAGCTCCCCGAGAGGTCCAAGATCAGGAGAACATCCTGCAGGGACTGGCCATGTTGGAAAGGACCAGGAGCCGGCGTCTGCGCCCCGTAGAGTCACTCCTTATCTACTCTGGTGTAGGATTTGCCTTGATGTCAATGGACCAGGCCCCAGAGCTCTACCTGCTCCATATCCTGCCTTCCCCCAAATGCAAACTCATCGGAGTAGCCCATAAATTCCCGCCCAGGCCAGACTCCCTAACTAGCACTGATTTGCCAGGGCTGTTTTTCGGGAGGTTTTTCAGGGGATTGTGCCCCGGGAGCCCCCCACATCAGGTGTATAGAGGGAGGCGCCCGTGTGCTGAAGTGCGTCCCGGGAGCCGAGCCGTGCAGCGTGCACAGTCGCTCAGCACACGCAGGATGAGCCCCTAATAAGGCCTCTGGCTCTGTGCCGCTGCTGCCCCCGTGACCTTTCGCACGCCCGAGCCTGCTCTGCCTGCCCCGCTCACCCGGCTGGTTGTGAAACCGAAGCCCAGGCTGAAATGACTCAGGCAGCTGGGACCGCGATAAACGCCCGTCTCCATGCGGCTGGCTGCCGGCGAAGGCTGATCTGCGCAGGGGAAAGGTGGAACAGAGGGCTGATGTTCTAGGGGTATTTAGGGAGAGGCCACCCCCTGTATTCACCTTAGCAAGCAACAGGGGGCCGATTCTGCTCCTGCTCCTGTTCTACGCCAGTATGACTCTGCTGACTTCACTCCTGATTTACCGCTGGGTAAGCGAGGTCAGGGTCAGGCCCCGTCTGCCTCGCTGCAGGGGATCGCTGACGTCGGGGACGCTCGGTCCTGGAACACAGTAGCTGCCAAATTGCAGCGGCGGGGTCCTGTCTGAACTGCACTCAGCCAGCCGGGGATCAAAAAGCCGTTTGCTGGCTCATAGGCTCATGCCTGACTGGAATCTGGGGGGCGTCTCAGGCTGGGAATTGAGGCCGACAGAGGCCAGGAGGGCTGGGGAACATGCAGCAGGAGACAGAGGCTGCGAGCTCAGAGAGCGAGAAGGGCAGAGAAAGGGCAGGGCAGGGCTGAGGGGCTGCGCTAAAGTCGATGGAGCCGCCCTGATTTCCACCAGCTGAGGATCTGGCCCAGAGCATGCGAGAAAGGCAGAGCGAGGGAGTGGGACGGAGGAAGCAGGAAAGAGACAGAAGGAGACGCTGATTGTCGGTGTGTGACCGGGCACCAGGGTGCTGGGCAGTCCTGTTGCAGCGCTGGGTGACCTCCAAGCCAAGAATAGATTCATAGATTCATAGATTCTAGGACTGGAAGGGACCTCGAGAGGTCATCGAGTCCAGTCCCCTGCCCGCATGGCAGGACCAAATACTGTCTAGACCATCCCTGACAGACATTTATCTAACCTACTCTTAAATATCTCCAGAGATGGAGATTCCACAACCTCCCTAGGCAATTTATTCCAGTGTTTAACCACCCTGACAGTTAGGAACTTTTTCCTAATGTCCAACCTAGACCTCCCTTGCTGCAGTTTAAGCCCATTGCTTCTTGTTCTATCCTCAGAGGCTAAGGTGAACAAGTTTTCTCCCTCCTCCTTATGACACCCTTTTAGATACCTGAAAACTGCTATCATGTCCCCTCTCAGTCTTCTCTTTTCCAAACTAAACAAACCCAATTCTTTCAGCCTTCCTTCATAGGTCATGTTCTCAAGACCTTTAATCATTCTTGTTGCTCTTCTCTGGACCCTTTCCAATTTCTCCACATCTTTCTTGAAATGCGGTGCCCAGAACTGGACACAATACTCCAGCTGAGGCCTAACCAGAGCAGAGTAGAGCGGAAGAATGACTTCTCGTGTCTTGCTCACAACACACCTGTTAATACATCCCAGAATCATGTTTGCTTTTTTTGCAACAGCATCACACTGTTGACTCATATTTAGCTTGTGGTCCACTATAACCCCTAGATCCCTTTCTGCCGTACTCCTTCCTAGACAGTCTCTTCCCATTCTGTATGTGTGAAACTGATTTTCTCTTCCTAAGTGGAGCACTTTGCATTTGTCTTTGTTAAACTTCATCCTGTTTAACTCAGACCATTTCTCCAATTTGTCCAGATCATTTTGAATTATGACCCTGTCCTCCAAAGCAGTTGCAATCCCTCCCAGTTTGGTATCATCCACAAACTTAATAAGCGTACTTTCTATGCCAATATCTAAGTCGTTAATGAAGATATTGAACAGAGCCGGTCCCAAAACAGACCCCTGCGGAACCCCACTCGTTATGCCTTTCCAGCAGGATTGGGAACCATTAATAACAACTCTCTGAGTACGGTTATCCAGCCAGTTACGCACCCACCTTATAGTAGCCCCATCTAAATTGTATTTGCCTAGTTTGTCGATAAGAATATCATGCGAGACCATATCAAATGCCTTACTAAAGTCTAGGTATACCACATCCACAGCTTCTCCCTTATCCACAAGACTCGTTATCCTATCGAAGAAAGCTATCAGATTGGTTTGACATGATTTGTTCTTTACAAATCCATGCTGGCTGTTCCCTATCACCTTACCACCTTCCAAGTGTTTGCAGATGATTTCCTTAATTACTTGCTCCATTATCTTCCCTGGCACAGAAGTTAAACTAACTGGTCTGTAGTTTCCTGGGTTGTTTTTATTTCCCTTTTTATAGATGGGCACTATATTTGCCCTTTTCCAGTCTTCTGGAATCTCTCCCGTCTCCCATGATTTTCCAAAGATAATAGCTAGAGGCTCAGATACCTCCTCTATTAGCTCCTTGAGTATTCTAGGATGCATTTCATCAGGCCCTGGTGACTTGCAGGCATCTCACTTTTCTAAGTGATTTTTAACTTGTTCTTTTTTTATTTTATCTGCTAAACCTACCCCCTTCCCATTAGCATTCACTATGTTAGGCATTCCTTCAGACTTCTCGGTGAAGACCGAAACAAAGAAGTCATTAAGCATCTCTGCCATTTCCAAGTTTCCTGTTACTGTTTCTCCCTCTTCACTAAGCAGTGGGCTACTCTGTCTTTGGTCTTCCTCTTGCTTCTAATGTATTGATAAAAAGTCTTCTTGTTCCCCTTTATTCCCGTAGCTAGTTTGAGCTCATTTTGTGCCTTTGCCTTTCTAATCTTGCCCCTGCATTCCTGTGTTGTTTGCCTATATTCATCCTTTGTAATCTGTCCTTTGTAATAGGTCGATGGCCAGGTAGGCCATGGGGTGCGGTTCCGGGACGGCATTAGAGGACTAGCAGCCCTTGAATGTTGTGTCCAAGGGCTACACTAAGGTGTCTGGATGTGTGTGGGGGGAGTTCTTGGCAACACTCAAGCCCTACCTCAGAGGTGAGAACACTAGTGCAGACTGACTCAGAGATTAAGATGGACCCGATAGACTCAACAGGACTGAGGGGCAGTGGTGTGTGTGGGGAGCCCAAGAGAGTCGTCACGGGGGGCGCTGTAGGTCAGGGTGGAGGCGAACGAGTTGAGCTCTGGTTGGTGGGGAGCCAGGCCCAGAATAGCCTGGGGCTGCAGGTAAGGAATACGGGGCACCAGCTGAGCCGTGCAGGGTCCCTGGGGCTGTGGGTTAGCAGTTCAAGCCTTTGGCCCAGCTGTATATGGGATCCGTCACTTGCTTGACTCCAGTATTGTTAAGTCTTCCCTTTCACAAGCCCTAAAGTTCACCAGGTCTGCTCAGAATTAAACTAGCAAAGCAAAACCAGCCGCTTAAGAAAACGCTGTTCGTTGCCTTTTGGAGCTGTGCTGGGGACTACGCGCCAGGCCAGTTCGGATGGTGAGCAAGGAGTGCTGGGGACAAATGCCCCGGCTGGATTCTGATCTCAGCCAGCCCAGAGTAAATCAGGAGCAGCATCAGCATGAAACTGGCATCAGTGAGATCAGAATCATGCCCCGTGTCTCCAGGGTGCTGGGCAAACAGCCTCACTTTCTAATTTTAAACCCCACAAGTGGAAATGAAGATAAAACAAAACAAAGGGCTGCCAGGGATCCAACTTCACCCTTTAAAGAGCTGACGAAAGTCCCGGCAGCCTCCCGACATGGGTGTATTCTGGCTGCTGATCTGACACACAGAGGTCACCTTGCCTGCCTGTTGTCAGCTCTGGGAACTCACAGGGGAGCAAACTCAGAACTCTGTCTCCCTCAAGATCCTGGAGAGACTCGCCCGTCCCTGCAAAGTGAATCTGGATCCAAATACCCCCAGCAGCTGGGGAAGTTTGGATCCAGGTTTTGGTTTCACGTCATTATTGAAGGACAAGGTTTGGCTCTGGATAATAAATAGAGATAGGGATTGTGAAGAGCCCCACCGAATCTGGATCCAACCCTCCCCCTCCCAGGTGCTAGTGACCCAAAGCTATAGCTGATGGCTGTTTGGTGACCTTTGGGAATGAGTTTCACTGGTCCCAGGTCCAGTCTGTCCTGGGGATTTCAGCCACTGGTGGCCAGCCCCTAATGCAAACAGACAAAGCTGCTGCAGGCTGCAGTTTGCACTGATGCTCTTAGCCCTGCTTGAAACCAGTTTGGCCTGTTTACACTAGGGCTTTGTGTAGTGGCTGACCTCTTGGCTGACACACCAGGGAGGTTCGGGAACCCAACTGCTACAGCTTGAGCTAAAATTCCCTAGCTGGGGCTGTAACGGACTCATCCTTGGGAGACTGGACACGGGGGGTGGGAGGGGCATGTAACAGACTCACCAGTGGGTTACATTTGCACTGGTGCCGCTATACCGCAGAAAAGCCCCTGTGTAGACAAGGCCTGAGTTAGAGTGAGGCTGTGTGTGTGTGTGTGTGTGTGTGTGTGAGTGAGAGAGAGAGAGAAAATCTGGTTTCCAGCCACATGCAAACCCGGGTTTGGCTGCAGCCAGCTCACCGCCCTGTATTACCTGCCGCTTGCCAGTCTTCGCGTGGCTGGTGCTGAGTTCGGAGGGACCGTTTGCAAACAGAGAACTTTGCACCCAGAGCTGAGATTCAATTAATCAGGAAACTCACTTTGTTTTGGGTGGAAGCAGTTTGTAAAAAAACAGCTCATCCATTCAGAGAATAGGAACAACACTGCTAGACTCAGGTGACCAATCACAAAGCTTGCCTGGCTCTTGTCCCTACTGTACAGGTATCCACCTCACAAAATGCACCCCGCAGTTGGTACCGATTGGCCCCGTTTGCCCACAGTCTTAGTAAAGAGGCTAAGGACTGAATGGGCCATAGAGACGGAACTCCCCCTGGAGCCGTAGAAGGGGTCCCTCCAGCGCAGGGCTGGCTGGGCAGGGGGCGTGGGAAGCCGTCTTTGCTCTGTGGTGACACAGAGATAGGCATTGCTGTGGGCACCACCAAACTCATTGCACTTGTGACTGAAACCAGAGAGAGGCCCAGCTCCCAGCACTGAGGCTAATGACCCCACTAGCTGCCTGCGAGTCAAATCCCCTGGTCGTAAGGCGGAGTGAGCCGTCTGCCCTGGCAGCGGCCGTGCCCTGCGCTCCCTCGGGGTGGGTCCCAGGTCTGCCCACGTCACTGAACGTGCCGTTCGGGTGTCTCACTGTTCTAATCCCCCGGGCTGGGTGTCCTCTTACCGGCCGGCTGCTTCCCTTTCCCCTCGCTCGTCACCCAGGCCTGCAAACTGAGCCCATCTCTGCCTTTCTCCTGGGAGCCAGTCCAGCCCCATGGATTATAAATAACCGACAGGTTTATAGCAGCCTCCTTCCCCTTACATGGCCCGACCCAAACAGCATTGCAGGGAGGCCTGGTGCCCACGCAGGGAAGCGAATTGTTTATCTTCCTTCTTTCCCAGCGAGCCAATGGGGCCAGGAGACGGGACAGTTACAGCTGGGCTCTCTCCCGGGGGGTGGGGCAAGCCCCCCTCTCATCACTGCACAGCTCTTGTGGTCCCTCAGCTTAGCTCTTTGGTGCTGCTTCCCGCAGTCCCAGGTCAGCCCAGAGCTCAGCTGGGGCTGGGGCTGTGTCCTCCTTAGGACCACGTGTGGAATTAACCCTGATTCTTATACCCCAGGGGCTGGTTACAGCCAGCATGGCTGGATCTTGGGGATCCAGATGCTCAGACACTGGCTTACTGAGAATCATCTGTCTGTGGAGTGTGGGAGGGGGCCTGGCGGAAGAGATATTTGGCTGGCTGAGACCTCCTGTGGGAGCCAGGCCCCTGGGGCAAAGCAAGGAGAAGACCTGGGTTAGCTCAAAGGTCCCTCTCTGGAAGGGGCCAAATCCAAGTAGCCTGTGAGAAAGGTGGGATTTGAAGCGGGTTTCCAGCCCTCCCCCCACCAGCCCCCGCTCATGGGGATGTTCTTGTGTCAGGGGTTTTGGCCATTCTGGTCGGATCTTGGTTTCCAGCTGGGAGCCATTGCCGTGACATCTTAATCCACCCTATTAAGCGTTGGCGGGGGAGGAGGGGGGAGGGAAAGATGCCCAGTGTATCAGCTGAAAAGAGACTTGGGGGTTCTCCTGGGAGCCCCAACTCCTTGCTTTACTGATCCCTGCTGCTTCATCGCAACTGGCAAGGGGCGCATCTCGCAGGAGAGAAACTCTCAGCACCCACAAAATTGCTGATGCTGGTGTGTGTGTGGGGGGGACAGGAGTCAGGGGTGAAAGACTCACCTGCCAGTGGTGAAAGGTCACAGGGGAGCGGTGAGGGTGTGGTGGGGGAGGAGATCCCACCAAGGGAATTCAGACTAGTTAGCCAGGCTGCTCCCCCCCCCACCCTCCCCGGCTGCGTCCAAGCATGGAGTTGGGGGCTCTCTGCAGAGGGTGGGGGCAGCGTTACAGCCATTTGCAGCTCCTGGCGCCCCGGCCGCTCCCCTGGGTGAATCGGGTGGGGTTTGACCTTCCCGTGTCCCAGCCATTCGAACAGCTGAGGTGAAGAGCTCGGAAATAGACCGGAGGGGAAGGAGTGAGTCACCCGCTCTGGGAATAACCTTTTCAACAGGGCAAGGCAGGAGGGATGGAGGGCAGCAAGATGCCAACGCCACCCACGGGTGCCCTGGCTGCAGCCACCTGAGACTGTCTGATCAGAGAGAGCCCCCCCACCCCCAGTGAGCCACTCCCAGGCACCGCTGAGAGGCAGAGCATGGCCAGAGATGCGGGGACAGCGCCTGGGGCAGAAGGTTATGACTCAAGGATGGTACCTGGGGCATCTGAAATCTGAGCTGGGGGATCAGCTCAACACCCCTCCTCCCGGCATCGTAGGGATGCCCTGGAACCATCCCTGCACTGATGTCTAGAGCCCAGAGGAGAGCGCTGAGCCAGCCGCTCCGCCCGAGGGCACCATGGTGGGCTGAATTCGAGGCCAGCTTGCACTACGAAGGCCCTCAAGTGGCTTCTCTCCAATGGGAGAGTTCAACCCTTGCCTGGAGCCTGCTGCTGCCTGGCCTTGTTCTCTGGTTGTGTTTGTGTGTGGTGTGAGCATGCGTGTGCAGGGGTGTGTGCGTAGGCACTGTGTATGGGGCATGTGTGTGCAGGGTGTGCACGGTGTGTGAGCGTGCGTGTGCAGGGGTGTGTGCGTAGGCACTGTGTATGGGGCATGCGTGTGCAGGGTGTGCATGGTGTGTGAGGGGCATGTGCAGGGGTGTGTGCGTAGGCACTGTGTATGGGGCATGCGTGTGCAGGGTGTGCACGGTGTGTGAGGGGCATGTGCAGGGGTGTGTGCGTAGGCACTGTGTATGGGGCATGCGTGTGCAGGGTGTGCACGGTGTGTGAGCGTGCGTGTGCAGGGGCGTGTGCGTAGGCACTGTGTATGGGGCATGCGTGTGCAGGGTGTGCACGGTGTGTGAGCGTGCGTGTGCAGGGGTGTGTGCGTAGGCACTGTGTATGGGGCATGCGTGTGCAGGGTGTGCACGGTGTGTGAGGGGCGTGTGCAGGGGTGTGTGCGTAGGCACTGTGTATGGGGCATGCGTGTGCAGGGTGTGCACGGTGTGTGAGGGGTGTGTGCAGGGGTGTGTGCGTAGGCACTGTGTATGGGGCATGCGTGTGCAGGGTGTGCACGGTGTGTGAGGGGCGTGTGCAGGGGTGTGTGCGTAGGCACTGTGTATGGGGCATGTGTGTGCAGGGTGTGCACGGTGTGTGAGGGGCGTGTGCAGGGGCGTGTGCGTAGGCACTGTGTATGGGGCATGCGTGTGCAGGGTGTGCACGGTGTGTGAGCGTGCGTGTGCAGGGGTGTGTGCGTAGGCACTGTGTATGGGGCATGCGTGTGCAGGGTGTGCACGGTGTGTGAGGGGCGTGTGCAGGGGTGCGTGCGTAGGCACTGTGTATGGGGCATGCGTGTGCAGGGTGTGCACGGTGTGTGAGGGGCGTGTGCAGGGGTGTGTGCGTAGGCACTGTGTATGGGGCATGCGCGTGCAGGGTGTGCACGGTGTGTGGGGGCGTGTGCAGGGGCGTGTGCGTAGGCACTGTGTATGGGGCATGCGTGTGCAGGGTGTGCACGGTGTGTGAGGGGCGTGTGCAGGGGTGTGTGCGTAGGCACTGTGTATGGGGCATACGTGTGCACGGTGTGTGAGAGGCGTGTGCAGGGGCGTGTGCTCAGTGCAGGTAGGACAAGACTTGGAGACTTTAGGGGGTGCTGGCTGGATGCCCAGGTAGCCCAGGCTTTGTCCATAAAGCTCAGCCTTGGACTCCACGGGCGAGTCCAGTGCCGTGATCTAGGGGGCTCCGTGGGTCGCTGGCGAGCTGGCCGGACACTGTACGTGCCGTGAGGGTGGAGGCTGGCGCTGGGGTGCCGCTGGCAAAGGTGGTTCTGTCAAGGTGCAGGCCAGGCTTGTCCAGCTCTGTGGCCATCATCAGCCCCAACCTCCCTGGGATTCCCCAGCTCCTGGTGATGGTCATGAGAGCCCTGAGCCAGGGGTCATCTCAAGGGGATTGTAAGGAACAAGCTAATCCGCCAGTGACGACCCCCTGACCCTCCGAATGGGCCGGCCAGATCCCTGTACTATTGCCCCCAACTGCCACAGGAGCGTGTGGCATCACTGCAAGCACAGGTGGCTGTCAGCCCAAACCAAGCCAGCTGGAGAGCCAGCCCTGGCTGCTGATGGGCTTTGACTCCTAACAGGGCCCTCCGGCTGCCTGCCCAGGAACGCCCAGGTATGTGGGAAAAGAGGGTATTTAACGATCAATGAATGTAGGCTTGACGGCGCTGGAGACGGACCAGAACAGGGACAGGCAATGGCAGTGCAGGGTCCCTGCTCTGATGAGGGGCAGCAGTCCTGACCTGAAAGGACCCCCCGTTCTGTCTCAATGTCCCATTCGATCTCCGATCCCTCTGTCGAGGGTGCCCAGGTGGGCGTTTCTGATGGAGGCTCCCCGCACTCCTTGCATGTGGCTCACAGAGCAGCGGTGAGAAGGGGCCCAGCTGTGCCTTGGTGATAGGGAGACCCGGACGCCTCTGTCCTGAGAACAGATGGATTGACGGGAAAACGCTTCCAGCGCAGCGCGTGAGAACGGCGGGGGTGCCGCTCCCCAGCACGGGGTGGCCGAGCGGAGAGGAGCCAGGGAGAAGCTGCGATGGCAGCCACTGGGGGTGTCACGGCTCTGCCCCGTTCCGCAGGCTCTCCGGGGGCAGACAGTAGCAACAGCAATGAACCAAGAGGAAGCGGCAGTCAGGAGTTACCAATCATTTATAACAAACCAAACCAATCTATATACAGAATAACTCCAGCATAGGGTCAATGGGAAATGCAGCCCCTCCCTCGCCCCCCCATCCCCCCATGGCAAGTGTAGCCATGTGTGATTGGCTCCAGCCCTTTATTCAGTGTGTATATGGATCACGCTTGACACAGGCCCACTGGGAGGAAGAGGAACCAGGGCTCAGCTGATCCCGTGGGCTCCTCCAGCCCTCCCGGCCTTTTGTGTGGGGACCTGGCTGCAATTGGATTTAGAGCTGTCAAACCTAGACTCTGCCAAATTGTGTCCCCTTCCATGGGTCTGTCCCTGCCCCTCTCTCTTCTCCGTCCTCTGTACACATGCTCCATGTTGGACTCCTTCGGTTACCCTGAGTCCATTGCTGGGCACTGGGGCCGCTGTCTGGTGCTCCTAGGTTCTGTTCCTGGCTGTGACTCTTGTGCCTTGAGGAACGGGATTAATGGCTGTATAAACAGGAATGATCCCCTCCCAGCTCTCACACTACTGGTTCTGGTCAGACTCACCCTTCTGGGATTTGCCCCTCAATTCCTGAGGCAGCACTTGTACTTACAAATATAAATAAATCATAACCCAGACTCCCTCTCAAGCTGTTCCTACAGATTCCCTCCTGCCTCTAGTTTTCTTGGAGCTTTTTATAGTCCTGAACTGTATCTAATGAGACCCACCTGTTCTGGCTGCCATGGTGAGTCAGCAAAATAGCTCTGTGCATCTTAAATACAGGGTCTTAAAGCCTGGCACCTGATCACAGTGCTACTTACTGAACTCTCAGGGCTGTAGTGAGGCTTGGTTGGTGTCTGTAAAATTCTATATAAGAGATGGGACTGACCCAGACTTCAGACTTGGATTTGAGCATCGCCAGAGTTCAGGAGTGTTTGGATCTGAGGGTACGGTTGGGGACACCCCCCCCCCATGCTTGAGTAGGTCTTTCCCCCTCCCCACCAGAGGGAACACTGCCCTAAGAATGACCAAGGTCTTTGTTCAGCAAGAGTCCCACCAGCAATTTAGCTCTCACCCACAAGCTCCGACTTTCTCGCCGTGCAAAATCTGTGCGTGGAATTGAATTGTAATAGTTCTATGAAAGAACCTCCAGGGCCAAATACATTGATTCCCAAGGGAGTTCCACTGGTTTACACCAGAGATGAATGTGGTGACCCTGTGTCTAAAACTCTGCCAGGGACTCAACTATTGGCTGGTCTTATCTTGTGTCTTACAAACCAAACAGGAGGGGGAGTGACAGAGCCTGATGCTGATATCATGTAATTTCCTTCTCCCCTTCTACCCCCATCCCCTGTTGCACAGCTCTGCTGCTCCGGGACTTCCTTCTTAACACCCCTCCCAGTGGATTTCAACTTACAGAGCAGCTGATGTCTCCTGGGAAACGTGGAGAAATCTTATGCGCAGAAACACTTCTGCTCCCATCTCTCTCAGGTAGAGCTCAGTCCGAGGGATGAAACTGGCGAGTTCTTCTCACTAGGCCAAATCCATCCCTGGGGTAAGCTCCGCTGAAGTCAGTGCTCTCGAGTCTCCTCTCACACCAGTGTAGATCAGGAGTAACTCCATTCAGTGGGGCTACAGCGGTGTAAAACCAGGGTCAGAGAAGAATCAGGCCCAGTGAATTTAGTCTGATAAATGAATACGATGAATGCCTGCATCTCCCTATACAGAGATTGTTATTTGAACCTCCCGAGGACTAGGCCCTGGGTCAGCTCAGGACCCCACTCCCTACTTCCCTAGGGTGGGACAACCTGCTACACCTACTAGCCTGGGAGGAGTTTGGGTCCCATCGGGACAAGAGTTCCAGGTTACACACTGGGGGCTAAATTTTCCTTCCCGTCATGTCAGCACAAGCCCATCGGGCCAGATCCTGATCTCCGTGACGCTGGTGTAAATCCAGAAGAGCCAGGGCCAAATCCTGCTCTCACTGAAGTTCATGGCAAAACTCCTAAGTGGTGCTAAATCATTCTCTCATCAAAGTCAGGCGTAGGGGCCAATTGGAAGTCAACGGCAAAACTCGCGGGGCCAGCTCCTGAGCTGGTGGAAATGTGACTTCGCTGCAGGCAAATGAAGTCAATGGGGTCAGACTGCTGGACAGCAGCTCAGGATCTGGCCCCCGGTGACTTCAGTGGGACCAGGACTTTGCCCCTATGCTGGTGTAACTGTGATCAGAATTTGGCCCAATGGCCCTTGCTTTTGTTGAAGCTTTGAAAGAAGCCCCAGCTGCTCTTTAAAGAGTCGTTTCTAGGGCATCTCAGGCCAGCTGCTTCCCCACACCCCGCCCCGCCCCCCGGCGCCAGCCACTCAGATTTTGATTTCAGTCCGGAAGGTCTGCTGGACATGCTCTGTGTGTTTGGCTGGGTGCCGCCTGGCTTTGACGGTGAGGGTGCCATCCACGCCCAGGGCAGAGGTGACGGAAGTGGGGTTCACGTCTTCAGGCAGCTGGCACTTGTGGGTGAAGGTGTTCATGACGGTCCCATCCGCGGCTAGCTGGAAGGGAGAAAGAAACAGAGGTGGGTCATGCTGGTGGCTACAGCACGGGCTGGCACGGCGCTTTTTGTTTGCCCCAGGCCATGGGTGAAAGAAGATGGCCCCTGGGCCAAAAGGAGGTTGCTTCTTTAGGGCAGAGTAGGAGAAGAGTAGGGAAAGCAGTTGTCTGTTCTGGCTCTGCCATTCCCTGCTTGTGACCTTGTGTGAGTCCCTTCCCTGCCCCTTGTGCTTTCTAATCAGATTTACCTGCTCCCCAGGTTTGGGGTGGGTAGGGAGGGAGTGGTTAAAGGAGACTGGGACGGGAGTCATGACGCCAGAGCCCTGTTCCTGGATCTGCTGCTATGCACCCTCTGCGCTCTGGTGGCCCCATCTGACAAATGGACCGAATGCCGACTGACTGCTGGGGTGGGCTGGGAGTTTAATTCACAGGGTTGCCAACTTTCCAATTTCTGAAAACCGGACACCCCTGCTCCGCCCCCTTCCCCCAAGGCCCTTCCCCCTCCCCAAGGCCCCGCCCCTGCTCACTCCTCTCCCCTCCAATCAAAACAAAAACACCGAAACTCCAAAGCAGGAATTATTGCAGAAAATGGCATGTTTCCGACCCCTTCTTTCGCTCTTACGACGTGGTCTGAGGAAAGGCGTGGGGCGAAGATATTCAGATTTGTCAGGGGACTTTGGGAAGTGTCATGGAGTTGCTCACTACTATACAATAATCACCGGTACCGATATCCCTAACCCTGCACCGGACCAGAGCTGGCATAGAAAAGCCTGGTGCCAGAACAACCCTTCGACGGAGAACAGTCGGGCTACCGATCGTTACTACACAAGTCCTGTGCGTCATGAAATATGAACACAGCAAATGCATGTCAGCCACAGAAGCCTGCTCTGATCCCCCCTCTCTCCTCTGTACAAGGAAAGCAAAACATGGACTTTCGCTGGCTGCGTTTTCATTTTGGCTGAAAAGTTCGTTCTTGCCCCCTTCACCAAGCGCACACTGAGACCAGGGGACGCGTTCCTCTTTGTGCTGTACAGAGAAAAGGTCCAAGGGGGCCAGTCCCGTGTTAACCCCAACAAGGCAGCGGGTATTTAGGATCCTCTTTAAGACACATCATTGAGGGAGGAGGGAGAGGAAAGGAAGAATGTGGGGAGAAGGGGAGATACTGACTCTACTGAGCTAAACCTCCAGCGCCCCCCCAAAGGTTCCTAAAAACGTTAAAGACCTTTAAATAAACTCCAATACTGACACAATGACACCCCCCTACACACACACACATATACCCACCAGAGGCGAGGATACAGCACATAGTAATTTCAGGGTGTTGGGATCTGGGTGTGGGGCATTGTGGTCTCCATGTTTCCCCTGAGGAATGAGGGAGAGGGGAGCTGGCCCTAGGCGCTGCAAAGGGGTGTGTGTGGTGGGCCGGGTGCAGGCCTGGGAAGGGGGGTGAGGCTCAGAGCCAAGGCGGCCCCATTGGGGGAACAGGGCGCATGGGGCTTTTGTAGCTGCAGGGGCTGGCTGGGGACACAGTGGCTCTAGGCTGGGGGGGGGGGGGGCGTGGAGGGGGTCAGCAGCGAGGTGAAATGCTGCTCGCAGCCCGCTCCCTCTGCCAAGTGGCAGGCGGAGCCCCTCCACCCAGGGGAGCAGAGATTCTCCTGCTGGGGCTGAGCAGGGACCCCCTTCTCCTCGGGCTGCCCCAGGTGCTGGGCAGGGGGCACAGCAGGTGCACGGAGGAGGAGGAGGGGTGCCCTGTCCTGGCTACTCACCCGTGCAAGGTGGGAGCTGTCGGCGGCGTGGCGGGGTCGCTGTCCAGGGGTCGCCAGAGGCCGCGGGGCAGGAGCAGCAGCGGGAGCGGGGGGGAACAGTGGAGCCCGGGCTGCTCCTGGGCGCGCTCTTGCTGCCCATCCCCGGTGCTGCTGCCACTGGAGGCGGCGGCGTGTGAGACGTGGGCGCACGCTGGGGGAGCAAAGGAGGAGGGCACGGCCGCTTGCTGCTCCTGGGTCTATGCCACGATCCCCTTGCAGCACCTGTCTGTCCGCCTGCTTGGCCCCAACTATCCCGGCAACCCTGCAAGCGGCAACCAGACTTTGGCTGTCCGGTCAGTGTTTCTGACCGGACACTGTCAGGTGCCATTTTCGACTGGACTTTCCGGTCGAAAACCAGACACCTGGCAACCCTACATTCGTTCCTGGTTGGAAAGCGCTTTCTGCGCCGCAGACAGAAGGTGCTGGAGATGGGCAAAGGCCTGTTATTGTGGAGAAGGCCTGTCTGTGCGTCTTCAGAGGCACTACTGGGCCTGCTCCATGGTGGGGCGGCCACACGCCTCTTGGAGCGGATGGCATTGCTCTCACAGGTTGTGCGCAGCGTCAACGGTTGCGTATGAGCTCTAGGCCCGGAGGAGCTCACATCTACTCAAGTAACCAGCCCCTCCCAAGAGGTACCACTGTAGGGAGTGTTGAAGGGGGCATGGCTGTGGGACAGCTGTAGCTCACAGCACCTCCTAGTGGCAGAGGCTAAGACTGAGGTGGTTGTGAGCTCCCCAAACCGCTCTCTACAGCGCCTCCTGCTGTATGGGGCTGATTGTACTCATGTGCACAGCCACTGCATCCTACCTACAGCGCCTCCTGCTGGAAGGGGCTCGGTGGCAGTAGCTGTAATCTCCCCATACCTAGCGCTTGTGCACCATTCTCTAGTGTCTCCTGCTGGGAGAGGCCGGGATTGGAGTAGCTGAGAGCTCCTTCCTAGCCAGAGCTCCTGCAACATACCCGACAGCGCCTCCTGCTGGAAGAGGCTCCTGCTGCAGTAGCTGCATATTCCCTTTCTCCCCCCACCCACCCAGATAGTGCATCTGAGTTGTTCCTGGAGGTGTTTCCAAACAAGGAGGCTGGAGCTGCCGTCCGAATGGAAGCACAGTAGAGTCTGGGGAAGGTTACATCATTCTGCAGCTCCCACTGGAGTGATTAAGAGCACATCGTTAAAGCACAGTGGACCGTATCTCCATGGATACTCTCCAGAACATAGTGTCCCCAGAACCTGGCCTCGGAGTGAGCAGATGGCAGTGCACATGAGCAGCACAGAGCCCTTGAATGGCAGAGAAGATCAGTATGTACCAGCCAGCCTCATAATGAATTTAGCACCAGGGAGAGGTGACAGCGCTGGAGAATGTTGTCCTCATGCCCTATATATCCCCAAGACGGGCGCAGCCCGGGCAGTCGCAGGGCAAGTTTCCCCGGTATTGTCCCGTTGCCAGTGTGCTTTGCTGCTGCCCTAGAGGGACCTCCTCTGGGGCGGAGAGGGCAGCATGAATAGCCTAGGGGGTCTATCCTGTGCTGGTCTCTGCTGCCAGTGCTGGTGGTGTGATTTAGGGTCCTGCCTGAGACCCATCAAACTCATGTCATATGATGGCCTCCAGACTGCCCTTTAATCAGTGACATAGCCCTGTACCCGGTGCCTTATGCACACTCCATACCACATGCCCCTTGCCCCGAAGAGCAGCTCACAATCGCAGTGCGGACAAAGCCAAGAGAACAGGTGAGGTCAGCTCGGATGTGAGGGCTACTGAGGGTGAGATGGGAAGGGAGTCGGCCGTGAGAAGAAGGGGGGGCTCTGAACAAGCGGAAAGAAGATGCCTAATAGGTGAGACCAGCTGTCCAAAGGGCAGGATGCTAGAAGACACCAGGCCCAGAGTGGAGAGGAGAGAAGAGAGACGTGAGTGGAGCAGGATCTCCAAGGGGTGGGTAAGGAAATTGAGTCTGATGGGGTGAAAACTATCAGGTAATCCTAGCGTTCAGCACCCTGGGTCAAGTGCAAACCAACGACAGGCAAAAGGCTCTAGAGCCCAGTAACGGTCCCCTGAGCCAGCCGGCCTGTTGCTAACTGCATTCTGGAGTGATCCAGGAGCTCTGCAAGGTGGTGGGCCTGGCAGCTGCTCCAGCGAGCTGCAGCGGGAAGGATGATCCAGGCCTGGGAATGGGGCCCACGTGCCAGGAGGAAAACCCTGGAGCGGCCGGGGAGGGGTTAAAGAAAGGAAAGAACTGATGGCAGGTGGCCCGGAGCCTGATTCTCCTCTCACTCAGGCGGATGTAAATCAGGAGTCACTTCACTGAAGTCAGCGGCGTGACACCAGCGTATGTGAGAGGAGATCCATGCCCAGGTCTTCTGGCACTCCCAAAGCAGGTACAGAGACGCCAACCTGCGCTCGCTCTGGGACGGCATCTCCCAGCACCCATCGCGCTCTGCCCCCAAAGGTGCTGGGGGGGGATGGTAGAGGGTACAGAGAAGGGAGCTGTCATTCGAGCTGCCACAAAAGGGTGGCACTTGACTTTGGGGCGATAACAGCATTTACCATCTTAGGCCAGGTGCCACCCTAGAGTGATCAAATGGGGCAGTGTGTGAAGCAATCTCGGGCTTCCCAAAGTACCCGCAGAGAGAGGGAGCTGTGGGAAGGGAGGGATCTGACCCAGCTTTCCCATGCTTCCTCTGGTGGGTAATAGATCAGGTTTGATTCTGGTCTCACAGACGTGTAAATCACCAGCCACTCTAGTGAAGTCAATGCAGCCCCATTGGCATAAGTGGACCAGAACCGGGCGTGCCTGCTCCGAACACAAGCTCTGAGTGCCAGATGCTGGACAGAACCTGCCCTGCCTGCTGCAGAATCTCCTGCAGAGCCCTCGCTCAGCGCATCGCCCTGCTCCAGCCTGGGGCAGCGATCTGTGTTGGGACGAGATGGGGCAAGGTGGTGGTGCAGGGGCACACGTATCCCAGCGTGGTGACCTGACCAACGAAGCCCACAGGACCAGCTGTTAAAAGTGAAAATGAGAAGATTCCACTGGGACAAGCACCCTGAGCCCCAGATACTGAACTGCGCTTAGCCAGACCCGCAGGGTTCAGGTCTAGAGCTTGGCCTAGAAATCCCACAAGATCAAGATGGTTAAACCTCAAAAAAAAAAGGGGGGACAGGACCAGTTTCAGACTGAGGGGAAGAGCTGGGGGTAACAGGCCCATTTAAAGGAACTGGACTCAGGGCCATGTGTTCCCAGCTGGGCCAATGAAGAGGGCGGGGCAGCACCTGGGAGCTATAAAAGACCAATCAGGTGTCTGGCAGGAGAAGAGAGCTGTTAGAGAAAGAGGGTGGTTTCAGGGAGAAGGTAGGAATGCAGCAAGGGGGTTTGAGCCAAGGTGGGAGGCAGGCAGAACGAGATGCCTGCTGGCTTGGAGCTGGGGCTGAGGGCCAAAGACAGGGAAACAATTGGGACTTACCCACTGATGTCTCCTTGCTGGAGGACTGTACTGAGAGGGCCAGGGGGAGCGAGGGGTGCTCCCAGCAGAGAGGCTGTGGGGGTTCCCCTGGGAAGACCAGGGTTGCACCCCAGAAAGAAGGGTTGGGGTGAGGGTCCTGGCAGAGGGCTGGAGGCGTGGCCGAAGACACTGAAGTCTGGTGAGAATGAAGCCAGGTTTTAAGGGCTACGTGTGCTGGGGGTGGTCTGGACTGTTTTGGGACTGTGGGTTAGGGATCGTTTGCACTATTGAGGGACTAGAGGATAAGCTTCTGCCAAGTTGGTAGGGACTCAGAAAGGAAACTGGGGTGAGGGGCCACTTGCAGGGCTGTCCTGGGGGGGAGGCCCTTTGTTTACAGCTGGGTTTAAGTTGTGGGGGTGGAGGCGCAGGGTCAGGCTCAGTCTGAGCTCGGGGCTGAGGTCTGGGTGGAGATTTGGGACAGGGTCACTGAATTTTGGATGAACACATGGCCTGGGGCTTGGAGTAAACCCCTGTCTTGTCCTGCCCAGCCCACCGTGCCCATGACTCCTACAAGACTCGGTCAAGGGGACAGCTCCACCCTGGGCAGAGGGAGCGTTATGGGCTGAGGGAGTGGCCAGTGCTGCTGCTCCAGGCCCTGTTCTCCTGTGCACATGGAAGACCGCTGTGGCAGAGCCATTCACCTTCTCGGCGTGGACCTCGATCTGGTTGTTGGAGGTGGTGACAATGATGTCCTCGGGGGAGAAGTCGCTGACGTCTACGGCAAACTGGTAGGTGTCCCCCAGGGTCTTAATGTTCCCCATGTTGCCTGGCCGGGCTGTGGGGAGAGGAAAGAACGAAGTGAATCACTCCTGATCCCTTTCTCCCTGTGCCCGGGGTGGATCAGGGCCCATCCCAGGGTGACATGGGAATCCAGCTCTTTACCAGGAGCTGCCGTATGCAGCTGTACAGGTGGGTATGGAAATCTGGGGGGGTTTCTTATCTTTGATTGGAGCAAAGTAAAATGGTTCCCTGCCCCCACCACTAGATATTGGACATGATCCCAAACCCACTGAAGTCAGAGGGAGTCTTTATGGATTTTGGATCAGTATTAGTGGACCAATTAGTGGAGTAATGATCTCAAGTTGCAGTGGGGGAGGTTTAGGTTGGATATTAGGAAAAACTTTTTCACTAGGAGGGTGGTGAAGCACTGGAATGGGTTCCCTAGGGAGGTGGTGGAATCTCCTTCCTGAGAGGTTTTTGAGGTCAGGCTTGACAAAGCCCTGGCTGGGATGATTTAGTTGGGGATTGGTCCTACTTTGAGCAGGGGGTTGGACTAGATGACCTCCTGAGGTTCCTTCCAACCCTGATATTCTATGATTCTATGACCCCTCTCGCCTTGTCGGTAACCCCAGCCTGGAGCCGTGTACTCACCAGAAAAGGGTTCTGAATGTCAGTGCTATGAAAGATGGATGTCTCTTTATGGCAGTGGGGGGAAGAATGCTTGGGAAACCAAGGACTTGACTTTCAAAACTGCTTGTGCAAAGAGACTCATCGAGCGGTGCATGTGCAAAATTGTTTGTGCAGTTGTGCGCTTGATTTGCGCACAAAGTTACTGTGATTGCATTTGCACAAGCAAAGGTGGCAGTTATGCATCTAACTGTCCGTCTGCATTTGCAATGACCAGATTCACATAGGAGTAAGGGAATGGCCACAATCAGACCAATGGTCCGTCTGGGCCAGTAGCCTGTCTGACTGACTGACTGGCCAGTACAGGATGCTTCAGAGAGGGGTATAAGACCCTGTATTAGGTTACACCATAATTGTCCATCCATGGAAGTTCTTCCTGAACCAAGTTAGTGGTTGGCTAAGGCCCTGAGCATGAGTGTATTCTTCATATGCATTTTTATCCTCATTAAGATAGCTGAATGTTCCCATATCCACAGAAATGCCTAAACCCTTTTTGAATCCTACTGAGCTGTTAGCCTTAATGACAATCTTGTGCCATGAGTTCCATGGGTTAATTATGCATTATTTCCTTGTATTAGTTTTCCATTGCTTGCCTCCTAAAGTCATGAGCTGCAAACCTTCAGATGCAACTATTCCAGGGTAATGCTGGTGGGTTCTGCCCTTGCTTTGACATTGAAGGTCTCTTCAGCAAGGAGTTGCACATTGAAACGAGCTCACTTTCCTTCTTTCACCAACCCCAGTTTTGCTCCGATTTCGTCTGTTTTACTCTGGGATCTTCCCTCTAAAAGAAATACCAGAGCAGTGGCCCCAGCCGTGCAGCAGGTCCCTGTTGTAAGCTGGGATGTTTAGGATCACCACTACAGAGTAGTGCAGTGGAATGGGCCTGATTCTGCTTTCACTTTCCACTGGTGTAAATCTGGAATAAGTCCATTGGAGACAATGGACTTGTATTGGAGTAAGTGGCAGCAGTTCTGTTCCTATGCTGCGCGTCAAGCTCAGCTTTCAACACCAGGATCTGCCTTGTGATGAGTTTGCAGTTCTCAGCTTTGTTCGTCTTTTTTTTTTTTTTTTGAGGGGGTGGGGGGGCAATGGCATTATTTCGCCACCTCTGGAACTGATGGCTGCCAGGTGGGCCCAGGCTCAGCTGTGATGCTTGTACAAAACCCTTCTGGGACGGTTCCGCTGCAGTCGTTAGCTGGAGTCCCACTTTGCTCCGTTCTCTGGTCAGTCAATAAAAAGCTGTGTTTTCCGGGGCTGAGTCTATCCTCACTGAATTGAACTGCTCCCAGCAAACCACTCATCCCCCCTCCTGTCTGCGACTCGCCCACAGTCGCACCCCGATTTTTACCAATTTGCCCATTTTATGCAAAAATCACCCAATAAACTGGAGAACTTCCAGCCTGCCCTTTGCCTCTGAATTGTTCACCTGGACCCAGCGCTGTTCGGTAGTAGGGGTGGACTTCACCCCGGTGGAGGGGGCCCCATCATGCGTCACTTATGCACTTGAGTCATGCACAGACCACTGCAGAGAGGTCAATGTGCCCCAAGGGGATTGGTTGCCTGGGTAAGTCACATGACATTGGTTCTCTTTCTGTTTCCTCACAACATGGATTTTTTTGGTTTCTTGAACAAATGACTTTTGGCTCCAAGACTCGCTTTCATTGGCTATCTGGGCGAAGGAAACGTCCCTTGTGCCCGGGCTGGTGAAAACCATCAAAGCCCCTCGGGGACACTTAGCCAGATAAATCTCCTCAAATGCTTTTTCGTAGAGTTGGTCTGTCCTGCCCCTTATGGACTCTCTCTACTGAAACACTTCAGAGGGCCCCTGAGATGGGAGCAGAAGTTTTCCTCTATATTCCTCTGGCTCTTTCTGTTGTCCCCCTTCCCTGTCCATACAGATCTGCTGAGAAATCAGGGGCATGAGGGTAAGGCCCCTGCCTCTGGGTGACATGCTGGTGAGGGCATAGAGGTGGTTCCCCAGATACCCTCAGACAGCACCCCTTCTCCTCTGACAGGCCCCTATTCTCCATGGAAACCAAGGCTGCCTCTGGCCGTGGACGTCAATTCCCGCTATTTCCCAACGGATGTCCCCTTGGACACCTGCTCGGGCTGTCCCAATGCTCTTACAAGAAACACCAGGAGGTTCCCAGGGTCTGTCAGCCACCAGTTGCACTCTGACCCAACGGGCACCCCCCCCCCCATGAGTCCTGTACAAACACCCAGCAACTGGGGGCAAGCCCGGATCCCTTGTCTCGCTGAGTCCAGCACAGCATGGGCGACGTGGTCTCTTTCCCACACGTAAAGTGGCAAACCAAGGATTAGGAGGCGCTGCAGTCACTGTCAAGGCAATCCCTGGGGGAATGAAGGGGTTGCGTTTCCTCTCCCCCTGAGCCCACCAGCTTCTGATGTCCCATTGGGGTCTCCCTCAATGCAGCTGCACGGCTAATGCATTTACACGTAGGTCTGCCCCTCACCAACCTCTCGTAGGGTAGCACCTCCATCAGGACTGGAGTGTCTGGGAGCTCTTCCCCGGTTTGCACTCCTGCCCCACACCCTACAGCGCAGCCCCATGGCCAGTGCTCCTAGAACATCTGCTGCTGGGGAGCATGGAAACGTTTCTGCCCATCGTGTGGATCCGAGTAGCCTCCCGAGAGCTGGCACTGCCCATTCCTGACTTCCTGCTTTCCCCCTTGAAAACAGGCAGGGAATATGCTGGGAACAAGCAGCCCAGAGGAAACATCCCCCATGCTGGGAGGTCCGGACATTCCCCCCCCACCGGCTGACTCCTCCTAGGAGCCCAGGTCTCTGGCTGCAGGAGTCGTGACTCCCCAGTTGCTGCTCCATATTGTTTGGTACAGCTCCCCGTGCTGGGACAGGCTGCGCCCCTACACTGCCCAGCCAATCTCTACACAGCCCCCCCTGCTGACATGAGGCCAGGCCTGGAAAAGTTGGGAGCCTCCCCACAGCCAGCATCTTGAGCTGGGATGCGCCTCCCCATGCCCACGCTCCTGCGCCCTCCCCTAGAACGCCCCCTGCTGGGAGAACCGGAAATAGAGTAGGTGTGAGAGGCCCCCTCGTTCAGGGCCCCTCCACCTTGCTCTGTTGTGCCTCTTGCTGGGGGCAGCTGAGGCTGGCGTGTCTGTGAGCTCTTCCACACTCGGCCCTCCTGCTCCGCTCCCTACCGCCTGGACTGCTGGGGGCGGGGAGAGGCAAAAAAGGGGCCGGGAGCTTCCCTCCACCAGCCCATGGTGAGATTTCAGGAACTGGGGTAAGGACGGCGGCAAGAAAAAGCCCTTTAGTGCTAAGGGACGTGCACAAAGGACCAACTGGGAGACTAGACAGTTGTTCAGTAGAAGCAAGTTTTACCCCCATAGATAGAAGCAACCACCCGCTCGCTCTGCCAACGAACACCCTTGATTTCCAGCCACTGCCTGCTTTGCCCCCCTTCCCGTCCCGCGCGCAATCAACGCTGTCAGATCTCGGGCCGTGCCCGCTGGCAGGTGCCAACTTGCCTGGGAACACCAGGGGCTCGTTGCGCGGCCTCAGGAAGTTCCCGAAGTCGTCGCCGAACAGCCCGCGGGCTTTCTCCATGTGCTGATCCCGGGCGGGGGTGGGCGAGGAGCTCTGGTGGAAACTGCGCTCCGAGCGGAAGGCAGAGGAAGATTTCAAGCTCATTCACCTCCAGGGCCTTGTGGAGGGCGGGGGAGGGAGAAACAACCCACCAATCAACCAACCACAGGTGTGGGGGGAAATCCTCTTCTCTCCTCCTGGATGAAAATGGGAATCGGAGCTTGTTCTGGGTGTTCCTGCCACTGTCCCCTTTATAGCAGGCTGGGTGGATGGAGCCAGCACAACTCAGAGGCAGCTGATGGGCTTATAAAGCCCCGTTAGGTTCTAGGCTGCCTTCCAGCCCTCTTGAAATCAGGCTAAATTTAGGTGCTTCTGCATCACTCGGGCGGCCATGGAAACTTTCCCCTCCGCCAGGGCTCCAAACAAACAGAGCGGGGAGGAATCTGATCTCATTGCTGGCATTCCAGCCCGCCTGGATAATGCAGCTCTCGCTGGCTCCTGTCAGGCTGCTGTGGGCTGATGGCCCAAAAAAACGAAGTGTGTGTGGGGGGGAGTGATACGTGCGAGCTCTGATGGGAAAGGGATGTGTATCGCTGTCAGAGTATAATGTCCGTTCTGGGATGACTGGGGGACGATGGGACACACGGCTGCATTAATAATGCCCTTCTCTCGTCTGAGGGTCTGCAAGCACCTCACCCCTCACGGGAGGTAGGGGGGTGCTATCTGTGTTAGGGAAACTGAGGCACAACAAGGGGACGGGACTGGCCCAAGGTCACCCAACAAGCCGACAGCAGAGCCAGGAATAGAAGCCAGGCTTTGGCACCGTTTTCCTTGATGACCCAACTTTTCCCATCTGCCAGCCTTTGCTTGTCCCTAAGCACCTGGGAAATGTCCAGGTTAGTATTGTGGAGAGGAGGTCTGGGCTCTGCAGCGGCCCCTTCCAGAGGCAGTGGGTAAACAGGAAGGGCAGGTTACTGGCTGCCTTTCGCTCCTCGTGCAACAAAAAGAGCAGGCACAGTTAGATCATAAATGAACCTGATGATTGTCACAGAAGGGGGCTGAGTCACTCTGAGCCGAGGCTCCTTCTCCTAGTATGGGGTGGGGGAAGGAATTGGCATGAGCCGGGGCAAAGAAAGGAGGGTGGATTAATAATGGGGCGCTGTGGAGCAGCTGGAAGGCTTCTGCTCCTGGGGAGGTGTGGCCAGAAGAGAGAATTTAGACTGGGTAGAGAGAGCATAAAAGATCTCTGAAAATGGAGCTGCAAGGTAGGGAAGGGGCTGGGGGGGGGAAGAGCTGGGGCAGCAGGCCCTGGAAAAGAAATAGTGAGAGATCCTGAAAGAAGGCCTGAGATTGAGACTGAATCTAGGTCTGCCAAGGGGCTGAGAGTGCGCCAGGCAACAAACCCTGACGGAGAGTTTGGGGCTGAAAGGGGGGAAGAGGGCCTGTGCACCAGGGCCTTGAAACAAGGGCTGGGACTCCCCTGAGGCAGTCCCGGGGCCCAGGCGGCGTTGTGAGGAAGTGGACTAAAGATCCCAGACCCCCGGTGGTGAAAGAACAATAGTTACGATGGTTGTGCTGAGTGCTGAATGACTCGGCAATAGTGATGGGTTCCCCCCGGGGTGCCACCTGGAACTGGGATACCACTGAGCCCCCCCTGGTACACCAGCCTGGGCTCCCTTCTGCACTATACTGCTGTAACAAGCTGCCAAGCCCTCCAGGCTTCAGCCTGCACTTGCCCCAGCATACATACAGGTAGGGACACACCCAGCTGCAGTTACATGCAGACGCTCTGACCAGCCCCTGCATGGGAAGGCTTCAGCTATGGCACTTCCCAGCTCCTCCGACACGCACCCCCCCTGGAGTATAGACCCAAAATTATACCGTCTTGTGCTGCACAGGGAACTGTACAGCGTAAGCTCATGACATTTGCCCCCTCCCTCCGTGTGAAGAGGAATATGCAACAGGTTTCTGCCCCAACTTATGACTCCCACATACTAGGTTTAGATAAAGCAAAAACAAGTTTATTAACTACAAAAGATGGATTTTAAGTGATTATAAGGGATAGCAAATAAATGAAAGCCGATTACCTAGCAAATAAACAAAAAAATGCAAACTAAGTTTAATATACTACATAGATCTGATATGAATAGCAAATTCTCAACCTAAGTGATGATACGAGCAGGCTGCGGATTCTTAAGGGGTAAGCTGCGCTTGCTTACAGCTTGGAATCTCCAGGTGTTCCATTCACAGGCTAAAAATCCCTTTAGCCTGGATCTAGCACTTCCTCCAGTTCAGTCTTTGTTCCTCAGGTGTTTCCAGGAGTCTTTGTGGGTGGGGGAGTCCGTGAAGAACCAAGATGATGTCACTCCCCTGCCTTATATCACTTTTGCATAGGGCGGGACCCCTTTGTTTCAAAGCTTGGTTCCCAGGCCAGCAGTGGAAAAATACTGACATCCCAAGATGGAGTCCAGCACTAGGTGACCTGGTCATATGTCCCTGTAGTGTCACAGCAGCCATTACTTGGAGGCTGTCTGGAGCGTCCTCAGGAAGCTTCTCCTAAGGCCTATTGTTCTCTCTAATAGCTCATTAACGTGAATGGGCCCTTCCCAGCCAGGCATCTAGATTGAAAGCCCAGGAATAGCTACATGTGAAATAGATACATAGTCAATATTCATCACTTCAAATACAAAAATGATACATGCATACAAATAGGATAATCATATTCAGCAAATCGTAACCTTTCTAATGACACCTCACATGACTTATCTTGCATAAAATACATCATAATTATATCCTCATAATATCACTGTGAAGAATATGGGGTGCAGTATCACAGTAATGCCTGCAAGGGACTGGATCTTAAAGACCACTCAGCTGGAGGGCAGCTCGCATGCACGGGGGGTGCTAGAAAGGCTGCCGGGGGATGTGCTACCATGGGACACATGCATGTAAGTTATATGCAGTCATGCCATGCCTAACTCCATACATGCTGCTGCTCTGGTTTCCGGTGTCTTCTCAAACACCGGACATGGTGAGCACCACTAGAGGGCTCACAAGTTATTTAAAGGGATATTACGCTATTCCTCAACATTATTGTTACCAGAGTCCTCAAGTCACCCAATGAAACTTTGTTCTGGCTAGATATTGGTGACCAAATGTCTCCACTGAAGAATCCAGGGTGGCAAAAGGGGGGACTCACATCAGCTGACGTCGGTGGGTTGAGTCGTCGTCACCCCACATCCTGATTTGCTCTGCCCTGCACAGCCAAGGAGCCATCTTTCCATTGGTGAGATCCCCTGAACTTCCTGTGTTTGACAGACCAGCCTGGTGTACGCAGACGAGGTGACCACCCGTTCTCCACCCGTATGCTGCTGCTCATCCCTGCCTTGTATGTCACCCGCCAGTGGAAGGAAGTTAAAGATCTCTTCAGAGTCCTTCCAGGGCATGATCCTGGCCAACATCCCCTCTTGTTAAATCCACCTCCGAGAAGTGGTGTCAGAGTCATCTCAGAAGAGCATGGCATGGTGGCTACATTTGCCTGTGCTATCTAACTCACTGCCTTGGCACTCTCAAACGCTATGGCTGAGGGAGCAGAGCCTTAGGGTGTCAATCCCTCTGTTCTTTATAACCACAGGTTCACATCTCAATAAGGCCAGCTTAGCCCTTCACAGGGACATCTGCTAAATTCCAAGCAATTTTATTCTGCGGCTCTTGGACCTTAGAATCCCAAGTGCTGTTTGCTAATTGCTCCCAGGGTGGGATTGCCCTACTTTCTTCACACACAATGTCTTCTTCCCCCATTGTGCAGTACACTGATGGAAGCTGACCTTCACCCCAGAGGTGGCTGCTTGTCATTGATCTAGGGCTTTGGCAAACTGGAGGATTTAGGGCAATCTAGAAATCCAGATTTTTCTTTGGTTGTGTCCCTCTTACTACAAGCCCAATGCTATGATGAGCCAGAAGGTGATACCCCGCCATGCTACAGTGCCATTCTATTAATCAATGGGGTGTTACATCTGCAACACTGCGTTCAGAGCTGGTCACCGCATCTCCGAAAGGACAGAGCAGGATTACAGGGAGCTCAGAGGTGGGTAATGAGAATTAGAGGCAGGGAAAAATGGCCGAGAAGAGAGTGAAAAGAGTGGGATTGTTTGGTTAAGAGAGAAAACCCAGCAAGAGGGGACGTGATGGAGGTATGGAAAACAGGGAAGAATCTAGAGGAGAGAAACTGGCTGCTTCTATTTACCTCTACTCATAACTCAAGAACAAGGGGACATTCATTGAAATTGAAAGGCGATACATTTAAAACTGATAAAACACTTGCCTCCACCACATATAATTAATCTGTGGAACTCATTGCCACAAGACATTGCAGACGCTAAGAGTTTAGTGTGGGGGTCAGACATTTCTAGAGATAATGGGCTACAAAAGATAGGATTTTTCTTTAAAACCGTCCTGCTTCAAGGCATCAGCCAAACTTAGCTGCCAGGAGTCAGGAAGGACCTTCCTCTATAGGCAGGTTAATCCATACTCATCCTGCGTTCCTTGAGCCTTCCTCTGAAGCAGCTTGTGCTGGCTACTGACAGAGACAGCTCAAGGGACTAGATGGACCATGGGGTGATCTGGTGAGCCAACTCCTGTGTTCCTACCAGCACGATCAGGCAGGGAAGCTGGAGCGTGACTTGGTGGGAGCAAAGCCTGCTGAGGGACGACGGGCTGGATTCTGCCCTGACTTACAACACACCGGCATGGCTGTGGAGTGTCACTTACCCCTGTGCTGAACACAAGGCAGTGGAGAATCAGGCATGTGCCAGGGGGTATGGCCTTGGGCAGCGTTTGGCCCAAGTTGTCTGTACTAGCTGGGGCTTTCAGAGCGTTTCCAGCCGTGCAGCTCCCCAGTCGCGGCCAAATCTGAGCCCCGTGATATCAGGGTGAAAACTCCCATCGGCAGCAGTGGGGCCCGGATCTAGTCAACTCCTAGGGCCAAACCCCTCCTTGGTGAGGGTGGCTCCAGAGACGAATTTGGTCCTAATGCTTCAAAGCAGCCCGCTGTGAGTGGGGGAGCTTTGCTGTCCTTGCCCTAGCCAAACAGCTGAGCCTGCCGCCTCACCAAAGGGTCAGCATCCTGCTCTTTGCGGCCAGCGGAGACTGGCCCTGCTTCGCTGGTTATGGCTGCGGCCTAGCTCCGGCCCTCGGTCTCCACCCCACTGGGTTTGCCAAGCTCTCTGGGCTGATGATTTCTGGCCCGGAAAGGTCGGTGGTGCCCCCAGGGCAGGACGTGCAGCTGCCGCCTTGCAGGCCGTGGCTCTCAGCCGCCCTGACCCTCCAGAAGCGTTTCTTTCTGGCACGCGTGAAGAAGCCTTTTCCATCCACGTTGCTTTGTGGCAGCGTCCCCTGCCGGCGTCATGAGCCGTCTCCATGGGACGGAGGGCTTGGGAGACTCTCCCTCTCCCGGCATGGCCTGGGGTTGTTCCTAGGAGCTGAGCGCCCTGGTTGTCTGGTTTGGGGGGGTCTCTCTGATGGTTGTGCTGGCCACGGGGATGAGGGGGCCCCTGCTGCTCACTGCAAGACATGGTGCTGTGCATTCTCCTGGCCACGCTGACAGGATCCAGTTTAGCCCCAGGGGAAGACTGTCCGGAGCACAAAACCGCCTCCCAAAGTGTCTCTTTCTACTCAAGAGAGACTACGGCTAGCGCCCCCGTTTGTGGGGCAGGGTATCCACAGATACCGGGGGCCTGTCATAAGCAGAGCATGGTGTGGGGGCTCAGGGCTGGATTATGAGCAGGAGTTACTGCAGATCAGGCCTGAGGAGCAGCGGCAGGACTGGGGGAGCGGCAGATCAGGACTGGGGTGCACGGGGAGGGTTGTATGGAGAGGGGAACTTGTGCAGCCCCTGCCCCCACTGCCGTCTGACAGGCTCCCTTTGGGTCCGACCAGCCCTTCACTTAGCCGATCCTTCAACCATTTAAGGTTTTATTTCTCAGCCTGATAAAAGGGCTTGCTGACCCACCCTGCGTCCGCTCCAGGAATGCGGCTGATGTCCGTGCTGCTAAAATGTGCGGGCCCGTGAGCCGGCTGGAATGTGCGTCTGCCCCGTGCTGGGACTGTGCATTAGCCAGAGCGATGAGCCAGGCCTGCAGGCATGTCACAGCCGAGCTGGGGGAAGGCTGAGAGCCCTTAAGCTGGGCAGCAGCAGGGCTGCGGGCCGAGCTCCAAATAGCAGCGCGTGTGTCTGGGGGAAGGGGAGACGTAAGGAGATCCAGATGCTGAGTAATTACAGCGGGGGCCAGAGCCACAGGTTGTCGTGGGTATTTTGCCTTGTGTCAGCCCCCGATGAACAATCCGAGGCCAGCATTCACCCCCCCACACACACCCCTCCCCTTCCCCTCTGCTCTGCCTCTCCTCCATCTCACCCAGGCCTCAGTGCTGACAGCCCCTGTGGCCCGGCCCGGCCCATCACCCGTCGCCAGGCCCTGCAGGCTGTTCTCTACAGCCTGTGGAGCAGAAAGTCTGTGAGATGGCGTCCGTGTTCTCTCTCTGGATTGATAATGGGGACAAATCACAAGTCCTCTCCACTGATGGCCTCACTTCTGGAGTAGTCCCGGGGTAAGAGTTTCAAAAAGGATGAAGTGACTTGGGAGCTTAAGTCCCATTTCAAAAGTCACTTAGAGACTTAGGAGCCTAAATCTCATGGGACTTAGGCGCCAAAGGACCCAAAGGCCAAATCTGCAAAGGTATTTAGGGGCCTATGGGAGTTAGGCACCTGAACTACTTAGGCACTTTCAAAAATCCCACTGCGTGCCTAAGGCATCTCCAGGCACCCAAATACCTTTAAAATTGGCCCTACATTATTTTTAAAAATGGGACCTGGGCTCCTAAGTCACTTGGGAGGTGTTTACCCTGCAGCGGGGAGTGAGCCTCCTAGCCTGGGTCCACCGACTCACGCTAGCAGGGCGTGAGCTAGCGTGCTAACCAGAGCGCTGTGGAGATGTGAGTTCAGGCTGGAGCCCGGGCTGCTGGGACTGCCCTGCTATTCGTAGCGTGTGAGCTCAAGCCCTGCTATCGCGCATGCGCAGTGTGGCCATACGTTGGGAAAAGCCTGTATTTCCAACCACCCGACGGCACGGGGAAAGGGCGAGGTTTGAGCTGGGGGTTTTGTTCAGCCTGTTCCGCAGTTAAAGGCCGGCTGTGACATTCCGATCCCCCAGTGGGTTTGAATCTGGGGTTCCGGGTCAGGCCTGTCCCTTCCCTGGAGCTGAAACCAGGCCCAGCTCCCCCACATCTTGGGTTTCCTTATGGAGCTGAAGGGGAGGCCAGACTTACTGCCTGGTTTGTGGGTGTTTGGGGTGAATCCAGACTGAGGCTGGAGAACATCTGGGGCTGACCGATGGTCTTGCTCCATGATCGAGTGATGCTGCGATACAGGCTTCATTTGACCTCCCAAAACAAAACCAGTGATGTCTGAACCCATCCAGGTCACCACTGAAAGAAACCGGCACCAGCCCCTGAGGAGAAGGATGCATCTGAAAGGCTGGGATAAGGAATGTCAACCATCCCACCCTCTGCTTGGCAGCCCCTCGTAAAACGCTGCAGCATTCAGCAGGAGTGGGCGGGGATGGCGGGGGTGATGCGCCCGGATGCTGCAGGGTTTCAGATCCATCCTGCCAGGCGCTGAGGGAATTTATTTCCTAAGGGGCTAAAAATTGTAGCCAGGCTGTCGAGGAAGGAAGGGAGAGTGGGGTGTGTGTGTGTGTGTTTGCGTGTAAGAGAGGGACTCCTGCCCAGGAGCCCCAGCCATGGCCCACGTCCCCAGGGGGCTAGGTACTTTACAAACCCAGAACAAAATCCAAGAGATTTTGTCAGGAGGCCTCATTCTGATCTTACTGTCTCTGGCATTAATCAGGACTAACTGCCCCCACCCCCCAGAGCTGGGGACAGGGTACCGGCTGGAGCGCCGGGCCAGGGCTGGGTACCGGCTGGAGCACTGGGGTACAGGATGGTGTGATGGGTACCGGCTGGAGCGCTGGGGTACAGGGTGGTGTTACGGGTACCGACTGGAGCGCCGGGCCAGGGCTGGGTACCGGATGGAGTGCTGGGGTACAGGATGGTGTGAGGGGTACCGGCTGGAGCGCCGGGCCAGGGCTGGGTAGCGGCTGGAGTGCTGGGGTACAGGGTGGTGTTACGGGTACCGGCTGGAGCGCCGGGCCAGGGCTGGGGACTGAAGGCTCCAACCAGGCTCTCAGAGGGGAACCATGAGAACATTTTTCTGGGGTATTTGGAGAGGGCCCATCACCATAGTCTCCAGGCACAAATTGCTGGGGTCCAGAGGCTGCGTCGGCTTTAGTGGTGTCTAGAGCAGCAGTTCTCAAACTGTGGTCACGACCCCATTTTAATGGGGGTCGCCAGGGCTGGCTTAGACTTGCTGGGACCCGGGGCCAAAGCCCAAGCCTGAGGGCTTCAGCCCTGGGCAGCAAGGCTCAGGTTACAGGCCCCCTGCCTGGGGCTGAAGCCCTTGGGCTTCAGCTTTGGCACCTGGCCTGGCCTGGGGAGGTGGGGTTTTGTGTCTCCTCTCTCCCCTGCCCCTAGGGTGACCAGACAGCACGTGTGAAAAATCGGGAAGGGGGTGGGGGGTAATAGGCGCCTATATAAGACAAAGCCCCAAATATCGGGACTGTCCCTATAAACTTGGGACACCTGGTCACCCTGCCCCCCCACCCCCCCCCGGGTGGCGGGGCTTGGCGGGCTCAGGTTTCAATCCCCCCGTAGTAATTTTTGTTGTCCGAAGGGGGTCGTGGTGCAGTGAAGTTTGAGAACCCCTGGTCTAGACCCTCCCCACACTGCAGGCCCTGTTGGGGCCCAGGGCTGCTGTTGCATTTCAGGGTCGGCTGGTGCTCGGTGTTGACGCCATATCTTGGGCCCATCTGGTTCCATTCAGGGCTTGGCTGGTGTCCAGATCCCACATCGCCCCCTGGGGTGCACTAGGCACTGCACGTCTGTGGAGACAGCTGCTCCCGGCTGTGCTCAGGGGCAGAACTGCAGGTGGTGCCTGAGCCATCACTGACCTCCGCCTGTGCGGGGCGGCACTCACTCCTCCTGGAGTCAGTCAGCGCCTTCTCATTAAGGGCGGCAGTTCCTCCCATTGGGCTGCTTGCCACTCCTCCCTGCTCAATGGGAAACCCGATCCCTCCGCCCGGTGCCAGCCTGGGAATCTCTGCACTGAGGCTAAGGACCCCAGATTGCTGGGAGGAGGTGGGAAGAGGTTCGTGAGTGACTAGCAACCCTTCCACACCGTGACCCCAAGTTACTAAACCCCCTCAGGAACCCACTCCCCTCTAGCCAGAACGAAAACCCATCAGTTAAGCACTATGCTGAGAAAAGACAGGGTGACCGGGACATGGACAGGGGAAGAGCCGTGAGCTGGATTCTTGGTGCGTTTTAGGATGACGGCACTGGTGGATTTCCTTTCCCTGGGGCAGACAGGTTAAGGTAGAATAATAATAAGTTATAACTTGAACTCCAGAGCAAGCTCAAAGCATTTTGCAGTGCATGAGTGAAGCCTCACAACTCACGAGGTGGATTAGTATTGTGGGGAAACTGAGGCACAGAGTGGTTCGGGCCAATATGTTCGAAAAGAGTCATTGATTTCTGGCTCAGTTTTTGGGACCCTGACTTGAGACACTGAAGGCCTGACGTTCACAGGCGCTGAGCCCCTGCGGCGAGCCGACACTGACTAGAGCAGCGACTCCCCTGCCTTTTCATTGCTCCAAGTCGGTTCTTTAATACACCTTGAACTCTGCTCCTAAAGAGACAAGAACAAAGCAAAAACCTCCCTGAGAACTGAGCTGAACTCAGGGGGAGCTGAGCTGTGTCTCTGTGGCAGACCTGCTATTGCATGGCTATCTGTCACATCAGCGTCGCTGAATACATCCGGATTCTTGACTCCTGGCAGATCCCCTGTTGTCAGTCATCCTAGTTACACTGGAAGAAACCCCACTGGAGCCGGGGTCAGGACTGGCAGGTGACCTTGCTTCAGTGGGTGATCTGGCCGGGAGGCAATGGGCCACATTACCAAGAGTTTTCCCTGGGATCTTCCTAGCTAGAGCTGGTGGGAAATGATTTTCCCATCCCATAAGAACTTTTGAGATGCCAAAAAAATTTCCAATCCCAAAGTGGGACGAAAAAATTCATCTTGAAAATTTTCTCAAACCAAAAATCTGGAACAACAACAACAAAATGGAATCAGGTCACTTTCACCTGAAAAATGGAAGTTTTGAAGTGGAAAACACCCCCTCCCCCCAAAGTGTTTGAAATGGGAAATTCGTCGACATCGGCCCTTTCCCAGGAACATTTCAGTTTCGACCAAGTGGTGTTTAGAGATGGAAAACCGTATCGTCGAAAAATTCCTGCGCTCCGGGCACTAGTGGAACGAACCCTCCCTTGCTACTCCCGCTGACTCCAGCCCAGGTGGTTCCGGTTGACTTGTCAAGGACGTTTTGAAGAGCGACTGTAAACCTTTCCTGTGTTGTTGCCTGGGTGGGGCGGGGAGGAGGGACAGCGACTGGTGCAGTGGTACCGAGCCAGTGCAAGTACAGAGGCTGGGAGGCAGATTCCTGCAGAACTGCGGAGGCGGCAGCGGTCCTGAGACGCACACAGGTGAGTCCTGTAGTGCTCTGAGCAGGGGGCCTCTGAGCGCACTAAATCCCTGGAAAGGAGGCTGTTACTGCTCAGCGTGGCCAGGGCTGGACTGCAGTGCACTCTCTTAAACACTGCTACAGCTATATCGCACTGCCCTGCGATCTTAGCTGAGCTCCCAGGCAAAGCAGGACTGGGCTCTGTCGGTACATAAGAAAGCTCCAAAGTGGAGAAGGATCGGCATGGGGAAGGACTGGATTTAGGACTCAGGAGATCTGGCAACCTGGGTTGAGTCCCTTTGTCTGTCCAGGCTCTGTTTCCCCATCTGTAAAGGGAGGATAATACGGCTCCCTTCCTTGGGGGGCTGCGGGGTAAACCCAGTCACAGTGGTGAGCGCCCAGAACGGGCAACAAATGAAACTGATCTTGCTGCTGGTTTGTTAGGAGAGGCTCTTTCCTCCTTGGAGCCAATAACGAAGCAAAACCTGGCCTGGTTACGGGCTGGTGGAGGTGCTGCTGTTCCGCAGAAGCCTCGCGGCCAAGGCTACGACTCCTTGCTCTCACTAAAGATGCTCTGGAACTTTTCCCAAGGGTCAGGCTGCTGCTGACCTGGTGCCCTGGCCTAAGTCCAGCCTGGCCAATGAGTGAGTTGAAAGGTGCGAGGTGATAGTATCCGGGCAAGGACTGTGAGGGGTCCCTGTTAGCAGTCAGTGCTCATCGGGATAGTCACTGACAAGTGACACAGCTAATGGCCATTTGTCACATCTCTGACACTGGGTACGAATCTGTCCCTGAGAAGCGGAGAGGAGGGGGGAGGAGGCACCTGAAAACTCTAGGGTGTTTTTTTTTTTTTTTCTTGCAGATAACCAGAAATTAGCTGATAGGACCCCTGTATCTAATTCCTATCTTTAAAAAAAGAGGATTTAATAAATATTAGACCCACTCAGCTCTAATACTAACATGTTCTCACATCTTGTGTCAAGTCACTTAAGTAACACTGGTTAGGTTTAAAATTTTAATGTTTATTCTTTGTTACTAACTCTTGAATACAACAATCGAAACAATTGTAGAAAAATCTAGATGACTTTCTATCACTTCTTTTGCAGTTCACCAAGCTTGGAATAGATCATTTAACTTTGGAAACATCCTACTAGGGCAAAGCCCCATGAGTTTATACTGTACCTGCCTGGGGGTCTAGAGGCGTTACCTCACTACAAATAATAGACTAGAGACTAACCTTAAACAGGAGTGAAACTGACACTTTTATTTATACCTGCCTCTGGAAATTTCCATTACATGCGGCTGACGAAGTGGGTATTCACCCACGAAAGCTTATGCTCCAATACATCTGTTAGGCTTTGGCTACACTGGCGCTGTACAGCGCTGCAACTTGCTGCGCTCAGGGGTGTGAAAACGCCCCCCCCCCGAGCGCAGCGAGTGCAGCACTGTAAAGCGCCAGTGTAATCCGAGCCTGCAGCGCTGCACGCTCGCTCGCAGCGCAGCAAGCTACTCCCCTCAGAGAGGTGGAGTACATACAGCGCTGTGAGAGCTCTCTCGCAGCGCTGGCGGCGCGACTACACTCGCGCTTCACAGCGCTGCCGCGGCAGCGCTTGCCACAGCAGCGCTGTGAAGTCCCGAGTGTAGCCAAGGCCTTAGTCTTTAAGGTGCCACCGGACTCTTTGTTGCTTTTGACACTTTCAAGTCACTTTCCCAGTATTGCCAATTCCCAATGTTCAAAAATCATGAATCGGGCTCGCCAAAAATCATGACATTGGCTTTAAAATCATGAGATTATGTAAAAATAACAGATTTGGGGTTCTTTTTATTTGCCTTCTGCTTTTTTGAGCCTTTAGGGTGCACTGGAGTCACATTTTGAAGCTTTCTCCACAGCCACGAGGACTAGAAACTTCATTTTTCTGTAAGAATGAAGGCTGAAATAATCACATATCCACATGACTCCAGGAGCTGGGGCTTTAAAGAAAACAATTATCACGAGACTCATGACAAAATTATGAGAGTTGGCAACACTGCTTTTACTTCTGTTTAAAGGCTAGTTCCTTTCCAGAAAGCTCTTAAACACAACACCCCAGTGACTGAGTTGCAGTTCTCACAGGAGAACATTTAAAACCAAACACCAAGAACATTCTATATTTTAAAGTTGAGAAAAAAACTGAGACTTCCGAGGTATCTCAGGGCCACTGCCGGCAGGAAAGGAAAATAAAGAGGCACAGGAGCTCTGGGCAGCTCTTCCTTTAGAAAGAAAGTTGGACGGTCAAATCTTCTAGTCCTTAATCAAAACTTCTGTTGCCATCAGCACCTCCACTCATAGATCTAAAGATCACAAGTGACCATGTGATCACATATGAGGTCAATAACTATACACTTCATACTTAAATATCCGAGCCACCTTATCCAGAGTTACACAGCTTATATCGGCGTGGGCAAACTTTTTGGCCCGAGGGCCACCTTGGTGTTGTGAAACTGTATGGAGGGCCGGGTAGGGAAGGCTGTGCCTCCCCAAACAGCCTGGCCCCCGCCCCCTATCTGCCCCCTTCCACTTCCCGCCCCCTGCCTGCCCCCTTAGACCTCTCCTTGTCCCCGACCACCCCCTTCTGAGAGCCCCGCCCCCCAGGACCCCACCCCCTATTCAAACCCCCCTGCTCCCTGTCCCCTGACTGCCCCCCCGAACCTCCGCCTCATTCAACTGCCCCCTGCTCCCTGTCCCCTGACTGCCCCCAGGGACTCCTTACCCCTTATCCAACCCCCCCCCCCAACCTCCTCACCATACTGCTCAGAGCAGCAGAAGCTCGCAGTCACCCACGCGGCCCGCGCTGCCTGGCAGGAGCGGCGGGCCAGAGCGCTGGCGGCGAGGTGAGGCTGTGGGGGAGGGGGGACAGCGGGGAAGGGACTGGGGGCTAGCTTCCTCGGCTGGGAGCTCAGGGGCCGCCTTGGTTTTGCTCCCATCTATCAGAGTCCTCTTTTTTTGCAGCATGTAGCAGAGAGAGAGGCTGGTCTGCTGTACAGGGAGCTAGCCCTGAGAGACCTGGGTTCTACTCCCGCCATGGACTTCCTGTCTGACCCCAGGCCAGTGCTTTAAGGACAGAATTTCAAAGGCTTTTAGGCACCCAAAGATGCAGCTCGATATGTAGTGGGGTTTACAAAGCACCAAACCTTCTAAGTGCATTTGAAAATCTCACGAGGTGCCTAAATACCTTTGAAAATCTGGCCTTTAGTCTGTGTGCGCCTCAGTGCCCCACCTGTACAATGGGGATAACAGCCCTGCTCTACCTCACCGAGGGGCTGGGAGGAGAAATAGGTTAGACAGTGTGAGGTGCAGTCTCAGATACTACGGTGATGAGGCCACATAAGTACCACAGGTAGAGTGGGAACCTCTCTATACGCTGCTAGCCCTGCCCTGGGTCTGACCCCTTCTTTTCACCTACGCCCCCAAATCTCCCCCTTTTCTGAATGTAACCTGGGCTCAGTGCTTTGCTGTGTTTTTTTCTGAGCCCCCGGCCCGTGTTCTCTCTAACACAACCCTCCTCCCTCTCCCCCCTCCACTTCCATACCCTTCATTTAATCACCAGCCCTTTCTGATCTTAATCACCCGGCCTCTGTTTGTAAACAAAATCCTGGCTCCCTGTCCCAGGGGCACCTCTCCTCTCCACTAATGCTCGGCTGTAGTCAAGAGCTCCACCTGGGAGCTTGCACGCCTCCTGTATGAAACTCAGGGGGCTTCTGCCCTCCCCTGCCCCCCCTAATTGGCGCCCTTGCATCTACCCCGGAGCTGGGGTGAGATGCCCAGCTGCCGGACACATGCCCATGCTAGGTCTGATCTAGCTAGGGTGGTAAAACGTAGAAATAGTGGTGGGAGCGGTGCGATGGGCTCACCACCCTGAGTATGAGCACATCTGCACCCCACAGGCCTGTATTCGGGGCAGCTAGCCCCTCCTGCTGCTTGGACCGCCGCGCTTACACTGGCTCAATCAGTGCAGAGGTGTCGCCTCGATCTGGGACTCACCCTGCCAGCTCCAGTGCAGACACGCTCCGAGTCTACGGTTTCAATCCCACAGTGGTGACACTGTCTGTCAGACACTAGCCTAGGGGCCAGCTCCACAGCTGGTGCAAACTGACATAGCCCCAGGGACTTTGATGGAGTGGCACCAGTTTACACCCACTGAGAATCTCAGCCCCTTTCCTCTGTGCCACCCTTGCTGGGTGAAGACGCTGGCAGCTGGGGGCTCCTTTGCTGCTGTAGCCATTGTCCCTGTTAGTTATTTATTCCAGGAAGCCGGGAGGAAATCAGATTTTCTGTGGTTCGTTCTTCTCTGTCGACTCCCTTCCTCTCTGTGGAGCAAAACTGAGGTTCCTCAGCACGTTAGTGATCAATGCAAGTCAGAGAGGCTTTGGGCTGGATTCTGGCCCAGGCCTGGGGGCTCCACTCCAGTGGGTGGCACGAAGCAGCTGGAAAAATGGCATAACCGGCTACCTGGGAATTCTCCCCAGCTTGAATGGGGCCGGATTGTGCCTAGTCAGCAACCCAGCTCTGGTTTTGAAAGTGCCGTCTTCTATGCGAGGATCTCCGCTTTCATTAAAACAAAAAAACAGTAAGTCTCTAGCTGTCCTGGATGTGAAGAAAACCTTGAAAGGTGAAGTGAGTATTATCAATGCAGTGATGTCTGAGTTTGCAGAGAGCCTGAAGCAATAGCCCTTAGAGGGGCACATTGCCCCATGAATTTCAGGGGGTGTTAACAAAGGTGCCCAATAATAAAGCAGCAAAAACTTACAACAAACTGGGTCATGGCTGTGCCCAGAAGCTGGGCCAACAAAGCTGGCAGACAGCCACTTTTGCCCCTGTCCTGCCCAGAAAGGAGCCCAGCCCATACCAGTGCCGAATCTAGGCCTCTAAACATCTGCTGAATCAGAAAGTGCTGTTACACGGGAGTGCACGGAAATGCCCACGGCAGAATGCAGGGAAGCTGTTTTGAGTTCCGGGGACAGAATCCCATTCCTGCATCTCCAAGGGCAACCAGCTGGTCCCCCCCCCCCCCCAACTCCTATGCAGGACTGACTTGGAGAAGACAGCAGTGCTGAAAGCAGGCACCCGCAGGGCTCCCTGTTCTTTTCATGGACAGGTATCATCTGTCTTTGGTGCTGTCTGCTGGTTCCTTGCCCCTGCCCATCCAAGAAAGACTCATCTTTAGGGTGCGAATGAGCAATGGGCAAATCATGAAAAGTGCAGAGGTCCAGACCAGCATGGAAAAGCTTGGGGAGAGAGGGCCAGGTTCGGAGAGGAGTCTGCGCCGGTGGAACTTACATGGTGAAAGGGCTGGTAGACATTAACTTCCCCACGTTGAACTCTCTTAGGCTTGGTCTACACTAAACCCCCAAATCGAACTAAGGTACGCAACTTCAGCTACGTGAATAACGTAGCTGAAGTTCGAAGTACCTTAGTTCGAACTTACCTCCGTCCACACGTGGCAGGCAGGCTCCCCCGTCGACTCCGCGGTACTCCTTTCGTCTAGCTGGAGTACTGCAGTCGACGGCGAGCACTTCCTGGTTCGACTTATCGCGTCCAGACAAGACGCGATAAGTCGAACCCAGAACTTCGATTCCCAGCCGCCGAACTAGCGGCTGGGTGTAGACATACCCTTAGACTCTCCATGTGGCCTGGCCCCATGAGATCCCCTGTCACAAGGCTTGTGATCACAGCTGGTTGGGAAAAGATGTTTCTTCCCCATGAAAAATTTTGACAAAGCTGCAAAATGTTTCACTTTTTTCTGTCAAAATAAATTTCCTCGTAGAAACTGAAACCTGAAAAAAAACGGTCAGTTTTCAGCAACTCCAAACCCTGAATTTTTTATTTTTTTTTGGTTGCAGGAAACAAAAAAAATAATAATCAGATTTCAGTTTTTTGGTGAAAGTTTTTGATGAACACAGAAGCTTTTGCTGAAAAATTCCCATTGGATCACAAAGTCAATTGACACCGAACATGTTCCATCAAAATGTTTTTTCTACCAGCTCTAGCTAGAATCCTCTCTCCTCCCTCCCATTCCCCCTCTGATCCCTGTTCCCATGCCCATCAGAGCCCCAAACCAACCACCCTGCTAGCCACAAAGCCCCCTTTCCTCCTCACTACTGACTCTCCCAGCCCACTCCTGCAGCCGCTCCCCCTGCTTTCAAGATGGGGGCCCTGCAGTGGTGAAGGGCCTGGCTGCTGGGCTGCACCGTGGCACACGCTGTACATTCCGCCCCCCCCCGCGCCGAGGCTTTCACCGTTAGTGCAGCCTTGTTGGTGCAAGGCCTTGTTGGTGCAAGTCCTTGCAGGTGCGGATTCTGTGCTGTGAAACTCCAGGGGCTGAATCCTCAGGGATGGCTCGAGTGGTCTGAATTAGGTGACCCCAGTTTGGCTGGTACAAGAGCCAGGCCCTCCTTGAACGCAACCCGAAACAGGATGGTTTCTAGCCAGGTACGTCTGTCCTTGTCATAAGGTTCATTAAGGGCTGGATTCTGCCAGCCCTGCTCACATTTAGCATGACCTTACATCGTGTCGATTTCAGGGGAGGGCTCTGTGTGAGTGGGGGATGGGCAGGATCCAGCCCTAAATGCCTTTTGGTTTCATTTGATCTTAGAGCTGGGTTGAGACCATAGACCCCCCCTTGGGCAGGCTACTTGAACCTGCTGAGGTAAGCGATATCACCTCCAGCAGCATGGCAGGGCTACCCGGCTGGCTCAGAGGGAAGAGCCCCTCCTCCGGACACATCAGCAACGCTTATTGTTTTGATGCCCCTGCTTACCCGCTTCCTGGGACCGTAGGAATGGAAAGGGGTAGAGGTTTGGCTCCAACCTCCATCCCCAGGTGGTCCGTGCAGCCGAGCCAGGGGCGGGATGCCTGGAGGGAACCGTGTCCCTTTGCCACGGGGCCTCTCCTGGGATCCAAACCTAGCTCTGAGCTGAGCGTGAGTTGTCTGATAACCTCCTGTCCTACACTCGACCTTCTTGGCCTCCCGTGAACAACACGTGGATGCCCTGAGGCCTCACAGGCCTGGTGCGTGGGGGGAGCATTTATTCCTTGTTGTTGGGTCTCACTCCATTAGCAACTCAAGGTCACCCGCTCAGTCAACACATTAATCACCCGCTCACTCCAGCTGGATGCCAAACATCCACTATTATTAGCACAATGCGGCTTTACCTGGTGCAGGATCTTTCCTATAAACTGCTTCCCGGTGTGCAGCAGAGCTGAATAACCCCTCGCTCTCCAGCGAGATTCTGTACCAGAAACTCACCCCTGGGCATTAGGCCACCCCAAGGAGGACCAAAGTCCCACTGACTTTGTCTCAAGAGCTCCAGGCAGGGCCAAAGCCGTCTTCAGGCATGATCCGAAAGGAGAGGGTGAGTCCATGAGTTGGCAGCCATACAGGGAGTCTGTTTTGGAGTCTGGGAGGGGCAGAGGAGAAGCTTTCACCACAACAGAGACAAGACCGATGGGGGAGGGGAGAGGGGACTAGGCGAGCTTGGGGAGCAGGAAGGGGAGGGGAGCGACCAGGGCTCAGTGGCACCCGTATAAGTGTAGAATTAGTCCATTGAAGTGAAGGGATTTGCAGCCATGTAACATCAAATACCAGCCCAGGGTCCATAGGGAGGCTGTTTCTGACCCAGCAAAGAAGTACCCCACGGCTGGGTTGTTGGGGAAGCAGCAGCTGGTGGGAGGTAGGTGTCCCCACCACACATGCAGACCAGGACAGCTGAGCCTGTCATTTGCCAAAGCTCTACGGTTGCTGCTAGTGAAATGGTCCCTGGTTAGCTCCGTCCTTTGTAACATGGGCCTCTCTGTAGCCCAGAACCCCCTACGGCGAGGCAGCCCGGAACCGCCTCTTACCAGCAAGCTGCTCCCATTTGCACAGGGACCAGCAGTGACCTGCTACTCCTGGCCCGGAGGCATCTCTGGCCCATGGCGACGGCAGGGTCCTGGAAGGTGCGGAGGGAGCACCATGCTGCTCAGGAGAAGGCGGAGAGGATTCTAGTGCTAGAAGAAAGCTGGAGGCCCTGGCCCAGAACACGCAGGACAATCCGAGGTAAGAGCCGAGATGGATGGAAATGCTCCTACTCCAGCTCGGGTGGCAGAGCTGTCGAAGGCCTCCTGGGTCATCTAGTCCAGATGGCGCGTAAGCAGCATTCTCCTCTGCCAGCAGGCCCTCAAGTGTGACACCTATACCCCTTTGGGGTGGGGCCACAGGCACCTTCTGTGACAATGCGGTTCTGGCGGGACCCAACTGAGAGTGCCAATTCAGGACAAATTGCTAAAACAGGGCAGTGACAGCCCAAGGCTGGGGTTTCTCCACCTCTAAGGCAAACCAAACCAGCCAGACTAAGAGGACTTCGGTCTCACCCCACTGGCTAACCACAAGTCTTACAAACAATTCCCTTAGACACTCCAGTTTCCCAGTATCACCACCAGTGCCACTCGTTATGGGGACAAATGGTTATGAAAACCAATGCCCCAGTAAAAGAAAATAGGTTCCCTCGATCCCAAAGGACCAAGCCCCAGACCCAGGTCAATATACAAATTAGATTTTATCCACAAATCACGCTGTTGCCAATCCTTTAGAGTCTAAAATCTAAAGGTTTATTCATAAAAGGAAAAAGATAGAGATGAGAGCTAGAATTGGTTAAATGGAATCAATTACATACAGTAATGGCAAAGTTCTTGGTTTAGGCTTGTAGCAGTGACAGAATCAAGTCTCTGGAGTACATCCCCAGCTGGGATGGGTCCTCAGTCCTTTGTTCAGAGCTTCAGTTGTAGCAAAGTCCCTCCAGAGGTAAGAAGCAGGATTGAAGACCAAATGGAGATGAGGCATCAGCCTTTTAAAGTCTTTTCCAGGTGTAAGAACACCTCTTTGTCCTTACTGTGGAAAATTACAGCAAAATGGAGTCTGGAGTCACATGGGCAAGTTCCTGCATACTTTGCTGAGTCACAAGGCGTATTTGCCTTCTCTCCATGGGTCAGTTGTTTAGCTGATGGTCCTTAATGGGCCATCAAGCAGGCTAGGCAGAGCTAATACCTGCTTGTCTGGGATGTTTCCCAGAAGCATAGCATAAGTTTGAAATACAGACAGTACAGAGCCAATATTCATAACTTCAACTACAAAATTGATACACACATACAGACAGCATAATCATAACCAGCCAACCATAACCTTGTCTTAGACACCTCATTTGACCCCCTTTATACAAGAGTTGGTGCCACTACAGGACTTTGGTTGCAACCATGTTCCATATGGTCCCAGATTATGCTAATAACATCACACCTTCCCAGCTGGAGCTTTGCAGTTCCTAAACCCCTCCACTCTACGGTGTGTCATTGTTACTAAAGCCAGGCCCCAGCAGGCTGGTGGCCTTTTCTCTGCTACGCTTGATCTAATAACCCCTGCTCCACGCTCCGTACTTGTCTAGGGGCTTGTGCACGTCTCCCTGCGCTGTCTGTCTGTGTTATTCCGTGGCTGCTCCTACAGTGAAGCCGTTGGGCTTAGATTTCAAATGGCTGCCCCCGAATCACTGCACCGGGTTTGATCCACCACGGCTGCAGGTCAGCTGTATTTAATAACATCCAGCAGGTGTGTCTAAGGTGCCCCTTCGGTCTGTACTGCCTTTCCCCTGGCATTTGCCTGCATAGAGAGCTGCGGAAGAACAAAACCCAGCTGCTGGGTGGGTCTCGCTGGCAGTAGCTGGTTGAAAAGTGTCTTTGTGCTTCTCCCATCCTCCGGGAACCTGTTCCTCCGAGTGCAGAACAAACAATCAGTCTCTGCTTCAGTGCCAGACCCTGCGCTACTGACCGGGTCCGCTCACTTTCCTCCTGTGAGGGATGTGCGACCTCTGTTTACAAGGGGGCTGAAAAGAGCGACCCCCAAAATCCTTCCCTGGGAGCCCAGGCAGGAGGAAATTCTCCTGGTGCCTGGGCCCTGATCTGGGGCCAGTGTTTTTACGGGGTTAGCCACAGTCCCTCGGCAAAAGGAAAGAGTTGCCGTGCAACAATAGAACTCATGCCCTGTGGGGTGTAGCTGACCCTCCTTGTAACATGTGATTTACCTGGCCCCAGTGGAGTGTGTCTGACTCACCCTGTCCCACTGGTGCCCCCTGCAGGCTGCCTGGAGTGTGTGAAGCACCAGCTGTTCCGTATCGGTGATGACTGGTACTTCCTCTTTTTCCTGGGGGTGATAATGGCGCTGATCAGTTTCGCCATGGATTTCACGGTCTCCAGGCTATCGAACGGTAACTATTGGCCGGTTGTGATCGCTTTCTCTCAGCTGAATACTACGAAGCACCCCGGCCTCTGCAGCGAGTAGGGCAGAATGATTATCCGCCTGGGGAAACTGAGGCAGGGAGAGGGGCCGTGACTTGCCCAGTGCCCTACAGGAGGAGGTAGTATTAGAGATGGGATTAGCACTCAGGTGCTTCTGGCCAGGCCTTGGCTTGCACTGTTCCACTGGACGGCTCTCCTGAATGTCCCATAGTCCTTCTGGCCAAAGCTGCTCAGTGGGGGGTTTCTGGACATGGAGTGAATTCTCTCTGTGCTGCTCCTGGCCTCTGCCTACTCAGCACGTAGGAGCCCCACGGCAATGGCCTGTCCTAGGAGTGCACGGGGTGTTCTGCAAGACTGTACTGCAGCATCACTTGAGAGGAAGCTCCTGGCCTGGCTGGTCTCTGTGGGGTTCACTGACTGTGCCATGGGGATGCTGGCCCATGGGGTTGATAGCAGAATTCAATGCAGGGTATCACTGGCTGAGCAAACAGCATAAGCTTAGGGAAAGGAGTTGGGTGGGTAGGGCACTGAACTAGGAATCAAGAGCATTGGGTTCCATTCCTGCCACCGACTCACTGCATGACCCTGGGCAAGTTACCCCCTCCCTCCCCTCCACTGCATGGGAATAGCAACACGCCCCCTCCCCCCCGCTGGGATCTGTGGCTGGAAAGCGGTCGAGAATTGCCCTGTTCCATCTGACGCTCCAGTCCGAGGGGATTTGCAGCAGAACCCTAGCAGCCCACTGACGGGTAAATACACAAAGCTAGAGTCCAGGCCCAGAGGGAAAACTTAGGTTACATTGACACCTAGTGGCGTTTGCATTAGATCAGGCAGCATCCTGGGAGCTCCTTTGTGTATCTCGGTTCATTACTGTCACGCCCAGAGTGCGCTCAGGACGATCCACTCCAGGTGGGCACAGAAATCTAAAAGAGGCTTTTCTCCTCCCCAAGGAATCCATTCCAAGTGGAGACAGAAATCCACGTTGTTCTCGTTCTTCCACGTGAAGGAGGGGACAGAGAGTGGGAGAGAGACTGAATTTCTGTGCCCGTCTGGAGTGGATTCCAGCAACGCTGGCTGTGCAAACGATGGCACGAACAAACTCCAGGTGGCGCAGCGATTTGCTTACTTCAGCTGCCTGTTCAGTGCAGCCCCCAACTGTTTTCTGGAAGGCAGCAGCAGGGCAGAGCGCTAGGAAAGAGGGATTTGGGTTTCAGATAGGAGAGTGGCATGTGGTCCCAAGAAAGGGCAATAGAAAGAGGGTTCCGATAAAGGATGCCCCATGTATACGACGTATTTCCACAGACCCTCTAGGGCCACTGACATTGATTTTAACATGAAAAGCTTAGAGCCCATTGGACACAAGAAACCCTGCGGCCGAACCCATCATAGAGACTGTTCCTACCCCACCCTTTGCTGTTCCTTCTTCCCCTCCCCCCCGACTGTCCTATCACAACCCACCGCAGTTTGTTTTGGTGTCATGTTTTTATGTAGGGTAATGTTCCAGGGAACACAGAGTTGGAGGCTGTGGTGAATGAAAGGCGGGAAGAGCAGTCAGAGAATCAAAGAGTTAGACACTGTGTAATAAACCCATGGAACTCACTGCCATAGGGTATTAGTGGGGCAAACAACTTGGTAAGATTCACTATTGCACTGGACACATATAAATTAGAATGGAATCTGAAGTTTACACTAGCTGGGGTAAAAAACCAAGCACTGCCAATCCTCATGCTTCAGGGCATAGGAAGATTGTCAGTTGGGGGTCAGGAAGAATCTCCCCGTCTTTCTCCAAGGGATGTTATTGTACAGTTAGATGTTTGAATGGGATTAACATCTTCCGTCGGCCACTGAGCACTGTTGGAGAGAGTGAACTGGACTAGCTGGACCAATGATCTGTTATGGTGCGGCAGGAGATGGGATCCCCCATTGGTATGACCTGGAATGGTGGGAAGTTGGAATAGTTGGACTGTCGCTCTGTTCTGGTGTGTCATATGTGGGCTCTCAGAACAGATGCACAACTGGTCTGTTGTGTTGTGGAGGGAGGCAGGATATTGCACTCGCTAGGCCACTGGTCCATTTTGCTGCATCACTTCCTTCATCTCTGCTGTACTCGTTTTCTAGCACACAAGTGGCTTTACCGAGAGCTCGGGGATCACTTACTGCTGAAGTACCTGTCCTGGACTATGTACCCGATTGCCCTGTCCGCTTTCTCCACTGGCTTCTCTCAGAGCATCACTCCGCACTCGGGAGGTGAGTCTGATGCGCTCACAGGTCACAGAGGAGCCATCTTATTAATAACAACCATCCCTTTGTCCCATAGCTCCTGGTGTCTCTTCTGGAGTCAATTGACTACCCAACCTGATATCAAGTGCTTCAGGGGTGACCCTTCTGTTGCACCACGGGCTCATGCTGACCAACATCATGATGGGGACAGTGCAGCCCAGTGGGCAGTAGATGCAGTGGTTCTTCCACTTTGGGTGGGGGGTCTTCAGAATGAAACCTTTTGAGAGCTAAGCAGTGGAGGGTTGAGAGCTAAGCAGTGGGGGGTTGAGAGCTAAGCAGTGGGGGGTTGAGAGCTAAGCAGTGGGGGGTTGAGAGCTAAGCAGTGGGGGGTTGAGAGCTAAGCAGTGGGGGGTTGGGGTGATGGTTTGGGAGATGGTCCATCAGAAGGTCTATCTCCTAAAGAGTGGCCTGCAGAGTGGAGAAAGCTGGAGCCAGATGTGCACATCACAAAAATCCCACGACAGTCAGCACTAAGTGGGTCCCTTGTTGGCTGTCACAGCAGACAGGTCAAGGGCTGGAAGGGCCTGGAGAGTGAACTCCCCTCTCGCGCCCCAGGTCAGATGCATTGAAGGGCATTGGCTGGGCTGTGCATGGGAAGTTTGTGCTGCCGCTTCCCATATTGTATGGGCTCGGTGGATAAACAGAGGACTTCAGTCTCCAGGGCTGACCACAGGGAACCTTTGACTGGCTCTCAATGTCAGGTGTGCACAAAGGTCTTTGCCCTATAGCAAGCAACAGATGGCTTTTTTTTTTTTTTTTTGTCCCTGGAACCCAACACATGTGGAAGACACCTTGGGTAGAAGCAGAGCATCTCTCTGCTTTTGGATAATCTAGTGGCATCTGGTTTGAATTGCAAGTACCCAACTCAGAATACACCCCCTTGGCCTTGTTGATACTGGGTTCCTGGTTGGACACTCACTGGAATCCCAGAACTGGAGCTCCAGACATTGCTACCAAATGCCTTCAGCTCCGTTAACTCTTGGCTCTCCAAGTGGTTTGCTGGCATTCTGGCGTGTCCTACGTTTTTGTGTTTTTCCAGGCTCTGGCATCCCGGAGCTCAAGACCATTCTCACTGGAGTCATGCTGGAGGAGTACCTGGCCATTAAAAACTTTGGAGCCAAAGTGGTGGGGCTGACCTGCACCCTCGCGTGTGGGAGCACCATATTCCTCGGCAAAGTCGTAAGTGTCCCCCGCTCGGTCTCGTGGCTGAATGAGGTTGAGGAGACGTTTTGGTTGCTGGTTCCTCTTGAGGGACCAGGCCGGTGTAGGCCATCGGGGATAGTATAGAAAGTACAGAAAGGAGACTGGGTGAGAGCCCCATGCTCCCTACAAGGGACTCTTCCAAATCTTGGGAGGGAGATGAAGTCAAAAGGTGCTAGGGTGTCCCAAGGAGGGCTAGATCCACAGCTTGTGCAAATCCATTGACATCAGTGGGATGATGCTGATGTACACCAGCTGGGAATCTGACCCTGATTCAGGGCACCGGAGCGATCTTTAGCTGTCTGATATCTGAGGGCGTGTTTCAGTCAGGTTGCGTCAACAGATTCCAAGTCCGGCGAGAGACGGGAATCTCCAGATATACATGCAAAGAACCCGAGGGCCGTTCTGGGTCTGAGAACGGGTGTGTCTGTAACATGCTCAAGAGCCTCTCCTCTCTGAGCAGCAAACAAATGGAGATTGAAACCGTCCAGTGGATGAGCAGCAATGGCGGGCGGATGGGGATTAGTGGGGCAGTGGCACTTAAGGTTGAGACCAGCTTGCTGTTTAACAGTTGATTTTTCCGAGTGACCTAAAATCCACCTGCTTACTTGGGTTGCCCTGAAAATTGCTGTACCTTGGGGTTTGGCTAGTGGTCCAGATCTGAGGTCAGCTGAGCAAGGATTGAGATACAGCCCCCCCACCCGCCCCTAGAGAATGAAATGAAAATGATCAACTAGAAGCTTTAGAAACTCGAATGATGTTTTGCCACTGGCTGCATGAGACCTCCAGCGTGTCTCCTAAACTGAAATCCCCTGTAACAACACCAGTTTTCCTTCCGCACGTTAAAAACAATGGTGCCGTCTAGTGGCTGGAACGCACAGAGGCGAGTGCTTCTCCATCAGCTCAAGTGGCAGAGGTCTGTGTCTTTTGGGCTGCAAGGAGCAGGGTTCTAGCCCTGGCTCCTCAGGTAACTGCCCGTTGTTGGCAGATGTGAATTGAACGCTGATCTGGGCGGCAGTATGGGGATCGGATAAGTCATTGCCGCAGGAGGTAATCTCTTGAGACCGTCTGATCTCACGGGCTTTCCAGCCTGCTTTCTCGCCCCAAGCAATTCAGGTGACCAGCTGGGGCCAGATCCACACCTTGTGTTGTCACTGCACCAATGGCAGCAGGTTACACCTCGCTCAGTTGGGCCGTGGCCCCTTTGGGCGTTTCTCTCCATGCAAACCACTGAGCACCCAACTCCTCCTCTCGTCCAGGGCCCCTTCGTGCACCTCTCCAGCATGATCGCAGCGTATTTAGGAAAGATCCGAACGTCTGTCGTTGGGGAGTATGAGGTAAGGCGGAGAATGGGGCGGCTGCCTGCTGGTGAGAGGAGAGGGGACTCTGGGAGGGGGGTCAGACTCCCCGATCCCTTCTCCCCAGGGTTGCCCTTATCGACTGGTCCCTGCTGGCAGTGTAGTGGGGCTCCCTACGTGTGCTAGAGTCTGAGGCAAACCACCCTGCTCTGTGTGTGTCTCCGTTCCAGAACAAAAGCAAGCAGACGGAGATGCTGGTGGCAGCCGCTGCTGTTGGAGTCGCGACCGTCTTTGGGGCTCCCATTAGCGGTAAGAGTGGAACTGGCCCGGCCCGGGGGGCAGCAGGGGTGGGGACCATGTCACATGCTGGGGGAGTGTGTGGCGTCTCCCCCCGCCAGCTGGGTCACAGAGCAGAGGTTCCCAAACTTTTCTTATTGCGTTGTACCCCCCGCCGGAGCTACCACCGGCTGCCCCCGGACCCCCCGCCGGAGCTACCACCGGCTGCCCCCGGACCCCCCGCCGGAGCTACCACCGGCTGCCCCCGGACCCCCCGCCGGAGCTACCACCGGCTGCCCCCGTACCCCCCGCCGGAGCTACCACCGGCTGCCCCCGTACTCCCACCAGAGCTACCACCGGCTGCCCATGTGCCCCCTGCCGGAGCTACCACCGGCTGCCCCCGTACCGCCTGCCGAAGTTACCACCGGCGGCCTGCTTCCCCTTCCCCTTCTCATCACTGATACTTTGTGTGTTCTTCTTAGCACCACCTGTCTTTAGCCACCTGTCCATATTTCACTGTTACGTACAGAGATAGTTACAATGTGACGTATACAACCGAACACCCGCCCCCCCAAGTTCAGTTAGACTGGACTGTTGCTGGGCAACTGAACCCGCGTTGCATGGTGATTGGAGGGGAAGGCTCTTTACATCCGTGTCGCTGTGTATCTGTGTTCTCATTGGTACATCTTGAAATAAATGACCTACCGTGTTTTATATAACGAATTGCCACAGAGTTTTAAAGCTCCTGCGTACCCCCAGGGGTATGCGGACCACCGTTTGGGAACCCCTGACATAGAGGATAACAGCCTTCTATTGGTGCTAGCTAACAGAGGATCTTACATGGTCAAAATCTGTTCTTTGGGGCTGAACATCTTGGCTTCCAACCCTGCTGTCGAACAATACAACAGCCCTCGCCCCAACTGGCTCTGCTCTGCCCCCCTCTGTTCCCATTTGTGCTCCTTGCCAATTTCCCTCCTACCTTTCCTATAAGGCCGGTGCGTTTGAACCCAGCAGGGAGGTAGGAATTCACCTCCTGTTGTCTTCACACCCTTTCTGCTATTGCTAAATGAATAGCAATTGATCCTGCTGCCGTGGCGAGTCAGTAACTCAGAACAAAATGGCACCCTGGCGGAAGCTGGGTGCACAGACAGGCATTGGGATGGGGAGATCTTGTCATGTCTGCCCTGAACTGCGTATGGGAATACCCAGAAGAGAGTTCCCAGGAAGGTGAGATGTCCCCTAAGAAGGAAAACCAGGTGGCAAAACCATGATGACCCTGCCTGGAAAACCAGGGAAATGTTTCTATGTGTATTAGCTTCTGTAAAACCCCTTTTAAAATTCAACTGGACAAATTTTAATGTGGGTCCTTTGAGGAGAAGAGCTCAGAACTGAGATCTCCAGCAGCAGCAGCAGGCGGAAACAATGTCCCCGCTGGAATTTCTGTCACTAGATGCAGGGTAGATTCAGAGCTATCCAAGGGCCTGCTCCAAAGGCCTTTGATGTCAATGGAACGACTCTCCATGGAGCTTTAAATCAAGCCTGTCTTAATGCTATGTCTCCAGTGCTGTGTTTTCCCCCTACTCTGACAGCAGCTATGTATTGCTCAGCCTAAGGGACTTGATGACAAAAAAGAACAAATATAAAGTCTCCAAGGGTCAGCGCGCACAGGGCCTTGCTCTATAACATCAGCACTGAGACGTGAAATTGGCAGTGGCCTCACAGCAGCCTCACAGGAGTTGGGGGACTCCTCTGCACTTCAAAGATCAGCATCTCCTCTCGGCCATGTAACACTGTCGTGTGTGGTGCTGGAGGTGGAGGAGTCTAAGTGGCCTCTTTGTGAATGGCCCAGACTCCTGGTGTGAGGATCTGGGCCCTTGATGCTGTATGTTTTCCCCAGGGTGTAAAGTTTAACAAGCACTTGAGAGTTTGCCAGGAGATAAGGCACAAGCACCTGTAGGCATCCAGCTCCCCCAGGGCCTGCTCAGATGCCGAACGCGAGTTCTCGCCTCTCATCTGCCACCCTAGTAACCTAAGACCTCTTTCCCCAGGGGTCCTGTTCAGCATTGAGGTGATGTCATCCCACTTCGCGGTCAGGGACTATTGGAGGGGCTTCTTCTCTGCCACCTGCGGAGCCTTCATGTTCCGCCTGCTCGCCGTCTTCAACAGTGAACAAGGTACAGGAACCAGCGCTGGCTGAGTGATCGGAGAGTGATGGGATGGCCCACGAGTGAAGGGAAGGTCAAACCACACATGGGTATCCATGTGTACAGCTGGGCTGCCCCATCACTGAAATATCCCTCCTCCAGGCTACCGGTCCTACCGCCTTGTGTTGGGAGCCTATGAGATAAGCAGCATCAGGCTGGGTCAGAACTTGGAAGTGAGACCTTGGCTGGGAGGTTGCGTCAGGAGCTACAGCTACTTAGTGCAGAGTTATTCTGCTGATTCACGCTGGCAGTCAGATCGGGTGGATCCTATTAGTTCCAGCTCCGCAATATCTAAGGGACGAGAGTCCTCTTTAAAACAGAAGGAACAAGGGGAAGGGACTGTAGAGAACTCGTAAGGACAAACCTGATATTCTGGCTCAAATCCATCTCAGCTAGTTACATTCTAACTTACTATATACCTCCTGCACTTTGCATACAGTATTCTCCTCTTCCTACCCAAAAGTGGTGTGTGTGTGTGCTTTTGTCACGTGCTGTTAAACAGCTGCTGTGCCCAACCCCAGAAGTAGCTGCATTTTAATGGTGGTTGAAAGATTCCTTTGTAAAGCAGTCTGTAGTTGGCAGAGTGCTTGCTATCCTTCGGGATGAAAGGTGCTCCATTCAGGCAGAACGGCATTTCTTTTTTCTTTTTTTAAACAAAACCCTGGATCAGAAAAGAATTCATCTTTCCCCTGACTGAGGTCAGAACAACCCAGCAAAAGACACTGATCTTTGAAAGCAGACTGGCAGGCTCTAGGCTGAGTTTTGGTCCCGTATCCTGCTAAAATCAGCTCGTTAATAGTGCATGATGCATCTTTTATGTCCTGGATGCTGCTGACAGAACCATGGTCTGGACCCCGGCAGTGCAACATGTCTGAACATGGCCCTGCTCGAAAAAAATGGATAAAGCCACCTGTAGTGCTGGCCAAAAGCATTCCAGGCAGACTTAATGAGGCTCATATTTGCAGCATTGAAACTGAAATGACTCTGCCAGCCCAGACTCTAACAGCTGTTTGTTCGCAACATAAAAGCACCAGCCATTTGGCATGACTGGCCGCCGTTGGTGCCACCACAGGTCAGGGTTGAGCTGCATCGGCAGAGCCATGTCTGTGGACTGGAACAGGGGGCTGAGATGGGGGGGCTGCAGGTCCCAGCTGAGGTGCCTGGGAAGAGCTGTGAGTGGGCAGACTGCAGAGCCCCAGATGTGTTTCTGTCTCCCGCAGTTTTATGAGCATCAAACGTCACCTCATTTCTCCCCTTGCCTTTAAACCGTCAAAGAAAAGGCCAGAGTCTGAGTCACACCGAAATGATCAGTTTAGAGACCCAACGGGAGCGGGGAGGGGGAAGTGCCGGATGCTGCTAGCATGTCTTAGGACTGGAGGCTGTGAGATGCCAGCTCTGGAAATCCAAAGCAGCCAGCCAAGCTAACCCCCAACACTGGCTGGCTTGGGCTGGTGCCTTAGCGGCAGAGCCGTGCTCTGAGAACCCGTCCGTGGGGCCTGGGGAAGAAGGAGAGCTGGTGGCATCCCCCTGACACGTGGCTGGGAATCCTCTTCCACTGGTGGGGCGGGCTCTTCCGGGCGGTGGGTCAGCAGGTACCGTTCTTTGCTGCACAGGTGGGGATGCAAATATCACATCACCATGGAGGCTGGGTTCTGGTTTGCCCCCATCCCAACACCACTCGGGCCAGTCCGCTGGCACAGTCCGGCTGCTGCCGCCACCACTGGAATCTGTGATATACACTCAGCTCCCTATTGGCTAATCAGGGGCACCAGAACAGGGGGGGCCAGTGGCCATGGCCCCCCCTTTTGACCAGCCGTAAGAGCAAGCGATGGGGAAGAGGGGGCAGAGAAGAGCAAGAGGGTGGCGGGGTCTTGGAGGGAAGGGGCGGCCCAGGAGCAGGGCCTTGGGGGAAGAGGGTGTGAGCGCAGAGGCTCGGGGGGAAGGGGCAAGGCAGGGATGGGGCCACGGTTCGGACGCCTATGGCCCTCCCTACTTTTAGGGCCCTTCCGCCGCTCCTGGGGCTAATGCTAATAGAACTGGAGGGCGCGTGTTGAATTGGCCTGGGGTGTCCGTGGTTGTGACTTTTGACTCTTTCTCTCAGAAACCATCACTGCTCTATTCAAGACCAGTTTTAAGATTGATTTCCCCTTTGATCTCCCAGAGACGTTCTTCTTCATGGTGCTTGGGTAAGAGCAGGCCCAGTCTCGTCTGTTTTTCTTTTGTTCGGTGCAGAGATGTCACTTTCCAAGGAAGGGGGGTGTCACGGAGTCCCCGGGCGATACTTTGGAACTGCTCCCCACAAAGCCAGTCAGGACTTTGGGGAGCCTCCTCTCCCATGGAGCAGACTGTCTTCAGGGCAAGAAGCTCACACGGCTTCACCTTCCTGGGTCTGACCTTGGAGCATTCAGCATATGCCCCTCCGTGCGCTTCCCACAGCGAGTCCGCCCCGGTGGGGTCCTGGGGAAGCCAGAGGGTCCTGCACGCACCCCCACTTCGCAGTCAGACGTGACTCTCAGCCAGCCAGTAAAACAGAGGTTTATTAGATGACAGGAACACGGTCTAAAACAGAGCTTGTAGGTACAGAGAATGGGACCCCTCAGCCGGGCCCATTTTGCGGCCCAGCGAGCCAGACACCCCCGTCTGCCCTCACTCCCCATCCCCAGCCAGCTCCCAACTGAAACCCCCTCCAGCCCCTCCTTCTCTGCTGAGTTCCTTACCCGGGCCAGGAGGTCACCTGATCTCTTTGTTCTCCCACACCTTTAGCATCCCCTTGCAGGGGGGAAGGGCCCGGGCCATTAGTGGCACCCACACAGAATTCAGAGGAAACATTAAGAACAGTCCCACTTCGTCACAGGGGGACAGCCCAGTGGATAGCTTGCTGCCCTGGGGCCTGGCAAACGGCCGCTGTGGGCAAGTTACTGAGGCAACACTCTGCCATCTGTACAACGGACACACTAGCAGCGCCTACCGCACCGGGTGTGTGAGGGTGAAATCTATTAAGAGCTGGGAGGTGCTGTAGATAAAGTCACTAGCCAAACCTAGGAATAGCTACATTCCTGATCTCTTTATGCTACGGCATGAATCTGCCTGGCAATGAAATCACCATGTGTGCAGACCTCCGGCTGTCCTGGAGGACGCAGGCTGCTCTCGGGGGAGAAGTGGGGGGTAATTCCTGCTTTTCGGTCTCTTCTCTCGGCAGGGGGATCTGTGGGATTCTAAGCTGTGCGTATCTCTTCTGTCAGCGCTGGCTCCTGGGATACGTCCGGAGGAACACGGTCACTGCCAAGCTGCTGGCGACAGAGTAGGTGTTCTGGAGGGAGGGGCGTTCTTGGGAGTGGGGGCTGTTCCCAAGGTGCAGCAGGACGGGAGGCGTGCAAGCCGTGTGTGTGGCCGAAGATTTTCTCTGCCCCGGCCCTGTCTTCTTGTCCCTCCAGCCTCCGCCCCCTCCGTGCTGCGCTGGATGTCACCTCCCACCGCATCCGTCCTGGTCCCCAAGAGGCACCGGCACCTGCCACCTATTTGTTCCCTCCTAACCAGCCATTGGCAGCGAAGGCTCCATGTTGGAGCGTTCTCGGCATGCTCAGCTCCTGCGCTGCCCACAAGAGGAAGGTTTGTCTCCTCCTCCTCTGCTGCAGGAGGGAAAGGAAACCTCCCTCCTGCTCCAGAACCTTTGCTGGCTTTTCACCCTAGGGGAGAATTCATGGGCCCATTGCTGCTTGGCAACCCAGCCTGTGTGACCTGCCCTCTCCCTGACCCTCCCTTTCCCCTGTCGTTCAGAGAGCCCCATTCCAGGGTCGCTGGGTGATGTTACATGTCACTGATCTGCCTTTTTCAGCAAGCCCATTTATTCCTCCCTGGTGGCCCTCCTGCTCGCCTCCATCACATTCCCTCCCAGCCTGGGGCACTTCATGGCATCCAGGGTAAGTACTGGCCTATCTCGGGATCCCCTCGCCTGTTCTCTGACCAGTGGGGATCTAAGCACTCACTCCAGGGTGGAGAGCAGGGGCCTTTCCCAACCAGCTCTGAAAGACGGGCCACACTGTGGAGAGACAAACTCCCCCCTTCCTGGGGTCTGGCTTTACTAACAAAGTAAATTATCTTCTCACTAAAGTCCAGCTCCAACCTTCTCCCCAGGCTTGGCTGCACCTATGGCTCCTCTCTCCAGACTCCTCAGCCCACACCCTATGTCCTCTCTGCCTCCCACCCAAGATCCCTCTGGCAGGGCAGCAGTCCCCTGAAGCTGTATTTTCCCTCAGTCTGGTCTTCCAGGTTTAATACAGCTGGTAGGTGTAGCAGGCTGGGGCCAGTTGTACACCTTCACTCTACTGACCTCTGTGGAGCTACTCCTGATTTTCCCCCTTGCGATTGACAAGAGAATCAGACTGTGTCTGAGCACGATAGTGATTCACAGCATCTCCTCCTCCTGTGCAGGGAAGTGCTTAGACCTGTCTCCTCCTTTCCCAGCTCAGCATGAAGGAGCACCTCACCTCCCTCTTTGACAACCAGACGTGGGGCCTTCTGTCCCAGAACGCATCGCTGGCCAGGCCTCTTCAAGTCGACCCTGAAAACCTGTGGCTTGAGTGGTGGGAGCCCAGCATCACCATCTATGGCAGCCTGGCGCTCTTCCTGGTGATGAAGGTATTGGCCCCGTCGAGGTCTCCGTGAGATTGGGTACCATGGGTCTGATTCTACAGGAACCTCAGTGCTCTGGGGAGTCAGGAGCCCCTTGCTGGATCACCCCCTAGGTCCTTCGGGGGAGCCAAGAACATGCAGCCTCATGGAGCAGAGATGGGAGAGGAAAGTCAAGGACCCAGTGGAGTCTGATAGGGGATACAAGGTGGCAGCACCTGTGCGTAACCAGAGGGCTCCAAGGTTGTGCCATGTGCACTGGATGGAGGGGAAGTGCCCTCGTGAAGGGCTTAGGAGGAGAAGTCTCTGGTTCCTGTTGGGGAAATGTCCCGGTTACTCTTGTGTGATTCAAGGGGAAGCGTAGCCAGCAACTCCTGTGCTCCCTCTCTGTGTCTTCTGGCAAGGACCTGAGGGCCAGAAGAACCAGATCTCCCATGTAATGTTTGGCCAGGTCAGCTGAGACCAGCTCAGTACAGCTCCTCCTCGCCAGTCCAGGGGAAGGCTTCCTTTTGGGTCCCTTGGCAGAGCTATCGCCTCTGGGCGATGAGGGTCTGGCTGTGAACCCTGACGTGGTAATGTGCAGGGTGTATGTGCAGAGCACGGCCTGCGGCTGGATGGAGGACTCTGCAAAGTGGTTTGGTGGCTGGACCCCCACCCCCACCATGGCGGGCTAGGGATGGCTGGAGTGGGTGCACGTGGGTGGATCTCACTCGCTCTTGCTCTCTCGTTCGTTCAAGTTCTGGATGCTGATCTTGGCCACCACCATGCCGATGCCAGCTGGGTACTTCATGCCGCTCTTTGTGTACGGTGAGACCGCTTCGCCTGCCCTTGCACCCATTTCTGATTGGACCCTTTCAGTATCCTTATTACCATAACAGGGAATAAGGGCTGCCAATTGGACCAGGCCTTTGTCACTCAGAGCTCAGAGGAGGCTGCTGGGATCTCTCGACACGCAGAGCCCTTGGAAAGGGGAAAGCAGCAAGTGCTTAGACCAGCAAGATCCACCCCGGGCTCCTGGGAACGTTGGTTCCTGCTCCAGTGGCCCGTGCACTCGACAAGTCCTGGGCATTTGCGCTTCTGTCCCAGAGGGGCCCACTGGGAGGTGGGAACGTGAGTCCCTGACCTTTAGCTCAGAGCGGCTGGATTCCAGTGGTGAATGTTTTCCCAGGCGCTGCAATCGGGCGTTTGGTGGGGGAAGTGGTGGCCGTTCTCTTCCCCCAGGGTATCCAGTCAGACGGCATCGTTAACACCATCACTCCGGGAGGCTACGCACTGGCCGGTAAGTCTCTAGCACGTGACCTCAACTCAGGAGCCTGGCGACAGGCTTCGACTAACGAATGGGGCTGCAGCGGTAGGTGCCTTTGCAGGGGGGCTCCAGAATTTAGTGTATTGCCCCATGTTTCTGGGTGGTCTCCAGGATCCTTCTGTCTTCCCCCATTCTCCAGCTCAGGGGGGGCTGGCCACAGTTCCGCTCCACCATGGCTTGCATGGCATGACCGCCAGAGAGAACGATGCAGGAGGATTCGGGAGCTGGACACGAGCACCCTGGCAGACCCACCCCTCCCGCCCCATGTGCTGGCAGCACCGGGAGGTCATTGCCCTTTGTATTGTCCTTCTGGCAGGGGCAGCAGCGTTTTCGGGCTCGGTCACCCACACCCTGTCCACTGCCCTGCTGGCCTTTGAAGTGACCGGGCAGATCGCCCATATCCTGCCTGTCATCCTGGCTGTGCTGGTGGCCAACGCTATAGCCCAGAAGTTCCAGCCCTCCTTCTATGATGGCACCATCATCGTGAAGAAGCTGCCCTATCTGCCCCGGATCAGGAGCCGACACATCGGGTGAGCCCCTGGGGAGACGCTGCTGCCGCCTGCTGCCCCTCGGAGGGGCGTCTCCGCCGGCCTGGCGCTGGGTTGGCGGGGGTGCAAGAGGGGCAGGTTAGGCAGCCAGCTAGAGCCGGAGGGGATGGAGCCCCACACCACCGCTGCTGGGTAGCGAATGCAGCGCCTGGCGCTGAGGCTGGAGACTGGCCCTGGCGTACCGTGGGTTAACAGATCAACCACAGGGTCCTCAACTCCCACGGCCATCCCTGCATCAGTCTTTGGTTCCTGGCTCTGGCTTACCCCAGCCCCCCAAAGGCCTCGGTGCAGGGTCAGAGGAGAGCGCTCTCCCCTTTGCCCTGGCTGACCCTCGGCCCTTCCACCCCCAGCTCCTTCAGCGTGACCACTCGCCAGTTCATGAACTCCCACTTTGCAGTCCTGGCCAAGGGCGCCAGCTTTGAGGAGGTCCTCCGAGTCGTGACCTCTACCGACGACCTGGAGTACCCCATTGTGGAGAGCACAGGTACCGCGCCACCCCGCGCCTGGAGGCGGGGCCACGGGTCCTACTGGCCCTTCCGCTTCCCTCTGTCCCCCAGCCCCTTGGCCATCTCTGTCTCTCCTTCCTTCCCCCCGCCCCTCTCCCTTTCCCCTGAAGCTGGGCCCTGCTGCCCCAGGCAGCGAGAGACAGACTCGCTTCCTAGTCTGGCAGGGATGGAGCACCTGGAGTGGTTCCCTTTGATTGACGTGGCTGGCGTTTCTCCTTGCTGCTGAGGGCCCCGGGCCGGAAGGGTGGGAGTGAACCGGTGACATGAGCAGCCTTACCTTGGCAGAGGAGCAGCCGTGGCTTAACAGAGCCCGTGGCCGGGAGCTGCCTCCCTGGATGCAGCCCCCGTGGTGGGCAGAGATGTGCCATCAGCCTGGGCCCATGACCATGAAGTGGTCAACCGGTGCCAGGGATCTGAGCTACCCTTCCAGCTCCTCCCATCTCCTGTCTCCTTCCCCCCTAGAGTCTTTGATGCTGGTGGGCATGGTGCAAAGAACCGAGCTGGTCAGGTACCTCCAGACCCACGATGAAGCCAAGCCGTCCCCCCAGGAGCCAGGGGAGAAGGTAGGTTCAGAGCACTCATCCCCCTGCTGCTCACACGGCCCCGGGAGAGCCCCTCCAGCCAGCAGCTCTTAGCACAGAGCGGGTGTAGGTGTTGGGGAACCAGTGTCCGGCCAGACCTGGGAGGGAACTGGCGAGATCCCTGGCCTAGAGGCTGCGGGTCGCCCCCTCCATCCGGTCAGCCCCACCTTAGAGCCTCTTCCCTTCTCATTGCTTCAGCCCACGAGTGATGGGCGAGGCTCTTCGGTCCCGGCAGCCCGGGCCGGATTGTTCAGTGCAGTCCATTCGAGCGCTTGCTCCAGTCTAGCGAGGGCCGGGCAGGTGGTCACCATGGGTCAGCCCCAGTTTCCTTCCGAGACCGTTGGGTGGCTCCATGTCGCACCCGTGGCCCTCCCGGAGCTGCACCCCCTCGGAGAGACAGTGCCTCAGGCTGCGATGTGCTGACACCGAGGCCACATCCCCAGAGACACCGGCCTTGCGGGGGCGTTCAACCCTACCCCGATATCACCGCTGTCACCCTGCTGAGACCACGCCCACTGCTGAGGCTCTGCCCTCTTAAGGGGGCAGCACCTTGCAATCCGTAAGGTATCCGACCGCAAAGGCACTTCGCCGAGTCCTGTCCCCGTGGGAGGCAGCGTGTGGGTGGGACACGCCCCCGAGAGCGCTCTACGAAAGCGGTGCCACTGCCATGGCCTGTCAGTGCCCACCCCCCGCTGTCTTCCCCAACAGCCTCGCTCCAACGGGACGCTGGGGGACGACTGCACCATCGAGCCAATCACCCTGCAGCTGTCACCTTGGACATCCCTGCACCAGGTAACGCGGCGGGAAGAGGGCCTGGGAGGAAGGGCTCTGGGGAGAGGCCAGGCCTGGCAGGAGAGACGGGTCTAACAAGGATCAGACTGATTGCAGAAGCACTGCTGGGAGCCGCCTGCCTTGCCCGAACCTGCTGAGCAGAGGCGGCAGCTGACAAACCATCCAGGGGTGCCAAAGGCTATCGAAATCCAGCCCCAGGCCATGCTTGTGTCTGCCCCCTACCTGTCCTCCGGCTGTCAGTCCCTTGAACTAGCGCCGTGTAACCAAGAGCGTCTGTTCAGGTGGAGATGAGCACCAGCCATGTGCTAAGATCTGGTGCATTGGTTGCTTGGAGAGCGCGTCTGTTTAGTATGCAGATTACTGTCCATGTAAGCTTTGGTCACCACAGCATGAATGTGGAATAAAGACCCAGCTAGATGGATCGGATGCAGCGAGAGAGACAGGAAGGGTCTGGGCCAGCTGCCCACGTGCCCCCCAGTGTTACAAAGTTCTGATTCCAGCCGGGATTTGTTTTATTACGTGGGCTCCGTGTCCTCTGCAGGGGCCGCTCCCTGCACGGTTCACAGCAGAGGAGGCTGGACGCCCTGAACTCCCCTGGGGAGGGTACACGAGGGTGCAATGGGGGAGTCCCAGGGCCCTGCTACCCTTGGGCAGCTCCAGGCTTGTGTGGGCCCTGCCAACTCCACGTGAGGAGGGAACCGTCGGGCGCAGTGGGGCGGGAGGGCTCGGCCGAGAACGGGGCGGCGCTGCCCTGCCACGCCACGTCACACTCGCCTCTCCTTCCCTTCCAGGCTCACAACCTGTTTGAACTGCTGAACCTGCAACGTGTCTTCGTCACGTCCTTGGGGCGGGTCGTCGGGGCCGTCTCTCGGAGCGAGGTAGGGGCTGGGGCCAGCCAGGACTCGGGGCTGGGGGAGAGCTGCCTGCGGGGGGACGGCCAGGGGCTCCAGGACCCATCCTGGATTGGGAAAGGAATGGGCATTGAGGAGGTGACTTAATGGCTATCGAGTCCCTGGGGCGGGGAGGAGCACGGAGCCAGGCGGGGGCACAGCCTTGCCCACCTGCCACTTTCTCTTCCAGATGAAGAAGGCGATTGAAGACCTGGCAAATCCGAAGACGTTGAAGTGAGCGATTCGGAGCCTGGGAGAGCAGCCCCTTCCCCCTCCTATGCGGCAGAGCGTGGGACGGGGGATCGCGCTGGGGCACTGAGATCTCAGCAGCAGGGGGGCGGTGCTGGCAGGGGTCTCCCCAATTATTTTTTTGTAAATGGAAATGGATTTGAAAGCTCCCCCGCCCTTCCCGCTCCTGCCGCAAGGAGCCACGGTTGTGAGAGCAGAGGCAACACCTGGACCTCTCTGGCCCGGGGAACCTGCCAGCTGCTGGCAGCCCTCGCCCATCCTGGAGACACAACAACACACAGCTACCCAGGGACAAACAACTTGGCCCACAGACTGTCAGCGCCGAGGGCAAGGCAAGGCTGCAATGTGAAATGTGCATGCGCCATCCTGAATTTAGTGCCTGCCGCCCTGTCGGGGCCGGGCGCAGCGGGACAAGAGTCTGCTACTTAGCAAGCCCTGGAAGAGACGCTCCTTGTGCTGAAGGGGCTTGTGCTTCGGGCAGTGAAAGGCCCTGGCTCCGGCCGTGTACGTCTGGGTTCATCACAGACCTGCCTGCGTTGAATTCTCCTGTAACGAGATGAGCTGCCTTTGCTATGCAATTGCTCCCTAACGGCAAGGGGGCAGGTTAAGCCAGGAACAAGCCCTGAGGAGCCAGACCACCCCTTGCCTGTCCCCAGAGGAAGGTCCTAGGTCAGCCCCAGGGCAGCCAGGCTGGTGTGCCTACACAGCGGGGGAGGGGGGGACCTCCTTTGAAATCCATTGTTCCCACTCCCCGTGCGCAGTAAATCAGAGATATGGGCTGGCAGGTGTGGAGCTATTGATCCTTTGTATTTCTCTGGGGACATGGAGCGCGGAGGGGAAAAGGCGTCACAGCCGTTGCATCCCCCGGGGGACCCACTCCCCTGGCCCCCGTTGACGCAGGAAGCGTTGCTAAGGTGCACACAGTCTCCACGCAACATTAGGAACCAGCTAGGTTACAAAGCACACAGCACCAGGCGTGGGGCCCGCTCTGCCAGCTGGACAGCGGCTGGCTGAAGGGAGGGGGTCTTAGGACCAGCTCTAAAGGGAGGCCGCGGTGCCCAGCAGTGACCGTCATTGCACGTACCAGCCGCCTTCGCACCCTGCACAGGAGATGCAGCCCCCACCCTGAGCGACGGGCAGGAACCTGCCAGAGGTGCCAGGCAGAGTGGTGCCAACATACAAAGTTTTCAATTAAAATATAACATTCACCTGTCCCCCCTTTCCCTTCCCCCCAGTTTGCTAGCTGAGATTTTTCTCATTCGTATCCTTCCCCCTCCCCCCGCAAAATGGTGGTATGTGCCTGAGGGGGAGGGGCAGCCGTAGGGCCCCCACAGAACCATCCAAATGTGTGAGGTCAGAGACCCAAAGCCAGCTGCACACAGCAATGGTGGGGGGTGGGGTTGGTTGGAGGAAGGGCCTGGCCTGTAGTCTAGGCTGACCCCGTTGTCACCAAGGTCCACGATCCGCGCTGTGTCCCGGCCCTACCCAAGGTGCCGCGCAGTGCGGGGGCATGGCTGTGGCTGAGGGGCGTGACTAGCATCCACACGGCAGCTGGGCCCTGGAAATTAGCTATGGTCCTGTAAAGAGGAAGGACCAAACTGACTGGGTTTGTAGCATTTCCGCCTTTAGGCTGGGATTTGCAAAGAGCTTATGGGAATTAGACACACACACACCCGTCCCCCTGCCTTGATGGAATGTGGGTACCTAACCCCCTTAGGCACCTTTGAAACTCCCAGCCTCAGAGACCAGGATGACTTCCTAATACAAGCCAGCTGCTCACTAGCCAAATGCCAAAGCCCCTGGCCCCGAGTGGCTTGAGAACGCATCTGTGCAGCGAGCTGGAATTGCAGGGGGGGCCCATGTTAAACCAGCCGGGAGCTGGTCCGAACTACGTGGAGACAAGGAGCCAAAGCGGCGGGTGGCGGCTTGCACACAGACCACGCGCTCGCGTGGCTAGCTGGGAGCGCCGCGGGTGGCCGGCTGCTGGCTGGAGCACAGACACTGATGCGGATGCTTCCCCTGCTCCCCGGCTGTCCCAGTCCTCGGGGAACCCACCGCGGGACGGAACGGGTCTTGGTCTCAGCGCAGCTCAGCAGCCTTGGCCGAAGGAAAATCAATCTCAGCCCCAGACTCGGTGCAACCGGCGCCAGTCCAGCGAATGCCGCCTCTAAAGGGCCTGGCAGCCCCGGCCCTCCAGGCAGCCCCAGCAGTCACCGGTAGGAGGGATGCTGTTGGTGTTGCCTTGCCTCACTGTGTCAAACCAATAGGCGGCTTCTAATCACTGCTCCCAGCAGCATCCAGGGAGCTGGAACTACCCAGCTCAGCAGGGCCCCTCGCTCCATCCTCAGGGCAGCCCCGTCCCCCCTTCCTGTCCCGGGGAGGGGCGGGGGACCTAGTTATAAAACACTTCGTCCTCCGAGAGGGAGCTGCTGTCCACGTAGTGCAGGGAGTTGCTGAGCCGCTTCTGGCCGACGCTGGTCGTGCCCTCCTGCTCTCTCCCCACGCAGGCCTGCTCCTTCTCCGAGCTGTCTGCCCGGGAGCTCCCGGTCCGGGGGGAGCCGCAGGGGAGAGCCCCGGGGAAGGGGTGGGTCGAGTTCCACCTGTCCACTCCGGAGTGCACCCAGGGTATTGGGGAGGTGTGGGTGGAGGGGGAGCAGGCGGGCAGGCTGCCTTCCAGGTTGGGGCTACTTATCACCTGGGGACTCAGCACCAGCTTCTCCTGCAGGTAGATGCTCTCCAGGTCTGAAAGCAAAGCCGGGGAGGGGAAGAGTGTGTTAGTGACTCAGCAGGGCAGGCTACTGGCAGCCGGCAGGGCCCGGAGAACGGGCAAGGACAACACTTTTGGGAGTGGCCACCAATCCTGGGTGCCCAGCTTGAGACACCTTGAGGCGCTGATCACCCGCGGCTCCAGCTGGAGTTGCTGGGTCCTCGGTCCATCCAGGGCCCCAGTCCTGCCCTCAGCTCCTGGGCTTGCGGAAGGGGATCCCCCAGGGATGCAGCATTGGCCTAGTGCAGGGGGGTGCCCCTGTGCTCCATGGCCCCCAGCTGCCCAAACACCCCCCCTTGGAACAAGATGACAGACATGGAGCCAGGGAACCACCCCTGACTGATACAGGACACCAGCCAGGATGGCCCCGAGGGACCCTCCTGAATCTGTTCCATGCAGGGAGGGCTGGGGAACATCAGGAGCCCTGCAGGGCTGCTCATGGCAGAGAGGAGGGGGAAGGTACCTTGAAGCTGTGCGATCTCCTGGGAGCTGCCCCCGTAATTCATTTCTTCATCGTCTAGCGAGGACCAGGCGCTCAGGGTGGCCTCGGTGATGGCGAATTGTTCAGCGACCCCTGGGCAGGACCGTGGGAAACCAAACACAGGTTACAAGGGGAGGGGATTGATACTGGGCCGTGTCTTGAACCTGGCTACGCCAAGGTAAATCTGGAGTGACATCACTGAAATCAGAGCGAAACTGGATGAACACCAGTGTTCCCAGGAGGAGAATCTGGCTCGTCCCCGGCAAACCAGCAGAATTCTATCGCCAGGACATAGGAAGTCCCAGAGGGGATCCAGGCACGCTCCATCCAGTCCAGTGCCCTGTCTCCAGCCGGGACCAGCACCCTGTTCGGGGGAAGGTGTGATGGGGGATCACGATATGGAAAACGCTGGATGGCAGTGAGGCTGAGGGAGTTCTAGCCGGGTCAGGCCCGGGAGTCCTCTGCATGGGTTACCGTTTGGCCGACAGCTAAGGGACATGCCAAATGCACGGGCACTGCTCCCCGCCATTCTCCCCAAGGGATGCCCCAGTGCCCAGCCACTTGCAGTGCTCCATCACGCCACTGCACAAGCGGAGTCGCTGCTGGTGCATTCCCTGCTCCCCCTTCCCCCAGCACAGATTATCCCCTGCAGCCTCCCCGCTGCCCACCCACCTGCTGCAAAGCGGGCCTCCCTCAGCTCGTCCGTGAGGTAGGAGTAGTGCTCTTCCTCCGTCAGCCACGGCTCGCAGCCCACCTGGGGGGCGCTCCAGCCTTTCCACTCGATGAGGTGGGCCACCCGGCCGCGAGCCATGGCGGTGGGCTTGGTGATGTGGTCCTTTATGGTCTGGACTAACCCTAAAGCAGAGACGGGAGGAGCTGGACTGAAGCGGGCGGGATTCAGAGCGGTGGGATCAGTGCACCAAGACTTGGTGCTGAAGGAATGTCCTCCATGACTGATCATGTCCATGCTGGGTGGGTGTCTGCACTGCGGTAGCCAGCCCCCAGCCAGCCAGCCCCACTCACCACAATCCTTTCCTAAGGGGCCACTACAGCAGCTGGCTTGGATTTCTCCTGGGGCTTCCCTAAGGAGCTGGTCAGGAATCTGGAGGGACATTTATCAGATGTTGCCTGGTTTGGGATTGAGGGGCACTGGCGGAGCTCTGGGTGGGACCCGAGGTGGAGGAGCGGGGGGAGGGGGGCTGGCAGAGCTGTGGGGGGGACCCGAGGTGGAGGAGTGGGGGCTGTGGGTCAGGATTGAGGGGCACTGGCGGAGCTGTGGGTGGGACCCGAGGTGGAGGAGCGGGGGCTGCGGGTCAGGATTGAGGGGCACTGGCAGAGCTCTGGGTGGGACCCGAGGTGGAGGAGCGGGGGCGGGGGAGGGGGCTGCGGGTCAGGATTGAGGGGCACTGGCAGGGCTACCTGCAGGATGCCCTGGACTGGAATAGCAGGGGACGGGGATAGTGCAGGTTGGAACTGAAGTGCACCATCGCCTCTGCCTGAACCAACCTCAGCCTGGGGCAGTCCCAGCCTGCCCCTCTCCCAGGTGCACCCTCCCTTGGCAAGGTGGGGTAATGTTTCCTCCCAGCAAGAGCGCCTCCTGCAGGCCTGCGGCAGCACTTCGCGCAGCGCTTTTTGCATGGCTGGAGCTTGGGGCTAGTTCCCTGAAGCAGCTGCAGTTTTGCATGTCTCGTTGAGCAGGGAGTTATGTGACACTTCCCAGGGCAAACAATGCAGCTCTCTGCGGGTGCACTGACGCGGGAGCTAACTGGATGCTTCCGCCACCCTCAATAGAGCACAGCAAATCCTGGCATTCAAGTGGCACTAGAGTCTGGCTATTAGACCCCTGCGGCTGGCCCCAGTGGGGCTTGGGTGGCAGGGCTATAAAACTGCCATGTAGACATTCCCAGGGCTGGAGCCTGAGCTCTGGGCCCCCATGAGGAGGGAGGCCAGCCACGGGTGTCTAGCGGCCATGTAGACGTACCCTTTCATTCCGTGCCAGAAGATGCTACCTTGCACTGCACAGAATTTCTCTTCTCAAGAGTGAAGTTAGCACTGGTGCAAGGAGCTGGATCGACAAACTACCATTGACCCCAGCTCAGCTCCAGCCCAAACAGCAGCAGCACCATGCACCTCCGCCCTGCCTCTGGGGCCAGCGGGATAGTCAGTCTCCAGGGCTCATTCATTCATGGATCAGCCTTTCTGCTGAGTGCCAGCTGGGATGATGGTCACCAGTTCACTAGGAACTGGACTGAGCCCCCTCAAACGCATCATTACCTATGGGCCAGTCTTCAGATAGTCACGGCTCTTAATGACCTGGGCTGGATCCCGATTTCCTGGTGCTAACATTTTGGACAGCTCACCCAGGGGTGATTCCAAAGCCAAGTGAAGCCCCCAAGGGAATGTCTACATTGCAATTAGATGCTTGGGGCTGGTCTGTGCCGGCTGACTCGGTCTCACAGGGCTCGGACTATTTAACTGGTTTTCCAGGCCTTTCGGACTCTACCGGGAGCTCTTGCAGCAGGGGAAACAGGACGAGCTGCCCCTCATATGCAGTCATGGCTGAGAAAGCAGCCAATTTTATAAATCCGAGGAAGGGGCGTGTGGCTAAAGCATTGGCCACGCCTCTGAATGGCCCTAGCCCCACCCAGAATTGGGGAGCGGATAATAAAAGCCGCCAGCTGCTATCTCTCTAGTGGGACGTGGTTGTTTAGGACACCTGCTGGCCCAGCCCTAAGTGGATAGAGGAAGAGGCGAAGCATCTCTCCCGTGCTATCCAGCTCCCCTTGACCATTATCTCCTGGTGCCTTGCTAAAAATCACCATTTCTGTTATTTTACCATTTTTATCATAAACTTCACTGTGGTTTTTCCCCCTTGCTAAGCCAATAGGAAGCTCCCCACGGTCTCATGGGATTTCCAGGGGCTCTGGGTCCTGAAGACCTGACCCCTGGTCACAGTGCTGCCCCCTGCATCGCCACAGCTGTGAGCCGTGTTCCCCCAAATCTGTCTGCCCGGGTCACCTCCTGAGCAGGTTCTGTCTGTTGTGCTAGGTGATGACAGCAGAAGACAGCCGTGGTGGGAGGCCATGGCAGGAGGGGCGTCTCCCAGGGAGCCAGGGCCAGTCCCATGGAGGGCTCTGGAGACCTTGAACCAGACTCTGTGTTCAGGAGGGAGACGGGCTGCTGTATTTTGTATCATCTGGGGCTTTGTCGGGGCGTGTGGCTCCATTCCTAGATACTATGAATTGCAGAGCTCAGGCCTAGAGGTCGGGAATGTAGGGGTCCCTGGGGCCAAGTGTGTGTCTGGTGGGATGGGGCATCATCTCCTGGCCATCTGCAGATGGGGGAGGGGTTCTGGCAGCATCCAGGGGGAGCTGTGCTATCACCTGAGGCCAGGTGTCCCCAGCAGTGGGGGATGACAGAGAAGACGCTAGATCCCCCTTCCCACCAGCATCCCCTCAGTCACTTGGGCCAGCGTCACCCACCGCTCGCCATCCAGGTGCTGCCTTGGGCACGGTGAGAGCTGGGTGTTGTGTCCGGGCTGCCTTACCAGCTCCCCGAATGACTCCATGTAGCCGTTGAGTAGGATGGGGAGGCGGGTTGGGACTGAGGGGCACCAGCAGCGCTGGGTGGGAGCCTGGACTGGGCTGGGAGGGCTTTGGAGGCAAACAAACGGATACCCGTGATGCTCCGAGGGCATGCCGTGCTCCAAGCAGAATCGTCCTGCCTCCGGCACTGGGGCCCTTTCTCCGCTGCGGCTCTGGGAAGGCAGCCTTGGGCATTATTCCAGCGCCACCGGCCTCGTGGAGAAAAGGGAATCAGGCCAGCAGGGCCAGCCGGCTGGCAGTTTCCATGGAAACAAACACCTTATTAATCTCCACCGCACACAATTAATTACGCCGGAGCTGGTGGGGAGGGGGAGGGGGAGGACGGGACAGACGGGGCTGCTGCTGGAAGCAGATAAACTCCCTTCCCTCCTCTTCCCTCTCCAGGGCCAAGGCAATTAGAGCCGCTCAGCCTGGCCTGTGGGGTCCCGCTGGTCTCTGGCCTGGGGGGGGAGGCTGCTTGTTGTTATGGGCAGCGCTAGCTTCTTGCAAGAGCCACAGGCGGCTCTGAGCTGTGAAAGGCGCGATGCCATTGACCAGAGGATTTGGATGGCTCTACCCCTAGGCTGAGCAGTGGCCCTACCCCTACCAGAACCAAGGACCCTTTAGTCTCGTCAGCCTTTGAGGTCAGGACGTAGGGACTCCCCAGGCGGTGACGAGGCGGGGCGGGCTGTGTTAGCCAGTCTGGGAGTCAGAGAGGCTCGCAGGGGCTGGGTGTATCCAGCAGCCTCGCTAAAGAATCCCCTTTCTGTTCCCTGGAGCCAAGGCATGGCTCTTGTCCACCCCGAGGCCCAATCCGGTGGGAGGATGGGCACCCCTGGACATCCCCTCAGTGGGGGTGGGATCAGGCCCCTTCTGGGATCGGGCCCTGGCTCTAGCAGACCAGCTTGGCTAATGCCTGCTCCACTTGAATGAAGAATGAGGAGACCCATTCAGGCGAACCTGTCAGAAAGCTCCTCTAAGACCGGGATTCACCCCGCCAACGACACGGGGGGCAGAGAAGCCCCTGCTGGGAGCTCAGCTGGAAATCTGGCCTGGCTGCCCCGTCCTGCATCTTTGCACCAGTGCTCCTCTGGGAGGCTGTGCTCGGCCGTCATGCCAACCCGGGGCTCAGGGGTGACGGAGCCTGGCGGGAGGGAGGGATGGTCTTTACCTACCCACTAGAGAGGAGGTCGCCAGGGCCGTGACGTTGTAACCACTGGAGCCGAATTTGGAATCGGAGAGGATCCCACTGGATGTCTTGAAACATTTCTGCAGAGGGAGGAGAGACGCAAAGGCTGGCAAGACCGGCTGGGTCAGCAGGGAGAGAGCCGAGTACCCTCAGCCAGCCCCACGTCTAAGAGAGGGGACCCATGCAGGCCAGGGGTGGGGGCCTCCAGGGTGGGGGAGCCCCAGAGGACCCAGCAGCCCATGGGCACTCAGGACTCATGATACGAGATGCAACGGATGGGTGGCATTCTGCTGCGGACTCGTGAGGGGGGCTTGTGGGACCATGTCTAGTGTGCTCTGCTGCTGCAAAGGTGGTTGCAGAAGTTCCCATGCTGGTAACTCCAGGGGCAACTGTAGTTAAGTGGCCATCATGGGGTTAACTGGGTTGCACAGAGTATTATGGGATGGAACCACGCTCCACGCCTCCCTTACTTTCCGATTTAGTCTGGCGTAGCTCCCCCCTGCCCCTCCCCCCCATGCTCTGGTGTGATGCAGTTAAATAAAGCAGCAAGTTCCCAGCCTGCAGGCCGGTGAGTAGACTGATCTTTGTTGCCGAGCCAATCCTACAAAACTCACAGAGATGTGCGTGGGGGAGGGGGGACATGCTCAGTGTCTACCAGGTACCTCCCACCTGTGCCCAGTCTGCAGGGCTGGTTCTACACCCGCTGGCACAGAGTCCTGCGATGGCTAGGGTCTGCAGGACCTCACTGTCCCACGAAAGCCCAGTGGTCCCATTCAGGGTGAGGACCCTGTGCCGGCCTTGTGGCCCACCAGAGCCTCCCCATCCCCGCCGGAGCTGAGCAAAGGCCAGCTGATGTGATCACCTTGAACCTACCTCCTCCACTTGCCACAGTTTTCCAGGGACTTCCAACCTGGCCAACCTCCCCCAAAAAGCACAGCTTCTTGCATAGCAACCACCACATGCATCCACTAGGGGGCACCACTTCAGCCACACCCTGCCTTGCATTCTCCCAGGAGCTCAGCATAGGGTTCGCAGACTGTAGAAGTGCAATGTACCCCCAGGGCCACCCAACCCACACTGACCTGCAGAGGGTCCCAGCAGAAATCCATCTGGTTTTCCTAAAACACAGGGGAGTAAACGAATTAAAACCGGTGCCAAAGCTGCAGATTTGTCACGGGGTGGAGGGGAAACCAAGATTCCCGTAGCCCAAGGCAGCTCTCTGAGGTGGAGCCTGTCTTCTCTGTACAGCGCCTAGCACAGTGGCTCCTTCTTCTGTCTTCCTTCGTCCTGGCTTGTTTTATTCATTCATTCCCCTCCTTTCCCCATTCCCTTCTTCTCCACTCCAGCAAGTCACTGCTTTTCTCTTGTTTTCCCCCTTAACCTTGACTGGGGTTTGCAGGTGGATAATTCTTTATTCAGACAGCTTGTCTGAAAGACACAAAGCTACACAATTCTCTAAGTGGGGGGACAGCAGTGCGGCCTAGTGAGCAGGGAAGTGACTCGCCCACGGTCACGCAGCAGGTTAGTGGTAGAGTGAGGAATAGAACCCAGGTGTCCTGATTCCTAGGCAGGGGCCCTAGCTGCTAGACAACACTACCTCTCTAACTCCCTTTCACGGTTGTTTATAGAATGGTGTTGGATGGACAGGCCTGAACCCAGCGCTGGGCTGGCCAGGTAGCAGCAGCTTCCCCCGCCATACACACAGGGTAAGGTAGTGCTGTTGGTGCTGACCTGGGGGAGGGCTCCATGGCTTAGCTGGTCAGCTCCTTAGGACAGGGCCTGTCATTCTGTCCTGGGTTTGTACAGCGCCTTGCACAATGGGGTCCTGGGCCATGACTGGGAATCCTAGATGTTATAATAATAATAACATGGCCCATTCAGTGCTTGGCCTCACTGGAGAGGCTGCCAATAAGCACAGGCAATACGGATCCCTGGCCACTTGGCCTTTGTCTGAGCCACCAAGCTGCTGTTACGCGGCCCACTGAACAGCCTATAATAGCTTTCATTCCCTCATGAACGGGTGAGCGGCTCCCCCGCCTGTTTCCCATCCTTGAGTCATCTGCACTCCTTGCCAGGGGAACTCTCAAGGTGACCTTTCGGGCGGCAAGGAAATGTTTAAACCCCCTGCGCCCTGGGTGACCAGACAGCAAGTGTGAAAAATCGGGACGGGGGTGGGAGGCCTATATAAGAAAAAGCCCCAAATATCAGCACAGTCCCTATAAAATCAGGACATCTGGTCACCCTACCAGACTTTACAAGCCTCAAGGTGTGTTTGCCAAACAGCAACTAGAAGTCAGTTATAACAGCCACCCTCACAGGTCATCAGCAGGGTTTGAACCCAGGTCCTTCAGCAGCACGGTACAGCTCTTTGGAGCTAACTCCATTAGGCGGTGGCAGCAGCCACTGCCTGTTCTGCTCAGTGAGGCCAAGCTGCTGGAAGGGGCCACAACATATAGATTGCATATTCCTGTAGCACTTGTAATGATTGTCCTGGGGGCCTGACTCTTTGGTTACCTTGCTGTTATTCTTCTCCAGGGCAGCTGCAGGCACTTGCTGACTGTCATGGTGGGTGGAAGGAGGGCACTGTGGGTGGCTGGCGATGGAATATTCCTTTTGAGCACTTGTGAAGAATTCTGCAACCGAAGGAGAAAAGAGATGGGTGAGAGAGAGAGACGGGCTGGGCCTGGTAACCCTACTTTGCTATCTATTTACAGGGCAGTTATAAAAGAGAGGCTTGGAAAATTGGGGAGGGGGGAGATGGAAAATTTCAACTTTTTGGCCCAAAATTGAACCCCAAAACTTTCGGTTTGGAAATGGTGCTGCGGTGCCTCATGGGAGTTGTAGTTCAGCTGCCTCATGTCCCCATTCTCCTCTATAGGACAAGCTCTTCAGCCAGACTACATCTCCCATGATGCACCGTGGTCTTGCCTGCTGTGCTACCACAGCGCATCATAGGAGTCCATGGCTCTGGTGCCTCATGGGATATGTAGTTTGATGGGGAACTTGGCCCACAGAGGTGAATGAGAGCGTGAAATAGCCAAACTACAACTCCCATAGGGCACTAGGGCAGCATTTCCAAATAGAAATATTTTGATTTTCAGGTGTTCAGCTTTTTGACGAAATGTCACCATTTTTCAAGGAAAGCAGACACTTTTTGTGAAAAATTTTGTTTAGTCGAAGACCTAATTTTCCATCAAAAACAGCTTACATGGAAAATTTCCCACTAGGTGTGACAGAGTGCTAGGAGCCGAGCACAGACCCAGCGTTCTGCTCGCTGAGGCATTAGCTAGTCCCCGCTGGGCTGGATTTAACTGGGGGGATGGGTGCTCAATGGTTTGATTAGGTATGAGGTTGATGAGCTAAAGCGCGCAATCAACCTGCCAGCTGCCAACAGGTCAAGGCGAGGAAGGAAGTGCAAGGGGCAGAGACTGTGGGATCCTGAGATCTCTGGAGAGAGGGCAAAGGAGGCTGCTTACTTCCCATGGCATGTTGCTGGACTGGTGGAGGAGATCCAACAAATAACACACAGGTGTGCTTATAAACTTGGAAGCATCCAGTCTCTTTGGGTGGTCCCGAGGGTGGAGAAAGGAGCCTGTTACACAGGCCTAAGTTATGGATCAAAATATGCCATTGTGGGCATTCAGAGGCTCTCTCAGTGGCTTCTATGCCACTTAATACTGTATCTATCTATTCCCTCTGCTCCTCTCTGGCCCCTTCCACCTGACAGCCACACAATGCTCCACAAACATTAATGGTTCGGCCTCACACTCCCCTTGTCAGTATTTGGGGAAACTGAGGCACAGCCTGCCAGGAGTGTTCCTTGGCAGGAATGGCCACCTCCCTCCCTTCTGCAGCAGTGCTCTTTAGTAATCCCTCAAGAGCTGACCAGGCGGTTTGAACTTTGGCTTGTTTTATGTTTGTACAGCGCCTAGCAGCACGGGGCTGGACCCCTAGGCGCTGCCTCAGTGCTGAAAATCAATAATGATTAGAATTGATAGGCTTATTTTATTTAATTAGGCTTGAAAACCATTAATACATTTACTGAACTGGGCAGCATCGTTCGTGGTGATTGCATGTCTGATGGAAAGTCCGGAAGAGGTCAAGCAAGTGCCGGATGTGAAAAACTCAGCACAGGAGGAAGTTCAATGCAATTAGCAAAAACGCCAAACACAAGATCCTTAGAACCAACGTCCTACGTGTCCTATATGGAGCAAAGGCCTGGAAAAATAGTAAGTCCCTCTAGTACAAACTGAACAGCTTTCAGTGCAGGTGACAGAATCAGCAACGAAGAGATCCTAGACCAGGCACAACTACCGACATCAACGCTAATGCTGCAGAAGAAAGGATGGATGTATTTGGAACACAGCACGATAATGGCTGAAGGAGAGTTACTGCATCTGAATATAAAAATGGTGGGAAATGAGTGCAGGATGGGGGTAATTGGGCTGTTTGCCTGATGCACCTAGTAGTGTGGGCAGACTGGTAATGATGAGAAAACACCTGCCCTTAAAGCGCTGGGAGCTAGGACACCAATTGACATACCTGGTCCATACAACAGATACATCAGATACAACTCCGACCCGTGTAGCCACACGCCAGGGCAATCAAATAGAGGAGAATTACCTGAGCCCACTTAGACAGGCCCTAGCCATCGCTAATTCCATCCCCAAAGGCAAGAAAGCCCATGCACCCTACAGTATTCCCCGCACATCAATGCATTTGGAGTAGTTTGGACCAGGGGCGGCTCTATGTATTTTGCCGCCCCAAGCATGGCAGTCAGGCGGCTTTCGGTGGCACGCCTGCGGGAGGTCTGCTGCTCATGCGGATTCGGTGGCATGCCTGCGGGAGGTCCGCCAGTCCCGCGCCTTCGGTGTCCCCGCCGCCGAATTGCCGCCGAAACCGCAGGACTGGTGGGCCACCCCCCGCGGCTTGCCGCTCCAGGCACGCGCTTGGTGCGCTGGTGCCTGGAGCCGCCCCTGGTTTGGACCAAGAGAAGAACAAATTTTAAAGTCGAGGGCCCTTCGTGGGAAATGCCAGGCACAGCTCTCGCTGTAACGCGGTGTTTGTGGCCCACAGAATAAATTGCGCGGCCAGGCAAGCAGCAGGAAAAACTCAGGAAGACAGGCAGGGAGGTGAAGTGTAACAGAGACGGGCAAAGGCCGTTGTGAGAGCCCCTGTGCTGGGGCTGTCTCTTCTAGGTGACCTGCGTTAGGAAATATAATTGGGCCCTGGGCCCTTTCATGCTGGGATGGACACATAAGGCCTGAAGGCAACTTTGGATTTTTCTCTTTGGTGCTTACTTTGCATTCAAAATTCAGGTCTTGTCTACTCTGGGTTTCCAGGGCGACACTAGGGCTGGTTGGAGACCTGGTCAGATCCTAGCCTCAGGAGTGTCATGCGAGTAAAAGCTGATTAACTGAGGGGGGGGGGGGGAAGGAGAGGTGATTTTGTTCAGACTCTTTAAACCTCTTGGGTTTGCTTTGTGTTAAACAGGCATTTGAGTCAAACACATGGCAAACGCTCGGGAACAAAAGCCCCTTTGCTAAAGCTCTGACACCTTCTCTGTTGCAATTTAAGCCTGAAGAGCGCTGACACCCTCCATCTCTAGGATCTCCAAGGAGTCCTCCAGCAGGACCAGAGACGAGCAGATATTTCAAAGGGACAGAGTTAGGAAACGAACCTTTTCCAGCCTTCTTTATCCAGCCTCAGGAAGCGAAAAGGCCACAACCACTTCCCCTTCTCTCTTCACAAGGCCCCTTGGAGCAGTCTGGGTTCAGCATTAGCATGGAGCAAGGACTTGTGATGCCTTGTCCTTCCCCCGCAATCCTCATCGACGTCTGAGTGCACAACCAGTTTTGCCTCTGTCCCCACCAGCTGTGCCCTCCCGGGAGTTTGCTAGGGAGAGGATCGGCTAAGGATGTTCCTGTACTCCTCGCCCAGTGTGGCAAGTTCAGAGAGCGTTGGGGGGCTGCAGCTATCCAGCAGGGGAAACTAGCAGAGCTGCTGATGGAGCTGGCTGACCGTGCTGAGCCTGGAAAAGGGAGCCCATGGCCTGGTTCTCTTCCACCCTCATCCATTCCACCTGCTCGGGGAAGGTGTCACCTACTCCCTTACCTGCGCTCCAGCCTAGCCTGCTCAGATGGGGCACCTTCTCCACATCTGCCTCCGTTCTGATCTCTGTCTCACCACCGCCGTGCCTGGTGCTCTGCAGGCCAATGCAAGATGACAAGCTCCCTGCTTTGATGAACTTCAGAACTGTGGGGCCTCGCAAACTCCTATGCCCCCGTCGCAGGACTTCCTACTGGGAACAGCCCCGTTGGCTCCATTGGGATGAGCTCACAGTAGTAAACACGACACCGCCGGAGTAAGCATCTGCATGCTCAGCCCCTTAGGGTACAGAGGTGCGAAGCAGTGCAGGCAGGTGCAGCATTGCCAACTCTCGTGATTTTGTCACAAGTCTCAGGATAATTATTGTTTCCCGTAAAGCCCCAGCTCCTGGAGTCAGGTGGATCTGTGATGATTTCAGCCTTCGTTCTTAAAGAAGTTTCTAGCCCTCATGGCTGCGGAAAAAGCTTCAAAATGTGACCCCCTAAAGGCTCAAAAAGCAGAAGGCAAATAAAAAGAGCCCCAAATCTATTATTTGTATATAATCTCATGATTTTAAAGCCAATCTCATGATTTCTGGTGAGCCTGACTCCTGATTTTTCAACCTTTGGAGTTGGCCCTGCTGTAGGCGTAGGCATACTTGCCCTAGCTTTGTGATCTAGCCAGCATGGGCCTGAAATGTGAGGACGTATCCAGGGTACCAACAGGCTGGTACAACCCGTGCCAAAGCCCCTCCTGCTACATCTTCATGGCTATTTTCAGCCGTGCTAGGCAGATCAAAGCTAGCGCGGGTACATCTACCTACACTGCATTCACACCTCGGATTATGGGGGCGACATGCCCTAAATTTGACAACACTGTCCGTGTGCATGACACACACCAGGGCCAGTGAAGGCCTTGGCTTGTCTAGACATGGGTCTGGAAGGCGTTAGCTCACGCGGGGTAGGCTTTAACTCAGCCCGTTTAACACATGTTGAAGGCACATTGCCTTGTCTACATTAGGCTGTTAAGACATTAGCTAACACCTTCCAGACCCTAGTCTAGACAGGGCCTCGGTCTGTATGGGAACCTGTGTGTCCCTTCCACATAGGGAGGGCTTAGAACAACTCTCCGCGCTGGGATCTGGCCGGGGCACGGGGGTCCAGGCTACGACGCGTGAAGCCACCTAGAGTCACCAAGACACTGTTCAGAGCAAACCCTGCCCTGCAGCCCTCTGTGTTTTCCATCTGATTTCAACATCTGCCTCATAGGGTGACCAGATGTCCCATTTTTAAAGGGACAGTCCCGTTTTTGGGACTTTTTCTTATATAGGCACCTATTACCCCCCCACCCCCGTCCCGTTTTTTCACAGTTGCTGTCTGGTAACCCTACCTCATACCCTTAAAAATCTCATCCCCTTTGAGAACCCGGCAGGCGGCCGCGTTGCCTTTCACAGCTGATTTTATGTATTTTATCCCCAGTTCCTGAAAAGCCATTGGCACTTCCTCCTGGAAACCATGTTCTCACGCCCCGCTGCACCCTCGGCGCCTGCTTTCAACTCAGGGCCCTCTCCTGCCCCGCTGAAACCCTGCAAGCTTCCTCAGCGGGAAGCCCTTGTCCTCCCTCAGACAATGCAGCCCGTTCACAGCTTTGGCTCTGATGCCCCCGGCTGCCTGACCGTGGGGAGGAATATCCTGGAGGCAGGAAATTAGCTTTCAAGTGTGATTCTGCTCAGAGATGTGCCTTGATATAAAGGGTTTTGTGAGGCGCCATGTTTATTTGTCCTCAAAGGTACTTTGGCAAATCCTCTATTGATTTCAGGCACCTCAATACCTTTGAGGATCTAGGCCTCCAGTGACTCCAGATCAAATGTGTCCCCTTTCTGAGTAAAGAGATGAGGTCTTTCTAGCTCCCGGCCCTGCAAACTCCTCCGGGCTCTGAGGGTCGCGCTGGGGGTTCTCATCCTTCTCCCCAACCATCGCCAGTTGCAAAGGATTAGCTGGCAAATTCTACACCCGGGCAGCCCCCTCGTCTTCAATGGGGCGGATGGGAATAGAGGGGCCAGCTCTGGCGATGATGCGGGAGGCAGAATTGAATCCAGCTCACCCCGTGCTGGCTCATGCAGGGCGAACGGGAGCCAAACGTGGTTGTGTCCCTGAAGCGAACAGGGTGGGATTCTCGATCGCCCTACGCCTTGTGCAGCTGTTGGCGCTGGAGCAAAGCGGTTGTGAATGGCTCCCGCATGCAAATGGTCAAAACGAAAACCACCTTGGGCCTGAAAGCAGTTCAGTCCTCTGGAAACTGGCGAAGTCTGAACAGATCAGGACTCTTTGAACCACCTCAAACAGGGTCCACGTGATGGCTCGCTAAGCAGCTTAGTTGAATTGGTTTTTTTATTAGTGTTTATTATTTGTATTTTCACAGCAGGTGGAAACTCCAGCTATGGAACGGGGCCCCATGGGGCTAGGCGCTCTACAAACACAGAAAATCTCCCCCATGGAGATGGGCTCTGAGCAGGGTATCCGGGGATAAAGTCACCCACTCTGGAAAACACATTCGAGAAGAAGGGGAGAATTTCTCAACAGTTTGGCCTGGTAGCACGAACTCAGGACTGGGCTTTTGGAGACCTGGGTCCTGGTACAAGTTCTGCTGCTGGGTGACCTTGGGCAAGTCCCAGCCCTGCTCCGTGCCTCAGTTTCCCCATCTGTAAAATGGGATAATGAGACTGCCCTCCTGTGCACAGTGCCTGGAGCTCTAGTGGTGAAAAGTGCTAGCTGAGAAGGAGGTGTTATGAATCTTATTTACATTTTATGCCAAATCTCTTTTCCAGCTTCAGGCCCCCCGCATAGCCTGGGTCCAGGTGGCGCAGCTGAGAACACCATGCTGTGTGTAGCACCGGTCCCTTTTCACGGCTCCTTTGCAGGCAGCACCTTGCAGCAGGTGATACCGAGCCCGCTAGAGCTCTCCCTTTCCACATCCTTCTCCCCAGCAACTAATCTCCCCCGGGCTCCCAGCGGGCAGAGCCCTAGTGCATGGCACATGGCGGCATGCTCCACCTAAGAGGCTCTGCAGACAGTAATATTATTAAGTGTAACCGACGGTCTGGGTGGTGAGTCATAGGCACAAGTACAACATGCCACTCCGGCCCAGCCTCACAAGGCCACATCTAGGGAAGGATGCCACAGGCTGACACTAAGGCCCTTGGAGAATAAAATTCCTCTTCTCTACAGATATATATAGTGAGTGTATAGGGGGTGTATCTGCAGAGTGCCATGGGGTCTGGCGCAAACCTAGGACATTTCAAAGGCTTTGCTTCTCCATAAGCAGTCTCTCCTCTGCCGGTTCCGGCAGCACTTAAGGCTTTTAAGTGTGTGTGTACAAGGTCTTTGTGCGCGCGCGCACACACACACACACACACACACCCCTATATAAAGTGTGCCTGGATCTGGTTAAAAGAGAAACCGGCGCTTTCCAAATGGAGTGGAAGCATTTAAATATCCAGCTCCCCCCGGAGTTGAACCGCACCAGATCTAATCCGTCTGCTCTGATGTGGGTGGGTGTGAAATTAGAAGTGTCTGTAACAGCCACCCACTAAGAGGAACTGCAAAATGTTGGTGTTTTGGGATAATGTAAAAGCACAATTGGGTGGGCTTTTTTTTCTTCTTCGGGCCAGTGTTGATTTGGGTGGATTTGTATTTTCTGAAATCCGGTAGTAACTGAAAAAGTGGATTATTTTTACGAGGCTGGTTTTTGTCTTCAACTCCTGTGAGTCTGTCCTGAGATTGGAGCTCTGAGGGGTGTCCCACCCCAGGCAGCTTGACAGAGCACAAGAGATGTAGATCTCAAAGGAGATGGGTAGCATTACCCCCATTTTACAGGCAGGGAAACTGAGGTACAATAAGTGGTAATGACTTGCCACAGGTCACCCAGTGGAGCCAGGACTAGAACCAATGTATTCTGATGTGTGAGCGCACACTCTGTCCACTAGGCCACACTGCCCCCCTTAAACTTACACCACTGAAGTGCCACACAGATATTTACAGATTTCCCCTCACGTTGCTCCTGGGAGGCTCAGTGCGAGGGTGGCCCCCTTTGTCCTTGTCACCCGGGTCCATCTGGAGCTTATCAAGAACCCTGGTGTGATCGCACCTCGCCAGCAGCCAACAGCAAGGTGTCCCCTCACTGCTCTGAAAGCAAAGGAAGGACCGAGACACACAGCCATGGAAAAGCCCTGCCGTGCAGACTGTTTGTACCTGCACCGTTTGGCTGTGAAGATCCCGAGCGATTCAAACATACGTGACTCAAGGGAAATGGACGATGGCTCCCGGGGAGGCATAGCTGGCTTCTGTGTCACTCTCCAGGCTAGGCTGATATCGAGGTGCAGCCTTCGCGGTGTAAGGTGACGTGTGTCATGACAAGGGCCTGTCTAGGCCTAGCTGTGCGCACGGGGCCATGTTTTCAAAAGAACTCCTTGTGCTTGGAGAATCTGGCCGATGGCACTCTCTGTCCCTGGTCTGTTTGGGCTCCTGGACTTTGTAATGGGCCTTTCATCTCTAGTTTGTATTCAGATCAAGTCAGTCATGATTTAAAAGCTGGTGCTATCTCAGGGCTGGCGTGGCATGAGTTTTCCCATGAGACTGATTTCCACATCCTAAATATCACCTGCACACCCAGCAGTCTCCAGGAGAGAAGCCAAAACCCTGAGTGGCCCCTGCCCTCACCAGCAGTTGCCTCTGGGTTGGCAAGGGAGTGTTGGCAGAGGATGCAGGGCGTTGTGGTGCAGGTGTTGGAGCTAAGCAGAATTCCCTACTGGTACAGGCCTGTCACCTGTCCTGGCTGCTCTTCCCCCCACACCACTTCCTCTAAGCCCTTCACATCCAAGGGCCCAAGACCTCCCCATCAACCTCCCCGTGATTGTCCATCAGTCCAGAAGCAGGGAGCTGGACAGGGGCGTCTCTGCCAGTGGGAGCATTTTCCCAGTCCCTCGTCCATCCAGGCAGGGTTCCTATGCGCAGCGTCCACTGTCTCCTTGGCCTCCTTCTCGGCATGGTGGGTGCTGGTGTCCTCAGCTCTGTGTCCCCTTCTGGACCCCTTGCTTTGCCCCTGTGACCTGTTTCCCCATCCTGGTTTGTTCATTTGTTGTCCCCAGTATTCAGTATATTTCTGGGCCCTGGGGCCCCTCCCTCACCCGAGGGCCTTCCGTTGCTTTGATGGGCTCTGCCCACCAGTCCCAATCACCAAATAGGCTCCAACCTTTCACCAACACCCAACTCACTTTAAAAAGCAGCCCAGTAGTACATGAGGAAAACATGCTGACACCAGCTTTCCTTGTGCGTTATGGAGTCTTCACCACTGGCTCTTACTGGCCCAGGGAGGCTAGTCCCAGTGTGCAGCCTTCTCCGTGGCGATGCGCACTGCACCCCAGAGGTGGCTGCATTTTGGCGTGGGATGAAACGATCATTACAAATTGCTTTGCAATGCAGCTTTTAGGATGAAAGCCTCTGTTATAAGGGAATATTTCCTTGGAAAATATGACTCTCTGGGCTGAGTTCAATACAAGTTGCCCATGGAAGCTGAGGACTGGCCAGGGTTTTTGGGACTAGACCAAAAGCCTCGCTTCCCCAAGCTTCCCACCTAGCGCCAAATGCCTCCCCTTATTGCCTGCTCCTCCTGGAGTGACTGTCCCAGAGATGTGGCAAGTTGTCACTGCCCCAGGGTTGGAAGACAGGTAGGTACCTGGCTGTCTGCATGCAGCAAGCCAGGACCTGCCGTGGCAGAGTCTGTCTCATCCTGGCTGTGCAGGGCAGATGCTGCTCTGGGACCAGGGCTGACGCGAAGGGGCTTGACCAAGATGCAGGAGGCTGGGGTTCGGGAGGGAGAGATTGGGAGTATTATGACGCTTAGACCAGGGCTCCCTCCAGACAGTGGCTGGAAACAGCTGTTTCAGACAAAGGTGCAAGAAACCCCCTAGTGGACACAGATGGAATAACCTGCCTTTAGGGGCGGTTTCTGCCTGACCCGCCTCAGTTAGTGTCCTGTTTATGACCTGGAGCATGGGGACTTTTACCCAGCACATGAGTGAAGTTCCAGCCAGTGTCCCAGGGGAGCCTTGTAGTAAAGGCAAAAGCTAAATGCCCCACCCCCAGATCTGCCCCTGCCCCCCCAGCCAACAGCCCTCAGGCTAGCAGGGAATAAAGCCATTCCCTGACTCCTTGTCCTGAGTCTCTGTTATATTCAGTAACTCCCCCACACACACACACACACATGCGCGGGCGTCCGAGGGGCTGGCTGGCAAGGCGGGGAATGGGCAGACACCCCCATGGGGGGGCAGACACAATCCTTGGCCTGGAGAGCAGCTGCCTTTGGATGGCAGGTGCGAGTCGTCTTCTCTCTCCCCTCCCCCCAGCCCCAGCCCTCCCTCCGCGCTGGATGGCACTCACCTTGGGACACGCAGGACCCCATCATGGGGGGCTTCTTTTCATCCGCCTCGTGGACAGCTGGGAGCTCATCTCTTCTCTCCCCGGCTCGTCTGTTCCCAAGCCAGCTCCGCCGCCTGCCCGAGGTGCGGACAGAAGACCCAGCTCCCCCTCCCAAGCCCCCCCCCCCCGTTTTATTTTTTTCTTCCTCGGCGCTCGGTTACTCCTCCTCCCTCGCTCCCCCCTTCCCCAAGTTTGCAGGCGACCGTGGCAATGTCTCCGGCGAGCCGCAGGGGAAGAGGAGGCAGGTGGCGGGCGCGGCGCGCGGAGGAGAGACAGACGGACGTGCACACACCGAAGGGAAGAAAAAAGGCAGCTCTCTGCCAGTCAGGGCTCCTTGGGGGATTAGCCGGGCTTTAGCCACCTCCCCTCTCGCCTGGCTGCTCTCCCCGCCAGCGCTTGCCGGAGTCGGGAAGCCGGGGGGGGGGGGGGGGAGTGGGGCTTTGTCCTTCCCTGCCCGTGGAGAAGAGCCCACTTGTTGTGCTCCCTGACAGCACGGCGGGCCCGTTTCTCCCCGCCCTGACCCCAGGCGCTGCCTCGACCCCTGAGTCCAAGGAGGGTCAGGCCCAGAGGCTCTGCCCGGGAAAAGGGACACCCTCCCCGAGCCGGCGGTGATGCTGAGGGGGGTTACAAACAGGCTCCTGACAATGTAACACCAGCCCCCCCCCCCCCCCCCCCGAGCTGTGACTGAACCACTTTGCAGGGGCCCCAACCTAACACTTGTCTCCGCCGGCTGCTGAGATCAGCATGCGGGGTGGGAGGCTTGAGTGACCTGGGGGCAGGGGCTTCTCAGCGAGGGGGGGCTTGATGCTGGAGTTTGCTTCCCATTCCCCCCACCTGCCCAGGGAGCTGAGATCAGGGCAAAGAGGGCCGCTCACCCCTCAGCTCTGGCATGCACTTGGGGGCAGGGATTGTGGCGGTGATGGTGGGGCGGCTTTGCTGAATGTGATGGCTCCTAGGGAAGGCAGAGGGGGTTGTTTGCTTGTACCAAGGTCTCTCTGTCAAGACAGGACTAAGCAACCAGTGGCCCCCCCCCCCCTGCCCAGTTTGGATTATGGGCAGCCCCCTGGAAGCAGCCAGCACTGGAGATTTTCAGGCATAGTCTGTGTTTATGATATTTCCGGGCTAAGTCACCTGGCCCAAGAGGTTGGGAGAAATTCCCTTTACAGTACCGCGAGTCTTGTGATATGTGGTGTTTTTCTGAAAGCCCCAGCTCCCGGAGCCAGAGTAATCTCAGCTTTCCTTTGTTCCTAGTAAGCTTCCAGCCTGCCTGGTTGCAGAGGAAAACATGGAAATGTGACCCCAATGTCCCCTAAAAGCTCCGGAAGTAGAAGGCAAAGATAAAGAACGCCACATTTATTTTTAAAAAATCATGATTTTTAAGCCAATCTTGAGGTTTTGGGGGGACCTGGACTCACGAGGCTGGTGGTACCACTTTGGGGGCTGAAGAATCGCAAAGCACCAGCTTGTCTTCTCCTTACAAAATACTTAGATCCTCAGCTGGTGAAAATCCCCCTTGACTTCAGCGGAGCTGTGCCAGTTTAGAGCAGCTGGGGATCTGGCCCACTGACTTAAATGGAGCGACACGGATTTGAGTCAGATGAGGATCTGCCTTTTAATTTTTGTAGACTAGAAACTCCAGCAAGTGCAATCTCAAGGTGGGTCAAAGCGGGTTAGACGCTCCCACTCTGCACTAGCAGCTGCCCTGCCCAGCTTTGTCTCCAGGCTAGTCGATGACATGCAGGCACTGAGTAGAACATCAGTTGCAACAATGTGTGTTCATTTTACTGCTGCCAGGCCAATAGGAACGTGGCAGACAGCCGGTGTTCTGACTGAGAATAGAATTTGCTCTTTCCCTCTCAAAGCGTTTTAGAAACATACTGAGTTAAACCCCATCATGACCGGGGGAAGTAGATGAGGTCCATGGTTGAATGGAAGGAGTGACGCTTTCTACCCAAGTGCAGCTGGAAAACAAATTCTTGGGCCCAGGTCCTCAAAGGTGCATGATTTCAATGGGAGTTAGGGACCTAGATATCTTTGAGGATCTGGGCTTTTAAGACGGCTGCTGCTTTGGGCATCTGGGAGCAGCCAGGGTCCGTCGGGGCATCCAGGTTACAAAGCCCAGTGACAAGCAGCAGATAAACGTCCGCTTTGGGACGTGGGTTTTTTACCCACGAAAGCTTATGCCCATATAAATGTGTTAGTCTTTAAGCTGCCTTGTTGCCCTGATCTCTGCCATCTCTCCTGAACCCTTCCCCGCCTCAGCCTGCTGGCTCTGCCTTGCCGGTGTCTCGGGGCGGGATGCCCCCTCCAGATGTGACTCTGCCCTCCCAGAAGCAGAGGGAGGGAATGGCCCTGCGGGCCTGGTGATGGGGCGTGCACTCCGCACTGGCAGAGAAAGAGTTAACTGGAGCGGGAGGGCAATTAGTGCACCTGCCCGCACCTGGAGGGTGGGCCAGGCCCAGCTGAGGGGAGCTGGTGGCTAATAAAGGAAGGATTCCAGGGGACTTGGGGGAGGTAGGAGGTGAGTTGGTCTGAGGATCCTCTGCTGATGGAAGTGCTGGTGAATGGCAGGCAGAGATGTGGACACGCTGACAGTCTGGGGAGAGGCAGACAGGAGTTGGCCCTCCAGGGAGAAAGCCCTGACAGGCGGCGTGTGGTCCAAGAGCAGGAAGGGGCTCTGCAGAGCCTGGGAAGGAGTGAAGGGTCTGTGGAGGAGGGGGCCCGGGCAGGAGCTGCCTAGAGACAGGGTGAGGTTGGAAGTGGTCCAGGGGGCAGCCAGGAGCCTGAGGGAGCAGACTGCAGTGGCTTGCTCCAGGGTCCCTGGCCTAGAACTGGCCCCGGAGGAAGGTTGTGTGACCCACGCCCCCATATTGAAGGGGTGTAAGGAACTGAGCCCAGAACTGGGCCGAAGATCTGGCATGAGGTTATTGAATTGCTGGGTGGTGGAACCTGTCTCCCCCTGGAACGTGGGGTCCGGAGGGCTGACTAGGAGGATCAGTGCAGGGCTGGAGCAGCCGACGTGCAGGGACGTCAGCAGAGGTCATCCTGGAATGCCATGCCCAGCCGTGACGGGGTGTGTTGCTGGCTGGTGAGTCACTGCTCTGCATGCCCCATGTGCCCATTCGTGGGGCCCCTTCCCTCCAGATGACCCTCTGGCTGCACTGTGGTAAACAACCATGCGATGTAAAACCACTATCCTACTAATACACTAACAAAACTCTGCCGAGGCCCAAATGTCGGACGGCACACGTGACCAGGACCCAAGAAAGTTATTTAAGCCGGAAAACTAGATTGGGGATGGATCCCTTTCTTCAGTGCAGCTAGTTCTGCCCAGCCCTCCTTGAGAGCTCAGCCCTAGGAGGGTGGGGGATTAACTTTGCTAGTTGACTTTAGCAGCAGCTCATTGTGGCAGGAGAGATGGGCTTGTGGCTAAGGCAGAGAAACCATCTCAAGGGAAACCTCCCCAAGACTTCAGTGTGGGTCGGTGAGAGGGAGTTAACTGAGGCGCTGCAAAGGGGTTAGACTTCAAACTCTTGTAAGGATTTTGTTGGACTATTGGAATGCTGTCGTACTAGGTATTCCTGGAGAGGAGACGGGGCTAAAACGCTGGGAAAGAGACCCCGTAGAATGCAGCTGGATTTAAGATTTGTAATTGGCCTGATTTAAAACACAGCTCCTTCGATGGCTTCTTCTAAGCAACTGATTTAAACATTTGCTTCAATGTCATAGGATGCCATTAAGACTGCCTACCTTGCCACTTCTAATCTGGCTGGTTAGTTATTAATATTAATCACCAGCAGGTCCGCCGGCCCTGAAACCAAATTTGTTTGCCCATCAGTGAACATTCTTAGTTGGCTGACGATACACAAAAGAATGGATTCGCAATAACAGACTTGGGCGTTCTCTTACCAAGAGAGACGCGCCCCCAGAGGCCGTTACCTGCGCACTGTAATCACTGTTAAGCTCTCCAGAGAGACCGCTGAGATTGTAACGGAAGTTGCCAGTTCAGTGCCTGTATTCTGCCGGCTTGTGTTTGATTGGCTCCCCCGCTTTCTTTAATACTAAAATAGCCCCAGTTAATAAATGTGACATTTGTTTGGTCATGGTGGCCCTCGGGTATGTGAAGTAACTCCTGTGACTGAAGAGTGAAAGCCTCACCCCCAGTTGGCAGCGAGGGAGAGCCGGTTAAAGCCAGCCTACCAGAACCATTTCTTGTTTCGCTAAATATTTTTAGTAACTTTTAAAATAAAATTACTTGGTGTCTGTAGCGGGGCGGCTGCCCCACTCTGGGAGAGCAGGGGTTAAAAGCAGCCCTTGGAGAGGGCTGTGGCGGGGACCCAGTTAGAAAAGGGATTAAGAGCAGCTGAGGGAGGCTGGCTGGGTAGCTGGCCCCAGGTGTGGCCAGCTCAATCAGGGCTCCGCTGGCCCTGATAAAAGGGCTATGAGCCAGGACACCGAGTTTCACTCCAGCCCTGGAGTGAGAAGGACCTAGCTGCCTGGGCGCACAGGGGATCTGAAACAGAGCAGTGCTGGGGAGCTCTGGCCTGGCGAGTCCCCAGGCTGAGGCCTTGCTGAAGGCCAAAGGAGGTACTGGGGCTGCAGGGAGACAGCGGGGCCAAGAAAGGCAGCAGATCCAACCCCCTTGCCAGTGATGAGTGGCCATTACAGACTGCAGTCTGCCCCAGTGCAGGGGGGCTAGATGACGACTGGCAGTAGCCACTAAGGTGAGGTGGGCTTAGAGGGTTGGGGGTTCCCCTGGGAGGGGAGACCCAGAGTGTGGGGGTACTGCTGTGGGCAGAACCCCAGGGTAAAGGGCTGGGGTCTGGGAGGGACACAGGGCCTGAGGCAGGAGAGACACTGGCCAGCAGGGGGTGCTCCAAGTGCTGGAATTGAGCTACTTTCTGGACGACCAGCAGGAGGCGCCGCGGCGGTGAGTCTGTGACCTGTTATGTGTCCAGCAACTTAAAACTGCTGCTTTCAGCCCCACGCTAGCAAGGTGTGCTTGAGATTCCCGGAGCTAATCTGCCAGGCTGGATTTGAATCCAGCATGGCTTAGAGGCAGTATGGCCTAGTGAATAGAGCACATGTTGGCAGGAGGAGACATGGAGTTTATTCCTTGCTCTGCTCTAGGACCTCCTCAGGCAAGTTACTTCTCCAGTCTGCGCACGTTTCCCTTCCGCAGCCTGTCTTCTCCAGGGGACAGTGACTTTCTCTCACTGTTTGTGTAACGCTGACCACAGCGGGGCCCTGATCTCAGGTGGGACGTTTATGAATGCTAATGTATTGCATGCTCGTCATGGTCCATTGGCGCTCCTGAGGCTGTGAATCCTGTCTTTGGATTGTACCTAGGGGGAGGTAAAGTCTCTCTCTCTCTCTCTCCTCACCAGTAGAACAATAGTTTGCTCTGTCTCTTCTGCTGTGTCAGTCTTCAACTAGTGAGAGACGATTCAGCTGTCGCTTTCCCTGAGGCCCTGGCGAGGGGGGCAGACCCGGCGGTGTGGCTAGAGGTGGTGGTGAGCAGACCCTGAGCTAATCTGCCAGACTGGCACTGAGACTGGATTTGCTCTGGCAAGCAGCTTGGAAGAAACGCATTGGCAGGAGGACCTGGCAGGGACGAGGGGGTTTCCCATGATGCTATAGCTTCCCGTCACCGGCAGCTTCCTCTCTCCCAGAATCACTGGGCTTAGACTTGGTGTCTGGGGCCTGGCTTTGGCAGGTAGGGTGAGGGAGGGGCCATCTCCTGGGTCATGTCAAGCCAGGTTGGACGCTGCCCCAGAAACCAGAGGCAGCCCTAGGCCCGGGGCGCGTGCGCATCCCGTCGCGAAGCCCTCTGCATGGCCTGGCAATGGAAGTGGAGCCTGTGGCTGCTAGGCCGCAGGTTCAGATCCAGCCCCGGTCGTGACCGGAAGCTGTTGGGGTCTAGTGGCTACCGGACAGAACCCTATCCCCACTGGCGGTAACTGGCCCCCTTGCTGCCAGCGCCGGGAAAGAGATCAAGGAGTGACTGGGCCATAGAGCTTGATCTCCCATCATGCCTCAGGGGTCGGGGGGCATCCCACAGAGCAGGGGCACCAATGGAAATTGAGGCCTCTGCTCTCTAGGGCTGTCTGTCTGGCACCTTCCGCCTGTGCTAAAATCACACTGAAGTACAAACTCTCCAGAGACAAGCCGGGTCCAGGCAGCGCATTGGCACTAAGATGCAGGGTTTCCACGACGTGCTCACCAGTGCCTCCATGTGGTGAGAAGCAGGGTCTGGCCCAGGTATAGTGCAGTGGGAAGGGGATGGCATTTATCCCATTCACAAGCAGAGAGATGCACACGCTCTCAGGGCAAACTCGCACAAACACAGCCATCCAAGCACACAGATCTCCCACAAACAGATGCACAAATACACCGTGAGAAATGCACTCGCTCCGATACATGCAGACAGCCAGAGACACGACCGTTCCCACAGCCTGCTCTGTACCTAGGCTTGGCAGGATTAGATTTGTGTCGGGAAACGTTGATTTCACCACGCACACAAACGATGAGAAAATAGTTCCAGCGATCGCTGAAATTTACAGACAGGCAAAGCAAGAAAACTGATGCTTGAGAACTTATTAGAACTTGATCTCAGGATATTTACTTTGTATATTTTGACCTGTGCTGCAGACAGTTTGTGTTTTTAGAGAGACAAGGTGGGCGAGGTAATCCCTGACTGTTACTTACCACGTTCTGTCGGTGAGAGAGACGAGCTTACACAGAGCTCTGCGTCATGGTCTCCTGACCGCTCTGATAGTGTGGGGCCAACATGGCTACAGCGCCACTGCCTGCAATTTGGGTTTAATGGTTACAGCGCTTTAACTCTTTGAATATCAATGTCTTCTGTCAATAAGTCTGAATTCCATCTCCTCCCCCCCCCCCCCCGCCATGGTATGACCCTCACATAATTTGCCACAACTGTGAAAATACAAGTTGATTTTTTTAAAAAAACCTTAAAAATAAACATTGACATCAGCCTAGGCAGGAAGTGGCCAGGAACCCTGGTTGTAGCCCCAGCAGTGACTCTGCTAGCCCAGGGGTTTGTACAGGTGTATGTACTTCAGGAAAAACCAGCCTGAAGCAATTCCTCGGTTGGGCCTGAGTAAGTGCCTACCTAAATTGTCAGGGAAATAACAGTGTCTTGTTCCTTTCTTAACATCAGCTGTGCCACGCCTAGCCAGCCGGCCAAGCACGCACCCAGGCAGAGCCCACCTGAATCCCCGTCAGTCCGGGAAGAGAAATCCAGAGACGCGTCGCTGGGTTGGAAGCCTGCTTACTAGAGAGAATGCTCCTTCCCTGGAGTCTTTGGGAGCAAATAGACACGGGCCCTTTCCAGCATCGTCTTCTGCATAGTCCTTGTGTCACCTCAGGCGGCGGCCCTGATCCAGCAATCAAGGGTTACAGGGGCCTGGGCTGTTAGGTCTGGTTGCAGGATTGGGGCTTTGTGATTAGCTGCTAGGGCCAAGCCTCATGTCTTTTATATATCTGCAAAGCACCAGCTCACCCAAGGGGTAATGACACAGGAGCACAGTGATGCCAAGAAAGTGGGAACTACTTGCAAGCCCCTTGCTTGGCGTTTCTCTGGAGCCAGCACCTCCCCTGGTGTAGGGGGCACGCCAGGGTGAAGAGAGGGCGTGGTTGGAGCACAGCATGCTCCGGCAATGCCCAGCTGACAAATGGTCACTAAGGGACCATAAGCAGCGGAGGCCAGTTAGAACAGGGGCCCCTGGCTGGTTTAACCTGCTCTGGGGCTGAGGCAGAGAACCCAGGAGCTGTAACCAGCTTCCTGCCGGTCCCCTCCTGATGCACCTGAGAATCTGCCCTGGAGCGTTTGCCAGAGGCGGATGCTCCCACTAAGGTCCGAACTTGCTTTCCACTCTAGGCCAGCTGCAGTCAGCTGATTGAGTGTGCCATGGGGGCTGTACGTTTCTAAGGCTCCGTCCTGACCCGCAGCAGAATTGATTTATCCGCAAACCTGAGCTTGGCCCTTTCTGAGATCTCTGAGCATGATGCAAAACTAGCCTTTGCCCATCTGTTCCCCTGAAACCCTGCCCTCCTCTGCGAGGCAGGACCCTCCCAGCCAGGTGGCCAAGCCAGACCTACACACGCAGTGATGGGACATAGCGACAGGGCCCAGGCCCTAACTGCTGGGGCACACGCTGTAGGAAAGACTCCTGCACTGACGGAACAACTCTCCCTTGACAGTCATTAATAGGTTAACGCCCAGCCTGCACCTGGAGCAAGTGGCTTCCTCTGGCCCTGTCTCAATGTCTGAGCCAGGAGTAGAACCCAGGTGTCCTGCTCTAGCTGCTAGATAACACTGCCCCTCTGCCCTCTGGGCCTTGCAAAACTCCGCCGCTTTGCACCCTTCTCCTGACCCAGCCTCGCCAAGGGGAGTGCCCCTGAATGCCAGCCAGTCCCTGGATTTCACCAGCAGGGGGCGCTGCTGCACTAAAGAAATGACCCTTGTGGAAAAGGCTTTGCTGTAACCGTCATGGCAGCCTCTATTCCTGGGGGGGCGACTGCTCAACCCCACTGCTGCCTCGTGCCCCCCAAGGGCAGGGGCGAAGGCCAGGCTGGAGAGGCAAAGAACGTGTGCGCTAGTGTTTGAAATGATCAGCCCCAAACAAGCTCGTGGCCAGAGCGCTGGGATTCCGGGCCCCGGTCTGCCCCCCAGTAAATTCGCTTCTCTGTCCGTTGAGAGCATCCTCCCTTTCTGTATTGCCCTTTGTGCCCCCTGCTGCCCAGATATTGTGCGGCTGGCTGGTTATTCCTGGGCTCTGTCCTTCCGAAGGTTTAACAGAGCGACGGGAGAAAGGAAAGCGAGATTAGGGCCTCAGGAGCGGATGCCACCCAGGGTTCAGATCCCAGCAGTGTCCTCACAGCCCTCCAGGGGAGAGAAACTGAGTCACGGACCGTTTCTGTTCTGCAGCAGAGCTGTGCAAATAGCTGATGTTTCGGTTTGCTGGCAAATCCGAAACATCAGAGGGGGGAGAAATCGGTTTGGGTTGCCCCCCAAATAGCATTTTTTTTTTTTTGGCTAATCAGAAAGTCCCCACCTGTCCTAAGGTGATACCATTTCACAGCTTGGGTTGTGGCTTATTTCATCAGCGTTTGCATAGTCCTTTGCAATTCCTTTGTAGACTGGGCCGGGCGCAAAGTTGTACCAGCTGAGCTAAAGGTGAGATTTTTATAATCGGTGCCGCTTTGTAGGTGGATTCTCTTATCACATTAGCTTGCACTGGGAGAAAACCGGTTTTAAACCAGTCGGAGAGTTTGCACACAAACGTTGCACTGGATTAACTAAACTGCTTTAAATCAAGCCAGTGCATCTGCTCTGTTGCTTAGTTTTACCAGCCGTTATTTCCAGCTCCTTGCCGTAGCGTTGAAGTGCTAATGATCCTCTGCTACAAGGTCCTGTGGGAAGGTGACACCCAGAGCTGCAAAACTCCTGCGGAATGTGGAAGCCCGTGGCTGGTGGTAGGCGCGTAGCCAGATTTACCGATGTGCAACGTTCTCCGCTCCCCCTCTTTGACTAGGAGAGGTGCCAAATTCACATTCACAGCAGAAGAGCAAATGCTGAGGAGCGCCGCGTCCCGTTTCTGGCCTCACTGTTTGATTCACGGTGGGATTTGATTTCGTTTTAAGCCATTTCAGGTCTGATTTTAATTGGCACAGTCTCTGCCTGACGCTGGCTGCTTGGCTGGGAGGCTGGGCCAACTAGGGGTGGGTCCCAGTGAAGACGATTCAGCTGCTCTTTCTTTTCCTGGTGGGTGGGAGATTCCCCCCCACACCCATGCGCTGCCTTCCCCCCATTACCCAAAGCTTGGGTGGCATTTTCAACGGTGCCTAAGGGAGTTGGGCACCCAGATCCCATTAAATGCCAGTGGGAGTTGGGCACCTGACTCCTTGAGGTGCTTCTGAAACCCCTTTCCTAGGGCTGGATTGTGATACGCCTTAGTCCATTGTGCGCTAAGATACTCTTCATCTCTAGTAAGAGTCTGGCCCTTAACCAAGGCAGGGACTGCGCTCTGTTCTTCTCCAGAGCAGCTGCCCAGGGACCCCTTGGGGGTCAGTGTGTTACCAATCCCCACCTGGGTCAGCAGCTGGGCCTCAACCCTGGGATCATTACCACAGACCTCTCCTGTTTGAGCTCCAGGAGTAACTCCATTAACCAGCTGCAGTAGTAAGCTGTTCTCTTCCAGTGGCCCAGACACTAAATAGGAATGTAATGCACATGTTGCCAGTATGTTATACAGCCACGTTAAAAGAAAGATGGAGGAGGGACCCAGAATCTGGTGGTGGGAGGGACTTTGGGGGTATCATCTCCCTCCTGGGGACCACAGTGATGGAGGAAAGACTACAGGCAGAAGGCTCTGGGGCAGGCTAGATGGAGTCTAGTGAATCCATGCAAGAGGCGCTTGCAGTGATGGCAGACAGGGCGAGTCTGTGGACTGCTGGTGCTGGTATGTGTCCAGGGGTGGCTGTGTAAGGGCAGGGAGGGCTGGCTAATAGGGTAATTACACCGTCTGGGCCCAGCGAGATGTAAACAGGGATACTATTAACTGGCTCGGGTTGCAACATCAAAGCCTGGAGATGGGCCTTGTGAGCTGATCCTTGGTGAGGAATGCGAGCGATGCTGACAGGGCTCTTTGGAAAAGGGGAGGACAATGGCAGCTGGATAGCGGCCCATGGAAAAGGAGCCCAGCGTAACCGACCCTTATGCAGCTGCCAGGACATGGTGCAGATTGTTGTGCCAGCACATGAGTGCGAATGCTGCTGGGAGGGGAGAGGAGGACAGTGAACGGGCTGGAGTGGCAGGGGGTCGTGGGGCAGGACCGAGGGGCGCTGGCGGAGCTGTGAGGGCGAGGGGGCCGAGGGGCGGGAGCGAGGGGTGCTGGCGGAGCTGTGAGGGGGCCGCAGGACGGGAGCGAGGGGGCTGTGGGACGGGAGCAAGGGGCGCTGGTGGAGCTGTGAGGGTGAGGGGGCCGCGGGGCAGGACCGAGGGGCGCTGGCGGTGCTGTGAGGGTGAGGGGGCCGCGGGCCAGGGCCGAGGGGCGCTGGCGGAGCGGTGAGGGCGAGGGGGCCGCGGGGCCGAGGGGCGCTGGCGGAGCGGTGAGGGTGAGGGGGCGGGGCCGAGGGACGCTGGCGGAGCGGTGAGGGGGCCGCGGGGTGGGAGCAAGGGGCGCTGGCGGAGCTGTGAGGGTGAGGGGGCCGCGGGCCAGGGCCGAGGGGCGCTGGCGGAGCGGTGAGGGCGAGGGGGCCGCGGGGCCGAGGGGCGCTGGCGGAGCGGTGAGGGTGAGGGGGTGGGGCCGAGGGGCGCTGGCGGAGCTGTGAGGGTGAGGGGGCGGGGCTGAGGGGCACTGGCGGTGCTGTGAGGGTGAGGGGGCCGCGGGCCAGGGCCGAGGGGCGCTGGCGGAGCGGTGAGGGCGAGGGGGCCGCGGGGCCGAGGGGCGCTGGCGGAGCTGTGAGGGTGAGGGGACCGCGGGGCCGAGGGGCGCTGGCGGAGGGGTGAGGGTGAGGGGGCAGGGCCAAGGGGCGCTGGCGGAGCGGTGAGGGTGAGGGGGCCGCGGGGCCGAGGGGCGCTGGCGGAGCGGTGAGGGGGCCGCGGGGTGGGAGCAAGGGGCGCTGGCGGAGCTGCGATGGCGAGGGGGCCACGGGCCAGGGCCGAGGGGCGCTGGCGGTGCTGTGAGGGCGAGGGGGCCGCGGGGCTGAGGGGCGCTGGCGGAGCGGTGAGGGGGCCGAGGGGCGCTGGCGGAGCTGTGAGGGCGAGGGGGCCGCGGGGCTGAGGGGCGCTGGCGGAGCGGTGAGGGCGAGGGGGCCGTGGGGCAGGGCCGAGGGGTGCTGGCAGGGGTGTGTGGCTGAGGATGCCAGGGCTGGAATGACAGGCATCCTGCAGGCCAGGGCAGTGTCGGTGAGTAGGAAAGGATTCTGGGAAACAAAGCGGAGCAGGAGCAGGAGCACGGCTGGTCTGCGGGCAGGGGAGATGGGCATGCGCGCTTCATGCTTTAGGTTGCCTGAGCTCTCAGCAAGGTCTAAGGGCCTCAGTGCTGACCCACAGCCCCCTCCTACTACAGTCTGGGGACCCCACCACGCCAGTCCCCTGCCCCTCAGTCCCAACCCACAGCCCCTGCTGTTCAGGAGATGGCCCATCTCTTGCGTGCTAGCAGTGCCATGCTGTACAGTAATTCAGTGCCAGGCAGGCCCAGCAGTAGCTACCAGCTCTCCTGCAGCGTTTGGGAAGGGAGTGGAGGGGTGCGGAGAGTTCCTCAGTGGGGCCCACTGCCACCGGCTTGGTGGTTCAGGCCAGGGCAGCCTGGGACTCTGTGGGGCTTCCTAGCCACCCAGCTGAGCACCTTTCCCTCCCACGGGAAGCCAGCCCCACTGCTGGGGACTCCTTTGCCTGCAGGCACTGCCATGGGATGGTCTGTCTGTCCCGGTGCCCGGGGCGGCCGGAACCTTAGGCCAGATCCCCCCCAACGCTCTGTCCTGAGAATCTGAGCTGAGACCATAACACTCATTGCACGAGTGTTTCATGCAGACTCTGGAGTTTGTTAGCAAAGGGACGGCACTAGCCCCACCCCTGAGTAGGAAGCCCCTCCAGATGCTGAGAACATTCCCTTCCAGAGCCAAACGCTGTCTCCTGGGCCCCTCTCTCGTGGGGACCAGGTTCACTCTGAGCTGGGACCCTTGGCCTTCCTGGAGCTGAAGCAGCTGCAACGGGCAAACCTCCCCCACGCCCTTTGCCCTGGAGCGTGCCCATCTTGTGGCGCGCCGGAATGCAGCGTGCATGCTCCCAGGCCGAGCATTCTTCTCATACTTGGCAATTAGCATGTCACCGTCCTAGGCAAGCCAGTGATCACTTACATTAGCCAGCTGGAAAACAACATAGGTACAGTGCGGGGGCAGCTGGCGATGGGGGGCGAGGAGGGAGAGAGCTCTGTTAATGGGGCACGGTGATGCTGGGGTCTTGGGTGGAACAAAGAGAGAATCCCAAACAGCCCCCCCCCCGAACCCCAGTGATCAACTGGGGAGAATCCCCTGGTTTTCATAGGTAGAAGCCATGTGGCCAGCCTGGCTTTCATGTGGACCAGACTGCGTTTGTGTCACTCACGTCACCTTAGTGTGTGGTTCACATGACAACACACGAGGTATGTATGTGGCTAACATGAGTGTCTGATGGGAAATGTATGTTGCTTGTATGGCCTTAGCATGACTCCTAAACTTACATGGGTTTCACATGACTGCTTCTATAGAGCAGTGGTTCTCAACCATGGGCCCGGGGCCCCTTGGGGGGGCCGCGAGTAGGTTTCATGGGGTCCGTCAAGCAGGGTCAGCGTTAGACTCGCTGGGACCCAAGGCAGAAAGCCAGAGCCCCACTGCATGGGGCTGAAGCCCAGGGCCTGGAGCCCCGCCACCTGGGGCTGAAGCCGAAACCAGAGCAACGTAGCTTCGTGGGGGCCCCTGTGGCGTGGGGCCCCCGGGCAATTGCCCTGCTCGCTATCCTCTAACGCCGGCTCCCGCTTTTATATGCAGAAAACCAGTTGTTGTGGCACAGGTGGGCCGTGGAGCAGGAGCAGCGGAAGTGCCCTGAAAGTGGGGGGCTACAGGGGCCCAAACCGTGGCCCCGCCCCTCCCCACACCACCCATTCCCCCCCCATGGTACCGCCCCTTTTCCCCAAGCCCCTGCACCTCCTCTTTCCCTGAGGCCCTGCTCCCGTGCCACCTCTTCCCCCCCCCAGACTCCGCCCCCCACCCGTTCACTCCGCTCTGCTCCTTCCCCTTGTCCCTCACCCTTATGGCCAGTAAAAAGTGTGTGTATGGCGGTGGGGGTGGGGGTGGGAACATGGCCTCCTGGCCCCTCCTGTCCCGGCACCCCTGCCATGGAGTTTTGCTAGCATGTTGGGGCGGGGGGGGGGGCTCAGAAAGAAAAAGGTTGAGAACCCCTGCTATAGAGGATCACTTTTTTTAGCATGCCGGCCGTCCAAGTATTCTACAGGACAGTAAAGTTGGGGTGTGTGTACGTGTGTGTGTTTGTTTGTGTGGCTGGTTGTTGAGGCATAGGACAGGGAGTCAATGAGTATATAATAAATCATTTTGTCTGTTCATTCTCAGACTATCCTGAAACACTTGGCTTGATTCCTTTTTCTCATCCACAGTTCACTGCAGCTAATTCAAGGGGGGGTGTGTGTGTTTGTTTTGCGACACACTTTGAGGAAGGGATTAGAGGCGGCTGCTGTTTCCCCCTCAGGAGTGACACTTCTCCGACAGCTACAAGGAAGGATGTGTCATGTGTCATGATCGTTTCATGACAGTTCCCCGCAGGGTGGCTGCCACCCAGGGGTAGCGGAGGGTGAGCTACAGACAGACTTGCATGGCTTGATCAATCAGTTCCCTAAAACCCGTTCTTGTGGGGCAGGTTTGGACGGGCATGCACCTATTTTGCAATCAAAGGCTACATTTACACTGAGCCTGGGTCAGCTGACGGGGGCCAGTCGCGGGCGTTTCATCGCAGTGTAGACGTCCCCTCGGCGGCTGAAGTCAAGTCAGCTAAAGAAACCGATTTAGCTGACTCGACTTTAGGGTTTACAGCTCAACTTTAGTGGGGACTCGGGACTCTGCCGCTAATGCAACCGCTGGAGCGTTCTTTCACAGCGTGCTCTAACTCGAGAGGAGTTATTTCGAGTGTCGATAGCTGGCGTTATAAGGTGTGTGGGTCTGAGGCCTGGTCTACACTAGGAATTAGGTCGGTATAGCTGTGTCGCTCGGGGGGGGGAGGGGGGATGGAAAAACCTAACTCCCGGTGTAGACAGCGCCGGATCTGAGAATTCTCCTGTCAACCTAGCGTTCGAAGTGCAGACAAGACACACGGCGTGTGTGTGCCAACGCGTGTGTCTGCGTGGTGCAGTTGTGAAGACAAGTGTGTCGGTACAACACAAAACGAGATGGGGAGCGGCGACTTGTCTGACCCCGGCTGGTTTGGGGCCCGGCTGAGGTGGTGGCCCTGGTCTTTCCCCTGCAGCAGGTGGAGATGCTCCTCAAAACCAGAGACAACCCCACACGCTGCAGGGGACAGAGTTAGAGGGAGGGGTTCGCCCCAGAGCTGGGCTGGGCCACCGCAAACAGCTGAGTGCAACGGACTGAAGGGTTTAGATTTGTTTGCTGTGTTGTAGCCGGGTGGGTCCCAGGAGATTAGAGAGACAAGGTGCGGAAGGTCATAGCTTTTATTGGACCCACTTCTGTTGGAGAGACAGACCAGCTTCTGAGGCACAGAGAGCTCTTCTGAACTACTTACGCTAAGCGATCGTCCGTCCCCCCCTTGCATTGCCGGGAGCCCCTTTCCCCAACCTGAAGCCGAGCTCCGTGGGGCTCGAAAGCTCGTCTCTCTCCCCACCAGAAGTGGGTCTGATAAAAGCTCACCCACTCTGACCTTTTGGGAGCGAACACACCTCTGCAGGAAGGTGCTGGATTCATGCCTCCAGCTCGGCGGGGAGCCCAGGATCAGGCCCAGCAAGGCAGCGTCACCCGCATTGCCCTGCAAATGGGGTGCAGTGCTGCCCTGTGGGAAAGGCCTTGCAGGGGGCCTGGGGGGGCGGGGGTTCAGCCTCTAGACTCATTTCACACAGGAGCCACTGAACCGTGATTAGAAAATGGCCTCGCGGGGCTGCCGTGTGCCGGCAAGCATGGGCTGCGAGCCCCACTTCCAAAGCAAATCAGCTCCCGCCAAATGGAAACGCTCCGGGCCAGCGAGAAAGCAAGTTCTGCTCTGCTGCGGCCAGGGGGATTTTAGACCCCTCACTGAGCACCACGCAGAGCAGCGAACGCCTGCCGGGGTGTACGTGCTTCCCAGTCCGCCCAGCACAGGGTGCCACCAGACGGGGCTTTTCCGTTCATTTCTCTTGTTTTCTCTCCAGGCCTGGCATGTGCTGGTTGCGGTGCAGCGCGGCTTGGTCTGTGGAATCCGCTGGGAGGGAACCTGGGTGGGCGTTTGGAACCCACGGGCGGGCTAGAGGGCCTCTTCCCACCCCCGGCTAGGTAGCTGCGTCTCAAGCTTTTGCAGCTTGTGCTCTTCGCGCCCGAGGTCCCCGGGGAGTCGGCCATGAGGGCGACTGTCGCATGATTCCCTTCTCCAGATCCGCTGCCTGCGTTCTGCAGCCCCTTCCCTCTGGAGGGGAGGGGTGTACAGAGGGGGAGCCTAGGGAAAGGCTAAGCTCGGCGGGGGGGGGGGTGCTCTAGTGATCAGAGCTGGGCATGGGGAAGCTGGCTTTGTAGGTTCTGCACCCAGCTCTCCCATTTACTCTCTTACATGGTCATAGGCAGGTCACGGCCCCACTATGTGCCTCAGTTTCGCCATTTGTAAAAAGGGGATGATTGACTGAGGAGAAGCTGTGTAAGTGAGAGCTAGTTCTTCTTCTCCTTGGCGCCAGCCTAAGTCACCTGCAGAGCAGAGCAAAATGCTGTTTGAGTGCCCCCCGCCCATCACTGGACAGACCTGTGGCAAGGCAAAGGGCAGCAGGAGATTGCCCTGATGAGCAAATACAAGGGGTTTGCTGGGGCCCTGAGCTAACCTGCCCTCCCCTGAAATGGCAGGGGTCTCGGCACCAAAGGGCTGGGTAATCGCAGGTGCCTCTTTCTTCCTGGTGGGATCCGAGACCCCCCCCCCCCTCCACTCTCCTCCCTCTGCAGCGCCACCTCCTCCCAGCCCGTTGCCTAGCAATGGTGTTTGCTGTCACCAACAAACATGGAACAAGCAGAGGGCTGGGAAGCAGCCGGTGGCTGATAAACGGGTATCGGTTAGTGAGTCACCCTGCGGGGAAGGGAGGGGAACCAGCGACAGCCCCGGGAGGGATGTGTGGACTGTGGCATCCTAGAGCTAGAGTTCAGATCCAGGCCTCAGATGGTGCTGCCAGGTGTGGAGATCCTGGGCGGGGGGTTGTGCTGGGCCAATCTCTGGTTATAGACACAGGCCTCACCCCTGGGGTCTGACCAGCCATCTCCTCTGCTCTGGGTGTGGCGTCACACCCTGCCCCTGTGGCGAACAGGGGATCAGGCCCAGGTCCTGGCAAACCCCAGCCTGAAGTCGCCTGTGCTCGGCCAGCCCAACGGCAAGTGGCTGCAGCTCATGGGGTCAAGGCCGAGAGGCCCATGAATCACCTGGGATTTCACCCCAGCCTCTTGTTTGTTTATGTCCCTGGGAGTTGGCTTGATTCATGTCTCAATCATGGGGAAATTGCGCGAGGCGGAGCCAGGGCACCAATTCCCGGTAATTACCTGGCAGCAGCGTCCTGAGCCGTGGCACGGAGCTGGTTCCTCGGAAGAGGCTTGATGCTGCACAAGAGCTCGGGCTGGAGGTTCCTCTGCTCATGGTTCGTTCCTTTCCTAGGACATGTCATCATAGAATCTCAGGGTTGGAAGGGACCTCAGGAGGTCATCTAGTCCAACCCCCTGCTCAAAGCAGGACCAATCCCCAGCTAAATGCCCATTAACAATGGTTGCATACAAAGCCACCTAAGAGAGGATGGGCCGACATCCCCCCCCCCAGGTTCCCCACCAATCTGTGCCGCCTCATCCCATCTGCGTGGCCTGGGTTGGAGTTTTGTGCCATGGGGCTAGGGGCAGAGGGTCTGAACACCACCTGCTCGCCCCATCCACTTGTCTCTAGAATCAGGTCCAGACGCCTGAGGACAAACCCCTTCCACTCCGGGGCCATACGAAGGATAATGAATTAATTAGGGTCCAGCTGGGATTCAGACCAGACGGGAGCTGAGCCAGAGATCACACACTGGATGGACTCCCTCCGTTGTCCTCCGTATCTCCATCCTTCGCCCTCATCGAGGGGACAGCTCAGCTCACTGGAGGCTGAAGCTATGGTAATGAAGAGGCTAACATGGATGAAATCAGAATGGTGTCAAAGGCCCTGTACTGCTGTTGATGAATGGAGATTCTCCTGTCGCTCAAACGCTGAGGGCCTAAGTTCTATCCCTGCTGCTGCTGGGAAGGGCCAGGTGGCTGTGGTCCCTAGCGTGAGGTCCCTTGTGGGCCTTGGATTTGCCAGAGTTCCAGTTCTAAGGCCTACTCGGCTCTTTCAGTCCTCCAGACTCTGGGCCTCCCAGTCCGTCTCCCCCTCCACTGGGGTTCAAAGGCCCAAAGCTGCTCCCTGCAGTGTGGCAGGGAGGGAGGTGGCTGGCTGGGGGTGGATGCTATGGGCCAGTCGGCTAGCGGGCACGCGACCTGAGAGCAGTGATTCCAGCTGAGCCAAGCCCAGCTTCTGCCTACTTCTCCCGTCCCACCAGGTGACCTCTTGGAGATCAGGCTGGGAGACTGGAAGGGAGGAGCTGCCGGGGCCCTGCTGGTGGGCCACGGGTGCCCTGATACTGGGCGTTGGGGCACCTGTTGTAGTCTGGGGTAGTCATTGGCAGGTGTTAAGGAAGTATCTCGGGGTACCCTTTGGTTATTAGGGTTTAACTACTGTCATGTACCAAGAGGGCACCACTGAGGGCTCTCAATAAGGGGAGCACTCCATGGGGAGCAGTGGTCCAGCCAGAGCTGTTCCCCTCAGTAACCCACCGCGGGTCAGCGCAGGGGTTCCTGGGCCCCGTGATTTGGGGAGGTGCTGCCAGCAGGGCTAGGGCACGTGCCACCCACCCAGAACCTGGCAGTGCCAGGAAGCCCTAGCGGGCCCTGCCTGCTGCCGAGCGGCAACGGGTCTGCGGGAGCGCTGGCCTTCTGCTAGCTCCCTATGGAAAGGGTTTAATTCCAGCAGGCGGAGGCAGGACACTTTGGTTACATGCCAGCCTGGCGGGCAGAGTGTGACAGCAGACGCCTCCGGCTCCGTCCATCTCAGCTTGGCCCTTGAGGCTGGCCTTTGTGGGCACTGGGAATGCCGGGACTGGATGGGGGGCCATGGGGAAAGGGCAGGCCGGGGCAGGCGGGGGTCTCTGCCCTCCACTCTGCATTCGCTCTCGGCCCCATCAGTTTCTAACAGTCACTGCCAGCATGTCTGGCCACACAGAGGCAGAGCCCAGTGCCGCGGGATTCCTGCTGCTCCACGACTGGGGCCTGTGGGACGTCTCTGCTGGGCACAGCAACCGGGCACTGCCAGGGAGCTCCCCTATCCGGCAGCCTCTGCCTGCGGAGTTCAGAACTCTCCCATGGCTGCTCCTGTAGGGGGCGCTGTGATCCGGTCTAGCCTACCAGCATTCACTTGCTAAAACAGCTTCCTCTGTGCTGTGAGTGCCCCAGCCACTTTGTTATTGTAGGGTCGCTGATTTGTTATTGTAAGGGCTGCTGGGTTGTCTGAATGGGGTTCTTCTTGTTAGTAGGACAATAGCGCTGCAGGCCTGAAGCGAGATGGGTGCTGTACAGGCACATAGCGAGAAACAGCCCCTACCCCAAAGGGCTGCCAGTCTGAATACCCAACACGGCCCAAAGGCGGGGAACGGAAGGGTTAATGAAGCGAGGGCCAGAGAGACACCGCGAGGTCATGCAGGGCGTCTGCGGGAGAGCCCAGAAGTTTCTAGCTCGTTGGGCTTTAGCTTATTAAGGTTAGAGTTGCCGGCTTGTTGATGTAGGGTTGCTGGGCTCTTGCCATAAGGCCTGGCTGCTAACGTCAGGATTTCTTCGTTGCTGGCTTGTTGTTAGGCTGACCAGACAGCAAGTGTAAAAAATCGGGACAAGGGGTGGGGGGTAACACTGGTCTACAATTTTTGAGAAGTCGTCTGCTTCAGAGATAAAATGTGCTATTTATTATGTATTTTGATGTGCTGAATTCAAATATGACAATTAAAACAACTGATTGGCTACTGTTTCTAAGATATTTAAGTTTTTACATTTTATGTCTATGTATATTGTGTAGATAGTAGAGTTTTAATCATAAATTGTAAACCTAGGTCTTTTCATGTGTTTATGGTTGCTTTTTACATGATAATATTTCACCTGTCCTGTTTATGTAACACTTTAAAAATCAGCAAAAGGGTTATATAACTAAAATTTATTATGAAACAAAAGGCAAAAAACTATTCTGTACATAGTTTAGTCCTATTCAGTGTCTACTCGGCGCTTCTTGGCTTGTCTCTTGTATTCATTAAATGGAGCATCTCTTGTCACTGTCCAGCAATAGTCTGCAAGCATTGATGGGCTCCATTTGCCCTGATAGCGTTTCTCCATTGTTGCAATGTCCTGGTGAAATCACTTGCCGTGCTCGTCGCTCACTGCTCCGCAGTTCGGTGGAAAAAAATCTAGATGAGAGTGCAAAAAATGTATCTTTAGTGACCTGTTGCAACCAAGGCTTTTGTATGCCTTGAGGAGGTTTTCCACCAACAACCTGTAGTTGTCTGCCTTGTTGTTTCCGAGAAAATTTATTGCCACTAACTGGAAGGCTTTCCATGCCGTCTTTTCCTTGCCACGCAGTGCATGATCAAATGCATCATCTCGAAGAAGTTCACGAATCTGAGGACCAACAAAGACACCTTCCTTTATCTTAGCTTCACTTAACCTTGGAAATTTTCCACGGAGGTACTTGAAAGCTGCTTGTGTTTTGTCAATGGCCTTGACAAAGTTCTTCATCAGACCCAGCTTGATGTGTAAGGGTGGTAACAAAATCTTCCTTGATTCAACAAGTGGTGGATGCTGAACACTTTTCCTCCCAGGCTCCAATGACTGTCGGAGTGGCCAATCTTTCTTGATGTAGTGGGAATCTCTTGCACGACTATCCCATTCGCAGAGAAAACAGCAGTACTTTGTGTATCCAGTCTGCAGACCAAGCAAGAGAGCAACAACCTTCAAATCGCCACAAAGCTGCCACTGATGTTGGTCATAGTTTATGCACCTCAAAAGTTTTCATGTTGTCATAGGTTTCCTTCATATGGACTGCATGACCAACTGGAATTGATGGCAAAACATTGCCATTATGCAGTAAAACAGCTTTAAGACTCGTCTTCGATGAATCAATGAACAGTCTCCACTCATCTGGATCGTGAACGATGTTGAGGGCTGCCATCACACCATCGATGTTGTTGCAGGCTACAAGATCACCTTCCATGAAGAAGAATGGGACAAGATCCTTTTGACGGTCACGGAACATGGAAACCCTAACATCACCTGGCAGGAGCCCAACAGCTCTGCCTTACTCTTGGGTAGTTCCAAATCCCTGACAAGGTCATTCAGTTCACCTTGTGTTATGAGGTGTGGTTCAGAGGAGGAGGATGGGAGAAAATGTGGGTCCTGTGACATTGATGGTTCAGGACCAGAAGTTTCATCCTCTTCCTCGTCTGACTCAAGTGAGAATGATTCTGGTGCATCAGGAACCGGCAGTCCTTCTCCGTGGGGTACTGGGCGTATAGCTGATGGAATGTTTGGATAATGCACAGTCCACTTTTTCTTCTTTGACACACCTTTCCCAACTGGAGGCACCATGCAGAAGTAACAATTGCTGGTATGATCTGTTGGCTCTCTCCAAATCATTGGCACTGCAAAAGGCATAGATTTCCTTTTCCTGTTCAACCACTGGCGAAGATTTGTTGCACAAGTGTTGCAGCATATGTGTGGGGCCCACCTCTTGTCCTGATCTCCAATTTTGCAGCCAAAAGAAAGGTGATAGGCTTTCTTAACCATAGTGGTTATACTGCGCTTTTGTGATGCAAAAGTCACTTCACCACAAACATAGCAGAAGTTATCTGCACTGTTCACACAAGTACGAGGCATCTCTGCTCACTTTGGCTAAACAGAAATGTGTCCCTTTGCAAAATCAAACACTGACAAATAAGAGAGCACGACACTGTATGATTTCTAGAGCTGATATAGGGCAATTTGTTCAGCAGAGTGATGTAAGCTTCGTTATGATTGCATCATCCATGACTTCTAGGAATAACATGATGCAATTCATATAGTGTATGACGCAATACCAGCTTCAGATTGCATCATTCATTGTTTTGCCTAAAAAGCAAGTACTGTCCAAACCCAGTCATAGATTTATTCATAGAGCCAGTCAAAGATGTATTTTAGTCATTTCTGGTTTAAATTGAGATCCCTTCCCTTTATAACTCACTTATCCTCCGCCATTCCCAAGTCAAGGGTCGTATATACTGACCCAATAGCATATCTTGAAAACTAGAGCCAATCAACAATTTTAAGCATCATTTTCATTCTCAGTGACCCAGAATTAGTCAAGTTTGACTACATTTATTTCAGAAGCATTTTGGCTGGAGAGCAGTGATAGGAGTCTATAAAAGAAAAAGCCCCCCAAATCGGGACTGTCCCTATAAAATCGGGACATCTGGTCATCCTACTTGTTGTGGGCTTGCTCCTGAGAGCCAGGCAGCTGCTGCTTTGGCTATTTCGTTAGCGGGATTAAAAACCTCCTGGAGCTAATTGCGCTTTTGGTTGGCTTGTTGGGGAGGGAAGGGGGAACGTGCAAACGGATCTCAGGGAACGGACACTTAGGCCGGCGGGCGCCTCCCACACTTGCCGTGTTCCTTGCACTAGCTGGTGAATGCCGTGGGGCTGCTGCCCTTGCCTGTGCGCTGCTCCCTGATGTGGTGTCTCTGGTCTGCACACGAAGGGGGCATTGGTGCTGCTGGATAATCCATTCTGTTCCCTTCCACCCCACTCTCCTGAGGGCCTGGTGGCGACTGGCTCAGCTTGCTGGGTTCTGCCTGCAGGGGGAGCTGCCGTGACAGCAGAGAGCGAGGGCTGAGCGCTGAGCAGGGCTATGGGGCACGTGGTGGGGAAAGCCCAGCAGCGCTGACCCCCTGTCTGGAAATCCCCCAGAGCGGGGATGCCTCAGCCAGTGTCCGCCCTGACACAGGCGAGAGGCTGGGGCAGGCAGCCAGGCCCAGCCCAGGGACCACAGGCACCACACCCTGCACCCTGCTGGGGATACTGGCAAAGCTGGCCATGTGGGTGACTGGCGCAGGAGGGAGGGTCGTGAGAGTCTGGGTCTTGTGGGGGGGCACCAGGGATCTTAGCAGCCACATAGGACTGGTTTGTCAGCCAGCAGGAGGGCCCCCCCCCCCCACCCCTGGGTGGCTCAGTTAAAGGGGCCGAGGCAGGGCAGCTCCCAGGAGGCCAGCCATTCCGAGGGTAATTGTAGGTTACGCAGCAATCCCTTTGCCGCTGTGATTCAGTCCCTTTTAATCTTGCTGCCGTGGGGGCCTCTCATCTTGCAGGGATCCGGAGTGAGAGACGGGACGGGGGGGGAGGGACTCTGAGTTGTCCCCCGCGATGCCACGTTACGGGTTGGGCTGCGGTGGGCACCGAGCCTGGCACCTCTGCAGCCTGAGCTGCAAGGCCCAGCCCTGCTCTGCGTGGGTAGGACGGTGCCAGAGCCCCACAGCGAGAGGTGTGTGGATTCCGCCGGCCAGGAGGCGCTCTCGAGCGGGGATCCCAGAGGGGGCGATGGGGCTGACCTCGACTTGCTGCGAGGACATAAAAAGTACCCATGCCCGGGCGCTGCTCTCGCCACGTCAGACACCCGCTTTGGTTTGCGGAGAGGACAGAGCCAGCGACCAGGGCAGCTGGACACGTCCTGCTTTTAACGGCACGCTGCGATTCCGCAGAACGAGGGGGCAGTGTGAAAGGGGCTGGGGCAGCGTACTGCCGCGTGCCAGTCCCATCCGAGCCCCGGGAGCGCCCACGGGGCTGGCAGGTGGGGAGAGAGCGGGCAGCGCCCATGGGCTCGGCAGTGAGCTGGTGGTGCTTGTGGGGCTGGCTCTTGGTGGGAGAGCGGGCACTGCTCCCATCGCCAGGAGAGGCGGGGGGGCTGGCAGGCTAGGAAGGGGGCATGCGGTTGGTCAGGGGGCTGCGGGCATCGCAGCAGGGACTGGCCAGGGTTAGTAACACTCGGCCAAGTCCCAGGCTTGTGAGCAGCTGGGAAAGACCCAGCCACCTCCAGTGCCCGGCTGGGGAGGGGGATCTGTGCCGGGACTCCCCTGCCAGCCACTGTGGGAGCCCCCCTCCATCACTGCCCTGCCCCCCATGCTGCCTTGCCCCCCTCTGCCTGCTTCGGGTTACCCTTGGCCCCCTGCCTGCAAGGCCCTGGGGCTGGATGCGGGACCATGTTCAGCACTGGCAGGGCGAGGTGGAGCCGGAGAGCTCAACTCCCGCTTGTGCTGGTGCCGGAGCAGGACTCTTGTCGCCCCTGTGGCCCCCACCCCGTGGACAGCTGTGCCAAGAACCACCCCATGCCAGCCAGCCAGGGGGGTCAGTATCCAGAGGCCCCCAGCCCTGAAGAGTCCAGCTGGGCCCCTGCAGCCACCCGTGACTGGCTGGGAGCCGGGCACTGCTGGGCTACCTCACAGCACTGGCATGTGCTGAGTGCCCTGTGCTGGGGCGTGGCTGGGCTGCCCGGCTGGCAGATGGGGCAGACACAGGGCCTGGAGCCTCGGCAGCATCCGCACTCTGCGCCTCTCCGGCCTTTCCTTCCTGGGCCCAGAAACACTAGAGCTTTCGGGCTCTTGCTTAGTAGACGGGATTCACTGGTTACCTTGCCAGGACTGGGGTCGCCGGGAGCCCCTTCCCCGCCAGAGCTTCTGCCCCGCTCCTGACAGCGCCCCCTGCTGGAAGTACTCTCACAGGCCTCTTGTCGGCACTGCTCCTGCAGAGAGGGGCTGGGGTAGCTGTGAGCTCTCTGTGACCGAGATGGGGCAGATGCGACCCTGTATGGCTACAGTCTTTTCCCAGACTGTATACTCTCGAAGGGGTGTATACCTAGCTCTGTGTAGGATCAGTAACTATATGGACGCTGCAGGAGGGAGCGAGCTCCACCCGGGTAGACACACTGATGCTAGCAGGGCTCGCGCTAGTGCACTAAAAGTAGCAGCGTGGATGTCGCGGCACCAGCCGCAGCTCGGGCTAGCCATCTACGTTCAGCCGCCCCTGCGCCCTGGGTCTGAGCGCAGACAAGTCTCGCTCGCTCCCAGCTGCAGTACAGATGGATGGAGCCAGAGGGCCTGATACTGAACCATGCAAGTGGTCAGCACCCCTCCGGGGCCCTTTGCTTACGTGCCTGGTTTAGGCAGCCTTGCTTGCAACCGTTGGGCGATGGGAGTTGTGGAAGGTCAGCCAGCAGCAGAGCTGGGAAAGCCCCCAGGAGTCCGAACAGCCAGCTCTCTGCTGTAACTGCAGAGATCCTGGTGCTGAGCAAAAGGGACAAAGCTTTCCTGGAAGGGCTAGCCTCTAGGAACCGCCAGACCGAACCAGCTCCGGCCTCCATCCAGCGCAACCTCCTGTTACCAGCAGAGGCCAGCAATAGAGGGCAGTACAAGAAACCCCCTAACCGGAAGTTAGGAGATAACCTGCCCCCAGGAGAAGTTTCTTCCTGACCCTGATTAGGTAGAGGTTAGCGGATGCCCTGAAGCATGAGGGTGTATAGCCCTCATGGGCATCACCCCACTTCCCTGCCTGCCCAGGGCACTGTGAGCCCGAGGGTTTTGTAAAGCACTGGGAGATCTCCAGCAGGAGCATGTTGTGGCCCTGCCATGCTGAGGGGGAGGATAGAAGCTGATCTGGATATTTTACAATCCCGAGGTGGGGCGGAGTCTGACTTGCCCTAAGGGTTCGAGCCCCGGTGACCCGAGTGGCAGCTGCTGCTGGCAGTAAGTGACACTGTCGCCGCGGAGGGGAGCTTGGCAGAGCTGGAGTCTGAGGGCAGAGCGGGAGGAAGGGGGGTAGGGCGGAGTTCACTCTCTGAATAACTGGGGTTATTCACCTAGTCTCCCCATGGGCCGGGGAGCTTGGGTTGGCTGGCTCAGCCTCCTGGGGGAGCCACATGGTTTTCTCTGCCCCCACTCAGCCGTGGAAAGTTAACCCTTTGGCTGCTGCTGCGCTGCCCTCACCTCTCCATATCCCGCTGACCCAGATGGTCCGATAGGCTGCCCAGCAGGGCGGGTTGGCTCCCCTTCCGCCCGGCAGCCCCTCTCACACCCAGGGCACCGCATTTCCAGCCCACCCCCAGATGGGCTGTGGATTGCTGCTGCTCTACTCCCTTAGGCCCTGATCCTGCTGTTGGATCCACTAGCACAGACCCCTGGGACCATGCAAAGCCCGAGTGCCACCCCCCTCCAGTGAGAGCCCCCCTGCAGCCTCCTGATGGCAGGATCGGGGCCTTATTGATTATGGGCTTGATTTTGATCTGCTGATTTGACATCCCCCTGGCTTCCAGGGAGAGCTTCCTGATTTACACAGGTGGGGGTGAGCCCAGGATCGGGCCCATCTCTGCAATAAAGCATCTTTGCCTGCGCTAGCTGATTAACCGTGTTAATCCCCTCCCCTTCGCCTGCGTTCCTGGCCTTGTGAAAGCCCGGGGGGCAGTGCATGTAAGGCAGACACACTCCTGGGGCCTGGCTCTCGCAGTGGTGCCTGCCGACACCGGCCTGGTCTTAGGCGCCATCTCGAGAAGAGCAAAAATTGCCAAAGGACAAAAAAAATCCACCCAGCTTAGCAGGCGCGATCGCCCGTCCTCGCCCCAGAGCGCCGCCCCGCCACCTCTCTGCTGCCAGAGGCACCCGCTCCTCGCCCACCTGCTGTGGTTAGCAGCAGCGGGCCAGGCGAACCGGGAGGCTCAGTAAAGAGGCGGGGAGGAGGGTGGTCGAGCAGAGGCAGTGTGGTCTAGTGGTTAGGGCGCTGGGAGGCAGGAGACCTGGCTTCTGTTCCTGCTCCTGGTGTGTGGTCTGGGCCTCTCCTTTCCCACCACTCTGACTAGCTGCACTGCAAGCTCTCAGGGGCAATCTCTCTCTCCCTATGTGAACGTACAGCGCCCAGCGCCACGGGGCTGGGAGCTTGAGTGGAGCCTCGTTACTGTAATAACCCCAGACGTTCTTTCTGTGAGATCAGAGGCCAGGCCAGGACTTCGGGAGACACGAGGTAGCGCAGGCAGGGAGAGGCTGGGAGCCAGCAAGAACCCCAGGGTCTATCTCTGTCCACCAGCCTCATCCTCCTTTTATATTCATTCCAGCTGACTCTGACCTGCCCCATGAGCCCCTCCAGAGGCCGAGCTGGGGCATCACAGGGGATGTTCTCCCCACACCGCCCCCCCGGCTGACTTATGCCTGCTGGTATGGCTGGCATGTGTGTTTCCAAGGGCAGATGACAAGCAGAAATAATTGCCCGTACACAGCGCCAGTTCCCAGCTGTGCTGGGATTTAAGGGGCCCTGTGGAGCACCTGTTTGTGAGGCTGGATTTTCCTTTTGTTAATCAGAGTTTGTGGTGCCCGGTTTTTTCTTCTTCTCCATGGGGCAGAAAAGGAAAAAACTTATTTCCAGCTGAGCTCGGGAGCGAACCCTGACTCCTTCCTTACCAGGAGAACAAATCTGTGTAACTTGCACTTTGCATGATGGGAGGATCACAAAGCACTTTAGAAACAAGCATGAACCTCATAACCCTGGAGGTGGGTATGATCCCCCTTTGGCTGATGGGGAAACTGAGGCATGACAAAGGGAAGTGATTTGCCCAAGGTCACACACTGAGTCACGGGGTAGAGAACTAAGGAATCTTGATGCACAATTCCCTGCTCTAGACATTAGCTGATGCTGTCACAGCAGAGCTCTGTTATTCCCCAGGACACTGGTTGTTTCCAGACTGCCTGTCAAATGGGTGCTGTAGGAGGACATCTCTGCCTAAACTACATTGTCTCTAATAGAGTGTATGTGCACCACTGCCTTCTGCTGCATGGAAGCAGAACTGCTCGGTTGTGTGTCATAGGCTCTATACAGCTGAGAGCAGAAGGGGATTCTCCTGGTCAGAGAGCAAATTGTAGAGGCTGGGAGGAGGGTCTCAGATCTAGTCCTGCTGGGGTTGTGAAATGAATGACCAGGATATGTGACATAGTGACAATGAGGGAGTCTGAGGTGTCCTTGGACTTGTTCTGATTGTTGGGCTGAACAGCTGGCTATATCACAGAGAGGTGGTGGTGGATGAATGTCTGGATAGAAGGAGATGGGGTGAGTGGATGGATAGACAGATACTGATAGTCTCCAAAGACTTAGCTGCTGCCAAGATAGTGACCGGGGAGAGTTTCCGCACAACATCAGTTTTGGTAGGTCCTGCTAAAACAGTGGCGACAGAGTAAATAGAAACCAAAGCAGCTGGACTGAAGGTCCCCATTAGGCCAGGCTGGGGGGATCCCACCTGGGGGCCCAAAGGATCCATCGCCTGGGAACCCACGTGGTGGGAGGCCAGGGACATGGGCTCCGTGGCAGGGGCACTGAATGTCACGCCTGTGGGCTGGTTTGCTGCAGCCCGGCGCATTGCGATGGGGAAAGGGAGCCGCGGTGGGAGTGTGTGGAAAAGCCGTTGTTCTCTCCGTAAGCCCCCCAGCCTCCACTCCAGATGTTCCTCTCGCCTTTCCCGAGGCTGATGAAAGGCATTCGGCAGAGCTGCGACCCGGCTGGGCCTGGGCTCTGCCCCCTAGCCCCAGAGCAGTCAACACGTGGGGATTTATGGCCAAGGAAGCATCTCTGAGCGGCCGCCCTCTGCGCGCCAGCCTTCTCCTCGCAGCCCTCCCTGAGGGAGCAAGGCCGGTTCTAATCAGTGTCTGGCCTGCATCCCCCCAGGGCGCGTCTCCTTCACCGCGCCCCTGGCTCGGTTCCCCTGCTGGGAAAGCTTCCCAGCAGATTCCTTTCTGCTCCGTGGAACGCTGTCTGGGCCGGATCCCGAGCCTGGCACGGAGCTCCGCTGGGCCTCCGGCCGCAGGAGCAATGGCCCCAGCCTAGGCTCACTCCTCATCCCCACCCACAGCATGGGTCAAACTCAGAGCCCTCGGCACTGCACAGCCAGCTTCTGCTGCTGGAGCTAAGGGAGCAACTCTGTTAGCTGGCACCAGTAGTAGGCTGCTATCCTCATGTACCAGCCACTAACGTGACATGATGCACCCCCACCTAGCTCAGCCCCTACCTCCACTCCCCTCACTCTCTTCTCAAGCCTCTCTCCCAATGGTCTCTTTCATAGCCTTCCCCCACCCCTTCCCCCTTGCTGCCTTTTAAATATGGCTCATCCCTCCCTGTTCTAGGGGGCTGGCAAAACGTGGCCCTTAGAGCCAAGCGGCTAGAGTGAGGGCAGTACAGGGTTAATGCCACACGGGGTGAGTGGAGACAGTAATAAACCTGAGCAGATAGTAAGGGGGGGGGGGGCATGATGCATCTGGGGATTGTGAGCCCCCTGCAGCAGGGGGTTGGGGGGGGGGCACATGCTCCTCTCCACTGAGCATGCTGCTGGGGCCAGGGAAATCAAGTCATAACAGAAACAGGCATGGGGGTGGCAGCGCTTTTCAGGCCAGCTCTGCCCATCGCCGGCCAGAAGCCCAGGGCTCTGAGAAGAACGGGCCACCTTTGTAAGGGCCACGGGCCCCCGGCAGCACAGCCCATGTGAATCGAAAGCACCAGCAGATCACTGCTGACCAACCAGCCAGGACACCCCACTCCCCGCAGCAGTGGGTGAATCGGCTCCATCCAGGCATTGCTTCACCCTCAAAGCTCTTGGTCGCTCTCCCCCTGCTCACCTCGGTCTCCTGGACGCCTGCTCCCTCCGCTGCTTTTCCAGGGTCTTCCCGCTTCATGCCTCCTTAGGCTGGGACAGAGCCTTCCCGTTAACAGGCACCAAAGCTCGCTGTCTGCTCCCCTTCAGAGGGCGCCCGGCAAAGCTAAGTTGCTCAGGCTTCTGCTTCAGCCCTGCACAGCAGGACTTAGGCTTTCTGGCCTGGGCCCCAGTGAGTCTAACACTGGTCCTGCTTGGCAGACCCCCTGAAACCTGCTCGTGGCCTCCCAGGAGGTCCCGGACCCCTGGTTGAGAACCACTGGCCTAGACAAAGGGTGGGAGGGGAAACCGAGGCACAGAGGGGACGGGACTTGCCCAATGTCACCCAGCAGGCCAGGGTGTGAGCCAGGCCACTGTCCCATACACTAGACCCTGCTTCCTCCATAATCATTGTAGCCCTGCTCTGCTGCGTCCTTCGGTAGCAATTTCAAATACTGCAGCTTACGGTTGTCTCACTGCAGCCACCAGCGAAGGATGCCCTCGCGGTTCCTTTACACTGGGGGCTGGCACTGAAGGAGTTGCTATGGCGACGCAGCCCCTTCTGTTCCCCCCGGAGCTCCTGAAGTGCCCTGATCTAGTCATGTGAGCCGATTTTTAAGCTTAGACCAGGCCTCAGTCACTTTTGAAACGGTGCCGAAATCAGTTAGGTGTTGTAACCCTGAGCAGAGCAGCTTTGCAAATCTGACTGTGCAGCGCCATGGGGAGTCGGGGGTAGAGCGAGGAACTGCCCCTGCCCCTTCTCAGGCGGGCTCCCTGACCATTGGCCCATAGACGAGACCTGCTGACAGTGGGATTCAGGTCCGTGCATGCAAAGCACAATGCCTCACCTTATCCACTCAGCTAGGATATTGGAGCCACCAGCCCTGGACAGTCAAATCTCAAGAGTCAGACCCCAATAAATCATGAGGTTGGCTTAAAAATCATGAGATTTAAAAATAAATAAATAAATGTCAGGTTCTGTTTCTTTGCCTTGGGGTCTCTGTGCTGCTCAGATACACTCGGGAAACCTGGTCAAGCTTTTCTGCGCAACCCAAACAGCCTTGTAAAACAAAAGCTGAGATGCTGCCAAAATAACGTGACTCCAGGAGCTGGGGCTTTAAGGGAAAAAAACACCACATGTGGTGAGACTCCCCATAAACTAGCGGGGTGCTGGCAACACTGGGATGCAGCCCAACCCAATGGAGGAGGTATCAGATATTACCCAGATCCCCTGCTTGTCCTTAACATGCCCCCTGCAGGTCATGTGGAACATCACCTGACAAAGAGGAGGGATGGGAGTGAGGTTAAGGCCAAGGGCTAGCAGTTAAGGGGTGGGGAGGGTCTTTCTATACTAGCTGTGTGACTGTGGCTATGTCACCCCCACCAGATCGCACCGTGCCTCAGTTTCCCAACCTGTAAGGTAGCAGGGCTGAACAATTAATTATTCCTGTAATAAACTCACCAAGGGGTTGCGAGGCTTAATGAATTAATGTTTGTAAATTTCTTCAAGACCCTTGAGCTGACGGTGCAACAAGATGTAGAAAACGCATGGCATTATTAGTTACAACCCTTTAGGGGAACGTAACCCATTTTTCCTTCATCTGCAGTCCTGTTTGGATTACAGGCCCCATAAAATATACGACCTGTTGTGTTTGAAATATATTGGACGATAAATAAAATCTATTTAAAAATTTTACGATACAAGTTTTTATGATGTTTAAAGCCTGAGGAATGATGCAAGCTGCGGGTTATATAGATTGCCGGGCCGGGTGTGCTGATGGGATCAGAGACTAGAGCCAAGCGGGCTGGCTACTGGGGCGACCTTGGGCTTGGGTGAGGGTGGAGGACGGGAGGTTGGCCCAAGAAAATCCTTAGCCCCATTATACTGTCGGACCAAAGACAGTATTTCTAGAGCCGGAGGGGAATTTTTCTATTCCAATTTCGATGCCAACTTGTTGCCACCAAAACGTCTCGAAAAGGGGTGGGTTCAGCGCCTCTCCCGCGTCGAACGCTGTGTGAGAACAAAAGGGGCTGAAATTGTCAAAATGTTTCACTTTGACATTTTCCAAATGAAAAATGCCAGTTTTGAACTGACTTTTTCGTTGGCGATGTATTCGCGACCTAGACTAACGAAAGGTTTTTAAAAAAAGCAAAGGAAAAAGAGGCCGAAATGAAATGGTTCGAGCTGATTGAAAAAACCAAACAAACCCATTGCAGTTGGCCGGAGCTGATATGTTATTTTTTCAGTTTGTGAAAATTGTCAAGCGTTCGACATTTCATCCTGATGTGGAGCACATTCCCCCACGCCACAGGGAGAGCTGAAAAGAGTCTGCTAGCGGAGAGGCTGTGTGGTCTAGTGGATGGAGCATGAGACAAGGCGGTGGAGGTGGGGTCTATTCCGAGCTCTGCTGCTGACCTGCTGTATGGGCTGGGGCAAGTCATTTCATCGCTCCCTGACTCAGTTTCCCCACCTGTACAATGGGGACAGTGAGCCCATCACATGGCACGTTTGAATGGATGGGGCTGCATAGCAACCCCTTCATTACTAGAAAAGGAAATGTCTTTAAATGAACGAGATGCCGTTTTATACGCTTGAACCAGGGCTCGGCATCAGTCCTGGTAGCACTAGAGTAGCCCAGCTGCCCAGATTGTGTGGGCGGGGGGTGTCCCAGATTTGAGTCTCGCATTGACCCTGGGTGCAGCCAGCCACCATCCCAGTAAAGCCCAGAGGTATTTCCTGTGCAAAATGGTAATGCAGAGCCTGAGCCACTCAAAGAGCTGGGCTTGGCACGGTGCCTCGAGCACTGGCTTTGCCTCCCCTCCCAGCCCTGAGGTGAGCTGGGCAAACCACTGTCTGCAGATGAAACGCTCCCGCCCTGGCCCCCTCAGCTGGGAAAGAGCGAGGTGGTGACCCCAGCCTGCCTGCCCCACAAGTGCCTGCCTCAGGCCAGCCCCCCCCAGTGATGGAGATGAGGGGCTGGGAGCAAGTGGGGTTTTAAGGCAGGGTTACACAATGTGATGATGATTCAAATGCTGGGGGTTGCACGGAGCCTTGACTACACTAGGCCTCCCTCCATTGCTACCACCTGGACCCGGGGGCTGGGGAGCGGAACCAGCAAAGGCAGTGATGGCAGACTTTAGGGACCAAAGTCTGGGGTAGGTGGAGCCCTAGAGGCTGCATAACTAACACCGCCCCCCCCCCCCCGCATGCTTAGGAGAAACCCCCAAGTGTGGGGTGAGAGAGATGGGGGAGTGAAAGAGGAAGAGGAGGGAGCTGGGCAGGGACAGGAGAAGAGGGAGAAGAGAAGGAAGGAGGGGAAAAGGGGAGAGAATGACAGACGAGAAGGGTTAGGATGGGCAGTCCCTGTTTCCACTCATCCTTCCTCGGTTTCCCTCCATCTGCAGAGTCTGTCTGTCTGTCTGTCTCCTAGGCCTTCTACCCCGACCCCCATTCTTAATATGTCTCTCTTTGCAGGCAAAGTGGATGTGCCCCCCACAGCCTCTCAGGGGGCCAGTCCCCCCGCCCCCTCCGGACAGCTCCTCTCCCGTTGAGGTCATGAGGCCTGGGCCAGTTCTGCTTGACTATCACCCCCTGCTCTTTCCGAGGGCAACCTCAAGCCAAGGCAGCAGCAGGCGGCTCTGTGGGGTGGCTCACACTCACTGCGCTGGTGCCGGGGCGGGCGGGCGAGCTCACCCCGCAGTCGGTCGCTGCAGCCCTCGCGCCCCCTCCTTCACAGCCTCTCCGTGCCGCCACACCCCTGCCGGGGCGCTGGCTTCAGGGAGGCCCAGCCCAGTGCTGACGCCGCGCCAGGGCCCGCTCACGCTGGGAGGGCGCCTCTGGGGGTCATGGGGCCCTCCTCTGTGGGAGCCCTGCCCTGATCGTCCGCCCAGCTCCCCGCAACCGGGTGGGAAAGTTCTGCGGTTCTGAGCCAAAACAGACCCTCCACGCGCCGGCTCTGAGCCTGATGGGGGCTGGGCACCAGGAAAGCCTGGTGCCCAGCCCTGGTGGGGGAGGCTCACCCCCTCACAGGACTGGGCCCAGCCACAGCACTGCTTGAGCTGAGTGTCTGCGGGGCTGGACTACACCCCTGCAGGTCGTGGGTTCGAGTCTCACGTGATCTCACACTTATAGGACACTTCCTGCTCCCCCCAGCTGCAAAACGGGCGCCTGGTCCGTGGGTTAGGGCGGTCAGACGAGACGCTGGCCACGTTGCTCTCCTGTGTACCGTTGGCTACAAAGCTGCCGTGCCTTCACTGTGTCAGCCTGGGAGCTTGCTGACGCCATCACTCAAGGGTCTGTCTTGAATTCTGGGCTTCTCCTGTGGCTGCATCCCTAGGCTGACCTGTTGGCTGCATTGGGCTGGGAGGCAGATACAGCGGATCAGGGTAGGAGCTGGCTGCACATTGACCAGGGTGGCTCGGTTGGAGAGATGGACAGAGCCACCGGGCCTGAGATGCTCCCAAGCCATCCGGGTACCTATCTGCCCCACCGCTCTCCCAGCATATCTTCGCTTTCCTTCTCTAGCACTTCTTCCTCCGCCTACTCTTCCACTAGCATGTCTCGTTATCCGTCTATTTCAATCGCCGTCCGTTCACCCCTTTGCTCCTCTGCTTATCGCTCGGCATTTGTATCTCTTTATTTATTTCTCGCTCCATAAACACGCACTTACCTGTCTGTCCCTTAATCCTCGTGTTTATCTGCTCGTCCCCCAACACATCCACCCTTTCCCTCTTCTTATCTGTCCTTTAATCCTTCTAGTCTTCCATCTAGCCACCCCCGCTCCCGGGGCCCTTCCTCTCTCCCAGCAGAGGAGCCACCCACCAGGAGCAGATCAAGGGGAGGATGGGCGCAGATAGCAGGTGGCCGGTAGAAGACCCTGAGTTGGGAGACAGCATGGTCAGATAAGAGGCGGGGGAGGAAGAAAGGCAGGTGGCAGCGCGCTGAGCAAACGAACAAGTGGCAAAGGCAGAGAGATTGCCCTGAAATGCCTCTAGGTTAAGACCAGGAACGCAAAGGGAAGCTCCAGACTCAGCCGGCGTCTAACTGAGGCATGGAGGGGACGGGACACTGGGTGTTAGTTCAGCAGTGATGAAGGACGAGCAAGCGCCCCACAAATCCCCCTGGGAGGCTGAGGATGAGGGGCCAGGTCTGGGGACGGCTCCCCTGCAGCAGGCCGGCTCTATAGGCTGTGGCTAGCTTCTGCATTGGGTTTGCCTTTAGCTGGACGGCTCCCCGCTCCAGTGCGGCTGTCACAAACCGGGTGGAAGCCTCGGGGTACGTGTCAGCCAGGAGAAATAGCTCAAGGGAGCGGGGAGGGCTATCAGGGACTTCCCCGCTGCCTGCGCGTTGTCTCCGCTGCAGCTTTGTCCCATGGAGCGGCAGGGGTAGGGTGACCAGATGTCCCGATTTTATAGGGACAGTCCCGATTTTTGGGTCTTTTTCTTATATAGCCTCCTATTACCACCCCCACTCCCTGTCCCGATTTTTCACACTTGCTGTCTGGTCATCCTAGGCGGGGGGCGCTGGCAGGGTGTGCGCTTGGCAAAGGGACGGTGCCGGTGGGCTCCTTGAACTCCTGGGAGCAAAGCGAAAGGCTGTAGCTGTCCCCAGAGGGGCTGCGAGCAAGGGGGCAGCTTCCGAACCATGCTGCTTTGTGGGTGAGGTGCCTGCCAGGGGAGCCGCTGGGAAATAACATGCCTGGAGTGGGGACGAGGAGTTGCAAAGGGCCACAGGGAGCTAAGCCCTGGGCCTGAGCACAGCCACGGCTCCTGAGTTCTAATCCCCCTCTCACACTAGTCATGTCCCTTCCCTGCTCTGTGCCTCAGTTTCCCCATGTGTAGTATGGGGGTGATGCTACCGACTGGCCTGCCCCAGGGGCTTGGCAGGTGGGAGGTGTAGGTCTATGCTGTGCACAGAGGAGCCGGGGGTGCGTGCAGGGTCAGGCTAGCATGTGCTCAGGTTTGGGCAATTCCTGGCGGGCCCTCCTCCCATTGTGCTGCGCCCGCAGAGCCTTCCCGCCAGGAAACCAGGCGCTGGAGGCAGGAACAATGCAAACCGGGAGGAAAAACAAGTTTTTGCTACGTGACCAGGAGAAGCCATGTGACTCGGGAGGGCCCCTGGCTGCTGCCATTGGCTGGGACTCTGACTCTGCCAGCCTGTGCAACCAATGCCCCTCCTCTCCCTCCCCTTCCACAACCGGGGTGAAGCAAACATGCTACATCTGGCTAGGGCCCTACGCGCACTGCTGACTGCCTGGGCTCAGAGAGGAGCTCGGCCAGTCGGCCTGGGGGCAAGGGATTCCTTCCCTGTCCAGTAGGGGGCGTTACATGCACCTGTCCCTGAAGGCAGGATGCTGGGTGGGGTGGTCCCTGGTCTGACCGTCTAGGGTAATTCCCAAGTTGTTACGATCCCACGTCTAACAATGTCTCTCGGCTCCCCAGCGTCAGCCAAATGGACCCTCGCTGGGTCTCGTTGCACCGGTGTAAATTGGGAGGGACTCCACTGACTGCAGCAACACCACAGGTCTCTCCCTGCTGCATCCGGCCAGGCCAGTGCCGTGGGTCGGACAGTGCCCAGCATCAGCTGCTTCAGAGGGAGGAGCAAGAAGTCCTGCATTTACAGGCTGGCCTGCCCCCTGGCACCTTTCCTCCCGACCCCCAGCGCTAGAGGTTGGGTTAGATCCTTCCCCAGCTCGCCTTCGTTTTTGTTAGCATTCCCAGTTCTAACGCTGGTTGCTAGCCTTTCTGAAGTGCCCTAAGCTCTTGGCCTCAGTGACATCATGTGGCAGTGAGTTCCGCTGACTGTGTGTATTGTCAGAAAAAAATGTTCCTTTGAGGGGTTTGGAATGTGCCGCTTCTCAGGGTCCTTGTGCAGTGAGACGGGAGGGGTCCTGATCTCCCGTCTCTAGACCGTCTGGGTGGCTTCGTCCTGGCCCACGTCTCCTCCTCGCTAAGGAGTGACTGTGAGCGGCTGTGCAGCCAGGCCTGCCCAGTCCCCAGTTCTGACTGCGTGTGTCCCAGCAGCAGCTGAGATCCAGGCCTCGCTGTGCTAGGCACTGCACAGAGCACGGCTGTGTCTACACTGGAGCCGGGGCGGGGCAGGGGTGATTCACAACTCAAGGAGCCATACCCACGCTAGCGACCGCACTAAAACCAGAGTGCGGCCGCGGGGATGGGAAAGGCCAGCAGCCCTGAGCGCGTACCCATCCGAGACGCTAGGCACGTCCTCGGGGCAGCTGGCGCCTCATTCTGCTTGCGCCGCTGCAGGCGGGTATGCTCTGTTTTTAGCGCGTTGGCTCGATCAGAGCCTGCGGGGGGGGGGGAGGGGGGAATCTTCTGGAGACGGGAGCCTGAATTATGAATGTGTCCAAGAGACAGTCCCTGCCCAACACAGCTCACAGTCTAAATACAGAAAGAATGGGAAGGGAAACTGAGGCACAGAGCAGGGACGTGAATAGACCCCAGCTCTCCTGTGTCCCAGTCTAGAACTGCTACCTTAGCTACCCGGTCAGTCAGCACTGCAAGGGTTAACACCAGCTCTGGGTCCTTTGGTAAGACTGGGTGACCTTCCAGGTTCTGACAATTAATATCAGCAATTGGCAATTCCCCCAACCCCTGGGCAAACTCTCACACAGTTCTCTAAACCCAGGGCCTTTATTTCCATCACCATCCAATTCCCTAATTATTGCAATGAAATCAGTGAGGTGTTTTGCAACACCCAGTATGAACGATGCTCCCCACCCCCACCCCCGTTTTATGCTGAGTTCACTCCATTAACTCCAGTCACTCCCGACTGCCTGATTAGACCAAATCAAGGGTTTTATTGTTAGAGGGTTTCACCCACCACAAAAAAGCAGCCACCTCTGGGGCAGAAGGCAGCAGCCTTTAAACATATCAGGCTGTAGAACGCAAAGGATCCAGTTACAACCCCAGGGGGGTTTCAGGTAGGTGGAAGGTAATTACCTGGCCTGGAAGGCAGCCAAGAGATTGTGGATAACTCCCCTGCGCTGTGTTGTTAGAAGGAATTAACCAGCGTTGGGAGCACGGTCGAGTGTGCAAAGTGCTCCTAACAGAGTGTTGTGTCCCACCAGGGCAGGATTCAGGCAACTCCCCCCACCCCCTTGTATCCAGACAGGGGTCCCAGACCCCGCTGCGGCAGCAGCAGTGGGGGGGACGGCGGGTAACTCCCGAGCAGCAGCCCAAGGACGTCTCTCTGAAATACAAATGCCAAACATCAGCTGCGCCGCTCCCAGCGCAAATCAGGGGGGAATGAAACATCTGCCACATTCATAAAACACCTTTGAAAACATCTGGCTGGCTTTCCCAGCTGTGTCTCCCACACCAAGGCCAAAACAAACTCCTTCCCCGCCTCCCAGAATTCCTCTCGCTGCAGGCCTGCACTGCCGCAGTGCATCAGCGCTGGGGATCCCTGCTGCCGGGTGGAGCCGGTCAGGAGAGCAGGCTTTTCCTCCCCACTCTGTCACAGATTTGCTGGGTGGCCTTGGTGAAGATACTGCTCTCTGCCTCGGTTTCCCAGACATCAAGGCCCAGATCTTCAAAGGTACCCAGGCTCTTACCGTCCTGGGCCAAAGTGCTTTGAGATCTATGGGCGAAAAGCGCTATAGCATTGCAAGACAGTTCACCACGTGCTGTGGAAGCCCACCACATCTGGAACGGCCATTTCAGCTCGCTGCACCCAGCCATTTCTAGCAGGAACTCGAGTAATTCCTTATGAATAGGGCCCAGGGGAGGGATGGGAGAGGGCGGGGCAGGGGTGGAGTCAGGGCGGGGTGGGGGTGGGGGGTTGAGCCCCACCGGCACCAGGAGAAGTTGGCGCCTATGGTTGGTAAGTCGGTCACGTTGGATGTCGAGCCATCGGGAGCTGAGCTGAGGTCCACCAAACTCATTCCATGATGGACTTGCACCCTGGACCAAGAAGGGGAAAAGGGACTCCCTAACCCCATGGTTCTCAGCCTTTCCAGATGACTGTACCCCTTCCGGAGTCTGGTTTGTCTGGCGTACCCCCAAGTTACACCTCACTTACAAACTGCTTGCTTACAAAGTCAGACATGACAATACAAAAGTGTCACAACGGACTGCTACTGAAAAATTGCTTCTGTTCTCATTTTTACCATCTAATTGTAAATCAGTTGGAATAGAAATGTTGCACTTACATTTCAGTCATAGTATAAAGAGCAGCATAAACAAGTCATTGTCCGTATGAAATTTTAGTTGTACTGCCTTTGCTAGAGCTCTTTATGTAGCCTGTTGTAAAACTAGGCAAATATCTAGATGAGTTGATGTCCCCCTGGAAGACATCTGCATCCCCCCAGGGTACACGTACCCCTGGTTGAAAACCACTGTTCTAACCCACTGAGCCTCAGCCAGTGTGCAGTGTGCTGCCCATTCTAACCCCTTCCCCAAAGTCCCCGCCCCAACGCCGCCCCCTCCCTGCCCCTATTGGACCTCTTCCCCAAATTCCCGCCCTGGCCCCGCCTCTTCCCCACCTCCTCCCCTGAGCGCGCCATGTTCCCGCTCCTCCCCCCTCCCTCCTAGAGCTTGTTACTCCATGAAACAGCTGTTTTGCGGTGGCAAGTGCTGGGAGGAGAAGGGGGGACGCGGCGTGCTGAGGGGAGGAGGCGGAGGCGAGCTGGGGCGGGGCGGGGAGCTTGGCTGCCGGTGGGTGCAGAGCACCCACCAATTTTTCTCCATGGGTGCTCCAGCCCTGGAGCGCCCACGGCGTTGGCGCCTATGTCACCAACCACAACTGGCAAGCCGGACTCAGGACGTGCCCAGACCTGAGCTGGTCTTGTAGGATTTTCACAGCTGTGTCCCCTCCAAGGGGATGGTCATGGGGAAGGTTATTAAGGAGGCCGTGTTGTTATTAACAATAATAATAATAATTCTTATTATTAGTGTAGTGTCTATGATGCCGAGTTATGGCCCAGGACCCCATTGTGCTAGGCCCTGTACAATCTCAGAACACAAAGGTAGTCCATGCCCAATTTGCTTACGAGGTAGGTATGAGACAAGGGACAACAGGCTGCAGACAGATGCGGGAGTCCAAGGAATGAGTCAGCGGGACAGGCTGTGGTCTCAGCACGCCAGCAGCCCAACCGTTGTCCAGTTTGCTGTAGGCCTCAGGGCAGAGGAGGAGCCTGAGGAGTGATCTGCAGGAGGACAATGAGTGGCTGTGTGGACATCCATGAGGAGCTCCTCCCAAGCATGAGGGGCAGCCTGGCGGGAAGCACCAGGGTGATGAAAGGACAAGTCCACGAGAGCTGCGTTCTAATGCTGGCAGTGACACTGATGCACTGTGTGGCCTCAAGCCAATCACAGAGCTCTTCCGTGCCTCAGTTTCCCCATCTGTACAATGGGGCTGATGGGACTGCCCTCCCTTCCCAGGGGCACGGTGCAAGGATTACTGTTCGTGAAGCGCTTGGAGATCCTTGGGAGGCGCCAGAGAAGCAGTAAGTGTTATCAGCCAGACAGTGTGGTGAGCTGGGCCCTGAGTCCAGGATAAAAAAGTGTAGGACTTTCGTTTCCACAGATCCAGTCCCTGTAAAGCGTTGGCACTGAGCTCCGCTCTGTACAGCTCCCTGCACGGACTGTCCCTGCCTTGAAGAGCTGTTCATCTAAACAAGACTGACCCCTTATGCATCACACATCTGCACAGCGCCCAGCACCATGGGGCCCTGATCCTTGACTGGTGCTACCCACAGCCCTAATTAATTACACTAATTAAGAGGCTGATAACAATTGGATCACTAGCACCCAAGAGGCCAGTTAAAAAAATCCATGTGCATGAACCAAATTCGATGGCAGTGTCAGCGCTAGGAGGTGGGAATGAAGGGGTTAACCCTGACACAGGCTTTGCTGGGTTATCCTGGGCCAGGGCGGGGGCGACCTGGGGATTTCACAGGCCATGGGGAGAGGTCACTTTACCTGGGGCTCTGAGAACAGCTCACCGGCACAGAGGCGGCCTTGTCAGCGACAGCCCAGGCATGCTGGGATACCTCGGTGGGAAAATGGCCAGCTCATCACATAGCCACTCCCAGTCAGATCAAACACAGGCGCTGAGCCAAGTAGGTTCAGCAAAGTGTGGCTAGGACAGTCAGGGGCCTCCAGCGGGGGGACTGGCTGGTCATTGCCAGGGGCCAACCATCCACCATCACATCAGGCAGCCGCTCTGTGTCTGACTGGTCACCGCTGACAAACAGCTGCCTGATTTCTGCATGGTCGTGTAGCTACAGGATAGGAGCAGGAGCCAGGACACCTGGGTTCTATCCCTGGATCTGCTCTGCTGTGTGACTTTATGGCAAGACACTTCCCTTTCCCGTGCCTCAGTTTCCCCATCTGTGACATGGGGATAATGACCCTGACCTCCTTTGTAAAGCGCTGTCAAATCTGATGAGGGAGAGCGCTAGGGATTAGTATTAATATTGACCTGCCTCGTGAGTGGGTTGTGAGGCTTAACTTACTAGTGTGTGGATAGTAGATCCTTGGGTAGGAGGAACTAGAGTTAGGCAGAGGATTGTGAGCCCCAGGTCATTAGATAGGGGTGGAGGGTTGTGTCAGAGAAGCTGGAAAATCCCATCTGGTTGGAGCCCAAAGGGATCAGTTCTCCAAAATAAGAAGCACAGGCTCATTCCTCGGCACTAGTAACATTTCTGTGGGGCAAGGCGTGGTGTATTGAGGACTGGGTTGGAATCACAAGCTGTCACTTTAAGAGTGGGAGGGGGGGTGGCTGGTCCTGCTTGTGAGGGGGGGTGGGGGGCTCTGTAGCAAAGGTTGCTGCAATCGGAGTCAGTCTGCAGATTGCAAGCCTAGCGCAAGTGTGCGAAGCCTTGCTGCCTTAGAGAGCAGCCTGCTTTGTCTCACCCTGGTTTGGGTTACTGTGTGTTATCGTTCTGAATGCTGCGAAATACAGCCAGAATTCTGATGGCTCTAGCGAGGTTCTCGCGGGTATGTTGTGAGCAGAGCCCACGGGACGTGGTGAAGAGAGAGAAGGAAACTCCTTTAAGTCCAGGGTGAAGGGGCAGTTTTCTGGCTCTCAGACTAGGGAGCGTGTTTGGAACCGGATTAGCAGCTGTCTCGGTGTGCACACCTTTGGAGCCGCTGCTGCGGCAGCACCTGTTCCTGTCACAGGGCTGGACTTTCAGTGCAGGCCCGGGGAGGAGCAGGGTCACGCCGTGGCTTGGCGGAGGCTTTGGCAGCATTACTGTCATCCTGGAGAAAGTGCCCTGTCCACTCCCTTGTGCTGGCTGAGGAAAGCCTGGAAGGTGAGAGGGAGCCTCGGATGGGCCTTTGCAGCAGCCTGGACTAGATGGGGTCCCGTGTGCTCCCCACCTGCCTACCATCCCCAGCCATGCCTGTACACCAGGATCTGCCCAGAGGAGAGGGGGAGGACTGTCCAGGCACCAGGGGCTTCCCCAGGAATGGGGTGGGGGGGATCTGTCACACTGCAGCCCATTTATGCAATGGCTAAATAGACTGAAACAAGAGGGGAGGCTCTCAGCGTCCCAGGAGGACGGGGAGCTGGAGCCAGGCGAGGGGCTGCTTCCCTCTCCCAGGGGGAGACGCTGAGCTCCCTTTGGCCCTTAGCAGAGAAGGCAGAACTTCCCCCCGTGGCTATAGGCTGGCAGAGCTGGTGTCTAGCGTACAGGGGCTGCAGGGCTCCAAAACTGGAGCCTGGTGAGATCGCAGGCCGACGAGCTCGCTAGTCATCCACAGAGCCGGCCAAGGGAAACACGGGAGATCTGCATTTTTTTAAAGTAAAAAACAAGCAGAGAAACCAACCAACCAGACCAACCCCTTCCAGGCCTTCTTCACGTTTAGTGCAGATCTCCCTTCATGCTCCGGATCTGCCAGACACGCAGGGGACACCAGCTGAGATCCACGGAGCGGGCTGATGATTTGAGCCCCAGCCGTGGACCAGACCCCCACTGTGCTAGGCGCTGTACAAACAGAGACAGAAGAACAGTCCCGACCCCAAAGTGCTTCCGAAAATGTCGAAGCAGCCTGTCGGGAAATCATTTTGTGAGACTCTCTGACACTTCAAAGTTGGTTTGGTTTCCCTTATTCCAGTTGGTTTTTTTTTTTGATTAAATTCTCTCCTGGATGTTTCTGATCAAAACCGGTTCTGAAATGGTGGCTGTTTCCTGAAAAAAACAAAACCACAATTTTCAATCAGTGGAAAGTGTCAGTCCCCATTTCAGTCAAGTTTTAATAAAAATGGCAATTACAAACAGGCTGAAATTTGTCATTACCAAATGTCAGTCACTTGGATTTCAAGCAACATTCCAGTGTCAGAGAGTCACTGCAGACTGCAGTGAGGCTAGGGGCTTCTCTGTCTGGGATAAGCTAAGGGGTGAATTTAAACCTTTTTTCGGATTAGCTTACGTCACTTGGAAAGGAGTTTGAGCTAAATAGGAAAAAAAGCGCCAGTTTTAGAGCAGCATAATAGTGTCCACGGGGCTGGGAGGGGGCTATACTGGTCTAACTGGTAAAACTTTCGCATGTAGACAAGCTCCAGGCAAATGTTTCCATCTTGTTCTCAAAGCACCTGTAGCTCCCAGCTCCAGGGGAACAACACACTAATGACTAACGAGTGACTGGCAGCTAGTGAGTGTCTCTCCAGCCCCTACTGCCTTGTGCTGGGTGACTTGCCCCTAGCAAGCCCACGCTAAATGGGTTGAAGCAAGCCAGGTTAATACTCAGATGGGAGCGCTCCAAGGAACACCCAGGTGATGCAAGAAAGGGAGTTGGTAAGTCAGTTATCTGCTCTCTTCCTTCTGAGACAGGGGAGTAGGGGGAACTGAGCCATCTGTCACACAAGGCAGAAAGCCAAGTTTGTGATCACTGCAAATCCGATCGCACTTTTCAGAAAGTGAACCAGTGTCCCTGAGCTGGTTAATTACTTCCTGCTGCAGTTTCAGTCAGACGTATTATTCTTTTTCGCTGCCTCCTCTAACTTGATGTGTAGCTGCTTAAACAGCCGCTGGGTTCCACCTCAGAGGTGGCTGCATGTCAGTGAAAGAGAGAAATGTTTTTCATTGATCCGTCTCACAGGGTGCATTGCAATCTTAATTCACCAATTAAGGTGTGTTGAGAGCTTTCTATGAGAGAGACTGGGGAAAGGCAACGGATCGATAATAAAAGGCAAATGTCCCTTTCCCCCCTCCACTCCAGAGCTACTACCTCCTGGTTCCAATTAAAACTAGATCTAAGAGCAAGAGCAGGAAGGAGTGAAAGACAAAGAACCATTAAAGGGGAGAAATAAATCTGAAGGGATTGAAAGTTACAGGCAGAGAGAAAGAGACAGAAAACAGAAAAGCAAACAGAGCCAGGAGTAACATTTTTACAGCCGATTATGGGCCAGTCTGAAACCCTGTTACATAAATCCTGTGTCATCACCTAGTGGAACCTGATGCTGTTCAGGGGATTATTTCCAAAGCTCCTAAACAAACTCTAGATAGCACAGTCCGATTGCGACAGATTTACAGCGGGTGCTTAATACCTGTTGCTATGCAGGGCAAGGGCAGGTTCCTGGTATGGATTAAGACTGTCTGTTACCTTGGGAGGGGCGTTTCATCGATACAGCATTGATGAGAGCCGTGGAAACAGCTACCGAGATAGAGCACTGAACTCCGGCATTGGGGGCGGGGGGGAATGTCCCACTTGCCATTTGCTGGATTTGGGCAGCATTTAGGAAAAGAAAAGGGAGCAGAGTGGCGTAGCTGTGGAAATCCAGTGGAAAATAAGGAGCAGAGAGAAACCCACGTACAGAGGTGGGGGGAACAGGGAGGGGGGGAAGTTTTAATGAAAATATACACCCACTCAACTGGATTCTCCACCGCCTCCCACCGTGTGGAGGTCTTGCTGCCCCAGCAGTTAGAGCAATATTGTTGTCCCCACTTTCCAGATGGGGAAACTGAGGCACAGAGCAGTTACGCCAACATTTGCCAAAGTGGCCACGAATTCTAGGTGCCCAGACATCCGGGACCCGATTTTCTGACCTGCTTCCACCTGAAATGGATGGCAGCTGCGGGGGGGCTCAGCATCTCTGGGAACCAGAGCCCAGCGAGCCCATCGGGTGCACGTTGAGTGTTGAGCTCTTTTCAAAATCTGGCCATCGATGTCCCAGTGGGGAGCTTCTGGGCACACAAGTCTCAAATGAAGCTCCCGGAAAATTGTGGTCCCCAGAATCGGGGGCAACTTTTGAAACTGCTGGCTCCAGTGGCTTGGCCTTGGTCACTCACTGACTCAGCAGCAGAACAAGGTCTGGTCTGCGTGGGAAGATTGCATCTGTGCAACTGCTGAGTGTAGACCAAGCCTGAAACTGATATCATTTCACTGGTGCAAACCCTGCGTGGGTGGGTATTCTTATTCTGGTTTAACCAACTGCAGTGTAGTTGAACAAAGTACTGCCCTGATACTCAGGAGACCTGGGTACTAGTCCCAGCTTTTGCTGCTGGATGACTGCCTCTCTGTGTCTCAGTTTTCCCATCTGTAAAATGGGCATAAAGTGCTTTGAGCTCTAGAGATTATTCTCATATTGGTTTATCTTAAACCTTTTCCCAGTCAATTTAAGCTAAACTGAAGTAGGCCTCTCTTAATCCAAAATGAGAGCATCCACAAAGTGCTTTACACGGGTTTAACTAACTCCATTTAAACTCACCCCTTAAACAAGGGCAGGTCTCCCTGTACACAAGCCCTTAGAAACAGAACCCAGGAATCTGGACTCCCAGCCCCTGCTTTAACCACCAACCCACGCTCCCTGCTCAGAGTCTATTCCTCACTGGGCTCGCTCGATAACATGCAGCCCAGCTCAGGAGCTGCCAGGAAAACAAACAAACAAAAAAGAAATTAGCCAAAAAAAGAACAATAACCCCCAAACCCACCCAAATCCATGTGGCTGCTTTTAAACGCCTCGTGGTGCAGAAACGGCCATTGAGAGCTGCAGATTGCAGGCGCGTCTCTACTCTCTGACCCTGCATTGCAAAAGGCCTCACCTGCATTGTTTTTGATGGAACCTTTCCAGTGCATTATTCCATCCCCTGGCCCATAGAGTCAGGGCCCGCGGGGCCCGATTCCAATACCCGGCGGCAATCCGGGGCTTCAGCGGCACTTCGCGGCAGGGGGTCCGCTCTGGGACTTCCGTGGCACCGAAGGACCCCCCGCTGCCGAAATGCCGCCGAAGACCCCCGGAGCGGGGCCCGATTCCGGGGAATCGGGTGAATCGGCTTAAAGCCGTCCCTGCATAGAGTTCTAGAGTTTAAGGCCAAACAGAACCATTAACTCATCTAGTCCGACCTCCCTGGTCGCAGAGGCCAGAGAATTCCACCCAGCACTTGTGTTTGGCTAACGCATTATCTGGTCTAGTCTGAAGACACGGAGAACCCCCACTCCCCTGGGTGGCTTGTTCCGGTGGTTAATCGCCCTCCCACTTAGACATTTGTGCCAAACGTCTAATGTGAAGGTGTCTGGCTTTAATTTCCAGCCATTGATCTGGTTCTGCCGTTCTCCGCCGGGGATTGTAGCGTAAGACAGCCGGGACTCTGGGCGGTGTACAGCCAGTATCCTCACACGGAGAACGTGGGAATCGCCAGAATGGATCAGAGCCGGGGCCAGCTCCAACGCTGGTCAGCACCGGATGCATCAGAGGAAGGTGCCAGACCCCCGTGGACAATCATGTGATAACTTGCCCCTAAAGGACGTTTCCGATGTTCTGACAAGACCGAGAGACCCATTAAAATGCATCATCAGGTTAGTCAAACCCTCTGTATGCTCCCGCGGCCCTGCACAGCCCGCCCTGGGCACTCATGGCAGACACACACATGTGCATATGACAAGGGATTAAGTACACACAGCCAAGAGGAGATCATGTACTACACACACATACACACACAGATCATGTACTACACACACACACACACACACAGATCATGTACTATACACACATGCAAACAGCAGAAGGGGGAGGGAGGCGCCAGGCTTGTTCTGGCAAGTTCTCCTCTTCCCCAGGGCTTGTTAAAGGCTCAGAATATCAATTACAGGATTACAGCCTAGGCGCTGACTCATCCCCTTTCTTCTTGGTGTCCTTCCACAGCCATGGCCACCAGGCCAGGTGAGGATGTCGGGTCCCCTCCCCACTAGAGAGAGGACCAGCACCTCCCCACGGTGCTCCCTGTGGAGACTGGCTATGCATGGCCGGGTACTACGGACCTATGGGAGCCTGCAGCAGGGCCTCATGCCACCAGAAGCCCATGCATGACCTGCAAAGCATGGTGGTAGCATGTAGCATGAGGAAGGCTATGCCACTGGTTCTGGCACCAGCCCAGAAGACCTGAGTTCTAATCTCTGCTCCGTCATGACATTGGGCAAGTCACTTCGGCCCAGACGTTCAAAGGGCTCCTGCAGTGAGCTAGGGATCTGAATCCCTTTGGGTCTTCGCCTCTCCGTGCCGGAGCACCCTGCCCTGCCTCACAGAGCATGAGGATAAATTATCTAGCATGAGGCGCCCGGATACAGTGGGGAGGGTGCTGCATAGGGACTGAGCCAGAGAGGAAACCCCCAACGGCTCACTGGGGGCAAGTCCTGTGCCTGCTCTGTGCCTCAGTTTCCCCATTTTTAAGGTGGGGGTCATGACAGTGACCCACCCCGGGAAGGCGAGCTGTGAGGCACTATTAGCCGTTGTGAAGCACTTGGGGAACCTCGTGCTGTGTCGAAGCTCCCTGGCAGGAGGGTCTTGCACCCATGTTCAATGCGCCGTCTGTCTCCTCCCAAGGCCAGACCCCGCGCTCTGCGCCAGCCCATGGCCTTGCTCGCCCCATGGCCCAGATAACACCAAGAGCGGGCACACCTTCCACTTCGATGCGACTGTGGATCACAGGGCCATGGATTTTTCTCAATGACAAACGACTGAGCGATGGGCAAAGACACCCAGGTGTGGTGGTGATTAAAGCCTGGGACTAACCCAGCCAGGGGTGAGGTGATCTAACCACAGGGGACCTGCCCAGCCTCCCATACGGGGAGCTTCCTGTCACACATGGCTGGCACCAGCCCCTTTGAACTCCACCGTGGGCACCGCTGGCTCCTGCCCTTGACTAATCTCTGGGGAGTTTCCTTCCTCTCCCTTATCAGCGTTGTCCCGGGAGGCACTTCCTGCAAGCAGCCTCCTCACCTGGCAGAAGAGGTGAGCGGCTGAGGGGCCCCCCCACCCCAGCACTTTGCTATCGGAGAGCGCCGGGGGCCCCTCCCAGGAATGCAAGGACAGGCGCGCCAGCGCTCCGTCTGCACAGCCCCACTCTGCAAACACAGGCCAGATAAGGCGCAGGATCTGACTCAGCTTTGCCAGCTGTAACCCCAGCTATGGACCTTGGCCGGGCCCGGCCCGAGCTGCCTCGCTCTGCAGAGGATTCCCCAGCGGGTGGCTGCTAGCCCCAGGGGAGCTGGGGGGTCCAGGCAGGCAGTGCGGCCTAGTGGATAGGACACTGGGGAAAGTCCGGACTCTCTGCCGACTTGCCGTGCGACCTAAGGAGGGCACGTCCCCTCTCCGTGCCTCAACTTCCCCATCTGTACCGTGAGGTTTATGCACCGGACCCAGCTTGGTGAGGTGCTTAAGAGCCTCCGATTGTTCTGTGACCCATAATGCAGCCATTGCTGGTGTATCCGGACTGGGCTGCAATGAACAGAAGGGAGGGTGGCTGGGTACGGACAGATGTGAGGCTCTATCTCTCCAGCGCTCCCGGCCGGGGCTGCCAGATGGCACCACAAACAAGAACACTCCTGAGCTCTTTTCCTCAGTCGATCTCAACCGTACCTGGGATAATTACCCCCATTTCACAGATGGGGAAACTGAGGCACAGAACAGGGAAGTGACTCGCTCAAGCTCACCCAGCTGGCCGGTTGCAGAGCTGGGAATCGAACCCTGATTCCCCGAGCAGTGCACTCACCACTACACCACACTGCCCTCCGGCTTGGACTGGGTCAGCCTGGTGACTACATGGCGGAGGGGAACTAGTTTGTCTCTGGGGGGATGGAAACCTTCAAAAAAGAAGCCAAGGCCCCTGTGCATGGTTGATCCGGCTTCCAGGAGAAGGAGCCTCTGGCAGGGGCTTTCCCACCTCGATGCAGCTCCTGCTGGAGCCCTGACACAGGGACCTGGCTGCCTGCCTGTCTCCTGAGCGGTCCCCACCCTTGGCACGCGGAGGGCATTACACCTGCAACGGGCACTGGTCCCTCTCTCCTCCTAGGCCTCGTCCCCGCCAGGTATTTGCAGAACGCACTGGAGCATTAGCTTCTCCCCTGGGGCCTATGACAGCTCTGGCTGCTTTCACAGCGCTTCGGCCCCAGCCCAAGGAGGAACCAAGCAGGCCCCGGGCCAGTTTGTCCCCTGCAGAGAATGTTCAAGCTCCTCTGATTGGCTGCTTCTGAGACCGCACTGCCACGCGGGGCACATCGCTCCTGGAGCTCGTCAGCTGCTTGCTGGGAGGGGGCCGCTGCTGCGGCTGGAGCTGGGGTGGGGAGGGGCAGCACCTCTGACAATCAGCTGCTGTGTGGGTTCTGCAGCAGAGGGCTCTGCGGGGCTCCGTGAGCCTGTCGGCTGTGGGCACCATGGGCGGCGGGTATCATAGGCAGGGGAAGGCTGTGCCTCCCCAAACAGCCAGATGTGACCCCGCCCACGCTCTGCCCCCAGGTCCCCCTCTGTGGCTCCCCGTGTGCGGTGGCCCTGGCTCGTGCTGGGGCCACGCTGCCCGCCCTTCCAGCGCTCCGGGGCTGGGGGGGGGGCAATGGGGCTGTGCAGCTTGCCCTCCCGGTGCCCCGGGGCTGGGGCCACGCTGCCCGCCCTTCCAGCGCTCCGGGGCTGGGGGGGGGCAATGGGGCTGTGCAGCTTGCCCTCCCGGTGCCCCGGGGCTGGGGCCACGCTGCCCGCCCTTCCAGCGCTCCGGGGCTGGGGGGGGGCAATGGGGCTGTGCAGCTTGCCCTCCCGGTGCCCCGGGGATGGGGCCACGCTGCTCACCCTTCCAGCACTCCGGGGCTGGGGCCACGCTGCCATCCCTCCCGGGGTGCTCTGGGGCTGAGAGGGGCTAGGCTGGGGCAGGGGCTGGCGGCCGTGGGGGGACTCTGGTGGGGGAACGGAAGGGGCAGGGCCTCGGGCGGAAGGGGCGGGGCGGGGGGCTAGCCTCCCCCAGCCCATGGTGGGCATGTCCAGAGTGTTAACACTCACTATCACCTCAGCCGCGGGGCGAGGACCCCCAGCCTGTGGCACCAGTCCCAGGCCTGTTAGCTCGGCTCAGGGCGTGACCCAGCCGGAGGGTGCCCCGAGCCCTGGAGGGACAGGTGTGGGCCCTGGCGCTGTGCCCCTCCCCCATGGGAAGTGATTGCTCATTGCCATGTGCTCCCCTGCGCCATCTAATCTGCTCACCCAGCCCATGTGTGTTTGTCTTTGGCATCTCAGTGAAACGGCAGCAGCAGCGAGACCGGGGCGGCCCTGGGCCTGGTTTCCAAATTACTGCAGGGCCTGGCCCAGCCTCCGGATTCCCCTCCCCTGGGCTGGGGATGGAACAGCCTCAGGCCCCCACGTCCCATCACCCCCGAGGTCACCCCCAGCAGTGCAGCATGCGCTGGGTTACCAAGGTGCACCTGGGAGCTGCCTTCCCCAGCCTCTGAGCATGGTGCAGGCCTCGGCCCCTGCCCAGCACGGAAACCAGCTCTCGAAGGGTTAATCACCTGCCTGGCTGGTTCGCACAGCTCCCCCCTCACATTCCTTTGCACTTATTCACATGGCATCTGCTGGGGTTTCTCCTCATTCACCCGGGCGCCGTGCCAGCAGCCAGCCAGCCAGGGCAGGGCCAGTCTGCCTCTAGGAGCCTCCTCCCCAGCATGTGGAGATAGCCCCCCCCCGCCCCCGCACTGTCAGGGTCCCCTCCCACTTCAGTGAGCAGCTTAGATCCACCTAGGGTGACCAGACAGCAAGTGTGAAAAATCGGGACGGGGTGGGGGGTAATAGGAGCCTATATAAGAAAAAGCCCCCAAAATCGGGATTGTCCCTATGAAATCGGGACATCTGGTCACCCTAGCTCCACCCTCCCTCTGTGGAGGAACCAGCCGGAGGTGAGCCAAGCAAAGGGAGGGCAGATGGGCACGGGGCTCCGTGCTAGCCGTGGTAGGTGGCTGTGCCATGCAGGGCTGGAGCCAACCCAGAATCGGGCCCCACTGCACGAGGTGCTGGACATTGGATAAGAGACAGTCCCTGCCCCCACGAGCTTACGGTCTAAACAGCCAAGGGGCAGGGCAAAGGGCTTGAACATACAAACAGAGCTTTGTCCAGCGAGCCCCAGACTGGACTGGGAGGGGCCCGGGGGTCACCAGCAGGGCAGTCGGGGGAACCCCAGGAGTTGCAGCCGAGCAGGGCTGGAGCATGGCAGAGCTGTGTGAATTCCCAGCCCTGGAGAAGAGCGCTGCGGAGCTCGTCTCTGTCACCGCCAGGGAAAGATCTCACCTCACCCGCCTTGGCTCTCTGAATCCCAAACAGGCATTCGAGCCAAGGAGGTGTTAACAAAACCAAGCTAAAGGCAAAGGACCGGCTCATAACTCAGCACGGCTCCGTGGGCAGGCAATGGAGCGACGCCTGTTTACACCAGCCGAGGATCTGGGCCAAAGGGTTTGAACCAGACTGAGCAAACATCACCCCCCCCTCTCCGGAGAGTCCGGTGAATGGCCGCACATTTCCTGGGTCAGGATCCAGCTGGCTCTCCAGCGAGCCTTCTAGGGAAAACAGGGGAGCCTGACCCTGAATATCTAATGTACACGCTAATTTTAAAAATCCCACGCTGCCCCCCTCCGTCTTACAGAGATCTGTGTCTCCATGCACCCCGTCTGTCTGTCTCTAGCTAGCTAGCAGTTTTATCCTGCTGTCCATCACCGTAGTATGTGGGTGTCTTCCGCTGCAATCGATAGCAATGATGAGTCCCCAGTGGATTTCTTGGCGTTTCTGATGCTTTTTCCTTTGTGGCTCGGGGGAAGGTGGGTTTTTTGGGGGTGGGTGGGGGCGGGGTGTTTGCACTGTAAGCTTCACTGCCTTCGCACGCTGCCTTTGCCACTGACTCTGTGGCACTGCCGGGGGGAGCACAGGGGTTTATGGCCACTGAGGTACAAGTAGGACAGATCCAGGTTGCAGTGCCCCTGGAGGGTCGTGAGCAAGTGCAGTGCGAGCACCGGACAGCCAGTCCTTTTGCACCACCCGCCGGGACCTGCTCGGCAGCCCACGTGCAGAGCACGTCCGATCGGTAGCGCTGGGTTGCAGTTACAGACCTCGCTGGGTGTTATAACATGGCCCGGGGGGGACGGAAACCCCCTGCCAGTCCCCAGCACAAAGGGCTGCAGGGATTTCTACCCCAGGGGGGCATTCCTGCTCTCTAACCTCCGCCCACGGCCCCGTGCCAAGGCAGGCGTCTGGCCTCGTTACGGCCACAAGCCCCGGCATGCGCTGCGAGGAATGCCGGGAGCGTGTGAACGGCTGAGAGCGAAGTCCTGGAGAAACCAGTGAGGGAGCAAGAATGGAATGTGATTCCTCCGAGCTGGTAGAGAATGGGCTCCGAGGCGGGTTAGGAGGAGAGCCAGACCGCGCTAGCTGAGACTGCTGTGAAGTGCTCCGAGCCCAGCGGTTGTGGGCCCTGCTGCCCAGGAGCGGCTGCCAGTGCCGGGGCTTGGGACCCACAGCCTGTCCTTACAGAAGGTCACCACTGGCAGGGTCGCCAAGGAATCCGTTCTTGGAGAACACACTGCTCATTAACTGGGGGGTCAGGCGCGAGGACTCAGGGGTCTCTTCTGTGACTGTGATTGTGATTCCGACGGGGGTGGGTAGGGCCCAGGGAGGTACACCCCCTGGGGAGATCTGCGCCCGGGCAGGGCTCCGGGGAAGACAGGCAGGAGCAAGCCGCAGGCAAGGCATGGTCCTTCTCCCCTCCCACCCCCCAGAGGGTGACCGGCTTTGGGATGTGGCGACTGCTTTGTTCTCTGGCTCTGACGTTGCTCTCAGCCCCGGCCTTGCAGGGGGAGTCAGGCCCCTCAATACTCTCCCGTCAAGCTGGCACCTGAGCCCTGTAATCCAGCCTGGAAAATAAGGGGCCATCCGTGGCGTGGAGCGGGGCAGCGACTGTGCGTTGCACCCCCCAGCTGGGAACGGGCTCTGCAAGGCAGCCCCGGGCTCGGGACACAGCCCCAGCCGCTGCTGGCAGAGCGTTCTCCGCTCCTGCCCCCCCAGCCGAAGAGCCACATGGGGCTGGCCTTTCGCCTGCCTTCTCATTTAGATGCCTGGCTTTCATGGCAGGAAGCGCACCGCTGTAATTAACAAAAGAACGAGGCGCTTTGGGAGGCAGCGCTGGCTCCCTTTTCAAGGGAGACTCAGAATCACCGAGCCCACAAAATACCCTCCAGCCTGGGGGAGACCACAGCCAGCCCCCCCCAGACTGACTTCCCACTCCCGGCCGGCCCAGGAGCGGCTCCGGCCCCGCTCTGCCCTCAGCGATACCCACGGGCACCATCTGCCCTAGAGACACAGACTGGTCGTCTGCCAGCTTTCACCCCTGGGACCGCGCAGCAAAGGGGTGGGCATGTAATGGCGGCGGGAGCTTTTCCGAACGGGCTTGGTGCCCGCCTGGCTGCAGACCAGCTGGGTCGGTTCCTCTCGTCCCCCCCAACCCTGTCCCACAATGCGCAGGTGGCTTTTGAAATTTCCTAGGGTGCTGCTTCGGGGAGCTGCGAGTGACAGCAGCTGGGGGCGGCCGCCCAGCAAGCATCGCACCCACAATGGCTCACGGCAGCACAAGTGCAGACCTGGAGCCAAGCTGCCGGGCCTGTCCCGCCGGCTGGACGCCACTCGGGCGGCTGCTCCAAACTGTGGGGCTGGTCCAAGCAGCTCGGTGCTCTAGCACCGACGGGAGCGGGCACTGGCTCCGCCCGAGGTGCCCACTGGAGAAATCCTTCCCGCTGGAGTGGCGGGGTGGGTGAGACCCCTGCAGAGTTCTCTGCCAGAAAGGCAGGGCGTTCGCTCCTTGCCCCGCTGCCCGGCATGGCACAGGGAATGTCCTGTCTTTGCAGCGCCCCCTGCTGGTGGGGCAGCAAGGAGAAACCTCTTGCCACCTGGTGGGCGGGGAGAGGCAGAGGTGCCGCTGGCTGGCTGTACCCCTCCGCCCTTTGTGTCTCCATCCCCAAACACTGCCTCCCTCTGTGGTGTCCCAGCAAGAAGAGCCACCCCCACCTTCCCGGCCTGTGGCCCTCGTAAATCTCTGCCCATAAACGGCATTGCGCCAGGCGCATTCCTGAGGGCGAGGGAGCGAACGCTGCAGGGGAGGCCCCTGCCAGGCCAAGGGCACGGGGAGGGTGGGGCGCAGCAGAGCGGGAGGAGAAGCAGGAGGTTTTGTGTTTCTCCAGCTCTCTGCGCCACAGGCAGCAAGTCCTCTCCTCCTCCAGGCCCTGCGGGTGGGGGAGTCCTGCCTGCATCTGGGGGGCGTGGGGGCAGCAGCTTGGCCACTATGCGGGCAAGACGCTGAGCAGCTTGCCCCCCACGTCCCAGAGCCCGCTCCACTCTGCATTGAGGCTACGGCATTTCTACAGGGGGTGAAGGGATTGGCCCTGTTCGCCTCGCTCAGCTGAGTGGCCCGCGGTGCCACAGCGGGCAGAGAGCATTGTGGGGGCTCATGGGAAGAAAAGCTGGGGGCCCCTGTGCCCATTGGCATGGATGGTCTCAACGACTGAATAGATCTCTCCCAGCCTCTAATTTAGATGTCCCACGGCGCTGGCACCCATCAGAGGCTACATATGAAAATATGGCCCTAAGAACTCCAGGATACTTGCGTACGTAGGTTTGCTGTTCTACGGCTCTGGACCAGTCCCTGATGTTCTCCCCCTTCTGCTGTGCAGCACACTGTTCGCTGGCTGGTCACGGCTCTCCACCCCAGAGGTGGCTGCATTAGGCTCTCTAGAAATGCCACCTTCGCTGGAAACCTGTTGTCACGGAGTCCCCGGGCGATGCTCTGGAACTGCTCCCCACAAAGCCAGTCAGGACTTCGGGGAGCCTCCTCTCCCTTGGAGCAGACTGTCTTCAGGGCAAGAAGCTCACATGGCTTCACCTTCCTGGGTCTGACCTTGGAGCATTCAGCATATGCCCCTCCGTGCACTTCCCACAGCGAGTCCGCCCAGGCGGGGTCCTGGGGAAGCCAGAGGGTCCTGCACCCCCGCTTCGCAGTCAAACGTGACTCTCAGCCAGCCAGTAAAACAGAGGTTTATTAGATGACAGGAACACGGTCTAAAACAGAGCTTGTAGGTACAGAGAACGGGACCCCTCAGCCGGGTCCATTCTGGGGCCCAGCGAGCCAGACAACCCCCGTCTGCTCTCACTCGCCGTCCCCAGCCAGCTCCAAACTGAAACCCCCTCCAGCCCCCCCTCCTCTGGCCTTTGTCTCTTTCCCAGGCCAGGAGGTCACCTGATCTCTTTGTTCACCTTTAGCTATTCCCTTGCAGGGGGGAAGGGCCCTGGCCATTTGTTGCCAGGATACAGAGTGTTGGCCATTTATGCACACTGGAGACTTAAGAAATGCATAGGGGAAACTGAGGCACCCACACAGTATTCAGAGGAAACATTAAGAACAGTCCCACTTCGTCACACCTGTGCTACCCCTGCCCATGCCACCCCCTCCTGCTGGGCTCCAGGGCGGCCCGTCCGGCTCCAGAATGAAATTTGCTAATGAAAAAAGAATTGCACCATCTCGGCACCAAGCTCCTGGGAGCCCAGCTCATGGGGACGACGCAGTGGGCACACAGCAGTGCCAAGCGGGGCTCATGAGTGACCAAAAGGAAGTAACTCTGCAGCTGGCAGAGGGGTGGTTAACACAGCCCCCACACTTTCTAGAAGCAAAGGGAATTGAGCCAACAGCTCCCATCTGCAGGGGCACAGCCCCGCTCCGTTGCCTCTCGGTAGGCCAGGCTGTAGTTCAGTCCGTTCCTAGCAGCTCAGGGCAGCAAGTTCCTCTAGTGACCGAACGGGGGGTTGGTTTTTTTCCAGAGGGCAACGGCCCGAGCCAAACAACCCCCTTCCGGAGTGAGCACGGCCCATATCCCCTGCGCCCCAGGGGGACGGCCGAGCCGCTGCCTCTGGAAAGGAACCTGCCGGACTCGCCAAGACACTGCTAGGGGGAGCACTAGATGTGGGGGAGGGGAGCACTTTGGTTTCGGGGCTGATCCAGAGACCTCACCTGGGTGCCGTCTGGACTGGGGGCACAGTGAGATCCGCTCTGAGCTCGGACACTTGTCTACGGCCGCTCCCAAGTCCTCCTGGAAATTGTCGTTTCTTTTTGCTATTCTTCATTGTTATTTATTAGGACCATTGCTGTGCACAGGAGCCCCAATCACAGCCTTGAAAGGGCTTTAGGGGGCAGGACCCACGAGTTGAGCAACACCTGGCGAGTCCATTTCCCTCCCCTAACCAGAAGAGGACGGCTCTCCGGCATTCCCCCCGGGCTCTCTCAGCACCGCCAGGGTGGGACAGGGGCTTCGTCCATTGCAGGTTTCGAAGTGGCCCAAGCAAATGTGGCTTCCACCCCTGCCCAGAGCGAGAGCAGAGCTAGCGACGCTGTCGGCACAAGAACTGGCCAGGAGTCAATTTCGGCAGGACGTTAGGAGGAGGAGGAGTGACACTCCGGAGCAGCCGCTCTCCAGCGGGAGAAAAGCGCTTGCTAGGTTTCTGGCTGGAATGGCGGGGTTGCCGCCTGCACTAGCAGGAACTGGTCACTTGGGAGGGCCCTGTCAGGCCTAAGCGCCATGGGAGACTCGCCCGCAGCCTAGCAGCCCTCGCCTCGTCTCCAGCTGCCCCCGTCACTCATCCTGACCCCACAGAACCAGGCAAAATGACCCCTCGCTGGGACGTGGATCCCTTTCCGCTACATGAACTCGCTGGTCCTCCCTTGTTGCTCACCCAGTGCACCTTGCTCCGATCCTGCAACCACGCCCCTGGGGGATCCAGTCCTGAGCAGCCTGGGCTCTGGGGCCGGGCACTGCTGTGGGTGTGCTCTGGGCACGGCATTGTGATGCCACGGCTGAGTCCCTGGGTTAACTGACTAGCTACAACACACCAGGCCTGGGACGTGCACAGGCTGCTGCTCAGTAGGACCTGGGGGCTCTGCAATGGAAGAGAGAGGCTTCCTAGAGGGACACACCCCAATTCTGATACCCTACAGACCACCTGGCTTCATTCACTCCTGACCTGAGGCTGCTTCGGTCCCAGGTCTCCAGAGGTGCAAGGCTGGGGCATTCCCTGGTCACAACAGCTTCCCTTGGTAATTAAAAGCAATTGGGCCATTTTCCTCCCTGGGGTAACTCCACTGGAGCCAGGGAGGAATTTGGCCCTGTTGTCGCAGCCAGGGAGGAGCTTCTTGGAGTGTGAGTAGTTTAGTGGGCAACACTTGGGCTTTTGCCACTGGGTCAATGTCAGCCCAGGCTGGTAGCGAGATGGGGCGTCTCTGCCGTCAGATATCCCTTGTGTGAAACGAGTGGGCGAGCTCAGCCCAGCTCCCAGCACAAAACCAGCTGGGCAGCTAACGCCACTGGCCTCCTTGCTGGCACGGAGCGGGACGGGGTTCCAGAGCCTGAGCGTCTCTGATCTAGAGGCAGGGCCGAGGCAGGTTGGCAGAGGGCAGAACGTGGGGGAAGCTGCGCTGAGCCTGTCCTATGCAGGGCATCGGTGTTTGTGGTTGCTGAGCCAGCACTAAATTGACGTGAGAAGACAGGCATGTTCTGAATCTCTGCCTCATCACGGAGCCAGGGAGGAAGGCCTGCATTGTGGTTAGAGCACAGACCTGCATTCAGTTCCTGACTCTGCCCCAACCTCATTGCATCACCCTGGGCAAGTCACTTAATCTCTCTGAGCCTGGCTGTACAATGGGGATAACACTGACCTGCCATACCAAAGCCCATAAAGATGGATAGTGCTAAGGACGCGCGGTCTCAGCCCAGCAGGTTTTTTAATTGGGTAGTTGCTCATGTCCCTGTTAAATTGTCACTCTGGTCCTATTCATGCCAAGCACGCGGGAGCACTCAAAATATTGTTGCAACTAATGTTCCAATGTGGAGCTGTTGCTGCATGTGGGGAGAGCTGGGTGTGCAGAGCGGCTGCTTTCGAAAATGGTTCAATCTCCAACGCTCCTTGGAAACCTTTTCCCGGCCGCAGAGAATCCAGCGTTTTGTTACGTAAATCCAAGGGTGTGCCTCGTAATTCGTCCCTGCTTTCCCTGCACCTCCTCTCGCCCCGGAACTGATCAGGGAGTGGGTTGTACGCAAAGACAAACTCTTTCCTTTCTAACCGGACGCCTCCCTCAGCCACTCAGTGCTTCCTAAATCTAGCATTTATGACATCATTGTCGTAATTAATTATGGTTAATAATAATAATAAATTGTGCTTATGCAATGGCCTTCAAGCCAGAGCTCACAGCACTTTGCAGATGATTACTTAAAGTGCCCAACACCCTGGGAGATGGGGAAATACAATTAGGCCCATTTTAACCATGACTAAACTTAACTGAGTCCCAGGGAGGTGAATACGTGATGTGCCCAAGGTCACATGGTGAGTCAGCAGCAGAGCTGGCAATGGAAACCAGAAGTCCTGGCTCCTTGATCCCCTCCAAGGCAGGACTATCCTATCTGCTAAAGGCCTCACCCCTGCAAGGATGATGTCTTACCCTGGCTACAAGCAGCTGGCACAACGGAGCCGGCCCGTCTGTGTGCGTGAGACGAAGCTTTCTCACCACCCGTTCTTCCAACCGGCAGCTCCATCCCAGGATAACCAGGAACAGCATCCTCCGAGCACAATGGAAAGCTCTCTCCGCCAGCCAGCCGCCCAGGACAACACTCAGTCCAGTCCCTGCTGACGGATGGGGGAGCGAGAACTCTGGCTGGGATTTCAAAGAGTGCTAAGGGATCTAAACACCCATCTGCCTGAGGCACATTTAACAACCTGGCCTAAAGCTTTCTGTGCACTTGATACTCTTGCAAGGGGATCAGATGAACATCGGTGAAGCTTGCTACATAAGAACTTTGATTAGTAGAGCGCCCAGGGAAAGGAGGAACTGAATACACGGTACAAGAGCTGGCTGGAAAATGGATCTTCCGTCCCGTAAAATAGGTCGAGATTTCAGGAATATTGTCCTGACCTGAGGCCAAAATCCAAAATTGAGCCATTTTTTTGCTCAATAAAATTCTGAAAAAAAGATTCATTTGGGGGTCAATTGAAACGTTTCCTTTTGCTTTTGGCCAGTTGAAATATCTGGCTGTATAATACAGTCAGCGTCACAACAAAAAACTGTTTTGAAATGAAAAATCCAAAAGGAACAAACCCGGGAGATTTCGACCCGGGTAAAACAGGCTTTCCCCATTTTTTAACTTGAAATTTCAGCAAAAGCAACACAAGTATGTGGAAAAATTTGGCTTAAGCAACATGGCATTTTCCAGTGGAAAAGTGTTTTGGCAAATTAATGTTTAATTGGCCGTATTAACTAGTACCAATCCCAGCGTGGACAGCACAATAGGCCATGTGAGTGCAATGATCTAGGACAGGGTTCTCAACCTTTTTCCTTCTGACGCCCCCCCCACCAACATGCTATAAAACTCCACAGCCCCCCTGTGCCCCAACAACTGGTTTTCTGCATCTAAAAGCCAGAGCGGCATTAGGGGGTAGCGAGCAGGGCAATTGCCTGGGCCCCACGCCACAGGGGGGCCCTGCGAAGCTACGTTGTCAGGCTTCAGCTTCTGCCCCAGGTGGTGGGGCTTCGGCTTTCTGCGTTCTGAACCCCAGCCCCGGCCGCTGACCCCGGGCACTAGCCCTGGACGCCAAGCCCCAGCCCTGGACGCCAAGCCCCAGCCCCGGCCGCTGACCCCGGGCACTAGCCCTGGACGCCAACCCCCAGCCCTGGACGCTGACCCCGGGCACTAGCCCTGGACGCCAACCCCCAGCCCCGGCCGCTGACCCCGGGCACTAGCCCTGGACGCCAACCCCCAGCCCTGGACGCTGACCCCGGGCACTAGCCCTGGACGCCAACCCCCAGCCCTGGACGCTGACCCCGGGCACTAGCCCTGGACGCCAACCCCCACCCCTGGACGCTGACCCCGGGCACTAGCCCTGGACGCCAACCCCCAGCCCTGGACGCTGACCCCGGGCACTAGCCCTGGACGCCAACCCCCAGCCCTGGACGCTGACCCCGGGCACTAGCCCTGGACGCCAACCCCCAGCCCTGGACGCTGACCCCGGGCACTAGCCCTGGACGCCAACCCCCAGCCCTGGCTGTGCGGCAGCGGGCGCTGACCCTGGGCTCCAGCGGGTGCTGGTCCCAGGTGCCAATCCCAGGCACCGGCTGCCAACCCCTGGCGCTGGCCCCACCTGTGGATCCCCAGCCCTGGCCGCTGACCACGGGCGCACTGGCCCGGCCACTGACCCTGGGCTCCAATGGGCGTTGGTCCTGGGTGCAGATTTCTGGTGGCGGGCGCGGACCCCCGGCCCTGGCTGCTGACCCCAGGTGCTGTCCCTGGCTGCCGACCCCTAGCCCCAGCCGAGTGGCAGTGGGCACCTACCCCGGGCTCCAGCGAGCACCGGCCCCTGGTGCAGATCCCTGGCGGCGGGCTCCAACCCCGAGCTGCCGATCCCTAACTCCGGCCGTGCGGCAGCGGCCGCTGGCCCCAGGTGTCGGCCCCCAGCCCCGGCTGTGGGTGCCGACCCAGGCTCCGTAGCTCCTGGCCTCAGCTCCGCAGCTCCTGCCCCGCTGGCAATGGGCAATGATCCCCAGCCGCACGGTCGCTGACCCCCAACTCCAGCCACAGGGCTCACCACCCACCCCCATCACTTCTGTTCCCCGCTGCCTGCCCCGGCCCTGCATCCGTCCCCCCACATTGCCCCTGGCCCCTGTTGCCTTCCTGGCCCTGCATCCAAACCCCACATCCAGGGCTTAATTTGTCCTAGGGTGACCAGACAGCAAGTGTGAAAAATAGGACTGGGGTGGGGGGTAATAGGAGACTATATAAGAAAAAGACCCCAAAATTGGGACTGTCCCTATAAAATTGGGACATCTGGTCACCCTAACTGGGGCTTGCTTCAAAAAGCGATATTAACAAACATGCAAATATCACTTTTCACAGCATTATTTTTATTATTGAGTCTGCAAAAAAAAAAGCCCTACATAAATAAATTACAATGATTTGGATGTCTAGACTCGCATATTTATTTATTTTTCCTAAAGTTAATGAAATATTTTAGGAAAAAGTGTCAGAGCGGCCACCAGCAAGAGTTGGTGGCCACACTCTGAGGCCACCAAAACATTTGTGGTGAGAAGCCCTGGCCTGGCTGATCCCAGAGTCTGATCATTCATCCAGTCGCCTGTCCTGCCAAAGGGTAATTAGCCAGCTCGGCCTGATCCCTCCCCCAACCCATCTCCCTGCCCGCGATGTGATTTATTAGAACCTTAAACGACAGCCATTTCCTGAGCTCTTTAAACTCCCTCATCCCTTTATACTGCCAGAAATCAGAGATGAAAACACTTAACGCTTCCCTTGGGACAGTTTATTTCAGGATGTGGAGCAAGGCCCAGCAGAGCGTCAGGTGTAGCCGCCATTCCCATGCCGCTTGGGCCCATCTGCTCTGCCTCACGGTGCCTAAAGCCAGGCCCATAAGTCCCAGGGGAGCTGCCGACGCTCAGCCCCGCTGAGCATCCGGCCCCATAGCCAGGTGGCTAAACAGGGACCAGGCACGCAGGCTGGATGACGTGATTTCTGATTGCCTGGCCCAGGGGGTGCTGCTGTGTTCGATGCTCAATGAGGCCTGGCGCTGTGATAGACTCATACCCAGCCCGGGTCAGGCCCAGAGGAGAGATGGCCGCCCTGAGCAGCGGGCTAGCCACGCACTCCCCTCCCATTCGCCACAGTGATGATGATGACTTCACGTCGCAGCAGGGTTCAGTGCCTTTCCACCCCAGGGCAGGTCAGCGCCACGGCCAGTGAAAATGAGCCCCATCAGCTGTGGCCCTGAGACGCAGGCAGGAGGTGGCAATTCTCGAACGCTGCCTCCACCGGCAATTACAGGCAGTGGGGGGCCAGGCAGGCAGGATGGAATCACCCACATAGGGACAGGCCAGTGAGTCCGGAGAGGTCAGAGCCTTCACATTTCCCATCTCAAGCAACAGCCAGAACAGTGAAATCTCCCCACGGCAGAGGCTCGGCACCAGGCCTAGCCCCGTGGAAGTCCCACGTTACCCATGTCGCAGACGGCCACCCATGGTGTATGGTATTTTGGCAGCCATCTTGTCCGACAGAGCAGGGATTGAACCGGGGACCTTGTTGCGTGACAGACACGTGACAAAATGACCGTACTTTGTGACGGACATGGGGGGGGGGGGGGGCGGTAAGTCATTCAATCATTCCATTTTTTGAAAAATTACCACCAACCTCAAAATTTTTACCATGGACACTCCACAGCTAAAACTGCGACAGCTGGAGCTAGACGGGCAACCCTCTGTAAGTGGGGCTGTCACAGCCTCGGATCCTCTGTGGATCCGCCCAGCAGGGCTCCCCTAATGCCCACTCCCCAGTGCTGGTTGAAACCTGGAATGTCCAAGCTTCTGACGTTCGTTTTTGCTCTGAATCGGAACAAGTCCTCCCCCCCCATCCCCCATCCCTAAGGCAAAATTTCCAGCAAAACAACAGTTTTGAATAAATTTCAGTCCGAATCAAACGAAACGTGCTGCTTGGATCAAATCGAACCATTTCATTCTGATTTCAGCTTTTTACATTTATAGTCTATATAAATTATAACAGAATATTGTGATGGGATGAAGTTCTTATAGAACTAGGAGTGAGGGAAAGAGAGCTGATTAGCTGGATGAGCTGTCAATCACCCAGAGAGACCGGGGTGGGACTTCCCTTCCCCACAAAGGGTTCTGGGTAAGGAAGCCATCTATAAAACTCCCTGGCTTCCAACTGTGCATCAGAGTTCCAGTAGGAAGGGTTACTTGGAGGATCCTGGGTTGGCTGAAGTTCTGGCATGGCAGATGCTCCTTGTTTGTTTGTTTTTTCTCTCTCTTTCTGAATTAAAATAAATCTTGGTACTTCTTAAAAATTCCTTTGAATTGGGTCTTGCTGTTGCACTTTGCCACAAGTACAATGTACATTGCAAAATGAAAAGTGATTGTGAAATGAAAAATGGACACGTTCCCTTCCGGTATGGAACATTCTGACCTAACCCCAATGCTTTGCCCCCCATTTTTCCCCCTAAACAAAATGTTGTTGAAATTGGTGCTTTCCCATGGAAACGGTAAAACATTCCATTGGAAACTTTTCGACCAGCCCTCATTACACCCACATAGTAATGTGTGCCAGGCCTCTGAAGAGGGGGAATTTCACCGACCTGAAATTCACAGACCTGTTAGGAGACAGAGTCTGCCACGGTCTGTCTCTTGAAGCCATGTCAAAAGAAAATGAAGCACAGGCAGTTAACTTTGGGGTCCTGGATGTATTCCTTTGCAGCATGACCCGTTCTCCCACGTCCAGAAATCAAAAGAAGCCCGTTGTTGTTGGATCACTGCTCAGCAATGCTCTGTAGCGGGATCGCTGTGGTCATGGGCTGCACTTCCTCGGGTCACAAGTACAGCGCCCTGGCCATTAACATCTCCCTCCTTGGCACAGGCTGGATGATATTGCTCAATGCCTGCGTTCCCTTTGCGACCCGCTGGGAACACAGATCTCTCAAAGATCTAAAATAGCCACAGACAGGAATAAACAACCAACAAGGGGACAAATGCAAGGGTCAGCCTGTAGCTTGAAAGCAGGGTCCCAGAAGAAGAAAACATCTGTCACCGATATTGTACTAACCACAAAACCAACCACCACAGTAGATGAGAAGTAGACCAAAGGGAATGGGAACCAGAGGCAGGAGACAGTTTGTAAGGATCACATAATCTCAGGGGGCTGTTTGTTTTTGGTAGTAAATATTTTTATTGAGGGAAGTGAGGTTGCACTGATCACAGCAGGGTATAGAGTAACAGAGACAAAAGCAGGTAATTAATGACAAATCAAAGGGAGGAATTGTTGGCTTGTGTTTTGAGCACGGGCCAGGGAGAGGTGTCCTCTAACCCTGGTTCTGACTTGCTGTGCAACCTTGAGCATGTCTGTGTGCCTCAGTTTCCCCACTGGTAATACAGGGATAAGCTATAGAACTGGGTGAATAGTGTTACAAAAAGTTAAGTGGCCATTGATCCCAATATTTAAAAAAAACTTGCTTCATCTGCCTTTCCCCTTTCCCTGAGTATTCTAGTAAGGGATGCGCAAACTTTTCCAGTCAGAACCCCCCCCTTCCCATTCATGGGATTTGGCGCCCCTCCCCCTACTTCTGCGCTGCTGCTGGCAGCGGCGCTGCCTTCAGAGCTGGGCAGCCGGAGAGCAGCGGCCGCTGGCCAGGGTGTTCATGTTGTTTGTGGGGCGGGAATACAGGTACTATGGTTTTTAATCCCCCACCCCCACCCACCCCACAATACCCACTCTGTTTTTATCCCTCTTCCACTACTATGTTTCCAGTTTCTTCACACACCCCAGTTTGCGCACCACTGCTCTAGTAAATGCATTTACTGTTGCTGGGCGTGTTTGCAGGATACAAGAAGCAATGGCTGGAAGCCGAAGGCAGCAACGTAGAAATACGAAGTCAGGCTCGCATGGTGAACCGGGAAGGTAGCTGCAACTCCCAAGGGCAGCGGTGGATTCTCCATCTCTTGATGCAGCCAGTCTGGATCTGCTGGAGGGGACGCTTTAGCCAAGCACAAGTTATTGGGGTCAATACAGGGGTGAAATGTGAAATACAGGTGGTCAGATCTACTTGTCCCTTCTGGCCTTAAACTCAATGACGCTATGAAAAGTATCATCTATGGGGACATCAGGTTAGACTGGGAGCTCTTTGGTGCAAGGACTGTCCCCTGTGCCCTGTTTGTGCAGCACATGAGCCCAACGGGGCCCCAGGCTCGGCTGGCACCTCTAGGTGCCGTGGGAATACAAATAACAATTGTAGCCTCCGTGGGAAAGCGAGTCGAGAGTTCCTAGTGGCGAGTGTAGGCACAGAAATCGGGCTGGTTCCTGCACTGCCGTCACTGGGGTTACATGACCCCAGTGTAAACGTTGGGTGAGCAAGAGGAGAATCAAACCCAAAGAGAGGCACTCGTCCAATCAGAGGACAACAACACACCATGTGAGCTCAGCATCCAATCAAAACAGCTTGTGTTTCCAACTAGGGTGACCAGATGTCCCAATTTTATAGGGACAGTCCTGATATTTAGGGCTTTGTCTTATCTAGGCGCCTATTACCCTCGACCACCTGTCCTGATTTTTCACACTTGCTACCTGGTCACCCTATTTCCAACACCGAGCATTCCCCATCCATGTCACGAGCCGGCCGTCATGTGGCAAATGATGCCCGTACCCAACACGATAAGGATTTCCTTCAGACAAAGGCCAGAGGTGACATTGACTAGATCACAGAGTCGCCTGCCACTTTGGGTAGGTCTATACTTACCTCCGGGTCCGGCGGTAAGCAATCGATCTTCTGGGATCGATTTATCGCGTCTTGTCTAGACGCGATAAATCGATCCTGGAAGTGCTCGCCGTCGACGCCGGTACTCCAGCTCGGCGAGAGGAGTACGCGGCATCGACGGGGGATCCTGCCTGCCGCGTCTGGACCCGCGGTAAGTTCGAACTAAGGTACTTCGACTTCAGCTACGTTATTAACGTAGCTGAAGTTGCGTACCTTAGTTCGAAGTGGGGGGTTAGTGTGGACCAGGCCTTTGTTGTACTTAAAGTACTATACAGGATCTTTTCAGGGGGATTAAGGCAAAACGCCACATTTATTAGTAATACAGGTATCAATTAATACTTTATGATATGCATATGATATATATATATTACAGTTATGCATTCACACACACACAGAGACACAAACACACTCCGTCTTGCTGTTGTTACCAACTAGTTGCTCCCCTTAACTGCACTGGCCAGGTGAGATGGTGACAAGACGAGACCCGGGGTCCTTCTGCAAGACACCTCACTTTTATAGCAGCTTCCCTCTTATGCAAATCTAGACCAGATTCAAAATCTGGGTCTGTGTCCCTTGGTTTGTGTCCGTTGGTCTTTGTGCTGCTTTTCTCTAGGTGTTGGCCCAATGCTGCTCAAAGAGGGTGTTTTCTAAAGAAGGTGCTTGCTTCTAATCCCTGAGGCCGTCAATATGTCTGCTCTTCTTTATGTCTGCTCTTTTTTATTGGGCCCACTTGACAACTTGTATTGTCCTTTGCTCTGGCTCCCATTCCCTCTCCAACTGTTGTAGCTGTCTGGAGGTGGGTGTCTTCCAAGCCTCACTCATTCACACCTCATTCAGTCAATAGGGCAATTGATTACAGAGTGGGGGGGAAGATCTTATTCTACTTCTAGCAAAAAGGCACATGTTTCTTTTACTTTAACTATACTATCCTTAGGGGCTATAACATTTGATACAAAGTATCAGAGGGGTAGCCGTGTTAGTCTGAATCTGTAAAAAGCAACAGAGGGTCCCGTGGCACCTTTAAGACTAACAGAAGTATTGGGAGCATAAGCTTTCGTGGGTAAGAACCTCACTTCTTCAGATGCAAGATGCAAGAACCTCACTTCTTGCATCTGAAGAAGTGAGGTTCTTACCCACGAAAGCTTATGCTCCCAATACTTCTGTTAGTCTTAAAGGTGCCACAGGACCCTCTGTTATTTGATACAAAGTTTTTTACCAATTTTCTATATAGGGATCTAATACAAAGTTGTATGAAAATAGAGAGGCACAATGCCAAGTCATATGAAATACAAAATAACATCATGCAAAATGCAATGTCATAAAGATTTATAGAGATAGTTAATACAGAGATTTCTCTACAACTTCACCGCGCAGACGCTGAGGCTAAATCGAGAAGGTGAAGCGCTTTGAGATCACGGCACGGGAGCCGTTCTAGCCGGGTGACTCACGATGATGCTATGAAGGCCTGGCAGCGGCAATTTCAGTAGCTCTTAGAGAATTGTTCTAGCCCATGAAGTAAAATGTTGGTCTCTGTTTCTCAAGCCAAAATCCTAAAATCAAGCCACTGTCCCAACATGCAAGCTCAGCACATGGGCCGGGCCACCCGCTAACTGTTGTTTTCTTTGCTCTGACTGGCTGGCTGGCCAAGGCCGGTGGAAGATGAAGTGGTTGGAGGGCTAGGCTGCAATTGTGGCTAGGTCCCAGTGGAATGCGCCTGGGCATAGCTGCGGTTGGGATGAAATGTGGGCAGGGAATGGGAGGCTCTTGAAAATACCAGCTCCACCTGGGTCGCCAGTGGGCTCAAGGGAGGGCGGTTGGGTGGCCTGAAATAAACATCCCTGGAGTCTGCGACATGGCTGGCTGGAGTCTGTGACCGTCCACTGACCGGTGGGCGTTGTGCACGGAAGGCGTGCAGGGGTGGGCCCTCTCGGAGGCTGTTTGTTGGTGACCCGGGCACTTTGGGGGAGGCCATGGGAGGAGAGGCCCCAGGGCCCGTGTCCCGGGCTGTGCCCTACGCGGTACTGTCTGCAGCACTAACAATTGTAAACCCATATCATCTACAGAGCTCGAAGGAAGGTCAGTAGTACCACCATCCCTGCATTACAAATGGGGAAACTGAGGCACGGAAAGGGACTTGCCGAAGGTCAGCAAGTCAGTGGCAAAGCTGGGAATCAAATCCCTGGCTCCTGAGTCCCAGTCCAGTGCCCTAGCCTTTAGGGGCCAAACCCATCCCTGGGGTAAGCCTACTTAACCCAGTGGAGGACTAATGCCTCGATGTCAGCCATTCCCTCCCCGCTGCCCCATTCACCATCACCCCACAGCCCCAGGGAATTGCTCCTAGGAGCAGGCAGTCGGGGGGGTTACCCTCCCCCCCATCCCACCTGTTCCCTGTCTCACCCCACTGGAGACGTCGTTCCCCTGCCCTGTATTTTCCCTCCCCTTCCGTCCATGGCTCCAAGGCCCTGGTGAGCCCTCCACCGCCACCCGGGTGGGCCCCCCGGCTTGTCACAGCTCAGCCCCTGCCCTCCAGCGCAGTGTCGAGCACAGCTGGGCCAGGACTGTTAGTTCACCCAACGCACTCCCCGCAGGCTGCCCCGGCGTGTCAGGGCCCAGCATTGGGATCACTCCACCCCCCTCCAGGGCTATCGGGGCACACTTCACCATGACTGTCAGGCCCACCCCCTGCCCAGGGCCTGCAGCGTCTCCTCCAGGGGGAATTGATGGGTCACCAGAGGCCTCACAGCAGGACGATGGCTGATGGCCACGTGTTGTGGTACCCGCACACCCTCCGAGAGCCTCCTCCTGCAGGGTGGCATCCAGCATGGCATCTGTGCCAGGCTCCTGAGGCCCAGCCCCACCAGGGCCAGGTGCTGCCAGCCTGTGGTGTATGCCCCTGCCTGGACACCAGAGCCACCGCCCAGGGCTCCTGCTCCCCCTGGCATCCGCCCCCAGACCCTGAGCCTCCTGCAGCTGCTGGCTGGGCAGATCACTGACCAGCACCTGGTGCTGCCATGAGTGGAGGAGCTGGAGGGAGCCAGCCCCACACAGCAGCACGCGGTTGCCTAGGGAGAGCCGGGCCCAGTGGCAGGCATAGAGGGTCACGGAGAGTGGCTCCAGCCAGGCAGCCTCATCCCAGCTGAGGCTGGGGAGGAGGCCAGGGCTTGGCGGAGGTAGCCGTGCAGGGCACCAGTCTCAGCGGGCAGGGTGCCACAGCAGGCCGGGGGATGGGGGAGACGGGTTATAGCAGCCCGCCTGGCACAGTGGGGAACAGCCACGTGATAACCAGGCCTCAGCCGGGACGTGGCCCAGTCCATGGCCCTCACCCAGCCAGCTGCCTTGGGCCCCACACCAGAGCCCCACGCTGTGGACGTGCAGCAGGACCTGCGAGGTGGGGTCCCCAGTGAGTGGCTGGGCCGGCAGGCACACGTCCCCCGGGCCATGCAGCACCACACACAGGTCTGACCCCGGGCCTAGCAGAGATCCCTGGGTTTGCGTCTGGCCTGGGACAGGTTTAGATTCCCTGCAGCAGTTATCGAGGTGTGGCTAGCGTATGTCACTGCTGGCGACTATTGGGTGGAATCGGAAGTGCCGGTCTGTGTGTCATAGCCCTCATACTGCTCATAGATGATGGCGATTCTCCTTTAGCTCAAGGAGCAGGGGCCCAGGCTTTTGGAGCAGAAGAAGCTGAGGTCTCACCCTGCCTGTAACTGTGGTGTGCTAGCACTGCAGCGCTATTAACGACCTCAGCCTCACGCCCTTGCTGGGAGGGTGGTAACAAGTAACACCTGCATCGTACAGCTGGGGAAACTGAGCCACAGCGCGGGGAAGCCAGGACTAGAGCCCAGGTGTCCTGCCCCGCACCCCCGCCATGCCAGCCTTCCTCAAGGGCCTACGAAGCGAGTGGTTACAAAGGGGAAAAGTGACTGTGTGCAGGAAGCTGGTGAGGACCCCAGAGCAGCTGCCCGGCAAGGGGAGGGCGGCTCTGGAAGGCCTGTCTTTGCTCTCCTCTTTCCCCTCTGGCTGGGGTGTCCTGGCCTGGCCCCTGCAGGGGGGGGGCAGCTTCCTCCCCCCACTAATCCCCTTTGGGCAGGGTGTTAATTTCACCTCCCTGGCAGCGATCCAGGCTCCGGGGCAGGGGCAGGGAGGGAGCCGAGACGCCACAAGCCGAGCAGGGAGGTGGGCCCGGTGGGACAAGGCCGTGGGGAGAACCGAGGGCCAGGGACTCCTAACGCAAGAATCCAGCAATCTGTTTCCGTGCTGGGCTTGAACGAACCCTTTGATACACCGGCGTGCCCGGGGGGTCATGGTACTGGCCCACCCGCCTGATCCACGCCTGGAAGGGTTAACTCGGCCTAACGGCAATGTGCTGTGGCCACTGGCTGGGAATCTGCCTCCCGCTGTGTGGGACTGGGAAAGCCCCTCCGCCAGCCCGGGAACCAGCCTAGGGCTGCTGTACGCAGCGTGGGGGGCAGGAGGGGTAGCCCCATAACATGCTGTACGCAGCAGGGCCGGCTGGCCAGTCCCTGGGGAAAGCCCACGGCCCACGGGCCTGGCTAGGGACATCCCAAAGGGAATTGAGGGCTGGAGCTCACCCATGAGCAGAGCTCTCTGCGCAGCTTCCCGGCAAGCCCTTGGACAGGACGTGCTGTGGGAAAGCCCCACTGACAGGCTCGAGGGTGGCACAGAAGCCTGCACCGGCCTGGTCTGGCTTACTTAGCCAGTCATGTTTATATTGCTGTGGCTCCTGGAGGGAAGCTTGGCCAGCGCCCCGTTGCACCAGGTGCTGTACAAACGCATAGGAGCCGGGCCAGCGCCCCGTTGCGCCAGGCGCTGTACAAACGCGTAGGAGCCGGGCCAGCGCCCCGTTGCGCCAGGTGCTGTACAAACGCGTAGGAGCCGGGCCAGCGCCCCGTTGCGCCAGGCGCTGTACAAACACGTAGGAGCCGGGCCAGCAGCCCGTTGCGCCAGGCGCTGTACAAACGCATAGGAGCCGGGCCAGCAGCCCGTTGCGCCAGGCGCTGTACCACACGTAGGAGCCGGGCCAGCGCCCCGTTGCGCCAGGCGCTGTACAAACACGTAGGAGCCGGGCTAGCGCCCTGTTGTGCCAGGCGCTGTACAAACACGTAGGAGCCGGGCCAGTGCCCCGTTGCGCCAGGTGCTGTACAGACATATAGGGCCCACTTGCCATGAGTGCCGAGCATCCCCGCACACGTAGTCCATGGGCATTGCAGGCGCTCAACCTGCAACCTATGAAAAGCAGCCCCCTAGTGAACCAGACCCAGAGAATCAGACCCTGGATCGAGAGCACCAGTCCCTGCCCCAAGGAGCCTGCAGGCTGGAAGCTAAGACACAACAGGCCAGTGGGGCGGGGGGAAATAGGGTAATGGAAACAAACCCAGAGTCAGGTGGGGGAACAGGGGCGCTCCAGCAAACACCCCAGAGCCCCTCATGCCCCCTGAGGTTGACCAGCTACCGGAGGAAGTGGGGCCAATCTACTGGACACCATCCTCGCCAGCTGTGCCGCCCCCACCACCCCTGGATCAGCGTCACAGCATGACAGGAAACAACATGGCCCTACTTTAAAAACAAAGCATTTCTGTTTTCCCAGGCCCAGAGCGTGAGGCCTCACATGGCCAGCAAAGGCTGCCCATCCCGTGCCCGGGGGGGCAGAGCGGGGGCTGCCGTGGGCAGCGCTGGGCTGGTGCAGGGCCCGCGGGGCGGCCTGCTGGGGGAGGCGCCGTTTGTTTCTCCGAGACTGCAGCAGTGCGGCCCACGCGCCCGCTCGGCCCTGGCTCCTTTTTCTCAAGCTCTGGCAGGGCCGGGTCATCGCTCGGCCAAGCCTCTTTTCATGCTAAGTGACCCCAGCGGGTCAGGCCGTTTTCGCCTCTTTCTCTTCTAGAGCTGATGGGAAGGGAAATCACAGGAACTTACCGGCCTGATTGGAAACCTGGTAGCCCTGGGCTAGTGTTTGCCTCATGGGGCCGCCTCTAAAACCCAGTGGCCAGAGAACCACTCGGCAACTGCAGCAATAGCAATGCCCTTCACCCAAGAGTTCCACAGTGATCGAACCTCATTAAAGCCCCGGGATGTATGCCGGGCTTACCAACCCCCCTTTACAGGTGGGGAAACTGAGGCACAAGGCAGGCGAGTGACTTGCCCTGGGTCACATCGATAAAAAGGGGAATAGACAAGCCCCAGTGTCGTGACCCCAAGCCCGTTTGTTCTAACCACTAGGCAACACTGCCTAATGCTTGAGAGGCAGTGAGGATCAATGGCACGGGCACAAGCCTGAACGTCAGCAGATCTCAGGTCGGCCACGTCTAGATTCTCAGTCTGTGGGGTAGCAGCCGGCCCAGGCCACTGGTCAAACCCAGGCAGCCAGCGGCTCTGGATGGGCACTTGGGCTGGACTCTGCCCCGCGTGGTGCCCATGTAACTCCACCATGTCTCTTGGCAAAGTGCAGAAGGCAGGCAGAGACGGGGGGGGGGGGCACGCTCTGGGGGCGGGGCCCAGCTGGGACGGTGTCTGCAGAGTTCAGTATCTTTCGCCAGGCTGCACGTCCTGGATGAATCCTCCTCGTAAACGACAAGCCAAACCTTGCTCTTGACCCGGGCGCCGGGTTCGGTTGTGCTCGCTGCAGCCACGTGCTGCGTTTACACGGACGGACCACACTAGGCTGAGGGCTCCTCGTTAAATGGCGTGCAGCACTTGGCTGGGCTGGGCACGTTTTACGGTGGGGCCCAGCAAAGCAAGCCCCCAGCCAAGTGTGGCTGGAATGCCTAGAGCTTCGCCAGCCAGGCCTGAATGACACAGCCAGCGCAGGCCGCCCGGGTCATTGGGGGAAGTGTGTTAAAACGCAAACAAGCTGCGTTTCCAAGGCCAGGACAAAGGGGGCTTCTTAAAGAAACGCTTCGCCGGACAAAGGCGGCTAGCTTCACGCTGGGAGCTCCCCGCCAAGCGCAGGGGCGTTCGGACAATGCCCCAGGGAATGGCTGTGCAAAAGCCGCGGTGAGGGCTGGGCTCAGAGGAGCAGGGGCCTCACTGGAGCAGCCCGAAAAGGGCCCGTCCATGAAGACATTAACCCCTCATGGCGGGAAAACCTGCCTGGGTCCCCAGAGACAGCCTGGGCTGGCACCGACAAGCCCACTGAGTTCGGCCCAGGAGAAGAACCTGCATAGCCCAGAGCCACTGGCAAATTACTCCTCCTGTGGGCTTAGCAGCAGCCAGGAAGGCACAAGAAGGCCAATGCCCCGTCCTCTGGCAGTGGCATCAGATGAAGCTTGGGAGCAGAGCTGTGTCCCCCCTGTGAAGGGTGGGCAGGAGAGTAAGAGGCCCAGATTGATTACGGCACTTCCTCGTTTGATGGCTTGCTGGGCTCTTCTGCCTCCTCCCGTCGTTGCTAAAATCCCAGGAGACTCGGCTGGCAAGGGGGCATCGCTGGTACAAAGAGAACGAGATCCGGCGCCAGGGAGTTGAATTCAGACTAGAGCTAACGTGCACATGTCCAGTGAGCGTAAGTCACCACTGGGCCAATTGCCCGAGGCGGGCCGTGGCAGCTCTGTCACGGGGCGTCTTTAAATCAGCACCGGATCCACTCCAACTCAACCGATTCCTGCAGGAATCGCCGGTTGAGGGTCTTTCTGTATGCAGGAGGCCGGGCTAGATGACCGTGAGGGTCCCTTCTAGGGTGACCAGATGTCCCAATTTTATAGGGACAGTCCTGATTTTTGGGTCTTTTTCTTGTATAGGTTCCTATTACCCCCCCACTCCCTGTCCCGATTTTTCACACTTGCAGCCTGGTCACCCTAGTCCCTTCTGATTTGACCATCCGCGGATCTATAAAACAGCCTGTGGGTTGGGTTCTTTTTTCAATATAAACATCTTTCTTTAAGGGCTTTCTCCCCTCTCCCTGCATTATTGGGAGGACTGGGACGGTTGATGGATTTATTTCTTCTTGGCTTTGAAGGAGCAAAAAAGAGCCGTGTTGATCTGTCGTTAACCTCCCTCCCTGTTTGCGGAGAGGCCCAGCCTCCCAGAAGCCAGAGATCAGAACAATCATTGAATTCTGAACCCAGCGTTTATCCCGAGCAAATCCTTGTGGCGCTTTGCTGCCCATGATTCGATGAGACGGTTGGGTTTTAAAACAGGACACGACGCAGAGGGAAGATGCTCGGGGTGATGCCAGCGCGTGCGACACGACGCTGCTAGGGAACGATGCGCCAAGGCCAACGCTGCTCAGTTTCCATCTCTGAACCGGGCTTCAATTTAAAGGTGGAATCCGAGCCTAATTGAATCGCTTATGGTTAACAATCAGGGCCGAGACTTTGTGAAATATGCAGCTCCTCTGGGCCCAGGGACACTCACTTGAGAGCTGTTGGCAAGCGCGCCGAGGTTACATTCCTGCTCGCTTCCATGCAGACATTGGTTTGGAGAGAGCACATCCGCCTGCAACCACTGTGCTTGCCTCAGCTCGGCTGGCTCAGCGTCGGGCAGAACCACAGCGCGGCCCCTTTGAAAGGAGCAGACGCGCAGAGCCATTAACCGACTTGCCCACGGTCAGTGGCAGAGGGCTTGAGCCTCAAACGAAGTGCCTAACTCCCATGGACTTCAATGGGAGTTAGGCACCTAAATACCTTTGAGGATCGGGGCCTGAATTAGGACTAGGACCCCACAGCCTCAACTGCCAGTCCCTGTTTTAGTCCAGAGGCAAACACTGCTTCCTGTTTATTGGCCCTGGAAGCTTACAAGTTAATTGATTGGTCCCTTTGTGCTGTTTAATTTGCCATTAAACTACCACCATCTTAGTCAGCCTTTGCCACAGATCGCTGCCAGAACCCTGCGAAGAAACGGTCTCTCTCCGGGAGGTTGCATGTGCCTCTGTGCGGAGGAAACTCTTTCCTATGGGCTGACCCCAGCCCTGCCCTTTGCCCTTCCAGTTTTCTCTCATTCCTGTCGTTTGGGAGCCGTCCTTATGGGAACAGGCCTTCGGCTGGGTCCTCATGCGCAAAGCTGGGCTTGTTCCTTCAGGAGCATGCAGCTTCAGAGCTGGGCTGGAGCGATTCGATTCGTAAGCAGAGGCTCTAACGCAATCCTTCCAAGGCAGTTTTGCAATCTCAGGAGGACGCTGCTGACTAAGCCAGGCTCGGCCATGCAAATAAATCTCCTTCGCCCGCCTCGGCAAAATCCCGACTAACGGCCTAAGAACTGGCTCGGGCGGCTAGTAGCACTGATTTGCGAGCACAGACACGTTCCCACACAGCAAGCAACCCACAGACACCTCTCTGCACGGCGCCGGACACGCAAGGTGCATGGCTCCGCAAAATCCGGCACTGGTGCAACTCCGCTGTGGGCACACGGCTGCATGGGGGGCCTCACCCGAGCCGTGCAGAGGGGTGGGCAATGGATTCTCCATGCCCCCGGGCCTCTGTCCAGAACCCAAACTGTCTTGGCCTTTTCTCGTTTGGTCCGAAGAGTGAATCGCCAATGGGAGTCGCACCTCGGTGTCTGACCACCCAGCTGGGCTGAGTGAAGCCCTCAATACACATGCAATGACCCCTGGCTAAGCTGGCAGCAACAACTGAACCTGGCACCTGCTGGCACTTGTTTACATGGTGGGGTAATGCGCTCCGCAGGTGTGGTTTCCAAAGCACACTAACGCGCTGGGCATGAACTGGGCAGTGTAGACCCTGCTTACGCGCTGTAACGTAGTGCAGTTTGAAACAGCGCTGCATTAAAGCGCACCAGGCAACCTTTAGCGCACACCAGCAGGGGCTCCACGGACCAATTAATGCGCAACCCCTCCGTGTGCTTTAGAAATCACACCCCATAAAGCGAATCACCCTGTGTGGACAAGGCAGAGATTTTGTCCTAGTAGAACCCCGTGGGCCGGGGGTGGGGTGATTTTTACTCATAGTTCTACCAGTACAATCCTTGTGTGGATGCAGTTAAACCAGTATAAAAGTGCTTTATACCAGGATAGCTTATACCCCTCCCCAGCTGGGACTAGCTGCATCCACACCAGTGGGGGGGTTGTACTGCTTTAACGAGTCAGGTTCAATCGAAGGGATACAGATTTTGGGTGTCGACAAGCCCCAAGTCTGTGGTGTGTGCCCCCCGTCCCCCTTCCCAGAGTGGGCAGCCCCCAGCGACTGCTTCCAGCTTGGGTTCCAATGCCCAATGCACTCCGGGCAGGTCAGCTTGTCTGCACGGCAGCGTTACCTGAGTTGGCGCTCAAGCGTGAGGCTGCTGTTAATTTGAGGTGGCCGGCCAGAGCGGGAGTATAGGGCAATATCGGAGTGAGCACAACTCATCAGCTGCTAACGGGACGCTCTGTAATGTGGACGCAGGTTAGCTCCACTCGAGCGCGGCTTGTCTTCCAGCGCCTCCCCAGAATTCCCCTGCGCCCATCTATCTATTCCCTGCATCTGGACCAGAAATCCAGCTCAGTGGGAGCTGGTTACATAGCTGCTGTTTATGCCTTTGAAAAGCTCCCTTAACACACATGCTTAACGTCAGCAAATATTTAAGTCCCATTGAAGGGAACGCCACGTGCTTTAATAAATCAGCTGACGCAGGGACGGTCTCTGCATTGCATCTAGAGGCTGTGGGGTCAGTCCCAGCTATGTATTACCGTGTCGATTCTCCAAATGTCGTGCAATCGATAAAGTGAACCTGCGTGCTCCCTGCTCCACACAAGAGTGCACGCTCAATGGAAAGTATTGTAAAAAAACCCGCACATTTTATTAAAATCGCAGAACAAATTTTCCTGGAACCCAGGAGCAAACTCAATTCCACTGGGCTGTCGGCGGTTTTAATCTTAACAGCAATTTTGAGAGAAGGCAAAAGGCCTTTGATTTCCATCAATAAATATAAAAAAATATAATAAATTACATTAAAAAAAAGTGAACACTGACAGACTAGCAAAGGGCGTCTAGCGAAACGCAAAGGCGCACAGGGTGGGGAGCAGAGTGGAAGAATAAATAGAGAGAAGGAAAATGGTTACATGACCTTGGGCACAGCTATCAACCGTCATCTGCAAAGCCGCTCCGCTCGCTACCAGAGGAATGTCAAATTTAAGGCACTGGCATCTGCCCTTCTCTTGTGGCACCGACAGGAGAAAAAAACTACTTAGCAGAAGGTTTTTGACACAGCCAGTTGCTTAAAAAGCAAACGCACTGGAGCGGCGTCTCAGTGCCCGGCAAAAGGAAATAGATCGAGCCAGGCTTCGGGTCACCCTGGTCAAGATGCGGGTTCCCCTGCACCTGGAAACTTGGTTGTTTTGAAGTTTAAACTGAATCATTTTATTTACTATCAATCTTCATCCTCTTATAAAGAGCAAAGGAAAAATCAATGTTGCTTTGTCACAGCAAAGTCCCGGCCTACCCTCTGCTTAGAAATGGAGGCCGTTCTGGAAAATCCACATACTCCTGTCAATCAGGAGAGGGTCAGCACAGCAGGGAACGAAAGACAAGCGGAAGGAGCCCCGCTCTGCTTTGGCCGGCCCTGTGCAAGCAGCAGGCGGAGGAAGAGTTCGCCACGGGCCTCCTCTGCAAGCACAGAACCTGCCTGACATCCGGCCACGAGGCTGCGCGCAAGGCAGCTGGAGCGCTTTCCAAGGATGGCAGCTGGTGCCCTGGCCAAAGCCAAGGAGGGCGGTCCTTCTGAACAGGCTGCAGTCTAGCGCCTCCCCCTGGAGCCAGCTACCATCGCACAGCAGCGGTTGCACGCAAGAGATCACCCAATACTAATCATCATCATATCAGCAATAAATAAAACTAACTGCTGTGGAGGTATAATTGGTACAAGATGGCATGAGAGACTGGCTGACTCCGCTCTGGGCACTGCCATCCAGTCGGTCGGTGTCCTCAGAGGCTCTTGGCTGGGGACGATGCCAAGCACACTTCAATTCTCCACTTCAAGTATTTCCCGGTTTGCACAGCCGCTGAGTGTTGCTTTCTCTCCCGCAGCGATTCCTTCTCCACGCGGGTGGCGAGGCTGCCTGGGCTGGGGCCGGCTCCTGCTCAGATCGGGATGCCAACCATGCTCACCTGCTCCTTCAGCCCCAGCAGGCTATAGGCGATGCGTTTCTGGTGCCCCGGCAGGCGTACCCCGATTTTCTTAATGTCGCTGGGGAACAAAAAGGCAAAGGGGAATGTCAGCAGGGCCCAGCCGCTACCACGATGCACGAATGCCAGGTGCGGGCGAGGGCCGCCCTTCTGGTCCGAGCTGGTTTGAACGGCTATCCACAAGGGGAGAAGGACTCAGCCCGCATTTACCAAGCGGCCATGAAAGCTGGCCTAGCAGCCCGAGCGTGTGGGGCGTGGCCAAGGAAAGGGGGCGGGGCTGGAGTGCGGCTGTGCCCCAGCCATCCCTGTCTGGTGCATTACACCCCTGGCAGAGCTGAGAGCAGCCTTGAGGCTGCCCTGAACTACGCAGCAGATGGTGTTGAACTGGCTTCAGGACCAAGGAGCCACCTGCACCTCTTGTGGCCACCACTGAGGACTGGCACCCACCCTGTGTCGTCACGATCTCCCCCTGCCCTTTCTTCTTCCCCGTCCCTCTCTCGTCTTCTCCTTCCTCCCCGACCCAGCCTGATCCTTCCCTTAGGACAACTGTCGATGGCCCGCTGCAAAGCTAGTGAAGCCAAGGGAAAGACTCCCAGGCTCCAGTGAGCTCTGAGGGAGGCCCCATGTTCCCAGCTGGAGCTTGGAGAATCTTTCTCATGCCCTGTCCTGACACTGCTTCCTTTTGGCAGCCCCAGTGCTTGAACAATAAGGGGAGGGCAGGCCAGCCTGTCTGTTAATGAGCCTCTCCCTTGTTTCCCTGTAAAGCCAGTTAATTACAGGGTGCGTGTTCAGATCGGCAGCGCCTCTTGAGACATCACTGAGCCACCTTGTGGGCTAGGGCAAGGCCAGTGGAGAAAACAGGCAGCTCCACACACCTCCACAGGGAATTAACAAGGGTAATTAGTCTCGTTCGGCTCCGCAGCATGTCTCCAGGCCCTTCACAAAGGGAGCTTTGTCCTCATTGGGGAACCCAGGTGGGCGGGCGTGGCTTTGCCAATGGTCACAGGCATGGTGGAGCCAGGAACCAGATCCAACCCCCACCCTGCCCAGTGCTATGCTCTAGCCACTAGACAATGCTGCCTCCCTACAGACATAGAGGGACAGGCCAGCTAGTCTGCCTTCCAGCCTTGGAAATAGCCAAACTCCGCCGGCCTTGCTGGCAGCCCAGGAACACCGAGAGGCCCCAACAGAAATCCAGCGCCAGACTCAGCCCTTGTCCTGAACAGCTTAGGATAGAAATGGAAACTGAGGCACCGGGGGCAGGGGAGGGGGGAGGGGCTTACCCAGCAGGCTGGTGGCAGAACTGGTAATAGAGCCCAGGTCTTCTGACTGCCACTCTAGTGCCCTGGCCACTAGGCCACCCTGCCTCCTCTGCATTTAGAGCAGGCACGCTGCAGGCAAAGGCTCCCCGGGCTGGGCGGCAGAGGAGACGCCCCTTGGGCCTAGCTGAGCCAGCTTTGTTTAGGGAACGTGATGTTCTGCAGCTATCCCCGGATGCTCCCCCCCATCCCCGTCCCTGGGGCATACAGAAAACATTCCCAGCCTGGTCCAGCAGCCAGCCAGCCCCGCTGTTTACACAGGTTATATTTATCCTACAAGGCTTGGGGTGTTGTTATTTCCTGGGGGATGAGGATTTGGAGGGGGGAGGAAAGGAAAAGAGGGCCCCCCCTCCTTCCAAGAGTGCCTGGGGGGGAGCAGGGGGGAGATTACAGCGCTTCTCCCTTCTGGGTGACTCTGAGCAGGGTCCCAGCGCGGAGAGGGACGCGGCTTCCCGCGGCTCTGCCAGGAACTCAGGACCTCAGGTTGTGGGGTTGGGAGCAGGGAAGGCAGAGGGGCAAAACTGAGCCCAAACCATCAACTCCAAGGAAGGAGAGAGCCCGAAGGGGGGCTCCATTCCCCCACCTTGGCGCCTGGCACCTCACCCGCGCCTGGCCCAGCCGGGACGGGGGCGACGCAGAGCGGGGAGGGGGCAGCGGTTAGCACCATGCAGTGCCACACAGCAGCTCTGGGCTCAGCTCTCCGGGCCCGGCCTCCCTCTTCTGGGGCCAGCCGGAGCTGAGAGCGCTGGAGAAAGATGAAACTCCGGGGGCAGGGACCTAGCACGTGCCCCCGCTGTCTGATCAGGGACAGCTGACGGGATCCTGCCCTCCTTGGGCAGAAAGCAGGTAGGGCTCGGGGGGAGGGAATGCCAGTCGTTGACAAGGGCAGGAGAACGACACTGGCAGGGAACCAGAGGTTCCACCAGGGGAAAAGGGACAGCTCGGCCCTGGAGATAAGAAGAGCAGCTCAGTGGGCATCAGGCCCTACGTACCAGCCCAAGGGGGACGCCGGGGCCAGGCCCAGTGCTGCCCCCGGGTCAGAGCTCTCTCCCCCACACCAGGACTCAGGCCAGTCCCGCTGGTTGGCAAGGATCAGCCTGCCGGGGCTTTGAGAGCCAGGAAGTGATCTGACTCCTTTCCGAGTGCCACAGGCAGAGACAATCCAGCTCGCGGTAGGCGCCCGCTGCAGCCCAGCTAAGCTGACCAGCGCTGGAATGCCCAGGACTCGCTCTGCCCTGGCAAGACACTAAGCAGCCAATTTGGGAAGCCCGCGGAGCCAGAGCCTGCCCCCAGTGAAGGACTGGGCCTGTGGTGAGCAAGCAGATCCGCATGGGTGCCCGGATCAGTCCCAGGCCCTGCCCTGGAAGCCCTCAGAGGCGGGGCCTGCCAGCGAGCAGCAAAGGCAGCGGAGGGGGGAGTGTGACTCACTCGTTGCTCATCTGCACCACTTTCTCGATGGCGTTGTAGCCGCCCGACAGGAAGTTCTCCGTGTACTGGTTCATCTTGATGGAGTCCAGCCACTCGGAGACGGTCCTGAAGGGAAGGCCCTCCGAGCCGCTGGTGCTGGGCAGGCGGATGGACACCCTGCGAGGACACAAAGCCCCCAGACATTAACATCCCGTCTCCCCTGGGCAGGGGTGGATTCCTCTGCCCAACACCCTGGGCAGTTATACCAAGGCGGGCAAGACATGGGGGCAGGTACCTGACAGGTCACTTCTCCTTCCTCCACGAGCCACACGGGTAAAGCACATCCCTTCCCCCAGCACTCCCTCTGCAGGGAGAGTCACACCTCCCATCCCCAAGGTAGGGGCATGCTTCCACCCCCCCCCCCCCGCCACACCTTTCATCTCAAAGGCGTCAAATCCCAGGGCTGATGAGCGGACGGCACGCTCTAATGGACTGAGCACAGGGCCGGGAGCCAGGATCCCCGACGTTCTAACCCAGCACCACCACCAGCTCGCTGGGTGACCTTGGATAAAGAGCTTGAGCCGTGCCTCAGTTTCCCCATCTGTCAGAGGAAGGTGGGGGTAACAAATTCCCGGCGGCTGGGAGGGTTAATTGCATCGTGTCTGTAAAGGGCTGGGTCAGTGCAAAATGCTTTTTAATTATTGTTCATTGTTAGTTTGGTGGGGGCTCGCTGGGCCCAGCCGCTTCACAGCTTTCCCAGGGGCTCGGCTTCGAGGGGATCCCTGGGGGAGCGATGGGGGAGAGATGCCATGGGGGAGCCCTGGCTGCCTGCTTGCATGCTACAGTGGGAGGGTTCCAGCCCCTGCCAGTCTGTGCTCCCCGCGACCACGTCTGCTGCCCCATGGGCCTGCCCCGTCCAGCCTTGGCGCGGCCCTGTTGGCTCGAGGGCTGGGTTTGGCCCTGCGTCCCCTACGCGTGGTCCGAGCCCTGCCCGCGGGCACCAGCCAGCTGGCAGCCCCTCCCGTTAGCACCACCTGGAATGCCCAGCGAGGATGCCCAGACCCCGAGGAGCCCGGGGCTTCACCTCCCTGCAGCAGCCTCCTACCGGTGCCACAAAGCACTCGGGGACGCTGGCGCGCTGCACCCAGCCCGCTCTTGCTTTCCCAGCTCCGGTTGCATTGCCCACACTCTGCAGGCCACGGCCCTGCAGAAACACCCTCCCGATAGCCAGCGCTGCCTGGTCAGGCCCTTCTTCGATGGTACCAGCTGCACACGACTCAGTGTCTTGTCATCAGGGAGCAGAGGTGGCTCGGACCAGCGAACCCCCCCTCCACCCAGAGGAATCCCTGGCTGAGCCGGGGCCAGGGCCCGGCGGGTGGGCTCCGGACCAGGGGCATGCGGAGAAGGCTGGTGGCCAGCTGCCTACCGGGGGTCGAAGTCCGCCAAGGTCTTGAGCGACTCGGGGGCCCGGATGAGCTTGTCGAGGATGCTGACGATGTCGTTGAACTTGGGCCGGCGGCTCCTCTCCTGCTGCCAGCACTGCATCATCAGCTGGTAGATGGCGGAGGGGCAGTCCATGGGGGCGGGCAGCCGGAAGCCTTCGTTGATGGCTTTCATGACCTGCCGAGGGAAGGCGACCGGAGGGTGAGGGACGTGGCCTGCGGATCAGAGGCACCCGTCTCCCACGCGCTGGCAAGGCGAACGCCGCTCGCTCTGGGCCATTCCTTGCAGTCAAGGGGGTGGCCTCCCGGCTCGGCGCGTGCCTGGTGCTGCGGAGAGCTGCCCGGAGCCCACCCCCGGCGTGTGGGGCAGGCGGGCGGGGAGCTCTCCCATAAATCCCTGGCTGGACAGGGAGCGTCTCCTTGTCTCCTGCTCTGAGAACGGACACATAGGTCAGACCATCCCAGAGAGCCCCACGGGGGGATCAGAGTGCCTCGTTCATCGCCCGCCGAGCAACCCAGGCTGTGCCCGGAGCGTACACCAGGCTGGCTGCAATGGTACAGCCCGGGGGCTCTGCTCTGTAAGTGGGGGCCTCGTGCTGCCCATCGTGGGGGCTCAGGACAGCCCCTTGCCATGTTAACCACACCCACTCCAGATGCCCAAGGAGGCAGCACTGTGGCACTGCCAGGCTCACAGCAGTGCAGGCTTCCCCCGTGCTGCCCCGCAACCTGTTCCCCCCCCGGCCCAAAAGAGGAGCTCGGTCTTCACGGCCCATTCGCTCCTTGGCCCCGCAGCTGAGATTGCTGGCCACGGCGGCGGGCTTTGTCCTGTGGACACGTGTCCCCCCCCCAGTGCATTTCACATGGGCCACAAAGGGCCATCAGACGGAGCAGTGTTTCACAACCAAGCCAGGCTGGAGTCTGGTGCCTAGCCCGTCCTAGGCCTCTCGGATGTCCAAGCCCTTCCAGAAGGGTGATGGATGGTGGAGAGACATGGACAGACAGACAGTTTTATCCTTCCCCCAGGCCCCTTTGAGACGCGCCCGTTGCATTGTCAGTGCCAGGGCAGCGGGCACAGCGAATAGCCGGCGCGTGGGGCCGGATCCCCACTCTAGGGACATGCAGCGGCCATTCCCGGGGGAGCCCGGCAGTCCATCCCCGTCAGGGCCGTTCAGACACAGGCAGGCCGGCTCTGCCGGCTGCGCTCACCTCGTGGTTGGAGAGCTCCCAGTAGGGCCGCTCGCCGTAGGACATCACCTCCCACATGACGATGCCGTAGCTCCACACGTCGCTGGCCGAGGTGAACTTCCGGTAGGAGATGGCTTCCGGGGCCGTCCAGCGGATGGGGATCTTGCCGCCCTGCGAGAATCACACAGCCCAGGGATTGACACTGCTGCCTGCCTGCTCTGTCCCTGGCTGATACCGAGGGAGGCTGCGACCCCGGGGCTTCCTCCTGCGCCCACGACTGGCCATGCCGGAGCTCACTGGACCCAGAGGGGGCTACGCAGGGGGCGGCACCAGCAGGGCCCAGACCAAGCCGGGCTCAGGCTCGAGGAGCAGGGCGGGCTCTCAGCATGGCCACGCTCCTTGCTGGGTGTGTGTGTGGGGGGGGAGAATTTCTATGACATCCCATCAGCCCCAACCACCATGCCCACTTAGTGTAGGTCCTACGCCAACAACGGGGGGCAGGCACAGGCCACAGCTGCAGCCCCGCCCAGCCGGAAAGAGCTCAGCTGCCCCCAGCCCAGGGGTGTGTCCGCCCACCGTGGCTGACGGAGCACTTACGCTGGTGGTGTACGTGGCCTCGGGATCATCCTCCAGGACGCGGGACAGGCCGAAGTCGGACACCTTGCAGACCAGCTGGCTGTTGACGAGGATGTTGCGGGCAGCCAGGTCCCGGTGCACGTAGTTCATGTTGGCCAGGTACTTCATGCCCGCGGCGATGCCCCGCAGCATGCCCACCAGCTGGATCATGCAGAACTCACCGTCCTTCTCCTGCGTGACGAGAAGAGAGGTGCTCAGAATGGTAAGGGGTTACGCCGACCGCCTTCCCCGCATGCACTGTGCTCCTATCACCATCTCACAGTTTACATGGCTCCTTGAACCCAGAGCATTCCACAAACTATAGCGATGCCATGCAGCCAAAATGCAGCCACCTCTGGGGTGGAGGGTGGCTACCCATCAGTGCACAGCACAACAGTGGAGGCAGAGGGGGTGAATCATGGACGCGGACACTGGCACAAATCCAAACTCAAAGAAAGGGCTGGGAGATCTTTAACACCCATGTGGAACCCCAGGAGTTATGGGCTTGACTCCCCTACAGGACACTGCATGTAAATCTATGGGCTTGACTGTCCTTTCGCTGCACCTGCAAAGGATTGTGGGATATGGTGGTTTGTGGGTTGCTGAGCAAAAAATATTGAAGAACACTGGGTTAGACAGTCCGGCTCTTTTTCTTATTAAAGTCGTGGTAAAAAAATGAGACATTTAAAGAGCCAATTCCCTTCCTCGTATTCCAGCTCACATGGTTCGGATCAGGAGCATTCTGACAACCCAATGGACTTTGCATCACTGATGCAGCTCGTTTACTTTGCATTTTTCTCAGATCCAGATTTGGCCCGTTTCGTCGGTTTCCCTTCCCATCTGGGATGCACTAGCCCAGGGCTAGGGTGACCAGACAGCAAATGTGAAAAATCGGGACGGGGGTGGGGGGTAATAGGAGCCTATATAAGAAAAAGACCCAAAAATCGGGACTGTCCCTATAAAATCGGGACATCTGGTCACCCTACCCAGGGCGGAGATGCCAGGGATGCAAAGGCTGTAGGGGAGAGTTCCGTAGACTCTCATCCTCCCACATGCTTACGACTATTTCAGCTGAACTGAAAAAGCAAACAACGTTCACCCTGAGTGTTAAATCTTGGCGATTCCCTTCCTTGTTATTGGACAAAACCTAAATCCGAGGGCGTGGCCTGCAGTTCTCGACAACGTCCCTTTAAAAATGGGTGGGCCTGGCTAGGACTGAATTGTGCTTCTCCTCTCTCTGTTCATGAGCGAGGAACCACAGCACCTACCCGCAGGAACTTGTCCAGGGCTCCGTTCTCCATGTACTCAGTGATGATCATGAACGGTTTGTCTGAAAAGAGAAGGGTAAATCACGAGACGTCCTGGGAGAGCTCCCTGCCCCAGACCCCAGCACCGCCTGGCGACAGCCCGCGGGCGTTTGTGCACGCAGAGCAGGAAGGGGAGCTGGGTGCTGGTCATGGGGCGGAGAGGTGGCTGGAACAGCCTCCCAGGGGAACAAGCCCAGATAAGGTGATCAAGATTCCGCCGAGCATGGGCGTCATCTGTGCTGATGGGCACCTGACAGGGAACGTGACTGGGAAAGGGTCATGCTTGCGGGAGGGGTCTACTCCAGTGTGTCTATAGCCAAGCCCTGCCAAGCCGGCCGCCACATTCTGCTTCCAGCAGTTGTTCTGGTGTAACCCCAGGATTCTGGTACCTTTCGGTAGGAATGATCCTGGTCAAAGTCCTGCAGTGAGGGGCGAGGGGATTTTTTGAACAGCGACTTTCCCTGAGTCGCCCCCAGCACAAACCTTGCCATTTTTGTAGCTGAATCAGCGCTCTTGGCAGGAAAAACAACTGGTTGTCAGGTGAGAAGGGACCATGGGGGGGGTGGGGGTGTATGGGATGGGGGGGGCGGGGGATGCTTACACTTGGAGACGACGCCCTCCAGCCGGATGATGTTGTGGTGGCAGAATTGGCCCATGATACTGGCCTCGCTCAGGAAGTCGATGCGCTGCTTCTCCGTGTAGCCAACCTTCAGGGTCTTGATTGCCACCGGGATGTCCTTCTTCCCGTGTTTCAGTGTCCCCTTGTAAACTTCCCCGAACTCGCCTGGCAGGAGGAAAGGAGGAAGAGGGTGACACTCCTGAGTAGGGTGACCAGATGTCCCGATTTTATAGGGACAGTCCTGATTTTTGGGTCTTTTTCTTATATAGGCTCCTATTACCCCCTCACCCCCGTCCTGATTTTTCACATTTGCTGTCTGGTCACCCTACTCCTGAGGCTACTGGGGACCTGGGCATGTCCACCGCTGGGCGATGCAAAGGCCCGTCTGCCTCTTCTCTGGATGGAAAACCCCTTCAACTACTGGCTGCACCAGGAGGCCGTATCCCTCCTACCCCAATCACAGCCTGCTTGAGGAAGGCGGGCCCCACCTGCACCAGCCACTCGCAGCAGGAAGAGGGAGCGACCTACCTGCACCGATCACCTTCTGCCGGGTGATGCACGAGGGGTGAATCTCAGTTGTAAATTTCAGCACCGCCTGGTTGGGGTCTTCGTAGGTGTGGGGGTCCACGTAGGTCTTCAGGGGCTTCAGCTGTTCTGTGGGGCGGAGGGAGGGAGGGGACACATGGAAGCAGGCATGAGGTTGGGGCTCAGGACCCCAGCGAGATCTCATCCTACTGAAAGTACAGTTCAACTCATGGCCGTTTGAAGCCCAGCCGCCCCGGCGTGCTCAGCCCAACACCCGTTTCCTCCCCCTGCTGCAGGCAGGGACTCCGCCGACGTCAGGCTGGGCGGGGTCTCCCTTGAGCCCGCACAGACATTTAGGAGTCACACTCCGGGTTCCTGTTCACTCACTGGGCTTGGCTGTAGCCCCAGGGCTCCAAGGGCCCCGCAGCCGAGCTATACCCTGCACAACCACCACCGGGGACCCACGCTAGGGCCGTTCTTCAGCAGCGGGCTGTGGGGCCAGCAGGCCGCTCACAGGGGGCCGGGGCTTGTAGGGTCACATTCTGCCCAGCCCCTGCATGGTCAGGTGAGGAAAGACACACAGACTGTGCTGGGTCTGCCCACCACCTTGCGGGGGAAGCGCTGTCCCTGCCTCCAGGGGTACAGGGGCCCTGTCTCCATGCTCCCGGCCCAGCTGAGCACAGAGCTGGGATCTGCCACACTTGTCTCTAAGGGGCACATGCTCCTTGCCAGACTCCCTGGCGCCTGTCCGACCCAGCTCCCGCTGGAGTTTCTCACTCACCAGACTTGGAGAAGTAAACGTCCTCAGACGACTGACGGGCCCGTGAGCGCCTTCTCCTACAACAACAAGGAGGGTTAGGCCTGGAGACGCTCCCCACTGCATCCCGAATCACATGGCCAGCAGCTCCCCCATGAGAGAACATGCCAGACAAGCTCATCTCCCCCACATCCTTCTTTGCTGTCCTGAAGAGACCCCAGATCGATCCAGCCCCCCGCCCTGCCTCTTAATATGGGGGAACAGATCCCGGGGGGTCCTGCACTCAGTCCTTCCTTGGGCAAAGCCCCCAGTGACGCCCAGGCTGGGTAACCCGTGAGTAAGGGCCTGAGGGCCTAGTGGAAACAGACTAGTCTGTTTCACTTCTGTCTCTGGTCAGTTTCACATCCGGGCTCTCCTGCCATGGTGTCTGGGTTGCAAGAGGTCGGTTCCTCAAGCAAACATTTCGGTTGCTCTTACACAGCCTAAGCTGGACCCAACCCGGCCCATGTACATCTCAGCAGCCAATGCCAGGTCAGCAGCAGGAATCACGTGGTAACAGATGCCTGGGCTGGCAGCAAGGCACAGGTTAGCTGCCTGCAATACTGCCCCCTCCACACCTCCAGGCCAGTGGGTGCATTGGCTGTGAGGGAAGGGAGGTCCAATGGGGAAGGGACAGGCAGCCACTCCTGGGCTATGGATGCCCTAATGACAAAGGGGAGGGGGGGTGGGAATCCAAATACCTTCGGTGAAGGTAGAGGGCGACAGCTACCACGACCAGTATCAAAATGATCCCAGTGATAGAGCCGCCGACCGCGGCCGCCGTGTTCATGCTCTGGGAGCCTGCAGGAGGAAGGAAAGACGGTGAAGGAAGCCACGGGGAAACTAACCACACATTCCCAGCATGGCTTCTTACTGGCCGGGCTCTGCCCAGGCCTCTCCAAGGGTGGTGGGTGGTAGTGGGGAGTCCCTTGGCACCTGAGATTTAGCAACGTCCAGGCAGAGAGAGCGCTCGCTCCCTCTGTCGCTCTCGGCTCCCTTCATTCTGATCTCTGCCCTGCACTGAGGGTCGGTAAGTTTCGAAGGTGGGGCGCAAGGAGAGGCAGAGTTGGAAGCCACGGGTGGCAAGTGATCAGAGCTGGGGACTCAGAGACAGGACACTTGAGTTCTATTCCCATAGACTCTGCCATTGACTCGCTCCGTGGCCAGGGGCAAGTCACTTCTCCTCCCCGTGCCTCAGTTTCCCCAGCTGGGAAATGGTGGTAGTAACAGTGGGAACTGCCCCTCCCTTACTCACCCTCAGCACGCGTCTCAAACTCATACTCCATGCTGTAGGCCCCCTGGCCTTCTTGTGTCAGGGCCTGGACCCGCACCAAGTACTTGGTGCCCGGTGTGAGCTTGGAGAGGGTCACCGAGTTCCCTTCGGAGCGCAGGACCGAGTAGCTGTTCTCATCCATCTTCAGAAAGCAAAACACACAACCCCCACCACAAAGATCAGCAGCCTCGCGGGACCAGGCAGCGCCCCAGAGCCCAGCCGGGGACGGGACAGGGGCGAGCCAGTGACAGCATCAGCCTGGCTCAAGGATCAGTGGCTGAGGCCAAGCCAGTGAGGACAATCTGGCTTCACTACCAGGCCCCCGCAGTGACCTGATGTCCCTCTGAGTATTCCTGGAGGCCACTCCAACAGCTTGATTCGTGCTGTGGCTTGTGCATCCGAGCCAGGCCCTCCCCTTCCAACTGGCTCTATGGGCAGAACCACTAGGAAGCTGTGGTCCCATCTCCCTTCCCTCCCTTCCCTCCCAGCCCAGAGGGCGTGACTAGCTCGGAAAGTGAACGGCCAGCGCTACCTTCTTGCTGTAGGTGACTTCGTACTTCCAGACGCGGCTCTGCTGCCGGGGCTGGACGGTCCAGGAGATGCTCAGGCTGGTTTCAGTCTGGCTGTCCAAATTCACCGATGTCACCCGGGGAGGCTCTGGCCAATGGAGAAGAAGGCGACGGTCAGGTGGGTGCTAGGAGGCGTGAAGCCATCACCTCAATCATCGGGTGCAAGGATGCCGGGCCCAGACAGAGCTGCCCATACACAGGAATGGCCGGTCCAAACATCTAACTACGCAGCAGTGCGTCTGCTTTGCCATACTCACCAGCGGATGGTCTCCTCTGCTGCACAGGTGACTTCAGCTGCTTTACCACACCCCATCTAACCCCTTCTCTGATGCCTGCCGAGCCCCATCAAACCCCATACCTGACATTCACGGCTTTCCCATATTAACCAGTGCACCTCCCTCATCTGTATATAAATCATCCCCCCCCCCCCCCGCAAACCAAATGTAACAGGCATGTTGATACAAGCCCACCAGTTATATATACCGACCACCCCTTACCTGTCTGGTTGACGCTGATGCTCGCAGTGCCATAGCTGCGGCTGGGGCCGTAGGCGGACACCCCGTTCCTGGCCTCCACGGTGAAGGTGTAATTAACATGCGGCTCCAGGTCGCTGACGGTCAGAGACGTCCTGGTCAGCCCCTGGGGCTGGTCCGAGTAGCGGATGCTGCTGTCACAGGGCCGACACTCCCCCGACTCCGGCCAGCACTGCTCACACGTGATGCTGTAGGTGATGTCCTTACGGCCCCCCGTGTCGCGGGGCGGGGACCAGCGCAGCTGCACCTTGGCGCCCAAGCCGACGGCCATGACATTGTGAGGGGCAGAAGGGGGACCTGGATGGGGGAGGGGAAAGGTCATGGGTCATGGTGCCAAGGGCATTTCCTTTTGGGGGCAGGGTAAAGAGAGCACATGGCTCCCAGAGCAGAGAGGCGCTGGAGTGACGAGCTTGGAGCTTCTGGAACTGGAGGAGGGAGACCCAACCGACATGCCCCATCCCCAGCCCCGGGGAACAGCAGCCAGATCCATCCCCCGTGGCTGCCCCCGCCAATATATTTGCTGTTTGAATGACGTCACTACAGGAAGTGCCGCCCTCAAAGGCGCGGGACGTTTCACTGGGCATGAGGGGCGGGACTTCCTGTCATTTGGGGTGTTCCCCTGGTGGGCGATGAGACTGAGTTCATCCCAGCTCTCAGGGGTGGCGCTCACTGGGCTGGTGTGACCCGGGGTCGAGACTGGGGTGTCTCATACCCAGCCTGCCGATTCACAGCCTCATGAGGATGAGCGGGAGGAGCTTTATGTGGGCTACATGAGAGAGTTGAGGGGCGGGCGGTCTGGCTCTTAGAGCTGGGGACTGGGAAGCAGGATTCCTGGGTTCTAGTCCCAACTCTGCCACTCGCTCACTGTGTGACAATGGGCAAGTCACTCGACCGCTCTGTGCCTTAGTTTCCCCACTTATAAAACACCGGGGAGCCCTTACCCACCTCCCACGCTGAAAGCACTAATGCTCACAAAGCGCTCTGAGATCCTCAGGGGTCAGTACTATTCTAGATGAGCAGAGGGTTACTATCACAGGTCAGGAAAATGGAGCGGGCTCTGACCTGTCCTGGGGGCAGCTGGGGTGGGAACGTGGGTGAGAACAGCGGAGGTTTGTCACCACAGCAGGGTCTCATACTTACGGGTGCAGGGAAAAGACACTGGATCCTCTGCCGCCCGGAAATAGCCTTCCTCACATGGGCACGAGGTGGAACCTTCAGGAGAGGAGAGCGTGTGGGGGGGACACTTGGAGCAGGCATCACCGGAGATGTCCGGCTTGAAGGACCCAGCAGGGCAGGCTGCGAGGGGAGAGCAGGGCACAGGTTAGGCAACAGGGGCACTCATGGGGGTAACATCCATTCATGGCCCTGAACGTGCAGCAGCCAACGCATCCTGCTCCCGCGGAGCCTCCCCAGAGCCTGCCTGACCCCCTGCGACCCAGGAGAAAGCAGGAGATGCAAAGTGATGGAGGAAACACAGGAGGGACTGCGAGAGGAGATGGTGACCAGTGGGTCTGCAGATCCCGGGGATAGCTCCTCAGACAGCCTAAGAACCAGGACGCTGGGAGGTGGTGTTGCAGTTAGGGGGGCACTACCATGGATGTGGGGCACTACCATGGATTTGCACAGCCTCCAATGCTGGCCCCCCAAGGCATGTGGATGGGGTTGTATGTTTCCAGGTGGGGGCGGGGTTGGGGGCTTCCTTTCTAAAAGTATCTGACAGCCATGATGTAAGCGTGGAGACCAGTTGGGGTGAGGGACAGGGCTGGACTTTCCGAGGCCTGGGGTAGGTTTAGCTTTCGGTGCTAACCTCCCCCCTCCAGACGCAGATCTCGGGGCAGCTCTACACTCTCAACTCCTGCTCCCCTCAGTCCCGGCTCCGGCTCCCACAAGGCAGACGGGGGAGATCCCCCTTCTGTGCCTGCCCAGCCTCCCCTCCGGTATTATTAAAGGGACAGGCCGACAGACGTTTCCAATCCAAGACCAGCACCTTCCTTCCCCAACCTGGCACTTCAAACTTCCCTCCTCCAGTCCTGCAGCCAAGCCCGGGACGGGGGACTGCTCAGGGCGCCCGCCTGAATGAGCAGCCGCTGACTGACGTGAGGATCCCGCTCTCCCGAGGAGCTTAGCTCGCTCCCTCTGCAGCCCCCAGCGTAGGAACAGATCCCAGATACATGCAGCGAGAGGACAGCGCTTAGGCCGTCAGCTCTTCGGGGCGGGGCAGTATCTTCACATTTGCACAGAATCTAGCATGATGGGCCCCCACTGTCTGCTTGGGGTCTTGACCGTAATGCCAACCAATCATCATCACGCTACAGCGAACAAGCCTATGGCTCAGTCTGTCTGAACTCCCCTTCAGAGTCCTTCCTCCCACAGGGATGAGAAAACTTTAACTAAATGCAGGAGAATGTGGCTGACAAACCACAGAAATTGGCCAGGGGGAATCAGGGGCAGATACGGAGCCTCAAATTAATTTTCACTCGGTTTTGGAAGGTAACACAGTCCTCGTCCACACACTGATTTTATCCTGCTTTAACCCTGCCAGTTAGAGGGGCGACTTTTTACCAATATGGTTATACCAGTACAACCCCCCGTGTGCACACAGTTGTACCAGCACAGAGGTGCCTTGTACTGGTGTGCCTTTCCCCCCTTCCCTACAGCTATACCAGGCTACAGCACCTTTCTACCATTATGGCCACGCACACAAGGGGGTGGTACCGCTGTAACTAGACCAGTTTCAAACAGATACAGTTAAAGTGTCACAAGAACTGTGTAGACAAGGCCTTATCTCAAGGTGATGGGGCCCCATTGGACAACAAAGGGCTAAGCCCCCCCCCCCCCCCCCCCCCCGATTGTTTGCAGACTCAGTTTTTTTTCTTTGGTATCTTTAAACAAAGAGAGTAGCAGGGGTGGGGGGAGCCTGACTCATTCCCCATCTGATCTGGGTTTTCCACAGGAACCCAATTTCCGCCTCCTCACCCCACCCTAGGCTGTGGGGGTTGCTTCCTCCACTGTTCCGAAGAGGAAGCTGTTTCGGAAGCCACACGGCGGCATGGCTTTTCAGGAAGGCCCTTTCCTCCGCTCTGCCCGGGGCAGTGACGCTGGGCACTGATTCCCCCTCTCAATTGTCGTGTTTCTTTAATAAAAACACAAAGAATCTCAACCAAATGGTCAGACGGCCCTGGCCCCAGTGCCCATCTGCAGGCAGCTAAGCAAACAAGGGGCCTGCGGGCCTGCCCAGCAGTGCTGTGCCCGCAGTGGTGGAGGGTTATGGGGAAGGGGTGTTGTAGATGTTCACAAGCCCCTTCCCTCGCAGCAGCTAAGTACCCCTCCAGCCCTAATGTTAGGAAAGTTTCCCCTCCTTACTGCCTCTTTTCCTGGGCTGTTAAAGAAAAAAAACAACACTTCTCCCAAAGCGAGGCTGCCCCGATTTCATGTGTGGTCTCTGCTTGCCCTGCTTGGTGGCTTTGGCTGCACCTTGAAACAATAGGGCAGTAAACCTGTCAGGATTTCACTGGTGCCCAGAGGCTGGCTTCCTTCCCCCGAGCAGGGGGGGAGTGAGAGGGGGCAGGAGGGACCCTGGGCCTCTCTGGAGCAATTAGACTTATAGGAATTAACTTCCAACTATTAAACACTGATAGATAGATAGATAGATAGATAGATAGATAGATAGATAGATAGATAGATAGATAGATGGAGTGTATGGGGACAGATTACAGATAGATAGATAGATAGATAGATAGATAGATAGATAGATAGATAGATAGATAGATAGATAGGGGGAGTGTATGGGGACAGATTACAGATAGATAGATAGATAGATAGATAGATAGATAGATAGATAGATAGATAGATAGATAGATAGATAGATAGATAGATGGGGGAGTGTATGGGGACAGATTACAGACAGACAGACAGACACATAGATGCAGAATGCAGGGTCTGACTCGCTCAGACCCCTGCGAGCTGCCCAGGGTACGGACTCCTCCTTGTGTTCCCTGGACGGAAGGAGGGGGTGAAGCTTTCATGGAGGGGGGGTGAGGACTCTGGCAGCAGGAGGAGAGGCTAAGAATATCTGTGTTTATTCCTAGAGATAAACTCCTTTGTTTCCTGCTCGCTGGGCTCCCTTTCACAGAGGCCAGCAGGCTCCAGCGCTGCTCCCGGAGGTCAGAGAATCGCTCTGCACAAAGGGCAAATTCCATTCTCCATCCCCGCCCCCCATCTTTGGCAGGAAGCGCCTCCATCCGACCAGGGAGAGATCACAGGGGCAGCTCACAGGCACGTGGCAAGTGGCCAGGGGAGCAAGGTGCTCGCTGGCCTGCCCGGAGGGCGAGGAAGCCAGTCAGGTTGGGAGCCACTGCCGGGATGTGTGGCCCTGCCAGTGGCACCGACTGGCCAGTCCCTCCCTCCCTGCCCCCAGGGCACGCCGCAGGCACTCAGCCCCTACGGGCCTGGGGGCAGAATCAGACAGACAGTGATGGGTGCAAAGCACACAGACCGTCCTCACACTCGCCACGCAATGCCAGAAACGACGCCCCATTTTAAGTCCAGCTTCCATGGAGGGCCTCCAGGAACCGAGGGTTCGTGGTCCCACAGCAGCTGGGGCCCGTCCTACCCAACCTTTGGGGTAGCCCCCATAACATTGTGTCCTTCCTCAGGACCCAGAGCCCCAGGCAACTGCTGTGAGTTGGTTAGGGGGGTGGGTGAGATTTGTGTGGAACTGTTACTTCCTGGTCACCCACGCTCTGCCCATCTGAAAGCCTCCTGGGCTCCCAGGCAAAGCGCTAGTGAACCCAGCTGCCATCGTTCCTACAGGGCCCATAGAGATTACAGGTCCCAGCATGCAATGCTCCACCCACCGCCAAACAAAGGGGCAGCCCAGGGGGACGCCAGCTTCTATCGTGCAGTGCTCCACCGTGATACCGGCGGAGCTGCACCGGTGGGCAGCCATCCTGTACTGCACGCTGGGGCCTGGAGTGTCTGCAGGCTGCGCCACTGGGCTCAAACGAAGGGGCAGCCGCGCTCTGGGTGCTGGATTTCTGTGAGCCGCACCTGGGCCTCGCAGTCAGGACTCCTTCCGCCCCAGGCAGCAGGGGACCCCCAAAAGGCCAAGGACACCCACTGCAGGGCCTGTCAATTAAGCACGTCTGACTCACCGCCAGAGACAGCGGGAAGAGCGGGGCCTGCCTGGGACAAAGGGAGGCGTCAGCCCGCACGGGTCACAGTCCCAAAGGGCCGTCTGACTTAATGAGGGAGACCATCAGCAGGCGGGGTCCCTGTCCCCCCCCCCACACACACATACACACACACACCCTCCTGCAGACACAATGCCTCCATTCAGCAAGCATAGAGAGCTAGTGTCTGCACTGGGGAGGGGGTGCAAACCCTTAGCAAGTCTTGTTTTCCCAGGACGATGGGGGGTGGCGGATGGGCTGGGGGGTGGGAGGGGAAAACACAAGCAAGGCATGAGAGGAAGACGGATGGAGTGTGGCTGACAAACAAGAACATGGGGGAGGGGGAAGCAGGCACCATGCTGCCCAGGAGATGAGGGGAGACATCTGTCAATGCCAAAGGGTCGGGGGCTCGAGCGGGTGGCACCGGCCTGGCACGGGACATGCCCTGGGAAATGCTAGTGCAACTACACTCTGCACACGTGCTTTGGCGCCCGGGCACTCTCCGCTGGGCCTCGCTGTGCAGCTGGCACCTGGCTACCAGGGCACTGGGGCACGCAGACTCAGGGGCGTGGGGGGCAGGATGAATGAAGGCGTGTGCATTGCCAGGGGGAGCACCGCAGGGCCCTGCCCTAAAGCTTCTCTCAGCGGGCCGGGGAACAGAAAGGGGGCACTATGCATATCCCTTTGCGCAGCTGATGAAGAAAGAATGAGGAGGAGCAGAAGGGAGCAGAGCCCCACCCGATGTCAGCATGGGGCGGTTTGGGTCTTGGCTGAGGACAGCTCCCCTGGCCTGCCCCATCCCACCCCAAAAAGCCCACCCGGGAGCTGCCGCTCGCTCCCCTCATGTACCAGCTGGAGGCAGAGGGGACAGGAGGGCAGCAAGGATGCTGTCACCATGGCGACCCGCTGGGCCTACGCCACGTCAAGCCTGGCCTGGAGGGAAGGGGGTACCTGGTCTGCAGTTCTGGGGTGACCTCCGCAGCCAGGGAGGGGCCAGAGAGCCCTCTACGGGCCGGGGAGAGGGAGAGGCGTCTGTATGAACAACCCTTTCCCTTTGGTTGTTGACTTGGGAAGGGGGGACAGAGTGCCTGCGGTGCTGGAAGGCTCCTTATCTGGCTCTCCCCGGAGCACACGTGGGCGAGGGCTGGAGATCCGGCACTGAGCGGCGCTTTAGGCAATCCCCTGGATTATCTCCCGTCACATTCCTGACCCCAACAAAATGGAGGGGGCCCCTCCCCCTCCCTCTCCAGTCCCCAACCCTTTATCTCCCGTTTGTTTCATTCCCTTCCTCTCCGCCCCCGGGAAGGCTGAGCTCTGCAGGGACTGGGGGCTGGCCGCAGATGGTGCCCCCCGTCATGGCATGTTCTGTGAAGGCCCCTCTGCTCACAGCGCCCCCCAGGTAAACTTGAGGGGGGGTGCACCCCAGCTTGCTGCTTTCCCATCACCTCTTACCCAGCTGCTTTCCCCCCTGGACTCGTAGGTCCAAGGCTGGCTGTGGGGGTGCCCAGGGCCATTGCTAGGATCCCAGGGTAATACTGGTGCCCAGCGCCCTCCACTCCCACTGACAGCAGCCGTGGCTGGCTCAGCACCGGGCGGGGTCTGAGTTGGCACAAAGCTCCCTTTAACTTCGGGGATCTACGTCCCAGGCCCTGCCAGGTGGCCAGCGCAGGGCCTGACCCGCCGTGCCCTGCTCCAGGGCAAGGTCCCCACAACTCAGGGGTAGCTGACCAGCCTGTGACATGGTTGGACTGGGTTTGTGACAACCCTGGACTAAGCCAGGCATGGCCCAGGCAGGGGTGGGACAAGCTTCCCCACACAGCTCTGCCATTCCACATCTGGGCTCCCTGCCAGCGCCCCTCAATCCCGACCCGTAGCCCCTGGCTATCCATCCCAGCCCTGGGCTCCCCACATAGCCCTGCCAGCGCCCCTCAATCCCGAACCGCAGCCCCCGGCTATCCCAGCCCTGGGCTCCCCACATAGCCCTGCCGGCACCCCTCAATCCCGATCCACAGCCCCCAGCTATCCCAGCCCTGGGCTCCCCACATAGCCCTGCCAGCACCCCTCAATCCCGACCCGCAGCCCCCGGCTATCCCAGCCCTGGGCTCCCCACATAGCCCTGCCAGCACCTCTCAATCCCGACCCGCAGCCCCCAGCTATCCCAGCCCTGGGCTCCCCACATAGCCCTGCCGGCACCCCTCAATCCCGATCCCCAGCTCTCAGCTATCCCAGCCCTGGGCTCCCCACATAGCCCTGCCAGCACCCCTCAATCCCGATCCCCAGCCCCCAGCTATCCCAGCCCTGAGCTCCCCACCCACAACTCTGCCATTCCACATCTGGGCCCCATGGGGGCAGCTTTTCCAGCGCCCCTCAATCCCCACCTGCAGCCCCCGGCTATCCCAGCCCTGAGCTCCCCATCCACAGCTCTGCCAGCCCCCCTCAATCACACTGAGCCCCCCACTGCTATTGTAGCCCCAGGATTCTCCTGTGTACAAACCCTCTGTTCCCGACTCGGGGGCACACAGCTGAAAGAGCTGCATCTCCAGAGAGACGCCAGCCCCAGCACCCCAAGGCCTTGATCCCAGCCTACCTGCTCCCAGCAGCCGGGGAACCCGGCCAGGAGACAGTGCATCTGGGATGGGAGCTGATGCCCCTTGCGGTCCCCGAACCAGAAGCTGGGGGAAGGCACTTCCTAATGTATTGCTGCTCAGGCACTGTAAGGACACCGCCCCACCCCTGGTCCAACAGCCCTGGGCCCGTCCCTGAAGGTCCCCGAGCACACCTTCCCCTCCAAGAGTAGGGCTGAGACCAACAAACTCGAGTCACTTGTGACCCAAGGCAGATGCCAGTATAGCTGTCGCGGGGAGGCTGATGCATTGACCTGTCAAGCTCCCCCTCTGCACAAGGGAAGCTGGGGGGGACATGGAGCCCCAGGAACCTGCAGTTTGAGGTCAGGAGGCTCCTGCCGGCTGCAGATCTGGCCGAGGCTGTACGAAGACGGGAGGGCCTTTAGCAGCCCCCCGGGCTCAGCAATTTGGGGTGGGAGGGGGCAGCTCCCTTCCCCCCCATCCCAGCCCCCTCTGCCTGGCCAGGGGGCTCTTGGGCCATGTGGGGGCTCAGCACCACCCTCACCCAGCTGGGCTGGAGGGAGCCGGGTGGCCATGGCAGGCGGAGAGGGCGTAGGCCCTGCACGGCCCATGAGCCCCACCAGCCGGGGGGTTGAGCCGCAGGTGCTGGAGCGAGGGCACCGGCAGCCCAAGGGGAGGGGCACGGCTGGATCAAAGCAGCTCTCAGTCGTGACATAACCACAAGCGCTCCTGCAGGCTGCCCCACGCGCACAACACCCGGCCGGGGGATCCCACCGCGCCAGCCGCTGACGCGCGAGAGCTCCCCGCGAGGGCAGGGCTCACCCATGGCACCGTAACCCCCCTCCTGTGGGGCCGGCGAGGCCCTGATCCAGGGACGGGGCCAATCCAGAGCCCAGATGCGGCTCAGGCCCCCGCAGGGCTCCGTGCTCATCTCCTCTCTCCCACCTGGCGGAAGATATTTCTCAGGCCCAAGGCAAGGAGCTGACAGCAGCTGGGCGGCTGAGGACTGAACGGGCCGTGGGGTCTCCACTAGGGGGATCCCTCTGGGCGCGGGGGCAGGGGCATGCCAGGCTGCTGCCCGTGCTGGGCTTGTTGGGGGGGGGGGAGGGGGGGCGGCAAATAGACACCCAGGGCCATCAAGCCAGCCCTGCACTGGGGGTGTCTCTGGGGGAAGCACTGGGCTAGGAAGACGGCCCCAGCACCTGGCAGGACATGGCCTGGGTGTTCAGCCCCCACCCCACCCCCACCCCACTGTCCCAGGACTCCTGGCTGCATCCCCATAAATCAACCCCTTCCCTGCTCCTTGACCTGGGGGACCCCAGACTCCCCCGAGCTGTCGAGGGTCGACAGCAGGTATGTGTGTGTGTGTGTGGAGGGGGGTCAATTCCACCCTGCCAAACTCTGAGTTCCCCCCACCCCCCGGCACCACTTTCCGCATTGCCGGGGTTTATCCTGCCGGCCCCTCTCCCACTGCATTCCTCACCACTCATGTCATGAGGGAGCTGCCAGGCCGGCACAGGCATCTGCTCCATGGCCGGACCCCCTGCCCCCTCCCCCACCGCTCCCAACACTGATGCCTATTGTTTAGGAGGGTTTTATCGGGGAGGCTCAGATCTCTGCTCTCTGGTTCCCTGGTGCCCTCCCGGAGCAGGGAAACAGCCTCGAGACCCGGCCCAGCGGGGCGCCACCAAGGGGGAGCGGGGCAGAGAAGAGAATGAATGGAAATAGATGCATTTGCCCAGGGCTGGGAGAGCGGGGTGGGGTGCGGGGCAGGGTTCAGGGCCATCAGCAGAGCTGTGTGGGGAGCCCAGGGCTGAGATACCACGTGGCCACAGGCCCAGGGCTGGGAAGACTGGGGGCTGGGTCAGGACTGAGAGGCATCACTAGATCTGGGGGGTTATGGGGGCGCTCAGGGCTGGAATAGCCGGGTTGGGAATAGTAAGCGGGGGTGTGCAGGTCGGGATTGAGAGGCACCGGCAGAGCTGAATGTGGGAGCCCATGGCGGGCAATAACAGGGGAGGGGAGGGCTGCAGGTCGGGACTGGGGGGCACCACCACAGCTGAGTGTGGGAGCCCACGGCTGGGAACAGAAGTGGATGCTACGGATCAGGACTGAGGGCCGCTGGCAGGGCTGTGCACGGGGCAGCCTAGAGCAGGAGCAGAGGGTGCTGGAGGCCAGACCTGGCAGGGGGTGAGTGTCTGTACCCAGGGCACGAGGCGCTGGGCTCCAAGGCCCTGCAATACCACAGTACCCAGCAGCCTCGTACACACGAGATCTCCCCGCCCCCCACGCGCACCCCCGTCTGGATGCCTTTACCTTTGCAGCTCTCCTCCACCTTCTCGTATCCCGCCCGGCACAGGCACTGCCCGATGGGCACCAGCCATTCCCCGTCCGAGTTGCAATGCATGCTGGGCTCCTCGCTGGCCACCGCATCCTCCACACACGTGCCCCTGACCTTGGCCAGCGCCTGCGAGTCAGCGCCGGCGATGGTCTCGGGGAAGAGCGCCATGTTCTGCAGCACGCCGGGGCACTTCTTGTAGTAGATGCGGACGGAGAGCAGGGCCACGCAGGCCCCAATGTCCTGGAAGGCCAGGTAGAAACCCTTGCGGCTCAGGGGCCCCACCGTGCGCACCTCCATGTTGAGCTTGACGTTGCGGGAGGCGAAGTCTTCGCGCACGGTGATCTCGTCGGGCGCAATGGTGTCGATCTTCGTGAACTGGCGCTTCTGGAAGTTGGTGCCGTAGTCCACGTCCGACTCGGCGTAGTACAGGTTGAAGGTCTCCTTGCAGGAGCTGGCCCCGCCCGGGAAGCTGTTGCAGTCCCGCACCGTGAACTTCAGCTCGATGAAGATGCGCTCAGCCTCGCTGCGGTAGATCCAGTTGGTCCGCAGCCAGTTGTCCTGGTCACCTTCCATCACGTTGCAGACCGAGTAGATGTAGATGAGGGATTCGTTCATGACGTTCTGGAGGAGATCCCACTGCCCGGGGGAGACGAGGGGTTAAATGAGAGCAAAATGGGCTGCCGGGGCTGGAACCTAGGCACTGCCAGCCCGGCTCCTCTCTCCGATGGTCAGAAGATGGTGCAAGAAACCCTGCAGGGCCCCTGGTTACGTTTCTTCCTGACCCCCTCAGCTGGAGGTTGGCTCATGCCCTGAAGCAGGGAGCTGGGAACTGCCGAACCCAGCAGCTACCTCGGCTCCGCCCTGCAACCGAAGGCAGCCACGGGCGGTTTGATCCCAATGCCCAAAACCACTCGCCCCACGCCCGCCCCCTCCGCTGCCTACAGCCTGGCCTCCTACAGACACGCTGCCATTGTCCAGGGATGGATATTGATCCTCGACCCTCCGGTGAGCTCGTCAGGTCAAGAGACCAACCTTGGTTTTACAGATGGAGGAACTGAGGCATGTGGCGGTTCAGGCCCTACATTATTAAGGGGCCTCTGATTCTGGGTGCCCAGCACAAGCCTGCAAAGTGCAAACACAGAGCTCGGACCAAGCTGCCCACTCCCTGCTAGAGCCAGGACTGTCGACCGGTTCTCACCCCAGCCACAGGGGGGGCCCTGCTTCCAAATTATTCCACATGCTGGAAATTAAATTCAATCTCATCCCATTCCTGGGAAGCCAGGCCAGCCAACGACACTCTGACCCACTGCGCTCCTTGACATCAATGGGTATCTTTCCACTGGGAGCCAGATGGGGCTGGCAGCACGGCTGGGGCGCAGGCTGGGGCTGGGAGAGGCAGGCAGGGCTGGGGCTGGGGCTGGAGCCAGCCGGGTTCCACCTGGCCCTTGGAAATAGCCGAGGTTTAGCAAACCCAGGGGATTAACTTGTCAGCACAGTCCTGCGGGCGGAGGGCAGAACACACCGGCCAATTAACCTCCTGACATGGCCCACAGGAGGGCAGGAGATAGGAAACCTGCCTGGAGAGACCAAAACAAATAACCGCTCGGGTTGGGGCGGGGGGAGGAAGAGGAAGGGGCAGCCAGCCTGGGGGTCTCCGCACTGCTGCAAACAAGGGACATCTGATCCCACCCGGCAGCCCCCTGGCCTCCCCGCCCACCCCATGTGACTCCCCCAGGAGCTGGAACGTTTCCCGGCAGTCTGGCAGGGCCGGAGAAGAGATTCCCCCACAGCGTGTGTTGAGAGCTCCAGCCGCCCTCCGGCCATCCCCAATGCACCGACCTGCTATGCTGGCCCCCTTGGGCCGAAGCCGCTCGCTCCTGCAGCCCCACTGCAGACCTGCCCCTGCTATTCCACCCTTGGGCCTCCCCGCACAGCTCTGCTGATGCCCCGCGGTTGGCGCTTAGCCCCTCACGCACTGCGTCCCCCCTGCAATCGGGCGACCGCGGGGCCCCCTGGAGTATAACCCCCCCACCTCGATCTCTGCTCCCTGACCAAGGAAACAGGGGGGCAGGCTCTGATCTCAGTGACCGCAGGGAAATCCAGAGCAGTCTCTCCGGCATCGGTGGTGCCGGGCTGGATGGCCGGAGCTCAGCGCCTGGCCCAGGGTGTGCGACCTGGGGCCATATAAAGGAGGGGTCAATGAATGGGGGGTGAAGGCGTGGATCCCTAACTCCAGCCTCCCCACCCACCCAAGCAGCAATAGGACCCTGCCTGATCTCTAGCCTATATCCCTTCCAAAGACCCCACCACAGAGGCCTGCCAAGCAAGGCCCTGCCTTCCTTCCAGAGCCTGATCTTCAGCTCCTTGCTGGGGGAAATGCCCCCTGTGCCCTTCCCTACATCGGGATGTGCGCCGCCCCGCAGGACAGCTCCCGGCGGGCAGGGCCCGGCTCTTTCCTGAGGCCCCCAGCACGGCTCTACCCCCCTCTAGGGCCAGGGATCATCACACCAAAGGGGCTCTCAAAGGGCTGGAGTCATGGATTGGTTTGAACTGACCTGATCAACTTTAAAAACTGGCTGGGGAAAAGCAGTGACTGCGGTGAGCCCTTAAAGCCACCACCCAAAGCCCCGGGGCTGCCCAGCCTTCTCCCCAGCCCACATGAGATCACGGACAAGATCACAACCCCCATCTCTGGGCAATAAACCGAACCTGCTTATGGAAGGACAAACCGCCCCCTCCCCACCCTGAGCTTTGGCCCTGGGCCTATGTTATGTTTAAAGCAAACGTACCCTGTACAGCCCACCCAATTCACATCACGTCTCAGAGCTGGGCACTCCCTCTCAAGGGGAGGGCTGAGTTTGAAAAGCTCCCCACCCATCACTAGCCAGCATTGCTGGGCCAGATTCCGCTGTCATTTACACTAGAGCGGTTACTCTGGATTTAAACTGAGTTGAGGGTGGGCAGGATCCAGAAAGGAAAGGCAAAGAGTTCCCTAGGCCCTGGCTGCTACTCCCAGAGGGTCTGATCACCAATCAAGGCATGGGCACCTCCTGTGTCCTCCGCCTCCCAACGGACGTCGAAGCGGATTCTCCTCTCGCTAACCCCAGGGTGAATCAGGAGCGGATCTACGGAGTTAGCCTCCCCCCTCCTCCCCCCCAAAGAGCTCCCGTCTAGCGCTAGGGATTCAGACTTACCCCCTTCCCATAGGGATGGGTCAGCCAGCCAAGCTCCCCGTGGGCCATGGCAAAATCCAGCAGGACGACTGAAAAGGAAAGCAAACGAACATCGTTAGACCAGAGGAGGGGGAATATACAACCCAGCGGCAGGCACCTCATCCCAACCAGATGCCTGGCGCATGCGCCGAGCCCAGCCGTAGGGGGATCAGAACCCTCCGCTCTCGCACGCTGGCACAAGGGGCCGATGGTGGCTGTTCCCCAGAGCGGGGCAATACGAAATCCGGGTGGCCCTGCAGCTCAGCACAGAGCCGGAGCAGGACAGCTCTGTCCAGGAGTAACCTCTCAACGCAGGCACTCGCTTCCTATGGCCTTGGTCTCCACTCTCTCCTGCCCCTTTGTGCCGGGTCCCCAAAGCCGCAGGAGCTGCAGCAGCATCATACCCCCGGTGCTGGGCAGTCACCATCTGGGGTGGAGACACCAGCACCCGTATCTCACGCTTATCTCCGGGCTGCTTTTTTATTTGCCCTCATTCCCCGTATTTGAGCAGCTGACTAATGAGCTAGAGAACAGGGCGGCAGCCCGAGAGGAAAGGGCAGAGGATCCAAAGGTGCAAGAGGGAGGTTCCGGCAAAGATCAGGCCGGCCTAGCTTTGCTCATGGCTAAGAGGAAGCCAGGTCGGGTTAGACAATAGGGCCAAATCATCCCTGGTGTAACCCCAATGAAGTCAATGGCGTTATGCCAGAGATGAATCTGCGCTAGCTGGGATAAGGATTATGAGGTTATCAGCCCTCATGCTTCAGGGCACCAGCTCAACAGAGGTCAGGCAGGAATTCCCTCCCCCTATCACTGCAGTAGCAGGTCTAATGCCTTTCTCGGAAGCATGCGGCTTCGGAGACAGGATACCAGGCAGGATGCCCCTTTGCTCTGCTAACTCCTGTGCTGGCAGCATCCGATTCAGTCCTTCCTGCTGCATGCCCCCCCCCCCCACCCTCCCGACTCGCTGGTCCTTCACCCCAAACAGGCATGATCCCTGTCACCTCCGGGGTTTTCCTCTTTAGCGCTCCCATTCTCCAGAGTATTTTCCACTGTGTGAGAAGGAGCCGCGGCGCTGGGGGAACAAAATCTCTTCCAGACGCCGGTTTGGATCCAGCGGCTGCTCGCAGCTGCCAAGGCTGCAAACCGTTCATTACCGTAACGCTGCAGCTTGCAAACCAACCCTTCTGCCTCCAAGGGGGCTTGGAACGGGGTGGGGAGGCCGGGGGTGAGGGGGGTGTCTGTCTCCATTCTCTGGGTCTCAGCACATGGGCTGGGCTAGGATTGCTGGAGGAAGCCTCACCCCACTCTTTCTGCTCTCGCTTATTCCCTGACTTGCAGCGCTGTAACCCCATTGCCTTCCTGCTTTACACCGCTGGGAGTGAGAGCAGAATCAGTCCCAGGAGCTAGGCCTTGCTTGGTGCTATCTGTGCCTGGAAGAAGGGCTGGGGTGGGGAGGAGGTAACCCTCATTCTCCTAGCTCTGGCTCCCAAAAACCACTGCTGTAACCACAAGACCCTTCCCGTCTTCACACACCGTACTGCCAACCTGTGTAACTCACCGCTGCAGGATTTCTAAGCATTTCCGCAGCCTCCTCACTCCAAGTACCTCCTAATTCATTACCGAGAGATTTACCCCCATAACGCTCTGAGTATGATTAGGGGAGTGTGATTAGCCTCATTCTAAAGTGGGGAAACTGAGGCTCAGAAGGAGTAAGCAACTTGCCTAAGATCACCCAGGGAGCCTGTGGAAAAGCTGGGAGCAGAAGCCAGCCGGCCCGAGTCTCAGCCCAGGGCTTTCACCACAAGGCCATCTTTCCTCATCAAGGCAAACGTTGCGGTTGGGAGTCTTTGAGAGGACGAGTCTATTTTGCAACCACAAGCGAAAACTGGAGCCATGCAAAGTGAAGGTAATGACAACAAGGCAGATCATGGCACAGGGGGCAGGAAAGAAATACACCCCTAGCCCCACAAGCTGGAGCACTGTACCATTGCACAGGCACATAACAAACAGGAAGCCTCAGGCACTGGCCACTGTTGGCCTTGACTGGCCAGTGATCGGATCTGCCATGGCAAGCCCCTATCCTCAGCCAGCCAAACCCTCACAAGACATGTTCAGACATGCCGGGGCCGGGGCCGGAGCCTCCTGTCCCCATCAACACAGGGGCGGAGGCTGGGACCTGCCAAGGGATCAGATGGGTTTGAAAAGAGGAAGGAAAGAAGGAAAGAAAAACAAATAACCCAGCAGCCGCATGACGGGGCAGTGAAATCAAAGGGCGAGCGGCCCAGGCCTGAGCGGAAGCAATTACCCAGCCCATCAGGGCCCTGCCAAGCCCCGGTGAATCAGCCAGCCAGGAATGTGTTAGCATCAGGGATCTCTGAGCGAGCGGTGGAGGGCATCGGCCAGGCCAGAGGCGCACAAACCCCATGGGCTCCTGGCTCGGGCTGTTACGGAGCCCAGGGTTCAGGCTGGGGAAGAGGGGCCCGACTCTCCCCCCTCAGCTCTGTGCGAGCCAGGGGCAGCCTGGATGGAGTCAGGGGGAGGAACGCTGCAGCCTGGACACCGAGGGGCCCCGGGCCACGTGGGACGGGCTGCAGTCCCCAGGCTCCCCCCGCTCTGTTCTAACTCATTGCTGGGGAGCGGGGGGGGAGGGGAAATCTCTTCATGGTGATTCTCCCAGGGCAGCAGAGCTGGCGCCACACCCTCCCTCCCTCTATAAAGCAGCAGTGGCCAGATCTCCCTGCTCCAGCCCGCCAGCTTCCCTTAAAGAAACACGCCCCCCTTGCCAGCCCCACCAGGTGGGCATGAGAAACAGCAGGGCCTCTGCTCCTCCCAAAGGACCTGCAGCTCCTGCTACCCACCAGCCGGCTGCTGGGGAGGAAAGAACTGGGCTCTGCCTGCTGCATGGGGGTGCTCCCTGCCGCCACATCTCAGGGTAGGGCTACGTGGCACTAGTCCTGCGGCTGGCCCGGGTCAGCTGACTCGGGCTCGCAGGGCTGTACAGTTGCAGTGTAGACGCCCAGGCGCAAGGGTCTCTGAGGCCAGGCACCAGGCCGAGCCGGAACGTCTACACTGCAGTTTTACAGCCCTGCAGCCTGAGGCAGCTGCCCCGGGCCGCGAGACTGGCGGCTGCATTTTATCGCCGTGTAGACGCACCCTCAGAGCTGACCGGACGGCGCCTTGGTGGGGCTGGACTGCAGGAGGACCAAACAGATCAGGCAATCCACGCCCTGCACCCCAGAGGGTCCCTAAGCCCCGTTGCACCCCCCACACGTGACCCAGCTTGGGCCCCGCTTTTCCGACGAGCCCCTGCATTTCCACTCCCGCCCAGGGCAGTTGCCGAAGGTTGCTCCAGACCCCATTTTGCCTTCACAGTTCCCCACTTATACCCAGCCGAGCACCCCCTCTGCGCTGCCTGCGGTGGTGCGGCTAAGGGCGGGTTCCTGGATCGGGGCAAGTACAGGGTGGATCCGTGGGGCAGACTGGACCTTGGCAGCAGGCTCGGCAGCGAAGCCCCTTTGGTTCTGTGGATCCATCTTTTGCTACCTGCCTTTGGGCCCAGCCCAGTCCTAGGGCTGGAAATGCCTTTAATCCAGGGGTGAATGAACCCGTGCCTAAGAAGAGCCCCAGCAGGGCGCTTGGGGGTGGGGTTCAGGCCCACCCGGCTAACATGGGACAGCCCAGCTCCACAGGCTCCCCCCTCCCCCATCTCTTTGATCCAGGAGCCAGCATCCCCTCTCTGTGCAGGGATAAAGGATGTGGGAGGCTAGTTCTGCGGGTCCGATCCGAATACACTCCCTGACACAGGAGGTCTCTTCCCGGTTCTCCTGCACCCCCATACCCCCTCCTCCCCGTGGCAGTGAGGCAAAGCACAGCCGGGATCTCGCACAGCGGCAGCGAGCCGAGTTTGAGAGTTCTCAGCCCGAGCACCAGTCCCACCCCCCTGCCTACTGGCTAGCAGCAGGGGCGAGCCCCTGGCCCACGCAGGGAGAGGGCGCTCCCTCCTGCTCCATCAGCAGGTTGCACCTGACAAGTCACAGCAGGTTTTGAAAGAGCAGCCAAGGAGTTAAAGCCTCGCTGATGACTGGTCTTATACAGGGACTTTCTCCGAGCTCCCGTGCGCCTGGGACGGGGCAGGTCTCGTGAGCTAGACCCCTGAGCCAGGCGGCTATTGGGAGGAGAGTTTAGCAGAGCGGGCACAGGAGGGCCTGTGATAAACACAAAGAGGATCCATCCTCGAGGCTGCCGGCTGCAGACAGACCCTGGGGTTCCCTCTGGCCCCCACACTAATTAACCCAGCCCGTGCCGCCTAACGTCACCACCCAGCGGCTCCCTGCGTCCCGAGCTGCACTCCTGGAAGGGGCTGGCTATCGCTTAACCCAACAAGGTTCCTGGGTACTACCACCCTCCCCCTGCAGCACATGGAGGAGACCCATCCTAGCGCCCTGTTTCCCAGCATTGCTACATCGCGTGCTGGGACCTGCCCCTCCACCAGCCGCGCCTCCATATGAGAGAGGAGGTGGCTGCAATCCGCAGGCAAACCGGGTGTGGTGCCCAGGCTCCTGGCTCGGCAGGAACCCCCAGCCCGGAGCAGCTCAGAAACCGGGGTGTGCAGGGAGTCAGGATCTCACCAGGGAGCTCACTCAGGCCCTTCATTTCCTCTCTCGTGGCTACAGGCCGGCTGCCAGCAGCGACCCATCTCTGCCACTGCCCAGCTAACGCCACTGGCTTAGTTATACGCCAAGGTGGGCACAGCTGGTTTCCATCCCCGTCATTCCAGGGTGCCTGGTGGAGCTGCTTCCTCCACTTTCTTCGCCCATTTATCTCCCCTCCCCCCCCCCCCCCCCCGTCCCCGGCGCTTTGCAAAGATTCATCTGAATCTCCCCCTTTTGTAGCTGACAGGGCAGCTGCAGGGCTGATCGCTCCCCCCACTCCTCTGCTGGGGAAAACGAGGCACAGAGCGAGGCAGTGACGCTGCACAGTGACTTTGTGGCAGAGCCTGGAACCCGGATCTCTTGACTCACCGCCCCAGCCTTTGCAAACGCCGGTTTCAGGCCCAGTTTCAATCCCATTTGACTTTGGGGGCATTTAGGCCCCGATCCCCAAAAGGATTTAGGTTCCTAACTTCCAGTGCGAGTCAGGAACCTAAATACCTTCGAGGATCTGAGCTTAGTGCTTTCCTGGACTTCAGCATGTGCTTAAGGGCTGTGCCGGATCGGGGCCTCGGTGAGCAAAGCTCCCACGTCTGCCATGCGTGCTCTGTAACATTAACTAGCTCCCCCTCCAACCTACTCGGAAGGCGATGTGAACAACACAAACATCTCAGCGGGCCTTGGCCTGCACACGGGGGGCCTGGTCACCGAAGCAGCCCCAACTCCGAGGTTTTATTTAAGTGTTTTACGCAAGAGGGGGGGAAACCCCAATCACAGTCTGCCTGTCTCTGTCTCTGCTTGTGCTGTCATCCAGGCAAAGCTTTCCCAGGCTGGAAGAGATTTCCCCCCCCCATGTCCCCACCCCATTTTAATCCTTTTCTCCCTTCCCTTTTCAGTGCCGGGTTTAATCTGTTTTAACTGGCTATTAAAAACATTAAATCAACAAAGGAAAAATCTTATTTGAGAAGTGAAGTGATTTGCTCAAGGCCACAAAGGCTGATAAAATGGGACCCGCCCGCCACCGCATGCGTTGCCCCACGGAGAACACCTGAGACTTATCTACACCATAGCTTCTATCTTTGGTGGAGAATTACCTAGCCTATTGTAGCCAATGCAGACCAGCCCCGAAAAGGGAGCCGGTTGTCAGAGCAGGGATTAGATCTCCAGTTGTAGATCTGCATTCAGACCCTCAGAGCATATTAACTGTAATAATAGGGCTCTGGACTAATGGCAAAGATCTCCTCTGGCCCCTCATCTAGCATGGTTTGCTCTCCCTACGTATGGAGGAACTCCGAGTTTTTTCCCTAATGCAGAATCTAGGGGTAACAGAATAGTAATGTCAAGATCGGTCATGCAGATCGGAAAGGAGAATTTCACCCTTGAATATACTTCTAAGGTTATAGCCCAAGGACTGATTTAAAGCACGTTTTCTTAAAGCAGCTGATTTTGCTGCCTAAAAAGCATAAAAATAGATGCGGGGAGCTCTCGTCTCATTCCACAGCAATGTTAATTGGAAACTGCAATTTGGCAAGAGATTAGTCCACATTAGACACCAATTACTTTTGGCACTTGGAAAACAACAAACGCAAACGTTAATCTGAAAAACTGCCACAACCTTCCAGCGGCTCCTTCTCGTGGGAGCTAATCAGGCGGCGCGGGGAAGCTGTGGTAGCGATGCCTGGTTTTAAGGATGGTCTAATATCCAAGAGCAGCTCCTAGTTGCGGGCGGCCAACCCGAGAGGCAGCAATATCAAATCTCGGGCACCCACAAAACGAGCTCCCGTGCTGAGTACTTATAAATCCAAGCGCCCCAAATTAGCAGCTGCTGTTAAATTGTTGGGGTTTTGGGGGGGGGTTGCCTTAAATCACTATTTACGCAATAGATTCTTATGCGTCTTTCTGAGCAATTACAGCCCATCTGCCCAAGTGTGCATATTATTCCAAATTCCTCCATGCCTAAACCACATTCAGCTTGGTTTTTTAAAAGAAATCCAATAACTCAGCATCGGACCAAAACCATCCTGGTGTCATGTGCCAACACCTAGGGTTTGGATTTCTTTACAATACTCTTTTTTTTTTTTTTTTAATGGCTCCTTGGAATGAAAGACGGGTCCAGACAAACATCCTCAGTCCCACCATTCAGTTCTAGGTGGGAGTTTTGCAAATAGCCCCGGATCTCTATCATGGAGAGAACTCAGAAGCCAGATCGGAACAGCCCCATGCTTTGGGAAAGTTCTGAGCTGAAGCTGGAGCCGATCAAAATTTGGGAGCCATCCCGGGGGCCTCCAAGCAGCATGCCTGAGTTGCTCTTTGGACCTAAGCCAAGGCTCAAAGCCAGTGGGAGTCTGACCATTGCACAGATCAGTTACTGACCCCTGCGAGCTTGTCTGCACACCGGTTTTTGTAGCAATCTGATGACTATATCAGTTTAGAAACAGATCTTGTTAAAGCAGTATATGGATGCACAGTTATACCAGTATAAAGGTGCGTCTACTTACTCAGGACACAGAAAGAAGACAACCCCTAGATGCTATGCATCTGAAGAAGTGAGGTTTTTACCCACAAAAGCTTATGCCCAAATAAATCTGTTAGTCTTTAAGGTGCCACCAGTCTCCTTGTTGTTTTTGTAGATACAGACTAACACGGCTACCCCCTGATACTTAACCCCTAGAAGCACCCTTGTCCTGGTAATTGTAATCACTCAGCGCGAAGGGGTGAGTGAAGGATGGGGAAAAGTTTATTTGATTTTTAAACAACTCTTAATATTGTCCTAAATATTCCAGGCAGGAATTCTGCTTCAATCTACTCTGATTTTTCTCCCAGGGCGGCAATCCCCAGGAGTGTAGGTGAAACCCTAGAACGCTGGGAATGTTTCAGACATGGGCCCAAACCCAAAAAGCCTAGATCCAAACTCTGGAAAAGCTTTGAGTCGGACCTCGGCCCCACCTGTCTGGAAGCATTACATGGTAAAAGTACGGCTTGGAATTTGGGACCAATTTTCCTCTGCCCCCCCAAAATTGAATTTAACAATTCTGTCTTCGGAATGCTAAAGGCCAGAGTCAATCTGGAGCAGCTTTACTAGAAATCAGCAGCGGTAAATTCAGATTTAGTCTGGTGTCACTGAAAGCAGAATCTGGCCCTCTCTCTGATATATCATGGGTGTGTCTGGGAGGTTTCTAAGTCAGGAGAAAGACCACTCATGCAATTTACATTTTTACAAAAGCAGCATTCAGGCAACACATTAATAATGTCTCTCAATTGGCATGCTCTAATAAATGTGTTAGTCTCTAAGGTGCCACAAGTACTCGTGTTCTTTTTGCGGATACAGACTAACACGGCTGCTACTCTGAAACATGTAAAGAAGGAATCTTCTGGACAAAATGAGGAAAGACACCCCCACCCCCACATACACACCCTTTAATGGTTCACACCATGCAACGCAACACCTCATGCACCTTCCGACCAGTGAGTCAGCCCCCTCCCCTCCTGCCTGGCCCTGCCGTGGGCTTGTGGGGCCCTGTCCCAATCGGGGCGAGCCAGGCGGTTGTGTAACCGAGGTGTCACTGCTCGCACTTTCAGGCCAAGCGTGACATCGCCCTGAATCAGCCACCCTGGGCCGAAGTGGGGCAATAGCGACTTCTCCCGGGGGCCAGGCGACTTCCACAGACTCGGAGCAGGCGGAAGGGGCCCCTCGCCTTCCCCCGGGTATTTGAAGCCGGGGAAAATCCATTCACCCGGGGCGATTTTCTCCCACCTACCCACGGCAGCAGGTTCCTCCACCGAACAACCCCCACGCGTGACACTTCCTGGCCAAAAGGTGCCTGCTCGCTAATCCCCGCTCCTAGCCACTCAGCCAAATCCGCGCGGGGATGAGTGCGCCTCTCGATCCGGAGTCACACCCAATCCCACGCGCCGCTAAATCAACCTGTCTGTGAGACAGCGACGTGCCGACGGGAGTTTATCAAACTTGCCCGGTGTCCTGCAAATCTTTGCCGCGGCGCGTTTTTTTTCTTTCGGGCACCTCTGGATTCCGCCCCGGCCAAGCCAGCTCCTGCCCCCCACTCGCCCCTGGGGCCACAGCCCCCTTTGGTCGCTACGGCCTCAGTTCTCAGCCCCTCTCCCCCCCACACACACGTGTCGCGGGCCCCACGCGAGGAGATCGGCGGCGGATCAACCCGAAATAAAGGCAGGGGAAGACCCTCACTCCTCCCCGCTCCCCCCCAGAAAGGGGCGCCGAGTTCCCAAGGGGGCGGCCGGCGGGGTGGACCCGGCCTCTGGCTCCAAAACCCCGGGCAAAGCTTCGTTTTTACCTTCTTTGGCCCGGGAGCTGAGCAGGGCGCTGGGGAGCAGCAGGAGGGCGAAGTAGAAGGGCGCTTGTCCCCATCCGCTTTCCATGGCTCTGGCCTGGGCCCCTCCGGAGAGGCTGAAATGATCCGAGTCTCTCTCCTGCTGGGGCCTTATCTGCGCCCTCCTGCCATGAACAACTTAATGGGAGTTTGTGGGAAACTTCAGTCCTGTTCATTCATGCCCTGAGCTGATGTCACCCAAGCCACTCCCTGAGGAATGCCTTAAAGAGACAGAGCACCAAAATGAGTAGCAAAGGGGGACTCATCAGACCCAGGCGCTTTGATCTTTTATCACCTTTCATCTCGGTGCCATCTTGTTCACCCCATGGGGGGGGGGGGGGGGAGGTGTCCTCCTACTGGGCAGCAAAGCTTCAGGCGGGGGCATATGGTAAATCCCTGGGAACAGAGCAAGCTGAGAAATGCTGCCCCTCCCGCCTCCTCTTTAGGGACAAGGACACATTTGGGTGTTAAAGTAGAATGTATTTAAGAGATCTTGCACCCTTGTGCAGCTGGACTCCTGGTACAAACACAGAAATATCCTCCCTGTCCTCCCACTACCGCCGGACCACACACACACACACACACACACACACACGCACACTTTAGTTCAAAGGAGACAAATAATTGGGAGGAAATGTCCTTGTAATATTCTAATCCTTCAGCAAACGTTCCACAATGTAATTCACACTGATACACTGAGATATTGACTTTCTTTTCACCTGCTCAGCATTTTTTTTTTTTTAATGTCCTCAGCTGGGTAAGATTTTTTTTAAAATGCCCACGGTAGAACTTGCACTAAGGCCTGGATTTTCAAAACTGCCTGGTCCAGTACTCAGAGTCAGAACCCAATCTGTAGACGCGCTCAGCACGCTGGGGGCAGAGCGGTTTTTAAAATCTAGCTCCAGTTCTGGGTGCGGAGCACTTGAAACGCTGGCCCCAAGCGCTTTCGAAAGATCCCTCCACATGCCGCTCTCTGAACGCCGCGTGTCATGCGAACCCTCCAAAGCATTCTGAAAATTCCACTGGAATTCTATTTGACCTGGTCATCAGCATCTCACCCCAGTAAACCGGGAGGAGTCACTCCATGGCAGGCAGTGAAGCAACAGTGGAGTCAAGCCAGAGGGCAAGCAGGCCCTGACTTCCCTGATTTTTGTGTGTTTGATTCTGCTCTTGATGCCAGTGGTTCCACTGGTGTGACTCCACCGACTTCACTGCAGTGATGGCTGACGGGGGGACTTGAGGACACTCAAGACATTGGGCCTGTTGGGGCTCCTACTTTGGCTGGCTTCACACAAGGTGCTGGCTACGGTGGAGTTAGTCCTGGTGTCAGCTTTAAGCCCAGAATTAGTTGTGCAAAGATCCCGGGGGCTGTTCACATGCTTAGCCCTGTTCTCGAGCACTGGGACCAGCAGGTGACGTGAGATCAGTGCTGTTCCCCTAGCACTAGGACCCATCCTACCAACACCTGGCGCTGTGGGATCATTCCCTACTACTGTATGTATTTGTGATTTTCTATCGAGCCGACGTAGCCCCCAGTCCTACACTCTGACCAGCTGAGAACAGCCCCCTAGGGGGCCCTTCCGAACAGCCGTTACAAATGAAAGATTATAGGTGAGCCTTATAAAAAATAATCGAGGGTGGTATTTATGCTGCCACCATAAACCCTAATGAAGAAGGAACTCTCCCATAAAGTCCAGGGAAGGGCCCGAGGTGCTGAATGCCATTCCGAGCCGACAAAGCGCTCGTAAAACTCCAGCCTTAACCTCATGTATAGTGTATTGGGAAGTGTAATGTGATGGCAACACCTTTTCGGGAGGCGTGAATTATGATAACGTCCCATGATCCCTTATCACGGGCTAGAAGCCTCTGAGGGGTTGCCTTGAGCTCCTGGCTGCTGCAAGGACTGTGGGGTTTATTCAAGTGGAAAGCATACTACGGCTGGGCCTGATCCTGCCAGCTTGGTTCCTGCAGGAAAGGCCCTGATCCCACCGCTTGATGCCTTCCTTTTGACATCCCAAGAGGCTGTGTGTGGCAGCCTGCATGCAACAAGCACCAGGATTGGGGCCCAGCTGGCTTCCACAGAGTTCCATGCATTCAGGGTTCGCAGGCTGGGCAGCCCAAATCAATCACTGAAGGACGTGACTTCCAGACCTGGAAATTAACCTGTGACTGCAGAGACCACCAGGACTTTTCCACTGCACACTCGCCCCGTTCCCTGCTGTTACCTCGTCCTCCCACCATTTCTCTGTTCATTCTCCAGTCACGTTTTGTCTCGCTCTTGCACTGCGAGCGCTCGAGGGCAGGAACCGTCTTTGTGTTATTGGTAGCACAAGTGGGCCTTGAGCCCTGTCTGAGGGCCCTAGATGCAATATACTAGTAATAATTTGGGGGTGAGGATCTAGCTGGAATAACATGTAAAATCCTGGGGGGGAAATCCAGGTTTTCATGTTTCATTTGAGGGATCGCCCCAAGGGTTCAAGCTGACAAGAAGAAAAGTTTTGAAATGTAGCCAGGAGTGGGGGGCTGCGCCGAGGAATGAGGCTGCCCTGCATTCTGAACTGATCCTGTTTTCAAGCAATACCCGCAAACTGCTCAAAAATGTCAGGACCGTGGGGAGGTTCAGATGTCCCATGTTTTCAGTGGGAACCAGGCGGTTTCATCTTGCATCACGTAATTGTCTAACATGAAATGGCAACATTTTTTCAGCAACATTGTGCAGGGTAAAAAATGTTGCGGCCCCTCTTATCTCCTTTCCAAAGCTGATCTAGAGCAGTGGTAGAAAACTAAGCACTGTATGGGGTGAATTCTGCCCTTGGTTAGACATGAGATGCTGCTCCATGGACTTCAATGGGGACCAGACTTGTCCCTGCAAAGTGCTAAGCGACCACAACGATCAGTGAGGTTCAGGAACTAGACTTGCAGAGTGTGATTCAGATCAGGACTGAGGGGCACTGACAGCTGCTGGGAGGAGGAAACTCAGGACGGGACTAGCAGGGGCTGGAGGTCAGGATTGAGGGGCGTCAACAGAGATGTGTTTGGGGACCCCAGGACTGAAATCATAGAGGGGCTGCCGAACAGCACTGAGGTGCAGTCCCAGGGTTGTGGGGCAGCTTGCCTGGGGTTCAGAAAGCTTCCAGTCCTCGAGGGAGGGAGTGTCATTTTTTACAGGAACTCGGTGTCATTCAATGGAATTCACCCTGCAGGGCAAGAGATCCTCTGCCGGATGAGTAGGATGGTAAGACGCCAGGATAGTACCTGCGGTATCCCTGGCTCCAGGGTTATTGGGCCCAGATGGAGCATGATTCCCTTGCTCCCCCCGCTAGTGCTGGGATGGGGCATAACAAGCGGGCACGGCTGGCTCTGCTAACATCTCAGTGGGTGCAGCAGCTCATTGCACTGTGAGCTGCGTTTGAAGTCCCTGTGCGGAAAGTCCCCGGGCGGTAATTGAGTGCTGCTCTTTCTCTCCCCTCATACAATCTGCTGCCGGCTCCGGTTGCTTTCAAGGTGAGCATCGCAGCCGTGACTTCCTGCCCGGATCCGTCACGTTTCACGGTAGCCTTTGAAGTAGATTCCTGCAAAATCCTACCCATTAGCGAGCAAGTATAACTGTAACTCCTGCCTGCCTGGGGTTTGCCAGCCACACCTTGCTCTCCGGGTTCGGTGCCAGAGGCGCCTCTGCTGTTTGCCGGGTCTCGTGCTATTTTTGGTTTGGAATTCCAGGGTTGATTTCTCTTGCCCGGCAAGTGAGGAAGGGACCAAGTTAGAGCCAGGTACCATGGAAGCTTCCCCCCCACACCTCTGCCATTGCCCTGCAACTGCCCGGCTAGTCGAGCCTGCCTCATCCTAATCCTGCCAATGCCTCTCTCTATTTCTGACCGGCAGTGTCCTCTGCTTTGCTGGTCCCAACAGCTTCTCTGCCGTACTTAGTCCATCTCTGCAACATGCCTTGATGGTCCAGTCCTGCCTTCCCACCCGCGCACCTCCCCAGGTCCTAACCGCTCTGCTGAGGCCTTTGATTTTAACCTGCTTCTCCCTGTGCTAGTCCCACCCTGGGCTCTGGACCTATGCCAGGGTTGCCCGCTCCAAAGATTTTAGTGCAAGTCTTGTGGTATTTGATGCTTTTCTTAAAACCCCAGTGGTTTGAGCATTGGCCTGCTAAACCCAGGGTTGTGAGTTCAATCCTTGAGGGGGCCATTTAGGGATCTGGGGCAAAATCAGTACTTGGTCCTGCTAGTGAAGGCAGGGGGCTGGACTTGATGACCCTACAGGGTCCCTTCCAGTTCTATGAGATAGGTATATCTCCATATATATATATATATATAAACCTATATCTCCCTCCTGCATTCATGTGACAGCTTTCATTGTAAAAAGAGTGCAGGGAGGAAAGAGTTAAACAGGACCAGGGCCACTGAGTCAGTTACATTTTATTCATTCAGCAAAAGGTTGATTGACACTGTTACAGCTGAGAGAGTATCCAATTGTGTCGCTCCATTTCCTTTCAATGGCAGGGGGCGTGACCACAGAGGGGCGTGGCCAGGCAGGTACTTGGCACCCACCTGGCAGCCTTGGAGTGTGTTTTCCAAGCCCTGGACCCAGGGAGGGGCTGAGCCCTGGGGGCCCTGGAAACAGCCCCATTTCACCGGGGTTATCACTGCACACAAGGGGCCATTCATGGGGACGCCCTCTCCAGCCGTTCACACCCTGAGAGGCTGGTGGGTAAACACAGGCCATGGACTCGTGACCCTGCTAAGTGGCAACTTATCTCGGCGTCTTGACGCGCCCATTCTCCCTCCCCTTCGCCTTTCATCCTTCTAGCAACCGGACAATTTTTCTTGCCCTTTCCCAATCAGTTTTCCCAAGGACTCTGGTGCCTGCCTGGGGCTGGGCCGGGAGCGTGTAGGAAACCTAGTGTGTGGGAAAGTCTAGGGCCCACAGGGGATCCCAGGGGAAGTACAGCACATGGGTAAGGACCAAAGCATCACCCTCAGTCCTATCATCAAAGGAGACCCCACCTCTCCATCCAGATCCATGCAGCTGGGAGGTGGCAACATCTGTGAGCTTCTCGGGCAGGGATCGGGCAGGACAGCAAACCCAGTGCTTCTGCATTGGACCTAGGGTGGAACAACAGGATGTGCTGATGGTGGGGGGCAAGGTAGGGCTTGAACCTTCAGCCCAGCTGCTCCGCGCTGCTCTCCTCTCCACTGCTCCCAACAGAAACCTGGGGTCAAGTCTCGATCTCCGTGGCTCCCTGACATGGGCGAAGTGAGTCCCTCCTGTCACTCACTCAGCAGCGCCCCGTCTGGCTGAGCAAAGCACATCATCTGGGACAACTTTCATCCGCCAGGTCGATGCGGGTGCCACCAAGGCTGCAAGTGTGGGGCTGAGGTAGGTTCTGTGGGGCTTCCACAGGAAAGTTCTCCTCCCTTCCATAACGTGCCCTGAGGACTCCTGGTTTCCCCGAATCTCTGCCGAGACCATTCATTCATTCTCCTCTTCTACCGTAATCCCTTCCCCCACCGTTTACCCCAGAGCAGCCAGGAATTGATTGCCCTCGTTTATCCAGCCCTCGTCTTAATCTCGCTCCTCATCGCTGTTCATCCCAGAGCTGGGCCAGAACCGTGTGCCCTGAGCCAGGAGCGAAAAGACGGCCGATGTCTGGTCAAGAGCCAAACAACCCACCGGAGACAGCGAAGGCCCCAGCCTGCAGAGAAAAGATCTTAAAAGACTAAAACACAAAGCTGCCAGTTAGCTCCTTTCATTATCATCTGCGGTTCTTCGTCCAGAAGCTGTGCATTAACGGGGCTTAGCGCAAAGGAAATGAGGCTTCAATGGAGCCAAAGAAGCTCAGAAATATTTAGGTTTCAGAGTAGCAGCCGTGTTAGTCTGTATCCGCAAAAATAACAGGAGTACTTGTGGCACCTTAGAGACTAACACATTTATTTGAGCACGAAAGCTTATGCTCAAATAAATGTGTTAGTCTCCAAGGTGCCACAAGTACTCCAGAAATATTTAGGGCTTGGACCCATCTTCCCAAGAGGCCCCGGGTGGCTCAGAGAATTGGCAAAGAGATGCAGCAGGCTTCCCCTACAGCTCACTGGTTTGCATGCCTGCAAGCTCAGGATCGGGTGGGGGCTGTTCCCATCTACTAAGCTATTCACCGGCCTCTGTGAAATGAGTTTGATGGGACTCAACATTTTTCCTAGTGGGAATCCAAACCCACCAGCGCTCTTGGTGCTAACTGGCCCCTGCGCTGGCAGTATCAGCAGAGACGCTTAGGGCTGGACAGACGAGGAGACAGAATTAGGAGTTTAAGTGGGCTCAGTTTTCCAGAGTGACTATTGATTTTGGGTGCCTCTGCTTGGGGGGCAACTTGAGACACCTTAAAAGCGCTTGATCTTCAGCACCTGACCTCTGAAAATCTGGGTGGGGCACTCAAAATCACTAGTCCAGTGGCTCTCAACCTTTTGTACTGGTGACCTCTTTCACATAGCAAGCCTCTGATTGCGACGCCCCCTTATAGATTAAAAACACTTTTAAATATATAATATATTTAACACCATTGTAAATGCTGGAGGCAAAGCGGGATTTGGGGTGGCGGTTAACAGCTTGCAACCCCCCATGTAATAACCTTGCGACCCCCAGTTTGAGAACCCCTGCACTAGTCTCGCTGAAAATGTAGGATTTGGTCCAATGCTGAAGCACTCCATGGGGAATTCGGGGCCAGGTCTGTAGAGAGATGGACAACTCCATGCCTCAGGGCTGTGAGACGTCCCTCACACCAGCATCTTTTGCCAGCCTGAAAGAAGGCCGAATGAAATAAACGGGGGCTCTGGCTCCCAGCCTGCTCCTCACCGAGGGGCTGCAGACTGCAAGGGCCGGAGGGGAATGGAAAGCTACAGGTAGGGGTGTGGAGTGCAGCAGTTCACAGCCAGGAATGCAAATACCAGAGATAAATAACAGGGACTTAGCTCCCCTGCCCTGCTTGGAGGCCAGCAAGCAGCACAGCTGGAGATAGCCGGCGCATCAGGAGATAGGAAGCCGTTTCAGGCCTGTGTCAAGCCATTTCACAGCAATCAGCAATTAAACGGCTTGTTAACCTTTCATCCCTGCCCCCTCCCCTTGCTCGCAGCCCCAGAACAAGGTCCCTTGAGGAGCCTGGAGAGATGGTCGCCAGGCGAATCTAAGTGGCCGGTTTCCAAAGCTGGGTCGGGGCACATGAGTGGGGTAGGGCGAGGGGGGCCCATTGTTCCTGCTCAGTGCCCAGGGGAGTCAGCGGGAGCTTTTCCCCCTGAGTTCAGTGAGCGGTGGAGCAGGGCCGGCAGTGGCTGCGTGGCTTTGCCTTGGCTGCGCGATGGTGGATTAGTCACATCTCAGGAGGAGCTGGCTGGACCGCTCCAGTCCTGCGCCCCACAGCGCCAGGACCATGCTGAATCTCTTATTAAGGGACACGCCCTAGGTCATGCAGGGAACCTGTGGCAGAGCAGGGCATAGATCCCAGGTTGGCCAAGCCCTAGGCTGGTGCCCGGCCCATTAGGCCAGCGACACGGGGGAAGGACCCCACGTGGGAGCAGAGCCATTAGAGATGGGAAAGGTCCAGCGGGCTCCTGAGGCCACCTCCCGCCTCCTAGCACAGCGGCCCCCATCACCGTTACCATGGCGCCCCAGGGCTTTGCCCAGCACCATTTTTAATGACCCTCTATGGGACCTCCATCTCCTCAAAGCCCACTGGGTCCCATGTTGTCCATTACTGGGTCTCCGGGCACACATGTTCCTTAGCATATATTGGTCACTGGCCCGTCTAGCTTAGGGTGACCAGATGTCCCGATTTTATAAGGACAGTCCCGATATTTGGGGCTTTTTTTATATGGGGCTTTTTTCCTATTACTTTTTTCCTATTCCACTTACTAGCTGGTCACCCTAGTCTAGCTGATGCCCTGGAAGAGCATTTCAGTGTGTGAATACCAGGGGAAGGCTTCCCCTCCGGGCTTTGGGGAACCCCGGAGACCGGGAAGCAGAGCAGGGAGAGAGCAAAGCATCACCAGGCGAGGAACGGAGACCAGAAAGGCAATTGTTTTCCAGCGGCATTGACAGATCGGCTGTTGGCTGCCCCCTTTCTCCCCACAGCCCCGTTCCAGACGGATCTACTAGGACTATAGGTCCCAAGCAAGAGGCCAGCTCAATGGGTCAGCTTGCCAGGGAGCACCGGGTGCAAGCCGCAAAGTCCATTCGGGTCTGTCTATACTATGGCGCAGCAGCGCTGCTGCTGTAGCCCTGCTGTGCGGACGCGGCCTACGTCGCCGGACGGGGGTTTTCTGTCTCTCCGAGAGGCGTAGCAAAGTCGATGAAGACTCCTTCCAGCCACCTCGCTGCAGCTATACCAGGGGTCAGGTCCACCTAACTCTAGTGCTCAAGGGGCAACATTTTTCACAGCTCTGAGTGACAGACCAGCCCGTAGGCTCCTAACTTCCCTGGAAAGCTGAGTACGGTTCCCAGAGCTGGAGAAGAGCGCGGTGTGGCTCAAAAGTGCGTCTCTCCCACCAACAGACGCTGGTCCAATAAAAGATACTCCCTTGCCCACCCTGTCTCCCTCATCTCCTGGGACGAACACAGCTAGAACCGTGCTGCCCTGAAATCCATGGGGATTAGGAGCTTCAGTAGAAGTGAGGTTGCTTTGTGCATTCCACCCATGGGGTGTGGGGTTTTAGGTCTGCAAGCCTACACCATGCTCACTGAGGGGAGCCCAAAACCAAAGCGTCTGTTTTCAAGGTGCAAAAAGGAAATCACTGTAGTCATTTATGCAACCCCTGCATTTTGCAGGAGGGAGGGGTGCCCCCCCCCCCCGTCTACGCCCATGGGCGCCCAGCATGCAACGTGGCCGGCTGCTCCGTGCAAGATGGAACGTGGCATGTTGGAGCTGGTAGTCTTGTGGGCCACACCTCTACTAAAGGTGGGTGCAATCGAGTCCATAAGGTGCCAGCAAGGTGGGGCACCCATGCCTACCCCGAGCCAGTCCTTCTCTGCCCATCCCCGTCTGCAGTCCGAGGGCCTCCTCCTTGCAACCATCCGGCCTGCTAAATCGCCCCCCTGCGCCCCCAGCTTCCTACATCCGCCTTGTAAACCAGGTGCTGCTCCTCACAGCCCCTGCCATGGGCGGCCTGCGTTTTATGGGCCTCGGCTCATTCAAAGGGAGAAAACCCCAGCCCCCCTCGTAAAGCTGTTAACAGGGGGAGGGGGAGGAAGCTGTCTGTGTATCGCTGCGGGAGGAGGGCGCAAACAGTCTGAATAGCGCTTTGGTGTCACACAGGGCTGCTTCCTCTGTCGTTAAATCTCCATAAAGCCTTGGATGTGGTGGCAGGCGGAGGGGGGTCACTATCCACCATCCTGCCATCCCCCCCACCGCCAGCCATCCACACCCTCCCCCCCCGCCGGGGCAACACCGAGCAGGGGCTCCCCAGCACCGACTCAGACAGGTCAGGGCATCCCCCTACCCCGGCCCAGGCTTCCCTATGACTTGCGAGGCCGCGCGGCTCGTCTTGAAGCCGTACAACCCCGGTATGGATCAATGCTCAGGACGAGGTTAAAGCTAAGCTAAAATCAGCCCCTCTGGAACTGAAATGCGAGTGCCCACAAAGGGGCCGGCAGTGGCTTCGCTAACGCAGTTTAGACACCGATTTAAGCTGAACCGGTTTCAGGCTGTGTGTGTGGACAAGGCCTATGCTTCACACCGAGATGAGGCCAGGCTGCCAAATCAGGATCCAGCTTCCAGCTGTGCTGTGATTTCGGGGTGTTTGGATTCAGTAACAGATGCCCTAGTGGGATTGGGGCGACTGGTACCATCTGATTCTGGATGCAGGTGGCTAGCTCCCGGCGTCTGGCTCCAGATGAGTTCACCTCTGCCCCCAGTGTCAGATCCAGTGTGATTCTGGTTCTGCACACCATAGAATCATAGAATATCAGGGTTGGAAGGGACCTCAGGAGGTCAACCCCCTGCTCAAAGCAGGACCTAATCCCAACTAAATCATCCCAGCCAGGGCTTTGTCAAGCCAGGCCTTAAAAACCTCTAAGGATGGAGATTCCACACCCTCCCTAGGTAACCCATTCCAGTGCTTCACCACCCTCCTAGTGAAGTAGGTTTCCTAATATCCAACCTAGACCTCCCCCACTGCAACTTGAAACCATTACTCCTTGTTCTGTCATCTGCTACCACTGGGAGTGACGGGCACCAGCCCCCTTAACCAAGCAACCAACAATCAATCCCTTTGCCCCTGGAGCGCAGCCAGTGGTTTATGCCAGCTTGCCAAGGGGGAAGCCCTGACGCCACAGGCAATGGGCACAGTCCAGCCTCAGGAATTTAGCAAACAAGCCACAAGGAAATGGAGGGTCTGTCGGATCCCGCCACCGTTGTTACAAATGGCCGAGCGCATCACCGATGTCAGTGGACAGGCCTGGGCCCTAGGGAGGGGGGCAAAGACCCTCCTGGAGCTGGGAAGCTGCAGGATGTTTGGAGGCGGGAACAGAGGTCAGAAGGGAGGTGGAGAATTTCCACCCCTGCCGGTGCAGCAGCCAGGTGGGGCTGGGAAGACATTTCTATCCCCGGCAGCCAGCGGGCCACAATTCCCAGGGGAGCCTGAAGGGGGCTGCTGTAGTTTCCTGGTCATACTGGGCCGATTTCACCCCTGTTGCAGCTCCCTGGGGGTTACTGGAGTCCTAGCAAGGAAGGATTGACTCCCCGGGAGGCAGGGCAGCATTGTTATCCTCACCTAACGGATGGGGAAACCGAGGCACAGCGAGCTTGCCCAAGCTCACCCAAGAAGACAGTGGCAGAAAATTCCCCAGGGCAGGGCCTGTCTCCTCTGTTACTTGTCTATTGCTGAGCAGAACGGGGCCCGGAGCCACGAATGGGATTCCCGAGCGCTACCACAATACAAACAAATCATCAGCAGCTTCGTCACCGTCAGAGCCATGGCTCTGTGCTGCCAGGCCTGCGTCTCAGCCACACCACGGCTCTTCCTCCCGTAACTCACTCGTTTCCCCTCTTGGACCCAAATGTCCCTCTGTCCCGTGCCAGCCCGCTGCTCCCTCCCGAGCTGCCTCCCGAACGCTGACTCAGGGAAACACGGTACCCAGACGGTTACTGCTGCTCGGTGCCCGGCCCCTCCCCCGTTTCTGTGTCCCACCAAGGGGGGAGGGGGGCAGCGGGAAGCTGGGCTGGATCCAGTAGGAGCCGACACAAACGAAACATTTCCTGCGATTTGGAAAGAAGCTGCGGTTAGCGTCATTTTCCATGTTCGCTGCAGCGTCCGTGCGCCCCAGCCAGGAACCGAGGCCCCAGGACAGATTAACGGCTCCCTCATGGCAGCGGCTGAGGTCAGGGGCCCATCGCGCGAGGCGCTGAGCAGGCACATATTTAACGCCCTGTGAATCGAGAGTAACACTGTCCCTGGTCAGGCATCAGCATCCCGCAGCAGTGCCAGTCGGCCCCACCACCAGGCAGCTGCCCACTCTGGGGTGTAGGGCAGAGCGTGAGGTTACCCCCCAGCCGCCCAGCTCTGGGTGTAGGGCAGAGCGTGAGGTTACCCCCCAGTCGCCCGGCTCTGGGTGTAGGGCAGAGCATAAGGTTACCCCAACCGCCTGGCTCTGGGTGTAGGGCAGAGTGTGAGGTTACCCCCCAGCCGCCCAGCTCTGGGTGTAGGGCAGAGCGTGAGGTTACCCCCCAGCCGCCCAGCTCTGGGTGTAGGGCAGAGCGTGAGGTTACCCCCCAGCCGCCCAGCTCTGGGTGTAGGGCAGAGCGTGAGGTTACCCCCCAGCCGCCCAGCTCTGGGTGTAGGGCAGAGCGTGAGGTTACCCCCCAGTCGCCCGGCTCTGGGTGTAGGGCAGAGCGTGAGGTTACCCCCCAGCTGCCCGGCTCTGGGTGTAGGGCAGAGCGTGAGGTTACCCCCCAGCTGCCCGGCTCTGGGTGTAGGGCAGAGCGTGAGGTTACCCCCCAGCTGCTCCCACAATTGACAGATGATTGGGTGCCAGTCCTTGCCCACAAGCCTCCGGGGCGCCAGGTCTTCTCATCTACCAGTCTTCTGTGCGAGACAGTCCCTGCCTGAAAGAATGTAAACTAAGCTGGCATAATAGACAAAGGGTGGGAGGGGAAACTGAGGCACGGGGCAGTGCTGTGACTTGCCCAGGGTCACACAGCAGGCTGGGAATACAATGTGGTCTCTCAGGTCTTAGGCCAGGGCCTTCTCCATGGGGCGGGGCTGCCTCTCAGAAAACCCTGCTCTTTGGGAGGGGCTTCAGCCCCACAAGAGGGACTGGCTCCCTCCTGAGCTCTCCAGCCCAGCTATTGACACAAGATGCAGAAACGCCTTTGAAAAGCACCGACCCCCAAGCTCCGGAGGCCGGCCCGTCGCCAGTCCCACCTCGTGCGCAGCCAAGAAGGAGCAGTTCGCGTCATTCTCTGCATTGGTTCAGTGAGGGGCGTCGTCCTCATGGTTCGTGACTGCGGTGAGATGCAGCCACCTCTGGGGTGGGAAGCAACCTCGCACGCTGCATCACAGAGAGGGGAGGGAGCAAGGAAGATGTTGTCCCAGGCGATCGGGGCAGACCCCGGCATGCACACGTGCACAAACTTACACAAGGTGCCCTTGGGCTCCAGGGCCCCTCGCTAGTCTAAGCCTCCTAGAGACGTGCTCTGAAACCCGCCGGCGGGTCTGCTGGGGGAGACCCCAGAGCAGGGGGAGGAGTTTCTGCTGCTAGAGTCCCCCCTGCTCTTGGCGAGTCTCCCTGCAGCAGCAAGCCAGCCACTCTCCCAGTCACCCCCTCTCCACCACTGGGACTGGCAGTGTCGGGGTCGCTCCTGGGGAGGCCCAAGAGAGGAGGGCAAGTTCTGTGGGGTGAAAGCTGGGGCAGAGGGCTCAGGGAGTGGGCCCCGACTCAGGGCCAGATTGGGATCCCAGTTACCCTGGTGTGAAGCAGAGACACCCCACTGAGCCCACCCAGTAACTGAGTCCAGAGCCCGGCCCCACGCCTGCGTGCCGGGGCGCCCGCTCCTCAGGCCCGGCGGGGGGCCGGTGGCACATCCAGGGCGCAGGTCTCTGCCGCTCTCTCGGGGACGCCAGCCCAGCAGCAGGACGGGTGCTAGCCAGCGGGTGTGCTGGAATGCGGATCCGGCCCAGCTGGCGCTTCCTGCCCCCGGAGCTGCAGAAGCCCTTCCTTCCTGCCCCGAAGGCCAGCAAGGGGGCGGGGTGGCTCGGCACTTGGCCGTGGGAGTTTCTGCGATTCCTGCAGCTTCCGGACGCTGCTCCTGGCGCTTGGCTAAAGCCGAATGGGCAGCAGCCAAACGGCCGATGGAATGGCTGCTCCCGCCATGGCTATCGGGGGGTGGGACTTGGGAGCAGGACTTCGTGCTACCCCAGCATCTTCCATCCCTGATCACAGCACTTTGACGCCTAACCCCTTCTCCCTGACGGGGCAGCCGGGAACGGCTGGCTCCGGTGTCCTGCTGGGGACGCTGGGGCCCAGAGATCACACTGCAACGGGGGAGGGGGGGGGGGGAGACACCAGAAATAGAGCCCAGCATCCAGATCCCCTCTTCCCTTCTCTGGCACCCAGGCGGCAAGGACTAGAGCCCAGCCTGCTAATCCCGTACTCTAGCCACTAGGCCACACTCCCTCCCAGAGCTGAGAACAGAACCCAGGCGTCCTCTGCCCACCAGACCTCAGCCCCCTTCATCTATTAACCCTCTGTTCACCACAGGGGCCAACAAGAACCGGGCCTGCCCTTCCCCAGTGGCAGCACCGCAGCCGGCAGGGTGTGAGTCTAGGTGTCCTGGTTCTTTAAATGTGTAGCAAGGAGCCAGGCGGCCGGAGGGGCAGGGGAGAGCTGAGGCAGAAGCTCTACAGTGAAGCTTTGGGGATAAGGCCGCTTCCCTCCTGCCACCGGAGTTCCTTGTTCAGTGTCAGAAGAAAGCGGCTCTCCCCGAGGTTCTTGGCCGGCCCACTGCCACGGAGCACAGGGGAGCCGCCGTCCCGAAATGGCCATGCCAAGGAGACAGGACCTTCCCAGCTGCCTCAGTGCCTGGTCCAGCCCAGCCCTTGTGCCTGCCCAGCCGATGCCTGCAGCCGGAGAGCCCCTTTCACAGGCCTGGCAGGCCGCCCTCCAGTTGACACTGGCATCCATTGTCGGGCAGGGCGTGCCTGACTCGGGGTGGGCAGGATGAAAAAGGAGGCAGGTGCATACACAGGAGCCAAAACCTTTTCTCCCCTGGAGCTGTGCCTGTACCAGGAAGCTGCTCGGGAATTACCGAGGGCTGGCAGGAGCCCTCCCACGCTTTGGAAGCACAGGACAGCTGTAGAGAGGGTTTGGGTAGAGACCAGGCGGCAGGTTCTGGGCACGCAGGCTGCTGGGGGCGACCTGGCAAATCCTGCCATGGTTGCCATCTCCCCCCGCTTCCTGGCAGTGCCAGAGCAGGCTCCCCACCCAGCCCCACACAATCGATGCAGCCTCCCGTCCACGCCACGTGGTCCATCGCACAGGGGCGGGTCCTATCCCTGACTCACGCTGTGCCCGGGGGCGAGTTGCTGCCCTGCCGTGTGCCTCAGTTTCCCCATCTGCGAAATGGGGATGAGGATGCCCCTGAGATCGAAGGCAGAGTGTTATTCGTATGCCCTTATGGTCTGGCCTGGAGATGGGTGGGGAGCCCAAATGTCTAGGGCTGAGTGCACCTGAGGACTCCCCGCTCCCAGCCCCGCAGGGCTCATGATGTGCTGGGAAGATGAGCTGCAAGAATATTCCTCAACGCCCTGGGGCCACTCCACCCTCAACCCTGTGCTCGGCTTTATCGACAGCAGCACACACACCCCCAGCACCTTCGCTGGTGCCCACATCTCCCGTTGGGGCCGAACAGAGCCAGCTTGTGGGGCGAGGGACAGAAAACCTCCAGGCCTCCCCAAAGCCCAGAGAGCTAGAGGGGCAGGAGCCCTGGAGTCTTCTGGATCCAGAGGTCCAATGCATCTCACGACCCTGCTGCCAGAAGAGAGATTTACACTGGTGCCCAGTGGGTGCTGTCCCGGCCTGGGTAGCATCTGGCACTCACCTTGCATGGCCGTCAGTGAGGGCACAAGGTGCCAGGTAGGGGGAGGCAAAGCACCCCATTTCCCTGTCTGGTGCCGCTGCTTTACAGCTGGCTTCACCGATGCAGGGGGATTCTCTGGCATAGTGAGTCCATCTGGCTCCAGTCTCATGGGACGTGGCCGGGGGGAAGGAGCAGTGGCTGGGTGTGTCCCCCTGCACCTTGGCTCTCTCTGGCTGGTAGAACAGCCGTTGCAGGCCAGCCAGTGCAGCTAACAGCAGCCTCTGGGCTGCTCCACATAATGCTGGGGGCGCCGGCCCGGCCCCGGTTGGCCCAAAGTCCACGGGGGAAGCACAAAGGAGGTTTAAGGTCAACGTTGCACTCTCCTCCCTGTATCCAGCTGGCCTCGGGGTTCCCATCGGCTGGCACCTCCCCGGGCAGCTGTCAGGAACGAGGACCAGCCTGGATCTGGACAGCCTGGACCATTGGTGCCAGGCTCCAGCCCAGATCCTCCCGGCGAGCTCCGGATCCACAAGCCAAACAGCCCAGCGCTTTGGGGCAGCAGGGTTCTTGGGCCCAATGTCGCAGGAGTTCCCTTGGCCAGTTACACACCAGAGCAAGGACCCGTTCTCTGCCCGGCTGCTCCAGGGTCTGCACTGGCACATGCCCAGGGAGCAGAGAGGCTCCCGAATTGGGGGCACTGTGCCTTTAAGGCTCTCGCTGAGCTCTGGAACAGTTTAGCGAGCGGCTCCGCTCTGTCTGGACAAGTGGAACAGAGCAGCTGGCTCCCGGGATGGGGCAGGTGCTCGGCCGCGGTCAGCTTCTGTCTCCTCCTGTTATCTTAACCTCTGCCGACAGGAGGCTGGGAAAGTCATTGCCGCTAGCAGGTTAAGCAGCAAAGGGAGATGCAGGGCTCCGGCCACGAAATCCGGATTTGGGCCCATATGGGGATCCGGATCCCTTTGGGGCTGGGGATATTCAGGGCCAGGGTTTGGCTCCAGCCTTCAATCAGCTTTTCGGTATGCAAAGGGCCTGATTTTGCTCCACACAGGTGTAAATCAGGAGTTACCCCACTGGAGTGAATGGGGTAAATCCAGGGAAACGGGAGGAGAATCTGGCCCATTGGATCTGCTCTGAGTCCCAACTGGGCTTCCCTGCCGGCAGGAACAAGGGCCCAGTTCATCCTTGCCGTGTGTCTTGGGTCTGCCCCAGCACAGTGTCTTCCACCAGTGCAAGAGGCGTGAAAAGTGCTGCCGTTCTGAGCTCACAGACGTCACGTCCACGTCCCGTGTGCTTTGCAGGGCAACGGCCGCGTCGCCAGCTCCTGCGATGTCGGCACGAGTCTCACGGCATTTGGTGGGTTTCCATCAAGCCCCAGCTCCCGGAGTCACGGGATGAGGCGAGACTCTCAGCTTCCATTGGGTAAAAAAGCAGGTTTCCAGCCCTCGTGGTTGGGGCGAAAAGCTTGAAAATGGGACCTGAGTGGGACTTAAAGGCTCCAAAGCCAGAAAAAACCCCTCACAATTATTTAAAAAAGCCCTCGAACTTTGGGGCCTAACGCGTGAGTTCCGCAATGCTGCCACCATGACGCCGAGCTCCATGTGGCTGCTCCGGTTAAGCCACAGCCCTCGGGGCCAAACAACGCTCCCAGTGCTTTAAGGGGGCTGAACCAAACGGCCCCGATCCCAGGCTGGAGCAAACGCCCCCAGGGCCTAGGGACTGGCCCCAACTTCCCCGCCCAATGCTCGGTGCAGTTCTTTCACTTCCTTCCCTAACGTACACACAGAGCAATGTGTATAGTAAAACCTAAAACCCTACTAAAACAAACCGCTCCACGGCACACACGTCACCCCTGGGGGGCGACCAAACCCCGCGTGATGGATGTCAACCGTGTCGCTGAACGGCTGACGGGGAGGCGCTCAGATGCTGCGGTGATGGGCGTGCGATAAGGCCCTGTAGCTCTTGCTCTTGGACTGGCCCATGGGCAGTGCCAGGGGCTCCTCTCATGGCATAGAAGAACCTGCCGGTCTTCAATGGGCGTAGCCCAGTCCAGGGGCTCTAAGCGCTTCCCTGACTCCCCCAAATCCTCTCTCTGCCCCCACGAGTGGCAGCGTCTGACCCTTCCCTGGCTGGAATTCAGCCCTGATCAGATTTGCAGCCAAGAGCCGGGAGGGCAAAGGGATCAGGTGGGGGGAGGACTCAGGCCTAGCCAATGTGAAACCCCACAGCCCGGGAGGGGCCCAGGGAGGGAGAATGGGGCGGGAGGGAGCTTTCCCCAGCAGTTCCTGTGTGAGCTGGCGCGCGGGGGGTGGGGGGGGCGGGAGGAAGCGGCTGAGCAGCACAATACACAATAGCCCGGGGGCAGGAGCAGAGCCTGCCACTCGCCAGCTGTCACCCAGGGAGAGAAACAGGTGCTTCCGTCTGGTCGCCTGGATTCCCCGGGCAGGATCCCAGAGGCAGGCCGGTCCCAGGCACATCTGGGCAGGCGGCATGGCCAGGGCTTCACGGCTCCTCGCCCACCGCTGCCAGTGCCCACGGGAGGGGAGTTCAGAGAGGGCCGAAGCGTGAAACGGGGCTCCCCGGAAATTCCCAGGGTGTCGGGCTCTGGGGATCTGGGCCCGTCCCCGCTCTGCCTGCGATCACAGATGTAGGGGCGGAGGAGCGATGCTGGAGGAGGACAGAGGCCCCAGAGAGCTCCTGAGTTGGAGAGCGGGTCAGGGAGCATTAAGAAACGGTGCTCTGCGGACAGCCCCCTGCCATGGGGTAGCCCGTGACTAGGGTTAGAGCCACTGTGGAAACGGGCAAGGTCCTGGAGCCAGGCCGAGCAGCACGTCGCTCACCTGCTGCGTTCCCGTGTGTGCTCGGCAGCCCAGCGGGGTGACCGACGGGGCAGGGCCCCGAGAATCACACAGGGGGATTAGAGGAGCTTAGAGCCGAGGCAGCCGAGCTTTGAACCGCCTGGATCATTCCAAGAAAGAGCCCCGGGGAAATGAACGCAAGGAAGGGCCCGAGGCAGGGAAGTGCCAGAGCGAAGGGGCTGCAGGGACCCCCTCCAGCTTTGCAGAGGGGCTGGGGGGGGGCCACAAATGGAAAATCAGCCCCCCCCTTGGGGTTTGTCATGGTGACTCACACTGCCCCCCCCCAATTCAGCGCTGGGGCCAGTTCTGTCTGTTGAGGGGTGCGCGCAGCCCCCCCGGACTGGAGGCTCTGAGCACCTCACACCCCGTCACGGACTGGAGGCTCTGAGCACCTCACACCCCGTCACGGAGCTCGCTCGGACACCCCTGTGCAGCCGGGCTGGGCTGTTAGCCCCACTGCCCCGATGGGGAGCTGGGCCCCGAGACGGGAGGGGACTTGCCCAAAGCCACAGTGGGGGGCTGCGGGAGCGCTGGGAACTGACCCCTGGTCTGTGGCTTTCTGGAGTAAATTAAAGCCCCTGAGAGGCAGATTCTGATCTCGGTTACACTGGCGTAAATCTGGAGTCACTGCGCTGGCATGAGCCCTGGCACCAGCGAGGGCAGAGGTGGATCTCCAGGCGTCAGTGTGCGCTCCGGGCTGGCGACAATGGAGCGTGCCATGGCGTGAGGGCAGAGCAATTGCTCCTGCTCTGGCAGGGGACCCTGGGGCTCTCAGGCAGGAGAGCAGCCCCCCGGAATCTGCCGGATGGGGGAGCCCCCTTCCCTATGGACCAATCAGCTGCGATGAGGAGAGAGGGGGGAAGTTACACAGCTGGGGCCTGCAGGACAGCTGGGAGGCAGCTGTGTGGTGTGGGAAGCTCTGACGGTGACCTTAGCTTGGCACCTGATGCCACAGATGCGGGGAGCCCGGGCCGCTCTGCCCTGCCTGCACCCCCCAATCTGCCCCTGCTGCTGCCCTCCAGGCTTGGGGGTTTACACTGGCCCATGTGGCAGTTGAGCCGCCGGCCAATGATGAATTGGGCCCAGGGGGGCGGGTTGATCAGAAGAGGGGTGCGGTGGCTGGAGCGATGAAATGGCAGGGATCTGGCAGGCGGGGGGCTGCAAAGGGAGGGGGACAGGCACTGGCAGGGTGGTGTACCGGGGTGCATATTAATCCAGAAGCCTCAATTGCTCCCCCTCCCTGTTCCCCTCTGCACGCGCATTACAGCCCTTTTACACCAGATACCAGATTTGTGCCACTTACATTCTGCTGCTGCTGTTCCCCCCCCCCCCCCCGTGGGTACTGGCCCCTCCTATCACCTCACCACAGGGACGCTCCCCTCCGTCCCCACCACTGGAATGGGGTCTTCATGGAAGCCTTGGGGGAGGGCTGAGCCTGGCACAGCCACACCCCCCTGATCTGGGGACCCCTCCTGATGCACCGTCCAGAGGAGAGGGGCCTGTGAACCCAGGAACCCTGGGCCGGGAGGGCGGAGCTGGGAGGGGAACAATAAAGATAAAGGAAATATGAAGAGGGAGGGAAGCCGCTGGCGGGAAGATCAAAGCTGGAGGAAGATAAAAGAAACGGGGGCAAGGCCCATCGAAAGCAAATACGTGTCCCGGCGGCAGGAGGGCGAGCGGCAGGGATGTGAGGGGAAGGGTGCCATGGGCCAGTACACAAGGCGAGCGAGGAATTTCCCTGCCAGCCCACGGAGGAAGGCGCCACGCCAGCCACACAGCACAGCCGGGCCGTAATGGGGCAGCTGCCATTGCTGCCTGCACCCAGCGCTCCAGGGGGCTGCGGGAGCTGTTCCAAGCACGCGCCTGCTTCATCGATGTGCCACGGCCCCTCTGCGCCAGCCAGGTGGGGGCAAGGGGGCCACAGCACAGGGAATGCCCAGGCACAGAGCCAGCGCTGCCCTCTGGATGCCACCTCCCTGGCCCAGGGCGGTTCTAGGGGAGGCTCTGAGCAGGGCAGGGGCAGGGCTGGAGGCAGGATGGGGTGGATCACAGGTAGACTAAGTCCTGGCCAGTGTGGGTGAGTCTGCACCAGGGCCGGCTCTAGGCACCAGCAAAACAAGCTGGTGCTTGGGGCGGCACATTTTTAGGGGCGGCATGGCCGGCGCCAGAATGCCGCCCCTGCCGCCCCTAAAAATGTGCCCCGGCCGCCCTAGCTCACCTCCGCTGCTGCTGCCGCTTGCGCGCCACGGCGCGCGAAACAGCTAATTCGCGCGCCGCTACTCACCCTCCCTCCCAGGCTCTCAAACCTGGGAGGGAGGGGGAGATCCCGAGTGGCCGCGGCGCGGCGCCGCTGCTCCCCCTCCCTCCCAGGCTTGAGAGCCTGGGGGGAGGAGGCAGGGCTGGGGATCTGGGGAAGGGGCGGAGTTGAGGCGGGGCCAGGGGTGGGGTAATTAAAAAACGGGGGGGGCGGGGCGGCCAAAATTGTTTTAGCTTGGGGCGGCAAAAATCCTAGAGCCGGCCCTGGTCTGCACCCATGCAGCACCCCATAGGGATTATTGCAGCAGGGGTTCAACATAGGGCAGCCCCTGTGCCAGGGGCTCCCACAGCGCCTGGGCAGGAGAGGCAGCCCGGCTTCCTCTCTGCCCTCTGGCTCCACTAGGGCTCCCGTGGGTGCAGCAATGGGGGCAACTCTGATGCCAAGGCCAAGTGCCGACAAGGTGGCGGCACCTGCCAGGGGTCCCAGTGGTGTAAACACAGAGCTGCTGCCCTGATTTCAGCACCGCTGCTCCGGATTTACCCCCCTGCAGGCCAAGAGCCCAGCCTAGCTCCTTATATGGCCTGAAATTCCTCCCCAGGCCCAGCTGAGCCCTCAGGATTTCCTGCAGATGACAAAGCGGCTCCTCCCGCTGACTCACGCCAGCCCAAGGAGCCCACTGCACCGGGCCATGCTCTGCTTAGTAACCGGCCTCCGTAAACATGGCCCGCCTTGCCACCCCAGAGGAGCCGCAGCGGGACGCTCCCGGGAGAAATGCAGCCGGCATTCCTGGAGGGAGGAAGGACGGGCGATCGCAGTGCAGAGTTGGAAGGGGAAACCCAGGGAGGGGGATGAGAGACCCCAAAGGGCCGACGTCTAGTCCGCCCCTGACAGCACGGCTCTGGTACAATCCCCTTCACAGCACAGCCTCTGTTCAGTGCACCGGGCTTGGTGAGGCAAGCCTTGCTGCCCCTCGGGGTTGCTGTGTGGGGGCAGTGCCAGTAAAAAAAAAAAATTAATTAATTAATGGAGATATCCTATCTCCTAGAACTGGAAGGGACCTTGAAAGGTCATTGAGTCCAGCCCCCTGCCTTCACTAGCAGGACCAAGCCAGCACCCCATGCATCTCTCTCCCGGTGGGGGAAGCGGGGAGCTGGCTTGTCCCGTTAGTCCCTCCAGCCTGGTATCTGCCTCCAACACCCGAAACCTTCTCTCGCTGTTAGAGATGGGCCAGAGCCCCAGATCCAAACACTGGGGGGGTGGGGGGGTGAATGAACCCTACAGCTGGGCCCCCTCTCTGCCCATCATGCACTGGGGCAGTTCACCCAGCTGTCTGCCTGGCACTGCACTGCCCCATTCCCGAGCATGACTCAGCAGAGCCCAGCTCAGCTCATCACACTTCAGGAATCTGCTCACAGGGCTCTCAATGCGTAACGGGAAAGGTTCTCTCGCCGGTCATCTTTAACCCCTTGCTGCCTGCACGCCTCACCCGGGCCCCGGCTCTGCTGTTTCTCCGCCCGCGTTGGCACGGCCGGGGCTGTCGGCACATGCTGGGAAAGGTGCCACAGGATCTGTGGAAGCTCTGGCTGGGAGGGGGGACGTTTTCCCCTTTGGGGCCTGGGGACCCAGGCATATCACAGGAGGTACACGCCACTGGCGCCCCTGCTCAGCCCCTCAGCTGAATCCAGCATGTGGAGTAAAGGGGAAGAGGTGTCACTTCTTTAAAGGGGCGGCAGCTTCAGCCCAGCGGGCAGGAGGAGATGTGGCCACTGCAAGAGAGGGGAAGCCGAGCAACGGGGGTCTCCGGTCACCTAGCAATATTGCAATCGGCTGCGTGTGCACCACTGCCCTCTGCTGCATGGGATCAGAACTGCTCCAGTGCCTGTCCTAGCCTTCTACTGCTAACCGCTCGTGGGGAGTCTCCTTTAGCTCAAGAGGCAGGGGTGGGTGCTGTTGGCACAGGAGGGACTGAATTCTAGCCGTGATAGCTGGGGGGGGGGTCCTAGGTACCCACACATCTGTTACAATCCTTGTGACGAAGTGGGGCTGTTCTTAATGTTTCCTCTGAATACTGTGTGGGTGCCTCAGTTTCCCCTATGCATTTCTTAAGTCTCCAGTGTGCATAAATGGCCAACACACTGTATCCTGGCAACAAATGGCTGGGGCCCTTCCCCCCTGCAAGGGGATAGCTAAAGGTGAACAAAGAGATCAGGTGACCTCCTGGCCCGGGAAAGAGACAAAGGCCAGAAAGGAGGGGCTGGAGGGGGTTTTCAGTTGGGAGCTGGCTGGGGACAGGGAGCGAGTGCAGACGGGGTTGTCTGGCTCACTGGGCCCCAGAATGGATCCCGTGTTCCTGTCATCTAATAAACCTCTGTTTTACTGGGTGGCTGAGAGTCACGTCTGACTGCGAAGTGGAGTGGGGGTGGGTGCATGACCCTCTGGCTTCCCCAGGACCCCGCCTGGGCGGACTCGCTGTGGGAAGCGCATGGAGGGGCAGATGCTGAATGCTCCAAGGTCAGACCCAGGAAGGTGAAGCCCTGTGGGCTTCTTGCCCTGGAGACAGTCTGCTCACAGAGAGGAGGCTCCCCAGAGTCCTGCCCGGCTTTGTGGGGAGCAGTTCCAGAGCATCGCCCGGGGACTCCGTGACAATCCTAGGAGGCCCCAAGAGCAGAGCTAACTGCAGGGCGTGGCCCCTTTGCACAGCCTCAAACCAGGGGCCTGGAGCGCCACAGGAGACACTGCTAGACCTGCAGCCAGCGGGAGCCGTGCTGAGGACGTCGCCGTGAGGAACCGAGCGTTGCGCCGCGCGGGATCGCCGTGCCAGGGGGCGGGGGGGGGGCTGGTTTTGTGTGTCCGTGCTGCGCCCACCTCTGCGGGGCCCTTTGCAGGGAGAGCAGCGCCCCAGGGGTGACCGAGGGCTGAGCGCAGCAGAACCGGGGGTGGGGGGTGTCCGTTCCGGGGGAGCGGGATCTGCCCTGCGAGCCACCCGCACGCAGAGAGAGGGGCCGGCAGCACAAAGCATCCTGGGATGAGCCGATCTCCTGTGTTTTGTTAGGCTGACAAAGCGCGCAAAGCCCCAGGGCTCAGGCGCTGAATAGGGGAGCTGGTTCCCAGCGCGGCCCCGGGCCAACGCCGGCAGTCTGTAGCCAGGCCGCATTATCCCCCAGACCTGATGAGGTCGACACTTCCTTTTCAGCCGGCCCTGGCGACGGCCTTAGCAACACAAACAGGAAGTTCAGAGGTTGCTGGGGGAGGCACAACTGCTCCAATAAGGCCGGGGATTAGCGGGCAGGGGAGGAGAGGATGCACAGGATGTGCAGGGCGGCCGCTTACCTGTCAGTAGCACTCTTCACCCTGGGCCCTTTGCAGCGGCATCCATGCGGGTCCCACTGGATCCCAGCTACAGGCACATAAACCCCGTCCCCAGCCAGCTCCCAACTGAAAACCCCCCCAGCCCAGTGCACCCAGCCCTGCCAGATCCCGGCAAGGCGCCCGCAGCCCGGCCAGATCCCGGCCAGGTGCACGCCTGCCTTTAAATGAGGAGCGAGCCCCAGGCAGCCGTGCAGGGGCTGAGTTCATCCAGCCTCAGCCTGTGGCAATAACCGAAGGTGTCAACTCAACACTCTTCCCTGGGGCATGGGGGAGAAAGAGGTCACGGGGGCGTCAGGCAGGCTGCATGGCTTGGGCACACGCGGATATGAGCAGCCTCCGGAGAGGGTAGGGGACACCCCAGACCCACTCGAACTGGCCCAGAACCAAGGCAGGTCTATGTAACCCACTGAGGACTGTGTGCTGTGGGGCCCTCTCCACGCTGCTCTGCAGGGGACGTGAGTGGGCGTAGCCCCCAGCTGTGGTGCTGCAGCTCATGGGCTTAGCTCTGGGCCACCACATCTACATGGAGCTTTCCACAAAAAGGGCCCGCCGAGGCCCAAGGTCACGCAGCGGGAGGGACTGAACCAGGGGAGACTGGTCCTGCCTCCTGTCTTCCTGCTCTAACCTCAGGCAGGGCATGCCCCCCGGTTCTCCCTAGGGTGGTGACCCAGCTTGGCAAAAGGAAGAAATCCCCACCTGGCCCTGGATGTGAACGCCCTGGAGGGGAAGGGAGCCTGTTCCCTTTACGCTCTCACTTCGATGCTGCAGACCCAAGCGGCACAGAGCAGATTGCAAGTCGGGCACCCCCCTGCTACCTAGACCATCCTGGGCCAGTGCCCACGGGGCAGGCACGACCCCTGGTGGCATGGGGGGGGATAGCTCAGTGGTTTGAGCATTGGCCTGTTAAACCCAGGGTTGTGAGTTCAATCCTTGAGAGGGCCATTTAGGGAGCTGGGGTAAAAATCTGTCTGGGGATTGATCCTGCTTAGAGCAGGGGGTTGGACTAGATGACCTCCTGAGGTCCTTTCCAACCCTGATATTCTATGAAGCCAGGGAGGTTGGTGCTGGTGTGGCAGCCTCTGGCCCCAGACCCACTTCCCTTCTGTGTCAGTGACACCCACAGCCAAGTGGTGGCGGCAGGAGGGTGTGGGTTCAGGTACCCAGAAGAGCTGGGCAGGCCCCGCCAGCCACGACACCGATGCCATGAATGTTGCCTGGCAGGACCTGCTCGGCAAGCACCCACAGACGCCAGCTGGGAGGTGAGCACCAAGCCAAGAAACATTTTGGGGCTCAGCAGCACTGCTGGAATAAAGGGGGAGCTCAAATGCAAACCTTGGCAAAGAGGGAGCCAGGGGAACATTCCCTGAGAGCTCATGGGAGGAGGCTGGGGCACGGGGCAGATCCATTCCCAGGAAGGGGGCCGAGCTGGTGATTTGCTGCGGTGTCTGGGTTTTTGCACGGGGGCTACTCTCTCCTGGGGCTGCTGAGACGGGGAGCAGGACGGGGAAGCAGCTGGCAGGACGGGATCCAGAGGGATTCCTCACTTGGGATGCCCAGAGGCACAACGGGAGCATCGCCAGTGGACGGGAAGAGACAGTACGAGACAGGCAGCCAGATCGGCCCAGCTAATTAAACACCCAGGGAAGCCCGAGCAGGTGAAACTGCAGCAAGAGGCCAGGATCATGCCAGCTGCAGGTTAAATATAGCCCAGGAGTTGGCCCTGAGTTCAGACAGCTGCCACGCACAGCCGGGTGGGGGGTGCCACCACCCTGGCACCTCGCGTCACCACCAGGCCAAACAGAGGCCTTGTAATGGGTCAGCCCCAGAAGGACGCGCACGCTGGGCAGCGGGGGTGGGGGGGTTAGAAAGATTTTCACTCCCTGAAATGCTTTCGGGGCAAAATTACTATGAAATGCCCCATTTCTTGCGGCCATCCTGGTGCCCCCTTTCTGGCTGCACTGAGCAGGGATTGGACCCAGGGCTGCTGGAATATTTCCACCGTCCCAGCCTGGAGACTCTTGCTGTGCTCAGCTCCCCTTCCTGCTGGTACGGCCGCAGCGGAATGCTAGTCCTGCATCGTTTCAGGAGTGAGGCAAGAATCTCCTCTAGGTGGCGCCATTTCCTCCTCGCCACTTTATAATTAGGCGGGGCAGGATTCGATTTTTATCCGTAAACATCAGTAAACGTCAATTTCACCACGCACTCCCAAACCCAGGACACATACTGCCATGGCTAATGGCAATGTACCGCTCGGCAAAGTAAGAGACACGCTGCCCCAGAGCTCGGCAGCGTTTGGTGTAAGGATATTTTCCTGTGTATCTGGTGGCCTGTGACAGGAGAAGCTGTGTTAGAAAGCTTTGACTTTTTGAATCTCAACAGCCACTGTCATTAAATAATCACTGACATAGATTATAAATCATTAAAAATGCTTTCAAATCGACACTGATATTCTCTGTCGGAATCAGGGCCGGATTAATCTTTTGTGGGCCACGCCCCCTGGACCGTGGCCCCGCCCACACTCTGCCCACACTCCGCCCTGAGGTCCCACCCGCACTCGGCTTCTTCCCCCCTGCCGCTTACATGGGAGGGGAGGGGCAGAGAGGAGGGAGGAAGGGGGCGGAGAGGAACAACCAGTGGGCGGGGCCTCGGGCAGAGCACAGCCAGAGGGGGGGCGGGGCCATGGTCCGGATGCCGGGGCCCCTGCTGAGTGTGGGCCAGGCCCCACTGGTGCCATTGTAAACCCGGCTGGTACTGATCAGAATTATAAACAATACAAATTGAATCCTGCCAAGCCCAGGCCAGCTCTAATGTCCCCGCTGCTCTTCCCCCATGCAGCTCCTTCCTATTTAACCCCCAAACTCACGTCCTTCCTGCTGCTCCCAGCCCCTGCCCGTTGGCGGCCGGCACACTCCGGAGCGGGGTGACTGCCCAGGCCAGAGAAAGCCAGGCTGCAGCCCGCAGGCACCCACTGCTCTGTGGCTGGGGTCCAGCATCACGGGGTGTTTGGGCCCAAAGGGCAGATGCATACGTAGCTCTAGCTGCTGCCAGGTGTCCTCATGTGCCCTCCCTGCAGCCTGGGACTGGCTGCCCCATGCGCTGTCCACACCCCGGCAACGCCCTGCTCCTCGGCGCCAAAGGAGGTCAATAGGCCTTAAGTGCAATGACCTCTTTTCTCACCTCCTCCTCCTCTCCCCATGGAGGCTGTTGCATAAGGAACATTCCCGGAGGCTCCTTACTCAGTGAGCAATTGCTCCATTTACTCAGTGAGTAAATTTCTCAGTGAGCAATTAGCAAAAGAAACCACCTGCAAATGGAAGAGGCTCATATCCGGGCTGCTCGGACCAGCAGGACTAGTGGCTGAAGGCCCCGGTTGCTAACCACGGCACTGAGCCGCTGGAGGACACCAAAGCAGCAATGGAAATGTCCCACGCAGCAGGAGGAGCAGGAGATCTCAAAGCCTCCGGGGAATGATGAGGCTCCAGGGGGTCGTCAGTGGCACCGTATCCCCAGTCAGGAGTGGGCACAGCCTTTGGCTCAAGCCATTCCAGCTGGGGAAGGCTGGGATGGAAGGAGGCCATGACGGTGCTCTGTGCCACCAGCCCTGCATCCGCCCTGCAGCACCAGTATCCCACTGCACTGCACCCCTAGCAGTGCCGGGGCCCACCCTGCATCCGCCCTACAGCACCAGTATCCCACTGCACCCCTAACAGTGCCAGGGCCCACCCTGCATCCGCCCTGCAGCACCCGTATCCCACTGCACCCCTAACAGTGCCGGGGCCCACCCTGCAGCACCCGTATCCCACTGCACCCCCAACAGTCCCGGGGCCCACCCTGCAGCACCCGTATCCCACTGCACCCCTAACAGTGCCGGGGCCCACCCTGCATCCGCCCTGCAGCACCAGTATCCCACTGCACCCCTAACAGTGCCGGGGCCCACGCTGCATCCGCCCTACAGCACCAGTATCCCACTGCACCCCTAACAGTGCCGGGGCCCACCCTGCATCCGCCCTGCAGCACCAGTATCCCACTGCACCCCTAACAGTGCCGGGGCCCACGCTGCATCCGCCCTACAGCACCAGTATCCCACTGCACCCCTAACAGTGCCGGGGCCCACCCTGCATCCGCCCTGCAGCACCAGTATCCCACTGCACCCCTAACAGTGCCGGGGCCCACCCTGCAACCGCCCTGCAGCACCAGTATCCCACTGCACCCCTAACAGTCCCGGGGCCCACCCTGCAGCACCCGTATCCCACTGCACCCCTAACAGTGCCGGGGCCCACCCTGCAGCACCCGTATCCCACTGCACCCCTAACAGTGCCGGGGCCCACCCTGCATCCGCCCTGCAGCACCAGTATCCCACTGCACCCCGACAGTGCCGGGGCCCGACTCTCTCAGGCTGTGCACCTTGTGGCTCCATTGACACCGGTACAAAGAGGTGTAAAACATTCCCGGTCTGATAGGGCCGCGTGTTACACTCACGTAGCACCGAGGGACTGGGAATGAGGACACAAGGTGCAGCGTGGCGGGGGGGTTATGGTCCAAGGATTTGTAGAAGGAGCAATAGAAAACGAGCGCTGGTTTCCCGCTGCTCAGTGTGAGATTCCAGCAAAGACTCGGCTTCCCCATCACCCCGGCCATGGATTTACTTACAATGGAAGGAACTAAGGATCCAAGCAATGACCTAGGGGAGACACGGGATGAGCTATCTAGCCCTATATGTGCCCATCCATCTAATCTAGCTAAGGGTTTTATCTTGCTGCCCATCACCGCAGTATCTGGGCATCTTCTATGAAAAATTGATAGCAATAGCAAAGTGCCTAGTGGGATTCCTGGAGTCTCTGACACTTCTCCCTTTGGTGGGGGCGGTCTTCGGTTGGGAGAGAGTTTCTGGTTGGTTGGTAGAAGGGTAGGGATAGGAGGGGGCATCAGTGTTGGGGTTTAGGGGCAGGAAGGGGGCAGAATGTCGGCCATGCTTACAGGATGGGGGACTTGATCCTGGGGAGCAGAGACACTAAAAGAGATTTGGGGGCTGTGGTGGATAATCCGCTGAGCATGAACTCCCAGGGCAATGCTGGGCCAAAAGGGTTAATGCCAGCCTGGGAGGCAGAAAGAGGAGAATGTCGAGTTGGAGCAGAGAGGTTATTTCACCTCTGATTAGACACTGGTGTGACGGTTGCTGGAATCCTGCACCCGGTTCTGGTGCCCACAAGTCAGGAAGGATGTTGATACACTGGAGAGGGTTCAGAGAAGAGCCAGAAACATGACTGAAGAATTAGAAAACCTACCTTAGAGTGAGAGACTCAAGGAACTCAGTTTATTTAATTTAACAAAGAGAAGGCGAAGGGGTGACTTGATCACAGTCTGTCAGTATCTACATGGGGAACAAATATTTAATAACGGGCTCTACAGTCTAGCAGAGAAAGGTCTAACAGGATCCCATGGCTGGAAGTGGAAGCCAGACAAATTCAGATTGAAAATAAGGCATACATTTTTAACAGTGAGAGTAATTCGCCATTGGAACAATGTACCCAGGGTCATGGTGGATTCTCCATTGCTGACAATTTTTTACTCAAGACTGGATGGTTTTCTAGAAGATCTGCCCTAGGAATTACATTGGGGAAGTTTTCTGGCATGTGTTATACCGGAGGTCAGACTAGATGATCACAGTGGTCCCTTCTGGCCTTGGAATCGATGGGGGTTGAGGTTTAATTGGACAGAAGCTGGTCAATGCTGGGGATTACAGGGTCAGTGTCAGGGTTTGGGAGCAGGAGGGGTGGCTGTCGGCAAGGCAAGTGTAAAACTATCACTAGGGAGGCCAAAATGAATTTGAAGAGCAACTAGCAAAAGACAAAAAAACCTCACAGCAATAAACATTTCAAGTCCAGCCGAAGCAGGAAGCCTGCTGAACAGTCAGTAGGGCCACTGGACAATCAGGCTGCTAAAGGAGCACTCTAGGAAGATACGGTTGTTGCAGAGAAGCTAAAGGAATTCTTTGCATCGATCTTCATTGCAGAGGATGTGAGATTCCCACACATGAGCCATTCTGTGTAGGTGACTGTAGCGGAGTGACGACTCACGGGCGTGGCGCCTCCTGCTGTTGCCCTGGGAATTAGCTCTTTTTGCAGCCTTGGAGCACCCTCTGCAGGCCGGTGTCTCGCCTTTCGCTGGCCCCATGTCCCTCCCAGACCATGGGGCCCCTTTGCCTAGGGGTTCTGCCCCAGCAGTACCCCCACAGATGTCTGGGTCTCCCCTCCCCAGGGAACCCCCAACCCTCACCTCACCTCAGTCTATGGCCACTGCCAGTCATCAACTAGCCCCCGTTCCCTGGAGCAGACTGCAGTGTAAACGCCACTCATCATAGGCAAGAGGGGTTTGGACCTGCTGCCCTTGCCTAACCCCCAGACTGCACCTCTGCAGCCCCAGTGCCTTCTCTGGGCCCTTCTCAAGGCCTGCAGCCTGGGGAGTTGCCCAGCTGGAGCTCCCCAGCGCTGCTCCACTCAGGCCCCCTATTGCTCTCAGGCAGCCAGGCCCTGGTCTCTCACAAGCTAAGGAGAGATAGCCTTAACTACTGCCTAACAGCCCTTTTATAGGGCCAGCTGAGGCCTGGCTGGGGCGTGGCCCCACCTGTGGCTACTTCCCCCAATCAGCCTATGCTTACTGGTTCCCTGCCACAGCCGGCTCCCAGGGCTGTTTTAAGGCCTTCAGGGCAGGAGCAGGGTTACTTCCCCGCTACAGTGACAAAGCTGAGGAACTGTCACAGATTGAGGTGTCATTAGAGGAGGTTTGGGGACAAACTGATAAATTAAACAGTAACAAGTCACCAGGACCAGATGGTGTTCACCCAAGAGTTCTGAAGGAACTCAAATATGAAATTGCACAACCACTAACTGTGGTATGTAACCTATTGCTTAAATCAGCCGCTGTACCAGATGGCTGGAGGATAGCTAATGTAATGCCTGTTTTTAAAAAAGGTTCCAGAGGCGATCCTGGCAATTACAAGCCAGTAACCCTGACTTCACTACCAGACAAACTGGTTGAAACTATAACGAAGAACAGAATTATCAGACACAGAGGAAAGCGATATGTTGGGGAAGAGTCAGCATGGCTTTTGTAAAGGGAAATCATGCCTCACCACTCTATTAGAATTCTCTGAGGGTGTTAACAAACATGTGGACAAGGGTGATCCAGTGGATATAGTGTACTTGGACTTTCAGAAAGCCTTTGACAACGTCCCTCACCAAAGGCTCTTAAGCAAAGTAAGCAGTCATGGGATACAAGGGAAGGTCCTCTCATGGATCAGTAACTGGTTAATAGATAGGAAACCGGGTAGGAAAAAATGGTCAGTTTTCACAATAGAGAGAGGTAAATAGTGGGGTCCCCCAGGGGTCTGTACTGGGACCGGTGTTTCCTCAACATACTGATAAATGATCTGGAAAAGGGGATGAATAGTGAGTTGGCAAAATTTGCAGACGATACGAAATTATTCATGATAGTTAAGACCAAAGTTGACTGCAAAGAGTTACAAAGGGATCTCACAAAACTAGGTGACTGGGCAACAACATGGCAAATGAAACTCAGTGTTAAGTAATGCACATTGGAAAACATGATCCCAACTATACATACACAATGATGGGGTCTAAATTAGCTGTTACCTGTCACAAAAGGGATCTGGAGTCATTATGGATAGTTCTTCAAAAACATCTGTTCAATGTGCAGTGGCAGTTAAAAAGCTAACAGGATGTTTGGAACCACTAGGAAAAAGATAGATAATAAAACAGAAAATATCATAATCCCACTTTATAAATCCATAGTGCGACGACACCTTGAATACTGTGTGCAGTTCTGGTCATCTCATCTCAGCTCAAAAAAGAGATATTAGAATTGGAAAAGGTACAGAGAAAGGCAACAAAAATGATTAGCGGTTTGGAACAGCTTCCATATGAGGAGAGATTAAAAAGACTGGGACTGTTCACCTTGGAAAAGAGACGACTAAGAGGGGATATGATAGAGGTCTATAAAATCATGACTGGTGTGGAGAAAGTGAACTGGGAAGTGTTATTTACCCCTTCACAGAACACAAGAAGCAGGGGTCCCTCAATGAAACGAATAGGCAGCAGGTTAAAACAAACAAAGGGAAGTATTTCTTCACACAACGCACAGTCAACCTGTGGAACTCATTGCCAGGGGACGTTGTGAAGGCCAAAAGTATAACTGGGTTAAAAAAATAATTAAATAAGTTCATGGAGGATGGTACATCAATGGCTATTAGCTAAGATGGTCAGAGACACAAACCCATGCTCAGTGCTGGGGTGTGTGGGGGTGGGGGTCAGTGCTGGGGCGTGGCGGGGAGGGGGTCAGTGCTGGGGTTTAGGAGCAGGAGGTGGTCAATGCTGCGGTGGGAGGGGGTCAGTGCTGGGGTTTAGGAGCAGGAGGAGGTCAATGCTGCGGTGGGAGGGGATCAGTGCTGGGGTTTAGGGAGCAAGTGCCGGGGTGTAGGTGGGGTCAAGGTTGTGGTGTAGGGAGCGAGGGGGTGTCATGGCATCGGCGAATGAGCTTTTCAAAGAGGAAGGTTTTACAGCATTTCCTACGGACTCTGGAGTCTCCTGGTCTCCTCTGGAAGGTCACTCCCTAGCCAGGTCCTCTGGCCCGAGAATGCTCTGAGTCTAGAAATAGCGGAAGGAGCCAGCGAGGAGGAAGAGGACGGTGCTGAGTGGTCCTAGGGGATACAAGGAGGCGTCGTGGGATGAATTCCCCCCCCCCAGAAAAGCAGACTGTGGGCTGGGAAGCCCTGCTAGCAGGGAGAGCTGTTCGAGCGTGGGGGAAGGATGGGAACCCGGTAGCTTGGTCATTGGAACTGGACGAGCCAATCGCAGGAGGGAACAAAGCCCACCTGGCCGGCGGGCGATGGACGAGATGCGAACAAACTGGTCTTTCCCCCGACTCCGCACCCACAGCGGCCGGTTAGTCCCTCTCCAGCAATCCCCAAGGGCACTCGCTGGCCTGAATCAGTCTCCTGCCCACTCAGCCAGAGGAGGACCTGAGGGCGCCCCCTCTAGCCGGGGTTTAACCTTGCACCATGAGGCTCATTGCATGTGCACCAGGGCGGTCGTCTCCCGGGATCACCACGGCCTGTGCTGCCACCTCCAGGTGTGATCAAGTGGTTGTAACAGCCGCGCCACACAGGCCTGCAGCGGGTCTCCCTGGGACAGACGTGAGGGGAGACACCTGGGCAGGAACCCGGAGGGTGGGTGGGCACGTGAGCTCAGGTGCTTGCCGGCGTGGCCACTAGTGATCAAAACACACGCTGAATAGTGCTAATCACTATTTGCACTGACTGTGTAGCTCTCTTTATTCCCCCTCCCAGGCAGTCTGTCGTTCCTGTCTAGAATTGGTTGGCTTGTGAGAGCAGCACCGGGTAGAGCGGCCCCAAGCCCAGAGCACACGGCACGGCGGCCCACCTTCCCGGGAGCCTCGCAGGCTAGGGGCTCCCTCGCGAGCTGGCCTGGCAATGCCGCAGGCTGAGAAAGGAGCGGGGGGTGGGGGGAGGGGAGTGTCCTGCTGAGGCCCTGGGCCAAGGACCAGGGCACCTGGCTCTGGGTTACAGACCAACTCAAGGGGCGGGTACTGTGGGGTTTTTGGCCGACTGGCTATATCACGGCCCCTTTGTAATATTTGGCCTCATAGGGGGATCTCCCGGGAATGGGTCCTAGCTAAGGAGCATGGTCCCATGTGTCAATCCACACCTCTGTGCTGTAGGGATTCCTAGCGCAGGGTGGGGGGGGATTTTATGAGTTAACTCTCAAGGGTCCAGTCCTGGCTCATCCTACAGCTGTGGGCTCTGGGGCTGGAGACCAGGGCAAGCGGTGCCCTTTGTGGTCCGGACGGCGTGTTCAAAGCGCCTCCACTCAGTGGGAGGCGAGTGCGGAACTCGTCCAGCGCCTGCTGGCGCGTCTGGCATGTCCCCCACACGCTCCGGCCATTTGCCCTCTCTCTTCGAGGCTTCCAGCCACCAGGAACCACCATAGACTCGAGCGAAGGGAAGGGCCCACCCACCCGGTCCTTTTGCCGGGCGCAGGTTCACGATCGTTCCCTCCAGTCCCTTTTCTAGTGTTTCCCCCTGTCTAGTTGGGAACGGGCCAAGCACCGGGCTCCCACCCTTCCCTTGCGAAGATCTTTGGTTCCAAAGCCTGACACATCTCATGGCCCAGAAGCCTTCCCTGATACTCCCCCCGGCTTTCCCCTGGCCCTCCACCCGCCTCCAATAGCTCCGCGTCATGCCCCTCTTCTTGCGCCGAGTCATTCGTCACCCACCTTCCTGCTTCAACCCTTCGGGGGTCTGCAGGCGGTCACCCTATTTCCTGGCCCCCTCCTCTCCCATCCCCTTAGCCAAGCGCCGCATATGCAGCTGTTGTGAGCCTTCCTTCCAGGGCCGGTGCAAGGAAGTTTCGCGCCCTAGGCAAAACTTCCACCTTGCGCCCCCCTCCAGCCCTGCGGCAGCTCCCCTCCCCCCCCTGAGGCGCCCACCTCTCTGCCCTGAGGCGCCCCCCTGCGGCAGCTCCCCCCCCAGGGAGCCGTGTAGCAGCTCCCCACCCCAGCTCACCTCCGCTCTGCCTCCTCCCCGAGCACGCCGCCCCCGCTCTAATTCTCCTCCCCTCCCAGGCTTGCGGCGCCAAACAGCTGATTGGCGCTGCAAGCCTGGGAGGCGGGAGAAGTGGAGCGGCGACCGCGTGCTCGGGGAGGGGGCGTAGGAACGCTGTAAAAAACAATTGGGGGCACCGCTTTTTGGCGCCCCCAAATCTTGGCGCCCTAGGCAACCGCCTAGTTCGCCTAAATGCTAGCACCGGCCCTGCTTCCTTCTAGGGCCTTGTCGACACATGACTATTCATCGGGATTAGTTAAAGGTGTGACGTTAAAGCAGATCCTGTTGGGACGCTCTCCTTCGGAATGAAAGCAGCCATAATTCTAAACTGGATTAAGGCCACTTTTATTCCAAAGGAGAGTTACAAGATCCGGTTTAATGAATCCGGCGTAACTATCCCGCTATAGTAATGCTGATAAATTTCCCCATGCAGACAAGACCTGAGTCCCTCCCTCCAGCCCACCGCTCATTTTCCGTGGCCCTCCTCTCCGCTCTCTCCAACGTGGTGCAGGCCGGGAGGTGCCCAGATCTGAGCACCATGCCCCAGAGGCGGTCGCACCGTACAGACCTTCGCCGTCGGCTCTGTGATCTCATAACCACGGGGGCAGCTGATCAAGAGGTCCTTACACAAAACCGGTGCCCAGTCTCCTCTCTTGGGGAACCGTCCCAGCTCTCCCCCAGGCCAGCACCCAACGGCTGCTTGGGAAGCCAGGTGTTGGCTTTTTTTGCTCTTTACACAACAAACATAACCCCAGTGGGATCGACATAACCGTGTGTGCTAACTAGACACGAGGTGCCCGGCCCAGCTCCACAGACGCCCCGCTGCTCCGGACACGCAGCACGCGTTAGCCCAGTTTTGCGCTGAGCTGGCGTCCAGATCAGCCCACGGGGCCTGGGTGCCGTCTGGCTTGGGGCGCTCGTCCCCGGGGTGGAGGGTGACCCCTATGCCACCGGCAGCACAGCCCAGCGAGCAGCATTCCAGCTCCTGCTGTGGCTTGCAGGTTGCGCGCCTCGGAGACACCGCCTGGCTCCCGGCTACGAAGCCCGGCTAAGGAATGTGGTGGGTGGTGAGAACCCAGGGAAGAATGCACCCCAGCCCCCCCTGCCCAGAAAGGAGCCGGGAGGATGGGGGGAGCCCCAGGGCTCAGACACAGGGCCCCAGTCACAGACATTTCCCTTCCTTTGCACCAACGGAACTGGGGCTAAAGGGTCCCAAAGCAGGGGCACAGCCCTTCCCCCACCCCTGCAACCCCCACCCTCCCCCAGGGCAGACAGACCCCTGCTGGGCTGGGGCATTGGAGGGGGCCTGGCTGGGGCAGTCCTGCACCCCAGCTATTTCCGGGGGGCCACAAGACCCATAGGGGCCATGGGCAGCCAGACCCCAGTTAGGGCAGGCCCAGAATCAGGGGTTCAAGTTAACCCTCCACCCTTGGCTCTGGTCTGGGGCAGGGATGGATTTGGCCTGCAGAGAAGAGCCTGGATCCATGGCAGAAGAGGCAATAGCCGGTCCCAGGGACAGGAATGTGTCTCCAGCTGTCTGCCCCCGTCCTGTGCTGGGGGGGGGGGGGGGTGCCTGCCTCCACCATCCCGTGCTGGAGAGGGGGGCCCTCTGCCTCTGCCCTGCTGCTCTTTCTTCGCCTGGCACACCCTGGTGCTGCAGCAATTCCCGCCCAGGCCCCCCATCGCTGGAACTGCCGCTGGCAGCAGGGGTCTGTGTCACAAGTGAGCTGAGTTCCTCCAATCTCAGCGCAGACCGTCCAGGGCCAGGCTGCCCGCGTGCCTGACGCACGGGGTAGGCTGTGCTCCCGGAGGAGATGCCTAGAGCACACGGTGCCTTCTCCAGCCTGCCGTGGGTAAGCTTAGCAGCGCTGGGTTTGTGGACAGACCAGAGCCCTCACCCGTTCAGTCCAGCCTCCCTCCACCCCATTGGCCCAGCTGGTCTGAGACCCCCGCCTCCAGCAGTGCCAGCACCCCAGGCTTCTGAGGAAGGCCAACACGCCCTAATGCCCAGAGGCAATTGTGAGATGCCATCTAGGGCACAGTGGGGGGGGGGGGGGCGGGATCCCTCTAACCCCTGCTGCACTTCTGCCATTGCACTACCCTGGGCTTAGCCCAGATCGCAGCGCCCTTGGGGCCTCATCTTACCAGACTCTCAAGTGCCCAGGACCCCATGGTCCATCAGCGCGCAGAGCTGCAGACGTTACCAACCATCATACAGTTACCCCTGGGGGCAGGGGAAGCAGCTGCTTCCTTTCCGACCACCCCACAGCCAGGAATCAACCGGAGCAGGGGAGGGGCAGCGGGTGGGGGCACCGCGTCCTGGTCAAGGGGTGCTGTTGAATCAGGACGCCCGGCACTCAGCGGCCGGTGATGAGCCTGACAGAGCCAGCCCCGGATTCCCCCTTCGCACCCGCCAGGCCATTTAGCCCAGCTGCTCTCCCCAGGCGCACACGACTCAGCCTGGGATGAACGGCGGCTGATATTTTCCCCTGGTGGGCTAGGATGGGGGGGCTCGGGTGTTAGTGGCTGTGTTCCTCCTCCCCCCGCCCCCCCGCCCTCCTGCATAAGTGCTGTGCCAAGCGGGCCGGGGAATTCCTGCCTTTGAGACAGTGGCAGGAGCTAAACTGTGAGTTTGGGAGCCGAGGAGAGGAGATTATGGTGGCTCCCGGCGCTAAGCTAGTCTTTCCGGGCTGGAGCAGTCCCCGGTAATTAGTACGGGAGCATCGTTACACACTGCACCTGGCTGGGCAGAAAGGGGCTCCCCAGGCGGTCCCAGGAGCGAGGCCCCAAGTTCAGATTCCGCCCCGCGCTCATTCACATTCCTGGCTCGGCAGGGAAATCCCTCCTCCAGCACCCGCCAGGGCCTGGGAACTGATGCGGTGCATTGACATAAACCCCCTCCGCTGACAGCAGCTGCCCTGAGGAGAGGTCCCGGGGGGAGTGAGGATGGGAGTATCTAGGGCGGAGGGGAGCCGGGGAGTCACATGGGAGCGGAGCCCCGGGGTGGGAGTCATTGGGAGCAGGGGCTCATGAGGAAGGAAAGAGGAGAGACGACTGGAGAGGCTGATCAGACATGTCCTAAGGGTCCCGTCCCCACCCTGGGTCTGCTCCCAGGGCAGACTGGCACCAAGGCATTGCAGAAGTTCTCCCAGCACACCCTGCACTTCACCTTCCCCATCAAACCTGCCCTGCAGCATCCTGTCTGCTCCTTGCCTCTGTCTTTCCCTGGTCCCACCCGCAGCACCGCCCTCTGCTAATCGGAGAGGACTGAATTCCTTCACCGCGCTGGATTCCAGCTAGCATTTTTGTGGCTTGCCCTTTCCGCTGCACCTTCGAGCCTGGGTGGAACGAGATCGTTTGGGGTGCAAAATGCAAACCCGTGGAAAACAGAGCCCTGTTTGGGTGAGGCCCTAGCCAGGCCGGGCCGACCGGCTCCTCAGAGGCATATGAACCGCCAGGGCCGGAGCTCACTGAGGCCAGCATGACATGAGAGTGACGCCATTGACATCAGTGGGTGTCTTCTGATTCCCACCGGTGTCTGTGAGCTGAGACTGAGTCCCTGTGAGGGTAGAGAGGGGCTGTAAATTAGCCTGGGAGAACAGTAGCTGATGTCGGATAAGAGGGCAGAGTTAAGGTGAATGCCTGTATTTCCAGACTTTATGACACAGAAGGATTTGAGTGTCATTCTTCCAGTCCCAACTTCCAGCGTGTCCTGCACATCTCACGCTTCTCAAGCTCATCCCCCCCGTCCCCCACTGAGGACTTTGGTTCTAAGGCACCGTTCGCCTAGAACTATTTTAAAGGACTGAATCTCCATCAGCAGCCATGATTCTCAGTGCTTCACCTGCCCCCAAGAGGGCGCTGCAGGGGCTTTGGATTGGGAATCCCTCCCTTTCCGCAGTGAGTCCTGCGACGGGCTGAGCACCCTCGATTCAGCACCATTCAGGATGGGGCCTTTGCTCAGAAACTCCTGGTGGCGATAATCCTCGGAGAGTCCCAACTGGTGTTTCGGGGCCTCACACAGCTCCCACAAGGCACAATAAAGCCACACAGAGCAATGGGGCGGGGACTACTTTTCCTCTCAGGTGGCGGAAGGGCACGGCCCTCACCTTCACTACGCTGAACCCAGGGCCGGCGCAACTCATTAGGCGACCTAGGCGGTCGCCTAGGGTGCTACAATTTGGGGGGCGGGGACCGCGGCGGTATTTTGGCGGTGGGACCTTCCGCTGCCACTGTGGGGGGCGGCATTTCGGGGCAGGACCTTCCGCCGCCTAGGGTGGCAGAAAAGCTGGTGGCGCGCCTGGCTGAACCCAATGGTGTCTGTGCTAGTGAGAGGGGCAGATGTGGGGAAGGGATGCTGGGGGGTAGGCTCTGCACACTCCCCACCACGCGCTCCCCGTCCCCAGGGGCTCGGGATGGTGGGGCTCCACGGCTCAGACGATGCCGGGTGGGGGAACCTATCAGGGCCGTTCTGACCCGGAGGCCTGGTTCTGCCCATTATACAGGCAGGGGTCAGCGTGAAGCTCGAACCCACGGCTGGATCCAGACCAGGCCCAGGTTCAGGCCCAGACCCAAGCCGAGGGTGCAGCCTGACCCAGACCAGGTGCTGGGAAGCTGAAGGGCTGAACACTGCAGTGGGGCGGAGGGGAAACCGGCCCCAACGGAGCCAGCTGCGAGCTTCTCCCTGAAATCTTCCCAGCCTAGCCCCGGCGGACACCCTCCGTCCTCCCCTGCAAGCCCAGAGAGCCACCTGCCCAGCCGGAGCCCTTCTGGCCAAGGCAAAGGGGGCGCTGCTGAGCTGGGCAGAGCAGAGTCCAAAGCAGCAGGCCAAGCAGGGCCCTCCCTGGGTTATCCCCAGCCCTGGCCTGCCCAGGGGGATCGGTCCCCTACGGGGTACAGCAGAGCGCCAACTGCTCTTTCCAACGGACAAGCTGGGGGCCTGGAGGGAAGGGGCGGGTGCTGCCCGGATCCCTCTCCCTAGCCAGGAGCTGGGCCCATGCGCGAGTCATGCATGGGCAGCTCCCAGGCAGGGATGGGACAGGCCTCAAGCGTTGCAATGAACCAGGCCTTTTACGAGCCAAAGGAGGCGAACCCTCCCTCTGCCCTGGCCTGGGAAAGCGGAAGTAGCAGCCAAGACGCCATGTGCATGGCTCAGGCCTAACCCTGGCACCTTTCGACACATTCGGGGCACCTGGGGCCTGCCGAGTCACCGGCAGGGCGTGTCACCTGCAGGAGGGCGGAGGGGGAAGGGAGCAGGGCTGGGGAGGCCAGCTTCCCCACTGCAGCTCCCAGCAGGCGCGGCCCTCGCCCGAAAGTGGTGGGTGGAATCCAGCAGAGCCGCCTTTCTAAGCCGCTGTCACAGAGGGATGGCGTCACCGGTTCAAATCGCGCCAGCCCCAAACCCACCCTGCTCAGATTGGGGGCTGAAAGCCCAGCTCCAAACGCGGCTGGAGCCTGGGCGAGATCAGGGCCAGAGCGGCCCTTCAGCTCTACCCTTACAAAGGGCTGAGTCCAACCCTCGCAAGAGCGTTCGGTTAGGTGTGACTTTGTCCTGCCTCTGGTTTGACTATCATTGGGAAAGGGAGGGTGGATTTGGCCTCTCTCTCATCCCCGGATGGCCTCCTCCATTCAGCTGCTTTTCCTCCTGCTGAGTTTCCCCCGACGTGATCTTCTCTCCATCCATCAGCGCCAACTTCTCAGCAGCCCCATTGCAGCAGGGCGGCTCCGGAGACACAGTGCCCTGCGTGTTAGCCCTCAGGGCTCCAGCGCTGCAGCAATCCGATGATTGCAACACACGCCTCACATGCCTGTGTCAAGTCCTAATACAAATAAGCAGCACCTGCTGGCTGAGTTATTTCACAAGCCAGCACAATTAGATCACAGTGTTTGCAGTAATTAATATGCGCCAATTAATGTTACAGCAGGGCTCGGGGTCATGCCAGAGCTGCCGTTGCACAATGGATTTTCCTGGTTCTTTTTCCTGTAGGCAGGGCAATGAAGCCTGCTTTGAATCTTCCATCAGGTTTTTAGTGTCACGGGGTTTGGGAGCTGGGTGCTAATCCTTTGTATCTGGGACCCTTTCCTCTGTCTCCTCCTGACCTGATGGTGACTGGCTGCAAGTCACTTCCCTGCTCTGTGCCTCAGTTTCCCCCCTTCACAATAGGGGTGATACTGACCTACCCCGAGACTTCATGAAAGTTTGTCAAGTGCTTTGAGCGGGGCGGGTGGGAGATCAGGGCGGGCGCCTGGGTGCCAACTTCTGAAGGTGCCAAATCCACGGGCGGGGCCCCCATATGGTTCAGCTGCTCCACTCGGCCATTTTTTTTCTCAGCCACTCGGGAACATGGGGGGCACCAAAAAAAAGTTTTCTGGCCTGGGTGGCAAGACACCGAGGCCTGGCCCTGCCTTTGAGATCAGCGGCGGAAAGGCGGCAAGGGCAGCCCCCGCCATGTTCTGGGTGAGCTAGCGGAGGGGGAAGGGACTAATGTCACCATGATACCAAAGAGGGATGGTACAGTTAACTCACAGGCTCTGCTTCCCATGCTAGGGCAGTTGGGGTGGCTGGGAGACCCCCGGTTCTCCCTCTCGAGCCCCCTTTCTTCCCATCCAGCCAGATGGGCATGGAACGTCCGAGTGGTCTGAGGCACGTACTTGTCACATCCCGGCCCGGTCCCCCCATGCTGCCACCGCGGACTCCAGAACAACTGATGCAGAGACAGCCCCTCCCCAGATTGAACACAAGACCCAGTGCATGCTGGGCCAGGGCACTTGGGAGGCGAGCGATCGGCTTGGGGTCAACCTGGCTCCAGGCGGGACGTGTTCACTAAGCCAGTAGTTCCACTCCGACCACTCTCACCCCTCCACTGCCCCACGTGTGCCTCTCCTGGGCGGAGACCCCACGTCTCTCTCCTGCCTGACCAGGGTATGGCCAGGCTGAGCAGCTCCCTGACTGTATTGTGATTTTCCCAGCCAAAGACCGACTGCCAAAGCAGCCGGCTTCACGTGTCTCCTCCGAGATGCTGCAATTGCCAGTGAGAAAGTACCACCCAGCTCTTGCTAAGCAATCACCCTTATTCTTAAGGTAAAAGCATTGCAGAGAAAACATATTACAGCAACCGAAGAACCTACAAGCATGCTAATAAGCCTACCAGAGATCATCTCCTCACTCCGACGAGGGCTCTGATTGGTGATTAGCTCTTCAAACCCACCCGGGGGTGATCCCTGTGGTCAGAAGTTCATCACAGCTTCAGCTCAGAGCAAGCACTCAGTCTAGGACCCTCGATAGGACCCTCCTTCCAACCCTCCCCTAAGAGTCGGGGCTCGCCTTGGAGCAGAGATGCTGGCTGTGTGCTGGATCAGAACAGAGGCCCCGAGCCAGGTTAAAACCGAGCTATTTATCCAACCCCCCTTTCTTTGTCCATTGTCCCTGGAGAACCCAGTCTGACCCATGGGGCCGTGTTCCTCTGGGGACGTTACAACCTGAGGGATTTGCTTGATCACGGCCTGCTGATCTCCTATTGGCCCTTCCCATGGAAATACAGACACACCCTCAGTAACACACAGACAATGGCATTTTATTAAATGGCCTCCAAAGATGTTAAACTCAATTCAATACGGTTTGTCCAGGATATTACAGGTCTGCCACGTCTCCCCTCTAAAGAAGTGGGTACGACAAAGGTGCCACTGATTGATTTCCTGGATAGAGCTTCAGCCACTAACCTGGCATTCCCTTTATGAATCACTTCCATGGCATCATCTGGGAGCACCAAGCTCCAGCGTAGCAACTTGGCCCTAGTCCCTTTAATCTGGTGTAGCCAGGTGAGTGGTGCTTGTACACCGGGCAACGTGGCCCAACCAGGTGGGGGACGGCCCACGCCACGGCCAAACCTTTCTGTATTGTTGCGCAATTTCTTGCTCAGGTGCACTGTGGGGTGTCTCCGCCCCTTTTCATCCGTTTGCATCAGCACCGCCCCAAGCCCTGTGCCTGCGAACACCAGGAAAGGCTCGTCAAAGTCTGGGCTTACCAGAACTGGGCTGGTGCTCCGGGCTTCCTTCCGCTTGCCGAAGGCCTGTTGACGCTGTCTGGACCAGATGAACTTGTCTGGCTTCTGCTTTTTACATAGCTCAGTGATGGAGGCAGGCAGAGTGGTACAGCGAGGGACACCTCCGGTAGTGTCCTGCCATCCCAATAGCAGATTGTTCTGTTTCCTTGTCTGAGGAGTGAGACAGTTCTTAATAGCCTCCCCCGGGGCGGGCTCTGGTTTGTTTTATGAGCCTCTTCACTGTCTTGGGACAGAACTGTTCACACTATTGTCAATGGACCCTGTTTCTACCGGTTAGGGAGCAGCATGCACAGAGCAGTGGCCAGGTGAGGGCTGGCGTGTCACATGATCTGATGCAACTCCATGAGAACAAGTCAGCCCCCACAACCAAACCCCCCATTTAGCTCATTTAATAAAATGCTCTGGCTCCAAATACTCGCTGTTAGTGTCTTGTGAGCCTACATCGGCACCGCATCCCTCTGTATTCACCTCAGATGGTACTGCTCCCTCTGCTATGACACCACAGAGCTCCCCAAGTCTCCTACAGCCTCAGCGCTCTAAAGTGAGCAAGTCAGATTGGGGTGCAGAGGGGAAAGGCGACCCCAGCTCCACCCACAGCTCTGCAGTAGTTGGATGTTTCTGCAAAAATGAGCAGCAGTGAAACGGTTAACAATGCTCACATTTAAATGCCATCATTAGACTTCAGAGTGAACACCGGCACACCTTACCGCAGCTAGACAAGACGCATCCAAGTGCATGTGCATGGCACAAGGGACGGGGAGAACAGTCCTACGGATCAGGTACGTAGGTTCAATGAGGCAAGGCATACACGACTAGGACAGTTCACTCATCTCTGAGCTGTTGTTTTAAGCTCTCTCCCAGCAGTTTGGGGTTGTCCACATGGTATGTGCTAAACAGCTTCACCACAGCACGCACAGGACAGGGCTGCTCGAAAATGTTCTGCTGAAACTTTTTTTTTAAACGGAAAACTTGGAGTGTCAATTAAATGGACATTTCTGAGAAAGCATCGGCTTTCCTCCAACATTTTTCATGTTTCCTTGGAAAAACCAACTCCCCCCCCCCAAACTTTCAGCCAAAATATGTCACCCTTTGGGCAAAATTTTCAGTTTTGAGGTTTTAGACTAAAATTCAACATTTTTTGCAGGGAAAAAAAACCCTACTTCCCACCCAGCTCTACTGAATTAGCTAATACTGGGCTAATCTTCACACAGCACCGCTCTCCCAGCCCTGAATACAGTGGGGAGGAAATCTGCGTGCCAAACAAACCTGGCTGTATTGAGGATAAAGAGTTGTAGTTGAATCAAAAGCCCTTCTCGGACCTCCCCTGAATTCTGGGAAGCAGCAGATCTGAATTCAAGCTGGGCCAGTTAAATTCATACCAAGTGTCATTGGATTGGTTTTATTTATTTACTAAAATATGCCTTTTAAAAAGAATCTGTTTGGATTATCAGCAGAAAATGAGAATTTATTTGGAGATAAGACAAGTCCATATTGTGGTCAAAGTAAGGAAACCAAGTTCTGGAGCAGGACCCCATTGTGCTCGGGGCTGTACAGACGTAGAACAGACTGACCCTGCCTCAAGGACCTGACAATCTTAAGAGCGACGGATCACACATGGCCACGTGCTTGCTTCCTTGGAGCGTTAACCCTGAGAAGTGCGTCTTAGGGAAGGATCTGAACTCGAAGAGCGGCCTGGCAGTTGGAGGGAGCTCTCTGGGGAAGGGAACTGTATTTTTACTGGCTAGAGAACAGCATGCACGTGGCATGGATGCCACCATGAAATTTACCCCCATGGCGAAATTTACCACCGCTACCAAGTATGCCACCCAGGCCTGTGTTCCCAGAGTGAAATTAACCAGACTTAAGCACGCTGCCTGAGTGAAATATACCCTCCCTGATGAGCTTGCTGGGAGTTAGAAATACCACAGTCATGGCCGCGTTCCCTGTGGGAAAACATACCAGAGCTAACGAGGACATGCTTCTCTCCTGAAATACGGCCCGGCTAACGAGACCCTTGCACCAGCCAAACGCACCACACTTCCTCTGCAATTGCGTCGTGTTCCTGGCCTGTGGCCAAGCAGCCACCGAAGATCAAAGGCGGCCAGGGAGGATGTATCAATCCCCGTTACCCCGCTGCTGTCAGTTGCATTCGCTCCGCTTGTCAGCAGAAGCCACTGTTCTAATCAACTTCTGATGAAACGTACAAGAAGACGGATGAGAGGGTCAGGAGTCGTTGGCTCCGACGGACAGATATCTCCCCAAGGGGACGGGCAAGGGTAATTGTTTGCTATGAAAATGCGCAGCTGTGTACATAACCCACTGGGTGAAGGTGCTGGGTGAGCACTAATACGCCAGTCGCAGAACCTTTACATCAAAGGAATTCTTCTCCCTAAGCTGAAGGGGACGGCCAGGCTCTTAGGAGGGAAGGGAGTTTCACAGATCAACTCACCGCCAGCGCAGATCAGTTAGCCGTGTGCTACTGGTACCACGTTGTACTAAAACTCCCAGCCCTCGGCCCAGCTAATCAATCAGCAAATAGCAGCTCCACGCCCAACGCGCTCCATCAAGCAGTTAGAACCGAGTGACTACAATGCAGGGCTCTTGGCTGCTATTCCCGGCAATACCACTCACTCTAGGCAAGTCATTAAAGGCCCAGAGCCTCATGGTATTTAGGCTCAATTTCCATTGGAATCAGTGGGAGTTCGGAGCCTAACTACCTTCGAGGACCTGGGCCTAACGTCTCTGTTCCTTAGTTTCCTCATCTGTAAAATGGGGATAATAATTATAAGCACATGAAGGCAGCGGCTGTCTCTCGCTAGGATATGTACAGCGCCTAGCGCAGGAGGGCCCCAATGTTGGTTGGGGCCTGCAGTTGCCAGTCATGCATTTTAATAATACCACTTCCACCCTGCCTGACAAGAAGAGACAGGTGGGATCGCTGGACTGGTCGGTAAAACACTCGGAGATGTGAGCTGGAAAGGGCAACACAGTGGGCTAGTATTAACTTGTCCCCTGCGGCTGCCTGTGGCTTGAAGAGGAGCATGTGGGAAGCCCCTTGCCAATATCATCCCTGCAGCCGGACTGTTACACTCACCTGTTGGAGAGGTGTGCAGCCTGTCCGCTGTCTGAGCCCCGGAGCGGGCACCCGCCAGGACCCCCGGCATTGCCCCACAGAAAGGGGGCATGGGAGTTATGGATCCAGGGGGCTCCGAAGCTCCAAGCCTGGAAGGTTCTGATCCCGAGGTCTGGCACGGACCTGGCCTTTCTGCGGAGTCCAGGGCTGCGAGGAATGGCCAGGCCCCCCATCGTGTGTCACCGAGGGATAAGCCAGGCGCAGGGGACGGACACACGCCTGGGGAAGCTACCTCCTGTTAATGAGAAGCAGCCCCCCAGCTGCCCCTCCCCCAGCCCTGGCACACGGGGTGGGGGGGCTGTCTGCATTCCAGCCCCCACAGCCAGGGAGATGCTTGGTCCGATAATCAGTGGGGGACAGGACTTGCCTCGCAAGAAAGATGCTTTCTGCTCCCGGCCCCGAGCCGGGAGCCCAGCTGCCCATCAGCGGCACGGAGCCCTGCCCCACCCACCTGCGAAGGCTGCGCAGATGCCAGCTCCGGGCCCCAGCCCCACACTCGCTGAGCCTCTCCCCGGTGTCAATGTACTTAGCCTCACAGCCCCCCTGCTGACTCCCCAACCCCAGCAGGGCCGTGGACTAGAGCCTGCAGCAGCTGGCCTTTGCCGAACCAGCCCTGGGTCGGCTGCTCGAGGGTGGCGCTGATTGCTTCCTCCTCCTCCTTCTATCCACACCCAGCAGGGCCCAGGTGCTCCATGAATAACAATGGTGTGATGGCCACCATAGCGGGGACTGACGCAGGGGTCCCCAGAGCCAAAAGCATGAGCTAAGATGCCAAGAATCCTTACGTGGGGCTGTAACTAACTCATATCCTCTATGGACTGAGCCCGGGGGGGGAGGGGGGTGGCTAACACCAGTGAGTTACAGTAGCAGGGGCAGCCTGCAAAAAGTCAGCATGGGCGACTCTCACCATTTTCTCAGGAGTCTTGCACTAATTCAGGGTTTTTCATACAGCCCCAGCTCCCGGAGTCACGTGATCGGCCGAGCCGCTCAGCTTTCCTTTTTAAGCCCTGGTGTCTGCAAAGGAAAACTTGGAAAGCTGAGCCTTAAAAGCTCAAAAAAACAGAAGACAAATAAGAACCGCTCACTTTTAAAAAGCCAATCATTTCCAGAGCCAATCTCGGGGTGCATGACAGACTCAAGTTGTGGTCTTCGTATGGAGGCGTGGGTTCAAATCCCACTGCTGACACCATGTAACGATCTTGGGGTTAATTCAATAATAAACCAGTGAATGAGAAAGGAATAAAACTTTAATAAAACAAACTGGTGAGCCTCTGCAGTGAGCCGCTCCACACAGCCAGGCGGTGTTCCCAACCCCCGCCTCCAGGGCACATCACCAAATTCCTATGTTCATAATACTGTCCCTTATGAGGTAGTGTCTCTAACTTATAATCTTCTACAAACATTGCCCGGCGGCCTTGCTGTTGCAGGGCAATGTCCCCAAAGGTCACAGCCCTCGCCCCATCAGCCAGGTCCCGGCCAAGCCATACGCTGCCGTCTTGCACCAGGCCCGTTTTACAGCTTTGCTTTTCCAAGGGACCATGACGCTCCAATCACCAGGATCGTGCCTCTCCCCGCATCCCACTGAGCATCATTCCAGACAGGGATGCCGTGAAGTCCCAGGGCCCTGTATAAATGATCATGCACGAGAGCGCCACCTACAGGGGCCATAGAGGACTGCCACTCTCAGGAGCCAGACAAGCACCAGGCTCCACCCCCTTGCTGCCACAGTCAGTCACACAGCAGCCTGCAAACGCCAGGTAATTAGCAGAGGGAGGGAGCTGTGGGTGTGGGAACGGCAAGGTTACGTAAGGTGGGAATGGGGCAGGATGGGAGAAGATGACAGTGTATGACACTACTTAAAAGGATGGCAAGGTGAAGAATTCCCGGCTCTGCTACTGACTCTGTGACTTCGGGCGAGTCATTTAAACTATCCCGGGCCTCACTTCCTCATCTGTGAAATGGGGCTAACACAGCTCTGCCTGCTGAGAGCATAAACCCACCCGCATGTATGGGGCTCGAAGCGTCACTGCCGAGATCTCAGGAACCAGCCCGCTGGAAACATCCACTGCCCACTTGGTGGGAGCAGCCAGACAATCTATCGGCTGCATCAGAGACCCCCCTGCCTGCGAGGGTAATTACAGAGCAGGCCTGCCCAGGTCTCCTTACTTAGGCTCCCCCTCCCTTGTGGGAAAGAAAGGCAGTTTCCTCAGGGAGGCTTTGCTAAAAGGCCACCAGGCTGCAGGACCTGCAGACCAGCCATTCCCCATAGGATTCTGGATCAGATTCCTGGCTCCCGGAGAGCAAAAATATCCCCTGCCCTCTCTGAAGATGGGTGGGGACCTAGTTAGCCTGTGGAACTCACTGCCACAAGGCAGGCTGGAGGCCAAGAGCTTAGCAGGGTGGGATATTTCTACGGAGAATAAGAGGTTTGAGGGTTTTAATAGTAAGAATTAAACCACCCCCAAGGGCTGTACAAATGCCTTCAGGGCAGCAGCCAGGCCCCCTGCTAATGGGGGTCAGGAAGGAGCTTGCCCTAGGAGCCGGTTATTCCAGAACTGCCCACTAGGGGGTTTCTTGCACAGGCTCCTGGAATCGACCTATCAGAGGCTGCACTGATGGATCAGGTGAGGGCAACTCGCAGGTCAAAACCGGAAGCCCCAGCAGGCAGGCGGCCCGGCCCGGCCCAGGCAGTGAAGGAACGTGAGAGCCCAGCATGCAGCTTGCTAGGGGGACGGGCAGGAGGGGAGGTTGGATTCCAGAGCCGCAGTCCCCGAGCCAGCCAGCACACGCAGCCCTGGGCTCCAGCAACACCTGGGCTTGAACCGTGAGCCACAGACGAGACTGGCCCACTGCAGCCCAGCCTCTGGGTGGGAACCGAGGGGGGGTCTCTGCTGCGATGGAAACCACGGGGTGTCAGGAGAGATGTGTGTACAGCACCAAGCACAAGCCAAGGGCCTTGGTTCTGAGGAGCTTGCAGGGGCCTAGTGGATAGTACATGGAGGGGAGAGCTGGCTTCTAGCCCTGCTTTGCCACTGACCTTTGGGCAAGGCGTTTCACCACCCCCTGCCTCAGTTTCCCCACCTGTAATATGGGGATAATGCTACTGATCATAAGAGCGAGCGAGCTATTCTCTCAGCATTACATGCTTCTTCCTGCTAAACCGCACTGGGGATGGAGGAGAGAGATGGGCAGAGCACCACCCTGGGCATGGAGTCCTGCTTCCAGGGTGAATGAGTAGTACCTGCCTATGTGACTCCTAGGGACTGATGGTCCTTTAGCTTCCCTTATTCCTGGGAGGTGGTGCTGACGCTGAAGTGGGGTGGATGGAGCCAGGAAACAACGCTGCCTTTGCTCTCTGGGTACCACGCCTTCCCGCCTCTAACTCCTCGGCCTGTGGCGAGACAGCAGCCACTGTGTGTTTAGTTCAGCACAGAGTGGAGCGGCCAAGACCCTGCAAACCCCGTGCTCTCACGCCTGGGAACTCTTCTGCGGTTTTTCCCCTTGATCTGAAATCAAAGGCTAGCTGGCCCGGAAGCAGAGCGGGGAGTGACACAGAAACAGGCCAGCCCTGGCCAAGGCTCCTGGTTTAATGGCGAGTCACGTGTTATACAAAGAATAAGAACCACCATCCCCCACTTAGCTTTTCAACATCTGCTGGGGTCGTTTTACCATTCCTGTGTGGTTTGAGGGGCTTGACTTCTGAAAATTTGGGCTGGAATCACGTTTTAGAGGGTGGGGAAGAGGGGCCACAGCCCGGGCCAAGGTACATCGAGGACAAGGAAGATGAAGAGTAGAGGTTGCAGCACCTGACCGTCCAGGGAAAACTGCAGGCGGCTAGAATTAGACAACACACGCCCAGGGCAGTTTTGCACCATGCCTGTAGTTGGCAGGGGGTGAAAAAGCCAGGATCACCATTTTAAATTGCATGAGGAGGACCATGTTCATTAACCAATCACTCATGGGGGCTGTTATTTCACTTCTCTGCAGCCATCTCTGGGGTGGAGCACAGTTACCCACCAGCACGCAGGGCTCAGCCCAACAGGGGAGAAATCTTTGGAAGGAGAATAACATGGGCCATAAGGGCTGAAGCCACCCAGGACTGTGCTGTGAAGGCCTGATCCTGTTCCCGGTGGCATCAAAGGGAGTTTTGCTTTAAGGTCTCAGTGCAAAGAAGCCCCCCCCCCAAATGCATCTCGCAGTCTAGGGGGCAGGCTGGAGCCACCCACCAGTCCCCCCAGAGCTAGTTTTAAAATCGTCCCCTCTGAACAGGCTTCCAGGGCTGCAGGGAGGCACCTGAGCTGACCCCCATGCACCGGAGGCCCCCTGGGAACGGCCGCACCACCCCACTGTGTGCTCTCCCTCCAGCCAACCCCCCTGGGGCCGGGTGACAGAAAACGTGCCAATGCTCAGACAGCTGGTGTGCCGAGAGCACTGCCTGCTCATTCTCGCCTCGTGCTCCCCAGTCCCTCTGTAGCCACCGCTGGGCTCGCGGGCTGTCAGCTCCCGCGGCAGCCATGTCCTTTCTGCAGTGGGTTCGTACAGCCCCTAGCGCAATGAGGGCTTGGGCCATGGCTGCAGCTGGGACACCACTGCAATGCAAGTTAATAGACACTGAGCATGGGGGCCACGCCCTCCAGTCACTACCCCCCTCCCTGGGAAGGTACGTACCCCTAAAACACCACCTGTCGTGGCCCATCCCACATTGCAGTCTGGGACCCCAGCCGGGCCTGGGAAGCAGCCCCAAGGGAGCGATGCGCTAGGCCTGGCCCCGTGACTCAGTTTCCCTGCCCAGAGGCTGCTGTGGGGTGAGAAGACAGGCACAGGGCCGGCCAAGGCCAGGGAACCAGACTCAGAGCTCTGCTGCCCCCTGGTGTCCGGAACGATGGGTCCAGTCCCTGGCAGTCCTGACAGCTGGGCTCCCACTCACAGAAAGAGGGGTGCTGGGTGGAGGGAGATCAAGGATCTTCCAACTCCCCCCCCACACACACACACCCCAAAAGATGCAAACTCACAGGAAGCAGCATGCACTGAATGGAGAGCCCGTTCCCTCCCCACCCCCACCCGCAGCTCCATCCATGCCAACCTGCCGGGCACAGACTGGTGACTCCGAGAGGGATCTCTGCCCCACACAGAGTGGGCACATCCCAGGGGCAGGGCTCTTTGCCAGAGCTTTGCTTGCCAACATCAATTGACAGGGTGCATGAGGCAACCCCGCCTAGAGGCGTAGGGCCCAGAGGGGGCGAAGTTCAAGGGCCCATCTCACAAATTGGAATCCGGTGCCAGCATCAAATTGTTCAGCCCTTGAAAAACTTTCCACTTCTCGCTACTGCTAGGAAGGCTCAGCCCTCCTCCAGACTGCCCGTTTAGAAAACTGGATTCCCTGCCCCCAGCGCTTGGGCCCCTAGTTCTTTATAACCAGTTATTGATCGTATTCGGGTGATGCCCTGGGGCCACACCCAAGATCAGGGGCCCCCTGTGCTTGGCGCCAGGGCCGGTGCTAGCATTAAGGCGAACTAGGCGGTTGCCTAGGGCACCAAGATTTGGGGGCGCCAAAAAGCAGTGGCCCCAATTCCCCCCCCCCCGGCAGCTCCCCACCCCAGCTCACCTCTGCTCCGCCACCTCCCCGAGCACGCCGCACCCGCTCTAATTCTCCTCCCCTCCCAGGCTTGCGGCACCAAACAGCTGATTGGCACCGCAAGCCTGGGAGGTGGGAGAAGTGGAGCAGCGGCGTGCTCGGGGAGGGGGCATAGCAGAGGTGAGCTGGGGTGGGGAGCTGCCGCACGGCTCCCCAGGCCGGGGGGTGGGGAGCTGCCGCAGGGCTCCCCACCCCAGGTCACCTCTGCTACGCCCCCTCCCCGAGCACGCCATTACTGCTCCACTTCTCCCGCCCAGGCTTGCGGCGCCAATCAGCTGTTTGGCGCCGCAAGCCTGGGAGGGGAGGAGAATTAGAGCGGGGGCAGCGTGCTTAGGGAGGAGGCGGAGCAGAGGCGAGCTGGGGTGGGGAGCTGCCGCACGGCTCCCCGGGCCTGGGGTGGGGGGAGCTGCCGTGGGGGGGGGGGGGGCGCAAGGTGGAAGTTTCGCCTAGGGCACGAAACTTCCTTGCACCGGCCCTGCTTGGCGCTGTACATACAGAGCGAGAGACGCGCTGGCTTAAGAGTCCCTGCCCCAAGGCGCTTACAGTCTAACCACACAGGGATGGTCACTTCCAGCTGAGGGACAGTGAGGCCCAGAGTGACTAAGTGACTTGCCCAAGGGCTCCGAGAGGCTGTGGCAGAGTCAGGATGTGACCCCATCTCCAGTCCCAGCCTCGCCCCTCAAGAGAGGGGCGCTTCCTCTAAGCCAAGGCATTTGGGGAGGGAGGGACAAGGAAGGGGGAAGAGACGCACTCAGACTCTAGGTTCTGGAAGCTCAGCTTAGTCCAGGGGTTGGCAACCTTTGGCACACGGCTCGCCAGGGTAAGCCCCCTGGCGGGCCGGGCCAGTTTGTTTACCTGCCGCGTCCGCAGGTTCGGCTGATCGCGGCTCCCACTGGCCACAGTTCTCGGCTCCAAGCCAATGGGGGCTGCGGGAAGCGGCGCTGGCCGAGGGATGCGATGGCCGCTGCTTCCAGCGTGTGCCAAAGGTTGCCGATCCCTGGTTTAGTCCTTACCTGGAGGAGCAGGTAATGCGCCGCGGAGAAAGCCTCAGTCATTCGCCAGTCCCCAGGGATGAGTTGTTGGAGTAGCTAACCCTCCACCTGCCAGAATCTCATTTTTCATGCAGATGCCGTTGCTGGTCCCAGCAGGGGGAGAGAATCAGGAGCTACAGACCAGCCCATGGCCAAAGCTTGGCCCTTGGTGCCTTGTTTTAAATCAAGTTTTGCTGGAAACGCGTGGCCTGGCGGCCTGCAGGTTAAGGGGTCGTGTCCCCCTCGGAAGGATGCTGCCGCAGACACAAGAGCAGGGCGAGTCCTTAAGACAAGGTCAAGATTTATTTCAGAACAAGAGACTGACAAGCGTGAGCCCCTCAGACACCGCGCGTGGCTAGAGTCCAGCTGGGCCCTCTCCCCTATGCCAGGGTCAGACAGCACCCCTTGCCTCCCTAGCGATCCCAGGAGAGCTGCCCCACACGCAGGGCACAGCTGGACTCGGAGGAGTTGAGACCTCAACCCCTCCACCCGAGGCTGGGCAGCAGGCCCCAAGGTCTGGATCGAGACCCCTCCCCAGCTAACACCCCCCAGCCAAGCACCTTCTCTTCCGTCAGTGGCGCCCGGATCGACCACTCAGCGTAGCTGTGATTTGTGGGGCCTTGCAGGGGGACAGCACCCCAGCCTCCTTCAGTCTTCCATCCCCAGCCACCAGCTCTCCCGACCCATCTCTGAGCAGTGGCCCCCTGCAGCTCTCCAGCCAGGCACTTCCTGCCCAGCTGGGCCAACAAACATCCCCCAGGATCTGCTAATTGTCCAGCTGGTGGGGAGATGCAGACGACACCTCTCGCTTCCCGGCCCTGCGGGGGCTGAGGGGCACCGACACCCAGCCGAGCTGGGGGGAGATCAGCTTGGACAGCCAGCCCCGACTAAGGCCAGCAGGTCCGAGGCCGGGCAGGAGACATCAGACAGATGGCTCGTACCCTCAGCTGCTCCTCCCAGGAGCCCCATTTAGAACCACAGCTAATGAAAATCCCCCATCAACCACCCCGAAGTGCAGAGAGCTGGACCCACGCGCCAGGTCTCGGTGCTTCTGGAGCAAGCCCCCTGGAGTGGGCCTGCTCCAGAGCCCCCCTGTCCTGGATCAATCCAGGCCGGGAACATGGCCGGGGCTATTTGCATAGCTGCCTCTGGGGTTAGTGCCAATAGCACCAACCCACACCATGGCCCCATGCAGACCAGGACCCAAGACACTGCTTGGGCCAGCCAGCAGGGCCTCCGTGGGAATCACCCCCCTCCCACCACTCTTCCCCCGCCCCCCCCCCCCCCGCAATTCCAAATGAGCCTGAGTCAGGGGGGAACCTACAAGCGCCGTTTGCAAAAATAAACCAAAGGGAAAGGGGACGTTCAGTGACCGAAGCGCGAATATCCTGCCAGGCAGCTATATCAATGGAGAGACCAGCTCTCCCAGAGCGCCCTCCGCAGGATCGTGTCCTCTGCAATAGGCACATGGGGGGGACACCCCTCCCCCCAAAGAGGCAGTGGGCAGCATCCTCCCCTTGGCTGGGCGATTTGGGGAGCTTTTGGCTTCTCAAGGGCTGTTACAGTCAGATCAAAGAGCCCGTGTAACACAAGAACCGGAGATTTCATGGAGAAGCCCGGAACTCGCTTGACAGACACAAGCACTTAGTACTTGCTACCATCTCGTGTTTCCCACTGGCTCCCCCACAGGGCGAGGGCCAGAGCCCGGCTTCTGGCTCAGACCCCGGGCTGGTTTCCAAAGGGTTTCTTGGCAAAGGGTCTCGCCCCCCCCCGAACACACTACTGGCCTGACGCACATCAAGGCTCAGCGCTCCTTGGGCACCTAGCTGGGAATCGGTACCCCCCGTCACTGGGGCCTGTCAGGGGACCCCACTTGGGCAGATCCCCCAGAAACACCAGCACACAGAGATCGGCTCCCGACCCCAGCCCTGCCTTGCTTCTAGGAGCGTATGGCTTTCATAGAGAGCAGCTTGCCACCCTGTGCACCGCCTCTCCCCGCCCCACAGCTGAGTCTGGTGCAGCAGGTCCCCCAGCCGAGCTCCCAGGCCCGTGAAGAACAGCTGGCCCCGGACAGGACTCCAAAGAGGCGAGGGGCTGCAGACCCCCTTGTGCAGCTCGCGGGAGGTCATCCTCTGGGAGAGCAGCCAGGGATGGGAAGAGGAAAGGCCAAACATGGAGTCCAGCTGGCCTGGGCCCCGGTGAGTGAGTCAGAGACCAGCGCAGGCATCTCTCAGGGCTTTGATCACACCCACAGGCCGAGGGGACGCCTGGCTGGTTATCAGCGAGATCCACTCCTGCCTCTGGGCCCTAGGAGAGGTCGGACAGAAGAGGGGTCACACGCCAAGCCCCAGTAATCCACACCCCTAGGGCTGGGCATTCCTACTGTCTCCCTCCCCTAGCGCCATCCTCCTCTTCCTCCCCCCTGTGGCCCACTCAGACCCCACCACACCTCCCACCACCAGTTCATGGCCCCTGAGATCTCACAGGAGGGGGCTGGGAGCAGGACATTTGTGGGGTCTGTCAGAGCTGGATGCACTGGCCTCAGGACACACTGCAGGGCTCCTGTTTTCCCAGGTACCCCCAGGGGATGGAGGGCCTGGGTTGGCAGGTCCTTGCCACAATCCCCACCTGTGCGCTCTGGCTGCGTGTTCCCCTCACGCTGCACCTAGGGCGGCAGGTACGTACCTTCCTCCCCACCAAGCTGGCTGCTCCCAGCCCCCCCACACACCCAGAGCCGTCTCGCCAGGGAGAGGGTCTGCGAGCCCTTGCACCTTCCCCTCGAGGCCTCCACCAAGATCCCCAAAGCGGCACGCGGAGAAACCAGGCTACGACACTCCCCAGATGTTCAGTTGCTAGCAACTTACGGCTTGGCACATCTCCTGCAGAACCCCCTTCCTACCCAACGGTGCCATCTTGGCAAGCCCAACGCCCCCTCCGCAGCCAGCACGGCTTTGGGTCTGCAGCAGCCCCACACGGCCACCTGCAGCCAGCCAAGGAACCCACCTCCCAGCCAGCCAAGGAACGCACCTCCCAGCCCGCCACCCGCAGCCAGTCTCCCCGAGTGGGAGCGCCGCACTCACTCGCTGGCTGCTTTGATGATGAATTCGGCACTGGCCCCGCGGTGGTTGTGGGAGAGGCACAGGAGGAAGGCCGTGTCGGGGAGCCCCAGCGGCTTGGCTCTGAGGAGCTCCGCTCTGACGTGGCAGGTCTGGGCGTAATCCTTGACGGAAAACCTGCCGTCGCTGCGGGGGAAGCATGAGGGGTGGGGTTCGTGGGTGGAGCCGGGTGACTGAGCCCCCCCCCCCCCCAAACGCCCAGCTCCTGGCTTCCTGCAATAGGCCACGAGATCCCGTACCCACAGACGGGGCATCCCCACCTGGGACCTCCAGCTTTCCCCCTCGAGAGAGCTTTGAGCAGGGGGTGGACTAGATACCTCCTGAGGTCCCTTCCAACCCTGATATTCTATGATTCTAGGATATGGGCACTGCCACCGTACCCATCCCACCCTGCCCCACTGCCCGCTCCTTCTCCTAGGGCTGGAGACAATGCACCCCCCCGATGGCTCTCCCTGCCAGCCGGATCCAGCAGGACACTGGAGGGGAATGGCAGGCGGGCACCCTAACACGCGGTGGGCACGGGAGCAGCAGGTTGATGCACCCCCCACCCGGGAGGTTTCGGTGCCTTGGCCAGGGCAGCAAGGCCCCCAGGGTGCAGAGGGGAGAGCCCGGGCGCCCCACAGACTTACTCCCTCCGGCGGGACAAAAGCAGCAGGTCGCTGAGGAGGTGCAGGTGGATGGGCTTGGTGCTCAGGCGGGGTCTGTACCCCACGCCCACCTCCTGGATGAGGACCTGGGAGAACTCCCCCGCCCTGACCAGCCAGCGGCCCCGGCTGATGAGCGGGATGGACTGGGGCGGGGGGGAGAGAAAGAGACACATAGATCACCTTGCACAGAGACCGTCACCGCGCTGCCTTGAGGGGCAGGATCGGTGCCGGCCTGAGCCATGCACCAGCGCCCCCTATTGGATCCCTGCAGGGCACCGCCTGCAACGCACCCAGGTCCCGGCTGGGAGGCAGGAGGTCCCACAGGGCGCTCAGCTCCGAGAGGTGTGATCATGGCACTGCAACTCACCGGATTGCACGCATCACTAGCCCCCCCACACCCCATGTCCCGCCCCACCCATTCCAGCATCCTCCCCCATGTCCCACCCCTCTAGCCCCCCCCCGGCGTCCCACCCCTCTAGCCCCCCATGTCCCGCCCCACCCACGCCAGCATCCTCCTCCATGTCCCAACCCAGCCCCCCCCCGGTGTCCCATCCCTCTAGCCCCCCATGTCCCGCCCCACCCACTCCAGCATCCTCCCCCATGTCCCAACCCAGCCCCCCCCCACCCCCGGTGTCCCATCCCTCTAGCCCCCCCATGTCCCGCCCCACCCACTCCAGCATCCTCCCCCATGTCCCAACCCAGCCCCACAGCCCTCCCCCCACATGCCCCCGCCGTGGGGCTGGATCACCAAGAGCCACCCCAGCGCAGAGCCAGGCCTCACCTTCGTCTTTACGAACTCGACTTGCTTCTCCAGCAGCACCAGCTCCTCCGTCTGCTTCATGTGCCGCACGTTCTCGTTGCAGGCCGACACGATCTGAGGCAGGGCAAGGGAAGCTGCAGGCCCTGCAGGGGGGAGCTGGGCGCTCTGGCCAGGGCTCCCCCCACCCCCTGCCACCCACCGGAGGGGGCAGAGACCAGGGAATCCAGGACACTCGGCGCACCCCAGGGGACGGGAAGGAAGGTTTTCCTGCCCTTGGACACTGCTGGTCTGGGGCATTATGGGACATTTCCCTGCTCCCGCCGAAGATTGGCGAGTCAGGTGCACATGGCGCCTCCTGGCCCAGGATCTGTTGTGGGTGCCCAGGCTTTGCCCTAGTTCTCACTCACCCCAGGGTGCCAGGTTCGGGATGGGCTGTGGGGTGTCGCATTAGGTCCCTGGGTGCCGGGGACAGAGGCTCAGACGTTCAGGCGTCCCACCCTGCAGAGACCCCCTGGGATGCTGTCACCCCAGGGCCCTAGGCACAGGTGATGTTCTGACCGGGGAGCAGACCTCGGCTAGAACATCTGGAGTGGAGACGGAGGATTCATTTCACCCCAGCGCTTCTGCGGGTTCTAGGTAAGAAATCCCAACTCCTGCCTCCCCCATTACTCCTGGGGAAGCCTCCGGGGAGAACCGGCGCGAGTCTGAGGACAAGGAAGCGAAGCCCGATTCATTCAGACGGGAAGGGACTTTTGTTTTTAAACTCGGGCGGTTTCTGAACACGATTAACTCAAAGGCCCGAGAAACAGTTGGGAGAAAAGCACTTGTTAAAGATTCAACCCGGGCCCCCAATTAATAGAGGAGGAAGCTCCAGCTCACTCCCACCCCCTCGCTGGAGGGCTCCGGGGAAGTCAGGGAAGAGAAGATGGGCTATTACCACACTAGCAAAGCAGGAAAAATCCCTATTTAAAAACACCTTCCAGGCATTCCCAGCGGCATAAAATGGCCCACACCTGTTTTATTGCCCCCATCCAGTCACCTTTTGGGCTCCCCGGAGCCTGGGAACGTGAGACCCTGGACGTTCTGCATTCTGACCTCCCTTGGGGAAGGAAACCGTTCGGCTGGAGCATGCTGGCCAGGTGGCTCAGGTCTTTGGGGGGGGGGGGGGGGGAGGGAGAACGCCAAGATATAGGCCCCCGATGCCAGAGGTTTTCAAAGCACAAAAGGCAGCGGGTCGCTGAGCAGAGGCCAGCAGGACACAGCACGTGCGGGAAGCGGTCAGGGGCTGAGTCCGCACCGGGCGGAGTGAGCTCGTGGGCCGGGACGAGCAGAGAACCAGGAACAGACTCCGACCAGAACCTTCTCCTACCGCTTCCCCCAGCTCCGCCAGGGAGCCAAGGAACAAGGCCCCCCGAGCGTAGCCCATCTCCACATGCTGCCTCGCAGGGCCGCTGGGGCGCGAACGGCGGGTCAAGGCAGGCGGCGTGAGGACTGCTACGGCGCGGGGACCGGCACAGCCAGCCTGGAGCTGCCTCCCACAAGCACCCAATGGTGCCCTTACCTCTCCCACTGCCGTCAGGGCCGCGCCGATGGAGCTGGCCAGCTCGGAGCCCGCCGGGGCCAGCTTCAGGATGTTCTGTGGGGCAGAGGAGAGAAGGAGGATCTGTCATGGGAGCAGGTCTCCATCCCACCATCATCTCCCTACAGCCCCTTCCCCCTCTCTCCCGCCCCCCCACCCCCTTCCCCCTTCCCCCTCCCTCCCTCCCGCCCCCACCCCCTCCCTACACAGATCCTTCCCCCTCCCTCCCACCTACCCCCACCTCCCTACACAGAGCCTTCCCCTCTCTCCCTGCCCGTCCCTACCCCTCTCCTCCTGCACACAAGCCCCCTCGTCACCCCAGCGTTTTGCTTTGGCTGCAGCTCAGAGGACGCTGGCCGGAGCAGCCTGTGCCCCTCTGAGGCAGGATCCTTGGGAGGCCAGCCCCAGCCAACCCCCGAGTGAGATCCCAGCCGGCTCCTGGCTCCAGCCCCTCACCTCCAGCAGGATCTTCAGGCGGGTGATCCTCTGGAAGGGCAGCACCAGGAAGGATTTCAGGGGCTGCCGCTGGCACACCGGCTGCTCCTCCAGCTTCCTCAGGACGTGCCGGAAGCGCCAGTTCTCCCGCCTGCAGCGTGCGGGGGAGAGGGGGCGGGTGAGGGGCCCCGAGGCCAGAACCACCCCGGGAGAGTGGCCCTGACTTCCCTCGCTCACTGGGCTACAGGCGCCAGGGCAAACGCTGCCCAGAGACCCCGGCTGGACAGGCCCGGCTGTGTCTGCACTAGAGCCAGAGGTTGAGTGCGGGCAAGGCCTGATGCTGGGATTTCCCGAGCAGAGGGGTGTGGGGGGGGGGAGATGAAGGATATCCTCCCCCAAGCTGGGAAGGTACAAAACTGAAATGCAGACCCATATCAATTCCTGCCCCAGCTCACCTCTCCTGCCTGAGCCCAGGAGGGACCTGACCTCCCCATTAACCCCTTGTGCACCGCCTAGGCCGGAGCCAGCAAGCTGCTAGCCATTCCAGCCCCAAAGAGACCCTGCAGCTGGGAGCATGTCCCTTCCCAAATCTGTACGCAAGCAGGGGAATGAGGTCAGCTGCCCTCAGGCATCAAAATAACGCGTTAACTCTGGAACTTAATGACAACCACTTAGTGTAACAATTGGTGACCATTTTCAGCAGAAACACCTCTCCACGATGGAGAAGTTGGAGAGGACAGAGAGAGACTTAGTGAGTTATGGAATCCTCCCCAAGGGACATTACTGGGGTTTCCCCAACAGACCGGTGCCCAGTCCAGCTCCAAACAGCCCAAGCATCCCCCGGGGACGCCCCACAGACGCTCAGCTCTCACTGGCATGAAGGTTTTCCTGAGGTTCAGCCTCAGTGTCCCCATGGGAAGGGGCAGATGGGCTGTTCCAAGGGGCACAGACAGTGGGGAGGAGCAATTGAGGCATGAGCAGCCCCTGGTTATTCCCCCCCCCCCCCGCACCCCCTGAGGCCCGGCAGCTCCTCACATCAGCTGCTGCATGAGCTGTTCCTGGTACATCTGGTTGGTGACGTAGGGGATGTAGACCCTGTGGAAGGCGGGGCAGTGCTTCAGAACCACGGCCCCCAGCCCCGCCAGGAAGACGTCCTTGTCCATGTGCTCCTCGAGCTCCAGGAGAAACCTGCAGAGACCAGGAGTCGAGGGAAAGAATCCTGCCACTGAGCGAGGTTCGGGCGGGAGTAGCTGGGGGCTCCCTCCACACCAGCGCTCCTGCCCCCTCCCTGCAGCGCCCCCCGCTGGGCGAGGCCGGGACTGGGCGTTCCCCACCGGCCGCAGTTACCTTTCACTGACGTCCTTCACCTGCTGCAGGTTGGAGAAGAGCCGGTGCACCTCGGCCCTGGTCAGCGTCTCCCGCAGCGCCAGCGATCCCTTAAAGTGGCTCGTGGCCACCGAGAGGCTGCGCAGGTAGGAGGCCTCCGACGTGATCATCTCAAACATGGCCTGGAGCGGAGACCGTGCGTCAAGAGACAGGGGTGAGCGAGCCAGCCCGGCAGGGCCTAGGAACCCCCCGCGCCGTGGGACACACCAAGGGGCTCCAGGCCAGCTGGCTAAAGGGACTTAGACACCTCCCTGAACTCAGTGGGAGCCAGGCATCTAAATCACTTTGCAAACACGAGTACCCAAGTCGGGCTGGCGCACAGCCACCAGGGAAGGGACACAGCTGCCTGGGCAGCTCCGTGCCATCCCTGTGGGCTGCTCCCGCAGCCAGAGAGCGCTGGCACAGAGGAATGCCTCAGCCATGCCCCTTCCCCAGTCTGCCTATAGGAAGCGCTTCCCTTCCGTTACAGGCCTCTTGCTCTGGGGACTCCTGCAGGGAGCAGCAGCCAGACAGGCAAGGGGCATTCCCTTCTGGTCGCTGTAGGGTTGCGAACCCTCCAGGATTGTCCTGGAATCTCCAGGAATCCTATCCAACCAAAGCTGGCATCCCCACTGGGCACTGGCACAGGGCTGTGCCAGGGCAGAGCCGGGAATACAACCCAGGAGTCCAGGTTCCAGGCCTGCAGCTTAATCAACTGACGCAGACACATAAGAACGGCCAGACTGGGTCAGACCAAGGGTCCATCTAGCCCAGTATCCTGTCTTCTGACAGTGGCCAATGCCAGGTGCCCCAGAGGGAATGAACAGAACAGGGCAATTATCGAGTGATCCATCCCGTAGCCCATTCCCAGCTTCTGGCAAACAGAGGCTAGGGACACCCTCCCTGCCCATCCTGGCTAAGAGCCATTGATGGACCCATCCTCCATGCACTTATCTAGTTCTTTTTTGAACCCTGTTAGAGTCTTGGCCTTCACACCATCCGCTGGCGAGGGTGGCACCGTGTGCTAGGAGACCAGGCATCAGCAGCCAGCCCTGCTAGGAACGCACTGAAATCCAGGCTCTCCAATGGTGCGTCTATTTCTACTAGAGCAACAGCACTGGGAACCCCCTAAGGTGCTGGGGGCAGAGGTGGGGCAAATGCCCCCTTTGGAGTAGGAGAGCAGGTGGGTGCCAGGCTGCCAGCCCCGGAGACCAGAGGGAGCCGCACATCCCAGAGCAAGCCACAGGCCAGCTTCTGTCGTCAAGGCTGATAGAGAGCATCAGTCTCCTGGCATGTTTTCAAGGTTGCATGTTACTGGTTGACCCCCAAGTGGGCAGCGTTTTGTCTGAGGTGGCACTGCCCAGTCACAGCACTGTCCCATGCCCCCCTTCTGCTTCCACCAGGGCAGGGACCAGAACTGCTGGCTCTGGGGGCAGGGGGTACCCTGCTCCTCCCCCCCCCCCCCCCGCCCCAGCGCTGCCCACTCTGCGGTACCATCCCCACACTGCAGCAGGTGCCCCAGAGCGATCCAACTGTGGCTGCAGCAAATGGCAGCTCTCTGCAGAACATTGTCCCTCCCCTCGCCTCGTGGGGGGCACCTCTGCTGGGGCAGCTTCTGCTTGGACTGAACCCGCCTCTGGCGGGTGGGAACGTGCACCCCCTACTTGCCAGCCAGCCGCGCAATCAAACCATCAGCCCCTCCCTCCCAGTCCGAGAGGCGGCCGCCCTCCGCTACCTCCTGCAGGCGGTGCTGCTGGGGCGTGAGACCCTCCAGGAGCCGCCTGCTCTTCACCTCTGGGATCTCCTGCCAGAAGCAGAAGCTGTAGTCGCGGGACGAGAGCGGCGAGGCGGCGCCGAGCAGGGAGGAGGAGAGGAGGCCAGCGATGGACAGGCTGGCGTCCACCCGGAAGGCCGGCTCCTTGGGCTTGCGCTCCGCCGCCTTGAGGCGCTTCATCCAGTAGTCTTGGTAGAGAGGCTCTGGGAGGGAGCGAAATGAGCGTGACATTAGCCACAGGGGCTTCCCAGAGCACGTCATGAATAACTGCCGTCCTTTAACGAGTCATCTAATCCCAGGTCTGGTGACACAACCCACCTGCTCCGCACACGGCCCTGGACACTGGGAAACCCTCTCCTGCACTTCGGGGTGGCCGTAGCCATTTCTGGGCCCCGGCACAGCATCCCCATGAGCACGGCTGGCCAATGCGCGCCCGTAGCCCACTCAGACGGAAGTCACTGCATGCTGCCTTCACCTTTAACGGATGGAGAACTGGAGGACATCTAAGGAGTAGCCAGCTCTGTTCCAACCACCCCTTGGGTCTTGGAGATGCCCTCAGCAAATTCAAACCAGTCCTGAGCAGATTGCAGGTGTTTGTGTGTTGTGTCTCATGCTTTAGACACAAGAAAACCTGCTTCTCGGCAGGGGGTTACACTAGCTGACCCTCGCGGTCCCTTCTAACCCCGTGGTTCTCTCATTTCTCCCCCCACTGCCGGAGACCATTAAACAATCTACACGCAAGGAAAAGCTCGCTCTCTTCAGAGTGAATTTAGTGCAGAGAGAGCTGTGTAAAAGTGTCTCGTGGCTCCGATTTCAGTGTGACGCATGTAACTCCAACGGCAGCTTATTTTACCTGAAGGGAAACAACCAGACTAGAAAGAACAAGAGCGGAGTCCTCAGGAGAGAGCGCAGGGTGTGGGCTTCCCCTCTGCTGCCCAGGAGAGGTCTTAGACATTTGAGGCCCAGCACACGACAGACAAAGACATCACGGTTTTGCAACAGCACAATTGAGTAGGCTCTTAAAGGGACAGCCTGCTCCGGGACAGGCTTGTAATGTTTAGTGACTCGGTTTCCCCTTCCTGGCTAGGGCCGGGCTGGTGGAAGTAGCATTGTGTGGCCCGCATTAGGGCTTGTTCATGGCAGCAGCCTCCAGAAGCCCTTCTAGAAATTTCCCTCCGTCCCGCCATGCCCGGGACTGTGCAGCCATCGCACAAGGAGCGGGTCAGTACTCACGGGTTTGCACGTATTTAGATTCCCTCTTCCACTTGTCCGTGTCCTTTGCTCCTTTCCCCAGTGGTCGGCGGAACAGTCTAAAAGGCAGCAAGAACCTTTTAAACCAGGTCCCACCAGGACAGCCCCATACTACAGCAAACATGAACTTTCCCCATAACTCTGGCTCTTTCCTCATGCCCTACAGCGCCACCTGCTGGTGGGTTTGCCTCATACCCTACAGCGCCACCTGCTGGCCTTTGTCACTCATTTGTGTCCTTGTGCAAATCAAAACCTCTCTGTGCCTCAATGTACACAGGTGTAAAATGGATATGTAGGAATATGCCAGGTGGATCAGAAATAAGGTCCACTTGGATCAGAAATAAGGTCTACTTGGATCAGTGTCCTGTCTCTGACAGTGGCCAACACCAGCTGCTTCAGAGGAGGTGTGAGAACCAGTGTGGAATAGTCTGCTCCTCAGATCAGGTCTCTTCCTGATTTCTTATAGCTAGAGATTGGCTTATAACTCTGAAGTGGGAGGTTTGACATCCCTCCAGAACGGTTACCTTGAACCATGGAAACTCTGGGTATTCTCATTATCCATATTAGCATTCAATCCATTTTTGGATCTTGCCAAGTTCTGGGCCCGATGACATCATGTGGCAGCGAGTTCCACAGTTACTGCACATTGGGTGATGTATAGTGTTAATTATCTCCCACACAGGAGGTGTGAAAGACCATGCCTCAATCTTTGCATTGTATCTATCCTCACAACACCCCTGTGAGGAAGGAAAGAGCTCTTATGGCCATTTTATAGATGGGAAACTGAGGCCCAGAGAAGCCACGTGACTTGCCCAAGGGCACACAGGAAACTTGTGGCAAAACAGGGCTTTGAATCCAGCTCTCCCCAGTACTGGGCTAGTGCTCTACCCACTGGGCTATCCTTCTGCTCTGAAAGGTGCCAGAGAAATAAGGTCATCATCAGAGCTGGGCCTGAATTATAAACCCCAACTCTGCCCCAAATGTCCCCAAAGTTCCAGATGTTTGGATCATCCCATTATAACAATAGGTCCCAGCCGGAAAGGCCAGCTTCAGGGTCTGGGAAGTGTAAGGATCTGGGCCGGGGTTTAATTAAACCAGTCTGCAGAGGCTCAGAGAGCCAGGCCATTTTCTCATCTCTGCCCTCTTGTGCTCGAAAAATCTTTCGTTACAACCCAAATGAAGCTGCTAGCCCCTTGGCTGCAACAATAACTATAAAAATGGGAACTGAGGGGGGCACAACACACTAAGCCTGCAGGCAGCCTGGAACCACAGCTATGGGAGACCAGACAGGAACAGCCCTCTGCTTAATCCAAGGAGTTATTCACTCTGAAACCTAATGATGGCACATAAAGCATCAACACTCAAAGCACCAAAGAACTTACAAATCATATTACAAAGATTTGCCCAAAGACAGGCACTTCACGGGCAGAGCTTGGTTTGTGGTGGGAACTAGAGGGCATCGCTGGGTACTCCCCATTCAACCCCTGCACCCCACCCGGAATGATTACTGGGTATTGCCATGGATATGCCAGAAGCTTCAAGGAAAAGGAAGCAAGAATCCCTCTTGATGCACAAGTTAGATTGCAACTAAGAGACAACGTCCCAGCCCCAGGGCAGCGATGCGGGGAGCTCCCCGGGGGGAGGCGGGTTACCTGCGCTCCGGACTTGGCATCTGCGTAGCTGTGGCTTTGGAGAGATCTTCCAGGGAGCCATGCAGGACCTTCCTCCCAGAGACCGGGGTGGGCTGCTTTGTCCCCATTTCCAGCAGGCCAGAGGGGCCCGTTGGTCCTGCAGAGCTAGGGGGCTCCTCCACCGACTCCTCTGGGCCCATGCTCTCGGGGGCCGCCAGCTCGGCAGTGGGAGGAGAGGGCTGGCAGCGGAGGGGGGCAGGGACAGCACTGCCTGACAAGTCAGCCCCTAGGGAGAGCAGGAGCAAGGGGATGAGGATGGTGCAGGGGCAGAGTCGTCGACCTGGCACCGGAGCCACGTCGTCAAAACAAAACCTGTGCCCGCCTCTGCTCCCCATCACCGCTGGGCTGAGCTCGCCAGCGCCCCCAGGGAGCTGCCAGCCTCACAGGGCCCAATCAGAGCCAGACGCCGGCAGAGCTAGCTGGAGATCCTGGCAACTGCCTCTGCATGGCGAGCCTGACGCCACCTACCCGTCACCTGGATAACGGGAGAGCACTCGCCTGCAGGTCAGGCCTGAGGGGCACTGGCAGAGCTGGGGGCAGGGCTGGAATAGCGGGTGCTGTGGGTCAGGCCTGAGAGCCATTGGCAGAGCTGGGGGCAGGGCTGGAATAGCGGGTGCTGTGGGTCAGGCCTGAGAGCCATTGGCAGAGCTGGGGGCAGGGCTGGAATAGCGGGTGCTGTGGGTCAGGACTGAGAGCCATTGGCAGAGCTGGGGGCGGGGCTGGAATAGCGGGTGCTGTGGGTCAGGCCTGAGATGAATTTCCAGAGTTAGCAGGAGTCAGGCCCAGGACTCTCCCTGGTCCCGGATATGGGCACTGAAACTCACCCCCTCCAGGGCACTCCCGCCCTCCAAGAAAAGGGGCTGGGGCTCGGATCAGAGCCCCCTGCCCTCACCCCACATCCAACCCAAAGCACTCTCGGGCCAGTCTCTCCACGCCCCCCCCCCGTCACGCGCTGGGCCCTGGCTGCTGCCAATCAGATCTCAGTGAAAGCTATTGGCGAGTGGGCCATGCCAGAGTGGACGGAGGCAGGACACCTGGGTCCTCGGGATCCAGGCCAGGTGGCATCGGGGTCCTGACAGCAGCCAGCAGACCTTTGGGGTTGTCCCCCAGAAGCGGGACCCTCTCCTCCACCGTCGAGGCTGGCTCCCGGGAGCTCCCCCTGCGGGCTGCGGAAAGGCCCTCCTTGGCGCTTCTGGGGCGGAAGAGACCAGCCAGGAAGGGGCAGAGCTCCGGGCGGCTCTCCAGCCTGGCCGGCTGGGGTCTCTGGGCCACCGGGCAGGAGCCGTGTCTCTTCACCGGCGCCGCGGCCCTGGGCGGCGAGTCTGACCGCGCGCGCTTCCGGCAGAAGAAATCCATGGGGGTGACGAGAGGCCTGGTGGAGGGAGGAGAAGGGGGCTCAGTCCCGGCCGGGCGGCTGGCTCCCACTTCGGGGGCTGGCCTCTCTCGGCAGCTGGGCACCCGGAAAGGCCTCCGGGAATACGGAAGGGGTCAAGTGCCCTTCTGCCATGCTCACCAGGCCACCCGGCGCCACACCCCAAATGCCAGGCACATAAGCTGGGCCGTGGCTCACCGGGCAGGTCCCTGGGTGGCACTGGGAGGGCCGGGGTGGCCTCAGCCCCCCAGCTCCATTGGTGCCCTGGCTCAGAGGCTGCTAGCCCAGGGCTCGGCTCAGGCCCTCTCTGCAGCCCTAGCCACCTGTCTGTGCTCAGCCCACAGGCCAGCAGCCAGCTAGGGGGCAGATGCCCCACCCTGAGCTCACCTCTGGGAGGCCGGGGGCAGGAAGCCCCTCGGTGCTCTGGGATCAGGACCAGCCAAACAGCTAAAACGAGGGCAAAGCACCCAAGGGGAACTCTGCTCCGGGCTGGGCTGGCCCGGCCCCCTCCCGCCCATGGCCAGGGAGATTCAATGCAAGGGCCACGCCACTGCCCACCCCTGGGTGCATCACGCTGCCCTTGGCAATAGCTCCTGGCCAGGGCCAGAGCTCCCAGGGCTAAAGCAGCCTCTTACCTGGAGGATCCCCCCAGCCAGGGAGAGCAAGAAACTATAGCTGCTCCCACCTGCAAATAAATAACCTCCAGGGCTCCCTCGTTAGTGGCTCCTTAAAGGGGCAGCACGCCAGGGGCATCAATGGCCAAAGGCAGCAAGCGTGGGCTGCCCTTGGTTGGCACCCAATGGAGCAGATGGCAGCGGTGCAATGAGGGCAGTGCGGGGGGGGGTTCCTTGGCTCCCCCAGGTGGGGGCTATTTACCATCCTCACTAGGGCAAGGGTGGGATGTGGGGAGATCTCCCAGCACGAGCCCATTCCCGGTTTGTCAGCTTGGGAGGGGAGCTGGTGGAGGCTTTCCCTTAGGGCCAGTCTGCAAACAGGAGGCCCCGAGCCTCAGTCCCCGCTCTGTCCTGTCCCGGCTGCCTGCATGAATTGCTCTGCCTCCTGGGCTGGGCTGTTCAGGGGTGGGCTGAGCCCCGGGTGGGAAGCCCTCCGAGATCGGTAGGAGGAAGGGGCAGGAGAGGGGCCGAGGATGATGGGGATACCCCACGGCTCACGCTGACGTCTGTCCCGGCAGAACTGCCCGGGGGAGGAGGTCGGCAATGGCTGAGTGAGAGAATGGAGCAGGGGAGCAGAGATCCCTCCCTTGTGTGAGTGAGCCCCAGGGATCTGGACACCGACCCCAGGCGAGATCTCCGGGACTGGCTGCCTCCGCTAGGGAGGGGATAGGCCAGGCCCCTCAGTCAGTGCTCCCCTGCCTCCCCACCATGAGCCTGGCCTCTGGCTGACTGCCCCATGCGAACGAGGGCTTTCCCAGCCTCCCAGGCTCCTCTGGGTCTCGCCCCTTGCCTTGGGCTCATGCTGCAGGTTGCGGTGGGCACGGCCCCAGGAGGGCGCGGAGCGCGCAGGTGCCGCCGGCCGTGTTGCTTAGCGACTTTGTCACCAGACTTAGTGACTTTTTGGTGCCCTAGCGAGAAAATAAGTGTCCAAGTGACCAGTGACAAATCTAGCGACTTTCGCTGCCAACGACAGTGACGTCCAGAGAAAGACGTCACCAATATGTGTGGTCACCAGATCAGCCACAAGCAGCTCCATAGTGTTCCTAAAACCCATTCCGTGCTCTTACTACGGTCTGTTGCACCCCAAGGCCGTGTCATTACATCTCAGCTGAGCGTGTCCTCAGAAGGAATCGCATTCCTGGGCTGCTTGGGCCGAGCTCACTAATCTGCAGGCGAGGAAAAGAAGTTGGTGGGGGCTCATTAAATACGGTGCTAAAGCCAGGCGCACTTTGGAGAGAGCAGCACATTTGCCAGGGCTTGTTTTTACCCAGCTGCTCTTTCTCGCTGCTCCGCGTAGGCAGCACAGCCTGTGATGCAGGGGAAGCCGGCTAATGAAGCGGGCTGGGTGGAGGAGGCAGGTTAGCCAGCGAGGAGAGCCACACGGATGGAAGGTGGAGGGGGGATGAGACAGGGCCATGTGCCCCAATGGAGCAGGGGCACAGTGCCCCCAGGGATGAAACCCTTACTACAGATCAAAGGTGGAGCTGGTTTGACTTCAGTTCCCCTTTACCCCTTCCCCTGGCTTGGCCTGGGGGGTCACTGCCCAGCTCTTTTCAGAAATGAACCCCTGGAAGCAGGGGGAAGGGGTCCGGCTGGGGGATTTTTGTTTTTAAATCTACTTCCTTGGCTCCCTGCAGCGCCGCGCTCAGGTCAGGTGAATGCCTTCTTCCCCCGGCTCTGGGCTCTTCCTTTCACTCACCCGTGGGCTCAGATCCAGGGTGGCAAGAAAGGGAGGCTCGGCTGAAATTAACCAACCGCAGCCAGGCTGGGCTGCCCTGTACCGAGCACCCTTCCCAAAGAGCAGAGGGCGGAAGAACGTCCTCCTGATGATGACAGCGTCCTGGTGTAGTTGCTTCTGGTGTGGAACAGAACGTAGTAAGAAGAGCATGGAATGGATTTTATTAACACTGTTGATCTGCTTGTGAATGATTTTGTGACTATACTCGTGTGTGTGTGTGTGTGTGTGTGTGTGTGTGTGTGTGTGTGTGTGTGTGTGTGTGTGTGTGTGTGTGTGTGTGTGTGTAATTCTCTGCTGAATTCTCTAGCAATTTTGTTTGGTGACATTTTTGACTCCTTTTGAGAGCTTAAACAGCTGCATCTAGGAACTTTTCAGGGTTTGGTGACTTCCTGCTATGTGGAGTTGGCAACACTGCGGGGCTGGCTCAGGGCTGGCAGGGACCTTCCCTTGCTTTGACTTTGGCCTGCCCCGGCCAGGCCTTTCTCTCTGCAGGACCCAGGTGGGAACCAGCCTGGGCTTGGCACCGGGCAGGGAGTTGATGGGCGAGGTTGGGGGGCTGGGCTGCAAGGTGCCTCCTCCCCTGGTCCCGGAGAGGGAGGCCGCAGTGGCCAGGAGTGGCCCAGTCCCATGGGCCCCCCTGAGCTCAGATGCTTGCTGGGGCCAGACTCCCATCGCTTACACCAGTGTAACCCCACTGGCAGCAAGGAGACACCCCGATTGACTCTGGCACGTGAGTCTGGCCCTTGTGTTTACGTCTGATGCTCTCCCCACCTACACTCTGCTCTGGGGGCAGGGCTGGTCCCAGCCTGGGCCCCCAGAGCCTCCTCTTTAGCAGAACACGAGAGGGCCTGTCTTTGATTCTTTCGCTACCACCCTGGCCCGAGCCCAGGGCTGTCTCCAGCACCAACCTCTGGCCCTGGCCCTGCTGCCCCAGGACGGAGAGGGCACTCCGCAGTCTGCAGCAGGGCCCAGGTCAGCCAACAGAGCAAAGTCACAGAACCTCTTGGCCCAGGCGCTGGGAACGGGGGAGCTCCACTGAGGGTCCGGGGTTCGCCCCTGCCAGAGACAGCCCTGTAACACGGTACCCGCTCCCCCAGGACACCTGGCTCCTTCCTGCTAATCCTGTGCCACGCAGAGCACTGGGGTGCACCTCCCAGCCATTCGCCTCCCCCAGCCCAGCCCCGATGGCACCTGCCCTGGGGTCGGGGCTTGCGCACTGCGCTGCCGTCCAGCGCTTCCCCCCAGCAACGCAGCAGCCAACTCAGCTCAGGCCCGTGCTGGGCTGGAGACGGGCCCGATCCACGTCCAGCTGGTAGGTTCTGCCGTTCATCGGGGGCCTCTGGCAAAGTTTGGATCTGGGTCTAGGTTTGGATCCAGACCCTCGCCCCACCCCCAGAGTCGGGGGGTCATTGACTTTATCTTCACTTTAGCAAAGCTTTTGATACGGTCTCCCACGGTATTCTTGCCAGCAAGTTAAAAAAGTATGGATTGGCTGAATGGACTATAAGGTGGATAGAAAGCTGGCTAGATCGTCGGGCTCAACGAGTACTGATCAACGGCTTGATGTCTAGCTGGCAGCCGGTATCAAGTGGAGTGCCCCAAGGGTTGGTCCTGGGGCCGGTTTTGTTCAACATCTTTATCAATGATCTGGATGATGGGATGGATTGCACCCTCAGCATGTTCGCAGATGACACTAAGCTGGGGGGAGCGGTAGATACGCTGGAGGATAGAGATAGGGTCCAGAGTGACCTAGACAAATTGGAGGATTGGGCCAAAAGAAATCTGATGAGGTTCAACAAGGACAAGTGCAGAGTCCTGCACTTAGAACGGAAGAATCCCATGCACCGCTACAGGCTGGGGACTGACTGGCTAAGCAGCAGTTCTGCAGAAAAGGATCTGGGGATTACAGTGGAAGCTGGATATGCGTCAGCAGTGTGCTCTTGTTGCCAAGAAGGCCAACGGCATATTGGGCTGCATTAGTAGGGGCATTGCCAGCAGATCGAGGGAAGTGATTATTCCCCTCTATTCAGCACTGGTGAGGCCACACCTGGAGTATTGTGTCCAGTTTTGGGGCCCCCACTACAGAAAGGATGTGGACAAATTGGAGAGAGTCCAGTGGAGGTAATGAAAATGATTCGGGGGCTGGAGCTCATGACTTATGAGGAGAGGCTGAGGGAACTGAGTTTATTTAGTCTGCAGAAGAGAAGAGTGAGGGGGGATTTGATAGCAGCCTTCAACTACCTGAAAGGGGGTTCCAAAGAGGATGGATCTAGACTGTTCTCAGTGGTACCAGATGACAGAACAAGGAGCAGTGGTCTCAAGTTGCAGTGGAGGAGGTCTAGGTTGGATATTAGGAAACACTATTTCACTAGGAGGGTGGTGAAGCACTGGAATGGGTTACCTAGGGAGGTGCTGGAATCTCCTTCCTTAGAGGTTTTTACGGTCAGGCTTGACAAAGCCCTGGCTGGGAGGATGATTGAGTTGATGTTGGTCCTGCTTTGAGCAGGGGGTTGGACTAGATACCTCCTGAGGTCCCTTCCAACCCTAATCTTCTTCTTTTTCCCAACAACTCACCTTCCCTGGTTCCCCTCGGCAGTGGGTGATTTCCAGGCCTGGGCTAAGCATGTGCTAAATAACCAAGCAGGCCACGGTCATGTGGGGGGCCACTGGGCAGAAGCGAGTGACCTGGAAGCTCCGCAGGGCACCAGTCGGGAATAGCCCAGCCACAGTTGGGACAACGGCGGATGCAGGGGAGAAGACTGAGGGGCGCTGGCAGAGCTCGGGGGAACCCTGGGATGAGGTAGCAGAAGGACAGGACTGAGGTGCGTTGCCATAGCAATGGAGAATCCCTGTCCACTGAGGGGCACCAGCAGAGCTGGGGGGAGTGGCTGAGGAGTGGAATAGCAGGGGGCTGCGGATCGGGATTGAGGGGCACCGGCAGGGCGGGGGGGCGCTCAGGAGTGGAATAGCAGGGGGCTGCGGGTCGGGATTGAGGGGCACCAGCGGAGCTGGGGGAGGGGGGCGGCTCAGGAGTGGAATAGCAGGGGGCTGCGGGTCGGGATTGAGGGGCACCAGCGGAGCTGGGGGAGGGGGGCGGCACAGGAGTGGAATAGCAAGGGGCTGTGGATCGGGATTGAGGGGCACCAGCGGAGCTGGGGGAGGGGGGCGGCTCATGAGTGGAATAGCAGGGGGCTGCGGGTCGGGATTGAGGGGCACCAGCAGGGCGGGGGGGGGGCGCTCAGGAGTGGAATAGCAGGGGGCTGCAGGTCGGGATTGAGGGGCACCAGCAGGGCGGGGGGGGGCGCTCAGGAGTGGAATAGCAGGGGGCTGCGGGTCGGGATTGAGGGGCACCAGCAGGGCGGGGGGGGCGCTCAGGAGTGGAATAGCAGGGGGCTGCGGGTCGGGATTGAGGGGCACCAGCAGGGCGGGGAGGGCGCTCAGGAGTGGAATAGCAGGGGGCTGCGGATCGGGATTGAGGGGCACCAGCAGGGCGGGGGGGCGCTCAGGAGTGGAATAGCAGGGGGCTGCGGGTCGGGATTGAGGGGCACCAGCGGAGCTGGGGGAGGGGGGCGGCTCAGGAGTGGAATAGCAGGGGGCTGCGGATCGGGATTGAGGGGCACCAGCAGGGCGGGGGGGGCGCTCAGGAGTGGAATAGCAGGGGGCTGCGGGTCGGGATTGAGGGGCACCAGCAGGGCGGGGGGGCGCTCAGGAGTGGAATAGCAGGGGGCTGCGGGTCGGGATTGAGGGGCACCAGCAGGGCGGGGGGGGCGCTCAGGAGTGGAATAGCAGGGGGCTGCGGGTCGGGATTGAGGGGCACCAGCAGGGCGGGGGGGGCGCTCAGGAGTGGAATAGCAGGGGGCTGCGGGTCGGGATTGAGGGGCACCAGCAGGGCGGGGGGGCGCTCAGGAGTGGAATAGCAGGGGGCTGCGGGTCGGGATTGAGGGGCACCAGCAGGGCGGGGAGGGCGCTCAGGAGTGGAATAGCAGGGGGCTGTGGGTCGGGATTGAGGGGCACCAGCAGGGCGGGGAGGGCGCTCAGGAGTGGAATAGCAGGGGGCTGCGGGTCGGGATTGAGGGGCACCAGCAGGGCGGGGAGGGCGCTCAGGAGTGGAATAGCAAGGGGCTGCGGATCGGGATTGAGGGGCACCAGCGGAGCTGGGGGAGGGGGGCGGCTCAGGAGGGGAATAGCCCAGCAGTGGGCACGGCCCAATGGAACCAGTGAAAGAAACACCCTTCCCCCAGCAGTAAATTAAGGCCTTTACTGACGCGCGGCCCGTGCAAACTCAGCCCCTGCCCCGGCTCTCCGGCCTCTCCTGGCCTCTCCCTCCTCCTTCGGCTCAGGCTGGAACAGCGGGTGAGACAGCAGCGGGGGCTGTTCCCGCCCTGGCTCCTTTGCGGACCCCCCAGCCATGGGCAGAGGATCCTGGCCCCCCGCCCCGTCCGGGCCGAGGCAGGAGCTGGGCCGGGCGGTGGTGGAGGGAGCCATGGCTGGCCCCTGCCATGACAACAAGGCAGTTCCAGCCCCCCAGGCCATCGCAGGGGAGCGCGGGGGCCAGCGTGCCGGGCCAGCGGTGCCCGGGCTGGCAGAGCAGTACAACCTCCAGGGAAGGAGAGGGGCCTGAAGCCCGGCTTTGGCGATGCTGTTTGGGGGGCAACCCCCTGCCTTGCAGCCCCCCTCAAAGAATGGGCAGCTCCGGGGATCACTAATGGGGTCCCTCTTCCCTGGTGTGATGCTGGCCTAGGCTGGCAGCGGTGGGAATGTGCCCCCACCCTACCCCTGAGAAGCCTGGGGGCCGTGGAGGTGGCGCGCTGCTCCCCCCACCGAGGTGCCCATCCCAGCTGGGGAGACGCTTGCCTGGCTGGTCCCTGCGCTCCAGGCAGATGATGCTCTGAGTGGGGGAAGCCTGAACACACGAACGGCCGCACTGGGTCAGGCCAAGGGTCCCCCTCGGCCAGTATCCTGTTTCGGACAGGGGCCAAGGCAGAGAATTCATTGCCAGATGGTTACCCCCGGCTGGCCGTGCCCGTGGGGACCAGGCCAGGATCCCACCCAGAGCAGCCAGGAGACCACGTAGAGAGCACGGAACAGCAGGTCTGTTTGTGGAGAGGGTTCCCGGGGCCTCGTTCCCTCCCTGGAGCCTGAGTCAGCGGTGGGGAGCGTGGAGACCGTGGGAGATCGGCCACCTGTTGCTACCGTCGCCCGGTGTAGTTCAGTGGGTGTGCCCAGGACGCTGGCTCGGCAGCCCTGCCCCCAGCATTGTGTACATGGTCCTGCCCACACCGCAGGGCTCCGGCTGTGTTCCCAGAGTCTCTCCCGGCCGGCGCCCGGGCTGGCTCATGCCTGCTCCTCCTCCAGCTTGCGCGTGGCATGCTTGAGCCGGTCGTTCTCACGCAGGTTGCGCAGCCGGGCACCCCGGCTGGTGATCTCCTCCACGTGCCCCTGAGGGACCCAGCCCCTCTCCCCGTCCGACAGGCGGATCCCCTCGAGCCAGCCTGGGCGGGAGAGAAGGAAACATTAGAGCGGGGGGGGGGGTGGCACTGCCTGGCCTGCCAGCCGCTGCGGCTTCGGGGCTGGAGAGGGAGAAGAGCGATGAAGCCAGGGCCCCTCACCGTCGCTGGTCCTCGTCTTGACCCCCAGGATGTCCGCCTTCTCCAAGCTCAGCTCGTCGTGCTCCTGGGCCTTGTAGGCCTTGATGCACTGGACCTGGGCGGTATCTGGAAGCAGCAGCAAGACACAGAGGGTCACGCGCCGTCCGGGACCCCAGACAGGGCCCTTGTAAGCGGGGTTTGGGATCCGAGGGAAGGTGCTGAGGGAAACGCAGCGATTGTCATGCTCCGGTTATTATCCCCTTCGATAGGGCGCGGCCTGGGCTGCAGCAGGAGCAGAAGCCTCTGCAGATGGTATTCTGCTGCTGCCTTTTGCCGTTCGGAGCCGATCTGGGCCTGACTGGGCCACGTGCCGAGCGAGGATCGGCCCACACCTGCAGCCCTCGGCAGAGGGAAATGGAGGTGCTGCTTTCGGAGCGCCAGCAGGGGGAAGAGCACGGAGCCAGTGTCCGTCTGCTTCTACCCAGTCTGGGACCCTCAAGGTTCCACCGGGGACAAAATCTCCCTAGTGATGTGGCTGGACACATCCCCGCGGAGCCAGTCCAGCCCTGCCTGAGCTCGACTGGGAGCAGTGAGGGGCACGTGACTCCGGAAACGGCCTAACAGAGGAGTGACTGCTTCATGGCACCATGTTACCTGTGTGTGATTGGGGCACCTGGACGCTAGGTGCTGGGGGCAGGGGAGTACCCAGGGATGAGGGACAGAAGCCCGAAGTCACAGCAGAGCTGCTGTGTCCGAAGCAGGGTCATGCCCCTGGGACCCGAGACCTTGGCAGACTTTATCCTGCTGCGGCCCGGCTGGTCCCTTGCTGGGTTCCAGGAGGGGGGCGGGCACGTTCTCGGGGTACCTGCATTCTCGGTGACATGCTCCCTGTCCGTCTGGGGGCTGGAGGGGACCATTGCCGAGATCCACCGCTGCTTCTCACTCCTGCGGGGCCAGACGGAGCTGGTCAGCACAGCCCTGCCAGGACAGGCGAGGCTCCGAGAGAGCCCCCCAGACCGACCCCCTGATCTGAACAGGCTCAGAACTGGGGAGAGGGTCACCGAGCTCCACACAGGCCAAACCCAAATCCCAGATCCTGCTGCCCCACAACTCCGGGACGGTTCTGATCCAGCCCCGGGGGCACGGCCAAACTTGGCAGCCTGTGGCCCAGCTCTGGTCCTTGCTGGAGCCGACCCGATGGGCACTCTGGTGAGCCTGCCTCCAGGGCCAGCTGGGTCCCTCCGTACCCGGCAGCCTGGTGGCTTGGGGGATGCGTGTGATGCTCTGTCACAGGCGGGCTTGGTGCCCGTGTCAGCTGTGCCCACTGCTGGGACACTGGCGCTGCTCAAGGGCTAAGCAGGCCCCCTGCTGGCGGAGTCAGAGGCAGCTCTCCGGCCATCGCTCAGCAGGAGCCTCCTCTCCCCCTCCCCTGGGGAGCTGGGCTGGGGTGTCCCATGGAGACGGCCCTGCCCCACTGGACACTCACTCGGTCTGTGCCCGCAGCAAGACCTGGTGCTTCAGCCGCAGGCTGTCGAAGAGCTGGAGGTGGAAGATTTGTCCCGGGACCCCGTGAAGCTTCCTGCTCAGGTCGGTCACTTTCAGCTCCGGCATCTTGGCGTGAACAAAGACGGCGAATTTCCCCGTCCTGGGCGAGACGGGCAAAGGGAGAGACGGTGACCGAGGGGCAGCAGCTCCCGGTGCTCACCACCGGCGCGTGGCAGGCACCGACGCCTGGGGAGCGGGACACGTGGTTCCTGTGCAGGAGGGAACTGGGAAACGAGGCACGGGCAGGATCGGCTTTCACTCTGGGGCCTGCCCCGCATGACAGACGGGCCCAGGCTGCGCATCCCCCAGGCTCCGCCAGGACCTCTCCCCTGCGGGCCAGAAACCACGATGAACTTGTCTGGGCTCAGAGCGCCGGGTGACTGTGGAGCCCCAAGCGCCTGCTCCCGAGCTGTGAGCCACTTTCTCCTCCCAGCCCAGGGGCAAGTGTGAGTGGGCCCAGTGGAGACCTGGCAGGAGAGCTGTCTAGAGCCTGTTAGACCAGGTTCTCGTCCCACTGCTGGGAGGACAGCGCACCGCCCCCTCCTGCTCCTCCGGCCCTGTGAGTGCGAGGGGGCCAGCGCGTGAATTCCAGCCGAGGAGAGCCAGGCCGGCTAGACCCACGCTCCGCGGGACTATCCCATCCGTCCCATGCAGCTCGCCCCACCACTCACTCCTTCCTCCGGGAGAGCAAGAGGCAGTCATTGAAGAGGTGGAGATACACCATCTTGGTGGAGAGCTTGAACTTGGCGGCGAGGGTGCTGATGAGCTGCATGTCCACTTCCACCAGCTCCCCGTGCTTCACGAGCCAGCGCGACTGCGAGATCAGCGGGAAGATCTGCCCAGGGCCCCGGCCCAGAAAGGAGAAGGAGACATCAGAGCGGGAGGGTGTGCGAGGATCGCCAGACCAGGACACATCAATGGCCCAAAAGCCTGGCCATGGCGTGAACCTCCCATGATGTAGCTGCACCAGGGGCTTGGCTGCTGGAGCCCTGGGGCTCGGTAAGGATGGGGAGCCCTTTACATTTCATTCTGGCTGTGGTTGGGGTGGGGTGGCTGGGGGATCAGTAAAAGATACAGAGCGCGAAGGAATATGGGGCCATATGGACAAGGCATCCAGCGCCCATAGACTCCACGTCTCCACCCAGGTCAGCGTGTGAACTCAGAGCCCATCACCTGCATGCTACAAGACTGGTCTTCAAACCCCACTGGAGCCTGGGTTCCTAGGCAGGGCCGACCGAGCGTCACCCTGTCGAACTCACACAGTGTCAAACCCAGATGTGTCTGTGTCTAGAACACCTTTGGGTGGGGGCACACCCACGGGGCGTACGTCTGTCTCTCTCCACTGGACACAGATTGGCACCAGCTGAGGATCTGGCTGTTTCGCCCCTGTGGTATCTCCTGCAGCCCCTGGAGTTGGCCCAAGACGCACACGCCCTGGCTGTGTTTTCTCGGGGAGATCCAGTCTCGGTCTGTGTTCTCTGGGTTCACTGCTTTCCGGGGGAAACCAACGTTCCAAGGACTCTGCCCCCCCCCTTCCCCCCACATGAGTCCCCATGCTCACCTTACTTTCAAAGTGGATTTTCTTGTTCAGATGAATGAGCTCCTCGGTTCTCTTCATGGACTGGACGCTGGCGTTGCATTCCTTCACGAGCTGGGGAGGCGAGGGAGCCGTTAGCCGCCGCCACGCCGAATCTCCGCTCAGCCAGTGCAGAGGGGCCAGAAAGCCCACAGGGCCGGCCAGCTGAGAATCTCCCCCAGATGGCGCAGAGCCAGCAGAACTGGCCCCGGTGTCATCCCCAGAGAGCCCTGTGCTCCAGACAGTCCCGGCTGGCATACAGTCCTCTGGGGACACGGGGAGCGTTGTTGCCAGCTGGTGGAAGTTAGAGCTGCCCCAAGGCTGCTCTAACCTATGCCAACGCCCAGGGTTTTGCCAAGGTGTAAGCAATTCCCTGACAGTCCCCTCTGTGCCGCACCGCATTGCTACTCAGTGCCATGGAGAATCTGGACCAAGACCACAGAGAGGACCCACAATTCTCCCTGCAAGGACACGTGCCCCAGTCACACACACCCCCGAATCAGAATCCCATTCTGAAAGCCCCTCCTGGCCTTCGCCAGTTACCTTCTTGAGCTGGTTGAAGGCCTTGGTGGCTGTGGCCTCGTCCCGGGAGCCCTGCAACGTGCGTTTCAGGATGTTCTGCAAGCAGGAGGCAGAAAACGTATCGACTTAAGAAGCTTCAGACGCCCCGGGTGTCAGTCCCTAGCCAAACCCCTCAGCACCAGAGATCAGCAGCCCTGACCAGTACCAGGTTCACCGATCAGTAGCATGAATCCAACGCGAATCTGCCCCAGGAGCAGAACGGGTGGATGGCACCAGTGGATGCCCGAGTTACAGACTCAGACCTGTAGCGTGTTCGCGGTCGAATTCGGCTGGCGCCCGGTGAAGCCAGGGGGACTTTGCTGATCTCAGCACAGGCGCTCGGTAGCCCAATGATTGTGAGCTCTCCGTGGCAGGGGACGTGGCTGGTGTAGGCTGAGCCCGATGCACCGTGACCCTGCCCCTGGGGCAAACCTTTCCAGGGCCCTTTGTGCTCTGCTCTGGCCTCCTGGCTAACACAGACCAGGGCAACGTGATGGCAAAACCGGCCAAATCCAGTCCGCTCTCTCTGGTGCCGGTGACTGTCCCCCATCCAGAGCCACGAGGAACGGGGTCCCGTGTGTCCTAAAAAGCAACTTAGGACACTTGAGCTATTTAATAACAGTCCCAGTCCCGGTCCCGGTACCTTGCCATGGGGGTAACACTTACAGTATTGGGGGGCTTATATTGGGCCCCCCACCCCTGTACTGGGAGCTCCAGGCAATCTAGTGTCTGATCAGGGGTCAGTGCAAATCGGTAGCTTTCCATGGAGGCTTTGGTCTCTCCTGCACATTAAATAACAATCATAGCTAGCTCTCAGACGCCTCTGGTATCAGTCAATCTCAAAGCACAGCCCAAAGGAGATCAGTATCTTCACCCCCATTTTACAGCTGGGAAACTGAGGCACGAAGGGGCTGCGACTTGCCCGAGGTCGCCTAACAAGCCGGTAGCAGAGCTGGGAATAACACTCAGGTCTGGCTCTATCCACCAGGCCACGCTGCCTCCCTTGGTTCCCCTGAGCACTGCGGCAGCAGCCAGCGCAGGGAGTTCGCTTCCAGACGCAGAGTTAGGCGCCTGGTACCACAGAAAGGGATGGCCCAGCAGGGGTGTGGATCGAGGTGGGTATAAGGGAGAGGGAGGGTGGTAGCGTACACTGACTCCAGGCTGCCACTTGAGGTCACCAGTGCCCTACATCGCGGGCCTCTGAAAGCCACAGCTCTAACTGTGAAGCCCAGAGGCGGCGGCTGCCCAAGTCTGTGGCTTGGATATCTCCAGCCTGTGGGAAGCGGCACGTTGGACAGTTTGGGAGATGTTTCTTTACATCTGGATCAGGCTGTCAGGCAGGGGCCATGCGGGGGAAGCCCTAGGCAGACGCTCTCCAGGGAAGCAGAGAGAGTTCCTTGTGCAGTGTTGGAAGAAAGTGGCTCCCTCTGCTATTCTGCTCCATTGTCACCCGACAGCTCGCGATCGCGTTATGTTTGCCGATAGCTGGGGGGAAATTTAATAACAGAGCCGGGCAGGACACGGGTGTTCCCGTCCTGTGACAATTTTTTGAGGTACAAAACCATTTCCTGTTCCTTACTGGGACACAGCCGAAATCGTTCGGAGAGAGAGGGAGAGACCCACCCCAGAAGAGCCAGAAGCCGGGTGGTTAGAGCCCCCTCCGTGCCTCAGTTTCCCCATCCGTAAAATGACAATTGCTGCCCTTGTAAGGCACTTAAAACACCCCTACCCGGCAGTTTGGCGGGACCTGATCTCTGATCTACATAGAGAGCTAGCCGGCAGAAATGCCCTGCAAACAGGTTTGAAGCAAGCCCTGCATTGTTGGGTTGCTAATACCACAGGACCGGGCTCGGCATGAGAGATGGAAAGTGAAACCGCCTAAGACTGATGTAGTGCCACCGAGAGAAAGGGCGTTGGTGGGTGGTGAAAGGTGACATGGGTTTTAACAATCTCCGGGGGACATCCTGCCATTTTGACAATGGCTTCGCTCTGCTTGTCACTCGGGCGCAGCCCCCAGGGAGCCCATCGGGAATTTGGCCCGAGTAATAACAAAACAAACAGAATCCAAACAATGGGCCGTGTAGTAACACTGAGCCCTCCTCAGCTGCAGCTCTCCAAGCACGTCACAAAGGTGGGGTATCCGCATGGGACAGGGGAAACCGAGGCACGGGGCGGGGAAGCGACATGCCCAGGGACGAACAGTGAGTCAGTGGCAGAGATAGGCCTTAGATTGCATGTGGTGCCCTATAAGTCAGGGCACTTCCCTTTAATGCCAGGCCGGCTCTGGCCGGACTGATACTCTCCAGTTACACCTCTGCCCTCCCTCCCCGCCGGGGCTCACCTCCACCAGCATCTGCAAGCGCATGACCCTCTGGAAGGGCAGGATGAGGAAGGAGGTGAGAGGTAAGCGCTGACACATTGGCCCCTCTTCCAGCTTTGCCAGGATCCCTGGGAATTTAGGATTGTCCTGCCTGGAGAAACGTAGCCAGGAATGTTAACAAGTCCCCAGAGCTGGGGGGCTAGGGGCAGAGGCTCCCGGGGTGCCAGGGGCAGCACACACAGCCGGGTCCCCAAAGCCCACTGGAGTCAGCGGAGACTTTCCACTGACATGAGTGGGCTGTTGGATCCGGCCACAAGCAAGCACTGAGGCACCCAGAGCTCTCCATCGCAGCGCACGGGGGCCTTCTCCACGAGCTGTCACCCCCGCCCCAGGAGACATCCCCGCAGGAACCAGCAGGATCCCGGACAGGGCGTGACAGGAGCCTTCGAACAGGCCAGGGAGGGAGGTGGTGGGAAGGGGAAGCTGGTGAGAACCGCCCGGCATCCCTGATGGACCAAATCCCTGAAGAGCTAAGAGGAGACAGGGATGGACACATAGAGATGGGGGAAGGGGTGAAGGAGGCTGTGGGGAACACAGGGGACCCCCAGAGTTCCCCCAACCTACTCACCGGCCCCCATCCTGAGCTCCCCCCGTGCCTGTTCACCAGCCCCCCAAACCCAGAGCTCCCCCCTGCCTGCTCACCGCCCCCCCACCCAGAGCTCCCCCCGTGCCTGTTCACCAGTGCCCCCAGCCCAGAGCTCCCCCCGCCTGCTCACCGCCCCCCCAGCCCCGAGCTCCCCCCGCCTGCTCACCAGCCCCCCCAGCCCAGAGCTCCCCCCGCCTGCTCACCAGCTCCCCCAGCCCAGAGCTCCCCCCCGCCTGCTCACCAGCCCCCCAGCCCAGAGCTCCCCCTGCCTGCTCACCAGCCCCCCCAGCCCAGAGCTCCCCCCGCCTGCTCACCAGCCCCCCCAGCCCAGAGCTCCCCCCGCCTGCTCACCAGCCCCCCCAGCCCAGAGCTCCCCCCGCCTGCTCACCAGCTCCCCAGCCCAGAGCTCCCCCCGCCTGCTCACCAGCCCCCCAGCCCAGAGCTCCCCCTGCCTGCTCACCAGCCCCCCCAGCCCAGAGCTCCCCCCGCCTGCTCACCAGCTCCCCAGCCCAGAGCTCCCCCCGCCTGCTCACCAGCCCCCCAGCCCAGAGCTCCCCCTGCCTGCTCACCAGCCCCCCCAGCCCAGAGCTCCCCCCGCCTGCTCACCAGCCCCCCAGCCCAGAGCTCCCCCCACCTGTTCACCAGTGCCCCCAGCCCAGAGCTCCCCCCGCCTGCTCACCAGCCCCCCCAGCCCAGAGCTCCCCCCGCCTGCTCACCAGACCCCCCAGCCAGGCCTGGTGCAAGGAAGTTTCGCGCCCTAGGCGAAACTTCCACCTTGTGCCTCCCCCCCAAGCCCTGCAGCAGCTCCCCGCCCACCCTCTCCGCCCTGAGGCGCCCCCCCCCCCCGTGGCAGCTTCCCCCCTCCTCTGCCCTGAGGCGCCCCCCGCGGCAGCTCCCCTCCCCGGGGAGCCGTGCGGCAGCTCCTCACCCCAGCTCACCTCTGCTCCGCCTCCTCCCCGAGCGCGCCGCCCCCGCTCTAATTCTCCTCCCCTCCCAGGCTTACGGCGCCAAACAGCTGATTGGCGCTGCAAGCCTGGGAGGTGGGAGAAGTGGAGCGGTGACCGCGCGCTTGGGGAGGGGGCGTAGGAACGGTGTAAAAAAATATTGGGGGCACTGCTTTTTGGCGCCCCCAAATCTTGGCGCCCTAGGCAACCGCCTAGTTTGCCTAAATGGTAGCACCGGCCCTGCCCCCAGCCCAGAGCTCCCCCCGCCTGCTCACCGCCCCCCCCAGCCCAGAGCTCCCCCCGCCTGCTCACCGGCCCCCCCAGCCCAGAGCTCCCCCCGCCCGCTCACCGGCCCCCCCAGCCCAGAGCTCCCCCCACCCGCTCACCGGCCCCCCCAGCCCAGAGCTCACCCCGCCCGCTCACCGTCCCCCCCAGAGCTCCCCCCGCCTGCTCACCAGCTCCCCAGGCCCAGAGCTCCGCACCCCCCGCCTGCTCACCAGACCCCAGTCCAGAGCCCCACACACACACCTGCTCACCGCCCCCCAGCCCAGAGCTCCCCGCTCAGCTCTCCCATCTGTGTGTGGCCCCCCAGGGGTGGCGCTGTGAAGCGGGCGGGGGGGGGCTCACGCACAGCAGGCGCTGGTAGGTCTGCTCCTGGTAGGCCTGGTTGGTGACGTAGGGCAGGTAGACCCGGCGGAAGGCCGGGCAGTGGCGCAGCACGATGTCGCAGATGTCGAAGCGCAGGATGTTCTCCTCCAGCCGCTCCTCCAGCTCCAGCAGGAACCTGCCGGGGAGCCAGCGGGCGAGACGGGGCCTTAGCGGGCAGGCAAACCCCGGCCCAGCCGGCCCCGAGGAAACCACCGGCCTTTCCCAGCGCTGGGCGGGGGCACCATGCCGCTGCCCTGGTCATGCCCGGGGACGCTCGAGGCACCGCTGGGAATGGTCTCCCTCCTGTCTGGAGAAGGGTCTTCAGCTCCGCCCAGCCCTGGATTAAGGTGTTAGACCCACAAGAGAACACCCAAGAGCAACACAAGTCTGCACCACAACCCTATGGTGCACTGAGCAGCAGCATCTCCAGAACCTGGGCCCACCTGGACCAGGGCGCTGGGCAGAGCTGCAGGGAGAAGCGCCTGAGCCAGGTTCCCAGGTCACCTGAAATGGCCCCTCTGCTCGCTCCTGTCTCACGCCCCCTCCTCCCCAGCAGCACCTTGCAGGTCAAATGGCCCCGTCCCCTGGGAGGAGCTGACCTTTCGCTGACGTCCTTCACTTCGGGCAGCTTGGAGAAGAGCCACTGCTTCTCCTGGGCTCCCAGGCACTCGTTCAGCTCCCGCGAGTTCATGAAGTGCTCCACCGCGATGGAGAGGCTGTGGATGTAGGAGGCCTCCGAGGTGATCAGCTCAAACTTGGCCTGCCAGGGCGAGAGCGAGGGGGCGCGGGTTGCCGGGTGTCTGGTTTCTGACCAGAAAGTCTGCTCGAAAAGGGAACCTGGCAGTGTCCAGTCAGCAGTGCTGACCGGACACTAAAAGTCCGGTTACCTGCAGTAACCAGCCTCCCCACTGGGGGGTGGGAAGAGCAACATCAGCTGCTGGAGCCTGGAGGAGCAGCGGAGCACTCAGGAATGGCTCCGGTGGAGAGGGGTACCAGCGGCTCCCCCGTCCTGCCCCCCTCATCCCACCAATCCCGGAGCCCGGCTCTCCCTCCTCCACCCTGCCCTAATCACCCCCGCAATCCCGGAGCCCAGCTCTCCCTCCCCCACCCTGCCCCAATCACCCCTCCACCCCTAGCGCCATGCTCAGCTGGTAGGGGGAGGGTGGTGGAGAGAGCAGCGAGCCACAGTGGGGGGGAGAAAGAGGAGCGGGGGCCTCAAGAGAAAGAGGTGGAGCAAGGGGCAGGGCCTCAGGGAAGAGGCGGAGCAGTGGGCTGGGGAGAAAGTTGGCCACCCTAGAGGGGGCGCAGGTTCTGTGACGGGGGCGTGCAGCACCAGCGGAAGTGCGAGCAACAGGCGCTGCGGAGATCAGCTGTTAGGAGGCAGAGGCTGAGCCCCTCCCCTGCCCCCTCGCCCTCCTGGGGGCGTCTCAGCCTTTCCTGAATCACAGCACTGGGGGGGCTCCCCAAAGGCCTGGCCTGGCAGCCCTGGCGAGAGCCGGGCCCAGCACGGGCAGGTGCTGCCCACGCTCCCCAACCCAAACCTGGTGATCCCCGTGATCTGACCAGCAGCCTCCCTGCCGGAGCCCTGTGCATCCCCACTGCAGCTCGACCTCCTGGGCCTGCAGCTCTCCCAAGGGGCACGATTCCCATCAGCTTTTCTACTGCTTTGCTGGGTCTGCCACCCTCATCCATTCCCCAGCTCCCGGTGCCCCTCAGCCCTGACCTGCAGCCCCTGCTATCCCAGCCCTGGGCTCCCCCCTCCCCCAGCCCTGCCGGTGCCCCTCAGCCCCGACCCGCAGCCCCTGATATCCCAGCCCTGGGCTCCCCCCTCCCCCAGCTCTGCCGGTGCCCCTCAGCCCTGACCCGCAGCCCCTGCTATCCCAGCCCTGGGCTCCCCCCTCCCCCAGCTCCCGGTGCCCCTCAGCCCTGACCCGCAGCCCCCTGCTATCCCAGCCCTGGGCTCCCCCCTCCCCCAGCTCCCGGTGCCCCTCAGCCCTGACCCGCAGCCCCTGCTATCCCAGCCCTGGGCTCCCCCCTCCCCCAGCTCTGCCGGTGCCCCTCAGCCCTGACCCGCAGCCCCTGCTATCCCAGCCCTGGGCTCCCCCCTCCCCCAGCTCTGCCGGTGCCCCTCAGCCCTGACCCGCAGCCCCTGCTATCCCAGCCCTGGGCTCCCCCCTCCCCCAGCTCTGCCGGTGCCCCTCAGCCCTGACCCGCAGCCCCTGCTATCCCAGCCCTGGGCTCCCCCATCCCCCAGCTCCCGGTGCCCCTCACTCCCAACCCGCAGCCCCTGCTATCCCAGCCCTGGGCTCCCCCCTCCCCCAGCTCCCGGTGCCCCTCAGCCCCGACCCGCAGCCCCTGCTATCCCAGCCCTGGGCTCCCCCCTCCCCCAGCTCCCGGTGCCCCTCAGCCCCGACCCGCAGCCCCTGCTATCCCAGCCCTGGGCTCCCCCCTCCCCAAGCTCTGCCGGTGCCCCTCAGCCCTGACCCGCAGCCCCTGCAATCCCAGCCCTGGGCTCCCCCCCCAGCTCTGCCGGTGCCCCTCAGCCCTGACCTGCAGCCCCTGTTATCCCAGCCCTGGGCTCCCCCCTCCCCCAGCTCCCGGTGCCCCTCAGCCCCGACCCGCAGCCCCTGCTATCCCAGCCCTGGGCTCCCCCATCCCCCAGCTCTGCCGGTGCCCCTCAGCCCTGACCCGCAGCCCCTGCTATCCCAGCCCTGGGCTCCCCCCTCCCCAAGCTCTGCCGGTGCCCCTCAGCCCTGACCCGCAGCCCCTGCTATCCCAGCCCTGGGCTCCCCCCTCCCCAAGCTCTGCCGGTGCCCCTCAGCCCTGACCCGCAGCCCCCCCGGTAGCCCAGTGCTGGTGATGGCCCTGTGAATGCATCGGGGGGGGGGGGGTAGGGAGGGGGAAGAGCGACTGAAGCTAATGGACAATGTGGGCCCAAGAACAGTGGAATCAATGGCAGGAACCCGCCGGCCCAGGAGGGTCCTGCCAGCCCTGGGGTCCCGGGCCGGGGCCGATGTCCAGTAACTGCCAGGCCTGGCTCTGTGTGGGCAATGGCTGGCCAAGCGCTGGGAAACGCTTTGCGTCCCGGTGCCCAGGCTCCGAGCAGGGCGCCGGGCCCTCACCTCCTGCAGCTTGCACTCCTGGAGGCTGATGGTGCCGAGCAGCCCGCTGCCCCGCACGTCCGGGATGTCCTGCCACAGCGAGAAGGTGGAGCCGCGGGACGAGCGCTGCGAGCGGAACGAGCTGCTGGGCGACAGGTTGGTCTTGGGCGGCGCCAGGGCGGCCTCCTCCTCCTCCGCCAGACCGTCCTCCAGCTGCTGCCGCTGGATCTCCCGGGCGATGGCGGCGTCGCTGTATTCCTGGTACAGGACGGCTACAGGGGTCGGGGGGGTCAGCGTCCGGGCACTGGGCCGAGGGGGCCCTTCTGCAGGGAACGAGACGCCATCCCCAGGGCGAAGGGGACACCCCTCGTGGGGCCCTAGGGTAACCCCGGGCGGGCATGGCCTGGGTGGGGCAGTGGCTGGCACTATGGCTAGGAGCAGGGGCACTGGCCTGGGTGGGGAGAAGGGGACTGGCAGGGGGGAGGGTCCGCGCCAGCTTTGCCCTCTGCCATCCAGCCAGGCCAGGGGCACAGGCCAGCAGCTCCTTCCCTCTGTGCCCATTTCAGGCAGGCACATCTCTCTGGCGTCTGTGCCCTGTGCTGCCCGCTGGCTCTGGACCAGGCAGCAGACGCCAAGGGATAGGGATGCACTGGCTGACTGTGGGGGGGGGGCCATGCGACCCCTGCCCCAGTGTTAAAGGGCTCGGCATGGTTGGGACGTGGGCTCCTAAAGGCGGAGGGGAAATCCCCCGGGGGGGGGGGGGGTGAGCTGGCTGCTTACAGTTCAGCAGGAACCTCGACTGCCGCCTCTCATGCTGGACCAAAGCGCTCGGGCACCCACCCGGCTCCGCCTCGCTCCTACAGAGGGGAACACACCGGGTGGGGGGTGAGGGCTGGAGTCTGCACCCCCCCACACACTGACTTGTAGGGTGGAGGATCAGGGCCTGGGGGCTGAGTCGCTCCATGGGGCCTGATCCTGAGCTCGCTCACCCCAGTGCCGATCAGGACTGGCAGCGGGACCAGGGTCTCTCTGCCGTCACTACATTCACCGCCCCAGCCGGGCGCCCAGCCCTATGGACACGGCCCTGCTCCTCCATTGCCTGCACCTGGGACAGGCCTCACACCAGCCCCAGGGGGGTGACCTGCACCTTGCAAGGCCAGCAGCATGTTGCGAGGAGGGTGGGGCCGTCAGAGCCTGCCTGTCTGGCCAGGTGTTAGCGCCAGGTGAACACGGAGTGGATCATTTACTGGTTATTTTAGGATCTTAAAAAAATCAAAAATCAATAAAAAGGAGAGAGCAAAAACGATTAGAAAACAGAGGGGCTGAGAAACGCCTCTCGTGTGCCTCTCCCCTGGGCGTCCAGCCTGGCTCAGACATGCCTGGGGGCTGCAGTGGGTGAAATGGGGGACACACTCCCCACACTGTGGGGCCGGGCTCGGGCCCATGGGGCGGATGCCAGGGGGCTCACCCCCTTCTCCATTGGGATACTGAGTTTAGTTCGCGGCGCTGGGTTTCTGGAGTCTAGTTCACAGCACTCACCGATAGCTGGGTTTGCAGCCCAGACCCCGCCAGCCCATGCCCTGGGAAATCCAGCTGCTCCGAGGAACTCGGCGTCACCTTCCTCCATCCCCCCTCTCTCAACGGTCCCGATCCCTGCGGCCTGCCCACTTGCCTGTGCCTTCTGGTGGGCTGGGAACATCCCCCTAGGGTCATGGGCGCTCCCCACTGGCCTTACCTGGGACAGACGTTCCCTGGCTCGCTGGGCGACTCTGGGGACGGGAGGCCATCGCTGCCTGTGCTGCTGCGGCTCCGCTCCCTTCCATTCGGTTTACCTGCAAGGATGGATGGCAGCTTCACAGCCGATCAGGGAGGAGCTGGGCTGGCATCTGTGTCAGGGCGCCCTTCCTCCCCTGCCTCCATTGGTCCATTGATAACCTGCCTCGAACAGGCCTAACAGCTCAGGGGAAGAGGGAGAATCCCATCATGCACCTGTGCGATGATGGGGGCAGAGAGGGAAAGCGGTCCAGGATTCCACCCCGTCTCTTCACCACGGCCATGGCGACTCCACCCCCTTCTCACGCTTTCCCTGCCAGTCCGAGAAGAAGCACATGGGTGGGGGGTGGGGGGGAGCTGGCATTACAGATGTGCCCCTTCCGCCCGCGTCTCCTCCCAGGAATGTGGTTCTCCACCATCTTCATTCAGGGGGACCACTCGACGAGAGAGACCTTGTGGACCACCGTCACCACTCCCAGACCTCGCCACTGAATGTGGACTGAGAGGGAGGTCCCCCAGGATGGGAACCAAGGACCACAGGCCTGTATACCATAGCGTGAAAGCCGCTAACCTGCCGCTCTAGCGGGACTGAGCGTCTGATGCAAAGGGCGTTGGAGTCAACAGAAAGAAAGAAAGAAAGAAAGAAAGAAAGAAAGAAAGAAAGAAAGAAAGAGGCCCCAAGCCGACCATACCAGTTTGACCAGTAAGCCCAGTGTGAGAATCCCAGTACCTTCCTGGCTCGCCCAAGCCCCTTTCTCCTTGGAAGCGCTCCTGGCGGAGAAAGACTTGCCCAGCTTGAGGGAGAAGGTCGCCCTGCGCTGAGACAGCTGCAGCTTGTTCATGAGCTCTGAGGCCGAGAAGCGCCGCCTCTCCTGCTCTGCCAAGCCCTTGGCACTCCGGCCAGCCGAGCATGGGGGCAGCGCCAGGTCCAGGGTCTCGGGCACCGCGTGGGGAGGCCCCTCAGGAGCTGGCCTCAGGTCCAGCGGCTCCATCCCCTGCAGCGCGAGCTCCCCCGCACACCTGCCATCCTCGTGGACTGGGGACCCTGGGAAAATGGCGTCTCCATCCAGGCTGGGGGTCGTGTCGCTGAGAGTCTCGGGGGAGTAGACCCTGATCTTCCTCCCTGGAAGGAGAGAGGAGCCACGGTGATGATTAGGCCCCAGCTAGCAGGGAAGTGGGGCATGTGGGAGCAGGGCTGCTTGGTCCCAACAGAGCGGAGCTGCCCCGGGAAGACAGCTCATGGGGCTGCTCCATCCCCTGGAACTCAGGGCCTGCCACCCTGGGAGCTTTTCCAGCCTCGGTGCTACCGCCACACGGGGCATCAGTAGGGCTTAAGCCCAGGAGTGCTAGCACAGACCTCTGCCACTCGAGCTGAAGGAGGAGCTCCACCTGCTGGCAGCAGCAGAAGGCTATTATCCTCTCTGTGGATTAATCACCAGAAGGGGACACGACACACACAAGGCATGTGCATAACCTTCCACCCCCGGGACCCCAGAATGCTGAGCCCGTCTCTGCCTGCCCCTACCTGTTTTCACAACAACGCCTGACCTTTACAGCAGCTTCTGGCCAGGGGGTCGCAGCGAATCAAGCCCCACAGCTGCCCCTCCCCCACCCCCATTGTGAGACGGGATATTCCCTGTTCTCCAGAGGGGGAAACTGAGGCACAGAGGAAGCCAATGGCTGATCCTGAAATAGAATCTGGGCCTCCTGACTCCCAGCCGCCAGGCCGTCCTCTCTCTGGGTGCAGCGTGAGCAGCCAACGTGCAGTTGCACCAGCAAACCAAGCCGTGGGCTCGTGTCTGCACGGTACTGTTTGCAGACGTGTCTCCAGATGGAATTAGTTGGGCCCATGGGAGTTAGGCACCTAAGCCCTTTGAGGAGCCGGACCTCGGACCCTGGCACGGCAGGACTGTGTGATGTGCACTTAGCCGGCTGGATTTCGCCTGCAGCCTCGTTCCCCCGGGCAGCGGGAGCAGATGGCAGACAGTGTGCTGCCCTCTGCTCCTGTCACACGCGCAGGAGCCAGCTCAGCCTGGGGAGAGGGCACTGGAGGCTGCTCCCGGCGCAGCCCTGCGCCAGGCCAGGGAGCTGGATTTCATTCCGGTTCCTGCCTCGTCAATGGCACTGCTAACTGGGTTCCAGCTGAACCCCCGGGGCTCCCAGGCGAGGGCCCTAAAACCACTGGGCCGTCCTGCCTGTCAGAAACCAGACGCTGCACAGTAAATAACCAAACAGCATTTTCCAGGATCGACTGCCTTCCTATGATCCCAGAGGGCACTATCCAAGGGAGGCTATTGCAGAGTGCCACGTGTGACCAGGACAAGGGGATATGCGAGCTGGTGCCCCCCAAATGACCTATTGCCGGCTAGTGCTTGGACTGCAGCTCACTGAGCTCCTCTTGTCCGGTCCCTGCAAACACGGCCTGGCCGATGCCTCCGGGGCCCCTTGGGAGCACGGCAGGGCTTGCTATTTTTGCAGAAATGCTATCCCAGAATGCTTTGCAGCATCCGGCGCAGTGAGTTGCTGCTCTCTTGGGGCTGATGGGCTCCGTGGTCCGTCGTTTCCTGACAGGGGGTTGCCGTGCCCACGCTGCGGCGCTCTCCTGGCACGGGTGTGGCATGGAACACAGGAGCTGGGGTTGCCACTTCTGGGGTACAGAACAGCAGGGCATCTGGGATGATCCTGAGCCCGTAAAACTGGCCTGGCCGTGGGGACTGGGCACCCTGACAGATTTACCGGGGCAGGTACCTCAAACCAGGGCCGACCCTGGGAAACTGGACAGGGGGCCACTCTAAGCTCAGCCCAAAGGTTTGGAGACTGGTTCAGCACAGGAGCCTCTCAAAAACCCCCTCAGCACCTGCCATCACTGACATGACATGCTGTGACGTTATTGATATAATCTGGGACCATATAGAACATGGTTGCAACCAAAGTCCTGTAGTGGCACCAAATCTTGTATAAAGGGGGTCAAATGAGGTGTCTAAGACAAGGTTATGGTTTGCTGGTTATGATTATGCTGCCTAGATATGTGTATCAATTTTGTAGTTGAAGTTATAAATATTGGCTCTGTACTGTCTGTATTTCAAACTTATGCTATGCTTCTGGGAAACCTCCCAGACAAGTTGGTGTTAGCTCTGCCTAGCCTGCTTGATGGCCCATTAAGGACCATCAGCTATACAATTGACCCATGGAGAGAAGGCAAATACGCCCTGTAACTCAGCAAAGTATGCAGGAGCTTGCCCATGTGACTCCAGACTCCATTTTGCTGTAATTTTCCACAGTAAGAACAAAGAGGTGTTCTTACACCTGGAAAAAACTATAAAAAGGCTGATGCCTCATCTCCATCTTGTCTTCAATCCTGCTTCTTACCTCTGGAGGGACTTTGCTACAAACGGAAGCTCTGAACAAAGGACTGAGGACCCATCCCAGCGGGGGATGTATTCCAGAGACTTGATTTGAACCTGCAGTTTATTCCATCGCTGCTGCAAGCCTGAACCAAGAACTTTGCAATTTCTGTATGTAATTGATTCCATTTAACCAATTCTAACTCTCATCTCTATCTTTTTCCTTTTATGAATAAACCTTTAGATTTTAGATTCTAAAGGATTGGCAACAGCGTGATTTGTGGGAAAGATCTGATTTGTATATTGACCTGGGTCTGGGGCTTGGTCCTTTGGGATCGAGAGAACCTTTTTTGTGTATATTGGGGTATTGGTTTTCATAACCATTTGTCCCCATAACGAGTGGCACTGGTGGTGATACTGGGAACCTGAGTGTCTAAGGGAATTGTTTGTGTGACTTGTGGTTAGCCAGTGGGGTGAAACCAAAGTCCTCTTAGTCTGGCTGGTTTGGTTTGCCTTAGAGGTGGAGAAACCCCAGCCTTGGGCTGTAACTGCCCTGTTTTAGCAATTTGTCCTGAATTGGCACTCTCAGTTGGGTCCCACCAGAACCGCATCGTCACACATGCCCCATAGGGGCTACAGTTCCCTCCTGGAGTCCCCAGGAATTCAAGATTATGTCATGCAATGAAACTTCCAACCAAAACTGGCATCCCTGGCGGGGTCCCAAATCCAGGCTCTGGTGGGGGTAAATTCCAACGCTGGTGTGACGCTGGCAGACTGGGTGCCAGCTCATGCCACGGTCCCCCTGCCTCCGCTGACTACGGATAACTACATAGCTGCAAGCCGCCTGGCTCACCTGGGCATTGGGATTGTGGAAACAGGCACTAGAGTTATCCGAGTGGGTTTAGCATTCTGACTTTCTGGTGCATGGCTGCCGGCGTTCGTCTCACGTATAACGCCTGCAGCCCGTATTGTAGGGCAATATTTGAGCGTTTGCCTTGTGAGCCTCTGGGACCATGTAAATGGCCAGAGAGGAGAGAGACACTGAGTCGTGTGAAATGCTGGGCCCCCACAGCAGGGGTTGTCTTCCCAGCAAGGAAGGCCCATCGCACCAGGCGCACTAGCCTGGAACATTAAAGAAGACAAAAGACTTTGTTGTTTACTCTCCCTCCCATGAAGATGAGGCATGCGGGTGAATTCCTCCCATTAGCTGAGTTTGCAGCTCAGAGCAGAAGAGGGGAAGGGAATGAAAAGCCCTAAATGGAAGGAACTGCATCTTTATGCTGCCTGGACTTGGGGGGGAGGAGGGCAAGGTTTACTAGGCAGAAGCAAAAGATCCCCAGCGCTTCGCCTGGGTTAGCCCTGAGGGACACACAGAGCTTGCTTCTTTGCTTTTCAGCCTATGGGCCGCAGACCCAAAGGGGGCCGCAGACCGTGTCTACGATTCCCAAAGGGGTCCGCACCTCCATTCGAAACGTGTTAGGGGTCCGCAAATGGGAAACGGTTGAAAACTGCTGCTCTAGAATAAATCTTCAGATCGTTTATTACAGGATTGGCTACAAACGGCTCTAACGTGCTGTTGACCTGGGGTAAGCGACCGATCCTTTGGGACAGGAAGTAATCTGAATATTGCTGTGATCCTTGGTGTAAGGGACCATCTATCACAAAGGCAGACTCACTGGGTGGCAAGACAGATCAGAGCGCCCACGGGGACTGGCTGGGCCTCCATGGTTAGGGCTGTGACAGGGGTTTGCCCTTGATCCTTGGTTGGTGAAATCAACATATTGAACTCCCAACCAATCGGGGGTTCTGCCCTAATACTACACCCTGAGGTTGGCACTCATGCTTGTACACCACTGCAGGACAGCTGGGACCAGACCCCTGCTCCTGTTCGAACCCCACAGGCCCCACCCCTGCGCTGGAGGAGCATGGCTGGAGGGGAGAGTGGAAGATCATAAACGTTCCCTTCTGGCCTTCAGCTCTATGCCTCCTCCCTAGCATGCCCTGCCAGACGCCCCCTCTCAGAGACCCCCAGCTTGTGTGGTACCCGCAAAGGGGCATCCAGGGTGGGCAGGGCTCCCACCCCCCAGATGTGGCGAGACCCCCTCTGCCTGCCCTTCCTGTCCAGCCTCCCCCGTGAGACCAGCCTTTTCCCAGCACGCAATACTCACAGGCCAGCTTCTCCTTCTCCACCCCATGGGATCCTTGCCCCTGGGACTCGGGCAGCAGCGGGGGGCTTGCGGGCCCCCCGACGACGTCGTGGAAAGAGGAGTTGCTGTGAGACGAGGGCGGCTCGAAGGTGGTGCCGTGAAGCCAGCTGTCCGCCTTCCCCACCACCTGCTGTCCCTGGGGGGCAGCGATCCCCGCCGCCCCTGGGCGAGTCCCGGAGCCCCCGCCTGCAGCATCGCCTCCAAAGGGGACCCCGGAGTCCGGGATCCAGCCCAGGCTGGGGTGGAAGTCTGGGTAGCTGTGATGGCGGGGGGGCCAGCCTTCGGGGCTCAGCTGCAGGCTTCCCCACCCGTCCATGGGGCTGCTGTGGGAGCTGAGGAGCCCCCGGCCCTCCGAGGAGCACGGGACGAGACTAAAGTCCCCCTGACCAGGAGGCTGGAGGTTGGGGAGCTCCACGAAGGACAAACTCTCCTGCTTGCAGACGGCCACGTGGTGCCTCGCTCGGCAAGGCCTGTCCCCCAGGGCCTGGGGCCCACCCACGGTGAGGATCCCCATTTGCTGGCTCCCCGCTCGGTAGGGCAGCGACCTCAGGTGTGGCTGGAAGTCCGGCCGGGGGCGGTATTCCATCACCGAGGGCCGGCCTGCCCTAGACCTGTAGGGGAGAAACAACGGGACCGCGTCAGGCACGGGCAGGCCACGGGCCAGGTCCCCCTCCGAGGCGGGAGGTGACGCCAGGGCCTGAAATGTCCCCCGAAGTCTGGCTGGGAGCGGCTGGGGAGCTAACCGGGTCAGTGGGGGGAGGGGTGTCTCCAAATGGGATCAGTCTCCCACCACCCATTAGAGGGTAGCGTCTGCAGCAACCATTAAACCGCCCAGTTCTCCCAGCTGGCCTGGGCCTGGCCAGCCCGAGGGGAAGGGGAACAGGGCACCCGTCTGCCTGTCCTGCAAGTGGATCTCAGAACCCGTCTCCAGATGTCACCCTTCATCCCCACTCCCTGTCTGCTCCCAAGACCCGGCCTGTCCGCTGCACGTATCAGCACGTGCCCGGTAGCCCTGCAAGGCAGCAGACTTGGGTTCGAGACCCTCCTCGGCCATGTGGGCTTGAGCAGGACACTCGGGTCCCCCATGAGACCTGCTGCTCTTGCCCCATTTCCCGCAGCACCTCCTGCTGGGAGAGGCTGGGACTGGCGTGTCCGCGCTCCCCCACCGCCTGTGCCCCGGCACTGTTCCCCATCACGGTGACCTCTCTCGGGAGAGCCTGGGCCCAGAATGGGGGACCCAGGGGCACGGGCTGCAATCGGTACAGAGACTCCCCCCTCCCCCGCTGCACCCCTCGTCCTGTCCCACCCTCGCTGCCGCCCAGACAGACCCCTGCCCGGCAGAGCGGGGCTCTGAGCCCTGCCAACCGGCGAACAGCTATGGAACAAAACCGCCTGCCAGCATTTGCAGCTGCCCGGCTCTACTCTGCCAAACTCCTCCCCCGCCCCCAGGGAACCTGGGAGCCTCCCGCTCCCTGCCAGCTCCAAGCCCTGTGCTGGCCCCCGGGGGGGCTCCCAAGCCACAAACTCCTGCAGTTGGCTTGGGTTTGGGGCTCTCCTGCTGTGTGCGGGGGGGGGGGGGGGGGGGAGTGCAGAGGATCAGCTGGCTCAGGGGGCCAAGCTCAGGGAACACAGACGTGTCTCCCCGTGAGCTGCTCCCTAGGAGGGGCTGTAGGATAAGGCCAGATCCTCAGCTGGTGTAACTCAGCCAATGGGCCAGATCCCACCGGGTGTCATTCACGGTAGCTCCATGGAAGCCAGTGGCGTTCCCCAGCTGTGATCATAGTCCCGGGGCAGGACAGGACACAGCTGTGCGTGGGGCTCAGGGACGGAAGAGCCGGAGTCGCTTCCTGAGCCAGCCACCTCCCTTCTCTGGGCCTCAGTTTCTCCCATCCATAAAATGGGGCTAATGACACGACCTTCCCTTGAAATGCTGGGGTGCAGCGCTCTCTGTCAGGGCTGCCCACACGGGTCCTTCCCTGCCAGGCCCAGAGGGCAGCGTCAGACCAAGTCTCCCCCTCCCCAAGGTCTCTCCTGTGTTCGCAGGGTCCCCTCGTGGTCATGAAGCTGCAGGGGGGGCAGTGCCAGCAGCCCTGGTCACTCCTCAATCATGCCTGCCCTGCTCTCCCATTGCTTGGCCATGCCAGGAGCCGGGGAGAGGAGGAGCTGACTGACCCTCCACCCAGGGGAGATGGACGTGGTGTTGGTGGGTAGCAGGGAGCGCCCAGAGGAATTGGCGTGCTGGCTAGGGACATGGACCTCGCCATCGCTACGCGGGCTGAGCCGGCTCTTGCTGGGCTGTTCTCCGAGCGGGGGGGCAGCCAGTGCAGAATGCACCAGACCCCGGAGGGCCGTGAGGCGCCCCCTGTTGGTACAGGGCCCCTGCACGCCAGGTGCTGCCCTGGTTGCTTCCCCGTGCGATTCCAGGGGCTCGCTTTAATCCACACAGCGCCCCTTAGCGGCTGGGCGCTCCCTTTCCCTCCCTTGGATCTCCACTGTCCCCGGGGGCTTGGGGGTAAGGGAACAGGGCAGGCTTCTGGAGCTGGAGCCAAGCCAGCGGGCCTTCCCCAGGGCCTAGGCACCCTCCCACTCCTGCTGGAGCCGGCATAGTGCCTCGAGGCTTTGCTGAGGGCCTCCGGAGGTGGGGGGGTCCATGGGTGCTGCCAATCCCAGCCAGGCCCCCAGCCCTGGCCAGCCAATCCTGAAAACTCCTGGGGGGCAACCTGTCATTAAGAGCTGGAGCATCCCTCCATGGTGGTGCCAGCCCCCTGCAAGGCCCAGAGGAACAGGAGCCCGAGGAAACATCCGCCCCCTTCCAGGCTAGCCAGGCCCCCAGTTCCTGATGGCACCGGGGGCCACAGAGTTGGGTTAGAGCCAATGGCGCCAACCGGGGCTCCCAGCTCTGGGTTCTCGACCTCGCTGCTGGCCTGGGAGCTTTGCAAGCTACTGATGAAGGATCCTGCAGGATGTGCCTGGCGCAGTAACAAGCTGAGGGGCAGAGCTGCCCTGCTGTGCTCTGCCAGGAATGGCCCCTGGGTGGGTTAAGACTAGATCCCGTTTCCTAGGGCTCTGAAAGCAGCCAGGGTCTGAGTTGGCTACAGTCAATGGGGCGGGTCCCCCCGGCGTTAGGACTTTCAGTGAGCAAGATGCCGTGATTTATTCTTTGTACAACAGTAGAACCCAGACGAAACCAGGCCCCCATTGTGGCTGTACAAATACAGACCCCGCAGAACTTACAGTCTAACTGGACAACCGGGGCCAGGGAAACTGAGGCCTGGAGCGGGGACGCGACTTGTCCAAGGGAACCCAGCAGGTCCTGGGCAGCCCCAGGGCCAGATTCCAGGTGTCCGGGGTGCCAGTGCCGTGCCCTGGCTCACTTCACACACGACACTGGTACTTTCAGGAGGGAAGCGGTGACTCCTCTGCACGAACAAGGGGACACTGCTCCGGGCGAGCTCACGGTACCAGCGCTCGCCCTGCGTTCGGCGACACCGAAGGACCTTGGAAAACCTAAAGGGCTGCTCCCCGTGGCGGCTGTTTGATTTGTCACCTTCCCCCCTGCTCGGACGGTGAAACCGACGCATGGCTGCCCAGGTCAAACCCGTCACGGACTGGCCGAGAACCCTCGCCCCATGACCACGGGGACTGCGTGGGAGTCGGGGAGTGGGCGGCAGAGAATTCAGCACGAGGCCTGTTCACACGGTCAGTACAACTGGCCACTCCTGGCTCTGTTACTGCCAATGCGGTGAGCTGTGTCCACACACGATCGTGCTGGCTAATCAGCTTTGTACCTTGCTAGGGCAGGGTGGAGGAAGGGCTGGGCGGGAAGCAGACGGCTGTTGCTACAGGGCTCCTGTCATAAACATACAGCTAAGGGTAGCATAAAATCCCTCCTTTCCTTGTAAAGGGTTAGGAAGCTCAGATAACCCGGTTGGCACCTGACCAAAAGGACCAATAAGGGGAGAAGATACTTTCAAATCTGTGGGGGAAGGTTTTTGTTTTGTGTTCCTTTGTTCTCTCCGGGTCAGCGAGGAATCAGCGCAGGGAAAATACATCTCCCAAAGCCAGACCTGAACTAAGCCTCTAAGATTACAAATTGTAAGTAATGGGAAGAAAATGCGTTAGATTATCTTTTGTTTTAGCTTGTGAATTGTCCCTATGCTAAGAGGGAGGTTTATCCCTGGTTTTTGTAACTTTAAAGTTTTGCCTAGAGGAGAAATCCTCTGTGTTTTGAATCTGATTATCCTGTAAATTACCTTCCATCCTGATTTTACAGAGGTGCTTCTTTTACTTTTTCTTTATAATAAAGTTCTGTTTTTAAGAATCTGATTGGTTTTCAGTGTCCTAAAAACCCAAGGGTCTGGTCTGTGCTCACCTTGGTTACTCTCAAGCCTCCCCAGGAAAGGGGGTGAAGAGGCTTGGGGGCATATTCTGGGGAAATAGGAACTCCAAGTGTCTAACTCACTTGGTGGTGGCAGCAAGACCGTCCAAGGGCAAGGAAGGGATTTGTGCCTTGAGGAAGTTTTTAACTGAAGCTGGTAGAAATAATCTTAGGGGGTCTTTCGTGCGGGTCCCCACATCTGTACCCCAGAGTTCAGAGTGGGGAGGGAACCCTGACAGCAGTGGGGATCCCTTGGCTCTGCCGCCCAGTCCAGGAGCACAGGGACTTAGCAAGGGTTTATTGTCCCAGCCAAGCTCATTGGGAACTGAGCCTGGAGGCAGCTGAGACCCTGGCACAATGCACTCGGGTATATCCCGTCACACAGAGAGCCAGGATGAAGGAGGACGTGCCAGTCCAGTGACACAGGGGATCCCATCTGCCGGGGACAGCCCTGAGCCAGCCAAAGCCTCTGCAGAGCATGGCCCACAGGTGGAAACCGGCCATGTTTAGCTCCAGCCCCTTCACTACTTGGTTCCATATTCAGTTAACGCTGGAGCATGCACAGAGCCCAGTGGTTCAAACCCTTCCAAAGATCAAGCGCCCATTTCAACGGGGTCACAAGGATGTAGCGAGTGACTCACTAGGACTCACCAGTGCCTGGCCCCGGACCTTCAACACCTGCATGTCTGACCCAGCCCTTCCGCCTGCCCTGGAGATACAGGGAGTTCACGGCAGTTTGCTGTGTGGGGAGCTTTCGGGAGAGACCCCCAGACCGAGGTCCTCTCTCCCTGCAGTGGACAGGCCATGGGGTTTGCCGAGATGTCCTTGGCCAAAATGACTCCTTCCCCAAGCTGTGCACCATGCTGTCTGTGCCCTACCCCAGACCTGGCTGCATTTCCGCGGCACTGTGACGAAAGGTGCTAGAGAAACGTAAAAGATGCGGATGAGGAGGCTGGGGAGGCCAGGACTGGTGCAGCCTTGGGGCTAAGACCAAAAAGCTCATCCCAGAACCCTGCCTCGGCTGCCTGTCTGCCCCCGGGCTGGGCTTGGCTGGCTGGAGCACTTTTCACCTGCCACAGTCATAGGTAAAGGCTGGAGTAGAGTTTACTGCCCAGCCAGGAACGGAGGCCAGGTGCGGATCAAAGCGCTGAACAGTAAAGACCTTGGCAGTGGAACACCACCTGCTTCCCCAGCACTCTCGTGGTGGCGCTGGGCCCAGGCACACAGCCAGAGCCCGCCCCAGAGGCAGGTGTGTGGTCCAAATGTAATGCCAGGCAGGTTGTGCCAGGGCTGGAAGAGGAGGGAGAGTCAGAGGGGAAGGTGAAAAGGGGACAGGCAGCAGGGGAGAATGAAGAGGAGGGAAAAGCCCAGGGAAGGAGAGGGAGGGATGGGAAAAGGAGGGGAGAGAGGGATCAGGAAGGCAGTTCAGGGAGCACCAGAGAAGCCGGAGCTGGGCACAGCGAGGGGGTGGGAAGGGGAGACTGAGCCAAGCGACACGGCAGAAGTTTGCAAAGGCTTTTTATCCAGCTCCCACCATCCTCAGGGGCAGATCTCACCAGACTCGGCAGCGATTGGTACCTGGAGGTGAGTCCCCCACCCAAAAGCCAGGGCGCTGCGGGAAGTTACTCAGTAGCGAGGACTCGGAGCCAGTGTCCCAACACCATGGTAGGGGGCACTGTGCTGCAGGAAGGGGGGGTGACTCAGTTTGCGTCATCAGGGCTCAGGGGAGGGTAGTCCAAATTTGGGGTTGTCTGAGTAAGGCGTTCCTGAGGTCCAAGCCCCCTACAAAGATCACACACTCCCCAAATGTGACAGCTCTTCTAACACATGGGCTCCAACCCTGGCTCTGACCCGCCCCACTCTGAGGCCTGCTCAGGGCTGATCTCGGCCGGTGCTGGCACTTCCTGCCCCTTTGGGGAAGCGATATTGAAGAAGTGAATCGGGGTAAAGTGTGGAACTATGGCACCAAACAGAGCAAAGACCAGGGCTCTGATCTGATGCAAGGCAGGGGACTTGCAGAAAGCCAGCTGTCAGAGCACGCTGCCGTGCTGGGGTCATTAAACCTGAGACCCATCCACGCTTTGTTAGCTGATGTCCAGCTTTTCACGAATGGGTGTCGGGCACATTGGCTGCATTCTGCAGAGGCTCCTGTTCAGAGTTTTGCCCTCAGAGCAAAGCTTCCAGGTTAAGAGCTGATGTTCCAAAATGCTCTGAAAATCCGTAGACAGACTCCGGTTTTATGGCAGCAGCATTGTCAAGGAGCAGAGCGTTAAACTCAAGGGAAGATGAGAGACAGTAGCTTGCAGTATCATTCCCATAATGTAATCCCGGGTTTCCTGAACAATGGGACTGAGTGTGATCAAAGAAAAGCAAGTAGCTGCAACTCTCGGCGGCAGCCTGATCAAAGGGGTCGCCGTGCACCAGGAAATGCACCCGTCACAGAAAGCCCTGTTGTCAAGACTGGCACAGTGCCTACCTTGACTAATGTGGTGCCAGGATTCTGGCTTCAGTCCAACAGCAAGTTATTTTTCCCATGAGAAATCAATGCAGAAAGCAAAAATCCAACTTTTGACACCAATCTACACAAACCAAGGGGTGCCCCCTGTCAGTTACACCCCTCAAAGGTCTGTTCCTTGGGAAAAGGGGTCTAAAGGAAATGTCAGACACTGGGAAAATGTTCCTTACCCAGCCCTTATTAAAACAGTCCTAGCAAACCTCACTCGCCCCCAAGCTATTGAACATAAAACAATAGGACTACAGAACTGCTTGAATTAAGCAGGGCACAAACTAAGCATTCCAAAAACAATCCTCTAGCCCCACAGGCAGCATTTCCGAAGACCTTTTCCACCGTGTTAAAATGGAAACCCTGGTGCGCCCTGCCCTGGGGCTCGGGGCAGACTTGCAGAAGGTTCCCGGCCCGTCAGCCTGGCCTTTGAGGGTTTCTGACCTGAAGTAGGGTTTTGCAGCAGCAAGCGGAAGGAGCTCGGCGTTGTCCTGCAGGGTTCGTGGGCTCGGTTCTACTGTTGCGTCTCTAGGGGAACTCTGCCGGTATGTGCGCTCCCTGCCAGCCAATCCCTCCCCTGTTCCGCTGCACCAAACCGTGCAGGGCAGCTGCATGCAAATAAATGCTGGGATTCAAATCAGTGGAACCCAACACAACCGCCTTCTCCCAGTCCTTCCTTAGGGCTTCTGATGGCACCACCCCTATTGAGCTATTCCCTGCTGCTGTTGCCAGCTCCAGGGGGCAGAGTTAAGGTGAATGAGGGAGTGGGGTGTCCTTAACTCCGTATTTCCCAGTTTTCAGAGGGCTAAGTTTAGCAGTTCTCCCTGTTCCAGAAGGGTACGAGGCAGCGCTGGGCAACCTGAGATCCCTGTTATTTAACAGAGGAGAGGGGCATAGCGGGCGACTTCCCCAGAACTAAGGTGCCCACGGGGCCCAGTCTTGGAATTAAGGCTCTCAACCTATTCCTGTTCTTCCATCGGCCACACAACTCCAGCCCGGGTTCTTCTTCTCTCCCGGGAGAGGATTGGAAGCAAAATATATTCCAGCTGGGCACAGGATCACTCCCCAGCTGGCTTTAGTGCAGGCAGCATTATGTGGGACACAGGGAAATCCTGGAATGGAGTTGCGGGTTCCCCTGAAGTGGAATCAGGGAGCAACACTGCGCTTCCGACCTGCCAAGTTCTGCCACCCGCGCTGGCGCTGGGGGGAAGATCCAGCTGCGCCCTGGGCATACAGTGATCTGGCCCAGCATGGCCGGGTTCTTATAGGGGTTCGATGCCAACCACTGGCCCAGGACTAGAACTCCTGGGTCCCACCAGCTCCTCCACTGACCTGGATGCCTCATGTCTATACGCTGGGGGAGGGCTCCCTGGGCTCCAGACTCTCCCTGGGGGGCTGCCCCAAATCGCCTCATTTGAAGGGTGGAACCTGGCGGGGACCCAGAGCTCTGGCTCCGGCCTGAGCCCCAGCGTCTCCCCTGCAGCCCGAGGCAGCTGACACGAGCCAGCCACGGGGGATTAATTGCAGGCTAGATGTACCCTTAGATACAGGAGCCACATTGTCCCCTCCCCCAGCTGCTGCCAAGAGCTCAGCCTGGCCCGGGTCCCGGGCGGGCTGCCACCAAGTCAGACCGTTGTAAGGGAGGGCGGCGAGCTGGGAAGAAGAGCCTGCGAGGCGAGAGGGGTCCGTCCCTCACATGCAGCTGCCTCTGGGGTGGAACAGCACAGCTGTCCCCGGCACGCAGCGAAGCCGCGCGGGAGCTCAGGACGGCAAGTGGCCCGTATCCGTTTGAAAGTGAAGGCGGGAGGTTAGCGAGGCCACCCCACCAGCTCCGCTCAGCCCCGACTCAGAAACGGGCCTGGGGGGTCGCTAATGGCTCCCGCGGCTGCCCGGATCAGCACCGACCGGGAGGGGAGCGCTGCTCTGGGGTCAGCTGGTCCGGGCCCCGTTCCCGGCTCGCCCCGGGGGCAGGGCTGCGGACCCGGGGCGTGCCGGAGAGGCGAGTGGGAGCCGATTGGATCCGCCCGGCCCGGCCCGCGGCTCCCCCTTCGCTCTCCTCTCCCTGAGCCCAGGGGCTGCCCTTTCCCGTCTGTGCCCCCAGCCCGGGACCCCTCCCCTCCTGCTGCCCTGCGCTGTTAGGAGCCCGCGGTCCGGCCCCACGTCCCCTCTCGGTGGGGCTAGCGCTCGCCACCCGCCCACTGGCCGCACGTGGCATCCGAAGCAAAGGACGGAGACCTGCCCCCCGGTCCCGGCGCCCGCCCCACCCGGGGTCACATCTCTCGGCTGGGGGCGCGGGGGGAGGAGAAGGGACTGGCCCGAAGCGGTACCTCATCTGCGCGCCGGCTCCCGGCCTCAGCTGTCACCGCAGCCCCGGGGTCCATCCTCAGCCCACCGCCGCTGTTCCCCCGGGCTCCCCGGGCCAGCCCCCCGAGCGGCCCCGGCCTACAAGAGACGCCGGGAGCAGAGGGCTCCTCAGCGGCCCTGCGCCAGCCTGGAGCCGCCCCGAATCTCCCCCTGAGCCGAGAGATTTATTCGCTTCATCTCCGGCACCTGCTGGAGCCGCCTGCGCCGGGGCTGGTTCTGGGTAGCCTGGGGCCACCGCTGGCGTGTGCGTCTGAGTCCCTCGCTGCGCGGGCGATGGAGCCCGGCGGAGGAGGAGGGACCGGCGGAGCGCGGGGCTGCGCTGACTTGCCCGCTGGCTTCTCCACTCCCCGCCGCGCCCTCCCAGCTCCCCGGGGGACATGTCTTCGCAGCAAAGCAAACAGGTTTGGCCGGTAGCGAGGTAGGAGGCAGACGAAGCCGGGAACGGTGCCAGCGGTGGGGCGGGAGCGGGCGAGCGGCACAATAGCTGCCCTGTGCTCCGGGCAGGCTCTGGAGAGGGCCCGGCAAGGCAAGAGGGGGAGAGCCGGCAGCCTGCCCCCGGGTAGCCAGAGCGGGCAGCAGACAGCCGGGCAGTCCCCAGGGCCGGGGGTCGATCCCGGGTTTTAGCCCCAGCTCTGTCATTAGCCTGCTGGGTGACCTTAGACAGGTCACTTCCCCCCCGTGCCTCAGTCCCCCCCTCCCCCCGCAATAGGGGGATGATGCTCCCGCCCGCCTTGGCAAAGCGCTAGATAAGAACCGGGGGTTGCCGTTGGGAGAAATAACTTTGGAGCCCTGCTGGGGGCAAAGAAAACTTCCGAAATATGCAAGTGCCGGTCCTGGAAGCCAGCCACATCCGAGAGATGTGAACTGACTCTGGGTGGTAACTCGCGCCCTACTGATGCCAGCGTGAACGGCACCAGGGTTAACTATTTCACTGCCTGGGGAGCAGGCGAATAGAAAAGATCCTGCCTCATCCGCCTGGTCTCTCGAATATCCTGGGGCCAACAGGGCCACCACGGGCGGAGGTGCTTTCGCCGGGCAGGTTGGTTCCCTGAGAAAAAAACATTCCACTGCGCAAAGTGTGGGGGTGTCACCCGCAACAACGTTATGGAGCGGTCGCAACAGACAGCCCCGATCCCGTGGTGATGGGCCCTTCCGAATCCGGAGGGGGACTGACTCAGAGCCAGGCCCCTGGTCTCTTCCCTGCCCCTCCTGCACTGAACGGAGTCTGACTCCAGAGTCCTTCTTGTGTTTACACGTGGGAGTGCGAATTAAACACCCACCCGCCAAATACCACTCCTGCAATCCCCACCACTACCCGTGCCAACCCCTTCCCCCCCCCCCCCCCAAGCGCCTGGAAACCAGGCCTTTCCCATCTCCCCAGCGCTGGGGCTGCACCAGGAACATGAACTGTGTGCACTGACACGTTGTAATTAACACGTCATTGAAACCCCTCCCCTCACAGCACCTGGTGCAGACACAGAGAGGGGTGTTTAAGCCCAAGCCTGGGTGAGCTCCATGGGCAGTAGCAGGGACAGGGGGCAGGTTCCCAACACAGCACCTGGACTGGAGGGGAGGTGTGTGAGCCCCTCATCAAACAACCCTGACCGGCTGGGTACTCACTCTGGAGCTCTGCGGCTCTCCAGTGGGCCATGGTGTTACATTCACAGCACACAGAGAAGTTAGATAAAAACATTAAAACACTCTAGCTGGAAGGGTTCGATGTCACTTCGCTTTATTTCCTATAATCCAGATTGCTAACGCACAAGAACCCCAAACCAGAGAGAGACAAAGCAGGCTGCTCCCTAAGAGAGGCACAATTCACCCCACCTTCCTTTAGGCTGGCTCTCTGCAGACTGACTTCTAAAACCAGATTGCAGGCTTCCCTTCAGAGCCCCCTGGCCTGCAAGGTGGGCTAGGAAAAAAACATAGGATTTTAAGTGACAGCCTGTAATTTTGACACCGTTTTCAATACACCACAATGGGAACCTCGGGGAAAGCCTTTGTTCCCTTTAATAGATGCCCTTGAAATCACAGAGTAACTGAGTGAGGAGGCCCTCTAGGATTCCCCAGGGGAACGCTGTGAGGAAGTAGCGATTTGGGGGGTTCAGAAGTTGTGGCCGGGGTTTGTTTAAATTGTGGGTTTGATGCGGTCAGTTCACGTACCATACACAAACACACAAACAAACTCGCAAGGGCTTGCTACTGGATCCCTGCTTTCCAGATGGATTCCCAGCATCTGTTCAAACACACAGAGGGGGTGGGAAACCATGCAAATAATTTCCTAGCGCATTTGTGGGATTCAAATGAGTCCCTCTATCGCTGTCTGGCAAGTCATCGCTTGCAACGGAGCGTTTTCCACACCTTGCGTTACGTGTCACAAAACGCAGCAAAAAATAACTGCACCACTTTTAATGCAGAACACGCAAAAGGGCAGTAAAAGATCGGTGTCCAAACTGAACAGTCACTACTTACAAAGTCAGCCGTCTTTTCTTGGTCGTTTCACTCTCCCGCCTTTCGTCGGCTGGTATAAGAACGCCTGAGCTGCAGCCTGGTGACACCCCCCCCCCCCCCAGAGGCAGAAGAGACGCTGTGTGGCCCAGTTGGCTTCCCAAGGCAAGGGTGGCTGGGCCGAATTTGAGTGTGTGGCGGTGCGACCTGGTCACGCGCAGGGTTGCCACACCGCTCAAGTGTGCAGCACCCGCTGCGGCGTGTTAAGATTGCGGTTTCCCCCCGCCAAAATCCCAGCCCACAAATTTCTTATAGCCTGGCCCCACTGGAGATAGCCAGCCCCTCCCAGAGCCCAGCCAGGGAATACAAGAGGCTGCCAACAAACCGGGCTGTGTGTGCGCAACTGGCATCCCCGGGGCCACGTCCCCATAGGCGCAGCCCACAACCTGCCCTGTGTGGCATGGAGACGTGGCCCTGTGCCCTGCAAAGTGGGTCACTGTGCCCCCTGATGGTGCCACGGCTCCCCTGGCAGGGCACTGCGTGGTCCCACAGCCTCCTGTGACAGACTGGCCACGAAATGAGTTCCCAGGCCACAAAACCACACCTGGCACCAACTGCTGGGGGTAGATCTGGGCAGAGAGGCTCAACTCCCCTGTCAGCTGTGTACGGGGCCCGTTGGGGGGCAGCCTGGCTATTCCCCACTGGTTGGGAGTCTGACGGCCCTCTCGCTAGTGGCTAGTTCACAGGAGAGGCTTGTGAGAGAACTGGTCTGTGGATAAAGCACTGGATTGGGACTCAGGAGATCTTCGTTCTATTCTATTCCCTGGGCCCAGATCCTCAAAGGTATTTAGGGGCCTAACTCCCATTGAAGTCAATGAGAAATAGGTGTCTAAATCTCTCTGTGGATCTGGGCCGGCCTTAGTTCCAGCTATTTAGTGGCAGTGATATTCTGCCGTGGCTAGTTAGATTGTAAGGGCTCTGGGGCAGGGACTGGCTCTCACTCTGTCTGTGTGTAACGCCCACAGACTCCAGTCGTTGGTAGGCGGAATCAAACCTGGGACCTCAGTGCATGAGCTTCTATAGCATGTGGAATAGCCAACCGGCTGTTAGCTAAGGGTGTAGAGCAGACTCATTAATCTCTCTAAGTGGTCTGGGTGCCACTTGCTGGGACAGACACCACACCCAGGAGGTGTGTGGGTTACCTGTGCAGCAGCTGGCACATCAGGGCCCTGGATCTCAGCCAAGTTCTCCAGGCGCTACAGTAACAAGCTATTTCTGAGACAAGGAAGGATACCAGCCTATTAGTGCCAGCTAAGGGAGTTATTTGTCATCATCATGGCAAATGCCAAAGAGGAGCGTGGCCTCCTTGTGGTTCAAGTTGCCACCCGACTGTTATTCCTGGAGCGCAGAGGTAAAGGCCCCTCTGCTTCCAGGGCTCGCTCAGGCCTGGCTGGCGAGCCAAGAGGCGAGGTCCTGCCCCCAAGCCAGAACACGGACGTGCTCCTGAAATCTCCTCCCTGCCACCCACTCTGGAATAGCCGAGCAGGGTTAACATGGGCCCCAGGACAGAGATGAAGGCAGCACCGGCCTGGGGAGAGGGAGAGGCGCTTCTCCATGATTGGGCCGGGAGTGGGGGTGGGGTGCTGCTACAAAGGAGATTTCTGGCCCTGGGCTTCCAGGGGAGCTCCAGGCCGGGATCTCTGAATTCAGCCCGGGGCGGTGGGTGAGCTGGGTCTGGCAGGCTCAGCTGGGATGGTCTCTTGTGCTCGGGGAGGTGGTTCTGCTGTGGTCAGTCACTGGACTTTGGACAGGGAATGGCCCTCGTCCAGCAGGGTACGGCGAGGTGAGACGCTGCAGAGACCGGGATCTCACTGTGGGGACAGCTGGGTGGCCACCGCCATTGCGCAGGGCACATAAGAACTGCCAGACTGGGTCAGACCAATGGTCCATCTAGCCCAGTATCCTGTCTGCTGACAGTGACCAATGCCAGGTGCTTCAGAGGGAATGAACAGAACAGGACAATTATTGAGTGATCCATCCCCTGTCGTCCAGGCCCAACTTCTGGCAGTCAGAGGCTTAGGGACACCCAGAGCATGGAGTTGCGACCCCTCTTGGCTAATAGCCATTGATGGACCTATCCTCCAGGAATTTCTCTAGTTCTTTTTTGAACCCAGTTATACTTTTGGCCTTCACAACATCCCCCAGCAAGGAGTTCCACCAGTTGACTGAGTGTTGTGTGAACAAGTACTTCCCTGTGTTTGTTTTATACCTGCTGCCTAGTCATTTCATTGGGTGACCCCCACTTTCTCCAAACCAGTCATGATTTGATAGCCTTCTATCCTAGCCCCCCGTTAGTGTTCCCGGGGGGGCCGTGCCAGGGATTTATCTAGTGGCATCAGGATATTTTCAGAACATGAAACAGGGGGAGCAGCAGGCTCGGCCCGGGCTCCCAGCCAGCACATGTGCTGCCCACCGGGCCCCAGGGGGGGCGCTCCTGGAGCCCTGCAGGGATGAGCTGGGAGCAGCAAGGCCAGAGCCATGGGGGGCGGGAGGGGGACTCCAGGGCTCATGTCTCTTTGGGTCCTGCAGAGCCACCCTGCGGGATCAGCACAGCGCCGCGCAAACATGAGCTCATCGATGGCGCTGCGTGGCCGGTCACGTCCCGCAGCCCCCGCGGCCCACGGACGATGCTCAGCGGGGGCCTGTTTGCCGAGGCTTGTGTGCGCCCTGCCAGCCCCGTCCCCGCAGGTCCCGGCTCAGAGCTGCGCTGCCGGGTTCTCTGCCACCCCCGGGACTGCGGAGAGCGGGATTGGGAGCCCAGGGACACCCGCGAAAAAGATCATGCGCTGGGTGTACAGCCAGGCCCTGCATCCGGAGCTGGCTCTGAGCAGCGCGTTCCCACGGGCAGCCCGGCGCTCGCCCCACGGCGGGGTAGGGGCAGCTCGCTAAAGCTAAGCGGCAGCGGGCTCGGGCAGCGCCAGGCCAGGAGAGCTGCCGAGCCAGGGTGCTCCGGGGGAGGCCCGAGTCCTGGCCCAGCTCTACCACCCTGCTGGGGGCGGGGAGGAGCTCCCAGCGGCTCCGGGCCCAGGCCCTGCTAGCAAGGGGCGCTCGTTGGGCCGGGGCCCGGGGTTCGGGGCTTCTCTTCCCGCAGCAGCGGGTGCCAACGGCCCCAGGCCCGCGGGAAAGTTCTGGGGTCAGCGCAGGAGTCGTTAGCAGAGCGGGGCGGGAATAGGGTCAGCCTGGACCGGGAGATGCTGGCTGGGTTGTATTAGCCTCCGGTGAGGCCCATCTCCTGGGGGCCCAGCCCCGCTGGAGGCGAACAGGACACCAGGGCTGGAGCTAGCAGGAGGCCCGTGGCTCGGGGCCGGATGCTCTCCAGCTCAGATGCACCCTTGCGGCTCCTGCATTGGGCTCCTCCCGGGAACGGCAGCCCTGGGCTGGGCGAGCTCCAGGGACCGCCCGGAGGAGCCGGTGTGAGGGATCCAGGGTGGAGCTTTCCCCTCGGAGCCGCTGCCTGGGCACCTCACCCCCTCTCCCGCGGTGCCCCCTTCCCAGGGCGCTGGAAAAGCCAAGGGCTACACCTGCCCCCTTTGGGCACTGAAGAGACCAGGGTCGCTGGCGGGCTGTGGGGCCGGGGCAGCATCACGCAGCCCCGCTGCCCGGGAGGGGCGGAAGCCCATGGCTAGAGGTGCCCCGGCCCCAGAGCGGGACATGGGGGGCGCTGCTCGGGGCACAGCGGGGCGGTTTGGCACCGTGATGCGATGGGGCCCGGGGACCTGCGGGCATCGGGAGACGAGGCCGGGGGGTGGCCCAGGGCCGGGGGGCGCTGCCCTGACATGAGGGCACCGCGCGTCAAGGCCCTGCGCTAAGCGGGGATGTGACGGGGCTGCCGGAGTGTCCCACCCGCGGGCGCTGTGAACAGGCCTTTGGCCCTGGCTCCGGGGTTGGCACCGGGACCGGCGGTGCCTGGGCACTGCTCCGCTCTCCAGGCGGGATTCCCGGCCGGGCTCCTCCAGGGCCGCGGAGAAGCCGCGATTACCGCAGTGGGTCGTTTCAGCTCCGACGAGCCAGCGAACTTCCTCCCTTCGCCGCCTTCTTCCCTGCGGGGCCGTAAATGTCAGGGGGCGGCCGCTGTCCCGCCCCCCGCTGCGGGCGCTGAATTCCAGGGGCTGCGAGCCCGGCTCGGGCGCGGGGCCCTAATTAGCCTCCTTGATCGCGGGTTTGTTCAGGTTCCCGCAGGGGCCGCTTTCCCCGCAAGCCCGAGCCCGACCCTTCCCAGCGAGGGCCCCTCCACCCGGCCGCCCGGCAAAGCGCCAAAGTCCCGCGCGTCGGCTCCACGCGAGTCGGCGCACCCGCCCCGCTGCTGCCCGGCTCTGCCTAGCGGAGGTGGCTCGTGCGAGACACTGAGCTAAGTCAGTGTCCCGGGTGGGACCTGCTGGGTGCCCCGCCGCACGGTGCTCCCGACGCGGGTGCCCCTCTGCCCACGCAGCGTCCCCCGGGCCTGTCCGAAGCCAGGGGCCGAAGGCCGGAGGGGCCTGTCCAGGCTCAAGGAGGTGGAAGGGAGCAGCCACCAGGACCCTACGTGGTGGCGATCGGAGGCGCTCCGGGCAGCGGGGATGCCCCTGGGAAGCGGCCTGCTGGGCTGGGAGCCGCGGGGAGGCCGGTGCCGCCCACGGGCCGGAGTCAGGGCCCGGCCACGCAGGGCTGGAGCACGAAGGGGCCACGGCAGAGCGTCAGGCGGCCCCCTTAGCCCCCCCCCCCCCCCATCGCTCAGTTTCTCTCCCAGCCGGCGGGGAGCTGGGTAACTGAGTCTTAGTCCGGGGCGGGGGGTCAGACCGCGCAGGTCGGTGGCAGCAGCGCAGGGGGGCACTGGGACCCCACCCCCCAGGGCTGCGTCTAGAGTCCGAGCCCGTGGGGCTCAGGTCCGTCACCTCCCAGTGATCGCGCCGGAGTCTGGCCTCGGGGCTCAGCTTCTCCTGCTGCAGGGAAACCGCGCTCAGGTGCTTCCTAACGCCAGGGCCCCCAGCGCCGCCCCCAGCGGTGACTGCAATCCGCACGTGCCACCCCTGGGCACCAGGTTTGTCTCATTTTTGGTGGTGTCCAGAAGAGGTCCAAGCAGAGCCGTCCGGTCCATCGGAGGGACCAGGACAACCGCCCTGGGCCCCATGCTTTGGGGGGGGGCGTGCTTCAGGGGGACGTGGGGTCCAGGGCCACCTGGGGGGCCAGCAAGGGGCCTGGCACCGTTTTTTGGGACTGACTGAGTGGGAAACCAACTTTCACCAATATCCACTGCTTAGGTCCTGATCCAGTGAATCACTGAAGTATGCCTGTGGTGCCATTGAAGTCAATAGGACAACTCCTGTGTTGAAACACTTTGCTGGACCCAAGCTTAGGCTCTGATTTTTCTAAGCCTAAGAACAGACTTTTAAGACTTATTTGTGAAACCTGGGGATGACTCTGGGGAGTGGACTTCGTACCCGAATGTTTAACGACGTTAGTTATAAATACTCTGATTGCCACGTCTTCAACACCACACTCCCCTAGGTGACGATGTACATGGGCCCGTGTTGGCTCAAACAGCCTCTTGCAAAGGACATTCGTTCGCCCCCTCGCCGGGCTCGCTTCCCTCCCGTTTGGCAAACAGGGCTGGGCGTGTAACTCTGCGGACGTGGCCCACGGGGCTGGTGCATACTGTATTGCTTTTGTCTGGGTCCAGCTCGAACCCCAACAGCCGAGCTCAGTGACGGAGCAGTGGGTTTGTCTTTCTTTTCCAGAACCCAGCAATCGTGGGGAAATCCAGGCCGAGGGCCCATCCCACGTCAGCAGGGGAGAGGGCGCAGCCGCCCAGAGCAGCCCATGGAGCAATGCCCGCCAGGAGGGCCTCGCGCCCAGAGTGCCGGGGGGAGGGCGGATTGGCTAAACACAGGTGGGCTTCGAGAAACCGTCCACACTGCGCAATGCCAGTGTGCTGAGCTGGTTACAGGATAGCACCACGCCAGGCCTCTGCCAGGGCGGCACCTTCTGGGCCACGGGGGTTACTGACTGGGAGTGCACCACGCTGCCCGAGCACCGGCTCCGCAGCTCCCATTGGCTAGGAACCATGGCCAATGGAAGCTGCAGGGGCGGCACGCAGAGCCCCCTGGCCATCCCTCCACCTAGGAGCCGGAGGAACATGTCACCGTTTCCCAGGAGCCACCTGAGGTTAGCATTGTCTGGAGACTGCACCCCAACCCCCCTCCTGCACTCCAACCCCCTGCCTCAGCCCTGAGCCCCCTCCCGCATGCAAACTCCCTACCAGAGCCCACACCCCAGCCCCTTGCCACAGCCCAGAGCCCCCAGCCCACATCCTGAACCCCTCATTTCTGGCCCCATCCCATACTCCAAACTCCCCATCCCCTAGCCCAGAGCCCCCTCCTGCACCCCAACCCCCTCATCCCCGGCCCCACCCCAGAGCCTGCACCACCAGCCAGAGCCCTCACCCCCTCCCGCACCCCAACCCCCTGCCCCAGCCAGGTGAAAATGAGCGAGTGAGTGAGGTTGGGGGAGAGCGAGCAGGGGATGGCATGAGCAAGGGCGGGGCCTCGGCGAAGGGGTGGTCAGTTTTCTGTGATTAGAAAGTTGGCAACCCTCGCCCAGTCACTGGTGTTTGACTTAAGCATCTTCCAGCAGTAGAGCAGGGCTGGCTCCACTCAGTAAAAATGGAGATCCAGGCCTCCTGGACAAGCAAATTGCTCACCCGACCCCCAACACACAACCACACCAGCTGCCGTCAGGTCATTCCAGGTTTTATTCCCCCCCTCCCCGCACATACAGCATGACAAGGAGCTCTACGTGGCCTGGGGCACATGCTCCAGGCAGGCCAGGCTCAGCGGAGTCGCTAGCATTACGTACGAAGGACTTGGAAGAGGCCGCAGAGCTTGGCACGCCAACGCATTGTCTGACTTGACCCTGCAGCACCCCCCATTGGTGCCTAGTGGGACTGCAGGTGAGCGGGGCAGGGAACGTCCTCATTCAATGGCTCCCCTTGGGAGTGAGCATGCACATGGAGGACATTCAAACCATGGTAGAAGCTTTTCTATAGCCTTGAAATGATCCCCTCCCTGCCCCTCTGCGGGTCTGGCCTGGAACAGCTGCATGTCATTGGTGGCTGCAGCTTGGAGCCAGGTGCAATTGGCCTAACGGGCAGGGGAGTGCGTGGCCCTGGCTCCCCCCCGCCCAGCCCTGCGTTGACCTATCACCCCGTCCCATGCACAAACGTAACTTGCTCTAAGTGTCGAGACATGTGGGGTATAGTGGTAGTAGCTTTGTCAGGCTATTAGATTGAAACATGGTTGGCGAACACAAATAATTGGGGGCTTTAGGCTTTGCCTGTCTCCGTGGGAAAGGCTGGATTTTAGTCATGCTAAAGCCGGGCTTTTAGCTAATGTGCTTCCAGCCTGAGAACGTAACCCCAGGTCGTGAGCTCTGGTTTCTGCAAGCCCCCTTTTGCAATCAGGGGGTCTTGGAATCTGGCAGTTTGGTAACCAGGCGGTACCTAGATAGTTCGGCTGTACGGATATATAGGGATTGTTAAGAAATGATCCATGTTAACGATTGGCAGTTTGGTTGTGGACACCGGGCATGGATAATGGACGGGGACAAACCTTAGCTGGCCCCAGAAAGGGACTGAATACGGATATGCAGCCCAGTCGTTACAGAAAGGATGGGTCTAAAACATCTGATTGAAGTCACCCCATTTCAGATTCTTTGGGCTCCTGATTCAGGGCTTCTGAGGTGCTCCGTTTCCCATTCATCTCGTTAGTGCAGCTGCATGATTACGTGTCAGTGGGCTACCTCAGGGCTTGAAAACCTTTGGCCTTTATGGAGCTTTGTGCTCGTTAGTTATAACAAGGCATGTGCTCCTTGGGGGTCTGACTAATTGTGTCCCCTGTTGTGAACTGAGCCAGTGCCCTATGCCAGTGGTCCCCAACCTTTTCCGTGGGGCGGGCGCCGGATGACTAGCCGCCGAGGACCGTGGCCGCCGGACAAGCAGCCGCCGAAATGCCGCCGTGAAGTGGCAACGTCAAGAGGCATCGCTGCCAAAATGCCAAATTTCGGCGGTAGCGCTTCTTGACGTTGCTGCTTCTCGGCGGCATTTCGGCAGCTGCTTTTCCGGCAGCCAGTAGGTGGGCGCACATGGATGCCATGGCGCCCGCGGGCACCGCGTTGGGGACCCCTGCCCTATGCAAAGGGAAAGGTCTGCGTAGCCCAGTTTGGGAAGGACCTGAGCTCATCACTATCGCTGGGGTGGGGTCAATCCACAAACATTCTAAGTGTGAGAAATCGACAGCCTGGTTCTGACATGGGGACAGAACGTGACAGACACAGAGGCCTGGGTGTAGCACTGGCTGCTGGCGTCTATTTGTTGCCCCCTGCCTCTCCTGCCCGCCTCACACCCCTTGCAGCCACAGCCCCCAGAGAGGCCAGCCCAGCCCGCTCTGGACGATCTTGGCCCAGAAGGGACGTGAGCTGGGGCTGACAGACTGATTCCACCGAGAGCCTTGGGAGGAAGGGAAAAGCCGGCACAGGGTCTCTGTCCCCACTGGTATCTCCGCGCGGCCGTGACAGGAGCCGTAAATTGCACCAGCACCTTGGGCGATGGGCCCACTGGGGCTCAGACCAACCGTGTGCATGCGGGGGGATGCACAACAGGGGGGCCGCGCTGCTCCTCCCTGGGGTGTTTGCGTTGCCACATTTGCAGTGCATTTCTCAGTGCACCCTTCCAGCTGCTGCTCTGTGCCCCGGGGCCGCTCGCCTCTGAACGGGGTGACCTTGACCTGACAGCCAGCCCCACTCAGAGCGATTAGGAGGGTCCCGCGGCATGGGCCAGAGTCAGCCGGACGCATGGGGCCCCCACTGCCGATTGCCTTGGAGCGTGAGCAGCCTTGGACCCATCACTGCCCGTCTTGGAGGCAGCAAAGCGTTCGCAGGCTGGGGGCGAGCGAGGGGCCCGCTGGGCCGACTCAGCCAGGAGCGCAGCGGCAGCCAGCGCCAGCTTCCTCCTCCGGGCTCGGGATACTTCTCACACGCCAGCTGCCTCATTACCTACACCCAGGCCAGGCACACGTCTCTGGGTCCGATGAGCCTCGCCCCGGCACGCTGGAGGTCGAAGGTCGTCTGTGGGGCGTTGCTGCTTTGCTGGCCCCTCTGGACAGCTCCGGTTTGGCCCCTTCCCGCCCTGCCAGTGGCAAGTCACCTGATCGAGTGTGGAGGGGGCCCGGCCCCAGCCAGCTCTGCCTTCCCATCTGCCAAGCCCGCGGGGGCTGCTTCCAGCCGGCGCCGCTAGCTCATGCTGCTGGATGAAAGGCTGCTTGCTGCGCAGGGTGGAGAGGGAACGGCAGGGTTAGAATTCAACCAATGGTATTGGCTCCAGGCCCGATCCTGCAAGCGAGGGGTGGGGAGGCCCCTTGTGTTGCAGGATTGGGCCCACACAGTAGCACTGTAACTATAGGGGGTGGCTAGAGCGGGGGGAAGGGGGTAATAAAATCCTGCAAGTGGGGGAGAGGGTAAAACATTGGTGCTGGCGCCTCGTTCCAGCTCCGCAGTGGGACACAGACCAGGGTGGTCTGAAGGCGCTAACCGGGGCTGTGTCTGGGTGGGGGTGGCATTTCCCCACTGCAGCGCTGCACTCTTCCTCCAGGTGATGTGAAACCGCGAATGCTGCAGTGATACACCCAAGCGCCCGTTTCTCTCTGGCCTCCAGCTCCCCTGTGGCAGTGAGTTCCACAGCTCACACACGAAGAGCTCAGCTCTATGAAAGCGTCTCATACACCAGTGGTTCTCAACACAGGGCCCGTGAACCCTTTCAGGGGGCCGCAGGGCCCCACGGATAAAACCCAGAGCTCAAGCCCCAGCACCTCCCATGGGGCTGAAGCCAGGAGCTGTGGGGTTGAAGCCCCGATCCCCAGGGCCCCCCACGGGGCTGAAGCCCTGAGCCCATGGGCAGAGTTGAGGGTACATAGGGGTGTTGCCCCCCCCGAAACTACAGTGGAAGAGCAGGGCAACCCCCGGACAGCTCCACCCCCACCCCAACCTCCTTCTCTTCCCGCCCACTGGCCCGGTCGGAGGTGGGAAGCCGGAGTCAGTGCGGGAAGCTGCTGCTCTGGCGGTGCCATGGGGCAGGCAGGCGTGCGGCGTCCCTCGGCTGCTGCTGCTGTAGGGGGTTGAAGCTGCTCCTCAGCTCCCTGCCCGCTTTGCTCCCGCAGCTGGTCAGAGCCGCCTGTGTGGGGGACCCGGCTCCATGGCTGGCAGAGCCCTCGGGGAACAGGGACCGCAGGGGAGCCCTCTGGGCACACAGCCCCTAGCTACCCCCTGTGCTACCCCCTCCCTGCACCCTGAGCTACCCCCTGCCCGCACCCAGCCCCTAGCTACCCCCTCCCTGCACCCTAAGCTGTTTTCAAACTTTTTGAGCCGAGTCCCCCCGTTGAGTTACATTTTTTGGCTGTCCCCCCACAGCCCAGACAGGCGGGCGGCCTGCTGAGGTAAGCCAGGGGGTGGAGGTGTCGCTCCCTCCCCGGGCCCCGCTGTGCAGAGCTGGCTCGACCCCCGCTGGCGCCTGCCCACCCAAAATAGAAATCAAACTACACCTATGCCCGAGTCCCCCTCCCCCCAGCCCAGAGCCCCGAGTTCTCCCCTCCCTCGCCAGGCCCTGGAGTTTTTATAACATGTTGGGGGGGGGAGGGGCTCAGAAAGAAAAAGGTTGAGACCCCCTGGCCTACACCAAGGAGCCGCCTGTCCTGCTTTCAGTCCCTCCTGCAGGAGCCTCCTTTCCCAGGGTGATTTCTTGCCCCCAGTTGCTAGCTGAGGTTGCCATGTGAGCCAAATTCGCTCCCAGTGTAACTCCACCAGCCTTCCCCAGCCCCACGGAGACAGCTCGTGCCCTCGGCTCGATGGGCTGCGCCCGCTGACCCCAGGGGAAAGCAGAACGTGGTGCAACGGTCAGCAGCCCTCGGCACGGCCACTGCAATGCGAAGCGCTCTGGAAACTCCCACCCCATGTGTCTCAAACGGCCCCCCAGGGACGGACCCGCTTCTCCACATTTCTCACGCCTCGTCCTGTTCGTTCGGGGGCAGCAGCAATACCCCAATAATCAGACCGAAATGGGAATGAAGAGAGAGGAGCAACCCCCTGTGGGGGGGCTCTGGGAGAAGGGAGGGGGGGCAGTTTGCCTCTCTGGCACACAGCCCCCTTTAGCATTCAGATGGCAACACTGCCATGCCCGCTCTGCCCACAGTGACCCAGCAGGCGAATGCTGGGGTCGGGGCCCACCAGGAGCGTGTGGGGATGGGCCAGGGAAAGGCGAGCGCCCTGGGTGTGTATTGCACAAACACCACAACACAACACAGCAAGCAACAACTATCGAGAAACAGCGGCAGGAGCTGTTCCCAGAGTCTGTCTTACGGGGTGCTGGATCCTAGCCCGGACTGCCCCCAGAGCCCATTCCAGGTGAGCAGAGAGATCCAGTCCGGGTTAGTCACCTGGCCTGACCTAACTGCAGATCCCACTGGCTAAGCCCCCCACCCCGTTACAGGTGCAGGGAAATCCAGGACAGGAATTCGTTTTGCCCGAAGAGGATTCTGGAGTCGGGGGGGGGGAAGTGATGGAAATGAGCCAGCCGGCAGAACCTAGTGGCAGAGAGGGGCAGAGACACCAGGAGGTGGAGCCCATTGCAGCAGGGAACGACAGGACTTGAGTCCTGCGGGTCAGAGCAGCACGCTCAGTTCGGAGCTCAGAGCACAGGCCCGGGTGCCGGGCTGCCCTCACCCTTGCTCCCTGCTGAGAGCAGAAGCCCCCCGCACTTGCCCTGCTGATATGCCCCAGAGCTGATCTACTCCAGCGCTCGCTCGGGCTGAGAGGGGAGCTGAGTCTCCACGGCCCATTGGATCCTTGGCCTCTCTCCTGGGGCAGCCGACAGGGGCGCACCGGGATGGCGGCGTTTCCCTTTAAGAATGGGTGTGAGAATGCTCACATGGCAACCTCAGCTAGCAACTGGGGGCAAGAAATCACCCTGGGAAAGGAGGCTCCTGCAGGAGGGACTGAACCATGAATTGAAGTTCACAGGTAGGTATCTGGCCCGCAGACCTCGAGGTACCAGCAGGCCTAGCGCGCACCCTCAGCAGGTCCCCGCTTTGCAGGATCTCGCACTGAGGCCACCCATTCCTGACTGCCGAGTCCTGAAGCAACCCGTCAGCTCCCACCCGCTTTGTGACAGGAAGTGGCTCTATCCCAGGGGTCAGCGGGTGCCCGGCGGGCTAGTGCAGGAGCCCACTTCACTCAGAGATCTGGTGTCCCAAAGGTGATACGGGCTTGGCGGCTTCTGCTTGACCCTGGCAGACGTTTGTCCGTATCCCAAACCCCTGCCCACAGCGTGGAGCAGAGCAGGCACTGGTGCTCACGAGGCCTAGGCTGGAAGAGCGGGGCAGCGGATCCAGGTGAGGATTGCGGGGTAACAGCGGAGTTGGGGGGGGATCAGACTGGACAGATGGGCACTGAAGTGCACCAGCAGAGCTGTGTGTGCAGAATCTCACACACTTGTCCGCGCTACGCTCCGAGTTCCTCACTTAGCTAAGTCACCGCAGAACAAAAATGAGTCTCCCCTGATGTGCCAGCGCGGAGAGCCTGTGGCGAACAACTGGCAGAGGCAAGGACATAGCGAGAAGCAGAGCGATTCCACCCATGGGGCCAGACCTCAACTGTCCCCCCTCCAGCCTCTCCAGCCCAGGGCCTCCCACTCCGTGGGGCTCCTGTCAGTCGCTCGCTAGCCCGCATCTGTTTCACAGAGGGACAAGGACAGACCCGTGCCCGCCGGCTCCTCGCACACTGACCTGGCGAAGCTGAGTCGTGACTCACCGTCAGCAGCACCTCCTGGTTATCGGCCAGTGCCTGCTTGGCTAAGTAGCGCTCTCGCTTGATCTTCAGCTCCAGCGACCCCGGGACGTCGGGCACCAGCCAGTCGATGAGGCGCAGGAAGAAAAAGACGACGTGCTGATGGGGCGGGGGGAGCGGAGGGGAAAGCGGCGAGGAGAGGCAAGGACAAACGGACAGACAGTGAGAAGCAGGGACAGGCGGACGAAGAGAGCGGCAGGGAGGATAAAGGCACATGGAAAACAAGAAGAAAGGACGAGGTTCAGAGAGGCTCCATTCAAAATGGCCCAGCTGTCTCTACCCTGTTAGTCATGGCCAGAGGGGAAGGCTGGCCCAGTGGTTAGGGCCCGAACTTGGCACTTAGCCTTGTGGGGCATCAGGGAGTCGTGAGGACAGACACACTGACAACCGTGTGGGTCTCGGGTACTACTGCGCAGATCCCAGCCCTACAGAGCTGTCCACCCAGCCCCACAGAGGGCAGCCGCTGCAAGCCACTGGCCTAGTCACTGAGACTGTTTTAAGCAGTAGGCAGGGTGCTGAATGTGGCCTGGACCCAGCACTGCCTTTCAGGCCACACTGGGCACCGCCCATCCCCTCCCTTTGATTCCCAAGCTCCTGGCCCAGCCCAGGTCAGCATCAGTCCCAGTCGATGTCTGGCCGCCTTCAACCCCTCCAGGTTTGCCCTCCAACCAAAACTCTGCATTCCCAGATGTTGGGGGCTTCATACCAAACCGCCAGGGTCCATGAGCCTCTGTCGGGCTCCTAATGCTCCGGTCACACACATAACAATAACGGGGCCTCTCGCCAGAGTCCTGGAGCCTCTGCTCCAGCTGGGCTTGGATACGCAGCACCGATTCGTTGCCCGAGTGTGTCATGGACAGTCAGGAAAGTGCTGTACAGCCAGCCTCCCTGGCATGGTCCCTGCGCCTCTGGAGGGAGGCGGGGAGGACGGAAAGTCAGGTGACGATGCCAAATAGTTGGGATGGGGCAGGTCCTTGGAAAGGATCCACAGCTCAGGTCTGGTTCGAGCTGGGGTCTCGGGGTGAGGTTTGTGTGTCCAGACTGGCTCCTCTGCCCTTCAATGCAACCCCCCCCGGAGGTTTCTGATCCACTTGGAAAGAAATAAACCAGGGTGATGGGCTTGGTCCAGGACCCTAAAGGGACACAGCAGAGAAGAAGGGGCAGCCCAGCCCCTCCCCCCTCGCTCTCAGCTCCCCGGCCTGGCCTGGGTCCAGCCCGGCTGGCAGGGGCTCCGCGCGGCACAGGGGGGCCGGTGGGAGGATCGCTGAGCCCACGCCTGCACGGTGCCGACCGAGGCTCACCTCAAAAGCGATGATGAAGCCCAGGCGGACAGCCAGCAGCTTCCAGTAGAAGAGAGTGTAGTTCCCATTGGCATCCCGGAAGGCTTTGTACCTGGGCACAGGGGCAGCAGCTTAGGGGGGGGCTAGCTCAGTCCCCCACTTGTGGGCCTCACCTTGGTGGGTGGGGCGAGGAGAGGTACTTGACTGACTGCCCTGGCAGCTCCCACACTCCAACCCCCCCAAACTAGATCCCCCCGGGGGACAAGCTGGGAGGTCAGGCCCCACGGCCCAGTCAGCCCTGGGTCCCTGATGACCTGCCAGTGAGTGGCCAGCTGGTGCCAAGGGGGGTGGAGCCTTCCTGGCAGCTGCCCTTTGGGAACTGGACTGAGACCCACCAACCTCATCTCACACAAGCCCCCACCGTGACCCCGTGGTGAACGGCTCCGGACCCAACCCCAGGGAAGCCTCGGAAAATGGGCTTGGTTCTGCTCAGCTGGGGAGAGAAGGGTCTTAACTGCAGCTCCCCATCATCCTCCCCCTTGCCCTCTCCCCAGCCCCCTGTGCGGTCCCTCCCCTTTCTCCACTGACCCATCCTCCCTCCCACCACCTCCCCCGTCGCCCCTCCCACCACCTCCCCTGCCTGGCACCTGCACAGGGTGTGGTTGCCGGTGGCCAGGTAGCGCGGGGGGGAGTAGGCCAGGGTGAAGTTGACGTAGCCCTGCAGCTGGCTGTCGTGCTCGTACTGGTAGAGGAGCCGGGGCAGGAAGTCCGAGGTGAAGGCAATGAGGAAGGCCTGAGTGCGCAAGGACGAGGGTCAAGGGCAAGTCATCCGGGACGTCCCCCGATCTCCCCTCCCCGGGGGTGAGAACAGCGCCACCCTGCTGAGCCAGGGTTCCCCGCCGTGGGGTGCACGGGGCTGCCGCGGGGGGGGGGGGAGGGGCTGGAGGCTCGGGCCACGGGCTGCCCTGCTGGGAGCGATGGAGGAGAGGAACATGGCTGGCAGGGGGAGGAGAGTGGCCAAGTCAGTGCAGTGTTTCAGGGACCACATAGAGATAGAGGCCTGGAAGGGACCTCGCGAGACCGTCTAGTCCAGTCCCCTGCCCTGAGGCAGGACTAAGTATCATCTGGACCAGCCTGGCAGGTGTTTGTCCAACCTGCTCTTTAAAACCGCCACTGACCGAGATTCCACATCGTCCCGCCGTCACTTGTTCCAGTGCATAACTGCCCTGAGAGCCAGGGAGTTTTCCTAATGTCCGATCTAAGCCCCCCTTGCTGCAATTTCAGCCCCTTGCTTCTTGTCCTATCCTCAGAGGTTAACGAGAACAATTTATCACCCTTCTTCTTGTCACAACCTTTTACGTGCTTGAAAACTGTTATCATGTCCCCTCTCAGTCTTCTCTTCTCCAGACTAAACAAACCCAGTTTTTTCAATCTTCCCTCATAGCTCATGTTTTCTAGACCTTTAATTATTTTTGTTGCTCTTCTCTGGACTTTCTCCAATTTGTCCACATCTTTCCTGAAACGTGGCACCCAGAATTGGACACAATACTCCAGCTGAGGCCATATAAATGCAGAGTAGAGCAGAAGAATTACTTCTCGTGTCTTACTTACAGTATTCTTGCTAATACATCCCAGAATGATGTTAGCTTTTCTTGCACCCATGTTACACTGCTGACTCATATTTAGCTTTCAGAGTAGCAGCCGTGTTAGTCTGTATCCGCAAAAATAACAGGAGTACTTGTGGCACCTTAGAGACTAACAAATTTATTAGAGCATAAGCTTTCGTGGGCTACAACCCACTTCTATTTAGCTTGTGATCCACTATGACCCCCAGATCCCTTTCCGCAGGACTCCTTCCTAGGCAGGCATTTCCCATCGTGTATGTGTGCAACTGATGGTTCCTTCCTCAGTGCAGTACTTTGCATTTGTCCTTATTGAATTTCATCCTGTTTACTTCAGACCATTTCTCCAGTTTGTCCAGATCATTTTGAATTTTAATCCTGTCCTCCAAAGCTCTTGCAACCCCTCCCTGCTTGGTATCATCCGCAAACTTTATAAGTGTACTCTCTATGCCATTCTCTAAATCATTGATGAAGATATTGAACAGAACCGGACACAGAATCGAACCCTGCGGGACCCCACTCGTTACGCCCTTCCAGCATGACTGTGAACCACTGATAACGACTCTCTGGGAACGGTTTCCCAACCAGTTCTGCCCCCACCTTATAGCAGGCGATATTACTCTAGTTTGTTTAAGAGAAGGTCACATGAGACAGTATCAAAAGCCTAACTAAAGTCGAGGTACACCACATCTACCGCTTCCCCCATCCACACAGCTTGTCACCCTGTCAAAGAACGTTTCTCTCAAGTCACCTAAGACCAGATGGAGGGTGTCAGGTGGCAGAGATCGGAGAGGGGGATTGGGCGCCATAGGGATACATGTGGGAGCCTGGATGGGTGCCACAGGGCGCACCACCGACTCCCAGCCCCTGGAGAAGCACCAGATGCAGGGAAAACTGGGGCACATGGTACCCTGCTCTGGCAATCTCCTGTCTTCAAAGCCCATCCCCAAGGCAGACAGGGCACAATCCACCCTCACCTTCACCGGGGCACGGCTCCTTTAGGGCCCTGTGTGCACGGCGCCCACCCCACGCAGCTCATGCCAGGGACAGGCCGGGGGCACCCCAGGGACAGGCAGCCAGCAGAGGCAGGTAAGAGGGTGCCAGGGAAGCAGCAGGAGGCTGCTCCAAGCAGGGGGGCAGCGGGAATGGAGGCAGGGAGCCAGCAGGGCACGGGAGGGGCAGGGTGAGTCGAGAGAGGACAGGGCATTGGATTGTTCCAGGCCACGGGGGCTGCTCAGTGCCTGGACTGGGAACGGCCTCCGAGGAGCCGGCTCTGCACTCACGTTGATGACGACGGAGATCTGAGCCAGGACCTCCAGGATGAGGAACCAGACCCCGATGTCCTGGGTGCGGTAGGCCACCGGGCGCCGGTACTCGCACACGAACTTCTGGGCGTCCAGGCGGATCTCCACCCAGTTATTGAGCAGGGCGAAGAGCGGGGCCAGCGGGAAGGCAGCCACGAAGATCGTGATGAACCCGAACTGCAGCACTGCGAGCCCAAGGGAGCAAGGAGTGAGGCGGCCGCTCAGCCAGGGTCTGCTCCCCCATCGCCAGCAGGAGCCCATGAAGAGGCTGGGACTGGAGTACCTGGGCGCTCCCCTCCACAGCCAGCACTTCTGCCCCGTGCCCTACAGCGCCCCCTGCTGCAAACGGCTGGGCGCTCCCCCAGCAAGCGCTCTCTATAGGATGAATAGCTTTTAGTTACAAATCAAACACCTCCCAGGCCTGGCCGCGGCTCTCCCTCCAGCAGTGGGGCTGGGTATACAGCTCCCTGCATTAAGGCTGAAGCTCCAGCGACCTGCAGTCTGGGATTTCCACGCAGGCTGAGCCAGAGTCGCTGGGCACCAGCTGCCAGCGTGTCTCCTCACCCGGCCGGCTGCGCCCCTCGCTCACCCATCTCCAGGTACTCTTCAAAGAGCCCCTCGCACTCGATCAGCTCGTAGTCCTCCTCCCAGCGCGGGGGCTCCTGGCTGATCTGCGCGCCCCGCACCCTGGCCAGCTTGCGCTTCTGCCGCCAGGCCTTCAGCTTGCTGCAGAGGGGAAGGGGGACAGGGGAGAATCCGTGGGCTGGTTCGTGGAGGGTGTGCATGGAGGATGGGGGCTGCTTTTATATCAGCCAGAGGGAGGGAGGCACAGAGCCACGTCTTGTATCACACAGGTGCTGTCCAGGGTTTCCCTGCAACCACCACAGGTGGAACCTGCCATCTGCTAGAGCAGTGGGTCAGTGCCAAGAGCCCCCCAGCCTGCCCCGGGCTTGGCAAGAGGAGAAACCGGTACTGGATTTCTGAGCCGTCCGGCTCAGCCCCTAGACCCTCCTTTCCCACCTGACTGTAACCGAATGCCATGGCCTGCCCCCCGCCTTCTGGCTCCTGCCTGGGCGGCCCTGATGGTTCCCAGCCCTAGGGGATGGGGTGTACCCCGACACAACCCCGGTAGCTCCTGGCCTCCTAACACCAAGCTGCCCCCATCGCCAGGCTCCACCGGGCACTCACGGGATGACGAACTCCTGGACGTTGCTGATGATCTGTTTCCCCACCATGATGATGAACAGCTGCTGCGCCAGTTCGATCAGGCACCCCCCGGGGCCGCACTGCGGGAGCCAGGAGAGACAGGAGCACACGGTCACTCAGGCCTGGCCTGGGTTAGCTCAGCAGCTGGCTCGGCCTGTACATCCCGGTGCAGAACGACCCAGCCAGCCTCAGCCTTGGGGGAGAGAGACCTGAGCCTCGGGAGGTCCAGCCCCACACGCTCCCGGCACAGGCCAGACCAGCTCCGCGCTGGGATCGCACGGCCTCTCCCCTGGCAGCCCCAGCAGACTCCTAGCATGGGAGCCCCCACCCCGGGGTCCATCTCGGCCTGGATCCTATCCCTGAGAGCGGCCACTGCCAGGTGCAATGATCTGCCACGGACGGAATTGTCTGCCTGGCAGCATCAGAGAAGCCCCGCAGGGTCCCTAAGGCTGTTGTGGTGGGACATAACAGGAGCGTCTCCTAAGGGCTGGGCATGCTGAGGACGGGGTGATGGGACCCCAAGGGAGCAGGGAGTGTGGCTGGTAAAGGACAAACCATCAAAGCTCTTTGGAGGGGGGACTGGCGCTTTGTTCTGGGTTTGTACAGCATCTAGCGCCCAGGGGTCTTGGGCCGTAGCTGGGGCTCCAAGAGGCTCCCTGTGGTGTCCCCCACCCCGGAGACTCACCTCCTCGTTCCTCAGGCCGAGCAGTGTACCGTACTGCCCGGGGTACCCCACAAACCTGCGGGGACAGGAGACGCCTGGTCGGTTGTTTCTCTGATCTGCGGCAGGGCAGGCATCGACTGGCTCATTTCTCACAGTGCCTAACCACTGGGACAGACTGCCGAGGGGGGCGGGCTCTCCGTCTCCTCAGGGCTTCAGAGCCAGCCCAACCATTAGCCAAGCACAACTACATGCCCAGCTCAGGGTGACATCCTCGGGCGACCCAACGGCCCTTTCTGGCTCCGCATCTCCTTGCTCTCACCCAGGCTGTCCCAAAGACAGAGCCCCCGCAGCACCGGCTGCCCCTCCCCGGAAAGGAGAAGGGGCACGGGAGGGCTGTGCGCTGGGTGCAGGGATCCGACCCTGCCAGGCAGTGAGATAGCTGCAGGCAGGCGCGCTAGCTGGAGGTGCCGAGCTCAGGCAGGGCCGTGTGTGCAGCATCTCCGCAGCAGACACAGGCTGGGATGAGGTCAGGGCGATTCTCCGGGGAGGCTGCTGGACACAGCCAGACCCTGCGGTTCTCTCTGACCCTCAGGCTGACCCACCCGGCCTGCGCTGCCTCCTGTCGCCGCAGGGGGTCTCCCTCAGACCCAGCCTGGATCCACCCACCAAGGAATGGGCCGTGGCAGGGCCCGCCAGTGCTCCCGCCCTGCAGGACCGAAGGCACGTGGGGGCTCCAGAAAGGGGGTCATGCAGCAGCAGCAGCAGCTCTTCGCTTCCAGCACAGACTCCCCCGCCCCCAGCATGCCAACAAGCATCACGGAGCCCCCAGATCTGGGGGGGTGCCCGTCCCAGTCTCCTCTCGGAAGCAGCAACTGCAGCCCAACCCCTTCCCTGCAGCACGGTCCTGCCAGTGACGGGAGAAGGAACCTCACCCGGACCCTCTGTCATGCCACACGTGCTTTCCCTGTGGGGGTCATTCATGACTGTTCTTCAGCCCGGTGGTGGGCTCTAAGGGCTCCCCCGGTGGTAGATTTAATCCCTGCACTCCTCCCCCTGTTTGTGGGGGCCAGGCTCAAGGTCAGGGGTTTGAATCCAGGGTGGGTCAGGCTTCTGGTTTGCCAGTTCCCAGCTCCAAAATGATCTCACTTGCGCTCCAGTGACGGGAGACGGAAATCAGGACACCCAGGAGGTTTGGGATTTTTTCCACATAAATTTGGCGTTAAGTCATCTGCTCGGAAGAATTTCAGCTGCGTCTGGGAGAACAGGGAGGCAGCGTCTCTGAGCCAACCAGCCGGCTGGTTGTGCAAAGCCCCTCGGGGATCTGATCTCTTTCAGGTGTGGGGGGGCTTCTAATGTAATCTATGATGTGTTAACAATAACAGAGGATCCTGGCAACCACAGCGAGGACCCACCGGAAGAGGGCAGAGCCGTTTCACGTGGGGCGAGAGGGGGCGATAGATTCAATGGTGTATTCATAAACCTTGCCCGCCTGTGGTTTTTGGGGGGGAATCTCCAAGCCCACAGCTGAACAGTGCATCCATTGTGCAGGGGCATCGGCAGACACATGGCACAGGGATCCCGGGCATGACTGGAGCAGCCAGATGTTCCACAGATGAGTCACATCTGCCTTTTTTGTCCTCCCAGAGCAACCAAATCATTCCTCCCTGGCTGATCACTGAGCACCTTGGCTCCAGTCCCTCCCTACACAGGATGTGATTGAACTGGGGGTTGGCAGGTGGCTCCAAGGGAGGGGATTCCCCTCCCTAGGAAGGGGTGTCAAGAGCCAGCCACCCCTCCCCAGGACCTATCTCCATGGCCAGGTCAGAACGGTGTTTGGAAGACACAGAATTAGGGGTAGCACAACATACCATACAGCCACCCAGCATGCTAACGTGTGCCATGCATAGCACACGCTGCCATATAGGTCATGCATGTGCCGTGTACAGGCGCATGTGCCATCATGTGATACGCTTACAGCTCACGCGAGTGTGCATGCACCATGTGCACGGTGCCACACACGCTGGGCACATTTACTGGTGTCATTCTTGGCAGTGCAGTGGAACGCAGCATGGCCCAGGGACAGAACGTCTCTCGAGTGGCTGCAGCCTCCAGCTCTGCCCACGGAGCCGGTTCCCTTCTACACCGTTCCCCTCCCTCCCTGCCTCAGGGAGGCCCCGGACCAGCCTGCCTCACGTGATTCCCCGTCACCCGGACCCCTTGCACACAGAGCCGGGAGCAGCACGCCGTCTCGCACCTGCCTTTGAAGAAGGCCACGTAGAAGGGGGAGGAGTAGAAGTTGACAAACTGGAAGATGAAGACTTTGAAGGTGAAGGCGTCCTCGTGCAGAGTCTGGGTCCGGTGCATCTCTGCGGAGGGGACACAAGGGAACAGCGTCAGCAAGTCACACACGGGCACTGCCCAGAGGCCTCGGTAGCCAGTCAGCTCCCCAGGCCAGCAGGCATGAGGCTACGGGAGGGAGCGTCACTTCCTCTGCCACTGAGGACTCCCCCACCCCTCACTCCACATCTGAGCCATCCCCAGCTCACACCGGCACCTCCTGCTGATAGACCCGGGCCCAGACCCTTTCAGGATTTCTGCAACGGTTTCTGGTCACAGCTCTGCCATCAGGGCTGAGACGGGCACAGGACCAATACACGTCCACATGGAACCCACAGTTCAGGAGCCAGGGTGTTTGTCCCACTGTAGTGACTGGTCCATGTAAGAGGGTAAGCGTCTACTACTGCTGCTAGCTTATGGAGTTGCTCCTTTAGCTCAAGTGGGAAAGGCGCTTTTGGCGCTGAATGCCGCAGGTTCAATCCCCCTTGGCGACCGATGGTGGAAGGGCTGTTACACAGTCAGTGGCTGGGGGACTCGAAGGCCTATTGCATGAGGTTCTCTCTCCAGCAGGGCCCGTAATGACAGGGGCTCTCAGCTGGCCTGGCTGTACAGGCAGTCGCAGGAACGTTCGGTCCCAAGCAAAGCCCTGCACAGACCAGTGGAAAGCGCATCAGCCAATCACAAATTGCATATGCCCACTAGTGACCTCGGTGCGGGGCTTATCCCGGTGGGAGTGCCCACCTGGGTCCCGCAGAGCCAGCCCCCTCCTCCCACACAGGGGACGGGCCGAGGTCTCTGTAGCTGAATCGGCCTGGGATGGAGAAACCATATTTATTTCAGCAGAGCTCGGATCTGTGATACAGCCCTTCCCTGAGCCCCGCCGCTGCCCCCACCACCCAGAAGGTGGCCAAGGCCAGGATGTGCCAGACCTTTGCAGAGGTGTAGGGTGCCCCCCAGAGCTCGCTTGAGGTGGCACCATCCAGCCCCAGAAACCAGAGTAGCCACGCTCCCCCGCACACGCCTCCGGGGCTGGGCCTAGGCTGAGGTCTCTGCAGGACAGTGGGAGCAGCCCGGGGGGAGTTCCAGCCGGGCGGCACTGCCAATGGCTTCTCCTACTCACCCCACCTGGTGAGCTTCTCCGCCAGGGAGGTGTAGACCTGGCTCATGAGGAGGATCAGCGCCAGGTTCACCAGGCTGCTGCTGATGTTCGCTATGTTCCCAGCCTGTAAAACAGCGAGGCAAGTAACAGGTGTCACGGAGTGTGGGGGGACACAAGGCCCTGCACCCCCGGCTTCCTGCGATTCACCATGACTCTCAGCCAGCCAGTAAAGCAGAAGGTTTATTTAGACGACAGGAATGCAGTCCAAGACAGGTCTTGCAGGCACAGACAACAGGACCCCCTCAGTTAGGTCCATCTTGGGGTCCCAGGGCACCACAGCCCCCTTGGGAGGTCAGAGCCCCGTCTGCCTCCCAGCCATGTCACCAGCCAGCTCTGAACTCTCTCCCCAGCCTTTGTTCAGTTTCCCCGGGCAAAGGTGTCACCTGGCCGCTAACCCCTCCCTGGGTTCTCATGTTACATGCTCAGGTATTCTCCCTCGGCCAGTCTCCCATCCCCCAATGCAGACCGTCCTAGCCAACCTCCCCTGTCAGCATTCATAGACCACAGTAAGAACAGTCCCAGTTTGTCACAACGGGCTTCCCTTCCGCTGGGAGCTTCCTGAGTCTCACCCCTGGCTCCTAGCCAGCGCCAGCTCCCAAAGCAGGTCAGGGTCACAAGTCCCATTTTATAGATGGGGAAACTGAGGCAAAGAGCGGGGCAGTCACCTGCCCCAAGGCAGAGCCGGGAATAGAACCGGGTCTCCTGAGTCCCAGTGCAGTGCACCAGCCCCATAGCCCAGCTGAGCCCTGGCGTAGACCTTCTGGGTGGGCTCCTCTCCAGCGGCTGCACAGAGCTGGCCAGAGCCCCACCATTCACAGCCGTAGGAGCTGCCGTCAGCCAACATGCCCTCCCTAGCCAGGTGCCCAGCAGCTGACTGACAGCGCGGGGTCCAAGCAGGGTCCGTCACCCCAAGCACAGCCGGACCCCAGGGCTGTCCGGGAGGGGGGAGCTCTGAGTCCCCGCAGGGCACAGGACTCACCTGGGTCATGAGAATGGCGTTGCCCGTGTGATACATCACCACGCTGACGATGCCCCGGTACATGATCACGGAGACCAGGAAGATCATCACCACGCACAGCTGGAAGGGGGCAAGGGGAAGCCCAGGCATAAGCAGCGGGAGGTGGGTGGCCTGGCGCTGAACTTGGGGAGCGGACGGCAGGCGGAGCAGGGAGCGCCCCCAGCTGGACTGCTCCACCGTGCCAGCGAGGTGCAGGCTCTGAGCCTCCCGAACTGCCAACGCCCAGCCCCGGCCTGCCCTGGGCTCGATTCTGTCGTGAGGCTGGGAGAAGTGTGGGGTTTCGGGGGCCCGGGGCTGGTGTCAAACACGGGGGAGGTGTTAGCACCCCCATGTGGGTCTCGGCCCAGCTTTGGGGGACACCCTGACACTCCGCCAGGCCCCTTTGCCACACTCCTGGCGGAAGGAGCCCATCCGAGGCAGCTGAAGGAGGACAGACGTCCCGTGGAGACGGGCAGTCCATCCTTCCCACCTGCGCCAGGGGCTCCTTTAATGCAGGGCATCTGGAGAGTGACCCCTGCTGGGGGAAGCTGGAAGTGACACCAGACCCAGGCGCTGTCCATTCTAATCACCGCCATTCTCTTTGCCACACCTGTTAACGATCAAAGCCCAAACTGTGGGGCCTCCCTCGCAACGCGCCCATGCTTCCCAGCTCCGCCGGGGTCACTGCACGCTACGCTGGGGGGGATCGGGGCGGGATAGGGAGCTCTGCGTGCCTAAGCTGCCCCAGGCCAGTGGGGATTAAATTCACTACCACCACGTGGTGGCCATTGCGCTGGCTGGCATGAGATGAGTTTGCTGGGTCTCAGTCCCAGCCAGAGAGGAAGGCTGGCCTGGGACAAGGCCCGGCTAGGAGGCAGCAGAGCACGTTCAGAGCCAGAAGTCTGAGCTCCTGCTAGCAGGAGAGGAGGGAAAAAGACTGGGGACGGGAATTGCCATCGGCACTTTCCTCGCCCTGCTCCGGGGCCTACGAGTTTGATCCCCAGCCAGATGGTTCAAAGAACAGGGCAGTGTCCCGCCCGGGCATGTCTCCACCTCTCCCGGGCAGGGGATGTCAGCCCAGGCCACGCCCTCCTCCTTACCATGATGACAATGGCCATGGAGCCCGTCAGGACGCGAGAGAGGCGGTCCCGCTTGGGGAAGTATGGCTCCTTCAGCCCCGTGATGGGGTTCTGCTCCATCCGCGGGGCCATGGCAGCGAACTCGGGCCTGGGCCGCTCCTGCAGGAGGGGAAACGGAGCCAGAGGGGGGTTTAGCCCCCGGTCGCCTGGCATGACTGGTGTGGTTCCCCCTACAGGCTCTGCTGGACAGCTGGGCATCCGCGGGCGTGCCCAGACCCTGCAACCCCCTGGACAAACCTTGCTGAGTTAAGTGTAAGTATCGTGGGAGTTCCCAGCGTTACGACCGCCGGTGTTCGTGTCCTATTGTGGGAGGGCAAGTGACTGCTTTTCGGGGGAAACGGGGCTGATGCAAAGGCTGGGAAGCTCACGTGCTTCAGAGAACACTGTAAAAACAAGGGGCCAGACACGCTGAAGTCGTTTCCCCAGGAAATCTCTAGGGGGCGGCACCTACTCTGCAAGCTCTCCTTTCGGCGCATCGCCCTGCGCATCGCAGAGACCCAGAGAGGCTAAAGGGGGGACTCACACTCGGGGGATGCTAGATCTGAGCACAAGCGGCGTGGAAATTGGGAGCCCAGGAGAACCCCCTGGGTGGGGCTGAAGGCCTGATCACCAGCCAGAGCCCTGGTTCGAGTGGGGTGAGCTCTGCTCAGCTGTTTAGCACGTGTGCAGGTTCCTTTATTGGTTAATACATTTTCTCAGCAATGCTTTTGCCGTACGAATCCATGTGCTTCCTGAGGGAGAGCTGGGTGGCGCCGTATAACTGCCGGCAATGCGCCGTTTGCAGCCTCTGGAGAGAAAGCAAAGTGCCAACACTGGCCACCCGCCAGCCTGCTTTTCTGGGCAATAGCACAGCATAAGCGGGGGGCTTCACAGCCTGGAAATACCCCGGGCAGCAGGGAGAGAGACGCGGGTCTCCACCCAAGAGAGGGGACAGCTGGGGAGGAGAAGGGTGGGGGCCCTTGGTGGGCTATTGAGGGGGATACAGGTTCAGGCGCCACGAATGGTGCCACCTGCCAACCCAGTGCCACCGCTGGGGGAGTCGGTGCATCGCTGCGCTCGGCCCTGCTCCCGTGTCCGGGATTGGCACCAGTTAATGGTTGGAGGCCTGAAGAGAGAGTCTCCTTAAACTCCTCTTGTCTGTGCCTGTGCTTTGGGGCAGGAGGTCTCGTTCCCTGCAGGGGGAGGCATGTATCTGGCCACAGCCCCCTCTGGCCTCAGGGAGGAGAGGGAAGGATCCCCGACACGCACACCTGCACCCATCCTGGCCAGCGAGGTGGCCTACGGCAGATGGGCAGAGCCAGCCGCGGTGGATGGACGGTCATGGGAACCCACCTCCTCCTCTTGGAAGTCCATGCAGTCCCAGTGGTGAGCCAGCGTGGCGCTTTTCCTCTTCCAGTACTCCAGGAAGGTCACGGCCCAGAAGGACATGAAGACGCTGAAGAAAACGGTCCCGGGGTGATCAAACAGGTACCCGACCTGCAGGGGCACAGAGCAGAGGGGCCACACGGCCTCTTCACCAGACACAGAAGCCCTTTTCCCCTGCACAGGCATTTACATCTTCACCGCCTCCATCTCACACCTCTAGCATTGCTCCCTACAGCGCCCCCTACTGGGAGATGCTGGGACTGGAGTAGCCAGGGGCTCCCCTACAGTCAGAGCTCCCCCACTCCCCCCCAGCACAGCTCTGAGCAGCACCAGCAGGGGGAGCTCCAAGGCTTTGTGGGCGTCTGTGCAGGGAAAACCCCAAACGTGGGGATTTCTCACTGCATCGAGCCGGGCCCCCGTGGGCAGCAGGGTCTGGGCCCTGCCTGCATCGGCCCCCAAGCAGCCTTCCCTTACCTTAGCCATGGGGCAGATCTCCGAGATGTTCCAGGTCTCACACGTGTCGCAGAGCGGACACATGAGGAACTGGCCTCCGCTCTCGCAGATCTCCTGCCTGGGGGGAGCGAGCACAGGGCTGGGTTAGCGGGGCACGGCTCCTCAGGAGAAACACAGGGCTAGCACTTCACCAACCCCACACCCACTGCATACACGCACACACATGCACAGGTCCTCACACGCACCGCCACATGTGCACACACATGTACACATACCAGCACATGCATGTGTCTGCTTCATCCCAGAGAGCCACCCGTCCATCCATCTGTCCATCCATCCACCCACCCATCCATCATCCACCCACCCATCCATCTATCCATCCAGCCATTCACACACACACCCGTCCATCCACCCGTCCATCATCCATCCACCCACCCACCCATCTATCTATCCAGCCAGCCATTCACACACACACACCCGTCCATCCACCCGTCCATCATCCATCCACCCATCCATCCCTCCATCCATCTATCTATCCACCCACCCACCCCTCCAGCCATTCACACACCCACACCCGTCCATCCATCTGTCCATCCATCCGTCTATCTATCCAGCCAGCCATTCACACACACACTCGTCCATCCACCCATCCATCCCTCTACCCATCCATCCCTCAGCCCACCCACCCATCTATCCACCCACCCCTCCAGCCATTCACACACCCACACCCGTCCAACCCTCCATCCACCCAGCCGTCCATCCCTCCATCCACCCACCTGTCCATCCCTCCACACACCCACCCATCCAGTCATCCATCTGCTCAACTACCTATCATCTCCCCACCCGCCATCCAACAACCTATAATCCCCTCTCCCACCCACCCTTCTATCTAGTCACCACATATCAAAGCACCTCCCTGTGTCGCCCCCTCCCTCCTTTCTTCTGGCAGCGGTGACCCTGGGGCTTTTGCTAGGCCTGGGAGCGGAGAGTGATGGGAGCTGCTGGAGTAGCCCCTATAGCCCCCCCTCCCCGCACAGGCCCTGCAAGAAGGCAGCACGGGGCCTTCGCAGCTTCCAGGCCGCACACTGCAGTAAGGGCGGCTGGAGGTAGCCTGTGAATTCCTGCGTCTGAGGGCTGGATGTCAGTGGGGGGGGGGGCCTCTGGGGGGGGAGGGAAGGGCAGGATGGCAGCTGTCTTCCTCACACACACCACGTGTCCCCCCCACACATGCTCCCAACCCCAGCCCCACAGACTCACGCTGGCGTGTTGGTTCCCATGGCAACCAGGCCTGCGAGGAAGACCACAGTGCCCACGGCCGCAGCAGGGAGCAGCCAGGCTGTGTAGAAGCCTGCAGAGGGGACGGGCACGTGAGACCAGCCCCTGGAGGAGGGCGACACCAGGCACAGGAGACCCCCTCCCTCCCCTCTCCATCAAGGGTGGGGCACCAAGACTCCTGGGTTCTACCCCTGGGGCTGATGCCCCGTGTGACTTGGGGCAAGTCCCTCCCTCGTCCATGCCTCAGTTTCCTCAGCTGTAAAATGCGGACAATGATCCCGCCCCACCTGGCAGGCTGGGGGCAGGACTAAGGCACTCGCAGACCTTCCCATGGCACCTCACTCGCCCTCTTCCACGCCACGCCCACCCACGCCCCTGTGAAGCAGGAGCACAGGGCACCAGGGCAGCATCCACATGGCACTGCTGGCACTTAGCGGCAGCACCAAGGGAAAGAACCAGGAGACCTGCCCACATGGTCCTGCCCCACGGCCCTTTCCGTACCAGTCAGGGTGCTGGGAGTCTGCCTCTGCCGGCCAGGACACGGAGAGCCCTGGGCGGTGCCACCAGGCAGCACAGGCTGGGTGAGCCCCTGGGGCTCTGTGTGTCCAGCAGGCTCCAGGAAGAATCCCCTGGATCCCCATCCCAGCCCCAAGCTGGCCCCCGGGACACTGCACCGGGGGCGCCAGGGGACGGTTGGGCAGAGGCGGACAGAAGGGAGGAGGTGGGCTCTCACCCAGCCAGGCGAAGTAGATGGCAATCTTCTCCCCGAAGTACTGGCGGATGTGATCCAGTGGCTGGTACCGGTACCAGCAGCCCCACTGGGCCCAGAAGCGGTAGAGGACTTGGCGAGGGTTCAGGGCTTCATCGGGGACCTCAGACTCAGGCGTCTCGAAGGGGCCCTGGGTCAAGGCAACAGAGAGGGAGACGGGTCGGCCACCTGCACAGCAAGGGGCGACCGCGGATGGGGCAGGGTCTCTGCGGTGCCCAGGGGCAGGGCTGCCAACGGCTGTCTGGGACCCCCGCCTAGTGCCAGCTGAATGGCTGCTGTGACCAACCAGGACCTGCAGAACCAGCAGCTGCCCCCCAGTACCCCCCATATCCCAGCTCCGGAGGGACTTTTCTCTCCCAGGCCCCCCATATCCCAGTTCCGGAGAGATGTCTCTCTCCCAGGCCCCCCCCCATCCCAGCTCCAGAGGAACGTCTCTCTCCCAGGCCCCCCCCCCATCCCAGCTCCAGAGGAACGTCTCTCTCCCAGGCCCCCCCATATCCCAGCTCCGGAGAGATGTCTCTCTCCCAGGCCCTCCCCCCATCCCAGCTCCGGAAGGACATCTCTCTCCCAGGCCCCCCCACCCCATCCCAGCTCCAGAGGAACGTCTCTCTCCCAGGCCCCCCCCCCATCCCAGCTCCAGAGGAACGTCTCTCTCCCAGGCCCCCCCATATCCCAGCTCCGGAGAGATGTCTCTCTCCCAGGCCCTCCCCCCATCCCAGCTCCGGAAGGACATCTCTCTCCCAGGCCCCCCCACCCCATCCCAGCTCCGGAGGGACAGCAGCCCACCGGACGAACCCTACCTCATGCAGCGGGAAGGCAGCGGCGTACACCCGCTCGTTCAACAGCCAGTTGATCCCGATCTCGGCGCGTTTCCGCTTCCCGTAGACGGTGCGAGCCAGGATCTCATAGACCTGCCGACCCGAGGGGTGCGGCGCCGTCAGCAAAGTCCATCCTCGCCGGGATTCGCGCGGAGCAGGAACCCAGCAAGCCCCAGCTGGGCGCAGCCCTGTGGAGCTCACACCCCTGGACCTTGCACCAGAGCCTTGGGACACTAACGGGAGCCTTTTCATTGACCTATCTGGCCCAGCCCCCAGGGCAGGAGCTGCCCGTGGCTCTGATGCCCCCACATTCCCCTTGGCCCGTGCTAGTTGCAGGGCAGAGGGAGCCTTCCTGACCCTTCCCCAGGCAATCAGCCGTGCCCTGGAGCCTGAGATTGGATTTGAACACACATCGCTGGTTCTAGCGTTTCCCACCAGCTGTGGGGCCCGCGGAGGCTGAAGCACAGAGCTGGGCCCGAAGCCATGAAGGGGGAATCTGAGTTGGGGTTTCCACACAGGGAGGCTGGATCTGGGGGGTTAAATCAGCCCATTAGAGAGCTGGGGGATTTCGATCTGGCCTCCCGCCACGTGATGGGTCCGTGGAGCTGCCTCTAGGGCAACGGGGTTAATTACGGACCCGGGCAGAGCACGGCTGGGGCAGAGCAGTGCTGGGAGGGGGCCAGGCCCCTGAGGTCCCCAGGCTCCCCCCACCCTACTTACGATGCGATGTCTCTGCGTGTTGCTGAAGTAGGAGTCCCGGGAGTCGCTGCCCAGGAACCTGTGGGGGATAAACAACAAACAGCCCCGCTGCGGTCGGGCCAGGGGAGGGGAGAGCAAGGACGGTGCTGCCTGGCGGGCTTGGTCCCTGGGCCTGGGGTCCCCGCCGCCTAGGCCTGCCAGGCGTCCGGTTTTCGACGGGAACGTCCAGTTGAAAAGGGAAACTGGCAGCGTCCGGTCAGCACAGCTGACTGGGCACTCAAAGTCCAGTTACCTGCAGTAACCAGCCTCTGCCACTGGGGGGTGGGAAGAGCAGCAGCTGCTGCTGGAGCCTGGAGGAGCAAGAACTGGCTTCAAAGCAGGTACCAGCACCGTCCGGGGTGGGGGGGTGTTAACCTCTCTGCCCCACACACCCCGCTGTGCCCCCATTTCCGCAGCCCTTCACTCCAGGGACCCCCCACCCCACCCCGCTGTGCCCCGATTTCCCTACTCCAGCCCCTTGCCCTGGGGACTGACCCCTGCCGTGCCCCGATTTCCCCAGCCCCTCACTCCAGGGACCCCCCTCCCCATCCCGCCGTGCCCCGATTTCCCCAGCCCCTCACTCCAGGGACCCCCTCTCCCCGCCCCGCTGTGCCCCCATTTCCGCAGCCCCTCACTCCAGGGACCCCCTCCCCACCCTGCTGTGCCCCCATTTCCCTACTCCAGCCCCTTGCCCTGGGGACTGACCCCTGCTGTGCCCCCCTGTGCCCCCATTTCCCCAGCCCCTCACTCCAGGGACCCCCCTCCCTGCTCCGCTGTGCCCCGATTGGGCAGGCTCCGCCTCAGCTCCTCCCAGCCCGGCTCTGCAGACAGCAGTTGAGTCCCAGGGGAGGGGGAGCGAGCAATGGGGGCAGGGGTGGAGAGCGAGTGACGGGGGGGCACACTATGGGGGGGGCTCAAAGGAAGAGGTGGGGCAGGGGCAGGGCCTCGGGGAAGGGGCGGGGCAGGGGTGTTCGGTTTTCAGAGATTAGAAATTAGCAACGCCTCCAGCAGCGCCAGGGCTGAGCTGGGAGCCATGAACTCAGGGGGCCCTGCGAGGTGTTGGCCTTGCTCCAGTGCCCTCGAGAGGGTCACGCGGCAACGCCCGGTCTCATCCGTGCAGGGGTTTATTCCAGGCCCGTCACCGGGTATCTGAGCACGTTCCCGAGGGCGGGAGGTGCCATGAGTAGCAGGAAGGGTGGCCCAGGGGTCAGGGCGGCAGCCTGGGACTCGGGAGGCCTGGGTTCAAATCCCTGCTCTGCCACAGACTCCCTGTGTGATCCTGGGCATGTCCCTCAGTGTCTCTGGGCTCCTGGCCTGACAGGGCTGCCAACTCCGGCCAGGCTCCCAGGGGACGAGGCTGAACCCAGTCAAGACAGGGAACTGCTCAGATACTGTGGTAATGGGCCCGGGGCCAAGAACCTGTGAGTCACCCAGCCCCCGACGGGACGGTCCACTCCTGACCCTCCCAGGTAGCCCGAAGGGTGACACACAGCAGGGAAAGGAGCCTCAAGGGGAGCAGCTGGGCATGAGACGGCAGGACCAGGCCAGCACGTGCTGAGTGGTGGGCAACGGCTGCACGGGGCAGCCGCTGCCTCTGAAAGCCCTTCCAGTCGCCTGCCCGAGTGGCATCGTCAGCTGGTTAAAAGCCTCTCTGGCGGCTTCCCTGCACAACCAGCCCAGGAGGGGAGAGCTGGAGTTAATTTCCTGGCAATGCTTCCACCCTCTTTCCCCTTCCCCCGTGCCCCCCCCCCCCATTGAAATTCAGGCTGGGATCTGCCCACCCCCTGGGTTACTTGACTCCAAACCCAGCTGCATCAAGGGCTGGAAAATCTCTTCCACTGAGATGGGCACCAGAGATGGATTGTTCTCGCCATCCCACTGCGGCACGACAGACAGTCAGCGCTCAGAGCAGGCCTGGGGGTCAGGGCTCAGGTGCATCAGCATAGCTGGGGGGCAGCACCGGGGGTGGGGCCGATGGGCAGGAAAGAGCCCATGTGGCTCGGCACATAACTATACAATGGTATCAGTCTGGCGCAGGGGGGCTGCGGGTCGGGATTGAGGGGCACCGGCAGAGCAGTTGTGGGGGAAGCTATCGATTGTATGAACACCACATTCACCCACCAGCAGGTGCCTGGCGAGTTACCCGCACCGCATTGCTGGACAGGAACTCGCGGGCATCAGGGGGGGTTCCGGCTGCCCCCTCCCCTCCCCCGCCCAGACTCACTTGTCCAGCTTGGACCTGCGGAAGGCGCAGGTGTAATAGTCGGCGGGCTTGTTGGGGACGTGCTGCTGCAGGGCGTTGGGGATGCAGAGCCACTGCAGGACCTCGGCGGAGCTGTTCCGGTCCGGGTTGGGCTGGGCCTGCGGTCGGCAGAGAGAGCGTCAGGGCAGGGGGCGGTCAGGGGAACCTCCCAGACCGACAGTTGCCTCCGGGCGGAGATGGGGTCAGTCCCCCCACTACTTCCTACACACAGGGGGGCCTAGCAGAGCTGGGGGGGCTGGGCTAGCAGGGGGCTGGCGGGTCGGGGTTGAGGGGGGCTGGCAGAGCTGGGTGGGAGGCACCCTCCCCCAGCAAAGGGCAATGGGGGGCCTGGAGGGAGAGACCCCGCCCCACCGGGGCACACAGACCTGCAGGGGTGCTCGCATGCACAGCTCCTCGGCGTAGTACACCAGCACGTCCCACGGGGCGCTCAGCTTCAGGTAGTGGATGGTCTTCCGCTCGCTCAGTGTCTCCTCCTGGGGGGGAAGCAGGAGGGGGCTGAACACGGAGCCCCCAGGGGGGCAGAGCTGCCATGTGCCAGCGTCCAGGGGCAGCTCCAGGCCAGGGCCTATAGGGCAGGGATGGGACACACAGCCCTGGGGTCAGGCAGGGGACAGCCGCCTTCTCCCTGACTGCTGCGTCCTGGGGCCAGCAAGGCCTCGAGATCCTCCCAATGCACCGTCACCCCAATCAGCCGCAGCCAGGCCTGGCTGGAGCCGGGAGGGACGTGGTGGAGGGCCTGGGGGGGATGGGATGCAGCAGGGGCCTGGACCCAGTGGGGGAGGGATGGAGTGGGGGGCTGGGGCTCGGAGGGGGGGACACTGCGGGGGATCAGGCCTGGAGAGGGGAGGGCCATGGCGGGGGCCTGGGGCCCGTAGGTGGAGGGACATGCCAGGGGCCTTGAGTTGCCAGGCGGAACGCCCAGCCACAAAGGGACCCTGGTGACTCCAGTCAGCGGCGCAGCAGGGGCCCGGGGCTAAGGCAGGCTCCCAGGTCCCTGCGGCTCCTAGGCACATGGGCGGCCAGGGAGGCTCCGCGTGCTGTCCCCGCCCCTAGTGCTGGCTCTGCAGCTCCCATTGGCTGGGAACCACGATGAACCCTGCAGCCCCCTCCCGCACCCAAACTCCCTCCCACAGCCTGCACCCCAACCCCCTGCCCCAGCCCAGAGCCCCCTCCTGCACCCCAAACCCCTCATCCCCAGCCCAAAGCCTGCACCCCCAGCCAGAGTCCTCAACTCCCCCCCCCGCACCCCAACCCCCTGCCCCAGCCCGGTGAAAGTGAATGACGATGGGAGAGAGCAAGCGATGGAGGGAGGGGGGATGGCGAGAGGGGGCGGGGCCTTGGAGAAGGGGTGGGGCATGGGTGGGGCCTCGGAGAAGGGGCAAGGATGTTGGGTTTTGTGTGATTAGAAAGTTGGCAACCCGACGTGGCAGGGGCCTGGGGGGAGGGACATGGCGGGGACCTGGGGCCCGGGGCCCAGGAGGGAGGAGGGATGCGGCGGGACCAGAGGGGGGAGGCACATGGCAGGGGCCCACGGTATAAGTCTCTCCTCTCACCTTCTCCATCAGCAGCCCGGCATTTCTCAGGTTGTTGAGGAACTTCCTCTTCCAGTGCTCGTGGTGCCCGCGTGGCCGGTCGTCTCTGGCCTCAGGGGCTGCCTCCCTGCTGCCCTCGTGGGAAGCCAGCTTCCCCCTCCTCTTCTTCGGGGGGCGCCTCTTCTCCTCCCAGACCAGCACAAAGTCTGCGGGGGCAAAGGGGAGGGGGCTGCGGTCCGGCCCTGCAGCGGTCCAGGGGCTGGGAGCCTCTCGCAGGGCCAGGGAGCAGCAGAGAAACTCACCGGGATAATAAAGCACCCAGACCACGCACAGGGAGACGGGGGGGACAGCAGTCCTAGGGCCCCTAGAGTGTGGGTGGGGGGCCACACACGCCACCACCGCCCCCTGCTGGAGGGAACATCAGCCCCGCTCTGGCACATGCAGCCCACCAGCTGGGGCGCCTCACCGCTAGCCTCAGCGGAGATTCCCCGGGCACTGCAGCGGGCGTGGCCTCGGGCACTGCAGCAGGACGCCCGCAGGCTGTGTAAGCTGGCGAACAGGAAGCCCCTGCAGCCGCAGCCCACAGGTGTGAGCAGGGCACTGGGGAGGGAGGGAGCATCATTAACAGAGCCGAGCAAGGGGCTTTGGGTCATTTCATGACTGCTCTAGACAATGTCCGTTAGCCAATGGAACCCTCTGCCACATGATGCTGCCGAGGAAAAGAGATTTAGGGAGCATATGTTCGCAGAGCAAGGAGGGTCATGGGGCTGGGATGCAGGAGATGGAGGGTCACTTCTTGGCTCCGCTACTGACCCCCTGGGTGTCCTTGGGAGAGTCACTTGCTCTTTGTGCCTCTGTCTGGGGCAACGAGCATCTCTGTGCCCAGCCCCCAGAACAGCCCGGGAGGCCCATTGGCAGTTGGCACAATGCAAAAGAGCTCCAAGGCTGCTCTAGGGCAGACTGCAGAGGGCAATGACGTAGGATGGCTTAGAGACACCCGGGTCCCCGTCCTGGGCTGCACCGGGCCCGGCTCACACAGCCAGAGAGGGCCCTGCGTGGGTCCATGCCTGCGGGGCTATTCGGAGAGCCTGGGCTGGCAGCGAGCGCTCCTCCCAGACAGGGGGCCCGGGGAGCTGCCGAGGTACAGGCCAGGGCAAGGGGGCGCTCACCGATCTTGGTTTGCCCATCTCGGAAGTAGTTGCCCCTGAGGTTGGGGCTGTAGCCTTCGTCACCGTGCACGTCGACGGGATCGTCCTCTTCCTCTTCATCCTGCGGCCAGGAAACAAACGAGACAGAGGGGCAGGGGAGGAGTGATGGGATCAGAGAAGAACCATGCGGCTCCCGCGCCCCGGGCCAGCTTCGGCCCCGTGCCCAAGCTCAGATTCGTTTTGTCCGTGTGGGGGAGCTGGGGAACGTTTCAGTGCTCAGGAAACTGAGAAGAGGAACCTAGAGCCAGATGGGCTGCTTCACCCCACAGCCCTGCCGGTGCCCCTCAGTCCCAACCCGCAGCCCCCCACTATCCCAGCCCTGGGCTCACACACACACAGCCCTGCAAGTGCCCCTCAATCCTGACCTGCAGCCCCCCGCTATTCCAGCCCTGGGCTCCCCCACAGCCCTGCCAGTGCCCCTCAGTCCTGACCCGCAGACCCCCACTATCCCAGCCCTGGGCTCACCCCTCTCCCCCCCACCCATAGCCCTGCCGGTGGTCCTCAGTCCCGACCCGCAGCCCCCAGCTATCCCAGCCCTGGGCTCCCCCACAGCCCTGCCGGTGCCCCTCAGTCCCGACCCGCAGCCCCCAGCTATCCCAGCCCTAGGCTCCCCCACAGCCCTGCCGGTGCCCCTCAGTCCCGACCCGCAGCCCCCAGCTATCCCAGCCCTGGGCTCACCCCTCAGCCCCCCCCCCACAGCCCTGACCTGCAGCCCCCCACTATCCCAGCCCTGGGCTCACCCCTCACCCCCCCCCCACAGCCCCGACCCGCAGCCCCCTGCTATCCCAGCCCTGGGCTCACCCCCCCCCCACAGCCCTGCTGGTGCCCCTCAGTCCTGACCTGCAGCCCCCAGCTATCCCAGCCCCCGACTCCCCGCGGCCACGGTTCTGCAGATGCGCTACAGAACACCAGCTATCCTGAAGGCCAAACCTTCGCCTCACTTACCGCTCTGGGCCTGTTCTGAGCCCCCCCCGACTCCATTAGCTCCAGGAGAAACCAGACCCAGAACGAGCTGCAAGGACCCCCCCAGCTCTCTCCTCCTCTAACCCCCACTCCTGCCCGTTAAGCCAGGCCAGTGGCTGAAACGGCCCCAGTAACTGACCGTGGGAGCTTTGCACAGGCCTCGCCCAGAGCAGCAGCAGACTCGGCCTAGACTCAGAGCCGCGGTTCTTGGCCTATTAACCATTGTGGGCTGCAGCCACCCAACACAGACACGACCTGTACGCCCTGAGGATGGGACCCGGGCTGCAGCTGGTGCTGATGGGGCTGAGAACCGCTGGCCTAGAGAGGGGCCCGAGCTGGGACTAGAAACCCACCTGCACCAGGCCAGCGGCCGGGCTGGGCCTCTGCGTCTGGAATGACGGAGGGGAAGGGGAGGGTTGGATTACGGGGGGTTGGGCAGCTCCCCTCTGCCCCCCGCACTCCTGACGGGATTCTCTCATGAAGGCGGGTCCCAGAGGTCGGGGACATGGGAAGAGCCGCAGTTTGTGAAATGGACGAACTCCCTCCACCCCACCCCCTAGAACTCAGCACCACCAAGGGCGTCGCCCCTGGAAAGGGGGACTTGGGGGGACGACGGGAGGGCTGGAATAGAACCCGCTGGAAAAGCAGCATTTCCAGCTGTGGCAAAGCAGGGAGGATGGGACTGATGCCAGGGTGGCAGATGCCCCGGGGAAGCCCGTCTGGTAGCCTGGGGGCTGCCCCCACAGCTGACTCAGCTGCTGCACTGCAGTGGGGGGGGAGGCCGGCGGCGTGGGAGTCCCGGCCAGGCGAGGCTGGAAAACGGGCGGGGCCGTTTCGCTGCCCTCCAGATGGGCACTGCGGGGCGCGAGCTGATTCTGTTGGAGCTCCCAGTCTTTAGCTGGAGCAGAGGCTCCTTGGGGTTTGTCGGTCTCAGCTTAGTCTTTCGCCAGCGTTGGGCTCCGGCCAGGAAACGATACACGCTTTGGCCAGTGGCGCCTGGCACTGGGAGAGCTTGGGGTGGGTGGGGTGGGGCGGGGCTGCAGACTGGGACGGCGGGATGTTGGCAGAGCGGTGGGTTGGGGGCACAGAGCCGGAGTAGCAGGGGATTTTCACAAAGCAAATCCACCCGGTTTTCTCCACACCTGACCGTGTTCCGCCGGGGGGCGTGGGGGCTGGGCTGCGTGGGCATCGGATACCAGGTGTTTTTCTCACGAGCGCAGGCAAGATTTTTTAAAACACGGACGAAACCAACTGCACTGCCCACCTCTCCCTGCCGTGGAACACCTGAGAATACCCCTCCCCCAATCACAACCAGCCCCCTAGCCTGGCAAACACCCCCAATCGCCACCACGAGCCACGCTGCCAGGGCAAGGCCGGGGTGGCTGAGCTCCAGGAACGCCCGGGCCCGATTCTGCTCTCCCACCCTTGACGTCTGCGGCATTCGCTGGGCCTCAGGAAGAGCAGACCCCAGACCCCTCTCTCTGCAGCAGCCCGGCCGGCCCCTGGTAGCCGCTCCCCCCGTGTGCCCCCTCGTACTCACGAAGCCAGCGTAGGGCACCCCGTTGTAGACCGTGCCGGAGGAGCCGCTGGACAGGCGGGAGCGGCTCTTGTCCAGGGCGATGAGCAGGCTGGTGTCCTGAGCGCCTGCCTCCGACCCCTTCTTCCAGATCATGGTGCTGAGTCTGCGATGCCAACCTCAGGACCCTGCTGCCATGGCCCCCCGGGGGACCAGAGCGATAGGACCCAGCAGCGATTGCTACCCCTAAAGGGGAGCCATCGGGGGCCTGGGCTCCAGCCCCAGGGCTGCACTGAGCAGCGTGGGGGGGCCGTGCGGACTCTACTTCAGGAGCCCCTGTTCAAAGCATCCCTGCGCCTGGAGGTGGGTGAGAGGTGATGGCAGCATCGTAATTCCTAGTGAACCAGCAGCTGCGATGGGATCCCCCCCCCCCCCCGCCCTCTGTGCACGCCCCCGCGACGGAGCTGCCAGGGGAACTGGGTCCAGCAGCAGCAGCCGCCGCCTGGCAGTAGCTGGTAATTATAGAGCTCCAATCAGTGCAGGATGTAGGCGCTGCTGCTGGAGGAGGAGACTGGAGTCCTGGGAGATGCGTGCAGGAGAGAGCGTAGATGGATGCAGCTTTTCCATGCCAGGCAGAGAGCAGCGGATGCAGACCTGCTCCGGTGTGGGGCTGAGGTGTCTCTGGGCCCCACATGACACAGCGGGTCAATGGCAGTGAATTGCACGGCAGGGCGGGAAGGGCTGATGTAAGAGAGAATTACACAGCCAAAGGATTAAGGGCTTGTCCCCCTTTTACGTGTGGGAGGCAGCAGCACCTCGTGGTTAGAGCTGCGCGCAACTACTTGGTGCTACAACAGCACCAGCTTGGAACAGCGTCGTCCCCCCGTCCGCACAGGATCCCAAAGCGCTGCACACGCTTGATGAATCAAGCCGCACAACCCCTCTCCCCGGGAGGCAGAATCCTCCCCGCTTCACAGATGGGGAAACCGAGGCACAGAGCGGGCACCCACATTCATGGCAGGAATTGAACTCTGACCTCCTGATTCCCAGGCCAGTGCTCTAATTGCACGGCTATGTGTCTCTCGCTCTAGCCGGGGGCTGGTTACTAGCCCGAAGAGCCACTAAGCTACAAGCCCAGGGGAAGCCAAAAATAAGATTCCCCCCTCCCCCGCAGCAAGGGAATGAATTTTAACCCCCCAGTTCACTTTGCTGCGTTTCTGCCCTTTCTTGACGGTTTTGGCCATTTTGTGCAAGGAAAAGAGACGCGTCGGATTCGGTTTCGGCCGTAGCCACGTCACTGGTGCTTCCAGGCTCTCCTGCGGCAGGTCAGAGCTGCCGTCTGTGAGCCGGTGTTTTAGAAACGCAGCCTCCATCGGAATCCCGGCCCCTGCGCCTTGGGGCTCAGCGGCCGTAATCCTCAGGCCCTTACAAAGCTTGGGCCCAGCCCGGTCAGACAGCAGCGTGGAATGGGGCTCTCTGCAGAGGATGCTATTAGTGGAATGACGTCAGTTACCGTTCTTGCGAGCATCTCTGGCCTCTCAAGACTGCGCAAAGTCCTAGTCCCCAGTGGAAAGAGACATTAAATATTAAAGACGCCTCCATGAAAAACAGAGAGAGAGAGAGAGAGAAGCCTCTGAAACCAAGAGCAGAAGCAGCTGCTTCTAAACCCAGGGAGGGAGAAGCAGAGGAATTTTAGCCTCCCAACAGTGGATGAATGAATCTATTCCCCTTCCCGCGCTCTCGGTCCCCTGTGCCGACGCTCCCCTGCACCTTGAGGAGAAGACATGAACCAGGGTTCGCTTCTGGGCCCTGGCACCACGCACAAGTCTTTGCACCCGGCCCGGGCTCTGCTCGACAGCAAACGAGCTGACGTGCCCACGTGACAGGGAGGCAATGGAAGGCTCCGGGGCGGCACACGGCCGGGAGACACAGAGATCTGCAGCGACCCGCTGGCTGCGAGCGACCCAGGCTGACGATCTCAGTTTGGTGGCCAGGTTGAGCTGGCTTTGGGCCCAACTGAAGAATGAGGTGGCCGCGCTCGGGCCACATCCCGCAGTGTCTGGATAAAAGGCTCCTCCACCTGGTCTGGCTTGGCCTCAGGAGCAGGCCGAGATTGAGGTGCATCGGCAGAGCTGTGCGTGGGGATCCCGGGCTGGACCAGCAGGTGGGGCTCTGGGTTGTGATTCAGGTGCATTGGCACAGCTGGCGAGGGGTCCAGGACTGGAAGAGCAGGGGGGGGTCAGGACTGGCACGGCAGTGGGGGTGGCTGCAGGTTGGGTGCATTGGCAGTGTCTGGGCTCCATCAGCCAAAGGCGAGGGGCAGGGCTCTGATTTTGATCGCTGTGATCACAGCCAGAGCACAAAGGTCCCAGTCAAAGCCATGGCAGCTCTGAGCCAGCTGTTCCTGCGCACGTCGCGTTTCCAGGGCTGCAGGCCTCGGTGGGATCGCACACAGCCGGCTAACTGGGGACACATCCTGCGTCTCTGTCCAACACCCGACAGATCTGTCACCCGTATTCATCACTGCTGCTTCCCTGGCTGCCGAGATACGGGACCAGTGAACAACCTACCCCCCGAGCTGCCACCTCCTGCTACTCTGCTCCCCACTGATGCCACGCAGCGGGCAAAGCACCTGTGATGCACGCCCAGCTCCTCCCCCTGGGAATGATCCCTGGGGTGCCCCAACACCTGGGAAGGATCCGCAGGAGTGGTGGGTGGGCCAAGCTGGCAGGCAGGTGCCAGCACATGGGCAGGATCCAAATTCAGCTCCGGAGCGTCCCAGCCTGGCAGAGGCCACCAAGGCTGGAGGAAAGGCCCCTGGGCTGGAGGGAGGGTGGCCCTGTGCCAGTCCAGCTTCCCCTCTATTGAGACTGGGGGCAGAGGAAGCGTGGCTGCAAGGGAAAGCGCTGCAGAGCCAGGCCTGACTAGGGAGGGACAGAGTAATGGGGAGGGATGGATCCGGAGCGTGGCGGATCCGGAGCGTGGGTTCAGTTCGGATCCTGCTGCCCACGGATCAGCCCCTCCAGTGCTCAGAGAAAGCCCTTTACACACGATTGGCCAGAGCCGCCCGCCCCCCTGGGAAGCACAGAGCATCAGCCCCTGTTCACATATGGGGAAACTGAGGCACGGAGAGGGGAAGTGGCTCGCCCACGTTCAGACAGCAAGTCAGTGGCAGAGCTGGGAACAGAACCAGGAGCCCCCGGCTCCCTGTCTCACTACAAAGCCAGCCTGGCCCCACGTGTCTCGTCCAAATCTCTCCAGTGTGCTCCGTGAGTCTCTCTTGAGGAATGGGGGCCCAGGGGGCTGCTACGACCAGCGCTGGCCAGAACCTGGCAGGACAGAGGGGTCTGAGAAAACAGGAGTCTGGGGACGGTAGCGAACATCCAGGGCCTTGCTGTTTCTGTTAGCAGGAGAAATGGACGATACGGGTCAGGTATTGCTTTGGTGAAATCCTGTTTATTTACACAGTCCTGCTCCCTTGGACACAGGCAGGACCTTTGCTCGGAAAGCCCCAAGTCTGAGCCCTCAATCGGTTCTGTGCTCAAGGAGTGCTGTTTCTCTGCTCCTTCTCCAGGCCACACTCAGGACTGCTTCCCTTACTGTCTGCCAGATTTCTCACCTTACTCGCGCAAACAGCTTGCCAAGCAATACCCCAGCAACTGCGTTCTTACCAGGCTCAGGGAAGCCCCTCAGATCACATGGCTTAACCCTGCTCAGGCTTTGCCACGCAGACCAGTGCCTTGGACAGTAGCCTCCTATTACTTCTAACTATCACTCCATAACAGGGCATTTAATTGCTCCTCCTATTTTGCCTGAGAGAAGGGTATTTAGTGCACACATTGGCTTTAACCAGGCTTGTGATGGGCTTTAGATCAAAGACCTGCTTGATGGCGGCCACTGATTTGAGTGCTCCCAACCTTTAGAGAGAGGTTGGCTTGAGCTTGGCTCCAACTCCCAGCAAAGACTCCTGGGTCGAGGGATCTTCCTTGTCTGCCTCTCATCATGGTCCCAGAAAACCAGGACACAATGAAGGTCTCGGCCTCCATTCTCCGCTCTCCATGCTGTGACAGGCCCCAGCCCGTCTCCGGTACAGGACGGCGTAGATCTCCAGGCCGGTGGAGACACGCAGAGAAAGATGCTCATGTTTCTCTCTTAGATAGAGGCCCTGGGCCTGCACTGATTCTCTCCTGCCAGCTGCTGTGGGGAGTGGAGGGCTGGCGGGGAGGGTGGAGGGGCAGGGGGCGTTACTGCCTGTGCAGTTTCCATAGGGTGCATCTGTCTCTGTGGATCCTAGCGCAGTGCTGCACGCCAAGGGGCTGCGGCTGTGACCCCAGAGTACAGAGGTGGGGCTGAGGGGCAGACGTCAGAGCAAAAACTCCCCAGCAAGGTCATTCTGGGGCTTTCCCCATCCCCTCAAACTGGCCTGTTCGACCTGCCTCCCCACTCCTCTGCTCTGCCTCATCCCCCCTGGGTGGAGCGCCCCCTTCCCCCCACAGCCAAGCTGAAGGAACAAGAGGGGGAATCAAACCCCCTAGTCCAAGGAGAGGGAAGATGGCCTAGTGGTTAGTGCTCAGTTTCCTGTGAGACAATCTCTCTGGGCCCATCCGTACAATTAGGACCATTCTGTAGGTCCTCAGCAGCCCCCCAGCACCGGAGCATCTGAGCCCCCACAACCTTAATTGGATATCACACACACCCCCATGCGGCAGGGCAGGGCTGTTATCCCCACTATACAGATGGGGAGCTGAGGCCCAGGGAAGCTAAGGGCAGAGCCACAAAGGGATTCCAAAGGGAGTTAGGCACCTAAATACCTTTGAGGGTCAGGGCCGAAGTGATTTGCCTGAAGTCCTACAGAGCAGGGCATTGAATGCTTGGCCACATCACTTCACTGCTCCATGCCTCAGTTTCCCCTCCCACTCTTTGTCTGTCTTGTCTATTTAGCCTGTAAGCTCCTTGGGGCAGGGACTGTCTCACCATGTGTCGGTGCAGCGCCCTGCACACGGGAGACCTGGGTTCAATGGGGCCCTCCAAGGGATATTAAAATAAAAACCCCGGGGAGCCATGCAGTGGATTCAGTAGATCTAAGCTAAGTGGCTTTTCCCCTCACTCCCTGTAGACGAGACCGTCTAGACATGACTCCGATGGGTTGGTTGTCAAGCTCACTTCACCTCCTAAAATCCTCTTTGCTGAATAAAGCGCCCCTGGAAGTGCCCCCGGCTGTTGGACCCCACCGCCGGGAGCTAGAAAGTCTGCGCCCGGGAGAGGGACGTGATCAGAGGGGCGAGGCAGGGGCAGGCGCACATGAGACACCGCCATAGGTACTGGAACTGGGGGAGCTGCCGCACCCCCCGGCGTGAAGTGGTCTCCATCACATGCAGGGTTTACAGTTTGGTTCAGTGGCTCTCACCCCCCCCCCCCCAAACACACACACACTGTTCCAGTTCCCCTGGACATCGCCGATGCCAGGAGCTGAAATGAACAGTGCATGTTTCCTGGCACGAGCCAGCCTCGTATCTGCGAGTTTGGGTGACAGTCGGCAGATCGTGATCCCCAACGTATTCCGCGAAAGCCGCCCCCGCTTCTCGGGCCATCTGGTGTCTGTATTTGGAGCAATCCTGGAAGGGAACTCTGGGTCCGATTCAAGGGAGCATTTAAACCCAATTCCACACCACTCTCATTCCCTCCCCCACAGGCGTCTGAGACACACACACACACACACACACACACACACACACACACAATTCCACAGTTAAAGTTGTAACTTGCTTTCCATTCCAAGCCAGATTTTTGTGGCCCCCCTCCCCCACAATCATTCTTCTCTGGAGTGCCACACGCATGATCCTTAGCCGGAGGGGTGGGGTGGGTGAATATTTTGAGGTTAATCACATGAGGTTTCTAAGATTTGGGACTGGAAACCAGTGTGCATTTCCCTCTCTGAAAAGCCACCTCTCTTCAGCTGGGAAGCCGTCTCTCTAAAGCAGCTTGGGGTAGAGGCAGAGTCTGTTTTATTCCCTAGCCTCAGGTGAGGTCTAGGGCTTTGAACAATTTCCGGTAACTTCCAAATGCTTCCCCCAGCCTTATCTGCTATTTCCGAGCCCTCGCTCAGAGCCTGGGGGACTTTACCACCTTTGCCCAAGCACTCATGGTGTTGGTGAACTCTGCAGCCAAACAGCGTTGTTGCAAGAGCAGCAGATGTCACCTTAACTCTGCCCCCTTAACGTCACCTCTCCTCCCTCACAGGCCTCTCCTCACCCATGGGAGGAACCTGTCAGGTGCCACACGAGAGAGATGCAGGCTGCCCCCTTGGCTGGCCGCGGTGTGCACTGTCCGACTGCACAACCACGAGGTGGGGAGAAGGTGCCCTGTAAACTGAGGTATTGGTGTTATGCTTATAAGCAGCACTCGGGATCTTTTTCAGGGGAAAAGGCAATACGCCGTGTTTATTGGAGATACAACAATTAGCCTACGCATTCAATCTCACACACACACACCCCCGCCAGTCGATGTTATAGTTACCAGTCCAGAGGCCAGCTAGGTCGATCACAGGCAGGGAGGTGCCGGGTTCTGTCGGTTGCGACATGACGCTCCGGGGAAGTCTCGGCAGGACGAACCCAACGTTTCATGGCAAGACACCCTGTTTACATAGTGATTTTCCTTCATTGGGACCAATGAGTTTTTCACCGTTATGCTGTAATCAATTGTTGCTTGACGAGCGCTTGTTTCCTTAAATTGTTTTTCTCATCCTTTATCTTGTTCTTTCATCAAGTCTCTCAGGGAGTTACCCCAGGCTGGTTCAGGTGCTTGACTCACCTTTAGAGTCGTCAATCTGCCCTCCTCTGACATCTCAATAGGGGCGTGTTGCAACCTCTTCGGTTCCTCCCTAGAACATCTGATCCGGTGATGGCCTTCACACTCATCTCTTAACACACCCCTTCCTCATCCACACACAACACAGAACTGATTTACACGGAGCATTTGAACAGGAACGGCACATTGCAATGCAAGAGAAAACAATCATGGCGTCCTTTTACTTATTTTAAAATACTAAACCTACAGCAAAGTGGTGACCCTAAAAGGTCTGTTACTGCCTTGAAATCAGCCCAGATACTGATTCTGGAGGATGCATCTTTACCAATGGCCCATTAGGCCGTTCCTTCCTGCTTTCAGAAAGGGTGGCTGGCAGCATATGGTCAAATCATACAGCAATACATTTAATACATGCTACATTATTATTCTTTATCCTTCATTTTAAATGATACAAAATACAAATATAAAAATCCTCCTCCTCCATCGGCTCAGGCACGGGGGTTGCAGGCCACGGGGGGCAGCGCGACAAGGAAAGAGTCGATCTCGAGCGGCTGCCCCTGAAGTGCCTTTAGGATACGATCGTTGGTCCGTGGAACCCAACCCGCGCCCCCCGTTGCAGGGCGGAGAGGTGCTGCTGGGGACAGGGTGGGATATTCCTGCAGGACAATACAACCAGCCCTGGCTTTGCTGGGAGCCGGGCTCCTGGCTAGCACATGGGCCCATGTTGTCAAACCCAGCCACTAATTTTGTGAGCCTCAGTTTTCAGGGCCTGACAGTTACCCGCAGCTCCACTGAGGGCAGGGCTCCATTTTGCCCCCTAAAGCAGAGTGTCTTGTGGCCAGGCCACGGCACCCGATGATGCCAGCTCTCCTGTGATCAGTACAAGCAGGGGGCAGAGAGTCACTTCAAGTCCCACACGGGACCTGGACTGCAACCCGACGCCTCCATGCCGCCGGCAGAGCCAGCGCAGGCTAAACCGCCACGCTGTCCTCCCCCCGGAGGATAAAATTCAATTCAATCCACAGACAGGCGCTATCAACATGCTCCTCTGAGCCCTTAGCCAGCCCAGGTACTAAGGTAATGGGAGCTTCAGAAGTGCCTGCAGCCAAACGATACGTCAGCAATGCCACGTCCGAATGCACAGTGGGCTACGATCCACCTAGCTGGTCTTGTTGCCTTGGCACTCACTACCCCAGAGCCGCAAAACTCCCCAGCCCCAAACAACGCTGCAAAGTGCTTCCTCTAGTGCCAGCCTCCAATGGCTCCTGTGCCCTGCCGCCCGGGATGCTGCTGCCGTCCTGGTTAGCTACAGGGACGTAGGAAGGAACATGCAGGCTGGAGCTTTTCTGGACTGGCTCAGATCAAAGCTAAAGCCAGGAGTGGTCAGGGATTTGGGGTACCCGGCGAGAGAGGCTTGGGGCTGAGATGCTCCGATCCCGAGTCACGCCAGTGTCAGCTGGGGGTGTTTAGCTCCTCTGGAAATCGCCCCCCCCGATCAATTTGGCTGCAGGTTTGCGTGATGCCAGTGCCGAGCAGGGCGCTTCTGTGTGATGCCAGCGCCAGTGGGGGCAGGAGGCTCCTGGATCTGGAGGCTAGAGCTAGTCCTTACATGGCTGCAGCCTTTGAAAGGCCTCTGGCTCCACCTGCCGGCAGCAACCGGAGTTTTAGGCAAGCTGATTTTCAGCACCGGGATGTCTCCTCTGTGCCAGGCTGCGGTGCTGGGACGAGGCCGGCCATCACTTGGTCCTGGTACCAGAGGTGCTCCGCCAGCCCGTTCAGCACGTGCGCCACATGCGCCAGCCCAGCGCGGCCATCCAGGGTCCGCCCGTCGGCCAGCCGGGGCCCGTTCACACTCTTCATCCGCAGCACGGGCAGGCGCCAGGCTCGCCGGAACTCGGCCAGGTCCCGCTCTGTGACGTCGGTGTGCATGAACTGATCGAACCTGGGCGGGCGCTGTCAAGGAGGCAGCACTCAGCATGGCAGGTGGATGGCAGCAGGGCACCAACACGGTGCACCACCGGGGCATCGCACCACAACCACCGCACGGCTCCACCCAGATGGGCTGCGTTCCGGCCTGGGGTCACCACCAAGTCCTGATGGGAGGAGGTGGCACATGAGTCCTTCCTCTCTCGCCATCCTTCCCGCTGGCTGCTTGGACAAGGGGAATGGCCCCTAGCCGCACTGGCCCATTTGCCCAGCTCTCTGCTTGCCACGGGGCAGAGCGACCCGAGTGCCACTCAAGCCCAGGCAGTGCATGAGCGCTGCGTGGGGCTCTACAGGTCTGCGATTGGCATGATGGGTGCTACAGAAAACCTGAGACAGAACCAGGGACTGTGCCCCACGGGACCCCAGTCACACCCACCCCCGTCATCCTCCAACAGCTTGACTGCGGGGTCCCATCGAGGGGGGGAAAGATGGCGGTGCTCTTCCAAGCTCCGCCCACAAGATGAGTCTCGCCCGTGTGAGTGGCTCTGATGAGACGCCACCCACAGAAGATGGGGCAGTTGCTCCACACGGGATCATGCATGTTCCCCGGCACCGCTGGACTCCTGGAGCTTGGCTCCCCCTTAGGAGATCTGACTACGCCCATGGGCTATGCACAGGGCTGCCAACTTTCTAATCGCAGAAACCTGAACATCCTTGCCCCGCCCCTGCCCAGAGGCCCCGCCCCTTCTCCAAGGCCCCGCCTCCCGCTCCCTCCATCGCTCACTCACTCATTTTCACTGGGCTGGGGCAGGGAGTTGGGGTGCAGGAAGGGGTGAGGGCTCCGGCTGGGGTGTGGGCTCTGGGGTGGGGCCAGAGATGTGGGGTTTGGGGTGCAGGAGGGGGCTCCGAGCTGGGGCCAAGGGGTACGGAGTGCAGGAGGGGGCTCACGGCTGGGGCAGGGGGTTGGGGTGTGGGAGGGGTGCAGGCTCCGGGTAACGCTTACCTCAGGCAGCTCCCGGGAAGGGGACGTGCTGAGCCCCAACCCCTGGAGAGCTCAGGGAGAGGTACGGGCGTGCAGCTCCATGGGCCCCGCGTCCCCGCTCCTGCAGAAACACCCAGCACCTGGGCTGCAGACTCCTGCTCCCTACTGCTGCCAGAGCAGACATCTCCCAGTTCTTCCTTCCCTGGCTGCAGCCTCGCAAACCTGCCTTCCACGTGTCAGCACTGCTGGACAATAGCAACTTCTCGCCGGCAACCGAGGGGTTGCCAACAAGCAGAATCTACCCCCGTTAGCACTGGTGAGATGAACGGCACAGTTCACACCTCTCCGAGCGACCGCCCCAGGCTCTCTGCAGACTCAGACCTGCAGCGGTGACGCTCCGCTCATGTTTTTGAGGCTTTAATCACAACCTAGTGATGTCACTTCCCCTCCTCCCCCCCCCCAATGGAAGCAGAGATTCTGCAGAACAAGACAGCAGCTTCAGAGAGGTGCGGGTACGTACTGCCTGTTTCTGAGCCCTGGCCTGACTAGCGCAGTGAGAATGAAGGAGATATGTCAGTGAGTGCCCTCCAACCAATCTCTGATAAGGAGGGAACCAGGAACTCCTGGCTTCTATTCCCAGATCTGCCACTGGCTCCCTGTATAGCTTTGGGCCAGTCCCTGCCCTGCTCCATGCCTCAGTTTCCCCACCTGTGAAGCAGAGCTAATGATATTGACCTCCTGACAGGTGCCTGTTAGGACCAGTTCCTGTCTGCACAGGGATTTGAAGGCGTAACTATTGTGTACGGACTAAAAATTCCCAGCTTCCTCTGCAGCATCACAGGAAGCAAACAGCCCTGCCTGTGTCTAGCTAACCCCCACCCCAAGCAGGGCAGGAGCTTCCACTGCCGGGCGAGGCGCATGAGGGAGCCATGCTAGGAAACCCCAGCGGTCGGTGTCACTAGAGGCAATCGACAGGGTGGAGTGGAGCGGAGCCAGCGAGTCAAGGATACTTGGAGCCAATCACTATTTTGACGAGGTTTTCGGATCCCTCCGTGACGCGGGAGATCTGGCTGGGGAGGTCATCGAAGGACGAGCGGTCGGTGAAAGAAAAGAGGAAGAGGATGCCGTCTGCCTTCTCCTTGCAGGCCTAGAAGGGAGCGACACTGCATATCAGATGGGGTGCAGAGAGGGACTGGTTAGCAGCCTTACCCCTGGATTGGCAGACACATCCGTGTTGCATTCCTGACGGCCACTGACATCTGTGTGATCTGAAACGAGTCATTTCCTCCTGCCGGGCTGCAGTTCCCCCAAGTGGGAAAGGCCAACCAGCATCAGTGCTGGCTAGCACTGGCCCAGCAAGGTGTGCCTGACATGAGCAGCGAGGCCAGAGGGGCATAAAATGTAAATCAGGCCCAATGAGTTTTAGAGGCATTTCCTTCTGGAGCCAAGCTGGCAGGCTGTGTGTCATACAGGCCCACCCCTCAGGGAGACAAAGTCCCCAAGCTTCGGGGGGCTGAAATCCAGACTGTGCTTTCTCAGTCTCAGCTCCCGGGGAGACAGCAGCTTCCCCAATCCCGGGGCTGACTCACCGGCAGGATGTGATCAAATTTCTTCAGAGCTGCTTCTCCGCAGTCCCAGAAGTGGAACCTGAAGATGAGCGCCCTGCCGCTGTCCCTCAGCTTGGCCGGCCAATATACCGTCGTCGTCTGGATCCCTGCAATGAGATTGCCCGCTGCTTTTAGCTTCCGAGCTCCCGGAGGCCTGCCAGAGCCCTTTCTTGGGGCTTGGAGGGAGTCACGTATTCAGGGGCCAGTGCACAGGAGACGTGGCATCTAATCCGGACTCTGCCAATGACCCCTTGTGACCTTGGGCTTCATAGTCTCTGGGCCTGTCTCCCCATCTGTCAAATGGATCTGACACATCCCAACCTCCCAGGGACATTTTGAGGTTTTATCAAGTGATGCCTGCTATGCTCTTTGAATAGCAGGCATGCCAGCCATGCTAAGGCAGCAGCATAGGCCATGGACAGAACTCTGAGCTGGGAGTCACGAGACCTGGGTTCTATTCCTCTCCATGCCATTAGTTTGCTGCGTGTCCTTGGGCAAGTCCCAGCCTCGTCCTGTGCCTCAATTTCCCCACCTGTAACACGAGGAACATCCCACCGCTGGCCAAAGTCACGGCCTTTAAAGGATGTTTAAGAACAAACAGTTTCCAGGGAGAGAGTCCGTGGCTGAGACGGGAGAACAACACAGCGCAATGAATAACGACACTGCTCACGCAGATGCCCGAAGAACAACAGCGCTGCACGTATACACCCAGCAACCAGTTGCTGTTCTACCCACCTCATCGCAGCCCTCACCTTCCCACCAGGAAAGGATTAGGATTTCTGTTTTACAGACGGGGAAATGAAGGCTCAGGACAAATAAGACGATTTGTCCAATGTCACGTGGTGGCAGAGTCCTGAACAGAAGCCAGAGTCTTGAAGCCCCAACTCTCCTCTAGCCACAAAACACCAACCCCGGGGTCTGGCTTGTGATGTTATTCTACAGAAGTTGCCCTGTCCACATAATACCTGTGTGCTGTGAGCTTCTGGGGGAAACCACTGCACACAGGACTGGATGCTTAACAGGACGCATTGTGTCTGTACTGGGGAATAGGAGGGAGAGGACAATGAGGCCAGAAAAGAGCATCTGGACATCCGGCCTGACCCCTGAAGTTGGCCCTATTACCACCTGCAGCCAGTTCCAGGCTCCCTGGAGTTCTCACTTGCAGTGGGGTTATCCCACGGGCCAGTCCCTTGCACTGGGAAGAACGCCTTCCTGCTCCCTTGCTTGAAGGTTTTCTTCCCTGAGCTCCAAGCCGCTGCTCGGTTCCAGCCACCTGCTGAGACGGAGGGAGACCCGTCCTCCTCACCCACCCCCGTTGTGTCTGTGCGCTGGACACAATAGCAGAAACAGGAGGAAACCAGCTGGGTTTCAAAAAAACGTGTTAAGGAGCTAGATACACACACAACCCGAACTCCATAGATTCACTGGGGCTCTGTTAGGTTCTGGTGACTTCTGCAATAGACGACAGGGAGGGCTCCCAAGCAAGTTAAAGGGACACCACCCAATACACCCATACACTGCAATGCAGTAGACAAGCAGGTCATTGACAGCAGGGCCGTGGCCCATAGCAGACCAGCATGGGGCTGACCCAGCATGGATAAGGAACTCCCTTCTGGCTCCCTCTCCTCTATGGCTGCCTCTAAGTCATCTCTTGGCTTAGAGCAAGATGTCCTGCTGCTAGTGATCTCACCAGCCGTTCCCAGGAAAGCGCCGCCTCCCAAAGAAACAACCCCCTATCCTGTCTTGCTTCTCCCCCGTGCTGGGAAGGTTGAGGGACAGTCTCACTCCCTGTCAGTGGCCCTTTGCCACCCTCCAATCAATCACCTGTTGTTTCATGATGCGCACTGGGCACCTCCAGGCCAGCCAGCTTGGCCACCATTGCGGTTTTACCCACGCCGCTTTTCCCAGAGACAAAAATCTTATAGCTGGCAGTGTCGGCGGCCATCTGCGGGGGGAGCACCGGCCTTTCAATCAGCCCTGGAATGAAACAACAGAACTCATCAGTGTCCCTCGGCCCTACATTCCCCACCCAACTTGCACAGGAAGCAGTTTTGTTTTGAGATCCCGGCTCTCCCAGTCCCCAGTTAAGGGATCAATCTCTCCACGCAGCTCAAGTTGGCCGGGTTTTAACTCATTTATCTCAGAATGTCCCGTTTTCTGTCCTTTATAGATCCACAGACGTAAAGTCCAGAAGGGCCCATTATGATCATCTAGTCTGAGCTCCTATATGATGCAGGCCAGAGAATTTCACCCAGCGAGTCCTGCATCAAGCCCAGAACTTCTGCTTGAACTGGAGCAGATCTTTCCGAAAGACACCCAGGTGGAATTTACAGGCCTGCCAAGGGATGGAGACTGCACCCCATCCCTATGTATGTTCTGCCAATGGTAGTGACCCTCCTCTCTGTTACAAAACTGCACCGTATTTTTAGTTAGCTTCCAGCCCCTGGATATATCACACCCCGTCTCGTATGTAACTACGTAAAGCGTCAGGGGACACAGCGGGCATGGAGGCAACAAGGGACACTGAGTCCCAATGGTGGGCTCTATCCCTGGCTCTGCTACTGGGCTTCAACAGGTCACGTCCCCTCCCTGGGCCTCACTTTCGCCGTCTGTTAAGTGGGGATAAGGATAATGATGGCCTCACACATAAGAGCACAACATAAGAACGGCCCGACTGGGTCACACCAATGGTCCATCTAGCCCAGTATCCTGTCTTCTGACAGCGGCCAATGCCAGGTGCCCCAAAGGGAATGAACAGAACAGGGAATCATCCAGTGACCCATCCCCTGTTGCCCATTCCCAGCTTCTGGCAAACAGAGGCTAGGGACACCATCCCGGCCCATCCTGGCTAATAGCCATTGATGGACCTATCCTCCAGGAAAAGACAAGTATCAGAGGGGTAGCCGTGTTAGTCTGAATCTGTAAAAAGCAACAGAGGGTCCTGTGGCACCTTTAAGACTAACAGAAGTATTGGGAGCATAAGCTTTCGTGGGTAAGAACCTCACTTCTTCAGATGCAACTGGTGTTCTTTGAGATGTGTTGCTCATGTCTATTCTACAATAGGTGTGCATGCTCGCCACATGCACCGGTATTGGAAGTTTTTGCCCCTAGCAGTACCCGGAGGGGAGCACCCCTAGCGACCCCTGGAGTGGCGCCTCCATGGTGCGGTATAAGGGCGCTGCGCGCTCCGCCAACCCTCAGTTTCTTCTTGTCAGACAACTCCGACCGAGGGGAAGGAGGGCGGGATGTGGAATGGACATGAGCAACACATCTCGAAGAACACCAGTTACGGAAAAGGTCACTGTCTTTTCTTCGTCGAGTGATTGCTCACGTGTATTCCACAGTAGGTGATTCCCAAGCTATATCTGTTGGGGGTGGGAAGGAGTTCACAAACTCTCGGGACGGAGCACAGCCCTGCCGAACCAGACGATCACATAAGGCGAGGTGAACGCGTGAACTGATGACCATGTGACAGCCCTGCAACTGTCCTGAATGGGGACATGGGCTAAAAAGGCAGCCGATGAGGCCTGCGCCCGAGTTGAGTGCCCTCACAATTGACAGCAGAGGGATTCCTGCCAGGTCATAACAGGTACGGATGCACGAGGTGATCCAGTTGGAGAGCCGCTGAGTGGAGATCAGCCGATCCCTCATGCGTTTGGCCGAGGCTTAGTCCGCTCCAGGTAAAAAGCCAGAGCCCGTCTCACATCCAGCGTGTGGAGATGGCGTTCCTCACTGGACACATGGGGTTTGGGGCAGAGGACCGGCAGGAAAATGTCCTGACCCATGTGATAGGCGGAGACAACCTTCGGGAGGAAGGAAGGATGTGGGCGGAGCTGGACCTTATCCTTATGGAACACCGTGTACGGGGGCTCGGAGGTCAGGGCCCTGAGTTCCGAGACCCGCCTAGCCGACGTGATCGCCACCAGGAAGGCTGCCTTCCACGAGAGGTGCAACCAGGAACACGTGGCTAGCGGCTCAAATGGGGGGCCCGTCAGCCGGGCCAGCCCAAGTTCAGGTCCCACTGCAGGACTGGGGACCTAACCTACGGGAAGAGACGATCCAACCCCCTAAGGAATCGGCCAGTCATAGCATGGGAGAACACCGTGTGGCCCTGCACTGGCGGGTGGAAGGCCGATATGGCCGCCAAGTGCACCTTGACGGACGAGGGCTCCAGGCCCTGGGCTCTAAGGTGAAGGAGGTAGTCCAGGATAAGCTGGATCAGGGCAGCCACCGGGGAAACGCCCCGCTCAGCCGCCCATCGGGAAAACCGAGAGCACTTTGACACGTAGGCTCGACTTGTGGAGGGTCGCCTGCTTTCCGAGAGGATGCGCTGAACCCTTTCCAAGCACGTCCTTTCCTCCCTACCTAACCATTGAGCAGCCATGCTGTGAGGTGGAGTGCCGCCAGGTGGGGGTGGAGGAGGCGGTGCTGGTCCTGGGAGAGCAGGTCCGGGCGGGACGGTAATGGCCACGGCGGGGCGACCGCCAGGCCTGTGAGGGTCCCGTACCAATGCTGCCTGCGCCACGCCAGGGCAATCAGGAGGACCCGGGCCCTGTCCGTCTTTATCTTTTCCAGGACCTTGCCGATCAGCGGGAACGGGGGGAAGGCATAGAGAAACTGGCCTGACCAGGACAGGAGGAAGGCATCGGAGATAGCGCGCCCCCCTCCCCACCTGAGAGCAGAACCAGGGACAGCGACGGTTCTATCGAGTCATGAACAGGTCCACCTGGGAGTTCCCCACTCTTGGAAAAGTCTGTGCACCACCTCTGGGTGAAGAGACCACTCGTGCTCAGAGGAGAAGTCACTGCTCAAGCGATCCGCCCGCGAGTTCCGGGCGCCCGGTAGGTGGTAGGCCTGTAGGCAAATGTCTTGGGCTATACAGAAGTCCGTGTTGTCCGTGAGAACCCTGACCACACTGCCCTCCAGGTGGAGGGCCAGGTCCTGTGCAGACCACAGACCTTGGGTCTGAACGTCTCCCACATGGTTCTCCCCACCCCAGGTCTGATGCATCGGACATCAGTTCCATCGACGGGGGCCTGCCTTGGAACGGGACCCCACTGAGCATGTTCCCCGGGGAGGACCACCATCGTAGGGAGGCGATCACCAGTTCAGGCACAGTGAGGACCTTGTCCATCCTGTCTCTGGCCTGGGAGAACACCGAGGCCAACCCGAGCTGGAGGGGCCTCATCCTGAGTCTGGAGTGGCGAACCACGTATGTGCACGCCGACATGTGACCCAAGAGCTGGAGACACACTCTGGCTGTTGTCACTGGAAACCTTGTGACTGTGTCAATGAGCCCTTTCAGGGTCTCGAACCTCTCTGGTGGGAGGGAGGCTCTGGCCGACGTGGCATCCAGGACAGCCCCTATAAACTCTATGTGTTGTACCGGGACTAACATGGACTAACGTTCACCAACAGGCCCAGGGTGGCGCATGTACACAGGAGGAGCGCAGCGTGATCCCGCACCTGCGACCGGGAGCTGCCCTTGACCAGACAGTCGTCCAGACAGGGGAAGATCTGGACCCCCCCCGGTGCCTGAGGTAGGCCGCCCCCACCGACATACATTTCGTGAATACCCTGGGGGCAGTGGACAGGCCAAACGGGAGGACCGTAAATTGGTAGCGTTCCTGTCCAACCGTGAAACGGAGGAAGCGCCTGTGTCCCTCGAATATATGGATGTGGAAGTACGCGTCCTACAGATCGAGGGCGGCGAACCAGTCCCTGGCATCCAGGGAGGGGATGATGGAGGCCAGGGAGACCATGCGGAACTTGAGCTTCACCATGTACTGGTTCAGGCCTCTCTTTGGCCTTCGGGATAAGGAAATAGCAGTAGTAGTACCCCTTGCCTTTGAACTCTGCTGGCACCACTTCCACCGCTCCTAGGCCCAGGAGCTGCCCCACCTCCTGCTCGAGCAGGGCCTTGTGAGAGGGGTCCCCCGGGAGGGATGGGGGCGGAGGGTGGTTGGGCACGGTAGAGGTAAATTGGAGGGTGTAGCCCCGGGAGATGGTGCTGAGGACCCATCGGTCCGAGGTCAGCCACGACCACTCCGGGAGAAAAGCACACAGCTAATTTAGACCCCATCATTGTGTATGTATAGTTGGAATTATGTTTTCCAATGTGCATTACTTTGCATTTATCAACATTGAATTTCATCTGCCATTTTGTCACCCAGTTTAGTGATGTCCCTTTGTAACTCTTCGCAGTTTGCTTTGGACTTAACTATCTTGAGTAATTTGTATCATCTGCAAATTTTGCCACCTCACTGATTACCCCTTTTTCCAGATCATTTGTGAATATGTTGAACAGCACCGGTCCCAGTACAGACCCCTGGGGGGCCCCACTATTTACCTCTCTCCATTCTGAAAACTGACCATTTATTCCTACCCTTTGTTTCCTATCTTCTAACCAGTTACTGATCCATGAGAGGACCTTCCCTCCTTTCCCATGACATCTTATGACACAGATGCCATGGGTCTTAACCAGCACACATCAAGTAACGCTTTGCCCTTCCATTTAAGGATCTCAAAGCACACTGCAAACAGTACGGAATTAACCCTTATTATCCCCAGTTTACCGAGGAGGAAATTGAAGCCCACAGCCTAGAACTCCTGCTCCCCAGGCTCATTCAATAACGTCTATAAATGATCTGTTGTTGAATTTGCAGTTTTATTTCCCCAGTGGTACCAAAAATAGGGGGCCAATAAAAGCCTCACTGGGGGGCAAAGGCAGTCAGCAGCCTGATTCCCATCACTTTCCTCCATTACTGCCGCTTAAGCTTGTCCCACAGAGTCGTCTCTTCTCACCAGCTGCCTCTAGGGCCTGCAGCGGTGACGGGGGCAGAGAGGACTCACCGAAGAATTTCCGCTTGTTTTTCCGCAGGATGGTGGCCAGGTACTCTTTGCCCTCTGGGTACTTGTGCCAGTCTGGGACGATCACAGCTCCAGGGGAAACTGCCATCTCTGGACAGGTGGCTGCGAGAGTCAGTGTCTGCTACTGGACCACTGTCAAAAAATCTGTGTAAAAAGAGAGAAGGGAAGGGAATTAAATCTGTGGATAATAAATTTACTACCAAACAAAAATACAATAGGTTTATGACCGCGGGGCAAATTATTTCTGTCTCTGTGCCCCAGTTTCCCCTCCCACCCTTTGTCTAGGCTAGAAGCTCTTTGGAGGCAGGGACTGTCTCTCACTATGTGTCTGTGTAGCTCCTAGCAGAAAGGGGCCCTGATCTCAATAGGGACCTTTAGAGGCTACTGGAATATAGACAATTAATAATAATAATGGGGTTAATTTAAGAGAGAACCGGCAGCTACTCTAAGGGAGTTAGAGTAGCCTGGTGGACAGACACTGGACTGGCACTCAGGAGAATGGAATTGTATTCCCAGCTCTCCCACCAGACAACCTTGGGTGAGTCCCTTTGCCGTTCTGTGCCTCAGTTTCCCCTTCCATAAAATGGGGATAATGATACTGATCTCCTTTGTGACACGAGTTGAGCTCTACTCATAGCACTTGTTATGTAAGAGCTCAGGATAATTATTATTACTCCAGACCCCAGGCTTCCAAAGGAGAGATGATGCCTGGCGTTTGTTATATATCTGTGACTGATGGCAAAGCGGTCTAGGCCATTCTTTTGTTTGTGTTTATTTAAATACGGATACATAAAAACACTGGCTCTATCACAAACAGGACTCAAGGTCTGGGAAATCCTGGAATCACCCAGTTTTACAGATGATCTTTCTTTTGGTTCATTTAGCATTGGTGTCCGGGGCTAGACTGACCGCTTGGAAGAGATGAGTTCTCTAGCTAGCCCCTGGCTCTTTAGCAGCACACATCTCAAGAGAACAGCTTCCGACAAGAAATGAAGACAAATGCCATGCCCAGTTGAAAGCTGGGGGAATTTTGATGAGCAGCACGTAGTTACTTGTAGCCTAGCTGGAATCTGGCCAGGACAATGGGAGTAACTCCTGGAAAGTGCCAGGGGATCCTTCATGGTGGCAAGCGCTCAGGACCGCGCTGTGTACTGCTACTCCAGGAGCAGAATGCTATGCCAAAGCCCCGATTCCATACCGATTCCCAGGGCATAATGCCACCTAGTGAATCGCTAGCACCACTACCTACTGCTCCTGGGTGTTCCTGGAAGCTCTCCCATCGTGGGGATGGAATTTCACAACACAAGGTCGTATTGCTGAAGGCCATAACAATGAATAAATGCGATTGTTCGTTGGGGGCCCTGCCTAGGGTTTTGCAAGCACTCCTGGTACTAGCACAGCTGTCACATCGGCTGTATACCCAACCTCACGTGCACCTCTCAAAAGGAGGGGGAAGTCTGAATAGCTTTGATCCCCTTCTTAAGGAAAAAGGCAATTGATCAAAGCAAAGAAGCTAACAAGCTGGGAACAGATGTGTTAGCTGCATAAATTATTCCTCTGCCAGCTGCTGGACTAGACATTCAACAGAGTCGATGGCAAACAGTCAGGCCTAGACCTGCTGATGTGTGGGGTCTATTCTTCTTCATGCACAGACTGAATGCTGGCCTCCCCCTCACACCACACATTAGTCCCACCACCACATTCAATCCTCTACTACCGTGCAGCGTTACTGTGCACTGTTAAACAGCTGCCACGTTGCACCCCAGAAGTGGATGCATTTCAGTGGTAGGTGAAGTGTTTCTCCCCTCCATGTAAAGTGCCTCGGACACCTCAGGCTGAAACACACAACCTGTTATTAACCCACTGATGTGACGATCATTTTCCCACTGGTATCATCTCTGGCTCATGCTGTATAAAAGTTCTTACTACCGCAATGTTACTCATCCCTCCTCCCTCTGGGAGGAAACTCCATGCAGCTGCTGTGGGTGCGTCTCAGGCTCTGTTCGCTTTCCCCACCGGTCTCAGGGGCAGAGGAAAGCTCAGGGCCCCCTTGGTAACTTATCAGTGCCACCCCCCCACAATTACACAGCAGCCTTCTGCTGGGGAGCTGGTGGCGGTCAGCGTTGCCAGGCCCCATGGTGCAGATGGGGAAACTGAGTCACGGAGCAGGGAAAGGAGGGGCCCAGGGTCACACAGCAAGTCAGTGGCAGGTCTTGGGGTGGGGGAGGGGAGCAAGTATGACGTGTGAGACAGGCCCCCACCCTCACTCCCGCCCCCACCCCGGGGGGCACCCGGCCCGGCAAGCGCAGCCCCCCGCCCAGGGTGGCTCCTAGTTCCCCGCGCCAGCCCCGCCTCTGGTGTCCGGGGGGGGGGGGGGGGGGCTGCCACAGCGCGCCCGGTGCCTGCCGCTTTAAGGGGACCCCGGTCCCCCGCTCTCACCTGCAGGCACTTCCGCCTCGCCTGCGTGTGACCTCAGCGCGCACGGCCTCGCCCCGCCCCCTGAGCGCGCGCCCCACGCCCAGCCCCCAGCTCGGCAGCGGCGCATGCGCGAGGGCTGCTCCAGCCCCGGCTTGGAGCACGTGGGGCCGGGCAACGAGGGGAGCCCCCGCGCGCAGGGCAGCCCCGCCCCTGCCGGGAGCTGCCTGGGTCTGCACCGGCCTGCACCCCTAGGGCACTGACGGCCAGAGCCTGGCGCCGGGCGCTCCCAGCTCCTGCCCCAGCGGGCGAACGTGGCTCTAGCGCTAGGTGCAGCTGACAGCTGTGCAAAGAAACTCACCCCATTAGCACTTGCTATTGGCCCTCCCCGGGCTTAGTTTAAGTGAGACCATTTCAAGGGGCGTGAGCTGCTGCCTGTACCGTCCACAGAACGTTACTCAGCAGCGACAGCTGGGCATAACCTAAGAACAGCCGTACTGGGTCAGAGCAAAGGTCCACCCAGCCCTGTATCCTGTCTGCCACCAGTGGCCAATGCCAGGTGCTCCAAAGGGAGTGAACCTAACAGGTAATGATCAAGTGATCTCTCTCCTGCCATCCATCTCCACTCTCTGACAAACAGAGGCTAGGGACACCAGTCCTTACCCATCCTGGCTAATAGCCATGAATGGACATAACTAGATAAATTCATGGAGGTTCTCTTTTAAACCCTGTTATAGTCCTACCCTTCACAACCTCCTCAGGCAAGGAGTTCCACAGGTTGACTGTGTAAAGAAGAACTTCCTTTTATTTGGTTTAAGCCTGCTGCCCATTCATTTCATTTAGTGGCCCCTAGTTCTTATATTATGGGAACAAGTAAATAACTTTTCCTTATTCACTTTCTCCACACCACTGATGATTTTATAGACCTCTATCCTATCCCCCCCCACCCATCTCTTTTCCAAGCTGAAAAGTCCTAGCCTCTTTAAGCTCTCCGCAGCTGGGACCCATTCCAAACCCCTAATCATTTTAGTTGCCCTTCTCTGAATCTTTTTTGAGATGAGACCACATCTGTACGCAGTATTCAAGATGTGGGTGTACCATGGATTTATAAAGGGCAATAAGATATTCTCAGTCTTATTCTCTATCCCTTTTTTAATGATTCTTAACAGCCTGTTTGCTTTTTTGACTGGGTGATGGAGGTGATCTCCACGCACTGTCCTAGGAAGCCAGAGCTTTGCCTTTCGCTGTTCTCAGACCCTATGACTATGAGGGTGATAAATCACTAGTGTGCACCCTGTCTCCACCCAATGCCTCTGTCCCCTTCCTTGACACATTCAGCACATTTTCCTGTTTGTATTACAGTAGGGCCTAGGGATCCCACTCTGGACTGAGAGCCCAGCGTGGAAGGTGCTGTACAAAAGAGTCCATCTCCAAAGAGCTCACACTCAGACTAAGGTCACCTCATCTGACCTCCTGCACACTGCAAGCCACAGAACCTCACCCACTGTAGACAAACAAAAGCTCTGCAGGCACTAGCATTAGTAATATCACATGCTATTTATCTCAGTTAGCAGTTTTAAAAGTAGGGTTGCCAGGTGTCCCGTTTTCAACCGGAACACCTGGTCGAAACGGGACCCTGGTGGCTCCGGTCAGCACCGCTTGAGGCCCACCCACTCCCCCATGAACCCCTAAAGCAACCCTCCAATAAGCAAGAGGCTGATGATAGAGGTACACAAACAGCAGGAGTTTCAAAGGCAGGCTTGTGATAGATAACATTCCCTCTTTTTCCTCTTACGTAAAGGGGTTCCCATTACAAACTGCATACAGTAACATTTCCCATTGTCACATCTGATAGAAAAACAATGGCTCAACCCTTATGCTTCAAAGCCGTTTTGTGAACATTTCCCTTACCCTAGAGCAGAAGAAAAGCCTGTATCTGTGACTATCCATCAGACAGTTGCTCCTCTCGCACCACACAACATGACCCACCACATCAACATGCATCTTAGTTTAGTTAAGCCCTTGCCCTAGAGAATTGTTTCAGTGGGTAAAAAGCAAAGACCCATGGGGTAATTTTCAGAGGCAAAAACAAAATCTTCCCACATTGCAGAGTGATGTGCTGCATCACTGTTTATTGTTAGACATTTAATTGTATATTAGGGGTATAATTCCCCCTCCCTTCAGATCCCAATCTTGGATATACCACAAAATCTGCCATGGTGCCTTCTGAAAGGTCTGAATTGGTTACTATATGGTCCTGAAAAGGGAGGAAAAATTTGCACTCCAGGCCTGTTTCTGAGACAGCCTGAAGTGAATGGGGCTCAGCACATCACTGTGGGGGCTCAAGACATCGGAAAAATCAGAGCCCCGGTACCCCGTGAGACAAAGGGGTGCCTGATAAAGTTGATCTCAAGTTTTCACTGTATTTGGACATGGTGCCCCTGTGCAAGATTGTAGGTGAGATTTTAGAGCGGCTAAGCAAGTTGGATCCTGATCTTGCACCAGTGAAGTCAATGGGAGCTTCACCATGGAGATCACTGGGCCCCAACTCCCACTGAATTACAATGGGAATTGAGTGCCCAAATCCCTTCGGCTCCTTTGAAAATCACCAGCCTCTGTCATTTTAGTTGTTTCAAAGTTGTGTTAAGCCCTTTATTAAGGGGCACTTGAGAAATTCTAAAAAGAGAACTCATGGGGTGAGGGCACAGCCCCTCCAGAGGCCTCACAAGGCATAGGATCAGAGAGGAGCAAGGTACAGAGCCAACCAAAGGGCGAAGAGGATTTCATAGTGGGAATTCCCCGACTCCGGCACACTTACTCAAAGGAATCGAATTGTCCTCTTGTAAGGGAAGGCAGTGCAACAAAACACATACATTTAACTGAAACAATAGAGAAACTCCTCCCCGTCTCAATTTAAATCTCAACACTTAACCCTTAAGGCTTGTTTGATGTCTGTCAAACTTGTAGCAATAAGCTTTTAGGAGGGGGGGGGGAAGGGCAGAGGGAGCAATATGTGGGAAGAAAACCAATATACAGAGTTTACATGAAAGCCAGATTTAAAATCCAATCATTTAAAAACACTTGCCAGCCAGCTTTTTATTATTATTTATTTGTTAAATTGCTAAAAATTCATTGGGGGGAAAAACATTAACAAAAATGAAATTTACACAGATTTAAATATCAATGAAATCCACTTTTCATTCCTACACTTGGATGAGCCTAAAATGACTAGTAGGGCAAAAGTCATCCTGTACGCCTGTGTCACGGCACCAGCTACATTGGATCACACGTTGTGCGTATTACATGAAACCTGTTTGTCTGGGGACAGGATGGGGGAGGATATGAAGACCCACGTTTCTGTCATTCAGAGAGACCACTTTGGGAGCCATGTTGAAACCATGCAGAACATGCCTTCTGCAACACACACAGGGCAGAGGAGGGAAAGGCAACGGGGCTGATTTTTCTGTTCCTGGGTCCTTCCACTCCAGTCTGCTGACTTAGCAGAATATGAATGTGTTGGTAAAGAGGCCACAAATGAAGCAAAGCAGTGAAACATCATCATGCCAGGATCACCACACGGACTAGAACAGATGGAAATATGAATTGGGAAATGCCACAAGCAAGACAGGGAAGACCCCCTTACAGTTTCCATGTGGCTTGCAACCTGGTATGAAGCTATCATGATCATTGCCTATAGAATTACCCAGACCCTTCCTATGTCACTTTGTACAGTTTTATCTTCTGCAGTGAATTTCAAGCACTTGAGGGCTGGGGCATGACGTGTGTGTGGGGGGAAGGGTATAAACCCTATAGTGACGGACATCAGTGTAAATTCACTAGCAGTTGGCTTTTTAAAACGTTCAGTTTTTGCTCTCAAACAACCCTGGGTGAAAAACAGACATGTAAATGAAACACGTCAATCTCATCCTATATAGGGAAATCCCACTGGAATTCTGATCAAGCTGGGGAGGGGGGGAAGAAATCAAACACTGGCTACCCACCTTTGCTACGTGAAGCAACAGCAGTCAACCCAATGCCATCATCATGAAAGGCATCTCTGCAGCCATGGAAGGGGTTAAAGCTTCAAGAAGAATGTTTTAAATATTGATAAAGATACTGTGGGGGAGGGGATGTCATTTAATTAAGACAAAACTGGCTTACATGTTAAATATAATCAGAGCTGGACTTAAAGGTTCTATAGACCAGCATTTAAAGGTGCATTCAAATATAGCCCACACCCTCAAAACAATTTTTCAAGGTTCAAGTGACACTGGAGGATCTGGGAGATAGACCAGGTTTTTATTAAACCCAGTCCAGCATTAACAAACCAACAGTGATTGAATTTGTTTCTTCCTGTAAAAGGATTTCAAGCCACCCCACCACAATCTTTGCATTTTACAAAACTGATTTTTGCATTCAAGATGAGCACAGAAATTGAAGCAGTCTGTGGGCTAAAATGCAGCGTACAAAGGGGTACCTTCAGTGCCTTTCAGTCTAAAGGAGGCAGGTTTTACTGGAGGCCTGGAAATAAATATAAGACTGTGGTTGGGTTTCTTTCATTTTTAACCATCAGGTTCAAATAAACCATTTGGGGCTTGTTGAACAAGCAAAGACCTTCTCACTGGGGACAGAATGGGAAAGAATATTGGAGTTAGAGAAGGGATTTTCCCTTTAAAAAGGCTTGTGAGTCTAGATTTAGAAAAAACTGTCTTAAGTGACCACCAAAGGTCCAGCAAAACTCAGTGGCCCAGTGGAGACAGTTAAAAGTCCAAACAAAATCATATTGGAAATCTTAAAGGAGCCACTTCATGGTACATCCAATGCACTGACCACTATCGCAGATCACTGTGATTAGTAAAGGATTTCCTACTTTGATGCCACATATGTATTCAGATTTATTTTGTGATCAGTCTGATCAAGGAATGCAGGGAGTTTCTGAACATTTTCTCAGCGCTCAAACACCGCTGCAGGAATGTGTGCACTCAGTAGTAAACTAAATGCTCCTCTCTTGGAACAGCCCTACAGTGCCACCTGGAAGAGCTCTCAACATCTCTGGCCAAGGCAAAGCTGGAGACTATCGTGATATAGTGAGATGGGGAAAGCTGAGCTTTGTGCTTCAATGACAGTATTAACATCACAATGTGGTGTACCGCAGGGGCAGATCACTGTCAGGCAGGTCTGGGTATTGGCTTCAAAGTGTATTTTCTAGTTCATTATTGTCTAATGAGACACTATGCAGCCTCGCTTGTCAGTCCCCCCCTCCCCGCCTTTTAAAAAACAAACAAACAGCATCGCCAACTTTCTAAACCTGCTGAACTTTTACTGGTGTTAGCAACAAGTCGTTTTTGCTTTAGAACTAGACGTAAAAATAATAAACCTTGAATCCTGCACTGTGTGGAGCCCCAGCGACTACAACAGGGCTCTGTGTGGGTGCAGCCTATTGTAGAACAGGGGCCAACAGATTTAACCACCCACAAAGTCACATGAAAATTGCAGGCTTCAGAAGCAGCCAGGATCACAGGCTAGTGAAAGTTAAACCTATGGCAAACTGGTGCCCCTCTGTGGATCAGCCGGTCTCTATTGCAATGCTTCCAAGCTGCAGAGGGAAGGAAAGAATTCATCCAAAGTGTACATTAGTTCAAATCAATTTTGATTCCTTTTGAAGTCTTTGTTGACTTAGGTAAGTGAATTCTCAGCATCAGTGATTACCATGGAGGCTGTTAATGCTGGGCCAGCATTCCACTTCAAACCCTACTTTGCAGGTATTTGTAACTTGGCTGAAAAAAATCCCTTCCAGACTAAAAATTTGCCATTTCAGTGATTGCCAAAATGTCTTGTACACTCAAAGAAAGCTATAAAAAGTTCCAAGTAATTGAATACAAAGCACTCTGGAGTACGACTAAAGGAGTAGCAAACTGATAAAATGTAATCTATAGTAAAGGATGGAGTAGCCGCTTTACATCTGAATTTCCCGTGCTTTGGTTGGTTGATATTATAATTGTAATGTTACTTTGGATTAATGTTATTTTCTGATGCATTATCCAGCAGGATAACCTCAATGTAAGCATGAACCAGGGAATCTGAACTGTAGTAACTGCGTAAATTGTTAGCTCAAACAAGCCATGAAAGAATCCAATATGATCTGTGTGGCTACAGTTTAGCAACGCACTTAAGTACATGCTGAATGTCAACGGGACTTCAGCATGTGCTTAAGTACTTTGAGTAATCTGAGCCTTACGCACATGTTCTTTCTGTTCGATAAGCAAAGATGACCTAAGACATCCTAGTGCTCCCAGGACAGTTGTCTGCACATATACAAGTACAGAGTGGAGCACTCTTAAGATAACAAAAGGATCCAGAACAAAATCTTAGGGAGGAAAAACTTAGAAGTCAAGCCTTAAGGATGCACATAGCCACTGATTCTTATGAACATCCTAACCATGCATGTACAAATCATTCTAAAATTGTAACTTCCGTTATTTAGTATTTTCAAATGTCAATGATGTATGCACTATTTTGGGAGCTTGCAACTCAAGACTGTCAAGGGTTCCAAAGTCATCAATCCAAGCTGTTGGTTTGATCTAGTGCAGGACTTTACTCAGTGGGACACTAAAGTGGGCTGTATAAATAATTTAATTCTGGATGATCCTGGCATTTCAATGCCAAACTGTCCTTTCTCCCTTCTAACTCTCCCATTGTATAGGACAAGAATGGTACTATCAGGCCAAAGCGTTTAGGAAAAAAGGCATCTGTGTCATTTTGCTGATTAAGGATTTACAGTAATGGCTGCAGTATTGGTAGATGTAAAAAAAATGCTATTTTCCTTATGCAGCCACATTCAACAGATAAGCATGGGTATTTATCAGTGCATACAGCCTCCTGCCTGCAGGTATTCAATATGTTCTTCCAAGACCATTCTTATCAGCATCCCTATAGGGACTGCAATTATAGAGAGAGAGGAGGGTCCCTCTATACTCCTGAAAAATTCTAAAGAAGTTATTGGATCCTAGAAGTTTTCCCACCCACTCACCCCAAATTCTTGGTCTAGTTACCAGCAAAAAATAAGGCGCAGTGAAACTCCTGCTAGAACACAGCAACAATTCATCCCATTGGAATGGAGATTTCTCCCCATTTGTAAACAGAATTTTCTCTCTCTCTTTTTTTTTTTTTAAAAATAGGACTTTCTGAACCAAGCCCAGAGCCAGGATCATAGACTGGAAACTGGAGGGCAGCGCTGAAATTGTGTTTGGATTTTATTGGTTTGTCGTTCCCTAGTTCACAGTTTAAATGCCTGCGTGACAGAGGAAGGGTTAAAAAAAGAAAGCCATGGAAAGGGGGTGGGGCAGGAAGGGAAGGGGTCGAACAGCTTTTGCCACATTATCTTTTTGCTCGCACAAAGTACAAGGCATTTGTTTTGGGATAGTACTTCACGTTCTGTTTCTTGTCCATTAGGCCACCGAATATGATCAGTTCCCCCCTGCCTTGCACTACGGTGTGTAGGCTGGTCTCTGGTGGCCCCACCACGGAACTGCTGTTAAACACTTTCCATTTGACTTGCCCTTTCTCCTTGGTGTTTTTAATGTCCAGCACATACATCTGCATGGGTTTGCAGTTCATGCTTTGATACAAAGGCTTGCCGACATTCAGAGACTGCGGTGGATGGTGGCCCAAGCGACGAGCGATCGGAGGTAAGGAGTGGCCGTCCCCTTGGGCAGAGCCTGGGCGTGGTGCTGGTGCCACCTCGGCACTGCTCCCGCTCTGGCTACCCGGGGATCCTGGTGAAGACACCAAAGGAGGACTTAATGCTGCTGAACCAGATGCACCTTTGGAAGACAGGGCCTTGACAGCCTCCAGGCTTCTTCGGAGCGCACCTGGCGACACCGCCCCTGGAAGGGAACTAGTGACATGAGGTGGGGTATGGATTCCATTTGTCTGCTCTGGGGGATTTCTCATGCTTCCACCAACTGTCCTATTGTCCACAGCATCCATTTGACAGCTAACAGAACCTGGTTTCTGATCCCAATTCAAATCGACAGACCCTAAGCGTAGATCTTTCTGATCTGGTAGCGATCCTCGTCTCGGCGCCAGGGAAAGTCCAACTTTCAGGTCATATCCTTCAGCAGCAGAAGGCGTGCTGGGCGATATGGCCTGTACAGGACTGTCCAATGAGGCACCCCCCACTGCTGCGGCTCCAGGGGATAAACTCCCACCGTTCAGTACAGGTGACCCATCTCCTCTGGATGGGGACAGGCTCCCTTCCCGGGAGCCTGATGGGGTCTGTCTTTGTGCTCTGGGTCTCAGGGTGCCCCAGCGGCCATTCACACAAGGAACTTCGTCGGCGTTCCTGACTGGAGACTGAGAGCGGTATTCCCGTGTTTCCGGAACCAGGGCTGGCGGTGTGGCACTGATAGGAGACGGGCGAGAGTTCAAGCTGGGGCTAAGTGGAGCTCTCCCGCTGGGAGCCTGGCTGAAGACCACCACACACTGTCCCACCTAAAAGACGAAAAATGAGCGCACTGTTAAACGGCTGCAGAGATGTTCCTCAACCCCTACGGCTGTGTTAGTGCGTTGGGGAAAAACGTATGCTGGAAACCAAACATGCAATGAACCGGCAGTCACGGGATATTCCACAGGAGAACACCCTAGCAGAGACCATATCATGTTAACGATCCAGGAGATCTGACTCAAATTCCTCTTCGGAATACCACCCGGCCCCATTTCTGACCCCCTTACCCTGCATGCGGGATGACACCATAGTTCAGGGGCTCCATGGTCTTCGTTTTCCACTCTCAATGGCTGCCAGGTCCAGGGGTTGGTGCGCATGTGCAGTAGCCAGGCATCCTTAAACAGCTGCAAAGAAAAGTGGGACAAAACCAGAAATTTAGGCTTAATGCAGAGAGATCTCCCCCAGAAACCATCTTCCTACAGATGGCAAGGAATCCTGGCCTGGAAGTGAGAGCACAGGATGGGTATTCCGGGTTCCATCCCTGACTACCACTATGGGATTTTAAGGGCAAGTCACCTCTTTGTTCCTTAAGTTTCTTATGCAATCAGGGATAATTCTGGCCTATCGCAGAGGGGATGTTTGTAAACTGTTCTGAGATCCCTGCCTGGGTGCTAGAGACCTGGAATGCATTTTATGATGAGTTATTTATGGGCAACTATAGCACGGGTGACAAGTACGTGAGATCTACAATTCAGTTGCCAAGCCCACCAGTCAAGATTGCTCTGCAGCACACCAAGAAGCTGACCTATGGAGCTGCTATTGTGATAATGTGCAACTACAACCACTGGGGGGCTCCTGTGGCCGTATACAGAAGCTTGTATCATACGAGGAAGAGGCACATTCTGTGTTCGTATTTGCACACTTTCTATACTTACTGCATTTGGGCCGCCACAACCACCAAGGATTAAAATGGTTTCATCATCTATTATGATCTAAAAACGGGCAAAGAAAAGTATTACAGATTTGGGAGAATACAACACTATTTTAAGCAAGATCGTCACTGCTTTGTCATGAAGCTGTGTGGTTTTGCAGGACCCTAAGCAAAGCAACATCTCCATCCAGCTCCCATCACACCCTTCCTGCCCCAGCTACTCGTAGAACCTCCTTACAGAGAGGCGAGGTTGCTCCAGCCCTCTCACCAGCCTGCCTGAAACTCTGCCCCCTTTGCGACTCCACCTAATATACGTGGACAATGAATCCAGGAGGTGGAGTCAAAATGCAGCTTGCCAAGTGGAGGGAACTAGTAGGGGAACTTAACTCTGTTCATTTGGCACTCAAACGCCCACAGTCTGTATTTATATGGCCCCCATTACCGTGCTATCCAAGTGCTATGGTGAGGACAACAGGGTCACTACCCTGCTGGTACCAAAGTCAGACAGCACAGGAGATGGGGAATCTGGGGCGGCGCTCTGGCATGCATGCTGTAGGGCTCTATGCAGGGTGTCAAGATGGGCTCCAGAGAACTAATGATCTTACTGGGAACTGTCCATGTCAGTTGAAATCTGGTGAGTCTGGTAATCCATGGGATCCCCCACAGGGCAAACACAAATGGATCTTTATTTTGAGACAGACTGCAGTATTTTGCTCAAAATGTTAAAATGGGAAGGTTTGGTTTTTAGAAGTGTTAATCACAAGTCTTGGCGCATGCACAAAACACAGGGAGATATTTACAAACTGGCTCAACATCAAGAGGTTTTAAAAATGCATCCTCTCAAAGTGGAGAAATAGGTGGAAAGGGGGCAAAGGCCTGGCATGCCGAGACTGCAAAGATGGCTTAGAAAGGGGGAATTACTTTTTAGAAGCCCCTCGGGTGAGGGTGGGAAGCTGACCACAAAGTGAGCGATGGGATTTTGCTTCTCTAACTTATCCTTGACACTTCGTGCTGGTGGCTAGAGCTCCTTGTAGAGCTCACCGCAAGGTACTGCAATGTTTGCCGAATAACTGCAGGAGACAGTCACCTGAGATTGGCCGCCACGCGGGTGAGGGGTAGGCCCAGAGATGTTTGGCTTGGACCAAGCCCACTGCTCGAGATCCAGAACCCAGACGTCATTACTCCTGCAAGGACAAGACGACAAACATGGAACCAGAGGTACAGAGACACAGTTCCCTGGGGATCTCAAATAAGCATCAGTTAGGAAGACTGCAGCACTGTTCTCATTACAGACAGTAGTGCTGAAACCACGGGGCATGTTAGGGGAGTTAAACTACTGATTCAGGATTACATGCTCCTCCCACAAGCAGGGGATGTGTGCATTGGTGCTTCACATGGGTTACCACAGAGAAGGGAACCAGTAATGGGCCAGCGGCCAATCAGGAGCGTGAATCAAGTACTGATTAAGCTTTGTTCCAAGATGGGGCAGCAACGGGGAGGTGGGGAGCAGCAGGCCCAAGGCTTCATAGACACACCAGAATTTAGTATTTTCATCAATACCAGCTTTCCCACCCAGAGCCGTGCACCAGGAACCTGACTTCCCCTCCGTTATTCCAGTCCAGGGTTTCTTGAACTGAGCTTGCTGATGCAGCGCACCGCCAAGTGGATAAACAGCCCTTAGCTGAGACCGCTAAATTCACTTTCATTTTAAGAGCCATTCTGAACTCGAATCCTCCCACGTGGAAGTCTAGGGCTCCATGTGGGTGGACCACAGCGCACAGCCTCACTGACTTCACTGGAGGTCCATGTGGGCTCAGTGGTTTCACTCAGCGGTGCTTATCAACTTCACAACGTGGTATGAATCAGCAAAATGAACAAGCTCAGCTGAAGAGCGGAGCCAGGACTGGCACAGCAGAGAGGGAGGTTAGGACCATGGTGCACCGTCACAGCTCTCGGTAGAAAGCTTGCATCAAGTCTGCCCACACCGTACCTGACCCGACCCAAAGTTTGTTCCTCACTTTCATGTTCACAGGATTCCCAGTAACATCTCTGAGGGGAAAAAGTTACAGACTTACATTTGCCGAGATCCTAGGGAACCTCCGAAGACAATCATTTTGTCGTCTATTACACAAGAGGAATGGCCTGCCATGGGAGGGGGGCCGTGCGTTGTCACTATGCAGTTCCACCTAAGGAAACAGGTGAGGATACATTCACATTTGTGAATTATGAGGTTACAAATTCCCCTCAGATTTCCCCTCCAGAGATTAAAAAGGCAGATGGGCAATTTTTTTAGAAACAGTCTTACACCCTTAAATGGAAAACAGGTCTGAAGTTAATAATAATAGTACTGTTTTCAAACTAAAGAACAGCCGAGGCACGTCAGCTCATACTGGAGTGTAGTTGAGCTGGGGAAGTCAGTTGTCAGAGAACACGCTAGCAATGTGGAAAAGAAAATACATTTACTTTTCTGGCTCTAGATCTGTACCAAATAAATCCCTTTGGGGAGGAAACAGGTTTCTAGCGCCTTAGGTGGGCATAGCACTTTACAGGCAAACACAAAGGAAAGACCCTTTATGCAATCTGAAGAGCAGAGAGATCAGCAACTCAGAAGAATTAGCTCAAGTCTAAATAATACCACAAGAAACAGCAGGCTCTTAAGAGACATTTTATTACAGAGAAGAAAACCTCATGGAACAACTTCTACAAAGCCCAAATATGACTAAATTTAATATTTGAAAATGTTAGCCTGCTGTAAACTGTTTAACATGACACGGAAAGAGGATCTTAAATTGGTAGTACTGGTATTTTCAGTAACATCTGTCCTCAACTATTATCATTAACTGTTTAACTACAGCACACTAAAGACACTGCCCACAACTGCAATAGAGAACTGGGCCTTTTGGTGATTAAATGCCCATATGAAACAGAGGTAAGATTCACCATTACTTTATTATGGCATTAGCTCACATATAACATATTTCCATTCAGAACTGATGTAAGTGAGCACTTATTCTGGGAAGGGGGTGGCTAGAAAGAGTTTTGCTACCATCTTTAATATACTTTTCTGATGTTCCTAGATAATTTTAAAGGCTGACAGAGCAGACGGCAATTTAGAAATAGGAGGTCTGCCTGCCTGGATTGGCTATTGGAGCAAGCTTCGCCACCATGGCTGGAGCCCCCCATCATCTCCTGTGACCCCAGACCTCCTCCATCCTAATCCTGAGATATGTCCTAACCCGACGGGGCCAGAGTAAGGGACACAGATGACACCTCCACCTCCACCAGCTAAATCCGAAATACCACCTGGGATGTGAGACTTCGTCTGTTCCTCCTCTTCCGTTCCATGTGTCCCATTTCTACCTCATCTTATTCCCCTCCAATTTTTTACTTTAAGTAAAATCCCTAGGTGTTAAATATTCTCTCTATTTGGCTTTTTTTTTTTTTTTTAAGACATAATAAAGAATCAAAATGAATGACCAAATGAACTATGTGTTCCAAATATCTACTTCCACTCTCAAACTGTGCACCTATATAGCCGCAGCAGGAAGGAGTTAAGAAAAAAATGGATTCGTTCCATTTTAGTTACTATTTTAAGAAAATAAGCTATGGCCATCAGGGGAGCTCAGATAGTAGGACTCTCGGCTCTTCAAGTCTCTGGACATTGCTTCGCTAGATATTTTACCCGGGGTCACAACAGCTTCAGGACATCTCACCCAGGATCAGAGAACGTTCATTTCTCCTTCCACCTACGTCTCCATAAGCAAAGTCGGTCACAGAGGGATTCAGCCAAGCTTTAAAGAGCAGCTCTGAATGTACAGACAGAGTGTATGGATACACTTTCAAGGTAAAAGGCATGTTTCCAATCCGGACTATCAGGATGTTCTCTTACCAATTTTTGGAAGGCGAGTAGGTATGTATTTCATCAAAGAACCTCTCCGGCTGGTGCAGAGGGTAGGGGCTTGGCCGCGTCCACCCACCAAACAGCACAAGCAAGTCCTTATACACCACTAAAGTAGCCCCAGCCTTAGGTGACGGATAAGAACCTGGAGGGGAGCAGACAAAGGAAAAAGTTAGCAAATGGCATTTCAAACCAGCAGCCAAGCTGTGCACAGATCTTACTGAACTGTGACAAGATGGAAACTCCCCTCTAAAAGGCAGAGAGGAAAAGATGACAAAATTAGAGTAGGGAGCATGGGAAGAAAGCTACTGCCAATTTGTGTCATCATAATTAGTACAAGCCTGAAAGCACCTCTCACGTATGGCAAAACATCTGTCAGTCAGTGACAGGAAATTACTAGCTTTCTAACATATCACTTTAAATTATTGCTTTAGTGCTGAATAAAAGCAATAATTACCTCCAAATATCTAGTAACTTTTCCCCAAGGAAGATCTACTGGGTACTTACAAGCCACAGCATATTCTGAATCTCATTTTACGGAACTGGGAAGATGCAAAATTAACCCTACATATTCCCAGCAGGGAATAACAGTCACATCTCAGAATCTGGAGCGGTGGTAGGTTACAGATGGCAAGAGAGAATTCTTACAATACGAAGCACCTTCTCTAATAAGTAAGTTATCTTCGATTTGTTCCATTTAAAGTTCTAAGGGCTTACTGGTCCCAGTCTTGGTTACGTAGCTCAGAGGAGGCATTCTGGGCTGTACTGCTGGTGCACATAAACAGAGGGAAAGGTGGGTGTAGCCCTGGGCTTGAAATCTGTTGCAATATATTACCCAAGATCAGATGGCTTTTATTTTCTATTTTACTAAACCAGACAAAGAGCACTGATCTCACCTCACACTCCGTGTCGCCAGTACATTACTGAACTGTTTATAATCTTGACTTTTTATTTTTTTAAAAATACCTTGTCTTTGTAATTAGTCATACTACTCAGAATTGGTTCTTAACATGACTATTTTTGAACTGGCCAGAGATAGTTTGCTCCAGGGCAGAGAAAGTCCTCTCTCAAGACCAGTTAGAAAAGGATCACATCCCTTTGAACTATCAGGGAACCTGCCACAATTCACTGGGAAAGTACAAACCTCCCCTGTGCTAACAGACCGAGGTGCTGCACCGTGACCTTGCTGAATAAACAATCTGAGGATTAAGACACTCTGGATTACTTCCCAGTCAAATATTAAAATTCTCCCAGACAGAACAACACAGTGATGCTTCTCCCACAAAATACTCCCACGTCCATCACCAGATCTGAAGTGATTCCCTGTACTTTGCAGAGAAGCTTTCTAGCACCTTCTCACCACAGTACCCTGTAGCAAGGTCATAATGACATCATCTGTAAGGAGACACACCACACAAAGCAAGGATAAAAACCCAACTGTGCCCACAATTAGAAAAAGAAATTAGAAATGCACACTTAAGCAACCCTGACTGCAGGAACTGATGTGCAGTTCTAGGCAAGGCCATGCATTTGGCCAAAAACATTCTATTACCATCTAAAATGCTGAGCTAACGGACCCAAGCTAATTAGTTTACAGTCCTAATAGAGCAGTTTATACAGAGGCGTATTTCAGTAGGTAATGAGAGACAGAACCAAGACTCTATTTTTGAGAAGTCAAAACTGCTATTTAAAAACATTCCTGCCTTACAGGGGACTTGTGAAACTTCTCTCAATGTCTGTAAAAGACTTTGAGAGCTTTGGATAGAAGGTGCTACAGCTGTGCAAAGTCATTAGTCCAAGCCTGAATCCCAGGTGACGGGAAGTTAGAAACCTACTGGAAAGCATCCCCCAACACAAACCAAGATGACAGACTGTCCCCTGAGCCCCACGGTGTGAGCACGTTTTGCTGTTGCTGTCAGATGGGTGACTAGTGGGCAAAGGGGGGAAAAAAACACAGCCCAACTGGTAATTCACACACTAAAATAGATTTACAGTAGCTCCAAAAATATTTAGTTTCCCTAATGACTAAAATGAAGTGGTTCAGATTTGATTGCTCTAAGTCACTGATCAAATTCTTAACAATATCCGCTTTTCATAGCTAATTACTTGGCCGCATGAAATTAAATTTTCCCAACGCAACTGTTTTGCATGAAGAGCTCCGAGAACCCACCAGTCTTAAGGAACTAGCCAAGGAGATTGTCTTCTTACACCACTGGTGCCAGAATTGGTGGATTCCCATCACAGAAAGATTTAAAATATGGTGTATGCTTAATCCCCTAGCTTAGTGATAAGAACAGATATTTAGCAAAAGTTCATCTCCCACTTGAAAGGCAAATGCATCTTTCTTTTCTATTGGAGAATAAGATAAAAATAGAACATTACTCTGTATTAAATAAAGGCTGATCAGTTTGTAAGCCTGCAATTAATATGCTGGTACCAACTCCAAAGCTAAAGAAGCATTCTGATCAGTTCTTAAAATGGGTCAGAAATTAGTTTTAAACAAAAAAAGCGTGCTAAGAGCTGGAACCCGGGAAGAAATCACTACAAAAATATAACAGACTGACTGTACTGTATAGTCATGTACTCGGGTAAAGTGACACATCTTGTCACTGCTAGGACCTGAAGGTCAAATTCCTGACTCAGATACACACACAACCCCCAATCATGTCAACAGGAGTTGTTCACCTCTCCACGGGGGCAGAATTTGGCCCTGATTGAGATGTTTGGTCTACTAACAGATGGTGAACAGGTGCATTACGGGAGTGAGGTTTTATTCTGACATGAAGGAGAAATCACAATTTGGTAAACCATTAAAGTTCTTTCGGAAGAGTTAAAGCTTTAAGAAACATATAAATGTGAGACATTTCTACATAGTTTCATGTGAAGATGGAAACATCAAACAGAGAATAGCTGTGAAAAACAAGTACACAAGAATACACATCCACCACACTGATCAAGTTGTGATCAAGCAAGGGAGTGACAGAAGGTTGTTTCTGTTCTGAGCAATGGAATAACCACATTGCACCTTGTGGTGGCAGCAGCAGACGCTTTTCTGAACTGGGGACTTTTGCAACTGAGAAACCACTGTGACAGAAGCCAATCTGAAAATGACTTCATCTCAACATGCTAAACCCAGCATGAACTGAACACAATCTCCTTGGCTGGCGGTCTACTGACTCCCCACGTCACTTTGCATGTTCAGGCATTTGAAAAGGTCAAGGGCTTCTTGGAGAAGAATGTGAAACAAGAGTTCTGACTGTGCACTCCAAAGAAGGGAACTGACAGGCAGCCTTCCCGACTTCCCAAGTCTCAAGTGTGCATAATGCACAGATGAAGTATGCCATCAAAAACGTCACAGGGACAGGGCTCAACTACTTGGAGCTGCAAAATGACTCCTTCAAACAGCTTTATAAAATTTGCTTAACAGCATTTCAGAGGCAAAAAGCAAGTTCTTCAACACAGGTGGGCTTATTTCTCTTTATGATTAATTGTCTGTTAGAAGCAGAGTGACATTCAACAGTTCTCAAACTTTAGCAACCTGAGGACCCCCATTTTGATTTCAAATTTTTTGTGGACCCCCAAGCCCCCCACTCAGCCCCAGGCCCTGTCCCCACTCCACCCCCTCCCCCAAGGCCCTGCTCCACCTCCCCCGAGTGCGCCCCATCCCCACTCCTCTCCCTCCCTCACAGCGCCTCCTGTTCCAAGGTGTGCAGGAGGCACTGGGAGGGAAGGGGAGGAGTTGATCTGTGGGGCCTGCAGACCCCCTGGAGTACCCTCATGGACCCCCATGGGTCCGTGGACCCCAGTTTGAGAAACGCTGCACTACAAGGTGAGTTGTCACCCACAGACTGAGATCTAGTGGGCTCTGTTTTAGAATAAATTACTAGCTACATGCATCAGCTGACTATGCTGACCTCTGGATACTTCCCACTTCAACCCTGCTCACCACTGATGATGATGATGATGTAAAGAGTCTTTATGGGAAGCACAATTCTTGGATCCTGTTCCTTGAAGGTAAAGATTTCAGCATGCAGAGGGCCTACCAATGACTAAACATTTCAAGGACACAAGGCACTGCACCTTCATGGCCGTGCCCATTTTGCTAGGTGAGATGCTTCTGCCAGGCTTCTGGTTACTTAATTTTCAACTGATGAATCTGCCAACTCACAAAGCAGACATGAATCTTTCAAAGAGGCACTCTCCAGCCTCCAGGGATGCTTTGAAAATTATCCCCCTCCTCCCCCCCAACACCCCAGCCTCCCTCAGGCCAGGTCTACACTGAAAAGTTAGATGTCAACCCAGCTACATTGCTCAGGGATGTGACAAATCCTCACCCCATGGCGACATAGTTAAGCCGACCTAACCTCCAGTATAGACAGTGCTAGGTTGATGGAAGAATTCTTCTGCCGACCTCGCTACCGCCTCTTGAGGAGGTGGATTAACTACAGCAATGGGAGAACTGCTTCTGTCACTGCAGTGAGCATCTATGCTGAAGTGCTACAGCAGCGCAGCTATAGCGATTCTAGTGAAGACATAGTCCCATCAGAAACTATCTATTTAAGACAGAAGCTTATACTGCAAGTATTTTAAATGTTTAAAATACACGTACCGTAGTCCATCTGGGGTATGGACAGTCTAGTAGTCTCACAGAGCTACACCGTGGTAGCATGTGATGTGCAAAGTTCAAAACTAGCTCTGTCCTTTTACCTGTATGACTCCAGAAGGGCCAGCAGAGAAGCTCCTCAGGCCGCAGAATAATCACCATGAAGTGGGGCCTTCATGATGACAAATGAAATAAGAGAAAATAAGAACGTTCTAAGGGGAGACTTTGTGGACTTTCTATCTAGGGAGGTTCCAAGTCTACACTACGATTTCATATTTGGAAAGAGCTTTGTTTAATGGTTGGACCATGCATGGCACCTGGAGCTCTAGCAACTCCCCTCTCCAGCACTATTGGTCATGCCACCTGTTTGAGAACAGCAACTCACAGCAGAGGCTGACAATTTTCCGGAAAAACAGCAGGACCTCACAGGTTCCCACTTTCCCAAATCCCTACAGTTCATTTAACGGCTTTAGAAACATCCGGGCATGTCCCAATATGTCTACACCGCGTGTGGGAGTGAGCCTCTCAGTCTGGGTCACAGACTCGCACTGATGCGCTAAAAGTAACTGTAGATGTGGCTTTTGGCCTGGAGCCCGGGCTCTGAAACCGGGCGGGGGGTGGCCTTCCGAGCGCAAGTTGCAACATCAAAGCACTGTCTATCCAGTTCTATTGAATGTGCTGGTGTATTACCACACGTCAGCGGACACACACTGGCAGGCTCGCTCCCAGATGCAACGTAGACACCCACTCTCCTTTCCAGAGAAGGTGAAAGTTCTTGCTGCCAGCAGCCTTTAAAAAGGAACATTGAAAACAAAACTGGACAAGACACTAGAAAAGCAACAATCCTGCTGTAACAAGGCTGGTTCTGGCGGGACCCAACTGAGAGTGCCAATTTAGGACAAATTGCTAAAACAGGGCCAGTCACAGCCCAAGGCTGGGTTTTTTTCACCTCTAAGGCAAACCAAACCAGCCAGACTAAGAGGACTTTGGTCTCACCCCACTGGCTAACCACAAGTCACACAAGCAATTCCCTTAGACACTCCAGTTTCCCAGTATCACCACCAGGGCCACTCGTTATGGGGACAAATGGTTATGAAAACCAATACCTCAGTAAAAGAAAAAAGGCTCTCCTGATCCCACAGGACCAAGCCCTAGACCCAGGTCAATATACAAATCAGATCTTACCCACAAATCACGCTGTTGCCAATCCTTTAGAATCTAAAATCTAAAGGTTTATTCATAAAAGGAAAAAGATATAGATGAGAGCTAGAATTGGTTAAATGGAATCAATTACATACAGTAAGTTCTTGGTTCAGGCTTGCAGCAGCGATAGAATAAACTGCAGGTTCAAATCAAGTCTCTGGAATACATCCCCAGCTGGGATGGGTCCTCAGTCCTTTGTTTAGAGCTTCAGTTAGTAGCAAAGTCCCTCCAGAGGTAAGAAGCAGGATTGAAGACAAGATAGAGATCAGGCATCAGCCTTTTTTACTCTTTTCCAGGTGTAAGAACACCTCTTTGTTCTTACTGTGGAAAATCACAGCGAGATGGAGTCTGCAGTCACCTGGGCACGTCCCTACATACTTTGCTGAGTTACAAGGCGTATCTGCCTTCCCTCAATGGGTCAATTGTATAGCTGATGGTCCTTAATGGGCCATCAAGCAGGCTAGGCAGAGCTAACACCAACTTGTCTGGGATGTTTCCCAGAAGCATAGCATAAGTTTGAAATACAGACAGTATAGAGCCAATATTCATAACTTCAACTACAAAATTGATACACATACAGACAGCATAATCATAACCAGCAAACCATAACCTTGTCTTAGACACCTCATTTGACCCCCTTTATACAAGCTGTGGTGCCACTACAGGACTTTGGTTGCAACCTGTTCTATATGGTCCCAGTTCAAATCAATAACGTGACACCTGCCTTGGCAGAGAAATGGGCTTTATTTTACCTCTAACTTTTATTAAGCTAACTGTAAGGGCGGAGAAGCGTTTGCAGAGAAGCCACTGACATGCTGCTGGGCCTTAGAAAGACAGCAAAATAACCCCCTAAAATTCAGGGATACTGGGAGTGTCGGAGATTGAAGGACCAGAGGAGTGGTGACTTTTCAATACATGCGGACACTGCCGTTTTGGTAAAAGCAGAGCAGTACTGGTAAACCTTATAGCATAAAATAAAGACAGTACAAGCAAAGCAGTGAAATTGCAGAAAATAAGGCCAACTTCCTGTCTTGAAGCCAGTTTTCCATGGGAGAAACTCTGAACAGGCACGGGTATCTGCATGGATTTCACTCTCCACGATAATCCTGCACGCACTTAATCTTATCAGACACAAAGTCACTGGAACAAATTTAACTAAACTTCCTTGCCCTCTACCCCAAAGAAAGGATATAAACCAATGAGGACTGATGGTGAAATCTGGATAATCAGATACATGAAGCAATATTCTGTGCCATTGTTAATCGGTGCAGATGTTTCCCAAGCTTTTTGGCCCTCTGTGAAATCAGCCAATGGTAATATATGAGCAAGTGCAATGGAATGTAATTAATCAAAATTCTCCTGTGTTTTTACAGTAAGTTTGCTACAAATGTGCAACAAGTCTGAAAAGCTCATTTCTTAGGACTGATTCTGTGCAATTCATCTCATAACTAACATCCAGACCCTACAGCAACTCCTCCCAGGAAAACCTGCAAATTGAGTGGCTGACAATCGACTTTATAACAGATATGAGATTTAACAAGCTGTGCGCATTGATGGAGATTGTTGTACTTGCATGGCTGAAATTACTGCCTTTAACCTCTTAAAACACCGCCCCAAGTAATTCCCCAAAGAAAGCATCAACTGTCAAGTTACTGCTTAAATAATGCACATTCCCTGGAAAACAAAGAATTCAGAACTCCTGTTCTCCAATACTACTTGTCAAACAAAGAAATCCATTGCACTAATTCTGAATGATCTATAACAGCTGGTCTGATGTCAGAGGGGTAGCCGTGTTAGTCTGAATCTGTAAAAAGCAACAGAGGGTCCTGTGGCACCTTTAGTCGTAAAGGTGCCACAGGACCCTCTGTAGCTGGTCTGATGTTCAAGTCCATGTTTATTATATTGACTGCTGGATTCGCAGTGACAATACTTAATAAGCCAGATCTTAGACCCTAGCACAGGGGTCAGCAACCTTTCAGAAGTGCTGTGCCGAGTCTTCACTTATTCACTCTGATTTAAGGTTTTGCGTGCCAGTAATACATTTTAACGTTTTTAGAAGGTCTCTTTCTATAAGTCTATAATATATAACTAAACTATTGTTGTATGTAAAGTAAATAAGGTTTTTAAAATGTTTAAGAAGCTTCATTTAAAATTAAATTAAAATGCAGAGCCCCCCGGACTGGTGGCCAGGACCTGGGCAGTGTGAGTGCCACTGAAAACCAGCTCGCGTGCCGCCTTCGGCACGCGTGCCATAGGTTGCCTACCCCTGCTCTAGCACCTGGAACTTCATTCATCTTTGCCATATGGGGCATAACTTGGTCCCAAGGACAGGTGTGCTGCATTCAACATAATTCACTACATCATCATGAGGACTTCAACAGTTTGATATCCATAAGTCCTACCAAAGGATTAAGGAAAAGAAAACTCCTTGCCTTTGTGATCCAACCCACATTTTGCTCTTCAAAAGCCTTTCCCAAGCAGTTTGCTGAGTGGAGCTCTAACAACTGACAACATGAGGTGTCCGAGCCTTGGATAGCAGCAGTTCAGAGGTCAGAAAGCAAAGTGGCTGGCAGGGAACAAGGTTTCCTGGTGATCACAACATATGCATCAGAATTAGGAAATAATACGGGGCAAGTGCTAGGAGAAGGAAAGTCAAGAGGAAATCTCCATGATGTTCCTTGAGGGTACTGATAAACCACAGTTCCAACTCAGTCTTAAACTACAAGGTCTGGGAAATACTGTAATACAAAATATTCAGCTCCCTTGTACCAGTGCCTGATAATCACCCTTCCTGTTTCTGTCGTGAGACATTAAAAACTAGGCAAACATTGAGATTCTGAATGGTCCCAAAAGACATGAATTTACTACTAGCCTAGACTGGGCCTTCTCAACACAAAGACCCTAAAGGAAGAGTCAAGAAAGCATTGTTCAGTTTCTCCTTTGTAGGGCCACCCTCTTTCAATGCCCCTTGTAATCTGGGTTTGGGGGGGGGGGGGGGGAGAACCCATTAATTTGCTCCTCCTGCTCCCAGGCTTCCCACTGTAGATAAAAGGAGAGAGATGTGCCCTTTGGAGCGTCTCACATGGGAATTTAGTTTAATATAGAAAGAATTAAACAAGTCCTGAATTGTGACTTCACAATATAGTCAAAATCCATTTAAACCATAAGCTTTTCAGGGCAGGGACCCTGTCTAATGCGTCTAAGGCACCTGGCACACAACTAGCAGTATATGAAATCCCAAGTATCTGTATAGTACAAGAGCGAAAGATAAAACCTTTCTCAAGCTCCTAAATGGTCATTTGCTACAAAGCAAACTGAGGCACCCAAGAAGATCTTACTAAATAAATATGCAGCACACCTCTCAACATTAAAAAACAGCTGCTTATTCAGAGAAAGGTTTCCCCCCCCCCTCACTCAACTGTGGCATTCCCATCCCACCCCCGTGAAAAAGTTGCCCTGGCCCAAGGCCCAGGAATATTCAGACCTTCTCCAGTGAAGGATTTACGGTCTGATATCTTGCCACCCTACGTGCAGAACTAGGAACATGGGTTCTATCCCACTGGAAAGGGGAGATTCCCAAGCTTTCCAGTGAGACTGACAGCACTTGCTTCTGTCCCGGAAGATCTCAAGAGAGTCACAATTTTACTGTCCCGTGGGAACAGAAAACTACTGACAGTCGTTACCAGAGGTTCTGACTGACTCCCTCTGAGCCGTGTATAATTGGATTCATGAGCTTTGTTACACTAACATTTGTCAGGAATGTTCCCACTGTTGCAATATCATTTGGGGCAGTGACAGCAAGAGAGCACTAGTGTAAACAGGACCCCGGATTCCCCCCCCCCAATCTGTCATCTAAGGCAGGTGTAAGCTAGTTCTGTAACATGCCGCATACACAGAATGTGTGATGATGTGGGGAAAAGGCTTTTTCAGCACTAGTCTGGGATGAGCACCGTAACGTAACTCGCTTGTCGCTTTGCCCCTTGTCAGTAATATCATTCCAACAGAGCACTGAATAAGCCTTAGTAAGCTGTCACCAAGTATTCCATATAAACACAAGCAACTTGACAGCTAATAGCAAAAGCATGAATTAAATTCCCTGAGATCAATATCGTTTTAAGCTCTCTTAACTCATGTGTAGAAGCAGAAAGCCAGCCAGAAAACCACCCTTTACTGCAATGCTCTGCTTAATTGCCATGTTTTTTCTGCCCAATATTGTACTCTACAGAATTCAAGTGATTTGAGTAATAGTGAAAACACGACACAAAGCAATGGTGGGGCTAATTAAAGAGCTTTCTGATCGGGGGGGGGGGGGGGGGAGGCTGAACAGCTCCTGCTGCTCATCTTCCCTTAAGGATGCACATGGAAAAAATGGAAATTGCTTTATTATACTACGAAGTGCTCATATAAAAATAATTGGTGGGAAGGGGGCTGGGTGTGTATGGCTGAGCCGATGAGTTCAGTCAATCTGTTCTCTGCTCCGCAGGCATCCCATTAAACAGCATTGCTAGTTAGCAGCTCTGTTTTATTCACCATGTCAAAAGGAACATTTCCTTTTGGGAGGAAGAGAAATATTACACACAAAATACCCGACAACAAAATATTGCGGTTTACATTTTTACACTAAGTGAAGCGCCTTTCCACAGCACATATACATATACTTAAACCAAAAACTGAGCAGGGGAGAGCAATGGCTCTACATGCATAGTTGGATTTTCCTGCATAAACATGATTGCATAGGCTGCATGAGTTGTACAATCCCTGGCATGATGAAGCACGTTTAAAGCCCTCTGTACAGGGATTGTTGACTTGAGTGCATTTTACAGCAATGAGCGAAATCTCTTGGCTCTTTCAGTCCATGTCAATAAAATCAGAGAAGTTACAGGGAATCATTTACGTGCAATGTAGCTGAGTTATAGATGCAGTGGGAACCAATGAAATTAAATTTCATGGCTTTGTACCGTGTGAGCATCTCAACCATCACATTGTATTTCCTTAAGAACATCCTCTTTGACTGCATATTCAAATAAGCTTGTTCACTAATTACCTATAGCATGATGCTAAAGAAGAAGAAGGACACTATGGTTCTTTCAACTTCTTGTCACTGAAACAAATAGCTGTTTATTTGAACCTGGAGGACTCCAAATATACAGATGCTCATGTGCTTCTGGATCTGGCGCTCTGCACTTTCATTAGAATGGATGAAAGTAAGTGTTGGGGGGAGGGATGCAAGAAAGTGAGAATCACAGCATGTACAGGTCAGATGTACCTGGAGACAGACCCTAGCAAAAAGCTCCAAAAACTAACACTACATGCTGGAGTGTGGGACTTTCAGGATCCAAGCCTGGATACAATTTTTACATTTGGTTCACATCTGTAAATCTTACCGTTAAAACCAAATTGCCCCGTCCCTTAAACAATGTTGTGGGTGGCCACACATCTTTTAGCAAAAAAAATTAATTGCTAAATGCTTTTTTTTGCTTTAAGTTCTCTTAAAACATGAAATGCACTTTTCTCCCTATTCTGGTAAACTGCTGAAGATAAAGCCCTTTGAATTTTTCCATATGCAAAAATTCACTTTTGGGCTGCAAACAGGCCTGATTTAGGCTAGTGCTTTTTCATTCTGGATGCATCAGATCTAATGATTTTTTTCTAAGTTTGATGATGGACAAGTTAAAAACGGAAATGCTTTTAAAGTAACTAAAATAACTAAGGATGAAAAAATTCAAACAATTTAAACAGACCCCTTCTAGTGACCAAAAGTACAGAACAGTACTTTATATTTCTTTAAAGGTATAATACTGATCTGTAAATATATTTTTAATTTGAAAACACTACCACTTATTAGCATTTAATTTTTTACACTGGTTAAAGGCATACTAGTATAATTAATCTTAACTACTTTTATTGAAAAAGGGTATTTTTCTTTGCATGTGACCCATGAGCATTTATAAATTTTGCCAATTTCATCATGATCATAATGTGACTTTTCTATAATACACTGCAAAAATAACAGGAGTACTTGTGGCACCTTAGAGACTAACAAATTTATTAGAGCATAAGCTTTCGTGGGCTACAACCCACTTCTTCGGATGCGAAGAAGTGGGTTGTAGCCCACGAAAGCTTATGCTCTAATAAATTTGTTAGTCTCTAAGGTGCCACAAGTACTCCTGTTATTTTTGCGGATACAGACTAACACGGCTGCTACTCTGAAACCTATAATACACTGGGACAACAATAGTCTTTGGCATAAGAAATTTCATTCCAAAGGGCACCCCCTTCAAAAAAACATTAATACACACATGAGAATAGAAAAAATGTACATATTCAACCAACATTAGGGAGTATCACTAATACAGAGGCATGATAAGGGCTTTAACTTCATGGAGCAAAATCAGACAATAGTAAAGCACATTTAGCAGTATGATTATTTTACATGAGCTATTCTCCTCCTACCAATAGGTGTCTCTGCAGTCCACAGTAAACATTAGGCCATAGAATTTTAGAAGGGCCTCGCTATGTTGCATACAACATGCTGCAATTATTTAATCCCTCTCACCGGACGATCTCCATATGCTTTACAAATGTTGGCAAATTAATTCTCAACCAAACATCTGTACTATAGGCATGAGACATATTGGTATCACTTCATTCCCCCACTGAAGCACAGCCACCTCTGGGGTGGGATAAAGGTATCTAAAAATAACACCATGTAACAGTTTAGAAGAGGAAACGAACACAGTATGCAAATAAAATTGCCTGGGGAATTTAGTCAGTTTATCAGGGTGAGAATCTGGCCAAGAATCCAGGGATAATGCTTCTAATCCAGTTAAAAATGCCACATTGGTCAAGGCCTGAGCTTCATTTTTCACCTGAAAGACACCTTCCTTGAGTATACTGATCCTAACACCATGCTGGGATACTGGTCTGATCTGCCAGGTTGATCTGCCTTCTTCCCAGGGCAATCCATTATAGATATAACAAATAGCAGCCCACTGAATTAAGAGACAGATGGCACATATAAACATGTAAGGGTTGAATGTAAGACTTTTTTACATTTATTCTTCTAAATCAAGAAGGATTAAGGTAACTGACTTTGAGACCAACAAAAAGCAAAGTGTTCCAAGAGGGGCCTCTTAGAAAACTGCATAATGTAGCAGTTTAGTGTCGAGGCCTTGGCCATGATTTCCAAAAACAGGTGCCCAAAGGTGGGCTCCCAAGTGGCTGATTTTCAGAAGTGCTGAGCAGGTAGAAGTTCCCAGGGAAGTCAATAGCAGCTACTGGGTACTCAGCACTGTTAAAAATAAGGCCATGTGTTTAGGTGTCTAAATAAGGACTTAGGACCCTAACTTTAGGTACCTATTTTTGAATAGCTTGGTCCTATTATTTACTAACATGAACACAAATAGTTTCCCCCAATTTTGGTATAAAATGCCTGTCAGCAATATTTTCCATGTTTTCATGTAACCTGAGGTCATGTTTTAAATGAGCACGTATTACACAAAGCTCCAAAAACCCCTAACAGTCACCCTCCTTTTCCTGTTCACGGCTATCTTTACATGCTAACTTGGAGAAAACGGGGAAGAAAGGAGTAGTGAAACATTCCTTACGCCATTTTCTTTCTGACAAGAAGGCCTGTAAAGGGAATAGTGGGAAAAATTCTTATATTACTCTCAGGAGGGATTCGTGCCCAGGGACCTTGTCTGTCAGAATCTAAATCTGAGAAGGTTAAAGCAACAAGTTATTTTTCATTCCTTCCTACTACAACCACATTGATAAAGTCTTATGGAGGGGCTGTCTGGTTTTTTGTATACGTTTCTAAGGAAATAAAAGCAAAGACTGTTCCAGAAACAAAGATAAGATGCTGAATACAAGGAGAGATTTCCAAAATTACTTTTGCAGCACTAAATGAACGCTGGAGAAGGGAATCAGCAGCTCTACAGGGTCAGCTGCTTGAAAATTCACGCTGAGGGTTTCTGGTAATGTAACCACCTCCCAGGAACATGAATAATTCTGGCAGTCAATAAAGGAGTTTGAGGAGTCCTGTTTCTTTGCTTCTACAATTTCATTAGCTGAGGACATGCAGGTAGGTGAATGCAGTTTCTCATGAAAATTAGCCTCTGCACAGGATGAACTGAAAGGACTCTTACAAAAAGGCACAAGAATGCTAGTTTCCACAGGGATAAACAGTGTAGGTGTATTTTGCTGAACACTTGAGAATTTCAAAAATACATTTGTTTTATTAACACTTATCCACGAGATTGTAACCCAGAATCCTTCTCCTTATCAAAACGGCCTTTCCCCATGGAACGAGCATGCTTGTTTGATACTGAAGCGGTGCTGGCACTGATTTGAGCATTGAAGTATTTCTTTTGAAAAATTAAATTACAAATACTGATTAAAGACTAACTGCTAAGTGTTGTCCCTAACCAGGAAAGTATTCTTTGGCATGCCTAAGCCACCCCATTCCCAGGCATACACATTTGCTGGTCCTTACAATTGTTGCCATCAGGTAGGAAGCTTCTTCCAGCTTCTAACATTTTCCTTTGTTAAAATCCAATCAGTTACCTGTGTGCACTCAGCACCCTTTCCGTAAGGGAAGAGATACGAGGGGAGAGCAGCTAAGAGTAAAGGGTGATCTGATGTGAGGGGCACAAGTGGAAAGACCCTATGGAAAAATATAGAATCTGTAAGCTATCACAGTGATTGAGACTATTGACACAAAAGCGCTGGGGTGTTTAGGTTGAAGTCTCCCAACATATATTATACAATATTTACACAGGAATTTTCATCCTAAAGGAAAAGCAGCACCTTACATTATATACATATGTATATGCAGCCTCCTCTGGGGTGTAGAGTGCAAATCAGTGCAAACCACACTGTCCAATGGAGGGAAGGAGAATTTCCCCCACCCACATTAAGAGCACTGGGGCAGGTCCCTCGTCTTACAAAAAGTGTCCTGGGATCCAACGTCCACAGGGCAGACAGGCTCCCCGTTTTTGAGATCTCATCTGAAAGAGCTACCCAGCACACCGCGTGGAACTCAATGCATCTACTCTTGGATGAAGGGCTAAATCAGCTCTACAAGGACTTGAACCTGTCCCAATGCACTGACCACTTTGATTCCCTCTCTGCATGCTTGTGGTTTGGAGAAAACCTTGAAATCCCGCAACACCACCAGGAAAAACAGAAGACTGCTTAAAACGTTTGATTCCTTTTGAACAATTTCCCTCCTCGTTTCCTCTGGTTGCTGTCACATTTTCTTTTCAGCTAAACAAAGCAACAAACATTCCTACCACATAAGGCTACACTGCCAGTGGCAAGGAGCTCCAAGAACTAGCACACATCAGAACTGTGAAGTGAACGCTATTTCCCTAACGCCACAGTCCACACTATATGAAGCATGTGCTGTTGCATGCCCTTACAGTGTGCTTGTTGGTAAAAGCAGGTAGTGATCTGTATGAAGGTCTAAGCTGCTTAGAGCAGAGACTGTTGTATATGGTTGGAGTTCAGCACATTATGGAATCGATGCTCCACGTTGAGGAATAAAAGCTGGAATGCCCGTTCCATTTACCAACACCCCTTCCTGGTGGTCACAAGAAAGCATAGCCTAAAGAGACCATCTCCTGAAAAGCAGCAAAGAGGGGCAGTGGGAGCAGAAATTGATCCGTTTCTCTACTGACGCCACACAGCCAGTGCAGAGCGGGCAGCTGATGAAGGAGATGCACCAGATGAATGAGCATTTGGCACTGTGGCAAAACAGGAATGAGATCAGAGCTCATCCCAATCAGCTTCACCAGTAATGAGGGAGCTCAACTCTCAGCTAAAGAGCTGGATGAGGGAGCCCTCTGCATGCAGCAATGGCATTCCAGCTATAAAGACGGTTAGCCATTAATTGTTCTGTCCTGTTCTTATTTGCATAGACTAACCTATTCAGAGAAGGGATTTCTTCCTTCATCTTGCACTTCAAGCATGAAGTACCACGTGCACTTCAGCTCAATGGATGGAGCAGAAGAAAGTAGTGAGGACCAGAGGTGCATTTTCTTTTTTAAGGCTGACAGCATTCTAAACACTCTCCCCACTCTGAAGTCATAAGGGTCAAGGAGAGAACAAAATGAAAACCATAGGGTGACTTCATGTACTCTATGACAAGCTCACACAGGGCCTACAAATGTCAGTTCTGTTATTCCTGTAACTGAAATGATTTGGAGTGCTCTGGAAACCTGCTCAGAGGCACTGATAAGGAGAATTCAAACAATGCAGGTTGGGTCAAAGGGCACACTGCAGCCAGGCATGAGCAGCGTGGGAGGATTGGGGGGTGGGTGGGTGGGGAGAGAAGCTGGCACTGTGACAGAAGCAGAGAAGTCATAATTTCTCTCTCAAAGACGTCAGTGTTTTTAAGGTCCCCCAAAAGAGAGGAAGCAACTTCAAGAGCCACAATCCTTTTCATACGGGAAAGTCATTTCAGGGCATTAAATAAAGCTGCTGTCAGGAAGAAACAATTATATCAGATTAAAAATTAACAGAGTTAAGATTATGTCTTCATTACAAAAGCAGCGGGTTTTCACATCGAGATAGAGAGCTCTATGTCAAATCCCAGCGGAGACAAGGCACAGATAGTTTTTACCTTAATGTAGCTTGTCAGTGTCACCCCCATGTCCTCAGCATGGGGGATACCTTGACTAGCTCCACTGAGATAAAAAACTATCCCCCATACTGGGGACATGGGGTTGACATTGACAAGCTACATTAAGGTAAAAAACTACCTGTGCCTGGCTTGCCTCAGTGTAAGCACACACCTGTTTTTGCAGTGAAGATATAGTCATAATTGGCCTGACAGTTCGACAGCACAGGTCTCTAGATCCCTAAACAGATGGTTATAGAACTCATGCTGGGCTTATGCCTGCAAACTGTAAGCCTGTGGGGGCAGGGAACACATTCCCTACTTTGGCACAATTTTTCCATCGTTCATCCCTTTATTACCATGACCATTCACACAATAATATTAGGGACTGCAGCACATATGACCTCTGTTGGCCTCAGAGGAAGCAGTTCACTTCCCAACATGGCCTTATGGAATGCCATATTCATTGCCTTCCAAAAGGGAATGGTACTCTATCAGAATATAGGTATTCCCAGGACCTTGTCTGGATAGGCACGATGGAGAATTCATCCTCAGACGAAGTAGTTAGCTCTTTCATCTGGGTTGAAAAGTAGCGCTAATTGCTCTCTTTTCATTCATGAGACAGAGAAAAACTAAATCTTTCACAGGCTAACTGCAAACAAAGAGAAGGCCACAGTAGGGAAATGGAGAAGGATTTGCAAGTCAAGAGAAGACAGATCTGTGTTGTGAAACAAAACACTTTGGCTAGGTCTACACTACCATGGTAAGTAGACCTATGCTATGCAACTCCAGTTACGTGAATACCGTAGCTGGAGTCGACATACCTTAGGTCAAGTTACCACGGGGTCTACACCGTGGGGGGTTGACGGGAGAAAATCTCCCGCCGATTTACCTTACTCTTCTCATCCGGGGGTAGAGTACAGGGGTCAACTGGAGAGCAATCTGCAGTCGATTTGATGGGTCTTTACTAGACCCGCTAAATTGACTGCTGGTGGATCGATCTCAGAGCATTGATCCCTGCTGTAGTGTAGACCTGCCCTTAGATTAAGTGTCTAATCTCCAATATGGCTCACCCCTTCTAAACACAAATATAGTGATTGATTAACCTCCCAGGGGCTCTCCCTCTGCTCCTGCACACACAGGCACTGCATGGATGAATTCATTTGGAACATGAAAAGTAGCAGTTCTAGCAAACTTGCAAGTGCTGATTTCCCATCCCTCAGCCTTGAAATTTTCCATAATTTAATCAAAAAAATTCCATTAAAGAAATTTTCCACAACTGCACAAATGGAGAGAGCAAACTAACTGCCAACCTGCCAAGGATGGACTAGCCAAGGGGGTCTATGTGCATCTGGTTCAGAATACCTGAACTTCATGGAACCACAGACCTGAGTCTTGCAGGGTCAATCCAGGCCTTCATTCTCCTGAAGCACATCAATTAAGGGTTACATTTTCAAAAGCAAAGTGGCTTAGGAATTCAAGTCAAATATACAAGTGACTTAGGCTCCTATGTCCCAGTGACTTTCAATGAGATTTAGGCTCTTAAGTGCCTTCTAAAAATGGGACTCGGGGTACAATTTTCAAAAACGCCCAAGTATCTTGCAGTTTGCTACATTTGGAGGCTATGACCAAGCTTCTGTCTGTTCTATTTGGACAGCAAAGATCTTATGTCCTTGGCCCAAATTTTTACTCCCCACTACTGCTGGGCAGTCAGTTGCTGCCCTGTACAAGAGATGTGGCAGAATTTCAGTGATGCTGTTATTTATAAAATTGCTTTGGGATCCTCCCAGGTTGAAATGCTATACTAAATGTAAAATTATAACCATATATTTCTCTAGTCACCAGAAACCCTCTTCAGAGATGCTTTCGCTCATACCCATTCCCATGGTTTTCCCAACGCAGCCTATCATTTTTAAAGGTCTTTTTTCCTGCACAGCCCACTATGGCACAGAAGAGGACCACTGCAGTGTCACTGAAGAATCTTTTTACAATCCGTTTGAGTTTGTTGAAAGTGGTAGACAATGAGACGTGTCCAATACATTTAATTTCAAGGGCAAAACTCATGTCAGAAATACTATGTATTAAAGGCTATAATGTGGTGACGTGTCAGAAGGCAGGCAGCATGAAAGATCAACTATAGCAGTCTCTCTCAACCTTTCCAGACTACTGTACCCCTTTTCAGGAGTCTGATTTGTCTTACGTACCCCCAAATTTCAGCTCATTTAAATATGACTTGCTTACAAAATCAGGCATAAAAATATAAAAAAGTGTCACAGCACACTATTACTGAAATATTGCTCTCATTTTTACCATATAATTCTAAAATAAATCAATTGGAATATAAATGTTGTACTTGCATTTCAGTGTATCGTCTATAAAGCATTATAAACAAGTCATTGTATGAAATTTTAGTTTGTATGGTCTTCCCTAGTACTTTTTATGTAGCCTGTTGTAAAACTAGGCAAATATCTAGATGAGCTGATGTACCCCCTGGAAGACTTCTGTGTACCACCAGGGGTTGAGAACCACTGAACTACTATGGGAAGAAAAAGCCAGACCTAGACATAAGAAAGAATTATACTAAGATACTGGATTTACCTTGGGCATACAATAATCAGATACGTGTATTAATTCAGCCATAGTGACACAGTTGGTAGTATATCAGTCTACTAAGAACAGATATGGGTTCAAATGAGATCTAGTAACCCCAGGGCCAAATGCTGAAACAGTCGCTGGAAAGGGAAGTTATGTAATGTTGCTCTACAAGTGCCTCAATAGTGAATGCATGATTCATGTTCTACACAACTAGTAAATGGAGGGAAAAGAGCAGAAAAACTAACTCAGAACAAACAGGCTGGGCAAAAATACCAACAGATCCTGCAGTCCTAGTGCCCTTTTCCAGAGTATATTCAGTGTCTTTATGTCTGAGGAGGGAAGTGTTACCAACTCAAATCTAAGAGCAGTCTTCTCCTCTCTCTTGCTAAGTTGTTTTTTTTTAAAAGCTGCACTGTAATTCAGGTCTGACTTTAATCCTGGTTTTCTACAGTAAAACGTTTACATCCAGAATAAATACTACTCAGCACCGAAAATTCCAGCTGCGTTTCATTTTAAAACATTCTATACTGAACTATTTGATGGCTAAAGACAGCAGCCGAGGCCAAAACTAAAATGACTACTCAATGATCCTTCCTAGGTTTTGACCGGCAGAGTCAGCTTCTTCTGTGTGCTCCATACCAGATATCAGGGCTTACTTCCTTGTGCTCCTTGCATGCCTCCTGCTATGGCATGGCTTTAGAGTACTTTAGACCAGAGATTCTCAACCTTTTTCTTTCTGAGGCCCCCCCAACATGCTATAAAAACTCCACGGCCCACCTGTGCCACAGTCACTGGTTTTCTGCATATAAAAGCCAGGGCGGCGTTAGGGGGAGCAATCACGGCAATTGCCTGGGACCCCATGCAACAGGGACCCCCAGAAAGCTGCATTGCTCAGGCTTCAGCCCCCGGTGGCAGGGCTCAGGGACCTGGGCTTCAGCCCCATGCGGTGCGGCTTCAGCTTTCTACCCTGGGCCTCAGCGAGTCTAATGCTGGCCCTGCTTGGAGGCCCCCCTGAAACCTGCTCAAGGCCCTGGACCCCTGGTTGAGAACCACTGCTTTAGACAACTGATTACTGGTGTGCCCAGACCAGGACCTATTCTGTTCAATGCAGGTGCACATATTACAGTGTTCCCTATTTTAATGCATAAAAGTCTTTCATAATAGGAACACAGGAATTGCAATACAAGGTCAGACAAGTGTCTGTCTAGTTTAGTGTCGCCTCCACAGGGGCCAGTACCAAACGCTTCAGTGCAATTTACAAGAGATCGTTATGGAACCACCTTTTTTTAAATACACTAACCTCAGGCAGATAGTGGCTGGTTTATACTCTGAAACATGGGAGGAGCAGGGGTTAATCCTAATGCAACTGTAAATATTTCCAACATCCATACACATTTTCTCTTTTTGTATCTTACTAAATTCTTGGACTGTCTTGTGGCAACAAGTCCCACAAGTTTAGGGCTAGTCTACACTACAAAGGCTTTGCTATATTGGCAAAAGTAATTCTTCTGCCTGTATAGTTAAACCACTTCCATAAATGATGTGAGCCTTATTAGCAAAAGAACTCTTGCCAGTATAAGTTATGCCCACACAGAGAGCCATAGCTATGTTGGTCAGAGATGTGATTTTTTTCCCCCAATACTGCTAACCAACATAGCTATGTCAGCAAAACTCTGTAGATTTAGCCTTATACATTGTGTAAAACAGTATCTCCTTTAATCTGTTGTCTTTGTGAATGCCCCCTTGTTCTATATCAGGAGAAAGTAGATACAGCAAAAGTAAATTGCATGTGCCTAAGCAGCATTATTTTACATACTTCTATCACATCCCCTACCCTACCCTGACTAAATTAAACTATCCTGATGTTTTTAGTCTCTTCTCATACGGAAACTTTTCCATTCCTCCAATTACTTTCATTGCCCTTCTCTGGATCCCATGTGCCTCTGGTATATTTTTTTGAGATAGGGTGACCAGAACTGAACACGGTAGTCCAGCACAGCGTATACTAAACATTTAATGACAGTTTCAGTATTTTCTATTCCATTCTTTATGCATTCTAGCATTGCTGGCTTTTTTTAAATGCTGCTGAGTATCAAGTAGATATTTTCATTGAGCTGTCCACAATGATCTCCCCTGCTTTTTTCCTGTGTGATTATAGTTAATTTAGAACCAAAAATGTGTAACTGGAAGAAATAATTTGATTTACCCTTGCAGTTGTCGGTATTACATTATCTACCATTTTCAACCAACTTCCCCACTTCTATGAAATCTCACTTTCTAAAGTTTAGTGTCACTGTGCTAGTGTGTATACACACACACACACACACACAGAGACACTATATATATATATACACAAAATAATCCCTCCTGCTAGACTGTTGAACTTAATTATATGATTGCTCTTACCTAGTGGCTCAAATAGCTTCTTGTATCAACTCCTCTGCTACTTACGAGGTTAAAGCAGCCTCTTACATATACTAGAACTAGCTATTCCAAGAAACAAACAAGTGTGAAAAATTGCTTCTCTAAGTCCTTGACATGACAACATGACCAGTCTGAGGTAGCTGGAGCTACGTAAACACCAACAATGATTAGAGCCCCACAAATCTGCAGATATCCACTTTATATCCATGGACATGCGCATTCGTGGATAGCCGTGAACCATGTTTTGTATCCACACAGGGCTCTAACAATTATTAAACTTCAGGCTTATATATGAGCAGTTTATAACTGCACTTTATAGGCAGGCAAAGTCACTTGGCCTCGATGAATGCAATAATCACCTGAAAAATAAGTGCATTTCAGAATATTTTCTAGCCACAGAAACACCAATGATAGAGCAATTATTCAACTGGAGAGAGCACTAGACCAACAGGAATGAAATCATTTCCTGAATACCAAACACACGTTACTATTATATATGTTGCATTAATGCTCACATGTGCTTGATACTGTACGTACACACAGAGTTCCTCTCCCATAGGGCTCAGAAAGCATGCTGAAGCTGTACTTTAAAGTGATCTGAAAACAAGGACTTATTATTTGACTGCCCCTTCCACCCTATCATCATCACATGTTAGGGTCTGAAATCAAACCAGCCAACTACCATCATCATTGCAATTGCCCAACACACAGGCCATGCTATAAAGTTACAGCTACCTCAGAGCCCTTCTGAAGCCAAGAGTGGGCCCATAGCGGTCACATAAGTGGTGCTCATGTATATCATGATTTGAGGAAGGTACTGTTGTCCATTTCTTTATATCCATAATGGGATAAAAGTTAATAGATTCCAGGTGTCCGCTTTTAATGCCTGCCGTCTCTAGTGCACTGCAGTTCAGGTCCATGACTGATTTGCGTTAGCATCCAAAGGTTTTCGGAATAGACCATTTCTTTCAATTGGATTATGCCTCATCCCCAGCTACAGAAGGGACAACCATCTGTGACAGAACTCTGAACAAGGAAGCTCATGTTCGAATCTTGCCAGATTTAATCAGGTGCTGCTGCTACAAAAACTCACCACCATCTCTTAGCAACATCTCTCACTGTTTCATGAGCGCTACAAAAGCAGAACTTTTGCTCGGCCTGAGTCTTTTGGGCTGCTTTGTCAAGGTTACACTACAGAATTCAAAGGCCAATGACAGTACAAAAATGACCGAAGGCCAACTTTCTTGCTCTATCATGCCGCAGCCAATGCAGCCTTCCAACACCAGAAAGGCTGCATCTAATAGCAGAATGTTGGACAGATGACAAGAGCATCTATCCTAGCTCATTCACAGTCTTTTAGCTTTACTGAATCAACATCAAGTGCATCTTCCCACTTCAGTTAAAGAGGGGAATTGTGATCCTAAAACTCAAGTGGCTAAGGTTTGGTGAACCCCGCGCTTGCCATTGGGTGAGAATGCTCAGCATCCTACTGATCAGTAGAACATTCACCTAAATAAGTGCATTCAGCATTCATTGTGACAACATCTATGCTCTTATCACCACCCCCCAACACACACACACACACACACACACACAGGAGCAGACACTGTGTAGAGGCTGGGGAGGGAAAACATGCATCAAGGACTCCTGGGGGAATTCTGTGCCAAAAATTAAAAATTCTGCGCACAATATTTTAAAATTCTGCATATTTTATGTGTTAAAATAATGCAATATAATCACGCTGGTTTCAATTATTTTGGTAATTTATTTAAACGACAATATAATGGATGAAGAATGGGGGTGGGGAAGCATCAAAGGAAATCCCGAACCCCCTCGGTAACGTAGCTGGTATTGACCCTTTACTTCTGGTTATTAGTCAAAAAATATATGCAGCCATATGCTCAGTGTTAGATCATAGCCAACTGAAGAGCAAGTGAGGGCTGGGAACTCAAACTCACAATTTATATTGGCTACTGACCATCTCCAGGAAGGTCAGTAGCAAACAGGTCATGGAGCACATTCTGATAGGAAATGTTTTCAGTCCAAAAATTTAGACCAGTTCTAATCACTAAAGCACCATAAGCATTTATAAGGCCACTGTCCTTTACACCACTCTGGCAATGTAAAGGAGCCTTATCATTTTTACACCTGTTTTATACTCCTGGGGGAAATTCACTAAGAACAATGGGAACAATTCACTAAGCAGGCAAGCGACTACATTCTGCTCTGCCTGAGGGGACAGAGCCTGCCCCATGCCTACCTCCCCAGAAACACCGCAAAACCCTGCCCCTCCACAAGGAGTGTGCCGCAATAGCGAGTGAGAGAGACAGAGTGTCTCTTTCTCTCACGCACATGAATGCCCAGCCTCCCGTCCCACCGGTGATTTGTCTCTCTACCAGCTGCTCCAGGCGCCCAAACTGACCTGCCTGCACTGCCGGGGAGAGGCACATGACCCCTCTTGCAGTTTCCCTTTGCTTCCCCATCAGAAGTTATTTTTCTGCGGGGAAGCAAAGAAATCTGCGGGGGCCATGAATTCTGCGCACGCGCAGTGAAACAAAATTCCCCCAAGAGTAATCAAGGGAAGGAGAGAGTCACAGACATAAGAAACAAGGTTAACAAAGCCAACTGCTGAAGCAATCATCCGATACAAGCACTGTGTTACTTAAGAAAAATATATACCACCCAGAATATTCTAGATAAAGCTTTTAAAGTGAAAACTTTCTGCTCATCACATTTTTGGCTAAAGAATTACAACCAGGGTAGGAATGTTCTTTCCCAAAGGAGTTGGACCTATAAAAAGGGTCCTGTGACAAGACAAGCTGTCTCTGGAGAATAAGGAAGGGGTCAGTGCTTTTAAAAAGCTAGAATTAGTTTTCCCTTGTTTATGTTTTGTTAGGGCCCCAAGAGTGAATCTGTGAGCCAAGGAAGAGAAGGCTCCCACTTCCCCAGTGATAGAAGGCTGGGATGGCCTGGTATAGGGACAGGAAAGCACCAGGAAGCAGGTTCTGGAAAGTTTTACCCTCTGCTCTGACTGGAAGGGTCTTAGTATGCATGTTCACAGCAAACAGGAAGACGTAAGCCATGAGTCTACTGAACCCTTCTGATATCAGAGGGGGAAGGGAAGGCCATTGCCTGGTGGGCACTTTTCATGGCATAGCAAGCTGAGGAAAGGGAGGAGTTTGGGAACTGTACCCTCCCCAGGTAGCTGTTGGGAAGACAGCACCAAGGAAGGAGGTGGTGGCTGCTTAGCTAAGAATGATCTGAGGCAGAACCAATGGGGAATGCAGGCAGGCTCTGAAGAGTCTCATCTACTTGAACAGCATTTGGACTTCAACTACTGTTGTGTCATGGTTATTCCTGGGATTTCATCACTTTGGGGAACCAGTTGGTATGTTGTCATGGTTGTGATGCTAAGATAAACACCTGGGTTCTAACATCTGATCCCTCTGTCCTCCCTCAAACCCCCCCACTAGTGAACAGGGGCCTCCTGACAATCTACTGTGGACTGTGCCGTAGGGCTTCCTCTACTCAGTCAGAAAGCGTATTTTCAGGTTTGACACAAGGCCTAGGCACACAGGAACCAAGTGCAGGGCTCCAGCGGAATATAAACCTATGAACTGAATGGGAAGAGAGACCAGAGAAAAACGTAGATGATCGAGGAGTTCCTTTGGCAAAGATTAACCAGAATGATGACTCTTTGGGGATATACTCTTATGCTTATTTATCCAACAATGATCTATTGCTACACTCGGGTGTACTGATTAATGTAAACCAGAGATGCCCAACCTACAGCCCACCAGAGCATTTCGCAAGGCCTGCAGCCTACTTCAACCCAATGTCCTAACAGCCGATTTATTAGCGTTCTGTCGTCACGTTTACATCATTTTAGTTTACAGAAGTGGGTAAACAGACAATACTGTACACAGAAACAACCTATCTAAATACATACCAAACCAGCTGAATGTAAAATAGAAGTCAACACTGGTGACTTTAAATCTTATTGAAATATGTAGAATCTGTTTGGCCCACACAAGGTCGTGCTTAGGTTTATGTGGCCCTCCTGTGTAATAAGGTTGGGCACCACTGATGTAAACTATTTCCCCAACTCCCTTTCCCGTCTTGAGGGGACACGGTTCACTCTCTCGGCTAAGGCAGGCTCCCAGCACCTGCGTTCTGTCGTGGTTTCTAGGCACCCAGAAGGAAAGAATCCTATTTAGTGCATTTCACACTGGCCAGGCACATTCTACATATTCCAGAGATTCCACATACAACATTAATGCCTACAGCCTCAACTAGGGAGCCCAGCCCAGCCTGACCTCAGCCCTGAATCCTGGTAAATCCTCCAAGCCTGGCTGACCTATTTTCCTCCTTAAACCAAACCTCCAGGTGTCCTTTCTGAACTCCCTTCCACTGCAGCTGTTGCATGCTACCGCATGCATTTGTCTCTCTCTATGGCCCTGGCTCTCTCCCCTCCAGTTGGTGGTGAGCTTGCATGCAAGCCTCCCAATGACCCTGGCTATCAATCACCTCTATACACACTCCCATCTGCCCAACACAGATTTGCATGGAGAAGTGGAAACTGCAGATTGCTGGGATAGGGATGTGGCCAGAAGAATGCAAGGGAGTAAAGGTTAGAGAGGCTCCCCTTTGCTCTGTTTCAAAACCTGCTACAGGGTATTAATATTTTAGCTCTATTAATGTTAACTACATTGTTAATTTAAAAAGAAAGCCACTGCCTTGGTTACAGATATAAACAGTGTATTGTGAAATCTCAACAATGGGGGGTTTCCTTTAAACCAGAAGGCATTATTTCACTCCTCCCTATGTCTTTGAGAGAAAGCAAGCATTAGCCAATTTTTTCTTTGAAAGCTAAATATTTACTGCTCGCTGAAGCACAATATCTCAGTTGGGAGATGCTGTACCCAACCGTTTTGTCATTTAGTCTAATTCCCCCAAAGGACAAAAACAAAACGAAGACAACACGTATGAACTGAAACAAAGTAAGCCCTTCACCTGCAGTCAGTGTGATCCATTTATGGAATTCTGGCAGTAGGGATGTGACTGGCATTAAGACCTTTCTCAGCTCATTTTAAAATCCTTAGACTGGGCAGCTGCCAAAGCATTCAGCCTGTCCCTCAGTCAACACACTTCAGCTTGCTTTAAGGAGCAATAGCCAGGTCTTCCACGCTCCCTCAACAAACCAGCCATCCAAGAGGCAGAGATAAGATGGAATATGGGAAGTATCAAAGAACTGATTCCTGAGCCTATGGAATGGGATTAAAATAGCTCCTTGTTCTTCCTCCAAATGGAAAAACAGATTCCATAGACTCTAAACTAAATATCTCTCATGTGTCTTCCTTAAGGATCAGCTGGATCTTAATATATGATAATGAAAGGTGTACTTTGAACTACCTCTGGAAGCAATTCCATTGTCCACTTAGCCATCAATTGTACAGTACCAAAATTTCTTCAAGACATTAGCAGTTTCTCACTACCCAAGAGACATTCATTCTAAATAAGCACATGAATTTGCCATATCAGATCAAAGCCTTTGCCAAATCTAGTATCTGGCCTCCTGCAGAGGCCCTGCCTCTAGATTAAATCTCACCCCATAATGTGTTGCGAGTTAAATGTGTAATACTGGAGCTGAAAGGCAGGGAGTTGGGATTCCTCCCTATCCCCTATAGGCAGATAGTTTACACTGAAGCATGAGATTTAATTTCCCTGTGCAGAATGAAGTGTTAATAAAATTAGCTCTCCTTTTAAAGCCCACCTGCTTCCTTTACCTCTGCCTCAAGATGCAGTGAATTCCACATGTGCCTTAAATGTCGCTTCCTTTTACTTGTTCAAGGACTTGTTTGAATTTAATGTCCTTACTCGGTTTTTCTGCTTTTGCCCCTCTAATTTCCTACTCTTTTTCCCAGGCAGTGAGAATGCTGTGGCAAGGACATCAAAAGGCAATTGCTATGTGCAACAACCACCAGAAGCACTAGCATGTGTGAGTCATCTCATCTGAAGACAGATGGAGAAAAGTGCTCTGTTCCGCTAGACTCCTTGTCTGAAGTTTCAGTTGCGATCTGATCTGGGCACATGTGCTGATGACAGCATGCAGGAATATTTCCTCAGGGGATCTTCCCATGGGACTTAACTCTGACATATTCCCACAGGACTTGCTCTTTAAGAGCGCTATTTGTTGAGACAGTGGGAAATTTTCTGTACACATTATGGACAGAGGGATCTAGATGCAGATCTGGGTGCTAGTATCCGGATTCATTAAACACAATAAGAACATTTTTAAAATAAAAACAAACTGCAGGCCATATACTACATTCAGCCTCAATGAAGAACCACTGCCAGTTACATCGTCTTCCCCACCCCTCACCAGATTAAATACATTCAGGATGGGACAGCATTGCAACAACAGGAGAGGAAGAAGAGAATAAGTCAGTCTGATCATACACATGTTAAGTTATTGCATTGTAAGAAGATTTTAAAAACGATGAGTTTTGATTATGTTGCCCATCACCATCTGAGCACCTGCAAGGATTAGTTATCAGACAGATCTTCAAATACAAGAACTTCTTAAAGCAGCAATTTGAGCCTCAAAAACAATCTTGACATCTTCATCAGCTCCCCCTTTTTAATTGTGAGAATTGTGCCACTGTAAGATCTCCTGTGTAGTTGCTCTTCTGTCGGCATAATGAAACCACCCCCAATGAACAGTGGTAGCTATGTCGGCAGGAGAGCTGTCCACATGGCACTTTTGTCAGTGAAACTTATATCGGTCACTTTGAGTTCAAGTCTAAGCACTCACTACCTGCTTATTTTTAAACCCTTAGATACAAGGCATTGGATTTTCTGATTAAAAACACAGTTAATGTCATCTGCACCTAACTCTCCAGAGTGAGCATGAAAGATACTAAAGGTAGGGGCCATCTTTCTTCTGTGTCTGTACAGAGCCTAGCACAATGGAGTTCTGATCCATGACTAGGGCAGTCCTAGGCACTAAGATAACACAAATAAGTAGTGATAACACTGTTCTCCCATTGGCTTCCCTTGTTATATAGCAGGGCACCTCACATTTCAAAGAGCTGCCTCTACTTCTACAGTTGTTACACTTTTGCATTAAATTGGAGTTATATGGAAAAAAAAAACATGTTTAAACAGATTTTTAATGTTTAAAACCACTGTGGGAAATAACTTTTAGCCCTTTTCTGCTCTAGCTCACACGATGGGGATTGCATGAGTGTACCTGTTTCCCACGCTCCTGGTTGCCGTGGGTAACAAGCTGAGACATGTTTTATCCACTCCTCCAAATACCTGAACTGGCAACCGCCAAAGTTATTCAAAGCTCTCAGCACTGGGACAATGACTTCTATCAACCCAGGCTCTCAACTTCACCTAAGTGTCACTAATTATACATAGCACAAAGTAGCATTAAACAGTTTGCTAGACCACAGAAAAGGCATTCAACTTGCGCCACAGTACAGTTCTCTGGATGGAAGGACACCAAAATACTCTGCATTTACCAACAGATACAACCTAAAAAGCATTCAGCTAGAGAAGCTAATGATGATAGGAATGGGCAAGCTAAGTATCAAGCTGTGTGGCTCTATAGGGAAGACACTTAGGGCCAACTTCGGGTAGTTTACTGTAAGGAAGAAGAAGAAGAGCAACCAAAGGTCTTTACCATCTGTCACCTCTCACCTGATGCCAGAGGCCGGATCCACTCTTTGCTATTGAGGTCAAGTCTCCAGAGGTCATTGAACGCAGCATTGCAACTGCTCTGGGTGCAGCCACCAAACACATACATTGACTGATTAGCATCATAGTAACATGCACCTAAAAAGAAGGAGACAAAAAAAACCACAATCTGTTAAAATTATCTCCCCCACATTTTTGATAAAATTAGGGAAGTTTCTCACAGTAGAGAAAATACTTGTTATAGTCCTTTAAATAAACACTGAGTAGTCTAGAAGTATCACGGACCAAAGTAAACCGACAGCAACTTTGTAAAATGATTATCCAGTCAAGTGGACCTGTTCCTGAAAGTTTAAAAAACCTCTCACCTCAAAGCTCAGTTGGGGCTGGTCTACACTGCAACACTGTCGACAAAACTTCTGTCTTTCACGGGTACTTTACCCCCCCCCCCCCCCAACGAAAGACAAAAGTTTTGCCGAAGCAAGTGAATGCAGCTTTGTCTGCAGGAGCACTCTCCTGCCGACAAAGCTAACGCCACTCACGGGGCTGGAAGTATTTTGTCGGCAAAAGATTGTTTAGCATAAGTAGTTAACACACATTTCAACCCCCCTCCAGTTATAGGGGGGAAAAGAAGGGCGGGCGGGGGGGTTGCTAGCGGGCTACAGATTGTTGTAATAAGCCAGGGTGGCCAAACTTACTGACCCTCCGAGCTGCATATGACAATCTTCAGAAGTTCGAGAGCCAGGGTGCGCCTGCCAGGGCTTGGGGCTTCAGCCTCTCTCCAGCTGAAGCCCTGAATCCCAGCAGGCGTGCCCCACGTGGCTGAAGTCCCAAGAACCCCTCCACGCCGAGCAGAAGCCAGAGGTGACGTGGGAGGGGGGCATATGGGGTCATGTGCCCCTCCCCAGATTTTTGCCAGGGTTTGCTGGCCCTGCTCAGTCACGGGGTGCTGCCAGGCCCCGTCCCTGCACAGCAGATGCTGGAGCCAGCAAGCTGGGAGCTGCAGCAGTGGGGAGAGACAGCAGCAAACAGCTGGGAGCTGCAGGGAGCGCTGCTGCTTTTGCTGCTGCCTCTCCTTGCAGAGCTAAAACAGTAGCCCCTCCTTGCAGTTTCCAGCTGTTTGCCACTGCCTCTACACCTTGGGGCTAACATCTGGGAGCTGCAGGGAGGGGCCACTGAGGGTGGGAGGGGCGTGCCTGGGGAGGCGAGACTCAAGCTGTTGGGGGGGGGGGAACCTTTAAATTGTGCCCCACCCCCACCCCACTCTCAGCAGGCACCCATTGTCTCTGGCAGAAACCTCTAGCCCCACCCTCCGGCTGCAGGGCAGAACCCCCTAGCTTCCCCCAGTCTGATAGGTGGAGAATGGGGGGGGGGGGGGAGAGTCCGGGGGAAGTCCGCAAGCCGCACTTTAACTGTAAAACTGCAGTTTGGCCACCCCTGTAATAAGCCATAAATCCAATATCTCTGTATTCAGTCCGTGATTTTTAGTGTCTGGCAAAGTTATGAATTTAAGCTCCCAGGCTCGAGTTCCTTTGAGAATAAGGACTGATAGGTCAGATAAAGTGATCGTTTTGTGAAAAGTGTTCACCCACAGATGAGAGGGTGTTTTTGTCTTTTATCACTTTCCTGTGTGAATTTTTTACTACATAACCCAGCTGTCCTAGGTACCAAAGCCAGGTAGCTATGCCCTTATTTTCCAAGATGGAGAGCACTGTTCCTTAATTATCTTGTCAAACAAAAACATCCCCTTAATCATAGAATATCAGGGTTGGAAGGGACCTCAGGAGGTCATCTAGTCCAACCCCCTGCTCAAAGCAGGACCAATTTCCAACTAAATCATCCCAGCCAGGGCTTTGTCAAGCCGGGCCTTAAAAACCTCCAAGGAAGGAGATTCCACCACCTCCCTAGGTAACCCATTCCAGTGCTTCACCACTCTCCTAGTGAAATAGTGTTTCCTAATATCCAACCTAGACCTCCCCCACTGCAACTTGAGACCATTGCTCCTTGTTCTGTCATCTGGTACCACTGAGAACAGCCGAGCTCCATCCTCTTTGGAACCCCCACTTCAGGTAGTTGAAAGCAGCTATCAAATCCCCCCTCATTCTTCTCTTCTGGAGACTAAACAATCCCAGTTCCCTCAGCCTCTCCTCATAAGTCATGTGCTCCAGACCCTTAATCATTTTTGTTGCCCTCCGCTGGACTCTTTCCAATTTTTCCACATCCTCCTTGTAGTGTGGGGCCCAAAACTGGCCACAGCACTCCAGATGAGGCCTCACCAATGTCGAATAAAGGGGAACGATCACGTTCCTCGATCTGCTGGCAATGGCCCTACTTATACAGCCCAAAATGCCATTAGCCTTCTTGGCAACAAGAGCACACTGTTGACTCATATCCAGCTTCTCGTCCACTGTGACCCCTAGGTCCTTTTCTGCAGAACTGCTACCTAGCCAGAACTGCTAAAATGCATCATATTTTATATTAACATTCTCCCCAGGTCTCTCAATAGACTTAGGCCCCGTCTACACTGGCAAGTTTCTGCGCACTAAAGCAGCTTTGAGCGCTATAACTCCCAAGGTGTGCACACTGCCAAGCCACTTAGTGCGCAGAAACAGCGAAGTTGCAGAGCTATAAAAAAAAAAAAAAAAAAAAAAAAAAAAAAAAAAAAAAAAAACACACACCGACTGCGCTGGGGCTACAGTGCTGAGGTGCCAATGTAGACACCGTGGCAATTACAGTGCTGCGATTGGCCTCCAGGAGATGTCCCACAATGCCTGTTTTCGCCTCTCTGGTCATCGGTTTGAACTCTACTGCCCTGCCCTCAGGTGACCAACCGTCATCCCAACCCCGTACATTCCTTTGCAAATTTGAAAGTCCACTTCCTGTTTCCTCGGTGCGGCGTGCAGTGGTCTCAGCGCATCTTTCCAGGTGACGACGCCTGCTCCATGCACCAGGCGATCCCCCCGCTTGGAGCAATGCTGAGCTGCTGGACCTCATCAGCATTTGGGGAGAGGAGGCTGTGCAGTCCCAGCTGCGCTCCAGCCGTAGGAATTATGATACCTACGGACAGATTTCACGATGCCTGATAGAAAGAGGCCGTGACCAAGACACATTGCAGTGTAGGGTAAAAGTGAAGGAGCTGCAGAACGCCTATCACAAGGCGCGGGAGGCAAACCGCCGCTCCGGTGCTGCGCCCACAAGCTGCTGGTTCTACAAAGAGCTGGACGCGATCCTTGGTGGTGACCCCATCTCCACTGCGAAGGCCCCTGTGGATACTTCGTTGGCTCATGTGCCAGTCGAGAGTAGACTGATCCAGGAGGAGGAAATCTTGGATGAAGAGGGGCAGGGGGTCCCAGAGGCAGAGGATGACTCGGAAGCCAGAGATGCATGCAGTCAGGAGCTCTTTTCTACCCTGGAGGAGCCTAGCCAGTCACAGCAGTCGGAGCTTGGCAAAGCACAAACAGGAGAGGAGGCACCTGGTAAGTGGATCTGATTTGGGGAATTGCTGAAGCAAGTTGTTGGGGGCAGGAGGGTTGCAGGAAGCAGGCCTGTCTCCCACGGCATGCCTAGTCTGAGCGGCAGAACAGGCTGTTGATAGACTCTCTCACTTCACAGGAATCTCCCTCAGATCTCCAAGAAAGATACTGGGCAATCCGCTGCTGCAGGTTCCTCGGCAGAGCTGCTTGGTTTCTTGCCCCATTAACGGTAACTTTCCTGTGCCACTTTGCCATGACTGGGGGGGGGAGGGGGGAGGAGAGGGAGACGGGACCATTGCTGCACACAGGCTAGCCACAGGCTTGGAGAAGACCCTCCCTTGATTCCCTGCCCACCCTCAGCAGCGAGATAGCTTCCATATCACCTCCTGTGGAAAGTGTGGGGACAGGAATGATTATCAGGCCCACCCTACAGTGCTGGCTCTCTCCAAGAGCCACATGCCAAGTGTACAGCAGGGTCTGGGAAGAGTGATTTCCCCTGCCCCTGCGGCTACTCACCATTTTGGGGATCCTGTGGCTCATGTGTGGCTTGCCTGGGGTCAGCCAGTTAGTGACAGGCGTGAGTACTGGCTGTGTTTTAAAGCACTGAATCAGTGTTGTCTGTGTTGCAAACAATACTGCTTCTGTAAAATGTTGCATTTAAACTTCACAGTTTGGGAGGCCAGCCTCCCTTATCGGCAGCAAAATGGCTGCGCAAAACTAGAAAGCGTCCAAGAAGAACTAAGGAGGACTTTCTGTGTGAGGTTATGATGCACTCGGCCGCCGAGAAACAGGAATTGAAAGAGTGACAGGATAGCAAGATGGAGGACCGAAAGGAGAACGTGGCACGCCAGAAAGAAGCCACAGAGCGGCTCCTAACAATTACGGAGCGCCACGTGGACACGCTCCAGGCAATACTAGCTCTTCAAACCGAGCAGCTCCGCGCCCACCCTCCCCTGCAGCCACTGTCGCAAAACTCTTTTCCAGGCGCCCCACACACACCGCCAACCTCTTGGCTCCACTCTCTACCTGCAGCATTCCACTCCTCCCTCCTCGCAGTCCAGCAGCGTGGACTCCCACTACCCACTGCACTCAACACCCGTCCCTCTGCAGTTTGGCCCTGCTGAAGTACAGCACCCACTGCATTGTACTCCAAAGGAGAAGGTTGGGTAGGATTCCTGGACATACACAAATCTGTAGCCATTCCGGGACCCCTCCTCCTCTTGAGACCTTTCCTTCCCCCATGTCCCCTACCTGCTGAATTTTTTCGTTTGACTCTCCCCTCCGGTTGTTGTCTTTTATTAAAGGAATTGTGTTTGTTTGACAGCTCATTTGTGCAAAGCCATCCACAATATCACACACGTTGTCCAGAGTCATGGTCTTTCGGAGCAGGATGTGATTATGGCCCTGCGCAATTCCATCAACACGACTTCAAAGGTCGACTTTCCCACTCCAAACTGGTTAACAACCGATCGGTAACAGTCTGGAGTAGCCAGCTTCCACAGTGCAATCGCCACGCGCTTCTCCAGTGACAGGGCAGCTCTCATTCTCGTGTCTGTGCCACAGGGCTGGGGCAAGCTCATCATACAGTCCCATGAATGTGGTTTTCCTCATGCGAAAGTTCTGCAGCCACTGCTCGTCATCCCAGACATGCATCATGATGCAATCCCACCACTCAGTGCTTGTTTCCCGAGCCCAAAAGCGGCGTTCCACTGTGGTCAGCACCTCCGTGAATGCCACAAGCAATCTCGTGTCATAGCTACTACGTGTGGAGAAATCAATGTTGCACGCCTCACCTTTGTAGTTTAAGGAATAACTCCACTGCCACTCGTGACGTGTTGGTCAGAGCGAGGAGCATACTGGTCAGCAGTTCGGGATCCATTCCTGCAGCCCAAAAGAGGCAGGGCGCGCAGTACACAAACCGCTGAAAGATGGCTCCAAATGCGGACAGAAGCACAGGGATTGCTGGGATGCGAAGCAATGCATCACGGGGCACTGGGACTGGACCCAGGATGCCCCGCGACCCCCTCCGCCTTCCCACAAGTCTTAGCAGCAAAAGAAAATGAGGCGCTCTGTGGCATAGCTGCCCAGAGTGCACCGCTCTGAATACCGCTGCAAGTGTGAATACGCTATTGCACAGGCAGCTGACAGTGTGAACACACAACAGTGGTTCCCTTCAGTGCTCTCTGAGCGGCGCTGTAACTGCCGGCGCTGTAACTTTGCAAGCGTAGACATGCCCTTCATAGGCACCGACTTCTATTCGTGCTGGTTGGGTACTTGACCCCCCTCTGCCCCCGGCCCCGCCCCACCCCCATTCCAACCCCTTCCCCAAAGTCCCCGCCCCATCCCTGCCCCCAATTCCAACTCCTTCCCTAAATCCCCGCCCTGACCCCGCCTCCTTCCCTGAATGTACCACGTTCCCGCTTCTCCCTCCTCCATCTCGGAGCTTGCTGTTTGGCAGCGGCAAGCGCTGAGAGGTAGATGGAGGAGCGGGGACGTGGAGCGCTCAGGGGAGGAGGCGGAAGCGAGGTGACATGGGGAGGGGAGGCGGGGATGGGAGCTTGGCTGCCAGCGGGTGCAGAGCACCCACTAATTTTTCCCCATGGGTGCTCCAGCCCTGGAGCACCCACGGAGTCGGCACCTATGGTGCACAGAATCCTCCAAATTAACAGGACTACGGTGTACAGCACATAGCCCAAGTATACGCAGATAGAGGGAGATTTTAAGTAACATAATATTTTACATCTACAAAGAACTTTTTGTCCTGAAGCAGCACAGAACACTTTGCAATCTACCAGAAGGCAGCTCACTTCTGGGTGGAGCTAGCAGCAGCTGATGCACAGCAAGCTACATAAAAGTGACAAGAGGGTAAAAAGGGGAAATTTTGGCTAAGACTGAAGAAAACCCAGATTCTTACACTAAGACATGGCTCTATAATGCCTACATTTACCCATCTAGGTTTTTATCCCATGGTACCATCACTATGGGATCAGAGCACCTTCCACAAGAGTAAACAAGAACATACTGAACAGAAACTATAAATAGGTCCTATCTGCCCTAAAAGAATGACAGCGACTTGTTCCTGCCAGGGTTTGAACATGGGGCTAAAGGAATTCTGGTTATATGCTCTCTGAAGTTCAGACTACTAAACTATCCTGACTAGCGAAAGAGGCCAACATGATACAAGATGAACTTCCTTATTTGAGTATTTCCCCTCAAAGTCTTGGGTTTCCTTGTTATCTCTTACTATAATGAGCGCTTTCCCTCGTATGTTCATGAGTCCTGTACAGTTACTTCATCGTTCAGTGCGGCAAGGACACCCTTTTTCATGTCTCTCATCTAAGCCAGTGTCAGCGACTGGGACATGAATGACAGACCGCTAGCTGACACAGGATCACCCAGACAAGACAAAGGTCAGGGAGAGGCAGGCTGGGGGAAAGCAACTGGAAGCATTAGCTGAGCTTTCATAAGCCTCCTTGATTGAGGCTGAGCATCTGCTGTTTGTAACTTGAGCTTGCAAACTGGCGAAAGGAAAGAGCGGGGAGAGAGATTTTAAATTCACGACAACTATTCCAGATGATCAGGTAAACTGCAAGACTGTTTCCAGTCTGTGCTTGGTGAGGTTTCTCTCTTCTCTGGGATGCAACGTTGCTAGTTATCCATGCCTTTGTCCCCTAAAGATGAGTCTACTGTAATACACTCTACATGGGGCTACACCAAAAGACTATTCAGAAACGTACAAAGTACAGAATTCAGCTGCCTGCTTACATTACGTTTCAAGCAGAGAGCACGTTATACCAGCACTCCATGATCCACATTGGCTGCTTATTATTTTCTGTGTGAAATGTAAGGAGTTGGTTTTGACTATAAAGCTATAAGTGGTTTGTGATCTATGGAGAGAGACTGCATCTCACGATGAACAATTCTGACAACCGCAATCAAGCTGTCAGTCCCCTGGTCTGAAAGGGAGGGATGTCCTCCATGAATGGTCCTCCACCCAGGAATTCAATCCAGCCTTGATCTGAAATAGCTCCAAAATTTTAACCTTCAAGGTATGCTGCAAAGTTCATCTATTTTCTCGGAGCTTTGGCAAGAGGCACATGGCATGGCTGGAGGTGGGGGAGAAGTTTATTTCCTGATATTTAATCTATATTGTGATTGAGGGCCTGGCTAGACAGGGTACTGCATTTGATTGTGTATTTTTAATATTGTACAAGTACTTGGAGTTCTGCCATAAATTGGAGAGGGTTCAGAGAAGAGCCACGAGAATGATTAAAGGATTAGTAAACATGCCACACCCCTGCCTTCAAATGGTGTCCATCACATACTGAGTTTACAGTTTGGTTCAATGGCTCTGAGCACCTGAACTATATAAATTGTTCCAGCACTCCTGAAACATGCCTTATAGTGACAGACTTAAGGAGCACCATCTGTTTAGCTTAACAATGAGAAGGTTAAGGGATGACTTGATTACAGTCTATAAGTATCTACATGGGGAAACAAATATTTAATAACGGGCTCTTATTTTTAACAATGAGGGTAATTACCTATGGAAACAACTTACCAAGGGTCATGGTGGATTCTCCATCATTGACAATTTTAAATTCAAGATTGGATGTTTTTCTAAAAGATCTGCTCTAGGAGTTCATTTGGGGAAGTTCTATGGCCTGTGTTATATAGGTGGTCGGACTAGATGATCACAATGGTCCATTGTGGCCTTGGAATCTAGGATTAATAAAGTATCCTCTCTTTAGCTCTGTTCTCCGCTGAAACATCAGCCCACGAAGATGGCCTGTAATGTCAGTAAAGGCTTGGCATGCCCATCTGCTGTTCCAAAGCTTGATTACATTTTGGACACACCATTTCAAAAAGCAAAACCATCCCTCTCCAAAACAGAGGGCATTGAGAACTGGCACTTAAGTTTCAATCAGGATTCACTGATTGAATACATATTAGTACTGATACTTCCAACCATTAAGAAAATCCAAAGTTCTGCAGAACTGCACTGAACAAAGTGATAGCAATGCTAATACTAATATTAAATATATAAACATGAAACAGAACTGTCCACCTGAGGTGGAGCTTACAGGAATGTATCTTTATTTTAGTTCAAGGAATCTCTAAGGGAAAATAAAACCTAGCAGAAAAGAGCAAGTTGTAAATCACGCACCCCCACAAAAAGAGATGTATGTACAGCAAGAGTGAAGTGTTCTAAGCCTTGGGAAAACTAAAGGGCATCAGCTGGGGTTTGCAGAGAGCACTGATCACTGTCCTGGTCAGGGACGGGGATAGACCAGGAGAAGAACAAATGAGAATGTCAAAGTTCAGCCAATGAGCCTATGGTGTAGATCATTAGCCACAGGCTGGTCTAACACAGAAGTGAAGGAGTAGCTCTAATTATGCAAACAAAACCTCAGCAACAGATGTGGAAGTTCAAGACCAAGCACCATCATAAATAACCTGCAAGACAAGTGAAGCAAAGCTATATGAGCAATAGCAGAGAGGAGGGTGGTAATCTCACCAGGAAGGAAAGAAGGCTGAAAAGAAAAAGGAAATTTGAGGTTGTCAGAGTTCACTGGAGCTGCACCTTTTACAATATCAGAGCTCCGTCTTTGCAGCTTTGATGAACCCTGCTATTTGCTCTCCTTTGACGTAAAACTCAAGGAGGACCCAGTGTATTTGGAAACTGCACCAGCCCTTCCCATCCTCTAAATCACAAGTTATGGAAGTAACTGGAGTCAAAATATCAGTGACAGAAAATAAAGGGAAATGTGGACTAAAGGGAGCAAGTGGAGTGGTGCTCAAACTCTGGTGGCCCAGGGGAAATACTTTAGGGTAGGTCGCTGTTACCAAAGGTCACTGTTCACAGGGTTTATTCTGAACTCAAAGTCAGTTTATTCAGTACTAGTAAAAGGGTAAGGATGTCCCTGGATTTTACTGATCAAATGCCCCTGCCATAATTCTTTAACTCAGTGATATATTTGTAGTGTCAATGACCCTTTTTTAACACAGCCCACCCATAGGCACACCAGTCATATTCATCCCACCAAAGAGAGCCACTAGGTCTGAATGAATTAGATGTAATAAAACAGTACATTCAACCACTGACAACTTCTCTCAGCAGGGGAAGCAATGAAACCCATCTCCTCCTTTCAGAAATGCCTCATTGTCTGACCTGTGACTTGTCATGCAGATCACCTGCTTCCTCTATTCAAAGCCCACAGAAAGGCCAATAGCTCGAATGCCCTTGGCTTTCACAGAAAAGTCCAGTGCATGAGCTGACCACACAGCAGGAACTGGGGATTTGCAGATACAGAGCACGGAAGGACAACGGTCCAAGTCAACATCTTACACAGAGCATGATCATTTGGCACACACATACCTATATGCATATACATGCTTACAGCATGTTCAAAGGCAGTGAGTATAATCAAATATTTTTCCTATTTCTCTTACTCAGAATACCATTGCTACATAACAGAAGGGCTTAACATCTACCACACCCACGCAACCCTAAATTACCAACAACAGAACTAGTATTGGAACAGATTTTAGGGTGGATGATATGATGCACCATCCTTGCATTGTATTGTGTCTGTACCATTTCCCAAGCTCTGGCAGTTCACCTTGATACTGAGCTGCAGCACTGCTTGCTATACAGTCCTGGGCCTCTCCCTAAGCAGCGACGGCCACGTTTTGCCGTGGTTTTGTGATGCAGGCACATGTCTGATAAGGACTAGGCTACCACCACATTTCATTTTCACATAGGGGCTCAATGTATATTCAAACCCCAGTCTCTACAGGTGAAAGGCCAGGGTACTAGCCCACTAGATCAATTTCTAGCCTCCCATAGCTTGTGGAATTTAAATCAATTAGATGCACGTACAAGTTTAACTTCACCTTGTTCACATACAAAGAGATAATGGGGAAATACAAAAGCATTAGAGGCTGCCTGATGGATTCCCCACCAAACTGCAAACCAATCATTTGCTAATAGTGGCAGGTTAAGAGTTATTGAAACGCTTTCTTCCACCCCAATCCAAACTCTTGGCAACTGCTGCTTTCAAGCAGCATCATAGTGCAGCCAATTTATTATTTTTTGAAGGGAGGTGGCAGCATTCTTCTCCTCTATTTGGTTTTAAAAACAAGCTAGCCAGACAGGCACCATGACGTCCGCACAGTATGTATTTTAATCATAGACCAAAATAATTTAAACTGCGCTTTCCTGCCTCTCTTTAGCAAACCATTTAAAGCTTCTGGAAAAGGAAGGCCGCTCAATTTATGCAAAAATGACTGAAAATTCCAGTTGTACATATTTAAAGGGCCAGCATCAATCCACCAAGTAGGATTGAAGATGAGGTCCATTAGAAGTAGTTGTGCTTAGAGCTTTTTGCTGGGCAGATGGCATGAGAATTTGAGAACTAAGGGTAGATTTTTCAAAAGCAACTAAGATTTAGGAGCATAAGTCCCACTGAAAGTCAAGAGGATTTGTGCTTCTAAAATCCACCATCACCACAAATAAAACAAACACTGTAAAACACTCCATTATATTTGAATACCTAGAGAGACGATCAACAGCACTGATTTCAAAGTTCTTATTTTAAACACATCTGTGTTCTCTAAATTTTGTCTATTACTTCTATGCTACATCACAGCTTCTTATACAGTAGTCTGAGACAGCCAGCATAAGATCAGCGGACTATAACTGAGAAGGCTGGATTCAATACAGAAATCCCTTCAGAGCAAGGAAAGTGGTCAACTCGTTAACTTTACTAAATACAACGAAGAGCATCAAAACTCTGAGTATGCGTACAGCAGTTACCTTAAAGGTCAGAAATAAAGGAAGTTTATCTGTCTCACCTTAAGAGGAAGGAAAAGAAATGGGCTCTATTTATATCCAACCTGCATTTCCCCACCACCTTCCCAATGAAAATATTATTGCAAATTCTTTGTGAAGTCTCCTTAGTGGACCTGACTATTGGCGTGTAAGGACCTTTATATACAATGGTTTCCTTAGTGAAGGGTCCCAAAGCACAACAACAAACTGGTATATGTTATCTATACAGATCCCTTCACTCACCCTTGCAGTGCTGCAATTGCTGAGGTGCAATACAGCAGCTATACACAGACATGGCATTGCAGTTTAGGACAGGAAATGAATACCACCACCACCAAAAATTTAGGGAAGCAAAACACAGTTACTAGAGTTAGAATTTAGTGAAGTCACCAGGCCTAAACCCCTACTCTTATGAAACCATCTCTGGGTTTTTCCATGACCCTAAGTCATCAAAATCAGTTTCCATCTCTCGTGAAAGGCTGCCTTCCCAATAGTATACTGAACTCCTAACACACTGCAGCAGTGGTTCAGTATTGACTGAGAGGAAATAATGCTATCCACTAAATAACCAGCACCACTCCCTCCAACACCTGGGGGGTTCTTAGAGCTCTCTTATCCATGCCTGACCTTGCTTAGCTTAAGAGAGCTGACAGCACCACAGCAACAGGTGGTAAGACTGCAAATTAACCGTATGTTCCACTGGACCTACAATAACTGTTTAGATTACTTACATCAAAAGCAGGAATAGATTTAAACTGATATCATGTCAGTGCCAGTATAGACTATTGCTCCAGACCGTAAGAAACTAAATCCTGCATACCTCTGCTTTGGCCCCCCCAGCCCCAATGTCTGCAGTGAAAAAATTCCCATGGTTTTACTTTATATATTAAAAGTGTATTTGCCTGCTATCTTCAGTCCAAGCTTTCACCACAACTGAAAGCCAACAGGCAGAAACATATTTAATAATGTTACGTACAAAGAAAAAGACATAGCTGGTCTTGTTCCCATTATAGTAAGTCGCCATATGGGTGAAAGCCAATCTGACCGCTCTTGAAGCAAGCACCACTATAGGTATGTTTTTCTGAGTTTTTCTCTCCCCGTGCCCTTGTACAGGTGTGAACATACCCAGGGATGAACATACCATCTGGACTGCCGACAGCTATTCAGAATTTTCCCAATTAATATAACTTTATTAGCCAGTATTCTGGTAACATGCTTTACTACTGAGAAAAAAGATTCGGCATTTATAAGTCACTGCAGAACCAAGTATTCCATTGAGGGATCAATTTTTCTGGCATAACGTATTACATTCCTTTGCTGTTTGCCATGACCTTTTGATGTAGCTATGAGACTGCATCAGCCACTTGTGTTTTACTAGATGAGTCACTGCTCTATTGTAATTGTATATTTTTAGATTGTACTACATTTGTATAATAGGTTCTTATTTATTCTGATCAAGACAAAAGCAGTATGACTAAAGATTGCTTGAGTTTTGTAATACACCTGGCAAAAGTCAGACCTACACAATCTTTAAAAAAAAAAAAAAAAAATCCATGCATTTTTTCTCTCCAGGCTTTAATGTAGGAAATCTTCAAAAATATGGAACAATTGATTACCTGGAAGTCAAGAACCAGAGGTCTCTTCACCACACTGAGACACTGTCCAAAAATCTGACCAAGGACAGAACCAAACAACTTAATTTGAAACAGTTTTTCTGAATACAAAACATCATTTAAAAAACCCTCTGAACTCACTGAAGGTTAGATTGGTGTGTGGGATGTGAGTTTAAACAGATACTACTGAGACACTTCTTGGGGCACCCAGGGCTGAGAGTCACTTTATTACCACCTGCCTCCTACATGAGGGACCCTTGCCTAATCAGCTAGGCACAACCAGCATGTCGGCCACCCACACATTCTCCTCTGGGCTACACCAGCCGTCTTTGCCTGGCAGGTTGACAACAGATGCGCCCCAGTCCCCATGTGCCTACAAAATGTCCCCCTGGAGTATCCAGCCCCTGATCACTGGATACCCACAGAAATCCCAGATCCTCTGCTCCCAAAGGAACAGTGTACCAGTTTACCAGTTCTACCTTAGACCATCATTCCTGTATTATGCACAGCACTTGAGTTCAGTTACATAACAAAGGAATTTAAGAAAGAATAGAGATTCAAATAAAAAGCAGGGAGAGAGAGAGAGATGGGAACTATTGGTTATGTATAAAATGTCACAACCCGCATTCTAAAGCCTAAACTTAACTACCAAGTTATCCTCCTGACTAACAAAACTTCTCTCCCCAAAAGTTCTCTCCAGTGTTTTCAACCAAGCCTGGCTGAGATCCCTTTTCATGAAGCAAACTCGCTATCCATTTACTTCCTAGATGAAGGATGCCACAGTGTGTGTCTACACCCCAAATATACCAGAACAGACACCTCTACAATTTTCAGCACCGAAAAAGAGGAACTTGTGGGGATTTTCACAGCTTATTTTTAGTAAAATATTCTCAAATTTTTGCTCTGGCAGGGGGTTTTATTGGGTTTGATGAGTTTCACCCAAACCTGGAAATCTGTATCTAATTCCCTGGCTGCCCTCTTAGCCTTTCTACTAAAGGCAGTTAGTAAATAGAACAGTGTGCAAGTCATCTTCAGGTGGTTTACTAGCACTGGTACTTAAACCTGAGGGGTGTGGGTGTGTGCGTGGGTCCATACAAATTCCATATTCTGTGCATCACTCACTTAATACATTATTACTTGGGAATATGAAAATGTTGTGACTGACGACGCTCAGAATCCTACCACTCACTTTATATTTACCTTTTTAAAATGAAATCCTGTTCCCGAGAGCCATCTCCCAGAGGGGCCAGAACCAGAGATGTAGACGGATAGGGACTGAATTTTTGTTATTTGTTTGTAATTGCCTAGCACAATATGACTAGAACCTCTAGGAGCTACGGGAATACAAATGAATTGTCATTTGATTTACGTCCCCGCATGTGAACATTTTTCAATTTTGTTAGAGAAATGTAGAGGTAGAAAGCAAAGATTCCCTCCTAAACTAAGCAGCATCAGTTGAGTCATTGGCTTCTATGAACAAGTCATATCAATATCAAAAATGTGATTGCTTCAGTACCTCTAATCTGCAATCCTGCATGCTTTATATGAAGTAAAATATAGCCTAGCCTCCTCCAAATAATGCAGAAATATGTAAACATTATCTACTGCAGCAACCCGCAGATGCCAATCCAGCTGCCATGTAGAGGCTCCAATTCATTAGCTCTACCCACGTCACTGCACCGAAGTCATTCGAGTGAAGCTTCGGTCATTTTGACTGCAGAAAGCTAAGAGGGACTGAATATTTAAGAAGAAAATTAGTTAAGTCTAAGGGTGGGGTTTTTAAAAGTGCCCAAATGCCTTAGGAGCACACATCCCACTGACTTTCAATAGGAGTTGTGCTCCTAAGTCACTTTTCCTCTTAACTTAGCATCAGAGTGTTAACAACAACAAATGGTTTATCATGTATCTATACTTGTAAATAAAATAAATAAATAAAAATAAAATTTTAATTTATTAATTAAATTTTAATTAATTTATTTTATTTATTTACTTGTATACTGTTTATGTTGTCAGAACAGCATATTACACATACATTTACCTTTTACCCAATTATAGGGATGCGCACTACTACTACATCTTGGGTCAAAGTACAAACACCTTCTATTATAAATTCTCTGCAAACATGACAGTAGCTGCTAGGGGTGGAACACACTGAATTACTGGATTAGCAGAGTTCATATTTCCTTTCTAAATGTGTACTTACTGTGTGAGAAGCGCTGTGTGATTGGGGTTCCAGGATAGGGATACGTGCGACTCTCCCATTGAATATTTCCTTCTTGGACCGCCTTGATAAAGCCATGATAACACTGATGTGCCACACCTAGAAAAGGGAGAAAACAATACTTTAGTCTGCTTCTGGCACAAACTTATTGTCACAAGACTAGGAAGGAGTTGTTCCTCCGTGATCAGCATTGCACAATTCCCAGAGGAAAACAAAACCCATAATACTCCTATATTAGGCATGGGTTAAGTCACTTGTCTTGATGAACAAATAGTCCAACTCAGTATGGCAAATGCTAAGGGAGCAACAGGAATAAATGACAGTGTATCCATTTCTCCTAGAAGCCATGCATACTTGACTTCTTTTTGCAATTCCAGGTCGGGGAAGAAAATGATAAAAAGGTTAATAATTGCAGTTTAATTAATGGAGGTCATAAGGCTGGTAATGGAGGAGCAGCATGGAAGGTGTAAGAGGTGGTTAGGGATCAGAAGGTAAGTCCTTGGATTTTGACAAAAGGACTATAACTGCTCCAGTGCAGGACCCCAGAGGATTCAAGAGTGGAGAGGACAGACAATTCAAAGCCTGTGAGTGGGCCCAAAGGTGGTAACTGGTTATAAATGATCTGCACAATTTTTCTGTTTTTAAGACTTCAACAGGTTGATGACAGAATAAACCTTTGTGCAATCTAATCACGTACACATTGTCCGCATCAGTTAGCCTCTCCTGTCCAAAACCTGCAGCTAGTTAGGGTAAATTACCAGCACTGTAAGATTACCATGTTCTAGAGGAGTCTGATTCAGAGGCAAGTGCTTAAATTAGAGTCAGAAATAGTTTAGAGGGCTCAACAGCTGAAGACAGTGAGAATTTGGAGGTTTGGGGGATTATAGGTCAGTGTGCTAAACCGCCTGGACTACAGTTAAGGAGGGTCTCTGCAGAGGCGAAACATGGGGGAATATACAGGCTGGTGAGAGACAAATGTATTGACAAAGAAGCAAAGTGTAACAGTGGCAGGCCCAATGAACCTCCCTCAAAGCACAATGCAACACCACTTCATCTGCCTGCAGGAGCCAGACGCTGGAGAGACCAGGTGAGAGATGGATGTCAGAGATGTCTGGTGTCTATAAATATCTTTTTGCATTGGTGGTGAATAGGGGCTTAGTACACTTTGGGGCTTAGAAAATACACCTCTACCTCAATATAACGCTGTCCTCAGGAGCCAAAAAAATCTTACCGCGTTATAGGCGAAACCACGTTATATCGAACTTGCTTTGATCCGCCAGAGTGCACAGCCCCCCCCCCCCCCCGGAGCACTGCTTTACTGTGTTATAGCACAATTCATGTTATATCGGGGTAGAGGTGTAGGTGTTTTAAGATAAACAATGCTTGTGTTCTATGCTGCCACGCAAGTCTGTTGTGTCCTAATCACCGCGCATATCGTCTGTGCACAACTGCTTCTTTGCCAGATGAGCATCTGCCTGTTTATTGAAATGAACCTTTGAGGAGTCACAATACATTATAATGAAGTTCTCCGAACATGTTGGCTGCTATTGGCAACATGATTTTAAAATAAATTTACAATTAAACATTCCTATTAGAACATACCTTAATTAAAATCTGTTCATTTCTCACATTACTAAAGGGGAAATTTAGCTCTTCGCCTGTGGCCACAAAGGCCCCCATGCAGAGCAGGACCAGAACCAGAGCTGCTGGTTCTGTATGTGGGGTGCAGATTTATGCTGAGGGATTTGGGATGGGGCTCTGGGGATCCACCAGACATTGCCCCCAGTGGAAGGAGAAGCATCTACTAAAGCCTCAGGGCTGCAGTAGCTGTCACAGAGCAGCCTGGCAGACGGTCCAAGGCCTGGAAACATCCGCTCCTGCCAGCATTCACAAAACCTCCTGTACCAAGCCACAATACTTAAGCCAGATACAAGAGGAGAGGATTTAGCTCTTCGAGAATCTTAACATTAGCAAACAAATACCAGATTTGCCTACCAAGGGAATAGCTCACTGAGAGCTGGATTCTAGCTTCAGTTATGCACTGCTGTCATGGAGACTGGTCTATGCCCCAGACTGTCTCCTGGGAGTGACCCCTTCAGTTTGCCAGGCCCCAAGGACCTACACTGTTCAACAGGGGCAGGCCTATGGCCTCCAAGGTTGGGCTGGCGGCACCAGCATTCCCAATCTCTCTTCATGGCTCCGTGCGGCAAATCCAGCCAAGCCAGACTCCGGCTGGAGGCTTGTACTGTGACCTTTCAGGGCACAATGTCTACACTGCAATTAGACATCCACTGACGGGTTCGCAGGGCATGCAGTCAGAGATTTGAGGCCCCTCCCACTTTGCAGGGTCCTAGAGCCCAAGCCTGGAAGTCTACACCACAGTTAAACAAACCCACAGCCTGAGCCCCACGAGCCCAAGTAAGCTGGCTCACGCCAGACTCAGGTTTTTAATTGCAGTGTAGACATGCCCAGGGAGTATTTACAGTGACACAGGCAGTCTTTTCAAAACAAGGTAACCATTTATTAGTCACCTGGCACACGATCTGAAAGTCCTTAGGCTACAGAAATAACGGTTAAAGCACAGTCCATCTTGGTTAGCCCAGAGGCCCAGCCAAGCTGCAGCAAACCCCATGTTCAGGCTCTGTGTCTCTCAGTCTGGGCTTGTCTACACTTACAGCACTGCAACGACACAGCTGCGACACTGTAGCGCTTAGCGAAGACACAACCTACGCCTACGGGAGAGCTTCTACCATCAGCATAGGTACTCCACCTTCCTGTTGCCATAGCGCTGTCTACACCGGGAGTTAGGTCAGTATAACTGCGTCACTCAGGGGTGTAGATTTTACAGTAGTTATATCGACGCAAGTTTGTAGTGTAGACCAGGGCTCAGTTTCCAGGTGAGAGCCCCACGGGCTTCCTCCAAAAGCCAACACTTTATGCCCCACCTCTCTTTGGTCTCAGTTTGGGGCCTTGGTTCAGCCCATCTCCCGCTGGGTCATTGGTTACTAGATGTCAATGTCCTGATGACTGGGTTTTCCATTGTCTTCTCAGACTTTCCACTGATAGGGGACCGGCCTCAGCCAGTCCTTTGTAAAGACCCATTCAGGCTACAACAGCTAGGGGCGACAGACACAGACAGACAGACACCATCTCTTAGCTTGCCCTGAGAGCAAGTGTAGGCCAGGTTTACACTACAGATCTATACTGGTATAACAACATCACTCGGGGATGTGAAAAATCCACCCCCGAGAGATGTAGTTATACCGACCTAACCTCACCCCATCCCACCCGTGTAGACAGCACTATGTCGAATGGACAGCTTCTCCCATCAACACAGCTACCGCCTCTTGGAGGATAGCTCAGTGGTTTGAGCATTGGCCTGCTAAACCCAGGGTTGTGAGTTCAATCCTTGAGGGGGCCATTTAGGGATCTGGGGCAAAAATCTGTCTGGGGATTGGGTCCTGCTTTGAGCAGGGGGTTGGACTAGATGACCTCCTGAGGTCCCTTCCAACCCTGGTATTCTATGGAAGATTATGCCGATGGAAGAAGCGCTCGTCAGCTGCACCGGGGCAGCTACGCCACTATAGCGCTGTATGTGAAGACAAGCCCTTAGTCCTTTCTCCCCCTACTAGGTAGCCATGCAAAATATAGTGGAAACTGAGGCACACATAGGATTAAAAGATATTTCAGAAAATTTTCACTTTGTCACAACCCTCTATCTCCTGCATTTAGGCAGCAGCAATTTAGAGATATGGGATATGCCTGATATTAGAACCTTGCCCCTGAGAGCTGTCCTGGGTCCACATCTCCAGACAAAATAGGAGGATTCTTCAACTTATTGAACAGTTTTTCCATACTGCCCATAGCACAGGAATTGTAGAAAATTGATACCGGAAGTAAAGAAACACTAGGAGAAATCTATAGCCAGGAGAATTAAAGACAATAAGAAGGATTTCTTTCAAGTATATGGAAAACAGAGCTCAAACTAACTTGATTACAAGTTTGGTTGATAAAGGTAGCATTGATGTAATATACTTCGATTTCTATAAGGCATTTGACTTGGTACCACATGACATTTTGATTAAAAAACCTAGAATATAAAATTAACATGGCACATATTAAATTGATTAAAAAACTGGCTAACTGATAGGTCTCAAAATGTAAATGTAAACAGGGAAATAAGTGGGTATGGTTGCTAATGGGGGTCCCACAGGGATCAGTTCTTGGCCCTACACTACAATATTTTTCTCAATGACCTGGAAGAAAACAAAATTGCTGAAACAGTCTGAGGATGACACAAGAATTGGCGGAAATGGTAAATAATGAAGAGGACAGGTCACTGATGCATGGCTTGCTTATGATCCAGGTCACCTTGTAAGTATTAACACAGCTAAACGTATACATCTAAGAACAAAGAACGTAGGCCATATTTACAGGATGGGGGACTCTATCCTGGGAAGCAGTGAGTCTAAAAAAGATTTGATGGACATGGTAAATAATCAGCTGAACATCAGGTCCCAGTGCAATACTGTGGCCAAAAGGCCTAATGAGATCCTTGGATGCATAAACAGGGGAACTTTGAGTAGGAGCAGAGAGGTTATTTTACCTCTGTATTTGACACTTGTGCAACCATTGCTGGAATACTGAGTCCTGTTCTGGTGTCCAGAAAGATGTTGAAAAATTGGAGAATTCAGAGAAGAGCCACAAGAATGATTAAAGGATAGGAAAAAACATGCCCTCTAGTGATAGATTGAGCTCCTTGAGTCTATCTATCTTAAAGAGAAGGTTAAGGGGTAACTGACTTACCATCTATAATCCCCTAAATGGGGAACAAATATTTGATAATGGGCTCTTCAATCTAGCAGAGAAATGTATCACACGATCCAATGGCTGGAACCTGAAGTTAGACAAATTCAGATTGGAAATAAGGTGTAATTTTTTAACCACTGGAACAATCTACCAAGGGTTGTAGTGGATTCTCCATCACAGAATTTTTAAATCAAGACTGAATATTCTTCTAAAAGATCTGCTCTAGACATTTTTTGGGGAAAGCTCTCTGGAGGTCAGACTAGACAATGGTCCCTTCTGGCCTTGAAATCTAGGACAGTGGAGATTCTAGAACTTGACAAGAGATTTTCCCCAAAATTCTTACTGAAAGCCCTGTGCTGGGGAAAAACAAAAAAACAAAACAAAAAACCCCTAAGTATCATACTCGGGGATTTGTGGCAGGAAAATGTCAAACTAAAGCCCTAGATCCCTGGACAGTTGGTCCCCAGGAGGCCACATCGGAAATGTAACCTGAATTATATGATTTCAAAGCAGAGATATCCTGACAAACAGGAAAAATTAAGCATTAGAAAACAAACAAAGCATTTACCTCAAGTGACCCTCTCTGCACTGTAGGGTACAGGTGAGCAACTGCTTCTGCTATAGTCTATAGTAGCTGCTAAACTGATATGCCTGCTAAACAACAACTCCCCCCACCACACTCCCAGTGTTAAAGACTAACTAGTCACTCAAATGCATGCTGCCTAAAGACACTCATCCCTGTTGTACACAGTACGCCTCTCCCACATTCTTTTTCCAGGTGAATCACTAATCTCTACTTCATTCCAAGCTTCTCCTTTATACCTTTAAGCCATGGTAACTGCAAGAAACAAGCAGGTGACTGCACATCACATAGCAGCAGAGGGTGAGAGTTTCAGATGAGAGGCTGAACGCTGTGCTGCTTTAGGAGTGCTGGAGAAGGGTTTGTTACCTCCCATAACTTGATGGGCTGAAAGAATTTTGCATTGCTCACTTCCAGAAGGGCTCCATCTGAGCTATGACCTGTCAAACTCAGAGCAGGGGAGAGAATACTCAGAAGCGATACAGAGCTTTACATGTTCAAAGAACTCAGCAAACATCCATTCTCGACCTTCCCATGAGGTAGGCAAGTACCAACCCCATTTTACAAAAGAAGATCGCACAAGGTGACTTCCAGGCTCCCCACAGAGGCAAGACTAGAAACTCAGGTACACCTACCTACTTCACTTTTCCTGCCAGCGAAGAGCCAGCAGTAAGTTTTGCACATTGCTGTTAAGCTCCAATCTGCATACTACAACGGCCAGCACACAGAGCTCCAGAGACAGAGACAACCCCTGCCCCAGAGGGCTTAATCTAAGGGCATGTCTACACTGCTCATGTTACAGCGCGGCCGCAGCGGCACTGTGACATGGGCAGTGTACTCACACTATCGCCGGGGGAGAGCTCTCACGGCGATAAAAAATAACCACCCCGAACGAGCGGGGTAGCTTTAAACGCCAGGAGCGTGGCACCCAGCAATAAAGCGCTGTCTATACTGGCACTTTTCAGCGCTAAAACTTTTGTCACTCGGGGGGATGTTTTTTTCACACTCCTGAACGACTAAAGTTTTAGCGCTGAAAGTGGCAGTGTAGACACAGCCTTAAAAAAAAAAAAAAAAAAAAGACACAGATGAAGGGTTTGGGACAGCAATAAAACAAGCTAATGAGTATCGGGATGAATCAGCACAGTTATTTTTGTTGTGGTGGTTTTTTAAGGGGGTAGAAGTAAGCTGAGGGAGAATCGCAGCAATGTATCCTCCCCATCCACTCAAAATCTTTTAAACAGAGAGATGGGGATTTGTGCTTTACCTGCAAGTTAGGTATTTTACAGAAATACCAGGTGGTGACAACAGCTTCCAGGCAGAGAGAGAAAACCTCTGCATTTCAGTGGCCCTCACCTCCAGGAGACCAAGCAGGTGACATTTTCAAACTGCCAGATAATGTGGGAGAAGGTGCAGAACTCCCTGCTTAGAGAATGCAGCACAGGTCATTTAACGAACGGGACGCTGACAGCAACCGCAGGCCTAAGACACATCCCACAGGTGTGACCAGGGGAAAAAATGCAATGAAAATAAAAATACCCTGTGTCCTATAAGGCAAGTTTGCCTTTTATAATTCAGGCCTTTCTCCCCTGACAGCTCTCAGCCCTAATCAAATCCAATTCCATCAGTACAGTATTTACTGTTTGATATTAATTCCCATGTATTTTGCACTGCCCTCAACGTACTATGCCGCATATTTTTGTTTTGAAAACAACTGCCCTGTAGGATTCTGTGCATTTATCCAGTCCACCCTGGGGCAAATCAAGGCAATTTAAATATCAAGCAGGAAACCTTGATCTAAATAATTGATTTTCATCTTGTTTTGCATTTGTACTTTTTAGTTATTTTCCTAAAGAAAGGCCGATTCTCACTAGCTGATAACTATTAAAAACACACTGATTTTTCAATTATAGTCTTTGCACTAAATTTGGTGCTTCTTTTCACTAACCAGGCAGATACGCTATATCTATATGATGTATTAAAGTAATTTGTAGCTTAACCTACACTTATTCAGAGTCTTATTTTATTATATTAGAAAATGAATTTAATTAGAAATTGAAGTGAATGCTACATTTCTTATTTACTAGATGAATATTTTTCCTTGTGTCAGGCTCCGTTTGGATGAAAATTTGAGAATTAAAAATGCACAAAAACAGCATTTAGGGTTTTTTGTTTTGTTTTTTAAAAGTAAAAAAACTACCTCAAATGTGCTAGATACATAAGAAAAAAGTTTATCAGAACATGTTTTGAATTTAAAACTAATTTATTAAACAAAGGCAGTATTCTCTGTAGTTAGTGAACTGAACTGATTGTTTCTGGTCACCATGTCCTTTGGGATTTTAGAACTAACGGATCTCAACCTCACATGTAGTTTTCCTGCTTTTACAGCTCCCAATTAGTTTTACTTTGAAACAACTGCTCATTGAACTGAACTGACTGAATAAACTAAATGAAGAAAATATTCTCTCTGCACCAGCAAAAGAGGCTACTGTTGTCAAAAGCAGTTTTAGCACTTTCACAAACTCTGGTTCCAGGTGCTTAGTCAGTGACTTGTCTTTAAAACTTGCACAGCAAATATGTACTACTTTTTTATTTAAATTACTTTTAAATCAGATTATAGTAAAATTAAGCCTTAATTTAGGTTGTAAATTTCAAATTTAATTTTAAATAGGTTTGTTTTTAATAATAAACCTGTATTTAAATAAAAAAAATCATTTTTTTAAACTAATTGATTTTTATCCACTCCTGGCCAGTCCTCATCATTCTAGTATCTGAGCATCTTGTGACAGGAAATACAGGTAGTGGTCGGGGACATGGGAGCATTTTGTTTCTTGGAAACAAGACACTGGTTGAGACATCAGCTGCTGGGGAGGGGAAGCATCCTCTCTCCTTCGTTCTGGGCAGACAGAGATGAATTTAAATTTGGGAGAGGGTCTACCTAATTCATTGTACTTTATAGGGCACCTATTGCTACAGCATCTGAATGCCTCTATCTTTAGAGTATTTCTCCTCCCAACACCCTTGTCAACCAGGTCAGTGCTGTTATTCACATTTTACAGAGCGGGAGCTAAGGCCCAGAGAGACTAAATGCCTTGCATAAGGTCACACAGGAAGCATGTGGCAGAGCAGGGGACTGAACCCAGGTTAGCAACCTAATCCTTAGACCATCCATCCTCTGCATTTGGATTCCTCATTATCATCATCCCAGCAAACCCTGAGAGTATCTAGCTTTCCCACTATACCTTATCCAATATCTGCCTGTACATCCAAGAACGATAAAGCACTTTTGCTGGATGCTTCTGCTACAATGAGCAACACTGAAAGAATGCTGATATCAGGGCCGCCCGGGGGGGGGAGGGGGAGGGGCAAGTGGGGCAGTTTGCCCCAGGCCCCGCAGGGGCCCCCACGAGAGTTTTCAGGGCCCCCCACTAGAGTTTTCGGCAGCAATTCAGCGGCAGGTCCTTCACTCGCTCCGGGACCTGCCGCTGAAGACCCCAGGCCCCCTGAATCCTCTGGGCGGCCCGGGCTGATATTTAAAACATCCGTATTATGCTTCAAAATTAGTATTACATTGAGGTAAACAGGAGTAGCTCATAGCCTGGAACATTAGCCCTAGGGTATCTGCAGACACAGGCAGATATTACTACATCAGTTTACATGTAGTTCATATTATGAAGTTTATCTTCTAAACCACAAAAGCCAGTGACTTAATTATGTTTTCACATGAAGGCTTAGATTCCGGACCACAGTTATGCAGCAATATGTGCAGCCACATTAGACAGTGAGCCCTGGAATGAATACGGTGCTACAGTGAATGGAGATGAGGGATGTGAATGCAAGGCGGGCAACAACGCATACACCAATACCTGGGGGTACTATGGAAGTAGTCACCTGGCTAGTTTTATCTTGACATTTTTGACAAGCACAGTACATAGAGTCTGCCAGGTTGGTGTGGGACCAATAAGCAAACACAATACCCCACGTGTTTATAGTAGATAAGAGACTTCACTATGAGGTGCTTTGCTGCTAGTCCTATCTGCACAGAATGAAGCAAACAGCTTTAGTTATTCTTCTGGCATTAATTCAGTAAGCACAACAAGACTCTGCAGCATCCAGATTAACGTGTGGAGGGAAGGGCAAGCAACAGTGAGAGCTGAATTTTAAAAACACTGCAAAAAGATTGGACAGGAAAACTAATAGATCTTTCCTCAAATGAAAGGATAAAAAGACCTCACTGCTGCCGTTTGTACCTTTGATGAGGCGATACCACTGTTTGCAGACAAGGGCAGCGGTTTTGTGCTCCTGGTATGGCGAGAGGAAGGACAGGATGTATTCTAAAACCTCTTCTGGCAGCTCCAACATCGATCGGTTATGCCTGGTCTCCTCAACCTCCAGCTCAGCATGTGGCTCATCGTCTTGCTCCATTGGTCCTTCCACCACTGCTTCTTCTGGGTCCACAGCCATGAAACTGTCATCTTCACTGTCCGAGGAACTGGCCATGGCATTCCACTCCACAGCTTCAAGAAGAAGGGGGGGGGGGGGAAATCACATTAACATTATATAGAAATAGTGTGCTTAGAAAAGCCTCAATCACGGATTTAGACATCAGATCTACACCAAGTTCTGCTTCAATAAACTGCAAGGCAAAATATTTTGATATTTCAGTCCTCTGAACTGTGATGCCCAAAGTCTGGCTCTGAGCAAAGGTCATCTATATTTAGGGTCAAATGTTCAAACGTCTCTTCGCCCTACAAAACGAATGCTTAAGTACTGCCATCATTGAAGCAAAAAAAAAAGTTTGTCTATGTTTGGAAAGTGAGTAAGCCACCTCCTTCCTTTACTGGCCTGCGCTTTTAGAGACTTGTTCTTTATCCCTCTATCCCAGAGCTCCCCATTACAGCTCAAATGGCAAACCTGAAAATAGGACTTAAAAAAACCCTAATGCAACTCTCCTCTCGCTCAACAGCCTGAGAAACTACTCAAAGAGCAGTACTCTTATATATGCGTGTGCACACACAAAATATTTCCCGTCATAGGAATATATAGTACTGGTAAATGAAACAATGAATTCACACGACTGTGGCTCTTTGGGGTAATGATTGCTAATCTGGCTCCCAAACCAGTGAGGTCCGAGTATCACTGCTCTACAGTAACTCCTCTAGGTGAGAGTTTTTCAAAGTTCGGGTCACGACCCAGTACTGGGTCATGGCATGTAAGGCACTGGGTCGCTCTGGTCAGCATAGCCGACCGGGACATTAAAAGTCCCGTCAGTGGTGCCGCCCAGCTAAGGCAGGCTAGTGCCTACCTGTTCCAACACCGCGCTGTGCCCCGGAAACAGCCAGCAGTGGGTCCGGCTTCTAGGCAAGGGGGCCTCGGGGCTCCGCACGCTGCCCCCATCCTGAGCACTGGCTCAGCACTCCCATTGGCCAGTTCCCGGCCAATGGGAGCTAAGGCAGGGGTGGTACCTGCAGGCGAGAGCCGCGCGGAGCCACTTGCGCGCCTCCGCCTAGGAGCTGGACCTGCTGCTGGCCGCTTCTGGGGCACAGTGTGGTTCACGGGGCCAGGACAGGCGGGAATCCTGCCTCTGCACCCCGGCTGCGGTGCTGACTGGGAGCCGCCGGCGGTAAGTCCGCACCCCAACCCGCTACCCCAATCACCTGCCCGAGCCCTGAGCCCTCCCCAAACCCGGAACCCCTTCCTGCACTCCAAACCCCTCATCCCTGGCCCCAGCCCAGAGCCCTGACCCCCTTCCGCACCCCAACCCCCTACCCCAGCCCTGAGCCCCTCCCACACCCCAAACCCCTCATCCCCAGCTCCACTGGCTCATGGGCATCAACAATTTTCTTCAACTGGGTCCCCAGAAAAGAAGTTTAAAAACCACTGCTCTAGGTAACTAATGTTCTTCACTGCTGGGCTCCCAAGGGAGGGGGCTATCCAGTTTTGCTTGGCTGGAGGGCTGGCAGCCACACAGAACGTTGGAGAGGGAGAGCACGGGCGGGAAGGCAAGGTGTACAGGGATCCTCGGAGCTTCAAAAGCAACAAGAGAAAGGATAGCCCTTGACTCTCATTCCTTTCACTGCTCCTCTTTGCTAACCCTGTGTTTTGCCAGTCAGGCAACTTTCCTTCCAGGCTGTGATAACTTTTCAGGGAACGTGAGAGAGGTGGAAGAATAGGAGGGGGTTTTGTCCAACACTCCCCTTTGGCAGCCCCCTCTGCTCCACTGCCTGCTCCTTTGTTTGTGCTGAGAGGCCTGTAGCCTTGTCCATGCTGTAACAGCAATAGAGAGAACGCTGCCTAAAGCTGGTGAACAGTCTGGAACCACTACACACGTGTCTACAGGATTTCGCAACAGCGTTAAAGAATCATGTTTAAACCCTACAACAAAAGCTCTCTTAACTTAGCCCTGGTCTACACTGGGGGGGTGGGGGGTGATCTTAGGTCGACTTACCTGGCCGTGAGGACAGCGGCGAGTCGACCGCTGCCGCTCCCCCATTGACTCCGCTTCCGTCTCTCGCGAGCTGGAGTTCCAGAGTCGACGGGGAGCGCGTTCGGGGATCGATTTATCATGTCTCGTCTAGACGCGGATACATCGATCCTCGATAGATCAATCCCTACCCACCGATCCAGCGGGTAGTGAAGACCTGCCCCTAGTTTAGCTGTAGCATGGATATGGATTGCTGTGTTACGATTAGCCCTCCCAAACAACTCACAACGTGACAGAAACAAGCTAAAGGAGCTACTGCCTAGGCATGTGGCCAGCACCACGCCCTTGCTAAGCGTGGCAGTGATAATGCAGGACAACGGCACAAGCGGCCTACTTTAAGTGAGCAAGATGCACAAAGTAATCAGTGGAACCAGCCTTACGCTGGAGGCCATCACCACCAGTGGTCACCAGAAACAGAATGATTGTTTAGGGGGAAGGGGAGTTTTAATAAAACCAGGGTGAAAAACTGTTTCAGAGTTTCTTCTTATGGGTAATTTTAAGTGTATTTAATTTATGCACAATATTACAAAGTCTATTACCATGATCGTGGGATCAATTTCTAATGTGGATCTCAGCCAATATACCACTTGTAGCGACAATGTTCCATCTTATCTGGGGCTGTGACCCCAGGCTTAAGTTTTATTGATAAGGGGAAAAACAGAAAATTGGTGATTTCAGACCAGAGAGGCTCATTAATGTTAAAAAGCCTTTAAAGAAATTTACTGCTACTAAAAGTTAAGGTTTTAAGGCTGACAAGATGTCCCATGTTCATTTTAATGGTTCTCTCCAGGTATAGATCTAGAGATTACCACAATAAAGAAATTCAATCCCATATCATCTGTTAATGTAATCAAGAATGGGTTTGCAATTCCTCAAGCAAGGAACTCACCACAGGGCCCCAACAATGGTAGGGTCTTCTCCTCTAGGCCCCCCCTTTGGGACAGGGGTCTAGAAGGAGAGAAAGGGGAAATTAAAACTTGAACTGGGAGTTGCCTGCTGCTGAAAGCAAAGGAGGAGACTGGATCATGGAGCTAAGCGAGGCCTCAAGCAATTGCCTCAACCTCCATTGCTTGTGTTTATGGCCAAGGGAAGGGTTTAATAAGCTGTGCATGTCAATGAAACACAGCCAGTCTAAAGTATTCAGAGGTCATGGCTGCTTAAAAGTAATTGTTAATGACAAATGGTTACCTGTGCCACCACAGATTAGTGAAGTTGAAAGCACGAAAAGACCAGTTTGCTGTCACCTACTCATTTTCTTCACTTCACTCAGTTTGAACAATAAAAACAGTAATAGTCAAGTCACTTTTCTTATCCCTGTGCTCTAATGTTTGGGTTTAAATGTTTCCTAGTTTGAAACCCAAATAAATAACTTATTTATATTTATAAAAGTGTGAAAGCTTTTTTAAAATAAAAACATGAAACAGAACCTAAATTTGGAGCCAAAACTAGCTGGCAAGGCCTTTTTAATGAAATAGTCCCCTTTATCTATATAATCAGATAAAGAACATGGTGTCCTTATAAACCATTTGATTTTCATGACAGAAGATATCATCCTCAATTTGCCCAAATAGTGCCAGAAATTAAAAGAAAAAACTTTCTATTAGTGAAGGTCTTTCAGTCGGTCATCATTTCCATTATTGTCCATCATTAATTTGTACAGTTCCTAACTCCCATCACAAATACAAATCAAAAGCTTCATTTAGAGGTCAGTTGTGTAAATAAAGATTGGCTTTAAAATATGTTTAGAAGTAGGAGGAGTTTGCTCCTGATACAGATTTCTGAAACATTTTATTAGCTTATCCTGCAGTAGAATTAACATTAATTTGAATATAGCTCTGTGTTAGCTTTTACTACACCAATAGCCACATGAACAATTTTCTCTTGCGTATGCTAGAACAATGGAGTCTCATATATTTGACAAAAATAGAGATCCAGTTCGTAGAATAGGAGGCGAGTCATCACTTAATCTACTTGTTACATTAACTGCAGAGTTTTAGATAGAAAAGTACTTACTTGATAATTTACTTAGATGGCTTACAAGTAAGTCGCTATAGTTTAAACAAATAAGAAATAAGTAAAAGGTTATTTGAATACCACCTGTGTCCAGCTGTCTATCCACAGCAGGTACGGAGAAGAAAACAGCAGGCAAAGTAGGGGTTTATGGCCCTTCAGGCCTTTGTCAGTATCTCCAGCTATTTACATATGACTAAAAGTAATAGGATAATACAGTGACAATAGTGCTAGACTAGGAAGTGCTTGCTGTCTTAAACCAATCGCTGCAGGCAATTCTGCCAACCAATGTGGTACACAGGTTTCTGTCTTCATTAAGACCATCCTAGTCATTTTAAAAACATCAAACCCCATTTCCCAGGAGAATGACTAATCCCGTTTTAGAGGAAGAGTTGTGGTAATTTGAGTTTACACACACACACAGCTGCCAGGCTAAGGCATCAGTGGGATGGGTTGTGCTGCAGCTGCTCCATAATTACATGCTCATTGCTAGTTCAAACCAGCTTTTAATGTTCATGCCAATTATACCATAATGAAGAGCAATCTCTCTCCATGCTCCCAGGGGAGGTTTTTGTTTTTTTTTTAATTTAAGCAACAAATTTCCTTTTATGTATAGATATATTTTAAACAATGTGCTAAATTATAAATGTTGATTTGCAGGTGATACAAAGTGCATCAATCTTTTTCAGTGCTTCCAACAAATTGATCAGCCTAAGACAACTTTGCTGGATTATCAAGGCACATCTGATGGCTCCTAGAGCCAGGAATTAGACAGTCATTCAGAACACTGCTACCCTCTTGCATAGATTCAAGAAAGACTGGGATGGGACGACGCACCCTGGGAATAGGAAGAGAATCTGAAGGGAAACAACTAGCGGTTTGTTTTCTCCCCAGACCTGACCTTTCCATCATACGTTAACATAGCAAGCAGTAAGTTAGGAGACTATTATCTTTATGTAGCCACTCGAGGGAGTAGTCTGACTGTAATGTGACTAGAGCATGAAGGAGTCCAATTTACAACGTGAGATGGACTTGGGAGCATGCACTTGGTAGCTGCCCGCTAACAAGCCTCTCCAAGCCTTCTCCCTCAATGAAGGAGAAACTCCAAAGTCAAGTGGTCTTGACTTGCTCAGGAAGCTAACAACCTAGAATAGCATTAACAAAGGGACCCAATGAGAAGAGAAACTTTGAACAACTACACCTCTACCCCGATATAAGCGACTCGATATAACATGAATTCGGCTATATTCATGTAAAGCTGCGCTCTGGGGGGCGGGGCTGCGCACTCCGGTGGATCAAAGCAAGTTCGATATAATGCGGTTTCACCTATAACGTGGTAAGATTTTTTGGCTCCTGAGGAATGCGTTATATCGAGGTAGAGGTGTATTTGTTCTGTTGAGGGCTAGGGAACCATTTTCCAGTTGCCAGAACATAGTCATTCTTCTCAAATAAAGACTCTTGATCTAATATCTGATTAATACAGAATGTAATATGGAAGGGGAGAGATCACTGGCTGGAAGAGTAGCACTGAATTTAGGTAAAATCAACAGGTAAAGTACCTTTTCTAAACAATGAGCTTAAAGATTAAAACTTTAACTGACAGGATATTGAACTCTGTGGGTAAAATATACTTAATAGGTATAAAATTTAGTTTATAATATAAATCACAACATCAAATTAACAAAGTTAATAACAAAATAGCAGGAGACCCAGATCCCCCTACTGAAGAAAGTTTGAAGTTAGAATGATCACAAACATTCCAACATTTATGTTAATTGGAGAAGGGTGAACTCAAAGATGTTATAAATAATATCATAACATCCAATATTATAAAGATGTTTGATAAGATTAGATACAGATTGGTTCTCAAGCGAAACCCCCCTCCAGCAGGGAATTAAAATGCCCATAGAGGAAGTATAACCCAGACTCCCACAACCAGAGGGGACCAGACGACAATGGGAAATGCATAGATAGGGAGGGAAACAGGATAAGAGAACAAACAGGCATTAAATATTGTTATGTTTTAATAGAAAGATTAATAAAAATGTCAGGGCTCAATTAAAAAATTTAAAATAAATCAGACTCAGGATCAGGTACAGCAACATAGATGTGTAAAAAAAGGGAAAGCAATATATGTTGGAGTTTTAAAATTACTGTATGATGGGAACTATCTAAAATGTCATGTTTAAAGAGGCACGAATGTAATGGAGGCCTGGCTAAGGGGTTCACCGCTTTTAACCAATGGTAATATAATGGGCGAGAACAGAGTTGAATTCATGGGTGAGTTTATTAATGTCATGACTGTTACTGTTAAAGGGGTGAACGATCCAACAAAAAGGAAAAGGGTATTCTGCTCACTGAAAAAGGATTTCCCCAGTATCTACAGGGGACACGTGAAGAAAAATTATAAATACTTCTTGGACACAGACACTGTCTCTCTCTCCAGGGCAATCTTTCTCTCCAGGGCAATCTAACAGAGGAGAGGTGGCAATACTCTCTGCTAAACACTTCCCTTTTGTTGTTTCTGCACAACTTAGAGACAGAGGGCAGATATATTTTAATTAAGGGCTCCTTGAAAGGTAAACGTCTCACGTTAGCCAATGTGTATATGCTCGCAATCAGGGGCAGCTTCTCTTTTTCTTTTTCCTTTTTATTTTTTAGGGTCTTAAGAAGTTTTAGGGAAAGAGATATTATTCTAGGGGAGGATTTTAATGAGATGCTTAATCCCACTCTGGCTCAAATAATGGACACAGCAGGTGATCAGGAGGGGCAAGAGCAAATTTGTTGCATCAATGAGGATCTGATGGGCATCCGGTGGGAAATGAATCCAGATGTCAGGGTCTACACATTATTCTTCTGCTCATGGATCTTATTCCAGGATGGATGTGATTTTTGTTTCTAGGACCTTGGCTAATTTGGTCAAAAAAGCTGATCTGGAAGTTATTACTTGGTCTGACAAGTCCCTGCATACATCAGATTAAAAGACTGAGGCCTGCTCTACGCCACACAGTTAAATCGATGTAAGGCAGCTTACATTGACCTAATTGTGGATGTGTCTACACTAAAATTTTGTTCCCACTGACATAACTGCCCTGCTAGGCTGACTTGGTATAACTCCATCTCCACGTGCAGGATAAAGCCAAGGTTGATGTAGTTAGGTCTACAGTGTGTCAGTGTAGACACTGTTGCTTATGTTGACGGTTACTGGCTTTCAGGAGCTGTCCCACAATGTCCCCACACTGACAGTACAATCAATACAAGCGCTCCTGGCGAGTACGTGCACCGCTGACACAAGATGTGAAGTGTAGACACACATAAGCGATGTAATTACTGCGGTGGCTGTATGCTGATGAAAGTTCGGTCGACTTAATTTTGTAGTGTAGATATGGTCTGAGACGGAGTGAAAAAACAAAAGGGCCTGGTGGTTGAAATAGCTTTGTTATACGACTCCCTCAGAATTCAAAAGTTGGAGGAAGATTTTCAGAAATTATATGGAAGAGATCAATAAAAATGTTCTCTGGGGTGCTGGAAAGGCAGTAATGAGGAGGAACCTTATAATTGAAGCATTATATCTCAAAAGGATGAGAGCTCTTAAAGAGTTTGGTTAAAGAACTTTCTGTTTTTGGAAAGTAGACATGAATCTACAGGTACTAAAGGAGTGTACAGAAAATAAATATGATGAGAGGGAAGATTCACCTGTTACAAATACGCAAGACTGAGCAAACAGATATATTAAATTATGAAAAGGACAATAAAGATATGTTTTTAGCCAGAAAATTAACAAATAATCAGCCAGCCATCCTGGTTAGAAATAAAAAGGCATTAAACAGATCTCTGAAACTTTTTCCAATCTTTGTACACTTCAGAACATCCAAACCCTAAACATATAGATATTTGAGAAGTGTGAAACTACTTTAGCTCTCAGACGAAGGTCTTGATAGGTAAATTACTGCAAAGGAAGTTGAAGTTGTAGTTGTAATTGAGAATTTAAAATCCAATAAAGCACCAGGTCCCGATGGGCTTTCTGGGGAGTATTACAGAGCTCTAAAGCAAGTGCTGGTCCCTGTTATAACTGAATTGTTCAATGGTATATTGCAAGGAAACAAGATTCCAGATTCCTAGAAAGAGGCAAAAAGCGTGGTCACTCCTGAAGGAAGAGATCTTACCAATTGTGCAACATACAGACCTATTTCTGATTAACGTGGAGGTTAAAATTTATGCCAAGAACTTAGCAAGCAGATTGAAAATCATCTTGTCCAAATGTGTTCACCCTGACCAATTTGAGGCAGGCATTTATCTGGCAATATCAGATGAACTCTGAATTTCATCTGTAATGTTAATTCTAGTAATCTTCCTGAGTGCTGCTTCCTTTGGAAGCTGAGAAAGCCTTTGAGTGACTAGAATGGGAATACCTCAGGCAGATTTTGGTACGGTTTGGTTTGAAAATAAGTTGTATAGGGACATATCAGCCCTATATACTCATCCTTGAGTTTCTGCTATGGTGAATGGTCATTAATCCCCTCCTTTTAATTTGTCTGGCAGTACGGGACAGGGTTGCCCCTGTTTGTTTTGGCAATAGAGCCATTAGCAATAAATGTGAAAAACAGCCCCTTGGTAAAGGGTATCAAATTGCCTGCTGGATTAGAACACAAAATAGCTCTGTTTGCTGATGATGTCGCCTTATATTTTCAGGATCCAGAAGACTCAATTAAAAATTACAGAACAATTGACTTTGAAATTTGGGCAGGTATCAGGTTTCAAAATGATGATAAATCTGAAATTTTAGGAATTAATATTCCCAAAAAGGTCAAAACAAACTGTTGTCAGCTCCATGAATTTAAATGGGAAAAGGAATCTTTAAAGTATTTAGAAATACACACTGTGGAGAAACAAAATTTTTAAGGCAAATTACCCTCCCCTGTGGAATAAATAATAAAAGGCTTGGAGAAATTGAATACGATATTTCTTGATTAGGCAGAGTAGCCTTGGTTACGGTTGAGTGTCCTCTCAAAGTTATTATTTTTGTTTCAGTGCACCCCTGACAGGACATTAAAAACATGGCAGGATGTGCTATCAACATTCGTACGGAAACATAAAAGACAGGGTGAGTTTGAAAGTTCTGTATAACATAAAAAGTAAGCTTTCCCTAATTTGATTTATTATGCATCACGATTAAAACGTGATCAGCAGGGTTAATGACAGACCACCCAAACACTGGGTAAAACTCAAACAGGACAGGAGCCTAAATATGGCTATTTGTAATTATTAGGTTAAAAAGAAATTTAGATAAAAAAAAAATCACCCACTCATCTACGCCACGTTGATGGCTTTGGACAGTTTTTTTTAATTCTTGTCAACCAAGGCCCTTTCATTGATCTTGCCTAAAAATAAATTCCTGGTATTTAAAGTGCTTATTTGTTGCAGGTAAGAGCAGAGATTACGCAATTTGGACAGCTGTTCGTGGGCCCTGATTTGAAATCACACCAAGAGATGTAACTATAAACTATATAAAAATCTTGTATTTTCAGTATTGATAAAAATCAAACATTTTATTGTGAAATCTGGCTACAAGGCAGCTCTATCTAGACCTTTGACCACATTTGAGGAGTTGACCCAGGAACAAGTTGGAACAAAATTTCTAAAATACATACAATTCTGATTGAAAAATATGTTGATAAGAAAAGCAGATGAAAAGATGGGAGAGGGATTTGGACAAATTATATGGAAAAGTGGGTCTCTATATGGGAAAGGGGATATACATCCTCAATTTGGGTAGCTCAAGGAAAATGTATAAATTACTGTGTACATGGCATTGGACTCCAGTTAAGAGCCATCATATTTTTGGTACTATGGAGGCTATCCATTGGAGGGTTTTCGGGGATATAGGAACATACTTGTACATGTGGTGATTACATCCAGGAATTAAACAGTTTTTGGAGGAAATTATTAAAGAGATACATCATCTGACAAAATGCTGGGTTGCTAGCATTCCCCAGTCTGCTTACTTAATGCTCCAGTAAAGGATCTGCATTTTAAACAATGTGACAAGGTTTATTTTTATCTTTAACAACTAGACTTTGTATTGCACCTTATTGGAAAAATGTGATTCCTCCTCCTATGGAATTGTGGTATTATAAAATATGGACTGTCCTTGTAATGGAAAAGCTTTCACACCAAGTACGTACACAAGAAGAGTGCCAAAAAGAGGATAGGTATCTTGAAATTTGGTCATCCTTTTTCATGTACTCAGAAGAGGAGGGCTCCCCCGCCAGTAAGACGGAATCCTTAGCCAAGTTCTTTGAACAGTCACCTGATCCTGAATAAGTAATGTACGATGTATGATAACATTTTATTGTAATTAAGTTATTGTAACTTAATAAAAAGGGTTGTTGTTTCTTTAAAAGTTAGATGATAACTTTCCTACAGCTGGAAACTGGGGAACACATTAATCCTGCTAGCTAGAACAAGGCCAGACTGAGAATTACAGGAGTATGGAAGGTGTTTTAACTTAAAGATACAAATACATCAGCATAAGTGGAAATCAATCATAATGTACATGCACAAGAGGACTAAATGAAGACTGCCTGGGCAACTTTAATTTGGGCGTTACCTGACCTGAGTGCTCAACTTTGCAACCAGGGCTTTGGAGCGGAGCCCGGAGCTGGAGCGCGGAGCAGCTCTGGAGCAGTGGAGCTGCAGGTTTTTGCCTGGAGCTGGAGCACAGCTCCAAAGCCCTGTTTGCAACCTTTATGTTCTTTTGACATATATTTAGATTACATTAAAAATGAAGTTACAGCTATTTTGATGTCTGTTGTCTTATCTATATAAAATATTAATGTCATTTAGAGTTAGTGACTTGCAATAATAACGACTGACTATTTTGGACGAATACTGATGTTCCTCGATTTCACAAAAAGAGGGAAAGTACAGCCATTTCGTGAGTGAGAGAGAAAAACGACTGGGGATGGGAAATCAGAAATAGTGTATTTTTCACCTATTTAGTTCAGAATGACTGTACCCAAGTAGATCAATATTTAAAAAAAAACATCCGTTGCTGAAACAAAGCATGGAAGAATTCAACCCCCACAGAATTCGCTCCTGGAATCAATGAAGTGAAAAATGGGATAGCTGGTCCATTCTGCAATTAACTAATACAATCATTGCAGGTGACCAATGTGTGTGTCTAGCTTACATCATTTGTATACATGCATGTCATCTTTCAAAGTTCAGTAATTTCATACAACACATTTTCCTACACGTGCATGATGAGTGTTGCCAGGTGATCAAAGAAGAGTAATTTTCATTGTTAAGCATGAAACACAGCAGCTTATTTTTACCAATAAACTTGCATAGAAACAGAATCAATAAAGGAACCATGGAACTTGTCCCATGAATAGAAGTAGATAAGCAAAGTTCTGTATAACTTTTAGGAACATGCACGGATTGTAAATTTTAAACAGAACTGCTCTACTTTTGTTAGGTTCTTTCCTGAATTTCTGATAGGCAAAACCAAGTAAAATTCTAGGAGAGCTAGTCTAAATTAGATGGGCTGTCAAAATCTTTGAAATAAAGTTAAAAATATATAATCAAATTTACAGATTGCTAAGAGCTACAGTTATCACATCATCTGATGCTCTCAAAATCTTCTAGCGTCTTTACTCCCTAATACAGCCAATGTTATGACAAAGAATGCCTGGAACCAGAATGATTTGACATAACTGCTGCTACTATCAGCAAACTGTATGCTACTTAGACAGGAACAGATAAAAACATTTACACCCGCCTCCAAAATTTAACAAATGCAAACCTAGAAATTAACAGTAATGGAGTACTCATGGGTATTCATGTTTCTCAGATATCTACCTTTGTCCTTCGTGTCTATTTCTGGCTAGTAGATGTATGGTAAAACATTTTTAGTTGCTGAGAGAGGACCATGCTAAATGAAGGTTCACTTCTCCTTCCAGGACCCACTGCAACAGTTACCTAGTGCACTATGGCTAACAGAACCCAAGTCTAAACTCAAGGGGAAGAGACTAAATAGTTGGACCAAGACTATGGAATAACCTGCCCAAGGGGATCAGGAAGAGTCCTTGCCATCTTCCCATCAAGCTGCATAATTTACCTCTTTCATAAAGCATTATCCAAAAATACAAAAATATAAAACATCCACCATTGTGTTCTAAAAAAAGCAATCAATGATCCAGTGGGAGAGCAGGACAGAGAAATGCCTGTCCTGTCTGGAGGGATTCCTGTTGTCTATTATTTATATACAGTGCCTAGATACCATGAAGGGTGCTTCAGAAACAGAGTCAAAGTGCTGTGTGTTCACACAAACTACTCCTAGTAGAAGTGAGGAAGGCACTGGAGCCCATAGACCATTAGCTAATACCAGTCCATGTTTTATCACAATATTTGTCGTAACAGATCAGATGATTGGTCCATTTAAAACCCTTCCACACTAGTTTAAGTTATCCAAACTGCCGTTTTGTGACCAACATCCAACTGCAGCAGCACTAACACTGTTTGAAGCAAAACCCTATCAGGAACCGTAGCAAGGTCTGAGCACTTCTGACACTCAATTGCTAGTGTGGACAGGACTCTAGTTAGGTACACTGCACCACTGAGAAAGGTATGTAGTTTATCCTGCTCTCAGTTTCTTGCATCATCATCCTATCCAGAGGGCACAGAGCTCTTGGTGTCACATTTATAACATTCTGCACAAATCTGCTTCTCTATTTAAGGATCCCACCCACATTGCAATTAGTTCTTAAAAACTCTGCCATACACATTTTCAGCCAGGTTCTATTCAAAGAATCTTTCTTTACATTGGGCATGGTTACAAAGAGAGTATCCATTTCAGATTACCAGGTTTCCAGTAATTAGCCCAACGTAGTCACCATTTTCATATGTATATAATTTTAAAATTCATGAACCAAAAGTGACATAATATATTTCACTATTTAGGGCTCGTCTACACTGTACTTAAAAAAGCCCCCCCCGCGAAAGACAAAAGTTTTGCTGACGCAAGTGGCAGTGCGAACGTGTCTTTGTTGGCAGGAGCGCTCGCCTGCCGACAAAACTTACGCCGCTCGTGGCGCTGGAAGTATTTTTTCGGCAAAAGTGCAGACAAAGTACCGAAAAAGACTGTTTACACACGCTGACTTTTAGCGACAAGGCTGCGTCGATACAGCCTTGTCACTAAAAGCTGCATGGTGTAGACAAGCCCTTAGTCCACTTTCGGTATGTATCTCACTATCCTTTTCTCTCCTTTTCAGCTGTTATATGAAATACATCTGGTGCCCAGTCTGACTTCCTGTCCACCTACAACCAGCTACTCTAGTCCTCTGTACAACAATAATGTTCTCCCCCACTCCATTATCGGTCTCATGTCTGCCTATAACGTCTCTCAGGCTGCAGCGAGGCACTCCATTTCCCCTAAACAGGTATTCTGGTGCCCTCTCTATATAGGCTAAAAACTCAGGAAGTATAATCCTAGCAAAACTTTCCAAACAGGGAGGAAGTGCAGTCAGCAAGTTCAGTCTTTGGCACAGGCCAGAAAAATAGTTGCCAATAGCAGGGTGGAGAAACTAAAAGCTAGTTGTCCAGACATTTAGAGCATGTCAGCACTGCAGGGTTAGCCTGAGTAATCAGCATCTGGGTTAGCCTTGTTCAAGTGTCAGCAGCTCCACTTGTTCCGTTCTCATTTCCTGCACCCCTTTTCCCCAAATGAACCAGTTAATCCGTTCGAATACTAAAATCTTCACAATTTAGTTTACACTTGACTACGTAAAGAGCGCCCTCGTACTGTATGAAGAAAGCGTACAGCAGGGGTAGGCAACCTAGAGCACGTGTGCCAAAGGCGGCACATGAGCCGATTTTCAGTGGCACTCACACTGCCCAGGTCCTGGCCACCAGTCCGGGGGGCTCTGCATTTTAATTTAATTTTAAATGAAGCTTCTTAAGCATTTTAAAAACCTTATTTACTTTACATACAACAACAGTTTATTATATATTATAGACTTATAGAAAGAGACCTTCTAAAAACGTTAAAATGTATTACTGGCACGCCAAACCTTAAATCAGAGTGAATAAATGAAGACTCGGCACAGCACTTCTGAAAGGTTGCCGACCCCTGGTGTACAGTATATAAAGATGCACTGTATGATATTGACTAGCACAGCAGAAAGTGCTTCTAACTAGTTTGGCTACAAAGCACCAAGTTCCAGTGAATGCACCATATGAACATTTCTATTTAACACTAATTGTCATCTGTGTGATCTTGAAATTCTTTATGGAAAAAAAATCACAGGAAGTGGACTGAAAGGAAGTTGAAATTGGTGGGGCACTGGTATTACAGCACTCAACAGGATTCAAACATGGAAACAATGAAATTCCTATTTGCTCTCCAAGCAGAAATCAAAGAAATGAACCTAACAACCCCAGCCAGGGATGCATTAGAGCCTGCTGTATAAAGTCATGACACATTAGAAATAGTTGGATTCATTCCACTTTGCTAGTTCATGGTTTTCTAAACATTTTAGTTTCACAAATATTCCTCCAAGCCTTTCCACTGTTATTTTTCTCATATAACCCCCCCAAAATTAGTAATACACTCCAACTCCACAAAAATCTGCATACAAATAGTTCTACACAACTTGATTTGTTACTGTCAGAAAAACCTGTGTTCAGAAGCAGTGTTTTACAGTGGGCAGGGAGTGGCTACCATAAGATTGTTGTAGGATTACAGTCCATTCCACCTACCTTAGAAAAAAAAATGTTATGATCCCACTCCAGAAGATTTACTACAGAGAAACAAAACTAGAAATAAGAACCTGTTATTCAGGGAAAAAGGATTCTGGAAAACAGCACCAGTGTCCCAGGCCAGTGACACTGCCACTAAATTGCTAGATGACTTTGGGCAAGTCAGATCACCTATCTGTGCATCAACTTCCTCATCTCTAAAATGCAATAGTGATGCCTACCTTCATAAAGCACTTGACATCTGCAGATGAGAGTACTATTAGGTAAGGAAGTATTTCTACCACTGAGTTAATAAAGAACAGATCAGGGCATTCTTGCCTTCTTCCCCTTATGGAATTATTCAATACGATTCTTGTTTTATTTTGAACTTAAGTTTCCCAACAGTCCACTCAGCTACACAGAAAAAAAAAAAAAAAGCAGGACTTCCTGGATTATGGAGGACTTGCTACCAGACATCATTGATCAGCAAATCTAGCACTCTGAGTGTCCACTATTTACTTTATAAAGTAGGCTTCAGTTTAGGTAAGCTGTAAATATTAATTCGTGCAGCATTAATACTCAAGATCAAGAGTGCATCTATACTGAAGTCAAATGATGGCATCACATCAAAAATACAGACAAGTCTTCAATTACCCCCAACATGTAGACAGAGTGGAGCCCAGTTTTGCTCTAACTTATGATCACATCAATAGGACTGCTCTAAAGCTTCCTTTAATTTGTCACCCGATGTATATTCTCCTATTTCATTTTCTGAGAGAAGTGTTTTTATTCCAAAGCAGCATGAACATTTCAAAACATTTACCAACTAGCTCCAAAACCCCACCAAAAAGAAAATCCAAACCACTTAAACAATAGATCAATGAACAAGTTCATAAAAACAAGGAGTCCGGTGGCACCTTAAAGACTAACAGATTTACACCTCTACCCCGATAGAACGCTGTCCTCGGGAGCCAAAAAATCTTACCGCATTATAGGTGAAACCGTGGTATAACGAACTTGCTTTGATCCGCCAGAGTGCACAGTCCCCCGTCCCCCCTCCCCCCCGGAGCACTGCTTTACCGCGTTATATCCAAATTTGTGTTATATCGAGTCGCGTTATATCGGGGTAGAGGTGTATTTGGACATAAGCTATCGTGGGTAAAAAACCTCACTTCTTCAGCTGCATGGAGTGAAAATTACAGATGCAGGCATTATATACTGACACATGAATATATAATATTATAATATATAATGCCTGCATCTGTAATTTTCACTCCATGCAGCTGAAGAAGCGGGTTTTTTACCCACAAAAGCTTATGCCCAAATAAATCTTAGTCTTTAAGGTGCCACTGGACTCCTTGTTGTTTTTGTGGATACAGACTAACACGGCTACCTCCTGAGACTGAACAAATTCATGTAATAAAATTCAAATCAGGCTAGTGCTGATCAAATGTATCTGATTGTCACCAAAAGCTGTCTCATTGCAACTGGCAACACATTTTAGAACTACTTTTCTCGTAGGATTTCATTTTTTCCTCCCCTCCCTTCCCAGATACATTTAAAATAGAACTTGCTTGCTTTAGGAATCTGCTGAAGTGACCATTCACTGCAGTGTAACAAAAACAGTGGGGAAAGTAGATGAAAGCAAAAAAAAAAAATTACTGTTTTGATCTTAGACTTGTCTTGAAATCTGATAAGACCCACCATAGACTGTTACATTGCTTATACATAAATATTAAAGCATTCCTGTCACAGTTACCCAGTATCCCTAGCCAATCTCTCTGGCAAGCACCCCCTTCCAGGTCTTCGGCCTCAAGCCTTTACCTCACTAGGGTGGCATCCTGCAATTCTTCCACTCAGACTGGGTCCTGGGCTACAGCACCCAATTACCAACTCTGCTGTCTTAGAAAGCCCAGCTGGGTTTGGTGCCTGCAGCAGACTTCCCTTCAGGAGCTGTGACCAGTGGGTGAATATACAGTGACTCAGTCCAGCAGAGCTTCCCCGCACCTCCCCATACACTCACTTCCCCTGGGCAGGAAGCAGAGGGAGCAGGATCTGGGCAGCAGCCGCGGGGAGGAAGTGCCTCCAAGCCACACACCGGCTGCTGACTGTCCACTCACTGGCCCTTACTGCTTTCTTCACGCTGCTGCTGCCTGGAGTGCACTCCCCACGCAATGGGAACTAGAAGCAGGAGATGGGTAGCTGTAGCAATGCAGAGGAAATGGCCAGAGCCAGCAAGCAGACAGTCGGCAGTCTTGCAGCAATCACAACCCATCCATAGGGAGAGAAGGGCCCGCTGGGGCTGCAGGACTCTGAGGGGGTAGGGCTGAGAGAGCAAAAGCAATGGAGCCAGGAGGAGTGAAGCTGGGGAGAGGGAGAGGATGAGGAGCAAGGTGGGTACCCAAAAAGGACACAATGGAGTAGGTGGGTCACCTTAGCAAAAAGTTTGGGAACCACTACAGTACAGCTTCTTCAAAACAAGGTATTTATCTATCTACAGGAATGCAGCATTCAGAGAGAGGGTTAAGACAAAAGGCCTACACGTCTTACCTAAAGCTTAGCATTTCCCTCAAAGCAAAGGCAGGCCCAACGTATCCCCTGGCAAATCTACATTACAAAATTAAGTCAACTTAAGTTATGCTGACATACAGCCACCACCACAGTAACTGAATCATTTTTTCATGTTCACACTACGCTCCTTCTGTGGGCAGTGCACGTCCTCACCAGGAGCACTTCATCATTTAACTGGCAGCGTGGGGCATTGTGGGGCTCTGGGCTGTCAGCCCTGGGGGGCTCAATCTACACAAACACTGTGGAGTTATTAGGTTGGTGTAGTGGGCAACTTAGATCAGTGGGAGCAAAATTGTATCAGACACTTACAGAGTTAAGTTGATGTAAGCTCCCTTACCTCAACCTAACGCTGTAGTATAGGCCAGGCTTTAGGTCTGGGTCTACATTTAAAATTTAGGTCACCGTAGCTATATCACTCAGGGGTGTAAAATAAATCCACGCCGCAGAGCCACCCGTAGCTATGCCAACCTACTCCCTAGCATAGACACAGCTAGAGCCACGGAAGAATGTTTCCATCAACCTAGCCGCCACCACTCAGGGAGGTGGTGTTCCTACAGCACTGGTCACCAACCGGTCGATTGCGATTGATCCTAGAGGATCTCCCAGTCTACCACGATCTCCAGCAGCGCAGTGTGGCTGCAGCTAAGGCAGGCTCCCAAACTCCACCCTGAGCCCCCTCCCACAGCTAGCACCCCAACCCCCAGCCCTGATCCCCCTCCTGGAGCCAGCACCCCACACCCCCTCCTGCACCCAACCCCCAGCCCTGAGCCCTCTGATGGAGCCAGGACCCCATACCCCTTTCTGCACCCCAAACCTCCTGCACCCCAAGCCCCAGCCCTGACCCACCTCCCAGAGCCAACACTCTGCTCCACCCTGAGCCCCCTCCCAGAGCCAGCACCACATACCCCCTCCTGCACCCCAAGCCCCTGCCCTCACCCCCCCTCCCAGAGCCCACATCCTGCACCGCCTCCCACACCCCAACACTCTGCCCCAGCCCAGAGCCCCCTCCTGCACTCAAACTCCCTGCCCCAGGCTCAGCCCAGAGCCTCTTCCCACACTGCGAACACCTCAACCACAGCCCAGAGCCCGCACCCCCTCCCGAACCTCAACCCCCTGCCCCAGCCCGGTGAAAGTGAGTGAGGGTGGGGGAGAGCAAGCGACAGAGAGAGGGGGGATGGAGTGAGCGGGGCAGGCCTTTGGGGAAGGGAAGGGGCAGGGTAGATCCTGGGTTGCCCTTAGATTCAAAAAGTGGGCGTAAAAAGGTGAGAGACCACTGTCCTACAGTGAAGGAAAAAACTTCCATCACTTCAGACTGCATCTACACCATGGGGTTATGCCACCCTAGCTATGGAACCATAGCTGTGCCATTGCCATCCCAGTAGCGTAGACATGGCCTCAGTCAGCATTTAATGAGCCACTCAAGTGGTTTACAATTGTCAACCTACCTTAAAACCACTTATCAAACGGGAGGGTTCTTCAGATTCTAAGTCTTGAGGGTTGATTTTGTTTTGTTTTTTCCCCTTAAAGAAATCACCTCTAACAGAAGAGAAAATTCTCAAGTGACGGTTTTTGTTGGATTTGCAGATTGTTTCATGCACTAACAGCTAATGCTATCTGCCCACAGCTGCACTACCAAGGATGCTGGTGGAAACAAGAACTACGGGAGTAATTTCAGTTCCATTAAGAGGCAAGAGTGGAAAATGAATGTTTGCCAAATGGAAAAAAAGGCAATGGGTAGGTAAATAAAAATGGCTGGCTTCTCTGTACTTAGCCATGTCCTTCCAAAGATCACAGAGCAGAGTGGGAATGCTCAAGCTGTGGTGCAGGGACAATGCAGGTGATGACGACCAGTTACTGGACAGGTCACACATTAAGGGCTTCTGCCCTGCACTACAAGTACTATTTTTTCTTTGAACCAACCCCCTGGAAGATCACACCATAATCTCATACTATGTAGCAAACAAAATGCTGTAGCACTGAACTGAAGGAAAAATGCCTAGGAATATAACAAAGCAAGATAATCAACCCTCACCTATTCTATCCCTGTGCCACTAGCACCACCAATACCCCAAAAACCACAGGAGGTATCCAAGCTTCACTTGTCTGTCTTAGTGCTAAAACGGGCAAATCCTATTTCCTCAGTAAAAAATATGCTAGAAAAGCTATTTACAAAAACAGATTGTACAGACTGTCAAGTCCACTGGAGTCAGGTGAAGAGCACTGAACACACATGACAGAGGGATGGGGAGAGGGATAGCTCAGTGGTTTGAGTATTGGCCTGCTAAACCCAGGGTAGAGAGTTCAATCCTTGAGGGGATCACCTAGGGATCTGGGGCAAAATCAGTACTTGGTCCTGCTAGTGAAGGCAGGGGGCTGGACTCAATGACCTTTCAGGGTCCCTTCCAGCTCTATGAGATAGGTATATCTCCATATAACTCAAGGAATAAGTTCACAGTTCTAAGAGACTAATTGTTTTAAGCACTAAGTGACAGGTGGAAGAATAGCAGGGAGAGAATAGATATTTAAGAGTGTCAGGGATCTTGGGGTAGATGGAGAGGTAGGGAAGAGATCCTGTAATGTGTGTGTAAAAATTTAAATCAATCCTTGAATTGCTGGCGCTCAATAAAGGAAAACCACTTCCCTTGGGGAGAGTCTAGAATTCTTTTGCAAAATCCAGGTAATTCACAAGGGAAGAGTAGCACTACAACTGTGATTAAAGTAAATGTCAGTAACATGTTAAGAAACACCTGATATCACTTGTCAGGAAAAGGGTAGGATTCTGTTCCAGCACCTTAGTCCAGCAGCAGAGTGGGAAAAAGGAAGAGGGATTTGGGCATTACACTACTGTACCTAGCAAATCTGACATTTTTCTGCAACGCTAAAGCACTGGAACACCGAGACTAAAAAATGTGCATTGGGGTGATGAGCTTTGGGGAACAGAATGATGTGCAACATCCCTTGTCTGCAGAGACATAAAATGGCTGCATAGGATTGAGTCAGACTGAGGCTTGGGAAGACGTTTTTAATAAGCTCTCTCATATCGCCACCAGCTCTAAGAGGACAGTCAAGAGTCCTTGGGAGTGAGGTTTGAAGTTGAGCTTTTCCCCCTAACTGCTTTTCAAAAGGATACCCAAAGAAGGGAATCTACAACCTTGAGAATGAAATAAACATTTGTGTAGATTCCTGCTGTTTCACAGGTGTAAAACTCAAATGCATGCAATAGCAATTGTTTTCCATAAGTAGTTCTTTCCTGTTGAACATTTTAAAACAAGTACAGTATTACTATACATAAAGGACACCAGATACAAGCCTGTAAAAACCTATTTCAATTATACAGTGTCCTGTACTGTGTGTTGTTATAAATCAAAGAACCATAGGACTGGAAGGGACTTCAAGAGGTCATCTAGTCCAGTCCCCTGCACTCAAGGCAGGACTAAGGTACGTCCACACTACCCGCCGGATCAGCGAGTAGCGATCGATCTATTGGGGATCGATTTATCGCGTCTCGTCTAGACACAATAAATCGATCCCCAAACGCGCTCCCCGTCAACTCCCGAACTCCACCAGGGCAAGAGGCGGAAGCGGAGTTGACGGGGGAGCCACAGCCATTGATACCTCCCGTCCTCACGGTGCGGAAAGTCTATCTAAGTTACGTCAACTTCAGCTACGCTATTCTCGTAGCTGAAGTTGCTTATCTTAGATCAATCCCCCCCCCAGTGTAGACCAGGCCTAAGTATTATAGATTCTAGACCATCCCTGACAGGTGTTTGTCTTACCTGCTTTTAAAAATCTCCAATGATGGAAATTCCATAACCTCCCTAGGCAATTTATTCCAGTGCTTAACCACTCTGATAGTTAGGAAGTTTTTCCTAACGTCCAATCTAAACCATCCTTGCTGCAATTAAGTCCATTGCTTCTTGTCCTATCCTCAGAGGTTAACAGGAGCAATTTTTCTCATGCCTTTTTGTAAAAGGCTTTTATGTATTTGAAAACTTATGTCCCCACTCAGTCTTCTCTTCTCTAGACTAAACAAACCCATTTTTTTCCAATCTTCCCTCATAGGTCATGTTTTCTAGACCTTTAATCATTTTTGCTGCTCTTCTCCAGACTTTCTCCAGTTTGTCCACATCTTTCCTGAAAAGTGGCATCCAGAACTGGACACAATACTCCAGTTGAGGCCTAATCAGCGTGGAGTAGAGTGGAAGAATCGCTTCTTGTGTCTTGCTTGCAACATTCCTGAATGAGGATTGCTTTGTTTTGCAGCACTGTTACACTGTTGACTCATATTAAGCTTGTGATCCACCATGACCCTCAGATCCCTTTCTACAGTACTCCTTTCTAGGCAGTCATTTCCCATTTTGTATGTGTGCAACTGATTGTTCCTTCCTAAGTGGAGTACTTTGCATTTGTCCTTATTGAATTTCATCCTATTTACTTCAGACCATTTCTCCAGTTTGTCCAGATCATTTTGAATTTGAATCCTATCCTCCAAAGCACTTGCAACCCCTCCCAGCTTGGTATCATCCACAAACTTTATAAGTGTACTCTCTATGCCATTATCTAAATCAGCGGTTCTCATACTGTGGGTTGGGAGCCCAAAGTGGGTCGAGACCCCATTTTAATGGGGTTGCCAGGGCTGGCATTAGACTTGCTGGGGCCTGGGTCCAAAGCCTAAACCCAAGCCCGCCACCTGGGGACGAAGTTGAAGCCCGAGCCTCACCGCCCTGGGCTGATGCTGAAGACCGAGGGCTTCACCATGGGCAACGAGGCTCAGGTTACAGGCGCCCCTCCCAAAGCTGAAGCCAGTGGGCTATGGCTTTGGCCCCCCACCCAGGGCGGCCGGGCTCGAATGGGCTCAGGCTTTGGTTCCTCCTCCTGGGATTGTGTAGTAATTTGTTGTCAGAAGGGGGTCTTGGGGCAATGAAGTTTGAGAACCGCTGATCTAAATCATTGAAGATATTGAGCATAACCCAACCGTACATATTAAAATTGATTCCATCACCAAATTCTGGTGACAAACTGAAAACACAGTCAGATACCAGAATCTTTAAAACAAAAGTTGGTAAAATATTACTGCAAACACTCAGGCAAAAAGCTAAAAAACAAAAGCTTTTACATCCACAGCGGACATTCAGTCCTAGCCCCTCTCCACATATTTTTGCATATACAGCATGCTGCATAAAATTAATTTAGACCTTTAATACCTAGGCACACTATAAAATATCTTTCACAAATAAATTTGATGGATTTTTCGGTTTTGTTTCATAGCCTTATCACTACTTGAAGTTGCTTGCATGCTAGTTTTATTCTTTAAACCTATTTAAAATCAAGTGGAGAAAACTCTCCTAGAAGAGCTGTCATAATAGACAACAACAGCACTAAAGGAATTGTTCTATGGCATGTAATTAGGTATTGCTGAAGTTCGCAATGCATATTGTTAGCCCAACAAGCTTTGGATCAATCACACTCTGCATTAAATACATTTGCCTGCAGGTCAAATAGTTACAAAGCTGGGTCAGTAATCTGTGTGTTGGGCAGGATTCCCACTGGGTGGCCCACCTAACTACAGGACTAAAATCCTGACTGAGATCAAGAGTGTATTCCACAGTTCCAGCTATCAAATCTGATTAAACCACTCAAAGATATTCTATCCAGGCTGACTGAGCCAAATATAAATGAAGCTTGGAATTGGCACAAACTGTGTAATCTGAATTAAAAAAAGGACATTCAAGTAATTTAGATACAAATTTGACCCTATTTTGAAATGGTTCAAATCTAGTGGACCAATTCTCTGGAGTCTTTTGTGGGCACATGCTGCAGATTAACGCCATATGTGAACACTTATTCTGGAATAAGTGCCTTGCTCCTGTTTAACTTAAACCACTTTGAAAGTTAATCAGGAACAACTCCATGTGCAGACAAGACCTAAGTATCTGGATTTGTTTTTTAAATGCATAGCTCTTGATGAGACTGAGCAGACACTGTTATTCTAGTGGAAAGCACACAGGAAATGTTTTTGCTCCCGTGCTCCCTCTGCTGGCTCTGAATCAGCTGTTAACTAAAACTACTTTGAGAGCTGTGCTTTCCTAGGGCAAAAAAAAAAGTTGGTTGATTTCAGCTCCATCAGAAATAAAAGGGGAAGTGCATGCTCGCCAAATGAAAAAGGAGGAAAGGACACAAGTTAGCAAAGAGATGGCTTTCAGGCTTCAGAATGTATTGGAAGATTTAAGAAGATAAGTAGACTTTTTTCCAATCCGAATATAAGTGGAGGACAGAGTACAATGCTTTTATTTTGATGGTGGTACAGAGTTTGTACAGAACAAATTGTGGAACGTCAGCAAGAATGTGGGTGTCTTTCCAAAAGTGCCTAAAATGAATCATTACCAAGAACCCAGTTCACATTTGAGAAAGGCTACAAGACATGTCAGTTAGATATTTTAAATAAATAGAGCTCAACTCCTTTCTCAGGATATTGGATTGCAGAGCATGTGAAGTTGTACTAGTAAATTAAAATTAAATCCACTGTTTAGAGGTCAACTCTCAAGGTTACTATGCAGGATTGTTCCTCTTTGTGGTGTCTGAAATTATTTTTTAACCTACAAAGACCACTAAACCTGATCAACTTGCGTGTAGGTTTTAGATGCATAAAATCAAGCCTACAGTTATGCCATTAGGGAGACATATGCTACACTTCTAGAACCGAGAGAGCTTTGTGTGTAGTACTAATAAGAGTCATAAAACAGAGGCTATGTTTGCAAATTTTTATTAGACTAATTGGTTCAGTGTTGTCTTAAAATACAATATCCCTATATTTGACTAATTAATATACTTTTTGCAGGGATAATTACTCTGAAAATGTTTTTGCTGAGGAAAAACAGGAACTGTGGAGTTGATTTAAAGCAACCCAGGTATGTTCGAGGCTGCTTTTTCCAGCTACATTGCAGTAGACAGCCACTTGTAGCATATTAATATATTTTTTTTACTATAATAAAGGATTTTTTTCCTGTACTACCACCACCTGATCAATATGAACCACTGTTTCCAATACAAACTATGAAACAGGTACTCACATGACTGACCCCTAGGTTTGATAGACTCTTCTGTCCTACCCCTGTAGCCAGTACATTACTCTTCAGCGTCCCTCCCCCGCAACTCCAACCCCCAGATGCACAAAGCCAAATTGTGCATCAAGGAGAGCATAGACTAATTGACAATGAACATCAGCAAGGGATGGGAGATGAAGGTAAAAATTCTCAATAAGCAAAGACGTTCATTTTCAAGGTTTACTTTTTGGAATTCGGGTTTAACAAATCAGGTGAACGACCGCATTTGGGGATTTTATGCAAAAGGTTATAGTTTCTTCAAGGAGCTAATCAAACACACACACGTGCTACTTGAGAGATCTCATGCAGGAGCAACACAATACATGAGCCATACTGTTAATTTAGGATCTTCCCTAATTTTTTAAATACGTGGAAATACTATCTGATCCTCAAATGGTCATCTGAAGACTGTTTATATTTAAGCTAGCCAACCACCAAATACACAGCACAGGTAAAATGGCAACTGGCCACATGGGAATTATTTATTTATTTTGATAAATGTTTTTGGATTTAATCCTAATTTTGAAAACTTTATTTGCTGTATAAACCAGATTTTTTTAAAAGAACTGACGCAGACCTGGAAAATGGAGGGCAAACACAATTTCTCCTTTTTTAAACTGCCAAAAGAATATTTATGAGTGGTGTAAAAGTGAACCTGTGTAGTCCAAATGGACAGGTGGTAAATCTGAATAACTATGTATTTGGATAGATCAAAGTGAAAAACCAGACTAACAACGAGCATCAGATGGCATTAACCAAACAGAGTTGATCATGCACATGGGACAGATGAAAGGGAACCAAGAAAACAACAGTCACAGGAATTGCCAATAATGGGGTCAAGTTAAGCAAGCACTGAAATAATCACGAAGCATGTAATGGAGCAGGACAAAAAGATTATAGAAGGTAAGATTTGAGAGCCACATGCAAGGAAAAAATGAGGACAGAAGCAAAGGAGAAGAGTTGTCTGAGAAAATATACAACTGGTATATTACGTCCGGTCACAGCAGTAATACAAGAATTTCCAAGTTGAAAAAAAGACTAGTTATTTGCATGACAGCATTAATTCAGCAGCAGGACATCCGTGTTTAAATTAATGACAATGAAAGAAAGGGGTTAATGCTGCAAAACACCAAGTGAAAAGAGTGCAAGAGGACTGCATTGTCACACAAGGTCAGGGAGATAACCACGTGTCAATTACACTTGTTCTGACAGTAAAGCAGCAGCCCATCCGGAGTGACAATTCCATACAGTTGGCAGCATTCTGGGACTGGAAAGATCCTGCTAGATTGCACCTGCTTCATGAAATTTCAACAGGCCACAAGGAAACAAAACAAACACAAAAGGAAAACACTGACCATCTGGGTACTGCACCCTTAACACCAAAAACAGCTTTTATAGTTGGGAACATTAAGTCAGGAATTATATACATGAAAAACTTACAGGGATACTTTTAAAAAAAATAACGGTTTCCTTTTGTATATTGGAAATTTGCCCCCAGTTCCTGCCATCAAGGCCTGTGCCTCAAAACCTTAATTTCAGAAAGATAAAAACCGGCCTAATGCTGAGTTCCAGTAACAGCTGAGAGAGCCCGAGTTCCACAGAGTAACCTTAGGGACACAGTCATTCAATAAAAACGAAATGAGAGAGAAATTAAGACAAACGGTCATCTGACTTTGTACAGTAAATGGAGTATGGAGGCGGATATAGCTTTGTCTAGAAGGATGATGGAGGTTTGAGGAAAGAAAAGTAATTAGTAATTAATATTTGTACACTTTTTTAATGCTCAAAGTCAAGCAATTAATTGCAGCTTCAAGTAAGTGTACTGGTATGACTGAGACGTCAATAAAGTTCAGATTTCTGACAAGTATCCACCAGATTCATGCCTAGCCTCTGAGAACCAGTTCAAATCCTCAATAAAAGTAGTTTTCAGCACAAACTGCAGGCCAAAGTTAGGGTTACTGGGAGCAGTATATGCTGCTTCACTCCACACCCAAATCTTCCGTTTCTAGTTCTACTAGTCTCTGAATAAGCATGCATACACTTAACGAAGGATGTTTGTAGAGATGCAAGTTCTGTATTTACAACAAAGCAAAATTATACTGCATCCTAATCTTAAGAACCATGATGCTCCATTACCCAGCTTGCAATGTTGATTAAGAAATTCACGTGACAAGGAGCCTTGAGACATTTAATTTGAAGGTAGGAAGAGTATCTGGAATGCCATGTCACTTACCATCAAAAAGAACAGTTGCTGCAAAAGCAAAGGAAAGGTTCAGCATTTAATCAATCTCTAAAGCTGTTTGAATGCACTGCTTTGAAGAGTTGGCTATTGCAATGATCTTTCTGCTTAGCAGCTATGGCATAAAAATCTAGGTAATACTAGTTTGTCATGGACAATACCATTTTAGCACCTGCACCAGATATTCTCCTCTGTATACGATTCATATCCACTCAGATTAATGGTTTATTCTATACTATATACCATTAAGAACTGTGACCCACTAATAGGGTTACCATATTTCCACAAGCAAAAAAGAGGACACGGGGGGGGGGGGGGGAGCCCCGCTCTAGCCCCACCCCCATCCACTCCCTCCCACTTCCCACCCCGATTGCCCCCCTCAGAACCCCCAACCCCCCCCGCTCCTTGTCTCCTGACTGCCCCCCCGGGACCCCTGCCACTAACTGCCCCCTAGGACCCCACCCCCTATCTAAGCCGCCCTGCTTCTTGTCCCCTGACTGCCCCCTCCTGAGAACCCCCTACGACCCTACCTGTCCCCTGACTGCCCCGACCCTTATCCACACCCCCACCCCATATTCACACCCCCGCCCCCAGACCGACCCCCGGGGACTCCCATGCCCTATCCAACTGCTCCCCGCCCCCTGACAGGACCCCCAGAACTCCTGACCCATCCAACCCCCTCTGCTACCTGCCTGCCTCGAACCCTCTCCACACCCCTGCCCCCCTGACAGCCCCCCCAGAACCCCAGACCCATCTAACCCCCCCTGCTCCCTGTCCCTGACTGTTCCAACCCCTCTCCACACCCCTGCCCCCCTGACAGCCTCCCCAGAACCCCAGACCCATCTAACCTCCCCTGCTCCCTGTCCCTGACTGTCCCAACCCCTCTCCACACCCCTGCCCCCCTGACAGCCTCCCCCCAAACTCCCGACCCATCCAACCCCCCCTCCCTGTCCCCTGACCAGGGCCGGCTTTAAAGAGCCCAGGAATCGGGTTGCACTCTGGCCGGGGTTGCGGGGCTTGGGGCCGGGCCGGCGCTGCTGGGGCCCGAGCCGGCGCTGCTGGGGCCCGAGCCGGCGCTGCTGGGGCCCGAGCCGGCGCTGCTGGGGCCCGAGCCGGCGCTGCTGGGGCCCGAGCCGGGCCGGGGGTGCTCGGCCGGAACCGGGGCCAGGGCCGCGCCTCCCCAGAGCTCTCCTCCTTGCGCCCCCCCACCCCAGCTTACCTGCTGCTGCCTCCCGCTTGCCCCTGCTTCTTTTCAGACTTCCCGCGAAGATCTGATTCGCGGGAAGCAGGGGAGGGGGAGGAGCAGGTGGGCGGAGCGTTCAGGGGAGTGGAGGAGGGGAAAGACAGCTACGGGGCTGGACAGCGTGGTAAGGCTGCAGGGGATGGGGGGAGCCGGGAAGGGGCTTTGGGTGCCCAGCGGCGCTTGGCCGCCACTTTTCTGTCTATAAATAGCCAACCGGGGGGAAATCCCGGACATTTTTAGATTTTTTTAAATCCCCCCGGACGGCTATTTATAGACCGAAAAGCCGGACATGTCCGGGGAAATCCGGACATATGGTAGCCCTACCCACTAACCAAGCTTGTCCTAAAAAGATGCTTCATGACATCCACTTGGTTAATCATAACCACATAGATCCCATGAATCACGTTATATGAACTAGGTCACTGGTTCTCAGTCATGAGTATCCATACCCCTGGGGGTATGCAGAAGTACATCAACTCATTTAGATATTTGCCTAGTTTTACAAGTCTACATAAAAAGCATTAGAGAAGTCAGTACAAACTAACATTTCATACGACTTGCTTACATTGTTCAATATAAGTACAATGTTTATATTCCAATGGATTTAGAATTATATGGTAAAAATGAGAAAGTAAGCAATTTTTCAGTAATAGTGTGCTGTGACATATATTTATGTCTGATTTTGTAAGCAAGTGGCTTTTAAGTGAGGTGAAACTTGGGAGTACGCAAGACAAATCAGACTCCTGAAAGGGGTACAGTAGGTCTGGAAAGGTTGAGAGCCACATTCAGCTTTCATGCTACAAAGGAAAGGACGACAAAAATCAGTTAGTACAATGTTAACCACCTACTAACATTCAATTTCATATTGACCAGGATAAAGGAGGATGGAATCACCACCTCGGGGGGTTTTCTACACACAAGGCTTTTTTTTTAAAAGCACTACTTCTTTTAGCTGACAAAACTAATGCAACAAACCACTAGCATGTATAATTTTCAGTTTCTAATTCGAAAAAAATTTATGACACCAAAAGTGTATTATTAAAAAACCACACTGCATTCAAAGACAGCATTTTGTATGTATAAACCTGCTGTTCAATTACAAAAAAAAGTTAACGTAAGTTCGTTCATAAATAATATTTTTATTATAAATTCCAACAGCATTCAGACAGTGGGTACTCCACTGCCTAACTCTGTACATTTCACTGTGGTAACTAACTCCATTTTGTAGATAAGGAACCTGAGGAAGCCGAGTCTCACAGCAAGTTGCTGACAGAGTTGGGATTAGAATTTCAGAGATTTCTGGCTCCCGAACCTGTGCTTAATAAACTACGACACTGCCTCTCTAAATATTAAAATGAATACTCCACTATTTGTGAGAGCTCGTTTGATATTTCTGACAGTTAACTGAGAACAGTTAGGACTAAACTAAAAACAAAAACACAATAAGCAAAATCTGAAAGGTTGGTGGATTCCAATATGAGAAAGGTAAGTACAGAACTCTGCAGAGAACTCAAATGTTTGCCTTCCCGTTGAGCAAAGGGGTTTAACATGTAAATTCAAATGTGTCAGCATGTGTCACTGGCATTCTCATTCATGATATGACCAGGGAGCGCAAAGAAGCAATAAATACTTGGATCGCTAATCTGTAAATAAAAAATTACACGTATTTAGTATACTGCAATTCAGAAGGGAAGATATTTTGCATCTCTTCATTGGGGTCTATATGCACTAGGCAAGTACACTGTTGCAGGGACATTGGATGCATGTAATTATGACTGCACCATGTGTCCCTACAACAGTCAAACTACGATTTAACAAATATTGGACTGACTTGTAAGGCAACATTTCTACTTACATATCAAAATCCTGCCAAGCTACCATTAATTCTGTAGCTGGCAGTCTGGAATCCCTTATGCTAACCATCAATAAACTCTGCACTAGCGAAAGAAGTTGGAAGAGCTAAAACTTCTAGTGCTAGAGGTTTAAGGCTGCTAAAAAATGATGTTTCTTACATGACTAGCAATGGTATTTCTACACACGCATGCAGGAGGAAAAGCAGCTCTGTAAACAGGATTCAGAAGGAACACTGGTTTCATTTGGAGTGTTGATATACTTTAGGCAAGTCAAAAGTGATTCATTTGGATTCTTAAGGACGTAATGCAGATGGGGACGAGAAGGATAAGTACCACCCCCGTTAGCTCACTAGCCAGCCAAACATCATACAAAGATGAAGAGTACAACAAATTGGCCCTAAGGGTGGTGAGTTATAGGGGATACAATGGCTATTCCGCATTATGAGGTGGTAATTTTTTCTGGATTCCCCTGTGATCAGGCACATGCATGGACAGATCTGACATTAAGGTTTATATCAGATCTTTACACACATACGAGGGAGGAGGATAGGACAATGAGAAAAACACAAGCAGCCCCGTGACTAAGACAGGTCAAGAAATGACTGGCCCGTTAATAGAACAACACAATCCAAATCTACAAAAATGTGAAATTAAAGTTAAGTACAAACATCCAGCTTCAGTACAATACTAGAGACAATTCACAGATTAAATTTCTAGTTAGATTGTTGAGAGAGACAGGGTGTGTGAGCTATCTTTTATTGGATCCACTTCTGATGGTGGGAGAAAGACAAACTTCTGAGCCACACAGAGCTATTCTTCAGGTCACTAGTTCTCATTAGTAATTTACGGATTCTGAGTTTTACAATAGCTCGTTTTCTCTAATTAGATTTGTCAAAAGAGGAAAGATGTAACAAACAAGTTGGACAAGTATATATTGCTTCTCTCTCTCTCTCTCTCCTGTCTTTCAACTATTTTCAGAATTGTTTTTGTTTAGATTACTTTTATAACATTTTAGCAAAATGTCCTATAAAGGCAACACACTGAGAATTTTTTTTTTTTTTTTTTTTTTAAGAATACTACAAATAAATTACTCGGGCTATTGGCAAATTCAATAATTAACTTTTGGTCTTCTATTGCATTTATTTAGCACTTTTCATCCAAAGATCTTTCAAGAGTTCACAAAGTATCCCCATTTTACAGAGTGCTCAACTGAAGCAAACCAGGGTGCACGGAGAACTAGAAACTAGATCTCCTGACTCCTAGCTCCCCATTGTTAGAAAGGCAGGGTGATCAGGAGGCTACAATCAAAATGACCTATATATGTGGGATCATTTCATCAACTCTGGGACGAAACAGGACAACGTCTAATAGCACACAACAGCACATGATCTAAAAAGTTTGTAGTCCAAGAGTCAAAGATGTTCTCTGAAACAGGCATCAGTGACAGGAGACAGCCCGCACACCTGCTACACAGTTTATAGGTCTCGGAGTTACACTTTCTGGTACTCCCGGAACAGGCTAATGCTTGGCCCAGAATCATCACACTCAAGTGGGCTTCTACAGTTACAAATTCATAATGGTTTGTTACTACAATCATCGAGCTACCCCAGAGTGAAGCAGATTGGGGGGGGTCTAAGAGTGGGGAAGGGGTACAGTACAAATTCACCAAGACAGAAAATTTAACTTCCCACTTACCCCTTGAACTGCTACCTTTAATCTACATAATTTTAGCTCATATACTTGACTCCATAGACTGGAACATGTAAAAAGGGTAAAAAAGCCACTGCCACTTGTCTGTAAATGTATTTACTCAAATGTAACACAGACACCTTCCTTTTCTAAACAAATAAATTTAACTGACAAAGCAACCAAGAGACACTTAAAGACTAGTGATTTTCCATCCACTTGTGTCTAAAAAAAAAAAAAAAAAATCTTACCACCATAATTCACACAAGCAAAAGCCTCGTTAGAATTTGAGTCAGATCACACAGAACATCAGTCAGAGGAGTAAACCAATGGCCTTCTAAAAATATAGCTTATTTCTAAAGAATTAAGCCTTTCAAAGAAGGTTCATCTTCCAAATGCAAACAGCCCCTTTCTTTGTGACTGGGAGTTCACAGAGAAAAGAATTGAAAATTTCAGTACAAGGGTATTCACAAAAATTTATAAAAACAAATGAAACCTGTATTATCATAGTTCCCCCTGTACACTAGAAGTGTGTAAGAATTTGTTATGATTTAAAACAGGAGCAGTTTGAGGACTTTGGACACATTATAAAACACCTCTTTCATGGTGCCTAGTCTCAATTCCAGTGTGATAAAAGTTTAGAAATGGACAGTACCAGGCCCCCCGGCAAACAAAATATCACTGTTTAAGCACTTACAAAATTTGGCACCTGAATCCAGTACATGTTTTTCTGATCAGTACACAGAAAGATGGATTTGCTGCTTTTTCACATTCAGACATATTTAATAAAGAGTCCCTACCTTTCATAGAGAAACTTTATGCTTATGCAGTGGCTTTTATCCTGAAGGATCCCAAATCACTTTGAATACTAGTAGGTGGGTGAACATATGTAATGAAATGCATCCACCTCTAAGACAGTATATCCCTTCTGTGCCAGCAAAATTAATATTTTTTCAACCCACAGAGGGTATTTTAATTAGGCAGAATGTACACCTACCAAATTTGAATTTTGCCAAGACATCAGGGTGTATATCCTTACCACTGCGAAAAATGACTTTCACAGCAAGACCTTGCTTTTACATCTCTTCCAGTACACAATCAGCATAGTACCTCCACACATCATGCTATGGCACTGGTTCAGTACTGACTCACTAAGTAACACCTTCCTCTCTGAGTCCAACACGATTTCCTGCAGAACTCTGGGCTGTCCTTAGAAGCCCCTTGTCAAAGTAATGACCAGATTAACACTACTGATCTTATTAGATCTGACAAGATCACGGCCAGAGGGGGTACAGTTACAAACATAGCACAAGCAAGCAAAAATTAATTCAGGTAACACTAAGAACCCACCTAAAACCAATGAATGCCCAGTCCACTATGGAACTCAGGAACTTCACAGGACAAAAACCAGACAAACATTTTAAAACGCATCCAAGTCATGTGAAGCAATACAGACTGTTGGAGTATAAATCATACTTCAATTCACATTAGATGGGAGGTAAATTCAAATTTGTATTTACAGGCATTTGGGTGGTGTCCATCTCCATGCTAGAGGAGCACACATATCAATGGTTTCTAGCAAACTAGGGAAGAGGACATACCACAAAACAATCTAATGGGAATGAACTGAAGCTCTAGGACATTCATGGCACTTTAGATTGTAAACTCCTATGGGCAGCGACAATATTTTCTGCATCTTGCACAATACCAAGCCCAGTATTGTCACTTTAACAACAATACAGATGTCTCACTGGGCTATATGTAAGTATTTTGGAAAGGAAATTTAAATTCAACTATTTGAGACAATATGCCAAACTTTGTTTTCTTAAGCCCATGTCCAATATCAGAAAGATGTTGTCTTTTAAAAGCCAATGGGACTATGAAATTCATCAGTGTTTATTAATGTCATAAATTTGTTAGGTTTCAGAGTAGCAGCCGTGTTAGTCTGTATCTGCAAAAAGTACTCCTGTTCTTTTTATAAATTTGTTAGAGACATGAATCAATATCTTCTGAAGAAGTGAGCTGTAGCCCACGAAAGCTTATGCTGAAATAAATTTGTTAGTCTCTAAGGTGCCACAAGTACTCCTGTTCTTTTTGCGGATACAGACTAACATTGCTGCTACTTTGAAACCTATCTTCTGACAAATTTCTCTAATAACCAAATACAGGGGGGAAAAACTTCACACTGCCACAAAGGTGTGTTTATATAGACTGGTAACCTTGGTAAGCAACCCTAGGTCACAAGCTGTGGAAGCAGCAAAAATTGGCAATTACCTCAGCTGACTAAAGTACAATTTAAGTTTATTGAAGTTTTAAACACACACATTTAAAAAAAAAAAACATTCATATTCTGGGAATGAGCTGATAATAAGCCTCCTCTCTCCACACGAAATGTGTACCTTGTCCCCTGCCAACTACAGTTCGTGTCACTCTTTCCATTAAACATATGGAAAGAAACTCAAACTAAATACAGAGCCAGACTGTTTTAATATTCTAACGAAAGGACTGCCAAATGCACCTCACCAACAAAAAACAGAAACAAATGCCCCAATTCAAACAAAAATAGTGGAAGTAGTATCCTCTAATACCAATTACCAAAAATCCTCCAAGTAAAATTTAATCCAGGCTCCTTACTACCAATGAATGATCTGAGATATTGTATTTTAACCACAGCTACAATGTGTGTGTCCACTTTGCGCATGAGCCTCATTCTTTAAAAAGGTTCTTTTACAACTTTATTGAATTCTGAGAATGGAAAAATCCATTATTGAAGTTGACAATTTGAGTGCTAGCAAGAGAGTTTATTTATCAAGAGACAGTAAAGGCGGATGATAGAAAGCTCAGTTTGTTTTACTATTATACCTGCTGCCTTTACAGCGTATGAGAGAGAAATGGCGCACACAGCACTGAAAACTATCACTATTGTATGCTACAATGTAATCTCTTATTAAGAAAGAGGTCCCTACCCTTCCCCAAGTAAGGTCCAGGGACAAAACCCTAGTAAGAATCCCAGCATCCTTCCTTCCCCAGAAGCTGGGTTAGGATATCGCTTCTCATCAACGTACTGTCCCTGAACCATGGCATCTAGCTAACAGGTTTAGTCTTCTGATTAGCACGTCAGGTAAGTTTTTCATGCCCTGATTATAATCATTGTATTGTGATGTTGCATCAGTTTGTCATGACAATGCAATGTCATCATATAGATGTGACTTCATAATGCATACAATACTGGGGCATCGTATACTGATTCTTTCCAGCTCTGTGGTGCCATTAGATGGCAAGGAGGCTCTTAAAGGCTGAATACTGCTACTCTTCGGTTTAGAATTTAGGTTAGTACTGGTATCTCAAGTGCAATCAACCACTCCTTTAGAAAGGACCATGCCCAGATCAAATCTGTTTTTTCTCTAGCCAAATAAACAGCGTTTCTTTTGCAAGGTTCCACCATTTATTGGCCTGCAGTATAAACAATTCTCACTATAACTGAAACCATTTTAATGCAAATGATATGCCCATCAATAGGCATTAACCAAGCCTCACAACAGAAGTCCCACAATTGGGTTAGTTTGTAAGCAGGAAATAGTTACAACAAACAGATACCATATACTACAGACACACACATTTCAATACAGTCAGGCTTCCTTTCATTCCTTTCCCAACACCTCCAACAGCAGAGATCGGATCACCAAATCAGGAATGCAAGGTGCCAAGGTTCCACTCTCAGCCTCGGAGGCCATGAAAAAAAGTCATCTACTCTCAGAGATGGAATATGTTAGGTTTTCAAACTTAAATTCCACGGTGCAAAATACATCAGGCAGAGAGGCTTGGTTCCATCTTGCTTACAGCAATACAATGTAACTAACCCTCGTAAGAGCTATGCATTTTGAGACAATTCCACTGAAGTAATACTATTCAGTTCATCGTTCTAACAAAAAGCCCTTCTTCACGAATATCACCAGCGAACCAGACTCCCAGAAGAAAGCCAGAGAAAGTGGATAATGTAAAGTAATACCCATGCTACCATCTCTTGCTGTTTACGTTATAGGTTTCAGAGGGGTTGCCAGGTTAATCTGTATCAGCAAAAACAATGAAGAGTCCTTGGGGCACCTTAGAGACAAGGAATTTATTTGGGCATAAGCTTTCGTGGGCTAAAACCCACTTCATCAGATGCATGGAGTGGAAAATACAGTAGGCAGGTATAAATACACAGGTTTCAGAGTAGCAGCCGGGTTAGTCTGTATCCGCAAAAAGAACAGGAGTACTTGTGGCTGTAGCCCACGAAAGCTTATGCTCTAATAAATTTGTTAGTCTCTAAGGTGCCACAAGTACTCCTGTTCTTTTTATAAATACACAGTACATGAAAAGATGGGAGTTGCGTTACACCCCCTTCCCCTCCCCCCAACTTGGTGTCAGTTCACCACTAGCATTAACACAATGTAAGCTTCCTAAATCCAACATATATATTACCACAGAGACCCAAGGCACAAAATGCAGAGCCTAGTTTAGATTTCTGAATTCACACCAAGTTCTCCATTGATCCAAAATATTTTATTTGGACTCATCTTTATTTTTATACATATCAAATGCCATTTCTACTGGCGGCTTCATTATAACACCAGCCTTGTTATGAAAAAGATTACAAGTGAACACAAGTTCTCAATCCTGATTGTCTGGATCTGTGTTACCTGAAATTCATGCTTAGTGCTGCATTGCTGAAGTTTGTGTTTTTTAATGAAATCCCAATTTTATGACAGCTTTGGCTGTCCCAAGACATTAGTACAATCAGGGTTTAATGCCCTTCACAAAAACAGAATGTATTGGAAGAAATCCCTGTTCTCAGAATGTGCTCTCGCTAAGGATATCCCAAACAATGAATATACTGAGAAAAGGAACAAGCTTTTTCCTTATTCCTAAAATGGTGAAGTTGCGACATCCTCTCAGAAGTTAGTGTTTAGTGAGTAATATAATAAAAAGAAAGCAAATGGGAATCTTAGCGCAATTGTTCCTCACACAAGCACTATGCTATGCTGGAGCAGAACCATCCTTCCCTTCAGCAAAGCAATCAAAATAGAAACTTAAAGAATCATGCCTTATATGTAGACTACTCTTGACTGACCAGGTTTTGGCAGGAGCTGCGGTGTGTAATCTGGAGTGTAACTCCTTCATCAGCATTGTATCAAAGACAGCAAAAATAAACAGCTTTCGTTAGACACAGAGAACTCAAAACTCTTCTCTAACAAATGGGATGAGCAGTGTCTCCAACTCTCGTCCCCGGATTTGCTGTTTAATCCCCCCTTCCAGACCTCCCTCCCTAAAAGCAGGCACCTTCACACCAGAGCAGAACAGGTCTTTCCTGAACACACCCCAGAGCTAGTTCCTCTTTGGGAAACACCAGAGAACATTGCAGGTGCTTCCACAATCACCTCCTCTCTCTGAGCCCTGCTGAGAGCCTGCAAGCCCATCCCATCCCCCCCGACCTGGGGGCAGTAGGAGGCACATAAAGCCTCAGACCCCTCCCCACCCCCCAAGCGCGGAGAGGACACGTCTGCTCCAGGTTTCCACTCCCCTAAATCAGAGCCTGGTTTGGGGGCCGGGAGCTTAGGGGTTCTTCCCACCCCAGCCCCCCCAAGCAGAGCTTCTCTTCCTTCCCTTCCCCCCACCCCAAGTTTAGGAATTACCTCCCTTCTCAGGGCCCCAGGGGCAGCTTCCCAGCCCCCCTTACACACATGGGGGTCCCCCGCTCTAGAGAGCCTATCCCCTCCCCCACCACACAGTTGGGGGGTTCACCGTCGTGGGGACCCTACCCCCTCCCATCCGCAGCCCCGGGGGCACCTCCCTCCCGCACTGGCTCTCGGGCCCCGCCAGTCGCCCCCGGCCGGGCCCCCTCCCCCACGTCCCGGGCCGGCGCTCCGCCCCCCCCGGCGGGACTCACCTCCCCGCCGCCGCCTCGCTCTCTGCAGGGCCCGGGTAAAGGCGGGAGCCGGGGCCCTTCCCCCTGCTCCGCAGCCGCGCTGCCCAACCCCCCTCAGAGCAGCGGGCACCGGGAGCCCGAGCCGCCCTCGGCCGCCGCCATCTTCACTCCGCTCGGCAGCATCGCAGCCACCACCACTCCAGTCCAGCCGGGAGGGGGAGCGCAGGCGCGCGCCGGCCAGGTCACGTGACATGGGAGCGGCGGAAATCGGGTTCAGAAGGTCACGTGAGAAGAGGGACGGGAAAGGCGCCATACTGAGAAGGTCACGCAAAGGGGACCAGTCTGGGGGCCATATTGGGGAGGTTACACAGCTGGGAAACAGGCCTGTAGGAAGGTTTAACCAAACCTGGCACCATATTGGGAATGGCAGTGGCAGGGAGAAAACGAGTAGCCATAAAGGGCAGTCCCAGCAGGGACACAAATGAAAAAGAACAGGCGCCATGATTGGAAGGTCAACGAAAGAAGGGCAGGCTGAGCGCCATATTTGGAAGGGCAGTTTTCGCACAGGAAAGGGTGTTGCTGTCATGTTGAGAAAGGCAAATGTTGGTCGAGCATGAGGGCAAGGAAGGGCGCCATATTGGAAAGGTCACTGAAGAGTACGAATGCGGCCACCATATTGGGAAGGGCAATCGAAGCGGGGCGTGGAAGGGGTGGGCGCCATGTTGACAAGGGCAGTTATGGAGGGAGAGTGCCAATGCTGGGCGCCATGTTTGGAAGGTCATTTGCAGACTAGGGAACGTGTCATTGCAGGCCCTGTCCCCCAGCCCTTTGCACCCTACCCTGGGTGCATCGTTTAGCCGGGCCCTTGACTAGCTCAGCCGCATCCTGCATAGAGACCCTGTCCCCAAGAAGCATGCAGGCCCATTCCCCCCAGATCACCCCCCTCCCACCCTCCCGGGTGCAGAGCAGGTAAAAGAGGGTTTTCCACAAAGAAAAGGTATGAGGTTTGCTCCAGCCGCCTCTACCCACAAACGCCCCAGGGACCGTTGCTAACAAGGAGTCCGCTTCAGGCAGAGACCACACCTGGGAAACCGCCCAAAGGGCCAGAGACTGGACAGGATCCTGAGCAAGTGAAAATAGGTGAGAATGGAAACATTCGAGCCACCTAAATTACAGCAGTCACTGCCACGTATGCTATGACATGGGAGGGAGGGAGAGTGTTAAGATTGTTCTTGAAATGTCGAAGGTGGATCTTCATACATTTTTTCCTAATGCCAATATATTTCCCGTAAGGGTATATACAGCGTTTCTCATTTCTATACTTTAACCCTTAGATTTTATTAATGGCAGCTTTTGTGATATGTAGTATCTGTAATGGGCAATGTTATGTAGCATCCTTAACCTATTGTTCACAAAGTTTTTGGTGTGTGAATTTCTTTTTCTTTAAAATTAGAATTATTATACAGAATTATCAAGGGCCAAAACCCAGCACCCAGGCCAAGTGTCGTGGATTCACAGGGTCTGATCTATGCCCCAGTCAGTAACCAGTACCTTGCGAATGACCCCTTTAGTGTGCCGGATCTCAAGGACACAGATGTTTCTGCAGGGGCAGGCCCATGGCCACCAAGACTGGGCCTTCAGGCCCCAGCAAACCCTGTTTCTCCCTCTGGCTCCCTGCAGTGAATCCAGCAGAGGCTTGTCCTGGGCCCCTTCATGGCACAATGCTCTCAGTGTGAATTGGCAGTGGCAGCCTTTCCAAAACAAGGTAAGAATGTATTCGCGACCTGGCTGCAGAAGCTGACAGTCCTTAGGTTATCACAGAGAGGCAAAGGTTCAATATAGTCCATCCTGGCCAAGTCAGTGCAATGAAGGCTGCTATCAGCTCCATCTGGCTCTTTGGCCTTAGTCCCAGGTGTGAACTGCTGGGTGCCTCCAAAGGACAGCCCTTACTCCAGCTGCCTGACACTTTTGCCCGTCTGTTCTCCAGCTGAGGTCACATGTCCCACCTCCTAGGGTTTCTTGTGTCGATTGTTCAGTCATTGGGGGGGGGGGGGGGTCATTATCTCTGGATCCTCTATTGATCTGCGTTGTTCTCAACCAGCTCTATAGTGACCCAGTCATTCCACCCAGACAGCTAGGATAGGGGACACACACACACCTCATGCCCCCCCGCACTATTCCAGCACTGGTGTTCATCCTTTCACATCCACTGGGTAGCAATGCAAAGCACAGTGGGGAACTGAGGCATGCAGAGGATTCATACAAATATAACAGAAAATGTAACCACTCCTCCACACCCAGGCCAAGTATCGCAGCTGGGCAGCGACGAGATCCCTAGTGGGGAAAGAATTCTGCTCCCAAGCCCTCGACATGACAGTGATGCCCCTCCACTGAGACTGTTCCGGCCATTAGTGTGGCGGAAGGACTGAACAACACGTACAGCAGCAGAGCACCTGATCCTGTCCTTGACCCACCGACATAGCCCTTACGGGCGGTTGCTCAGAGGAACCCTGTGGCCCTGGACTCTGCAATACTGAGGCACAGAAGTGGCAGAATGGGACTGGGGGGCTAGCGCCCTGCAATGGAAATATAGTGGGGCTGATCTGTGTTTCCACCCCAGGTGTCATTCCCTGTCAGCTGTGTGCAGGTGGTGGGGGAGGGGCAGTGGTAAAAGTGGGACCCGGGGGGGCTGGATCATCCACCACGGCACACAGGATCAGGCTGGAGGGGAGGGATAGCTCAGTGGTTTGAGCATTGGCCTGCTAAATGAGTTCAATCCTTGAGGGGGCCACTTGGGGATCTGGGGCAAAATCAGTACTTGGTCCTGCTAGTGAAGGCAGGGGGCTGGACTCAATGACCTTTCAAGGTCCCTTCCAGTTCTAAGAGATGGGATATCTCCATTAATTGTTATTGTTGTTTTGTTGCCCCCTCTGCCAAGTCTCAATTGTTCCCCTCGCTCCCCCTGCAGAGCACCCATCCCACTCCTCCTCCTCCTCCTCTGGGTGACACCCCAACCTCCCCTCAGCCCCAGCCTCCCCCTACTCCCCAAGCACAGCACCACCATTCTGCCCCCTCATTCAAAGCAAGTTTCCATTCACTGCCTCTACTGAAGCCCACGCCTGCAGAGGTGAGGGCCAGGACTTGCCTGCGGGTATAAATACACTTTATCCCCAAATATTTATGTGCATAGACTTCAGCACATAAAATATTATGGGGACGAGTCTTAGAGTAAAACATTTCAAAGCATCTAAGTGACTTGGGAGCCTGGATCCCATTTTCCCAGTGCCTAAGTCACTTAGGTGTCTTTGAACATTTTACCCTCAGTCACTAGAATACATTTGACTGTATGTGCTAGACATAGGCATTGCATAGGGATGCTCCCCTCCTCCATCCCTCCTAAGGGACCGGGGGGATGCAAAGGCAAAAAGGAGGGCTGGGGCCGGGGGCCCCTCCAAGATAACACTGGTGGAAGCCGCTGAGGTCCTAAATCTCAGCCTGTATGCAGGCAAACAGAGCAGCTCCCACGGACATTCTCACCTGTTTTATTGCCCAGGACACACACATCCGTTCTGGATTCTTTTTTTAAAACATGCCTTGGGACGTGTCAGTTCCTTCTGGAAAGACACAGAAGCAGCCTAATGTTGCACTTGGAGATCAGCACCTCTACGAATGCTACACCCCTTCCCCCCAACTGCATGCAATACATTGCCCATGCTTTCTGTCCTAGAGGCAACTGAGTCAGGCTGACCTTTATATACAAATAGGCGTGTGGACAGCTGGAAGGTATTCACAGCCTTTCTCAGTCCTGCTGTGGCTCACGGAAGGCTTTGCTTCAACGCATGGCAACATCAGCCCCACTATATTTCCATTAGATTCTGCCCAAAAGATGCAGAGGTTTTGCACTGCAAGATCTTTTCCTCCCACAGGCTGGATGTTTTGCTGGCGTAGCCTTCCAGAGGAGAAGATGACTGTACTGACCAGCTCTGAGCGCACGCAGAGAGAGTGGGACTGCGGATTTAGCTGCCTGGGGTGGGGGCTGCTGAAAGGGGGTGTTGGACAACTGTAGAACGGAACCATGTTCAGGAGGCTTTTAGGTGGAGTTTGTAGGATGCCAGTCGCCATCTGCTGGTACATGGCAGTAATTGCATTCAGTCGCCTTTCATCGGGTTTTGGGGAGAGCTGAGGAGATGTTCCCAGAATGATGGAGGTAAAAAGGAGCTTTTTGTAGATGGCCAAGTTGAGGTATTGTTCCGGTAAGAATGTTTGCTTTGTAATGCTGCTGGGGGCATTATTATGTTGTACATTTAAGTGTTGGGGGCCCTAGAGTCCTTGCATAGGAGTCTTTTTATGATGTAAATCTAAATAAATAAAATGAAAATAAAGCTAATGAGTTGCTCTGCAGTTACAGTCCACAGTAACAAATAAGGCTAGGAAAAGTGCATGGCATTTACTTTTGGGGGCTCCTGCGAAAGGTAATGGGCCAAGTTCATCCCTAGTGTAACGTGACTGATTTAAGGGGAGTTGCATTAGAGATTTTTTCAGCCCATTATGTCTAATCTGCATACCAGAAGTTCAAGTTAATCCCATGAAATAACAGCAGGAGGCACAGAAGGGCCTTCAAATTGGGTCCTGTCCCCTGCACTTACAGCAGATGAACTCTACGCTCTACGGAACACTACACCAGCCTTCTCAGAGCATCACTGAGAGCCCAGTGCTGGGAGGGGCTGAGTGACCAATTCCCCTTCGACTTCACCGGGAGCTGAAGACATTCAGCCCCTTGACAAGATGAGGCTAGGCCCTAAACGCCTTCACTCCCCACACCCTAACCCAGTGACGTATCCCAAGCACTTGTAGAGTTCGGGTTTGTTACCACTGTTTGAATTAGTTAATTTTAAACCACTGTTCAAAGGGCTCATTTGAAACCTTGCCACCACTAAGCATTGTCAGAGGGAAGCAAAGTAAATATAAATTCCCTGGCTTTTATAGGTTATCTGTCCAGGAAACTGAAGGATTAATGGTTTGTAGAATGTTACAGTGTGACGACTGCCCTCTTGGCTGACCCGCTGGGATTGAACCGCAGACCAACCTCTAGAGTTCAAAGCACGAGCTACAATAGCTGGATTTAAAGCTCTGTAGCTGAGGACTGTGACAATTCACATTGTGTGTGTGGATCAGCACAGAGGAGGACCAAGATCATCAGGCTGAAATGGACCTCCTGGGTCATCACAGGCAACTTCACCATATAATCCCTGTAACACATACTCGCCAGGGAGTTACACCACCACTGTATAACTGTGTGGCACTGGGGTAATGTAATCTGTATTCTCCCAGCAAAGAACAGCAGTAGCTGCCACTGAAATCAATGAGAATTATGCCTATCCTATAGCAGGGGCAGAGAATCAGGCCCTTGTGGCTTAAAAAGTGGTGTCTCAACAAGTGATATAAGCCTCTTTCTCCCCCCCCACCCCGCATTTTTGCTCCAGATTTTTGGCTGTTGTTCAAACTCAAAGGAGAGCGGATCCTCCAAACTCCAGTCAAATCACACCTTCCAAGCAAAGGCCTCAAAGTATTGTACAAATGTAATTAAGCTTCACAACACCCCTGCAAGGCAGATAAGCAGTAAAGAACCTGATCCTGAAGTCAATGAGAGCTTTGGGAGTCTCTCAATTTGCTTCAATTATGCTCATGTAGAGAGAGTGCCATGTGCTTGGTTATCACCTGATGTTTGAAGAGGGCTGTACTGACTGGCTATTTATCTCTGTGGATAGGAAACATATTGCCCTCTGAACACCATCTGGCCTGAGACCTGGCTCTTTCAGATTAAAGGGGGTGAAATCTCTCCCCATGTACTGCTGTAGTTGGGATCAGCAAAGGTGCAGCCTCCTCGATATAAGAGAGCAGGGCATTTTCCAAGAGGAGCCTTCACCCTTGGCCAGGGCCGGCTCTACTGTTTTTGCCGCCCCAAGCAGCGCGCCGAATTTCCGCCGCGGACGGTGGGGGCAGTCCGTGTTTGCCATTAGGGCGGCATGCGCGTTTCTGCAGCAGCGGCAATTCGGCAGCCGAATTGCCGCCGCGGGCAGTTGAACATGCAGCCCTAACGGCACACGGACTGCCCCCGCCGTCTGCGGTGGCAATTCGGCGCGCTGCTTGGGGGCAAAAACACATGGACTGCCGCCCCTTGCAGATTGCTGCCCCAAGCACCTGCTTGGAAGGCTGGTGCCTGGAGCCGGCCCTCCCTTGGCAAGAAGTAGCTAGACTATGTTAACCTTCAGGGAAGGTTGCAAGGCCCTTCTTTATCCAGTCTTTTGGGGAGGGGATAGAAGCTAGCAATTTGTGGCAAGAGGGGTGTGGTGGTACTCCAGCACCCTGGGTTATCCTCCCCCATGGGTCAGGGCAGGATGTTGCCTCTATCTTCAGCTCCAGCACCTCCTGCAGGCCACCAGCCTCCGGCCCCAGACCTTCACCCAAGTTCAGGCCCCTACCGGAAACAAGTCCAATCAAAACTGAATAATTGTTCTGCCCTGTTTCTTATCCACTTACAAACCTTATCTCAGGGCTCCCTCCCACACGGGCCTGCTTTGCCCCCTATGAGCTTCCCTCCATAGGAGAGTCCTGCCCTTTCTGCAGTCTCCCCTAGATCTCACCCCTTTTTTTCCAGTGGCCAGTCCTAGCCCTATAGCTTTGCTTAGTCTACCTCTCCCAGACCTTCCTCAGAGAAGAGGAACAAACTCACTTCACCTGAGCTCCCTCAGGCCTATCTGTCGCTTCTGGCTAGGAGGCCATTAGTTAATCAGGTGCAGCACTTCACTAACTGGAGTTGTATCCCTTACCTTGCAGGTGATGGGGCGGGGTAAGCTCCATCACAGGCAGGATTGATTGGGTTGATTTAATCTTCAGTTAATAATTTTTTGGGTTTGAGGTGAGGAGCAGCTACCAGTTCAATCTTTTTGATATGGCTAATTAACTGTTGACCAAGGCGTATAGGCCCAGATTTCGTATATGCCTAATACCATTCAAAATCTGGGCTTTAGAGACTAGGGCAGGGTCCTTGTGTGGAGATTAAAAGGAATTAGATAACTAACAGGGATTCCTATTGTATGCAGTGTAGTTGTAGCCGAGTCAGTCCCAGGATATTAGAGAGATAAGATGGGGGAGGTCACAGCTTTTAAAGCTGGTCCAATAAAAGACGTGACAGCCCCCACCTTGCCTCTCTAAGGGTTACTACTAGCAAACAAATGCTGGGATTAGTAGAAGTCAAGGTTGCAGCAGGACACGCTCCATCCACTCAAAACTTTCTGCAACAGAATCCTTTCCGTGCCATCAAATGTCACTTAGCCCACGAACCAGGCTCCACGTAAGTACTGACCTTGTTGTGTTTCTATAACTTCCCTGGTTTGTGAGGATATGTTGTTAGCCCACCACTGAAACCCAACCTGGGCTGCTTTTCGTCTGCTCGCTGTCCTTTGACCTCTCTGGCATGGGGAGTTCTGCCAGGAATTCAAACTCCCGCTGGCATAGTTCTGAGCGTCATTGGAACACACAAGCCCACCCACCGCATCAAGGGGCAGTCCCAAGGGATTGGCCCAACACCTTGAAAGAATGGAAGTGAGTGAAGAGGAAAGACTTGTGCCCACTTTCACATTGAGTACAATGCTATCAATAACATACTCCAGCGCTCCATCAGGCTTTCCCGTCCATCACCAACAGATACCCAAAAGCAACACATCCGCCAGCTCCCTGTGACACAAAACCTTAACAGTGACTTCATATGCTTTTATATCCCTTCTATCCACAGATCAGCACAGCCGTCAGTGCCACTGTGCATGCACTTAGGAAGCTATTGTGCTTTACCATTGCTGAAGTTTTGCCTGAGAGTGCAAACCAGGGAATTTAGGGAGGCAGATTGGAGTTTGGCCACCTCTGCTCTTACAAAATGCCATGGCAAATTCAACAGCCACAAGGAGCCAGGACTGTGGAGTTACATCTCATCCAATAGTACCACAGCATCTCTTAGGAATACCCTGGGGCACTAGTTCTCCATTAACACACAGGACCGGCGCCTGCCATCTATTAAATTGTCAGTCCCATTTTGCAGCACCAACGTGCTTCTTGGATGCCTCTTATCCAAGTATTGGCCGAGCCCAAACCTACCTCCATTGTGAGAGGCGACGGGTACCCCAGGATAGGGTGGTATGACTACTGGCAAACCAAAGGTTTCTGTCATTCCCAGCGCCGGTAACACCTATATTAGAGCGTGAGACAAAGAAGGTCTTTGCAATATGTTGCAGTGCTCTCAAGAAAGCAGCAGCTGCTGGAGGCATGATTCACATAAGAGCAATTTGTTGGCTAAGGTTAACACCAACGGAGTCTGGAGATAATCTGCTCATGTAGACTTTACAATGGTCTCTGTGGGCTCCATCCAGTTTTGTTCTTCTTGTTTCCTATAGCAGGCAGGGTCACTGCACACTCCTTTGCCACTTGAGCTAATGGCGTAACTGTTAGCAGAAGTAGGTTGTCATCTTCTATGGGGACCGGCACTAGAGGGAGATGGAACAATTTGCCAGTGAGTCTCTCAGGTAGTTGCTGACAGCAGAGGAAGGGTGAGACTCCAGAATCTTGGGTTCCATTCTAGGCTCTAGAGAGGAGTGCACTCTAGTGGGCACAGACTCTTCTGCCCCATCCCCTTCAACCTGTCCCTGTCCTGTCTCCTCCCCACCCCTAGTGCCTGGTCCCAGTCCCAGACTCCACTCCTCAGGCTTTTCATCCTATTCCCAGACCTCTTGCCTGGAAAGTCCTAGTCTTACTCCCCATCCTCCTCTCCCTCACACCCAGCCCCCATCTATGCCCGGCTCCCGGTCCCAGTCTCCTTCCCCAGCCATTTCCAGTTGCTCACACCTTCGGTTCCCTGTCTCCACTCTCCTTGCCCAGCCTGTCCCACTTCCCCCCTGCCTGGCTCTTTGTCCAATCTATCTCCCTCCCCTCACAGCCCTCTTTTCACCCACCACCCCACGCAAAGTCTCCATCCCCACTGGTTCCTTGTTCCATCTCTTTGCCCAGCCAGTCCCAGTTCTCCTCCCACTCCCCAGGTCCTTGTCAGATTTATCTCCCCTCCCCACATGGTGACAGGTGTGTTCCTGTGGCTACTTTGGGGACAGGTGTATTCCTGGGGCCAGCTCCCTGTGGCTAGTGGGGGGACAGGTGGGTTCATAGGCCGGTTGCCTGTGGCTGGGGAGGTGAGGGGGGACAGGGGTGTTCATGGGGCCAGCCGCTTGTGGCTAGCAGCGGGACAAGTGTGTCCATTGGCTGGCTCCCTGTGGCTTGGGGGGGGGAGGGACAGGTGTGTTCATGGGCCGGCTGCCTGTGGCTGAGGGGGGACAGGTGTGTTCATGGGCCGGCTGCCTGTGGCGGGGGATGGGGACAGGTGTATTCCTGGGCCGGCTGCCTATGGCTGTGGGGGGCGGGGCAGGGAACAGGTGTGTTCATGGGCCGGCTGCCTGTGGCTGAGGGGGGACAGGTGTGTTCATGGGCCGGCTGCCTGTGGCGGGGGATGGGGACAGGTGTATTCCTGGGCCGGCTGCCTATGGCTGTGGGGGGCGGGGCAGGGAACAGGTGTGTTCATGGGCCGGGGGGGGACAGGTGTGTTCATGGGCCGGCTGCCTGTGGCGGGCGACAGGGACAGGTGTGTTCATGGGCTGGCGGGGACAGGTGTGTTCATGGGCCGGCTGCCTGTGGCAGGGGACGGGGACAGGTGTGTTCCTGGGCCGGGGGGGGAGACAGGTGTATTCCTGGGCCGGCTGCCTATGGCTGTGGAGGGCAGGGCGGGGAACAGGTGTGTTCATGGGCCGGGGGGACAGGTGTGTTCCTGGGCCAGCTGCCTGTGGCTGGGGGGGACAGGTGTGTTCCTGGGCTGGCTGCCTATGGCTGGGGGGGGACTGGGACAGGTGTGTTAATGGGCTGGGGGGGGCAGGTGTGTTCCTGGGCCGGTTGCCTGCAGCTGGGGGGGGGGACAGGTGTGTTCATGGGCCGGCTGTCTGTCGCGGGGGACGGGGACAGGTGTGTTAATGGGCTGGGGGGGGAAAGGTGTGTTCATGGGCCGGGGGACAGGTGTGTAGCTGCGGGGAGCGGGGACGGAGGAGAGGTGTGTTCCTGGGCCTGCTGCCTGTGGCTTGGGGGGAACAGGTGTGTTCATGGGCCGGCTGCCTGTGGCGGGGGACGGGGACAGGTGTGTTAATGGGCTGGGGGGGGGAAAGGTGTGTTAATGGGCCGGGGGACAGGTGTGTAGCTGCGGAGAGCGGGGACGGAGGACAGGTGTGTTCCTGGGCCTGCTGCCCGTGGCTTGGGGGGAACAGGTGTGTTCATGGGCCGGCTGCCTGTGGCTTGGGGGGGGACAGGTGTGTTCTTGGGCCGGGGGGGACAGGTGTGTTCCTGAGCCGGCTGCCTGTGGCTTGGGGGGGGACAGGTGTGTTCCTGGGCCGGCTGCCTGTGGCTTGGGGGGGGACAGGTGTGTTCATGGGCTGGGGGGGTGCAGGTGTGTTCATGGGCCGGCTGCCTGTGGCTGGGGATGGGGACAGGTGTGTTCCTGGACCGGCTGTCTCTGGCGGGGGACAGGGACAGGTGTGTTCCTGGGCCGGCTGTCTGTGGCGGTGGATGGGGACAGGTGTGTTCCTGGGCCGGCTGCCTGTGGCTGGGGGGGACAGGTATGTTCCTGGGCCGGCTGCCTGTGGCTGGGGGGGGACAGGTGTGTTCCTGGGCCGGCTGCCTGTGGCTGGGGGGGACAGGTGTGTTCCTGGGCCGGCTGTCTCTGGCGGGGGACAGGGACAGGTGTGTTCCTGGGCCGGGGGGGGTGCAGGTGTGTTCCTGGGCCAGCTGCCTGTGGCTGGGGGGGGGACAGGTGTGTTCCTGGGCCGGCTGTCTGTGGCGGTGGATGGGGACAGGTGTGTTCCTGGGCCGGCTGCCTGTGGCTGGGGGGGACAGGTATGTTCCTGGGCCGGCTGCCTGTGGCTGGGGGGGGACAGGTGTGTTCCTGGGCCGGCTGCCTGTGGCTGGGGGGGACAGGTGTGTTCCTGGGCCGGGGGGGGTGCAGGTGTGTTCCTGGGCCGGCTGTCTGTGGCGGTGGATGGGGACAGGTGTGTTCCTGGGCCGGCTGCCTGTGGCTGGGGGGGACAGGTATGTTCCTGGGCCGGCTGCCTGTGGCTGGGGGGGGACAGGTATGTTCCTGGGCCGGCTGCCTGTGGCTGGGGGGGACAGGTGTGTTCCTGGGCCGGCTGTCTCTGGCGGGGGACAGGGACAGGTGTGTTCCTGGGCCGGGGGGGGTGCAGGTGTGTTCCTGGGCCAGCTGCCTGTGGCTGGGGGGGGGACAGGTGTGTTCCTGGGCCGCGGGGGGTGCAGGTGTGTTCATGGGCCGGCTGCCCGCGGAGAGTCCACACCCCGCCTCACTCAGCCATGCGGCTGGCGGCTGGCTGCCCAGTGCGCATGCCCGCGGGGCGGGGGGCGGTGCGCACGTGCAGAAAGGGGGCCGAGGTAAGCTCCCAACGCGCATGTGTTGAGGTAGCGGCCGCGGGCGCGGGCGCGCCGACCGCTTGCGCGGGCAGTGCGCATGCGCGGGGGGCGGGCTGGCGCGGCGGCGGCGGCGGAGGAGGAGGAGAGTTAAAATGGAAGATGAGGAGGTCGCGGAGAGCTGGGAGGAGGCGGCCGACAGCGGGGTGAGGATGGGCCTGGGCCCAGCCGCGTGCGCGGGGGGCGGGCTAGGCAGCGCGGCCTGGCCGGGGGACCCCGCCCAGGTGGGCTCAGCCGGGCGGCAGCGAAGAGCCCGGGCCCCTGAGCGCCTGCTAGGCCCCTTAAAGGGGCCGTGTCCTCATTCCTGCTGGGGCCTCCCGGTCCCTCCCTCCTCGCCCGGCTCGGCGGGACAGGCAGCTGGGGGCCCACGTGCGCCCCCCTTTCTATTGGGGGGTGGGTCCAAGGGGGCAGGATCGTGTCTCCTGTTTGATGGGCGCGCCCCAGCTCTTCTTGGGGGGCTGTGTCGGGTCAGGGGCTTGGGGCTGGCCCGGGTTGTGACTCGCACGTGCCTCTGACCGCGTTTTAAACTCCGTCACTCCCCCCCTCCCCAGAAGTGTCGGGATTATGTGGCAATGGATCGGGGCCTCTGGGCGTGATCTTCATCACATGCCGAAGAATAATACAAGTTCCGGCTGTGGCTTAGAGTCCGGATTCCTGCCTCCAAAGGTAGCTGGAAACCAAGGACCCATAGGGAAGGTGCTGAAAGTTTTGCAGAGAACTCGCCCACTCTTATGACAGATGCCAACGAAATCTTGCTTTAGAGAGACGCAGTGACACTTGCAAAGTGTGGTGATGATGGGTGGGGTCTGGCTCATCACCTGCTGCAGGTGATGTGGCTGGTAAGGTAGTTGGTACTTGATTCTCTCAAACGCGCAACATTAAATTGCATAGCTAAAGAGCTGGTATCTCTAACCAGAGGCTGACAAGAAGCATGATTCCTCTCTATACTCTTGACAATAATGTGCCTGGTTTTAGTATTACCAAGTATTCCCTTTGATATTTGAAGTGAAACAATCACCCATTTTTGATCTTCAGTAGCTTACATTTCTATAGTGCCTTTCATTCTGAAGAATCCCAAAGTTGCAGCACCACTGAAATGCGGTCATCAGTTGGGTGGTAGTGGTAGTGTAGGCAGGTAACCAGTATGGTGCACACAGCTGCATGGTGAGGGAAGGGGAATTGTCTGTGACGTGGAGGGGGGAGTTACTATTCTTGTGAGAAGTACACGAGCATCTTCAATTTTCAGAGAGTGGACAAGCTAAATAACAGTAAGCTCTTAAATTGTGAGAAGATAGAATTTGGGCTTGGACAATGTCTCTCTACTTCCTTGTTTACACCTATTAATTCATTTCTCCCTATCATTATTTGGGTAAAACTGTTTTTTTTTTTTTCTCTCTGTAAGAGAATATTGCGTTACAATTTGTTTGAAAGACATTAAGCTAAATAAGCCAGGAGTGGAGTGATACTGTTTGCCAGTGAAGCAGCAAGTATGCAGTCTGTCAATGCTGTGATCATCATTGCTATTAGAATTTGTCTAGAACATTGGTGTTAATTCCCCCTCTTGTTAAAATGTTCCATGAAGGTACATAACATAAGGGCTGTTGATGGTGATTTTGGCCCAGACCAATGACTTGAAGGAATGTAGGAATTCTAGGCTTCCACCCACTTTCCCGCTGTCTCTTCTCTCCTCCCCCCCTACCCCCCCCCCCCCCCCCCCGTCTACACCCTTGGTAGTTGTTTCTAAGCTTCTCTTACAGGAAAATCTCATCTTTTAGTGGTGGTACTCCTTAAAGTGCTTTCCCAGCGGGTCCAACGGGGGGAACTACTGTAATCCTCAGTGCAGTAGTACTCGTACTGCTCAATGGAGAGCAAACTGACCACATGGTGCTAACTCTTCCATACTTGCAGCTGCTTCTACAGTTGTCCAGTCTCTTGATGCCTGTAACAGCAGTTGGAAGCAGGAGCAAACCTAGCTACCTCCTATAGAGGCTGCTGCTACATAGGAGAGGAAACAGCAGCTACCCTCAGGTTGGAGATGCCAGCCACCAACTGGAGATTCTAGGAGCTGCCAGTGAGACCAGGGCCACCAGTGGTGGAGAGAGGTCCCACAGGAAAAGAGAAACAGGAAACCTACAAGGAGTGGTGGGGGAGATGAGATGGTAAAAGCAGACAATGTGACTCTTCATAAAGGATAAAACGCTTCCATTCTAAAAACATCTATAGATAGACGTGCTTACTCTTCATGTAAACTGCTGTAAGGCTATAACATTTGAGAACTGCCCTAGTGGAATCACTCTGCTCCTAGAACCATGAGGGAACAGCTATGTGCAAGAGCCCATGAACTGACCTGATCATCTGTTGCTGATAGGTCATTGTTTCTCCTCTCTCTCTCCTTCACTTATACTTTGTTCGGCGTAGAGCATCCCCAATGACTACGACATGCAGAGCTTACCCAGTGGAGCGCAACTGCTTGTCAATTTCCATCTGGAGAAGCACTATGGGCAGGTGAAGCAACACAGGTTAAGTACTTAACTATTGGTAGTTAATATTCTACCATGGCATGTAAGACAGGGGTGGGTTTGGAAAAATGTGTAAGCCATTCTTTAAATGGTATTCCTTTAAAAACGTATGTGTAAATATTAAAATATCTCCGTTCTTTAAATAGGTACTGCTGAATAGTTTAGGCTTGAAATTTGGGCTTAGTTTTTTAAAAAACAAACCCTCTTTTTTATTTAAAAAAAAAACAACAACCCTGAAAAATAATAGAAACCTTTCTTTGTGGGTTTTAAGACTTCATATGAAAAGTTTCACTTGAATTTATACATGCCTCTACAGGATACCTAGTGCAGCATTGCTAATAAATAATAATAATAATTAATGGAGATATCCCATCTCCTAGAACTGGAAGGGACCTTGAAAGGTCATCGAGTCCAGCCCCCTGCCTTCACTAGCAGGACCAAGTACTGATTTTTGCCCCAGATCCCTAAGTGGCCCCCTCAAGGATTGAACTCACAACCCTGGGTTTAGCAGGCCAATGCTCAAACCACTGAGCTATCCCTCCCCCCATAGTGCATGAGCGCTAGATCGTTAAATTGATTATTCTAGTCATTTGTGAAGATGAATATGGTGCAAAAAATAGAACATAAACTGTGAAAAGTAAATGTCTTTTTAAACATATGATCAGTCTAAGGTATTAGTAACCAGCAAAAAAACTACAAACATGACTTTTAATTTGATAGTGTCCCTATGGGCAATTTTATGAATAACTGTTAATTATACCTTTAGGAAAGATTGACTCATTAGTTGGTACTCTGTCAGTTGGGCAATATAGAACTTGTACATTTATTTGCATTTATATTTTATTTTTATCTCCTAAGTAATAAATGTGTGTGGGGGAAATAACCTATGAAGGATTTTTAAAGAATTGGGCTCTTGTATTCCCTTTTGCTGCAGCTTGTCCCGAAAGTTGTCTTGTCTGATACTCTAAGGTATCAGGAATATCAAGTCTGGTCTTCCCTGGTTTTGCTGGAGGAATGAGAGGTCTGAAAACGCGTATTGTGTGCTCTCACAGCTGAACTGAACGAATGAGTTGGTGACACTTCAAAATGTTGTTCATTGCCCAGGAGTCAGAGTTTCAAACACACTGACTGGAAATGGCCTTTCCCTCTCCATTCTTGTGATGTCCTGTCATCAGAAGGTACGTCTGCACCGCAGTGTGTAGACATACCCCAACTAGCTTTAATCTTGGGCACCAACCACAATGAAGCTGCAGCAGCGTCGGGCTAGCTGCCCTAGTACAAGCCTGCCAGGGAACCCGGGCACGTGCTCAGGTGGGTAGCCCATGCTGCTGTGGCTTCACTGGTATTGGTACCTGAGCTAGGTAGATAAAAGCTTGCTTGGGTGTGTCTACATGTGCTGCAATCACACTGCTAATTGCAGTGTGAATATACCCAGAGTTTTCCAGGGCAGACAAGACTTTAATTTCTTATGTAAAAGAAAACAGAAAAAGTTAAAACACCAAAAAACCATAAACCAAAAAACCTTTTAAGCAAATCAGGCATAAATCCAACTCCTTTCTTTGCTGGTCACCTTTAAACTAATAAAAATCAAGAAATAGAGAATTAAGAAATATCCATTTAAATCTCACTTCTGAATCTTGTCGCAAGTAACACCTGCGATGACTATAACAGAGCGACTAGAGGAAACAAATGTTTTTCGGTTGGTTTACTTTGTGCATTTGTCTAAGGCCCCCTTTCCTGTAGTATCTGAACAATCACAATCATTAATGTACTTATCATCACAACACACCCATGAACTAGGGAAAATACTGCTTATTCCCATTTTACAGATGGGGAAACTGAGCCATGCATGGTCTGTGGCAGAGCAGGGAATCAAACACACAACTTCCCCTAAGTCCGAGCCTAGCATCCTAGCCACTAATATAACTTAAGTTTTCTGTTTTGTGTGCGTCCCTCTGTACGGCTATAGGGAGTAACATTTTTTTAAAAGTAATTGTAAAACAACAACAAATTGGCTGCAGGCCTAAAGGTAGGTGTAGCACCTGGAACCATTTTTAATCTATTTTTTGAAACTGAGTAAACTTCAAGCTGGAGACTTCACTTCAAGGCTAGAATGTCCGCCTTATAAGTGTGTGGGGAGTGTGGAGAAAAGGGGTCATTTGGAGCCAATGGTATGTCAGCCTGAGCTCTAATTTGCCTGCTTTATGTTGGTTTGATCAACTGTTTATCAATGGTATTTTGCGAATTAGGCACTATATCAGTGCCTCAAGACAGGAATAGGTTTGTATTGATACAGTGTTAGCTTGTTTTCACGCAGCTAGAAGTCTTCCAGAGTATACTGTTCGTTTACTAGTCTGAGTGAAGGTAACTGCAGCTGTAAATTGGGTCTGACTAATAGTTATTTATAAAATCCTGATGATCTCTTTGGCTGTCTTCTTTTGAAGACCAGTACAGCAACAAATGTGTTCCTCCAGCTTCAGAGTTCATGAGCCAAATACTCTGACAGATACTGTATGGAATTTAACCTTTTATTTTTTGCTCTTCAGTACAATGTAGGTGTTTAAAAGTACAGGGCAGAAGGAAAGCCTGCGTGTCTATAAAAATAATCCATGCATAAAATTTAGTTATGATAACATGGTGTACCAGACATACCATTTAGCATCTTTTATTAGAACACGCCACCATTACTTGAACTTGGTAAGAAGGAAAAGCTGCCATTGCTTATGGGAGTTGGCATGAGTGTTTCTGTTCATAAACAGAGATATTAGTGACAATAATGTTCTTCACAACTTTAGCAGTTGATGTAATTCCGATCCTTACGTAAAACTGACTCTGTACTGTAAGCCAAATTCCAATTAGTTGGTACAGACCTGTAGTGAAGCGACTGATTCCAATTTGTCCTTTTAAAAAAACGTAGCTGTTGAATCTTCATGTAAAAGACAGAAACATGAATGTAATCCTTTCGGTAAGTCTTACCAACCGCCATTTCCAGTACGGCTGTGCTGCTCTTTTCCAAAGGTGTTCTCTCACTATTACCTGCAAAGAAACTGATAGTAACCTAAGCATAGGGTTTTTTTGTTTTGTTCTTTGGAAACTTGTTTCTGTTCTCAAACTCTGGCTTCAAATTTAGCAACTTAATAAGCTGACTTATTGGTAACATCTCTTCTGGAAGCAGTGGGAGGGATACATTCAGATTTGCTCCACCATTTCCTATCGTAGTAGTACTGGTCAGCTAATGGTGCTGTGGCTTCTTCCGAGGAGTAGTGCTAAAAGATGAATTCTAATGACTCTTTGTGAAGGCTTAAAACTGAGCCTGGTTCAGAGTTCAGAGTCTAAGTTTCAGTTGACTTTGAACTGTGGCCACTTGGCTAGGATGCATCTTGCTACATGGCGCACCATGGGGAGCAGACCGTTTAGTTTTTCTAATTCTTAGCAGCCAGGGGATACATAAGAGCGATTGAGCAGAGTACTGATTGTACTTCCGATCTGCACTTTTTTTTTTTTTTTTTTTTTTGCATTTGCTATATATTGTACCTTTCACTCGTGGTTCTCATAGGACTGTGAAATAGGTTAGCAGAGGCATATAAGTGGCAGTCAGAGCTCAACTCTTCTGACTCCCAATTCCTTGCTTCAGCCACTAAATCATGCTGCCTCCCTATATTAATATGGAGTTTAAGTTAGGATCTTTCCCAGCCTGTTGTAGTAAACTCTAATTGACCTGAAATGTGATCAAAGCACAACAGCTAAGGGGAAATGTTAAAGAGCTGTGGAGTCTGACCCTGTAACTGTCAATCTGCATTGTCCTCTTGTCATTAAAGAATTATCCATTGAAATTGGTGGAACACAATGGGATTTTAATGTGTGAACAAAGAATCGTACAAATATGGCTTCAGTGTAAGGTTTACATCTAAGGCTGTTGACGAGGTTTAAAATGTATGAGGTACAAGGATGAGTTTTGATTTCAAGGATTACAAAGGAATTTGTGAAATACCATGTAAAGGCTTTTATATCCCGTCAAAATTCTTAGCTGTTCTGAAGCCACAGAACACACATTTCTAAGTCACTGCTTAGGGTTTAATGTAGTCTTGCAGAACAACTGTGGCACTTCCTGTTTCCCAGTTGTCTAACTGCACAGGCTGCCGCTAAGAATTGGCTACCTTCAGAAAACCTAAGCCCCAGTGAAGCTGAAAGTGGTCTTGACTGTGAACCTTGCACTGACTACAAAATACAGCCACGATTTAATGGGAGTAACCTAGAGAATTAATTAATGGAACTGTCTAATTCCCAACAGCCTTAGGAATCTGTGTTCTCAGAAATGTTTAATTAATTAATTCAGAAATTAATGGGGAAACAAACTAGACATCTCTTAGAATTAATCGTATCTAATGCCTTTCATACTCAAGGATATCCCAAAGCACCTTATGAAGCAATGAGTTGGATATTGGTGCTTGAATGGCTGCATTATGCACTCAGTAATGGCTCATGCAACCTTGAACATTTTAAAACCTGTTCTCACTAAATAAGGGAATACTAGCCAGATCCTCAGAGTTATCCCCCCTACTCTTCATAAAATGCCATAGGAGCTTTAACTGCATCCTTAAAAATAAGTAGACAGGACCTTGTTTAACATCACTGCCGAAGGAGTCAACGCCTAAAGCCCAATCCCACTCTGTTTATTCACTCTCAAATGGGATTACTCAAGTGAGTAAAGTGAGCAGGATTTGGGGAGTTTTTTGTGTTCAGCAGTAATTTGTACAAAGCGCAGAAAGGGTCATGGCTACTGTTCAGAATCATAACTTCAAAATGTTCCAGTGTTTTAAGGTGACATAATACTTCTCTCCTTGGTGACCATTACAGCCTGCTCCACCAATATGGAAGTTTGGCATTTTATCTTGACTTTCCACAAAATAACTCCAATCTTGTGTTTTCAGTTCACTAGACTTCTTCCCTTACTGTTCCTTAAAGTGAAGAAAAATGCTGTTCAAGCTCATTCTTAAAGAGCAACTTAAAAAAAAATTCTTTTTCAGAAAGTTAATAGCTTTAGGAGAATATTGCCTGGATTTTTCTGGTCCCTTGCTCATTCTCAGCAAGGGAGACCTTGACTATGCAGGAGAAATAGTACAACAGTAATACGCAATTCACAAAGTAAACTAACTGGAAAAAAATAGATAATTGTTTGCTAACTTTCAGTTCCAGTAACCTTGGGTATTAACTTTGTTTTATTTCAGACATAAATGAGACTCATCTATTTGATGAAGCACTAAGTTTAACATTAAAAAAAGTATAGCCTATGCAGGAGAAATAACAGTACATCTGAAGTGTACATGTGTAGAAAAATCTTCAGAAATAAGGCAAATTACCACTATTTGCACATTTCCAGAAATTCTGCCACTGGGGAACTTCAGGAAATTTCCTTCACTCACTATTTTAGTCTCTTGGGAACAGGAGAACTAGGTGAGGATTCAACCTCAAATTAGGCTATTATGGATACATTAATTCTTGCTCTTCTCCCTTTCCACCACTTCACCACAAATTGGAGAACCGTGCTTACCCGCTGTGGCGTCTAACTCTGTACTGAACTGTGGATGCAGACTCCAACCAAAAGATGCCTGGAATGTGCATCTCTGGGTTGCCTTGGAGATGGACGCCGTTCATCTACATGTTCTAATGCATGCTGCAGAACACTAGTCCTCTATTAGTGGAATTCTCAACCAAGATAAGTGACTGTAGATGGTGATTGTGGTAGATTTGCCTTTTGTTCTGAATTATTCCTTCTTGGTGGATGTGACAGATTACTTTTCACTAGGTCTTGATATTTGTAGCATTTGTCTCTAATGCAGATGGATGGAGATTTTGATATTAAAGGCCTACTTTATGATAAATATACAGCTTCTGTTAGCCCCTGTCCACAACAGGCTTTTAATGTCAAAGGATATGCAAAACACTGTGCTTTCTGTTGGATTCTCTTGAGTCTTAAAAAGTGACTGAGACAAAAACCGCATAATAGGAATTCTTTACTAAATTTAGTAATCTGTTCATGGATCCCTTTGCAGGGGGAAAAGGGGAATGTAAAATGGACTTCCTTAGCTATTGTTAATGTAAACCTGGTATATAGGAAATCATGAAGAGGAGGTATCCTTCCATAACGGAATCCAATAATCTCAAAAGATTAACAGAGCTCTCGTGCAGTGTGACCAACCCAACTAATGAGTATGTGTGCTGCATGAGATTTTCTAATAGTAAGTCTGATTGTCTCTCATGTAAGCTTGTGCCTTCCAGTTGCTGTAGTGCTTCTGGCACCCAAGAGCCATAAATCAGACCCTAATTTTAACATGTTATCTGCGTAGCTCAGTGACACAGTGCAGCATGTGAGGATAGTAGTTGAAGTTGGTTGAGGATCAACCGACAAAAACAGATCTGCTGAGAGCCCCTAAAGTGATCTTCAGATTCCAAGTATTGAGACCAAAGTTTGTGAGGTGCATCAACTTTTCAAGCCCTAAATGCATGCAATGTTATGGACTGCTAGATGTGTGGAAGAGAGGTCACTAATGTCCTTAATTTTTTTGCTGACCAGTTAAGGGACACTGTCCAGTAAATTGGCAACATAATTTGAATAGGTAACATTCTGCAAACTAACCTGAATTTTCTTTACCATGAGTGCAAAATATAGCAACACCTAATAAAAAACCAATCTCAAGTAGAGGTCAAGAGTGTGAGGTAATATTGTTTGTTTCAAGAGAAAACATATGTTTAATATCTGCATAAATACACATGAATTACAAAATGTCTTGGTAAACCCCCTTGGTGGTGTACTAGCCACTGGAGTTCTAAAGGTAATTGGAAGCTCTGACTTGTCTGTTGCTGTTCATAGTGGGTGTCTGACTGGAGTTAGAACCCCAACACAGGTGGTGGTGAGGATTATTTGGATCATGGGTGTAAGGAGAGGAGGAGGGTGTGAGGGTGGTAACATTAGGGAAAAGCTGATTCTATGCTGCCATATCATGCTTTAGAAGTGGACCAGTGAGGGGTCCTGAAATTGACCAAGGAATTGCACTGCAAAGAGTCATGAGAAGGAAAGAAATAGAACACAGAAATAGGAGGGATGGTGGGAGAGAGCAGCTCTATATAGGTTCTTCGACTGTGTTCATCTCTAGTATCAGTTCTGTTGTACTAAATCTTGCTATAATGCAAATATATGGTAGAACCACTTAAGCCGAGTACAAATGTATATAGTCCACTGACTGGCTGTTTGTGAGGACACTTTGGATTCTTACAGTCTATTTCATTAAGAGGACCAGTGAGGGGTCCTGAAATTGACCAAGGAATTGCACTGCAAAGAGTCATGAGAAGGAAAGAAATAGAACACAGAAATAGGAGGGATGGTGGGAGAGAGCAGCTCTATATAGGTTCTTCGACTGTGTTCATCTCTAGTATCAGTTCTGTTGTACTAAATCTTGCTATAATGCAAATATATGGTAGAACCACTTAAGCCGAGTACAAATGTATATAGTCCACTGACTGGCTGTTTGTGAGGACACTTTGGATTCTTACAGTCTATTTCATTAAGACATTTGGCATGTGATTCCTGTGACCAACCATTTCAAATCTGAGTTAGAGCAACAGCTATGCCTCCAAATCATAGGGGCTTGTTAAATGACTAGGCATGCCATGTTGACTAAGCATGACTAATCAGTTGCTGAAGATCCAGAGCGCTCAGCTGGACCATAGATGTGTGTGCACCTTTCCTTCAATACACTCATCCCCTTTGCAGTGTTGTCCTTAGTGGATTGCCCAGGCATTCTTAGAGTCTGGAAGGGCATTCTGATAAAACTGATAGATTATTTTGAAATGGGGGTCTTGTCTGTCCAGTGGGAAGATTGTTGAGATGCAGTATTGTTTCCTAATTTTCATGTGGTATCTTCTCCACACACAAAAATTGCTCCCACTTGGATTCATGTGACCAAACTGACTGAGGACTTAGGTGGCACAAGAAGGATAATATGTGTGAGGTCGCTGCTGACATGGGCTATAAGGGAGAACACTGAGTGGGCTGGATCTAGTATGTGACACCAATATGGGATCATGTGTGATCACAAAATGTTCCCATCTTCACCCTATTCCAATTACAGGAAGTATCTCCTCTTGGAAGAGTACCCAGTAATTCTAATTAGTGATTTGTGGCATGACCAGGATATTCCTTCATGTCAATTCTGCTCTGATTGTGAGGCTGTTCTAGCCAAGGATATGAAAGAAATTGTCAGGAGCAACTTGCAGGTGTTAATATGATTGTAATTAGAGGTTTGGTCGGAAGAAAGTTAAGAGGAATTGTGACTTTAGGTTTGCCTACCTAGCAAGTTAGTATAGTGCAAGCCACAGTGTGAACCTAGAGCACACTGATTTAACATGCACTAATGTCCCATGTGGATGCTGCTACAGCTCACTAAAAGTTCCTTAGTGTGCTTTGATGTACTCAGTTTCAGAGTGCATTAAGGAACTGTCTCCCATTCCAAGTGCATCCAAGGAAGTGGTGTTTACATGTGCAAAAGAATCTGGTGTGAAAACCATAATAGTTTTACAAGAGAGGTGGCTTTTAACTCTGGAATTGACTTGACTGAAAGGGGAAGTCTCTGGCACTAGCTCTCTGAGGATGGTGATAGAGAAAGTAAAGGGTGGGCAGGGAGAGAATAAGAGTTTATGGAGGTGGGAGCCCTCCAGCATCACCAAGATGAGATTTCAGAATACTTTGAATTCTCTACTATAAAAAATAAAATTTAATCTGTGTGCCATGAAGCCGCCTATGAGGTCCTAAAATGTGGCCCATAGTCCCCTCTGTGTGACTGCAGGGTGTTGACAGCTGAACAGTCCCAGACTCTTGTTACTGATTAATTTGGAAAAGCAATTTCTGCTCCTGTCAAGGAAGCAAAACCCTCAAGCAAATAGTATGGCTTTGTATTTTTTAATCTCTCTGGAACATGTGCAAATTGGTTGAAGCCTTTAGACACCTGGCAAAGTGCCAATGAATCTCTGCTGATGCAAAGCAAAGGTGCCCCCACCTTAAGTTTCTGATATCTAGAGAGTGATCTTATTGGAGAATGGGACTTGTTTCTAAGATACAGATTGAAGACGTAATGTGATGCAGCTTAAAGACAGTACTTGCGTGAGAAAACATGGGTTAGTTTTTTCTCTTGCCTAGTCATTTTATTTAAAATTGTGAAATGGTATTGGTACTGGCTACTGTAAGTTGCCACTAGGTATAAATAAATCCGGCAAATATTTGGTGTGTCATTTGGCAAGTAGAGATTTGGGAGCTGTAATGAGAAACTATTCAGTGATGTTCCCCAAAACACAGGGTTTTTTTTGTTTTTTTGTTTTTTTCCCCAAGAGCCAGTACTCTGTAAGGGGTTCAGCCTGGCCATGCTCTAGAGTCAGACATGTCAGAGAAACCAAAGTAGGCTTTCCAACCCGACTCATTGTAAAGCTTCATGTGCTTACAATAAGCCCTTCACTTTTTCTGTAGCTTCCAATTGCATTTCCATAGGGCTGCTTTGAAACATGTAACACCCTTTCTCTGTGCTGTCCTGCCAGGCATCTGTTCCCTACTGCTAGCTGCATGTTGAGTGTATCAAGGAGTCTAGTCTTCCATGTTTCCCAGCAGGGGATTATAAAATTCGACTCCTGTTTAAAGGAGTTGTGGGAGAGGATTGGCTTGGATGTTCTGGACACAAGACTGATTTTGAAGCTTGGTCACTGTGTAGTGTTCAAAGTCACTGAAATAGCACTGTAAATTAAAAGCATCGAACTTGTAAACTGGTTGAGATGCTGCCCTTTTCCCATCCTACCCCGAATAACAGAGTTGTTAATGAGATGTGTGAGGAAGCATCCTTCCAGTTATCTACTACCCTGAGACTCTGGGGAGAGGTAGTTAAGCACTTGGCTTTCACAACTCTTTTTTAAAGCTCTTTTCTAAAGCAGGAAATAACCTCTTTTGGACTTGAGCTGCCTCATCTGTCTGCACCTTCACCTTGATTTGATCCTCAGATTCACCACCAGCCAGTACAGGTGACTTCTAGCTCCCAGCCAAGATAGCTGCATCTCCACTTCCTGTTCCCAGGCAGTCTTTCTGTTCTTGCAGGTGGTCAGAAGTAGGCAGCTTCTGATGTGCTTTATTTATGCATACACCCTCAACCTTCTGTGTAGCATTGCAACTTGCTGCGAACTTTTCTGACCATATTAGGAGTCTTTATGCCTAGAACTATGTCACTGTCAGAGTCAAATGGCTTAACTTGGGTTTGGTTTTGCAACTGAAAAACCTACCAAACCACGCATTGCCCTTTTCCAGTTAAAATCGGTTTGCTCCACCCAGACCACTGTGGCTTCTTGAACACACACACCTCAGTGGAACATTATGAAGCTGCCATCTGGTGGTACCTTTACCAATTTCAAACCTGAGCTTTTGGCTACAGGTTTCTCAGGCTGGTGGCCCAAGAACCACACAACCAAGAAACCATATTTATATAGAACCAAGTAGGGTTTTCAGAGACTTAGCACTTGCATCCCTTCCCTGTTCTTGGTATAGTGGGGAATTGCTACTCAAACCCCATATAGCTGATTGGATGGCAGTAGGCCACATCGCTTCCGACCTGATAATGCCTTTCTGTGGCTGGTGACGGCAGTGCAGACTGCCTCTCTCCTTAGGGGCAAGCTTTCACTATGGTTCTGGTTGAGTTGAGCTCATGTAATAGCTTTGTAAGCTAGCAAATGGGCTGAGGACAGGAAGCTGAGCAGGTGGTATTCTGGCTGAGGGCTGGAACTTCCTTGAGTCCTGCTAGTTATCACCTTCGTGACTGAATCCAGGAGCAGCAGCAGCTACCCCAGTGGTCTGTCCCAGTGTAACTGTACCAGACACACTCCGGTATATTTTCCTTTTCCTCTTCCTCAACAGAGTGTATAATATGTGAAACTGTTTAGTGTTACTCTGGTTGTTACAGTCACACTTCACCCCAGAGGAAGCTTCAGTGGTGGCTTAAGTGCTTGGGGAATCCTTGGGATCAAAGGTTTCAGAGTAGCAGCCGTGTTAGTCTGTATCCGCAAAAATAACAGGAGTACTTGTGGCACCTTAGAGACTAACAAATTTATTAGAGCATAAGCTTTCGTGGGCTACAACCCACTTCTTCGGATGCATATGCATCCGAAGAAGTGGGTTGTAGCCCACGAAAGCTTATGCTCTAATAAATTTGTTAGTCTCTAAGGTGCCACAAGTACTCCTGTTATTCTTGGGATCAAAGGTGCTTTTCCAATTAGATGAACTGCCACTCTATCACCATGAAACTTTAAAAAAGCCATTAGTATGGGTCCCAAATGATCTTTAATGCTTTGCTGTTCTCCTACTGCTAATACCAACAAATACAGTGAAATGCACATGACCCTTTCATATAAGGGTTTTTTATTTTTCAGATTAGTGTCTTTCTGTGTGTGATTTGCAAGCAAGAGTATTGTTGTAATGGAAAAAGTGAGACTAAAGAAATTACAAGTGTCCTCAAGTAGAATCTGTAAATTCTCTATAAAAGGAGAGAGGTTTCACACTGTTTTTCTCACATCCCTTACAGGAAATAGATAGACGGTTGGAAAAGAAACTGAAGATTACACAAAAGGAAAGGTAATGGTGATCTTTTGGTCTGAAACACTCTCTTGATCTAGGCTCCCCTGCCTGGAGTTGCACACTTGCAGGTTCAGAGAGTTGGCACAGGAGGGTAAATTGCATTAGATGCATCAAATTTAGTGGGTAACTAACCTCCAATTTGAGCTAAGAAATGGGGAGCTTGTATTATGTAATGTCACTTTGTGGCACCTCTAATCCAGAGCAGTGTAGCTGAAAGATGATTGGAGATAATTTGATCCCTGAAGTAGGGTATTCAAGAGCAGATATAGCCACACCTATAGGGAAGCCATTTAAAAAACAAACAAAAAACCCAAACTGGGCAGTAGAATGAAGAAATGGGTGAAAGCCAAGTAACCCCTTCGTGTACCAACCCTTTTTTCACCTGCTGTGCTCTGTGTCAGTGAGACTTTTGTGCCTGTATTCTGGCTTGGGAGGGTTACACAGAGGGAAAGCCCATACTTCATCCCATGCTGCCGCAAACATATCACTTGTCACTGTTCTCAGTGATGTGAATTGGGTTTATATCTTCCTGCTTGCTCTACCTCCCCTCCCCACCTCTCCCTTCCCTCCCCAAAAAATTCTAAACTTCTGATGAGTGTCAGTCTTTGGTTCAGCTTTCTGGTAGTTCAATAAGCTAATGCCTAAGCTAACACACTTGTTTGTTGTGATTTTTAGGTGGGAGAGGGACTGTACCAAAAATCTGTGAAGTGGGGTTGTGGGGACATAATTCCAGAAAGTAAGGGGCTGGAGAGAATATCAAATGCTGATGCATGCTGTAAGAAATCCTGAGATGACTTAAGTACATTTTCCTTCGTACATCTTCAATTGTAGGTGCCTACATTTTTTTTTTTAGCACTCAGGAATGGGCCACATGCCTCTCAAAATTATAGAATATTCCCTGCCTCAAAGAATTCACAAGCTAGCTTGGGACACCCCAACTCAGAAACTTTTTGAGCTTTAATTTTTAAGATTGGAACTGGTAGCAAAAAACTCTAATAATCATCCCACCCAGTTGAAAGTGGGATTCTCTGGTCAGTGTCCTAGCACCCCTCCTTTTCTCCCCCTCTCCCTCCTCCCTCCCCATTTTTTAAAGGAGAAGAACCAAGCACCAGGTCTGTCTTCTGCCCTCCTGCACGTTTGACTTGAGTGGGCAAATCTCAAATAAGCATGCTCTCTACTACAGTATCAGAGTTGCAACTATAACAAGGTTAATTGTTGCAAGACACCACCTAGTCATAAAGATGGTATCCGTCTGGCAGGGCTCCCGTTCCCAGCAGTTAACACTTTGTCAGTGGGATACAGATACTAATTAGATATTTGTGTCTTTTCTTAAACAGCAGAAAATCAAAATCTCCTCCCAAAGTGCCGATTGTCATTCAGGACGACAGCCTTCCCTCAGGTCCTCCTCCACAGATCAGGATCTTAAAGAGGCCCACAACTAACGGTGTGCTTAGTAACCCCAACTCTGCGAGCAGACCAGCTTTTCCGGTAAAGTCTCTGGCACAGAGAGAGGCAGAATACGCAGAAGCCAGAAAACGAATTCTGGGCAGCGCAAGCCCAGAAGAGGAACAGGAGAAACCCATTCTAGACAGGTGAGAGTGGCTGGGGCTTAATAGCAATTCTAGCTGCATCCCTGAACTAACCCCTGTAGGAAGTCCTTCAGCAAACAATTTCCTACAGATAGTGATCCAGAGGGAAGAGGAGCCATGCCAATACCTAATATTTCACGTGACATGCAGGATAAAGCCCACTGAGAGGTGGGGGTATCCTGTTAGCACATGTGATACGGTATAGCTCAAATGCATAGAAATGAAAGCAAATGCTTATCGGAAGCAAAGGTGTTTAGACACAGATGGAGGACAAAGCCTTCTCTGACATAACCAGGGGAATAGGCAGCAGGAGCAGGTTGACTCTGTAAGGAAGGACTTGCCATATTTCATACAAATATCTTTCATAGTAAAACAAAAGGATTAGAAATAATTCTGCACAGATCCGAGTCTGTCTACTCGGGGAGCGTAACCTTTCAACAAAATGTGACTGTTTTCCCCAAGCAAGGGGGCTACCGAGTTGAGTCTTGCCTGTGGATATCAAGCTGAGCTGGCTAGCCTGCCTCACGTGGTGTGGAACAAGCTGAATTTACATTCCCCACAGCCATGCTGCTTTTATCACTCATTGGAGAGGGCCAGACCAGTCGCTCCAGAGGCACTTTCCCTCCCCATATTGTATGTTCTGCCCTGCCTTCTGATCTACATCACATTGGCTCTGTAGTCCTTTTCCAGTGTATTCTCCAACTAAACATAACCTTGGGGGGGGGGGGGGGGGGGAAACAACTTAAACTGGAGTCCTGTTTGAACAGACACAGCAGCCACTCTTTCCAAAGACCAAAGGACTGCAATTTAAAAAAAAAAAAAAAAGGGGGCTGCCTGGGGTGGGAAAAGGCACATCATTGAAATGGCTCTCTTACAAAAGAGCAGTGATAAATGTTCCTAAAGCACATCAGTGAACAAAGGTGTTGTTAACAAAACCAGAGCAGGATGATTCCACTCGGGTAGGGTCGGGACTGGGACTTGGACTTTGAAGTTACCTGGGTTTTGGCTGCTGAAGAGCAGGGCTTGGGGAAATGGAGCACTAGTCGATTCTCAATTGCCTGTGAGGCCCTGCAGAGTGCAGCAGCACTGACAACAGCTCTTTCACCATGGCGGTGCCTTTCCACTGAAGGACTCTTCCCTGTCTTCGTTGGAATTGCATGGGGTAAGGTAGACGTCGTCTTCCTTTTTAAGACTGATTTCTTTCCTGCAGGCCAACAAGGATCTCCCAGCCAGAAGATTCCAGGCCATCCAATAATGTGATACGGCAGCCACTGGGTCCTGATGGTTCACAAGGCTTCAAACAACGCAGATAGATGTGGGCAAGCGATCATGCTGTCGAAAGCAGGGTCCGCTGCCACGGGTTGCACTGCCGTGGTGGACAAATGGACTTGAGCAGAGGGAACTACCTGGTTTACTTGCACTGTGATCCCTTTGCTCTGCCCACTGTGACCTTGAACCCCATGCACTGTGACCCCCTGCTCCACCCACTGTGATTGGCACACCGACGAGGGCTGTCCCAAGTCACTGTAAAAGGAAGGGGGGGTACGTTAAGGACTCTGAACAGGTGCAGAGAGTCGTGTGTGCCACTTCAGTTGAAGCTAGCGCCAGCAATAATGTTTAGCATACTCATTAACCTGGGATTGAAAAGAATGGGAAGCCTCCCCAAATGTGCATGTTGTCTCTCTCACTTCTGAGCGTGTTCTGTTTCAAAGGATCTTTGTTTTTTGTTTGTAAATCAGATCAACTTTAAACCAAGTGCATGGGAAGGGTTTTAACTGTTTAGTTTGTTTTAATTGAGAGAGGTAGTTGGTAGTGTTCTAAAAAAGGAGTTCCTAGGAATTTCCACAATATAATGGCTAGGATTTGGCAAGCTTAGCTTCTCGTTTTGTATTTCCACTGCTGCCAAGCAAATGGAAGGGGACTTCCAGGTACCTGGGCTTTCTAATTGCCTTGGGCCCAGAAACCAGTGGAATCCAGTGGCCCAGTTCACTTACTGCACCTGTCATAAGCTTGGTTAGTTTTCTGCTGGCTTGAGGAAAAACTTAGTAATACATTTCTTGTATTTGGGGAGAAGGGAATGTAGACCGATCCCATGAAGACACCTACTGCCTGCCTGCTGCTTCCAGCAGAGAAAGCAGGGTGAAGGAACAGGGCTCTGTTGCATCTAGGTTTACAAGCTAGGAATAGACTAGTTCAATACTGTACTGGTCCACTCCGGTTAGTGCATGGAAAACATGGTAATGAGCCTGGCTCTGTGCAGCATGTGCTTGTCGGAAGGCTGTGTGGCTGGAGGCTGGGCAACCACTGCTCCAAAGGTTTGAACCCTAAGTGGCTTGTGATGGACCGATGGCTTATGGTACAATTCCAGTGCTGTACTTGATGCATTTACTTCTAGAAATCATAGACATAGGGAACAAACCATGTTCAATAAAGTTTGGAAAAAAAATCCCTGTTTTCACGCATTGGTGGTAACAAATGGCTTTCTGCTAAGCTCTGTCCTCCAGCCCCAGAAAAGGAAAGGGGTCTGAGGAAGGGTTCCTGGCCATGGAAGAGAAATTTAAGGTACCACCAAGTCAGCTGTTGCAAGCTGTCAAATATAGCTACTCCATTGCTTCTCCTGTGCCCTATACTGTCTTGTTGCATTGTCTAACTGTATATTAGACAACAAGGAAGCTGATCAACTCTTAATATTAACTGTCTCAAGGGATTAGATGAACACTAAAGCTTCCTTCTGCTGGGGCAACAAGAATGTATCTTGTATGCTGGAAAGGCTCCAGTAGTAGAGATGTCTCAGCATGTCGATAGGACCTGGTACTGTAGACAAGCCTGTGTGGCATAGAAACAGACTATATATCTTTCTGTGACAGGAGTCAGAGGCCAAGAAGGATTTAGATCGTCCCTTCACCTAACAGGACCGTGGGCTAGTCTGCATCACTGTGTTTCCAGAAGCTGCCTTTCCACACAGTTGGTGTTTTGGAGGATGTATTCTGTACAGGTGCAGTTTGACACGGGCCACTGTTTGTGCTTAATAGGTTGAATAGTGGGCACCTGAACCCATCCTCTTTTGCCTGAAAGGAAGCAGCTGAACAGAACCTCTGCCTACAGTGAGTTGTATGGGAGATTCCCATACAGTAAACCAAGACATGTACAGAAATACAGCAAACAACTGGTAAAATAAACTACCTGTGTACAAAAGATGAAATCTACTAGAACATTGATCTTTTAACTGAATTTCTTTTCTGTCCTGCCCTCCTGCGATTCCCTAAATCAAGTGAGCCCATGGAATGCTTGTTAAAGGATTACTTTTTTTTTTTTTTTTTTTTTTTACTCTGCTGTAATCAGAGAGGTGGGCACAGGTGTACAGATGTTCCATAGGCCTGCAGTTGGGCTCAAGTCCTTGTGGTTTTATAAGACTGTAATCTGATGTTTACCTAACTTCCTCTCAGGTAGGGCTTGGAATGTGCTGCATGAGCACCTGTACAAGCCACGAGCAGCTGCTTCACAGGAAACATCTTTCCCCATGGCAGCAAGGAGAAACTGATGGGAAGAGTAGCTGAATGGGGGAGGGCAGAAGAGAAGAGGATGGGAAAAGACATTAGCAATAACTGTGTAGTCACCACGCCTTTCCTTAATCGATAATTAAAATAGCTATTACTTTGGATGGCCAGCTGCTGGCAAAAGCCTCCTGATGTAGCTTCTGATATCTTGCCAATGTTAGGACAACAGTATCCTTTTTCTGCTACCTGGTATCCTGTATATCAGGGGTTTAACGTCCTTGCTAGCTGCTCATAGGACAAAATCCGGTCCTCCAGCATCACCCTCACATAACTAATATAAAATTATGTGGGGGGGAGCTAACCAGAGCACCCCCCTCCAGCTTATTCATCCTTATAGCATGGTCAGTCAGGATGCTTCCAACCTGCGGGCGGGGGGGGGGCAATGTTCCTGGAGAAACCTACCACTAGGCCCCCTCTTCCAGGTGGACAGTAGGTCAGTGATCCTGTCCAGAAATCAGTGTTGGGATAAGTCAAAGGCCCTGTTTGCAGAGGGGCTAGAGCTCTTGTTCTAATACATGTTTATAGGGTTTTTTGTGTGTGTTCTTAGGGGCACTTTATGGTTCTGTGTGTGTGTGTGTGTGTATGCCTGTGCGTGTGTGTATTCGGGTGGTAAGAAGTGCAAAGCTGTGTGCGTCTGCCACAGGACACACAGCTGCCTATCTCCCCATGGAAGTGCTCCTAAGTATGCAGAAAAACATTTTATAAATTGTATTTTAAATAAATGTGTTAAACTTTTTAAAATGCCGTTTTATTTTTTCAAACTACGTGTGCCCTCTTCCTGGAGCGTCCCAGGGCTAAATTGGGCTCTAGTAGCCGCCCCTGGGAGTTTACAATCTAAATTGGAGTGAGAACACACCCAAGAGGCACAACACCAGGAGGGGAGGAGAAGGGGTTTATTCCTGCTGAGAGTGGATTGAAACTACTTGACTCCTATATAGTCTCCTCGTTGTTTGGGTTTCTATAATATGCTTTTAATGTACTGGGCAGGTCATTGAAATAGGGTCTCCTCCCATGTATGTGAAAATGATTTGAATTAAAAGGGGGGCTCTAACAGCGCTTTCTGAGGGCGGGGGATGGGGGTGTTCAGAGCTCTGGCTGCTCTGTGATGCTGGCTCTGCTATTAAGGAGGGGGAAGTAAGCAAGCACTAGAACCTAGCTACTGCTACCTTGCTTACCTGGACAGGTAATCCCAGCAAAGTAACTGGTCGCAATTGTCCCTGGGATGGTAAGTAACTATGGATGGAGGCAGGATGGTTCATGCAGTTATTATGGATCTTAGTCAGGCTCTCTTCATGTGATCTAGACTGGAAAAGTCGGAGAGCCACTGTAATGGGCTAAGCAGTCAAAAGTCCTAAAGCACCTTGTACTAATCAGAAACATTTCTGTAGGATCCTGAACCCTCAAGTCACTTACACAACAAGCAGAGGGGCCTTCAGTGGCTCCTTTACAACCTGTGATTTAGGCAGCAGGGTGGGTGGAAAGCTGCCTCTGTTCTGCAAAACACACTTCCCTTTTCTTTTGAGGGTCTCCTAAATCACAGAAACAAACTGTTTCTGTGCAAGGCCCAGGCTGTGGGGGTGGTGGCGCAAACAGTCTTAGGTGAGACTTAAGTGAACTGAGCGCTAGACAGCATTGTGTGCACATCCCTGAGTGGAGGGAGATGAGTTTTCCTTCTATCACTGGACCGTGACCTCAGGGGCAGGAATGGTCAGTCACCATATATTTAGATCTCCTCCTACATCACATCCTGCAGCTTCACTGGTGCACTCAGGCTTAGGAACAGCTATCCGCTCTTTTACAACGTAGTGCCCTGTCTCTATACAGTGTGGCACAATTTAGATTTCTCCAGAGCTAAATTCACTTCAGAATCCCATCTTGTTATCTTTGGAGAGAAGGCAAAAGATGTGATTTCTATAGAGAGCACCAAGGCTGGAACTACAAGGAAAATGAGCACAGTTTGAGATTAGATTCAGGTTAATACCAGTTTCTTCAGTAGCTGGGGATTAGTGGGTTGGTGTCACAGCGCCGTAGGACAGACGGCTCGGTACCAAATTCCTAAGAGCAACCATAAAACAGAACTCCACTCTCCTTTGTGGAGCTTTCAGTTTTCACTCCCGCTACTGCTTGTAGTGCTGCTGGGAGGACATAATTGCTACCCCTCATCTGATACGCTGTAGCCGCGGTAACCCATGTTCTGTTCACTTAGTCCAACTCTTGAGCTGGGGTCCAGTGGCAAGAGAAGTGCAGCAACTAGGATATTTAGTTATTTCCTGCTGTGAGAACTCTCGGTGGAAGCTTTAGAATAGGATTTGATGGGGCTCTCGTGAGTTCAGACTTGCTTTTCCTGCTGCAAACCTATTGTTCTTGCAGCTGTCTGTGAAGCCAAGGGGCCAGCCAGTGGCCTTCTGCATTGACCTTAGTTACAGCAACAATAAATAGCTCATGCATAGACTGCAACTACACTATCTTATGGGACCTTGTACGTGGGCATCTCAAAGTGCTTGAGACATGTAACAGCAGGACATGGAATACTGTGTATTACAGCAATGCCTAGATGCAGAATGTAGGGGGGCAAATGTTCTGGAGTTGGGCAGTGGGGTTACTGTGAAGTAGAGGGGAAACGGCTCTAGGGTGGGAGAAGGACATACAAGGCGGCATAGGAGCCATCCAAGAAATAATACACAACCGTGTTCATGGCCATTCACAGGAAGAACGATCAATGTTCATCCATTTATAAAGCTGGGAAATTCTCTGACAAAACTTTAACATACTAAGATTGCTTCCCTGTACTTCCCACCAACGCAAACCACAGGCAGCCAGGAAAGAGCAGTTGAGTCATTCAACACCACCCCACATAAGCTCTAGTTCCCCTTTGCAATCTCACCTCCAGCTCCTTTCCACAATCCACATCCCATGTAGCTTTACGTTCATCCTGAACAACCACCAGACAGTCTTAACTCTGATCCTAAATATTAAGGTGCCATATAAGGCTTCTTGTGATGCATGGATGAGATGATCAGAACACAGTAACATGTGTTCTGTCGTGTCCTATTTATTAAACATTCATCTAAGCAAACCTACCAGTTATCCCTGCTGGTCCCTTTGCCAGTTTAATTACTGGCCTTGCTTCTAGCGTCACTGCCTTCTGACCTGCTTGGTCCTTGGAATTGCTCATCATTGCTCATGATCTCCTCCCTTCCTTGATGATTCAGCGCTTGCAGGGGCTTGGGAATGCTTTGATGGAGCCTTGGCAACTTCCATTAGCTCACCACCTCTGCTTGTATCTGGGACCTGGCTCCCTGCTCCAGGAACGTTTCACAGAAGGATGGAGTTCAGGGGACATCTTGGATGACACAGCAACAACCCAAAAAAGAAAGTTCCTTGGAACTAGCTAGGCTGATCTCAATGCCTGGGGAGGGCTGGTGTACTGTGGTGGGGTGCCTGGCAAACTACATTAACCCCCTTGACTTTGCAGTGCAAGGATTCCTTGATGCTCTAATGGACTGAATCGTTGTTGGGGTAAATTAAGACTCTGATCCTGGTCCCATTGAAATCAGTGTTAAAACTCCCACCAACTTCAACCTGAGTGGTTGTGAGGCCAGATCCTGGGAGCTGATGAACACTCAGCTCCTACTGAAGTCAATAGGAGTTGAGGGTGTTCAGTACCTTCCATTGCCTGGCCCTACAAATCACATCTCCTGTGGACAGTGTATTAACAACTGATGATTGGGATGCACCTGAACAAGAGAATTACTAACATTCGGCCTGCTCCTGCTCCCACTGAGGTCAATGGAAGTTTGTTTTAAATGTTTTGTTTATTGCTTTAAAAAAAATCAGACAACAGAATAGTTTCCCCCAATATGGCCATCAACAACTCAAAGGGAAACTAGACTACAAAATGTAGCCAGTACAATGCCAGACAAGCAGGACCCAGACATGGCACTGCTGATAAAATACTTACTGTCTTAGGGACAGCTTTAATGTATTTGCCTGGTGAGGCAGGGCAGGGCAATTATACCCATTGTACAGATCGGAACTGAGGCCAAGAGTGGGGGAGTGCTTTGCCCAAGGTCATGCAGGAAGTCTGTGGTGGAACAAGAAATTGAACATGGGCCTTCTCAGTGAGCACCCCAATACCTACGCCATCTTTCTTCTGCTTTAATCACTCCTGAACTGAAGGTGGGAGCTGGTGGCTGTTCACCTCTACGTCACTGGTTCCAATCCAGCCAAGGGCCGTTTAGAGGTGGTGGGGGAAGATAGACAACTCAGGGAACTAGAAGTACGCAGTGGGAGATGGAACCTGTTGGCAACTCCAGCAACTTCCTTTAGCTTTTCTTGAGCCCAAATGTACAATGTGTTTTCAAAACAATGAAGGGCCGTTCCACCACCGCCCTGCAGACACTGGCTCACGTGAGATAAATGGGTAGTCTTTAGCAGGTTCTATGGGCTCAACTAATACCCAAAGTAAATTTTACATCCATGGCTGCCATTTCCCTCCACCACATCTCCAGCAAGGATAGTGTAACGTTTTGAGGCCCTTTCTTTGGACAACAGCTGAAGGCAACAATCAGGGAGAATATAAAGACAACCCCTTTGATAAATGGACACATTTATTTGTGTGAAGGGAGGCAAGGAAAAGAAGAAAGTGTTTACATAATTTGTACAGCAAGAAGTGTGCCCAAAATGAAGGGCGGGCACAAACCTTAATGCCAGGCCTAACTGCTTGATCTGCGTCATTGCATCCGTCCTAGGTATTTGTGACAGAATGCACCCCTCTGTTCGCACCCTACGCCCGATTGTAACAATCTTTGTACAGAATATGCCTTATGAGGTATCATCTGAAAACTAATAACTCACTGGTCAATAATATGATGAAAAGTGTGTAATACAGTTATGGACTTATACTTCAGCCATGATTTCAGCTTGTTTGCTAGACAATTCTGGGGAGGGAGTGAACCTGTTTCTTAAAGACAAAGGACAAGCTGATGCATCTAGCCAAGTGGGCATCAAAACTGATGGGCGATCACCTGTCAAGGGGCCATTCTTTGGCGAGGAGCAAGGGCAGGAACAAACAGATCGGCATCTTAGCAAACAACAGCATGGACCCTCTTCCACCACCAGACTGCTTGACTCCATCCACACAGCAGGAATTAACTTTATCTAGGCACAACCCTCAGGAAAATGCATTTCAAAGGGTGACTGAACTATAAAAGTGATGGACAAAAACATCCCAAGTTCTCTCTCCACATCCATCTCTCGTTCTTTCACCTAAGACAACAAAAGAAACAAGCCTGTTTGACTTTGGGAGAGATCCCGACCTGAAATTTGGTCAGCCCTGTTGCTGGGAGCATGTGGTGAGAATTTTATCTTGACCCAAGTCTAGCTTGTTAAGTTTTAGTCCTAGGAAGGATTTTATCTTTATTTCTCTTGTAACCATTTCTGACTTTAATGCCTTATGCTTGTACTAACTTAAAATCTCCCCCTTTGCAGTTAAATAAACTTCTTTTATTCTTTAATTAAGAACAGACCAGTGTTGTCTTTAAACTGAACGATGTGGGTAACTCCATTTCTGGTAGCAAACTGTTTTATATTGATCCCCTTAGAGGGCAATAGACCTAATATATCTGGACAGTGCAGAACACACGTTTTGGGGGGAAATCCAGGAGTGTGAGTGTGTTGGAGTCACCCTGCAAGTGGTAACCAAGGCTTAGTGGAAGCCAGAGTGTGACTGATGTGTGACTGGTGGGCTGCAGCTATACACAGACACTCAGGGTGTGACCTGCAGGCTGTTTGACTGCGAGTGGCCCAGGTAGGAACTACAGCAGCAAAGCATTGTGAGGGACACAAGCTTGCAGGGCAGGGGTGACACAGCCTCTCACTGGTCTGGATTGCACACCAGAATGTCCCGGTGTTTCTACGGGGTATGTTATCTTGGTATCAGGTAGGAGATGCAGCTACTGAAGGGAAAGATAGTCCAGTGGCTCAGACCCTCTCCGAGGACATGGGAGCCCTTTGTTCAAGTCCCTGGTCTGCCACAGGCTTCCTGGGTGACCTTGAACAAGTCATGTCTCTCTGTGCCTTGGTTCACCATCGGTACAATGGGAAAGATAGTTCTGCAATGCCTCACACACGTGGGGGGAGAGAGAGGAAAAATAAACTAAAGATAGCGAGATGCTCAGATACTACAGTAATGGGGAGCCATGCAAGTACCACAGACAGAGATTTGTATCCGCAGACATGAACAACGCGAGCACATTTCCGAGGGTACAAATTGATCCTGCAAAAAACATGGCTGAGCTACTGAAACCCAGTGTGGTATTTATTGGGTCTTAAAACAAATGACTCTATACAACATGGCTAAGCGACAACGAAAGGGTGGGGGAGGAGAGCAACAGTCTATACACATTTGAAGATGTAAAGCCCCAAGAAGGAAGAGGGGTTGCTTAAGGAAGGGGTGCAACTAAGAGAATGGGAAGAATTTAGAAAGGGAAAGTTGTGGCTAACTTTTATCCTGCTCTAGCCCGTTTGCTTTATGTCTCCTTTAACTGTGAACACTTAGGAGCATGGAATGCTTTTCGTATGTGGTTGGCACCGAGCATGATGTGGGCATTGTCACAATTAGTGATGGTCTTTGCACTATTTCGGGCTGTGGTGGGACTGGAAGATGTGAACTTTCCTGGAGATTCCTTACTGGAAAAGAGAACAGTTATTCCAAGACTCTGGTAGAAAAATATCACCTATGCCATTGAGCTCTTGCATCATCTGATGACTGATGGGCAATAGCAACTTGCTTCTAGCCTGCCATGGCCCATCTCATCAGCATGTCCTGGCACTGAAAGGCCAGGATGAGCTCCTCACACAGCTCCTGGAATGTGGGTTTTCTCATGCAGAAGTTCTGAGCCCACTGCTGGTCATCTCAGATCTGCACGATGATGGTTTCCCACCACTCAGTGCTTGCGGTCATGGTCCAGAACTGCCGGTTAGCATAAGATGTGTCAGCCATTACAAGCAGCATCAGCTGTCTCCACCCCTCCATTTCTGCATGTGCTGATCTACTTTCCCTTCTCATAGAATCATAGAACTGGAAGGGACCTCGAGAGGTCATCTAGTCCAGTCCCCTGCACTCAAGGCAGGACTAAGTATTATAGATTCTAGACCATCCCTGACAGGTGTTTGTCCAACCTGCTCTTAAAAATCCCCAATGATAGAGATTCCACAACCTGCCTAGGCAATTTATTCCAGTGCTTAACCATTCTGACAGTTAAGGAAGTTTTTCCTAATGTCCAACCTAAACCGCCCTTGCTGCAATTGAAGCCCATTGCTTCTTGTCTTATCCTCAGAGGTTAAGAAGAACAATTTTTCTCCCTCCTCCTTGTAACAACCTTTTATGTACTTGAAAACTGTCATCATGTCCCCTCTCAGTCTTCTCTTCTCCAGACTAAACAAACCCAATTTTTTCAATCTTCCCTCATAGGTCATGTTTTCTAGACCTTTAATCGTTTTTTGTTGTTCTTCTCTGGGCTTTCTCCAATGTGTCCACACCTTTCCTGAAATGTGGAGCCCAGAATTGGACACAATACTCCAGTTGAGGCCTAATCAGGGCAGAGTAAAGCAGAAGAATTACTTCTCATGTCTTACTTACAGTATTCCTGCTAATACATCCCAGAATGATGTTTTCTTTTTTTGCACCCATGTTACACTGTTGACTCATATTTAGCTTGTGATCCACTATGACCCCCAGATCCCTTTCCGCAGGACTCCTTCCTAGGCAGTCATTTCCTATTGTGTATGTGTGCAACTGATTGTTCCTTCCTAAGTGGAGTACTTTGCATTTGTCCTTATTGAATTTCATCCTATTTACTTCAGACCATTTCTCCAGTTTGTCCAGATCATTTTGAATTTGAATCCTATCCTCCAAAGCACTTGCAACTCCTCTCAGCTTGGTGTCGTCCACAAACTTTATAAGCATACTGTCTATGCCATTATCTAAATCATTCATGAAGATATTGAACAGAACCAGACCAAGGACCAATCCCTGTGGGACCCGACTCGATATGCACTTCCAGCATGACTGTGAACCACTGAGAACGACTCTCTGGGAACGATTTTCCAACCAGTTACGTACCCACCTTATAGTAGCTCCATCTGTATTTCCCTAGTTTGTTTATAAGAAAGTCATGCGAGACAGTATCAAAAGCCTTACTAAAGTCCAGATATACCACATCTACCGCTTCCCTGCATCCACAAGGTTTGTTACCCTGTCAAAGAAAACTATTAGGTTGCTTTGACACAATTTGTCCTTGACAAATCCATGCTGTTATTTATCACCTTATTATCGTCTATATATCTGCAAATTGATTGCTTAATTATTTGCTCCATTATCTGTCCTGGTACTAAAGTGAAGCTGACTGGTCTGTAATTCCCCGGCACCAAGCTGCTGCTGAAACGTTCTCCACCATGTCTCGCGCCCTGCACCTGCCTCCTGTTCCCCGCTTGGAGAAGTGCCCCTGTTCGGCACAAGCCATTGTTCAGGGGAGGAGCCAGGCCTTGCCCCCCAGTCACCACGAAGGCCACAGCTGGAAATCGGGAGGTGCCGGGATGGAACTGGTTTACTTCAACCACCGCCCATGCGGCCACATGGGACAGACAAGTTCTCCCACAATTCACTGGGAAAGAGCTCACAGAGTGGCTCAGCCGACTGCAGCGCTGAGCACCATGGGATACATGCCCAGGGGCCTCACAGGGTGAGCGAGACACCACGCCCTCCCCCCATCACTGTGCGCCGCTCTCGCTGGAGCTGCCCAACTCTATGGGCCTCACACCTCCAAGGGGGAGGGGCTTAGAGAGGGACACGCTCTAGCTTCAGGCCGTCTGCTACAGAGGGGGAGGGGAAGAAACCTTTTTTCTGGATAGGACGCGCTAGCCTGCAGGCTCTGCCATAGAGTCCAAGGGGGAAGAGCCCCGCCCCCTGCGGGACGCTCTAGCCTGCAGGCGCTACCATAGAGTCCAAGGGGGAAGAACCCCGCCCCCTGAGGGACGCTCTAGCCTGCAGGCTCTGCCATAGAGTCCAAGAGGGAAGAGCACCTCCCCCTACGGGACGCTCTAGCCTGCAGGCTCTGCCATAGAGTCCAAGGGGGAAGAGCACCTCCTACGGGACGCTCTAGCCTGCAGGCTCTGCCATAGAGTTCTCCCCCGGGTGGGCGGGGCAGCGAAGGCCCCGGATTTCCGGGTCCCTTCCCGCCGAAGATGGCGGACAGCGATTACGAGTCGGTGCTGTGCGTGAAACCGGAGGTGCACGTGTACCGGGTGCCGCCGCGGGCCTCCAACCGCGGGTACAGGTGAGCCGGGCCCCTGCGCCCCCGGCCCGAGCCTCGCTCGGCCTCAGCCCCCCGCCGGGCTCCCGCCCCGCGACCCCCCCGACCTGGGCTCCCACCGGGGGGGGACAACTGTCCTGGGCCCCAGGCCTCTGTGGCAGTAACGCGGCGGGGGCGGGGCCAGGACCTGTCCCGGGCCGGGGATCCACTGAGCCTCGCGCGCCCGTGGCGGGTCCAGCGGCACCGCCGGGGTAACCCTGGATTGCCCCCCCCCCCCCCCCCGGGACTCCCCGGGGACCCGCCTGTCTCTGGCCGGGTGGATGCGAGCGCGGCTCCGGCTGGGAATCTCCGTGGGGCCTGGCTGGGTCTTCTCTCCCCAGCCCCGTTTCCAGCCTCCCGCTCTCCGGGATCGGGGTCTGCTGCCCCCCCCCCCCCCCCATCACTAGCATTTATCTCCCCGCTCGTTTTTGAACTGCGGCACCTAGAGGTCGCAGCCGAGAGCAGGTTTCCAGCGTGCTAGGCGCTGTACATAGTGAGATAGTCTCTGCCCCAAAGGGCTAGCAATGGCAGTTGATAAAGGGGAGAGTGAAAACTGAGGCTCAAGGAGGGGAATGGCCCCCACTCATCTTCACACCGGAGATGTGAGTTACACTGGCTCAGGCATAACTTCCCTTGAAGCCTGGTGCTGTGACCGAGGGAGAAATCTCGTGGCCTACCCTCACTGGGAAAGCAAACGCAGAGCTGATCCCTGTGGTAGCTGAGACCCCAGCTGAGCGGGGGGAGACACAGGGAGGGAAGGATAACAGCCAAATATGTTTGCCCTGGCCTTGCCCAAGATCAGCCAGCACGGCAGTGGCAGAATCAGGAGTACAAACCGGATTTTGTTAGTCCTAGTCTAGTGGTTTATCCATTAGACACGCTGCCTCTCAATAATTTTGAGTATTAAAATTATTCTACAAACTACATTAATTTCTAAGGATCTCCTTTTCCCCAGGGTTGTAGACTGCATTTTCCTCATTAGTGTAGTGGTACTGTCGTGTTCTGCGTCAGACACTCACAGCAATCGTTACCCAAGGCAGCATCCGAGAATTTTGTAATATGATTGCTTTTTTAAAATAGGTAACAAGGTAGGGAGAGAATAGTGATTCAAACAGGCAGTTTGGAGAGTGCGGAACCCTTCAGTTAATACAACTGACTGTCACGCTGTGTAGAACTGGGTTTGAAATACAGAGCAAAGAAAAGTGAAGTGAAAGCTTTTTGCATTACAGCAGTGGCTCTCAGCTTTTCCAGACGACTGTATCCCTTTCAGGAGTATGATTTGTCTTGCGCACCCCCAAGTTTCACCTCACTTAAAAACTACTTGCTGATAGTTAGACATAAAAATACAAAAGTGTCACAGTGCACTGTTATGGAACAATTGCTGACTTTCTCATTTTTTACCATAGAATTATAAAATAAACCACAGTACTGTGACACAATATTGTACTTACATTTCAGTGTATAGAGCAGTATAACCAAGTCATTGTCTATATGAAAATTTAGTTATAGCCTGTTGTAAAACTGGACAAATCGCTAGAGGAATTGATGTACCCCCTGGAAGACTTCTATGTACCCCTGGTTGAGAACCACTGCATTATAGGATGTTGACCCCTCACCCTGTTTTCTTGCAGCCCTTCTGGGAGTCTTGGGCTGACTTGCTTTATAGAAGGTGGTCATGTTCTCAGCTTGTGGAATGCGAGGTCTTTTAATCCAATGGTTAGAGATGGAAAGAAATAATAATCGAGGGGTAGCCGTGTTAGTCTGAATCTGTAAAAAGCAACAGAGGGTCCTGTGGCACCTTTAAGACTAACAGAAGTATTGGAGCATAAGCTTTCGTGGGTGAATGCCCACTTCATCGGACTTGCGTCTGATGAAGTGGGCATTCACCCATGAAAGCTTATGCTCCAATACTTCTGTTAGTCTTAAAGGTGCCACAGGACCCTCTGTTGCTTTTTAGAAATAATAATGAGTTCCTTAAAGTGATCATTTTAGATCCAGTCTTGACTTGGTTTACAGAATGCAACAACAATTGCAGACCACAAAAATGAAGAAAAAAACTTATGGGCTCTTTAGCTCTATTGTAGTATATCAGTATACTGGTTTAACAGGGGCCAACAATAGCACTAAAATAGCATCAAACTGGCTGTGTTCACTCACTATATCAGGGATTCACCCACCACATTGTGGTGGTCATGTAAAACCTGCATTGTGGTCACATGATGTATTTCGGTAGCATCTTTTATACAATGCAACAGTCTCGAAACTCCTTCGAAGCAAGCCTCCCAGCACTCCTGTGAAAAATGATCCCCATTTACAGATGGGGAAGTTGAGGTACAGCAGTGAAGTAAAATGCGCCAACTTTCACACCGTGTCAGGTAAAAAGCCGAGAGAAGAGCCCGAATCCTGCCTGCCAAGCTTGGCTCTAACTGCTAAGCAATGCTTCCTTCCCCCAGATAGTATCCTGCTGTGCAACTGCTTCTTTCAAAGGCCTGTATTTTCAATTGTATTCAGCCCTGCTTTGGAGGACAGGCCTGCAATTCTTTGCCATGGCATGCTGAGCCGAGGTGGTGATGAATACCACATCTGTCTTCCAAAGCAAAAATCTGTGCAAATGGGATTTCAGCTAACAGAGAGACTTGGGCGGAAAATCCAAGAAGGGAGGTTAAGCAAGCAGAAAGATCTTTCCAAAACAAATCTACATATTAACCTGACAGTGCCTGGCCTGGATTATGTAATGTAATTTGATTGAGTCATAGTTATATCCTGTTCCTGAGCTCTGCTCCCCATTTGTTTGTTTAATTTGTCTGTTATGTCCTGCCGTAACCATGTCACTGATCCTCCAAGCTGCTCCCTGTAGGCAGAACCCCATGGCCTTCTGGACTGGTGAAGGGGTCGGCCTGGGCGGAGCAGTTTGCAAGATCAGGGCCTTATATTATAAGCTTTTCTGGGCAGGGACTTTTCTCTTCTTGTAGGTCTGTAGAGTCCCTACTGCTCTAGGGCAGAGACTTCCTTTTTATTCTGTGTATGTACAGCGCCGAGCACAGGGGAGCAGTGATCCCTGATTTAGGCTACTACGCAGTAGTATGGCACAATTAATAATAGTAGCTCGTAAATTCCTTTATGGTGCCCTAGGCACTACTGCAATACAAAGAGTGATAATAGAGGGAGTTTTGAAGCCTAAGATTTGAGTGACTTTTCTGATGTTAACAGTAGTTTTCTCCCACAGAGCTGCAGAGTGGCAGCTGGATCAGCCATCATGGAGTGGCAGGCTGCGGATAACGTCCAGGGGGAAGATGGCTTTCATTAAGCTGGAGGATAAGAATTCAGGTAAAGGGAAAGCCGTACAGCATTCAAGTACTTTACACCTAGGGTTTCTCCCCTCTGTTTCCTTCAGGAAGGGGCTCCCACCTCAGGCAGGCCTGTCCAGCCTTGTTAGCTATTGTCAGGAATGATCTTAAAGAGAAATGCCCAGGGCTGGAACCTGAAAGATCCCAGATGTATGGTGACGTTAATTGGAAACTGGGTACTGGAGTGTTTTTACAAGCTGGAGTGGTGCTAAAACCAGAGAGGCTGCCTGCTCAGTAGGCTTCTTCCTTTCCCTGTCCTGTAATTATTTGGCCAGGGCTGCCACTTGCCATGCAGCTTTGCTGTGGGCTTTTACGCTCCTTCATCTTGTGCAGTGCGTGGGTGTCCCCGCAATAGGTGCCTTGGAGAAAAACTCACTTCAGTAACAGGATTGGAGCCGCTGTTGTCCCCAGGTGGCAGAATGACTTCATGTGGGTGCTGAAAGGTGCCTTGGAAGCTAATAAAGAGGCTGGGGAGAAGGAAGCCTTAGAAGTATCTGCGGTGTGAAATGAGCCAGGTCTGTGCTCTTGGTAAAAAGCTGCAGGTCAACAAGTGGGAAAACCCCTCTGGCTCTAACCTGTGAAGTCCACAGAAAAGAACTTTCCATCTATAGCCCTAGCCCAATAATTCTCCTCCTTTCCAGAGGGAGGCTGCTAGCCCTTCCTGGGTAGTGGATGTTACAGCAGAACGTTAGGTGTCGCTACGGTGGCTTAACGATGTGGTGCTTTTGTGTTCATAAGCAGATGTACAGACAACTGCGTGAGTGGTGCATCCTGGGAAACACTTCTGCTAGGCTAGGGTGTTCATTATAATTCTCCCTTCTCCCCAGGCAGGGACCTTCATCACTGCAGCCCTCACTCCATGTGGCTGCCTCGGGAGTCCCATTGTTCTCCCCACACCAAGTTCAGGTCAGAAAGGGGTTGGTCACTGAAGAGAAACAGCATTCTCTCTCTCCCCTCCCCACCCCCAATTGCCAGTAAGTGTGTTCATTCTGTGTCAGTAGCTGTGCTAGAAGAGTCTTGTTATCTGAAGCTGGAAGAATTGAGGGGTCTCAGTCTAAAAAGAAATGTGGTCGAATTGTTAGAACCCAGAATGAGAATTCCTTAGATCCTGGGGATAAAATCTACCATTCAGGAGTGTTGTCACGCTTAATTCATTGTGTGTAAAGTGCTGTCTCTATATGTATTGTATCCTGATGAAGAATGGGGGAACACTGGGGTATTGAACTATTGTGTGTTTCCTACTCTTGTTTCTAGGAGAACTTTTTGCCCAGGCACCTGTGGACCAGTTTCCTAGCATCGCTGTAGAGGGTGTGACAGATTCCAGCAGATATTTTGTCATCCGGGTTGAAGATGAAAGTGGTATGGGCAGTGTTCAGATCACTTTTCTTCTGCAAACTGACACACACAAATCTTGGGGAATAAGTTTCTTTAGCTGGTTTCCATTATTATTATTCTGATGTGAAGGGTCCTTGATTTGAAAGGGATAAATCTACATTACATCTAAAGTACAGCCTAGGAGTGTAGGGCAGTGGATTGCACAGGAGATTGGCAGGAGCAGGAGCCTTTCAGTCCAGATCCATCTTAAAGTCAATAATCAGAAATTGTTCCCGTCAGACTGTGGTTCAACCTCCTGCATGAAATGACTTCTTTGTCTACACTAGAGCTGATCGGAAAAACTTCCACAGGACCATGTTATGTCGGAAATTGCAGTTCCATCAAAATTGAAACACTTCGCGAAATCATGTCAATTTTGCCAAAATTTAGTTCTAGAGAAAAAACAAAATAAAAGTTCTGACAGTGTCAAAATGTCCCATTTCCACATCCTTGGTGCCAAACACTTAAATTTTTTTTTTAGAAATTATTTTTCATTTTGAATTTTTTAAATGTTTGTATTGTATATAATCTATAATACAAATCTAAATTGAAATATTTTTGATCAATCCAAAACAATTTTTTCTCAGAACTTTCCTTTTCAAAGAATTTCAGAAATTTTGGGATTTGTTCCAATTCAAAACAAAGTCAGATTTCAAAATGCTTTGTGAAATGGGGTTTCCGTCCTTCACACAACTCTAGTCTACACACTGAATCAGTTAAAAAACCAATTTCGTTAAGCTGTGCAAACCCCTGTGTGGATAAATGTATATTAGTTTAAAACTGATTGTCAGTTTAGTTTATGCATGTAAATTTACCAATAGAAGCTAAACTGATCTAAGACCAATATAAGAGAGTTCACACACAGTTACGCTGGTTTAATGAAATCTGTTTAAAATTGCACCTTTAATTAAACTGGGGCAACTTTGTGTAGACCAGGCAATTGTCCAGTTTGTAGTAGGAAGTGACACCACAATACAGAAAGCATTCTTGATTAGCATTCTCAGCAGAGAGGCCAAGGCTAAAATAGGCCACAGGTCATGGGTGAGAAGCAAGTGGGAGACTATAGGGAAACAGGTACTAGTTCTGGCTATACTGTATCATTTCTGTGGATAAACAAACTCTGTCTCCAGTGCTGTCAACTTAACACCCTTCACCAATATTAAATCCACTACACTTTTTTTAAACAAGTTTCATGGAACCATCTCAAGGTTGGAAGATTCCAGGCCTAGATTTTTTTATAACCTGAATAAAGGCTGGCTGTGGTGCAGGGTGGAGAGCTGGCTATTGCAATGGGAGGAGAGCCTGCTTTCTCTTAAGTGTGCGAGTGAGAGAATATAGGGGAGAAGGGTGTCAAACAGTGGAAGGTCCTGACAGGTAAATTTAAACTGCTGAACAATATTCTCAGGGCTGAGGGGATTGGCTTCACTTTAACCATAAAGGAACCAAATGATGACCAATACCTATTGCAGGTGGCTGTGGGTGTCAGAGGGCGCCCAAAGAAAGACATTTACTAGGGATTCTGATTTACTTGTATTGCCAAAGCACCTAGAGACGCTAGTTATAGACCTGGGCCCCCGTTGTGCAAGGTGCTGTACGCACACAGAACAAACCCAATGGCAAAGGCCAGGGAGGATGCTGAGGTGCAGCTAGATGTCACTGAACAGTGTCTTCTTGTGGTGGAGAGTTCATGTCGGATATCTAATACTGCCTCCACTTCCTTTCTCCAACCTCCTTAACCCTTGGAGGGGGAAAGCTAGCCTTTAGCCCATGTGATCTTGGGACAATCCTGACGCTGGAAAGGTCCAACCTGAAAGCCAGCTTTTGCATCTTCATTTAGGATAAATTGGAAACATTGGTCAGCGTTGTTGGATAGATTGGCCCTTTGATCCAACTACCCTGTAGAGGAGAAACAAACGCCCCGAGCTGGTAGGCTGAGCAAAGGCAGAGGCTAGGACGAGAAATCGAATTCAGCTATTAAATATGCTCTCCTGAGTCCTAAGAGAATGGCAGGGCTATGAAATGTGTGAAACCACAATGCAGGGAGAGCGAGTGTCTCCTTTTCACTTGTGGAGGGTTGTTACTTTATTACTGAACTCTCGTTTGTTTCCCAGGGCGCCGTGCGTTTATCGGAGTTGGATTTGTAGACCGAGGGGACGCTTTTGACTTCAATGTAGCCATTCAAGACCACTTTAAGTGAGTTTTCTTCTCTTCCTTTGCTCTCTGGGCTGGGTCATTTCTGTGGCATTCGCCCAGTTGTCGGTGTTCTCCAAAATTGCTGCAGTTGTAAGCTGTTAGCTCTCGATTCACTAGGGAGGGGAAGCATGGTCAGGGGAGTGTCACGGGGCAGACGGGTCCTGTTGAGCCAGTTCAGTTCCCTTCTTTATACAGAGAAACAAATGTGGAACATTTTTGTCTTGCCAAAATTTCCCAAGCCCCCCAGAGAGGGCGTAGGACTTATCCCTGCTGGGCCCTCACATGCCAGACCACATGGGTTCCTCCCTGTTTCCCCTTTGTCTCCTTCCTCCAAAGCGCTGGTTGCCATTTTTGTTCTCGTCCCGTGGCCAGAAGAATGGGTGAGCGACCACCTCTGAGAGGCTTGAATGTAGTTCTAACCGCTAGCAGAAAATGAGGCTGTGCATTAGCCCAAGGAGGTTATTTGCTCCTTCCTGTGCCGCGGGCCTGTCAGGATGAGCAGAGCAGTGAGAAAGTGACTGAGCAACCGCCCCCTTGCAGGCATCGGACATGCTGGCTGATTCGGTTGGGCTGTTGTCACTTTGAATAGCAGGCCACATAAGCATATTGAAAGAGCCACTACTGCACCCAGGCAGGCTTTAAAAATGAACTTGGTAACATATTCCCTTAAAACAGCCTGCTGGCGTTTTGCACACTTTCTTTCCTGCCCATTACCATGGGTATCCACTGAGCTGCTTTCAGGAATCCACGCAAGTCAGATTTGTTTAAAGGGACAACTCAAAATGGCCCCTGTCACAGCTGAGGGTGCTGACCTCAGGGCAGACAAGGCAGAGAGCCCAAGCTGGTGGTGTGTTCTGTAATTAGATTTCACCAAGCCAGTAACAACTGTGAACTCCTGACGCACAATAACAATCTTACCATGGAGTCGCACACAGTCCGCTTGGGCACTCCAGTCTGTCTTGCCACCCAGGCAAGCTGGACTTAGTGACAGCTGGTTGCCATACACCACAGCTCACAAAAGATTCAAGTTGCTTCCAGTCCCAAGAGAACAGTCACTTACCCCAGGTCAATTTGTACCTGAGATCTCACACCCAAACCAACACTTGTAGCCAATCTTATAGTAAACTAAGGATTTATTAACTAGGAAAAAGAAATGAGTTATTTACCACATAATATCTGGAGATATACCTATCTCCTAGAACTGGAAGGGACCCTGAAAGGTCATCAAGTCCAGCCACCTGCCTTCACTAGCAGGACCAAGTACTGATTTTGCCCCAGATTCCTAAGTGGCCTCCTCAAGGATTGAACTCACAACCCTGGCTTTAGCAGGCCGATGCTCAAACCACTGAGCTATCCCTCCCCCACAAATGAGTTAGTCTGTGGTTCCAAAAGGTGACAGAGTTGTAATACTCTATCCGTACTGAATGTCTTTTAGGGCTCACCAGGTTGACCCTGGGAATCTCTGCTTCTGGTTCCCATCTCCAGCCCTGTGAGAGTCAGAATATTTTCTTGTGTCCCTGTTTTATCCCCTTCTTCTAACTTTCAAGCTGATGGGCTGGGTTTTCTTGTGCGTAGCACCTTCATGCGTGTGACGGGGGCCATTTACCAAGTCTTTGTATCGTGATGTTCCACAGTAGCCCATTTAGTTTTGATAGTCCTTCTTGATGGGCGGTAGACCATTCCTCTGGGCTGGGTTCACAAGTTCAGAGCAGTCATTTTTACAGTTATAAAGCAAAACTTACATATCTTCTTATAGCATGGGATACAGACATGACAAGTTAAATTAATGCATGCAGCAACTTACAAGCATCCCTTAGACTTGTAAGAATGTGTTTAGACTCTAACACCTATCTTGAACAATACTAACATACAGGTGAGCTGGTCTGGTTTCCAGCTGGGACCTACAGTCTTGGCAAGAGCTGGCACCTGGTCTGCCAGCATCACAGCCCCAACTGAGAATTTATAAAAATAAATTGTTATAAAACCTGGTGATTTAGCTGAAAAATACACAGCATAAGTAGGTTGGTTTTGAGCAAATAAGTTTTCCCCTGTAGAGTGTGCGTTCCAACCAATGCAGTGTGTTAACAGCAGAGCTGACTGAATAATTGAAATTTTTTTGGTTCAGTGACCAAACCAGGGGGTTGGAATTAAATTCATTTTCGGTTTGAAACTAACTTTTGTGGTTTCTCACCGAAACAAAAAACTGAAAGTTTCTGTCAGGCAGAAACAATACTGTTCGAATATCTATTCACAGCAACAGTTTTGAAACCATCTGTTTTGACTTTTTTCAAAACGAACTGTTTTGATGTTTCCAGGATGTTTGTTGGCAGAAACTCTTTGCTGAATTTGACAAGTAGCTTTGGTGCCCCCCAAATGCATTATTTGGCAAATAGTAAAAATTTTGTCCCGCTCTAATTGACGGCCCAAAAAGTGAAACTGGCTTCATTGATTTTAACCGTCAGGCCCAGAGAAATGCAAAAAAAACCAAATTGGGTTTTTAAAATTCGTTGTTAAGACTGTGCTGGTAATGTAAGAAACTCAACTTGTTTCCAATATGGATTTTAAATGGCCTGCATTCCTTGTAGCAGCGCTGCACTTAGCCATGAGCAGCTCTCATATGTGCTCTCTCCTCAGTTTACACCTGTCATTTTCCCCGTGCAGATGGGTTAAACAGCAGAGCGAGCTTGCAAAACAAGCCCAGAACCCAGATCAGGGACCCAAACTAGACCTGGGCTTCAAGGAGGGACAGACCATCAAACTGAACATTGCGGTGAGGTGCTTTTCTTGGTTAGTCTGCTGCTTCCACCAAGTAAAACTTCCCTGGCACTCTCCTTAGAGGCAATCCCAGCGTTCATCTTGCCATATGTAGTTTGATTGTAGAGTCTATTGTTTGAGACACATGGAAGCTCACCTTTACAGGTGCGTAAGGCTGACTTACCGGGTACCAGCCCTCTAAGAATGATCAGTCTGGCTCTGCCAAAGCCAGATAGTTTATTGGTTGCAATTTTGATGAGGTCGTAGCAGTGTGATGGGGTTTTGCTAAAATTCCAATAACCCTGTGCCCAGTCACACCAACATGTTAGATGGGGAATGTTTCCAGACCATCTCCCTGTTCTCTTTTGCTAAATTCAGTTTTAATAAGGGGCAAAATATGACCTGCTTTAGCTAGTGGAGGTAGCCAAAGCCTGCAGCTCTTCTTCCTCCCTCCCTCCCCACTCTCTGCCTGGGCTGCAGCGGGGAAGCACTGGAAATCCAGTTGCTGGAGGAATGTTAGTGTAATGCATCCGTCAGGGGGTGTGTGTTGTGTCCCCCTCTGCCGGATCCACAGAGGATGGGAGTCTGTGACCCCTCCCAACTACAGAACTGGGCTCTAGCTCAAGCTGTATCGGCTCATGCATTGGGCACTGGAGGTCCCTGGTGATGCCAAGATGGCAGCGGGACTTCAGAGGGAACCAGCCTCTCTCCTGCCCTGCCCTGTGCTCAGCAGCATAAAAGAATGAGCAGATGTAAGAGGCTTCCCATGAGCAATAACAACTGGAGACAGTTGTGCCAAAGCACTCTCTGATGCTCACAACAGCTGCATTTAAGCTGACGTTACAAGTTGTGAATTTTTCATTTCCCTTTAGAACATGAAGAAAAAGGAAGGAGCAGCAGGGAACAGCAAACCGCGCCCAGCGGGGCCTGGGGGCCTCAGCCTGCTCCCACCCCCTCCTGCAGGAAGATCTCCTGCTCTGATCCCTCCTCCAGGGGAGCAGCTTCCAACATGCCCTGCGGATTCCCAGCCAGCAAGCGCCGCTAACACAGGTCTGTGTTCGGGCAAGCTTCATTTTCTTTAGGTCTATTTATACCTGCCAATGTTTCTTATATGGTGCCCATTACCATGGTATCTGGGAGCATGTCTATGGCGCTTCTCAGCACAGTGTGAGAGACATCAAATTACCTCTAGGAAAGACGTTTTTTTTTCCTTTTAAGCCAGTTCCTTTCACTGACTGGCTGATTCCTTCCAGTTTGGGTATTGTTTCTATGCTGTTTAGGGGGATGCTTGTTTAGACAGGTGCCTTGTGGTGAGCTGTGAACATGGCAAGATTCAGGATCAGGCTGGCATGTTTGTTCCGTGATTGCAGAACTCACTGGATCCTACACCTTTCCCCAGCCTCACAGGATTCAACCCGGCCTCTGTCAGCTGCAGCATCCCAAATGAGTGTAGCACATGGTGGGGAACATAGGGAGAAGACTGCCCCTCAAGTAACTCAGCCCTGGGCCATCCAGGGCTTTGAAGAAAGGTCTTGAACTAATCCTAGAATTCAACCCGCAGCCAACGCAAGGGGCTGGTGTGATGGGTTCACGAGTTTTTGACTCTGTTTAAATGGTGAGCTGCTCGCCTGCTGCAGTGTCCAGATACCTCCCTGCACCAACCCCACGTAATGTGAATTGCAGTCGTATAGTGCTGATGTGACAAATGCATTGATCACTTTAGCGTTGTAAGAGACAGGCGGCTGAAAACCCTTCTGAGGACGCTTTAGTGGGGCTCAGCAGCACCTGAGAAGTTGGCCAGTTAGAATCATAGAATATCAGGGCTGGAAGGGACCTCAGGAGGTCATCTAGTCCAACCCCCTGCTCAAAGCAGGGCCAATCCCCAAACAGATTTTTACCCCAGTTCCCTAAATGGCCCCCTCCAGGATTGAACTCGCAACCCTGGGTTTAGCAGGCCAATGCTCAAACCACTGAGCTATCCCTCTCCCCCTAGTTGTGCAGCTAGATCTAAGCAGACTCGAGAGAGGCTGCTTGAAGGGCGCTGACATGGCTAACTAGCTCAGGTAGTAGATCCGATACGATCAGACTAGTTGAATCGTCGAGCTATCACACTGGTGGTTAACTGGTGAATGGAAACCACATAGACTAGTCAGGCCCAGTCCCGTCATGGCAGAAGTTAACACAAAACTTCCCCTTTCCCTGAGACATTGCAGCCTTCATTTAGCACAGTGACGAAAGGGAGGCTAAAGCATCAGCATAGGAGCTAACAGAGGTTTCTATCCTGGCCAGTCATAGTATAACAAACATGTGTGGCATTATCATGTGGTTTCTGATTGTTACCACCTCCTCCTGGCTTGCATCTGCATAGATTATAAACATCGCTTCCCTTGGGAACTCCTGCACATACCTTGAGATGGTAGACGTGTCTCTGGTCTCTTCAGAGACCACTGTTTATGCCCACATGGTACCTTCTGCCATCCAGCTAAGGAGCCAGTTAAATCTTACTTCCAAGGGAATTGCTCAGGTCGGTTCAATATGGTCACTTGGGTTTATGCAGCTGTGTTTCCAGAGCAGGCCTGTGAGACAAAGCTCAATGAAACTGAACAACATGTTAATTTCACTTCCCCTGTCTCTTCTGTGGTGCACTAACTCTGTGCTGGACCTGGGATTATTTTTGTGCCAGTGCCAAGCTCTTGTGATCACTTTTTTTTTAACTGTGGAAAACCTTTTATTAATAATCCCTAGCTCCTAACTAGTGCTTTTTAATCGGTAGATCTTTGTGAAGCGCTTTGAGGTCAGTATCCTCCCCACTTTACAGACGGGGAAACTGAGGCACGCAGCGGTGACTTGCCCAAGGTCACCCAGCAGGCTAGTAGCAGAAATGGGAGTAGCACCCAGGTGTCTGGGGGATCAGAATTCTGGTTCGTTCTGACCGCACTTTGAGTCTGTGATGGTAAGAGTTCAGCCTGGCAGATGCATTGTGTGAGGTCTGTGAGGCTGGGAATGTCTATTGTATCTCTAGACAGAGGCAAAAATTGTGACCCCTCATCGGTGCCATTTGTAGTGTCACTTTTCAGCATGGAACCAGGCTGTAAATATAACCTGCCCACGTTAGGTTTGGCTTTGGCTAATGCCATCAGTCTCCACCTTCCGAGGAAACCAGTACTGCTGCTGGGTCTGCCGTAGAGATCTCGAAGAAGCAGCTCAAGGCGTTCCTCTCTCAAGCCAGAAATTGCACCAGTTCAACTAATTGGCTTAAAAAACAATTTAGCTAAGCCAGTGAGAAGAGCTAGGTGGACATGGCTAGCTAGGTTTCCATCTGGCTTGTATTGGTTTTATTGGTAAAGATGTGGTGCCTTCCTGGGGCCATAAGGAACTGGGGTTGGTGGGAAATAACTGATGGGGGTGAAATCTGATCTTTCTTTTTTCTTTTCCTTCCTTTGAATTTCCTGGTTGCCGGCAGATGCCGCTTTGTCTTGGCCACAGCCCAGTGGTGCCACCACAGCCGCCAGCGCCGATATCTGGGGAGACTTTGCCAAAGCGTCAGGGTGAGGCCATTCCTGCTGTTCAGTGTGGTGTGTAGCTGAGTGAGCAGGGGTGGCTGTCTGGGTGGGAGCGGTTACATTGTATTGGCAGCCCTGGAGAGCAAATCCCCATCACCACTGGACAGTTCAGCCTTGCATCCTCCGGGGTGCTCCCCGTGCACGCCTCCCCTGAACTAGAAGAGCACCGTTCTCGGGTGAGAAGGGATGGCTGTCCTCGACCCCTCTGTTTAAACTGCCAGCTAGGTGAGGGGTGAGTTAACATGGACATTCATCCATTAGAAACAGGACTGAGTGCTCCTGTATTTGTTGGTGCTCTGTATTGTCCCCTAACATCCCTGTTGTCTGTCACTGCAGCCTGTTCAAATGATTACTGTTAGCAAGCTCAAGCAGGCCCCCAGGGCATCTTACCCACAGGCTTGTCTTCACTAACAAGAAAAGGTGGGTTTACCCTGGGATAACTACCCCGCACAGCCATCCTGCTGGGAGAACAGGAGACAGGGCACTGCAAGGTAAACTCGGTGCGGTCAACACCGGATGTGGGATACAGTGTTGGCCTTGCCTAGCTACCTCCGGGAAGCACAAAAAGTGCCTTGTCTCCATAACTGCCGCACCTTTCTCACTGTACAACCCCCCTTTCGAAGCAGTGATGATAAAGCCCGAGTGTGAACTAAGGGTCTGTCTTCACTGCAGTTAGCCTGGGTGACTGGTAGTGGGTTAGCGGAGCCCGGGTGTGAGCAGCCCGTCGAGTTACTGTGTCCTCACTAGTGCTGTGCGCCCCTGTGCGTGTTGCTAAGACTTCTGGGGACACATTCCATCATTTTTTGCTGAGCTTCTCTATGATTCTTTCCCAGTGAATTGTGGGCAAACTTGTCTGTCCTTTTGGGCACCCAGGAGAATCATGGGAAGGCACTGGAGGACTATCAGCATGATTTAGCCTGCATCCTTACTGCAGAGTGGGGGGTTCCCAGCCCCAAGAGAAAGCAGCACCCAAGCTCTAACTCTCCCGCAGCCAGGCCAACTAGCCCAGGTTTAAAGCCCCAACAAACTTGGGTGAGAGGGTTTTGTGGGAGGGGGATGGGGCAGCACCTTAGTAAGAGCCCAAGTTAACTCCGCAACAAAGACCGACCCTAAGAGGGGTTTTGGTTTTGATCTCTGCAATATATGGCAGCTTCGCCAACGTTCACAAAGTAACCAGCCCTTCAAGAGGCAACCCACAGCCTTAGCCCAAACCACCTTCAGTATCTCAAAGCATGGTTTTGTTTCCTTCCAGGTCTGCATCTAACCAGAACCAGCAGAGCCCGGGCTGGGTTCAGTTCTAAACCAGATACCCTGTCTGCTTTTTCGTGTGGATGCTGGGGAAGAAACCTGTTCTCTTCACTGTGGACCAAAGCCTGGGGGGAGCCCCCCTGCACCCTACCCTCTGAGCTAACAGGCCACTTCAAGAGAGCCCAGTCCATGACTGGTTGCAGCCTTTGTAGCTTTCTTGGGCATTACAAGAAAGGGGTGAGAGCTATGCAAAAACCAAAAAGTGCCCTGTGACTGCAGTGTGGAAATAAGTGCCCCAGCGCTGGGGAGTGTGGGAGAGGGATGCCTTAAACTCTGAACTCTCAACAGAAACCAGCAGCCCCAGCGGCTGGGGCTCTTAATTCTGCTCTGAGATCACAGCAAACCATAGAGGACTATAAACCTGGAGGGGGGGGAGCGATTGTCCCCCCACTTCTCCAAACCAGCACACTGTGGTGTTTACATATTTCCAACAAGGATGCTTTTGCGTATCGCTTCTTCCTCCCTCTCCTTATTTGCAGCCTGTTGACTAATGTAACTGAGGATAGCCAAAGACAGTAACTCGACCTGGTCCCCTTCGACAAACCAGGTGCTTTATTAAAGAGCTGGTGGTGAGGAGGGAGCGAAGAGCAGTATCAGAAGACTCCAATTTGGATTAAATCTTGTTAGCATTTGCTGTCTGATGTGCTAATGGGCTCTGCAATGCAATAGATGTGGAATGACACGTGCAGCAAGGGATCTGCAGGGTTAACAACTGGCGACCCCTGCCACGGCAGCTGGGTACTGCCATGAGATGCCTCAGCTGTATGCCGGGGCACTTCTCACCTTGAATAGTTTGTTGTTGGGGTGGTGGTGGAAGAAATCCTCCCCATCTGGCAGGGGGCAGGACAGTGGGATTGATATAGAGGCAGCAAGACCTTTAATGCTGCCAAGAACTGTTCTAGTGTTGTCCTTGCCAAGACTTTTCAACAGCAAATTGTTGCATGTCTTCTGAAGTGCTGCCTTGTCACTGAGACGTGCCTCTTTGAAAGGTCCTCACAACCAGCCTGGGAGCTTTTGAGCACTTAGATTAACTACAATAGGTAACTCTGATGGGGAAAAGCTGTTAATTGGACGACTCTGGTTAATTAGCTGTATCTGAGCAAAACTCTGAAATTCCTTATAAGTTTTCATGCTTTGATATTAAGTCTCTGACATAGCTAGATGCAATGAAGGACAGAGCTTTGGTTGCCTTTTTTATGGAGCTGGGCTTAAGATTTCTCTTTTAAAAAAATATTTTCTTATCTATTTATTTCGAGGTGAAGGCCTTTAACAGTATGAAGTCCTGCTATTTTTTTTAAGTGTTCCCACTTTGTCTTTTTTTTTAATTATTATTATTTCAAACTGGATGATGAGGATTTGATTTCTGATATTTAAAAAAAATTCCTGAGAATGTGTTTAATTTTGCCTCTTTGAGCCACGGGAAGAGCACCTAGGAAAAACAGGTGGGAAATGTAACATTAAATTAACAATAAAATGTTTTGGGGGTAAGTGGGATTCCTGTTTGTTTCCCAGAGTTACCTGACCTGGATTAGACAGGCTCCGCTGTGATTGTAGGAAATGATTCCCTGATTTATCTTCTTCCTTCTTCCTGATCTAGAGAAGGGTGCAGCTGGGCACCAGAAGTATATGCACTGAAATACCAAGGCAGTTGCCAAAAGTCTGAGGGCATGGGGGGAAGGCACAGTAGAAAAGTGCTGGATAACAATGACCTTAACATCTAGCACAACCATACAGCACCCAAGTGGACGGGAGGGTACGAATAACCTGACAAGGTGGTGGGGTCTGTTGAACAGCTGGAGTGATGGCTGGCAAGGTGGTCTCCTATGGGGGTGAGAAGAATGAATTGGGTGGAACATTCAGGGTGTAGCATTTACGAGGCAGCACGTAACCACCAGTAGCATAGATCTGGCTTATACCCTACCCTGCTTCCATTGCCCTCAAGTGTCAAACCCCCCAAGAGTGAGGGCAGTGCCGCCTGTCTCTTGCCAAGGAGCTAAGAGCAGAAGTGAGACTCCTGCACAGATGGGAACTTTGGAAAAAATGTGTCGTCTGGCTGGCGCCTCCTGCTGGGGAGAGATCATAGCCTCCTAAGGGCCTGAGCTGAAGCCAGTGGAAAGTCTCCCTTTGTGTTCAGTGGGCTTTGAAAGAGCGAGTGTGTGAGGAACACTGGTTTGGACTGATTGGACAAGCAAATCCTCTGCCCCATCTGCTTGCCCCGTCATGATCCCCCTCTTGCTGCTAATCTGCTGCTGTGTTAATTGGCTAATAAAGCCAGAAGGGAAAGGCCACTTTCTAATGTTGAGCAAGGGAGAAGGGTTGGGAGAATCCTGGAGCCCTGGGATATCCAGCTGGATTATTAGAGACATGTTATACCAGTGAGTCTTAGACCACATGCAGTGTCTCTAGGCTTGTCCCTCTTTTGCACCGGAAGTGAAAGCAATTTTTGCTCAAGACTGCTGAGGGCTTCACAGTACAAATAGACACAGTCTCTGCCCTGAAGAGCTTACAGTCCAAGGCCTTGATCCTGGAGATTCTTACCTGTGAACAGTGAGTGGGCCAGGTGGCAGGGTAATCTGCCCTTTAAGGGCAGTACTTCCCACTGGTCATCCCTCTCCATCATATGGTGTGGCCCTTTAAGGGTTTGGGGCTCCTCAAGCTGTCACCTCTCGGGCAGAGACCCGTAGTTCCCTCCTGACGAGGTCTTTCCGGGCTCTGCCGTTCCCTGCCTACACTGAGATACCCAGCAGGACAGAGTGCTTAGAGCCCAGTGTCTCTGCTTTGCTTTCTCTTTGAAGGTTATGAACAGGGTAATTGTTTTTTCTAAGCAAGCACCTTTATTCTTAAGATAAAAGCATGACAGAGAAAACTAAAAACAATAAGAGAACTTATGTGCATGCTCATAAGCTTACCAGATATCACCCCCTGTCTACAAAAGGACTCTGGTCCATTTCAGTCCTTCCACCTCTCCCCTGAGGAGCGGGGCCCTCCCCTGGGAGAGAAGGTCCTGTCTGTTGGCTGGATCAGAAAAAAGCCCCTGAGTCCGTTTAAACGCAGGCTGTTTATCCCCAAGCCCCCTCTCTGCTGGACTTGGGAGAATCCAGTTTGCCTGAGTACAAGTGAGCCTCTGCAGGAAATGGTGCCTCTCTGGAGGTGTTACAACCTGACAATCACCCCCCACTGTTCCTAGTCCCTGGGGAGCCATGGTTACTGTCAGTCAGGAATTCCTGACAATCTCTGGCCCATAGTGATGCATAAACATTAGTCCTTGACACTAAGCGGTCATACTTGGCAGTTGTCATTTCCCTCTCCCCACCCCCCAACTAGAAGTTTGGGATTTAAAAAATAGTCACTTGTGAGTCTTAGGGATGGGTTTGAATCCTTCCTTGGCCCAGGGAACGGGTCTGGGTGGGCCAGGGCCAAAGAACAGTGAGTGAGGAGTGGAGGTGTAGGGCAGGTGTCCTGAGACTTCAAATCAATGACAGCAGCTAGCATCCCGCACCGTTACTGACGCGTTCATGGCCACAGTCATGATTAATCTGCAGCACTGGCCAGTTCCCCAAAGCCATCTGCGGAGAGAGAAACCCTTCACGCCAAGTCAAAATTTATGAACAAAAACTGGCAAGTCCTGGGAAAACCTGACTGCTCTAGCAACGTGCGGCTGATTGGGCAGACAGGTTTTGTTTACCAGCCGCCCTGCGGAGTCATAACCCCTAGCAGCTAATGAGCTTAAGGCGGGCAGCACGTAGGACGACAGGCTGAGTTATGGTGTGGGCGGCTGGGCTCCTGGTACCTGGTTACCAGGAGGAATTCAAGGGGTTAGCGTGGCCATGCAGGAGCAGGCAGTGACCTTGTCCAACAAAAGAGACCTAACCTGAATGTCACAGCACTTCAGCATGTGCCGAGCTCTATAGTAACCAGCCCTGGGAGAGTAACCAACACGCCAGCAAGCCCCAGAGCAACCTAACAGAGAGATCACTGCAGGTGAGTGCGGGCATGAAGGGGGAAGGAGAACGTGAGGTTTAACACTGATTGCGCTCTGGGGCTGTGGTGGGAGCAGAGGCCGCCTGGTGAAGGAGGGGTTAAATCCAGCTCAGCTTCCCTCCACTTCCTGAACAGGTGCTCAGGGAAAGGGCTCTGAAGGTGGTTGCTTTGGAGACAGTGGAGGGATTTCTTAGGGAGTTTTAACTTCCCATTGCTCTTCCTGCTGCAGCTGTTTGATGTCTTGTTGTTAACACTTCTCCTCAAGGATCAGATCTCGCTAACTGCAACTGGCCTGTTGTCTGCTGGGTCACCCCACCAGGTAAACAACGCTGGGGAGGAGAGTGGATCTAACCCATCTCTGCAGAAGGGAAACTGGCCAGGGTGTCAGTCTCCCTTTGTGAAATCCAGAGGAGACCATGTGTGTGAACAGTGCGTACAAACGTCCAACAGTGGTACCATGTGACAGTTGGGGGTTCTTGGAAGTTCAGGTGTAGCCCAGGCAAGAGGCATAGAGGGGAGGCCTTTTCAGCAAAAGCAAGGATTTTATTAGTGCATCTTTTTGGCTGTCGCACAGAAATGTATCCCTCACCAAACCCCTCCAGCAATTTCTAAAATAAAAGGAATTAAAATACAGTTTTATCCCGAACCAAAATGGAACTTTGTTCAGCACTAAGAGGGTGCATTGACACTACAGAATTTCACACTGCCAAAACTGTACTGCCACTAGCAATTGTGTAAAACCAGTGACTGGGATGAGTTTCATGCTATCAGGTTGAAGACCCCTGTGTGAGCTTAGTCTACACACCATCATTTTCACCGTCGCTAGCTCTTGTTAGTTGCACTGCTATTGGCAAACGGTTCTGCAGTCTGCTAGCCCAGGCAAAGCAAGCTGTGGTTCACCTGGGTATAGATCTCTCTCTCTGTAGCCATGCCAGCTTGTGCTGGGCTACTGTGCGATCTCTCAAACGAAGCAGGGCCAGGCTTGGGTCAACCGTTGGCTGAGAGACCTGCAAGGCACAACCTTGGTGATTCTCTAGGTGGTGCTCTTCCCTCTGAGTTACTGCTGGAACAGATGTAGGCTGCTTGGCTGATTTACACATGAGATGCTGCTATTAAAAAGCCAGACACACTATTTACTTTTTCTGCCAAGAGTTTTGCTCATTAGCGCTCGTGTCTTGGCCAAATTCTAACCTGGTCAACCTGGGCCCGGTTTTGTCTGAGAATGGGTCGTGTATGGCTCTCAAGTAACACTGGATGACTAGAAGGGAACAAGATTAGAGCCAGTGCTGCAAGATCTCTCTCTCTTTGGGGGCAGTGCTTCATGCACAGCCAGTTTCGCGGTTTGTTTCGCTTCCTGTCTCGTGTGCCAGGGAGCATTTTTATATCACTTTTGGTTTCTGCTGCCACATCCTGGGGTTGCATCCACTAGTACAGGTCCTTAGCCCTATGAACTTTCAAGAGGCCCTGGCCAGTGGCTCTGGGATTGTAGGATCAGGGCTTAAATTAGAACAAATTTATTTAGACTGTAAACTGTTTGGAGCAGGGAAAGGGGTTCACCGGCATGGGCTTCCCCAGCTGGGTGTTGGCCGGAGTTTGTGGGCAGGACAGTTCCTTCTTTTCCTCCCTTGAGCCGGGGCAATGGCTAAGAAAAGCTCCTTCTTTACTTCCTAGCCCCCTGCATGGAGCTTGAAAACAGTGGCAGCCAGGGAGGAGGTTCAATATCTTCATCAATGATTTAGATCAGTGGTTTTCAACCAGGGGTCCAGGACCCCTGGGGGAGCCAAAAGCAAGTTTCAGGGGGGCCGCCAGGCAGGGCTGGCCTTAGACCTGCTGGGGCCCAGGGCAGAAAGCCGAAGCCCCACTGCCTGGGGCTGAAGCCTGGGGCTCCAAGCTCCGCCACCCAGGGCAGAAGCCAAAGCCTGAGCAATGTAGCTTCACTGGGCCCCCTGTGGCATGAGCCCCCGAGCAACAGCCTTGCTTCCTACCCCCCTAACACCAGCCCTGGCTTTTATATGCAGAAAAACAGTAGTTGTGGCACAGTGGGGCCGTGGAGTTTTCATAGCATGCTGGGGGGGGGGGGGCTCAAAAAGAAAAAGGTTGAGAACCTTTGCTTTAAATAACAGCCTGTCACATTCTCTCACTGTTTCCTTGTACTCCCCCAGGCTGTCTGTATCCAGCTGTTGTCTCTTGACTTATGCTTAGATTGTCAGCTCTTTGAGGCAGAAACTTTGTACAGCACCTAGCACCGTGAGGTTCTGGTCCGTGACTGGGGTTCCTAGGCATTAGGATAATACAAATCATATATAATAATCTGAAGCATGTGCATCCCAAACACAACAGAAGATATGGAGGGACTGGTAGCCAATAAGTGCAGATGGGGGGCTAAGCAGGCTACTAAAGGAAGCCAACAGTAGTCCTGGTGAAATGCGTGCTAGATGGCAACCGTTTCATAATGGCATGTGCTCTTCTGCTGTTAAACCCAGGCACGGATTGGGCTTTCGGTGCACTCTGGATGAGCCAGGAGCCGGTGCTGGACCAGGATGCTGGTGGATGGAGGGTGGCCCCAATCCCCGTGCATGTAGATTGGACCCTGTCAAGGCTGTATCCCCACTTTGAACTTTAGGGTACAACTGTGGGGGCCTGCATGAAGACTTCTAAGCTTAACTACCAGCTTAGATCTGGTCCGCTGCCACCATTCCCAAAACTAATTCCCTTCCCTGGGAAGCCTTGAGAAACCTTTCACCAATTCCCTGGTGAATACAGATCCAAACCCCTTGGATTTTAAGACAAGGAGAAATTAACCATCCCCCTCCTTTCTCCCACCAGCTCCTGGTGAATACAGATCCAAACCCTTTGGATCTTAAGACAAGGAGAAATTGACCATCCCCCTCCTTTCTCCCACCAACTCCTGGTGAATAAAGATCCAACCCCCTTGGATCTAAAACAAGGAAAGATCAATCAGGTTCTTAAAAAGAAGGCTTTTAATTAAAGAAAAAGGTAAAAATCATCTCTGTAAAATCAGTATGGAAAATAACTTTACAGGGTAATCAAACTTAAAGAACTCAGAGGACTCCCCTCTAGTCTTAGGTTCAAAGTACAGCAAACAAAGATAAACACTCTAGTAAAAGGTACATTTACAAGTTGAGAAAACAAAGTAAAACTAAGACGCCTTGGCTGGCTTTTTACTTACAAGTTTGAAATATGAGAGACTTGTTTAGAAAGATGGGGAGAACCTGGATTGATGTCTGGTCCCTCTCAGTCCCAAGAGCGAACAACAACCAAAACAAAGAGCACAAACAAAAGCCTTCCCCCCCCCCCCCCCCCAAGATTTGAAAGTATCTTGTCCCCTTATTGGTCCTTTGGGTCAGGTGTCAGCCAGGTTACCCGAGCTTCTTAACCCTTTACAGGTAAAAGGATTTTGGAGTCTCTGGCCAGGAGGGATTTTATAGTACTGTACACAGGAGAGCTGTTACCCTTCCCTTTATAGTTATGACAGACCCGGTTGAGGATTCCAGTGCACAGACTGGCCTCGTCCTACCGTAGGTTTTTTTATGGGGCATGCATCCCTGTGGTACCAAAGGGCTGCACCGGCTTAGGGGGGCCAAGTCCTCCATGCATGTATAGGGGCCACTGGTGCACAGAGCCAGGAGGATGGGTGTATGGGGCGAGACCCCATGAAAACAAGAGTGGCTTGTACTGGGAGCATCCTGGGGTGGTGGGGAGACCCTGGGGCAGGGGCTTCACCCCCTTAGTTTTGGGAGGGGAGAATGTGGAGTGCACTGGGGGGGCAGATACAGGAGTGGGGTGGGGCCAAGGCATCCCCATGGGGTGGGACATGGAAGGAGGGAGACCCCACTAATGGAGCATGTGGGGAGACCCTGCCCCAGGGGGATTGTGGGGGCAGCAGGGCAGAGCACCCCATTTGTGTGGGTGGAAGTGTTTATGTTAATAATAAGTCAGGTCTTCCCCCTCTCTGGGGATTGTGGTGGGAGGCCCTGTGGCTCTGACTGTGAAGGGGGAAGGGCAGGACCAGACCCTTGCTGGGGGCAGCTGCATTTTGCCCAGCCACTGGTAACCCTGTAACCCTCCTTCCCCTTCTCTGCTTTGCTGGCTCCTCCCTAGCTCGCTCCCGCCACACCACGTAAATACAATGCTCTGCAACGGATGGGGCTCTGGCTCTGAAGACAAGGAGCCGTGTGACAGGCGGGGCACTAATGACCTCGCCGCCTGTCTCAGTGGCACGCCTGGCATCTCGCACCTCCGGGCCGAAATGCTGCTCGAGAGCTCTGTGCGTGGCTCAAACGCTCGTCTCTTTCCCCCGCAGAAGCTGGTCCAATCAAAGATATCGGCTCCCCCGTCTCCCCCTCCCATTACAGGGTCGGGAGAATAGATTTATTGATGGACTCTTGCAGGAGAAAGGTTAAAGCATAGAATCAGCAGCACACACCTGGCATCGTTGTTATCTGTGATGTCTTCTGGCAGCCTGGTGGGATCCCAAGCAAGGGTCAGCACGCCACTGGGGTAGGTGCTGATCCCTAGCTCTTATCTAGTGCGGTTCCTCAGCAGATCTCTAAGCGCTTTGCAAAGATTCAGTATCGTTAGCCCCATGTTACAGAAGGCGAAACTGAGGCACAGAGCAGGGACATAGAATCATAGAATATCAGGGTTGGAAGGGACCTCAGGAGGTCATCTAGTCCCACCCCCTGCTCAAGGCAGGACCAATTCCCAACTAAATCATCCCAGCCAGGGCTTTGTCAAGCCTGACCTTAAAAACCTCTAAGGAAGGAGATTCCACCATGACTTGCTCAAGGTCACTCAGCAGACCAGTTGCAGAACTGGGAATAGATCCCCAAGTCTCCTAAGCCCCAGGCTACTGCTCTAGCCTCTAGGCTACACTGCTGAAGAGCACACGTGCAAGACAAAAAAACAGTCCCCCAAAAGCTTGCTGCTATCCCACCTTACCGCCCTTTACACCTGAGGCCTGTGAGCATCCAGTTTAATGCTGCTTCTTGGGGCGTGTTCCTGCTGCCGTGAACTATTCTGGTTACCGGAAAGCAGGGGAGGCCTGCACAGAGGGATTATATTTGCACAGTCTGAACAGTAATCACCCAGCCAAAGCGCTGCTGGGGTCTGGATCAAGACTGAAAAGGGTCCAGATTTACCAAAACCCAGTCTCCTTCCCCATCACTGACTCATTGATCTTCCAGCTCCCATGACCTTCCCCCCCACCCTCCCCAGTTCCCGTCAGATGCTCTCGGCTGCCTCGATCCCAAGCCTCCCGCCTTAATCCCCCTGCTCCCTCCTTTCATGATGTCTGTTCTGCGTAAAACGCATCTCACTGCTAAGCCATCTGCTGCTGGCGTGTTTGTTTATCTGGGTGACGCTGAATTGTTGTGCTGCTTCTTACCGGCAGAGGGGGACCTGCAAAGAGTGACTCAGAACAGACAGGGATGGGGGGGGGGTCTTGGGGGTTCCCTAATCTATATTTGATAGCACGGGAAGGATCCAGATCCAGAATCACCCTGGTTCAAGCCTGCCCTGCTGCCCTGCAGGGTCAGCTCACAATATCATGAGCACCTCCGTCTCAGTTCAGCAGGGCTGGGCTTTCAGCAGTGCTGTCCGTAATCCCCAGGGATGTCCACAAAGCCCCCTACGGGAAGAGGAGGTGAGGTCAAGCCAGCAGAAGGGTTGGGGTTGGGTCTGTGACACGTGTACTCGTTCTGTGTGGGGCTTTAAGTCGCCGGCTTCTTGTTTGGTTTCCTTGAGAGCATCACCCTTGTTTACAATGTGGGTCTCCTCTAAAAAGGGAATCTGGGGACGTGGCCTCCATCTGATTGGCCCCGAGTGCGTCTCAGCATCACACTTATTAGACCAGGGGTAGGCAACCTATGGCACACGTGCCAAAGACGGCACGTGAGCTGATTTTCAGTGGCACTCACACTGCCCAGGTCCTGGCCACGGGTCTGGGGGGGCTCTGCATTTTAATTTAATTTTAAATTAAACTTCTTAAACATTTTAAAAACCTTATTTACTTTACATACAACAAGAGTTTAGTTATATATTATAGACTTCTAGAAAGAGACCTTCTAAAAATGTTAAAATGTATTACCGGCACGCGAAACGTTAAATTAGAGTGAATAAATGAAGACTCGGCACACCACTTCTGAAAGGTTGCCGACCCCGGTATTAGACCCTCACTTAGGGTCTAAATCCCGTTTCCCTGTAGGAGCCAAGGCGGCTGGCAAAGGAGGGAGCTGGACTCTCTCATTCCTTGTGCGTTGTTTGCTAAGTTCTGGTCAGTTACACCTGCACAAGCAGTGGGCATGGCACAGCTGTGGGGGAAGGCAGAACCTGACCTGATGGAGCTCTGTGCCTGGTGATGTCTGAGAAGGAGAGGCCAGCTTGACTGTGAGTCCAGGGTGATTCTGCAGGGGTGGCAGTTAGGGGGAAATATTGTTTTCCCTTTGTAAACTGAGCACCCCTCTCTCTGCCGTATGCACTTGCTGCATCTTGTCTGACACTGAGCCCTGATCTTGCAATTTGCCCACCCAGGTGCTGCAGAATGGTTCTGCGTGGCCACCAGGGCTCACTTGCCTGATATTTAGTGCAGGATCAGGGCCTTCCGCTGCAAGCTCATTGGTGTAGGGACTTTATGTTGTTTGTCCAGTACACCGTACGCTACGGCCCTGATCCTGATCTGGCCACCACTGTAATATAATAATAGGGATGGTCGAGTAGAGGCCAGTGAAAATCAGCCTTTTCATCCTCCTGGCATAGATTTACTGAGGCCTGGTCTACATCTTAAAACGGATCGACCGAGTTATGTCGCTCAGGGCTGGGGAAAATTTCGCGCCATAGTGAGGTTGACCCAACGCCCACTATAGATGCAGCTAGGTCGATGGAAGGATTCCTCAGTCGGCTTAACTACCGCCTCTCGGAGAGGTGGATTAACTGCATCCGCAGAAACCCCCCTTCCATTGACGTGGGAGGCGTCGAGGCTGGAGCTGCCCAGCTGTAATGCGGAGGTGGCCGGGCTCTGCCCACTTTGTCTGCTCGTGCAGAGTTCTAGCCCAGCTGCCCTTATTGACTTTCAGTGGGACCCCGCTGGAGGCTCACCTGAGCCTTTCATTGTGTAAGGATGGGACTCTGCAGGGAGAAAATCCGGTGGCTTGGAAAAGCCCATCGTCCACATCCCTCAGATGGCGGAAATCTTGCTGGGTCATGAGCTTTCCACCCTCTTGGACTGGGAGCCAATTGGACCTAGAAATCCGGGTTCTTCTGCCCTGAGATCTGATTTTAGGATCAAAGCACCTGGCGGGACAGCCTTTGGATTTGAGGGTTCGAATCCAGTGACTGCCAATAAAATCTGGGGTGTTTGAGATTGAGCAGTCAGCTCTGGAACCAATCTGTCTGTCGTGTGTTTCTAAAGGGACACCTACGTGTAGAGCACAGCAACATAGCTGGTGCTAACAGCGTCCCAAAAGGGTGTTTCTAGTGTAGACATGCTTACAAGCAGAGACAGCAGGACTTCTGGGCTTAGCTGCAGCTGTTAATTTTTGCCTTGTTCATTCTCAGTTTATTTGTATGAGATTCTCTCTGTTTACAGGCTGATTTTAAGATGAAAATATTTGTTGTTTGGGAAGGATTCTTACCAACCTAACCTCTCTACAGATGGCCTCGTGGGGAACACTGGGGTCTTCCAACCTTTGCTTCTACTTAAGGCCTTTCATTGTCAGTTAAAACAACGAGGAGTCCTTGTGGCCCCTTAGAGACTAACACATTTATTTGGGCATAAGCTTTCGTGGGCTAAAACCCACTGCATCAGATGCATGGAGTGGAAAATACAATAGGCGGGTATATATACACAGCACATGAAAAGATGGGAGTTGCCTTGCCAAATGTGTGGGGGGGGTCGGTGCTAACGAGCCAATTCAATTAAGATGGAAGTGGCCTGTTCTCAACAGTAGAATACCAAGGGAGGAAAAGTCACTTTTGTAGTGGTGATGAGGCCATTGTAATCAGGGTGGCCCATTTCAAAGAGTTGACAAGAAGGTGTGAGTAACAGTCGGGGGAAATTAGTTTTTGTAGTGACCCATCCACTCCCAGTCTTTATTCAGTCTAATTTGATGGTGTCCAGTTTGCAAATTAATTCCAGTTCTGCAGTTTCTCATTGGAGTCTGTTTTTGAAGTTTTTTTGTTGAAGAATTGCCACTTTTAAGTCTGTTATTGAGTGACCAGGGAGGTTGAAGTGTTCTACTGGTTTTTGAATGTCATAATTCTTGACATCTGATTTGTGTCCATTTATTCTTTTGCATAGAGACTGTCTGGTTTGGCCAATGTACATGGCAGAGGGGCATTGCTGGCACATGATGGCATAGATCACATTGGTAGATGTGCAGGTGAACGAGCCCCTGATGGTGTGGCTGATGTGGTTAGATCCTATATTTCCAGGTTTCACAAAAGCGATTGTTCTATTTTTACTGATTTACAGCCGAATTTGGGACTACTCAGGTAAATGAAAATACTGTGTGTTAAGGAAATCCAATCTACTACATTAGGTGGAAGTGTTTATGTTAATAATAAGTCAGTCAAAGTGTTAAAAGTGAGGCTGTCTGTTAAAATAAGGCAATGTAGCGGAAGATGCCCGCATGGGTGAAAATACGGTTAGTGTCCAATTTGTGAAGTAAACCACAGTATTAAACTGCTTTGACTTTCAATACTTTTACTTTTTTTCTATTCGTTGCTTTTTTACTGCCCTCCTGTCTCCCCATAGTAACTCTGATCTTTATCCTGAAAACTGTTAATTTCGATGTTAATAATCGATGTTCACCCGCTGTTTAATTTTTGTAATACATACTGATAAGTTACCAGGAAAGTTTAGCAAAGTAACAACTGAAATCAAAGGGCCTCGCTTCTGCTTAAGCCCCATCAAGGTCTGAAAAGGCGGGATTCTTCAGCAATGGAGTTTGCCCACATTTGTATTACCATAGTAATGGAGGTTTGAAGTTGTCATAGTGACGGTTGCTTAGGGGTTGGGCAAAGCACCATCTCGCATATCCCTCTCCCCCATTGGCTTGATCCCCCCTCCTCCCCGCTCCAAAGCCAGGCTACTCTTGGGTCCTAGTGCACCCTGCTTTGCTTTCAGATGATGATGTTGGTGACACCAGAGATGTCCCCTTTGAGCCTTGTCCACCAGAGGGCAGGCTAGCTGAGGCAGTGGTGATAACACCAACGACTGGCCCCCGTTAGGGTTTGCACTATCACTAGCACCAGCCGAGCTGCACCGGTGCTAGTGCAACAGTGGGAGATTCTTCTAAAAATGCTCGTGCAAGAGACAGCTGTGAAGTGTAAAGTTAGGGTCCCAGCTGTGAGCCCAGAAGGACGGTGTGAATCCTGTGTCTTTGGGTAGGTCTACCCTGTGATCGGAGGTTTGAGTGCAGCTCGGGGAGGCATGCCCATTAGGAATACGGCTAAAGAAATCAGTGAAGATGCGGTGGCGCGGGCTTCAGCGTGGCCTGTGCGAGCCCATCTGGAACCCTAGGTACAGCCTGTGCCAGGGTCCATGCCACTGCGTCCTCACGGCTATTTTTAGTTGTGCTAGCAGGGTTAGAGGTAGCGCTGGTATGCCTGTCTGAGCTGCAGTTACCCGTTGCAGTGTAGACATCCCTTAGATGCACTATACCGTGGTAGGCAAGAGGATGCAGTGTAACCTGACTGGGTCAGTATAATGGCCTTTTTGTGCCATTTGCTTCAGTTGCTAGAAATCCTGCTGCCCATCCCTCTGGCTTCTTAGGAGACCAGGTTGCTAGGTTGAAGTTGCCTTTATTCAAGACAGTGTCGCTTAGTGGGTAGAACAGGACACAGGGAGACGGATTCACTGAGTTCCATTTCCAGCTTCTCCCACCAACTTTGCAGGGTGACTGAGGGCGAGTCACTTTTGTCTTTCTGTGCCTCAGTTTCCCCATTTGTAAAATGGGTCTAATACAATACACCTGCCAGAGGTGCTGTGTGGCTTCATGAGTCTGTAAAGCGCCTTGGGCTCTTCCTGGGCAAAAGGCTCCCGAGAAGGGCAAAGTATTAGTCTGATTCTCCTCACCCGCTAGTGGCAGGGGGCACAGAGAGGGGAGGGGCTGAGGGACACATTTGAGAGTACTGTACTTTTTCAAGCATAGTGTGATTTACAGCAAAATTCTCAGGCCTGGGAGAGGTGCTGGGTTTTCTAGCAGGCTGATTTCTGGACCCTTCTTGGGGGCTTGATCTGTCACATCAGCCTTTGACTAGTAGGAGTCTGATCACTTGGATCCGTGTTCCCTACTAGCTACTGAAAGGAGAGATGCTGCCTGAGAGATTCCCGGATGCTGAGGGCTGGCAGGTGCTGGACTGGATCAGTCTGTCTGTCCCAGTATCCTGTCTCTGACAGTGGACAGCTTCAGAAGAAGGTTCAAGACCAGAGGCGGATGACAGTTTTGTGGGGCCCTGGGCCAGAGCAAGCGGGGGCCCTGCCCCACTCCTTCCACCAGCAGTCCTTCCCCTCCCCCCCGCTGCTGCCAGGGAAATGGGGTCAGGCTTCCCCCGCTCCCCAGCAGTAACGGCGGGTGGGCAGAGTAGGGCAAGTCCCTGTTCCCTGACCCCGCTCCCTGGCAGGAAGGCCGGGCGGATGGGTGGAGCGGGTTGGGGTGCCCATTTTTCCAGGCCCCCCCCAATTGGCTGGGGCCCCTGGGCACAGGCACCGTTGGCCCAGTAGCTAATCCATCATTGTTCAAGACCCCTCCCCTTCAGGGGGCAGATGTGGGGTAAACTGCCCTCCACACTGGGTCTTATCCCAATCTTTAATAGTTAGAGATTGCCTTAAGCCCGGAAGCACGAGGCTGAATATCCCTCCCACAGTTTTCCTTGTCAGTAATGGCAACTGCATAGTCTCCATCCCTGTAGAAATGTCCCCTCCCTGTTTGAATCCTAAATTCTTGGCCTCAGCATAACCCTTTACCCTGTCCACACTCAGCTTTAAAACGTGTCGATTAACGTGTTTTAACACCCTTTGATCCTAGTCTCCCTAAACTCCTTGGGGGCGGGGGCACCTGTAACTGTAGAACCCACTTCCCCCCTCCTCCCCCCAGCACTCTGGGCTCCTTCGGTGGCTAAAACCAGCCCAAAGCTCGTAGCCACGTCCAGGGCCCGTGTCTCGCCTCTCTGCGGCAGGCGGCTGGGGAGCGCTAGGACCCCAGGGCAGGGAGAGGATGGCCATGAATGAAATCTCCAGGAAGGGGCGGGATCCCTGGGCCGCCTGCCCGCCTCCCGGGCCGCCCTGGGTCTCCCTGCCCGGAGGTCACACGGGGGAGCGGGACTTAACCCTAATCCCGAGTCCCCGGGCGCTGCGCTTTGGGTGCGGAGCAGGCGCTGCCCGGGGAAGAGCCCGTTGGGGGCCCCAGGCGATGGGTCGCTCCTGAGCCGCTAGCAGCCGGGAAGAGGGGCGGGGAGGGAGCGGGCTGGGCTGGGCCGGCTGGCGGGGGGCTCGCGGATCTCCCGGGGACCCCCCCATGAGCGCCCCCGAGCGCGCAGCGGACGCCGAGCTGAAGCTGGAGGCGGTGATCCAGGTTGGTGGGGTGGTTTCGCTTTTCCGACTCTCTCCGACCGGGAGCAGGGGCCGGTCCAGCTGCGGAGCCCGCGGCTCGGGTTGTGGGGCGCTAGGCTGAAAGGATCCGGGCAGGGACTGGGGGGAGGAGGGAGCGCCCGGTTCTGGTCTCACTCCGGATCGGAAACTCCTGGGCCGTCCTGGGTTTCACTCGCTTCCTCGCCTTGCAAGCGGAGCCTGTAAGTGTGGCACCGACTCCCCCTCTCCCTGCTGTGGCTCAAGCCAGCCCCGACTTCTGAGGCATTTTACCTCTCCCAGGGCCGGGAGAATTGCTGGGGGACCCAATGCCTGATTCGGATTTCACACCGGTTTCACACTGGTTTCAGTGGGGCTGCTCGCGATTTACACTGGGGCCAACGAGAGGCGAATCAGGCCCCTGGTATATTCCAAAGACCCCTCTTTGCCCTTTGTCTTGACTGTTTGGGTAGCAACAGTGTATGAGCCAGTCCTGAAAGGCCTCCTTGAAAATGCTGCTCGCTTGGATTAAGGGTGATCTGCCAAGCTGATGAAGTTTTTTAGGATATATATGTGAAGCTTGAAAGGTTTTTTTCTTCCCCTCCCCCCCTTGTTTTTTAAACCGTACAATATCTGGAATATTATATCTTGCCTTCCCAGTTGTTGCTTGGACAGCTAGAGACAGGGTGGGAGATGTATGAGCCAGTTATTAAAGGGGCGCCCGTGTAATTTAATCCATCCTGGAGTGTTTGTCTCCCAAGCACGTGCCAGGCATTGGAGTGATATGAGTGGTTTTTAAAAAAACATTGTTGCTCGGGTTTGATGCTTGTAATCGCATCATCCTCGAAGTTCTCCAGCTGGCTGCAGAGTTCTCCAGTAGGGAAAGAGGCAGAAAAGGGCATGAGCCCAACTTTTCTACCCCCTGTGCAGATCACCTGTCAGCCCCTCGACAGGCTCAAACGGGTGCACACGCTGGCACCTGATTGGATTGCTTTGTATTAGGGCACTATTTTTATCCCCTGAAATGAAAGCTGCAAAGGAACCGGGTTCAGAGGCAGGGCTGGGTCTGACTCCCAAGCCCATTCCAGGCCAGGGGGAGAGTCTCTCTGGAAGATACCGTAGAGCTCTCTGGTGTGAGGTGAGCCAACGGGTAAAGGATGCCTGTCCGTATTGCCCTGGCAGGGACGGGCGTGGCGGGGCAGGGAGAGATTAGGTCCTTGTTTGTAAGGGCTTCTTGGGGAGCTTGCACCTAGAAAGTGTTTGCAAAGTGCTTTGCCCATTCCTGGGTTCTGGGGGTGTCACAGCTCTGAGCTGCACACCCGAGTAGCTTGGGTCCAAATCCGGGCTCCTCGTGGGATAAGTGGAGGGGCTGGGGCTTGGTAATGGAACCGGGAGCCTTTTGCCTCCGAGCTCTTGGTTTGAGTCTGAACTGCCAGGAGCGATGGGAAGTTGCTTCCATCCTGGTGGCTGTTCAGTGGCCTGTGTAAAGCGAGTGGGTTGGCCTCCAGCCAGGTCCCTAGTGCCCAGATTTCCACGCCCCACAAAAACCTTTCTCACCCCCGGCCCCCTTTGCCTCTGCGGTGAGGCCGAGGGTTGAATGGAGGGTGTCACGGTGGGAGCTTGCCCTGCCCGCGATGGACCCAACATCAACCTCTGCGGGCTTTGGATCAGGTCCTACTTGAGGACTTCAGCCTCCTGGGTTGTCAGCCCAGCACTAGAAAGTGAGCGATGGGGTGTGAGGATTGTTCTCGCCAGGGCCAGGAGCTGGAGGCTAGGATCTGGTGCTCCATTGACTGGGGCTGACAGTAAAAATCCTCTTCTCCTCTCGTTCTCAGCCTGACCCCAGTGACTATTGGGTCTGGCCTGGCCCCATGAATCTCCCTTGGGGAAGGGTGGGGTTGATCCCATTGCAGCTGAAACAACCATCCGTCGGCCTTGCTGGTGACAAGTGAAGGGGAAATGACCCAGGAGCCTGATGTGGACTTTCCCCTGCATGATCTGAACCCAGGACAGGCAGGTGGTGACCAGGACCCTAGAGGTGCTGTCGTCCTCCCTGGGAAAGATGCTGCCACGTTTAAGCAAATGAGGGTGGAAAATGGAACCCGCAGTGGCCGGCAGCCTGGGTGTTGCCAGGGATTTTTGTGGCATGTCATAAAGTCCAGTGGATTCGGTTTATTTATTTGTCCCTGACTGAGTCCAATCGTGGGGGTGCTGGGGCACTGATCTCTTACACTAGCATCTTGGGGCCAGGGGCCGCTAAATCTCCCCCTCCCCCCAATATTTCCTTTTCCCAGCTCCTGCTGACATTTCTTTCCTCTGCTGTTCGGGGTGAATTTAGTTCTTAGCAATGCAAAGGACCTGTAGAGCAGCCAGGTGCTGTGTAAACTCCCCCATGCCCACCACTGTTCTTGCTGCTCCTCCCTCATCTCTGCCCTGCTCCTCCGTCCTGGGCCACTGCAGGCGTGTCCCTCTCCTGAGCAGGTGCGTGCAGTGAGTTTACAGCATGGGTGGATATGTGATAGGGTGAAACCCACCAGACCTGCAGGATTTGAACCCAGGTCAGCAGGTTGGCTGCTAATCCCCTGGTTCCATGTTGGCTTTGCCTGTGATGTTTCTGGGGACCTGGGTCCAATCCAGCTAGACGGAGTCTTGAGCATCCCAACCTCCTGTCATTGGCCTCTCCACAGTCAGTCACCTGTATCCCAGCCACAGCTGGTTAGGAGGGTTGGACGGGCTTTGCATTGTGTCTTGATTGGCTGACTGGTGTCTGAGCAGCGCAAGGCTGCCTCCCAGTATGTCTGTCTGGGGAGCAAGAGTTGCAGTCCCAGGAAGGTGCAGGGCGAGTTCAAGGCATTTGCCAAGGTGCACAGGGCCACGAAGGGCCAGGAGAAGGCCGTACGGGCTATGGAGACCTCCTGGGGTAGCTCCTGTCCGTAGGGGGAACTAGCGACCGAGTGCCAGGTTGGCGGGCCTGGCTCCCGCGCTCAGCCTGCTGTGTTCGCGCCCCACAGAAGCTGGAGAGCAGCGTGCTGACCTCAGCGGAGGGGAAGAGTCTTACCATTCGGGGCAGCTCTGAGGACGCGCCCCCCACCCGCCTGCCCGCCCGGATCCGAGAGATCGTCGCCGAGAACCTGTCGGAGCAGGAGAGCCCAGGTAGGGTTGTGGCAGTCCTGCCCCCCTGCCATTCTCCGTGTCCATCAGTCTAACCCGCTCACCGCCGTACCCTACTGGGTTGAGCCTCGTGCTGGGGGAGTGCGTGGGTTCTGCCCGGCCACGCCAAACCACAGCCACCAAGGAGCAGCTTCTCGGCGGGTTCTTGGCCCCTGGTCCTTGCCAGGCTGTGCCCACCTGATGGCTGCACTGGTAGCTTGCCAGGAGCCTCAGGACCATGCCTAGATGGTGTGGAATGCAGCCGTCTTTGCAGAGACTAGACCCCAGTCTGCAGTGATCTGTCTGGATCCAAGCAGGCCGGCTGCCTTGCTAAATGCCCCATCCCCCATGCAGTGCAAAACTGGTGCTTTAAAGGCTCGTGGTTCCTCCCACAAAACCTCCCTTGCTGTGGGGCCCACCAAACCAGGGGAGAGCTGGGCCACCCACGGCAGCCAGATTAACCCTTCCAGTGCCCCGGGACTGTGCCCTGGTGGAGCGCCCAGTTTGGGTGCCCACTGCCAAAGGTGGTCGCTGATTTAGGCAGCAAAGCAATGCGGCCCAGGGAGGGGCTTGGAGCTAGGAGCTACGGCTGCCTTGTACCTCAGTTGATATTCCCCCCCCCAGCACCCCCGGCCCCACTTTCTTCTTCATCTCTTGGAGCCCAGGGTCTGGCTGTATCCATGAGCCTCCGTCTTCCCACAAAGGGCTCTACATCTCGGGCTGCCACTGGCCGCTGCCTTGGGAGTCTTGTGTTGAGGGCTCCCAGGAAATCCTGCTGCGACGCTGCCCTGGGCTCGGGAGGAAGGGGACAGGGCTGGGCTGGCCCCACCTCACTCTGTGGCACCGACGGGTGCGTCACGTGGAACGTGGGTGATCACCCATGCGGCCGGGTCTAGTATTGTGGATGTCATGCCTGTTACCAAGGCCTTAAACCGGGGCGATCTGGACCTCTGCTAGGAGAACCACAGGGCCAGCTTCTTCTCCAGGCAGCCGCCTCCCTGTGGCTCTGGGGTGGGCGCCCCCAGCTGGGCGCTGATGCCCATCCTACCCTGCTCTGCTACGGCTCTCGCTCTTCTCCCCGCAGCAGCCTGCCCTGGGGAGATGTCGTCGCTCCTCTCCCTCCAGGAGGAGAACCGTATCCTGCAGCAGGAGCTGTCCCGTGTCGAGGACCTGCTGGCGCAGAGCCGGGCCGAGCGCGATGAGTTGGCCATCAAATACAACGCCATCAGCGAGAGGGTAGGTGTGGGAAGCCGTGCCTGTCCGGATGGGGGTGGATCCTCCCCCCGCCCCCGGGTCTGTGTTCAGGCAGGCACCATAGGATGTGCTGTGGCAGCTCCCACTGAGCTCTGTGCTCATGGAGAAGTCCTTTGTGCCAGAAATGGGGCTCTGCCATGGGGGGGGAGGGGAGGTCGTCATCGGAGCTGGGCAAAACTTTTCATCTGAAACTTTTTTTTTTTTTTGGCAAAAAAAAGTGAAGAGTGAGGTCGACTGAAACATTCTGCAGATTCGGGTCGATTTCACCAAAGTGTTTTGGTTGAAGTGGACGGTGTGTGTGTGGGGGGGAAACACACTGAAAAAAATTCTGAAAATGTCAGAACGTTTCCTTTTGACATTTTCCAAACGAAACATTTCAACTTTTCACTTTGAAATGCCCTCGAATTTTATGACAAAAACATTAAAGGGAAAATAAGAACATAAGAACAGCCAGACTGGGTCAGACCAAAGGTCCATGTAGCCCAGTGTCCTGTCTTCTGACAGTGGCCAATGCCAGGTGCTTCAGAGGGAATGGACAGAACAGGGAATCATCAAGTGATCCATCCCCTGTCGCTCATTCCCACCTTCTGGCAAACAGAGCCTAGGGACACCATCCCTGCCCATTCTGGCTAATAGCCATTGTTGGACCTATCCTCCATGAACTTATCTAGTTCTTTTTTGAACCCCGTTATAGTCTTGGCCTTCACAACATCCTCTGGCAAAGAGTTCCACAGGTTGACTGTGCGTTGTGTGAAGACATATTTCCTTTTGTTTGTTTTAAACCTGCTGCCTAGTAATTTCATTTGGTGACCCCTAGTTCTTGTGTTATGTGAAGGAGTAAATAACACTGCCTTATTTACTTTCTCCACACCAGTCGTGATTTTAGAGACGTCTATCACATCCCCCGCTTAATGCTCAACATCGAGCCGCCACCTTTCTTCGTTCAAGCCACAATTGTTTTTTCACGACTTTTCGATTGGCCAAAAATTTAGAAAAATCTTGTTTTTTCAGGTGACCCCAAAATAACTAGAGACCCCCATTTTTTGGCATTACCAGCAGTGAACAGAACAATCTGTGATTTGCCCAGCTCTAGTCATCAGGCCTTAATGAGGTGCAGTAGGGCAGTTGAGTCTGAAGAAACATCCTCCCTCCCCACCCCCCGGGGTCTCCTTGGAGCCTCTTCCGCCTCCAGTGCCGGTGGTGAGGGTGCCAGGAGGCCGCGTGTGCAGGAGGCCCATGCACTGGGGATGGGGCCCTGTGTGTTCTGGCTTAGAAGCAAATCTCCTGGGTTCAATTGGTTTTGCATCTGGTCTCTTGGGGTTGGTGACCCCCATCGCTTCGGGACTCTTCCCCAGCCGGTGTGCTCAGAACATCTCGCCTTGTCTTAAACCCAACTCTTCCCCTTCATGGAGTATCAGGGTTGGAAGGGACCTTAGGAGGTCATCTAGTCCAACCCCCTGCTCAAAGCAGGACTAATCTCCAGACAGACTTTTGCCCTAGATGGCCCCCTCAAGGATTGAACTCACAACCCTGGGTTTAGCAGGCCAGTGCTCAAACCACTGAGCTATCCCTCCCCCCATAGAGGGATAGACACATTGAAACCAGCTGAGCCCTGAGAACTGGTTAGGAACCAGGGAATGGCTGTCCTCAGGCAATGGCGCTCCTTTGGCACTGCGTTAAGCACTACAGCGGGGCCGGGAAGCATGTTCTGATAGCTGGGTCGAGTTTCCAGCTTGTAGCGTGTCTGTGCAGCATTTCAACTCAGCCCTCGCCAGTAAGCGCTGTGGGGAGAGAGGGCTCCTGGTTGTTGCCTCTCTACCAGTGCACGTTGTTGCTGGGGTCTTGGCTGCTCCTGCCTCGCTAGGGGGGCCCGTGCAGTTGCATGCCTGGCTGCTCTCGACCTCCTGCTGGGCGGAAAGTCCCAGCTCTCTCGCATTGATGTGCCAAGATGGGAACGTGCTGCGGGGGCCAAATGATAGCACGTCTCTCCTGGGCTGTAGCCCGGAATGCACTTAGAGTTGCCCCCCCTCCAGGATTGTCCTGGAGTCTCCAGGCATTAGAGCTTAATCTTTAATGAAAGGTTATGTCATGTGATGAAACCTCCAGGAACATGTCCAACCAAAACGGGCAGTCCACAATGCAACATGTTTCCCTGCCGGGGGGCCCCGTGCACAGCAGCACGTCTGGGGCAGTGACCCGGTGGAATACACAGGTTGGCTGATTCTGAGGGAAGTTTTGTGTGTTCTTGTCCACGCCAGGATCAGGGGCCTGTCTGGGCATGTTCTTGCAGGGAATGTGACCGGGGCTTGCTGGGACTTGCCCCAGAGGAAATAAAAGGCCTGGTGGCTAGTGGTTGGGATAGCAGCCGGTTGGTGTCCTTGGCACTCACCTTGGGGGTGGGGTACTGACCTGCGCCCGACACAGCCGGGCGGGCTGCAGGGGTTAAAGCACAGAAAAGCCCCTTCCAGTGACACTGAGCGTCTGATTTCAAACCAGCAGCTACAATGGAAGCTCTGAATCCCGTCCTTTGTGCAACTCCGGCCGCAGCGAAGGCCCCGAGGGGGAAGTTGGGCCAGAGGGACCCTCCCACTCCCAACTCCCGCCCGTCGGGCTGCTTGAATGGAGGTTTTGTTGCTGGATTTCTCCAAGTGCAGTAACAAATCTCTGTGAAAAGCACTTAGGTCGGAGCCCCTTGGTGGGCTCCAGCCCCCAGGGGAGGGAGGGTGGTGGGCGGATGCTCTGGCCCCCGGGGGGGAGGGAGGGTGGTGGGCGCTGGTTGCATGTATGTAGATAGCACCTGTAGTGCTGTATGACAGCTGAACTGCACCCAGCTAATAACACGCTGTGCAGAGGACTTTGCACGAGTAGATCGCAGAATACACCCCACCCGAGGGGTGACTGTGGGAGCTGGAGGTTGGGAGTTGTTTGAAGGAGGGAACCAGGGTGGTATTAGGCTGTTCCCAAGTGAGGGGCAGCGGGAGAAGGGAGAAAGTTTGGAGTGGGGAGAGGGACTTGGCTCACCGCCCCAAGAATGACCCTGTCTGTGGCCATTGATTCATTGATTCATAGATTCATAGATTCTAGGACTGGAAGGGACCTCGAGAGGTCATCGAGTCCAGTCCCCTGTCCTCATGGCAGGAGCAAATACTGTCTAGACCGGGGTCGGCAACCTTTCAGAAGTGGTGTGCCGAGTCTTCATTTATTCACTCTAATTTAACATTTCGTGTGCCGGTAATACATTTTAACATTTTTAGAAGGTCTCTTTCTATAAGTCTATAATATATAACTAAACTCTTGTTGTATGTAAAGTAAATAAGGTTTTTAAAATGTTTAAGAAGTTTCATTTAAAATTAAATTAAAATGCAGAGCCCCCTGGACCCGTGGCCAGTGTGAGTGCCACTGAAAATCAGCTCACATGCCATCTTTGGCACTCGTGCCATAGGTTGCCTACCCCTGGTCTTAGACCATCCCGGATAGACATTTATCTAACCTACTCTTAAATATCTCCAGAGATGGAGATTCCACAACCTCCCTAGGCAATTTATTCCAGTGTTTAACCACCCTGAAAAAATACCTAGACAGTCCAAGTCCCCTTCCCCACTCCAAACTTTCTCCCTTCTCCCGCTGCCCCTCACTTGGGAACAGCCTAATACCACCCTGGTCCCCTTGGTATGTACTTGGGGCAGCTAGCCCCTTGTGCCGCTGAGGCTACGTGTCTATAACTAGACCCCTTCCAGCTCCAGGGTAGATGTACCCTTAGTTAGCAGGCACAGGAGGAGGTCAAGGCCGAGATGCGGGCAGGCTGGAGAGCTTCGACCCTGCGGAGGAGAAGCGCAGACTCCGTGGGGGGGTTGCCAGGGATCCCACGAGAAGCAATGATCAGCACTGCAGGGGGGCAGTGATCTCAGCGGCGTGGGGCGGGCTGGAGGGGGGTTGACGGCAGAGGGTGATGAAGGAGAGGAGAGAGCTGCATGGTGTGAAAGTGGAATACCAACCACTACAAGGCAGTGGCACCAATTCAGATATTTTTTGAGGGCAGTACAGGAACCGACTCCCCAGGCACCAGGTCGCAGTACCGTGTAGCCCGGCTGCCCCTCCATCTGTACGGAGGGGTGACCGGGTCAAATGTCTGTGTGTTGTGACCACGCAGCTGGGGCAATGCTCTGGCAGCAGCCACACTGGGTTAGTCTGGGATCGTTGCGGAAAGGCGTTCCTACAAGGCTCTGGGGAGAGAGAAAGCAGCGAATGGCCCCCCTGGCTAGATGGCCGGAGAGAGGTTTGATCCCAGGTGCTGTAGATCGATGCGCGAGGAGCAATTTGTGAACTCCGAGCATCACACGCTGTGAGCTGGGAATGGGGCGGTGATTGAGGAGCCCTAGCTCGGTCCGAATGACGGCAGATTCTTTCCTTCGAGGCAAAGCATGGGAGCGGCGGTTATCTCTGGGTTCGCTGGCCTGGGAGCGCTTGGCATAGCTCGCTTCAGTGATGGTGGCTGTGTGTCTGTCCTTATGGAAATAATAATAATATCCAGCTCTGGGATAGCGCTTGTCATCAGTAGATCTCAAACCACGAAGTCAGGATCATTATCCTCTCTGTGCAGGTGGGGAAACTGAGACACAGAAGGGGGAAAGTGACTTGCCCAAGATTACCCAGCAGGCCGGTGGCTGAGCCGGGAACAGAATGCAGGTCTCCTGAGTCCCAGTCCTGTGCCTGATCCGCTTGGCCTCTCCAGTGGCAACCTTCCTCTTTGCTAGCCCAGCCCATCCCTGGAGGAACATGTTACCTTTCTCAGTCACTATTTCAAGTGCAGTCCTGGTTGGTGGTGATGGGCAGGTGCTACCATCTGGTGCTATTGCCGTGGCCCGTGTTACAGCAGTTGGGGATGGTGATGGGTCTCTGTCCGTTTCTGAGTGGATTAGTGTCCCCGTCGTGAAATCACCATCACAGCTGGCGCTAACTAGCCCCTGCTGTCAGCACAGGGGCCAAGGGCAGAGTAGAGCTGAGTGCCGCAGGGCCGGGGGTGAGGGCAACAGCAGGGGCCAGCACGTCAGTGGGGAATTGTGCAGCATAACCTGGCACCTTTATATTCCAGACCCCCAAATTATGGGGCCTGGCGGCGTCTGTGCACTTGTACCCCAGAAACTGACCTACCCTGTGTGTAGGGGGGAGCAGGGGCTGTGGCAGGGAGGCGCGAGCCCCCTCACGGTTTCTCATCTTCTTTTGAGGCAGCATTTTGGGCTAGCGACAGCCCTGGTGTCCGTGGCAACGGGGCAGAAGAATGGAAGGAATCCCTGGTTGCTAAGGCAGCAGTTGCTAGGGGAGATGGTAAACTTTGTTCATTCCAGGGCCTGAGCCTTTAGAAAATGCAGAATACGTAATAATACTAATAATGAGATGAGCAGAGAGCTGGGGTGGGGTCACCTCTTGGGCAGTTTATTCCAGACTCCACCAAGCTGGGACGATATAAACAATTGAGAATAGCCACGAAATACCAGCGGGCCGGATCTTGGTGCCACTGACGGAAATCTCTTTGGGAGCAGGTTGGCCCTGCAGTTGGGAATCCTTTCCCCCCCCCATTTAAGCGGGAGGCACCCGAAAATGAAGACTAAATGTGTGAGGCTTGGTAACTCTGGCTTCTCGGTCTCGGGGATCTTGCTTGGCTTCTCGGGGGCTGCAGAGGGGGGGCTGCAGAGGCGGTTTTGATCCACGTCTCCGCCATCGCAAATGCAGCAACAAAATCCAGGGGCTGGGGCACCGCACCGGCAGTCGGAAGCCCTGGTGGTAATTCCCAGCTGTGCCACTGAGCTGCAGCGCTCTGTGCCTCAGTGTCCCCAGCTGTAAAACAGGCACAAAGATATTGACTCTTCTTTGTAAAGTGCTTTGAGATGTAGGGATGGCAGACTGCCCAATAAGCACCACGTATTGTTGTTGGGTTTTTATTTTATTACACAATTAAAAATTTTTCTTTTTAGAGAAAAACTGGGATTTTCCCTTTAGCTCCAGTTTTGTAACCAGAGGACCCAAGGTGATCTGGCTCATATGTTAGCTTGCCTGATATTTTTTTTTTTCTTCTTTTCCCCCTGATTCCTGCCCCTGTTCAAAATAACGGTTTAACTGGATTTTCAGCAGCAAGTACGACGTCCATAAGCAAACAGGAAGTCCGGGAGCCAAGCAAACGGGACACCCAGCAAATCTGTATGTTTCAGGCTTGTGGCTAGATGTAAGAGAGAATGTGTGTGACTAGGAGAAGAGGGACAGATCAGAAACAAAAATATGAATCAGTTCTAATATTAGCTCTTGTACTGCACTTCTAACGTGTCTTGCAAATATGGACCCATATTATTAACCCCATTGTACTGATGGGGAAACTGAGGCCCAGGGAAGGGAAGGGACAATCCCTAGGTCACCCAGTGGGTCACTGGGAGATCTGGGAATAGAACCCAGCTCTGCTTGATTCACCCGATCTGACTGGAGAAGAAGCCGGCCTGATCCCCTGGGACTGGAAGTGCTGCTGTGTGGCTAAAATCCGTTGCATTTTCTAAGCGTAGAAACACTTCTATATTTTAAAGAAGGCGAAGTCGGGGTGTTAAACTTCCAGACAGGCACAGCCATTAATGGGCCCTCTCCTCTGTCGGGAGGCTCAGATTGGCCCTGCGGCCCCTTCACCGGGGACTGAGTGCCCTGTCTCTCTGACCTATAGAGTTTCGGAAGCGCCAGTTCCCGTCGTCTCTTGGGGCCACGTGCTGTCAGTGCCCAGAAGTGGACACTGGAAGAGCGGTGCCACCGGCTGTTGAGATGTTGCCGCTTCCCCGCTGCATTAGCAAGTTGTCCTCCTGAGCGCCTCTTGCTTTGAAACGCCTCTGCCTGGAATAGCCATAAGAGCCCTTCCCCGGTCTCTAGACATCAAGCACCTCGAAGCATGTCACTCACACAAGCGCCGTATGGGGTGGGTGCATGTTGTCGCGCCCGCTTTACAGATGGGGAAACTGAGGCACAGCTGATGAGCATGTCAGGGAGTGATGATCCTTGACGTGTTCCTTGCGTCCTGAGCCTCCTGCAGAGGCAACGTGGCGCGGTGTGTGTGCAGGGGGAGCACCCTGCTCATGAACCACCCCCTCAGGCTGGCATTGATTAGTTCGGGGGAGGGGAGGTGTCCTGGATCGAGACCCTTGAGGATGGAGAACTGGGGGGAATATCACTGAACTCCTCTGAATCTCCGTGGTGACGCCGCTTCGGGGGGAGTTCTGCACAGCACGCTCTGGCTGCCGGCGCTAGTGTCTGTCTGTCCATGTCTAGTGCAGACGCCCGGGAGTTCCGTGGCCAGCAGTCTCCAACTGGGCATGAACGGGCTGCTCCGCCGACCCCGGCTTGGTCACGCGACTCCGGCTGGGCCTGTGCAGGCAGGCTGGAGCGGTGGCAGGCCACGGATTACGCTCGCTCTGTGTCTCGTTTCCGAGCCGCCCATTAGAATGTGAATGAGTCTCCGGGTGGCTTAGGGGAGACAATGCACAACCTGGGCCCCGCCGGCAGCTGGATTTCGTAGCCTGTGTCTCGAAGGCGCCGGGGCTTTGTGCCTCGCTGGAGCCGGGAGAGGGAGGGCTCTGCAAGGATCTGGGCACACAGATGTCTGGCAACGCTGCCTGCAGGATGGAGCCGGAGGATCCGGCCCCCTCCGGGCCCCCTGAGGACCCCCCTGGGCTTTACGTGAAGAAGCGAGTGGAGCGGGCAAGTGGCTACCGCCTGGGCTGAGCTGGGCTGGCCGGTGGATGCCTGGGGTGGGGGTTGCTGGGGAGGGAGTGGGGGGGTGCCGTGTGCCCTTGCAGAGGGATGCTAGGAGGGAACCCTTGCGGGGGGGGGGGGGGCAGGGAGGGTATTGCCTGGGGAGCTGCATGCCATTACCAGCCGCAGCTGATCATCACTGGGTGCAAGAACAGACTCACAGAGCCCCTCCCGGGGGCCCCCTGCTCTGCCTTGATGCCCTCCAGGCTAGAGAGGGTCTGTGATTCCCCTGCTCTTCCTTCTGGCCTGGAAGAGCCCCCTACAGTAGCTGGATAGACCCAGGGTGCTGAATGAGCTGCCCACAGTCCAGATCCCTGGGCCCCCTACCTTATGGTGACCCCTTGGGTCAGCCGGGGGGGCAGGACTGGAGTGTGCTGGCCGGGAGAGCCGATCCATTCCTCTCTCTGTGGACCCCACCGGCTATAGGCCTTGCTGGGGTGGTGGTGGGACCCGGCTGAGCTGGTGGTGGGAGCTGGTTGCTGTGCAGTGGGGTGGGCTCTCAGGGGCGGGTTTTGCTCTGTGCACAGTCCCACGGAGGCAGCCGCTGGCTTGCTGTTCTGGACGCTGACCGCCACCGCGGGGGTTGCAGTAAGCTTTTCGCTGTCGGGCATCCGGCTCGAGACCCGCTTCCAGCCCCAGAGGGATGATTTTGGGAGCCCTCTTTATGCCGGCTGAGTGGACACCTTAACCCTAGTGGGCGGTTTGGCCACCCCCACCCCCAGTGGGCACAATTGGCAGTTTTAGCTCTAGAAGCCTCAAAGGTGCTGCAGAGCTGGGGGGGGGGGGGGGGGAGTGGGGCAGCAGAGCAGGGTTGAGGGGCACCGGCTGAGCTGAGAGGGGATCCCAGGGCTGGGGTACCGGGGGGAGGGGGAGCAGAGCAGGGTTGAGGGGCACCGGCTGAGCTGAGAGGGGATCCCAGGGCTGGGGTACAGGGGGGAGGGGGAGCAGAGCAGGGTTGTGGGGCACCGGCTGAGCTGAGAGGGGATCCCAGGGCTGGGATACCGGGGGGAGGGGGGACAGCAGAGCAGGGTTGAGAGGCACCGGCTGAGCTGTGGGGGGATCCCAGGGCTGGGGTACAGGGGGGAGGGGGAGCAGAGCAGGGTTGAGGGGCACCGGCTGAGCTGAGAGGGGATCCCAGGGCTGGGGTACAGGGGGGAGGGGGGACAGCAGAGCAGGGTTGAGGGGCACCGGCTGAGCTGTGGGGGGATCCCAGGGCTGGGGTACCGGGGGGGGGGACACAGCAGAGCAGGGTTGAGGGGCACCGGCTGAGCTGTGGGGGGATCCCAGGGCTGGGGTACAGGGGGGAGGGGGAGCAGAGCAGGGTTGAGAGGCACCGGCTGAGCTGTGGGGGGATCCCAGGGCTGGGGTACCGGGGGGGAGGGGGAGCAGAGCAGGGTTGTGGGGCACCGGCTGAGCTGAGAGGGGATCCCAGGGCTGGGGTACAGGGGGGAGGGGCAGCAGAGCAGGGTTGTGGGGCACCGGCTGAGCTGTGGGGGGATCCCAGGGCTGGGGTACCGGGGGGGGGACACAGCAGAGCAGGGTTGAGAGGCACCGGCTGAGCTGTGGGGGGATCCCAGGGCTGGGGTACAGGGGGGAGGGGCAGCAGAGCAGGGTTGTGGGGCACCGGCTGAGCTGTGGGGGGATCCCAGGGCTGGGGTACCGGGGGGAGGGGGAGCAGAGCAGGGTTGAGGGGCACCGGTTGAGCTGAGAGGGGATCCCAGGGCTGGGGTACCGGGGGGGGACACAGCAGAGCAGGGTTGTGGGGCACCGGCTGAGCTGTGGGGGGATCCCAGGGCTGGGGTACCGGGGGGAGGGGGAGCAGAGCAGGGTTGAGGGGCACCGGTTGAGCTGAGAGGGGATCCCAGGGCTGGGGTACCGGGGGGGGGACACAGCAGAGCAGGGTTGAGAGGCACCGGCTGAGCTGTGGGGGGATCCCAGGGCTGGGGTACCGGGGGGAGGGGGAGCAGAGCAGGGTTGTGGGGCACCGGCTGAGCTGTGGGGGGATCCCAGGGCTGGGGTACCGGGGGGAGGGGGAGCAGAGCAGGGTTGTGGGGCACCGGCTGAGCTGTGGGGGGATCCCAGGGCTGGGGTACCGGAGGGGGGACACAGCAGAGCAGGGTTGTGGGGCACCGGCTGAGCTGTGGGGGGATCCCAGGGCTGGGGTACCGGGGGGGGGACACAGCAGAGCAGGGTTGTGGGGCACCGGCTGAGCTGTGGGGGGATCCCAGGGCTGGGGTACCGGGGGGAGGGGGAGCAGAGCAGGGTTGTGGGGCACCGGCTGAGCTGTGGGGGGATCCCAGGGCTGGGGTACCGGGGGGAGGGGGAGCAGAGCAGGGTTGTGGGGCACCGGCTGAGCTGTGGGGGGATCCCAGGGCTGGGGTACAGGGGGGAGGGGGAGCAGAGCAGGTTGCGGGGCACCGGCTGAGCTGTGGGGGGATCCCAGGGCTGGGGTACCGGGGGGAGGGACACAGCAGAGCAGGGTTGAGAGGCACCGGCTGAGCTGTGGGGGGATCCCAGGGCTGGGGTACCGGGGGGAGGGGGAGCAGAGCAGGGTTGAGGGGCACCGGCTGAGCTGAGAGGGGATCCCAGGGCTGGGGTACAGGGGGGAGGGGGAGCAGAGCAGGGTTGTGGGGCACCGGCTGAGCTGAGAGGGGATCCCAGGGCTGGGATACCGGGGGGAGGGGGGACAGCAGAGCAGGGTTGAGAGGCACCGGCTGAGCTGTGGGGGGATCCCAGGGCTGGGGTACAGGGGGGAGGGGGAGCAGAGCAGGGTTGAGGGGCACCGGCTGAGCTGAGAGGGGATCCCAGGGCTGGGGTACAGGGGGGAGGGGGGACAGCAGAGCAGGGTTGAGGGGCACCGGCTGAGCTGTGGGGGGATCCCAGGGCTGGGGTACCGGGGGGAGGGGGAGCAGAGCAGGGTTGAGGGGCACCGGCTGAGCTGAGAGGGGATCCCAGGGCTGGGGTACAGGGGGGAGGGGGAGCAGAGCAGGGTTGTGGGGCACCGGCTGAGCTGAGAGGGGATCCCAGGGCTGGGATACCGGGGGGAGGGGGGACAGCAGAGCAGGGTTGAGAGGCACCGGCTGAGCTGTGGGGGGATCCCAGGGCTGGGGTACAGGGGGGAGGGGGAGCAGAGCAGGGTTGTGGGGCACCGGCTGAGCTGAGAGGGGATCCCAGGGCTGGGGTACAGGGGGGAGGGGCAGCAGAGCAGGGTTGTGGGGCACCGGCTGAGCTGTGGGGGGATCCCAGGGCTGGGGTACCGGGGGGGGGGACACAGCAGAGCAGGGTTGAGAGGCACCGGCTGAGCTGTGGGGGGATCCCAGGGCTGGGGTACAGGGGGGAGGGGCAGCAGAGCAGGGTTGTGGGGCACCGGCTGAGCTGTGGGGGGATCCCAGGGCTGGGGTACCGGGGGGAGGGGGAGCAGAGCAGGGTTGAGGGGCACCGGTTGAGCTGAGAGGGGATCCCAGGGCTGGGGTACCGGGGGGGGACACAGCAGAGCAGGGTTGTGGGGCACCGGCTGAGCTGTGGGGGGATCCCAGGGCTGGGGTACCGGGGGGAGGGGGAGCAGAGCAGGGTTGAGGGGCACCGGTTGAGCTGAGAGGGGATCCCAGGGCTGGGGTACCGGGGGGGGGGACACAGCAGAGCAGGGTTGAGAGGCACCGGCTGAGCTGTGGGGGGATCCCAGGGCTGGGGTACCGGGGGGAGGGGGAGCAGAGCAGGGTTGTGGGGCACCGGCTGAGCTGTGGGGGGATCCCAGGGCTGGGGTACCGGGGGGAGGGGGAGCAGAGCAGGGTTGTGGGGCACCGGCTGAGCTGTGGGGGGATCCCAGGGCTGGGGTACCGGAGGGGGGACACAGCAGAGCAGGGTTGTGGGGCACCGGCTGAGCTGTGGGGGGATCCCAGGGCTGGGGTACCGGGGGGGGACACAGCAGAGCAGGGTTGTGGGGCACCGGCTGAGCTGTGGGGGGATCCCAGGGCTGGGGTACCGGGGGGAGGGGGAGCAGAGCAGGGTTGTGGGGCACCGGCTGAGCTGTGGGGGGATCCCAGGGCTGGGGTACAGGGGGGAGGGGGAGCAGAGCAGGTTGCGGGGCACCGGCTGAGCTGTGGGGGGATCCCAGGGCTGGGGTACCGGGGGGAGGGACACAGCAGAGCAGGGTTGAGAGGCACCGGCTGAGCTGTGGGGGGATCCCAGGGCTGGGGTACCGGGGGGAGGGGGAGCAGAGCAGGGTTGCGGGGCACCGGCTGAGCTGAGAGGGGATCCCAGGGCTGGGGTACAGGGGGGAGGGGGAGCAGAGCAGGGTTGTGGGGCACCGGCTGAGCTGTGGGGGGATCCCAGGGCTGGGGTACCGGAGGGGGGACACAGCAGAGCAGGGTTGTGGGGCACCGGCTGAGCTGTGGGGGGATCCCAGGGCTGGGGTACCGGGGGGGGACACAGCAGAGCAGGGTTGTGGGGCACCGGCTGAGCTGTGGGGGGATCCCAGGGCTGGGGTACAGGGGGGAGGGGGAGCAGAGCAGGTTGCGGGGCACCGGCTGAGCTGTGGGGGGATCCCAGGGCTGGGGTACCGGGGGGAGGGACACAGCAGAGCAGGGTTGAGAGGCACCGGCTGAGCTGTGGGGGGATCCCAGGGCTGGGGTACAGGGGGGAGGGGCAGCAGAGCAGGGTTGCGGGGCACCGGCTGAGCTGAGGGGGAACGGGTAGGACTGGAAATCTCAGAGGGGGCTGCAGGTGACGACTGAAGCATCTTGCCAGAGCCGGCCAGGGGAGAGCCCAGGACTGCCCCGCGCTGGCAGAGCCGCACGTGCGAAGCTGGCGCAGGCTCTGTCGAATCAGCTGTTGGTACCTGACATTAAACGAACCCTAAAAACGCACCAAATGAGTCTACTGCCCATTTAACAACGAATCCAGCTGGATTCCCCGGGTGACTAAACGCCGGTGGATGGGCTCTTTGCATCTGGCCTGAGGAGCTCATGGAGATGGCAGCTCTCTGCGCTTGGCTCGCCCAGGGCTGCAGGGGCCGGGCTGGGGAGGATTAAATTCTGCTGCGCAACCAAATTAGCCAAACTCCTCCCCCAGCTTTTCTTAAGGCCGTCCCCAGCTTCTGCCCCCGTCTCTTCCTTCTCTCCCCCTCGGCTGGACCGTTCCTGGGGAGATCTGGTGCTTCCCCTCCCTGCTTTGTGTGCGGTTGTGGGCACCGGGCTGGTGTCTGTGCTCGGGGCGGGGCTGGTTCCTCCCGGGGGGGGGCTGTGCTCATGCTGTCTGTTTTCTGTCTCTCCACCTGCCTCCCCGCCGCAGCTAGAGGAGAGCTTGCGCCTGAGGGGGACGGACCCGGTGACCAATGCTGACGTGGGTATCCTGCAGCGGAAGGCTGTTGCTGGCTGGAAAGGCATGAATCCCGTACAACAGATGGGTAGCGAGCGCTCCCCTGTGACCCTGGGTGCCTCAAAATACTCCAGACCTCCCCACTCCCCCTGGCCAGTTGGGGTGCACGGCTCACCACGCTGCCGAACCCCTCTCTGATTGGAGTAACTGACGAGGGGCTTGGACCAGCTGCCTCCTGGCTGAATGTCCCCCTCGACATCCCTGCAAAGGCAGGATTCTCCTCCCCATGACGGAGCGGGAGCCAAACCCGGAACCCACAAAGTTCTACAGAACGGGATGATTTGTGCCAAGTTAACACCCACTCTGGCCCTGGGAGGGGCCTAATCCAAACCCCGCTGAACTCGGTGGAAAGGCTTCCATTGATTTCAGCGTGGATCAGGCCCTGAGTTCCTACAGACGCTGCTCGTAGATGGTCCGTCCTCTGCCTGGATAGGAGCGAGAGCCCCCCGTCTCCCGGGCCCCTGTGCCCCTCGTGAGACACAGCTGAGCCCAGGGCCGGCTCTAGGCACCAGCGTTCCAAGCATGTGCTTGGGGCGGCACTTTTCAAGGGGCAGCATTTTGGCCCTTTGGGGGCCGCACTTTTTTTTTTTTTTGCTTGGGGCAGCAAAAAACCTGGAGCCGGCCCTGGCTGAGCCTCGAGCATGGTAGCTCGTAACTCACACCTTAGGGTTCCCAGCTCCCTCCGCCTCGTCAGAGCCCCGTTTTTACGTTCATGGAAGGAGCCAAACCCCGACCCAGCACGGGCTCGTGGGTAACATCCCCAGGGAAAGCTCCGTGGCTTACGTGTCCTGTCACCGTTGCTATATACTAGGGATCCCCACTGGCGGTTGGATGGCTCCTGGGTGGGAGCTCCCTGCCTGAGGTCTGCGTGCATGTACGGGAGAGACTTTTATCTTGCGCAGCAAATAAATTAACGAATCCCCCCAAATAGATGATCTAGTTTTTCCTGCCCTTGTTAGAATGTGCGACAGGTATTTTTAATGCTTGTTAATGTGGCATAAAGTCCCCAGAAGTTAGGTTTCTCAGTGGTCGGCCAGTCCCACGTCCTCTTGTGCTTACGCAGCTCCCCGGGGGTCTGTGCCCAGCAGTGGAAACTGGTGTTACTGGCGTGTCCTCTCGCCACTAGCTCGGTAACCTTCCCCCCCAGCCCAGCCCAGACAGGTGGAGTCTTGTTCACTCCAGCCTGGTTTCTGACTCGGGTCATGTGATAACGCAGATGATAGTAGACCAGGAGTCTGCCTGCCCGTGTCATGCAAGATGTGACGTTGCCCTGGTGCGAATTGCCCTGTGTGCCACTTCCTACAGATTCCAGACCCCTTTCCCAGCCTTCACAACGGCTGCCCCCACCAGCTAAGCAGCATTGCGGCTGTTTATCCTTTCAGGCTTTGGCAGCCCAGGAGGCTGGCTATATATATGTGATCTTTTTTGCAGTCTTCTTTGTAAGCACAACATTTAATTGCCGAGTCCCCTGGGATCTTAAATTTGCATGTAGATGTCGGTCCTCGCAGAGTTGCTGTCTTTGCTCTCAGAACTCTGTTCGCCTTTTGCTGGGGATCACAGGGTGGTGACTTTTTTCCCACCCAGCCAGGGGTTCGGTGCATGGTTTGCGTTGCTGTGTTCTCGCGCCTGGGAGGGTTTGCTTTGCAGGCCGCGGGGCTCTCTTCTTGTTGTCAGTCAGGGAAGTGCATGCCCGGTTAGCAGCATGCAGCCCCTGTGGCACCCGGGCTCTGTGCTGCGTGTGTGGAGTGGCCCCAAGCACTGATCTCGCAATGTCTTTTGCTGCGGAAGCTGGAGCAAGCCATCCGCTGGAGCTGTCGGGGGTTGGGCACCACGCGCGTGGAAGAGATGGAGCTGAGGCGGAGGAACCAAATGGTAAGGAGCTCGGGTTGGCCTGGGATGGCCTCTGTTCTGTTGGCCGCCGCGGAGCAGAAGTGGACCCGCTCTGTAATACATTGAGTCTCTTCTCTTAGATAAGATGGCTGTGTGGCCTAGTGGATAGGGCATTTGCCTGGGAGTCAGGAGACCTGGGTTCTGATGCTGCCACTGATCTGCCTGTGATACCTTAGGCAAATCATTTTGCCGCTCTGTGCCTCAGTTTCCCCTCCCACCTTTTTTGTCTGATCTATTGAGGCTCAAGAGGGCAGAGACTGGACTAAACGTGTGACCAGTGCTTAGCACGACGGGACTCTGATCTCGGCTGGGTTCTCTATTACAGTAGCATCTACAGATAAGAAGGCACTGGTATCAGACTCCAGCAATAGGTGCAGACCTAGCCGCAGACAGGGGACTGCTTTCAAGGCATGTGGGAGGCTGGAGGTGGTGGAGACCCGTCAGTCAGGGTGGCTAATCAGAGCTGCAGCAAAGTGTCTTTGCCCCTCTGTGCGGAGCAGGCCGGGTGGCGTGAGGATCAGCCGGGTTTGGGGCAAGAAGGCTGACACCTACAGCGCCATCAGAATGTGATGTGACTCGGAGAGGCCTCTGCTGCAGAGAAACAATATTTATACCTGACCCCAGTGGGCACCCCAAAGCTCACGCCCGTGGCGGAGGATAAATACTCTGGTCCTAAGAGCTCCGTCAGTTGTTGAATGGCTGCTTTGATCTTTTGCGCTTAGCTGGGGAAGGTGAGGCTCGACTGGTCAGTTTCACTTTCCAGGCCTTCTGCTCTAGCCTGAAGGCTGTTGAGTTCCAGATTCCTTCCCAGCTCAGGAACTCTCCTTGGTCAGATTGCCTGTGCAGACGGATCAGGGAGGCTGTGCAGAGGCAGCCGAAAAGGAAGGGTCCCGGGGCCTTTCTTTGCAAACGTAGCTTGTTTTCATTGAAATACATCGCTGACCCTTTCTGTTCCTGTTAGTTTTTTTTTGTAGCTCTGTGTCTCTGCCTCAGCTGCCGGATATTTACTTCGATTGCAAGTTCTTCAGGGCAGGGGCTGCGCGTGTGGTCTGGGTTTGTGCAGGGTGCTGGTCCATGATGGGCCCATAGGTGCTATTGCAATGCAAAAAGTACAAATAATGTCCCTGTAACCCTGGCCTGGCAGCAGGTTTCTTCAGAGCACGAATTCAAAGACGCTGCGCACTGTGGCTCCCAGGCGAAGCCCTGGATTCTGTTGGGGGCCAAATGGGACATGGGAAAGGGATGGCTCGCGGGGCCAGATCGTGTGCGCAGGAGGCCGGTTGGAAGGCGCATCTGCAGTGACCCGTTTCCCCATCTCTCCGGGCTCAGCTGGAGCAGGCCCTGCGCCTGGAGACCGGGGAGCGAGAGCGGGAGTCGCTGGAGAACAAGAGCCTGGCCCAGCAGAACATCGAGCTGCGGTGCCGCCTGGAGGAGGAGCAGGCCGCCTACAAACGCAAGCTCCAGGCCTACCAGGAGGGCCAGCAGCGGCAGGCGCAGCTCGTGCAGAAGCTGCAGGCGAAGGTGCGTGTCCTGCGCTGGGCAGGCCGGGGTCTGCTGGTGGGAAGGCTCTGGGCGGATGTCTGCACTGCCATCAGGGGGTGTGGTTGCAGCTCGAGCAGGCACACCTGAGCTAGCTTTCATCTACCTAGGACTAGCCCAGGTGGCCCCGGCTTCGCTGCCACTGCTACTTGAGCAAGCCGTGATCTCGCACATTGGTTCTCAACCCGCCCAATCAGCGCACAGCTGCGGCTCATGTGACATCCTCAGGGCCATACAGGGAGTTGATAGCCCAGGGGTTCTCAAACTGGGGGTCCGGACCCCTCAGGGGGTCACAAGGGTATTACATGGGGGGGGTCGCGAGCTGTCAGTCTCTACCCCAAACCCCGCTTTGCCTCCAGCATTTATAATAGTGTTAAATATATAAACAAGTGTTTTTAATGTATGGGGGGGAGGTCACACTTCCCATGTGAAAGGGGTCACCAGGACAAAAGTTTGAGAACTACTGTTATAGCTTGTGTGGATGAGGCCCACCTAACAGAGAGAGCTGCATATGCAGCCTACAATGGTAAATAGGTCGAGAGCCACTGATCTAGTGGGATCCAAGCCAGCTCGGGCACGTCTACACATGCTGCCCTCACCCCTCCTGATGGCCATGTAGATGTGCCCAGGGAGGCGCGATCTCTGAGACTAGCCGCTAGGGGCTGTACTCTTGCTGTGATAGGTACCTAGAGGCTTGTGGGGTGTGGGAGGAGGAATTACTTCTTAGGGTGGCTTGAAGGAAAGGAAGGGGCTGCTTGACCCAGGACAAGGAACCCTGAGGCCGGTGCAGAGAAGGCCCCATCTGCATTCGCCAAGTTCGTCTGCCCACTCAGCTCCCTCCCCCACAAGCACTGTTGGGTGTCAGACTCCGAGGTCGTTTAAAACGCGGTTTCTGACTGCGAATAAACCCCTCGAGGGTTGTTTTGTCCCGATGGCTCGACTAGCTTTGAGCGGGGCGGGGTCGTTCTGAGCATCGGCGTTCGGACACTCTGGAATTTGCACAGCTGGGGTTTGGAGGCTGCGGCTTCCGCTGGGTATATACGGCACCCATGTGCAGCCACCTCTGGGGGGCGGGGGAGTGGCCGCCAACCCAGCACGGCACGGAATATTTTGGCTAAGGATGTCTGAGCAAAACTGGCGAAGTGCTCTGGGATCTGTAATGTCCATGCAGAGCGAGCAGGGCCTGGGCTGGAAGGAAAGGTGCCCCCGGCCCCCAAAATGACCGGGGGCTCAGTGCAGTGGCCTCGAGGCGAGTCAGTCCTCCCTGGAGTCCTGGACTAGTCTCTCCTCAAAGAGCTGCTCCGTCGCCGAGGGCTCTCCAGCGGATGGAGGGTGGTGGGGCATTAGGGGAGGGGGAAAGGGTTAGCTGTGGCAGAGATAGGGCCCTGCTGGACATAGCTGAAGATTCTCAGCTTATGGGGTAGGGAGACCAGTCTGGGCCCCCCCGCTCCGCTTGCAGGGACTTGGTGCTGTGGCCCTACCAAACTAGCGACTTAGGTGGGGTGGAAGGGGCCTGCCACGGGGGTCGGCTGATGGTGGTTAGGATTTCAGGAGTGAGGGGCCTTGCAGGGCCGGCCAGCTCTGTGGTTGTGTTTTCCTTGTCCTGCCGTGCGTCCGCGGAGCCGGGCCGGCAGCGGGCTCTGAGCAGCGGCGTTCCCGCAGGTTCTCCAGTACAAGAAGAAGTGCGGGGAGGTGGAACAGCAGCTGCTGGAGAAATCAACCGAGCTGGAGCAGCAGAGACTCACGGTGAGTGTCGCCAGCGAAAAGCCCGATGGCCCCCACGCCCACTAGTGAAATAGTGTCCCTGGGTGGGTCCTTGTCGGTGGGATTGAACCGGCGACTTCTTGATCTAACAGTAAGAGTAGTGGCTGCCTGAGCCGAAAGGCCCAACTCCGAGCCAAGCCTGTAACAGCCTCTCTATGGTCCAGCCTCCACTACCGGGGATGGCACCGGGCGGTGTGGGGGTGGGTTACACCCGCTGTTGTTTTCTGCCCACCTGCGGGGGGGGGGGGGGGGGGCGGCTGGCTCAGGGACTCCGGCATGGTGGGCGGAGCCTCTCGTGTTCCTGCTTGATTGGACCTGCTGGAATGAGCCTGTCTCCCCCGCCCCCCCAGGCCGGTTCCTGCTCGGATAGATGGGAGCCCAGACTGCACCAGGCCTGACCGACTCGTGGAGGGGGGTCCCGGCAGGGCTGGGGTGGTCTTTGTGGGGCGCTTGCCCCGCGCTGCCCTTCTCCATCCCATGGCCGAAGGGACGGCCTGGTTCTCCAGGGCCCCCGGCCCCCTGCTAAGCAGCCACTGCCCACTCCTTTCCCCAGAGCCGGCTGGACATGACGGACTCGCGCCTGCGCCAGGACGAAGAGCACAGCAACGACCTGGAGAACGCGCTCATTCGGCTGGAGGAGGAGCAGCAAAGGTGTGTCGGGGGTGGTGGTGGGAGGGGTCCTGTCCACGGGGCTCCACCTGGGGCTCAGGTGGGTCTGGGCAGCTGCATCCTCGGAGCCCCATGCTTCTGGGCCTCTATTGCACCTTCTGCCTGGCTGGGCTTCATGCTGGGCTGGGAGAACGAGAGGGCACCTTCCTTGGAGCCTGGGCTATGCCAGGAATCTACCATTGGAGTCTGGGCTCCTGGCATCGCCTGCACGTAGGCCCAGCATTTCCCTGCGGGTTGTGATCCTGTCTGGCTTCCCCGGCTAACCCAGGGTCAGGCTGGGTTCATATTTGGACAGGTGACCTCCTAGGACGCCTGGTTACTGTAGGCAGTGGTGTCGCTGGCGTTTACCCCCCCAACCCCCCCAAGTACTGCACTACTAACCCCTAGCAGCTGCGCTTTGGAAGTGCCGTGTATTTTGTGGCGTGAAGCTGTCCTGAGCGCTAGTGCTCACTATTGGTCCCCTGGTGCTTTGGATGAGTCAGGGTGTTCACTTCAGCCTCGCGGCCAAATTCCCTCACAGGTTATTACGTTGGGCTTCCCCAAATCTCCTCTGCAGATTGGATTGGATGGGCTCTTTTTTTGCTTCCTGTTGTGTGCAGCTGCCACGCTGCGCCCCAGAGGTGGCTGCCTGGCGGTGGTGGGTGAACGGATCCCTGTAGCTCCCTTATTGACAATGGGGTCAGTTAATGTCGGGGTCAGTTAAGGTCTGGAAAGGGCCAGGAGGCGCTTGGCTGGAAGGCGCTCGACTTGGGCAGTGACTGTCTTATTCTGAAGGAAGTGTTTGGATCTGTGTTGTTTGGTGTCTCAGAGCTGCGATACCAGGGCCCATCCTCCACGTTGGGCCCTTTGCCCCATGCCAGAGTCGGTCCCTTCCCACCTGTGCGCGGGCCCCTCTTTTCCTTCTCAGCCCCTGCTCTCTCGGTCGGTGCTGACGCTCTCGCTGGGTCCCCGTCTCCAGGAGCGCCAGCCTGGCCCAGGTCAACGCCATGCTGCGGGAGCAGCTGGACCAGGCCAACACCGCCAACCAGGCCCTCAGCGAGGACATCCGGAAGCTGACGACCGACTGGACCAAAGCTCGCAACGAGCTGGAGCAGCGGGAGGTGGAGTGGAGGCGAGAGGAGGAGGTTAGGGCCGGAGAGATGCCCTGCTTGGCATGCGTCATTCTCCCTGGTGCATGCCCGTCCTGTGGGCACTGTCCTGCTGGGCACAGACGGATCTGCACACATGCTGCCAGGGCGGCTCACGCTGGCCCAGAAAGGCAGCGCCTTGGCTGTAGGCCACGCAGTACGTTGCTGGGAGCCGGCCATAGGACACCTCCCTTGCCCCGGTCCCTGGAGAGGTGGTTCGTCCCCTCCCCTTCAACTTCCTTTTACCCTCAGTGGGAGCCAAGTCTCTCTGCTCCAGGCCTTTCCAGGCCAGCGATCACTGCGTCACCCCAGAGGTGGCTGCATTTCAGTGGTGCTGCCTGTGCATAGCTGGGTCAAGCCCTTTAGGGGGGGGGTCCTGCCGCATCAAAAGCTCTGTATAAACGTAGCTGTTGCTAAGAGTCCTGCCTGGAGCTGCCACTGAGGTCAGCGGCGCCGGCGCTTCGGGATAGCGAGAGCAGTGCAGGGCGCCCCCCGGAGCAGGGCTTGTGGGACATTATGGGGGATCAAAGCCAGGTGCTCTGTATCCAGCCAGGCAGCGAGTGCATTGCTGTGCCCTGTGCTTCCCCCGGGGTGCGCTGGCCAGGCCCTTGGCAGCGCTGGGGGCGTGGTGGTGCCTGGGGAGGGGGATCGGCTGTCACTGCTTCTCCTCTCCTCTCCCCTCCCAGTCTTTCAACACCTACTTCAGCAACGAGCACAGCCGGCTGCTGACCCTCTGGAGACAGGTGGTGGGCTTCCGGCGCCACTTCAGTGAGATGAAGACCATGAGCGAGAGGTCAGGAGGGGAGTGGGGGCAGGGGGTGTGCAGGGGGCGGGCTCTTTTTCTCCCAAAAGCACAAGGAGCTGGGCCTGGGAAAGCTGCCCAGCCCCCCGTGGCGTACAGCGCCTCCTCCAGGATCCCTGTGAGAACAACCTGAGTACAGAACAGCCCTCCCGATCTCCCCTGCACCACCCAGACAAACACGTTAGCCAGCCCTGGGAGCCACGTTCGGCTGCCCGGCCTGATTTCTGCTTCTCTGCGTGTCCCCATGTCCGGCTTATAATGACCTTCTCCCTGGCGGGGGTGGTGCAGGTTCTGAATACTCGGGCTCCCGTGGGTTTAGATCCCAGCCAGGCCCCCTTGGAAGAAGATGCCCTGCAGGTGATGGGGCGTGGGGTTCTGTAGATCCAGCAGCGTGGGCTCCTCGGGGTGCTCGGGCGCCCGGAAACGCCCCTCTCTTTGGGACTCCGGTGCAGGGACCTGTCGGAGCTGAACAACGCACTGTCCAGGTCCAGCCGCACCATCCACGCCGCCTGCCTGAACCTGAGCAGCAACCTGCGTCTGTCGGAGAGCAGCGCCGGCGCGGCCCTGGAGAAGCAGGCTCTCCTGCTGGCCCAGCTGGAGGAGCAGCTGAAGGACAAGGTGCGCGACATGATCCAGCTGCAGGTCAGGTGCGACATGGAGAAAGCGGAGCTCGGCACCAGGTACGGATGCCCCCGATCAGGGCCAGTGTCCCAGGCCCTGAAGCTTGGTGCTCACCGGGCCGGGAGAGGCACCGTGTGGGAATCAGGGAGCGCTGCCCCTCCAGCAACCTTGGAGATCCTGGGGCTCTGGGCTGAGCATATCCTGCTCATGGGAGAAGGAAGGGCAGAGGGGGCCCCTCTGTCCCATGTTACGACCATCCCGGAGCCTTAACTTTCCACCTCCCTGCAGGCTGAATCCTGTAGAGTGGCGATACTCAGACCTCAATGGGTCAGGCAACCTGGGGCCTGGCTCTGTAGCTCACAGGGCCGGCTCTAGGCACCAGCGCTCCAAGCATGTGCTTGGGGCAGCACTTTCCAAGGGGCGGCACTCCAGCCCTCCCCCTTTTTTTTCCCTTGGGGCACAAAAAGCCCGGAGCCGGCCCTGAACCATGATGTTCCCTGTCAGCTGAGGCTTTCAGGCTGCGCTGGAACTGACACTGCAGTTCTGGCTGAAGTCGCTAGACGGCGCTCATGGCAGCCTGAGTCGCACAGGCTGGACGGCAGTTCAGGCTGCCCGGCCGCTGGAGAGCCGGAGCGTCATCCCCCGGAGCTGAGCCCGGGCTGCGGTGCCGAGAGGGGCTCAGCTCCGGGGGATGAAGCTCCGGCTCTCCAGCGGCCGGGCAGCCTGAACTGCCGCCCAGCCTGGGTGTGAGGAGCCGGGGAGGGAGGGAGGGAAGTGGGGCCCGGGATGCAGGGGGGGGGGGGTGTCCTGCTGCCGCTGTTCTGAGTCTCCCCAGGGCGGCACGGCGTTTCCCCGCCCGAGGGGGCTGTGCAGGGCACCGCCGGGCTGGGCAGAGGGCGCGGATCCCGGCTCGCGCGCTGCCAGGGCGAGTGGCTGGGCAGCCCGAGCTGCCAGGGAGCTGCCGCTGCCCCTTCCTGCCCCCGCCCGGACCCAGCCCACCACACACCTGCCCCGCCTCAGCCCCGCGCTGCCTGCCCTGAGCGGGGAGAGGCAGAGCCCGGCTCCGAGCGGGGCAGCGGGGAATACTGCCCTGCCGGGGGACCCCCGCAGCTCAGGCACCTGGGGGTCAGTGTCTGTCCTCTCCCCGGGGCTGGGGAAGCAGCTATCAGCACCTGCCCCTCTCAGCCCTTGCACCCCCCATCCCGCTCGCAGCCCCTCCACTTGTACCTCCCCCATTGCTCCTTCGCTGCACCCCTTCCCCTTGTACTCTCCCTTCACCCGCACCTCTCCCCTTGTACCCTCCCCCAGCCCTCTCCTCCCGCACCTCCCTCCTCCCCTGCACCTCTTCTCCCGCAACCCTCCTGATACCCCCTCTCCTCCTTCGCAAGTACATCACACCCTGCCTCTCTGCCAGTGTAGAGCCCCCAAGCACCCCCACACCCACTCCTCTGCCTGAACCCTCTTTACTAGCTCCCCATCCCTTTCTGGGTACAAGGTTTGAGGGTTAGTCCCTATGCCTTCCATGTGCATTTGGAGCACTAAAGATGGGGTTGTGGGGGCGAGATTTATACTAAAGTGAAATAAAAATAGGAGAAACGGTTTGATCCCCACTGTAAGTGTAAATGGGGATTGCTGTGGAGAACAAGGAGGTCATGTTTGGGGGGAGGGAGCTCAGGGCCGGGGCATCAGGGGGTGCGGGTGGGGGAGGGCACTGGTGGGGGGGGGAGGAAAGAGCCCAGGGCTGGGGTGGGGGGCAGCCAAATTTTTTTTTGCTTGGGGCGGCAAAAAACCTAGAGCTGGCCCTGGTAGCTCAGGGGGTTAGTACAGTGGTCTCAGAACATGGTGGTGGCCAGTTCAAATCTCATGCAGGCCTGGGTAGGGGTGGCGGCCTCGGATTTTCCAGGAGCCAAATTAGCGCTTGGCATTACCCAAAAGAGCCCCAGTCGTGGGGATTCAGTGTTTCATTCACTGTTTATATATTCTTGGTTATTCTGACCCAGCGTTGTGATTTTATCAACTACGATTGGTTAATAACATCGGAAAAGCCTCCTGATTGGTTAATAACATACGTCAATAATCACATCCCGCGGTGTTTTAATAGCGCGTGCGGCAAAGAGCCGCAGGAGACACGTTAACGAGCCGCTCGTGGCTCCGGAGCCGGAGTCTGAGCATCACTGCTGGAGAGTAACGTGGTTCCTGGTTCCAGCCGATCAGAGGCTCCCCGCAGAGCCATTCCTTTGAGTCCCCAGGTGCCAGGCCCAGGACATGGGGTGTGGCCTGGTCTCCCACCGCCTCTTACTAGACATCAGCTGGGCAAGCTCAGCGCCGTGGGGAGGGGACGTGGTGTATGTGGAGGATGTTAGTGGGACAGTGGAGAGGAAACGGCCATGTGCTCCAGCCAGGGCTGAGATAATGGGGTGGGGGTTTTCCCAGGGCACTGTCGGCATGAAGTGTCTCAGTCCCTGGACCAAACGTGGAGCGGTAAACCTCTCTCTAGCACGGCTGGGGCACCAGGGATCTCCAAACGCTTGACCGGGCCCATGTCCATTGGGCTCTGGCCCTGTGCCATATAGTACGCGCCCCTGGCCGTTCCTCTGCTCGCCCTGACCGGCCCCCCTCCCTTGCTCCAGAATCGCTGAGACGACGGCCACCATGGAACGCTTGAAAGCCCAGAACTCGGAGAAGGAGAAGACGATCGAGACGCTGACCCAGAAGCTGGAAACTCTGGTGAGAGACTCAGCGTGACTTGGCTGGTTCCCGGAGGAGACGGGAGCACCTGAAACAGCGATTGATCCTCGGCAGAGCCGCCCGCTCTGGTGCCTGTGCTCCGGGGAAGGGCTCACCAGCAGTCAGCCTGCCGCTTCCCGGCTGATCGGCCTTATGGGCACAGCTGAGAGCTGGAGCCAGAAACGAGCCGTTGAGCGGACGTGGGGGGCACGCGCGCCACCTGGCTGATGCCGCGTCTCTGCTTTCAGGAGGCCGCGCGGGCGCAGGAGCAGGCAGCGCTGGAGGCCGAGGAGATCGAGGCCTTGCGGACGGAGTCGGAGATGCTCCAGCAGACGCTGCGAGACCTTGCTCAGGTACAGGGTGCGCGGGTGCTGTGAGCAAGGCGGGATATCCCAGAGAGCAGGTTCTCTCACTTGTGAGCAGTTACAGAGTCATAGAGTCATAGAGTTTACAGTCAGAAGGAATCACCCAATCACCTAGCCCAGAGGTGGGCAAACTACGGCCTGCGGGCCACATCCAGCCCGCGGGACCCTCCTGCCCGGCCCCTGAGCTCCTGGCCCAGGAGGCTCGCCCCCGGCCCCTGCCCCACTATTCCCCCTCCCCCGCAGCCTCAGCTCACTGCGCCGCCGGCGCGCGGCCTGACCCGGTCTCTGTGCTGTGTGGTGGCATGGCTGGCTCCAGCCAGGCGGCGCGGCTACCTGTCCTGGTGGTCTGGGCAGTGCGGCTGTAGCGCCACCAGCCACCGGTGCTCCAGGCAGCGTGGTAAGGGGGCAGGGAGCAGGGGGTTGGATAGAGGGCAGGGGAGTTCGGGGTGGTGGTCAAGGGGCGGAGGTGTGGATAGGGGTCGGGGTGGTCAGAGGGCAGGGAACAGGGGGGTTGAATGGGGGCAGGGGTCCCGGGGGGGCAGTCAGGAAGGAGGGGGGTTTGGATGGGGTGGCAGGGGGCAGTCAGGGGCAGGGGTTCTGGGTGTGGTCAGGGAGAAGGGGTGGTTGGATGGGGCAGGGGTTCCAGGGGGGGCAGTCAGGAATGAGAGGAGGGGTTGGATGGGGCGGTGGGGGGCAGTCAGGGGCGGGGAGTCCGGGGGCGGTCAGGGGACAGGGAGTGGGGTGTGTCTGGATGGGGCAGCAGTCCTGGGGGGGCCGTCAGGGGGCGAGAAGCAGGGGGGATCTGATAGGGGGCATTGGCTGGGCCACGCCTGGCTGTTTTGGGAGGCACAGCCTCCCCTAACCGGCCCTCCATACAATTTTGGAAACCCGATGTGGCCCTCAGGCCAAAAAGTTTGCCCGCCCCTGCCCTAACCTGATCTCCTGTATAGCGCAGCCGCCAGCACCCGTACAGTAAACCCAGCAGCCGAAATGAGACCAAGGTTTCACAGCCCACAGGAGACTAGACTGTTCTGTGCCACAGGCAGAGAACGGGAGGGACCCAGGTGCACCAATGCCCGAGGCCCCTGCAATGGCCGGGAAATTGATCAAGTGAGATGTACTCAGGTAATCCCGGCAAGTGACCTGCACCCACATGCTGCAGAGGAAGGTGAACCCCCCCAACTCACTGTCAGTCTGACCTGGGGGGAAAGCTCAGGGAGAGGCGCGGGCTATCACCCAGCGAATGGATCGCCTGGACGGAGGAGCAGCCCCCTCAAGAACAAGCCGTTTTCTCGGAGTCATCGGGCTGAACTGAAAAATCCAGAGGAAAAATCTGGTTCAATTCAAACCAAACCAAAAAGCTCTTCGCATTTTGTTTTGTCCACTCGAAAAACTAAAAAAATAAAATGTTTTGAATGCACCCAAGATGTTTTGAGTCGACTCAAAACGATTTTTTTTACATTCAGTTTCGGGGCGGGGGTTCCCCTTGTTAAACTGTCGAAACTTTGAAGTTGAAACAAAAAAAGTCAAAACCAAATTTTTCGAAATGGTCGGCAGGAAACGTTCGGACTCTTTTTACATTTTCTTTCTCAACTGAAGCTAGTGGTTGAATTCACCCCGAAGCTGGTGGGGAGCTCTGGGCCCCAAAAGGTATGGATAAAAAAAACCATTTGTTGGAACAATGTTGCCCTGCTCCTGTCGGGCTTTGAGTGATGGCTGCTTCGCCCTCTGGAGGCTGGCGGCCTAGCCCCCGGCTAGCGGTGTGTGTGGCGATGGGAGCCTAGAGACCGGTTTGGCCATCTTGTGCCTGTACCCAGTGGCTCGCCGTTGTCTCTTCTCTGCAGGCCGTCCTGTCCGACGCCGACAGCGCCATCCACCTCACGGGCACGGAGCGAACGACGGACGTTTCGGACAGCGACGCCACGGGATTCAGCCTCCGGGGCCTCTCCTCCAGCCTTCGCACCCCGTCCCCGCTCCGGCGCTCCTCCCCCCGGCGCAGCTCCTCGCCCCGGCGCAGCCTCTCGCCGGCCTTCTCCGACTCCACGCTGGCCGTGGTGCACTCCGCCTTGCAGAAGAGGCAAATGCAGGTGCAGGTGAGGGGACGGGACTTCCCAGAGCACGTGGCCATGGGATTCCTTCATGGCTGGGCACCCAGACGTACTCCTGCTCCCCAGCTCTGCGAGGCTGCGTGGGATGGGGCCATCTGTGGGGTTATAGATCCTGGGGCTGCATTTCTGTGGGGCTGCTGGTGCCCACCAGGGGAGGGGGAAGGGAACAGGGTTGCTCTGCCTGACGGAGTAGATGCTGGGCTGGGAACCCCGGGGAGATTTTCGTGCCTTGCAGGGAATAGGATTCTGGGGAGGGTGGGATTCCCATGGGAGATGGTTGTCCATAGGTCGTGGAGTGTGGTCAGCCGTGCAGGGAGCCCCGGTGGCAGGGGGTGCACCGGGGTGGGGGGGCAGTGCCGCAGAGGGAGAGGAGCTGACTCCTTGGGGTTTCTGCTAGGACATCCGCAGCAAGTACGAAGCCATCCAGGAGCTGGTGGGCTCCCTGAAGAAGCAGCTGGCGGAGAGAGATCACGAACGCCGCTCCCTGGAGCAGAAGATCCTGCAGCTGAAGGATGACGTCGACTGCTCCTTGCGGGCCAAGGACGCCGCCGTGCGGGATGCCAGCCGCTTCCGCTCCTCGGCTGACCTGCTGGGCAGGTACTTCCATGGGCGCTCCCCCCGTCCCGTCCCCCTGTGCTCCAGCGTGCCCCGGCCGACGGGACGGGCGTCACGCGGGCATTTCTGCCCTGCTGGCATCCTCTGCACCACAGAGCAAGTGCCCTGGAATGTGGGGAGGGTTGATTTTTGTTCCGCCCCCCGAAATCTGTCTGTCTGGGCCCGTCTGTCAGTGAGAAGAGCAACCTGGAGCGAAGCCTGCAGGTCCTGCAGCAGCACGTGGAGGCCCTGCGGCAGGAGAGCGAGAGGCTGCAGCTGGCCAACAGCGACCTGCAGCGGCAGCGAGAGCACCTGGAGGACGAGAAGGAGGACATCGCGAAGGACAAGGAGCGGGCGCAGAAGGAGATTGAACGCGGGTTGGTGTGGGGAGAGTGGCCAGCTTGGGGGGTGTGGGGCAGGCGTGGAGGAAAGACCAAGCTAGACACAGAGGCTCCTCGGTAGCCACCCCCCTCCAGTGACCAGCACCCTAGCCCGGTGCTCCGACGTGCCAGGCCTTCCTCCCCTTAGCACCCCAAGGCAAGCCCTGCTAGTGCCCATGCCCAGAATCCCAGCCCTGATCCTGGGGCCCAACTCTCCCTGCTAGCTGAGTCCTGCAGACCCAGGCTGCCTGGCTTCCAGGGGAGATGGAGTTTCTCCATGGGTCACTTGAGCTGAGCTGCTCTAAAAACAACCCCCGTTCGTGGTGTTTTCCCTTCTCTTACTGCGGACACCTGGGCCGAACACTCTGCCTGGCTGGTTTAAGCTTAATCTCCAGGCGGCGAGGTGGTGCAAAGGGAGGGCACTGAGCGATGAGCAGGGCTGGTAAAAGCAGACGTTCTTGTATAAGGCACCACAAGTGGGCAAACCACTCATTGATCGCATCCAGAGAGACAAGGCGGGTGAGGTCATCTCTCTGAGGCTAGGTCTACACTGCAGTGGGGGTCCGACCTAAGATACGCAACTTCAGCTACGTGAATACCGTAGCTGAAGTTGCGTATTTTAGGTCGGCTTACCTAGCGGTGAGGACGCGGGAAAGTCGACCGCTGCCGCCGACTCCGCTGCCGCCTCCTGCCGAGGTGGATTTCCGGAGTCGACGGCAGAGCGATCAAGGATCGATTTTACTGCGTCTTCACTAGACGCGGTAAGTCGATCCCCGATAAACCGATTGCTACCCGCCGGATCGGCGGGTAGTGAAGACAAAGCCTGACTGAACCAACGTCTGGTGGCGAAAGAGACAAGCTTTCGAGCCACACGGAGCTTTTCTTCAGATCTGGGAAAGGTACTGAAGAAGCTAAATACAAGGTGGGACAGATTGTTTAGTAGTAGTGAAGAGGAGCTCTGTGGAGCTCGAAAGCTTGTCTCTCTCACCAACAGAAGTTGGTCCAATAAAAGATATCCTCACCCACCTTGTCTTTTCCATATCCTGGGGTTAACACGGCTACAACGCTGCAAATAATCTCATATATAGTGTGTGTTTGTGTGTTTGTGTGTGTGTTCTGGCTATACCTAGAAAAATGGTCATTTTTTTCAGAGCCATAAAGATTCAGAAATGACTCTGTTGATTTCCTTCAAAATTTCCAAAAACCTCACTTCTGTCCTGAATGTTTTCAGGCAAAAAGAGGCGCCGGGGCTCTGACCTGCCAGGCCCGGAGGCGCCGGGGCTCTGACCTGCCAGGCCCGGAGGCGCCGGGGCTCTGACCTGCCAGGCCCGGAGGCGCCGGGGCTCTGACCTGCCAGGCCCGGAGGCGCCGGGGCTCTGACCTGCCAGGCCCGGAGGCGCCGGGGCTCTGACCTGCCAGGCCCGGAGGCGCCGGGCTCTGACCTGCCAGGCCCGGAGGCGCCGGGGCTCTGACCTGCCAGGCCCGGAGGCGCCGGGGCTCTGAACCGCCAGGCCCGGAAGTGCCGGGGCTCAGCCTTGGCAAGCCCCAGCCCAAATTAAGCCTTGCCTAGATTCCAAGGGTGGATCATCTAGCCTGACCTCGTGTATAAGACAGGCTGGAGAGTTCCACCCATTGGACTAATTAGCTCCACAAGCTATTCGGAGGCCCTTTGTTGTGCTCCTGCGAGGAGAGCCAGTGACAAAGGGTGTTCAAGGTCCCCGGCTGCCGGAACAGTTCGATGCGGGTGTATGTGAGTGCCTCTCTGTGCCCTGCAGCCACAAACAGCTGGAGCAGCTGGAAGTGAAGAAATCCGGTCTGAAAAAGGAGCTGATGCTTGTTAAGGAGGCTCTGAACAAAGCCACCCTGGAGAAGGAGGTGTCTGAGAATGAGAAGGTGGAGGTGGCGGAGGCTCTTTCCAAGGTAGGGCTTTGCACCACGAGAGGCAGTAGGGGATTGGGGGGGAGGGGGCGGGTATTACAGGGGGGCTCAGGAGTAGCTCTTGGGCTGGCTGCTATGAATGCGTCGGATGGATAATGCTGTGGTAGCATCGCTCGTTTTGCCACTTCCAATCCACAGCTCTGATTTCAAGGCAGCTCCCGCAGGAGATCTTGACTAAGGAGGCTCCCCTCTCTAGCGCCTCTCATCCGAGGCCTGCAGACAAAACTGTGCTTCACAACTACCTGATCCAGTGGGCAGGTGCTGCACCTGTTCTAGAGGGGGAGCACGGCCTAGTGGTTACAGCACAGGACCAGGAGGCAGGATTCCTGCGTTCCATTGCCTGTCATGCTGCCCGCTGTTGGCTCATTGTTTCATGATGCTTCCCTGTCTGTCTGTATCCACCTGCTCGCTCTTGTCTTGCACTTAGATTGTCAGCAATCTGCGGGAGGGAGCTTCTTGTTCTGGGTTTGCAAAGCACCGAGCACAGCGGGGGCCCGGGCCATGGGGCTCCTAGAGCCTATGGTAATGCAAATAATTAGCTAACAACGGATCTGCTGCGGGCTCTTGGGCAGGCCACTGACCTTCTCTGCTTCCTCCGTCAAAGCGGGAGAAGGACCCGTCTCGGCCTCGCAGGTGTCGTAGCCTTGATTCATATTTAGACCGTGCTTGGAGGTGTCACGGACTCACAGATCGTGCCCACTCTTGGCCCTGTGCGGTCCGTGGGGGGTGCCCCTGTTAGTGAGACAGCCCTTCTCGGGGGTCCACTCTCTCTCGGGGTCAGGCCACTCCACCTCCTGGAGCCGCACCTCTCGGAGCCCTAGCACACCTGTTTCTCACCGTGGGCCCCCTCAGGGAGTCCACTCGCTCTGGACCCCCCGGGCCTTCACCCCCGAAGGGGTTGATGCCACCCTGTTCTCTAGACCGGAGTGACTCTCAGCCAGCATAAATCAGGAGGGTTTATTGAGGGTTGAACACAGCACAGGAAACTCTCAGGGCCTCAGGCCTGGCCTCCCTCAGCCCAGCACATCCCAGTCTCTCTGCCTCCAGGTGGGCTCTGCCTGCTCCCCCTCTCCAGCCCAGAGCCCCCTTGCTTCCCAGCTGGGCATCCGAGATCCCCGGCCCCAAGCCCCACCTCTGTCCATTGTCTTCTCTCCAGGTAAACAGGGTCGTAAACCGGGGCCTCCTCTCCTCCTTCTGTCCTCTGGCTGGAACTGGCTGGTTAGGTCACTGGGTCCTCACTCTGCAGCCCATTGTCCGCCCACTGGCCAGAACCGGCTGCGTCTCCTCAGCTGGGCCTCCAGGTCACCAGGTCGCCAGGTCACCGGTCGCTGGGGTATCCATCCTCCAGGCCATCGGTTGGGTCCCCAAGTCCTCTCTCCTGTCCTCTGTAACAACAAACTCCCTCTCCCCTCACCTCGTTAAACCAGTAACACCCAGGGAAACTGAGTCCCACCCCCTCCACATGCAAACCATTGAAACTCCACAGAGAACAAGAAAACCCCCCACTTCGTCACAGGAGGTCCTTTGAGACGCAGCGGGGCAAAGGGAACTTGCCTGAGGCCACTGAGCGAGTCAGTGGCAGAGCCGGGAATAGCGCCCAGGACGCCGTCCCTGTTGTAACCATTGGAGGGCGCTGCGTTTCTTGCAGCCCGTTTGCTTTATTTTAGGCATGCAGCATTGGGACAGTAGGGGGCTGCCCCAGGGCTGGTGAAGGGGACCTAGCCCTCAGCTTGGCTAGCGGAATTCACACCCCTGGCTTATCCAGGCTTCCATCTGCATCCTCCCCTGCCGGGCGGCTCTCCTCTCCCTGTGGTGCTCTGCGAGAACTCCTCTGCCCAAGTTCCATCTCTCTGCCCCCCGCCCCATGTTCGCAGGCGGAGGCGGGCCGGGCCGAGCTGGAACTGACCACTAGCAAGCTGAAGGCGGAGGAGGCCTCGCTGCGCGACTCGCTGTCCAAGATGAGCTCCCTGAACGAGGGGCTGGCCCAGGATAAAATCGAACTCAACAGGATCATCAGCCAGGTCGGTGCCGCCTTGGGCTTGGTGGTGGGGCTCAGCGCCCCAGCGCCTTCTGGTGGCCCTGGGCTGGGGACATTGACCTTGGCAGGCAGCCTGGGGGGAGACTTGAATCTCTGCTTTTCCAGGGACGCCTCAGTGGGGGACAAGCGCCCTAGCCCAGTCTGTCCTAGACGGAGGGAGGGTCGGCCTGGCCCGTGGCTCCTTCCCACGGGGAGGGATCGAGGGGTTATGGGTGAGGCCCCTGGAGGAGGAGATGGGCAGGGGGTGAACAAGGAGCTGCCCCTGTTTCCAAGGCCGGTGACGGCCTCTCTTGCCCCTGGCAGCTGGAGGAGGAGAAGGTGGCCCTGCTGGGGCAGAAGCAGGAGGTGGAGCAGGAGAAGACCTCGATCCGCGACGAGCTAGTCCGGCTGGAGCAGGAGAAGCTGGAGCTGGACACGGAGCGGCAGGGCCTACAGCACTCCCTGCAGGATGGGGAGCGGAGCCGGGAGAGGCTGGAGCGGGAGCTGCTGGCCCTGCAGAAGGAGAGGGTGCAGCTGCAGGAGCAACTGGGGCAGGTAAGGGGGTGGGGCGCAGGAGCCGCATGGAGGGCGGCTATACAAAGTCCTGGCTGGGATGATTTAGTTGGGAATTGGTCCTGCTTTGAGCAGGGGGTTGGACTAGATGACCTCCTGAGGTCCCTTCCAACCCTGCTATTCTATGATTCTATGATTCTATACAAAGGGCATGCGCTTGGGGGTGCATGTGGGGCTCTGATTGCTAGATGCTGGCAGTTGTGGGGGTGTTAGGATTTGGGGGTCAAGTTGGGGGTGCTGGGGGAGCAGGCTGGGGGGTGGTGGGGGCCTGGGTGGGGAGCAGGCTGGGAGGCTCTGAGAGCCGGGGAGGCAGGTGGACACAACAGCTGAGATGGGTCCCTCCAAGAGGGGCTGGAGCCTGGCTCCCTCTGGTAGGGTGCTGGGTGCCCAGGGCATGGCCTCCCCTCCAGGCTCAGCTCTGCCTGTTCTCCCATCCCCGCCAGCTGTCCCGCCAGAGGAACGCGGCCGGCGAGGAGCTGGGCCAGGCGCGGCGGGAGCAGGAGCGGCACAGCGAGGCCCTGCTGCGAGCCACCAGGGAGAAGGAGGGGCTGATGAAGGAGAAGGCCAGCCTGGTGGTGCAGCTGGCGGCGTCAGAGCGGGAGAACAGGGGGCTGGCGGAGGAGATCGCTGGGCTCCGGTAAGGTTCGGGCTGGCCAGGAACAACGGGGTCCCTCCTGCGGCTGGGCGCATGGAGCCCCTGGCCTCTCCCTCCTCACGAGTGCTGGGAATGGGGATCCCTCGATGGGCACCCTGCCTTTGGGACCGCCTACGGGGCTTAGCTGCACGTGGAGACGAGGCCCGACTTCTTGGCACCAGTCCAGAGACCGCGGCAACCCCCCTTGGATAGGTGGGCCCGGAGCAAGGCCGAGGGGCGCGAGCGGGGCCGCAGGGAGGCTGCATCCTTGCTGCTCCAGCTGTGAGGTTCGAGAGAGGCTCCTGGAGCCGCTGGATGCAGGCGTGGCGAGCTCCGGGGCCAGGTGCACAGTGAGCTCTCCCTGAGGCAGCTGCCTGTGTGGGTGTGTGGGAGGGTTACCAGGGAGCAGTGTTTGCAAACAGTTGTGTCAGGTCAGGGAGTGGGGGAGCACGGAGCTTCGTGCCGAATGGCAGCTCTGGGTCTGTAGGAGCAGGTGGAATCTCTCATGTCGCAATCCCCAGGCAGGTCAGTGTCTCCCCCCAGCTCCGGCCTTTCCTGTCCTGTCTCCTCGTTGCCCTCTCTCTGCTCTGTGCACTTCCCAGACCTGGGGTCAGATCTGTGCCGGGGCAACCGCCTTGGCTGGGACGGAGCTGGCCCTTCACCCCTGGGCCGTACTGCAGCTGCCCCCTGCTCTGCCAGGAGGTGTGAGATCAAGTGGGCACCTTCGCCGTTGCCCTGCGGACGACCCCACACCTGCGCATCTGCAGGGAGCGCCTAGCGGTGCGGGCCTCTCCGGGGGTCCCTGAGGCCTTGCTGCTGGATCTTCCTGACCTCAGGGCAGAGGTTTGCAGAGGGAGCAACTTCCTGGCGCTCTGAAATGCACCACTGTGCCCGCAGCAGGAGGGTGTATTGGGGTGACTTTCCACACCTCCTTGGAGGGACCCAATGGGGATTTTAAGGGCTGGTTGCCCTCCAACTCAGAGGCCAGGGTGCTGCCATGTGCCAGGACCCACGGCGTGCCTGTTCAGTCACCAAAGCAACGTGCTTCATGTCTTCGATCATCAGCTCCGTGAGGCCGTTTTGTTCCGGCTTTGTCCAGCGCCTAGCACACCGAGGGCCTGCTCCATGAGTGGGGGTCTTCCTCATCACTTCCTCGGTGGCTTTCTCTCTCTCTCTGCATGAGACCAGGGGCAGGGGCTGGTGATTGGGAGGACTCACTCTGCTCGCTCTTTTCCAGGTCGGAGAAGGATGCCTTGGAGACCACCCTCTTTGACATCCAGCAGCAGCTCGCTCAGCTGGACGCCCGGAAGGAGCAGCTGGAGGCCGACAGCCAGAACCTGCTCCTGGCCAAGGAGATGCTGCAGGGTAACCTGAGCCTGGATGCCCCACCCCCCATTTCCTTCCGTCCCCCATTCGCCGGGCTCTGGTGGCTGGATTGAGAGGGAGAAGGAGACTGGTCCACTAGGTAGGAGACAGGACTGGGGGCCCTGAGTTCTAGTCCTGCTTCTGCTGGGGAGAATGACACCCTCCCCCTTTGTAATGTGCTGTGAGCTGTGTGGCTGGAAGTCTCTAGGTAAGGGCTGCGAGATGGTCAGGGTCCCCGTCCCTTCCATGCTGCCAAGACTCCCAGACCTCGGGAAGGGCTGTAGTTAGCAGATCTCCCTTCACGCTGTGGATGTTGATCGGATCCTCCTTGCTCTACCCCCAGTGGAGCTGGCCAGCGTCCGCAAGCAGAGGGAGGTGGACGTGACCCGGCTGGAGAGGGATAAGGAGCTGCTGGCTCAGAAGTTGGCTCAGGCGGAGCAGGAGGCCCAGGTCACGCTCAGAAACAAGCAAGCGGCTCACGAGGAGGATGTCGATCGGCTCCAGAGGGAGAAGGTACGGCATGGGGCAGGCCCCGTGTCTGACTCAGACCTGCGCCACATTACGTACCCCAGCGGCTCAGTCCGATAGGGGAAGGGATCCCAGCGAGTCCATAGCAACATCTCCTTGTCTTCTATGGCGCCAGGTCAGGCCCTTTGGGATTGACCCTGCAGCGGGAGTGCACAGATCTTTCCTGTGGGTTTCAGGGGGGGAGGCAGTGAGTTTTCCTGAGCACAGGGCTGGAATCCAGGGATCCTGGTTCTGCCGCTGGCCCCCTCGGGCACGTCACGGAGCTGGGCCTGTTTCCCAGCTATGAAATGGGGTGGATAACGCCCGCACTGCTATGGGCTGGTTCGTTTATATTTCTGATGCACTCAGGAGCTGTCCCAGCGAGTGGCATTGAGCTGGCGCCGCTAGGGAAGTGACTTGGGTGGGTCGCTGGATCTTTTACTGCATGGGTCACGTAACTCAGGACGATTGGGCAGTTACGGCGAGGGGCGGGCAGGGACTGGAGTAGCAGGAGGGGGCTCGGCGAGCGGAGGAGTGGTGGGGTGCTGCAGGTCATGCTTGAAGACATAGGCGCTGAGTCCATGGGTGCTTCGGGGCTGGAACACCCACGGGGAAAAATTGGTGGGTGCTTAGCACCCACCGGCAGCTCTCTGCCCCGCCCCCCCCCCCCAGCTCGCCTCCGCCTCCTCCCCTGGGCGCACCGCGTTCCCGCTTTTTCCCCCTGGCTCCCAGCGCTTGTGCCGTGAAAAACAGCTGATTTGCGTGGCAAGCGCTGGGAGGGAGGGGGGAAGAGGGGGAACGCGGCGTGCTTGGGGAAGAGGCGGGGCCGGGGCGGGGATTTGGGGAAGGGGTTGGAATGGGGGCAGGGAGGGGGTGGAGTTGGGGCGGGGACTTTGGGGAAGGGGTTGGAATGGGGGCAGGGCAGGGGCGGGGAAAGGGTGGAGTCGGGGTAGGGGGGCACCTATGCTTGAAGGGCATCAGCGGAGCTGAGGGGGCACCCAAGGGTGGACCGGCAGGGGGCTGCGAGTCAGGACCGAGGGGCACCGGCAGAACTGGGGAGGAGCCTAGGCCTAGAATAGCCAGGGGCTGGGAGTCAGATTTAGGGGCTTCGGCAGAGCTTTTTGGGGGGGTGTTGAGCTTCCACAGACTCTGGTCTGGCTAGTCCCGTGTCTAGCTGGTGGCGGGTTAGTTCCTGGGGGTGTGAAACAGGCCCCATGCGACTCCCGCTGACATCAGCCCGGTTTACCCCAGTGCAGCGCATCTGCGCTGGGGGTTTGCACTGGTGCAGGAAAATAACCCCCGCGTGGAGATGTCCCTTGGCTGAACGCCCAGTCCTGCTCCCATCCAGCCCCTAGGAGGAATTTGCTTGTTTGTCCCTAGAGCAGAGCCCTGCCCCAGTCTCCTTAGACTCCTCCCCCCGGTGAAACAGGAGGTGGGCTCGGCACTGCAAAGAGCAGCAGACTGGGTGACTGACTGCAGGACCAGGGGTGGGCCTAGGCGACCAGGTGTCCGGTGTTGGGCCGGAACGCCCGGTCAAAAAGGAATCCCGACGGCTCCAGTTTGTGGTGCTGCAGCAGGGCCGGAAGTAGCCGGCATGTCCGGTTCCTAGCCTTAGGGGCTGCCGGGGGGGGGGGGGGGAGGTGTCCGTGTGCTGCCCTGCCCTCAGGCACCCCCATCCCCCGTCCCTGCATCCCTCCCTGTCCCACCCCCTTGCACCCTTATCCCCCGTCCCTGCATCCCTCCCCGTCTCACCCCCCCACGCCTCCATCCCCCGTCCCTGCATCCCTCCCCGTCTCACCCCCCCACGCCTCCATCCCCCGTCCCTGCATCCCTCCCCATCTCACCCCCCCACGCCTCCATCCCCCGTCCCTGCATCCCTCCCTGTCCCACCCCCTTGCACCCTTATCCCCCGTTCCTGCATCCCTCCCCGTCCCAACCCCCCACGCCTCCATCCCCCGTCCCTGCATCCCTCCCCGTCTCACCCCCCCACGCCTCCATCCCCCGTCCCTGCATCCCTCCCCGTTCCAACCCCCCCGCACCCGATCCCCCATCCCTGCATCCCTCCCCGTCCCAACCCCCCCACACCCCATCCCTACATCCCTCCCCGTCCCACCCCCCCGCACCCCATCCCCCGACCCTGCATCCCTCCCGTCCCAACCCCCTCGCGCCCCCCATCCCAGCTCTAGCGTCCTGTAACAAATAAAACCTGAACTTAGCATAACACATCTGTCAAAACAAGAAATATGCTTGTTTGGGCCTTGCAGTGAAAATGAGCATGTGAGAGAGGGTGGGGGGGGGCGGAGCCCGGGGGGGGGGGCGGCGAGCCCCGGCGGGGGCTCCGCTCTCCCCCCGGCGGCCAGGGGCAGGGCGGCGAGCCCCGGCGGGGGCTCCGCTCTCCCGCCGGGGGGAGGGCGGCCGGAGCCCCGGGGCGAGGGTGGCGAGCCCCGGCGGGGGCTCCGCTCTCCCCCCGGCGACCGGGGGCAGGGCGCCGGGGCGGGAGGGCGGCCGGAGCCCTGGGAGGAGGGCAGCGAGCCCCGGCGGGGGCTCGGCTCTCCCCCCCCGGCGGCCAGAGCGCCGGGGGCAGGGCGGCCGGAGCCCCGGGAGGAGGGCGGCGAGCCCCGGCAGGGGCGCGGCGAGCCCCGGCAGGGGCTCAGCTCTCCCCCCCCCCCGCCCCCCCGGCGGCCAGAGCGCCGGGGGCAGGGCGGCGAGAGGGCGGCGAGCCCCAGCTGGGGCTCGGCTCTCCCCCCGGCGGCCAGGGGGCAGGGCGGCGAGAGGGCGGCGAGCCCCGGCTGGGGCTCGGCTCTCCCCCCGGCGGCCAGAGCGCAGGGGGCAGGGCGGCGAGAGGGCGGCGAGCCCCGGCTGGGGCTCGGCTCTCCCCCCGGCGGCCAGAGCGCAGGGCGGCGAGCCCCGGCAGAGGCTCGCCGCTCTCCCCCCGGGGAGGGCGCGGGGGGGAGGGCGGCCAGAGCGCCGGGGGGAGGGCGGCGAGCCCGGCTGTGGCCCTGCTCTCTCCGGCGACCCGAGCGCCGCGCCGCCCCCCTCCAGGTGCCGCCCCAAGCACCAGCTTGGTTGCCTGGTGCCTGGAGCCGGCCCTGGGGGGAGAGCAAGCAACGAAGGGAGGGGGAATGGAGTGAGTAGGGGTGGGGCCTCAGGTGGGGCGGGGCCTCAGGGAAGGGGTGGGGCAGTGGGCGGGGCAAGGGTGTTCAGTTTTCTGGAATTGGAAAGGGCCACAGAGCCTGCCTTCCCTCCGCGGTCTAGGGAGGAGTTAGCATGGGTTTGGGCATCAACTCAACTGGGCAATTTGGTTTGCTGGTTAGTTTCCTTGGGACCCACAGCTCTGAAGACAAAGGCCTCCAGCCCTGGAACTCACCATCAGCTGCGTCAGTATTAGGGGTCACGTGCACCTCCCTGGACTCCCGCCTCCAGCGGGCCGGGTGTTAGCTCTGCTGTCCCCTCCGGTAACGGGGATGGGCTTGCGCCCAAGCCGTGGCTTTGGAGCCTTCACCTAGCGCTCTGGCGTCTGCTGCTTGGTCCGTGCAGGAGACGGTGCGCCTGGAGTTGGAGTCGGAGCGGGAGGAGCTGCTGCACCGGCTGGGCCACGAGCGGGAGGAGCTGCTGGCCCGCTACGAGGCGGAGAAGGAGGAGCTGAGCGAGGAGATCACCGCGCTGCAGCAGGAACGGGACGAGAGCCTCCTGCAGGCAGAGAACGAGAAGCAGCAGGTGGGGTGGGGGGGGGGGGGCGCAGGGGATTGGCACTGCTGCCAGCCCCGTCCTGGGGGAGGCTCCCATTAACTCCAGCCGAGAGCTGGGGCCGGATCCTGGCAGGCGCTCAGCATTGTGAGCCGCAGTAGCCGGCGTGTGGTGGAACGGGGCCGAGAGCAGGGCCCGGCCAGCCCCACACCAGACCCCGCATGTACTGGCTCCCAGTAGGCAGAACAGCCGCTGCGGCTCCCACCAACTCCCCAGCATCCCGGGCTCCAGCCCCCACTGCCTTTATCGCCATTTGGCTTTAATGCTGTTCCAGGGATCTCCCTGCCCCCCCGAGTTTACCCCCTGGATCTTGCCCCTGTCACACCAGCGCCATGTGCCCTCTGAATTTCTCAGGCCCTGTCCCTCAAGGAGTCGGAGAAGACCCTCCTGTCGGAGAAGCTGACCAGCGCCCAGCACAGCCTCGCCAGCGTGACCGTGGAGATGGAGCGGCAGAAGCGAGAGGCCATGAGCCGGCAGGAGCAGGACCGGGTTGGTGTGGGTGCTGTGCGGGCAGCGGGAGGGCGTGAGATCTACCCACGCATCCGAGACGGTCGCTGCTGGTGGTTAGCACTTTCACCGCAGTGTTTGTGGAGTGGGGTGATGATTGCTGCAGCTGAACCGAAGCATAACTCGGGAAGCAAATAACACCCCCGGCTCGTTCCTAGGCAGCGCTTTCCATCAGTCAATCTCAGAGCACCTTGCAAAGCAGCGTTAGCGCTATTTTACACATGGGGAAACTGAGGCACAGAGAGAAGTGACTTCCCCAAGGTCACTGGGCAGGCCAGTGGTAGAGCTGAGACTAAAACCCTGGTCTTCTGAGTCCCAGGAAAGTGCTCTGTCCACTAGGCCACACTGCTTCTTGTTGCCCTACACATCTCCATAGATGCTTAATCAGTATCTGCAGAACCTGTTTCAGGTCCTCTGCTGAGACACTTCAAACCTGAATGGCAGCAATGCCAGTGCACCTAACTCCCGGCCTGCAGCCACCCCCCAGGCAGCAATGCCAGTGCACCTAACTCCCGGCCTGCAGCCACCCCCCAGGCAGCAATGCCAGTGCACCTAACTCCTGGCCTGCAGCCACCCCCCAGGCAGCAATGCCAGTGCACCTAACTCCTGGCCTGCAGCCCCCCTCCCCCCCCCCCCCATGCAGCAATGCCAGTGCACCTAACTCCCGGCCTGCAGCCACCCCCCAGGCAGCAATGCCAGTGCACCTAACTCCCGGCCTGCAGCCACCCCCCAGGCAGCAATGCCAGTGCACCTAACTCCCGGCCTGCAGCCACCCCCCAGGCAGCAATGCCAGTGTACCTAACTCCTGGCCTGCAGCCCCCGCCCCATGCAGCAATGCCAGTGCACCTAACTCCTGGCCTGCAGCCCCCCCCCCCCCCCCCCCATGCAGCAATGCCAGTGCACCTAACTCCTGGCCTGCAGCCCCCCCCCCCCCCCCAGGCAGCAATGCCAGTGCACCTAACTCCCGGCCTGCAGCCCCCCCCCCCCCCCCATGCAGCAATGCCAGTGCACCTAACTCCCGGCCTGCAGCCCCCGCCCCATGCACTACACAGCCACCAGGTACAGGGAGGGGGCATTCGCCGTGAACAGGGATCAGCTTCTCTTCGGTGCTCCAGGAGGGGAGACGGGCATCTGGCTCCCTACCCCTCCTGCGTCACTGGGCTCAACCTGACTGATTAGCGGATCCTTGGCAGCCGGGTGACCCTGGTAAAGGTGACCCCAGCGAGGCGGGAGCCGGTGCAGGCCAGTAAGGGCTGGGCCGTTCTTTGCCCGCAGAGCACCGTCAACGCCCTGACCTCGGAGCTGAAGAGCTTGCGGGTGCAGTTGGAAGAAACCGTCGCGGCCCACGAGCGGGAGGCCCGGGGGCTGCAGGAGCAGGTCAAGGAGCTGGCCAGGCAGCGGGAATGCACCCTCCGCGAGGTGAGTGCGTTCATGGGGAGGGGATAGAGGGCTGGGCCCCACCGCCACCCTCCCCCTTCCAGTCGGGGATGGAAGCGGGGGCAGGAGAGCGTCACCGGGGTCAGAAGTGGAGCCAGGAGCTGGCATAAAATGGGGCAGAGTCCCCTGCGCATGGAGGTGCAGCCCAGAGACTACGAATCTCAGCATGCAGTGCGGTTGGGCCTCTTGGATCTGACCCACAATGGATCTTATTCAGTGGGGCTTGACAGTGTTGCGCTGCAGCTAGTAGGTGGGGCTGCACATCCCCTCTACAGAGGAGGGTGCTTGGAGATCGTGCCAGGGCCGCCTCCTCCGGAGTCCCCAGTCCCCACGTGCGCTGGGGCCGCAGGGATCTGAGGGCGGCCGCTCCCGTCCTCTGCCTCGCAGGTGGAGGAGCTGAAGACCCAGCTGCGCATGGTGGAGGATGCCCGGGACAGCATCCGGCGGGACGTGATCGAGGCCCACCGGAAGGTGCGGGAGAGCCAGGAGGACCACGAGATCCAGAGGAAGGACATCCTGGACCTGCGGCGCAGCCTGAGTGACGAGGCCAAGGAAAAGGAGGCCCTGCAGAGATCCAACCAGGAGCTGCGGGCTGCCATCAAGCGAGCGGAGAGCGACCGCATCAGGTGAGGGGTGGGGGGCGGCCGGCGGCCACCATTGTGGGGGGAGAGGGGGGAGTGGGTTACATCACTGCGTCCCGCTGGGATCTGACGCCGCCTTGATCCCCAGCCTGAAGCGGGCCAACGAGGAGAAGGAGCAGAAGCTGTCCATCCTGGAGGAGGCGCGGGCGGCCGTGGGCAAGGAAGCTGCCGACCTGCGGGGCAGCCTGCAGGAGGTGGAGCGATCGCGTCTGGAGGCCCGCAGGGAGCTGCAGGAGCTGAGGCGACAGGTGTGTGTGGGGGGGGGGGGCAGGCGGCGAAGCAGGGCTTTGAGCGAGGGGCTAGCGAGGTCGGGGAAGGAGAGGCTCTGCCCAGCTGTCCCCGAGCCCCCGCTAACGAGTCGCTGTTGGAGGGGCAGGCGGGTGTGGGCCTCTCAAGGGCCATGCAACCTGCACTGTTGGAGTAGCAGAGTCGGGGCAACAGGGCCAAGCATCTGTAGTTCAGGAGGGGCTGTGGGTGTGTAGGACCCTGCCTCTCTGGCCCTGGGGCGAGTTGCCGTTCCCCTCGCTGGCCCGGAACAGCCTCGGTGCCTCTCCGTTGCGTTGCGCCTCCCCTGTCCACGGGGCGCAGTCATGTGCTTCCCCCGTCCCCCTTCCGGTGCCCCCAGATCAAGATGCTGGACAGCGAGAACACCAAGAAGAACAAGGAGGTGGCAGAGCTGCAGGCCCGGGTGGCACTGGACGAGCAGCGGGAGGAGGAGAATCGGCGGGAATCCTTCGGCCTCAAGCAGAAGATCGTGGAGAGCGAAGCCAGCAGGGAGTCCGCCAGGAAGGAGGTGAGCGTGGGGCTCCTCCCGCCTCCACCCAGGAGTTCTCGCCTGGTCGTTCCTGTTAGCCACCCAGCTCTTGCTCATCACAATGCCGCCGCCAGGGACGGTCATGCTGTGTACTGCCCACATGGCCCGGGCGTGTGGAGCAGATGCGTCCCTCCAGGGCAACTTGACGGAGGCTCATGGAGGTTAAGGCCAGAAAGGACCATTACGGCGCTGTAGTCTGACGCCCGGTGTAACCCAGGCCAGAGAACCTCCCCAGTAATTCCTGCCTCCAGAACTTCTGGCTGAGCTCAAGCTACCAAGAGATTACATGCTTCCTCCTTGGTCTTCTTTGCCTCTCCCACCTGGCATGATAAAGTGGAGGAGAGTGGCCTGTAGGGGTGGAGACCATGTCCTTCTGGAGTAACCACATGGCCAGGAGGACGTGGCTTGCGCGCGGAGGCGGCTGTGCTCTCCCTGGGCTGGCTCTGCCTACCCAGAATGCCTTTCAGCCCTCGCTCTTGCCTCCCCAGCTCCACAACCTGCAGCGGAAGCTGTCAGAGCAGGAGGGCGAGTTCCGGGTGCGGGAGAAGGACCTCCTGGGCAGCCTGGAGGAGGCCCGCGGCAATGAGAAGAAGCTGCTGGACAACGCCCGCAACCTGGAGATCAAGTTGGAGAACGCGCAGGCCGAGGCGGCGGAGCTGAGCCTCCGGCTGAGCGCCGCCGAGGGCCGCGCCCACGGCCTGGAGGCCGAGCTGGCTCGAGTGGAGGGCTTGAAGCGGGACGTGGAGTTCAAGCTGGGGAGCCTGCATTCTGCCCTGAGGCGCACCATGGGCATCAGCCGGGGCGGCCGGGCCCCCAGCCCAGCCATCAGGGGGCGTAGCAGCTCCCCCAAAAGATACTTCTCCCCTACCAAAGGTAACGGGTCAGGAGAGCCCTCGGGGAGGCCCCTTTCTCTCCTCCCCAAGCCTTGAGGGCATGGTTGTCTTCAGTGCCCCGCTGTGTGGGAGTGGCATCTGGTGGACTGGAGCCAGGACTCCTGGGTCCTATTCCCGGCCGTCCCACTGCCCTGCCATGGGGCCTTAGTCAAGTCACTACCCTTGCCTGTTTCCCCATCTTTGCAATGGGGACAGGAGGCCCCTGGTGCCCTAGTGGGGTTGGGAGGATAAATCACTGATGCTTGCCAAGCGCTTGGGGATGCCCAGGTGGAAGGGCCTGGAGGAGGGTGGGGTAGAACTGTTGGCCTCTCCGGACCCTGGCTGCGCTGCTCGTCACGCCTGTCCGGTGGCTTCTCCCTCAGCTCCTCCCTGTTCGCTGCCTTGAGCCCTTCAGGGTGGGGTGAGGGGCCCTTTGCTGCCCTGCTGTACTGGAGAGGGTCTTCTCTGGCCAGGCTGCAGCTCCTCTTCCTGCCAGTAGGTGTCCCCCTTCTCCTTGTGGGATCAGAGCCGGGGACTAGGAAAACCCTAATGGGTTTAGCGCTGGATTCCCCATTGTTCCCTGCCTGTTGATTCCCCATCAAGCTAACTCCCGCTCTGCGGCGAGCCCAGCCGGGGCCCACCATCTCTCCCCTGTGCCCGTCTCCCCCTAGGTGACAACGCGTACAGCACCACGGACGGGCGCGGCAGCCCCACCCCACGGGCGGGCAGCCCCAGCTCGCGCCCTCTGTCTCCGGAGCGCGCCCTCTCGCCCGGCTGCAGCGAGCAGCTGGTGGCAGATATCGACCCTGAAGTGGTGCGGGCCGCCCTCCGGGACTTCCTGCAGGAGCTGCGGGAGACGCAGCGCGAGCGGGTACCCGTGTGGGGAGGAAGGGGTTAACTTCTGCCCCCGCTGCTCTGCCCGAAGTGCGAGCGGCCTGGTGGGTCTCCCGACCGCTGACCGCCCCCCTCCTGTCTCGCCCTCCCCTCCGAATCCAGGAAGAGCTGCGGGCCCAGCTGGGCAGCCTGACCCGCCAGCTGGCCGAGATGGAGTCCGAGCAGGACAGCGCCAGCACCCGAGTGCAGCAGCTGCAGAAGCTAGTGACTGAAAGCGAGGAAGGTGAGGCTGAGCGTGGGGGCGTGCAGAGGGGGCTCTTGGCAACGCTTGCCCCATCTCTAGGGCCTTCTCAAAGCATCGGTGTGCAGATGGATGCATTTTGCCTCACGACCCCTTACCCTAGGTTAGTCTTAATAGCCCTATATTCAAGAGGGGGAAACTGAGGCACAGAGCGGGGAAATGACTTGCCCCAGGCCAGTGGCAGAGTGAGGGCCCCTGCTCTTCGAAGCCCCTACTTGCACCGTCTCTTCATGGCAATTTACGTGCCGTTACCAGTGGTGCTCCAGGATTTTTAATTTTTTGCAGTGGTACCTTTTGTTTGTTAACTCGGCGCTTTAATGCTCTGATACCAGTGGGCTGGGCTACCATGCAGAGGTTATACGCAGCTGGCAGGCACGCAGGCTCAGTCCATGGCACCATGCAGCAGGCGCTAGCTCATCTCTCTCGTTGGAAATGCAAGGACAGCCTCCGAGAACAAGGGCAGCATGGTAGGGGGCGGTGGTTAGTGAGTCTCCAGGCCAGGGCTGGTGAGATTTTCAGAGTCCCCTCTCAGTCAAGCCTGTGTGCGCCGTCTCTCCCATGCAGCTGCACCGTGTCCCTGTGGCGTCTGCATCAAGCACTAGATTGTTGTGCATCGCTGCTTTGTGCTGTTTTAAACAGCTCGTTACCTCTCCTCCCCCCCCCCCCCAGAGGTGGCTGCATTTCAGTGGTGGGTGAAAGGATCCCTGTATACCGTTTTGGGGATCACTTTGAATGAAAGGAACACTAGGAAATACCAGCCCTTGGTTTGAACCACTAGCACCCAGCAGAGCCTGGGCATCGCTTGGTATGGCTGCCCCCTGCCGACGTTTGCGACTGGAGGTTTAATCCTTAACTGCGGATTTCCAGACACTTGGGGTTTTGTGTCTCGGATCTGGCGTTCTGCATTTGGCTGCCCTCGGGCTGGGCTGCTCCCCCCCAAAGGGACAATCCATTTTCCTCCTTTCTCTAAGTTGCATCGGCTAGGAAAGCTCAGAAGACAGCGATCTCTGCCCGGGCTCCAGAGCCCTGTTCCTACAGCGCAGCATTTCAGGGGGGCTTGGTTATTCCCTGCCCTCTCCCCTTTTGTGGGTGTCATGCTTTCCCCTCCCCCGGGTCTGTGCCCCTCAAGCCTTTCCTCTGAGGTTCAGTGGGAAGGGGGCCATTTTTAAAGCCAGCTGTACAGATCGAGTCGTTCTCCAGCTTTATTTTAGCATCGAAATAAATTCCCTGGTTGAGGGGGAACCACAAGGCGAGGCAAAAACTTTTTTACATGGGCCTTCGAAACCACTTGATCCTTCTTATTGTTACATGTAGCGACTAGAAGACTTGACTGAGATCAGGGCCCCATCGCGCTAGGAGCTGTACAGAGGTAGTGGGACTCAGCCCCTTCCCCAAAGGGCTTCCAGTCTAAATAGCCCAGGCAAAGAGCGGGGGGCAGACGGTCAGTATTATTATCCCCCCAGGGATGAGAGGAGCAAGACACATTGTCACAAATCCACAGGCTCTGGGCTACACCCCGGCTTTTGTCTCTTGGAGGACCCCCTTCAGTGTGCCCGTCACCGCCTCCTAGACTGAGCTATGGGGCTCCAGCCCTCCTGCTTCACGCCGTGAGCTCTGCTCAGCGAGTCCCACTGAGAGAGACTCCTGGGAGGGACGCGTGCGCTCTTTGGGGACGACTGCACCCCAGCCAGTCTTTGCAGTGGGCTAGTCGGCTGGAACACAGCAGAGGAAGTCCTTAGGTTAGCACTAAAGCATCGTCCATTCTGGTCAAGCCGCAGTTCACCGCCAAGCTGTAGTGAACTCCATGTTCAGGTTCTGTCTCTCTCTGACTTCCTGGTCCGAGAGCTCCCAGCCTCTTCCAGAAGTCGGCTCTTTCTTCTCTCCCGGTCACGGCTCGGTCTCCAGGCGGGCCCATGCTGGCCGGAGTGTCCAGCCTACTGAGTGTCACTTCATGAGTCATTGGCGCTTGCGTTGTCTCTCTGGACCCATTGTTGATCTGGGTCAGTTTCAGGCAGCTCCTTAACGACTCTATTCATCCCATCCAGACGTGGAGGTGAAACCCACGGCTATGTCTGTTTCTTAGGGCTGGTTTATAAGTGGGAACTTACACTGGCATAGCCACATCTCTCAGGGTGTGAAAAATCCACACCCCTAAGAAACATAGCTAAGAACATAAGAACGGCCAGACTGGGTCAAACCAACGGTCCATCTAGCCTAGTATCCTGTCTTCCGACAGTGGCCAATGCCAGGTGCTTCAGAGGAAATGAACAGAACAGGTAATCATCAAGTGATCCATCCCCTGTCGTCCACTCCCACTCCCAGCCTTTGGCAAACAGAGGCTAGGGACACTATCTCTCCCCATCCTGGCTAATAGCCATTGATGGACCTATCCTCCATGAACTTATCTAGTTCTTTTTTGAACCCTGTTAGAGTCTTGCCCTTCACTACATCCTGTGGCAAAGAGTTCCACTGGTTGACGGTGTGTTGTCAGCCTAACCCTTGGTGTAGACAGTGCTAGGTGGACAGAAGAATTTTTCCGTCGACCTAGCTACTGCCTCTCAGGGAGGTGGATTACCTGTGCCAACGGGAGAACCCCTCCCATCAGCGTCCATAGTGTCTAAGGGCACATCTGCACTTAAAAGGCTGCATCGGTGCAGTTGCGCCACTGTTGCATCGTTAATCCACCTCTGCGAGAGGCGGTGAAGCTCTCCCGCCGACATAGCGCTGTCTGCCCCAGCGCATGGGTTGGAATAACTACGTCACTCAAGGGTGTGGATTTTTCACCCCCTGAGCAACATACCAAAGTAATTCTGCAGTGCAGACCTGCCCGAAGCAGAAGTGATACAGTGGAGCAGTGGCAGTGGTTTAAGTGTAGACATACCCTTAGTTTTCCCTGAGAGCAGACATAATCCTTCCCCCCGACTCGGTAACAGTGCAAAGTGTAGGGAGAAACTGAGGCACACGTAGGATTCATAAAAATATTGCAAAAAATTCCCACTTTGGGCTGGGAACTGAACCCACTTCTCCTGGATCCCAGCCCAGTGCTGTGAGATGTGGCGCAGGCTGTGTGAAGAAGTTGGCTATCGCCTGGTTTAGACGTTGAGACTCCAAAAGGCAGCCCCCACGCGGATGCTGAAGATGACCCCTTCAGGGACAAGTGTTTATTCAAGCTGCATAGTAAAACTTAGCTCTGACAGTGAGCGCTTCACATCTTCATTGGTAACGGATTTTTCTCTCCCTCACCCTCTGGGGTAGGCAAGCACTAGCCTCGTTTTACAGATGGGGAAACTGAGTCTCAGAGGGTTTAAAGAACTCGCCCCAAGGTCTCGCGGTGCGTCAGTGTCAAAGCCAGGATTAGAACCCAGGCGCCCTGTGCCTCCTATTTGCCGCTGGCTTCGGGTGCAAAGTGCCTGCATGCCCCCTCACGGGCTCTGCGCCCGCGTTCTCTGCCCCAGGGAGGCGCAGCGCGGACGGCAAGCTGACCAGCGCCCAGACCGCCCTCCTGCTGCAGGAGGAGACCCTCCGCCGCAACGACCGGGAGCGCAAGGCATTGATGGACAAGGTGACGGCGCTGGAGCGGAGTCTGCAGTCGGCAGACAGCGACCGGCGAACCACCCAGGTACACGGGGCCGGGGGCAGGTTCTCATGGATCAGGGATAGGAATGGAACCCGAAGGCAAAACCGTAGAGAGGGAGAATGAGGACACCAGGGGAGCAAGGCATTTCAGACGGGTTGAAGTGAGCCCTGTGTGCGCTCGTTGGTCGGAATTGGGGGGCAGGGGGTGGGTCAAGGCCATTCAGGGCACCCAGGGGTTAAAGTGAGTGTTGAGGGTTAGGATCTCCCTTTGGCATAGGCAGCTCTAGGTTTCTCCCCTCGGGAAGCAGTGACCCATCCACAGGCTGGGCCTCTCTTCCGGCTGCAATGGGCACTGAATACCAGCCTGATCCACCCGCCCCCAGAGTGGGTACTCACCCTCGTTCACCCTGGGTGGGCAAGGAGCTGGGTTTTCCCAGCTCAGTCTCCCTGGCGGGCGGCGAACGCCCTGTGCGATGCAGTGGGGATGCCCGGTGCCTGCAGCTCCTGGCTGGGACGCCCTCCCTGCAGGGCCCCTGTTGGGATCGCCCCTCGGAGACAGTGTCTCCATTGGGACGTTGCTCCACACAGTGGGCCGGCAGGAGAAAACTCCTCAAGGCTGCCGCTGTGCATGGAAAGGCGGGAAGTGGGGGCTGCTAGGAGCCATGATGGGGGCACCCACTGACGGGGTGGTTTGCGTGGTCCGCCTGAGCCTCCAGGCCTGCCCTGAACAGCACCACACCTGCCCTGCACCCCTCTCGCCAGCTGGGGTGGTGGGTATCTATTGAAAATGAGAATGCCCCCCAGCCCCGGCGGCCGCTGCTCACGTCCTAGTGTCGTTCTGAGCTCGGGATATCGAGTAGGAGCCAGTCCTGCACTCAGCCAGCGGGCTGGGGGAAAGGGCTACGCTACAATCTTACGTCGACCTGTGTAATTACTGCGGTGGCCGATGGCCACACTGTCGGTGGTGCGCGTCCTCACCACAGCGTTCCCCCCACTGAAGAGGGGCAGTGTGGGGAGCCCACGCAGCTCCCTGCCGGGAGCCCAGCTGTCCCCTGGACTTCTCACCAGCTGGGAGCGGGAGAAAGCTGCCCGGGGCTTCTTGCCGCCGGTGGGGAGATCCAGGCCTGGAGTCCCGTTGACTGCCGTGCTCCCGGTGGGGAGCCAAGAGCCCGGGGGGGGAGCACAGCTGGAGTGTGGACACTGGTAAGCTGCTTCGCGTCGACCTAACTGGGGAGTGGAGACCAGGCCTTAGACTTGACGGGGCTGTGGCGGGCCCCCCTCTCTGCGAGGTTTGTGTGGGATAGAGTGTGGCTCGAGGTTCAGATCCACTCGGAAGTGGCTTCATTTTGCATGCTAATGTGACTGGGATCTGCCTGCCTGACCTCTGATTTACCTTCCCGTAGCACCCATGAAGATCAGGGCCCCATTGCACTGGGCGTGTGTGTCTGTACATAGGCACTCACACACACGGACTGACACATACATGGACATGGGCACACGTGTACACACACGGACACACACATGGACACGGACACGCTCACAACACCGACACGGACACACACACACATGGATACGGACACACCTGTACACACACATGGACACGGACACACGTACATACCGACATGGACACACTCACAACACCGACACGGAGCCACCTGTACACACACGGACACACCTGTACACACACATGGACACGGACACACATGGACACAGACACATGGACAAACACATACATGGACACGGACACACACCTGTGTACACTCCGACACGGACACACTCACACACCGACACAGACACACTCACACACATGGACACTTGCACACACACGCACACTCACACTCACTCCTTGTCCCCAAATCTTTTACAGGCAGAATAGACCAGACGGACATAGGGGGAGAAGGGAAGTGACTTGACCAAGATCCCCCAGCAGGCTAGTGGCAGAGCTGGGATCAGACCCATGTTTTCCGAGTCCCAGTCCGGTACCCTGTCCCCTAGACGAAGCTGCCTGCCCCCGATCTGTCGGGCGGTGGGGCTCCGTGCCCATTGCAGGCGCTGGGAGAGAGATGCAGCGGGGTATTGGATCTGCAGAGCTGCACTGGGCAACAGGCAGGGCACGATGGGTGAGACTCCTCCAGTAACTCCCTGCCCCCAGGCTGGCACTGGGGCTAAATCCAGGGGGCCGGAGGGGAGTCTGCTCCATCCCCTGCCTGCAGCGGGCGTGCACCTTCACTGTGCCTTGTGGGGCTGGCTCCTGGCAGCGTGCGGGCCGCTCTGCCTGGTGGAACTCTTTGCTCACGGTCCCAGGGGGTGCCCCGTGTCTGGGCTGTGTGTGTTATGTCTGCCGGGCTTGGAGGCCAGCCAGCCCTTTGGATTAAGGAACAAAGCTGGGAGGCTGCCAGTCTGGCAGGGCCTGGGTCTGCCGGCTCAGATGGAGGCCAAAGACCGCGTTCTGCTGAGCGTGCAGCTTGGGAGCGGGCTGGGAAGGGGAGGAACAGTCTTTCTTGCAGGGGTCTCGGCCACAGCCGCTCTCCCTGCATTCTGCCCTTGCAAAGCAGGAGGCAAACTTGCTGCATCTTTGTCTCTTAGGAGAACTTTCCGAGCCTGGGGACTCAAAGGGGAGAGGGCTGTGGGCACCCCTTAAGGCGAAGGCCAGGCAGATGGGTACCACCGAGAGCCTCGCTGGCAAGGCTAGGGCTGGCAGTGCCCTGCTCAGCGCACAGCGAGGGGCCTTCCTCTGCTGGGGTCCGTCTGCCGAGCTCGCTTTTTTGTGCGTTAATTTCTTCTGCATGTTTCCTCCCCGGTCAGCGAGGGGGGATTGATTTGTGCCTTTAAAGCTGGGTTAGGGCTGGACCTGTGGTCTGGGGAGACTACAGCGCCCAGCATGCAATGCGGCTTGCTCTGGCCGGCCTTGTTGCAGTGCATGCTGGATCCTGTGTTGTCTACTACCCCCTCTGCACCCTGCTCTAGAGCCTGGAATTAACCCCTGCCTGACCCTGGAGCCCACGGAGAGTTCACCTCGCCCTGTCTTGCTAAGAGGGTTGCTGTGATCTTCCAGCTTCGGGGAGCTCTGAGCTGACTCTGGGGAGGAGGCCGGCGGATTGGTGGCAGCGGTGCTGTCGCTGATGCACTGCTCTCCTGGGGACAGAGAGGTGTCTGTCCGCTGCATCGCTTCCCCATCCTGGCCTCTGGCGCAAGCGGGACTGTCACTTGGCGAGGAGGCCGGGCAGCAGAGCAGAGCGCTGACTATTGCTGTTTATTATTTGTATTGTGGTGGAATCTAGGAGCCCCAGTCCCGGACTAGGACACCCTTGTGCAAGGTGCTGTACAATCTATCCCTGCCCCAAAGAGCTTAGTTCCTAGGGGGCCCCCCTATCCCTTGAGAGCCCGTTGGCCCTAGGCTGCTGCGTCTTCCAGGCTTTGGGCTCACAAAGGCCAGTGCTGAGCCCTGGCCGCTCATCGCAGATTCCTGCTGGCCCCTGCCGGGCCGAGCACTGATCTGCCAGGCTGTGGCTGCCAGCCCGCCCTGGCTAGCAGCACCTGGCTCTCTCCTATCCCCTCCACGATAGCAGGGGAAGCCAGCCCCACAGCGGTTCGTTAGCCTCTGCTCCCCGCCGTCCGCCGGGATGCAGGGTGACGGCGGGACGTGGGAGCCCACAGACTCTCTGGCCGAGTGTTGAGCAGCAGCTGAGCCAAGCCAGGGCTTCCTGTGTGGCGCTGGAGCTGTATTGAATTCCTGCCTTATTGTAACCAGCCTCCTGCCTGCCTGGAATGGGAGCGAAGGGGGGAGGAAGGGATGCAGGGCCTGGAGGTGGAATGGGGCCCAGCTGGGCTCGCTGTGGGCCGTGCAGTCTCTGCAGATGGAGACTCAGGGCTGGGTGCTGCTCTCCCACTCGCCCCTCGGGCGGCTTCGTGCACCCTTGTGAGCGGCCGCATGGTTCATTTCATGTTGGCCCCCTCTGTCCCCGTTACGCTGCAGCGGACGTGCTCAGGGCTGATGTGCATGGGCAGAGTCGCAGGGGGAGAAGGGGTCTAGGGCTGGGATAACAGGGGGGCTGCGGGTCAGGATTGAGGGGCACCAGCAAAGTTGGGGGTGGACCCAAGTGCTGGAAGGGGGAGGCGGGACACCGTGGGTTAGGCATTGAGGCAGAGTTGCAGGGGGATGTAAGATTGGAATAGCAGCGGGGGGACTGCAGGGTGGCACTGAGGGGCGTCAGCTGAGCTGTGGAGGCGGGGGAGCCCAGGCTGGTAAAGCAGGGGATGCTGCAGGGTGGCACTGAGGGGCGTGAGCTGAGCTGGGGGGAGCCCAGGCTGGTATAGCAGAGGATGCTGCAGGGTGGCACTGAGGGGTGTGAGCTGAGCTGGGGGGGCCCAGGCTGGTATAGCAGGGGATGCTGCAGGGTGGCACTGAGGGGCGTGAGCTGAGCTGGGGGGGGCCCAGGCTGCTATAGCAGGGGATGCTGCAGGGTGGCACTGAGGGGCGTGAGCTGAGCTGGGGGGGGCCCAGGCTGGTATAGCAGGGGATGCTGCAGGGTGGCACTGAGGGGCGTGAGCTGAGCTGGGGGGGGGCAGGCTGGTATAGCAGGGGATGCTGCAGGGTGGCACTGAGGGGCGTGAGCTGAGCTGGGGGGGGCCCAGGCTGGTATAGCAGGGGATGCTGCAGGGTGGCACTGAGGGGCGTGAGCTGAGCTGGGGGGGGCCCAGGCTGGTATAGCAGGGGATGCTGCAGGGTGGCACTGAGGGGCGTGAGCTGAGCTGGGGGGGCCCAGGCTGGTATAGCAGGGGATGCTGCAGGGTGGCACTGAGGGGCGTGAGCTGAGCTGGGGGGGGCCCAGGCTGGTATAGCAGGGGATGCTGCAGGGTGGCACTGAGGGGCGTGAGCTGAGCTGGGGGGGGCCCAGGCTGGTATAGCAGGGGATGCTGCAGGGTGGCACTGAGGGGCGTGAGCTGAGCTGGGGGGGGGCCCAGGCTGGTATAGCAGGGGATGCTGCAGGGTGGCACTGAGGGGCGTGAGCTGAGCTGGGGGGGGGCCCAGGCTGGTATAGCAGGGGATGCTGCAGGGTGGCACTGAGGGGCGTGAGCTGAGCTGGGGGGGGGCCCAGGCTGGTATAGCAGGGGATGCTGCAGGGTGGGACTGAGGGGCGTGAGCTGAGCTGGGGGGGGGCCCAGGCTGGTATAGCAGGGGATGCTGCAGGGTGGGACTGAGGGGCGTGAGCTGAGCTGGGGGGGGCCCAGGCTGGTATAGCAGGGGATGCTGCAGGGTGGGACTGAGGGGCGTGAGCTGAGCTGGGGGGGGCCCAGGCTGGTATAGCAGGGGATGCTGCAGGGTGGGACTGAGGGGCGTGAGCTGAGCTGGGGGGGGCCCAGGCTGGTATAGCAGGGGATGCTGCAGGGTGGCACTGAGGGGCGTGAGCTGAGCTGGGGGGGGCCCAGGCTGGTATAGCAGGGGATGCTGCAGGGTGGCACTGAGGGGCGTGAGCTGAGCTGGGGGGGGCCCAGGCTGGTATAGCAGGGGATGCTGCAGGGTGGCACTGAGGGGCGTGAGCTGAGCTGGGGGGGGCCCAGGCTGCTATAGCAGGGGATGCTGCAGGGTGGCACTGAGGGGCGTGAGCTGAGCTGGGGGGGGGCAGGCTGGTATAGCAGGGGATGCTGCAGGGTGGCACTGAGGGGCGTGAGCTGAGCTGGGGGGGGACAGGCTGGTATAGCAGGGGATGCTGCAGGGTGGCACTGAGGGGCGTGAGCTGAGCTGGGGGGGGCCCAGGCTGGTATAGCAGAGGATGCTGCAGGGTGGCACTGAGGGGCGTGAGCTGAGCTGGGGGAGGGCAGGCTGGTATAGCAGGGGATGCTGCAGGGTGGCACTGAGGGGCGTGAGCTGAGCTGGGGGGGGCCGAGGCTGCTATAGCAGGGGATGCTGCAGGGTGGCACTGAGGGGCGTGAGCTGAGCTGGGGGGGGCCCAGGCTGGTATAGCAGGGGATGCTGCAGGGTGGCACTGAGGGGCGTGAGCTGAGCTGGGGGGGGCCCAGGCTGGTATAGCAGGGGATGCTGCAGGGTGGCACTGAGGGGCGTGAGCTGAGCTGGGAGGGGCCCAGGCTGGTATAGCAGGGGATGCTGCAGGGTGGCACTGAGGGGCGTGAGCTGAGCTGGGGGCGGCCCAGGCTGGTATAGCAGGGGATGCTGCAGGGTGGCACTGAGGGGCGTGAGCTGAGCTGGGGGGGGCCAGGCTGGTATAGCAGGGGATGCTGCAGGGTGGCACTGAGGGGCGTGAGCTGAGCTGGGGGGGGCCAGGCTGGTATAGCAGGGGATGCTGCAGGGTGGCACTGAGGGGCGTGAGCTGAGCTGGGGGGGCCCCAGGCTGGTATAGCAGGGGATGCTGCAGGGTGGCACTGAGGGGCGTCAGCTGAGCTGGGGGGGCCCAGGCTGGTATAGCAGGGGATGCTGCAGGGTGGCACTGAGGGGCGTGAGCTGAGCTGGGGGGGCCCCAGGCTGGTATAGCAGGGGATGCTGCAGGGTGGCACTGAGGGGCGTGAGCTGAGCTGGGGGGGGCCCAGGCTGCTATAGCAGGGGATGCTGCAGGGTGGCACTGAGGGGCGTGAGCTGAGCTGGGACTGGACTCACAGGGGTGGTGCCGGCGAGAATGGAGGCACGTCAGTAGAGCTGTATAGGGACCCTCGGGCTGGACTAGCAAGGGGGCTGCAGATCATTACTGCTGGACGTCAGCAGGGCTGGGTGTGGAAGTTGAGGCAGAGCCTGCGCAGGACTCCGGCCATGCCATTCAGCTTTCATGAGCCCTGAACTTACCCTGTCCGGCCCCAGAGCCGGAGGAGCCCTTAGCCGGGGGAGAGGGGAGGCGGCTGGTGACTCTGCTCCCTGCTCTCCCGGGCCCCAGGAGAAGATCAGCAAGATGAAAGCCAACGAGGCCAAGCTGGAGAATGACAAGCGGCGCCTGAAGGAGATCCTGGACGCCTCGGAGAGCCGCTGCACCAAGCTGGAGCTGCTGCGGCGCTCGCTGGAGGGGGAGCTGCAGCGGGTGAAGCTGGTGCTGAGCGACCGCGAGATGGAGATCCAGGTGCTACAGGACCGCGGTGACACGCTGCAGAGACAGGTAGCGCCGCCGTTGCTGCTGGGCCGGGCCTGTGCCCCGTGGCAGACCGAGGCCGTGGCAGCCCCTTGGCACCGGCTACGCCCGCTCCTCCTGTAGGCTCTCTGTGCGTTGGAGGGGAAGGAGCCGTGATGAGGCACAAAGCCCCACGCTGCTGACGGGCTGCCCAGCTCCCAGCACAGCCGGGCTGCATGGCACCCGTGCAGTGCCCCTGCGTGTCGTAGAGCGGAGCTCTGTGCCCACTCTGCCTGCCCCAGCGTGGGGGGCAGGGAGTGACGTGGCTAGTGGGTCTGTGATTATGTAGCCCTGGGGGTCACCATCCTGGTGCAGTGGGTGAGTGAGCACCATGGTCCAGCCCCTAGGCCGTTGCTCCCAATCCATGAGTTGGGGGGTGGATTCGATCTCCCCGAGGGGCCGCTCCATTGCTGTCCTGAGTGGGTGTGGCCTACTGGCTAGGGGGCGTGGCCTAGCACACCAGACTAGTCGGCCATGCAGGTTGCTCCTCTCCGAAGGATTCCTGATGGCAGGGCGGTTTGTGTAACACCCGCGGGGCTGGCGCCGCTCCAGCCGTCCTGGTGCGGCCCCTGCCACTAAGGGCAGGGCTTGACCACAGAGCCTTTGTGACCATCGGCTAGTAACGCGGGAGATGCAGCCCTGGGCCCTGGCTCATTGCCGGACTGCGCCGATCCCACCGCAGGTCACCGACAGCGAGACGAAGGCCAACGCCCTGCAGCTGTCCGTGGAGCGACTGCACCTCACCCTGGCCAAGGCCGAGGAAGGCGAGAGCGCCCTGAAGGACAAGGTGCAGGGCCTGGCCCTGTCTCTGTCGGAGAGCAGCGCCAGCGCCGGCGCCACCCAGGAGAAAGTGCTCCAGCTGCAGAAGGCGCTGACAGCCAGCGAGCATGACCGCCGCGTGCTGCAGGTGGGAGTCGCCCGGGGCTGCAAGGTGCAGCGAGGCAGTGGGTGTGGGGGGGTGCAGGGTCCGGGCAGAGATTTCCAGCAGGATTGAGGGACACTGGCAGAGGTGGGAGAGGAATCGGGCCAGGACTGGAGTTCCCCAAGGCTTCCAGCAAGTCAGGATTGGGCGCATTGGTAGATCTGTCTTGGATGGGCCAGGGCTGGCCTAGCCAGGGGGCTGCAGGGGCATCGGGGGCTGTAGGGGAAACTGCTGGCACTGAGCCTGACTGTAGACACCTCCTTCAGTCCCACATCATCCTCCCCATGCCAGCTGCCCTTCCACACAACACAGGGACTGGTTCCCCTCCCCACTGTCTTTGCTGCAAGCGGGTGGCTCCGTCCTGCTAGTGTTGGGTTAATCGGTCCGAGCTCGTGAAGCGGGGAGCTTGGTCGGGATCTGTTTTGTACAGCCTGGCCCCTCTGTGCCGTTGGGGTGTCACCGTCTCCTCTCCTGTCCCAGGAGCGGCTGGACGCTGCCCGCCAGGCGGTCTCGGAAGCCAAGAAGCAGAACAGCGGGCTGGCGGACCGAGTCCAGGTGCTGAAAACCGAGCAGGTAGAGCTGGAGCTGCAGAAGGAGGAGCTCGAAGGGCAGGTCCGGCAGCAGCAGGAGGTGAGGATGCGGCGCTGGGTCGGGATTGGGGGCGACTGTCCCATGAATCTAGTCCGAGCTGGCCCAAGAGCCGGCCGGCTGCTGATCAGCTGGGCTGGTATCTGGGCAGGGAGGGAGCTGACTCCGTAGAGACGTAGCAGTGGGTCACTGGGTCGTGCCTGGCTTTCCATGGTGACCCCAGTGAGAGCATCACCGGCACAGAGAACGGGAAGTGTATGTGGGGCAGGGAGAGGGGTTTCCTCAGAGCGCCCTGTGCCACTCATGGGGGGCTGGAGAGAGGTTTTCCTGAGTGTGTGTGTGGGGGGGGGGGGCTGGAGGGAGGTTTTCCTTGGAGCACCCCCTGGGGGGTCACTTGTGGCTCTCCCCACAGAGCATTTGGACACAGGGCTCCCTATGGATCTGTGGGCTCTGCCTGCCCCAGCCAGGGCACTGGGAGTTGAAGCTGCCTTTCCTCAGGGTTTGGGCCCTTCCTGCCCCACCACCCAGCATTCCCAGGGGGCTGAGCCCCTCGGTTGTTAAACCCCCGCTGCCCCTGGCGCTGCTTTGTGCCGACAGCCTTGTGCCTGCTTCGGGGGGTCCAGACTGGGAGGGAAGTTGCTCCCCCAGGGGGGTCCCTCACCAAGCCCCATTTATCCTCAAGGCTCTCAGCCCTTCCAGCTGAGGAGAACCAGAGCGTTAACCCCTCAGTGCTGCCGGCAGGGTCTGTGCTGAGCTACCAGTCCTGCCCCGCTCACCTCCCAAATCCCAGCAGCTCGTCCTGCCGCTTTCACCCCCTTCCCAGCCACGGAGCAAGAGCCGGGGCCCAGGCACTGAACTTGGGTCTCCCCCGTGGAAGCGCTGATCTCTAACCACTAGGCTACCGGGCCGATCCCACGCGCCTCTCACTAGAGCGGCTCCCTGCCCTGTGACGTTGTGCTCAGCCACGTCTCTCGTCCCCAGCTGCTGCGCCAGTGCCAGGAGAGCGAGAGCGCGGCCCTGCGGAGCCTGCCAAAGCTGCAGGAGGACAAGCGCCTGCTGCAGGAGCGGCTGGGCAGCCTGCAGCGGGCGCTGGCCCAGCTGGAGAGCGAGAAGCGGGAGGTGGAGCGCTCCTCCCTGCGGCTGGAGAAGGACAAGATGGCCCTGAAGAAGACCCTGGACAAGGTGAGGAGCAGGGGATGGGGCTTGATGGCTCTCAGTGCTCTGCCCCCGGCGCACGCAGCCGGAATGGTACAAGCCGATTTGTAGGCTTCTTATCCAAGGTCCCTCCAAGAAACGGCACCAGGGTTAGCCATGGGGAGATTGTTATGGGAATTCGCTAGCTCCGTGCCACCTTCCCGGCTGGCAGGGGGCTGCCTGATCTCGGACAGAGGATGGGGGTGACGAGCAGGGGACGCAAAATTCCACAGAATCCTGGGTCTGGCACCGGGTTCGAACCCCGAGCTGGCATTTCTACTGAGCGCGAAGGGGGGTGAATGCTCAGCTTGGCTTCCAATCAGCTGTGACTGGGTATTATCCATGGCGTCGTGGGGCGTTACATTCGGGAACGGCCTGAAATCTCCTCCGTCCATTCAGTGGTGCTTCGGTCATTGCATTTACGCTCCTGTGCCTGCGATTTCAACTGGCAACCCGTGGAATTAGACTGGCCATAGCAGACAGCCCCTCCCTGAGTGACCCCCCCCCCCCGTCTGCCATGGGGAAAACCCACCCAACCGTGATCCACATTCAATCACTTCCCCATAAAGCGGTGCCTGGCACTGTGGTCTGAACCAGCAAACTCAGAGCAGAGAGAACCATAGCCAGACTCCCATGATCCTCTGCAGCTGCCTGCAATCCTCCGGAGAGCACAGCTTGGGGACACAGCCCTGGAGTCGTTTCCCGCTCCCGAAAGCTGGGGTGTAAGGGCTCTGGTGAAGAGTGGGGGCCTTATTCCTCCCCATTGCAGCAGTGGGGGAAATGCTCTCTCTCTCTCTACACATCCTCTAAAGCAGGGCTTCTCACAGCAGATTTTTTGGTGGCCTCAGAGTGCCGCCAACAACACTTGCTGGTGGCCGCTCTGACAACTTTTCCTAAAATACTTAATTAACTTTAGGAAAAGCAATGAAATATGCACATATACGTGTCCAAGCGCCGACCCATCTCTCTATCCCTGCCTTCAGCGAGAGCCCGCCCTGGGTCGGGAACTCACTGGCCGCCTGCGGTGTCCCAGACTTCCCGAGGCCTGGCTGGGCGGGTATGGCTCCCCAGCAACCACCGCCCCACTTGAGGGGTGGGTGTCCCGGCTAATCCAGCCACTCCCTGCTCGGGTCAGTGCCTGGCTTTGGCCCTGCGTGTGTAACCCAGCTGTGGGCTCAGGGAGAGGTTGAGCCGGACTCCTCAGAGCCCACGGCCCTGCCATTGTCCCGTAACAACACACCAGTGTTTGCTCACGGGTGGCTGGGCCTGAGCTATCTTATTTCCTTCCAGCTTGCGTTTTTCTCAGAGCCCCCCATTGAACTAAACCGATTCACTCCCACAGCAGCCGTCCCAGGACCAGGCCAACCTCCAGCCTTCGTCAGTCAGTACCCGGCAGCGCCACGCCGCGCAGGCCTGGTCCTGGCTGGAGCAAGGGCTGGGCCTGAGCTGCAGGAGTCTGGCGCCCAGTGCGTGGGGGTGGGGGCTCAGGCCCCTGTCAACGCCAGGTACCCTCTGTGATCACATGGGGTACGTCTACACTGCATACTGAGCCCGGGCTCTGACTCAGGTTTGAGCCCAAGCCCCCCTTCCGTCCACACACAAATCAGTCTGATTTGGGTCAGTCAGCACTCAGGACCCGGGTCGTGGATCCAAGCCCTGTGGTTTCGCAGAGTGGATGCAGCGCAAACCGCAGCCCCGACTCATAAGGGCTGCGCGGTGCAGTGTTGGCTGTGAGACCCGGGTGCAGCCGTTTACAATGCAGTGTGGACGCTCAAGCGCAGGCTTGGAACCTCCGAGTCCACCAGCTCGGCTCCCGCGGGCCGGGGCGTAGTGTGGAGTGTAGCCATAACCAGCGTGGCCCGACCCACCCTCTCTCCCTGGGCTTGCTTGGCCGGCAGGTGGAGCGCGAGAAGCTGAAGACGCACGAGGACTCGATGCGGCTGTCGGCGGAGAAGGGCCGGCTGGACCGTTCCCTCAACACGGTGGAGCAGGAGTTGGCAGAGGCTCAGCGACAGATCCAGCTGCTCGAGGTCAGCCGTCAAACCCTCCCCATTGAGTGCTCTGTCCTGAGCAGCCGGGGTGCGGGGCAGCTGTCCAAAGATCTAGGCACAGTCCTGGTTCCTGCTGACCCCTGGGGGTGGAAACACCCCGCGGGTCTGCTCGCAGCTTCAGTCACGCGCTGCCGTGGCTGTTAGGACGTAGCCAAGAGCCAGGGTGTGCAGAACTCTGCATTATGCTGCTGGGTCAGGGTGCTGTCGACGGGGCCTCTTCATAGGCTCCCTTGCCTATGAAAAACCATTGGGTGAGGGGGGAGGAGGGGACAGAACAGTAGGTGGGGACAGGTGGGGGATGAAAGGGGGTGGGAGTTGGGGGGAAGAGGCACAGATGGTGGAGACGTGGGTCTGAGAGGGGTCAAATACAATTTAATTTACAAGGCGGGTGTGAAGGATGGCTAGGGTGGACTAGCCCCAGAGCCGAGCGGGGTGGACGTGACGGCATCTCTCCCCAGTAGACTGGTGTAGCCCAGGGGGTGTGAAACGAGGGGGGAAGGTGGTTTGGGAGTTAAAGCCCCGGGCGGAGTGTAGGTCAGGAGATCCGGGCTCGCTCTCTCCGCTTGGCCCCTGGGACGCCGTGTGAGCTGGGGCCTGGCGCTTCCCCGCTCTGTGCCTCTGTAGGAACATGGGGATGGGGATAGCGCCGTGTGTCGTGTGATGCTGGGTTCCGGAGGGAAGGTGCTGTGGAAATGCACTGTTCAGAAGTTTAGGGGGGACCCAGCCTCGACTTGGCAGCGGCATTGAAGGGTTAATACTCCCTCTAGTGCGATGGACAGTGGGGAGCCAGGGAGGTGGAAGAGCAGTGGGTGAGCAGCACCCATAGCTGTGCTGATTGACAGCCAGTGACCTGCCCTTGCTGCCAAACTCCTCCCAGCTACCCCCCACCCCCTTCCTTCAGCTCTAGCCAGGCGCGTCCCAAGGCCACCCTCCTTCCACAGCCTCTCCCTACATGGGCTGAGACCCATAACCTCGTTACACACCTGCGCCCTCCTCCCAGCGCCCAACGCTTCCAGACTCCCAGAATGCCCTGCTGCCACCAGAGGCGCTGGGCATGGCTGCACTGAGCGGATACAAGGCCCCCAGGATTGAGGCCGGCAGGGGCCCTGCAGCTGTATCCGTGCCCAGGGCCTGAGCCAAAGCTCATCGTGGTCAATTGAAAGACGCCCATGGATCAGACCCATGTGCAACTCCCCCGCCCCCTTGTCACCTGGAATCCTTGGCTCTCCTGGGAGGCGGGAGCCTCGCTCACCTCTCCCCCTCCCCTAGCTCTGCTAACCTTTGAACCCTGGCGCTCACTGGTGTGCTTACTGCCTTCTCTCTTTCGGTCGGGCGGCTGGTCCCTGCAGGAGAACCTAAGCATGGTTAGAAGGACGCTAACGTGTTCCTGGGTGAGTCACGCCTCTGGCTCAGTGCTTGTAGTTAGTCCTGTGCGCCGGAGCCTTTCACCCAGCCCCTCCCGTACGACGCACCCCCTCTTAACAGAGAGCCAATCTATAGCAGGCCAGGGCATGGCTGTAATACGAGTAACAATAATGCGCAGGTGTAATTGCAATCAGGATCCTGTCATGCTAGGCCTTATATAGGCATGGAGTAGGAGACCGCCTTGCCAGGTGACCATCTGTATGGACAGAGGGTGGGAGGGGAAACTGAGGCACAGAGCAGTGAAGTATCTCGCCCAAGGTTACACAGCATTTCAGTGGCGGAGCCGAGAATAGGGTAGAAGCGGCCACGGTTTGAAGACGCACTGGGGATCGAACCGGGGCCCTTCATGAGCTGCTACAGCTTGTGCGAAAGCCCCAAGACTCCTTAGCTCAGGGGCGGGCAAACTTTTTGGCCTGAGGGCCGCATCGGGTTTCGTAAGTTGTATGGAGGGCCGGTTAGGGGAGGGGGTTGTGGCCCAGCCCCCACCTCCCATCTGATCCCCCCCCCCCGGGACTCCTGCCCCCCCCAAACCCCTTGGGACTCCTGCCCTATCCATACAACCCTGCTCCCTGTCCCCTGACTGCCCCTGGAACCCCTGCTCCTGACTGCCCCCTGCCGCCCCATTCAACGCCCCCTCCTTCCTGGCTGCCCCCCAGAACCCCTGCCCCCATTCAACCCCATTTCCCCCGACCACCCCGACCCCTATCCACACCCCCGGCCCCTGACCACCACCCCAAACTCCCCTGCCCTCTTTCCAACCCCCCTGCTCCCTGCCCCTTTACCGCGCTGTCTGGAGCACCGGTGGCTGGCCGCGCTACAGCCACGCTGCCCGCTGGAGCCGGGCCACGCCACCACCGCACAGCACAGAGACCAGGTCAGGCTTAGGGCGCCAAAAAAGCTAGAGCCGGCCCTGGGCCGGGGCTAGCCTCCCGGGCCAGGAGCTCGGGGGCTGGGCAGGACGGTCTGGCCCGTGGGCCATAGTTTGCCCACCTCTGCCTTAGCTGGTGGGTTACACAGGCAGCAACTGAGACAAGAAGCTGCTGGGGTTGTTTATGTGAAGTGCAGCTCTGGGGACTTCGGGTTCTGAGCCTGCTCTGTGGCTCCTGTTCTAGTCCTGCTGAGCCCTAAGGGAGTTTTTGGGTGTAAGGGGGGGTGCGGACAGGAGCAGGTGGTTATGAAATGGAGCCGTCGGGAGACCCATGCAGTCCATGGCCTGTGTGAGCACACAAAGTCCCGGGGCCTTGTCTACACTACAGCACTTGCTCCATCGCCACTCAGCTGTGAAGCTGTCTGTGGCCCAGCTGTGTTAAGCCCAAACTGGTCAGCAAACATCTTCCAGTTGGGAGCCGGTAAGAAAGTGTGAAAAGGGTTTTCCTTCCCCCCAAGCTCTGTTTTCTAACTTTTTCCACTTGGGGGGTGGGGGAGATCATTTCAAAAAAGGGAGGGCAGCACGAGGACCCCAAAATCCCAACAGAAAATGGCCACGTCTTGGTTTCCAAAACCCGAAACGAAGTGACGCTGGCTCAGTTTTGAAACAATTCGTTTTATTGTCCTGCTTGGAGCACTAAATCAACGCTGCCATTGTCCCTGGGAGAATTTTTGGTCTACATGTTTCTGCCAGGAAAATTTTTTTGGTCAAAAAATAGCCACGAGCTTACATGAAAACATTCAGCAGGCAGGAAGGCGAAACGATGCATGTGCGTGGGTGTGTGTGACCGTGGTTGAACCTGGGCGGGGCCTAGGGGGCCTTAAAATAGCAGCCTTCTAACACAGCAGCCGCACAACCAGGGTTAAATTTGAAGCCAGTGCAGTGCTGAGGTCCACCAGCCCTAGTGGGGTGAGGATCCGTCCCGTCCAAGGCAGCAGAGAAGCCTAGGGACTGTGCAGAGCGCTTTAGCCAATACTTGGAAGAACCCAGGCTGCAGCGAGACAAACCTGGCGAGGGTCACTGGTCAGATGCTGCTGCAGGGCCCTTGGAGCTGAAAAGGCGGCGCTAGCCTACGAGGGAGTGTGGGCAGAGGTGACCCCTCGCCAAGGTGGCTGGTGGCCCTTCTACTGAACTGAGTTCTGAGGGTGGCTCCGTCAGCCACAGCGGCATGGTAGGATGGATCCTCCATTTCCTTGAAAGGCCCTGGTGTCTCCAAGCAAGGGAGGACGCACACAGGGGCTGGGGCCGTGCTGGCTGCGAGACGGCGCCGGCTGTGTCATTGGGGAGCGGGAGGAAATGCGGCGGGTGGTGGCTAATGATGGCAGAGTGATGTGGTCACAAGGGGGTTGTCTGGGCAGATGGGGTGCAGGGGACTTTTTTTTGCATGGGGGGGAATCCCAAGGTGGGATAAATCAGCCCTCAGAGGAGGGCCTGTGCGGTCACTAGACCAGCGTGGCCCCTTGCCCATGGAAGCCTGGATGTGTGACCCCTCCTCTCCCTTGCTCAGGCTCAGGTAGCGGAGATGGAGCAGACCCAGTCCCAGAGCCTGGTGGAGACGGCCACCCGCCACCGGCAGGAGCTGCAGCTGGAGATCGAGCGGCTGCGCGGCTCCCAGCTGCAGGCGGAGCGCACGCTGGAGGCCAGGGAGCGCGCGCACAGGCAGCGCGTCAAGGGGCTGGAAGAGCAGGTGAGCTGCTGGACATTGACTAGCTGCGAGCTCCCCTGCCGCCAGGGTCCCTACAGCGCCCCCTGCTGGGAGAGGCTGGGACTGGAGCAGCTGTAAGTTCCACTGCCCCCACAGCTCACGTGCTCCCGGATTCCTTTGCCTATTCGGGGAAATAGCCCCGAAATGCTGCTGCACCCTCTGGCTCTGCCACAGCTTCGGGGGACCCCTGTGCAGCCAAAGTGCTGACTGGATTCCCCCCCCCCCTTTTTTTTTTTTTTAATCCTCTCCTTCACAGATCTCCACGCTGAAGGATCAGCTGCAGCAGGAGTTGCGGCGGTGCCAGACCCATTACTCTCACTCCTCCCTCCTCTCGGGGAACTAGGCTCCCTCCCTCTCCCTACCGCCACTGTGACCAAGGAGCCTTCAGTCCTAAGCACCCTCCGGCTTGATGCTCCAGCCCTGTGGCAGGGACATTGGGTTTGTATAGAGGGGCGATGCCCCTGCCATCACCCTCCCCATATGGCCCTGTGGATTCCCTGGGTGCTCAGCCCGTTACAAAAGCCCAGCACGCGCACACGTTCCCCTGAGTGTGCATCGAGTCGGGTTGACGTGGAATCGGGGAGCGTCTCAGAGCTGCTACTTTGCCTTCTCCACGAATGTATCGTTACGGATACGCTACGAATGGAAACGAATCAGTGACAACGGGCAGCCTGGGTCTGATTTTTCAGCAGCGCTGAGCACCCCCAGCTCAAAGCACAGTCCATTGGCGCTGGGGGTGCCCAGCGCGGGGCAATCAGGCCCTGGGTGGCTTTGCTTAGAAGCCACCTTCAATCCTTTTGTAGCATCTTTCCAACGGCGGGCGAATTGTTACACTGGATAGCAGCCACCTTCCTTTTGAAGCGGGGATAGAAGGTAACGGCTAGTATTCAGAGCAGGGGAGTGAGGACTCCTGGGCTCTATTCCTGACGCTGATGCATCGTATGATTGCCTCACTCTGTGCCTCAGTTTCCCCATCTAATGCAAGGCTAATAATACTGACCTCATAGAGGAATTCTGAGGCTTAACTAATTACCATGATGCGCTTTGAGATCCTCCGCTGGAAGGTGCTCTGGAGTGGGGTTATTCGTAAGCAATATTATTAAGTTTAATAGAAACAGTGGCTTCTTTGTCCAGAGGGTCATGCTGGGGGCTAACATTTAAAATGCAGCGCTGAAGAGGGGAGTGAATTCGCAGGCCGACGATTGAATGCCCCTGGGTGACTGGAGTCCGAACATGGGCTCAGGCACCAGTGAAATGGGTTTGCTGATCTGTGTCATCCCGCGGCTATTTCATTAACCCTAAAAGGCCCCTTTAAGCAAAAATATATTTTGGGGGTAGGTGGGGACCAAAAAAAAAAAAAAATCTACAACCAAACTGAACTAGGTCCTGCAAAACCAGCATTTGCCTTCCCAGCAAGGACACTTCTGCCATTCCATTTTTAAAAAAAACAGTACTTTCCTAAGCGTAAGATGCTAATGGAGGAGAATGTATATTTGATACATGTAATTTTCTACTGCAGTTTTAACTAGAGGTTTGGAAACTTTTCAAGACTTTGTCCTAACTATTCGTATGAAATCTGCTTCTGCAGCTCTGGTTCAGCCAGTGTGTTGCCCAGAAAACCCAGAACCCTTTGTAGAAAATGGAAGATGGGAAGATGTATTTTATCAAGGATTTGAGTTGGGTGTTGTGCTCTACGCTGGCCCTCCCAGTTGGTTTCCCTTAGAGCAGAGACGGGTCAGTTTCACAGAACGCTAGTCTAAGCAGCTGTTGATTTTTGAATGTTTGCTCCTCCTTTCCAGTAGCCAGCAGCCTCATGCTCTGTATGGGCATGTTGGCTGAGAACATGCCCATAGTGTAGCTGTATGTCCAATACCATCTCAGGGCCCCCCGCTCCTCCCAGCATCCTGCTCACACCCAGTGCCTGCACTGGGATGACAGCGTAGTAAGCACTATGTGCTCTAAGTACAACCTGAGCCCGTCGCTGCTTCCTGAAACCAGTAGGTGAACAAACTCCACCATCAGAGCTAGAGTCATTCTTTGTGCCTGCCAAAGCCCAGTTTCTTGCACTGCTAGTTCTCAGGGAGGGGAAAGCTGAAGGACCCTGAAACCCAGAAGAGCCAAGATAACTGGGTTAGGGGACAAATTGAACCTGAAGAAGTTCCTTTTCCACAATAGCAACGAGTTGAGCATTAGTGTCCCTTAGAGTTAGCAGCAGACTCTGTACTTGATGCAGCCGTGGCCTTAGCGTCTAGTTAAAGAGCCACTGCCAACTTGAGCACTGATGGCTGAAAAGTTTTAACTTATTACAGGTAACACCAAGATCATCAGAATTTATTTTACTCTAAGTTTGGTTTGTGCATTTGACAGCACTGTGTGTTTAGTCAGTTTCATTGTGGCGCTTGTTTTACGGGGGGTTTGAAGATCAGAAAGTGTGATTGTTAAACGTCAGGCCTGTGAGCCAGGGGCACCACCTGAAACATCATCACTCAGGTTTTCGAAACTGACCCGATTCCAGGTTGTCCCAGACCCAAATCCTCCTCCAGTGGCCCTTGGCTCTGCCAGTTCGGTTGATGAGCAGAGCTGTCTAGGCTAATGACAGTAGCATCTCTTCAGACTTCTCCGGTTGTGTGTCAAATGAGAGAATCGGCTGCGGAAGGGCAGCTGTAAAATTAGAGCAGGAGAAGGAAATGCACCTAGTGGAGGTGGCATTTGCAGGGAACTTTTCTCTAATACCCACTTGCCTGGCTTTCTTGGTAAGGTGACTAGAAAGGCACCGAGAGGGCTGGGAAGAAACTCGGCATCAGGCGGCGTGTTCTGATCTTAGCCCCCAGCACTAGTGTAACGTAACCCCCACTAGCACAGAGTTCTGCCCCACCCTCCAGCCCCGCTGGCCAGTGCAGCTGGAAAGGAGGAAGCCAAATTAACTCCATGGGCAGAAGTGAGGCTAGCTCACTCAGCCATAGCATAAGCTGTTTACTTAGAAAGCCTGGCCAAGCGCTAGGTTAGCTGGGGCCCACGAACGCTGGCTACGTGAGAATGGGGGAACTGGGCTCTGTTCACTGGTTTAAAGTACAGTTCTGCTCCCAGCAGAGCCTCAGCTCAGCTGTGCTCCATTCACAAGTCAGCTGCCCTCACTTTTGCTCTAGGCTCTGAGTCAACCTGGGCCCTTTCCCTCGCCTGCATCAGCACTAATGATTTTGCAGGAACCCCCACCCGTGTCTGGCTGTGCTCACTGACGCAGGTGTAACTGATCGGAATCCAGCAAACGGCTCTGACGCGGCCCAAGGAGGCGAGACTGCAGCTGTCGCTTTCGCACTGTATTAGCCATGCAGGAGCCAACACTTAATAAAAAAACCCACACACACTAAAAAGCAGCAGCTGTTGCTCTTCATGAGATCAGGCCCCTTTTAAAGCACACTTTCAGGCTGTAGGTTTTTTAGTCCTTTCACGCCTAGAAACATTCCTCTCCCAGCTGGTCTGTGACACTAAATTGAAAAGGCGCCGGCTGACCGCCCACAGCAGCAGCAGCGCGATGAGGGCGTTATTGAAATCCTGGTTCTTTAGCACAAGATTTTTCTACAGAGGGGTAGATGGGTTTGTTTTCAAAGTGACCAAGTTTTCTACTAGAAATTCTTACTTTTCTTTCGTTCTCACTTGTGTAACAATTAATCATGCCAGGAAGAGCTTTTTTTTTTTTAATATATAGATTCTATTGGTACTTTCTTGATGAATTTGGACATTGGGGGAGGAAAAAGGAGAGCTTGCCCCACACTCGGTTGGTGCTGCGGGGGAATGTCAGACTGTCGTCTAGCTCACCTTGCATTTGAAATCCCTGGTGGTCAGTTCCCTGTAAGCTGAGGCAATGGAAAGACCAACCAGGGAACTCTGTGTCTCTGAGTCAGAGTTTTAAACATTTCCAAAGTTTGTATAAATGTTTTACAGAGGGATTTTCAAAAAAAAAAAAAAAAAATCACACCACAGCCAGGACATTGCTTCAGCCTGCCTCCCCGCCTTTGCTGTCAGGGACCGGCACCCGGTCCAAAGTCGCATTAAACAGGAAGAAAAAAAGTGTGCCAACTGAGTGTGTGTGATTTCATTTTCTCCTGTAGGAGGTTGCTGCCATTGGAATAGAATTATAGGGCTGGTGGGTAACTCAAGAGCCAAACCTGGGCCTTACTCAGCAGCAGATTATAATTTATGAACATGAATCAAATAGCAAAGCCAGGAAGGACCTCCTGACTTAATTTGTGATGGAGTTAACATGAGTGCCTAGTTTCACTGCTGTCATACAGATCCCCTCAGGCTAGTGGTGAAACTGACAAGGATGGTCACTTTCAGGTTATGTCACCACTTGGAGCTGGACGATCTGGCTCCAGGAGACATACCGGCACTAGCTCTGATCCAGCGAGCATGCTAAAAATAGCAGTGTACCCACAGGGGTGGGACGGGATAGCTGCCCTGAATACAATCGAGCGGGGACCATAGATACATATGTGGGCAGCTAGTCGAGCCTGCTGCTCCACTTCCATTTTTAGCATGTTCCCATGTTCCTCCTGCTGCTGCTGGAGAAAGCTCGAGGCGAAGAGCTTGAAGCTAATGCCTCCTCCAGCGCTGTCTCAGTACGGGGTGAGGTTCTCTAGGCTGGCAAGGAGGGAGTGTGGTCTGAGCCCAGGGACAAGCCTCTGCTGCTTAATCACAGCTCCTGCTTGGCCGGCCAGGGATCGACGCATACAGTAGAACCTCCGAACAGAGGTTGTCCCTAACTCTGAAATGTTCATAACTCAGAACAAAGCAGAGTTCAGGCTCCAGATCCAGCAGCTAACACTCCACGCCAGGTTTCAGCAGTAGCTGAGCCCTTCCCAGCCAGGGAAGGGGTGTGTGAAAGTGGCCTGGACCCCAGCATTGGACCCAGAGCAGGAGCAGCTTAGGGTGACCAAATGAGAGGAAGAAAATATCGGGACACATGGGGGTCCGCCAGCGGAGCAAAAAATAAAAAAAAGCTGAGTGCTGCCGGCAGAGTGAAATATCGGGACAAATTGTGTCCCGACCAAAGATTGGTCGGGAAGCGGGACAAACACCTAAATATTGGGACGTCTGGTCACCCTGATCACAGCCGCCTTGGGCTGGAAGCCCCGGGGTCTTGCTGTAAGTGGCTGCCCCATGCATGGGGGTGAAGGGGTGGGGACAGGCACCCTGGATGTGCCTACCTTTGAGATACCTGTCTCATAGAGCTGAAAGGGACCCTGAAAGGTCATTGAGTCTAGCCCCCTGCCTTCACTAGCAGGACCAAATACTGATTTTGCCCCAGAACCCTAAGTGGCCCCCTCAAGGATTGAACTCATAACCCTTGGTTTAACAGGCCAATGCTCAAACCACTGAGCTATCCCTCCCAATACAGACACAGGGTTTGCTTTTTTGTGTGTGTCCCTGCTGCTGCCTGATTGGTTACTTCCAGTTTCACAAGGTGTCCAGATGACAGGCCCGTCCGTAACGCTGGTGTTCGTATCTCTGAGGTGCTACTGGAGTTAAACTGAAAGGCTGGAAGAGGAAAGGGGGAGCTGCAGCAGAAAGCACTGACCCGGACTCCAGCATTTGGCTCCGGGACAACATTCACAGGATGCTCTTTGCTGGCGGGATTTTGCGGAAGCCGCAGTAGCGAAATGCAAAGTATTTTCATAGTAGAGCGGGTGGCGGGACGTCTGTGCTCCATGTTGCTGCTACGCTGCCCAAGCCGCTGCCCAGCCCTGGCCGTTCCTCCCCCAGCTCAAGCCGTGAGGCTCAATGCAGCCAGCCATGACCTTTTTGGGGTGTTTATTTTTTTTAAACATTCGTTTTGTACAAAAAAAAAAAAAAAAAAAAAAAAAAGGAATTATCCGTACAAAGCTACAGCGAATGCAAGCAAACCAGACCAGCCGAGGAGAATGCAGCGCTTCGGGGCCGCTCTAAGCCAGAGGTACTGGAAAATGGCCTGGCCCAGTTCACTGCACACAGTCAGGGTCACATCTCCATCCATGGCCCTGTTTTTTTAACAAGCTATTTAGCAGTTGCTGCACTCAGCATGGCCATTTAGGAGCCTAAATCTCATTGACTGTCAATGGGATTTAGGTTCCTAAATCATTTACACATAGAAATGCTGAGCCCAGTAACCCGAAATACCTGGCTTGAAGGGCAGGAGGCGAGGGCACCCCCGGTTGGATCAGGTATGGAGCTGCAAGAGTGACAGATGCCTGGCTTGTTGATGCAGAGACGGCCAGTGATTTTTCAGTGGACCACAAAGCTCTCCTGCAGGTGATACAGGTGAGCTAGCACCCGTCCGAGGAAGCAGAGAGATGAAGGAGCAAGAGCACGGGGAAAGAGTTAAACTCCGCAGCTGAAAAGGGCTGACTTTGGCAAAGCACAGAGGGAGAGGGTACGAGTGGCCTCCATCCACCCACCTGTGCTATTTGCTCTGACCTCTCTAGCCCGTCATCTCCCCAGTGGGAACCAAAGTCCCTGCACCGAGAGAACGGGCGTCTCCCATCTCTGCAGCAGTACCCTGCCAGCTGTCAAAATACGCCCCGGGCTGCCTCTCGTGCAGTACAGCGTCCCTGCTGCGGCCCAGCTCAGACATCTTCAGCCGAGCCGCTGTTTCCCTCCCTGCGATCGCAGTGGGGCAGGCAACAAGCGGACACTTGAGGAGAGGCGAATTGGGGCATATGCCAAGCTGCCATTCAGCCCGTTGGCGCGTTCACAAGGCGACCTGGGCGTGAGGCAGAGTGGGGGTGGGGTGCAGCAGGCAGAGCCCAGCTCCTGAAGCATTGTGGCAAGCTACAGAGTTGAACAAGCCCGGCACAACTTTGGGCCCAGACGGGCCCCCCAAAATAGACGAGCTTCGAACTGCACCCTGGTCCAAACTAAGGACTAAAGCAGCAGCCATCAAACCCACTGGAAAGTTGGAGGAGGAGGAAGAGACAAGGGCAACAGTCTAAGAAAGCAGCAAAAAGGGTGGGTGGGAGGAAGGGGGGGGGAGAGACCAGAAATTCAGACAACTCCTTACACTTGTTCTCTACGTATAAATCGAGCCAACAGCCCGGCTGGGCTGGCCTGCGTCAGCTGAGTCCAATCAGACTGCACTGGCTCAGTCCAGCCCCTGCCGGTGACTCTTCCAATATAATAAAAAGTAATAAAAAACCCCATAAAAATCCCTATATTATGTGCACAAAATGGACTTCTATGCTGTTTCATGCACCATGTTTCCTTAGCACCATTGATTTCATGAGCACAATGACAATGTTATTCTACCGGGGCAGACGGAAGGTCGCTCCGGGGAGAGAACTTTCCTCTGGCTCGGCTTGGCCTGGCCTCGAGACAGCAGAGTCGTGGCCCGTGCGTCTGCTGTGGCATCCGCCGTCCAGCCTTAGCAGCCGCCGCAGCTTCTGGCGCAGGAGGTAGCCACGGTCTGGCAGAGGCCACTGGTTGCCAGCACGCCGCATTTGGAGAACTTGTCACGGCACAGGTCAGCTGTGGAGGAGAGGCGAAGAACCATGAAGGAACAGGGCAGAGCTCGGGGGGATGGAGCACGAAGGTTCAGGGGTTTGTCAAAACTGAAAACCAGAACGCCAGAAAGTTTCTACAGCTGAAGATTTGTTTTTATCCCTGTTTCCCCCCCCCCGCCAGGGGATAAAATAAATCAGTTCCCGAGCAGCTGTGTCCAGGAGTTTAGCATCTTAGGGGCAGAGGGGCCGGCCTGTCCTAGGAGGGCAGAGCAAGGAATTAGTGGTTGGACCCTCTCACCAGCCGCTCCTGTGTACTGATCGAGGAGTGATTCGCACCCACTGCCCAAGTATAGGGTCCCCACTGTGTGTGAGCCAAATCTCTCCCTCCCCCCCTTTTTGGAGAGCTGCCATTCAGCCAGCCTCCCGCTGAAATGTCCCCTCCCAGGGTCCTCCAGAGACCAGGCCGCGGCCCGTCTCATGGGCCAATTCACCCCGCGGCGGCAGCTCAGCGCCAGCGCGTCACTTCCTTACCTCGGAGCAGCTCTTCGTGGGCGCACACGGTACGAACACAGATTTCCTTGTTAATAACGTACACCCGTCGGAGGCTGAAAGGGAGAACAGAGCGCACGGCCTGAGGCGCCCTGGTGGGTGGAGTGGGGGAAGGGCTCTTTGGTCCCTGCCCGTGCTTGGGCCAAAGTGACCTGTATTTTCACTGTCAAATTGGGCCACGTTTTGGGGGGAATGAAATACCGCAGACAAGGGCTCTTTTTAATCACGTGTGCAGTGGTGTTGCTGCGGCCAGCAGCTGAGTCAGCAGCGAAATGGGGGAGAACTCCTCCCCTCTAACACAAGCCACAGGGCCAGGGCTCTGGGGGGGCCCATGGGAAGGTGTTGGTGGCTCTTGGTTACCTCGTGGTGTTAGCCTATGTCCATACTAGCTCAGGCTGTCAAGGGAGGCTCACTCAAGGTCTGCCCTATCTCCCCCCCCCGCACACACACACCCCTGTGTTACCATGAGTGGGTTGTGTGTGTGGCCACGGGGCGCGTGAATGGGGCCACTCAAGCTGTAAGCTCCGGTTCACTGGCTAGTGAGGACAAGGGTCACAAGCCACTGCCCACATGTAGTTCAAATTCACTCCGTGCAAAGGGGCAGCCCCAAACTCGGTTCGTCACACCGCGAACTCGGAGCAGCCCAGATGCAGGGTGACCAGACAGCAAGTGTGAAAAACCGGGGCAGGGGATAGGGGGGTAGTAGGAGCCTATATAAGAAAAAGACCCCAAAATGGGGACTGTCTCTATAAAATCGGGACAGCTGGTCACCCTACCCACCCTACCCAGATGGAACTTTTTGTTTTCCTTTATTAAATGCAAAACTGGGCCGTCTTGGGGGCTGCTCCTGGGATGGCCTATGAAAAACCGGGGCCTGGCCCTCCAACCAGGCCATGCGGTTCAGCCCTGCCTCCCGCTTACCTGTAGAAGCAGATCTCGTTCAGGCACTGCTTGCAGGGCTTGTGGACCGAGTAGAGCCTGGTGCAGGGATACTGCTCCTCCCGGCAATCTGCCCAACGAGAGAACAGAGCACTAGCCCATTAAACTGGCCGCTGACATCAGCCAAACTCCAGAGCAGCTGCTGTGGCTCTGGCATTGGTGCCAATGGGGGAAGCTGAGAGGTAGGGATGAGTGTTTAACAGGGACCCACAATTTCATTTAAGAGCCCGTGGTCAGCAAGCCGCCCATCTCCCTTAACCCTTCCCTGGAGAGCAGCCTCTCCTGCTTCTTCTGCACTGGCTGCTGGGTCTGCAGCATGAGCCCAATGGGAGTTCTGACCAGTCTGGGGCAGCGGAGGGCTGGGGGGAGATCGTCCGTGGGCCCAGTCACCATCTCAATGGGAGTGCCACGCCAGTGCTGACTCGGACCTCCTGGTTCCCCGAGTTAATGAAGTGCCCCACAAGCGGAGTGGAGCTGGAGTAGGAATGTCCTCTCTCTATTGCACCTTTCATCCCGTCGGATCCCAAACGACTGCACCCCCGTGCCTGGGAATTGCTGTAAGGAGCAGTGAAATGCAGCCACTTCTAGGGTGGAACAGCACAACTGTTTAAATAGCCCCACAGCTTAGGGCAGAAAGTGAAGGACTTTATCTCCAATGAAAACTGGATTGGGGGGGAGGAGGGACTTCAGGGAAGGAGAATTTAGTTACTGGAGCTGGACAGCTGAGTTAACGCCTTTCCTCTTGTGGCGAGTTCTTTAATGAGCACAGAGCCGTGGCCAGAACCTCAGCTTTAGACGACACCTAATAGCACACTAGCGCCCCCTGCAGAATGCTGGGGCATTGGCCCGGCTGTCAGAGGGGACTGCCCCTCAACTGCATGAACGCCAGAGCCTTGCTTAGCTTGCAAATCCTGCGGCTGGCACGGCTTTAGGGGGGACGGGGGTGTGTGTGCCCGCAGCTAGTATCTCAATGGTGAGAGGGCAGGTGCTGATACAGGGCTGCTCCCATGGGTGGGGCTTCACAGATAAAGCCCCTGCTGCGAAGAATGAACAAGCTAAAAGCCACATCTTGCAAGGGCCTTGAATTGCAGGGGCTGGAGGGTAGTCAGCCCTTGGCAGAAGACAGGCGGCTAACACCTCGGGTGCTGCCAGCAGCCCATGGCGGGGTTATCCAGCAGTTCCTGGAAAGCTGGCCTCCTTAGGCCGGGAGCAGGAGTTCTCCGCCTCCTTTAGTTCGGCCAGCTGGCAAGCGCCAGGAGTAGGTCCAATCTGGAAGGTGATCTCGATTTTCCCTTTTGGGGGGGGAGGGGGGCAGAAGCAGGAAAAATGTGATTTCACGACACCGTGCCAGAGTGTTTAGCTTGGAGCAGAGCAGAGCACCCCGGTCTCTGCACGCTTGGTAGGATCGCTAGCGCTGGCCTGCGCCGTCCCTCCATCCCCGCCCTGCAACGCCGGGCGGTTATGCAGCAGCCCCACACCACGTCACCGGGAGACGGCCGACTTCTAACCCCAACTGCTCTCAGTAACGTGTCCACCCTCAACAGCTCAATGCTCCCAGTGGCGGAGCCAGATGGGTCATTGGTGGCGGGCCGCAGAGCGAGCCTGCCCCACACTCACAGCGCCACGGGACCCCGGGCACCATGTTGCAATGCCTGAGTGAGGAACTGGGTGCAACCTTGCGGGACAGGAGTGGCCACTGCTGGGTGACTGCAGGGCCCCCAAAAGGCACCCTCATACACCTAGAGGCCACGACGGGGGGCTGTTGCTCCCCACCCTCATTAGCTCTGCCACTGAACGTTCCCCTTACGCACACAGATCCGATTCCTAACCCAAAGGCAGAGCGGTAACCAGCTAGCACCTGTGGGCAAGACAAGGAAACTCCATGGGGCTTTGCAAACTCAGCTGGTTCGTGTCTAACTCTGGGGCAGGGACGGCAGACGGCATCGCAGGCAGAGTTTAGGGAGAAGGGGGAGGAGACCAGCCCCCCACTGTGGAAATCAAGGGGACTTTGTGCTTTCTCTGGGGATTGAACATTTCCTCCCCACAGAGGAGGGGCTGCGCCGCGCAGGGTCTTTAAGCTACTCTCCGACATCAGTTAAAAAAAACAAGTGTCACCGAGAGCATCCACTGGAAGGGCCCGATCCTGCAATTCCGGGAGAAGCGCTGCTGGATTCAGCAGGGCTGCTCCCAGAAGGGAGGGCTGCAGGATCTGGTCCAAGGAGAGAACGCTCTGTCCCATCTACTACCCTGCTTGTTAATGGCAGGTTCTCTCTCAGACTCCCTGCTCAAAGGCAGATTGGCTGATGCGTGGGCAGCCACGTCGGAGAGCTACGGGTTTCTTACGCTGCGGGCAGACCTCAGACGATATGCTTGCAATCGATCAATGGTGATTTGAAGGATTAGAAGGTACGAGGGTGGCCTCATTAACCCCCTGCTCAATTTAAAGCATTTCCTGTAAGCGAAACGTCATCAAAGCTAGAAATCCACCAGGCAGCTCCTGCCAGCTGGAGAGAGCCTACAGCCCCGCCTCCCAACTGGGGTGTCTCCTTCACGTTCCACCCCAGGTTGTCCTGCCTGCGTGCTCGGGGGCGGAGGGGGGAAAACCAGTGCCCTGGCTCCTCTCTCAGCGCTCGAGCGAGCAGCTTTTTCCACCTCCTTTAAACTTTCCAGCCGTGCCTCCTGCAGGCCCTTCCTCCCGCTTAGAGCTGACTTCAGGCAGCTGCAGCTCCCGGAGGCACCCTACGGTTCAGAGAACAATGGGCTGCGGGTCTTACCAAGAGGTCCAGGTTCTGTGGGTTCGGTCTCGGGAAAATCTGGAGGGGAAAGACAATAGGTGGCGTTGAGAAAACAGCACTAGGCTGGGAACGGGCTGCAAACTGGTACAACTCATGCTCCTGTCTATAAGGTACATAAGGGCCCCCTGTTATTCCAGCCTCTGAGCGCTTCACCATCTGGGATGTATTGAGCCTCCCCACGCCCCGCCAGGCAGGGAGGGCCATTATCCCCATTGTGCAGATAGGGAACCGAGGCCCTGAGAAACCAAGTGACTTGCCCAGGGTCACACAGGTAGGCTGTGGCAGAGCACACAGGTCTGCCAAGTCCCAGGCCAGTGCACTAACCACTGGGCCATCCTCCCGCTCTGGGATAGGTGCTACTGCCCAGGAAAGCAACCCACACACACACACACACACACACACACACACACACACGACACTGTTTATCCTCTGTTCCACATTTAAACAGGGCGGATCTGCTCCTCGGCTAGTGTACGGCAGCAGACATACTGGCTACAATAGGGCTCCACGACGCACCTGGGGTTGGCGCTGGGATGATCTCCTGCTGGGTCTGTTGCTGGGACTGATACTGGAACTGCTCCTCGGGAGTGCGCTGGGTGGCATCTGCAACAGAGAACAAGCATGTTCAGCTCAGACTAATCGGGCACCACCCACACCCCACCCCGCCAAACGGGGCCAGAGACCCCAGCACTCTCCCTCCCCAGGAGCCTTGTTTTATTGGTCATTTTCCCCGTTTTGCAGTTTGGATCCTCCTCCGTTTCTTCCTTAATCCCGCAGTGACGTATCAATGCCACATAGTAACTGGGGCAACAGACTGCATCATAAAACCCCGCAGGACTAGACCTTCCCTGCAAGATCAAGGCAAAAGGGAAGCCAGGCTGGGAACGGCAGAATTCATATTCCCAACAAAGCACAATTATGCAGCCTCTGCGGCACGTTAGTTACACTCCAGCCAGTGCTGGCCAGCTGTAGCAAACAGGGCAGCTCAGAAGAGCAGATGAGTGCTCCACTGAGCAAGCGCTTACCTTGATAGTCATAGTAATCTTGATTGTCTAAAAAAAACAAAGCACAGAGAAAGGTCTCATTTTAGGAACAGCAAAGACCACTACAGCATGTGGAAGAAGGAAACAAATTGCTCTTGTTCTGCACAAAACCTGTCTCGCCCAGTCATCTCAGTGGTGGCTGCATCTCGCCTGGGATACTGACAGATTTCCTAATCCCAAGGGCAATGGAATCCCAGGTGGTTGCAGTGTACAGACAATCCACTCTAGGGTTTACAAGTCTGCTCTGAGTTGCTGATCGCCCAAGTCAACGGGAGAGTGGTCTTATGGTTACAAAACTGGGCTAGGAATTATTAGATCTGGGTTCAAATCTTGTGTCCGTCACAAATGTCTTAGGGGGCAGGGATAGTTCAGTGGTTTGAGCATTAGCCTCCTCAACCCAGGGTTGTGAGTTCAATCCTTGAGGGGGCCACTTAGGGAACTGGGGTAAAAATCTGTCTGGGGATTGGCCCTGCTTTGAGCAGGGGGTTGGCCCAGATGACCTTCTGAGGTCCTTTCCAACCCTGATAGTCTATGATCTCTGGGGGAAAAAATCAAGGCATAAACTTTCACCCACTGCAGTATGGGAAGACGGTTTGAGATAGTAGGTTAAAATTTTCTAAAGCGACTAGTGGAATGATCAAGACACCCAGGAGCGGTGCCAGGGTTTTTGCCGCCCTAGGCAGCAGCGCTCCTCCTCTGAGCATTCGGCGGCGGGGGTCCTTCCGCTCCGCGTCTTCGGGGCACTTCGGCGGCGGGTCCCGGAGCGAGTGAAGGACCCGCCGCCGAAGACCTGGAGCGGAAGGACCCCCTGCCGCCGAATTTCCGCCGAGGGTGGCAAAATGCCGCCCCCCAAATCCTGCTGCCCTAGGTGACTGCCTAGGGTCGCCTAGTGGAAGCGCCGGCCCTGAAGACACCATACAGAGGCCTAGTTTTCAGAGGTCAGGTGTCCAGCACTTTCTGAAAGATGTTTCAAGCTGGGGCTCCCAAATCACAAGTCGCTTTTGAAAATCTTGGCCATTAGTCTCTTCTAGACTGATCAAGATTCATGGGCAGTGAATACGCTTCTTGGAAGCAGCCTGGCACAACAGAATATCAGGAACCATCAGAGTTCAGTTGCAATATTGCAATCATAATTTCCCTGACACCTCATGAGCTACTCTGAACACGGGAAGTAGAAACCTGAGTTAGCCAAGCGTCTGTTAATGGAATAAATTAGCTTTGCCAGATGGGAAAAAGCAGATTATTTTACTTGGGAGGACCCTAAATTGTCCAACCTTCTCTATCAGCTAGGGGTGATCGTGGGCAGCATATCCGTTGCGAGTTTGTTGGGCGATGTGACAGTGAGAAACATTTAATACAGTTTAAAGGCAACAGCATCCAGGAACATAGAATCGGAGGTGCTTCTGTTTGTCTCTGGGCACCTTGTTACCAGGGAGATAGCGACTAATCCTGCCCTGTCCAGTCCCCTGCACTGAGATGACCCAGGGAGGTCCCTTCCAGTCCTACTATCCTATAAATCAGAAGAGTTCAGTGAAGCGCATCAGACGTTACCAGGGACTGGTTTAGGGGGAAGTTTAATGGAGCGACATCTGTGGACTGGGACTGGACCAGGGGTTGGGAGGAGCTCTCTCCAAGGACCTGAAAGGTGTAAATATGAGGGAGGGAGAGGAAAGGGTTGGCATGGGACAAACTGGAATGAAATTCAGAAAGGGGACATTCAGACTGAACATCAGGAAAAAAGCCTCCCAGTTGGCGAGATCTGTTAGGTGGTGAAGCCGTCTCACCAAGACACAGAAAGAGCAGGCGTGTGTGTGGAGGGATGGAGCGGGGGGAGATATATACGTGAAGCCACCAGGACCACTCACCTAACTGAGGGTCGTACTGGGAATACTGCAGCTGGTCAAGATAAGGAGGTCCTTCGAGATCGTACTGTCCCTGGGCCAGGAGCGCTGCTGGGAACACGCACACACACAGGAGAGAGAAATCATTGTGGTTTACTGAGTGATCAAAGTATTTGACCCTTTCAAAACTGCCCCCCCCCCACGCCGCTCCCACTGCTTGTCCCTTGACTAATGGGCAGATTCAACATAAAAAAGCTGCCCCCACTGCTTGTGGGATGGACACGTAGAAGGGGAGCCAGCATCCCAGGCACAAGTCAACATCCAGGTATCTGTGAGTTCAATCCCCACCTCCCACACCACACCTTCAGCAGCCCTGGGAGAGCCCCAATCCGCTGGCATAGCAAAGCTCTTGGAAATCAACAACTGGACTCCACCTCCATGTTCACATGAGAGTGGTCGTGGTCTGAACCAGACACCTTAGGGAGGCACATCTGGTTCACCAGCCCCCCAGGGGGGAATGCTGGACCAATAGCAATGGCTCCTTTGAGGGGGTGAAGGGCTCAGTGCCTGGAAGCCGGCAGGCAAGGGCCTCCCTGCGCTGCTTTGACAACAGGCCCTTCACTACCTCAGTTTCCCTGAGAGTTTCATTGTCAGGGCTCGGCCGCGTGAAGAGAGCTGACCTGACGCTCCGCCCCAGGAGCGCCAGCGTTTGTCTCCACGCCGCATGGCTGGCCACCGATCCTGGCAGCTGGGACGGTCGGCTCAGTCGCTGGGATTGCCCCTTGTCAGGGTGTGGCCAGGGCCGCCTGCAGAGCAGAAATTCTCGGGAGAGGACTCCGGGTTGACCCAAACAGCACCCGGGCAGGGCCGGATTAACCTTTTGTGGGCCCGGCGCCAAACGTACGTGTGGGCCCCCATGGGGGCACTGGAGCATGGCGCGGGGGGGTCGGTCCCCAGAGCGAGGGGCCGGCCAGGGACATGGCATGGCAGGGGCAGCCCTCTCTGCCCAGCCCTGTGCGAGGGCACTAGTTACAAACCGGCAGTTGCCAGATGCACAATGGTCTGTGGCCCTGTTCTGCCGGCGTGCCCCATGCTGAGCCACACATCCTCTCCCCCCCCCCACCCCGATTCCCTATGGCCAGAGCCCCCTCGGACGCACTGTGCCCAGCCCCCCCCTTCCCACAGCCCCACCACAACTGCCCAGCACCCCCCCGATCCCCCATTCCCTAGTGCCCCAACACACACACACACACATCCCCCCCCAATTCCCTATGGCCAGAGCCCCCCTGGACGCACTGTGCCCAGCACCCCCCTGCCCATAGCCCCACCACAACTGCCCAGCACCCCCCCGATCCCCCATTCCCTAGTGCCCCAACACACACACACACATCCCCCCCAATTCCCTATGGCCAGAGCCCCCCTGGACGCACTGTGCCCAGCACCCCCCTGCCCATAGCCCCACCACAACTGCCCAGCACCCCCCCGATCCCCCATTCCCTAGTGCCCCAACACACACACACACACACACACACACACACACATCCCCCCCCAATTCCCTATGGCCAGAGCCCCCCTGGACGCACTGTGCCCAGCACCCCCCTGCCCATAGCCCCACCACAACTGCCCAGCACCCCCCCGATCCCCCATTCCCTAGTGCCCCAACACACACACACATCCCCCCCCAATTCCCTATGGCCAGAGCCCCCCCAGACGCACTGTGCCCAGCGCCCCCCTGCCCATAGCCCCACCACAACTGCCCAGCACCCCCCCGATCCCCCATTCCCTAGTGCCCCAACACACACACACACACACACACACGTACATCCCCCCCCCAATTCCCTATGGCCAGAGCCCCCCCGGATGCACTGTGCCCAGCACCCCCCTGCCCATAGCCCCACTACAACTGCCCAGCACCCCCCCGATCCCCCATTCCCTAGTGCCCCAACACACACACACACACACACACATCCCCCCCCGATTCCCTATGGCCAGAGCCCCCCCGGACGCACTGTGCCCAGCACCCCCCTGCCCATAGCCCCACCACAACTGCCCAGCACCCCCCCTGATCCCCCATTCCCTAGTGCCCCAACACCCCCCCCCCCAATTCCCTATGGCCAGAGCCCCCCTGGACGGACTGTGCCCAGCGCCCCCCTGCCCATAGCCCCACCACAACTGCCCAGCACCCCCCCTGATCCCCCATTCCCTAGTGCCCCAACACCCCCCCCCCAATTCCCTATGGCCAGAGCCCCCCTGGACGGACTGTGCCCAGCGCCCCCCTGCCCATAGCCCCACCACAACTGCCCAGCACCCCCCTGATCCCCCATTCCCTAGTGCCCCAACACACACACACACACACACACACACACACCCAATTCCCTATGGCCAGAGCCCCCCTGGACGCACTGTGCCCAGCGCCCCCGCAGACCCTGCCAGAAATGCACAGTGCCCTGCACACCACCACCCCTGCCCAGCGCCCCGCTGCCCACAGCCCCACCACAACTGCCCAGCACCCCACACAGAAACCCCACTCCCTAGTGCCCCAACACACAGAGATCTTCTCTGCCCCCTCACAGCCCAGCACCCCCGCCCAGGCCCTCCAGAGACCCCTCTCCCCACGCCCTGCCTCCTGGCCGCACTCACTGGCTCTGCTGGAAGGTGAGTGTTTGCCGGTCTGAGCCGGCAGCGCAGCCAGGGCCGGTCCCAGGGCCAGGAATCGCTCCGGCCCCTCAGGAGGGGGCGCGATCAGCCAGGCCAGGGCCTGCCCCGGCCGGGCTCCCTCAGGACCCACTTGCCTGGAGGGGCCCAGCCAATCCCCCAACACTATCCGCCCCCCCAGGCTGGGACTAGCCAGGCTTCTGCACCAGTCCCAGGCGGCTCAGCTCCGGGGAGACAGGCGGGGCCGCGCAGGTGGTGGGAAGCAGAGACTGCCCGGAGCTGGAGGGGCACTGGGGTCCGGCCAGGGGCAGAGAGAAGCTGGAGGGTGAGGCCAGGAGGTGGAGAGGAGCAAATGGTGGGTGGCGGGGGGGGGGGAGCCAGCGGGCTGGCGGGGTCTCGGGGCGCAGAGCACGGGCCCGGCTCCATGGTGCCACTGCCCGTACCGTACAAACAGGAGGCGCAGGCCGAGCCAGGCGGCCACTCTGCTACATTTACCTGTCCCACCATGGCTCTACTGAAGAAGCCTCAACTAGCGTGAGCTGAACTCACATAGCGGCGCCCCTGAAGGCTGCACATCGCATTGACATGAGCTACACGGGCCAGTCTCTCCGTCTCCACGATTTAGAGGGGATCAGATGCACGGACTGTGGACTGCCCCCCCCCCCGCCCAGGACAGGAATCACCACTCCCTGGATAGGGACTCGTGGGGGGCCTGGGAGAGGGTGCTTGGCTCCGAGTCCTGCCTCAAACATCCTCCTGCTCACTGCAAGTGGGAACTTTACGAGGCCTCAAATTCGCCAAGAGCGCGAGCGTTGAGAACCAGCTGTGAGCCACCACCTCGCGGAGGATGCGTCCAGCCGTGTACGCAAGCACTAGGATTAGGGTCGCCAGTTTTGGGTGGGTTCCTGGAGATTTCATCACATGACATAATCTTTAATTAAAGATGAATCTTTAATTCCTGGAGACTCCAGGCCAACCCTGGAGGGTTGGCAACCCTAACTAGTGTGCGTGCTACACAGAGACAGCGCAAACGAGGGCCACAAACTCCCGCAGGGACCTCCGAGAGCACAAAAAGTGCTAGGTCCCAAAATCAGCAAGCGTGGGGCAGGCCTGCAAAGCGAGGGAGCTGAGCCTGGTCCCTCACCCTTCCTACACCCACAGCAAGGGCTGGTGCCTGGAGCTGGCTGGCAGCTTGGTAAATCTGTCTCGTCAAGCACAAGTCCAGGGAGTGTATTAGAAACGGGCGTCCCCGCCGAGGTGCACAGACAATCACCTCATGCTTTGTCCGGACCGACAGCCCAAATCCCAGTTAAAAGCACCCTGGGGTCCAATCTGGGCTGAGTTACCGACAATGCCGGATGCGGAGCAAAGTGGACATTTAAGGTCCTCTCCTCTGGATCTGCAGAGCACGTGTCGCACCCACAGCCCCCCCGAGTGCCGATGGGGTACCCACATCCAGATGGCAACATACCCCCGAACCTAGTGTGCTTATGGGATGCGTGCACGCTAGCCTCTTCAGCCATTTGCATTCAAATGCAGCTAGGAAAGCAGATGCACTGGAAGTCAAGGGCTTGGCAAATGAAGCAGGAAATTGGGACAAGTCTCCCTCCGGCTGGAAGTCATTGAGTGAACAAGAGCTCCTCCACTCCTCAGCGAGGTCGGTGTCCACAAAGCAGCAGACGGCAGATGAGGAAGGGGAAGAGCTGGCTTAGGCCCAGAAAGAGCAATAGCCTAACGACTCCAGGCCAGGTAAAAACCCCAAACCTTGCAATAAGCTGTAAGAGCCGAATCACTGCTCAGCACCCATTGTTTCCCCCTGTCCATCTTCAGGCCCCACGGTGGGGTTGGAAAATGCACCTCCCCTCATGAAGTCTGGAAATTCCCACAGGGTCTCTCCTCCCTGTCACACACACACTTCAAACATAGGCTGAACGTCCAGTGGAAAGCGTTACCCACTGCCCCTTCCCTATCTGCACCACTGAAAAAATACACCCAGCCATGGGCAGCACATGAACACCCCCTTTGGGGAGGCTAGTCCCCCAGGCCTGCCCCTTCTGCCTGAGGCCTCGCCCACCCGGCTGGAGGAGCCCTCACCAAACCTCCTCAACCCCCAGGCCGCCTTCCAGCCCCTGAGTGCCGGCCCGACCCCCGAAGCAACCGGCTAGTCGAGCCCCAGCTCCAGGCTGCCAGCCCGAGCTGAGCCCCTGCTGGCTTCAGGAGGGAAAGGGGGCGCCAGGGCTCAGTGCTCAGGGCTCAGCCAGGGCCATGGCCTGGGTTAGGGGAGGCTTAGCCTCCCCCGGCCTATGAAACCCACTGCCCATGCACTCACCCTTCCCAGGTGCTCACCTGGCTACCATCCTTGTGAACTCAAACACTACGCTGCTCGCCACAGCTGCCACTGATCATCTGAGGCCCAGCTCTGCCCGTGGCAGCGAGAGCCCAAGTGTAGACAGGCCTCCGGGGCCACGGGTATTTTATAGACCTGCCAGGTTCAGATGACATGATGGCGAAAATGCCCGAGTGCCGTCGACACTAGTGCTCCTGCTGGCAGGGGGCGATGTCCCAACAAGATTTCCCTGATAAAGCACACACTAGAGCTGGTCAAAACAATTTTGTCAAAAGATTCCTAGGGAATGTACGGTTCTGACGAAACGTTCACTGAGATGTCGCAGGTCCGGGCTGGAATTTCTGGTCTAAACCAGAGAGAGAAAGCTCCAGCCTAGGCAATGGCGTGGTAGGGCAGTCACCTGGGATAGGACTCCCTCATCCCAGTGTGTGGGTGATGGAGAATTTTGAAAGCCCTCGGTTTCTTCCCGACGTGGAATGGGAACATTTTTTAAATCTCAAAAATGTTCATGGGATGGTAAATCCGTTTCCTCTCCAGCTCCCATGTACACACAGCCTTAAAGTGACACCGAGTTAAAAAGCACGTTCTTTCACAAACTCGACGTGAGGTTACTCCGAACATTTAGTGCATATTTCTCACTGTTAACGTTACTTTGCTTCTTTCAGTTTCACTCAAGGATCAGCTAAGCTGGCTGGTTTCACTTGCTGGATCTCATGCAATAGCACGAGGCTGCAACATTAGGCTGCAAATGCTGCTAGGGAACGGAGACATGCATTCTAACCTCACAGAGCTACTGGTGTCCTCCTGCCCTGCTCCGGGGACAGACATCCTACAGCCTTGTTAATTGCCCACATAAACCACCGATCGAGAGTGACGCCGTCTCCCTGGCACCCCTCTATTCCCCCCACGCCAATAGGGACAAGTACATAAAAGGTCATTAATGATGCAATAATCTGCTGTTACATTGGACCTAGTGTCCCCAGATCTCAAAGCACCAGCCAGCCCCCCAGCACCGCCGGAGAGTAGGGAAGGGCTGCCGTCACATTTCACAGGTGGGGAAACTGAGGCCCAGAGAGTCTAACTGACGAACAGGGAATCTGTGACAGAGCAGGGAATTGAACCCAGGCCCATTTAGGCCAATCCACTGTTGTAGCCTCTAGGCTGTCCTGTCCTCAGTTCCTTTTTTTTCTATTCACTCCTGAAGCCCCGTGGATGGAGACTGCCTAGCCCCTTCCTCTGGACCCTCCCCCTGCTCTTGGCTTTCTGCCTTCTGCCACATTGCCCCAAAGGTTCAAACTCCCTCTCCCCTTCGAATCGCTTCCGAACACTCCTCCCCCTCCACGCCCCTCTTCCGGGAGGCCGAGCAGTGACTGCCAAGCCCGGGAGAGGCATCTGAGTCCGGGCTTCAGGAGATGAAAACTCTGCCGCACTCGGAGAGCTGGTTGGTCAGCGCATCGTACACCTGAACGGTGTCATTCGTCTGCTTAGACCAGAGGCTCTGTGGGGGAGGGACTGTGCCTCTCCCCCTCCCCCCCAGGTTTGGTCCATCACTGACCAGGTGGGTGGATCTCTAACAGTGACTCTACCAGGTCACTTTTCCCCAAGGTACGCGCATGCCATGCTGGCCTGCCCATGCCAGCGGGCTCGGGGCTGGGATGCCTTGCACTCACCTGGCAGACACAGCAGGATGAGACATACGGCTCTCATGGTCACGGGGGGCAGCGGGGAGGAGCGAAGCAGCGCAGGAGGTAGTTGGATGAGCTTTGGGAAGTCTGGAAAAGAAGACGGGAGCAGGGATTAGCAGGAGGCTTTGGACGTCGTCCCAACCATGTCACTACAGGGACAATCCCTAGGTGCCGTCTGGGGGTACTGCCGAGATGCCAAAGGGGCATTCTACAGCCTCCTCTTGCTGATGCATCACCACTCGTCTCCCAGGCCAATGGGGATGGAATTACTGGGGTCGCTGGCTGGCCAAGTCGGACCCATTAACGGCTCCTGCACACCTCGCTCTAAGCTCTCCCACATAGAACCACCGAGAATTAACACCTGCCATTTCTGTGCCATCTTCCAGCCACGGGGCTCAAAGCCACTGGACAAAACATTAATGAGGCCTGAACTTCCCCCCTTTGAGGATCATCCTCCCATCACAGAGACACCGAGGCTTGGAGAATTTAAGCAACTTAGCTAAGGCCCCACAGTACGTCAGTGGCAGAGTAGAGACTGGCACGCATGTGTCCTGACTCCCGCACCCCTTAACCACAAGGCCATCCCTTCCTCCCCATCAGGAATCCATCAGCAGCCCCTCCGTGTGCGTCCCTGCCAAGACCAGCTTATTTTTTAAAGGGGTCTTCTGGGCTGTCCTATAATGGGCCCAAGCCCACTGATGCAGGTGGATCGCCGGAACCTGCAGCATTCCCTCCCTTCCTGATGGAAGCAGAGCATGTCCTCCGTGCACATGGCAGAAAGCCTCATCGGAAAGCACTTCGCCAAGCTCTAACAAGAGATCTAGCACCCGTAGGATTGCACTGACTACAGTTCTACCAGGAGCGTCCCCAGTGCCTGTTGCTAGATGTCTAGGGCACCGGGCTGGGAGCCAAAAGAGACAGGTTCTGTTTCCAGCTCTGATGCGGACGTGCTGCATGACCTCGGACAACCCCCATGCCTCAGTTTCCCCGTCAGTAAAGTGAGGCTAATGTTACCGACCTTCCTTTGTAAAGCATTAGAGATCAGACGACGGGGGCTCCGTAAGAGCTAACTGACGATATTTCACCATTTCTTTTTTAGACGGCGTGTAGGGGAACGTGATGCATTTCATTGCTCTGAGACAACACTGCAGACAGCATCTATCACTGACCAGCCAATGCACCTTAATTCTGATTTCTATTGCCCCATTTGCTCCTGTGCACTAGGTCCGTATCCCACTCAGTTTGGGGGCCCTTAGCAAACTGCCCTTCAACCAGGACAGGGGTTTTGGGGGTCAAAGCAGGGCAGGCCCATGAAACCCAGGACTAAGGTTGCCAACTGTCTAATCACACAAACCCAAACACCCTTGCCACGCACCTTCTCCGAGGCCTTGCCCCACTCCCTCCATTCCGCCCTCCCTCCGTTGCTCGCTCTCCCCCACCCTCACTCACTTTCACTGGGCTGGGGCAGGGGGTTGGGGTGTGGGAGGGGGTGCGGGCTCTGGGCTGGGGCTGAGGGGTTTGCAGTGTGGAAGGGGGCTCCGGGCTGAGCCTGGGGTTGGGGTGCAGAAAGGGGTGTGGGGTGCAAGTTCTGGGAGGGAGTTTGGGTGCAGGAGGGGGCTCCAGGCTGGGGTGGAGGAGGGGGTGAGGGCTCCGGGTGACGCTTACCTCTGGTGGCTCCCAGGAAGCGTCCAGCATGTCCCTCCGGCTCCTAGTGGCGGGGCGGCCATGGGGATGTGCGCGGTGCCCCCGCTTGCAGGCACCGCCCCTGTAGCTCCCGGCCAATGGGAGCTGCGGAGCTGGCACTTGGGGTGGGGGCAGCACACTGAGCCCCCATGGCCGCCCCTACAACTAGGAGCCGGAGGGACATGCTGGCCGCTTCTGGGAGCTGCGTGGAGCCAGGGGCAGGGAGCCTGCCTTAGCCCCGCTGCACCGCCGGACTTTTAACCACCTAAAATCTCCCGGTTTGGCTTCAGCCACCTCTGGGAGATAGGGCTGGATTCCGGGAGACTCCCGGTGAAACCGGGAGGGTTGGCAACCCTACCCAGGACTGTTGGGAGGGACTGTTCTTGACTTGCAAAAAACCCCAAACCCCACCCATCCACCATCCCCATCCTGGGTCCTATGTATATTTCTGCCACTGCCCCACTCTGCAAGACCCATAGTAACCCACTTCCAAGCTCCCCATCCGACACTGCGCTCAGCCCTGGCCTGCAATACCCTGGCTTCTCCTACACAGGGCCTGAAGAACAGAGGCTGCCAGGCCGAGGGAACCGTGCAATGCCATACCCAAAGCGTGCCAAGAAGCGATGCTGCCAAACTCCCTGCACAAGTGACTGGGGCTGGATTTGAACCCGAGTTCTCCAGCAAGAAACAGGCAATGCCATCGGCCACTCTCCTTGGCGCGCTCAGCGGCCCGTGCTCACTGGTAACCCCAGTGCAGAATGCCGGCTGCTCCCAATTAAAATCCACACAGGCAGCCTCTTTCCACTGGGGTGATGGAAGTTTCTGGAGGGCAAGCCCAGCCTGGCTAAGTGAGAACACATGCTGGGCTCCTTTTCCAAAGGTCACTTGCCATAAGCACGTTCTCTCCTTGTTCTTACTGTATCCACACAGGGTGAACTGCTGGCTGACACTGAGCCAAGTGGCCTGCGGATCTTAACATCTCCCCAAGCATGTCCTGCTGATGGGAGGGGAGTGAGAGCACCCTTCTTCCCCAAACAAGATGTCTGTCTGAGTCACAGCGCTGCGGGGGAAGCAAGCTAATACATCTCCTGGCAAGAGCCCATCATGGAGGCTGGATTGGAGAGAGGAGGATCTGGGATCTCGGATACGGTTTGTTGTGAGCAGCCTCCGAGTCACCAGCTCATCCTCACCCCAGCGCAGGGTTGGGGGGGGATCTCAGTCCAGCTCCTAGCAGGACTGGTGTCTATATCACAAAGCCACCACCGTGGGGACAGGCACTTACTTCTCCATCTCCTACCAGCAGCTTCAGCAGCAAGGTGAAGGACCACTGGAGACTGAATTCTCCCCTGACCCCTAGGGAGGGTCCCTCTGGGGATGGATGGAGGCACGCTGGCGGAGCAGGGACCCGGAGAAAGCCTGTACTGCTGCCAACGTGTGATCTCTACCCTGTGGCTAAACAGAGGCCTTCAGTCCTGTCAATCCAGCACCGTTCACTTCCTGCTACTCCTAAGAGGCCCCAGCTGAGATCAGAGCAGTACATACACCCAGCAAGAGCGAGTCCTTGCTCCAGTGAACTTTCCATCCAAGCCAGAAAAGGTAGGAGAATTATGATCCCCACTGTAGAGACGAGGCGCTGAAGCACAGAGAGATGAGGTGACTTACCCAAGGTCACGCAGGGAGGAACTGGACCCAGATCTCCAGCGTCCCAGTCCAGTGCATTAACCACAAAACCACCCTTCCTTCCCCCCTAAGTTCACATGAAATGGAAAGTCTTTCTATGACTCAGTAAAGAAATGGCTTTCAATCCAAGCCAACGCAGGCAACCTCGCTCCATCTTCCTCCTCCACCTCCCCGGGAGAGGCATGGCGACCTGATCTTGGAGCGGAACAAACTCATCTGCAAGGATCTCATCTCAGCCACTCGGGTACAGGAAAACGTCATACAAGTGGCGAGAATGTGATTTCTCTTGATCTACACCAGCCCAGACAACATCAACCCCCCTCCCATCACGTGGGGAAAACAGGACTAGGGTTGTCAATGCTTAGCAATGAATGCTTAGCCTGACTTTACTCAGCTGTTTGTTTTTTCGCTGTTTTTAACACCAGGATCATCTGAAGCCAGGAGACGTCCAAAGGGGAAGCAGCTGGAGGCATCACGGATGGTGCCCTACGTGGAGGGCAGTCAGAGAAGTGACTCCAGGTAGCATCAGCCTCAAAGGAAGGCAGAACGAAGCAGTACCCCTGGGTGCATCTTGGGTCACCTCCAAAGATGGCCTCTGGCTCAATCCAAAACCTCACGCGATGGTCAGCACTGACACGCAACTGTGCTAAATAGCTGCCCTGGCTTCCCAACGTTCATCTTAACGCTCTGTTCTCCTCTCTCAACACACAGGGAATTGCTTAAAAATGGTAACTATATCATCATAATCCTCACACGTTCATTAGCAGTGCTTGACTAACCACACGCTTCAGCATTCTCTTCCCCTCCCACTGAAACGCAGCCATCTCTGGGGTGGAACGTCATGGCTGTGCGATAAAGTGCAGCAGCACGAGGCCTGGTGGAAACTGTTTATTTGATGGAAAATTGGGGCATAGATTAAAGAAGTTTTTTCGTGGAAAGTGTCCGCTTCCCACTGCAAATCTCAACTTTTAGTTGAAAAACCGAATACCTGAAAAAATTTGATTCAGGAATGCTGCTGCGGTGCATTCTGGGAGCCGCTGTTCAGGTGGGCTCATGGCCCCAGTCTCCTCTACAGGCAGGTTCCAACTACATCTGCTATGATACACCACCATGGCTCAACAAGAAGGGTCACAGTGGTGTATCATGGGAGATGTAGTCTGACCAGGGAGCTGGCCCATAGAATAAAATGGAGGCATGAGACCACCGAACTAAAATTCCCATGAAGCAGTGGCTAAGCAGTGCTTGCTATGGGGTCATTCCCCAATGCCCAAGGGGAAATCCTGATATAAGAGAAATAACTTAGTTGGATATTTCACTTTTGCCAGAAAGTTTTTTTGGAAAAATTTCCTGAAGGGTCCCCAGTACTGCAGCATGTTAAACTACCTACCAGTATTACAATATGTGTACAGAACGCTCTAGCAATGAAGTGAACGTTTCCCACCAGGGCTTTGGAGCTGTGCTCCGGCTCCACTCCGGCTCCAGGCAAAAACCTGCAGCTCCACTGCTCCGGAGCTGCTCCAGCTCCGGGCTCGCTCCAAAGCCCTGTTTCCCACAACTAACAAGCTCTCCAGTAAAATCTGGGAAGCCAGGACCAACTGTGGATGCTCCGTATCCCTTGCAGAACAAACAAATACACCAAAACAACTTCAGATTTGGGCACGAAACCAAAGACGTAGCCTTGTTTTGCCCAAGGAGAACTGAAAGCCAAGAACTGAAAGCCAGAGCGCCGGGGGGAGGGCGGTGAGCCCGGCCGGTGCTCTCCGCTCTCCCCGGCGGCCAGAGCGCCGGGAGCAGAGCGGCGAGCCCCCGGCGGCGAGCCCGGCCGGGGCTCTCCGCTCTCCCCGACCGGCGAGCCCGGCCGGGGCTCTCCGCTCTCCCCGACCGGCCGGAGCGCCGGGGGGAGGGCGGAGAGCCTGGCCGGGGCTCTCCACTCTCCCCGGCGGCCAGAGCGCCGGGGGGAGGGCGGCGAGCCCGGCCGGGGCCCCACTCTCCCCGGCGGCCAGAGCGCCGAGGGGAGGGCGGCGAGCCCAGCCGGGGCCCCGCTCTCCCCGACCGGCCGGAGCGCCGCGGGGAGGACGGCGAGCCCAGTCGTGGCCCCGCTCTCGGGCCGGAGCGCCCCGCCGCGCCGCCCCCCTCCAGGCGCCGCCCCAAGCACACGCTTGGTGGGCTGGTGCCTGGAGCCGGCCCTGCTCAGTACTGATCAGAGCAGACGCTGCTTACGTTTAAGTGTTGTGCGCAGTGATGTTGTAGCCCATGTCGGTCCCAGGATATTAGAGAGACAAGGTGGGGGGAGGTCACATCTTTTATTGGACCAACTTCTGCTGGTGAAAGACAAGCTTTTGTGCTACACAGAGCTTTTCCTCGGACACAAATACACCCTGCAGGTTGTACAGCTGCCAGTCAAAAGACTTGCTGGTGCAACTTGTAAAGGGAGGGGGGACAAGGGGGTGGTAACGTGCCAACAAAAACACGTCTTTTTTCTCCCTTCGCCTTTCCCGTATATTTTGCCCATGTGTTTACAGGCTTCTCTTGCAAAGATTCAGTTGCGACGGCTTATCCACCACTTGGACTGCTGCCGGCGTCTCGTTAGTGCCAGTGCAAGGTGGAACACTGCTTTCCTCCTCTAGGGATAGCTCAGTGGTTTGAGCATTGGCCTGCTAAACCCAGGGTTGTGAGTTCAATCCTTGAGGGGGCCATTTGGGGATTTAGTGCAGGATTGGTCCTGCTTTGAGCAGGGGGTTGGACTAGATGACCTCCTGAGGTCCCTTCCAACCCTGATAGTCTATGATTCTATTCTAAGTCATCCCTGTTATCAGTGTATGATGCTTATTTCCCAAAACTCCTTCGTATCAAACACCTCTGCACAACCGTTACTAAACACTTTTTTGTTAAAAAAAAGGGGGATTCCCCCTTATCAACTCCCCACCCTGAAAACAAAGGCCCGGCTCCCCCACACACTTACCCACACGCTTAATTTAACCCATGGGAGTAGCCACTGTATGAGTCAAGTGCGGTGTGGGTGTTTGCAGGATGGGAGCTGCAGGAACTGCAAATCACACGGGGAGGGAGGGGGGGGGAAGGATCTGTTTTAAAAGAATCTTTTCCAGACTGATGTGAACTGAAAAATACACTGGCATAGATGGCTGCTTTGGTGTGTGTCCCTTTAAGAAATAGCAGAGGTACGAGGTGGCGGGTGCTTGTAGAGTTAGATCACACAGCCAAACCCTGCAATTAGCACAGACTGTGGTCAAAAGCCTCCTATTTAAGGGGCCAGCATACAGGTTGACAGTTCCACTTCTAATGCGTACAGCAGCTCTTTCCGAGCGTCCTTTGATTTCTCCATGCATGAATAGAGACTTGCTCTCCTGAGCGACAGGGGGAGAATTTCTTCTCTCTTTCTCCCCCCTCTGACCATACCGGTTTTCCTTGGAATGCTCCCCGCCCCCCACTTTACCCACCCCCAAGGTCCTTCACTGGAAAGGAAATACTTGCTGGATGCTCTGAGCAAAGTGTCCTTAAACAGGCCTGGACGTAACACGCTTCGTTCTTTAGGAAAGTTTCCTGGTATTTCCTCCCCTTTGAAGAAATGCTGCGGAACTCTACTTGCGTGCGCAGAGCATCGAAGGAGGCCATTTCTGCCCATGCTGATGCTCTTCTCCCCCCCATCCCCCGCCCCTCCCCAGCCTCCAATCAATTAATCCAGGGCCAAATGCCCCCTTGATGCAATCAGCTTGAAAAGGAATGAGGTCAATGATCCAGAAAAGCACTTTTCAACAAGCAAACTAGGTTCCTCTTTGGGTGCCGGGAGACCCAGTCTGAGCAAAGGGGTGGCTGGGAGTGGGGCCTTTGCCCCAAGGCAGGAGGGTCTGGGCACTGGGTTTTTCGGTATTTGCACGTGCTTGGCTTTCAGTGGTTTGCAGAGATGTGAGCTCATTTGGGAAGGATTCCTTGGAAGGCTCTGTGTGTCCCTTCCTAGGAGCAGTCACGCCCGGCTCCCACCAAAGCACAAGCGATGCCGCGATAGCTTTGGGAAGCGAGATTCGAGAATTGCATTTAAGAGACAAACAACTGATGGTTAATTGTAGGCAACTGTGGAAAGGAGGAAGGTGCTGCAGAAGCTTCCATATCAGCTCTGCCAATGCCCCTCAGTCCCCACACACAGCACCTTCTGCTGGTCCACTCTTGCCTCTTTCCCCCTCCAGTTTGCCCATGTACCTCCATCCTGTCCTGCAACCTCCCACTTCCCCCGGCACTCCAGTCCTGCCCTCCACCACCCACAGCGTTGCCAATACACCTCAATCCAGATACCCAGCACCTCCTGCAATTCCAACCCTAGGCCCTCCCACCGCTTTGTCTCCACACCTGCAGCCCCCGCGGCTGGCAGTGAAATACACAACATTACCGAGAGCTTATTGCAAGATTTCTCCCTCTCTGGGGTGAAACAGAGAGAGTTCGACTGCTCCCCATATGGTCCTTGTGTCAAGGGGTATTTTGCATCTTGTGCATCACTGGCGAATGAATAGCAAGGACTACAAAATCCTCCAACATCTAGTCACCGGGGTTTTTGGGTTGACAAAGCCACTTCGATTTTGCAAACCCTCTTTTGTCTTGTTCTGGAAGCCCTGGGTACTTTCCATGCCCCATTCACATTTTAAATTCACGATTTCCCTAGCTCAGTGATTCTCAACTTGGGGCCCAGTCAGCACACAGCTGCGGCCCATGTGACATCCTCAGGGCTATACAGGTAGTATTGGATGCGGCCCACAGTGGGTTGAGAACCACTGGCCTAGCTCCAGGACCGGCAGCCTGTGCTGTTGGCTAGGGACAAGCCCATCATCCTAAAGCTCAACTGGCACGTCTGGGTGACTTGCCTGTGGTCTGTAGGCTCTGTTCTCACCCCTCCCAATTACACTGTCCCTCCTCCCTTTCTTGTCTCAGTCTCGCCTCTGAGCGGCATATGAAGCCAATAAATCCAAGTCAAAACTTCCAAGCCCATCATGTTCCAGTGCCTTTGAAACCAGGCCAAATGAGCTTGCCCATCCCTAATAAAACACTTAACTCTTTTCCTGCCTCTTGTGTCTGAAGGGCTCCAATCACTTTACAGACACAAACTCTTACAAAGGCCCCTGTGAGATAGGCAAGGATAATGGTCCCCATTATACAGATGGGGAAACTGAGGCACAGTCCAGGGAAAAGAGTTGCCCAAGATCATGCAGAGAGTAGAGTGAATGAGGCTCATTTGCCTCTTAATGTGGGGTTCACACAGAAGGTTCAGCTAGCCCAGCAGACAGCACAACTGATGAGAGCACACACCGTTCCAGCCAGTGGTGGACCAATTCCAAGGTTTTAGTGCTAGTCTTTGAAGCCCTCAGTTGGCCGGTCCTTGCTCCTTCAGGCCTTATCTACACTAGGAAAGATTCCTGCCCATGTTCCAGCAATGGCAGAGCTGCCCTGGTGCTGGCCATGGAAGGACACCTGCGTAGGTTTTTACCACCACGTCACAAAAGCACGCGCCGGTGGCTAAAATGCCCGTGCCCTGGCTACGCAGCAGTGCCGCCACACTGTCGCTGGAGCACGGGTCCTGCAGCATCTCGGAGCTTTGCTTTCGTCTCCCGTTGACGTCTACGATCAACGAGGACGCTGTGACTTGAAGAGCCCAGAGTCAACATGCTGGGGCCGAGCCTTCTGCACCCAGGATGCGACACGTCTCTGCACGTGCACATGGACTCCACAGCTGGCAGCCCAGAGAACAGGCACATGGGCGGCATCACAGGAAAGGGCAACCGCCTTGGGTTAGGGGGGTGGAAACGTCCACAGGAGGGGGGACCCGCTGGAGCTGGTCACTGTTTCAAAAACCTCCTTCCCCCACGGGCTGCATCTGGAGCTTGAGGAGTCTGGTTCCAAGCCAGTTCCCACCCCGCCGGGGCTATAAAGGAGAGGGGAACAGATTCAGAGTCCACATGGGAAAGGAAAAGGCCAATCCCATCTTTTCTAGCGAGTGAGGTGAGGAAGAGAAAGACGACCCTGTTGTCAGCCCACGTGCTGGGTACGTTGGAATTCAGCTGCCGGAACTGGGGGTGCTGAGGAGGAAAACGGGGCCGCCTCCCTGCCCAGCTCCCCACCACTGCCAGATAGACCCAGCGCCCCTTCCTTTGGCGTCCCAAGAGTCACCGCATCTCCTGGAGCCCCATCCTTTAGCCCGACCTGCCACGACGAGAGAAAGACGTGGACTCATCCTCGCTTTTGACCACGGCTCAAGCCTGGCACTTGTATCTCCTCTACCCCAGAACCCAACCGCTCGTACGGGTGGATCCAAGGGGGTGCATCTAACTCCCACCTCTGACTTCTGCCTCCCTGGTTGCATTGTCCTGAGCCGCGCAGTGCTTCTGTTCCACCCTGCTGGACTCGGAGTTCTCACAAGGCGACGGGAGAATTGGGCCCATTCACACAGGCCTGGAAGGGCCCCCCCTGACTGATCGAATCCAGGCCCCGGTTAGTGCTACTTGCCAGAAAGTCACGTTATTCTATTTTTTTCTTTAAGTTACGGGGTTGAAATACATTAATTGGTTGGGTTGTTAGCGTGTGCGAGTGTGGTGGGCATAGGGTATGGGCAGAATGGCAACCCCACACACCAAGTCCTCTATCCACACAGCCAGGAGCGAGAGGTAAGTACAGGCTCCACGGCCCATTCAGGCCTTAGCCTCTCGGCCAAGACTGCTGGCAAAGGGATCAATCAGTCTCAGGTGGGGTGGCTGTGTGTGCAATGGAGACTGCGGACGGGGGCAGAGCTCATGTCTTTCGTCTGAACATTCGTATCCCTAAACAGCGGGTGGCAACGCCCGGTCAATTCAGCTTTTTCTAATCAATTCTTTGAGATGCACTTACACCTCAAAAGCCAGCATTTATCTCAATGCGCTTCCCCATGCAACGAGCGCGGATCAACTCTGTTAGTTCTATTTTCATCCCTGCCATCCAAGATTGGTGACGAACTGGAATGGAGTCAAAATTCAGAGCTAACCTGCCTAGGAGAGGCAGCATGGGCCAGGGCATTCCATTCCCAGCTCTGCCACTGATCTGCTGTGTGACCCTGGGCAAGTCACATGACCTCCCTGTGCCTGTTTCCTCTCCCACCCTTTGTCTTGTCTGTTTCTACTCTAAGCTCTTCAGGGCTGGGACTGTTTCTTATCAGGGGTCTGTCCACCACCTGGCACAACGGGGCCCTAATCTGGTCGGTACCCCTAGGCACTGTTGTCCAAAAATAAACAATATTGCTCCATGGAGTTGGTCCCTGGGCTGCATGATCTGTTTACCGATACAAAGGGCCATTACAAAGGAGGCCCTTTGCGCCTTTAGACTGGTCACGGTGGCCACTGCTGGTTAGTTAACGTCACAGCTTTTCCTCTTATCTCCACAAGCTGCTGGGACCGGTCTCCACTTGGCAAGTTACTGAAATCACTCTTAGTCCAGAAAACGTCCAAGTGTAGACGAGCTCTGACTCTCCACAAAGCTGCATTCGAGCCACCAGCTCCCTCTGCCCCCGCCCCGAGTCCCCAATGCATCCTTTCAGCTGACAGCCCCTTCCCCCCCTTGGGAAGCTCACCCAGCGGCATGCTGCTACATTCCCTTTGGGCACGCCCGCTGCTGCCCACGAAGAGTGAGCGGTAGAAGGGTCCCAAGAGATGGGCACTAACCATATGCATCCCAGTGCCTCACTCGGAGCAGATCAATGGAATATCATCAGTCAACAGGCGCCAAGAAATACACCCCCCCCCCCAGGCTCCAACTCACCTAGCGGAAGAACCCCATTAAATCTACCCCCGCACCCAGGCACAGTTGTTTTGCTATGAAAGATGTGGCTGTTGCATGCACTGAGCTGGAAGTGGGAAAGTCTGCTCAAGTTTATGGAGGAACTTTCCTTTCTGCTCTGTGCAGGGGTCTAGCGCTCCAAGAAACCAGATGTTTTTGTAATGCACATCTGGGAACAATCAATCTCGGAGAAAGAACAACACAGTCGCCCTCTTTCATTCAGTTAAACCCCACCTTCCAAAAGGCGTCCCCCCTCCCCCAACTTTTTACACAGCAATCCAGCTGCCAGAGGGAGAGAACAAAGAGAATGAGAGAGGTTTCTGGGTTTTTTTGGCCACTGACCAAAGGTACAACTCACTGAAGTGGGCTTAATTCCCCCCACCCCGCAGACACTTTTTGGGGGTTGGGGGGGAGACATTAACAATCTTTTGTACCGTTAGTTTCCAGGGCGAAAAAAAAAGTTTGAGCTTCCTTCAAAAGTTAGGATATTTGTAGATTTATTTCTTGGCTAAACATCTGTAATTCTACAATTGTCTAGTTCTAGATTTAAAAAATGTCCCCCCCCCCCTCCAAGCCCCTCCCCTCTTTTTTCCAATCAAACTTTGGCCGCTCAGAACAATTGCTTTTTGCTTAAAGCCCAGAGAACAGCTTTGCAGAACTGAGCTTCACTTTAGGCTGGAGAAACACAAACACATTTGGCAAGAAGAAAAAATGCAATGAAGGGGATTTCCCCCCCTTTTCCTCTGTTCAACCAAGAAATTCTGCATTTCCTCACTTTGAGCTAACTGTACCCTAAAATCATCCCTCCCATCGTCCCTCCAAGTAGAACCCAAAGATGTTGCCTCTCCAGCTGGGAAGTGTTCCGCTCCCCAAATCAAAGGAAACCTATCAGAATTGCTCTGCATGTCCCAAGGGGTCCTCTCGCCGCTTCTCATTTTCTTACCAGTTTGGGATCGATGTGCCGGTTTGGTCCTTTCCAAATGCCTTGATCTCTTCTGTCTGGTCTAAAAGCTCCAAAATGGGACAAATAGCTCCTACCTCCAACATGCTTGCACCACTGGGTCCTAATGCTACACCCAGTGCGTACTCAGTCCTGCTGCCTTTAAAGGGAAAATAGAAATGGAGGTTACTGCCCGTCACTGAATTGCAGGGTTATTTTTTTAAACTCCTCAAACCCTAGTGGCTGTGAGATCAAGGAAAGAAGAGAGGGGCTGGATGTTTTGTTTGTCCAGGGCCAAGAACAATGGGGTCCTGATCCAGGATTGGGGGCTCTCAGGCACTTCTGCAATGCAGATAATAGCAATACTGCCAACAGAAGCTCAAGAGATTGGGAATGGGATGCAGAGCACTCCCACCTTGGCTCACTGGTGCCAACACAGCCCAGGACAGTGGTGGTCAGGAGTCATTCCCCTTCACCGGCTTTTCAGTGGGAACAACACACTGGTGGTTTTAGCCCAGGCCTCAGCAGACTAGTAGGCACCTAGCAAAGGCCCCATGATAATTCCTCCAAAGTCCCGCTCAGGTCAATTAAGGTGTGTTTACACTGCACCGTAAACCCTGGCTTTGGGCCTAAATTCCCCTTCCATCCACACAGATCTCGGTCCAACTCGGGCCAGGAGCCCCTCTAGGCTCAGGTCCCTGGCCCCTGCTGTGGGTGGGCGGGTTAGCGTCCGAGTCCCACTGAAACTCAGGGCCAAGCCCTGTCACTTCGCAGCATGGACGCGGGACAAGCCGCAGAGCTGAGTCAGGCGGTGCGTGTAGCGCAGTAGGGACGCGGGAAGACGGCTGTGAGGCCTGGGTCCAGAGCTCAGGCCTGGAAACCGCGAGTCCACAAGCGTGGCTCCCACAGGGCTGGGCTGGCAGTGCAGTGTGCACCTTGCCCCAGAGACTGTCACCCGAATACACTCTTACTGATGAGTTGTAGCGTGGTAGCACCTAGGACGGTAGCCACGGACCACACCCCCACTGCGCAAGGTGCTGGACAAACCAAACCAAACCACCATCCAACCCTGCCCCAAAGAATGGCTGATCTAAGTCGGCTTTGGTTCTCAGTGTTTGGCAGTGAGAGCAAAGAGGCCAAGGACAGAATGGAATTCCTCTTTCCATGCTAGAGCACTCCTCAGTGCCAAGAGGCATCCCTCCCAGTCACTCCTCCTAGGCCCTGCTGGCAGAGCAGCATGGGGGAGCTTGCACTATTGTGGTCTCTGCTCCTCCATTTTGTGGTTAGAGGATGGCAGTCCACAGACTAGCAGCACTACATTGCAGTAAGAAAGCGAAGACCGTTCCCAGATCTTCAAGATCCGCTGCACTATAGCAGTGCAAAGTACTTCACAAAACTGGATACGATCCCCATTCTACAGATGGGAGAACTGAGGCACAGAAAGGGGGAGCGATTTGTCTGTGGTCGCACCGAAAATCAGGGAAAAACTGGGAACAGAACCCCCCCCGACTCCATTTCTCAAACCACTTGGCCCTGCAGCTCCCCTAAAAATAGAACACACAAGATTAAATTAACCCCCCTGCAAAGGCAGGAATATTGCTGGCGGAGACTTTTTTTTGACAATTTTTTTTGTTAAAAAAAATGCCCATTTTCTGAAACCCCGACGTGTTCACAAAACAACGCTGGGTTTGACACATTTCCTGCCTTGAAAAACAACAAGGAAAGAAGTTATTAAAAAAATGTCAAGATGTTCTCCACCCAAAAAATTCCAGTTTTCTAGTTTGAAATGACTTTTCATTTAGAAATGTAAGCCATTAGACGGAAAAAATGGTTGAAAAGAAAAAAAGTCAAAATTCAAAAATATTTCAATGGACCTGAAATGGGGGAAAAATTGAATTTTGCAAATATCTGAAACTTTGACTTTTGATCCTGATTTGAGATGGGGAAAATAAATTGAACGCTTGAAAATATTCACTGGACAGGAAAACCATTTCCTGCCAAGCTCTAGGCAGAATATAATCCATATCGCCTCTCAATAGAGGTTGCATTAGTGTTAAATTGATACTACATTGGTTGTACAAACAGGACCTATTGCAGTAACACAGAAGTAGAGGATCTGTTTGTGTTACCTCTTCTTCCAGGCTTTACACTGATAAGAAGTAGGGCTGTCAAGTAATCGCAGTTAACTCAAAAAAAGTAATCACGATTAATCGTACTGTTAAACAATAGAATACCAATTGAAATTTATTAAATATTTTTGGATGTTTTTCTATATTTTCAAATATATTGATTTCTATTACAACACAGAATACAAAGTGTACAGTGCTCACTTTATATTATTATTTTTGATTACAAATATTTGCACTGTAAAAACTGATAAACCAAAGAAATAGTATATTTCAATTAACCTCATCCAAGTACTGTAGTGCAATCTATTTATCCTGAAAGTGTAACTTACAAATGCAAAACAATGTAAAACTTTAGAGCCTACAGGTCCACTCAGTCCTACTTCTAGTTCAGCCAATCGCTCAGACAAACAAGTTTGTTTACATTTACAGGAGATGCTGCTGCCTGCTTCTTATTTACAATCTCACCTGAAAGTGAGAACAGGCGTTCGCATGGCACTTTTGTAGCCGGCGTTGCAAGGTATTTACATGCCAGATCTGCTAAACATTCGTATGCCCCTTTATGCTTCGGCCACCATTCCGGAGGACATGCTTCCATGCTGATGATACTCGTTAAAAAATAATGCGTTAATTAAATTTGTGACTGAACTCCTTGGGGGAGAACTGTATGTTTTCAGCTCTGTTTTACCCACATTCTGTCACATATTTCATGTTATAACAGTCTCGGATGATGACCCAGCACATGTTTGCTTTAAGAACACTTTCACAACAGATTTGACAAAACACAAAGAAGGTACCAATGTGAGATTTCTAAAGATAGCTACAGCACTCGACCTTTAAGGTTTAAGAAGCTGAAGTGCCTTCCAAAATCGGAGAGGGACGAGGTGTGGAGCTTGCTTTCAGACGTCTTAAAAGAGCAACACTCCGATGCGGAAACTATAGAACCCGAACCACCAAAAAAGAAAATCAACCTTCTGCTGGTGGCATCTGACTCAGATGATGAAAATGAACATGCATCGGTCTGCTCTGATTTGGATCATTATCGAGCAGAACCCATTATCAGCATAGACTCATGTCCTCTGGAATGGTGGTTGAAGATGAAGGGATATATGACTCTTTAGCGCATAAGGCACGTAAATATCTTGCGATGCCGGCTACAACAGTGCCATGCGAACGCCTGTTCTCATTTTCAGGTGACATTGTAAACAAGAAGCAGGCAGCATCATCTCCTGTAAATTGTAACCAAATGTGGCTGTCTGAGCGATTGGCTGAACAAGAAGTAGGACTGAGTGGACTTGTAGGCTCTAAAGTTTTATATTGTTTTATTTTTCAATGCAGTTATTTTGTGTACATAATTCTACATTTGTAAGTTCAACTTTCATGATAAAGAGACTGCACTACAGTACTTGTATGAGGTGACTTGAAAAATACTATTACTTTTGTTTTTTACAGTGCAAATATTTGTAAGAAAAAATAATAATAAAGTGAGCACTGTACACTTTATATTCTGTGTTGTAATTGAAATCAATATTTGAAAATGCAGAAAACATCCAAAAATATTTAAATAAATGGTATTCCATGATTGTTTAATCGCTTGACAGCCCTAATAGGAAGTGTGATAACTTTGATTTTGGAAGGTTATTTTTTCTGGACATACATGTATTCACACATGCACCCCGAGAGAGCATCCATCAGACGGTAATAAGGATGAAAAATCCAAGATGAGGGAGGAGAGCTTTATTCTCACTGGAAAAAATAAAGACTTCAAAGCAAACGACACAAAAGTTTTAAAACTGTGCACAATGAAAGGTAAGGTGGGCGAGGTAATATTTTTTACTGGACCAACTTCTGTTGGTGAGATAGACAAGTTTTCAACCTCTGTGTAAGCTCGCAAGCTTGTCTATCTCACCAACAGAAGTTGGTCCAATAGAAGATATCACTTCACCCACCTTGTCTCTAGTATCCTGGGACCGACACAGCTACAACCACACGGCATACTAAAATGAAAGATGCGAGTTGCCAGAGAAAATTATACATACAGCTGAAAGGTACGTACAAAACAGGGGACATCAGAGACATAAGCAGGTAAAGGCACTTGTTTAAATTAAAGCTTGTTAAGATTTAATGTCAACAATTTAAAGTCTAGTTAACCTCACATTTGCTCAAGAAGCCCTATGGAATTTCAGAGAGTTTAAGGCCAGAAGGGGACCATTAGGTCATCTCCTGTATATCACACCCAACTAAATTTTGCCTAGTTACCCCTGGGTTAACTTGGGTTAGATTAAACCATTTCAGCCCTCAGGAGACTGACTGTTGTGTGCCACAGGCAGAGACCAGGAGAGACCACAGTGCCACCAATGCTGGAAGCTGGAATTGATTACGTTGATGATCCTAACAGGTGACCCATGCTTCATGCTGCAGAGGAAGGTGAAATCCACCCAAAGTCCCTGCCAATCTGACCTGGGGGAGAATTCTTTCCCAACCTCAAATCTGGCCATGAGGAACACCCAAAACACAAGAGCAAGACATCAGCCACGCATCTAAGAAAGAAGGTTCTCTGTATCGTCTCAGAACATTGGTCCACCCTGTCCTGTTTCCTATCTCCAGCTGTTGCTAAGCTGGGATGCTTTAGAGGAAGGTGAAAGGAAACCACAGAATGCATCCAGGGGAAAGAAATTAACAGAGAATGGTAACTTTTCCACCTTGTAGAGCTCTGTAACAGGGATGGGGCTCTCTATCCAAGTCCGTAAGTTGCTTTAAAAATGCTAGTGAGAAGGTACCATTCTCTAGGCTTCTAAAGTTACTTCTGTAGAACCCTGAGGGTTTCATTCCTATTAAGTTCGGTAGGAATGTTCCATAGGGCATTCCTTTGAGAGACCTTCAGATGCCTGGAACTGTGAACCCAAAGAAACTATAAACTAGCCCACACCTGGTTCTGCTGCTATCTGCTTGGATTGTCAAGCTCTTTGGGGCAGGGACGGTCGTTTTGTTCTGTGTTTGTACAGCGCCTAGCACCACGGGGGCCTGGGCCATGACCGTTGCTCCTTGGCACTACTGCAATGACACTGATGTTTCTCTTACAGAGCTACAGAAAGCAAATACGTTCTATAACGTCTGCACATGGACCTTGTTGTATCAGCATCCTCTGCACATCACCAGTGATGCCTACTCTCTTACCCAGGGGCATGGAACATCCTCTCCAAACCAGCCCTCTGATTCCCTCCTTAAGCCCTTTGTGGAACAGCTATTTAAGGATGTGGCTGCACAGGTCAAAGGCGGGTCCCTGGACTACAGGGTGAGGGGATGAGCTGCTGCCCGCTGCCACTTACAGCTGGCTAGCTGCAATGCCATGCAACGTTTGGCCAATACAATTGTTGAATTGCTAAACACAAGTGCTCTGTGCTGCAAGATCACCACAAAAACCATTTATATCATGATGCCTATGGAAAATTGCCAGCTGATCATGGCCAGGTAGGTGCCAGTAGGGACTTCTGATGTTTGTCATCTAAAGAAGGTAACTGGCTCAACCATCCAGCTTCCTCCACAACTTGGTTTTGATTCCCGTTTCCCTCCCAACCTTGTTATAATAGTTAACCCACTCATTGCATTTTGTCTTGAGATTGCAAGCTTTTCAGGAAGAGGCCACCCTTCTGTCAAGGTTCCTTCCCCACTCTGAACTCTAGGGTACAGATGTGGGGACCTGCATGAGAACCTTTAAGCTTAACTACCAGCTTAGATCTGGTTTTGCTGCCACCACCCAAATTATTTAGGAGTTATTTGGGAAACTCTGTCTACCTCCCCCCACAGAATATCTCCCTCCCAAGTACTATAACTCTTCCCTGGGTAGCCTTGAGAGACTTCTCCACCAATTTCCTGGTGAACACCGATCCAAACCCTTGGATCTTAAAACAAGGAGAAATCAATCAGGTTCTTAAAAGAAAGAAAGGTAAAAATCATCTCTGTAAAATCAGGATGGAAAATAACTTTACAGGGCAATCAGATTCAAAGAGTCCAGAGGAACCCCCTCTAGCCTTAGGTTCAAAGTTACAGTAAACAGAGGTAAACCCTCTAGCAAAAGGAACATTTACAAGTTGAGAAAACAAAGATAAAATCTAACACGCCTTGCCTGGCTGTTACTTACAAGTTTGAAATATGAGAGACTTGTTCAGAAAGATTTGGAAAGCATGGATTGATGTCTGGTCCCTCTTAGTCCCAAGAGCGAACAACCCCCAAAACAAAGAGCACAAACAAAAGCCTTCCCCCCACCAAGATTTGAAAGTATCTTGTCCCCTTATTGGTCCTTTGGGTCAGGTGTCAGCCAGGTTACCTGAGCTTCTTAACCCTTTACAGGTAAAAGGATTTTTGAGTCTCTGGCCAGGAGGGATTTTATAGTATTGTACACAGGAGGGCTGTTACCCTTCCCTTTATAGTTAGGACACCTTCATTCTGTGTTTGCACGGCTCATGGTGTGCTGGGGTCCCAGTCAGGATTACAGCTGGGTGGGAATTTTCTGACAATTTGGGTTTTTAATTTTTATTGGAAAAAAAAACAAACGTCAAAAACGAAAACCATTTGTGAAACAGGACAGGGTTCGACGAACTTCCCGACTTGAAACGACGTTGAGAAAACAAAGGTTTGACATTGTCGAAATGAAAAATCCCAGTTCTCCTGTCCGAAACTGCCTTTTGTTGGGAAATTTCAGCTAATTAGGATGTAAAAAAACGGTGAAGAAAAGGGTCACAATCGAAATGAAAATGTTTCAATTGACCTGTAAACATTTTTTGGTTTTATTCGGGTTGTGAATATTTTTGAGGCTGGCTTTTCATCCCCAAAAAGTTTTGAACTCTTGAAAATACGCATGGTGTGGGAAAACCATTTCCCACCCAGCCCTAGGCAGGACTGGGGCCTCCAAATGGTACCTTAACACAAAGTGACCATCACCATCTCAACAGGAGGGGACAGGTGGTGTGTACAGGGCTAACATACAAACCATTCTGATGAGGCCCAGGTTAGAGGCAAGAGTCACCTGTTTGCACACACGTACTCCTTGCGAATTGACCTACAGTGAGTATAAATGGCAGGGTAGCCGTAGTAGTGCAGCAGAAAATACAGACCCACCGGCTTCAGGGTGGGATTTTTTATGGCCGGGATCAGCTGTGCCACCACTGACGCTGCCTCAGCTACGCTACTTTTTCTCCTTGTGCTGCCTCGATGGGGCAGAGGAGTCACACCGGGGGCTCGTTGTGTAGACATAGTGGGGGACAGCAGACACCCACAGCTGGCTGGCAGGAAGCATGCCAGGCCCCTCCTCTCCTTGGACGAGGGAAGAATGCGGGTCTATCGGGAGACAGGGTGGGAGGGACTGGAGAGAGATTTGGACCTGGTGGATAACGCGAGGCTTCAGCCATTCGGCCTGGGCTGTGGTTCTAAGCAAAGCAGTCCCTTGCCTGAAGTCCACCACCACTACCCTTTGCCCTTATGCAGCACCTTCTGCCCAAGCCACTCAAAGCGCTTTACAGCCATTAATGAACCTCACAACCCCACCCTTAGGAGGAAGCCGAGGACTAACCTCATCTGTAAAAACCGGGGTAACAGACTGAGAAAACTAAACAATTTGCCCAAGGTCACCAAGCAAGTCAATGGCAAGGCTGGGAGTAGAAGAACGCAGGAGTCCGGACTTTTGGGCTTTAAACAACAGTACCTTCCCCTTCCCCGTACCTAGTAAATCCAGATACTGAATCTCAGCTGAGCACTCAGACATGAACTACGAACAAAGAGCCCCACAGATCCCTGTGGGAGAGACAGACAGGCCCACTGGCCTGGGAACATTCGCTGTTTATTTTGCCTGGCCTTGGCGTTGATGTTAGCAATGGCGGCTGCCGCCTTTGTCTAGACGTTCCATGTGATCGTCTGACAAAAGATGCGAGCAAGCACATTAAACTGCTGGGTGCCCATCCAGAGTCGGAGCCTGGCCGGCTGGCTGCTGCCAGACCCACAAGGCCGACTTTGAACTTGACAGCAGGATACGGCAAGCGGCCACTAACCCGCCAGACCTAAACCTCACGCAAGCTCCCTGCACCGAGGCTGGAGATGAGGGAAGCAGAAATGAGCATCCCATCCCGATCGAACGTGGGTCTGAGCTCCCTAGAACGTTGGGGTGGTTCCAACTCCAGAGCCAGACTTTGTAAGCATGAGTCTTTTTAACTGGAACCTAAATGAGGATTTGAACCCAGCGCTCCGAGGAGACAAGATGCCGGCGGAAACTCTAGCACAGAAGACTTTGGTTTGCCTTCTGCCCAGGATTTTGCATTGCCCAAAGGGCACCGGCAGCTTGCTCCAAACCTGACCGATCGAATGAGCAAAACGAGACATTTCCTCACAAAAGGAGCTTAGAGCAGCCACTGAGTTTCAGGGGGAGTTGAGGGGTTAAGTCCTTTAGACCCTTTGAAAATCCTACCCTAGGGCAGTAAGTGAGTGAATGGGAAGAACCCCCTGCTGGGCTTCCCCATCCACAACTACAACCTGCCTCAGAACCATCACCCAAAGTAACACCCTCCTCCACACCCACCACCCCAGCAACCCATACCCCCCTCCCCAATTCCCTCCTGCCTGTCAGCACTGGCTCCACCCACAGGTCACTTCCCCCCCTCCCAAAGTCCCATCCTGGCTCTGTCCCGCTGGCCTCCAGCTGATGGTGACGGCCACCTCCCCCACCCCAAGGGACGGCAGCAGGGCAAGCCACCGCGGAGAGACACTCCCGACTCCCGCCCGTCAGCGGTTGTGCAGTGGCTGCCATTAAGGGGAGCCTGTTCTGAGGCTGCCAGACAGACCGACTGACCCGGGGTTCTCGCTAACCCTCACTAACACAGCCGGGGTTCTGAAGGGAAATACCTGTCACTCCCCATGACCATGCGCCATAATGCACCCACGCACGGCAGGTTCTTACCTCCTTTCGTGATCATTGCATTTATCCAGCTTCCTGAGGGACGTAAGCAGGAGCCATGCGTCCAACCACTCCCGTAGAAACAAAGCTATGCTCCTGAGGCGACCAGCCCCTGCTTGCAAGCTGCCCTGTCCCTCTTACCGCTGCCCTCTTCAGAGAGGCGCACACTGCTCCACGGGAGCTAATGAGACTCACCTGGGTTGGCTGAGGGGCATTGCACCTCCCTACAGCTGCTTAGCGCTTCCTCAGTCAGTGGAAGCTGGGACCATTACTGGCTTGAAAGTTTTCCACCTCGCAGGAGTCTGGCTGCTCTGCTACCAAGAGAATTTGGTTGTGGGGGATGAAGGAGGAAGAGAAAAATCAGAAGAGGAAACATCATAGGTCAGGGGGCCTTTGTGACAAGAGTGCTTATGTCTGTATATACGTCAAGAGTTTATGGCTAACAGGCCAGTAGATGGCACTCAAGGATGGGGATCATAATTCCTGGGCGGAGCCGGGTTGAAAAGCTTGAGATGGACCAGTTGTCCGTTGGAAAATGCATCTATCGAAATCAAACCGTTTCCCAGGAATGTGTCGATTTCGACAAAATGTGATGGGGACAAAATCAGAACGATTCTCTCTCATTTCAGTGATGTTGAATTAATGAATGAATAATTCATTCCAATAACCAAAGCACAACATTGCTTCGATCCACTTTGGCTATTGTGTGTGCTTATATTTAATATTTGTATTAGAACGACATAAAAGTATCTAGATCGAACGTGTTTAACAACACTGATAGCCATTGAGTGGATCAGGCTCTTAACACAGCCTCTTAACGCCGCTGTAACGGTTTGCGGGTGGACACAGGCCCAGTTTATCTGTCACCGTGTTTGGAAATGGTTTCCAAACAAGTTTTACAAGCTCTAGTGTGGACGAGGTCATACGGCCAGTAAAAAGTGCAAACAAACTCTGGACTTGGGCAGGAGCTGTGTTTGGAGACAGGCTCCAGAAACCACTGATGCTTCTTTACAGCTAAAAACCAGTTTCCTGCCCCCAAAGGAATTTACAAACAGTAGAGGCCCCAAAGCTTTGTCTTCTCTCTTCTAATCTTGCTCAGATCTGCAGAAGAGGCATGTTGTGGCATTGAAAGTAGATCCATAAGGAAACTGACTCACAGGCTATGGCTTCGCCTCCATAGCCTCAAGCTCAAGTCTCACATCGCCCTCTAGTGGGTATTTGCAGTACCTTTCCCAGGCCTGAAGACGAGCTCCGTGTAACCTCTCTGTCTCCATCTGAAGCTGGTCCAATAAAAGGTATCACCTCACCCACCATCTCTCTAAGTCGCAGATGGGTGGAAATACGGAATCAGTGTGTGCAAATGCAGATCAAAGCCGATCCAAAAGACCAGTTAAGTCAATGGACAGACTCTCTCGGACTACAGTAGGCTTTAGATGACGCCCTTATCATCTGAGAAGGCCTCTGAACAGGACAGTCGGATGGGTCTTTGTATACTCCTCCTTGGTGATGTCTGTGTCAGATATTCAGGTCTGAAGTCACCAGCAGCTGAGCAGAATCCAAAGTCGGAAAGTAAAAGAGAAGCTACAGTTTTCTATCCAGGCTGTGCTCTCTGGGCTTCTTGCTGGGGCTAATGGAATCTCAGCAACCCGAATGCAACTGAATGATTTCCTCGCTATGCACAAAGCCATAGGAAATTCGATTCACTCTCCAATACGTCTGCTGGCTCAGCTCAGGAGCACGCTTCTTAGACTAGTCTGGGAACCTCAGCCAGTGACTTCTGCAGCAAGCCCATAACATCTGTTGGAGCTATAGCACATCTTTTAGAACGTCTTGATTTAAAGGCGTCACATGATGGAGAATCCACCATGCCCATTGGTAAGTTGTTCTAACGGTGAATGGCCCTCAGTTAAAAAATGGGCTCCTCATTTCTTGTGTGAATTTTTCTAGCCTCAGTTTCCTGCCTTTGGATCTCTGCCACTTTCAAGAACGGTCTATTATCAGAAATCTCGTCCCCAAGTAGGCATGTGTAGACCATGATCAAGTCACCTTCTCTTGGATAAACTAAATAGACTGATCTTGGTTAGTCTCTTACTAGCTTTCCAGACCTGAAATTGTGCTTGTAGCATTTTTCTGAACCTTTTCCAATTTGTCAACATTCTTTTTGAAGAGTGGATGCGAGAACTGGACATAGTTGTCCATTGATAGGTTCACTGATGCTCCATACAGAGGTAATACCACCTCCCTACTCCTACCCAGGGCCGGCTCCAAGTTTTTTACCGCCCCAAGCAAAAAATTTTTCCCACGCCCCCCTGACTCCGCCCCAACTCCACCCCATTCCAACCCCTTCCCCAAATCCCCGGCCCCGCCTCCTCCCCTGGGCACGCCGCATTTCCCCTCCTACCCCTCCCTCCTGAGAGGGAGGGAGGGGGGAAGCGGAGCGGTGGCGCGCTTGGCGGAGGAGGAGGTGAGCTGGGGGGGCAGAGCGGTTCCTCTGCCTCCCCCAGGGTTACTTCCTGCAGCCCTCCCCACGCCCCCCACCGCCGCAGCTCATCTCCGCTCCGCCTGCTCCCCTGAGCACACCGCCGCCGCTCCGCTTCTCCCCCCTCCGTCCTTCCCAGGCTTGCCGCAAAACAGCTGATTCGCGCAGCAAGCCTGGGAGGAACGGAGGGGGGAGAAGCAGAGCAGCGGCGCGCTCGGGGGAGCAGGCGGCAGTGGAGTGGAGGTGAGCTGGGGGGGGAGCGGTTCCTCCCCACGCCCCCCACCGCCGCAGCTCACCTCCGCTCAGGGCCGGCTCCCAGCTTTTTGCGCCCTAAGAAAAGAAAAGGAGCTGGAGTACTGACCTTGGAAAGTGCCGCCCCAAGCACATGCTTGGAGCGCTAGTGCCTAGAGCCGGCCCTACTCCTACCCGATACTCCCCTGCTCCTACCCGATACTCCCCTGCTTATACATCCAAGGGGAGTATTTGCCCTCTTAGCTACAGCATTGCACTGGGCACTCATGTAAAATTAGTTATCCACTGAGACCCCAAAATCCTTCTCAGAGACATTGCTCTCCAGGACGCAGTCATTTGGAGAAAAGCATAAACAAGACCCAATGGCCAGAAGCCGAAGCCAGACAAATTCAAATTAGACACTATTTTTTTTTAACAATGAGGGTGAACCGTTGGGGGAGTGGTGGAGTCTCCATCAATTTATGTCTTCAGATCAAGACTTTATGGAAGAGATGCTTTAGCCAAATACAAGTTATTGGGCTCAATACAGGGGTAACTGGGTGAAATACTGGCTGTGAAATACAGGTCAGATGAGATGATCTAACTGTCCTTTCTGGCCTTAAACTCTGAGTTCTGGCCTTAATCATAAGGGTGACTGTGAAAGTCTGTACCCTATCATAGTCCTGTAAAATGGGTGAACATACATTTTGTACAAAGTATGACTTGTGAGATATCATTTGCGAGCTCATAATTTGCTGATCATTATTATCCTGGTTACATGCAATGTTGCCACACAGATTTCAAGTTATAGGATTCCTCTGTATGATATTAGACATGTTCCAAGTGGTTGGGATGATTTAGTTGGGGATTGGTCCTGCTTTGAGCAGGGGGTTGGACTAGATGACCTCCTGAGGTCCCTTCCAACCCTGATATTCTATGATTCTATGAAATCTGGAGGGGAGAAGCCACAAACCAGTTCCCCAGAGACAAAAATGTAGCCAATGCCTCAGCCAGGTGTCAACAAAATCAAATGGATCATCGCCTGGTGAAGTGGCCACTCTTTGGCAGGAAAGAGGATGTGGATGAAGATTTACATCTTGACAAAGAAACAACTGGGGGTTCCCATCCACATAGACTTTCTGTCTCCTGAACCTCAGCTGGAGATGATTCTCGAAGAACAGAGAGAGCTAAAAATGGAGAGAGGAGATGCTCCTAATGGTTCTTCCTTTCTCTCTTCCCACAGCATCCACGACACCTGAAGAACAAAGGAAACAGCTTTGGACTGGGGGAGGGATCCTGACTGAAATATTCAGCTAATAAGATTGTGGTGAGAGAGACCTTGGCTTTGAATTCCCTCTAGCTTATTCAGTTAGGCATTAGTTGCAATTTACTTTTATTTTCTTGTAACCAATTCTAACTTTTATGCTTCATTACTTGTACTCACTTAAAATCCATCATTCTGCAGTTAATAAACTAGTTTTACTGTTTTATCTAGACCAGGGTGCTTGGATCGAAGTGTTTGGGAAGCTCCATTTGGGATACAGGATCTGTGCACATCATTTTCTATTAATAAAATGACGGACTTTCTATGAGCTTGTGTTGTCCAGGAGAGGGCTGGGCAGTACAAGACACATTTCTGGGGAAAGTCTGGGACTGGGAATTTGCAGGTGTTGCTCTGTCTGCAGCGTAATTCAAGGGTGGCTGGCTGTAGCACTCCTGCAGTATAACTGGGAGTGACTTACATGCTAGAGGCTGTGTGTGATCACATCCGGAGTGGTAGCTCTCACAGCGAAGTAGTGTAAACTGAACCCTAGGTCAGAGAACTGAGGGGACACAGCTGTTCACCAGGTCAGATTGTACCCTGGGTACGTCACAGCGACCTGTTATTCTTTGTTCATAGATGTGTGACCTTGCATTTGGCAGCGTTAAAATGGGTTTGTATCAGTAAAGCCATCAGACTGTGCAAGTGACAGAAGAAGCAGATATAAAAACAAAAATACCACGACCAACAGTACTCAGTAAAAAACATGAAAAATAATGACTATTACTGTTAACTTGTTATTTGAAGAAAGGAATTTTTCCATGTAATCACAAATACATGTTCCTATTTCTTGGTCGACACGTGTTAGTCTCCGGGTAGCCCGGTTCGATCTCAGTACCTGTTCTCCATTACCTAGTTGTAATGCACCTGGGAAATGTAGCCCCTCAGAATTAAATGGCACAAGCTAGTTTTCAAGAAAATAATGTTGATTTATTAGATACACTCAAAAAAGCAACACAGCGAAGTTGGAGATTGTACATGATTTACACACACACACACACACACACACACACACACACACACCCTCTCTATACACTTTGACGAATAAAAATAGAGCTTACATCCTACACATCTTCCGATTCAATTCCATCATTTTGCTGAAGCGTCACCAGTAACGTTCTAGCAGAGGACCCATCAGCAGTGGAAGTGCACAAACCTGGCTTTCAAACTGGAATCTGGCCCGCAGCTTCTCGGCTACAGAGGTGGCAAATGACCCAGCTTTTTGGAACAGTAGCAGCAATCCAGGCACTTCCCAAGAGTGGAGGCAAGGATCGGTTTGGATGGACAGTACAGCCGACTGCTACAATTCTACCTGCTCCGATGAACAGGCGAGGGGGGGTGTGGTGGAATAAATACAGCTCTCAACTATATTCTTAATTAAATATCTCTAATCCCATCCTCTGTCACGTTCCAGCAGCTCGTCATGCCCGTCTCTTAAGGAGCACTGAGCATCACACGGGCCAGGTAACACTCTCGTTTGCTACAGCAGCTGGGTTGCAAACCGGTCTGGCGAGCTAACTGTCTGCTACGCGTGGCCGTTCGGAGGTCACCGCCTCGTCTGCGGAGGGATGCAGGTGCTTGTTCACAGTGAGCGGAGCCACAAGACGAGTGCAGCACCATGGCAACAGAGGCCATCTTTTATTAGTGGCTTTTAACACCAAGGACACAAGGGTGCGGGGCGAGAGGGGGTCCCCCTTTTCAAACATTGCCCCCCCCCCCATCCCTCCCCAACAAGGTGCAACATAGCTGTGAGGACCGCTCCACGCCCAGTCCAGGGCAAATCACCCAGCTGTGGCTCTGACCTAGCCACCCCCAGCGAGTGGAAGAGCGCGGTCCCACGGGGGATGAAGGATCACCTGGGGCCCCTTACGGGGAAGGTAACCATTCGACGGGGCACTGTGACTACGACATAGCAGCAGTCCCGGACACCTCCTCTGCCTGAGTCACAGGCGCAACTGGACCAGTCACTTGCCTGTGTCTAATCCCGACTGGCGCTTGACCCAGGCACGCCAGAGATCTGGAATAGTTTTCCGAGCGGAGGGCAGCTGCTCTGTGGTAGTGCTGCTGAGGGCTTCCCCGCGGTAACCCCACCTGCCCTGCTTTCCAGAGCGAGGGCGGGTTGAGTACTTGCACCCCAGGGGAGATGGGCTCCCCGGCCCTTCCTCTGCCTCCCGCATCCATCCCCTGAGACGAGCACCTTGGGGCCATCAGCGTGAGGCGTCTCACTGGGGCTGGGCACCGAGAACCCTGCAGTAGCCAGAGCCCATGGGGAAGGCAGCGACGGACAGATGAACATAAATAAATGGAGCTGGATCGGGGAAGGCCGGAAAGCTCCCCCAGGCTGTTGCTGGACTCACGGACACTGTCCCTGGAGCGAGGGTTCTCCAGGGCCGGGGCTAGCTCCCGGAGATGGACAGTTTGGGCGTGGCGAAGAGCGGCTCGTTCAATGGCGGCCAGGATGGCGGCGGCTGCTGACTGAGCTCCTGCTCCAGCCTCTTGAACAGCTTCTTGGAGGCCCTCTTCTGGCGCAGCTGCCGCAGGCAGTTGAGCATGCCGTGATCCAGGGCGGCCTGGAGGGGGGAGGACGAGAGGGACGTGGGGTCAGGGCAGGGAACGGGGGAGGGGGGAGCTCGTACCAGCGTCGCGCTCCCTTCCCAACACACCCACAGCATTCCAGTGGAAGGGAACGGCTCATTGGCCACCTGTCCCTGGGAGAAGCTGGGAGGATAGGCCTGGATCAGGATTGTGCTGGGGAGCAGGTCAGAAGGGCCCAGGCAGGGAGCCCATCCTCATGCCAATCCAGAGGGGTCCCCTCCGGCTGATGCACTCTGTAGCACTGGTTGGTTCTAGAACAGCGGTCCCCAAACTTTTGAGAGTGGCACCCCCCTTGCCCCTGTTTGCGCCTCCCCACCAAGCCGGGGCTGGGAGCGGGGCTGCAGCTTGGGGGTGTGTGGGAGGAGGGAGAGATGCGGACAGGAGTAAGGGGGCTGAGGCTGGGAGTGGGTTTGGGGGCGGGAGCAGAGCTGCAGCCAGGCTGCGGTGGGGGCCGGCAGTCAGGCCCCTGGCCAGGCGCGGCTCCACTCCCGGCCTTGCCCTCAGCCTTGGCCCTGGGCTGTGGCCAGCAGCTGAGGCTAGGGCTGTGTGGGGCCGCGGCTGGGAGCCTGACCGGAGCAGAGCTGGGGTCAGGTTGGGGCTGGGTGGTGCTCCCCCCCACCTTCGTGGGGGGCTAGCCTGGATCCTGCTACGCCCCCCGGACGGTCCTCCACACTCCCCTGGGGGGCGTGCCCCACACCTCTGCTCAGCACTCCCCAGCCCATTGGGAACATTGACCCGTGGGGGGCTTAGTGAGGGGCACTAGTAAGGGTGGGATCCCACAGGAACCCTGCCCCCATAGCCGGGCGTTCACTCTCAATTCAGCTCCCCCCCCGCCCTCCTACCTCCAGCATGAAGGCTGTGAAGAAGTTGAGTGTGGCCATGCCTAGCAGCAGCATCTTGAAGCTCATGTCGCTTATGTCTTTCAGTTTCAGCACGGCTTTCACGAAGCCCAGCGGGTAAAGAGTTATCCCCATCGTCAGGCCGAAGAGAGCGACAAGGACAAGCAGGAACGGCACTGGGGGGCAAGAGAAGACATCATGGACCCAGGACACGCCGGGCCGGTTACAGGAGCCAAGTGACCATGGGAACCACCCCCTGCTACAGACAAGAGGTGCGGAGAGGAGGCTGGCTTGGCTCTTACCGTTGGTGTACAGCGGCTCCCGGAAGGGGTACCCCTTGGACATGGCGACGGCGAGGATCAGGTACTGGAAGCCCGAGATGCAGAACACCACGGTGTTCTCGTAGTTGGGCAGGTTCTGCGGGGCACTCACCGTGCTGTTCAGCGGGACGTACCTGGGCGAGAAGTAGGGGAGGGGCAGGGATCAGGCACGAGCCTCTGACCGCGGACGGCGGCGCAATCCGGCGGGACCTGCCTGCAACGTGCAGCTGGCTTGGCCTGGAGCGAGCCACTGCAGAGACCAGCATTTGGTTCCCAGCTGAGGATTAGTGGACAAGAAAGGGTACGAACCGCCATGCTTCAGGGCATGACCCATCTGACGGGATTAGGAAGGAACTTCCTCTGGGGGCAGGTTGCTCTTCCGGCGCCTGATGCAGGTGGTGCTGGCCAGGGAGGAGACAGGATACCCCCCAACTCTGATTGGGGATTCCCAACATGGTACCTTTCACGAGGCCAAAATGAGCTTTTGTGTCCTCCCCTTTTAGCTACCGTAGCCGGTTCCAGGCAAGGACAGACACTTACCAGCTCTGTGAGACTGTGATGAAGTAACTCATGACTTGAACCGTGATCAGCAGAGCTGTTTGGAGGAGGAGGCTGCCGAGGACAACAATACTGATCAGTGCCCCTTGGGGGCGCTTTGTGCCCAGCTCCTTGGCAGGTCCGGTCTTGCCCATCAGCACAGCCACGGTCATAGTGATGACCAGGTCAAAGAAGAGGAACTGGAAGTCACTCAGGTTGGTGTTAATCTGGGCGTGGGCAGGAAAGAAGGAGAAATGGGATATTCTATCAGGAGCAGACTGGGATGGCTCAGGGGACTGGGCAGTGGGGTACAGAGCCTCATCTCGAGGTGACTGGTTCAAATCCAGCAGTGAGAGAAAGTCACTAAAGCAGAATCTTATGAGGAAAGACCTGAATTCAAATACGGCAACAGATCAGTGGCTGACTAGGATATTACGGTGGCTGCTCAGACCGGACTGGGTGCTGAAGGGAGAGAGAGAGCTCAGTTATGAAAAGCACAGGCCCTGCCCAGGTGAGCTAAAGGAGAATCCCAGTTTGCTGTTGGCAGTAAAGGGGGCTATGACACATGGTCGGGCAGTTCCATTTCCAGCGGGCAGTGGTGCATTATGGTCTCTATCGTTCTGTCCTTCAAAGTTACAAACACCAGTTTACAAAGAGGACCCAAAAACCATCACAGGACACTCCCCTCCCCAACCTCTGAGCCCCCCCACTCCCCAGACGCACATGCTTCCCTCCGCCCATTCATCTCAACCACCCCCCACTTTTGCCGAGTGCCGATGCCGCAGCCGAGGCCCGGAGGAGACCTCCTCTGAAGCCCGTCCCCTCTCACTGGAGCGGGGGCTCTCGGAGACACTGGGGAGCATGGGAGCTCGTGTTTTGCCTCCTTCGGGACCCCCAGATCTGGCAGCATGCTGGTGAAAGGGGCTTTTCACTGTGGTGAAAGGGGCTCGACTGACAGCCTCAGCGATCCGGGGCCTCTGTTTATACCCGGAACAGCCATGCTACCTCCCCTCCAGTCAAGCAGTGCGCCTCGCCCTTGCCCTGACTGGACATCTCTCAGGGCACCAAAAGAGCTCAGTCTCCAGGCCCGTTTGACTCTTGGCCTCTCTGCCCACGCTCCCAAAGCAGCCAGCTCCATCACCTCACTTGCCCTGGCCAGAAGCTGTGAGACAGTGGCAAGCAAGAGGCCCTTGAGGGATTCAAACCAGGGGGTCTAGAGATGGGAGGCTCCAGGTTCTCCTTACAGCTTCCCAGAACCAGCCAGTCCCCCTTTCTCCTCTGACCCACAAATGACGGTACCCGAAACACTCACTGTGTAGAGTAGAAGCACTGAGACGAATTGCACCAGGCTGTACAGGGCCATGTACTTAAAAACCCCAAAGGAGGTGACCAGAGAACATCGGCCTTCCCTGAAAGAGAGATCAGAAAGACTTGACGGACCCACCATTCATGGACAAGGGGGCCAGGCAGTTCTGTGCAGGGGGAGAGGTATGAATCGACGACTCCATTTTGGAGCGGGGAGGAAGACCAGGTTTGTGGGCCAAGCAGCCACCTCCATGGATAGTTCAAAAGCCTTAAGTGACATAGCCCCTGAGCTAGGGGCAAGGAGGAGGGGACAGAGTGAGGGGAAGGGGTGATGGCAGCTCGGCAGTCAGCCTCATGGCTAGGACCTAGCGCAGGTCATGGATACGCCCGGCAGGGTGAAGAGGAGAGAGGGCAAGGGGTGAAGATATCAGGAAACACTATTTCACTAGGAGGGTGGTGAAGCACTGGAATGGGTTACCTAGGGAGGTGGTGGAATCTCCATCCTTAGAGGTTTTTAAGGCCTGGCTTGACAAAGCCCCGTCTGGGATGATTTAGTTGGGGTTGGTCCTGCTTTGAGCAGGGGGTTGGACTAGATACTTCCCGAGGTCCCTTCCAACCCTGATCTTCTATGATTCTATGATCAGGGAACGGGGAGTCAGAGACCACGGTCACTAAAATAATATTCTGAGAATCTCAGTGATTGTGTTAATTAATATCAATTAATCCCCGCATTCCAGGCCACACACTGGCAGACACTACACGTCCTTCCAGCCAATTTGCCAACCCCTTGCCATGTTCACATCTCCACCCCGACTCCATGTTCCATTCCCCCCACCCCGACATGCAATTCCGTGGTTCCTGGAGGACGAAGCCCACCTTATGACCATGGGCACACACTCGATGTTGGCGATTCTGGAGGTGAACGGTGAAGCCACGGAGGCCTCCGCCTCAGAGAGAGAGATCCCCACGTCGGCCGCCTTCAGCGCTCCGCAGTCGTTGGCGCCGTCCCCGCACATCCCCACGCAATAGCTGCGGCAAGAGACACGCACACACGAACAGTATAAGCCAAAGGATTCCCACCTCCTCCCTGCCAGAAAACGGAGCGCCCTGGATCCAGGGTCGTAAAACGTTGGGCACATCGCGTTAAAAGCACTGACGGTACGTTGAGATCTGCCGATAAAGGCGCGAGGCCCGTGCAAAGCTCTTCATAGCAACGAGCTTCACCAACCCACTGGGAGATGGGCTAGAATGATCATCAATCCCATTTTAGAGATAGGGAAATGGAGGCATGGAGAGGGGGGGAGCAAGTTGCCCCAGAATCAGTGGCAGAGTCAGGAGTAGAACCCAGGAGTCCAACTCCCTGCCCTGCCCCCATTTAATTACGAAACATTTCTCCCCATAAAAACCATTCCATAAAGATTAACTCAAATCCCCTTATAGGAGGGGAGACATTTGCAACCTGGTAGAACGTTTAGATTGTAATCTCCTCGGGGCAGGGACCTAGTGCCTCTATTAATAAGGGCAACACATGCGTCCACCTGTCACATGCAGCAACTTCAGCCTGCACTGACTCTGGAGAAAGATGAGGGTGCTCGGCATTTCACAGAATCTACAGATTAAGGCCAGAAGGGACCATCTAGCCTGACCTCCTACATAACCCAGGCCAGAGAATTTCATGCACCAATCCCTGTATCAAGCCCATAACTTCTGTTGGCGCTAAGGGCGTATTTTTCAGGAAGACACCATTCTCAGACAGTTCACGTGATGGAGAATCCACCACACCTCTAGGTAAATTGCACCAATGGTTAATGGCCCTCACTGTGCCTTATTTCTACTCTGAATTTGTCCAGCTTCCAGCCACTGGAGCTTGCTATGCGCCGTTTGCTGCTAGATGAAAAAGCATCAGAAATGCCTACCACCGCATACATACTAGTGGACTGTGATCAAGTCGCTTCTTACATTTCTTTGGACCTACGTAGGTACTAAAAACAAACCTGAAAGAGAAGTTGAAATGCTTATTTTATTAAAAAAAAAAAAACAACTTCCATCCCCCGCACAATAACTCTGTACTTAAAACTGTTTAGACTCAAGTCAATAAGAGAAGTCGATTCAGCTTTAAGGACAAATGCGCTAATTTCTCAATTACTTAGATTAACTAAATTCATGTCCTTTGTGTAAAATATTAATTGGATTTTATTATTTTCGGGTCACACAGTGGAGCTGCAGTCAGGGAACAGACCCCTTGGTGCTAGGCGCTGTACAAACCCAGAACAAAGAGACAGTCCCTACCCCAAAGAGCTTAGAATTGGTTTCTTTGCACTGATCTGCAAAAGGCACAGGTTCCGGAATTCTGGGTTCTCCTGCCGGTTTACACATGTCTTGTCTACACAGGACTTCTTTGCCAAAGTTTTCCTGCCGTTACCTCTGGTGCAGCTCCACAAACAGCAACAACAATGGGAACGCTTGTGTAGCCAAAGGGCCAGTGTCTAATCACTGCCTCACGCAGGGCGAGGCAACACTAGGGTGTGAAGTACAGCTGGTTAAGTACTCTCATCCCAGCTGTCATTGGTGGAGACGGACCAGTTGTAGCAACAGTGGTAAGTTTTTGGCAGACAAGTTTTGTGTTGCAGCCTTAGACCCCACAGCTCCCTGCACTGCTGGAAGTGCTAGTAACGTCAGTACACGATGCAGGAGAAACACGGCCTAGAGTCTGTACTGAGACCCTGACAAATTCCAAAGAGGATGGAGTTCGGCTGTTCTCAGTGGTACCAGATGACAGAACAAGGAGTAATGGTCTCAAGTTGCAGTGGGGGAGGTTTATGTTGGATATTAGAAAAAACTTTTTCACTAGGAAGGTGGTGAAGCACTGGAATGGGTTGCCTAGGGAGGTGGTGGAATCTCCATCCTTAGAGGTTTTTAAGGTGAGGCTTGACAAAGCCCTGGCTGGGATGCTTTAGTTGGGGATTGGTCCTGCTTTGAGCAGGGGGTTGGACTAGATACCTCCTGAGGTCCCTTCCAACCCTGATCTTCTATGATTCTATGAAATGTCTCACCCTGGGATGATTTAGGCCTTGGCTACACTGGCGCTGTACAGCGCTGCAACTTGCTGCGCTCAGGGGTGTGAAAAAACACCCCCCTGAGCGTGAGTACAGCGCTGTAAAGCGCCAGTGTAATCAGTGCCTGCAGCGCTGCATGCTATTCCCCTCGGAGAGGTGGAGTACATACAGCACTGCGAGAGCTCTCTCGCAGCGCTGGCGGCGCGACTACACTCGCGCTTCACAGTGCTGCCGCGGCAGCGCTGTGAAGTCCCGAGTGTAGCCAAGGCCTCTGCTGGTGTTGGTCCTGCTTTGAGCAGGGGGTTGGACTAGATGAAGTTCTGAGGTCCCTTCCAACCCTGATATTCTATGATTCTAAGTGCTGTCTGCCTCGAAGATGGGTTGATTTGTAGCTGGGATACTTCAGTAGCTTACACAGGTTTTATGTAATTAGAAGCTCTCAGTCGGTCAGATCAAAGGAGGAAAAAAAACATCTAAACCCGGTGATAGTGTGGGAAAATCTATAATTCCAAGTGCTGCCAGAGAAAGTTTCTTTCCCTCTGGCTTCAAAAAAACCCCCCAAGATCTCCGCTTCCAAAACAGCCAATGCACCTGAGCATTTGGGTTCTGAGTCCTCTAGGACTTTCCTAAGGGTTTCTTGAATCCTGACGACTTATCTCTCCCCCGCAATCTGTAGTTAGAAAATCACTGCCTTCAGAAACCAGAGATGGGTGTGGATCAAAAGCCAGGCTCTCCACAAGCTCAGACCTTGGGGAAAACGCCGATTTGAACGTCACAGCTCAGACCCCCTCCTCCATAAAAGGGCCAAACACCTGTGAATTTGGGGAAAAGGCTGGATCTAGGCTTTGCAGCATGAAAGTAGGGTAACCCCCAGCTTTTGGATGGGGGGAGGGAAACGATGGAAATGGATCCAATGGCGTGGTCGGTCGGAAGTTGATTTCACAGCTGCCAATAGCCCATGAGAAAGGAAGCGTCCTGCTTTGCATTGACAAGAGGTCACTTTGGAAGGAAGTGTTAGGTCTTAAACCGTCTTGTCACCCTCCTCTTCCCCCTAACTTACTTGAGGTCTTGTAAGCTGCAAACCAGCTGTGTTTTCTGCTCAGGTGACATGCGAGCGAAAATCGTGGCCTGAATCAGAATCTGAAAGGGAAAGGGCTTCACGGTCAGGTAAGTCACGGCATCCGAAGCACTTAAGCAAAGCAACAGCCAGCGGGGCTACGGAGTAGAGACTAATGGACCACAGGCAAAGGGACGACGGGAGTGGCTGCTGCCCGAGAGAAGGGCCGCTCTCCTCGCTGGTGTGACTCTCCTCGCTGGATTGCTTCCACAGTGGTTAGGTCGGGGCGGTGGATCGTGGCAAGCAATGTGGCTATGTAGTATCCACTGCTGGATCCCATGGGGACTCGGGAGCGTTTGTTCCAGGAGACGCCTCATAAATGACCAATGATGGTGGGAACCCCGAGGAGAGGTTCCTAGCCATGGGTGGCGGGCATCATAGGCTGGGGAAGGCTGTGCCTCCCCAAACAGCCAGGTATGGCCCTGCCCATGGTCCACCTCCAGGTCCCCCTCTGCGGCTCCCCGTGTGGCGGCCCTGGCTTGGGCCGCCCGCCCTCCTGGTGCTGGGGGGTGCTAGCCGGGGGGAAAGGCTGGCGGCCGCGGTGGGGGGGGCTCTGGGCTCCGGCAGCCGCGGGATCTTGGGTGGAAGGGGTGGGGCCAGGAGCTAGCTCCCCCAGCCAGCAGTTCACGCATCACCCATGCTCCTAGCGGCAATGACACAGGGCCCTGAAATCCTACAAGGCAGGGGCGGCCTCCTTACACGATCTGCAGGGAGACAAACTCATGGCAGCCCAGGAACGCTGCAGCTTGTGCGTCTCTGTTCTGCTACTGCCAGGCATGGGCAGAAAACAAGGAGGAGACGCATAAAGCACAGACTGGTGGTGGGCAGGAGACCTTCGCCGTCCCCACTGCCCAGCAGCTGCAATGCAGGCTTCACCACCAGCAGGCTGCTTCCATGAGACGGCGGAGGCGGGAGAGGGAAGGACTCACCCTGGGTAGGAGGTGGGGGAAGTGTTCACAGACCACAGCGAAGGATTTCCCGTTCAGTGCCAAGTGGCAGGGCTGCTGCTCGAGGAAACAGCCGTCCTGCTGGTACAGGCCCTGCGGAGCAAACCACACCAGCAGCCGCTCAGCTCTTCGCTGACTTCACTTCTTCCCACAGTCTAACCTAGCCCCAGCGTCTGTGATCGGCGGCGGGGGGAGCAGGGAGATCATCCCTCTCCACACCAAAACAAGAGCGGGGTTTTGATCAAGCTGGGCCACCCCGTCGGCCACAAATCAGGGTCGCGCCCTGATCCACGACCCAGTCCCCAGCTCGCTAAGCCCGAGAGGCGGCTCCTTGGAGATGCCCTGCCCTGGCTGAGGAAGCGCAGGCTAGATCGGATCCCACTGCCTAACGCAGCCGGAAGTTCGGAGCAGCCCACACCTGCCATGCTCCCGTCTGGGCCTGCCTGTTCCGGCGTAAGGGGGTCAGCTACAGCTCAGGGATGAGTATGTTCTTTGGGGAGGGGGAAACTGGCCTGTCTGCAGGAGCAAGATACAGGACACTTGTACAGCTCCCAGCACAATGGGGCCCAGCTCCTGACAGGGGCCTCGGGGCAACATGACACTGCAGATAATAAAGAGGAAAAGACGAGGGCAAGTTAGTGAGCCCCACTGCAGGGCCCTGGAGTCCCTATGCTATGGGACGTGTGGCATCCAGCTCTCTGCTCACCACTGCACCAGTTGGATGTCTCACAAGCCCAGCTGGGGAGGATGGAGGCTGAAAAGGGCTCTCGCATGGCCCTGTTTGTTCCATAACCCATAATACTGCATGAGGGGGAAGGGATTCACACGCAAGGCTGTTGGGTTTTCCTGCAGTCCCGTCCGGGACGCACCTGTGGCTGCTCCTGCCCCTGGGGGTCGTCGGAGAGGATGAATTTGAGGGCGGCGGGTTTGTCGTGGCTGGGCGGCGAGGCGTTCACGAACACCACCCGCTCCTTCAGCTCCACCATCCGGCAGCTCTTGGCCACATTCACCGCGGTCAGCATGTTGTCCCCTGGCAAGGGGAGAGGAACGGGGGAGTTCACACCTCTCAGAACAGCGCTGCATTGGCTCATGGTTTCACAACCGGAACCAGACTTAACACTGCTGATCTTCCCTAGGCCTTTAATAAATAAGGGACTACGAACACATGAGCCTCCCAGTCCCCTTCACAGGGGTCTGTTTGCTAGCTCCATTTTACAGATGAATAGACTAAGGAACAGAGCAACTTGCCCAAGGACAGTCAGAGTCAGTGGCAGAGCCAAAAATAGAACCCAGGACTCCTGACACCCAGTCCCCTGCTCTAACCACTAGACCCCACACTTATTAGAAAGGCTGCTTATTCCTTTCCAGTTGCAATGAGCTTTAAACACGTGATCCCTTCCACAGATCCGGCCTCTCCTGTCCCCACCCCAGAAGCAGCTCTGCCGGTTACCTGTCACCATGACGGTGCGGATGTTTGCGTTCCTCAGCAGGTGGATCACGGGGGCCGTCTCTGCCTTGAGGACGTTTCTCATCACTAGGAAGCCAAGGAGAGTCATTCCACTCTCTACGGCATCTCTGCCAGGACACAACAGGGCACTTGGCGTAAGTGTCAGATGCCAGCACAAGATTAGGGGAGTGAATTAGACTGGCAGTTACTTTAGTGTCTGATTCTTTAAAAGCCATTTAGATCTCCTAATATTCATAGATTCAGGTCAGAAGGGACCATTGTGACCAATGCTGACCCTAGAGCTATGCCAAGAAGTGATTTTCTGTTTGCCGACAATTCCAAACAAACAAACAAATCACTTTGGGTTGAATGAAACATCTGACCATTTTTCAACAGTTTTGATCAGTTTAATAAACAAAGAACATTTTAAAATGAAGTCTTGGATTAAAAAATAAAATAAAATAAAAAACAACCCCAAAAACATTTCAATTTTTTGATGATTATTTATGGTTCTTCCCCCCCCCCCCCCCCCCAGCTGAGACAATTCAGTGAAACAGACACACATTTGTGAAACGGTGAAGTGTCGCCGAAGCAACTTTTTTCTTCTCAGAAAAGAATTTTGGTCAAAACCTTTTGCCCAGCTCTAGCTGACTCAGGGAACTTGAAGTGCCCCAAGGGTCACAAAAGAAACGAAAGGAGGAGAGGAAAGTGAGAAGGAAGGAAAACGTCATAAAGGCTCACGCACCTCGTCAGCTGCTGAGCTTCCTCAAAGGTTTTGACGGTAGGTAGCGTTTTGTAGGCGAGCCCCAGGACCCGGAAACCATCTGTAGTGTAGTGTCGTAACAACTGGGAGAAATCCAGAGGGACTGCAAAAAAGGGCTGTATCAGAAACGCAGACTACGCCCAAGGTAGGGACCACATGCAGAACGAGTCTGGGAACAATGGCTGATCTAGTGCAGATCAGCACTTTCAGGGCTACTGGAAATTCAAGAGGCAACTTGTTTCATCTACTGCCCACATGGTGGTTTGATCCCCTCCCTTTTGCTCCCAAGATAAGGGGCCAGGAAGTTGAAATAGCTGGCAATCAAAGGTACATGACCTAGAGAGATTTGGGTGGCAGAGATTCTTAGCCTTGTTCAGTGAGTACCTGCCCCTCCCGCCCCCCCAAGTCCTAACAGCTGATCTCCTGGAGCAACCAATGGGCTCCAACATCCGGCTGCCATAAACAGAGGTGTCACTATTGTCCTCCTCTCTAGGTCGTCTTTGGCCAGCAAAGGGAAATGCCAATGGGTGGTTTCCACTGCCGACAGCCAAACCCAGCAGGCGGGTCAGACATCCCTAGCTTTGAGATGTGGGTCCCTGCCTTTTACCTGTTTCTTCCTTACAGAGACTGGCCACCATCTCTGGAGCCCCCTTTATGTACGCCTCTGAAGGGGCGTCGCCAGGCAGCTTCACCAGGACGCTCATCCTCTGCAGGGAGGAGGAGAACGGGAACCGACGGAGAATCCCAGCGGACACCTTGTGTTTCTGGGGAGGGAATGGAATCCGTGAGATGCCCAGACAGTGCCAAGCGGCGCTACGATGACATGGCACATCAGCTGTGGGTGGCAGGGGTCCAGCCATACGGTGGCACATACCCACCCACCAGAGGCAGTGCTTGCTTTCGGGGTGCTAGGAATGGCACATCGGAATGGGAGCCGTGGGAGATTTTTTGGTTTTTTTTGGAGGGGGTGTCAAAAATGCATGTTGGGGGGCTCGGAAACTAATGACGAATTCGGGTCGAATTTGACTAAATAATTTAGACTGAAAAATGATTATTTTTCAAAGTTAAAATGTTTCATTTCAACTTTTCATTTGGGAACAGTGTTTCAAACTCATATCTGGCCAATTAAAAAAAAAGGGGGGGGGGAACCCTCCCCAAAATGGCCAAATCAAAATGAAAAAACTCAAAAATTTTTTCATTTTGTGTTGACTGAAACCTTTTGATCCACTTGAAACAACAAAAGGAAACATTTCATTCTGAATCGACCCGAGAGGTTTTGGTTGATCTGAAACAAAAGGTTTCCGGGTTTTCAATTTGATGAAAAATGTTGAAAAAATTCAGTCTGGTTCGAATAGAGCTGATTTCCCCCCCTGGTTTTTTCGGTGAGATCTCTGAACCAAAAGAATTGGCTCAGCTCTGGTGCCTCTGCCACGTGAGCTCTTTGGTGTAGCAGAGAAAGCCATGGGCACGATCCAACGGCTGGAGGCTGAGCCGAGACAATTTCAGACTGCAAGTGGGGTGTAGATTTTTGGTAGTGAAGGGGGTTAACTATTGGAACAATTTATCATGGTGGATTCTATTTTGGAATCAGAAGTGGACGTTTTTCTAGGAGGTACCTGCTGGGAATTGCTTTGGGGCAGTTCTCCAGCCGGTGTTATCCAGGGGTCAGACCAGATGATCACAATGGTCCCCTCCTGGGAATCTCTGTCACCCCAGCAGCAGGTGCCAGCCCGGCAGGGAAACTAAGCTGCACAGGGCTGCTCCTCTCTGAAATACAGTATAAAACATCCCCTCCCTCCCACTCCAGCACGGCACTTTCATCACTGTGCATCAGGACACCAGCTAAGCAGGGGCTCACCATGCCGTGGGGTTGTTCTTCCAGAGGGGGCGGCTTCATCACCACTAGGACCTCTGTCCCGAAGTGCTGGACCGCGCGCAGCTTGGCCTCCTCCCCCGTGGCCTCCTCCAGGAGCTGAAACCAACAAAGTCGGGCACTTTAGAAGAAGTAGCCCCTTTTCTGCAAGCCAACAGCTGAGCTCCGGGCTCTCTACACAAAGGCAGCGATTTGCATTTCAGATGCGGCCTCTTAGGATACGTCTACACAGCATTTTGGAGTGAGCCTCCCAGCCAGGGTCGACGGACTGTGCTAGTGCTTGAAGCCTTGGGTGGGGGTTGGCTTCAGAGCCCAAGTTGCGACTTCAAAGCAGTGTCTCTATGGCTGTTTTTCAAGCACTAGCGCAAGCCCCTTTAATCCATCGGCCCCCGGGCTGGGACCTGGCTCCAGACTGCTGTGTAGACATACCCTTAGCGTTGCTGACGGAGCTAGAGCCTCCATGGCTTTAATGCACAGACACAGGAGTCGGGACAGTGCTGGATGGAGGAGAAAGTAACTCGAAAACATGTTGACATTTTAGATCTACTGATATGATGTTTAAAAAAGAAAAAAAAAAAACCCAGCTCTCCCCAGCTGCAGGAGTGGCCTGGGCACAGCTCCTGCCGGCAGCGGAATGCCTGTTTCATTCATTCATTCATTCACACGTGATCCAGGAGGCAGGCAAGTGGGGACAGACTGTGTCTTATCTAACGTCTCTTTGAATATTTCCAGGAACTGCTCTGACCACCTCTCACGAATGGGGCCCCGTGAATCTTTGGAAGCTTTCCCTAAACTGTAGCCTAAATAACTAGATTTTTTAACCTACCAGTCTGTGTGTTGTTACTGGACCCAGTGCATATGAATAATCCTCTTCAGGGCTTTGCTATGGCCTCCTTGACGTACAGTACTTGCACAGCATTGTTACAGCGCCCTCTGCCCCATATTTATGACACTTCTCGTAGATCAAATGTGTTGTTGGAAAAACAAAGTGCTGCGATTTAAGTGGCTTTTTCTCGACTTTCCCAACCGAGGGCACCACCTGGCTCAAATCGTTGCTGTGTGAGACACGAGACTTTCATCGGTGTTATTGGTTCTGGAGCTATTCTAGACACTACAACTCCCACGATCAACGTTCATGCCTCCCTGAGTGAAGTCACGTGGGCTGGACACCCTCCAGACCGTTCAATGCACAGACAATTCATGAGAGGCAAAGCGCTCCCAGCTACAAACTAAGCAGGCGGCACACACTTCTTTGCCCCAATGTCTCCATCTCTCCCTTCAGGCCAGCGGGTGCCCTGAACAGGTGATATGGGCAGCAAACAAACATGGAGAGTGAGGCCATCCAGGGACCTCTTGCTTTGCTACAAAGGAGGCCTGGGGTTGAGTGCCAGAGTCCTGCACTTTGAGAGCAAAAGCACCATGTGTGGAATGGGGTGGGGGAAAATGCCCTGGGAGCCCTCTGTTAGCCAATGCATACAGTTTACACACACACACAATCACATTAATAGGTATTATGCTCATGGTATTAATATTGTGTCTGTGTTGGGTAATCATATTAAATTGAATTGTGCTTATTTCTGCTCACCTGTGCTAAGGCGTATACCCCACAATGCCCCGGGACAAGTACAGCTTAGCACTTGGCATAGGCAAATACAGAAACGGTCAAGAGTTAGATGGACGAGCGTTATGTACTAACGTGCAATATCTGGAACAAAAGTACAATGCGATGCAAGGAAATAGTGGAAGATGTAGGAACGCTTTAGGGAGTAGCTTTAAGCCCCGTAATGACTGGCATTTATTATTCAAAATGAGAGAGGGGAAGATACAGGGAGGCACCAAACAAAGCTGGTACCAGCTGGCTAGTTCAACATGAAGTTTAAGTGACGTGAACAGCGTTGTGTAAACAGCCATGCTATAAACGATGGCTAGTTTAAGGGGACATTTGGGAAGCACGTCTTCTGCGTAAGGTGAACTGAACACACTGCAAGAATTCACTTCCTGGGAAGGACTGGTGACGTATTAACTCTTTCTTTCCTGTACCATATTTCTTTGTCTTTAGACAATAACCAAGTCCAGCCAGATTTATTGGGGCTCTTGAACGTTATTAATACTGAACCACAAGCGTAGCCAATTAGTTGGTGTCATAACTATAAAGGGAAGGGTAACAGCCCTCCTGTGTACAATACTATAAAATCCCTCCTGGCCAGAGACTCCAAAATCCTTTTACCTGTAAAGGGTTAAGAAGCTCAGGTAACCTGGCGGACACCTGACCCAAAGGACCAATAAGGGGATATGATACTTTCAAATCTTGGTGGGGGGAAGGTTTTTGTTTGTGCTCTTTGTTTGGGGGAGTTCGCTCTTGGGACTAAGAGGGACCAGACATCAATCCAAGCTCTCCAAATCTTTCTGAACAAGTCTCTCATATTTCAAACTTGTAAGTAAACAGCCAGGCAAGGCGTGTTAGTTTTATCTTTGTTTTCTCAACTTGTAAATGTACTTTTTGCTAGGGTGTTTACCTCTGTTTGCTGTAACTTTGAACCTAAGGCTAGAGGGGGGTCCTCTGGGCTCTTTAAGTTTGATTACCCTGTAAAGTTATTTCCCATCCTGAGTTTACAGAGATGATTTTTACCTTTTTCTTTAATTAAAAGCCTTCTTTTTAAGAACCTGATTGATTTTCCTTGTTTTTAGATCCAAGGGGGTTTGGATCTTGATCCACCAGGAGTTGGTGGGAGAAAGGAGGGGGATGGTTAATTTCTCCTTGTTTTAAGATCCAAGGGGTTTGGATCTGTATTCACCAGGGAATTGGTGAAGAGTCTCTCAAGGCTACCCAGGGAAGGGAATTAGCACTTTGGGAGTGGTGGCAGCGGACCAGATCTAAGCTGGTAGTTAAGCTTAGAAGTTTCATGCAGGCCCCCACATTTGTACCCTAAAGTTCAGAGTGGGGAAGCAGCCTTGACAGTTGGCTACACCTTTCAGTGAATAGTTGGCAAGCCAGGCAGGAGCCATTAGCTAAGTCAATTTGGCATGGGGCAATGGGCCATTTGGATTCAGGATAGTAATCTCATAGTGGTTGGATTTTGGGGGCTAGCGGTCCTAACTACATGTGCAGCAGGCTAGCCTGGTTGGGAGGGAAGGGGAGTTTATAATAAGTGTTACATTGGCAAAACACCTTAAATAACCAGTTAAACTAATAAAAGCAAACTATTTTTCTGGGCATAAAGCCATACTTTAGGAATATATAAAGACTAATTACAAGGGACTCTTTTTCTGGGCTGAATGCCCAGATACAGCAACCGTTAAAACAGCAAAATGCCAAACCCCAAGAATTAGCAGTAATGATGGACGAAAATCATCATAAAAGAGCTCTCAAATCTTTTGTATGAAAACATGTAACTAATTATTGGGCTGGTTCACCCACGCGGGTCACAACCCGGGATTCCTTCTGTGAAATGAAAGTTAAACAAATAAGGAAACAAGTCAAAGGACTAAAAGGAGGGTTAAAGCTAGAACAAGATCAAAGTTGGAAATTAAAACAGCAAACGGACAATATCAGCCACTGTTCTGCAGTTGTACCTTGCTTATAGTTTTCAAGAAATGAAGGGAAGACCAGGAGATTGTCAGGTGAGGTACAGCCAACAGGAGGGACAGAAGTTAGGATGGCAAAGACAGGTTAAAAAGCCTTAAAACATGTATTAACTGGCCCAGAAACAGTTCACCGCAGCAGGAAAGAGCATTAGGAGTGCAGACACAAGCAACAGGGACTTGGGGAACAAATTCAGGTTGTGCAGGGACAGTAGCCGTGCTTACTCTCCTCCCAGAGCGGGGATAAAACCCAGGAGTCCTGGCTCCCAGCCCCCCTGCTCTAACCCACCAGATCCCACTCCCTTCTCCAAGCTGTAACTTTTTATTTGATTTAAAGGGAATGTAGTAATATGGTATGACACCACCGTGGGTCACTACAGTTTCCAGCTCAGAAGAGCGAAAGTCACCTCTGCTCCTTGCTTCAGTTTTAGAGTCTCTAGGAACACAAAGATCAAGGATAGTGACCAACACACTGACATTCACAAGTACCAGGTCTTATAAAATTGATAAAACAGACTAAAGTTACAATTAAGTTTATAATTCCCCAAGCATATAGAAATCCTATACAGACCAAGGCACGAGCTACAAATGTAGTTATGCAGTACTCACATCCTTAATGATACTCAAACTCTGATGCCTGCCTTGCCCATTGAGCCTCAGTAGAGGGATGGTTCCTGCTGGAGGTTTCCCATAGGGAACTCATTTTACCCAATCTGGGCACCCTCTTTTTATAACGTGATTCTAACTACACCTCATTAGCATTTACACACATGGTGCACCCTACGTAAAAGAATAAATGGACACAAATCAGACCTCAGGAATGGTAACATACAAAAGCCAGTAGGAGAACACGTCAATCTCCCTGGACATTCATTAACAGATTTAAAAGTAGCCACCCTTCAACAAAAAAACTTCAAAAACAGACTTCAAAGAGAAACTGCAGAACTACAATTCATTTGCAAATTTAACACCATTAATTTGGGCTTGAATAAGGACTGGGAGTGGCTGGCTCACTACAAAAGCAACTTTCCCTCTCTTGGTATTGACACCTCCTTATCAATTATTTGGAGTGGACCATAGGCTCATAGACTTTAAGGTCAGACGGGACCATTATGATCATCTAGTCTGACCTCCTGTACAACGCAGGCTACAGAATCTCACCCACCCACTCCTGTAACAAACCCCTAACCTATGTCTGAGTTACTGAAGTCCTCAAATCGTGGTTTAAAGACCTCAAGGTGCAGAGAATCCTCCAGCAAGTGACCCGTGCCCCACGCTGCAGAGGAAGGCGAAAACCCCCCGGGCCTCTGCCAATCTGCCCTGGAGGAAAATTCCTTCCCGACCCCAAATATGGCGATCAGCTAAACCCTGGGGCAAGACTCACCAGCCAGCACCCAGGAAAGAATTCTCTGTAGTAACTCAGATCCTAACCCATCTAACCTCCCATCACAGGCCAGTGGGCATATTTACCGCTAATAATCAAAGATCAATTAATTGCCAAAATTTAGGCTATCCCATCATACCATCCCCTCCATAAACTTATCAAGCTTAGTCTTGAAGCCAGATATGTCTTTTGCCCCCACTGCTCCCCTTGGAAGGCTGTTCCAGAACTTCACTCCTCTAATGGTTAGAAACCTTCGTCTAATTTCAAGTCTAAACTTCCTAATGTCCAGTTTATATCCATTTGTTCTTGTGTCCACATTGGTACTGAGCTTAAATAATTCCTCTCCCTCCCTGATATTTATTCCTCTGATATATTTATAGAGAGCAATTATATCTCCCCTCAGCCTTGTTTTGGTTAGGCTAAACAAGCCAAGCTCTTTGATGAGACAGGTTTTCCATTCCTCAGATCATCCTAGTAGCCCTTCTCTGTACCTGTTCCAGTTTGAATTCATCCTTCTTAAACATGGGAGACCAGAACTGCACACAGTATTCCAGATGAGATCTCACCAGTGCCTTGTATAACGGTACTAACACCTTCTTATCTTTACTGGAAATACCTCACCTGATGCATCCCAAGACCGCATTAGCTTTTTTAACGGCCATATCACATTGGCAGCTCATAGTCATCCTGTGCTCAACCAATACTCCAAGATCCTTCTCCTCCTCTGTTACTTCCAACTGATGAGTCCCCAATTTATAACAAAAATTCTTGTTATTAATCCACCCAGACTGAACTGGCCATGTCAACACTGGGTATCTTTTAAGCAAAAAATGACTCTTACTGTTAATTTTTTGCAGTACCACGCATTGGCACATCTTTTCCCATAATCTTGTGGCATCAGGTCATTCTTTGGTCACTTACTTATGTCAAACATTTCTTAAGCCTATGGCTTAGTATGGCTAAGCTTGCATTTTACAGGACTAAGCCTGTAGGCCTTGCATTTTGGCCCTCCTTACTTAGATACCTAATGCATACTTCTCCCTTCTAACTACTAATCAATCTTACACTTCTATAATCCTACAACTTAAATCTATTTTGCATACAATGATTACATATGACATGACATGTTAGTTAATCCTAACATCACACAATAAATGAAAGATAAAGTGAAGTCATTGGCTACAGAGCTAACGGCATAACCTTCTTTCGCTAACGTTTTTACATTTGGCTCAAGTTTTTCCTTTACACCCTCTCTCTGTCCAAACCCTCCCTCTTTCTTTTCTTCTCTTGTACGACTCACACGGCTCCGTTTGCTACACTCGCTGCTGTGGCCTGTACTTTAAAATGCCCTCACAAAGTTAATTAATCTCCACTGGCTTATGTTTCCCTCCCTTCCTATACTGCTTCCTCCACTTCTGTCCTCCCCCTTTGTTTTAAGGGTTATAATTATTAAGGAAAAACGCCCATTGCACAAAGAGATGGGGGAACTGAAAAATATCAGCAAAGAAATCATCAAAATACTTCAAATAAAAACTTCACTTTAAATAAGTCCTGTAAGCCTAATGGTTTTAACCCTTCAGGAATGCAACAACTAAAGGAACTCCTAACTTTCTTGAAGATATGGTTGCCAAGAAACAAAAATGCTAATTCTTCTTCTAATCCTAGCCACTAATATATGATACATGGGGGTTTTCTTATTTCTATACAGTAGTATTCTTAAGCTAAAAGTAACGTAAAATGCCTTAAGTTAAACAAACTAATACAAGGAAGTAAGCAAATAACTTCATAGGGATTTTTATCAATTCTTATTACAAGTTTTAAATAAAAAGGTAACAAAACAAATAACCTGCCACATTACATGTCAATGCTTTGAATGTTTGTTTTCGAAAATGCATTACCTTAATAACATTAAGTTCTTAATGACTTATCTTGTATAGGTATAAATACAATTTTGGTACCACTCGTCTTTAATCGTAAGTTTGTCCTATATGTTATGCATAGTGTGTGTGCCATATGACTTTGTTTTGACTTTGTTTGTTGCAAGAAAAAAAAAATTAATTTTGCACTCATCATCAAATATATATTAGTGGTGCCGCACTATTTTAACATTGTGGTTGGGTTATAACCATCTTATCAGAATACCAATTCAATTTTTTTGCAAAGCTCAAAAAGGCCACAGTGGTTGACGTATGTACATATATTTCTGCCCCACCAAATAATTCAATTGCAAACAAAGATTTCTTTTTTTATTATTAATCAAAACCTTTTTGTTCAAGGAAAAAAAAAAAAAAAAGAAACCTGAAGGGGAAAACCTCAATATTGATGCAAAAATATTCCTAAAACCATCACTTTTTAAAGGCTTTATAAACTTGTTTGTGCCTTTATTAGTATTAAAATATAGTTATAGCTATGTCATAGCTATATAACAATATACATTATGTCTGGTTATACTGCAAAACATGACAGCTAATCAAATAAATTGCAACAGGTTTCTGTCGGTCTCTCTCAAGCATCAGCAAATGTCATAAAAGTTTATTACCCTCAACGTGTTTGAGTAAATCTGCATTTAAACTTCTTTTTGCTTTAGTTTTTACACTATTTTCTTTTGTGCTATGTTAACAAAAGTGCTGGTTATTAAAGTTTGTGCTTTCAAATATTTACCTAAAGTTTCAGGGGGTAGCCGTGTTAGTCTGTAGCTACAAAAACAACAAAGAGTCTGGTGGCACCTTAAAGATTAACAGATTTATTTGGGCATAAGCTTTCGTGGGTAAAAACCTCAATCCGAAGAAGTGAGGTTTTTACCCACGAAAGCTTATGCCCAAATAAATCTGTTAGTCTTTAAGGTGCCACCAGACTCCTTGTTACCTAAAGTTTAATTGCTACAACAACCAAATTAACTCTCAAAAGCTTGGGTAAAAAGTCTATTGCTAACTCTCTTCTTAAAACAGAGTGCTTGCGGCAGGAGGAAGAGCAATACTGGCGCCCCTCGGGTTACGCAAACCTGACTTACGGAAATCCGGACTTATGGAAAAAGTCCTATAAGCTTTTTTTTGCGTAATTGTCAGAGACACGTTCCCGACTTACGCAAAATTCGACTTACGCAAGGCGTTCCGGAACAGAACGCTTGCGTAAGTCGGGGAGCTTCTGTACATCTTCTCACAGAAGATTGTGAGCATCAGACTTAGCTGTCAAGTACTATATTGATTATGGAAAACTAGTAATGCCCATGTTAAGGAAGTACAAATAAATTATATATAACAAAGGAATAATTAAAAAAAAAAAGAATAAAAAACCAGGTCATGCTTCTGTCATATGCTGTACCAAAGCATAACTTGTGTTATAAATGACTTGGTCCCTATTACATGGGAAATAAACTGAGCTCATCTGTGTATAAATTTGGGTTACTGGAAACAAAAGAAATGTGGAGAAATGTATCACGTTAGCCAACTTAAGCTGTTGAAAAGTGCATCCCACAAACCAGAGATAGGAATATACCAGTGAACATCGAAGAAACCCCCAGGCATCAGAAGAAATAGAAAAGAAAGTGCTTTATAAATTACAGATTGGCCAACTACACTTCAGCCTACCATTTATGGATGACTGGGTAAGCAATCGACTATAGAACCATTACAGAGACCACTAGTCCAGGCAGGTCTAAGTGTTATTTAAACTGTACATTATTAAGCACAGTGAGTTTATGCATACACCTGTGGTTTGGATTCTCTCTCATTAGAATATAGCTAAATTTGTTTTTTGTTTAAAAGCAAATGTATCATTGTTGTCTATGTCTTTGTTAATTAGTATAATAGCATCTTATCAAGATCATGCACAAGACTCAATAGCTGGGCAAAAGACTGTTCTACAGTCTGGTATCTTTCGAATAGAAGCCTCCAAAAGTTAGACGGAATTATGGATTGTATTTCAGGATTATTTGGATCTAAAATGTCTATTTGGAACAGGGCTGCTATAGAAAATAAAAAAAGTCACTAACTATTTTGAACATCAGGCAGCTGAAACGGTCTCTAAACTGATCATTTGTGACACTGAGGACCTAGCTACTAAAAAAAGGGTATGTGGTATAGAATACACATAACATTGCTAAACTGTTTAACCAAACAAGAACAAATTTATGAATTAGTCACAAAACATAATAAGCTAATAAGGAAAAATTGTGTAGGTTAAAAAAAATAAAAAGAGCTGCTAATGGGAGTTATGCATTAACGACCATAACATTCCAAAGGAAAAACTGCCTAATCTGCCTAAAATTCACAGTCCATTTTGATCAATTTCATGGCCATAGGATTTTTTAAAAAATCATAAATTTCATGATTTCAGCTATTTAAATCTGAAATGTCACGGTGTTGTAATTGTCGGGGTCCTGACCCAAAAAGGAGTTGGGGGGGGGAGGGGTCACAAGGTTATTGTAGAGAGGTGGGGGAGGTCGTGGTACTGCTACCCTTACTTCTGTGCCGCTGCAGGTGGCGGCGCTGCCTTCAGAGCTGGGTAGCTGGAGAGCAGCGGTGGCTGTTGGCCGGGAGCCCAGCTCTGAAGGCAGAGCCGCCGCCAGCAGCAGCGCAGAAGTCAGGATGGCACGGTATGGTATTGCCACCCTGACTTCTGCACTGCTGCCTGTAGAGCTGGGTCCTCAGTCAGCAGCTGCCACTCTCCGCCACCCAGCTCTGAAGGCAGCACAAAAGTAAGGGTGGCAATACCACAACCCCCCCTAAAATAACCTTGCGACCTCCCTGCAACTCCCTTTTGAGTCAGGACCCCCAGTTTAAGAAAGGCTGGTCTCCCCTGTGAAATTGATATAGTATAGGGTAAAAGCACACAAAAGGACAGATTTCACGGTCTATGATGTGTTTTTCATGGCCATGAATTGGGTAGGGCCCTACTTATTAATGATGAGCAATTAGTGAGGTGGTATTGCTCTCTGTGTAGAACTATTGTAAATTGGCAATGCACTACATTGTGCAAACAAATTCTCTTTAGCACAATTTGTACTTTGGGGTCAGTTATACCGTGTCCTAATGCATCCTAAACCCATATTGCTCAGTGTCTGGTTCTATGTATATTTCTTTTATGGTATTGTTACAAATACTAGATACTGACACTGAAACATTTGATAAGTTAGCTACTGTGCATTCAGTAGGTTACAAAAAAAAAAGGAACAAATGGATCTACCTCAGCTACTCGTTTCAATGCAAATCGGGGGGGGGGGGGAAATCACTGTTTTTCTGTTAAGGGATATCAATACATGTGTAATATTTTTTTGGACATTGCATCTTCAGTGTGTGTCCCTGCAGGCCTGGATCAGTATAATGAGAAAGCAAAGCTAGCAAGAGACAGTAGCGGCTAAGAGGCAACCCCCAGCAATAAGGGTAACCTATCATATGAATAGGCAGCACTGTATAGTGACTAATTATAAGAAATGTATCACTTGTGCTGGCACGACTCCAAACGTCTGTTTTACTCCCCGTGTAGGTCGGTACGGTGTCCATCCAATACTAATGCCTATCCCAGTTTTTCAGAATAAATACACAATTCAAAGCAAGTCCCAGCACTAGGACGAAGTTCAAAATATATATGTGCCAGTTTTTAGTGTATATATGGATCCCCTAACTACATTTTAAAACCTTATTCGAACAAAAAGATACTGGTTTCAGATTAGCAGTGGCATTCTTAAAGCAGCCCAAACCTTATCCCTCTAGTGATCTGGAGGGAATACACCTCTACCCCAATATAACACGACCCGATATAACACGAATTCGGATATAACGCGGTAAAGCAGTGCTCCGGGGGGGCGAGGCTGCACACTCCGGCGGATCAAAGCAAGTTCGATATAACGCGGTTTCACCTATAACACGGTAAGATTTTTTGGCTCCTGAGGACAGCGTTCTATCGAGGTAGAGGTGTACTTCTCCGCACTTGGGCAGAAGTTGTGTTGAAGGTTTTGCGTCTATTACAAGGTGTATTCGTTTTAACTGTACTAATATTGCTGCTTAGGCAGTTTGCTAAAACAGTATAAATCTGCCATGAAAGCTCTTATCTTTGCCTCATAGTAATTTGGCTACGGTGTAACCCTGATATCATTATTACACTGCCAAGTGAGGGACTGTTAGCCAACGCATACGGGTTATACAAACGTCACATTACTAGGTACTATTTGCAAGGTATTAACATGAGATATATGTGTTGGATAATCATGTTAAGTTGTATTATGCTTATTCTTGCTCACTTATGCTAAGGCGTACATCCCACGATGCCCTGGGTCACGTATAGCTTAGCACTTGGTATAGGCAAATACAGAAACGGTCAAGAGTTACACGGAAGAGTGTCATGCACCAAAATGTAATATCTGGAAGAAAGGAACAACGCAGTACAAGGAATCATGTAAGATGTAGGAACAACATTGGTGAGGCCTCATCTGGAGTACTGTGTCCAGTTTTGGGCCCCACACTACAAGAAGGATGTGGAAAAATTGGAAAGAGTCCAGCGGAGGGCAACAAAAATGATTAGGGGGCTGGAGCACATGACTTATGAGGAGAGGCTGAGGGAACTGGGATTTAGTCTGCAGAAGAGAAGAATGAGGGGGGGATTTGATAGCTGCTTTCAACTACCTGAAAGGGGGTTCCAAAGAGGATGGATCTAGACTGTTCTCAGTGGTAGCAGATGACAGAACAAGGAGTAATGGTCTCAAGTTGCAGTGGGGGAGGTCTAGGTTGGATATTAGGAAAAACTTTTTCACTAGGAGGGTGGTGAAGCACTAGAATGGGTTGCCTAGGGAGGTGGTGGAATCTCCCTCCTTAGAGGTTTTTGAAGTCAGGCTTGACAAAGCACTGGCTGGGATGACTTAGTTGGGAATTGGTCCTGCTTTGAGCAGGGGGTTGGACTAGATACCTCCTGAGGTCCCTTCCAACCCTGATATTCTGATTATAGGACTGCTTTAAGGGGTATCTTCTAGCTCCAATTCAAAACAAGAGCTGGGAAGGCACCAAAGACAAAGCTGGCACCAGCTGGTTAGTTAAACGTGAAGGGACTTGACCAGCGCTGTGTAACTTGTAAACAGCCATACTATGGTGGCAAGTTTAAGGGCAGCACATCTCCTGTGTCAGCTGAACTGAACACACCGCGAGAATTCGCTTCCTGGGAAGGGGCTCTCTTTCTTCCCTGTACCGTATTGCTTTGTCTTTAGACAACAGATCTGGCTGAGCTCAGTTATCTGGTCTCTTGAACATTCCCCAGTAGAGTCAAGGAGCGGCTCTCCCTTTCAGTCACTACCTCGACAGCACCCTCTCTGCAGCACGAATGGGCTCCCCAAGGTGGATCTTCTGGTCTCTTTTGGCTAGAGGGATGAAGGCTGCGATGCAGAGCCTGTGAAGTCGGGTGGGGTGGAAAGAGGAAGGAAACGGGTGGGGAGAGGGCCCTAGAGCTCGGAGGGATACAGAAGGCCAGCCGCTATCTCACCTCTTCCGCAAACCACCCAAAGACGGAAGCCAACACACACTCCCCTGGAAGCTTCCAAACTTCCCCCTGCACCCCCAAAAATCAGTCCAAAGCCTTTTGGCTCCCCGCCTGACTCCTCTCCCTCTTACCCAGCCGGTGGATTCCACCATCTTGAGGTCCATGGGGTCTCCTATGGGCTGCTCCCTCAGCAGAGAGACACTGTGGCAGGTGGCCAGTGAGTACAGCAAGGGGCCATCGGCCAAGCAGCGGGGCTCGTGGACGATGGGCAGGAAGCAGTTATTCTCCACGGGAACGACGCCCCAGACATCCAGGCCTTCCTCTGTGAGGGTCCCGGTCTGCAGCGAGGGGGAGAAGACAACTTGTTCAGCCCACCAGCTGGCAGGCTGTCAAGCCAGCTGCACCCGCGGATGCCCCGGTGCAGGAGCCCGAGGACTCACCTTATCAAAGCAGACCAGGCGGATTTTCCCGCACAGGTTAATCCGGGGAGGGCTGATGCAGAAGATGCCATGCCGCTTCAGCCTGTTCTGGGCGTAGATGGTGCCCACGGTCATCGCAGCAGGGAGAGCCGGGGGCACGATGACCGTGATGAGATCCAGCGCACGGATGATGATTTGCCGGAGAGGAACCTGTCCACGTGCGACAGCCAGGAACGGGGGAGGAGAGAGAGAGAACACGAGAGCTCAGCTTCAATTGGGTGTAGGGTCTCCGGGGCGGAGGACACATGAACCCACCGTGCAGCATCAGGATCCGCAGGTCATCTGAGCAGCGCCGGGAGCTGGACCATGGAGCACAAACGCCCACAACAACCTGCACAGCTGTATTTAATAAAGCTAAACCGGCTCTTCACCGGCAGCCTTCGCCTGGGTTTGAGAGCACCTGGGATTTCCCAGATCTTTCCCTATCGGAGACGCACACAAACTCACCATGCCCCCGGCACCCCCAGACAGCGCAGAAAGGGAAAACAACTTAGAATGTGATCCAGGTTTTCAGAAGCCCCAGCTCCCTTTTGGGGGAGCATGATTTGCCCTGGCATTTTCACAAGCATACCGATTGCAGGTGCGATGAGATGATCAAATACCTGATGATTTGCACCCAAGCGTTTCTGCAGGTCTCCCCCCTGCTCTCTCTCTAAATTTAAAATCTTGTCTCTGCTTCCTTCCTCAGCAAAGACAAGCTGTGTCTGCCTTGAGCCTGCAGGGCCCAGGAGAGTTGAACTGGGGGGTTTATTCTGTGTCAGCCAACGCAGCTGCAGGATGTTTGTTACTAGTAGGGAGGAGAGAGCCAGAAGGAACCCAGAGCAGATCCCAGGTGGAGTCTGCAGTGCTGGCCATTAGAGAAAACTGTTGGCACAGCAATGCCTAGGTTTGCTCCCACGCCAACGTCTTTAACAGAACCAAACTTGTCTGGACCATTCCTGCTCTAAGCCCTGGATCCAAATCAAAGGAGGGGCGCAGAAGGGAGAGAGCTGGGAGGAGAGAGAGAGATTTTCCCATCACTGTCAGCTCACCTGGTTTCTAATCAAAATCACAATGCTGTACGTGGTGCCGATAAGAGCTGCAAGAGAGAGAAGGGACGGCTGTAAAGGGAATTCGTCAGTTCATAAGACACTCAGCACCAGACGACGGCTGCTTGCAATGCCACCCGCTTTCAGACGTACCCAGAACTGCGAGGAAGAGGACAAACTTCACCGCATCCCTGTAGAACCTGAAGCTCACAGGCTTGGGGTAGAGGATAGAGCTGATCAGGTCCCCTTTGGCTGTACAGAACCCTGGGGGAGGGGACGAAAGGAAAAGTGATGCTTACGGGACTTGGAAACTCACACGGTGAATTGTGGCCATTAAAAGCCATAGCTTTGGGGGAGGACTGGAGAAGCCGTCCTGCGATTCCCTTTGACGTAACCGCTCATCTCAGAGCGGAGGCGCTTCCAACACAGCTGGATCACGGAATTCAAAAGCAGGGCGTGTCCACACCCAACAGGATCAGCTCAGAGCTCCTGATTGTGGAGATGTAGCATCTCTCATCCCTTGGTCAGGAGCCTGGCTGCAGCGACACGGACAGGCCGTAATCGCGGTGCGAATGGGATCCCCATAGCGCCTGTGCACATGGGGTGTGTGAGTGCGTGTCTGTCTGTCCGTCCAGGTTAGCTGGTATTCCACTGGCCCTGAAAGAAAGGAGGGAAGGTTTTCCATCCCCTTTCTGCAGCGCTCAGCGTTCGCCGGTTGCACTCATCCTGCGGGGCAGTGAAACACGTTGGGAACACACTGCTGGGTGGGTGCTCTGAGCCATGAGAGAGCAGGGTCAGTGACCACGTTACACTCCACACGGCTCTCCCCGCAGAGCAGCAGGGCCCCAAGGAGGGCACGGCAGAGAACGCTAGGGGGTAACAGGCTAACTACAGAGAACGAGGAGTAGCCAGCAGCCTAGGAACGTTACAGGTTTCAGCAGGAGAACGGCTCTGCCATGGTGCCAGGCTAGTCAAGGAGACAATACACTTTAATTTGGCTTCTAAGAACATTCTGTTAAATGGACCAGAGCTGAACCAACAGCGAAGTTGCTAGTACAGGTGTATCTGGATGGAAGGAGAATTCTTATCTGGCCAGGATAAAACAGAACCAGCCCCATGTGGCACATGCAGGGAGGAATGATACTTGAACATAAGAACGGCCAGACTGGGTCAGACCAATGGTCCATCTACTCCTGTATCCTGTTTTCTGACAGTGGCCAATGCCAGGTACTTCAGAGGAAATGAACAGAACAGGTAATCATCAAGTGATACATCCCCTGTCATCCACTCCTAACTTCTGGCAAACAGAGGCTAGGGACACCATCCCTGCCCATCTTGGCTAATAGCCATTGATGGACCTGTCCTCCAGGAACGTATCTAGTTCTTTTTTGAACCCTGTTATAGTCTTGGCCTTGGGAACTAAGGACCGGGGGCTCTGGGTTTGCTTCCAGATGCAGCTACCTGTGCGTGTCACCACAGCCAGGACCTCCTTGCCCACGTAGGATTTGGCTTGGAGGACCTGAGTCCCGCAGAACAGCGTGTGCCGTTTGTGCTCCTCAGGGGAATAGATCATGTTGGCAGCTTGGGGTCCGCTGGGTAAAGGCGTCTTCATCACTGGGACGCTCTCCCCTACAGGAGAAAATCAGCCAGTGAGTGAGGTTATGGACAGACAGATTTGTACAAACATGCCTTCATATTCAGCCAGTGTTTGAGTTCTCTCCGCGTAGGAGTGGGGCAGACAGGGAATCCTTCAGGATCCACCATCCACGCTCTTAGTTTCCCCAACGCATGCTTCAAAAGCCCCCTTGCTGGATGGATCCACCCTTCCAGCCACAGAGGGCTGTGTGTTCTGATCTGGGGCCCATTACTGGAGTATCCGAGCAACTCACAATCTTTTACAAGTAGATTTATCCTCCCAGTGCCCCTGTGCGGCAGGGCAGGGCAGTTCTCCTCATTGCACAGACACTAAGGGATCTGAGTGCCGAAAGATGCAGACAAGTGCCTAGTGGGATCTTCCAGACTACCTGGGTGTCAAACGCCCATTGAAATCAAGCACTGAAATCAATGGGAGCTGGGCACCGAGGCCAACTAGGTGCCTGCATCTTCATGTGCCTAAATACCTGTAAACTTCTGGCCCTAAGTGACTTGCTCAAGGTCATGCAGGAAGTCAGTAGCAGAGCAAGGAATTGAACACAGATCTCCCCACTCCCAGGCTCATGCCCTAACCACAGGACCAAGTCTCCTTGTGGAGCCAGTCCCTGCAGTTCCAATGGCTGGCCAGAAGGGGTCACTAAAGAGCTTCCCCCTCTCATCCCAAAAGAGGCTTCGGGTACGTCCACACCGCACTCAGAGGTGTGAGCGTAGCACGTGTAGACTTGCCTGAACTAGCTTTGATCTAGCTGGCTCCAATAACAGCAGGGAAGCCATGGCACCATGGGTTGGACAAGCCCGCCCAGGCCCCGGGTATACACTCCAGGGGCTAGCCTGCGCTGCTATTATCTGAGCTGTGAAGCTCACAGCCCGGCCTGCTGGCGTCAGGGAACACAGGGTCAGGCAGACAGCTGAACTCCGATTCCTCTCCCCCGCCAGCAGCGTGTGCACGGCTAATGGCAGGAGGGGGACAGTCAGGCCTGGGTAAGCGGCGATCTCTGCCTCCCACAACGTACCGCTCTCCCGCTCCCGCCCCTGCTCACCTGTCAGCATGCTCTCGTTGACCATGCACTCGCCGGTCAGCAGCGCGGCGTCGCAGGGGACGACGAACCCGTCGGAGGGGAGACTGATGCAGTCACCCGGCACCAAGTCCAGAGAGCTCACCACCGCCTCCTCTGCAAAGGCAGGCAAGCCACAGCGCACTCAGATTCCTCCCACTGTAACAAGCAGGCATGTGGTGCTTGGTACCGGCCGATCTCGCAGCGGCTTCTAAAGGAGTTAAATAGCACTGCCGCCGTTTAACAGAGGGGGGACCCCGAAGCCCAGGGAAGGGGCTCCCCCAAGATCACGCAGCAGGTCAGCAGCAGAGCAGGGAACAGAACCCAGGGCCTTGGACTAGGAGCCAGGAAACGCAACATAGGCCATGGATCATGAGCAAATATCGCCGCAGCAACATACACTTCGGGTGTATGTGGGCGAGTGTGTCTTGTACCTTCCTCCTCTGCTCACTGACAGACAACATGGCCATACCACTGCAGGCATACACCGTGGGGATAAGCCCTTCTAGATTCGGTCCTCCAACTTTTCCCTGCGGTACTTTAAAGCAGTGACTCTCAACCTTTCCAGACGACTGTACCCCTGGCAGGAGTCCCATTTGTCTTGTGTACCCCCAAGTTTCACCTCACTTAAAAACAACTTGCTGACAAAATCAGACATAATACTGAACAATTGCCGACTTTCTCATTTTTACCATATAATTATAAAATAAATCAACTGCTATAAATATTGTACTTGCATTTCAGTGTACAGTATATACAGCAGTATAAACAAGTCATTGTCTGTATGAAATTTTAATTTGCACTGACTTCACTTGTGCTTTTCATGTAGCCTGTTGTAAAACTAGGCAAATATCTAGATGAGTTCACGTGCCCCCTGGAAGATCTCTGCGTACCCCCTGGTTGAGAACCACTGCTTTAAAGCAATGGATCAGCCTCCATTTAATCATTAACGCATTAAAGTCCAAATCCCCACTAAAGAATTTACGCGGATCGCTCTGCCTAGGATCAAGGCTGAAATTGGAGCTAACTGGTTCGTAATTACCACTTTAAAGGCTTAAAAGGATGTGCTGTGGTGCATTTAATATCTGTGCGCCGAGGGGCTGCTCAATTATTTTATATAACGTTAGCATCGCCTTGATAGGCGCACACAGCAGGCGACGCCATCCCGCGTTGGGTAGATAGCGAAACTAAATCCCCGCCAGTGTGAGAGAGAACCTTTCAAAGATTAGATACAAAAAGACAAGTCAGCAGGGGCTGGAGAGAATCAGTTCTTTAAGTCTCATGTAATTTTTAACCTTTTAACTTTAATCTTGTGATCACAGGGTGCTAGACCCCAGGCAAACAGCTGCTTAGAAAAGGGGAAAAAAAAGAAGCCAGCCTTTTATCTGCTGAGAAAATTTAATTTTAACTAATAAAGTGGCTTACTGGAGCTCAGCGGAGAGGCAGTCGTCAGAAATTCTGCTTAATGGAGCATGGTTAAGCTGCTCAACTGGGCTGATTTACAAGAGAACACATATGCGACATTTCTTAAACAGTAGGTACATGTTTCATGTTAGAAAGGGACAGCAACGACCTGCCTCAGTTCCAAGTTTAGATGTTGTGTTAGAGGTTTTACAAAGCCTAATGCAGTCTGGCTTAGCGGCTAGAGTGCTGTCCTGGGACGCAGGAGACCTGGCTTCTATTCCTGGCTTTGTCTCTAGCTTGCTGGGTGACCTTGGGCAACTCACTGCACTGCCCCATCCTCAGTTTCCCCATCTGTGAAATGGGAATAATAATCCTGGCCTCCTTTGTAAAGCACTTTGAGATCTATTGATGGAAAAGCGCTAGATACTAAATAATAATAACCATCCCTAGTGCCTCACAACAGCACCTAGCGTGCTAGAATGAAAAGCATTTCAAAAATTGGATTTTCCTTTCCCTAGTTATACGGTGTTACTTTCTGCCGTTTGCTTCCTTTTGGGCAATGAAGATAAACTCATATGTTCCCCTTCTCCTTGCCAAGGGCGTTTCCATGTGCACTGCAAACATACACGCTCTGATCCCACAGACCTGGGCATGGGCTTTCCTCACATGAATGGAGCTGCTCAGGTGGGTGGAGCCCGCTTAAATGTTCACAGCCTTGGTGCCGTCGGAAGGAAAAGTTAAAATGCCAAATGCTGTTTTCATTGGAATGCTGAAGCTCTATAATCAAAGTGCTTTACAAAGTATCACCACCCCCATTTTACAGGTGGGGAAACTGAGGCACAAACCCAGCAGGTGAGTGGCAGAGCTGGGAATAGAACCCAGGTCTCCGGAGTCCCAGTCCTGTACTCTAGCCACCAGACCACACTGCCTCCACAATCATGGGGGAGCAAATGGTGTGTTCTATCTAACAGCGTCTTTACACATGGCACTTTTTCACAGTGCCTTAACCCTCACCAAGCCTGGCAGTTTACACGCGAGATTTCACTACGTCGTCAGCTCAGGGGGAGTGCAAGGCCCGACGGGGTCAAGTTCACAGCCGTGCAGCCAGCACAAGGCTGGCGCGTCACTTGAATCTTATTTGAAAGGCTTCAGGGAGACTGGAGTGGCACATGGACCTCGTGCATGGGTGAATTTCAGCTTATGAGCAAGGATCTTAATACTCCAACCGTTCCCACTGGAAGCGCTCATAGGAGCAAGGATACATGCCCGGTAGCATTTCCAGGATCAGGGCCTAAGAGTGTAGCCAGCCGCCTTTTTGTTGATTGACAACTGCAAAAATACCCTTGTGAAGCGTCCAGTCCAGGCTACCCTCAACCCCTGCCATCTCAACTGACCCGGCTGCTCAGAGCGAGGACGATGGCACCACAGGCACGGCGTGATCTTCCCCCTCGTAGCTCTGCCAACAAAGGCCCATTTACCTAGGCGCTGATGGTGCAGAAGCGCGTGGCGTCTGCCTTGCCTTTCAGGCAGCAGTGGAGAATTACAACCTACTGCTGCTGCTCACCTCCAGTGGCTCGGTGGACTCTCACGCCGATGGCCATCTTCACCATGCTCTGCAGCGTCACGCTTTGCTGCAAGGAATCAAACAGAGCTATCCGCTAGCAGGGCAGGGAGGGCTTGACACCAGCACTTCGCAGGGGCTAGTCCAGAATGGAAATGGCACCACATGACGGGACCCACCCCCCCAGGATTCATAGATGTTAAGGCCAGGAGGGACAGTCTAGTCCTCCACCGGCCTGTGATGCCTGCACCAAGCCCATAACTTCTGCTTATGCTAGAGCGAATCTTTTAGTAAGCCCCCCTGTGCTGATTTCCAGACTTCACTGCTGGAGAATCCACCAGATCTGACTCTATTCTGTACCATCTTCGTCTCGTTCCTTCATCTCTCCTCTTCCTTTTTCACCACCCCCCCCCCTCAACATCTCCTTTCTCTTTCATGCAATAAAGGCACAAGGACCTCCAGTACAGAGCAGAGATGCACTGCGCCCAGGAGGATACAAACCCCCGAAGCACCCTTGGATTGCTAGGCCTGGTTATTTCCAGGCAGTGCGGCCGGGACAAGAGCCAGGGGACGCAATAGGCCGTCACACGCTTTAAATGCACTTGTGCTGTGGCTGAAAACGTGAGAGCTCGATTTGGCTGCACGCTGATAACTGACGGCCCATCCCACCCCTCACTGTCCCTCCTGGCTAGGAAAAGGCTATTGGAAAAAGGCTCGCCCCTGCACAAGGAATGCAAACAAACCACGCCCTTGTGAACAGCGCACATGCTGCAGACTGCCAGCCTGCAGGAAGAATGGGGACAAATGGAAGGAATACTTCTCTAGAGCTCTTAGTCCCCGAGCCACTGTTCCCAGTGTTTTTTAGCCACGGTGGTCAGGAACACAGCCCTATGCTCTGGGTGTTCCTGGCCTCTGATTGCCAGGAGCTGGGAGCGAACAACAGGGGACGGATCACTCGATTGCCCGTCCTGTTCATTCCCTCCGAAGCACCTGGCACTGGCCGCTGTCAGAAGACAGGCTGCCGGGCTAGATGGACCATTGGTCCGACCCAGTCTGGCCGGTCTTCTGTTCCACGGGTACAGAGCTGGAGTCGCTCAGCATCTCCGGAGTCACCCTGCAATGCGGAGCGGACAACAGAACGCAGCCCTGTGTCCCTCCCCTCCCAAGAGGCCCGACACCCACCTTTCTAGTCTCGTAGAGCGACAGCCCTATGGATATTGCAGAGATGACGAATATGCAGGCAGCGTAATAGTAGTAGGTGTCACAGAGCCACAAAATGATGCTGAAAACCTGGAAGATGTAGAAGGGATTCAACACCTGGAAAGAGAGAAAAAGCAGGGGGCCTTTAGGGCACGGCGGCTGATGCAATCAGTATACAAAGAACATCTCAGACTCAGTACATGGCAGCTTGTTGAAAGACAAGGGAGATTAGGGGGTTACCGGCAGTGCTGGGAAAGCTGGTGGACAGAGCATGTCACAGCCCTTGGGTCTTCGCCTGCTGGTGGGGCGCACAGGGCTCCACATCCTGAGGAGCTCAAACAATCTCCCGCAACCTACTGACGGGCGTGGCCCGGTCTGAGCTAGGGGCAGGGCCGGCTCTGGCTTTTTTGCCGCCCCAGGCAAAAAAGCCTCCGGCTGCCCCCCCCCCCCGTGGGGGGGGGCGGAGCCGGGGGGGGGGGCGGCTGGAGCCCCGGGGCGAGGGTGGCGAGCCCCGGCGGGGGCTCTGCTCTCCCCCCGGCGGCCGGGGGCAGGGCGCGGGGGGGGGAGGGCGGCGAGCCCCGGCGGGGGCTCCGCTCTCCCGCCGGGGGGAGGGCGGCTGGAGCCCCGGGGCGAGGGTGGCGAGCCCCGGCGGGGGCTCCGCTCTCCCCCCGGCGGCCAGGGGCAGGGCGCCGGAGGGGAGGGCGGCCGGAGCCCTGGGAGGAGGGCGGCGAGCCCCGGCGGGGGCTCGGCTCTCCCCCCCCCCCGGCGGCCAGAGCGCCGGGGGCAGGGCGGCGAGCCCCGGTGGGGGCTCGGCTCTCCCCCCGGCAGCCGGGGGGAGGGCGCGGGGGGGAGGGCGGCCAGAGCGCCGGGGGGAGGGCGGCGAGCCCGGCTGTGGCCCCGCTCTCCCCGGCAGCCCGAGCGCCGCGCCGCCCCCCTCCAGGTGCCGCCCCAAGCACCAGCTTGGTTGCCTGGTGCCTGGAGCCGGCCCTGGCTAGGGGATGCTACAGCCCTTGTCCATGGCAGATACTGCAGCCTGCCGGCCATTAACCGTAACCAGCTCTGGCCTGGCTCCCCTGCCTCACCCACGCCCAGCAAGTCTGGCCAAACGACATCTGCTAAAATGGTCGTCGTCCTGCTGCTGGCGAGTCAATATCCCCACCCCTTCGGAGTTCAGAAAGGGACTTCCCCAGTCTTCCAAGAAAACAGCAAAGACCTGACCTGGCAATGCATTACAAACCAAGAGCGGGGGTGGGGAGTGAGAACACCACACAGTTCACCCGATCCACCCCAGCCCAGCCACTGAATGGAGACACGGGAAGAATGACGGGTGTATTTCAAAGGTCTTTTCTGAAAATCCACATTACGTGTCACTGTCTTAGAGTAGGGGGAGGTGCTCAGCTGGGTTCGCAGACGGTGAAACGCAAACCACAGAACATCTGTTCGTCTGCCTGCTCCTGGAGGAAACGTGGACCAAGGGAGATCTTGCCAGGGCTCCAGACTGGGCCATATCAACGTGCCCAATGCTGGAAAACCCTCGGATTGTGGCGGAAGGACATAGGAAGAAGAATGCATTAGAGTAGCACCTAGAGGCCCTGACTGAGGTCAGGACTCCATTGCGTGGCTGCTGGACAAACGCACAGTAAGGAAGTTTGTAAGCTCTTTGGAGCAGGGACTCTAACCAGACAAGACAGACACAGGAAGCAACGCGTCCAAGGTCAACCCAGAGATGGGAATAGAACGCAGGACTCACAACAGCTAGTCCGGAGCCCTAACCACTAGGCCCCTGTGCCCTAGCACATATTTAGCAGGGTTTTCCCCTAACAAGGGGCTTCACAACGGGCCCCATCTGGTCCCTCCAGGCCTGGCTGACACGGAGTCTATTTCTGCCAGGTCTGAGTAGGGAAAAGCTGCTCCTTCCCTTCTGCAGAAGACAACAGCCACGTTACATGGTGTCGCTTTGTACCTCGTCCACCAACAGCCTGAGGTAGGATTTGACCGGCACATCAATCAGGTTTGGCCCATACACCTTTCTCCTGTGCAGGAAACAGAACAGAAGCCAGAGGTTTTAGGTGAAGACTTGGAATTTCAAACTTGCCTGTGAAATGAGCTACACACTGCCCAGACCTCACCCCCGGCTCGCGGTATAAATTTCAAGCGGAGCGTAGGAGAGTCGGTCTACCGCCATTAGGGAAGTGTCTTCACCAGCTGGCTGTGTGCACACATGCCTTGAGCGACCTCCTGGTGTTTACTATAACCCTGGCCCCCATCCCCTCCTACTGTTGGTTAAACTCATGAGGGCATCTAGTTGGTTATTAAGTCATAAGTTCTTTGGGTGTGAGAAGAGAATCTGACATCTTTGGGGAACACCAGCACAATGGGGCCCCGAGCCATCATAATACATCGCGCCAGGAGATCAGTCAGGCAGCTGTTAAGATGGATGCCAATTGGTGGCTGGGCAAAGGGGCACATAGAGTGGTCACTAGCCCTTTGACCTCGGGGGGGGGTCACTCTCAGGGTAGGTTAGGATACAAGTGAAATTAACACTGTGGTCTCCACAGAATAGCTAGGGAATTCTTATTCACATCACCCAAGTTATTGCATCATTTTTAAAAAAAACAAACCCTTATGTGAAAGTTGAATGAACATTTTAGACATCTCCCACCCCTCCCTCCAGACACACATCTGTATCGCTAGCCAGTCATCAAGGCATGTACTCTACAGTCATAAATAGCCTCATCCCCTAATTTTTTATAACCGTCCTTCTCCCCACCCAAGTTTTGTTGCTGGTCGTAACAGCGAGGTAGCAGGTAGCGAGCTCTTCGGGGCAAGAAATGTGGCTTTTCTATTGACAGCTAAAGTACCTGGGCACATTTTGGGGGACCATACAAGTAACAATAAAGCTGGATCAGGGCTGGATGCTGTGCTCATTTAAGTCAACGACAAAGCCCCTGCTTGACTTTAACGGTGCAGGATCAGGGTCTACATGAGACAGCATCCACAAAGCTGGGATAGCAGGAGCTGCGGCTCAGAACTGTGCCGCCTCGGCAGAAAAACACTGCAGAGCCCACCTGCTAGTTCTCGCATGTGCCATCAGTCACCCGAAAGCCGATCTACGGTGCACGTGGTCGCACCAGGCAGTGATCTCATAGGGTCGTGCCTGGTTTGCTATTGGAGGGAAAGCCTCCGAAGCTAGCGCTGGTGATTCAGCAGGTGGTGAATGGAGGATAGAGCCCCGGCAGGGCATTTGGGGACATCGTCCTGCTGGAGGTGAAATCTTTCGGAGAAGACCTGAGAGGGGCCGTGAACACTTGTCCATGGGACTTTGCACAAACCTGGGCCCTTGTGTGACCATATTCAGATTTCCCTTTCTGTCCCTTGCACTGCACTGACACCCGCGTGGGCTTTCCGAGCTGATCAGCCAGGTTCCAAATTCACGTGCTTTGCATTTGACTTTAGGAAGGCCGAAGCAAGCCACAATGCACAAGGCACAGACTGTTGGCATGGAGGGATTAAAATCCTGCACTGATCTGAGACCGCTCTGCTCCCCGTCCCACAGGTTAACTACACGCCAAGCTTTTTACGTTTGCTTGTCCAAACCAGCTTCGCCCCTCCCTGAAACAGCCCAATCTGCAGCCAGACCCATCCCCAATCATTAACAAAGCCATGGCGTACTTGCCTGGTGCTGTGGTCTTGCTGGCTGAGGCCTGACCGGGAGAGATGGATGTCTGCACAGGTCCAGCCGTCATCTAAGACACTGAAAAATATATGCACCAAAAAGAAGACACCTGGATTTACACACGGCCAGTAATAGCCAAATCCAGGTGAGGGTACGTGGATAGAAGCGAAGGCGACCAGCACTCAGGGGCATGTGGATATTATCTCAAGCATCCTTCATTATGAGGGGTAGGGTTCATTTTAAAAGAAAGAGCCCAACATGTAAACCTGTCCCTTAGTTTTAATAACCATCCAAACACTACTAAGCTGGTGCCATTACATACCAATCAGTTGTGCAAAGATGGTTGTAACTGTTAGCCTCCTACAATGAGATCTACAAGAAGACTGAAGGGGAACCTGAGAACAGTCTTCAAATATGTCCAGGCTGTTACAAAGAAGATGGTGACCAACTGTTCTCCATGTCCACTGAAGGTAGGACAAGAAGTAATGGGCTTAATCTGCAGCAAGGGAGGATTTAGGTTAGATATTGGGGAAAACTTTTCAACTCTAAGGATAGTTAAGCTCTGGAAGAGGCTTTCAAGGGAGGCTGTAGAATCCCCATCACCGGAGATTTTAAAGAACAGGTTAGACAAACACCTCTCAGGGATGGTCTAAGTATACTTGGTCCTGGCTTGGGGGGGTGGGTCTGGACTAGACAGCCGCTCGGGGTCCTTTTCAGCCCTACATTTCTACGTTATAGACCTATGCAGCGCACGCACACCCCCCCCCCCCCCCCCGGATTCTTACTGAGCTTCAACATTTGTCAGTACCTGCAGATCTCAACAGTACAATAACTGAAATAATACATTTTCAGATCAATTGATCTGACAGAGCAGACGAACCGGTAAATATAGCTGAATTAAAGCTCTAATGCTAAACGCTAACATAAGTGCATCATTACGGTTACAAGGTCAAGCAGTAAGAAATCAAGAAACTGTTCACCGATTGGAGTAGAAAGCTCACAATCTGGCCTAAGGCAGCTCTGGCAACATTAATTCTGGCACTGTGCGCTTGCTGCATATTTTATAGCATGTATTTGGAGAGAGGAAAACATTAATTCAACACAGGAAAAAGGAGTTTTAAAAAAGGCCACCCAAACCAACACTACAGATGTGCCGTGTAACCAAATGAAAAGGTCTTCTGAAGAACCATTACCCTGAAGAAGTTGTGAACCCCCACCTCAATCTTCGTGTTGCATTCACTGTAGCTTTTTGCATTTAATTTCCACAGTGGTGGGTGTGGCTTTTTGTTTTTTAAACAGATATCGGAGGAGTGCTACCAGAATTTCTAGGCTGTTGAATCACGAGGCATATACTCAGATAAATGCACAAGAACACATCTTTCTTAGTGCGCACCTATTGATTAAAAAGAACGGTCTACCGTGCAGTCTCAAATTGTCACATGGCTGCAACAGTGCTAAATCGCAGCCAATCCTCTGTCCCAGCCCCCAAACCAAGCAAGGACAATAACCCCAAAAGGACTATGGTCGTGCCATGTTCCAAATATTTTTGAAGTTCTGATCACTAAAGTTTGACTTTTGATCAAATTTTCAACTTTTTTCTGAAACATTCACCTTTGGGGCTGATATTTTCCATGCTCAGATTCTGCTTGAAGATATTTATATATTTTGCACAAAGTAGGTCAGAATCACTACCCCATTTTACAGATGGGGAAACTGAGGCACAAAGAGGTGATTTGCCCAAGGTCACCCAGCAGGCCAGTGGCAGAGGAAGGAATAGAACCCAGGGCTCCTTGGTCTCAGTCTAGTGATCTCTTCGCTGGGCTACGCTACTTTTCTCTGGATTATTTTCCATTCTTAACTACAGAAGGTACAATCAAGAACCTAGAACAATAAAACCTAACTACAATCACAATTGACGACACAGACTCTATTACGGTAAGAAAATAAACCAGAACCCAGCATTCACACAGAAATAGTACTGCTTGGCTGCTCACAAATTCTGTCTAGCAAAACTAAATGGTTTCATTTTTCTCTGATCATTTTAACCAGATTAAGAATTTTTTTTTTTTTTTAATAGCACCCCTTGGCTCAGGATTTTCATCTCATCGTCAGGAAGTATCACGAGAAACCTCGAATCACAAGGGCGAAGGGGTGATCGGTGTGTTGTCACAACTGATCTGTGGGCACAACAGCCTCTATAGAAGCCCTACCCACGTGAGCTTGGGAAAAAAGTATTCTGAAAGTTCACACCACGAAAAGTGCCAACAGGGGATCAGTCAGAAAGCCTCCCCGAGAGGTGGAGCAATGTGCTTTTCTGTGCCCAGATCCAGAACATTCACCTCCTGGCCTCAGGGGTTACATCAGAGACTTATTTCACGGTCCGATAGCTTCAAAATGTTTGGACTTCAAACAAACCAAAGTACAGCTTAAAGATTTTTAAGGCCAGAAGGAACTATTCGATCAGCTAGTCTGACCTCCTGCATTGCACAGGCCAGCCAAGTTTGTTGGCATTACTGTCCGGAGAAGAACTCCGCTTCGAGTTCAATATACGTGACACAAAGGGGGGAAACAAAGCTTTGAGTCAACAAGAATTATCCCTCCACATGTATTTCCTTCTCCACGCTCCAGCTGGGAGCCTCAACATCTGAGATGGCAGCGTGAACGCTCTACAGATTTGCGGCCTGGTTCTGGGGGCTGGACCAGGACGAATCCCTATACTCCCGATAAGGGCTTCCTGTTACATAAGCACACAGAATTGCAGAGCTGCATGCAAGAAGCCACTTCGCTTTCTTTCTGCCTAGGCACGGCTCCGGTAGGCTTGGTTTGGTTTCACCTATCATAGAATCATAGAATCTCAGGGTTGGAAGGGACCTCAGGAGGTCATCTAGTCCAACCCCCTGCTCAAAGAGGACCAATCCCCAGACAGATTTTTGCCCCAGATCCCTAAATGGCCCCCTCAAGTATTGAACTCACAACCCTGGGTTTAGCAGGCCAATGCTCAAACCACTGAGCTATCCCTCCCCCCCTTTATAACCACTTTAGACCTCAATCCAGGATCAGAACCCCATGGAAACAGATAGGAGGGAAAATACCATCATTCCTTCTCTAGGGAGATTACAATCTAGAGTCAATCGCCGTTAGACTAAACCAAATCACACCTCTCCTCTGAACCCTCTGCCACTAAATGGATGGACCTAAGTAAGGACAGCGGCACCCACAAGACATTTGCTAAGGGTGAATCTACACTACGAAAAGTGATCTGCTGTTATTAGAAGTCCCCAGCCTCCTTTGTCTTACAAACAGACACGCGGGGTGGGGTGCACTGGTCACCTCTAGTCTCTGGGACACTTTCTGCAATGGACAATGAAGAAAACTTGATCCTAATGGTACTTGCTGCTAAACCGTTTCCCACCTTGGTACGGGAGACCTGCTCTTAACGCCCATTGTCAACAACAGTTTATTTGCCCAGTGGCATCACCAAACCAGGTGAGGAGATGGAGAAGATGAGTTCATACCCCATATTGAGCAAGTCAGTTTAGCCCCATCCAGGCTGTTCCTGGCCAATGGGAGCTGCGGCCAGTACGTCTCTGTGGCCTGCCGCCTCCTGCGGCTCTCATTGACCGGGAACGGCGAACCGCGGCCACTGGGAGCTGCGGGGGGGGGGGGGGGGGGGGGGGGGGGGGGGGGGCGAGCCTCCGGACGGTCAACGTCAGCAAAATGTCTTGTGGCCCACAATCAGATTACCCTGATGGGCCGGTAGGTTGCCCACCAGTGGCTTAGATGTTGTCCTGACTGGGGATGTTTTCCAGAATCAGGGCTTCAGCCTGTAAGCTCCTTGGGGGTGGGGGCAGGTCGGTCTTCACTGCAGAGCTAACTTGGGCTCTTACTGAGTTGTTGCCCCCAGCCTCTCTCCCATCCACACACAAAACCCTCTCACCCGAGTTTGGTGGTGCTTTCGTCCCAGGCTAGTGGGCCTGGCTGGGGGCGTGGATTAGAAATCAAGAGCCACTTTCCATGTGGGCAGGTAGCCTGCTCGCTTTGCAGTGACAACACCGGCTGCATCCCTCGAGCGCTGACAGTCCTCCAGTGCCTTCCCACCATTCCCCGGGTGCCCACAAGGACAGACAAGTTCTCCCACAATTCACTGGGAAAGAATTGTAGAGCGGCTCAGCTCACTACAGCAAAAAGCACCAGGGACAGAGTGTGCCCCCAGAAGTCCCAGCAACAAACATGCATGAGCGTAACACTTGTGAGGACGGGCAGGGCTTTGCCATCTGGCTGCTCACACCCAAGCTAGGATAGCCTAGGTGCTTCGACCCGGTGTGCTCACCTGAGTTAACTCTGCAGTGAAGACAGACCTGGGGTGTCTCTACAGCACCAGCACAGCGGGCCCTGATCTCTGCTGGGGTCTCCAGATGCTACTATCGTGCAAATAAAGTTACTTAGGGTCACAGACAACAACAGTCAGTAGAGCACAGAAGGGAAAAGTTCTTCCAGCCGAGAGGATGGATGCCGTACCTGACCTTGCAGTACGCCTGCCGTCTTTCAATCCAGACGTAGCGCGACCCTTCAAAGAGATAGTAGCGCACGACGTTTTTCTAAACACAGAGAGAAACACGTGACGGGGGAGGTTCTGATGGCCCCAAGGACAGGACCCAACAGGAAGCAGAAGGGAGGACGTTACCTCCTCCTTCCTGTGAAGCCGGACGGTGTCTCTGCTGTCATCTTCGTCCAACACTCCAACGGCGACGCTGGTTCTCCCATCATCGGCTCTGGCCCCAGGATGATGCTCGAGGCTTCTCAGGAAGAAGAGCGAGAGGTCAAAAAGCCCTGCTCCCGAATAAAGGCCTCTAGGTGCTACTCTGAGCACAGAGCTTCAGTATGCAAGGGCTTTGGGAACCCTGGCGAACTCCAAGAGCCTTTCAAATCGCAACTACACGCAAGCCCATCTTGCAGCGCCTCTTACGCCAACGACGCATGCAGGCAATCCATGGGATGGGGAGTTAATCTGGCTCTGACTCCACTAAGAAATAAACAGCTGAACAATTGTAATCTGAAATAAAACCAAGGTCTTTTCCGGTTATCCATGATCTATAGGGCTTCCCAGAGCAATCCCTGCACAGGTGAGAACTCGTGAGCTGTTATAAAGTGCTCTGGGGATGCAGAACGCTATACAGGTGTAAAGTGTGGTTCTGTTCTGAAAAATGACTATGTAGAAATGGCAGCTTCTCATGCAGCCAATCTGCACCCTGTGCATATTCAGGATCACGTCTGCCTGCTTTAGTAACTAGAAACGTATTCTACTGCTTTTCACTCCTGTTAGCCCTGCAGGATGCAACATTATGTCACCCAGGTAATCTAGTGATTAAAGTGGCACCTTCAACTTAATCATACTTCTGTCTGAAAGGGTTTTTGTTTTTTTGAAACCTACCATTGTTATTTATTATACCCAAGATCACTATAACTGAAAGATCAGAGCGGGGGGGGGGGGGGGGGAACCTATTTTCCAGTTTGTTTGCTTTGTGTATTACCCATTTCGTTTGTTTGTTTGGGTCTTTCACACAGCAACAAGGGAGAGAGAAGACAAAAAACCTTGAAAAGCGGGAAAATGTGATTGTAAAACACTTGTCAGATGGATTCAGGGGCTGCTCTAATATCTGAAGCTATTTTTGTACAGCGCCTTGCACAATGGAGTTCTGGTCCGTGACTGGGTGCTTGCTAGGACTATAAAATAAAACAATCCAATTTTTCCCGAGCTGATTGGCTTTCAAACAGATGGTGACTTTTGGACTCCACAGAGATCGGAGTAATAATCAATCGTATATTCAGTGGATTTAATTGAGTTTCAGTGGGATGGTGAGTTTGTTCTTACCCCAAACGCAAATCAACACTCTGGGTGTGTGAAATGGAACAAAAGCTACATGGCTTCAAGCGATTCAGTTTTGCACAGCTCCATTCACGTCAATTTCATTGTGTTTCATTCCACAGCGGAACACACAGCAAGCCCCGAAGGGATCAGTCACTCTCTTGGCAAAATCACAATGGGATCATTTGAGCACTGACCCAAACACTCAGGAAGGAGTGAATCCACTGGCCCCACTTACCGGCCCTCGCCGAGCTGTTCAGTTTGCACCTGGGTAACGAAGCACTGCCCGAACCGATCCTGGAACACACAATTTCAAAACAAGTGCTTGAGAAAGGCTGGCCCTGGGTTTCGGGGGCTTGCTGGGGAAAAATAAGTGCAGGGCTCAAGTCGCTGTTCTGCCACATAATCACTGTATGACCTTGGGCAAGTCACTCAGTCTCTTCGTGCCTCAGTTTTCCCCCTAACTTTTCATGCTATGGGAGTTCTGCTTCTACGCTTTGCAGAGTCTCTGGTAACTGGCTGATAACATGGATCACAGTGGCACCTGCAGCTGCCATGGAGATCAGGACCCTACCGCACTAGGCCCTGGATGAGAGCGTCTGCCCTGAAGAATTTATACATTTAATTAAGCAAGGCAGAGGGTGGGAATAAAGGCGTATTATCACGCCCAATTACAGATGTCATGCAGGTAGTCTGTGGCAGAACCAGGAACTGAACCCGGATCTCTCGACTCCCAGTCCAGTGTCTTCACCACCTAGGGTGACCAGATGAGAGACGTGAAATATCGGGAGGGAAGGAGTGTGCCGGCGGAGCAAAAAAACAAAAAACAAAAAACCAAGAGCCAGGAAAAAACAAAAGCAAAAATACCCCCAAGAGCCGGTGATGGAGGGAAAAAAAAAAAAACAAAACCAAGAGCCGCCGGAGCATAGGAAAAATTGGTGGGGGCTGAGCACTCACCAGCAGCTCCATGCCCCGCCCCCCCAGCTCACCTCCACTCCGCCTCCTGCCGCGTCCTGCTTCTCCCCCTCCCTCCAGCACTTGCGCCATCATACAGCTGATTAGCGCAAGCCTGGGAGGGAGGGGGGAGGAGGAGGAATACGGCGTGCTTGGGGAAGAGGCGGGGCCAGGGCGGGGATTTGGGGAGGGATCTAATGGGGCAGTGAGGGGGCGGGGCTGGGGGCGGGACAAGGGTGGGAATTTGGGGAGGGATCCAATGGGGGGGAGGGGCAGGGCCGGGGCGGGGGGCACGAGCCTCCACCGCCTGTGCGCCGGAGGGCAAAATATCGGGACAATTTGTATCCCGACCGATGTTCAGGGGACAAACAAGTAAATATTGGGACAGTCCCGATAAAATCAGGACGTCTGGTCACCCTATCACCACCAGATCCGCCCTCCCTCTCCACATTTACTCACGGTGATGATGATCCAGTCGGCGTGCCGCAGGGCGCACGGCCTGCACTTTGCTCGGACCTCCAGGCTCGGTTTCCAGCGAAAGACGATCAACAGGATTCCTGCCGTCAGCACAGAGAACATGTAGCAAAGGATGATCCGCCATGTTCTGCTTTGGTAACCGCTAACCTCCTGGGAAGAGAGCACAGGCGGGAGAGTTCAGAGCTCAGTCCAGACCGAGTCACTGCTCTCAAGGGTAGCGAGCAAGAGACGGCTGCAGCAACGGGCAGCAGCCGACATTATAACCTGCCAGTCCAGGCGTGTCGGACTCAAAGATTCCACTGGGTTCCAAGGGTCACCTAAAGAACTGCTAATGGGTCCCACCACCCCTGACAAGTCCACACAACGGCCTCATTGGACACGCGTAACATTGATCCCCGGGTCTTGCTGCTTAGAGTTTATGGGGAAAAACTCACATCCATCGTACTCTCAATTCTACCCGTTTACCCTGCGATGGGGGATTTGCACAGGTTCCAAGGCCAGAAGGACCATTCTGTTCCTCTAGCCCACTGGTTCTCAACCCGCGGCGCAATCAGCACACAGCTGTGGCTCAGGTGACATCCTCAGGGCCATACAGGTAGTATTGGATGCGGCCCACATAACACATTGTGGGCCGCATGTGTGGCCCACAACGATAAACAGGTTGAGAACCCTGCTCTAGCCGGACCTACAGTGCAACCCAGGCCAGAGAACTTCAACCAGTGATTCCTGCATCAGCCCCACAACCGGCTGGTCTAAAGCAGATCTTTTAGCAAGAATCCACTTTTCATTTAAAGATGTGAAGTGATGGTGAGCCACCATCAGATCTTCCTTCCTACCTTTTGCTCCAATTATACACCTATAGGAGAGAGGTCAATTGCTCTAGCTATCACAGGGTAGAGATGAGAGACACTAGGCCAGTGGACTTTAAAATAGAAATAGATGAATTATTATATGATTGTATTCCCCCTTAGCATGTAGAAACCCCAGTCACGGACCAGAACCCCGCCGTGCAAGGCGCTGCACAAACACAGACTGCCCCTACTCCAAAGGGCTGACAGTTTAAGTAGAAGAGACAATAGATACAGCTCAACCAACAGGGGAGTAAAAGGAAAGAACGAGACGATATTGGTCAGCATGACAGGCAGTGGGCTCTGCACACCAGCTGCCTAACTGAAGTATTTTGCACTGGCATCACAGCAAAGGAGAGTTTTACGGTGGGCTGGGAGGAAGAGGAACCTTTGCAGATGTTTACGGGGAGCTGCTTCCTAGCCTGAGGGGCGGCCTGGGACAAACCACATGGGTAACGGTCTGAAAATTGAACAAGTGGGCGATGGAGGCTGGTGCCGTGTGCTGCTCAGAGGTGGGCTCACTCCATCATTAGTGGGATATTGTTTTACTTAAAAAAGTATCCAACCCCTCCTGATAAAAGCCTTAAGTCACTCAGCTTCCTGGCACTGGTGGACTGAAAACAGGGTTAACTAGACCAAAGCTGCTTTGGCGGGAAACAAAGACATCCCAGGACCAAGTTTTGGAAACCATTGCCCAGATACAGTATCCACTGAAAAGAAGGGGAGCCTTGCCATTGACGTCACTGGGCATAAGATCAGGCCTCACGTCCGCTCAGCTAACAGGCTGGTGAGGACCCAAGACACCAGTGGAGCGTGGCGGACCACGTGCCTCTATGGCACCGTTCCACAGGGCACGACGGCAAGAGGCTGGATAAATCAGGTCAATCGGATTGAAGATGCAGCGCAGGCAGAGCGGCCTGAGAGTGAGGCAGCATCAGAACCGCACACCAGCCAATCAGATGTCTCCTTTCACAACGCCTGTATCATAATGTCACACACACAGTCCTTCACTGAGCATGGCACAATGCAGTGGAAAATATTAACTCCTCTGTGCCTGAAACCAGCTCCCCTAGGACAGTTGTACGCCTAGCTCTAGAAAGAGCCCTACAGAGAACCCATCGATGGCCATTCGCTTGCAAAGACCCCCTCTCATTTTTGGCATTGCAAATAACCATGGACATATTGTCATGATCCGTTCTGCAAATGTCCTTGTATTTCCCCGCCCCAAATCCTCCTACGTACCATGCAGGATTTACCAGGGCCCTGCAGAAGCGTCCCGTAGACAGGTGGATGGTTTCCCAGCAACTTGCTATCTGCGAATGCAAACAGAGGAACACCAGGTTACTCGACGGGTTGGTCGTATTTCCCCGTTTCCCCAGAATTGGAAAAAGCTCCAGCACACGGTGGATCCCGACAGCTGCACTGGTGATCCTGCTAATGGCTTAGAGCAGCGATTCTCAGCCGGTGCCTCCAGGGCCAGCCATGTGAGGGGTCTTGGGACGTACCCAGGTCTGACTGAGGGGAACGGTGACCACAAGGGGGCTCCCCATGGAGGCAGACAGCAGTCACAGCACCCAGGGAACAGCTGTGCCAAATAGTTACAGCCCACAAATGGGTAGAACTGTTAGCTTTGAAGACTGTTTTCACTCTCCGATGGGTTGTCTAAGGGTATGTCCACACTGCAACTGGAAAGGGGATTGTAGCACATGTTGATCTAACTGGTACAAGTACCAACAGCAGCGAAGCCGGGACAGCACGGGCTGTACAAGCCCACCCGGGACCCTGGGGACGGACTCGGAAGGCCAGCCTGTGCTGAAGTCAGTGCCGATGCAGCGTCGCTGCTCTTGTTAATCGAGGCAGGTAGATTAAAGCTAGCTGGAGTCTGGCCACATGCTACAATCCCACCTGACCATACTGTAGCCACATGGTACTATTCCTGCAACTTGATTGGAGCAACACAGCTATATTAACAAACGGGTAACAAGCGAGGAACAAGCAAGAAACTTCAGATGAATCACTGACTTCTTCTTAAAAAAAAAAAAAAAAAAAAAAAGGGAAATTAATAAAATCTTTTAAAAAACCAACCCCAAACCCACCAAAAAAAAAAAAAATCTACTCCAAGCAGTTTTGACCCTGAAAGGGGAGAAGCGCCAGAGATTACCCAGTCCACTATTACTATTCGATTTACATAGCAGGAGCTCAGATGCTGCCCATCACCGCAGTAATACAACCCCTCAAGCCAGAGAGATGAAAATCGAACCCCCGATGATGCCGAAACAAATCAGCACTGGGATGCAAGAAACCATCCAGGAATCCATCGCTGTGCCATTGGGTCAGCTCTCCTCACCTGACCCTGACTAGCAACACAGCATCAGATTCACCAAGTCTGCAAGGCCACGTACCCCTGCCTTTGGGCAGGAAGGCGATCTCATGTCTATGTGGGAAAGGTAGCAGGATCTGCTGGTTTGGCCGGGCTCCTGGCCTTGCCAAGACCTGTCCAAAGGGGTGTTTCACTTCAAAGCTACTTCTCTAGTCACCACTCCCCTGGCTGCCTCAGCTTTGCCCATCAGCAACTTTCCTTTATTGTTTTATTCATTGTCAAGCTTCTCATTCCCGGTGCCTCCCTTTTACAGCAGCAGGGGCATTCAGCAAGGACTTTTCACAGAGACAAACACACAATGAAAGCAAATGCAATGACGACAAAGCATTTAAAACATTTTTAATCAAGGCTGGATGCTTTCCTAGTTCAAACAGGAATTATTTCAGGGAAGCTCTCTGGACTGAGTTCTACAGGAGGTCAGGCTACGATCACAGAGATCTCATCTGGCTTTAGAAACGACATATAAAACCGGCCATTAGCACAGAGGCAGACAGCGGCATTAAAACCTAGCGCAACAGCAAAGTAATCATTAGCGTTTCTCTAACACCTGCCAGCCAAGGATCTTCAAAGAGCTTCTCAGATATCAGGGAATTAAACTCTGCCCTCGGTGGGGTAGGGATGGTGATGATTATGGGGGCCAGCAGTGGGATTCATTCAGAAAAGCGAGACGCCAGCCTCCGGACATAAACCCAGCTACCGAAGAACGTTTTTCATTCAAAACATTTTTTGACTTAAAGGAAAAAAAACTGTTTTGGAAAAAAAAAAAAACATTTTGGTTGAAATTTTCTGTTTGCTTTTAAAACAAAAATGAAAACTTCATTCCCCCTCCCCCTTTTCTGAGATGGGGGGAAAAGGGGAGAGGAAAAGAAAAAGGGGAAACACACACACACACGCCTGCTTTTGTTGAGAAACCAAAAAACTTCCATGAAAATTTTCAAAGGAGATTCGTGCGTGTACAATACAGAGCATTTTCCAAACAGCTCTAGTTAGCTGAAACCACCGGCTAAGCCAGGATTTCTCTTCTACTACATCCGTTTTCTCTGTATGCTCAGGAGCGACGCTGTTTGCACAAGGGCTGTCTCTAACCACAGGCGGAGGCAATATTCTCACTCAAGCTTGGTCTACACCAGAGGTTCTCAACCTTTTTCTTTCTGACGACCCCCAACATACTATAAAAACTCCAGGGCTCAGCGGTGGGGGGGGGGCCTTAGGGCTCCTGGCTTCAGCCACCGAGTGTGGGGGGGCCCATGGGGCTTTAGCCCTGTGGGGCTCAGGGCTTCAGCTCCGAGCGGGGGGACCTCAGGGCTCTGGACTTCAGCCACCAGGCAGGGGACTGGGACTTCAGCCATGGGGTGAAGAGAGCTCAGAGCTTCAGCCCCGCAGGGGCACCAGGGCTCAGGACTTTAGACCCTGGGGGAGCCCCACGGCTCCCCGCAGCTCCGCTCCCGGCTTCAGCCCCACAGGAGCCACCGGGGCTCAGGGCTTTGGACCTGGAGGGAGCGCCGGGGCTTGGGGCTTCAGCCCCATGGTTCCATTCTGGACGTTAGCTCCTTAGGAGGTGCTGGGGCTTAGGGCTTTAGACCCGGGTGGGAGAGCTCTAGGTCTTGGGGTTCCCCATGGCTCTGCTCCTGGAGGCGCCAGGGCTCGGGGCTCCACACTTCGGGCTCAGGGCCCCGCTGCCCCCTGAAACCAGCTTGCGGAGCTCTGGTTGAGAACCGCTGGTCTCCACTACGGACTTACTGCAGCGTAACGACGTTGCTGAGGGGTGTGAAAAATCCACACACCTGAGTGATGTCGTTAGACCGACCTCACCTCCGGTGCAGACAACGCTCGGTCAACAGGCGAGCTTCTCTCGCCGACACAGTCACTGCCTCTCACAGAGGTGGAGTTATTCAGCCGACAGCAGAGCTCTCTCCCATTGGCTGAGAGCGTCGTCACCAGACGCATTACGTGTGTGAATTTGTAGTGCAGACCTGCCTTCAGTCGCTTGCTATGTCCACCCCTCCGCTCTTCTGTACTGCATTTAGCTCATCAGCTCCATGCAAACAGCACTGGCTTCCCATTCATCTCAGGGTTCAAGGCAAAATGGCCTTTAAAAACTATCCTCCAACTCTTTGCCCTCACGTTCTCAGCGCGTTCATTGCAAGAGCTTTCTCCGCTGCATCTCCTGCCATCTCTGCCTCCAGCGACGCTCCAAACCGTTTCAGTCCCCTGCTACGCTCCACATCTTTTTACACCCGCTCTCTCCGATTTGTGACCATGTAACTTTATAAAGTGTTTAGTGATACAGTTTGCATTGAAGATATTATATAAACACAGCTGCATATTGTGTATGTTCAGTTACACACACACACACACACACACAGAGACAAGACACTATTAACAGCTAGTGCCCATATACAGCTTTACAGTCATTCCTCAGATGCACCATGAGGCAGGAAAGTTTCTACAGATGGAGAAACTGAGGCACAGAAGGCCTAAGAGACTTGCCCAAAGTCCCAGAGGAAGTCAGTGGCACAGCAGGACTGGGCACCCAGGAGCTGGATCCCAGTTCCCCAACTCTGACAAGAACAAGATGCCTCACTAAGAGCATTTGTACCTAGCTACGTAACACTGTAAAGCAGTGTCTACAACGGCGTCGTGCTTCCCAGCACCTGCCCTTCCTGTACTCCCAGTGACAGACGAGCACAGCACACAAGCCAAGCCTGTCAGACCACAAGGATTCAACAGCCATATCAGTTCTCAAGACTGCTCAGTAATGGATCCAGTGTCCTCCGAGCGGCATGAAATCTCTGCACTTGTTCTCTCCTTGTTTACGGCTGTGCCAGGTCTTCACAGCTTGTCACAGTTTTTCTGAACGAGGCCGACATGAATTCCAGCCCCGAAGGAATGAAGACACAGCAGCCTTTAATACATTGGTGTCCTCCTGATGCGATTAGCCTCTTCCACCCAAAAACAAGGAAATCCAGCATGCTATCTTTACAGCTCCTAGAGCAACAGCTTTCAGTGGGTAACTAGCATGAGAAAGAACGTACAGCCGTCCAGATACACGTTTCCAGCACGGTTGTGGGTCTCTTACAAGGCACTTTGGGCCAGGAAAGCTGCGGATAGAGTTACCACCCAGGACCATGAAATTGAACACATGGAGATAGTGCTAGGACGGTGCTGTGTAAAGGCCAGCACACGGGGAGGCCAGGCTAAAGCCATGTCTACATTACAGAGCCTTGGCTGGCAGAGCCCCTAGTTTAGATGCAGCGTGTGCCAACAGGAGGAGTTTTTTGGTCCGTGTAGGCACATTGCCTCCCCAGACGACATTAGCTAAGCCGACGGAAGCTGTGTCTACACTGCGGCTTTGCTGGCATAGCCAGAATAGCTAGAGGAGTGTGTGATTTTTTTGCCGCTTAGACCAGGCCCTAGGCACCAGCTGTATCAGAGCTGGTGCAGGCAACCAAAGCTGCTACATGTACCAGTGCCGATTACCCCTGCTTGAAATGGGTATAAACAGTCCTGGGGCAACTTCTAGGGGTCTCCTCTGTCTATAGCAGGGGTTTGCATTGTGCAGCTATAGCGGAGGCTGGTTGCTGCTGGCCATAACCTAGGCAAATCCCCAGGGTAAACAGGGCATGCTGGTATGTCCCTTTAAGCGTGGGCATGGGGGACAGCTCCCAGAGAGGCAGAGTAAAACAAGAGGGGGGGGTTGATCTAGAGGGTTATGTACAAAGGGACAAGGAGCCAGGGTGACGGACAGCCAGCCCCAGATAGCCACGGATCGATCTCAGATAGAGGCTGGATTGGATGTTCTCAGACTCCAGAAGTGTCAAGTGCAGTAACCCAATCCACCTGCGAGCCACAGAGCGATGCTGGTCCCAGCGGCTCCGTCAGGGAAGGGGCAGCTGCGACCTGCTCTCCACTGAACACGCGGATGGCTTTCAAACCCATCCCACCGGTCATTTGCAAAACGCGAGCCATCAGAGCCCTCCCTGAAGATGTACCTGCTGCCGGCTGTTTGCTCATTGTGTTCACACACCCCCAGACAGCATCGGCAGCTGCGAGGGGAAAAGGGCGTTTCAAGGGAGAGGGTGATCCATTGTAGTTTTGAAGTGGGAACCATCTTCCAAACAGGTCCCACATTTAGACTGTGTGCGTGTGCCCCTCTCCCTTCTCTTTGCATGAACAGGGTAAGACCCGCATTGTGGTGTTTAGCAGGCTGAGCAGTTTGGAAGGGGATTTCCCCCCCTCGCCTGGCTTTAAGACCCACCTTTAAATGGAGCATGTGGGGAGGCCATGAGGCAGCAGCCTTGAACTCTAGCTTCCTTGTTTAGCTACACGGCACGGCCCTCAGAGAGGCACTTTCCCCTTTTGTACCCAGGACAGACCAATACACCTTGAAGATAGAAAGAAAGTTGGGTGCTGGGGACCTCCAGTGTGAGGTTGCTGATTCTGGAGCAGGCTCAGAAGAAGGCAGAAGGGAAAGACTAAGAAGCAAAGAGAACTAGATAAATTCATGGAGGTTAAGTCCATTAACGGCTATTAGCCAGGATGGGTAAGGAATGGTCCCTAGACTCGGTTTGTCAGAGGGTGGAGATGGATGGCAGGAGAGAGATCACTTGATCATTGCCTGTTAGGTTCACTCCCTCTGGGGCACCTGGCATTGGCCACTGTCTGCAGACAGGATACTGGGCTGGATGGACCTTTGGTCTGACCCAGTTCGGGGCCGTTCTTATGTTCATCCTTGAGCTTACACAGGCGCAAAGTTTCATTTGTCGTATTGCGCTTGGGTCTTTGGTGCATTAGAAGATTGAGATCCAGTTTGAGGGGAAGGCGGATAGAACTGAAAGGGAACTAAAGGGCCAGACTCTGATCGACAGAACCGTACCTTGCTCCGAAAGCAGCCCCATTGATTTCAGGTGAACTGTTCGGGAAGGATGGTGCTATTCAGCATGAGAAAGGATATCGGAAAATGGCCCTAAGAGTATGTCTCCCCTCTAGCTCTCCCCTCTAGCTGGGGGCCAGCCTCTCAACCCAGGTAGACAGACTCACCCTGGCTCAGGTTTAGGGATTAACATGGCGATAAGGACAGTTTAGCATCTCAGAGATGACAAGGGGATCTGAGCCATACAGCCCACATTCCTGTCAGTGACGGCCAGGAAGCTAAATCCACGGGTCAGCTTTGATAACAGACACGGATTTTCAAGGTGTTCTGCTGAATATCTGAAGTGGAACCATCTCACAAACAGGTCCCACATTTAAACTGTGTGCCCCTCTCCCTTCTCATAGAATCATAGAAGATTAGGGTTGGAAGGGACCTCAGGAGGTCATCTAGTCCAACCCCCTGTTCAAAGCAGGACCAATCCCCAGACAGATTTTTATCCCAGATCCCTAAGTGGCCCCCTCAAGGATTGAACTCACAACCCTGGGTTTAGCAGGCCAATGCTCAAACCACTGAGCTCCCTCCCCCCAGCAACAGCAAAGGGGTGTCGCAGCCAACTGCAAACAGGCCACACACATCCCATGGCGAGAAGTCTGTTCTAAGGGAGCTTACAACGGACGGCTCATCTACACTTACATTTTATAGCACTCTAACTTGCTGGCTCGGGGTGCGTGTGTGTGAAAAAGCACCCCCTTGAGTGCAGCAAGTTTGAACGCTTTAAAGCACTAGTGTGGACAGGAGCGCTCAGAGCTATTTCCCTTGTGGAGGTGGATTACCAGGAGCGCTGGGTGCATGCCCATGGCAGCGCTTTGAAGTTTCTAGTGTAGACGCAGCCTGATTAAAATTCAGAGGGGCAGCTGATAAAAATCTGACAACAGGGCTCAGTCCCATTTAGGCACCACAATAAGTGGCTCGATTTTCTAAAGAGCCCAGGGTGCTGGGTGCACATTAGGCGCTGCGCATGCTTGAAGATCCAGCCCCAGTTGTGGGTGCTAAGCACTTGGAAATCTGGCCCTGAGCTCTTTGATAAGATCTGGCCTCCCAAGGGGAAAGCTAGCTGGTCGCTTTCTCCACTCACACAACCCAGTTGGGTTTGTTCCTGTTGTTTGACTACAAACATCTCCTACTGGCTACGTCGCCGAATCACGGGGAACAAGTCTGAGTAACAGTTTCATCAAATAAAGTCAAACCTCACAGGCAGAACTCCAGAAAGTTTGTGAAAAGCAGGGGAGAGAGCTGGGTTAACTGCATGCTCCAGATCTGTTAGTTATCAACCAAACGCCATGGAACGAGCGGGTCTGCCATACGTGCATTTTTGGGAGGTCAGCTATGCATACAAGTTGGGTGAAAACAAGGTTGAAACCATCTGTCTTGTATGGTTTAGACACAACAAATCCTGCATCTTGGCAGGGGGTTAGACTGGATGACCCTTGCGGTCCCTTCTAACCCTTTGGTTCTACGATTGTATTCTGAAAACCTAAGATCAACAGAAAAACATTGTCGGCATTTAAGGAGGGGGGGCGGGGGGAGAAAGAGGTTTTTTTTTTTAAACACAAGCCTTCCCTAGCTGCCTTTGCAACCCAAATATTGCAGCTAAGGCATGTGAAATCGCAAATGAAATTAACTAGAAACTGACCACCCAAAGGAATGTGGAAGTGATGAATTTGCTGTCTGTATCTCTCCACATAAACACCAGGAAGAACATTAGCATTTTAAAATGTCTTTTCCTTTTAAAAAGATGGTGTTGGCAAGAGAAGGAGCTTTGTTTCAGTATCCTGCCGGGTCCCTTTAGGCCTTTCGTTTACACAGAACCGAGAAATCCAGGCCGCAAAAGTCCACAGCCAGATGATTTTTATTTGGCTGCATGTCTAGAGTAACAGAGCTTCAAGTCATTGCTATCTGCTAAACCACCACACCTGCATTTTTACCTCCCCCTCTCACGCCAGCTGCCTTCCAACAAGCGCATTCTAGAGAGGATTTCCTGGCTGCTTACCTGTTTCAAAGCAGGTGGCGATTCCCCCTTTCCAAGGTATTTCCTGTTCTCTTGCAGGTAAATCACAGCCCTGCCTCACAGGGACACGTCTGCTGTAGGACAGGTAATAGCTGGGCATTCGGGGTGGGGTGGGGAGGAATGGGGGTGGGTAATAACAATGCTCCGCCTCAGAGGCCTGCACTACCAGTAAGAAACAAAGCAACCACACCTACTGCCCAAACACAGCCCAAGGGAAGGGGGGGAAGATTCTCACCCCCTTCCACGTCAACACTTCTTTTTTTCCCCCACCCTTGCCAGTTATTTGTGTGTTCACAGAGCCATGTAAGTAGCTGTGGATAATAATCTAATAATCAGAACTTCTCAGTTAGCTACAGCCAGGGGAGCCCAGAACAATGGCATGTGATTGACAGCCTGCCTAATTACAGCCTGGGAAAGGAGACAGGAGGCTCTTTGATCTCAAAGGTGTGATACACAGGGAAGCTGCAAAGTGCCCCAGCTGTGCGTGTGCAGAAGCCTGTCCAGCAGCAATACCCTACCTAGGCACTGATTTCAGGCTAGAAATCTGACCCTTCCAGAAGAGACGCTTGTTGGGTTTTCACTCTCGGAATCAGAGATCTAGCGCATCTCCCTGCCAACGTGAGATTGTTCTCTACAATAGGACTGCCTAGGAAGGAGTGCTGCAGAAAGGGATCTGGGGTCAGAGTGGATCACAAGCTACATATGAATAAACAGCAAAACACTGTAGCAAAAAAAAAAAAAAAAAAAAAAAAAAAGGGGGCAAACATCTGGGATGTATTAGCAGGAGCATAGGCGTGGACATCCCCTCTACCGAGGGGTGGGGTGAGGGGGTGCTTGATGCCCTCTCTGCCCCAGGCCCCAGCCCCACTCCACCCCTTCCTGCCCCGTCCCTGTCCCTCCAGGAACCAACCTGCATGCCGCGAAACAGCTGTTTGTGGCAGATGGGAGGAGCTGGGAGACAGGGGGAAGAGTGATCAACAGGGCCGCCAGCAGGGGAGAGGCGCTGGGAGGGGAGAGAGGGGGAAGCTTGGCTGCCAGCGGGTGCTAAGCACCCGCTAATTTTTCTCCATGGGTGCTCCAGGTGGAGCACCCATGGAGTCAGCACCTATGAGCAGGAGTGTTGTAAGCAAGACGCGAGAAATAATTCTTCCGCTCTACTCTGCACTGATTAGACCTCAACTGGAGTATTGTGTCCAGTTCTGGGCTCCACATTTCAGGAAAGATGGGGACAAATTGGAGAAAGTCCAGAGAAGAGCAACAAAAACGATGAAAGGTCTAGAAAACATGACCTAGGAGGGAAGATTGAAAAAATTGGGTTTGTTTAGTCTGGAGAAGAGAAGACTGAGAGGGGACATGAGAACAGTTTCAAGTACATAAAAGGTTGTTACAAGGAGGAGGGAGAAAAATTGTTCTCCTTAACCTCTGAGGATAGGACAAGAAATTTAAATTGCAGCAAGGGCGGTTTAGGTTGGACATTAGGAAAAACTTCCTAACTGTCAGGGTGGTCAAGCACTGGAATAAATTGCCTAGCGAGGTTGTGGAATCTCCATCATTGGAGATTTTTAAGAGCAGGTTGGACAAACACCTGTCAGGGATGGTAGAATACTTAGTCCTGTCATGGGTGCAGGGGACTGGACTAGAAGACCTCTCGAAGACCCTTCCAGTCGTACGGTTCTATGAATACAGGGAAAATGCATTAAAGACCCTTCCTTTATTAAGTGACTGGCTGCGCTAAGCAACCGCTGCAGGTAGCCCAAGCATTTCACTGCACTGAGCGACCAGAGCGCACCCAGACTGGTTCCAGTTACAGCAGCAGCTCTCCTAGGGAAGTGCAAAATCACCAGTCAGTGGATACAAACCCTGGGGCTTCCTGGGTTTAGTGCCAGCCAGCGGGAATTTGCCCCACTGACTCATCCCTAGCAGTGTGCACAAGGCAGGGCCCACAGTTTGGACACTGGCAACCTTGCACATATAACACTTGCAAGGCGTGTGATCCATCTCTCCCTAGCAATGGACCCACGTAGCAGATAACAGCTTACTTCTGCTACCAGCTCAGGTCGGTGCATTGGTTCTACAGGTGACAGAACCAGCTCCACCTCAGGAAACCTGTTTTGCAGGAAGAATATCCTTCGAACTGCAGAAAAGCCAGCCCAGACGGGTCACTCCTGCACACTATCGGGAAAAACTAGTCCAAGAGGGAATCTAATGCAGGTTCACTGCAGCTTAAACTGCCACGTTCAGACTCTTCCGCTCAAAGCAGTGAGGACTAAATATACACAGAGGGAGGGAAGGCTTAGCAGCACATGGGCAAGGAGACACAAAAGCCTGGGGGGGGGGGGGGGCGGGTTGTCTAAGGGAGTCCTAGATTTAAAGGCCAGAGGGGACCATTATGATCATCCAGTCTGATCTCTTGTATAGCCCAGGCCAGAGAATTCCACCCAGGAGATTCCTGCCTCAAGTCCAATAACCTGCGGTCAAATGACAACATCTCTTTTACAAAGACACTGCTGGAGAGAATAAATCCATTCAAGATCATGAGATGCTCAGATTCGATGGTAATGGAGGCTGCATGGGACCTAACATAGATTTTACCGACAGGGAAATTAAGGCACAGAGAGGGAAGTGACCGTCAGCTGGAAAAAGAATCCAGATCTCCCCACTCCCAGCGCCAGGCTCTAAACACAAGATTAGCCTTTAGGCTCGGGCATCACCTTCCTCCACATGTGGGCATTCCAGCTAAATGGTTTTTAAAGCACCCTAATTTAAAATAAGAGTCACCCTATTCTTTTTTTTTTTTTTTTTTTTTAAGTTATTAACTCTCAAGCTCCCTCTCCTCTCCCAATCCAGGTCAGATGATCTTTGCTTAGCGGGAAGTCCTTGTACCTGTGATTGCACCTGCTGCCATGTGATCACCCAGAGTTTTAAGTATCCCAAGGGGAACGACCCTCTTTCCAATTGTTGCTGGAGAAGATGGGGAGAGCCAGGAGTAGGCGGGAGATGCGAGATGCATCCAGCGCTTGCTTTTTAAGAGAGAATTTAAAGGGCTGGGCTTGCTATCAGCAGCCCTCGTTTGTGGGAGACCAAACAAAACGCAGCGTTGTCGGGACGACCGAAACACCAGCGGCACCCCACCACAAAGGGAACACAGGGTACGAGAGCTACCGGGATGGGAAAAAAAGCACAAATTTCAGCTGGAGGGTGAGCAGCAACCCCCGCAAGTTAGCAATGCTCATTGTCTGGTCGGGTTGTTTATGCAGCAAGCTCTCTCGGGTGTCCCCGATTCGGTCGCCCCATGCCCTGTGCGCGGAGAGGTGGGAAACCAGGGTGCAGTGGGAATGGGGGGAGAAAAGGAGGGATACATGAATGCATGCGAGAGATCAGGCTCTCCTCCGGCGGAACGTTCACACGCAATGAGACTTACCAGAAACGCTGCCTTAGCATAGCTGGAAGAGGCCTGTGTTTCTGAGTCAAAGGAACAAGGAGGAAAGCGGGGCTGTCGGGTTACAGCACCAGACCTGGGGGCGGGGCGGGACGCGAGATCTGGATTCAGGTCCCGGCTCTGCCACTGAGTTCCCCTGTGACCTCTGGCAAGTCACCGAGGGCCAAATTTTTAAAGATACGGAGGCGCCTAACGCCAGGGCTGGCTCCAGGCACCAGCCGACCAAGCACGTGCTTGGGGCGGCACCTTGGGCCGGGGCGGCGCTCAGGTTTTTATTTATTTATTTATTGGGCGGGGGCTGGCGTGGCGCTGGGGGGGCGGGGGTTGGCGCGGTGCGGCGCTGGGCGGGCGGGGGCTGGCGCTTGGAGGAGGGGCGGGGGTTGGCGTGGTGCTCGGAGGGGGCGTGGCTTCGGGCGGCGTGGCGTTCTGGGGGGCGGGGATTCAGGTGGCGTGGTGCTGGGGGGGCGGGGATTTCGGCGTCACTGGGGGGGTACGGCGGCGCGGCGTGGCGCTCGCGGGGGGGGGGGGCACTCTTCTTTTTTGCGTGGGGCGGCAAAAAAGCTAGAGCCGGCCCTGCCTAACGCCCAGGGAAATCAATGGGAACTAGGCGCCTAAATACCTTTACAAATCTGGCCCCTATGCTCTCCATTTCTGTAAAATGGGGATAATAAAACTCCCATCTCACGCGGGGGTGTGTGTAAAAGAATAAGAGTGATGGCTGGCGAGGTGCTCAGACACTCGCGGGGGGCCCGTGATTTCCAGCAGTACTTCAGGGTGGTGGTGGGGAAGTATTTCTCTACCAGCAGGCTTGTCAATTTCAGCTCTGTTGCCTAATTGCTTCCTAGCTACATTTGGACACCTTGGCTGGAACCAGGGTATGGGAACATCTTACAGACACGGCTGTTTACTTCCCAGGTGGGACTAGTGGACAGAGCTTTGCGCTAGCAGGAAGTTCATAAAGCCCAAACACTCCCTCGTTTTCAAACCTAACCAAGGCAGGAGCAGAGATAAAAAGCAATAAAGTTACTTCAGCACATTCCCGTCTCCTTATCAGGTAAGGAACAGTCCAAAGAGGATGGCTGTGGCTGATACGGGCAACCCAGCAAATGTTTAACTCTCCCTTTCGCTGTCTGACTTAACATGGAATTTAGTGGTGTTCCTGGCCGCCATGGGTGGAGGGATAAACTGACCGCTACTGACAATTGTTTGGGGATAGTAATGCTGCAATCTGCCCAGCACAAAGGGCAGCATGCAGCTGGACTGGCCCAGGAGACTCGGTCACAAGCCGGTCAGCTCTTTGGGGCAGGCAGCGTCGTTTTGTTCTGTGTTCGTACAGCGCCTAGCACAATGGGGGCCTGCTCCGTGGCTAGTGCTCCTGGGCCCTACTGCAATACAAATAATCGTTCGGTGTCTGCTTTCCACTTGCTCTGAAGTGGGGGGTACTAAGCCGTGTCCCTCCTTTCCCCCGCACTGCTCACGTCCCACTCCACACCAGCTCTGCTGCAGGGACTGCTATGTGGAGTAGGCGGAGCGAAGGCTCCATCCACTCATTACTCCTGTGCTGGGGGCAGCCCGCTTTCCCTACCCGCTTTGTAACCCAGCGTGGGCAGCCTGCCTGGAGAGCAAAGAGGCTCTTTCGCCCCCCTCCCATTCCTTTTCGTGGGTCACACAGCACGAGCCCTCTGATTACAATCAAGTCCTTCCAACCTACTTGCCGAGGCTCAGTGGAACTTTAAACCAAGGTTTCTCCCTTTCCACAAGCACCAGAGAAGCCAAGCACCAGAGAAGCCAACCCCCCCCCGTCTGTTTCAGCAGAAGGGTGCCCTCTACTGGGCAGCTTGGACTATGAAAAAAGCCCACGCCGTGTATTACTCAACGAGCACCCTATCTTGCGGCAGCTTCTGAGATAACGACGGCGGGGAATTGTTGTAAGAATCCCCTAGCGCAGACAAGGCTGAAAACACCACCTTCGCCATGCTGGTTAGTTCTGCTTTGCTGCGCAGACACGACTTTAAACCCTGTCCCCGAACGGCGCCAACGCCTTGGGCAGAAGAAGAAAGCAATAGGACTTGGGTGCCTAATTCCCCTACATCCCTTTGGAAATCCCAGCTGTCCTGGCCCTGGTTCAGCACCCAACTCTACCAATAAAACAGGACCATGCTGTATCTGGGTCTCACCCCAATCGTCCCACAGATCCTTACAGTCAAGGACAGCACGTCGGTCTTAAGGAGACTAGGCCCCATGATGCCTCCAGACTTGGTGTAGCTGCACAATCAGTCTAGTGCCTCTGGATTAGAAAGGCTCAGAGCATCGCCCAGCTACTCGTTATAGCTGCAGGAGCTTAACGATATTGAGCCAGACTCATCCCACCTTGAGCTCTTGTTCGCACTGGGTGGCTCTTTAGATAACCTAGTCACCAACCAGGGCCAGGCCTGGAGTGAGGGGAAACTCCCCTCGAGTTAATTAGTGCAGGAGATGAGGGTAAAAGGTTTAACTCCGCAAGTCCTGGACTCCGGATTCCTGGGCAGGGGGCGCTTCAAAGCAGATTTCCCAATGCTAGGCAAAGGGAAGTGTTGAATTACCACCACCAGAACCTAGAGCCCTCCACCTTGATCAACACCCCCAAGCCTCTGGCTGTGGGCCTTAGTTAGGTACAGGCAAGCCATGGAGACTAGCATCAGCTGATCAGAGCAAAGGCTTATGGGTAATGATGGAAGCAGCGGAGTGGCCAGGGTCCGGTAACACATAGCCCAGGATTCTGAAGGCTCCAGAGACACTTTGCAGGAACCTCCCCGACAGATATTTCACAAGCAAATGAGCCTCAGACAAGGCTGACTGAGGATATTTAGATCCTTTGGAAGGAATAACTGGTTAGGCGTCACATGGACCCGGACTCAAGGAACCGCACATCTGCCAGCCCCAAGAATAGCTGCGGACGGAGCCGGCACTTTAACAGAAGCAGCTGCTGTTACTTAGGGAGGTTTCACAAACGGCCCACAGTTGCTTGGGGTTTCCACACGTGACCTCCTGCCTGTAACTTACTTCCCTTTTGCTCTCGCATCAAGGACTGAGCAGGAGAATGTACGGAGCGTGTCCGAGACACCGTTCTGCGTTGGTCAATACTGGAAACTCGGGACGTTGCAACTGGACTTTTTTTTTTTTAAAGCCTTCCTTAAAAATAAACCGGGGTCATTTTGTTTGCTGATCTCATGATTTCCACGTAGCACGGCCTGCAAAACAGCTGCCAGGCAGGGGAGGCATGTCTGCAGGAGCACACGGGGTGCTGGATCCAGAGAACCTGCTCCTCGGCAGCTTAGTTCTCGGGCTTCTCTCTTGTTCTTCCACGACCTGTCCAAAGGCGGGCCGGGGCTAAGACTGGCCGAGTCCCACCTGAGGGCAGGGGCTCCGGTCGTGCGTGGCCCACGCAGTGCACCCGGGCGCGGGTCAGGCACCCGGGAGTTGTTTAGCAGGAAGGGGGGGGACGGACGATTGCCCATTAAAGGAGGGGCAATAGGCAGGGCTGGCACACAGGAGGCAGTTCAGGTCCTGTTTGGTGGGGGTGGGAGTTGCAGTGCCACTGCGGAAGGGAAGTCCCAACAGAGCATGCCCACTGCCACGAGCTCAGAGCGCCCTGCAGCTGTAGGCTCAGCACACTCCTCGGGCGGGGCTCGGCCCTGGGGCTTTCCAACGGCAACCCAGCTCTAGAGCCCTGGGAAGAGCTGCCTCTTCTCATAAGCGGGGAGGAGGGAGGGAGGGCGAATGCCTGCGTGGTTAAAGCCCCAGGGCTGCAAATCAAGAGATCTGGGCTCTGTTCCCAGCTCGAACGCAAGCTTCCTGCCTGACCTTTAATGCCTCCGAGGCACTGAGAGATATCCCTATTTTACAGAAGGGGGGAGGGTAATACTTGTCTTGGAGGCGGGAGGCTTTAATCCATTCATGCTTGCCAAGTGTTTGGAGATCCTCAGCTGTAGGGTGATAGGAAGGGTTATTCAAACAGAAGTACTGGGTTAGGTGGCATGGCAAGATGGGGGGGCTGGTGGCACGGCCTTAAAGACCATTTCTCTCCTGCTGGTCAAGTCGGGATAATCTCTTCTACTGTATTTGCAAGATCCAGACCCCAAGACGCAGCTCTATCATGTCAGCTCACAGCTGGAACATGGCCTGGTTTTAACCAGCCACATACATTGTGGGAGGAGTGAGGAATATCTTAACCGGCTAAAATTAAAGGGGAAGTTTAGGCATCACCCAGAATGCAGTAACCAGAGATGCAATTCAGCCAATTCTTGAGCGGAGAGGCCTGTGGGATCTCAGACAAACACAAGTGGTTGGGACCTTGTCTATGCATTATCCCGAAGATGGGTCCTACAGCAGAGCCCACCAGCCCTGCACTGAGGCACTGGCTCAGTACTGATTCAGAGGTACGAGCGCCCCCTTCTGAATCAACACCACCATTACCTGCAGGGCAGACTGAACATTATCCTCCCCCTCTGCAACAGATCTGGGGGCTACTGCATATGCTCAAGGCCAGGACCCTGTGTATTTCATTCCTTTGTGCTCCAGAATCTCAACTCTCACCCTTATGGCGAGAAGAAAACCTTGAAAACACAAACCAAGCATACCTGATGCCAGAGTCTGGAGAGAGCCTGAAACAATAGCTTCAAGGGGCAAGTACTGCCCCGTGCACCTCCACAATCAGTTTCATTGTTCCAGTGGAACGTGGGTGTCTTGGTTGCAGAGTGAGTGCATTGGCCAGACCCAAGGGAGGGCTTTGGCTATTAGGACAAAGACCCTGACTTGGACTCTGTGTACAGCGGGCAGTCAGTGCAGAAGCAGAGCACTGCGGGGGTAGGAAATGAATTCACAGCACTGTTAACCAGCTGATCTGCTGAGCTTTGTACCAGTTCAAGCTTTTCCCAGGCCATTTGGCTTCACTCTTCGATACAGAAAGCGACAGCAATCGAGCCGGAGGTCAAAATTCACCACGCTGTTTAGAACACGTACATTCGGGACGAACACAAGGACAATGACGACCCATGAGCCGTTTCCTTTCATCCCCGGGGCCCACTACATCCATGCATCTGCTGCAGAAAGACACCTGCCGGTCTTGTTGTACGTCACACAGCCATCAGCTCGAATAGGAGGACATCAATACCAGGACTCTGATCCTGCATCTGAGCCATGCAGGAACCAGTCGCTTCCTGCCTCTGAAACAGACAACTCAATGGCCTGGTCTACCCTAGGGAAAGTAAGGGGGGTTGCACCATGATTGCTCTCACGCTGTAGAATCTTAGTGCAAACAGGGCAAGTTGGAGTTATCCCTCAATTTGGCTGGTTGAGCTGAAACCTAGGTTCCTCCCTCAGTTTCACCAGCTAAAACAAGACCTTTCCCCATCTCTATTAGAATGATCCAGCATGTTCTAGCTATCTAAGGGATAAGGCACCCCCCCTCACCACAGGATGTGGGGGTGCCTCAGTCTTTAATATATTTGTTTTCACACTACCCCTGTGAGGCAACGCACGGTTATTATCCCCATTGCACAGACGGGGAACTGAGCCACAAAGAGACTAAATGACTTGCCCAAGGTCACCCAGATAGTTTGTGGCAGAGCAGGGACTCGAATCCAGGTCTCCCAAATACTGCCCTAACCGCTGGACCACGCACTAGAGATTGTGCTGTAGATACACGTGTTCCCTACTGCAGATGTTCTGAGTAACACACACGCAAACATCCAAGAACAGCCCCTACCTCAACTTGTCTACAGCCAAGATTTCCAAGACTAAGAATTCTGGATCCCAAGTTTAGACACCATGAAGGAGGCCTGGATTTTCAGAACATGCTGATACCCGCTTGCGACCCAGAGCGCCCTGTATTCACATCCTACACTGGGCACTGCCGCTCAGCACTGAGATGCACTGGTCAAGCACCACTTGGGAAGTTTATAGAGGACCTGTCATTAGTAAGGCTGGTCCCTGCCATTGCTATCAGCTTCCCTCTTTCCCAGGAGCAGCAAATTCATCCCAATCACTTACAAGGCACATTCCTTGATTCACCAGTCTTGACTGGATTAATGTAATTGTGGGGAACCTTCGGGGTCTCACCAGCACTTAGTGGTTTATTCACTCAAAGCGCATTTGACTGGCTCATTTAGAACAGCAGAAGACAAATTCCCGCTCACGGTGTCCCTGTCTTATAACAATATTAATGCACATAGTCTGTTACCATAAAGACTACAGGCATCTATGCAAATCATTTACCTTCTCACATCATTGTTCTGATGTGCTACGCGGAAGCTAAGAACTGAAACCCATTATGAAGTACAGAAGTAGTACATTTTGGGTGACCATTTCCTCTCTCATTACAAGATTTCAGTTCTGCCAAAGTCAGTTGGTATAAGGAGTGGGGCGGCGGGCGGAACCCAAGAATAACCCTGACCAGCTGTTTTCTATGCAGCACATGAAACGTCTCCAAAGGGAACTTTAGGTTCATTATTGGTTTTGATTCCTCTTGCAAAGAGGAAATTCTGACTGAGGTTCATGACTTCCAAGTAGGAGTTTTTGCAGAATGGTGCATCCAATCTGACCCTGGGTACCAGCTCCGCTTTGGGCAGGAACCCTGTTTTCTGTACATTTATGTAAAACGCAGTGGATGTTTCCAGTGTAACAGAAGTAAAAAGGCTCCCTGATCCAGAGGTCATTTATCATAGATTATCACTGCATCCCTGATTAGCATAAGAAAATTCAGATTTTAAGGGGACACCTTTAATTTCACGGAGTAAATTCTCTGGCCTAGGTTATGGAGGAAGTCAGACTACAAGATCATAATGAGAAAAAAAAAATCTATGAAACTGATATGATTTGTTTCCAGGCTGTTACCTCAGTGCATTCAACAGAACTTTATCATCAGTTTCACTGCTTCCTGTCTACTCCGGCCACCATCTGGAAAGCCTTATGCAGGTGCTTAAGGTCCAGCATGCAAGTCTTTGCAGGATCAGGGCCTTGGCTGAACAATTTCTCTCTCATTGAAGAGCATGTTTAAAAAGTTCCAGGACTTACTATTTATAGGAGGATTCTGTCAGATACTGGAATTTTTTAAAAACTAGCAAATAAATAAAATAAATAATAAAGTTGGCAGTGGCCCTTTAAAACTGAAAGCAACAAAACCAAATCTGGTTTTCTTCAGCATTCCTAAAGCCTGCAGCTGCAGTGTATCCAACTGGGTAAGCCTTGTCCACACTTGGAAGGTTTTGTCCAGTATAATTCTCTCAGGATAGTTAATCGTTAAACCAGCAAACCCCTCCGAGCAAGGATGCAGTTATATAGTTATGAGCGCTTATACTGGTACAGCTTATGCCAGTTTGGGAGACTGGCATAAAACCAGGGCTGCACGGGGAAGGCTTTGCCAGTATAGCTATACCAATATACTGTATCGGCAGAGTGTGGATGCAGCACATGCTGACAAAACTGCACGTTTGCTAGAAGAACTTACTCTAGCAAGAGTCTGTTGCATACACCTGGCCCAAGCGATGTCAGTTATACCAACATTGCCATGTTCACACTCGGGCTTACACCAGTACGGCTACGTCAGAGATACAAAAGTCACACCCCAAATGAAATAGCTAAACTTAAGTGTAGACTAAGCTGTACATGTGTTAGAACCCACCTTCCTGGACCAGTTATAGCTAGATTGCCTCCTGCCATGCGCGTTGGGAGGTCAGCCTACATACGACAGACTCCACTTAGGAGAATGAGCCAACCCAGATCCCCCTGGGGCTACTTGCCTACATAGCTGGGTGGCAGTTAATTAGGTAATGAGCATCTGGGCCTAATAAAGGCTTAGGAGGGCTCAGGCTGGAAGCCTGCAGCTGCTCCCAGGGGTATCTCCCCGGAGAGCGAGGGTCACAGACAGAGGAACAGGCCCAGAACACAGGGCTGCCAGGCAAGGCACTGGAGCAGCCCAGGAGAATGAACTGGGTGTGGGATGTCCTGGGGAGCTCAGTAAACAGCAGTGCACGGTCTGGGGAAGACGCCCAGCAGAGGCCCAAGCTCCAGGCAGGGAATTCAGTCTTATCTCACCCCACTAGCCCTGGAGCACTCTCACGCCCCGATCAAATGGCCGGGAATTCCTGATGGAGTAGCTGACTGAAGCTTTTGTTCATTTTCCTGTTGTCCTTTTTGGTTAAATAAACAACACCTTCCAAAGAGGGTGCTCTTTACTACTAGAAAGGACTGCTTGGACTTGTTTATACCCTGGGTGAGGGGAAACTGAGGCAGCAGCTCACCAGCAGTGCTGCGCCTGATCACAAACGGTGCACTGGGGTCACCTCCATGCCATGAGATCCACTAGTTTAAACAGTAAGTGCTAAACCACCCAGCAAGGGTCACAGCTCTAGGACTCAGCTGCCACCTCCCCTTTTGCTCTCAGTAGCAGTTTCCAACTCGAGAAGAGAGACTCCAGGGTGGAAGATCCTAGGTTGTCATCTAAGGACCTGCTGCAGAACGCTCTCTAGATCCCTGGCGGGCTGACTGGCCACCGTTTCCCTCCAGGAGCCGGGAACGCATATTCGAACACAGCTAAAAATACATCAAGACTATCCTAATGTCAGTTTGGTGCCTAAGTGACTTCGGTAGCAGCCCCAGGGTCAGTGTGTGATTGTAAAGGGGATAGGAAGGCTCTAAGCCATAAGCTGGACAACCCCTGCTCTAAGACACGCAAGGGATGGGACAAGACAGTCCTGGGAAATAACTTTGCTGCTCAGAGAAGTGTGGGAGACTCAGCTCAGCCCAAGACACCTGACCGTTCCCTGCTCCCCCGTTTGGCAAGGGAGGGCTGTTGAGTGGAGCAGCCCCAGAAACGCAAACCAAGCAGGTGTGTGCCATCTCCGGGACTTGGTAACGCTGTGGCATGAGTCCTCCTGCCCCGCAAAGCAGCCTGCGCGCCTGAGAGGGCCGGTGTGTTAACCCCGGGCATGCCCAAATTACATCACTTAAGAAAGCCGGGGGGGGGGGGGGGGGAGAGGACAGACAAGTAGATCATTCAAAGGACAGACTGCCAGAGCCGCGGGGGGGCGGGGGGGGGGGGAAGGCATGTGTGTGTGAATGACACGGATTCTCCTCTTTGGCGGGTAGAGATACACCTTGTTCCCAAAGGCTCCCAACTGTTTGCACATCAAACACCACCAAACAAACCCAGCCAACCCCCCCAGTCAGTGGGGCAGGAAGGGCTGGGAGGAGAGAATCGGAACGGCCTCGCATAACTCGGAGGTTATTCATTTCCCCGCCCCGCAATGCCCACAGTAGGATGTTACCCCCCCTCTCCCCAGGAGCATCCCACCAGCTGCGCCCCAAGAGCTTGCTGGCTCCAGCATCCTTGTCAGCGTCGCGCAGGGCTGCAGAGCCCAGGCTTTGGGAGCAGGCAGTGCCCTTAGCTCCGGAACAGAAGCGCGAGAGGGATGCACCGAACAGCCCCGCCAGGTGCGCCGGCTCTTACCCTAGCTGGGGCCAGCGCAACTTCCTTCCCCGGCGGCTGAGCTCCCGCCTTGCAGCGAGAGCCGGGCAGGGCGAAGTGCTGCCTCCAGCAGCCCCGCCTGGCCTCGGGGGTTCCCGTGCACGGCCCGCAGCTTGCAGGGACACCCGGGCTCCCGCTCACCTGCGCTCATGGCTGCGCGCGTCAGCAGCACCCGGCGCCCCCCGGGAGCCGAACTCGCGCGCGCCGCCCCGGCCGCGGCCAGCCTCGCTCTCTGCTTCGGAGACACAAAGGAGCCGCCGCGGGCGGGTCAGCGGGGCGGGGCGCGGCCGCGCAGGGGCGGCTGGGAGTTGTAGTTTCTCTCTGCCCGGGCTGAGTTCCCCACGCTGCAGGGCAAGGGGGAGCTGCAGTGGGGGGCTGTGTCCAGCCGAGGGCTCCTGAGTACATAGCAAACCCGGCTTCCTCTGGTGCCAGGGCCCTGCCTTGACCCAGGACACCCGGGCAGGTGTCACGACACCCCCAGATCATGACATGCGGAAGGTCTCCCAGTCCCAGCCCCAATTCTGAGCCCTGGTAAGAGCCCGCCTGCGGCAGGACTGCCCAGGTAACGCTGGGAGGGTTTCCCAGGGTCTTACACACACACCCCAGCAACCCCGGTTTACAGATGAGAAACTGAGGCACACACAGAGGAATGGGCTTGCCCAAGGTTACGCAGGGTGTAACCCACTTCTGTGGCAGAGCCAAAGTCAATTCCTGACTTCCACTCCTTATACACACACTATCTATACCCCTGTATCTATGTAACACACTCTCTCTTTCTCTTCTGTGATCCACCTAGTTAGTCTCTGTGATGCCCTTTTACGCTGACCATGCCACTCTTCTGAATGAGAAAAGGGCCTAGTAGGTTATTATCTAGTCCAGTGGTCTCCAAACTTTTTTGATCACGCACCCCATCAGTAAAAAATTATGAGCATGCACCCCCTGCCGCGCCGCAGGGCCGGCTCTACCATTTTTGCCGCCCCAAGCAAAAAACAAGCAAACAAAAAGCTGCCCGTACTGCCGAAGCGGCGCTGCTCCGGCGGCGCTCCTCCTGCCGTGCACCCCGAAGGATCCTCTTGCGCACCCCACTTTGGAGACCACTGATCTAGTCCATTCTGCTCAGCCAATGCAGGATGGTTCCGCTCACTGTTTGCCCAGTGTGCCATGAAGCCTGGTTTTAAATGACTCACTGAGGCTTCCACCATCTCCCCTTGTAGACTATCCTTTATGCGAACTGACCTTCTCAGTGGGGCAATTAATCCTAATTATACCTCATGGGCACCATAAACAATTCCTCTCCCTCCCTGGGATTTTATTTCTCATCTTCTAGTTATATCTGGTGGTAGGGGGCAGGCTCACCAGCTATGAGGCTCATTTCTAGTGTATACCTTATTATCCAAAAAGGTCATGCTTCAGGGTTGAAGCTGGCCACCTACAGGGGTCAGGAAGGGATTCCCCCCCAAGTATTCTGTTATTTTTTTAAATCTCCTTCCTCTGAAGCATCAGGGATGGCCATGACTTTAAATGGGACATTGGATGGGATGGGGCAGGGCTCTGAGGTGGCACCCAGCATTTTCTCTCTCAGGTGCTTGGCTGGCTGGTTCTTGCTCAAGTGCTCAGGATCTAATCGATCACCATAGGTGGGGGCAGGAAGGAATTTCCCCCAGTGACCTCAGAGATTTTTCACCTTCCTCTGCAGCATATGGATGCAGGTCACTTGCTAGGACTACCTGGGTGTATCTCACTTAATAATTTTCCCATCACTACAGGGGCCTTGGGCACTGGTGCACCTTGGTCCCTCCTAGTCTCGGCCAGTGGCACAAAACAGTCTAGTCTTCTGTGGGCTGTGATACTTTGGTCTAATTTCAGTTGCTGGGTTCAGTGTGGGGTGCAGGGTGGGTGGGTGGCCTGTGATACACAGGAGGTCAGTGTAGATGATGGGTTTTAAACTCTAGGACTCTATAGTTTCCCTTTGTTGTTTAAATCAAGCTATACTTAGTTGGCTTTTAAACTTTCCAACTGATAAATTTCACCAGAATTTAACATGAGATTATTCATTTGGCTCCAGGAACAGTATGGGATGAAGATATGAACAACTACTCAGACGCTGCTCTGCCTCTTAGATATAGGGAGCATAGAGAATGCATCTTTATAAGGTATCAAATTATTCATAAGGAAACTAAATTCTTCCCATAGATGGGAGAGATTATCAGATTTTGCAGAAGGGAAGATGAGATGTCTGTATTCTATTACAATAAGTTAAAAGGGACATGTGCCTGGAGTTAGCTGAAAGCCATTAAAATATTTGCACATGGAGTCTTGTGGATCTGTATCCTATTATGGTGTTAACCAGTGCTGATGGCTTTCAAGAACTATTAACCACAGGTCAGCTGCAACTGAGTGAAATATGTAGCACATGGGGGCGCTCAATGAGACCGAAAAGGAAGCAAATTGAAAATTGATTTAAGCACAATCGATAGCCAACCTATGGAACTCCTTGCCACAAGATCTGAGAGCACCCCAGAGTTCTAAGTATTCAAAAAAGGAGCAGATAGTTATATGGATAAGAACACCCAGGTTTACATTAGATATAAGTATGCTTCAAGAGGGATGTAATGCCTCATGCTTCAGGGCAAACTAGTAAGTAGCAGGGGAATAAATAACATTCCAGTATAAGTAGGTTATTCCACAGTTTGGCATTACAGGGTTTCTTGCACTCTGAAGCATCTGGTATGGACTTCTTAGCACATGCGCAATGTGCCTCAGGCAGCATGTGACCAGGATTCAATCGCTGAATTTGTTGCGCTGGTTGGATCATTAAGTTCCCCGGCCAGGGCTGGGTATAGACCACTGGTCTGAGATATCATGGCACTTTCTTAAGTAGTTACAGTTTCATTGTCAGGCAAGGTTCTTCCCATGAAACCCCCCAAAATTTCTTCAGGTCGAGGATTCCCACATCACATGTAATTTCTACCCACACACCTTCCTTGAAAGCTTCTCCCATACCTTTAACCTCAGCTATGGCTATATTTGAATGAACGCTATTAGATGAATTATTGTCTTCGGGTTACTACTTTGCTGTAGTGCCAACGTGGAAACAGACGACTTCCCCACATCCAGTTCCAGAATCCTGGAGTAAAGTCTGAGGTGTAGCAGTCCTGTAACCTGCACACACCAGAGGTCAACCAATTTCAGACTTCAGCTGGAATTTACAAATTCATCCAGGAGGCACAGGGGAGAGAGAAGTTGGTTCAATTATATTAATAAAGTAGGAGCTCTTATTTGTTCTTTACAGTATTTATTGTACATGCATCTCTCTGGAAAACGTGAGTCCCTGTTGGAACCCTCTTTCTAAATCAGATATAAATTACGTTCAGCTACAGTATGTGCGTTTTACACCTATTATTAAGAAACAGAATTATGCGCTGACCGCCTTCTCTTTGTAAGTTGCCATCATTTTCTTGATTTCGGCAATTGCTTTTCCAGGGTTCAATCCCTACAAAGACAAAGTGTAACAGTTAGCGGACAGAGAAATTAACACTACACTTGACAGAGTTTCCTTTACATTAACGTGGGTCGGTGCTGTAAGCTCACAGCCATGCCGGCCCCACACGTTGGCAAAGTGTGGGCTGCAAAATCCACCCCTTCTCATTCTGAAAAATAAAGATAGTGTCCACCTGCTCCCATGGCAAGCCCCAGTATGGGGTCTCCTTTTGATTGTTCGCATGATCCTTAGGGGGGGATAGCTAAGTGGTGTGAGCATTGGCCTGCTAAACCCAGGGTTGTGAGTTCAATCCTTGAGGGGGCCACTTAGGGAGCTGGGGCAAAATCAGTACTTGGTCCTGCTAGTGAAGGCAGGGGGCTGGACTCGATGACCTATCAAGGTCCCTTCCAGTTCTAGGAGATAGGATAGGATGATATGGTGCACAGGGGAGCCACTCAGTTATGATCTAAGACAGGCAATGTCCTGGATGTCTCTGCATACGATGATGTGAGAAGATGCAAAGTCACTGCACCCCCAATTCCATCTTTCAAGGGAAGGAGTGGAACAATGTCGGGGGGGAGAAGAGGCAAGTCAGGGTGGGGTGAGTGGGGACACATCCAGCAGGTAGCTGCCTCTCCGCAACAGGTGGCCAATTCTGACCCCGCTAAAATCTTCAAAAAGGGCCCTTGTTCAAATGTTTGAAGCCCCTTCCTGGGCCACAATATATATATATCTGTTAGCACCAGCCTGTGTCATTTTAAGAAACGAAAAGATTTCTTTTATCTTTTGGTCTGAATATGGCAAGACCTGACAAGCAGCCACTCAAGGGACTGACAACAAACCTAACTGCTCAGAGATAAGATCTCTTGATAAAGTTGGAGCAGAGCTGTACTCAGCACATTTGGAGGGATTTTCACATGGGCTCCGAAGGCAGGAGCTTGCCTAATACAGATGGTCCATTGTATAAGTTTCATTGGAGTCAAGATACAAAACCTAATGTTTTATTTAAAAACTCGGAGAAAAGCAAGAGCCGCGTCTTAAATGGGACCTGAGGGATAGAAAGCAAAAGCACTTCAGGCTACAACACAAAAATGATTCTAACACAACATCATGCTTCTGGCTTTTCAGTTTTCCAAAGGATTTTTTGTTGTATTGTACAGCCACCATTCATGCTGTGAAAGGCCTTTATATAATCCTGTCGTGCTGCCTAACTTAATGAGTATGCTTAATCTCAACATAAAAGGGAAAAAAAAAAAAAATCACAAGCACCCTGCCAGACAGCTAATCATGGAGAATTCAGATATGATCAAGGGAAGACCCAGGATTATAGTGTCTGGGTTGAAACATGGTGATTATTAACTAATCAGTCATAGACCCATAATGTGCTGCTTCATTATAACGCCCACACAATTTTTTTTTTTTTTTTTTCCCTCTCTCTCTCCCTCTCTCCAGTATAGATAAACACTGACTTCAATGGAACTACATCAGTTCACATCAGCTGATGATCTAGCTCCAGATGTAACTGGTTACCTATATTCTGTAGAAGTCATCAATAAATGTAACTTGAAATCCCAATTTAATATGCACAGAAGCACTGAGTTTTAGTGATTTGCGCTTGTAGAGATGGATGATCCCTGAGAATCTTACTTCCAAGAGTTATGTACTCCTGGAGCAGGCATTTGCCTCATGCCTACTAGGCAGGGGGCTTTCAGTTGTAAAGGATCTGATTAGAAGCAATTTCTTTGTTGTTTTCAAAAAGAGGTGGGGAGAGAGGGATAGCTCAGTGGTTTGAGTATTGGCCTGCTAAACCCAGGGTTGTGAGTTCAATTCTTGAGGGGGCCATTTAGGGAGCTGGGGCAAAAATCAGTACTTGGTCCTGCTAGTGAAGGCAGGGGACTGGACTCAATACTCTTATTTTTTAATAAATTTTAGTTTAGTTAATAAGGATTGGCTGTAAGCGTGTAGTTGGGTAAGAACTGGAATATTCATTAACCTGGGAGGTGATGTGTCTGATCCTTTGGGATTGGTAGAACTTTTTTATATGATGAATAAGATTTCCAGTGATCCTTATCATATTTGACTTGGGTGTCTGGGTGGAGGCCTCAGGCTGGGTCGCTTTAAGGGAACTGTGTTGTTGGCTTCTGGGTAACCAGTGAGGTGTTATATAGCTGTTTGGTGCTGGCTTGGTAAATCTAAGTATTGGAATATCCACCAGCTTTGGGGATGGTCTGCCCCATTCTTTGCAGTTCACCCTGATTGAGTGACCTCGGTTGGCTCCCCTGGGACTCCAGTCACTGTGGTTCTCAACCAGGAGTACGTGTACTCCTGGGCGTATACCGAGGTCTTCCAGGGGGTATGTCAATTCATTTAGATCAGTGTTTCTCAACCTGGGGGACACATGACAGGTTGGGGTGGGGGGGTTGCAAGTGCAGGGCCTGCACTAGTGCGAGCCAAGCACGGCAGCTGCCGGGGGCCCCACGAGGCTAAGATAATGCTTGAGCCCCAGGCAGGGTGCTTGAGCTTGAGCCTCCTGAAAAGAGGAACAGTAGTTTGGAAAGGTTGAGAACCACCGGTCTAGATAAAACAATACGACAAGTTTATTAAACTACAGAAAGAAGGTAATGACTGAAGCTACGTCTACACTACGTAGCTTTTAGCGACACAGCTGTGCCGCTACAGCCGTGCTGCTAAAAGGCGCGCAGTGTAGCTGCTGTTTGTCGGCAGGAGCGCTCTCCTGCCAAAAATGCTAACGCCACTCATTGAGGGTGGAAGTTTTGTCGGCAATGAGTGGCGTTAGCATTTTTGGCAGGAGAGCGCTCCTGCCGACAAAGCGCTGTTCACACTGGCGCTTGTTGTCAACAAAACTTGTGTCTTTCGGGGGGTGGTGGTGTTTTTTTTAAACACCTCTGAATGACAAAAAGTTTTGTCCTTCACTTGTCAGTGTAGACAAAGCCTGAATCTTTCAGTCAGGATCCCTCCCCCCAGTCCAGAGCTGTTTCATTTGTTCTTCAGGTGTTGTGGAAACCATGGGTAGAGAGAGAGAGAAAGGAGGAACAGATAATTTGGGTCATCTCCTATCTCTTTTTATAGCTCTTTCTCCTCTTTGAGAATCATCTCCAGCTGAGGTTCAGGAGACGGAAAGTCTGTGTGGACAGAACCCCCAGCTGTTTCTTTGTCAAGATGTAGATTTTCACCCACATCCTCTTTCCTGCCAAAGGGTGGCCACTTAACCAGGTGATAGTCCATTTGATCTTGCTGACATCTGGCTGAGGTATCGGCTAAACTTGTATCTCTGGGGAACTGGTCTGTGACTCTTCCCCAGACTTGGAACATTCCTTTGGTAATATCATACAGCAGAATCCTATAACTTTACATACAACATCACCACACATATTTTACCAGAACAATAATGATCAGTAAATTATGAGTTTTCAAATGATACCTCACAGGGCATACTTTGTACGAAATTTATCATAGTCTTGAAAAAAGGGTGAACATAGGGGTACACGCGGTCACAGAGGGATACATACCTTGGGGCAAGTTTTTGTGCAGTTCATGATGGTATGACAGCGGTAGAGGGAAAATGGGTCCTCAAGCTGTGCCAGACGTTCTTCTGTGTAGTCATCTCTGGAGTCAATCATCCAGCGATATGCCTGAAAAGCAGAGTGTTACTGGGCATGCTGTATCCTTCTATACTTGAAAAAAAGCATTTGATTAAAGATACATATCAAAAGCATGATTTAACTTAAGGCTTTCAGTGCAGAGTCTAAATCACTTCCTTTAATATGCTGCAAAAATCCAACTACTTCTTTAAAATCTTGAGTGCAACTGTGACTACAAGTAATTAGTTAAAATATCTGTAAATTGTTGCAATAGCTAATGTGATCTTTCATCAATGGAACAGTGATTAATTTGCTTCCTCTGCCAGTGCAATATGCTCAATGCATTAGCATGACAGGTAAGATGCAATAAAAACTATTTAGTACTTTTCATCTTCAAGGGGGGAGGGATAGCTCAGTGGTTTGAGCATTGGCCTGCTAAACCCACGGTTGTGAGTTCAATCCTTGAGGGGGCCACTTAGGGAGCTGGGGCAAAATCAGTACTTAGTCCTGCTAGAGAAGGCAGGGGGCTGGACTCAATGACCTTTCAAGGTCCCTTCCAGTTCTAGGAGATAGAGATATCCTATTAATAAATAAAATAAAAAGGGACTTTAAAAAGTGTTATTTGCTCAGAACACCCATGTGAGGTAGGCAAGTATTTGCATTTTAATACCACAGGCAAGGAAACTGAGGGAGAAAAATTAGAGAAAAGACCATAGTCACAGAGGAAGCGTCTCAGAACTGGAACTCAGGAATTCCTGACTTTCTATCTTGTGCTCAGTCTCTCTCTCTACAAATTGATCCACTGATCTTTTGGAACAAGCCAGGAAGTGGGTTTGGTGCCCTTCTTTGGGGTGAGAAAAAAGGAAAATCTCTAAAGGACAGCAAAGAACATGACCCAATTAGTCTATGTGTATCATCCAGAAGAGCAAGCCCGTCTCTGGTAAGCAGTGGAAAAACAGGATACTTTCTTTTTGTGCCTTACTGCTTTTCAGGCTGTTAGATAATGAAAAACGCTTGTTACCTAACCCCTGTCGTATCACAAGGCCTTTCATAACATCTGTATTACACCCTGCCCACACTATCCACAACAAGCAGGGCTCAGAGTGGATAACCAACACTCACTGGGGGGGAATTGAACCAGGGCTTTGGAGCTGTGCTCTGGCTCCACTCCAGCTCCAGGCAAAAACCTGCAGCTCCACTGCTCCGGAGCTGCTCCGTGCTCCAGCTCTGGGCTTCCCTCCAAAGCCCTGAATTAAACAGGATTAGAGCGAGGTGCATCCCTGTGTGGGGCTCCTGACTTTTCAAAATTATTTATTTTAATCTATTTGAGGTTATTACTAAACCCCCTTGCTCTTGAGCTCTGAGTAAACAAGACCCCCTTAAAAGGATGTACAGTGCCACGCTGCACATTTCCACTGGCTTCAGAAAAAGGGGAAGTGCCAGAAAGTAACTCAACAATCCTGTTTTATCAAACATCATCACACTGCAGTGCCCCCACCCCCACAGCAGTTACTGTCTTCTTACCTGCATAAGCACCGCAGGGCCTAGGTATTTGTCTCCGTTCCACCAGTAACTGGGGCAGCTGGTACTACAGCAGGCACATAGAATGCACTCATAGAGCCCATCCTGAATACAAATGGGAGAGAGGACAGCCAGCAATGCAAGACATTATCTAGGAAACAATTCTTCTGAAAGGTGACATGTGCTTCCCTGTCCACCCTCTTCCCCCTTGTGACTTCCTACTTCGATATGTTCATATGCAAGGTGTGCTAAAGGACCAGTTTCTGCACTTGTAGAGAGAGATTCCCATCAGTTGGTGCTTTAAAACAGGAAACCAGGGATCCTTTACTTCTGGCTGTACTGTAACAGGGTTTTTTGTGGAGGGAGGGTGCAATGAAAACACTGGGGGAGTAGGAGAAGTGGATGAGAAAACAATGCTTATATTCCAAGAGCTTGTTTCAAGCAGGCCCCAGTGGGCTTGTAAGGAAAAGCATGGATGCATCAACAGTAGTCCATTATTTCATAGTAGAACTCTCAAGATTAGACTATGGATGAGCACGGTTAAGTCACAACGCATCCTCTGATACAAAAATGACCCTGTTACGTAAGGGAAAAAAAAGGTAAGAGGGTCCTCCATGTCCCATCCCCCCCCCCCCCCCCCCCCCCAAGTTAAAGGGTGTTGCCTGATTTGATTTAGGCTTCATTTCTGAGTATTGCTTCTTGGAGATACACTCTACCTAGGCTCCCCTTTTAAAGAATGAACCCTATTTGTAGAGGACTGCAATTCTGAAGGTTTTGAATTAAAATACAAGAAGAAATTTGTCAGCGAAAAGGAGCAATAAAACAAATCTGCAGGAGAAGAGATGGGTTGTACTGCAGTGAAATCCTTCCAAATGTACAAAGTATATGAAACTCACTTTCAATACTTCAACTACATTTTCCTAAAAAAAAAAAAAAAAAAAAAAATAAAAAAAAAAATCGAAGCTTAAGTTTTAAGAAGATAATCAGAGTTTGTGGCAAAAGTGCTGTATGACAGGAGAAAAGGCTTCAATGTATTTTTGGAAGACTTAAAAGGACAAAGTCAAACTGAAATTAGCTTCTATCTCAAAACTTTTACCAGTTAGTAGTAATACCTGAGCTTACAAGAAATAAGAGATCTGAAAAAAACAAACCCTTTTTCTCAATTTACTTTGTGCATTTGACACCACATTGTGCCTGGTCAGTTTCACTTTGTGTGGGTTTTCATAAAGCAAGGTAAGAATTTTTTTAGAAAACAGCAAAATCAGAAACATTGGTAGTATCACACTCCTGCACTGTATAGCAACTGAAACTACTTTTAATTCTTTTTTTTAAAAACAGATGAGATTTCAAATGGATGCCACTTTTAATTTAAAGTCCTGTTTTCCTTTTATAATCATCCAACATACATTTAGCTCCTTTGCATCTTTTCCATACCCTAATCCAGACTTTCAGACCATCGGATGGGAAATTCTGGGGTTTTGTTAAAAAAAAAAAAGGTACAGTAAAAGCTTTTTTTATCCGGCATGTTGGGGAAATGGGGGGTGCCGGTAAGTGAAAAATTCCAGTTAACTAAAAGAGAGGGAGTTTGGGTGCAGGAGGGGGAGAGGCACGGGAGGGGTTTTGGGGTGCCTGATCTGGGGGCACCCACCTTGGGCAGCTCCCCGCAAGCGGCGACCTGTCAGTGTTGCTCTTTAGGTGGAGGCGCGGCAGGCGGCTCTGCGTGCTGCCCCTGCCTTGCGCTGAATACTGGCTCCGCAGCTCCCATTGGCTGGGAACCGCATCCCCTCCCACACTCCAACCCCCAGCCCTGCACCCCTTCCCACACTCCGAACCCCTTGTGGCTGTTCCTTCACCTAGGAGCAGCAGGGACATGTCGCTGCTTCTGGGGAGCCACACGGAGCCAGGTAGGGAGCCTGCCAGCCCTGCGCCAACCGGACTATAAACCGGACTTTCTATGAAGATTAGAAATGCCGGTTTACAGAGCTTTCCAGTTGGTACAAGGCTGGATAACACAGCTGTTACTGTACTGGTATTTTATGGCACCACTGACATTTTTAGCAGTCATATGATGCCTTCATACATCAGAAACACTTTGTAAATTGAGACTCACCCTGGAAATTTTCAGCTATTCCTTTAGAAAGTTATATCCTGTTACTTCTCACACGTTTTTAAACAGTTTCTTAGGTTGTTTATTTAAAAAAAAAAAAAAAAAAAAAAAAAAGCATGTTTGCGGTTCAAACTAAGCCCTCTTTCATTCCTTTGGACGACCTAGCTCATCTGCTCCTCCTTGATACTGCAATGATATTGCATTTGCAACACCATGGTTTTGGCCATAGCAAGAGACCAATGTCCCTAGCACAGAACTATAACTTGACTGCAAGATCTATCTGGACAGGCTGGGGTGTGAAGAGAAAAACCTGTATTTTGCTACAGTTGGTGTGTGTGTAAAGGGGAACACACACAAAGTTACTGGCAATGTAAAATGTTTTCTTTTTCCCTTCAAAACTCTTCCAGTGGGCAAATCTCTTTAAAGGCCCTCCAGTCTTCTATCCTAGCTGTCAACAGTATAAAGCCCCCAAAGGGCTTACTTACCTGGGAAAACAACAGTGTGTTAAAACATCACCAACAAAGACTCGTGGTACCTTATACAATATTAACTGTGGCTTAACACCATGGCGATGTCCACAATGCCAAAAACGTGTGTTTTCACACTGAGCTAGCTAACGTGCATTAGTTATTTCCCTGTAAAATCCGAGGGGAAACAAGGCACTGTTGTTTTTACCATGATGTAGTCAGATGAGGTCTAACTTGGATGGTGGAGTATAGAGTTGACCTCACCAAGCTATTCGAAGTAGTAACTACAAAGCCTTGTCTCCTATCGCTGTAAAAATCACAGAGCTCTAATGCATGTTGTTATCTTGATATAAAAAACAAGAACAACATTTTTCTTGGACAGTGAAGACAAAAACCTCAGTGCAGACAACTGATCTGATGTTTAAGTCCCTGTCTATATTGCTTGTTTTCCATCACGTTAGAATACAACCCATGAGTTGTGGTAACGAACACCATGTAAAAAGAACAGGAGTACTTGTGGCACCTTAGAGACTAACAAATTTATTTGAGCATAAGCTTTCGTGGGCTACATCTGATGAAGTGGGCTGTAGCCCACAAAAGCTTATGCTCAAATAAATTTGTTAGTCTCTAAGGTGCCACAAGTACTCCGATTCTTTTTGTGGATACAGACTAACACAGCTGCTACTCTGAAACCTAACACCATGTAGTTAGTTTCCCCATGCAGACAAACCCACAGAACATTACACCACATTCCAGCCAATCAATTCCCACCACATAAGGGAAATCTCTGAAAGGATTCTAGCAGGGATGGTGAAATGATTCCACATTCCACTCTGCACCTACCTCTAAGGAACAGCCCTGACTTACGCGTGATGACAGATATTTTAACATATCTAACCTAATTCTTATATGGATGAAATTAAAGCACCGGGGGGCGGGGGGTTGGAATAAAACATAAGTATTAACCAGTTTCTCACGATCTTCTATAGACTGCAGATACTGCTCTTTGCCCTGATTCGATTCATCCCTCTTCTTCAGGTAAGGCTCAATGACTTTGTACTGAGCGTAGAAGTTACTCATGTCCTGAGTTTAAACAAACAAAAAAGACAAAAAATATTTTACTGACTATTTACTAGGGTTTGTACTAGCAAGAGATCAGACGTTCTGCACACACATTCAGGCAGAAAGTGTTGCATTTGCCCCTTTAACCTCCCACTTCCTATTTAACAGTAACAGGTGTAACCATTGGCTATGAAGCTACAGGAATAAGGAATCAGTTCCTCAGCTCTCTCTGCCCCAGCTCTCATTGTTCTGTCACAAAAGTTTTTAGAAAGACATTATATAAAGGTATGAATTTTGGAATGATCTCTCAGCTGGGTGCTGCGCCGTCCCTGAAAACCAAGGTATAGTCTGAAACACTGTCATCCTTAGTCCCACAAACCCCAACAGAGACAGAAACTCACCGGAACGAGATCCTTTACCACATACATGTGGGGGAGAGGGTAGATTTTGGAGACCTTGCTAAGGTTGGTGTCAATTCTTTTGGTACAGGCCAGGGTGTTCCCGCCATTGATGTTCATAGCGCAGGAGCCACAAATGCCTGAGAAGGAGAGAAGAGACAATGGAGCATCTGACTTGTATCCTTTCACCCTCCTGGGGGAGGGGGGGCCTTATTGCCCCAAACTACCCCCTTCCCCCAAGCCATAATGTCATCTTAAAAGCTAGTGTAGTTATCACTATTCTACCAGAAGAAAGATCAGAATTCTCTTGGGATCTCGTTCAAAGCAGTTCTTGTGCCAGCCAGAAGTGTCACTGTTTAACAATGAAACAGGCTCCATCAGACTTCCATCAAGAGTTGACTACGTTGGGTCTGCAGCAGTAGCTGGCAAATTCAGGGTTGACAAAGGTAATGCACATGTGTACGAGTAGTTCAGATTACCCTTTCCAATTACCAAGCTGCAGCCATGCAGGAAATAGATCTGGGTGTAACTGTGGACAGCTCCCTGGAAGTTTCTGTGAAATGTGGAGTAGTGTTCAAGCAAGCAAAAGATATTTGAGGCTCTACAAAGAATGGAATGGAAACTATTAAGTTTATAATAGCTTTATATAAAATCCATCACACAACCTCGCTGGAATACAGTGTTCAGAACTGGTCACTTCATCCCTAAAGGGATGTAGCAGAAATAGAAAGGCTGACCCAAAAACCAAAAATGACTGAAGGCACAGTGAACTTCCATAAAGGAGAAGATTGAAACCAATTGGGACGGCGTAGCTTAGAGAAGAGACATGACAGAAGATTATAAGATAATGAATGGTATACAGAAGGTATATTGGATGCTGCTATTTATCTTTCCACAATTGAAGAACAATGGGAAAGCCAATGAAACGGAAAGGCAACCATTTTAAGCCTAACAAAAGGAAACACTTTTCTGCACTGGTAACAGGAACCTGTCCCAACTATCACCGAGATGAAGAGATTTAGCATTCCAAAGAGGGATTCGCTTTTTATATGGACACAAAAATTTTAAGGGACGTAAAGCCCTGCTTTAGGGGATAAGCCAACCAGTAACTAACAGGTTAAGGAGCTTCCTTTGTTTATTCCATTATGGGGTTTCTCGAACTGTCCGTGGAAGTATGTGATACTGGCCACTTTTAGACAGGGTACTGGACTAGCTGGACCACTAGGTGGATCTGGTGTGAAATTCCTACTCCCTCTGACAGCCCAGCAAGCTATCAATAGGGACTGAAGAGCAAACAATGTCTGTGGCAGAAGAGGACATATATTAGGTCAGCCCAACAAGATACGTGACTGTTACACTTTTAAAGAAAAATATTCAAAGCAACTATTTCCAAATGCATAGGGAACTGAACTGAGAGTAAGCACCACTTCTCAGGTATTTGTTTCCTCAATACCAGATTCTGAAAGCAACTGCACAGTGTGAAATTCCTCCTTGTGATATCCAGAGTCAATAATGGGCAACAACATTTAAAACAAGATGTCTTTCAGACAGTTCTGGGGAAAAGATTCTAGTACTTGAGACTAAACAGAAGTCTATTCCCCTTCCATGTTTCTGGTTTTTATTTGCAACCTTGTATAATGAATTAAAAATGAGGACTCTGCCCCTTTCAACCCATCTTTCTGTCCCGTGCCATCATAGGACAACTGTTCCCAAGTCAGCACACTGACACTATCAACAGAATTATCGTCTCACCCTGGGACTGAGCAAGAGAAGCTAAGCTGGATAGCAGACAAGCTACAAAATCAACATGGCACTCATTAAATGGATTAAAAACTGGCTAGCTGATAGGTCTCAAAAAGTAATTGTGAATAGGAAATCACCAATCGACTGGGAGTGTTTCTAGTGGGTCCCACAGGAGACGGTCTCTTGGCCCAATACTATTCAATATTTTTATCAAAGACCAGGAAGAAAAAGAGATAACCAATAAAGTTTGTAGATTACACAAAGATTGGTGGAATGGTAAATAATGACAAGAATAGGTAAATGATATCGAGCGATCTGCATCACTTGGTAAGCTGGGCGCAGGAGAACAACGTGTGTGTTTCAATACAGCCAGATCAATGACCTAAGAACCAAGAGTCTCTAGGCCACATTTAAAGGCTAAAGGGCTACTCTGGGAAGCAGGGACTTTGAAAAAGACTAGGGGGTCATGATGGATAATCAGCTGCACATGATCTCCTAGTGCAACACTGTGATTAAAAGGGTTACTGTAATCCTTGGATGTATAAACAGGAGAATATTAAAACTACAAGTAGAGAGGTTATATCACCCCTGTATTTTACACTGGTGTGACTGCTCCTGGAATACTCTGTCCAGTGCTGGTGTCCACATTTCAAGAAGAACATTGAAAAATTGGAGAGGGTTCAGAGAAGAGCCGCAAAAATGACTGAAAGATTGGGGGGGAAAAGCCTTATAGTGAGACTCAAAGACTTCTATCTACTTAATTTATCGAAGAGTAGATTAAGGGATGACTTGATTAAAGTCTGTAATTACCTACATGGGGAACAGAAATTTGATATTAGAGGGATGGCTCTTCAATCTAGCAGACACAGACATAACAAGATACAATGGTCGGAAGTTGAAGCTAGACAATTCAGACTAGAAATAATCTGCAAATATGGAACAGTGAGGGCAATTAGCCACTGGAACAATTTACCAAGGGTTATGGTGGATTTTCCATCACTGGACATTTTAAAAATCAGGATTGGATGTTTTTCTAAAAGATCTGCTCTAATTCTAACAAGAATTAATTCAGGGAAGTCCTATGGCTTGTATTCTAAAAGAGGTCAGGCTAGATGAACACAGTGGTCCCTGCCGTCCTTTAGTATATAAAATATTGGCCAAGAATTGTTTCTGGTTTTGCAAATTACCCTCCTGCATTCTAGCACACACAAAGGTACACAACAGAAGTGGCTTTTAGAATCACCAAGGTTGATTCCCCCCCCCCAACACTAATCATTTAACCTGGTCAAGAGAAAACAGACTGAAAAATCCTTCAATCATTCCCAGCAAAAACAAAACAAAACTCAGGAGCAATAATTTTGACTGATGTACTGAGATTGAAACAAAGTTATTTGATAACTGATCTGTGAATGAGCCTAGCACTTGAACCTGACAGACGTCAAGTGCCCTGTACTTAATAGCGTCAGAGGCAATATAGTATACCAAGGTCTATCCTGAGATGTTCTGCTGGACATAGGATATTCACTCTCATCATCTACTTTGGTTTAGATGAGTATCTTCTCAGAACTCAGTGTGTCAAATGATCCTCAGAATAACAGATTAATTAATTAACTTAAAAAAAAGAGCACCTCACCTTCCCTACATGATCTGCGGAAGGTCAGAGTGGAGTCCATCTCATTTTTTATCTTGATCAGAGCATCAAGTACCATAGACCCACACCTATAATGGAAAATGGTCACTTTAATAAGCCTGCATATTCCCCACAGCCCAACTATTTCCTGTCCACTCTTCTCACGCATTTGTGAAACCCTCTTAGATTCTGGAAATAAAGTTACTGTCTGACCTTGTTTACAACAACTCCCCCTTTGCTCCTGCTGAAATTCTAAAGTGATTCATTTCCTTATTTGAGGAGCAGTATCTGCATCCCCCAGCTATCGGCCTATATGCCTGTTGCTACAGAACACAGATCTTACAAAAACTGGAATTTTTGTTCTTCATATTTCTATTAGGAAGTGCCTATCAAATTATATGAATGATAAAAATTCTAAATACAATAGCTTGACCATCTAAGCCAATCCCAAGTGACAAAATATAGATCACCCAATCAAATAAAACTCAGATATTACCCCATGTGCCTTAATTCACACCCCCACCAAAATTCCCGAGGGGGGAAAAAAGCCCACAAAAAACCCAGATGAGTTTTGCACTGTGCCCCAAAGATCAATAACTCTGGCTGGGTTGGACAGTGGGGAGGCTTTCATTGTAAATATCTTGCTACAAGGCTCCTCCCGTTTAAATCAAGGCATTATGAGTTTTGAGTGTCGTCATTAATCATAAATGAGGCGATAATACATAAGGAAAGAGGCAGTCTCAGGTAGCCAGGTCTCAAATCATTCAAGGTTTATGTAATAGATAAGAAACAAAACTCCACCCAGAAACTAGTCAGAAGCCAGTGCAGACTACAGAGCAGCAATACAGTCAGCTCTCTCTGCAAGATGTTTTTCACTAAGCATGTGGCTACATTCTGCATTAATTTAAAATTTCAGAATAGACTTAAGATGGACCTCAAGTAGCATGCAATGGATCCTGAGGAAACAGAGGCACAGGGTTTGAACCAAGGTTCCTTCCTACATCCCCAAGAAAAGGTTGCACACTTCTTGCTAACTGCAGAGGGGAAAAGTGCTCTTGGCCACAGCTACCACTTGAGCATCTCTAATACGACCCCAAGCTGCAAACCCAAGTGATAAACGGCAGGCACAGACGCTCACTTTGAGAGGAGCTGATGTAACCTCCATCATTTCTGCTGGATCCTTCTCTCGATATACCAGCACCAGCTGCACATGCAGCACGGTTCCACTTTGGAATGCACATGGAAACTTTATCACGTATTCCAAAACATGCTAAAGCCTTGGACGTGTTTGTGTTTCTAGTATGGCTTGGGGACATTTTAGGGTCTCGTGTACATTCTGAAATTGAACTATCCTTTTAATCATCTTAAGAGACAGCTGTGTTGGACTCCCCCGGACACAGTTCTACTTGTCATGTTCTGTCCCTGTGTTATCATCAGGCTAAAGGAATTGTACTACATGGTTGTACTAGGCTTCCTTTACCTGGTGATAACACGATCTGGTCCCATCTACGCTGGCAAAACCAAGCCTTGTTATAACATGACTGAGACACGTCTGTGCAATAATGGATCATCCTAACATAGCTTGAATGATCATGTAAAACTAATAGTGCGGTTACAACCTTTAAACAACAGCTACAGAGTGGCTAAATTAAATCCACATCCAGAACCTTAAATGATTTACGCCAGTCCAAAGCTGACAGAGGAAAAGGCATCTCTGTGGAGCAGCTCTCTGGGGTCAGCATGCGTATAATTTTACATGCATACTCACTTATTCAGATCAATTTCATAGGTCTGCATGTGCGGCTTGTCCCCAGGCTTGTCAGGATCCCATCTGTAGATAGCAAATGTCTTGATACGTGGTGCTACTGCTTGAGAAGCGGGTGCTGCTGCTGCAGCTGCTGTCTGTGCTCCACGGCAGGCCTACGTTCAAACAATGACAACACAGCCCCTTAGATTCCTTCGTGTATTTTTCTAGACAACACGTGTAGGGTTGGGAAGAGATTTATTTTGTTGCCTAGTGATTAAAGCAAGGTATCTGGAGTCAGGAGTCCAGGATCTACCACTGACTTACTGTGTTGCCTTCAACAAGCGTCAACCTCAGCATTTGAATTTTATAATTAAACAAACAAACAGAGATAATACTTACCCCTTCCCACATACCTGCTACAGTTTCAAACACCGCTAACATCAGTGGAGAATTGCAGATCCAATTTTGGCTAGCGTAAACGCCACATAGAAAGTCTACAGGGTGTAGCCTATCTAGATTTCCATTACTTACTCATATGTTTTGGGATAAATAGGTAGAGAGGACCATGACCAATTCTAGATGACTTTCAAAATGATTCACGTGCCTCTCAAAAAACTCATTTTAAGCCAAACAGAACAGCTGTCACCAAAGTCACTTTAAGACACCGAAGTGTCCCTAGTGGCCCCCAAATCTATCCAGCCTCACAACACCCACCCCTATTTCACAGAGAGAGAAACTGAGGCACTGAAAGGGAAAATGGTTTGCCCAAGATCAGACACTAAATCAGTGGCAATGAGGGGGGAGCTGGCGCCCCCCCCCAAATCGCCACCCCTCGGTGGGGCGATGACGGGGGACCCGGCGCCCCCCGGCCCGCTAGCCACCCCTCGGTGGGGCGATGACGGGGGACGCGGCGCCCCCCGGCCCGCTAGCCACCCCTCGGTGGGGCGATGACGGGGGACGCGGCGCCCCCCCGGCCCGCTAGCCACCCCTCGGTGGGGCGATGACGGGGGACGCGGCGCCCCCCCGGCCCGCTAGCCACCCCTCGGTGGGGCGATGACGGGGGACGCGGCGCCCCCCCGGCCCGCTAGCCACCCCTCGGTGGGGCGATGACGGGGGACGCGGCGCCCCCCGGCCCGCTAGCCACCCCTCGGTGGGGCGATGACGGGGGACGCGGCGCCCCCCGGCCCGCTAGCCACCCCTCGGTGGGGCGATGGGGGCAGGGTGCTGGGAGGAGACAAGCAGGGCACCACCAGGAGACTCTTTACCTCTAGATTCCCTCCGCCCAGGGGGGCCCCTCCCCGGCCTGCTCCACTCAGAGACCCCCCCCGCCCCCTTTCCCTCCACAGCCCCCCGGCAGCTCCCCCACCTCCTCCCCAAAGCCGCCCCCGCGGGCCCAGCCCCCGACCCCTCACTGATGTAACCGCCCGCCGGGCCCCCCCTCACCTGTCGCGCGGCCGCCCAGAGGGTCACCCCGGGGACGCTGCGCTTCAAGGAGACACCGACTACGGCCGCTGCCATCTTGGGCGCTGACAACAACGGCGACACGGGCCGCCGCTATCCCACAGGCCACCGCGACGGAACAGGAAAGGACGCTACTTTCCCTAAAGACCACAGAGCAGCGACTGGGCGGCCATACTGGGAGTGGCTAAGTACGGAGATACTTGAAGGGCACATTGGGCGTGGCAGAGCCGCTGAGGTGAGATGGAGCCAATGGGAAGCCAGATTGGGAGTGACTGAGGTCAGAAGGAGCCAATGGGAGGCCATATTGGGAGTGGAGAGGAGAGATGGTGCCAATGGGAGTGACTGAGGCCAGAGGGGCGCAATGGGAAGCCATATTGGGAGAGGCTCAGGAGAGATAGCGCCAACAGGCGGCCATATTGGGAGTGGCGGATGAGGCTGGCTCAGAAGAAGGTGTGATGAAGTTAATGGAGAAGATTAAGAATGGCAGAACAGGGTCTAGAATTGGTTTGTAAGGATCCTGGGAAACCACAAAAGATCACAGTGAACGACACGGCGGGTCAGTAATCAGACATTATTGCTGCTTAGGGCGCATCCCCATGGAAGATCGGGATCCTGAAGCCAGCTCTGGAATAGCAAGAGCGAAAGAGACATTCTGGAAGCATAAACGTCTGATGAGACGGTACATAAATCTAGGGTTGCCATACGTCCGGCTTTTCCCGGACATGTCCGGCTTTTTGGTCCTCAAATCCCCATCCGGGAGGAAATTCCAAAAAGCCGGACATGTCCGGGAAAATAGGGAGGGGTCGTGGGGCTTGGATCCGGGCTGGAGCCGCTGGGGCTGGCGCCACTCGGCCGGGGCTGGGCCGGAGCTGCTCGGCCGGAACCGGGGCCCGAGCCAAGCTGGGCCGGAGCCGCTGGGACCGGGGCTGGGGTGCTCGGCCGCCGGCCGGCGTCGCTCGCCCAGGGCCGGGGCCGGGCCGGAGCTGCTCGGCCGGAACCGGGGCGCGAGCCGAGCCGGGCCGGAGCTGCTGGGACCGGGGCTGGGGGTGCTCGGCCGCCGGCTGGGGCCGGGGCCCGAGCCGAGCCGGGCTGGAGACGCTGGGACCGGGGCTGGGGCTGCTCGGCCGCCGGCCAGCGCCACTCGGCCGGGGCTGGTGCCCCAGGGCCCAAGCAGAGCTGGAGCCGCCGGGGCCGGCGTGCTTGGCCGGAACCGGGGCCGGCGCCCCAGGGCCCGAGCCGGGCCGGAGACGCTGGGGCCAGAGCCACTCGGCTGGGGGGGCCGGACTGGGCCGTGCCTCCTCGCGCCCCCCCCGCCACCGCCCCAGCCCCAGCTTACCTGCTGCCTGCCTGTTTCAGGCTTCCCGCGAACATTTGATTAGCGGGAAGCAGGGGAGGGGAAGGAGCAGGGGGGTGGAGCGTCCAGGGGGGGGGCGGATTTGGGGCGGGGACGTTGGGGAAGGGGCGGAGTTGGGGTGGAGCCAGGGTGGGAAAGGGGCGGGGAAGGGGCGGAGTTGGGGCGGGGCCGGGGCCCCGTGGAGTGTCCTATTTTTGTTTTTTTAAAATATGGTAACCCTAATAAATCTGAATCAGACTCCTAAAAATGTACATTTGCTCTGTGTTGAATTACAGCTGTGAAACATGGACGTTCAAACAGTTGATAATACAGACATTACAATCCTTCGAGCTATCATGCTATAGAAGAATTCTGAAAATACCCTGGATAGACCAAGTAATTACTCAAGGAGCTGACTGAGGAGATATCTGAGCCATTAGCAATTATCTTTGAAAAATCATGGAAGATGGGAGACATTCCAGAAGACTGGAAAAGGACTCCAGGATGAAGACTGTGGGTGAGAGCTTCACTTCTCTGGCACAACGGAACTATCTACAATAAGGGTAAACCCCATCTGTATGGGAGACAGAACTTTCTTTGGGGCTGGTCCAAGACTTGAATAAAATCCCCCAGGAACTAAAAACCATCACCTTCCCCACTCCATGTGCCAGGGGCATGTCTTTGACCTGCCTTCTCTAACTTAAACATATAGCAACATTAAAAAATAATCCAAAACAAGACACTCCACTGTATATACATCTCCCCCTGGGGAGAGAAAGAGAGAACAAACGTGACAGATGTCAGTCAGATTACTTAATGCCCTGCTGGAAGGTGATCAAATGCCACGGTGTTGAGCGTGGTATAAGAACCTATATAGACTAGAACAGAAAAGATAAGATTAGGACACTATGGGGTTGTTTTAATACTTTAAAGGATATTTGCACTGGAGAAAACTTTCAACAACGTCAGATTTAAACTTGGACGTGTTTTGTCTTGGACGTTTTCTATAATTTTCCTTGGCACTTGTTGCTGAGGATAAATTCTGTTCACATGCTCATAAAGGCATGTTCTTCCCTCCATTGCATCTAGTCCACATACTGGAGCAGCAACGTCATAGTACTGAGTTTAAGAACATAAGAATGGCCCTACTGGGTCAGACCAAAGATCCATCTGGCCCAGTATCCTGTCTTCCAACAGTGGCCAGTGCCAGGTGCCCCAGAGGGAATGAATGGAACAGGTAATCATCAAGTGATCCATCCCCTGTCGCCCATTCCCAGCTTCTGGCAAACAGAGGCTAGGGACACCATTCCTGCCCATCAGTCATTTCTGCAGCCATCAGGCTGAGATGTGCTAAATACTGATGGATTCTGACTCTGCTGCATGATCAAACAGAGGGAGACACTGGGATGAGATGGAGAAAGTTGCCATTCATACGCACCTGCTGTGTCAGGGTGCTGTTAGCATCTATAAAATGAGCCCTACTAAAACAGCTACCATCAAAAGAGAGAGGTAGAACTCACTCACCCCGCAGTTGCCAAAAAGCTGGCGTAGGACCCAAAGTGGGTTTTTCTCATTTGTTTCTTTGCTTATAACTCGGCACCCTGCACGCTTGCCTCCACTACAGAAAGAATCATTGTTAACAACAGGTGTCAGCACAGAGCACACTCCTGAACCTATGCATTACAGTAAAACCTCACAGTTATGAGACCAGAATTACAAACTGACCAATCAACCACACACCTCATTTGGAACCGGAAGTACACAATCAGGAAGCCGCAGAGACCAAAAAAAAAAGCAAATACAGTAAGGTACTGCGTTAAACAGAAACTACTAAAATAATACAGGGAACGTTTAAAAAAAGATTTGACAAGGTAAGGAAACTGTTTCGATGCTTGTTTCATTTGAATGAAGGTGATTAAAAGCAGCATTTTTCTTCTGTAAAGTTTCAAAGCTGTATTAAGTCAATGTTCAGTTGTAAACTTTGGAAAGAACAGCCATAACGTTTTGTTTAGAGTTACGACCATTTCAGCGTTTTGAACAATCTCCATTCCCAAGGTGTTCGTAACTCTGAGGTTCTACTATACACGGTTTTAACAATGCTGAAAATCTGCATACACTGAGCAGTGTGATCAGCTGCACTCTTTGCTGACACCTGTTGGTAGCAAAGGGTATTTTTGGTAGGATACATGATATTTAAGACTAGCAAATAAAAACCTGAATGGGTGAATTACTTTGTTTGGCTGCTAAGCAAGCTGACCCTCTCCTGCAGCTTGCAAGTCAGTCTTTGCCAGTGATCGTCCTCCCCTCACTACAAACGCATACCTACAGGAGCAGATTCCTGCCCTCCGTGTTGGGAGGTGCAGTGGGGAGGGGAATGGCCTTTTAAACCCTTATGACACCTTCAAACAATTCATTTCTATCCTGACCTGTAGCAACCCTTGCTATTCTTGTCCTGGGCCCCCCCACAGTACTGCAGCTGCAGCTCACTCCTGACCTGAGCACCCCTTGCTATTTCAGTCCTGGGCCTCTCATGAGTTTGCCAATCGTGCTCAATTGTGCCAAAATGTGTGGTTGTTTTAGGAGCTGGGCAGATGTCCACTGAGGACTCGGATGAAACCACGTGACTCATTTTCACTTATGAGCTGATCTAAAACAGCATTTGAACTGAAGTTGTTGGAGCGGAATGCCTCTGCTTTAAACATTGAGCAACCTAATCACCAGACAAAGGGCTCTTAGATGTTGAAAAGTACGTCCTCTGTTCTGCAGTTAGCTTTAAAACCAGTTGTTACACTAGGTAAAGGTCACCTTTTCTCTAGAGATTAGAATAGCTTTGTCAAGTATTAAAGATTATTAAAGGCAATGGGAGTTATGTCATTGATTTCAATGGGAGAAGAATTGGGCCATTAGGTTGCTTTTGGTCTGGGTCCCTTTCAGTGCCTAGACTCCCCTAGGCTGCGCAAGGCCAGTTTTTATAGCGTCGTTCCTCCCTGATCCCTTCACTGTCAGATCAGCAACTAGGCAATAAATACCTTTGTCTGTTCTACTGACCATTTGCAGAACTAAAGACTAGTAATGACAGGCCCGGATCACATGGACCATTTTCTGCTCTGTTACCCGGGTGCAATTGCATCAGCGTAAGTGAAAGCAGCGTTTGGCCCTATGGGCCCAATCCAAAGCCCATTAAATCGATGTGGGGGGAACATTCAATGGATTTCAGTGGGCACTGGCTCAGGTCCTATATCCCCACCTGTGAACCGGGTGGCAATTGCCATTACAGCTTTGCAAAGGCATCCGGGAGAATTGCTCGGGCACAAAATCTTCTGGTCTGCTTTTCGCAGTGATCTTAATGAAAACTGATGCTATTAAAAATAATAAAACCCAAACGGTTGGAATGCTGACAGTTGAGTTAATACCTGTAACGTCAAAGCAATGTTCATCATAAAGATTACTGGCGAGAAAACAGCAAATTAAATATTCTGTTAAATTTTACATGCCTGAATTGGTTAGTATGGAAATTCCTGCAAGGGGTTTCTCACTTTAGTTACAGGAAAGAAACATTGTTTAAGGCATTCAGTAGCTTTACCTATGTTAGCCATGCTATAATTCTTGGTTACGTCTGACCCACTCTCTTGCACATCAGGTTTTCCTTAAGACTATTTCCATATTAGAATTTTAGACCTGACTCCTGTCTTTTGAAGCGATACTGATTGACACCAGCTGAGGATCTAACCCTCTGTCAATTTACACCAGGCAAAGACCTGGCCCCATGACTTTGCCTGGCTTCTTAATATTTCACTTTCCAACTTGGAGAAGCTGCGGCTACATTAACACTTAAACAGTGCGTCTTCCGGGGGTGACAGAATTGCCCCATCTCCTTAGATGTGCTGAATTTGAGAGTTCTCCCTTTTAAGTGGCAGATAGAATTCAAAGTCACTCCTGCAGGCCCTGTGGACAGGTGTGTTAGAACCTGTCCCACGGGTAAAAGGATATGGGGGGAGAGGTCACAAGACGGCAGATGGGGGAGACCTGCTGCTCTGTGCTCTCCGCATAGCTCTGCCCTCCAGAGGCATTTCAGGCACTTTTCCCTTTTCAATCGGGCTCCTGTTTCCCTCGTCCCAAGACGCATCCCATTCCACAGCTGTGCCCCAACTCCAGCCCCAGAGCACTGTCGGTGACTCGGCTTCAAACCCTTTGCCCTGCCTGCAGATTACAGCACTCCATTCCCACTGTTACATACCCACTCCCAAGCCAGGGTCGCTAACACAAGGTGCCCTTTGCATAACAGAGAGGTGACCAGGAGCTGGCGCGCCCTGTTTCCTTCCGGGCAGAGAAAGCAATGCCAAGGGGCCATGGGGCTCTGTTGTGTGCATTGGCAGCCGTTACTTGTAGAACCTCTTCCGCAATATTTACCCTTAACACATCACCCCCTGGGATTGCTAATAGTCTGCTAGGCTAATTGATCTAGGTCATGATAGGCATCAGGGCTGCCTCATCTCTTGCCTTGTTGGAATGATCAGTTATTGATCCCATGTGAGTGACAGGAAACAGAGAAGAGGAGGCAGTCCCTGCCCGAGGAGCCTACAATCTAGACTGCAGAGGCCACGCAGCTCAGATGCAGAGGGAGCACTAGGAAGCAATCGGAAGGTCTAACTAAACTGATCTCAAAGCAGTACAGGCACTTTTGGCCTGATGTTCAAAGGTGCAGAGCATTTGCAGGCACATTGACCTACTTAGGAGCTGGGGTTGCTCATTAGCTGTGAAAATTAGGCCAGTCTTGTCACTAGTTATCATGCTATGGAACACAAACACGCCTCGTCCGGCAGGAGAACAGATGGGGCAGGATAGGTCTCACAAGGCCACAGTAGAGACTGCAGATCCACTGTTGGATAGTCAACGGACCTTTCGTTATGACAGATGTGAGCTGGTCGCCGGCAATGCTGCCTTCACTCCAGCACTGGCTTATGGAGGGTCACCGGTGTGAGGATCGTTTGAGGGGTGGGTCACCGATTTTGTTCATGCCAACGAAACTCCTGGTCTTCCCTCCCACCATCTTCTGTTGCTCTGGTCGCTCATCAGCTGTGGCTCACCTCCATTCTCACCCCTCCCATCTCCTGATTTAGGGCCTGACGCTGAGACAGGCAGGGGATTCACAACGCCTGCTGGCGGCAGGGGGAGGGGCAGGTGGCTCAGCACTTCTTCCACCATTTTCTTTCTTGCCACTGCTCCCTGCCCTCAGACTTCTGCTGCCAAGGGAGCCTCTGGGGCAGGGCACCATGTTAGACAGCACAGTTCACCTGGCCCTAGCTCTGCTCCCCTCATGACTGGCTACGTCGTAATTCCCATGGGCTCATCAGACTCTATAAAGCTCTGGTGGGGACGCATTAAATCAATGTCCATCTGCTATAATCCTGGGCATTCTTAACCTCATTCATTCCCATTGGATCCGTCACCTGACTGGGTGTCACACGGAGATTAAATGACTTGCCCAAGGAAGAGTGGCAGCGTCAGGAACCGAAGTCAGCTCTACCGCATCCCCGTCTAGGGCCGTGGCCACAAAGCCACCCTTACTCAGAACCAGCGCCTGTATGTATGCACCCCGGCACATCCAGCTTCATCCACATGCCATTGTCTTTTCTGATCCATTCATCTCTAGGGACCTGGGGTAACAATGGCATGTGGATGAAGCTGGATGTGCCGGGGTGCATACATACAGGCGCTGGTTCTGAGTAAGGGTGGCTTTGTGGCCACGGCCCTAGACGGGGATGCGGTAGAGCTGACTTCGGTTCCTGACTCCGCCACTCTTCCTTGGGCAAGTCATTTAATCTCCGAGATTCACTTCCCATCTGTGAAATGAGAATAAGCCCTTGGTTAGGGGTGAGTTAAACCTTGTTGCAACTGGTGGGAGTGACAGCCGCCCTTCATTTGGGATAAATGTAAGCGACAATTAAGCGCCTTTGTAGAACAATAGGAACCTCCACCCAAAACACAGACACATGTAAACCTCAGCTTTGTGGGTGGAGGAGTTTCGGGAGAGCTTTGTGCCTGTGTGTGAGAGAGAGAAGCAGGAGACACAGCCAGAACAAGTGGGAACATGCCACTGAGGACAGCCTAGAAAGAGAGCTTTGGGGTTAAATACTGGCTATAAAGCGGCTTGGTACTGTGAGCAAACAAACTGTCACCTACTGTTTGCGTCCTCCTGTGTTCAGGGAAACAGGGCTTTGTATGTTCTTTGTAAATAAACAGGAATGCATCAAAGAAATACCTGACTCCCTCATCCGTTTTTCCCTCCTAAGCAAAACACCCTGAATTTTGGCTAACCTCTTGGGTAAAAGAGAGGTAACACGTCCTTTCTTCCATCTTATGGCTGTCTTTCAGGGCAGGGACTGTCTTTTACTATGAGCACATACAGTGCCTAGCACGATGGGGGCCCCTAGGTGCTGCTGTCATACAAATACATAATAAAATCATTCCTCACACTTATGCAACACCGCAGAAGAAAATGGAGTTACTCCTGATTTACAGCACTGAGGAAAGGAGGAGAGAATCAGGGCTGGGGGGTCATATGCCCACTGTCGCTTACAAGCAGAACGGAGAAGTCCTTTGGCCTGCTCAGCGGCAAACTCTGCGTGGGAGAACAATGCCAAGACTTGAATGTGTAGAAAGAATCCAGTTGATTTCTCTGCTCAGAGATGACACTGAAGAGCATCAAAAGACTCAGGAGTTTATTCGGCTGAGAGAAGTCTTAGCAGCTGATCTGCCTCTGCATTCATTGCGGATGGAAAATCTAATAATCGTGGTGTTAAAAATGTAGACGTATATGTTACGGCCACTTGTTACTAAACACAGTGGAAATTTGACCGGGGCTCATTAAGTGGATGTCCTCATCTAATCAGCAATGCCATTGCATCACAAGTCAGCTATTTCTCCTGTTTGCTTTGGCCGAAGACCTCCGAAAACATTTCACACAAATTGAGGAGCATAATTAGACCCTTCATTTGGGAGAGAAAGAATGTCTGACTAAAGCTTCCTTCAGCTGTGGACTCCATCTTCCAGGACAGGTGGACAAGGGGCAACAGGCATGCCCAACCTGGGCCGCCCGGTAGCAGGGTGATGGCCCAGCCCCATTTGGAGCGAGAGGGCATGCACCCCCTCGCCTGGGTTGCATTTCACATAGTTGGAGGCTAGAACTTCAGCTGCTGCAAGTTCTAAACACTGTAGCAGGACGGTAACCCTATCCTGCATCACAACAAAGCCAGGCAGGTTTGGAGCTCACCAGTTATGCTGTCTATCTTTCTCCAGCCTCCACGCTCCATTCCTCCAGCTGGCAGATTCTCAGAAGAGACAGCGATGTCATCAGATGGCCCTCCTTGGCAGCCGGCTGGCTGGCCTGTCCTTACTGGGAGTCTCGCCCCCTACGAGCCACTGATTATCTTTTGAGCCACTTGGGACTAAATTTAATCTTGGGCCAGGGTGGCGGTGGTATTAGCATCAGCGGTGACACTGTCTTAGCGAATGCCCCGGCTTTATGGGGACTGCAGCCGTCTCCTGTCACACAGAACCTTGCTACGGCTCTTTTTCTAACCCGATATCCTTGCTGGAGGCTCTGGGCTCAGTCCAATAGGCTGAGAATGCTTTGAACATGCAAATAGTGCCTTTCACTTGAGCCTCTCAAGGCACTTCCCCACCTTGGTGAGTGCTAGCCTCCTGGCTGGGGAAACTGAGGCACAGATTGATTTGCCCAAAGTTACAGAGGGAATCAATGGCAGAATAGGGCATAGAACTGGGCCAGTAGTAACTTATGCACCCTCTGCTTTTATGATTTGGGCCCCTTGCCTGGGGATTCTGGCGTCAGAGGGAGCTGGATGCCACCATGGAAGCAAAGGAGCTGTTGGTCTACGGGAGATCAAATTCCCTGCTAGTTCCACAGAGAGGCAACTTCTTCCTATGATGCTGGGGAACCTCACGGGGTCTCCAGCCCCAGCTCAGATTATTTCTGCGTAGGGAACAATCTGCCCCCAACAAATTAATGCTGTAAACATCTTCCATAGGAACACAGCTAAAAGCTGTTCAATTTAACTTCCTCCCACCAAGCAAGCAACTTATGGGTCACCAGCTTGATTGGTTGGAGCCCTATTCCAACTCCAGCTGCTGCCTCTGCCATTGTCGTTAACTGCCCCCTTGCTCTGCCTTCAGCAACTGTGCTAAAAGAGGACTGGTTCCTGGTTTCCGCGGCTAGTAGGAGACTCTCCTGCTCAGAGTTAGTATGTAATTGGCAATATGGGGGCTTGGTCCTGTAAAATGTCAAGCCACTAAAGGCATGGGGAGTTGGGGGCACTCAACCCTTCACAGGATTGGGCCCATTGTGCCTTCTATCCATGGATCTCAAAGCACTTTTCAACCACTGGTGAGGCAAGCCTCACTACACCCCTAGGCATGCCTTATTTCCAATTTTCAAATGGGGAAACTGAGGCACAGAGCAGGGAAGGCACTTGTCTCGGGGTCTCACGGTGTGTAAGAATTGGCATACAACTAGCTGCTTGGGTCTGACTGAGGCATCAGCTTGCACGTTGCTGATGGGAGCGGGTCCCACCTTCACTGGACGATCAAATGTAAGCCAAAGACGCTGTGGCTACAGCAGGCCATTGACACTCCATATAATAGATGAGAAGGATTTGGTTCTGTGAGGTCGGCTTTCACAATATCCCCCCAGACAGCTATATAACGCTGTCTCCTGTCTACATGCTAATCCCCAAACAATCTCCCAATGACTGGGATTTCGGAGGGGAGGGGAGCAGGGAGTAGCCGTCTGACTCTTTTCATGGCGCTTCTACCCTTTCATCCTTTGCACGCTTCTTGTTCTGCCTCTCCGGAGCACTAGCCTGGAAAGGGCCGAGCAGCCTCTTGTTAAAATGCATTCTGCCATTTACAAGAGGTCTGTTTTGGGACCTTGCCCCCATTGAAGGAACCCTGTGTCTTCTAATAGTCTGTGTTGCTTTTTATAGTATTGTGTGTGGTCATTGCTTGTCTCGCTCATCTAACACTGGCCACTCTGCTGCCTGGACTGGCTTGTAACTGAAGCCTGCCTATAGATTGGAGGAGGCCGTGCTCTCATCTCCAGCTTTATTTTTGGTGTTGCAGGCTGCTGAACTCACAATAAAATATTAGAAGCGATAACGTTTGCATTTGAACTCTGGGATCCTCAGAGGACATAGGTCTGATTTTGGGCACTGTGCTTAGTGCTTCAGAGAAATCAGCCGATACGTCAGTTTGCATCCTCTATTATAGAGTCCAGCTTCTTCACGACGCATTATTTACACCAGGGAGAAGTGCTACCAGATCAGAAAAGTGGAGTTTTCTACCCACTTTGGATCAACGTGGATGACTGCCCGAGGTGCAAGGCAGTGGAAAATGAGGTCCCTAAAATCTGCATTTTAGACACATTAGTAGAATGGACTCAAACCTGCAGAAATGCTGGTTGGAGAGATGGATGGAGCATAGTGTAGGGAGAGAAAAGGAAGAGTTTTCAGTAGTGAAATCTAACCTCATAGAAAAGTAACGTTTCAAGCACAAAAAGGCATTATTTAATATACAATCCAAGGTACTCACAGAATACCCCAGGAACTGTGTACAATAGAAACTTCTCAGAGATAGCGCTACACCGTGGGAACTGTTTGACCCAGGTCACAGCAAAAGAGCTTTCCAGCAAGTGGGACGAAGATATAAAAGGGGGAAAATGACATCATAGGCGGTCCTCACTCTCCCCACAACAACACACCTGGAAACATCTGAGGAATAAAGACTGAACAGGGAGGAAGTGATGGTCCCAGGCTAAGGGATTGCTAACCTGTGTATGAAAACCTGGGAAACCCAAGCTGCAAAGCCAAGGCAGCTTGTGCCTTAAGAATCTGCCAGCCTGTTTATCACTCTGGGTGGGAATTTGCTAATTCATATCCTACCTGTCTAGTATGTTAAGCTCAGTTTGCGGTTTTGTTTATGTACTAGGTAATCTGCTTTGATCTGTTTGCTATCACTTATAATCACTTAAAATCTATCTTTTTGTTTTTGATAAACTTATTTTATGTTTTAATCCAAACCTGTGTGCATTTGACTAAGGTGTCTGGGGAACATCTCAGCTTGGTTACCACAAGCGTGCATGGTCCTCGTCACACTGAGAAAGAGGCGGACCGGGTATTGAACCCATATACTGGCCAGATTTGACCAGGGCACGACGGTACTGCTCTGGGGTCCTAGGCTGGGAGGGTGGTGGTCAGAGAGCCCGCATGTGACTGCAGCTGGGTGTGTCCCGACCTGTGTGAATGCTGGTGGAAGTGCAAGCTTGTAGGGCTTGTCAACTTGTCACAGCAGCACAGTGTGAGAAAGAGCCCAGGCTGGTGGGGCAGGGGGCTCAGTGATACCCCAGTTCCAGGTGCCACCCCGGGGGGAACCCGTCACAGCGAGATCTAGGGAATAATCTCTCAAGGAAAATTATGGAAACCACATCTCATGGGATTTAAAAGTAGACTAGACAAAAATACTACCACACATAATGCTGAAAACAATACTACAGTAGCAGGGGAATATACTAAATGGATGATCTATTAGGCTTTTCTAACTCTAATTTCTATTAATTCATGGAACAAAAGGTGTGAGACTCAAGAGCTTTTGGTCTGACGTCCAGTCCAAGTCTGGCAGCTTGATAGCCTTATACATGGACAAGACATTCCTCTTAATCGAGGGTTCACGTCACGTGGGTTGAACTCTGACTCCAGAGAGTAAACAAAGCATGTCTTCCATATCCACTTGACATGCAGGAATGTCCTGTTTTTTTGGATCATGGAGGTAATCCCTAAATTGTCCACTTAGACATAGAGCCATAGAATTTAAATCCAGAAAGGACCATCAGATCATCTACTCACCTCCTGTAGATCATAGGCCACCAACACCCCCCAGCATCTGCACAGTGAACCCAACAACCAAAATCAGACCAAAGTATCACAGCCCACAGGAGACTAAACTACTATGTGCCACAGACAGAGAATAGGAGGGACCGCGGTGCCCTTGAGGGAGGTGGTTCCTCATAGGAAAGCTTATAAACAAAACTTTGCTTTTGGAACAAAACCAGACCATATTCACCCCTGCTGTGATTCCAGTGACTTCCGTGAATAAGTTTGGCCACTGATACTTAATTTTCAGCAGCAGATGTGAGACTTTCAAACCCAGTAAAACAATGTCTTGGATTACATGGAACAAGAAAGGGAAGAAATTAGACTTTTGAAATAAATGGTTATTGGTTAACTGCTGTGCCAGAACTTCTTATAGCCTTAACTGGAAACAGATCAACTCATTTGCCCTAAGCATCCTTCGCAGACATAAGAATACTGCTGAATGCCAGCAGCAAACATGTTTTCTCTGTATTAGTGTGTTCCCTGGCAGTTTAAAGTTTAAATAAAAGTAACATTCCATTGCCAGATTATAAAAGAATTTACATTCCTTTCATCCTTTAACTCCTCTTCCCTTTACACCTTGCTTTCCAAATTAACAGAAGTGATGATTAGTGTGGTGTATTGTGGACTGTGTTGGAATTGCAAGGTATCACTTTAAGAGTGGAGGGAGGGGTACCTGGTCCTCCTTGCTAGGGGGTTCTGTGGGGAAGTATGTGAGCTGGGTCTAGCAGCAGTCATTCTGCAGCTAGCCAGCCTACAGTAAGGCGGGATGAGTTGTGCCTCACTGCCGTAGGGAGCAGCCTGCTTTGTCTTTCTCTGTTTTTTGCATTCTTGTGTGTTAGCATACGGAATTCTCAGAAATAAAGTCGTGTTACATTGCAACCTCCCAGCAAGAGCATTTTATGTTTTGATCTCACTTCTCTGTTTGTGTGCTGTGAAATATACCCGTTAGATCAGCACTCGCACCTTTCGGTAGCAGAAGTCTTGGTTTGTGTCTCTAATGAAGAGACCACACCTTGAACGGTGCAATGCAGAGAACTAGTGCAGCCAGGATGTGCATATTTAAAGACAAGACCAAGAGATTTCCACACTTTTTCCATTTTATTATCATGATTACAAATCATTGCCATCAGAACTCAGCAGAAGATGGCTTTTGCTACCATAGTTTCTATAAATATTTTTTTGGTATAATGCCCCTGATCAGTGCAACCTCCAGCTGCCATAACCTCCAAGGGCTTGAAAAAACCAAGGATGGAATGGGCTGGGACCTGCAGCATGCAAACTAGAATGGCGGGTAGCTGGAGGACCTTCCCATCTAATGGGTGAAACACATCACACACAGAGCCGCCAAAGCAAGGCACCGAGACTCCATACCAAAGTTCTAGCGATTAACTTGACCAACCTCAAGCAAACAACCAACTAACCAACCAATAAAAAAAGCAATGTCCAAGTGAGCTTCGACTGCAGGAATCTCAACCTGCTCGGCGGCTAGGGAATCACGTGCCACCACTTGAAGGAGAAGGGCTTGCGATGGACATTGGTGCCGCAATGGACCTCTCCCAGCATCTTATGGTAGGACGAAATGTCGTCGATGAAGCTGCACATCAGCCCGAGTGGTTCCAGCAGAGAGCGGACATGTGCTTCCAAGCAGCAATCTCCCTCGATGATTGGCCCGAATGGCTTTGGGATTCCCAGGTCTCTAGATAGGACAATCATGTTCACCTGTGCAATGAGGGAGGAGATCAAGGGTTGCATTTCAGGTGAGCCAATGCCAAGGCATGTGTGGGGTTTTGATTGAAATGTCACCTTAACATATGGAATAAAAAAGGCTAGTAACCGAGGTAGGAAGCAAAGGTAAAACTGACGTCTTGCTGTCCCTCCATAACTTCCCTGAGGAACTTACAGGTCAAAACAAACATCCATAGAGCACATGACTCATGTGCTTTGGAGACTGCATTGCTTTCCATTGGCCTCCGGGTGCAATGCAAGGTGCTGATGAGAGACGGGCGGGAAACGGTTTTCCCGTCCTGCGAAAATGTTTACGATTTAAATTTTTTTCCTGTTCAGGGTCAGGATGAAACTGTGACCTTTTGAAGTGTTTGCAAAAAAACAAAAGAGACCAGAATAGCCTGGTGGCTATGGCACTCACCTGGATGTGGGAAAAATCCCTGTTCTAACCAGTTGGTAATGCGGCTGTCTCTCTGGTTTTGACCAGAAATTCCATTCTGGACATGAGAAACATTTCCCAATGAAAGTTGAGTAGAAACTGTTACATTCCGACAAACAGTTTTGGTTTCAGCAAATCGATGGACCATTTTTAAATTCTGATTTTTAAAAATTTCCATCGGAAAATTCCCAACCAGACATAGTCTTGATCTAGCACTATAAATCTAGCACTTTATGGTTCAGGTCACAGATATGGTATCTTTTACTCTGTCCCTTCCTTTGCACTTTACCCTGACAGTTGATCACTGGCCTACTCAAGTTGGGTTTGAACATCAGAGTTTAAGGCTAACGTGTTCTGAACAGGGGGCTCTTAACTCTGAGATTTGCTTCCCTTTCCTTGGTCTGCAAGACCCTTCGTTTGCTGAGTTTGTGGGCAAGGGGCCAGGTCAGTCTATTTATTTAGGCCTAAATTAAAAAAAAAAATCACTAACTGTTGGGTGCCCAACAGGAGACACCATGGGCTCCATTTTCAGAATGGCTGAGCACCTGGGACTCCTAATGAAGTCAGTGGGAGCTGCAGGTACTCAGTAGCTCTGAAAATCAGACCCACAGAGTCCCAAATTGGCCACCCAGAAACCAGGGAGTCTTTTAGAAAACGTTGGCCCTAGGGTTTCTTCTCAGGAGAAGGGTGGTTTGGGTTTGGTGGTTCATTTCAGTGTCGTCTGTGGACATTTTGCACATATCGTGGAATTTATATTGCCTGTGCCTCTGCAGCAATCATGACTGGCGCCCTATGCACATTGAAACAGAATGGGTGGGGCACTGAGCCAACTGGTACCAGGGGACGGGCCTCTCTCACCATGTTGGGGAAGTACGCCATGGCTTTGCCCATCTTGTCTATCTTGAAGAGCGCCGGGAGGTCTATGATGTCTTTTTCAGTCAGCCCCAGCTCTTTCTTGAGGATGTCTCTGTTCCAGTCGATGCAGCGCTGGGGTGGGGGGGGGAGGGAAGGGGGGAAGAGAAGAAGGATAATCAGAGGGTTAATATGGGCAAGCACAAGTCGATCCAACAAGTGGAACTGCAGTATGGGATAGTCTAGGTGTACTTGGTCCTGCCTCAGTGCAGAGGGATGGACTAGATGACCTCAACTTCTACTGAAATCGGCTTGCTTCTCTAGCATGATTAAGGTGCAGTTGCATTAGCAGTGCAAGATCCCCACAAGAAATTCAAGGAATGAGGCAGCGTGAAAACTTCCAGACAGCTGGCACACAGGATCACCACATTTATCTTCGGCCTCGACTCTCGAAGCAGGTAGGGAGACCCCAAAAGAGCCTGGAGACTTATTGCCCAGGTCCCTCTTAGAGACCTGAAGATTCGCTTATTTCACTCCCTTGTCCCTGGTGTTTAAGGCCAGAAGGTTCATTACATCAGAGAAGACCCACGAGAATGCTTAAAGCATTAGAAAAGATGTCTTACAGTGATAGACTAAAGGAGCTCAATTAATTTAGCTTATCAAAGAGAAGGTTAAGGGGTGACTTGACCTACCAGGGTACTTAAATGGGGAACAAATATTTAATAACGGGCTCTTCAATCTAGTAGAAAAAGATATAACCTGATCGAATGGCTGGAAGTTGAAGCTAGACAAATTCAGACTGGAAATAAGGTGTCAATTTTTAATGGTGTGAGTAACTAACCATTAGAACAAGTTTTCAAGCGTCATGGTGGATCCTCCATCACACACAATTTTAAAATCAAGATTGGATGTTCTTCTAAAAGATCTGCTCTAGGAATTATGTTGGGGCAGTCCTCTGGCCTGTGTTATACATGGGTCAGACTAGATGATCATAATGGTCCCTTTTGGCTTTAGAATCTATGAGTCAGCAGTGTGCCCTTGTTGCCAAGAAGGCTAATGGCATATTGGGCTGCATTAGTAGGAGCATTGCCAGCAGATCGAGGGAAGTGATTGTTCCCCTCTATTCGGCACTGGGGAGGCCACATCTGGAGTAATGTGTCCAGCTTTGGGCCCCCCACTGTAGAAAGGATGTGGACAAATTGGCGAGAGTCCAACGGAGGGCAATAAAAATGATTAGGGGGCTGGGGCATATGACTTATGAGGAGAGGCTGAGGGAACTGGGCTTATTTAGTATGCAAAAGAGAAGAGTGAGGGGGGATTTGATAGCAGCCTTCAACTACTGAAGGGGGGTTTAAAAAAATAATGAAGCTAGACTATTACCAGTGGTACCAGATGACAGAACAAGAAGCAATGGTCTCAAGCTGTAGTGGGGGAGGTGTAGGTTGGATATTAGGAAAAACTATTTCACTAGGAGGGTGGTGAAGCACTGGAATTGGTTACCTATGGAGGTGGTGGATTCTCCATCCTTAGAGGTTTTTAAGGTCAGGCTTGACAAAGCCCTGGCTGGGATGATTTAGTTGGTGTTGGTCCTGCTTTGAGCAGGGGGTTGGACTAGATGACTTCCTGAGGTCTCTTCCAACCCTAATCTATGATTCTATGAATCATCCATTCTGATCTCCTGTCTTTTGCAGGACATTCAGTTTCACCCCGTTGCAGTGACTGTCTGCCAGCCAAGAGAGTAGGAAGGTTTCCTTTCATCAGTCCTCCCGCTAGGGAATGAAAATGCTGCCTCTGCAAACTCCCGCAATGATACCCTGTGCTTCCACTAGCTCAACCTTGCCAGCTATGTTTCTTGAGAGGGGACATGATAGCAGTTTTCAGGTATCTAAAAGGGTGTCATAAGGAGGAGGGAGAAAACTTGTTCATCTTAGCCTTTAAGGATAGAACAAGAAGCAATGGGCTTAAACTGCAGCAAGGGAGGTTTAGGTTGGACATTAGGAAAAAGTTCCTAACTGTCAGGGTGGTTAAACACTGGAATAAATTGCCTAGGGAGGTTGCGGAATCTCCATCTCTGGAGATATTTAAGAGTAGGTTAGATAAATGTCTATCAGGGATGGTTTAGACAGTATTTGGTCCTGCCATGAGGGCAGGGGACTGGACTCGAGCTCCCTTCCAGTCCTAGCATCTATGAATCTATATTTGCTCAATGGGACAATATCACCTCTCTTTTTTCCCCTTGCCCTCCAGCAGCACCTAAGTGCCTTTTGGGATGTCCTCCACATGCCACAGCCCCATGGTCAGCCCTCGGTAGCTATTTACCTGTACGTATTGGTTCTCCTGCACCATGACCTCATTGGACAGGACCTTGTTAATGGTGACCCGTTTTGTGTCTGTCCCAGAATAACCTATAGAGAGAAAACAAAATCAGCCATCCGATTAATGAAATGAGAGCCAAAGCAAGCACTCTATAATAGAATGATGGTTTCAGGGGCCTTGATCAAGGTATTTAAAATTATGAATAAAGTTGAGTCAAACCAACCCCCTGGATAAGAACACCCTGAACTTGGAATTTATTTCAGGTCCATCAATAATTATAAAGGACACAGGGCCTGATCCTGAAGTCAACAGAACAACTCCCCCCTGCCCCCATCTTCCATGGGTTTGGAGCAGGCCCATAGTGACAGGTGAGCCATGCCTTCTGTTTTACAACAGTTGATATAAGCAGAGGTTTCTGGAATCAGGATGGAAAGTCCAGTGGTCAAGGCACTGCACAGCAGCTCAGGAGATCGGGAGTCAGTTCTAACTTTCATAGAATCATAGAATATCAGGGTTGGAAGGGACCTCAGGAGGTCATCTAGTCCAACTCCCTGCTCAAAGCAGGACCAATCTCCAACTAAATCATCCCAGCCAGGGCTTTGTCAAGCCTGACCTTAAAAACCTCTAAGGAAGGAGATTCCACCACCTCCCTAGGTAACCCATTCCAGTGCTTCACCACCCTCCTAGTGAATTTTTTCCCCCTAATATCCAACCTAAACCTCCCCCACTGCAACTTGAGACCACTGCTCCTTGTTCTGTCATCTGGTACCACTTTGTCACTGCCTCACTATGTTACCTGGGACAAGTCATCAAGGGCTTGTCTACACAGGGAAGTTAGTGTGGAGTAAGATAGGGTGTGACTTTAAAGTACATTAACTACTGTGAATTAACTCCCTGTGTGGACACTCTTTGTGCACTTTAGCTTAATATATTTCCGAAGTGTTCACGTGGGAATTAGCGCACGCTGGTGGCTCTGGGCTTTCCCCCCCATGTAGACAACCCACGAGGCCAAAGTTCCCAACCGTGGCCAGTGATTTTGGGTGCCCGGCTGGAGATGCTCATTTTCAGGGGTGCTGAGCACCCAGGGTTCTTGTGGACTTCGTCTGGGGCTGTAGGAGCTAAACAATTGTGAAAAATTAGGTGAGCAGGGTCTAAAGCTGTGTCCTCAAAACCAGAGGCACCTAAAAGCTGTGCTCATCCTGAGAATGTTGCCCTTAATTTCTCTGGGCCTCACATAGAATATCAGGGTTGGAAGGGACCTCAGACGGTCATCTAGTCCAATCCCCTGCTCAAAGCAGGACCAATCCCTAACTAAATCTCCAAATCCCTAAATGGCCCCCTCAAGGATTGAGCTCACAATGCTGTGTTTAAGCAGGCCAATGCTCAAACCACTGAGCTATCCCTCCCCCCATGGCTAATGATACTTCTCTACCTCACATGGGTGTTGTGAGGATGAAACGCTCAGTAACTATGGTGATGGGAGCTGTGTCAGTACCTAGGCCTGCATCAGAGATGGGTTGAAGAGTTTAAGTGGTGCACTTGATTTGTCCCTGGCAGTAGGGTGAATTTCATCCTAAGGGAAGAACTCATAATTAGAAGGTGTCCAAGCCAACTGCTCAGTCCAAAGAATCTGAAATGTCAGTGCTGCTTTGTGTGTTATGAGCCATCTAACGCCTTTACTGCTCATGAACATTATTCAACAGCTGCACCATCTCGGTAATCTTCCTCATTTTAAATGAGAGATTAAGTCCCTGGCAGAGCCGGCACAAAATAAATCAAGGCACTTCAGGCCCTATATGGGAGAAAAGCTGCTGGACAAAAAAAATCTGCAGTTTGCAAACTATGGACCAAGTTTCAAGAGCTGGGTCAGCAGAAGCATTAAAATATCTACTGTTCATGGGTCCATATATCATTGTCTCAGGGCCTCCATGTTACACAGTAATCCGGAGATTTAATGGCATTTCACCCAGGGGGAAAATCACCCCATGCAGAGGGCCAACTCAAACCATATGCCTCACCGAAGTCCCACTCCACTTCTCAAAATAGGGCTTGAGTGGGACATTTGTGAATTCCACCCTCAGCAGGTGGTTATCTTGTGGGATCGGCTGCTGCAGAGGTCAGAGACAGTCAAATACCGGGGGCTGGATAACTTATGGTAATTAACAACCGGCATGCGTGCTGACAAGCGTAAGACAATCACTTCCGGAATTAGGGAAGAATTCCTTTCCTACTCCCCCTCGGAAATCATTGATGAATTGGCCAGGTGCATCGTGGGCTTTTCCCACTGATGCATCTTGAGGCGGGATGTCTGTCTTGATGGACTGAATCACCTCATCCAGTGTGGCAAATCTTCTCCTCTCTTTGGGGAACCCCCCCGCCCCCCAGCACTTTAGATGCCCCTTTTGGAGACCTAATTGATTTCTCTCATCTGATGAAAACGACAGTACTTTGGATACATTTCAAACAAAAACACAAGTACATTCTATGTGCCAGATCAACATTCTGTAGATCCCCTTCTTTGTAAAGGGGTGCTAATTCCTTTAGCTTGTCCTGAAGCACAAAGAAAATAAAGACACGAAACAGGGGTCGGCAACCTTTCAGAAGTGGTGTGCCGAGTCTTCATTTATTCACTCTCATTTAAGGTTTCGCGTACCAGTAATACATTTTAACCTTTTTAGAAGGTCTCTTTCTATAAGTCTATAATATATAACTAAGCTATTGTTGTATGTAAAGTAAATAAGGTTTTAAAAATGTTTAAGAAGCTTCATTTAAAATTAAATTAAAATGCAGAGCCCCCTGCACCGGTGGCCAGTACCCAGGCACTGTGAGTGCCACTGAAAATCAGCTTGCGTGCCGCCTTCAGCACCTGTGCCATAGGTTGCCTACCCCCATGAAATAAGATGCATCTGTAGGGAAAAAAATACTTTGGAACACTTCCGATAGAATGTGCCGTTCAAAGTAATTATTCCACAGACAGAAAGGCCTATCTGATGACACAATGTTTCAGTTTTGGGTTACAGTCAGAGTCTCCTGAGCCTGGGGGTGTGCAGTAATATATGGCTCTGCACCAGTCACTGAGGGCCAGTACCTGTAGCCACATTTTACAGCTGGGGAAACTGAGGCAGGGAGCAGCTAAGTGACTAGGTCACACAGTGAGTCAGTAGTAGGGTGGGGAATGGAACTCAGGTCTGCTAGCGCCCTTATTTGCTCTCCCCACTAGGCCATACTGTCTTCCATTACTGACTGCCTCTTTTTGCCGGGAAGCAGGTATGTAGTAACTTACCTTTGAACATGGTGGCTTCCCCGTGGCCCTCCTTCTGCTTCTCTCGGAAGAGCTTGTAGCAGGCCGACGTGCTGGCCATGAGCATCCGGAATTGCTGGGAGAAAGGCGGGGAGGAAGGTGAGGAAGGGACTCGCGAAGAGGAAAGCACTAAATAACTATACTCAAGAGCAGCCATAATAACTTACAACTCAGTAACAAACACGCAGTCGGTCCACCACACCGTACACAAACTGCTCCTGGTCAGGGACTGCCCCTAAGAGCCAAGGGAGCTAATGGGAAAGAGCCAGGTTACTCTAACTCCCTCTACTTTACCCCTCTGGGCACAGCCTCCCTATTGTACCTCACCCACAGATCGCTGGTGCCGTTTCTCGGATCCTCCCAAGCTAAGAAGCACCCAGAGCCTTTCAGCCTGCGTTGAACCCGATACACTTCCTCCCATGCCTTGGAATCGCTAACACCGGTTACAAAGCTCTCAAGAGTCATCTGTAAAGACCAGCTGCGCTAAATCTTCTTAAGGCCAACGTGCCGCTTCTGTCAAAAGACGAACTAAGGAGGTGTCTGCTTAGCAGCTGTGGCAAAGAGGACTGAACTGTCCATTAGAATGGCTGTGCAATGCATAGGTGCCGACTGCGTGGGTGCTCCGGGGCTGGAGCACCCACGGGGAAAAATTAGCGGGTGCTCCGCATCCACCGGCAGCCAAGCTTCCCTGGCCTCCTCCCTTGAGCACGCCGTGTTCCTACTCCTCCCCTCCCTTCCAGCACTTCTGCCTGCTGCCAAACAGCTGTTTGGTGGCACTCCGGGAGGGAGGGGGAGGAGCGGGGACACAGCGCGGTCAAGGGAGGAGGCGGGGAAGAGGCGGGGTGGGGACTTGGGGAAGGGGGTGGAATGGGGGCGGGGTGGAGGTGGAGCAGGGGAGGGAAGAGGCGGGGCGGGGGCGGGGACTTGGGGAAGGGGGTGGAATGGGGGCGGGTGGAGGCAGAGCAGAGGTGGGAAGAGGCAGGACGGGGACTTGGGGATGGGGTGGAATGGGGGTGGGGTGGAGGCGGAGCAGGGGTGGGAAGAGGTGGGGGCGGGGACTTGGAGAAGGGGGTGGAATGGGGTAGGGTGGAGGCAGAGAAGGGGTGGGAAGAGGCGGGGCGGGGACTTGGGGAAGGGGGTGGAATGGGGGTGGGGTGGAGGCGGAGCAGGGGTGGGAAGAGGGGGCGGGGACTTGGGCAAGGGGGTGGAATGGGGGCAGGGTGGAGGCAGAGCAGGGGTGGGAAGAGGCGGGGCGGGGGTGGGGATTTGGGGGAAGGGGTGGAGTGGGGGCTGGGTGGAAGCGGAGCAGGGGTGGGAAGAGGCAGGGCGGGAACTTGGGAAAGGGGGTGGAACGGGGGAGGGGTGGAGGCAGAGCAGGGGTGGGAAGAGGCGGGGCGGGGACTTGGGGAAGGGGGTGGAATGGGGGTGGGGTGGAGGCGGAGCAGGGGTGGGAAGAGGGGGCGGGGACTTGGGCAAGGGGGTGGAATGGGGGCAGGGTGGAGGCAGAGCAGGGGTGGGAGGAGGCGGGGTGGGGGTGGGGATTTGGGGGAAGGGGTGGAGTGGGGGCTGGGTGGAGGCGGAGCAGGGGTGGGAAGAGGCAGGGCGGGAACTTGGGAAAGGGGGTGGAACGGGGGCGGGGTGGAGGCAGAGCAGGGGTGGGAAGAGGCGGGGCGGGGACTTGGGGAAGGGGGTGGAATGGGGGTGGGGTGGAGGCAGAGCAGGGATGGGAAGAGGCAGGGCGGGGGTGGGGATTTGGGGAAAGGGTGGAATGGGGGCGGGGTGGAGGCGGAGCAGGGGTGGGAAGAGGCGGGGCGGGGACTTGGGCAAGGGGGTGGAATGGGGGCGGGGTGGAGGCGGAGCAGGGGTGGGAAGAGGCAGGGCGGGGGTGGGGATTTGGGGAAAGGGTGGAATGGGGGCGGGGTGGAGGCGGAGCAGGGGTGGGAAGAGGCAGGGCGGGGACTTGGGAAAGGGGGTGGAACGGGGGCGGGGTGGAGGCGGAGCAGGGGAGGGAAGAGGCAGGGCGGGGGTGGGGATTTGGGGGAAGGGGTGGAGTGGGGGCGGGGCTAGGGGCAGAGCGGGGTCGAGCACCCACCGGCGGGAGCAGAAGTCGGCGCCTATAGTGCAATGAGTCCTAGAGCAAGGGAAATTCAGCGAACCCGCTCCACTCGTGCACTCACTTCACATGCAGAAGAATCGAACACATTTCTAGATGCAAACATTTCTGGTCATTTGTTTCTGGCCTGACTTGTTTCTGTTTTGGTCGGTCAATGAGCTCGTTCTTTGGATGTCACTGCAGTCAAACTATTCTCTTCCTGGGCTGCATCCTGAGAGGTGCTGAGCAGCTGCAGCACCCACTGAAACCATCTTGCCCACAGGAAATGCTCAATTAATCCTAGGCCACTTTAGCTACTAGCTGCTTTTAGTCTCCCACATTTTAGACCTTTCTCGTTCATTCAAAAATGAGTAGGTTGAGTTTTCTTTTGCATCTGTCTTATATCACTTAGCGCCTCACAGACTGAACAATGCCTGGGATGATCAAAGGAATCTAGTGGACAAAGGCCTTGTCTATACTACAAAGTTTTGCAAGCAGAGCTATGTCGGCTGGGAATATGGGGCGGGGGGAAATCACACCTCCTAGCCGACACAGCTATTCTGGCAAAACCCCCAGTGTAGATGTGACCATGATGAGAGAAGAGTGCTTCTGTTGGCAAAGCTAATGTCCTCCAGGAGGTGGTGTAGTTACACTGGCAGAACGTCTACTGATGGCTTACAGTGCATCTCCACTTGAGGTCTCTGCCTGCCTAGCAGTACCATATGGGCCCTGTAGAGTAGGCATGGCTTTAGACACTCAACTCTGACTGGTGCTTTTGAAAAGATCAGCCCATGCCACTCACAGCAAATAGATCAACGAACTGCATCCTTCCCTGCCCTGAGACAATAGGGGCAGTTTTCCATTTCAGTTTTATTTTTTCAAAGATGGGTCAAACATTATGCCCAAAGAGCTTGATAAATTTCCAACAAAAACGGGTTTGAAGCTTGTTCCTTTCCCTCGTAACCTTTGAAAAATTGCCACCTGGTAGGTCACCTTTTTGTCAGGAAGGGGCACAAAGGTCACAAATTCATCCACATGACCCACGGTCAGCCAATCAGAGTAGAGCTCCACAGGTGACTGGACTTGCTGAGCATAGAGGAAGTCTCTCACCACCTTGGTCATCCTCCTCCCAGCAGATCTAATGGTTGATTGTCCAAAGAGCAAAAAAAATAAAGAAAATATATTTCAGAACGGAGACAAAGTGACGATGACGATGGTTTGAAGAAAAAAGTGATGCAATCAAAAACGTGACTGCCCTGTCGATCCCCATCCGGCCCGGCAGAGATAGAGATTGTGGTGATGCTAACAATTCCTTTGTTAATAGAGTTTTCTAAAGACACCAACAAATATGTTCATGAGGGTCAGTCCGCTCCTGTGCAGACAGACAGCCCAAGGCCCAAGCCCCACTTAACACATCCATCCCCAAGGTGATGCTGATAAAATTTCATAGCAAAATTTTGGAAACTAACGATTGCCAGGCCAAAACATCTAAGAAAAGTCAGCCTGTGACCTTGCTAAACCACAGTCACTGACGACTGGAGAGGCGTCCGAACACTGTTGCTCTTTGGAGGGGATTGTGAGGGACGATTTGAACCCAATGGCAAATTGGATTTTGCAAACATCGCTTTGTAGATTTATAGATTACAAGGCCAGAATGGACCATCGTGATCATCTAGTATGACCTGTGTAAAACAGGCAGGAGGACTTCCCTGAATTAATTTGTGTTTGAACTAGAGCAGATGTTTTAGAAAAACATCCATTTTTTATTTTAAAAATGCCAGTGATGGAAAATTATAACGGGCCAAACCAATTCCCCGAATCTGTTGATGAGGTGTTAACAGATCACCCTACAAGACAGATCTAGAACTACCCAGGCTAGAAATACCCACACCATATACCCAGCTGTGTGGAGACAGATGGGCAGTTAGCAGAGAACAGTGGTATCCTTACTACCCCCGGTTGCTGTGAAACATGCCATCTTACTAACTCTTTCTTACGTGGGGAAGCTGCTTCCAATGAGGATCCTCCCCAGGGGATACGCCTTCCCGTTGACGGTCACCGGAGGGCTGACTTCCAGGTTGCCGAAGGAGTCGAGACTGGTGACAACCTCGAACAGAGGCTCCCTAGTCACGTAGCCAAAGTCCGGGCCCTGGGAACACAGCAGTCAGCACAAGTGTTTATAGTGAATTCTCTTTCCTTGCCCCAACCCCATGTGGTCTTTACCAGACACACCCATTGCTCCTAAAGTTCCTGAACTCAGCATAGATGAATAAAATTAATTTACCAAAATTAGAGCAGTAGGCATAGACTGGGCTAATGTTGCACTAGGGATTAATGGTGGACCTGCTCTGTCTTTGGCATTTGACGCACACAATGCTCATAGATACAATGGCTTAACTGCCTCCCTGACATCATGCACTGGCAGACACAATCAAACCTTCAGGGATATATGATGAGGGGGTTACATGGCAAGGGACCCTCTTCTCTCCACGTGATGCCCTCACTCTTCTCCGCACAAGTGAGCAGACCTGTTTAGGTATGGAAGGAAGTACAAGTGGCCCAGACACTTGGCATGCGGTGGTGTGCAACCAGACTGGCTCTCCCTACTGTACATGTGGCTGTGATTTCCTTTACTGACTATCCAAATCAGCTGTAGCTCACAGAAAAATGGTTTACTGTAAAAAATCAGACATGCAGAGGGGAAAAGGTCCTCCTGCTCAATTCAACACTGCTCCAACTTCCAGATGGTCAAAATACCCAGAGTGTTAGCAGAGGGAAGATGAAAACCTGTGAATGAGCAGTTCTTGATGAAAGCTGGCAAATGTCCATGGTACAATGTGGTCACGAAGGATGAAATTCACGCTTGTGCAGAGAGTCATGCCAAGGTCTATGCCCCACTTACATCTTGTTTTGAGGGCTTACTGGAAGTGGCACTTAAGTGGCCTTGGGATGACGCTCTGCAGGGGTTGAATTTCACACTATCTGCATTGCCCGCAATAATTTGCTGACATTTTGGGTCAAATGCACCAGGGAAACACGGCAGTATTGAAAAGGGAAATAAATGCTAACAGTGCAGTAAAATCATTCACTGCTATTCCAGAGGTATGGTAAGAATGTGTGGCAAGTGGTTTACGAAGGACAACACAAGAAGCCGTTGATATGCATACACGTTGCTTTCACACATTTAAGTCAGCATCGATGTGATATGTGAGTAACAATCTGATTTGCAACTTTACGGTTTAAATTCTAGGGGAAAGGGAAAAGCTGACAATGGAAGAGGCTGCTCGGGCTTAGGTATAAAGAAGTTACATTTTCCCTGGCTAATGCACTGCAGTGCAGTGTTGCAGAATTGGCAGGCAGCTGTGCAAACATGGGCTGCAACTCCATGGTGGAACTTCATTGACTTCAGCCTACTAGAAGGTGGATAGAAAGCTGGCTAGATCGTCGGGCTCAACGGATAGTGATCAATGGTTCCATGTCTAGTTGGCAGCCGGTATCAAGCGGAGTGCCCCAAGGGTCGGTCCTGGGGCGAGTTTTGTTCAATATCTTCATTAATGATCTGGAGGATGGCGTGGATTGCATCCTCAGCAAGTTTGCAGATGACACTAAACTGGGAGGAGTGGTAGATACGCTGGAGGATAGGGACAGGATACAGAGGGACCTAGACAAATTAGAGGACTGGGCCAAAAGAAACCTGATGAGGTTCAACAACGACAAGTGCAGAGTCCTGCACCTAGGACGGAAGAATCCCATGCACTGCTACAGACTAGGGACCGAATGGCTAGGCAGCAGTTCTGCAGAAAAGGACCTAGAGGTTACAGTGGACGAGAAGCTGGATATGAGTCAACAGTGTGCCCTTGTTGCCAAGAAGGCTAACGGCATTTTGGGCTGTACAAGTAGGGGCATTGCCAGCAGATTGAGGGACGTGATCATTCCCCTCTATTCAACATTGGTGAGGCCTCATCTGGAGTACTGTGTCCAGTTTTGGGCCCCACACTACAAGAAGGATGTGGAAAAATTGGAAAGAGTCCAGCGGAGGGCAACAAAAATGATTAGGGGGCTGGAGCATATGATTTATGAGGAGAGGCTGAGGGAACTGGGATTATTTAGTCTGCAGAAGAGAAGAATGAGGGGGGATTTGATAGCTGCTTTCAACTACCTGAAAGGGGGTTCCAAAGAGGATGGATCTAGATTGTTCTCAGTGGTAGCAGATGACAGAACAAGGAGTAATGGTCTCAAGTTGCAGTGGGGGAGGTTTAGGTTGGATATTAGGAAAAACTTTTTCACTAGGAGGGTGGTGAAGCACTAGAATGGGTTACCGAGGGAGGTGGTGGAATCTCCTTCCTTAGAGGTTTTTAAGGTCAGGCTTGACAAAGCCCTGGCTGGGATGATTTAGTTGGGAATTGGTCCTGCTTTGAGCAGGGGGTTGGACTAGATACCTCCTGAGGTCCCTTCCAACCCTGATATTCTATGATTCTATACTTATGCCAGGGATAAATTTGGGCCACTTAGTTGAGTGCAGCTAGGGGGGACTGATTCTCCACTACTTTGCATCTTGTGCAGTCATTGACACCTGTGCAAAATGCTGCCAATACAGAATTCTACACTCACATTAAACCAGGAGGAGTGCTCTGCATTCACTGCCACGACTGCATACCAGCCTCTGTGCAAGGTGCCAGCCGTTTGATGGCGTCGTCATCAGCCAGGTGGAGAGCCAGTAGCCTGCCGTTGAAATAAGTCTGTGGGCACTCGGCAAGGATGTGAGACACAGTCGGAAGTTTGGAAGCCTCTGTCTGAATGAGCGGACGAGGACACATTGGACAGTGCTGGTTATAATGGGATACGCACTTGGAGATGTGCCTCCGGGATCTCTTTCTTTTTCTGGAACGGTCACAGGCTTGTTTACACTATGCCCGGGAGACACGCTTGGCAAAAAGGGATCCCTTCACGCGCACCGTAGGCCCCATTTCTGGGGGGTCATCAAAATGATTTACACGAGAATGCGGACGTGTCGGTTTAACAGGCCGGTTTCTGCTTACTCCTCCTAACGTTCTGGGCACATTTAACTCTAGAAGCATGAGAAGGGAGCCTGCTTTTATACTACAGGGAAGAGGAAACTCTCACTTTCTCTTTCCAGCCTCTCGCAGACTTCCAGAGATTAGTTGTTTGGACTTTTTTTTTTCTGAAAGGGCCTGAAATCCTTCCCCTGCCAGGGTTTTCCTGCGGGAGCTCAGGCTTTATTTTTGCTTAAGCAGTTCAGGTTCTAAAGCACCGTCTGAACCAGTGCTACTCAGATGGTTCGTGAGCCGCAAGTGGCTCTTTAATGCCTCTCCTGCGGCTCTTTGCAGCACATGATATTAAAACACAGTGTAATTTAACTATTAACCAATCAGGATGCTTTTCCTGTGTTATTAACCAATGAAGTTATCAACTTGCACTAAGTTATTAACTTATTTGCTGTGAGAATAATATATAAACTAAAATATTTCCCAGTCACACTGTTTAAATATGAATGATGAGCGATCGCTCGTTACCGAGTATGATCATCTTCCATGGGAGTTATGGGTCCTCAGGTGGCTAATGAGGCCAATCCTTGAACCACAAGTTCTATTACAATGAGGGCAGATGTTTTCAGGCTCAGCAGGAGGCTGTTGACAATGACTGGAAACCAGTCTCCTTCCTCCTGCGCCTCTTGTCCTCTTCAGCTTGTCGGCGAGCAAGTTCAAAATGCAGGGGACCACCATCTAGGACTTCACTCCATTTTAAGCGATCCTGGGCAAGTGTCTCCCAAGTGTCAATGTCAACATTACACCTTTTTAGGTTGTCCTTCAGCAAGTCCTTATAATGCTTCTGTTGTCCACCCACGATACGGTGCCCTTCTTTCAGCTGAGAGGACAGGACCTGTTTTTGGAGGCGATGGTCTGGCAACCAGACAACGTGACCAGTCCAGCGGAATTGCGGATGGATGATCATTGCCTCGATACTGGTGGTCTTTGCCTCTTCCAGAACACTAATATTGGTGCACCTGTCTTCCCATTTGATCTTCAGAATCTTACAAAGGCAGCGTTGATGGTGCCTCTCAAGGACTTTCAAGTGGTATCTATAGGTTGTCCAAGTTTCGGACCCATACAACAGTGTTGGGGAGAATGACGGCTTGATAAACAAGAAGCTTGGTGTCTGTTTGAATGTCGTGATCTTCAAAAATCCTGTGCCGTAAATGAGAAAAAGTTACACTGGCACAGCTCAGGCGATGTTGAATTTCTGCATCAATATCTGCCTTGGATGAAAGATGACTTCCAAGGTAGAAGTAATGATCAACATTCTCCAGTGCCACTCCATTGATTTTGATAGATGGGGCATGTAATACCTCATTTGGAGAGGGCTGATAGAGCACTTTAGTCTTCTTGATATTAAGAGTGAAACCAAGACATGCGTAAGCATCGGCAAACACGTTCAAGATAGTTTGAAGATCTTTCTCAGAGTGGGCAAAGATTGCGTTGTCATCAGCAGACTGAAGTTCCACAACAGATGTTGTGGAAATCTTACTCTTGGCTTTCAGCCTGCTAAACCTGAACAGCTTTCTGTCCATTCAGTAAATGATTTCAACGCCAGCTATAAACTTCCCAGCAATTAGGTAAAGAATGACGGCAATAAAATCCGCAAACATGGTTGGAGCCATGATACAGCCCTGTTTGACTCCTGTTTGTACTTTGAAAGGTTCACTCTGGGAGCCAGTGCTGCTCAGAACAGTCGCTTTCATGTTAGCATGAAGCAATTTTAGGACATTGGTGTATTTATCAGTCCAGAGGGCACGGCGATTCACTGAGTCAAAGACTTTAGTTAGATCAATAGAAGCCATGTACAGTGGTCGGTTTTGCTCCTGACACTTTTCTTGCAGCTGCCATGCTGTGAAGATCATATCCGCAGTTCTACAATGTAGTCGGAAACCACTCTGTGATTCCAGTAAAATTTCTTCGGACAGGGGCAGAAGGCGGGTTGCAAGGATCCGTGCCAGAACTTTGCCTTCAATGGCTAGGAGGGAGATACCACAATAATTTCCACAATCCACTTTATCTCCTTTCTTGAAGAGGGTGACAATTCAGGGCATCCTTTATTTCACTGGGTATCGCCTCCTTTATCCAGATTTTAAGGGTAAGCAGGTAAAGCTGCCAAATTAGCTCTGGTCCACCATCTTTAAAGATTTCAGTGGTGATCCTATCTAGACCTGCTGCCTTGTTGTTCTTCATCTGCTTGGTGGCATTGTGTACCTCATACACAATGCCACCAAGGGGGATTGGTCCTGCTTTGAGCAGGGGGTTGGACTAGATGACCTCCTGAGGTCCCTTCCAAACCTGATATTCTATGATTCTATGATACAAATTAGGAGGGTCTCCGAGCTCATCCCTAAATAGTCCTTGAGGGATTTGCTCAAGGACTTCATCTGCAACCATAGAATTACGGTTAAGGAGATCTTCAAAATGTTCTTTTCAGCGAGAATTGATGGCTTTGTCGTCCTTCAAAAGTGTGGTTCCGTCCTTAGCGCGAAGAGGATTCAGACCATGGCAAACTGGCCCATAAATAGCCTCGGTGGCACTAAAGAAATCACATGTATTGTGGATATCCGTGAGAAGTTGGAGTTCTTGCGCTTTCTCAGTCCACCATTTATTCTTGAGTTCTCTGGTTTTACGTTGGCCTTCCGCCCTCGCCTTGGCACAGGCTTCTCTCTTTATATTACAATTTATGTCATTCTGCCAAGCACGAAATGCCATTCTCTTCTCATTGATGAGTTGCTCAGTTTCAGCATCATTCTTGTCAAACCAGTCCTGATGTTTTCTGGTTGGTAGCCTATGGTTTCTTCACAGACATTGATGATTACTGCTTTCATCTGGCTCCAGTGTTCCTCAATTTCTTCTGGAAACTCTGATGGGAGCTTTTCTTCTAAGATGGCTTGGAAGTGGTCACGCTAAATAGGGTCCTTCAAATCTTGAACCTTCAACTTGCGCCTGACCTGCTTCTTTTGCAGCCTCCATTTGGGAGCGATCTTAATTTTCATTGTATATCGAATAAGGCGATGATCAGTCCAACAGTCATCAGCACTTGTCATTGCTCTTGTGAGAAGTACATCACTACGATATCGGGCACGAACTATGACGTAGTCGAGGAGATGCCAGTGCTTTGACCGTGGGTGTCTCCAAGATGTTTTGAACTTTTCCTTTTGTCAGAAAAGAGTGTTCATAATAATAAGTTCATGTTCAGCACACTTGGTCAGGAGCAGAATTCCATTTGAATTGCTTTTGCCAACTCCTTCTTTCCCGATTGTTCCTTTCCACAGATCTGAGTCTCATCCAACACGTGCATTGAAATCCCCCAGAAGGCTGATCTTATAAAATGGTTTCCAACTGAGAATAAAAATCTTCCTTTACATTCTTATCGGCATCCAGTGTTGGTGCATAGACGCTCACAATAGTTGCCTGTTGATTTTTGGTGAGCCTCAATCGGAGTGTCATAAACCGCTCATTGATGCCAACTGGTACCTCAGAGAGGCACCTTACAAGCCTGTTCTTTATAGCAAAGCCCACTCCATGCAATCGGGGGTTATAAATAAATAAATTAATTAATTAATTAATTAATGGAGATATCCCATCTCCTAGAACTGGAAGGGACCTTGAAAGGTCATCGAGTCCAGCCCCCTGCCTTCACTAGCAGGACCAAGTACTGATTTTGCCCCAGATCCCTAAGTGGCCCCCTCAAGGATTGAACTCACAACCGTGGGTTTAGCAGGCCAATGCTCAAACCACTGATTTTCCCTTCCAGAAGTAGGTGTATCCTTCTTTCTCCTCCCTCACCTGTCCTTCATCAGCTCTTCTAGTTTCGGACAAAGCAGCAATATCGATGTTAAACCGACCTGCCTCAATCCTCGAGCAAGACGACTGTATCACACACACACCACCTGTGTGTCGGTCTGTAACTAGGAACTTCCGGATTTCACTGTCCTGTTCCCGTCGCCACTCGCCGATCGCCACCAGACTTTTGACTTGTGCAAATGTTATTTCCCCAAAAACTGGAAGATGCCTGTGAGGGACTTCTTTTAAAGTGGGGAGACTGGTGCACAACAGGCACCACACTACCCTTGACAGATAGAGGACTTGAAACCAATGGCATGGACACCATGATGATTGGAGATCCTCTATCTGCTGCAGCCTTCATCCACCTTCACAGCCGTTGTAACATTACACAACAGTTTCACCTCCACTGTGCAGTTATCCTCCCTCTGCTCTGCCGTTAGGGACTTCTTGGATCACACTTTGTCTGGTACCTCGCCCTTGACCGTTCTGCCATGGGTAGCCCTAAGGGAGTACATGACTCCAGGCAGCATCGCTCTTGGGGTCATTGAGACACGCAAGCCTCTCCACCAGTACAAGGTGGTGATCCATGGAGAGGAAATATGAACAGTACTATAGTAAATGAAACAATGAATTCACACTACTGGGGCTCTTTTGGGTCATATCGGTCGCTAATTTGGCTCCTGAACCACTGAGATCACTGGTCTGAACCATGGTCTCATAACCTGCTCAGCTAGCCTTTCCGCTGCTTTGTATAACACCTGGCACCAACCATTCCTTTCATTTGAGGATCTCAAGGCGATTTACCAAGGTGGGGAAATGATATAGTTTATGCATGGGGGAACTGAGACACCGAGGAGTTAAGACCAACATTTGCCAAAGGGGCTATTGGTTTGAGATGCCACAAGGTTTTGGTTCCCCAACTCGAGACGCCTAGAGCCAGATTTCCAAAAGAGCTCAGTTCCCATTTAGGTGCCTACAATGGCTGGTCTACACTGTGGGCGAGAATAGCGTAGCTGAAGTCGACGTATCTTATTTCGACTTACCTCCCGTCCTTACGGCGCGGGATCGACGGCCGCGGCTCCCCCGTCGACTCCGCTTCCGCCTCTCGCCCTGGTGGAGTTCCGGAGTCGACGGGGATCGATTTATCGCGTCTAGACGAGACGCGATAAATCGATCCCCGAAAGATCGATCGCTACCCGCCAATCCGGCGGGTAGTGTGGACGTACCCTAAGCAGCCTGATTTTCATAACTGCCTGGCACCTGGTACCTCTTGTTGTTCTCAAAGGGAGCCGCAGGGGGCTGAGTGTTTCTGAAAATCTCACCTCTTTATTTAGGCCCCTAAATGGGAGCTAAGTTCTTTGGACTATCTGGTCCCCAGTGCCTGCTTTTCAAAGCTTGTGAGTGCACCTAGCTCCAAATGGAATCAGTGGGAAGTGCTGGGGCTCAGTGTCTCTGAAAATCAGACCCTGGAGGTCTCAAGTTGGGCAGACAAATAACAAGGCAGCCAAAATCAGCAGCCACTTGAACGTTTTATCCCAAATGAGTAAAGGGCCGAACTGGGAATAGAACCTCAAAGTCCTTGCTCCCAGCCCTGTGCTCTAAGCACTGGTCATTGCCAGATCCTTCTTTACAACCTCACTTAGATTTGCATTTTTGAGGGGGAGCTGCAGAAGGCTCATTGATGGCCCCAGTAATGGATATTGCTTGACTGAGGTTAGTGGATCAAGGTCTCTCATGGGGTCTATAAAAGGGAGCTAAGCTTTGCTGAAATCTCAGCTATGCTATTCAAACTTCCGGAGATAGAACGGTCTTGAAATCCCATTAGTGGTTTATCCCAGCAGCTGGAAAACGGCAGAGGTGCCGTATGGCATTTCTGTCTCTGATCAGAGCTGATCCTATAGGCGCTGGCTTGCAAAGAGCCCACAGGCATATGGCTCTAGCATGTTGGCGATCACTGTACGTGGCATGTTATAAGATTGCCGAGTGAAAATCTAATTCTAAAATATAAACAGTGGAGAAAAAATATGCCCTGGATGTGTCTGCTTGGAAAAAATGCCTTGTGTGGGGCACGGTCACTGTTCTCCATCACCTGCACATCCATTTTGTTTCACAACGGGTCCGATCAAAGGAGTCAGCCGCTGATTTTGGCAGGGGGAGGAAGTGGGTTTTCAACGAACGAAAGGCAAGACTAATAAGGCCATTTGCGTTCAGCTGTGTCCTGGGTATTTCCCCCCAGTGCCAGCAGTGCCCCTCTGCCATGTACATTGGCCAAACCGGACAGTCTCTACGCAAAAGAATAAATGGACACAAATCAGACGTCAAGAATTATAACGTTCAAAAACCAGTCGGAGAACACTTCAACCTCCCTGGTCACTCAATTACAGACCTCAAAGTCGCAATACTCCAACAAAAAAACTTCAAAAACAGACTCCAACGAGAAACTGCAAAATTGGAATTAATTTGCAAATTGGACACCATTAAATTAGGCTTGAATGAAGACTGGGAGTGGATGGGTCATTACACAAAGTAAAAACTATTTCCCCATGCTAATTTTTCCCCCCCTACGGTTACTCACACCTTCTTGTCAACTGTTGGAAATGGGCCATCCTGATTATCACTACAAACGTTTTTTTTCTCCTGCTGATAATAGCCCACCTTAATTGATTACTCTCGTTATAGTTGATATGGCAACACCCATTTTTTCATGTTCTCTGTGTATATATAACGTCCTACTGTATTTTCCACTGCATGCATCTGATGCAGTGGGTTTTAGCCCATGAAAGCTTATGCCCAAATAAATGTGTTAGTCTCTAAGGTGCCACAAGGACTCCTCGTTCTTTTCGCTGATACAGACTAACACGGCTACCCCTCTGAAACCTATCACTCGTGTGTGATTCTCAGCTGTGGGTTAAAATGGCACAAGAGACTCGGGGGCTAATACAACGGGTTCAGAGGGCCCCACCTGCAGCAGAACCAGCACAGATCTGCTTTGTGGGGGTGGTGGGAAGGGACAGGGGTTGGGGCTGCCTGTACTCTGTTTGTTTGGGGATGGCCAGGGCAGATGATCCACCACCAGGTAGCTCATTCAGTTCTTCCCTCCCTGCCAAAGGGGAGCTCATTAGTGTGTGTGTGTGTGTGTGTGTGTGTCTCCCCCCAGATCCTAGATTGGAGAAGTGACTCTGGGGCGGCTCAACTCCTGCTCTGTGGCTTTGGCCATCCTCTCTCATCCCGATGAAATTGCTCAGTTATTGCGGGAAGGGACTGGGTCTGTAAGAGGTGCTAACCCTCTTTGTTTTACTGCCCAGTGGAAAGGGATGCTGCCCGCAAGGCTCCAATCTCCGGTACACCATCGTTCTCCTCCCCACGGCCATTTCATCCCCACTGCCCCGGGAGCATTCAAGCCCTATCAGCTCCAGCAAAGCTCAGTTTCACTCCGAGAGGCTAATTCCCTCTCATCTCTTTTTCGTGGTGTGGGTCCCCGAAGGCTCACGGCAAGGCACACGCCTCGCTGGGCGGGGGGGAAAGTGTGTGGGGCTAAATCGTGCCAGCTGGAAAATGAGATTGGAGAGATAGAAGGGGGATTAGGTGAGGCTTCAAAGCACAAGATGGGAATATAATATGTTAGCTGCTCCCAAGGCTGAAATTGCTTCTCTAAATACTAAGGAAAGAATTTATCCAGGGGGGCAGAGATAAGTAGTGGCCTGGGTTATTTGCAAAGAAGATGGTCAATGTGCTATTCCCATCCTGCATGATGACTCCAGGACTTTGTACTCATTGGAGGCACAGTAAATGATATAGTTCAATGCATTTAAAAGCGATTAACCTTCTCAGAGTGGACCCATAGCGAAGGGAGCCGCTTGTGTTCGTTCTGTGGTGCCTTGCTCTCTTCTCCGGTTACCAGCTGCCCCGAGAGATGGGCCTGCTGCGATTGGCTTGGGATCCAAACCGCCCCCCACGAATTCAGATCTGGGCACCTTCTATAGAACAAATAGGAATCCAACCACCGAGCAAGAATGAATGGCTGTGGAAAGCTCCCTGCTTGACCCCCCCATGCCATAGCATTGCTAGATGCCGACAAGGATTTTGCCAGCCCTCGGCTGGAGCTGTCTGTTGCAATCTCTGGATGGATCTGGCTGTGGGTGGTGGGTCAGAGGGTTCAGAGCTGCTCAGGAGATGCACTGAGAGGCAGGGGGGTTACAGTTTTTATAACAGAACCAGAATACCCATCTGAATAAAAAAAAGACACCGGGCTCCAGCATGTAAAGCCTGGGGGTGTCTCTCAACCAGATGCCTTGCATTCAAGCCCGTCTCTGCACACACAGCTGCCTCTTCTCTACTCTAGCTCCCCAGGCTAGAGTCCCTGCTTTGATGGGAACCTTTCCCAGCCTATCTTCCTGAGAGCTGGCCCTTTACATTCAGCAGTGATAAGCAGGGCCGGCTCCAGGCACCAGCCGAGCAAGCTCGCGCTTGGGGCGGCAGATTCTAAGGGGCGGCATTCCGTCCAATCCTAGGGGGGCACGGCCGCCCTTTTTTTTCTTTTTCTTTTTGGTTCGCCGCTCTGGCCGCCCTGTAGGGGGCGGCGGTGCGGAGGAGGGGAGCGCCCCGCTGGGAGCGGACTGTGGGCTCCGTCTGCCCCCGCCAGTGCCAGGTCTGCAGCAAGCCCGGCAGCCCGCGTCCTTCCCTTCCCGCCGACCTTCAATTCACCTGCAGGCGGGAGCGGCGCAGAGCTCTCCCGGCAGGCGGTGCAGCAGGAGGGCCCGAGTGGCGAGCGCCCCAGCTGAAGGAAGCCCTGGCAGCCCCCCTTCTCTCTCTCCCCCCCGTTCCCTCCCCCTCCCCCCCGCTAGCTGGGGCGCGCACTCCGCTGCCTGGGGCACATATGCAGCGCAGGGAGTCCCGCTAGCCAGAGTGCAGCTGCCGCCCGCCCAGAGGCTCGCCAGCGTGGCAGGGGGAGGCAGCCGCGAGCCGCCAAGTAAGTGGCATCGAAATTTTGCACCCTGGATTTTTTTTTTGTTTTTTTTTTCTTCGCCGCTCCGGCCACCCTGCACATTTTTTTTGCTTGGGGCGGCAAAAAAGCCAGAGCCAGCCCTGGTGATAAGCCCTGAAAACAACCACGTGGCAGCTGGCTGCATCCTCCCTCCCCACCCCCCACTGCCGCCCGATCCAGTGAGTAAGTGACTCCTAGTAGGTTTTCCTTTCCTCTCCTTATGAAGGGGATGCCACACATTCACAGGGGCACAAAAAAGCCCTTGGCCTCAAATAAGCAGGATCAAGGAATCCACCTTGCCCTGGAACAGTGGCAAGAAAACATGACTGTGGCACCTCAATTTAAATAGATATTAGGGCTATCCCATGACCACCTCGATCTGGGATGCCTGGGCAGGCGAACTGGGGATGTTCCCTCCCCTTCTGGGTTCAAGGTCAGCTGAGAGAAATCAGAATGTTTCCGTGAAGCAGAAGAGTAGCTGGTCCCTGGACCAGGAAGGATTTAGCAGAAAGGGTGATGGGACATGGGACATCTCCCTTGATGGCTTGGTCCTGCCATAAGTGCAGGGGATTGGATTAGATGACTTCTCGAGGTCCCTTCCAGTCCTACAATTCTATGATTCTTTACTAAACTATGACCTATGACTTAAAAGCCTCAGCAAGCTGGAAGTGGACAGACGGGGATAGTTACCGCTCTCGGTCACCGGCACAGCGAATAAATGGCATTAAAAACTCATCTTGTAGCAACTTGTTCCAGAGTCTCCCTGCCAGCCTCCACGGTTTCTCTTTTACCCATTTCCTCTAGTTCTTTGAAACGGTAAATACTGGGGCCACATTCTCTGTTATGCTTTCGGGAGCCCAGTGAAATCAACGCGGCTGCACGGTCACAGTGCAGAGGAGAATTTGGCTCTTGGTTCTTAGCAAAAAAATTTTTAGACAGAAACTGTTTTCCGGCGGAAAAAGCTGTTTCAGCAAAATCAAAATGTTTCATGGGAACGTGTCGATTTCAATGAATTTTCCACTGAAACAATTCAAAATTGAAATGGAGTCTTTCATTCGGCCTTTCTTGTTTCAGTTCTCTTTGACTTTTATATTATAAAACATTGATTATGATATGTTATATTTACAAGATTATATTTAATATCACATATATTTAAGATTTATACATTTAATATTTTATATTATAATATGTTTTGTCATTATCAACATGAAATACATTAAAATCCGAGAATCTAATTATATCAATATAGATTTAGCATAAAGAGCTATTTGAGATTGAGGCTTGGAAACCATCAGACAGGTTTCCTGGTCCCCGGGAAAGCAGGAAATGTTGACACCACGTGAGCTACCCTTACAGAATTATGTCCTTTCGCACTGGGAAATTGAGCTGGGGGCAGCCTTTGGAGAAAGGTCTAAACAGATCTTAAACCCAGAACTGGGTTAGGCATCAGATTCCTGTTTGTAGCAATAAAGCACAACACACCACCAGACTGGAGGGGAAATCACCAAGTGCTTTCACAGGGCCCAGTCCTGCTTCAGGATCCATGACACAGACCCCTGACGTCCATGGGATTCTAGGCTAGGCAGATCCCAGTCCCACTCAGGCAAATTCCTGTGGTCTTAGTTTGCCTGTATAGCGGGCCTCAGTATTTGGCTCCTATTCTTTTGTCAGCTGGCCTAGAAGATGCTCATTGATAACCACAAGCCTCTCCCTCTGCCAGGAGACAGTACGAGAGAGACCAAACGTGTTTGCAAAACAGATAGGCTGCTCTTACCAGAATCTCTTTGATGGGAAACTCTTTCAGGCCCCCATCTCTGGGAGAGTCCAGAACCACAGGGAAGCATTTGTGAGGAGCATGTATGTAGCCAAACTCGATTTCATCCTGTCCAAGTGAGAAAAGCCATCTATTACATACAGGCCGATGGAGAAGCATTATCCCTCTCTAGTAACACACTCATACTCAGCTAGGGTGGCCACCTTTTCAAAAGGCAAAAGCAGGACACATGCAGGTGCCCCGCCCCCCTCCATGGCCCCGCCCCCCACTCCTCCTCTTCCCCTGAGGCCCCACCCCCTGGCCAGGCCAGAAGCTGGAACCAGGTAGTGTAAGAGTCTCCCAGGGAGCACGGGCTGATGTGGGGAGCCCTGAAGTCCCAGACTCTCCACCTGCCCTGGGCAGGGGGCCGGGGTGCTCGACAGCAGCCCCCAGCCTGTGTCTCCACCCCCCGGGGCTCCCCACAGTGGCCTGGGTTCCCTGGGCAGCTCTTACTACTGCCTGGCTCCGGCTTCTGGCCTGGCCAGGGGTGGGGCCTTGTGGGGGGAGGGGAAGAGGAGAAGAAGGGGGCGGGGCCTCGTGGTGACGGGGAACTAAGGCCCACCTCAGTCCTCCCCCCGACCAGGATGAGGCTGGCACTGCCACTGAGCCATGGGCAGGCGCGGAGCGGCGCCGCAGGGAATCTGGGACAAATGCTGTCCTGGAGTCATTCAGCCCGGGACCGGGACTAGAACGCTGCATTTCAGGACTGTCCCACCCAATATGGGATGGGTGGGCACCCTACACTCAGCACTGACTGAGGCCCAGATCCTCAAAGGTATTTAGGCACCCAACTTCCACCGATTTCAATAGGAATTAGGCAGCTAGTTACTGTGGAGGATGTGGGCCTTTCACCCAAGCTCCGGTTGGCGACTATCGGCTCCATTTCACAGATGGGGAGGGGGGCGCAGAGAGGGGAAGAGTTACATTTTCACAAGCGTCCGCTCATTTGGGGGGGCCTCGACGCGTGGAGACAACGAGTGTCTGGCTTTCAGAAGCGGGGCGCCCCCAGTTCCAGCCAGGTGTCTTGTGCAAGCCTTCCTCCCCACTTGGACAGTGCCCCTCAATCCAGCCCTGCCAGCAAACCTCGGTTAGGATTCAGAGCCCCCTCCCCCCATCCCCAGAGAGCCCTCCCCAAAGCAGAGATGATCCCAGTAAGCTCTCTGGGGCAGGGACCCACTTTGTGTTCAGTGTTTGTACACCACTAGCACAACGGGGCCCTGTCCATCAGCAGGGCTCCCAGAGGCTACAGTCAAGCCAATAAGGAACTGACCATCATCAAGAGAAGCTTTGTAGTTTATACGATTCCGTCTCTGGTGAGCTGGCCCTTTAAGGGGTGGGGGCTAAGCTGCATCCGTGCCAGGCTTTGCACAGCTCCCCAGGTGATGGGTACGAGTTTAGGGGATCACATGACAAGGATGTCATGTGAGTGAACTAGGCCTGCTGGGAGGAATAAGGGCAGCCGGCCTTTAGGAAGGGGGGTGAGGCCAAGGAGACGATGAGGCTGCTGGGAAGAGAGCAGATGAGAACTCTCTGGAGCTCCCAGGTCGAAGGCCTGGGAGAGAGAGACCTGCAAGGAGCAGGAGGAGAGAAGCCCCAGCTAGGAGGGCTGCAAAGGATTGAGCCTGGAGGGAGAGCTCTGAGGAAGGGGAAACTGAGGCAGTGTCTGAAGCCAGACTGGGCAAGCCCTGCCATGTAGACTAACACAAACCAACCTCATTTAACAACGGCTTATGGCTGGCAGGTTTTAACACTGGAATTGTTTAACGTACTAAAGGAAGGAAAAGTCTTTGTATCGGCCGCCATCTCCCACGCCACCTCACCTGCATCCAGCGGTCTCCACGATTCACGTACCCAAAGCAGACCTTCAGGTCGCAACTGGCTTTGCTCACTAAGCTCTTCACCTCCTTCAGGAAAAGATAATTATCCTTCACACTGTGAAAACAAAGGGAAAGGGGAAGAGATTGGAAGAGGAGGCGGGGAAGGGGGGGAAGCTCACAGAAAGGAGAGGGGGCCGAAAATTACATTCCTCTTCCCAGGCCTTCGAAAGTGAATTGTCCCTGGCAAATAAACCCTTCCAAACTCTTACTGGGAAGGGCATGGAAGCAGGGAGTTAAATGCTGTTGGTGGTAAGGCTGTAGAGGTGACGTGTATGGATCTGGCCACAGCTATAGGGCTAGGCTGCTGAAGCAGCAGACTGCTGTTGGCAGCATATTGCCGAGCTGGGTTCCGATGGATGGGTTTAGATTTTGGGCTGGGAACTCTGCCATACTGGGACAATCTCCAGGATGAGAAAACCTGCTTTAAAGTGATCGATTCAAAGAGCTCTATTTAGCGTAACAAAGAGAAGATTAAGGGGGTGACTTCTTGATCTACGAGTACTACTAGCTGATCACAATCATTCAGCTTTCAGCCACTGGATTGTGTTATACCTTTTCTTGTCTAGATTTCACTCCTACATAGACCTGTTCTTGAGAGAGGACACATCAAGATTTCAAGATTTCAAGTTGCTTTCAGATGAAAATTCATTTCCCACTGAAAACACATGATGTTTGAAATCTCACACATTTTTGAATGGGACTATGGTTATTGTCACCAAAAATGCCACGAACAAACAGTTCTGGGCTGGGAATGGCCCTGGAACATTTCAGAACATTTTGGATGATATTTGCACAGCTCCAGTAATAACCATGCACAGATTCCTTACCAGTTGGACACGACAGTAGGTTTATGGACCAACCACGCCAGTATTTCTAACTTCCTTTGACTTTATATAGCCAATTGAGTGGATCATCCCTGGTGTAACTCAACTTCAGTGGAATTGCAGCAGGAAATGTTGCAAAAACTAGGAATGAATGAAGTCCAGTAGCTTTGCCTTAGTGGATAGATCCTCATAATAAGAAAAGTGCTATGCAATATTTTGCACTGGAACTCCCATCATGAGTGTTCCTTAACTTTGTATTGGAGCTCCCATCATCCTTAACTTTGAATCAGCTGGTTGAGTCTGGCCATCCTGATTCTCAGTACTTAATAGATTAACAAAACAATGGGACTGCTCTCAGCTGAAGTCTTTAGAAGGTTGGGTTTCTAATAGGGTATATAGACAGGCATAGAGCAACAAAATCTGTTGGCATGGTGCCTGCACCTGCACCATGCCTTGCAATCATTCGTGTTCCAAGACATGCGTGGTCATGCCGGCAACAAGCTGGCACGTGTATAGGGAGGCGTCTTAACTGGCTCTTTACCTGCATACAAAAACGTTGACCGGTGCCAAGGTGTTTGGAGTCATTATCCACGGAGCAACTCGGAAAACTACCGTGTCTGTGAAAATCGGAGCTCGTGGAATCCCCTGGAGGGGAAGCAGAACATTGTACATGATCAGCACGTTCATAGGGCTGCAAAGCTCAACAGTAACAATGCATGGGTGGGTGAACAGAAAGGGTAGACAATGGATGCATAGGCCGGCGTCCCTACAGCCGCGGCTGAAACAGGCAGTTGAACAGGTCAACCAAGATTTGCTGAGTGCTGAACTCTTACTCCCAGAGTTGAGAGACATCTGCTAGGGATAGCTTCAGAGTAATTCACTCAACCCCACCTCGGTACAGCGAGATGAGGCCCACTTCCAGCCCTGAGGAGTCAACGGGCCAGATCCGCAGCTGGTGTAAATTGGTGTAGCTCTATTGGCTTCCACAGGGCTACACTGATTTACCTGAGCTGCAGATCTGGCCTTAGAACTATCTCAGACCGTTCTCCACGGCTCCTTTGGACCCTATCTCCAGGAACCATGGAATAACTGTGGGAAAATGTCCTAATGTAACCCGGAAGTTGGACGGATCAATGCAGCCATAAAGCAAAAACGGTGGAAAGCTGAATGACCGAGATGAGGACAATAGATGTGCTGTGAGGCGAAGAGATGCAGGGATGTCATGGGTACCCTTTTAATTTGGGATCTTACGTTGCACTCTAGGAATTCCTTAACCCACAGGCGGCTGCTTATTTGTGTTATGCAGCTACAGTACGCTCTGCACTGATATTGTCTGGGTACTGAGATTCCGGGGAAGCGCACATTCCTAGGGAGAGATTTCCCAGGTCCAGCTGGCTTGTGGCACCTCAGATTTGCCCAAATTGGAATGTGGGCAGTGGAATTTAGGATGTAGATATTGTTTAAAAAGTTAACCATTTAAACGATTAAAAATATTTTAGTTAAATAGCTAAGCGATTAAAGGGCCAGCTGGCGCAGCTCGGGCTGGGGCCGATCCGGCCGGCAGGTGCGGCTGGGGCTGCTCCAGCTGGCGCAGGGTTGGCAGGCTGGCCGGCCCAGAGGTTAACAGTTAAGGCAGGTTAACCGGTAAAACTAATGCTTACCTGTTAACAGGTTAATCAGTTAACATTTTACATCCCTAGTGGAATTAACCTCATGCTTCTCTACTAACCTCCTGGCAGAAAGACACCCATGATTGCTGTGTTCTGTAAACCCAATTCTGTGAGCTGTGAGGTCATAGAATCATAGAAAATTAGGGCTGGAAGGGACCTCAGGAGGTCATCTAGTCCAACCCCCTGCTCAAAGCAGGACCAACCCCAACTAAATCATCACAGCCAGGTCCTAGCAGGGAGATCACAGAGCCAACCCCCTATGCATGTCATATTACATGCAGCGGCACACTCTGATCTCCGAGAAAGGCTGAGCCTGTTGGCGGTAGGTAAAGTTTCATTAGATGGTCTGTGTCTCCATAAAATTCAGCTCACTCGAAATAACTGGAAAGCAGGTGCAGCATGCTCCAAAAAGACACTGACAACTTAAAACAAAAAAAAGGGACTTTGAAATAAATCTCTCAGGCCCGGGCCAATTTAGAGCTGGCACATTAGATGTGCTAAGTGACGTGTTGAGCTTTAACATCACCAGCTCCTTCTTCTGTTACATAACAGCTCTATTGGGGAAGACGATGGCTCGCACCAGCGTCTAGATGAACCCAGCTGGGGAAGACCCCAAATTAACCTGAATGCCTGTAAGTCTCAAAGGGAGGGTGGGAGGAGGAGTTTACTACTGGGGTGCAGCCCCTGGAGAGAGAGGTTATATATCTCCCTCCGCTCCTGTCGCAACCCCACTGAGACATGGAACATTAAATCCCTTGTGGTCTTGGCATGGATCATCATTCCCTCTAAAATAGAAACACTCCTACAGCAGAGCGTTAAGAACCAGTGCAGGCTCCCCTTCCCACCACAGATTTCATGACGTTACATTTACACATTTAGCCCTTTGCTTTGCAGAGACATTATCTGCTTTGCCCAGGTGAGATTTTAGTGCTGAAGGACACAGCAGCCTTGGAGCCTGAAAACCTGATTCGTCCCCGCCTTATGCAAAGTGACTGCAGAACTCTGCCGCTGGTGTGAGGGTGCAGACAGGGCCGGCTTTAAGCCAATTCGGCCGATACCCCGGAATGGGGCCCCGCGCCTAAGAGGGCCCCGCAACGTCCGGGGTTGCCGGCGTAGAGAAAAAAAAAAAAAAGCTGTGTCCTGCTTCTCCCCCGTCCCTCCAGCGCTTGCGCCGCCATACAGTTGATCAGCGCAAGCCTGGGAGGGAGGGGTGAGGAGGAGGAATGCAGCGTGCTTGGGGAAGACGCGGGGCCAGGGCGGGGATTTGGGGAGGGATCCAATGGGGCAGGGAGGGGGCGGGGCTGGGGGCGGGGCCAGGGCGGGGATTTGGGGAGGGATCCAATGGGGCAGGGAGGGGGCGGAGTCAGGGCAGGGGGGGGCGCGAGACAATTCGCACCCCGGCGTGGGGCCCCGCACCTGCTAAAGCCGGCCGTGGGTGCAGAGAATTCTTGGGGGCTGATTCTGATCTCCCTCACGCCAGTTTTGCAAGGGCAAGACTCCAGTGGAAGTGCTCCTGATTTACCCGGGGGGGCAGTGGTCAGAATCAAACCCTGATTTGGTAGCATTTTGCGTCTGCTTTATCTGGGGGATAAATGATGACACACGGTGCAAGGCCGTGGTCTAAAGTGATATCCACAAGCTGTCCACCCAATGTGCTTTAACGCAGTGGTTCTCAAACTAGGGACGCCGCTTGTTCAGGGAAAGCACCCTGGGGGCCGGGCCGGTTTGTTTACCTGCCGCGTCCGCAGGTTCAGCCTATCGCGGCTCCCTCTGGCCGCGGTTCGCCGCTCCAGGCCAATGGGGGCTGCAGGAAGGGCGGCCAGCACATCCCTCGGCCCGCGCTGCTTCCTGCAGCCCCCATTGGCCTGGAGCGGCAAACCGCGGCCAGTGGGAGCCGCGATCGGCCGAACCTGCGGACGCGGCAGGTAAACAAACCGGCCCGGCCCACCAGGGCCTTTCCCTGAACAAGCAGTGGCCCTAGTTTGAGAACCACTGCATTAAAGCTCAGTTGGAATGATCACTTCAAGGCTGGGATAACAGCGACTTAATGTCTAGGGCCCAGTCACTCCTTGGCCTCTCTGGTGAGGCTGCCAGTGAGGGAGCCAACCAGTGCCAACTATGGTGACATATGTGATATGGAGTCTATTCATGAAAAACTGAACTGAGACCCACACCAAACTCACTTCATATGGGACTCTGAAAAGTCTGCGTAACACCTTTCAGGCCCTACCAACTTGGACTGGATTTGAAGAAGCAACCTACAGGCTAAAGACTCAATATCCCATTACTGATTCCTTGAGACATCCAGTCCCCATGCAATGATTATTGTAAGACAAGAGTGGCACAAGAGTGCATCTGGAAGAAAATGTAATTCACAAACATCCCTGGGTTTAGCACATTTGACCTGTTCTTGGGCTTCCAATGGTTACTGAAATAAATTAATCTCCCTGATGTCAACTGAGTTACCTAAGGATGCATCATGCCAGTCAACTGATATTTCACAGCTTGCTATGTCTGCAGTGTTGCTAAACCCATGCAATTAAACATCCTGTTCCCAGGTGACATTATGCCCCCCCCACACCATGCCCAACAACCTCAGTTAATGACTCTAGAAGGCTGATGTTGATGGAGACCAGCCCAGGGAAGGTGTCATCTGGGAAGCGGAGACCCTCCACGAAGAACTCCAGCTCAGCAGATCCACCTGTGTATTTCACCACATGATACAGCTTTCTCCTACCCAGGACATGGATGTAACGCTGACCAAAGAAAGGATCTAGAAGAAAAAGGGTGTGGGGGAGAAGGAATGTTTAGAAAAATGGGACTTTCCTGTAGCACATTCTCTCCAGCTATGTAATTTTGTGGGGCTCCCTTCCCCTCTCACCATTAAGAGGTCCATGCTTGCATCTTTAGTTCTATGACCCGCATGGCAACACTCTGGGGATCGCTGGTGGCTCCAGGCCATAATTTGAGACCAATTGCTACTCCTGAATGAATTCTGCACCACTGCAGACACAAAGAATTCATGTCCCCCACAGATTTTTTTTTCTCCGCAGAATATAGATTCTACTGGAGAGATGCTGCAGTTACACCTTTTGCCCAGCAGAGGCTGCTGTGGTGCCAGAAGAGAGGGCAGCCAGCCAGCAGAGAGGCTGCAGTCCTCACAGTGGGGCCAGGTGAGGAGGCATGGGACAGACAGAGTGGGGCACACGGGGTTGCGGGGGGAACACAGAATGGGGTTCAGAAGGGCTAGTGGGGGGACACACTGGGGTGCGGGCTCAAGAGCTATTGAGGTGACAGCATTGAGCCAGGGGCTGAATGGGAGGGGGGCTGCAGAGCCACATGGGGACAGGGGGGTGCAGGGATACAAGGGGATGGGGTAGAGACGGGGCTGCAGGGCCACATGGGGACAGGGGAGTGGGGATGCAGGACCACATGAGGACAAGGGCAGATGTGCCATAGTGAATGGGAGAGGCTAGGGGTCTGCCAGGGTCTGCATGGGGGAGGCTCCTCACCTCCCTAACAATCCCCCCCCCCCAAAAAAACCCGCTGTTCCATACTTCTCCCACCCACACCCAACAACCCTCCTGGTTCACTCTCAGGCTTCTTCCCAGTAATTACTTCCTTCTCCCTCAGCTCCTCCATTACCCCTGACTCCCCCAAGCCTTTGCACTGCTTCTGAGGGGTGCAGGAAATACATTTCTGTATTGTAGTTTAAATGAACTCAAAGTTCTGTATTAATATGCCTAGTAAGAAAGCTATTTGTCCAAAAACATTTCCTGAATTTTTTTTTGTCTGTATTGTTACAGACATACTTGCTGACAGGTATTTTGAAATAATTGAAACTGGCGTGATTATATTGTGTTATTTTGACAAATAAAATATGCAGCATTTTAAAATATTGTGCGCAGAATTTTTAATTTTGTGGCGCAGAATTCCCCCAGGAATAAATCCCTGTGCTCCACAGATACAACCAGAGACCGTCGCTTGTCTTTTAAATAGCCAGTTAATATAAGTTAATTAAGTGGAGGGGTTAGGAGCCCAAGTATCCAGCACTCCAGGCCAGTGCACTGTCATTTGAGCTAAGGGAATGGCTCCACGCAATCTTGCCAAGACAAGTTCTTCGATTTCAGTCCCAGAGAGGCAGGGCTCTCCGCACCCTTGAGAGCTGTGGTTTGCTCATGTGCTGATACGCCCCAGCCTCATACAGACGTTTTCCTACAAGCTGCAGAGTTAAAACCCCGTCTCTGTTTTAACTGTTCTTTCAGCATTGCGACTGCCAGGTTTTAGAGGCACTTTGTGTTCCAGGGTTTTGATTGTGCTCTGTGGCCTCTCGAAGGCAGGATCAAAGCCGCATCCCAGCGACGTTTCAGGCTTGGTCCCAGATGACACCACCAAATTCAGCTTTAGAACCTCCTCTGATTTGGTTGGCGTTGGTCCTGCTTTGAGCAGGGGGTTGGAGTAGATGACCTCCTGAGATCCCTTCCAACCCTGATCTTCTATGATTCTCTGCCCAAGAGAAGCCACTGTGGCTACTCCTTAATTCGCTGCGACCAGGGCGTGCATTTTATCCTTTCAGGTATTTAGGATAATACTCTTATAGCATCACTGAGTTTAAGGCCAGAAGGGACTGCCAGATCAGCTGGTCTGTCCTGTATATTACAGGCCATCAGCCCCACCCAGCAACCGGACATGGAAGCCAACCACGGTGAGCCAGTTATGGAATCTTGGACCGAGCCGTAGAGAGAGGAAGCATGGCCCTGTGGTTAAGGCACTGGCCCTAGAGTTGGGTGGATTTTTTTCCGGTGAATACATTATTCACCAAAAAAGGCACCTCGAAACATTTTGTTTTCAAAACGATACATTACAACACCACATTGCATTTAGAAAGGCAGCTAGATTTAATGAACAAACACAGAAAAGGAGGACAAACACCCTAGGCTGAAATGAAATGTTTTGTTCAACCCAAAACAATTTTGGGGGAGGGGGTTGGTTTCGGCCACCGAATCAAAAAATCAGTGATTTGCCCAGCTCTACTCAGATCAAATCTCAGTTCTGCCACAGCTTCACTGTGTGTCCTGGGAAGCCTCACTTAACCTCTCAGTTCGCCATCGCTAAAATAGGAATGATAATCCTCTCTTTTGGGCCAGCGGCTAACTCATTACATGTATGCCCCAGCACTGTGGCCTTACCTTAAAGCAAATCAAAATGATAATAAAGATTGGGTAAATCCCGTGTCCCAGAAAGGGCACTTCAAAACTGCAAGTTTAAGAGCAACGAGCCAGCCTTGAAAACACTGTGGATTTCCTTTCACGTATTATATTATTCAATTGTTTTGAAATGATTCTAATGCACATGGAAGAAACTCAACACCCTGCGAAACACCTGTGCCAGCTTCACTCCATGTCTGAACTACTCAGAAGCACCAGAGAATTTGAGGTCAGCCAGGACAAGCATTTCAAACAGAATGCATGGGTCCTGTTTTAATGGACAGGCGCTGGCTTTCTAGCAAGGTCCCAATGAACGAAAGCTCTGAGAAGGAAGCCGCCTGGCCTTGTGGCTCGAGCACGAGGCTAGCACTCAGGAGACCTGGGCTCGCCTCCTGGCTCTGTCACTGACTTGTTGTATGTTGTGTCCCCTCTCTGTGCCTCAGTTTCTCCATCTGTAAAAGAGTGATATTCATACTGACCTTCTTTGTAAAGCACTTTAAGATCTATGAATGAAAATGTGCTACCTAAAAGGGATTATCATGGTGAGACTTTTTCCTGACAATCAAGTACCAGGGCTAGCCGTGTTAGTCTGGATCACAGAATCATAGAATATCAGGGTTGGAAGGGACCTCAGGAGGTCATCTAGTCCAACCCCCTACTCAAAGCAGGACCAATCCCCAACTAAATCATCCCAGCCAGGGCTTTGTCAAGCTGGGCCTTAAAAACCTCTAAGGAAGGAGATTCTACCACCTCCCTAGGTAACCCATTCCAGTGCTTCACCACCCCCCTAGTGAAAAAGTTTTTCTTAATATCCAGCCTAGACCTCCCCCACTGCAACTTGAGACCATTACTCCTTGTTCTGTCCACAAAAACAACATCTGAAGAAGTGGGTTTTTTACCCATGAAAGCTTATGCCCAAATAAATCTTTAGTCTTTAAGGTGCCACCGGACTCCTTGTTGTTTTCCTGGCAATGATTTTCTTAAAGCCTCTTTGCTAGATTATTTCTTCCAATCTAATACAATTTCATCTGGGTGATAAGGCTCGTGGCAGTTAACGATCTGGTAGATAAGTCTCTCATTGGCTCTTAATTGGAACCCAATCATATGCAGACACTGATTTTTTTTTTAAATCAGCCCAAAGCCCAAGTCAAATATGCTCTGGCATCTGCAACTGACTGCACTGCCCTGGTATTAACGGCCAGCTCTGGGAGAAACATTAGGACATAGGCACTTGCCAGAGATGCTAACGGCCCTGCTCTCTGTAACACTGCCGTGTTTAATTAATGTCCAGAGAGAGAACACATAGTGCTCACCAGTGCTCACATCAATGGGAGCTGGCAGGGGACTCAGAGTGGAATTTTGGCAAGGGAGTGGGATCAACTCATCACTCATTCATTCACTCCCCTGGCAGCTCTCAATGGTGGGCAGGTAGTTGGCCTGGTGGACGCTGGCTCTGCATTGCACTGAGCTAAGGCAGAATACGTCCCTGGGGGGAAAGGCCTCACCATTTCCCAGCTCCAATAGGAAGTGAAGGTCGTTGGCGGCTTTAAGCCTGGCATGCCCGGCGGGCATTGCCCCGTCTGTGTGACAGTGGGAGATACATTCATGTCACCACAGGATTGCTCATCGAATGATAAGGTGCTAGCACAGGTGAAGGGGGTGAGCTGGGTGGGTGGTGCCTTATGCTAAGATCCATTCAATTCTCCTAAGCTAAGCAGCACAGAGCCTGGTTGTTCAAGTAGATGGGAGACGGCCCAGCAACACCCAAAGGCTATAGCAGGGGTGGCCAAGCTTTCTGAGCTACATATGATAATCTTCAGAAGTTCAAGATCCAGGAGTGCCTACTGGGGCTTCAGACTGGTAGGGTGCACCTGCCTGGGTTCTCGCCCTGCAGTGGGGTGGTGGGGCTAGGGATTCTGCCCCAAGCCCCGGCAGGTGCCTCCCGTGGGGCGGAAGCGCCGAGACCCCCCTCGCCATTGGGCAGAAGCTCCTAGCCCCACCACCGTACGGCAGAAGCTCCAAGTCCCCACCGAGGCTGGTATTGGGGGCTCCGCAAGCCGCACTTTAACTGTGGCTCGCGAGCTGCAGTTTGGCCACCCCGGGCTATAGCAAAGCATGCTGGTTATTTAATAGGAACCAACCGTTTGCCTTAGAAGACAAACAAAACCCTCTAAGAATAAACATAATACACACCTGGTCACCCAAAGGACCCCATAACCTGATTCTGAGTCCATTCCTCCATCTGTCTATCCCCATTGCCTGTTATTACCCGCAATGGTTTGTCTTGTGATCAGCTTAGACTGGGACAAGGTCAGTGTGTCTCCTTGCTGTGTAAAGCACCATGCACACGTGTAAAGCACCATGCACACCATAGACAAGTGTGAAATAAAGTCTGAAGAAGTGAGGTTTTTTTACCCACGAGAGCTTATGCCCAAATAAATCTGTTAGTCTTTAAGGTGCCACCGGACTCCTTGTTGTTTTTGTGAAATAACAGTAACCCTAGTGTCTAGTAGATTAACTTGGCATGGTGAGGATTCCAGCCCTGACTGGGACAACAGCAGTGCTACAGCTTGAGACTACAGGGTACGAGCAGTGGGGTGGGGGGGAATCTTACACAGACCTTCACCATGTCTGTGTCCAACAGTGTTATCCCTAGGCCCTCACTTTCGTTGAGGGCGAAATCCACCCTCAGGGAAAGCAGACATGAGATCCCAGGAAACAAAACATCTTGTGCTGCTTTTGCTCCCAATATGTCCGATGGAGGCAGAGAAAGGAAGGGACTGTTCCCAAACTCCACCCACAAACTGAGAGACGTCGGATAGCTTTGCTACATTAACGAGCGGTGAAACACGTAAACGTCCGCACTGCTTGGCTCACCATAACGCTTCAGAGTTAACACCCCATTGGGAAGGGGGAGGCAGTTCCCACTTCCCAGAGCTGTTGGTTCTGTCACATCTCTTTGAGACAGGCACATCTCTAGTATCGGACAGACAGCATGGCTTCAGGGTCCCCATTGGGAAAGCTATCTTTGCAACTATAATGCTAGAAGCCTAGGGCGGCAGTCTAGTCTGTCACTAGTGTAACTCCAAGGACTCCTGATTGATACCAGCCTGAGCAAGGTCAGAATCAGGTATTCTTTTACAAGACAGTAAACTTTAAATTCTGAGGGAAATGATGGCGCCACCAGAGAAGCGCTGGGGCAGTGAACTACTGCCCGCTGGGTGAGTGATTCCCAAAGGGTCGATTGTTTTAGTGGGAGGGGTGTGCCTGGAAAACCTCAACAAAGTGCATACAGGAAACAAGAGAAAAGGAAAAGAAGAGTTTGCAGCACCAGAGAGGGATAACAAGCATCATGAAACAGGGGGAAGGAGAAGAAAAAGAACAGAGGAACCACTTACTCTCCACGTAAAAGACTCCTACTTTGTCAGAGTCAGACATAGGAATGTAGAGAACCATTTCATACCCAGCAGGCAGTCTTTGGGGGCCTTCGGTTCTCAAGAGCATCCGAGACATGTCCCGCAAATCTAAAAACAACAACAAAGGCAAATGAAGGCAGGACATTGGATCCAGCATTGTCACCGCTCCCGAGGTTATTAAAGTTATCGACTAACAACCGTGTGTGGCACATTAATGAACAAGAAACATACGGAGGTGGGTGCCTGGGTCAGACTGGGAAAACCAGAGCACCTTCCCGAGGTGATCCAGGAAAAGACCAATAGCAAAGGACAGTTGCAGACCCCCAAAGCTTCAGAGGATTCACAAACCACTTGCTTCTGCACAGATGACTCTGGAGAGGCAGCCGGCGATCACAGCATTACTGCGCTGAGGTAGGCAACGCTGCTGTATGCATCCGATCCCTGGTTTGGAGACGCATGGTCACACACGCGGCCGTCCTGCTGCGAAGCCCCCAAACGAAGGATGAGAACCACACAGGGGCAGACCAATCTCTTTAGCCTGGGCAACAGCTCCATTGCCTGAGTGTCGTAATTCAGCATTGCTGATGTAAACAGCTGCCAGTAATAAGAGGGAGACTGCCAGTAGCTCGCTCACAGAGAAGCCTGCTGTACAGTAAAATAAAAACAGTAACATCTGTCCAGTGTAACGAGGCACAAGTGAGCGGTAGGTCAACATGTGGGCTACAGCGGGTGGTAGGCAATGGGTGGTCTCCCCCTTGATTACACCAGCCAGTTATTACTGGAGTAAGTGGAACCAGTGAGTTGCATCTGCTCTTCACAAGTTCTCTGGTTGCTGTGCAGGGGAGATGCTGCCCTTCCCTGGTGTTACTGGCCTGTGAATCTTCACGTATGTTGGAGAAACAATCACCAGAACTGTGGTGGGAGCGCTCTGTACGCAGACTCCCCCTGGGCTCTGAAAGTGTGGCCAGGTTCTTCCCTTTTCTCACATCGTCATGTGTCATAAAGACTCTGCGGGCCAAATTCTGCCCATAGTGGTATCAGCGTAACTTCCACTGTCTTCAGGAGCTGCCCTCTTACCCCTGTGCAACCTCACCGAGGCAACTGGCTCACACGGATGTAACAAACCGAGAAGGGAATTTGGTCCTGCCCTTGGAACTGAGTTAAGGATTCTGTTTGTGATGCAGGAGCTAGAAGAGAAGCCAACTCACTCACAGCTGGGTTGTTAAACAAAGTACAACTTACTCAGCCCTAAACTGATCTGACCTGCCTCAAACACGTGGGATGCAGAGTCCAGAGTCAATGCTTTCCAGGATAGAACCTCACTTTAAGAGGACACTGAAGGGTCAAATTTGGCCCCAAATGCAGGTTTAGTGTCTAGAAACTTTAACGCGACAGCAGCATGAAAAGTGAAAGGTAAATTAGCTTTTAAAAATTCTCCCTGCTTTGATAACCTGCGTTGTTATTAGCAACAAAGAAAAGGACATTTAAAAACAAACCAACACCCCCCCAAAGAGTTTTAACCCAGCTGTGAGTTATAAAGGACAGGGGTCTGCTTATACCTTCTTTGCTGAATATTTTTTCATCGTCGCAATCCAGTCCAGAGATAAATGGGTTGTCCTTGTCGCAGTTCACCAGCAGGATGGCTCCTTGCCCGTCTGGGCCCCACGTCCATGTTCCCTGAAAATATAACACTCTGGCTTAGGGTGTGTGCTCCCATGTCTCCCTCTAGTGGCCAACCCCAGTGACTATAAGCCTGTTACTCATAGAAAAGAATAATTCCTTTAGCTCCCGGGGTTGGAGGCCTGTGGTTTCAGTGCTCGAGGCTGTGCATTCAATCCTCACTGATAAGAATGGTGTCTGCACACATGCGCCCCCAGTTTGTGCCAAACAAATCGAAGGCCACTTTTAGTAAGAGCATCTCCAAAAACCCATAGCAGCCTAGGTGAGCAGAGAAACTCTCTCCTCCATGCTACGATCGCCAGCCACCGCAGTCATCTATCTTTATAATCCCTTCCGGTCCTAAACTGCTCTGCAATGCTGGAAAATGGTGTGTGCGAGGGAAAGGGAATCTCTAGCTAATGAAAGGATGTGCCCTCTGAACAAGTTGGAGAACTACACATGCGTTGCATGGAGACCGCAAGGAAGAACTTGCCTAGGAAGAATATAATGCTTTTTGAACCCAAGACCGAGTGGCTTGATAGCACCATGCGGAGGCCTTCTCGCAATAGAGAGAAAGCGGCTCTGATTCGGCTGATAAGGAAATGGATTTGCCTTGCTGACTTGGTTGCACTATACTTGTTCTGTCGTGACATGTACATTGCGATGGTGACTTGTGTGTGAGCATAGCTTCCTGTGAGATGGAGGGGGATACAAGGACAGAGACACCCCCCCACACACACACCTGTTTGCATTATTCCTCTGCTCTAGCATTTGTTTTACTAGGTAGCTATGGAAACATTTCCTGGGGGACTGTGACATCTACTCAACTGTCTGCCACTCACGATGCAATGACTTCGAGACGAGGGCTGCAAACAACCTGCCGGGAAGGGCTCTGTGCTTACATGCTATGGTGGTGGATCATTAGAAGCGACTAGCCACAATGGATTGTTTTTCCTGTTATGAATTATCCCCCCTGATCCCCTACTGCTTCATTCTCAAGATGCATCATTCTAGGGACCACCGCCTAGTCTTCTGCAGGCCACAGATTATTTTTTTTAAAACCAATATACCTACGCTTTTAGAGTGTGGATTTTAACGGAGAGAGTTAGTTAACCCCTGGCTTAAACACATGAGACAGACCAGAACCAAAAGTCCATGATTCAAGCACCACTGGACTTTCACGTGTCCAAAATCTAGATTCAAATTCTGCAGTGGAAGCCCATTGCTAATCCCCACCCAGTGATAAACTGTAGCCCAGCAGAGATATTGACCAAGGATGTAAGTCCATGAACAACAGCTTGGACGACTGCTGCAACAGATGGATAACTCAGCAGGGAAGGTCGGAGGTATGGGAGAGGTGGGGATTAGGTGATGGAGGGGTCCCCGTGGGCACGGAATGTCCCAGTCTTTCCCAAGGAGGTAAAATGATTGATTTTATGTGAATTCCTCGCACAGCTTCAGCTGACTCTAGCAGCCCTGGTTTAAACAGCAGTGGTGAAAGCGACCCCGTCACTGAGGTCTCCACAGGCTGGCGGTGCTCAGCTGAGCAAGGAGGTAGAACTTACTCCAGCTTCCGGCTCCTTGGAATTAAGGCGCGCGGGTATCAAGCAGGTGCAGCTCCCGTAAGCCCGGCGAGCAGCCCCTTCTCAGAATCAGCCTTCCAATTCCATTCTGCTTGCTAACACCCACGTTGTTACAGTAAACGTATCCACGGACCAGAGGGGCGTGAGCTAGAGGACTTGGAGACAGCGGAGGCACATCGCGAAGGTCGGGGTGGTGGTTCAGAACCAGCTCCCTTTCTTCCCAAAGGACACAACGCCTCATTGCAGTGGCGAGGGGACAAAAGTTGAGGGCCAAGTCCTATTTCCACAGTCCCTACTGAGAGGGTAGCTGCTCCCTGCTTGTCTATGCCCGCAAAGGAACAGGCTAGGCGAGCAAGATGGCTGTCACATGCATCAGGCTGGGCCTGGTGCCCCCACTTTTCTCTTCTCTTCTCCTTGCCCCCCGTGTTCTCCGCACTCCCCATCTTTGGCAGGAAGGGGGAATGCGATCACAGAAAGAGAAAAGGCTCGATGTCATGACATCAAAACCAGGGCCGATGAGGGGGGGGGGGGGGAGGGAGCCGGTACAAATTACCGGGGACCGGTGGTCCAGAAGGGGGCCTGGCTTCCCCAGCTTCCCCCCCCCTCTCGTCGGCCCTGTTTAGCCGGTCCGCCCTTGCTGGGGGGCCCAAAATTTTTTTTTCACCGGGGCCCGAACCCGCTCTCGGCGTCCCTGATCAAAACACAGCTTGGTCCCAGCAGGGCTGGAGCCCCCACTAGCAGGCAGGGCATCCATGGCCATTTAACTGCTGGTGTCTCGGCACTGGTTCAAGAGCTACCCTGGCAGGTCACCGCACCTAACTTGTGGGTGCTTGGGGAAATCACTGCGATACAAAAAGCCGGAGTTAGGGGTCTACGCTCAGATACAACCAATGGGGAGAGATGGGCGTCTTAGACTGCGATTCACGAAAGCCAGCACGTGAGGCAGGGAGCCGCCTAAGCTATCCAATAGGAGAGGCCAACCAGAGGGGTGTACGCTAAGCCCCGCCCCTCTCGTGGAGCTAAGTGCTTCAATCAGGGGGTGGAGGAGAAAGAGGACAACTTCCCTCATATCATTTACCCTGGGGGGTAGGGTATTCACCTGGGATGTGGGAGACCCCCCCAGGTCACATCCCCTCTACCTGATGGGAGAAAGGACTGGAACAGGGTTCTGCCACCTTGCTGGTGCGAGCTCTAACCACTGGGCTACAGGGTATTTCTATGTGTGGAGGGGGGAGTCCCTCAGTCTCTCCAGTGGGAGCTGTTGCGTGGTGGATAAATAATTGAGAGTCATTGGAACAAAGGGACTGGCTCCTGGGTCTCCCACATCCTGGGGGGGGGGCGCTGCACCCACCCAAACCAGAAAGTCGTTCCCAGCCTTGGCCTCTCTCCCGCGCTCTAAGAGACAGAACAATGGACTGTCCCATCGCTCAGTGGTTAGAGCACTCAGTTGAGAAATAGTAGATCCCTGTTCAAAACTGCAGGTGGAGGGGACTTGAATCAGGGGTCGCCCACTTCCCAGATGGGTACCCTAATTACTCATCTAAATGTTATGGGAGAAGGCCTCCTCTTCCCCTCCTCACACCACGCTGGTTTGTGTACACTTGTCTGAGGGGCCCGATCCGGCAGGTGGCCTCTGCGCACTCCCTACTGGATCGGGCCCCTAGCCAGCTGAACACTCCCTTCCCCATGGTTTGTGAATCGCTCCGGGGCTGAGGCGGGAGATCAGTGCCTGGGTGCTCACGGGGAGCAGCAGTGCCCATGGCCAGAGGCAGAAACATAGGCACTGAGGGAGCTTTGCAAAAACTCAGGGGCCGAGTTTAGGCACCTCCAGGGTTGCAGCAGGAATTCTGTGCATCACAGTGGTCCCCACCCTGGGACTGAGATACCTAAACCAGGGATTTAGGTGCCTAGATCCTTTCAGGCATTCAGGACCTCAGCCAGATCCTCAATCTATGCAAATCAGCATAGCTCCATTGAAATCAGTGGCGCTGTGCTGATTTATGTGGGTGAGGATCCAGGCCTTGGACTGCACCTCTCTCCACTCAGGCTAGTCCATTGACAGGTATCCCGCGCAGCATCAACTGGTCATAGATGAAAAACTGTAATGAGCAAGCTGGCTTTCGAGTGACGAGATCGTGTGCAGATCACATCTTTACCTTGAGAGAGAACTGATTGAGAAAGGGCCAGTCTGCCAGAGAAGATTAGGTTTGAACGGCATAGATTTCACCAGAGCTTTCGACTGCATTCAAAGAGAGTCACTATGGAACATCTTGTGACAATATGGGCTTCCAAGAAAGATACTGTCACTGGTCAAGATGAGTATGAAGGTTCAAAATGGAGAGAAAGTGGCGAGACCAATCATTTTGATATCACTGGAGTACTGAATCCTATCATCCTTTCTTTTCTGCATTATGATGGATTACCTGATGTGACGAGCAACATCAAAGGAAGATACAGGAGTTATCTGGAATAGAGGAAAACTTCAAGTTCTTGACTTTGCAGGTGACATTGGTCTGTTGGACACAGATGCTGATGCCATGAACAAGACCCCAGTCAATTGCAAGTGTGAGGCTGCCAAAGTAGGATAACAATCAGCCAAAAGAAAATGAAAGTCAGGATTGTTGAAAGAGGAATTAGCAGTGATGGTATATATGTGATTGACAGTATAGAATACAGCATGGTTAATGAGTTTGTCTACCTTGGGATCACAATCTGTGCTGCTGGCCAACTCCATAAAGACATGGAAGCAAGAATTGCAAAGGCAAATGGTGCTTTTTTTGAGCCTGGCTAATATTTGAAAAAATAAGGAGATTCACACAAGAAACGAGATAAAGTTATACAATGTCACGGTGATACCTACACTGTGATATGCGTCTGAAACTTGGCAACAACACGGAAACTTAGCCCACAACAGGAAACTTAACACATTCCATCAGAGATACTTGCAGAGAATACATGGTGTCCACTGGTGGGATAAAAGTAACTACCGCTGATATGCTACAAAGGACTGGCCAACAGCCTGTAGAGACAATGATTCGAGAAAGACGGTGGAAGTGGTTTGGGCTTGTTGTACTGATGTCAAACCACCAGATTCTTAGACAAGTCCCTGACTGGATACCACTTGGTGGAAGATGGAAAAGCAGAGGACAACAGATGACATATAAAAAAAAACATTGAGAAAGATATCGCTGTCATGGAAACAGTCTATAATGGAGCAAGAAATGTGCCACCAGACAGATGGAGGTGGAAACACGGGGTTGCCTCATGTGTCACAATGCGTGAGAGCATCTAATCTACCCTGATCTATCCCTCGCGGAGGCATCCAAGTGTATTACCACACAGGATGTATCTCCCCCTCAACCACATGATTGTCAGCTCCTGGAAGCCAGCCCTGTGTAGGGGTGCAGCCACTACTGGCTGTGTCAGACGTGTTGTGTTCTATGTCAGATGCTGTTACTCTGTGGAAAACAACATAGCTTCTCTCTAACTCTGCCACCCCCAGCTTCCTGTGGGGAAGAACGATCAGCCTAAAGCGCAATTTAAACCCTGCATCAGATGACTGCAATTGACTAAGGCTGTGCCTGCATTGGGCTGTACGTGGGCATCATGGGCCGAACATAGATTCTAAGGGAAGGAAAGTCACAAGTTTATTGAACAGCGATGTCATTCCAGGCTCCACACCCGGGTCCAGGAGTCACATTTCACAAAGTCTCCTAAGAGGCCAGGAACAAGTGGATCCTTTAAAAACACAACGTGGAAAGGCCTGTTGGAGTCCGCAGTGCCCTGCTGACACACGCTAGCACGATGGAACCAAAGGCAAACTTACCTTCCTTGGGTTGTTCTTTTCGACCACTCCGTCGCGATCTGCGTCAACGTCCAGAGAGATCCCTAGGAACACAACACATCTGGTCAGATCACTGCTCACCTGAGCCCTGCAGTGCAAATAAGAATTGAGGGCTGGTGCAGTGGGCAGAAGGGGCAATAAAACAGTCTTCATGGAACTTAATAGTCAGTGGACGTAACAAACCCATTTTATAGATTCACAGATTGTACGGCCAGAAGTGACCACGGTGATCATCTAGTCTGACCTCCTGTTCAGCACAGGCCAGAGTCCGTCCCTAAAATAATGCCAGCGCAGATCTTTTCAAAAACTCTCCAATCTCGATCTACAAATCATCAGTGATGGAGAATCCAGCACGACCCTTGGTAAATCGTTCAGCTGAGCGACTTGGGCTCAGTCTAAGGCATGCTTTCCAATCCTTCCGTCGTTCTCATAGAATCATAGAATATCAGGGTTGGAAGAGACCTCAGGAGGTCATCTAGTCCCACCCCCTGCTCAAAGCAGGACCAATCCCCTCCTAGCTCTCCTCTGAACCCTCCCCAATGTATCAACAGCCTTCATGAATTGTGGACGTCCCTTCTGAAACGCCTGGGAAGCAAGTGAGTTAAGCCCTGAAGGGAGACCAAGTCTGCATTGGCAGCAGGCAGGGAGGAGACCCCCTCTGCCTTCATTCAGGTGACCAATCTCACCTGGGTTTCGGAGCCCTCCAGGGATGGGCGCTAGGCCTGTTCATTAAGAGCAGCCACGCTAGGCGCAGCTGGGCCCAGTATTGGAATCACATCATCAGGCAAGAGACACCGGTGAATTCCCTGGCCGCTCCCTGGCTCAGTAGCGGAGAAATTGTGGAGGTGATGCCCGGTGCTGATGTATCAGCATCCCCTCTTGACAGGACAGTTTGCAGAGCCCTATGCAAAGTGATGCAGACAGGGCCCCATCCAGCCCCGCTAGGTCTCGCTGCCTCCTCTGTTGTCTCCTGTTGTTGACTCCCCAGTGACCGCGGCATTAGGTGAGTTGGGAAGCCAGAGGGGGAGCTGCAGTGCTCCTGCCTGAGCAGGGGAGGGCAGGATGGGCATTCAGGGGCCAACGTGCCACTGATTTTGCTCCTTGCGGAAGCATTTACACCCGTGCCCATGGAGGGCACTTTGCACAGGTGCAAGTGCCCCCCTGACACGCAAGGGCAATGGCGAAGCAGGACTTCAGGGCTAGTAGTGGCCCAGCGGCACCAGAGCTGCGGACGGAGATGGAGACAGTGATTTGCTGGCACTGGGCAGGGTGAAGGGCAGGTGTGTGCATAGGGGTCTTAGAATCACACAGACATTAACGATGCTTTATCCTTCTCCAATTTCTCCACTCAGGGGGCTCAAAGTGCTTTATAATGAAATTACCCATCTCACAAGAGGGCTGTGAGGCTATCACATGACTATACTAATTGGCCAAATGGGGAAACTGAGGCACAGGGAGGTTAAAGTGACTTGCCCAAGGTCATACTGGAATACTACTCAAGGCTTCTGACTCCCATGTCTGTGCCTTAACAACAACCCTAGCTGTCTTCCAGCAGCTAGCTCTTACCTAGCACTAGATCTCAAAGCACTTGAGAAACTAGGTCGGTATCATTTCCCCCATTTTACAGATGGGGAAACTGAGGCACAGAGCGGGGACGTGACCTGTCCAAGGTCACCCAGCAGGCTAAGAGCAGAGCTGGGACGAGAACCTACATCTCCTGAGTCCCAGCCCAGTGCTCTATCCATTAGGCTACCCTGCCCCCTGCAAACTGCCCCTTTGGAACCATCACCCTTTGAAGCCCAGTGCAGGCCTCTTCCTTTGTGGCTGCCCTGCTGAACAGCACATTTTCCAAAGGCACTCGCTTACAGCTCAGCGCACAAAAATAAAACCAGCGCCGTCATGTGCTCTGCCAGGGTGTTAGGCAGATTAAGGGGAAATGTCACAAGGATTGTTTTCACCGGGCCCAGGGAACTTCAGAGAAGCAGAAGAGAAAGAAACTAAGGAGCAGTTGGCTCTTCTCTTCCCCTTGTCTCTTTTCAGGACTGGCTCTCTCAAAGCCCTCCCTCTGGTGCAGTCCAGTAGCCAGATTCTGTCTAGGCTGGAATCATTTCTGGTAGGACATGGCCCAATAGCTGGAACACAGGACAAGGAGCCAGTGTAGCCCGTACACCTCCTGTGGGTGGTGCTCTGTCCCATCTGGTGGCACCGAGACCGCTTAGAGATTAATGAGTCTGCTACAGCCTTAGCTAATAGGCCTGTGGCTTTTAGCGCATGCAGTAGAGGCTCATGCACGAAGCTTCAGAGGTCCCAAGTTCGATCCTAATGACCGGGATCTGTCGGTGTTATACCAGAACTCCTGGGTTCCACTCTGAGATCAAGGAGCATGTGCAGTTCAGTGGCTACAGCAGGGGAGTGGGTGTCAGGATGCCTGCGTTCTGCGGTGTGACGTGGGGTAAGCCGCCGCCCTTCTGTGCCTCAGTTTCCCCATCTGTAAAATTGAAAATAATACTCACCTTGGTAAAGAGCCCTGCCCTTGCACAAGATCTGTAAGCGCAGTTCATAAGTGTGAGAGCTCGCTGAGGTAGGAAGGGCTTCAGCTGTCACATTAGAAAGGCCTAATCTCCTTTCGTGCCCCCCCCCCACCCCAGATATTATTTCACTCCTCCACACTGCATGCGGGCCTTGGTTTACTACCACTGACCCCTGGAAAGCTGCTGCCTCTAATCAGCCTGCAGGTCTGAGTGAATAATTGATTTCTCCGTTTGGTGGCCAAACCGAAAAACAGGGAAAAAATGTTCAGCTAGTTTCAAACCAAAAATGATTTCCCCCCGTTCTTCCTCGCCAAAGGGGAAAACTGAAACATTTTGTTTGCATTGAATGAAACGTTTCAAATGTCGTTCATTTTGACATTTGCAGCGTTGTTGTAGCCGCGTCGGTCCGAGACAAGGTGGGGGAGTAGGGTTGCGAGGCATCCGTTTTTTTACAGGAAAGCACGGTCGAAAAGGGACCCTGGGGGCTCCGGTCGGCAATGGTGACCAGCCCGTTAAAAGTCCAGTTGGCAGCACAGAGGGGGCCTGGGGCTAAGGCAGGCTCCCGGCCTGCCCTAACTCTGCGTGGCTCCTGGAAGCGGCCGCCAGGGCCTTGCAGCCCCTAGGCGCATGGGCAGCCAAGGAGGCTCCACGTGCCGCCCTCGCGCCAGAGTGCCGGCTCCGCAGCTCCCATTGGCTGGGAACCGTGACCAATGGGAGCTGAGGGGGCGGCACCTGCGGGCGCGAGGGTAGCGCGTGGAGCCTCCCTGGCTGAATATGTGTCTAGGGGTTGCACGGACCTGGCAGCCAGTTCCTGGGAGCCGCGGTAAGTGCCGCCGGGACCCCGCACCCCACACACCCCAACCCCCTGCCCCGGTACCCCCAACACCCCAACCCTCTGCCCCAGCCCAGATCCCCCTCCTGCACCCCAAACCCCTCATCCCCACCCCAGAGCCTGCACCCTCAGCCGGAGCCCTCACCCCCTTCTGCACTTCAACCCCTGCCCCAGCCTGGTGAAAGTGAGTGAGGGTGGGGGAGAGCGAGTGATGGAGGGAGGGGGGACGGAGTGAGCAGGGGAGGGGCTTCGGAGAAGGGGCATGGCAGGGGTGGGGCCTTGGGATGGGGCGGGGCAGGGGTATTCGGTTTTGTGCGATTAGAAAGTTGGCAACCCCATGGGGAAGGTCATATCTTTTATGGACCAACTTCTGTTGGTGAGAGAGACAAGCTCCTGCTTACAAAGAGCTCTCTTCTTCAGCTCTGGAAAACGTTGACATGTCTGAAAAGAAAGTCGAGGGCGTTGTTTGGCCAAAACTGTTCGCCACATTCGACCCAAATTCATGAACAGTTTTGGTGCCCCGAAAGATGCATTTTTTGGACCAATTTCCATTTGCCAAAAAGATTTCGCTCAGCTCTAGGCACGGCCCAAGCTCTCGGCTACAAGGCAAGTGGTACAGCTCCTGGACAGACAGACTGACGAGAGGTGAAATTCTGGCCCAGGAGTGCGGCTTCCCGTTTCCATAACGTGGCCCTTTGTGCTAGCTTGCGCTGGAGAACCCAGATCTCCGGCTTTGTACTGTACAGTGCTGGCACTAAACCAAACCAGCTGGGGCAGGAGGGTGGCTTTGCTCTTCCAGCGTGACACGAGAAACTGAAGCCGGGAGCGAATATTTAAAGGCACGTACGGATGACCCCACCGGAGACGTGAAACTTCTCGAAGCTGCATGCTGGGTGTTTAGCATTCTAACAGACAGAGGGGTCAGTTAAAGCCAGCACCTAGGCCCATGTCCAGTTATTTCCCAGGAGGACATGCTGGTTTTCAGATATGGGCGGGGGGCCAGGGACTGGGAGGCTCCGCACGCTGCCCCTCCCAGAGTACTGGCTCCGCAGCTCCCATTGGCTGGGAACTGTGACCAATGGGAGCTGTGGGGCTGGTGCCTGCAGGCGCAAAGGCAGCATACACTGCGCAGAGCCGCCTGGCTGCCCATACACCTAGAGGCCACAGGGACCTGGCAACTGCTTCCTTGGAGCCGTGGTAAGCACCACCGGGACCCTGCACCCCTCCCGCACCCAACCCCCTGCCCCAGCCTGGAGCCCTCTTCTGTACCCCAAACCCCTCATCCCCGGTAACACCCCCAGCCCTCACCCCCCCTCCCACACCCCAACGCAGATCTAGGGTTGCCAAGTGTCTAATCACACAAACCCAAACACCCTTGCCCCACCTCCTGCCCCGCCCCTTCTCCGAGGCCCCGCCCTTCTCACTCCTTCCCCCCTCCATCCATCACTTGCTCTCCCCACCCCCACTCACTTTCACCGGGATGGGGCAGGCGGTTGGGTTGTGGGAGAGGGTGAGGGCTCTGGGCTGGGGCTGAGGGGTTTGGAGTGTGGGAGGGGGCTCTGGGCTGAGCCTGAGGCAGGGGGTTGGGGTACAGGATGGGGTGTGGGGTGCAAACTCTGGGATGGAGTTTGTGTGCAGGAGGGGGCTCAGGGCTGGGGATCAGGGTGTGGGAGGGGAATTGGGGTACAGGCTCAGAGAGGGAGTTTGGGTACAGGAGGGGGGTCAGGGCTGGGACAGGGGGTTGGGGTGCGGGCTCTGGGAGGGAGTTTGGGTACAGGAGGGGGCTCAGGGCTGGGGCAGGGGATTGGGATGCATGGGGGGTGAAGGGTGCAGGCTCTGGGAGGGAGTTTGGGTGTGGGAGGGGGCTCAGGGCTGGACGGGGGTTGGGATGCAGGAGCAGGTTTGGGATGCTGGCTCCGGGAGGGGGCTCAGGGCGGGAGTTTGGGTGAAGGAGTGGGTGCAGGGCTGGAGATTGGGGTGCAGGAGGGGGTGCAGGCTCTGGGAGGGAGTTTGGGTGTGGGATGGGGCTCAGGGCTGGGACAGGGGGTTGGGATGCGGGGGGGGTGAGGGGTGCAGGCTCTGGGAGGGAGTTTGGGTGAAGGAGGGGGCTCCGGGCTGGGGTTGGGGTGCAGGAGGAAGTGAGGGGTGCAGGCTCCAGCCGGGGCAGCACTTACCTCGGGTGGCTCCCAGTTGGCGGCGCAGCGGAGCTAAGGCAGGCAGGCTCCCTGCCTGCCCTGGCCCCGCACCGCTTGCGGAAGCAGCTCGGCCATCCCTGGGGGAGCATGGGGGGCTCCGCACGCTGCCCCTGCCTGCAAGCACCACACCTGCAGCTCCCATTGGCCGCAGTCCCCAGCCAGTGGGAACTGCGGAGGTGGTGCTTGCAGGCAGGGGCAGCGCGCGGAGACCCCCTGGCTACCCCCAGGGGCCGCAGGAACATGCCTGGGCTTCTGGGAGTGGCGCGGGGCCAGGGCTAGCAGGGAGCCTGCCTTAGCTCCGCCGGACTTTAAGCGGACTAAAATCTCCTGGTTTGGCTTCAGTAGTCTCCAGTAGATAGAGCCGGATTCCAGGAGACTCCCAGCGAAACCGGGAGGGTTGGTAACCCTACTGGAGCCCCCTTCTGCACCCCAAAGCCCTCATCTCCCACCTCAGAGCCCACACCCCCAGCCGGAGCCCTCACCCCAACCCCCTGCGCCAGCCCGGTGAAAGTCAGTGAGTGAGGGTGGGGAACAGCAAGCGACCGGGGTGCGGGGGGATGGAATGAGCAGGGGTGGGGCCTTGGAGAAGGGGCAGGGCCTCGGAGAAGGGGTGGGGCAGGGGTGTTCGGTTTTGTGTGATTAGAAAGTTGGCAACCCCAACAGCACTACACCTGCAGATGGCACTTTACAGCCATGGAGGTGCGGTAGGAAGTTCTACAGAAAAATCTCAGTGGCACTCTATGGTCCTATCACCACCACCACCCCATGTCCTGGTCATGCATCAGTGGTGCACAGAGACATGGACAGTCCTAGGATTCTGCTACAAACCTGAGGAGACCCTTTGACCCCACCCAAGTACAAAACCTTTGCAAGCTCCCTAGCCACCACTTGAAACCTTAAAACTCCTGCTCAGAGGGTCCTGCTGTTTTTACACAGACACCACCCCCACCCCGACCCCCTTCGCTTTCAAAGTGGGGTTCAAGCAGCTTGAATCAGGGACTTGGGGCCACTTCCAAAACCCACCGAAGGCAGGGAGAGTCTTTCTGCCCATTTCAATGCACTTCGGATCATGCTAGAGGAGCCAGATTCTGCTCTAGTTTACGCTGGTATAAAGCAGGAGCAACTCCATAGAAATCAGTGGAGTTACTTCGGATGTCTACTGGTGTAAACAAGAGCAGAATCTGGTTCCTGTAGCATGATCCAAAGTGCATTGAAATGGGCAGAAAGACTCTCACTGACTTCAGTGGGCTTTGGATTGGGCCCCAAGTCCCTGATTCAACCCGCTTGCTCCCAGAATCTGCAGCTATCCATTATTATTACTGTAACACCTAGGAGCTCTAGCTGTGGACCAGGACCCCAGTGTGCTAGGTGCTGTACAGATACCGAACAGAATGAGAGTCCTTGCTCCTCCGGCGATAGCAAAATAGTGTATTTGACACAGGCGTGGTTGCTAACGGCACCCACTGAGTCCGGTGGCGGTTCCCAAACAGTTTCACGGTAGCAAACCCAGTGGTTTGTTGGCACACGGTGTTGGATTTCAGCACCTAGCGTTGCCACTAGCTCCCTATTTCAACACGTCGTGTGGCATCAGTATTTGCACTGAGGGTGTTTCTTTTTAAAGGCGTCTTGCTGTTATAAACAGCACCTATTGAGTCAGGGCAAGACCAACCCCCTCGTTAGGAGAGGAATTTTTGGCTGTGTCTTCACTCAGCCTTTAGGTCAGCACCCGGCTTAGGAAGATAAAAAATCTCATCCTCACACTCCTCTCTGGTGCTTCCTTACTATGGGCATCGCCTGCAAGACTCCGGTTGACTTCCATTACGTAGGGCTGATTCTGCAAACTACATGTAGGCCTTGCACTAGCTGGCCCACTGAGACCCCTCGCCCCAGTAAGGGTTAGAGAACAGGGGCAGCGGAAGCTTCCTAATTGGGGGGGGGGGGGCAGGAAATGGTGCCTGAACCGTGGCCCCACCCCCCCGCACTGCCCCTTCCCCCTGAGCCTCCACCCTTGTGCTGCCCCTTCCCTTGAGGCCCCTCCCCGTCGCTCATCCTTATGGCTGGTAAAAAGTGGGAGGGCTCTTTTAAAAGTGTGGGGGGGCCCATGACACCCCCCCCCCCAATTAGAGAATCAGGCCCTTAGAGTGCCACTCCTGCAACTGGGTGTGTGCGGGTGGACGCTTGCACCTGTGTGGAGCCCTGCTGAAGTCAAGAAAGACACTTCTACAGGATCAGGGCCCTATTTTGTAGCTACCGGGCTGACACAAAAATCTCAGATCTAAACGCGCCATCATTTTGCAGTGGCCTTTGGGGAAGAGGCTGCCGTTCGTCGTGTGTTTTTGCACAACATTCCTGAGGTCCCTTCCAACCCTAATATTCTATGAACACAAACAGCAATAGGGCCTCGATCCTGACTGGGACCACTTTACAAATAAGAGAGCCCATATCTATTAGTAGATCAAACTGTAGATCATGAATATAGATCACCTTCACTGTACATCGCATTCGTTTATTTAGTCACATTGATCACGGTAATACTTACACTCTAGATTTTATTCAGTATTAGCAGCAGTATTCAATACATTTTTTCCTCTATACAGGCAAATGGATTGGGGCCGATCACAATATTCTGCTCCTAAGAAGTCACAGCTCCAAAGTGTTTAATGAAGGCCCAGTGCCTCCCACAACCTTTCAGTTTGCTCTCCGGCTTGCCATTCAAACTCACTGCTTCTTCGCCACCAGTCCCCTTTTGCACACATGCTTCGATGGAGTCATTTTTCCACAGATGCATGGTACTGGAGAGAAGGCTCCAGTATATCAGGTTTCCAGACACATTTCGAGACATCATGTGAAACAATTCTGTCCCTGCGTAAGCTGTTTTGCCGCTAAGGCGACAGTAGAAACAACTCGGGCAACTACAGTTACTTTCGAGTGAATTTTACACAAGAAAAAGAGCTTCTAGGCCTAGCGCCAAAAGCGGCAGAACCTCAGCTAAAGACGGTGAAGACAAATTACCGACATTTCCTCTGCACAAGCCCTGTGCAAACCAGATGCTACGGCTAGGTTCTGAGTTGCATTTTGCAGATGGGACTCAGAAGCAAATCAATCGACAACGCTGCTAAATGCAGACTCCTCCTCGCTCTTGTGGGTCTGCGGGGACAGCATCCAGGCCAGGCAGAAAAAGTCAAGCATTTGTATTTCAGACGTGTCTAAAAGTTGCAGCTGAGATCAGCGCCCCATGGTGTTAGGTGCTGTATAGACACATCTCAGAGATGCTCTCTGCCCGGAGGAGCTTGGGCCCAGATCCTTGATTTCAATGGAAGTTAGGTATCCCAATACCTTTGGGGATCTGGGCCCTGCAGGATAAAGAGCCAAAACAGACAAAGGACCGGCAGAGAAAATGATCCCTATTTTACAGGGGGGAAACTGAGGCACAGAAATTTTCCCACCTGTATTTTTGGAGGTGCTTGGCACACACAGGCAGGGCCAGATTTTGAAGCGTTCAACTTCCATTTAGGCACCAAAGCGAGAGGCCAGATTTTCCAAAGAGCACTGTGCTTGGGCACATGTGTCTTTGCTGAGCCCTTTTAAAAAAAATCTGGCCATTTGCATCACCCAGGGAACTGCTGGCTTGTTTGAAAATCTGACCCCAATGGTGGGTGCTGAGCCCTGGAAATTCTCAGTGTGGGCTCGTCTGAAAACCTGGCCTTAAGTGACTTGCTAAGGTCACCCAGGGAGGCTATGGCCAAGCCAGGAATTGAACTCAGATCTCTGGAGTCGCAGACAAGTGACTCAATCACAGAAGTAGCCGTGCTTGCCTAACTGGACAGGCTCACAAAGAATACTTGCTCTTAAAGAAAAAGCCCCACTACTGTTTATTTTTTCCATCATGAGGGAAAAAACCAAGAGAGTAGATTGTGTGTCTGGGCTCGTACGTTTTAATAACAATATTGCAGCACTGGATTCTCACCTCCCAGTTCTGTTATTGTCCAGAGTATAACCCCAGATCAGAACAGAGAATCACTGAAACGTAGGACTGGAAAGGAAATCAATAGATCTAGGCCACTCCCCTGCCCCGAAGCAGGACTAAGTATTGTCTGTAGACCATCCCTAACAGGTGTTTGTCTAACCTGTTCTTACAGACCTCCCGGGACAGAGATTCCATAGCCTCCCTAGGTAATTTGTTCTGGTAATTTGTGCTTAACTACCCAAACATCCTTAAGCCGTGAGTGCATGAGAGAGAGAGGGAGAGAAAATGACAAATACATAATGGGAAATAACTGGCTTGGCAGCAGCACGGCTGAGAAAGAGCTGGGAGTTGTGGTGGATCACAACCTCACCGATGCGATCCTGTTGCAAAGGAAGTAAATGCAATTTTAGGTTGCATTGACAGAGGCATAGCATGCAAGTCACGGGAGGGGATAGTACTGCTCTACTCGGCGCTGGTTAGGCCTCTGCTGGAGGATGGTGTCCAATTTTGGTCACCGCTGTATAGAAAGGATGGAGAGAAACTGGAAAGGATCCAGAAATGAGCAACAAAGCTGATCAAAGGGCTGGAATTCAAGCCGTACAAGGAAAGGCTGAAGGAGCTGGGTATGGTTAGTTTGGAAAAGAGGAGATTAAGGGGGCCGTGACAGCGGTTTTCAAATACTCGAAAGGCTGCCCTAAAAAGGATGGAGAAAAATTGTTCTCTCTTGCCACAGAGGGCAGGACAAGAGGCAATGGGTTCAAACTACAGCATGGGAGATTTAAATTAAATCTCATGAAACACTTCCTAACTGTAAGAACAGCAGGACAATGGAACAGATGCCTCGGGAAGTGATGGAAGCTCCTTCACAGGAGGTTTTCAAAAAGAGGCTGGAGAGCCACCTGTCTTGGATGGTTTAGACAACAAATCCTGCAACTTGGCAGGGGGTTAGACTAGATGACTCTTGAAGTCCCTTCTAACCCTATGATTCTATGATCCAATCCTGGACCCAGATCCATCTCTCTTACCCCACACAGCTCCTGGGTGCAGTGCTCTGTCCCCCCAATGGCACTGAGACCACTTGGAGATTAATGAGTCTGCTACAGCCTTAGCTAAGAAGCATGTGGTTTTTAGCTCATGCAGTAGAGGCTCATACGTTTAGCTCCAGAGGTCCCAGGTTCGATTCCACCCATTGATGACTGGGGTCTGTCGGCATTACACCTATATACGAAGGTGAGCAAATCATAGAATATCAGGGTTGGAAGGGACCTCAGGAGGTCATCTAGTCCAACCCCCTGCTCAAAGCAGCACCAACCCCCAGACAGATTTTTGCCCCAGATCCCTAAATGGCCCCCTTAAGGATTAAACTCACAACCCTGGGTTTAGCAGGCCAATGCTCAAACCACTGAGCTATCCCTCCCCAGCAACCCCACTGCACTTTAGGATTTTGGAAATGTGACTGAAATTTGGCAGTTTAACCTGTCTCCAGTTAGCATCAGGCAGGTAGCAAAGCATTAGCTCAGAACTTCAGGGCTTCCCAACGTCCAGACCGCTCCCAGCACGGAGAAGGACTATGTATCAATGTAGAGACAAACCCTGATGCAAGATCCAGCTTCTGACGAAGATAAAAATGGGTTTAAATGGGCTACCGTTTCAAATCTCTTCCTGCCCTTGCTAAGCCCAACACCAGCGGTAACCGTCTCCACAGCTGTGGGTTGCGTGAGCCTTGGTGTATTTCTCAGACACAGCAGAGGGGTGGGGGAGAATTGCACCCACATAAGTACCTCTTTTGCTAAGAATTCTCCATCTCAGATGCTTCTTTGATCGGGAAGGCAGGTACCAGGCAGTGGGTCAGAGCAAAAATTCCCAGTGGGCCCTGGCCTCATTACTGCATGCAGCCGACTAGCAAGACAGCGGACTTCCCAATTGCATCTCAAAGACGCATCGAAACCGCCGGCTAAAATCAAGATGCCCCGTTTCTGAAATTGTTGTGCCTCTCAGACAGTACCTCAGCCACAAACTTCCTACAGCTTTGTCTACACTGGCAATTGAAGGACAAAACTTATGTCTTTCCGAGGTGTTACCCCCCCACCCCGAAAGACCAAAGTTTGGCCGCGACAAGTGCCTGTGTGAACGGCGCGTTGTCAGCAGGAGCGCTCTCCTGTTGACGACGCGAACGCCGCTTGTTGGGGATGGAAGTATTTTGTCGGCAAAAATGCCGACAAACAGCGGCTACACTGCCCGACTTTTAGCGACGCGGCCGTGTCGACACGGCCGCGTCGCTAAAAGCTGTGTAGTGTAGACGACGCCTAGGAACAGCGGCAGGAGGCGATGTGACAGTACGTTTTGGATCAATGGCGCATTTCTTGACAGACTGACAACTCAGATCTGCGTCCCCTCGTCTCCCTGCAGCAGGTCCTGCATGCCCCTCAGGCCAGCCCTAAGAGCTGAAACATCCTTCTTCATTAGAACAGGCTCCAGGGCTGGAGCACCCACAGAAAAAACCAGCACCCCCTCCAGCACCTCTTGCCCACTGGTGGCCCCGCTGATCAACTCCTCCCCCTCCCTCCCAGCGCCTCCCACCTGCCATGATCAGCTGGTCCACGGCGTGCAGAAGGTGCTGGGGGGAGGGGGCGGAGCAGGGCCAGGGTGCACTTGGGGGAGGGGGTGAAGCGGAGGCAGGAAGAGGTGGGGCGGGGGTAGGAAGAGGTGGGGCGGGGGTGGGACCTTGGGGGCAGGGGTGGAGTGGGGGCAGGGCCTGAGGCTGAGCAGGGGTTGAGCCCCTGTGGGGAAAAGAGGAAGCCGGCACCGGTGCTTGTGGGACTCAAGAACAAGCCGCGTGCCCTCTGGTTACGGACTGCGCTCGGAATCTTCACGGCGGGTGGACGGGCTTGACGTCTCCGGATGCTCGGCTACATCACTTACCCAGCCGCTAATTCGCTGCTTGTGCTGTCACAAGCCATGGGCTGGAAGACGACCCAGTGGCAGAGGTGGGAATAGAACTACGGACTCCTGCCTCCAAGGCCATCCTCTTCCTCCTCAGCACCATCACTGGACCCAAAGGAAAACTGGCACCGTTTTGCTAAGCCCAGCAGCCTAAAGAGGCCAGATGCCCCATCACTCTTACACGTGTCCAGAGCAGCATAGTAACTCCTTGCAGGTGAAGCGTGGGCCATCGCTTTGACTACAAGTTCAGCACTGCTGGATTTGCTTGGTCTTTGCCACCTTGCTAGCCAGAATTTCATTTCACTCCAAAGTTCCCAGGTCTGAGCTGATTCCTTTAAGTAGCTCAGAAAAGCTCTATTCATTTGCAACATAAAACCTAAGTGATACAAGATTCTTGGCTTTGGTCTGCCCCGAAAGCACTTGCACTTACCAATGCCTGTCAGGAAGACACCAGCTTGGTCTATGGGAGGCCCTCCATTCTCGTCGTAATAGTTCACCGTTACCTGGAAACACACAACGCAGGCTAGTGAGGGAGAGGGGTGGGCAGGACAGGGCCTGGCCATTTAAACCCGGGAGCCGGAGAGCGACGCAGGGCCCGATCCTTGGTGCCACTCTCCCAGTGCAGCTTTCTGCTCCAATCCCTGCCTGTGGCTTGGGTCTGTCCCTGCCGTGACTCCTGCCCCTGCTCCTCTCTGGCCAAACTTTGCTCCCTTCTCATCCATCCAAATCGCTGCTGCGACAATTAGCTGCCACCACGTCACTGCCCTCCCGGAAGCTTGCCACTGGCTTCCTCTCTCCCTCTGTGTCAAGTTCAAGTGGCTCATCCTCACCTTTGATCTCCCCTCTTCCCACTCCAGCCCTACCTCGCCCTTTGGGAGCCTTCTCCCACTCGACTCGATGCTTCTCCCAGGCCTCGGACATCCCAGCAACCCGAGCCTTCGCATCCTGCCAGCACACACGGCTCCGCGGCTGCCGAACGTGAATCAGCCAACAGAGCTCTCTTCCGGAAGGTAACACACTGCACTGGCTTGGGTTCAACGCCTCTGCAGCCTCTACTCAGTCCATTGGCCTCCATGGAAGGGCTATGGGTCGGATTCTTCCCCCCCACAAGGCACCGTGTGTCTGACTTATATTTATCTGTTGTGTTGGGGCACAAACTAGGGAGAGGCACCCTGGTGCCAACGCACAGTCCAGCCATGGGGGGGGGGGGGGGGGAGTAGCTGTTTGAGTTTCCCCCCCCCGTCTTGGGGCAGCCGGTTCAATCTCCGGTGCAGGCCAGAGAAGTTCGGAAGGCTGCTCTGAACGGTGCCCCAGCCTGTTATGGGCCTTTGTGCTCCTGGGGAATGCTGTTGGCAACCACTCATCTCCCACGGCACACCCCCCGCGCCAGGGCTGCCGCAGAGGTAGGATGTAGCGCTGGCTACTCTGTCTCTCTGCCTGCTGGGAAGGCCCCGCTACTGGGCATATGCCACAGTGCTCAGCAGAAAGGCGATGCAGCAAACCCATGAATTCCGCTCTCTCTGTTGTGCCTGCTCTCAGCACTCACTGAGACAAGGACAAATACCGCAGTCCTGACCTGCGGCATCCCTGCTTTTCTGGGCAGGGTGCTCCTAAGCAGGAACAGGGCCACGCACTCAACTGGGGACTAGTCACCCCATCAAGCCCATATTCACTTCTGAACCGAACAGGATTGGAAGCCCAGTCTCCAGCGGGAAGAAAGCCAGTCCCTAGCCCAGCGTTCTGCCCTGCCCTGCAGCTCCCGTAAGGGATCAGACGCCAGCCTTGGTCATGAGACTTCAGCGATCTGGCACGTAGCCCCTCGAGAAGAAAGCCAGCTCGCTCGGATCCAGCAGCTTGGCTGGTATGCGGCGGCAGCTGCAGTTAGTGTCTTGTTGCCAAATGAGAGACCCAGGTTGAGAGAGAAGGTTTAAGCTATTAGGCCTGAAGGCGGTCTCCATTACCCAGGGTGACATGGAAGGAAACCCAATGCTCTCGGCAACAGAGCTCCTTCTTGCTGAGCGAAGCCAAGCGGTCACGTAGTGTGAAGTCTGCATGCATGAGGAATGGGACTGGGGAGGAGGCGGCAAAAGGAGCAGCTTTCTGACCTCAGTGTGAATCAAAGGCCAGTGATCTGCTCAGTTTCAGGACTTAGCCTGCTTGTGGGAAGCACTATCTTTAGAGCTGGGTGAATGGGGAAGATGGAACCAAACTCTGAAAGGGTCCCAGGGAGACAGAGGCCAGCAGGGAGATAGAAGGGGCTTGCATTAAGCCAGGTCTCAGCTTGTCCTGTTCCTGAAGAGGAAGAGACAGGGGCCGATTGCTATAGAATTAAGTAACAGATGGATGGAAGGAGAGGGGAGCAGGCAGAGGAAGGACTTTGGGTATAACATCTTCTCCCAACAAACAGCACCCACTTCACATTGTTAGCAAGAGGAGGCTCTGGTGGAAGGGTGAGCGTAGAAGTGGGTTTGCTGCCATCTTCTGTTCGCTACCTTGTGGGGCCCACTGGGATGTACCGCCTGGCTAAGGAGCTCAGCGTTAGCCAAACTCCGCTCCCGTTGCAATCAATGGGAGTTTTATCACCGAGTTCGATGGGAGCGGAGGTCGGGCAGCACTTTTGAAAATCCCACTCTCCAAGGAGACAGGACTGCAGTCAGACAGGGAGCCGCTAGAGCAACAGGCGTTTAAGCACAAGGATTTTACAGTGAAAAGCCTTTTTGTTTCACGATCCGAACTGCCAGATCGTGCGTCTATTTCACAGTCCAGCCCAAACTCCCCAAGTTTGCTCGCCAGCCTACAGAGTTGGACGGAGGATCCCATGCAATGAATTGATCTGATCAGTTGAGTCCGTTCACCCCCTCATGTGCAAGTTGTTCATGAACAGACCAACAAAACAAGTTTCAGCCTAGGAGTGGTCAGCAAACTGCTCTTTACCGGTCCTGGGGTGCAACCATCTCCCTCAGTCACAAGTATTTTAACTGCTTCCTCGGGGGGTGAGTGAAACACTTTAAACATGAGAACAGCACCAACTCCTAGCAAGACTGCGGCCATCCACCGCTTGCCAGCTCCCTAGGATGCCAACAAGCTTGACAGTGTCTCGGGAATGCTCAGCTCTGGTAGTTTTTCCTGCTGGTTTCTGCACCACCAGGCCTGGCCACTGAGTGAAAAGTACAGCGAGTGGAGCATTACGGTTGCATGTCCTCAGACGGACCCTTGAGCAAGAGACAGAGTGATATTACCCTGTTGGCTTTGGGGCCATCCTAGTACAGCAAGATACCATGCCAGGTGCCACCCACGTGGTTACCTATGGCGCCAGAGCCTTGGCAGCTAGAGCACAATGATAGGCACACACAGACAGGAGGGTGCTTGCTCCTGTCCGGTGCTATGAACCTTTCTTCCTGTGCCTTTACATCGCATTCTTCACCCCGAACTCAGACCATGAGCCTCCTGAGTCTGCATTTGACCCCTACCACCTAAGCTACGTGTGCACATCAAATCTTCTATTTCTGCACCTCAATCAAAGATGCGACACGACAGAACCATCTACTCAGGACACTCCCTACATTAACACAGGAACAAATCAACATACCCTTAGAGCCCTGACCGGGGTTATTCTATCTACTACCCAAGATCCACAAACCTGGAAATCCTGGACGCCCCATCATCTCTGGAATTGGCACACTCACTGAAGGACTATCCGGATATGTGGACTCTCTGCTCAGACCCTATGCCACCAGCACTCCCAGCTATCTCTGTGACACCACTGATTTCCTGAGAAAACTACAATGCATTGGTGATCTCCCAGAAAACACCATCCTAGCCACCATGGATGTGGAGGCTCTCTACACAAACATCCCACACACAGATGGAATACAAGCGGTCAGGAACAGTATCCCTGATGATGACACAGCACAACTTGTTGCTGAGCTCTGTGACTTTATCCTCACGCACAATTATTTCAAATTTGATGACAATATATACCTCCAGACCAGTGGCACCGCCATGGGCACCCGCATGGCCCCACAATATGCCAACATTTTTATGGCTGAGCTGGAACAACGCTTCCTCAGCTCTTGTCCACTCACGCCCCTTAGCTACATCGATGACATCTTCATCATCTGGACCCATGAGAAGGAGACTCTGGAAGAATTCCACCATGATTTCAACAGCTTCCACCCCACCATCAACCTCAGCCTGGACCCATCTACACGGGAGGTCCACTTCCTAGACACCACAGTACAAATAAGTGATGGTCACGTTACCATCACCCTATACCGAAAACCCACCGACTGCTATGCCTACCTTCATGCCTCCAGCTTCCACCCCGGACACACCACACGATCCAGCATCTACAGCCAAGCGCTGAGATACAACCGCATCTGCTCCAACCCTCAGACAGAGACCAACACCTACAAGATCTTCACCAAGCATTCTCAAAACTACGATATCCGCACAAGGAAATAAGGAAACAAATCGACAGAGCCAGACGTATACCCAGAAGCCTCCTGCTGCAAGACAAGCCCAAGAAAGAAACCAACAGAACTCCACTGGCCATCACCTACAGTTCTCAGCTTAAACCTCTCCAACGCATCATCAGTGATCTACAACCCATCCTGGACAATGATCCCTCGCTTTCACAGACCTTGGGAGGCAGGCCAGTCCTCGCCCACAGACAACCCACCAACCTTAAGCATATTCTCACCAGCAACCACACACCACACCATAACAACTCTAACTCAGGAACCAATCCATGCAACAAACCTCGATGCCAACTTTGCCCACATATCTACACCAGCAACACCATCACAGGACCTAACCAGATCAGCTACAACATCACCGGTTCATTCACCTGCACGTCCACCAATGTTATATATGCCATCATGTGCCAGCAATGCCCCTCTGCTATGTACATTGGCCAAACTGGACAGTCCCTACGTAAAAGGATAAATGGACACAAGTCAGATATCAGGAACGGCAATATACAAAAACCTGTAGGAGAACACTTCAACCTCCCTGGCCACACAATAGCAGATGTAAAGGTAGCCATCTTACAGCAAAAAAACGTCAGGACCAGACTCCAAAGAGAAACTGCTGAGCTTCAGTTCATTTGCAAATTTGACACCATCAGATCAGAATTAAACAAAGACTGTGAATGGCCAGCCAACTACAAAAGCAGTTTCTCCTCCCTTGGTGTTCACACCTCAACTGCTAGCAGAGGACCTCACCCTCCCTGATTGAACTAACCTCGTTATCTCCAGATGATTCTTGCCTGCATATTTATACCTGCCTCTGAAAATTTCCATTACATGCGTCTGACGAAGTGGGTATTCACCCATGAAAGCTTATGCTCCAATACTTTTGTTGGTCTTAAAGGTGCCACAGGACTCTGTTGCTGTTTACAGATCCAGACTAACACGGCTACCCCTCTGATATACAACAGAACGGTGACCACCGTGGCAAAGTTAAAAGGAAGCCGGCCCCCAATCAGACACGTGGAGCATCGTCCTGTGACATTAGAGCTTCCAAGTCTGGCTGAGGACATGAGAGAAGAGGCCACTCTACACCAATGTCCTTACCCGACAGTGTCAGTTCAGTGGAGACGACACCCAGGCATGCTCTGTCCAGTTTAGGACAGATGTTCTCAGGGCACCTTCAAACCCAGAATCCTCCTGGGATATCTAGTCTCCTGCTGCTGCTTCTTGCCCACGCAGGTCCATCTATTGCCCCTCTCTGTCATCGGGAGAGGATGTGATGGACTTTGCTATGGCCACCACACCAAGGAGTGAGACTTAACACCAACCTGTACCTGCCCATGAAGATCTATTTCCCCTTGATCCTAGCTCGCCCATGGCAAGACATGCAAGTGCCCCATACGATATCTCATCCCTGCTCCTGTCTCAAGTCAAGCGAGTACCCAGGATACAAGGATGCTCGCCGGGCCTTCCTTTACCTTGTTGTCGTTGGCCTCTGTGCTGGCTTTGTTCATGCTGAGTTTCAGGACTGTCCCATGGTCGAGAGGCCACTGCTTCCCTCCATTTGCGGAGGCCACCTGTGATTGGTCATCGGTAACGACTTCAACTTGAACCCCGGCCGTGTGCTTCACGCTGAACGACACAGCCCCTGCAGGAGCCGCTCTGCAACAGAGAAGGGGAAGGGGGGAATCAGTCAGAGGGCGGTGGAGAGAAGAATCGGAGATGCCTGACTGTCCCCTACCCGGCAGTGCTGACCCCTGACCTTTGGCGAGAGGAAAAGGTGGTTCAGTGATCACTGCAGACATGCATCCCAGCAGCATTTTCATACGTAGCAACCTGATTTGCAGAGAGGCAGAGCGCCCGCAGCTCCCATCAGCAGAGGCGGCAGGTGCCTCCAACTAAGCACTTAAATCCATACGAAGACACCTCCAGAAGTGGCACCCGAAGAGGTGCTGAGCACGCCTGAGCTTACATTGAAGTCAATAGAGAAGCAACTGCTCAGCACCACCAAAGATCAGGCCACTCAAGCGCCAAAACGTGGATTTAGCTGCCCAGTTTTAGACAGCCGAGTTTGAAAATACTGACCAGCCCACGTATCACGACCCATGCCTGGCCATGCCAGCATGGTGCCTCCCTTCACTTCCCTTGCTGCCCACAGATCTGGCTAAGCAGGATGCCTTTCTTTGCAGTTAAAATGAACCCTCCACTCTTGCTGCCCCGATAAGAAAAGATCAGACCTTTCATTGTGTGCATGATGGGAGCAGCCTACCCCAACGGCTGGAGCAAGGGGCTAGGAGCCAGGCGCCCTGGGTGCTATTCCCCACTCTGCCACTGGCTATGTGATCTTGAAGAAGTCACTTAACCTCTTGGGGCCAGATTTTTAAAGGTATCTGTGTATCTAAATCCCCCTGATTTCAAAGAGTATTAGGCACCTAAGTACCGTTAAAATCTGGCCCTCTGTGCCTCAGTTTCCCCATCCGTACAACAAAGAGTGTCATTTTCCCCCCACCTTTGCAAGAGCTCTCAGATCCCTGGCTAAAATTAGGGATTTCATAGACGGGAACTAGCTGTAAGAGCTCTTAAAAAACACTAACCAACCTGATCCTTAATATCCAGGCCTTTTAATGCTATGCACGTGAACTGGATCACGACCTCTCTTCCAGCCAGGCCCAGTTATAACAAGCCATGAGGCTCAAAGGCTGAAATCTTAGACAAATGCCAGGTGTCTTTTTGGAATGACTCGTGGGCATTTTGTATATACTAGAGAAGGCAAAGATTGCATGAATAGCTGGAGACCCCCGAAAGACCCTTGGGACGGGAGAAGACTAAAGAGAGACCCAGCCAGTCTCTCACAATTAAAGACTTCTGTCTAGAAAAGGATTAACACTGGAATGTCAGTTAGTTGTAAGTGACTGCAAGTTTTAATATTATAGGACAGCTTACAGACCCCAATCATTGTGCCAGGCGCTGTACAAACGCTTATGAGACAGTCCCTGTCCTGAAGGACTTACAATCTAAACAGACAAAAGAGAGGGTGGAAAAAAGGCACACAACATAAGAACAGCCGTACTGGGTCAGACCAAAGATCCATCCAGCCCAGTATCCTGTCTGCCGACAGTGGCCAATGCCGGGCGCCCCAGAGGGAGTGAACCTAACAGGTAATGATCAAGTGATCTCTCTCCTGCCGTCCATCTCCACCCTCTGACAAACAGAGGCTAGGGACACCATTCCTTACCCATCCTGGCTAATAGTCATTAATAGACTTAACCTCCATGAATTTCTCCAGTTCTCTTTTAAACCCTGTTATAGTCCTAGCCTTCACAACCTCCTCAGGCAAGGAGTTCCACAAGTTGACTGTGCGCTGTGTGAAGAAGAACTTCGAGCAGAGTGATCAGAGCGTTGGTTGACAAACATGTTTATTTCACATTTTTTCACCCCTTCAAGCAATTGACAAAAATTAACCAAATCAACCCAACCTCCATCCCCCCCAAAACTCCCAAACCACAACAAAATTGAACTCTAGAGAAAAATTCCCTCCGGTTTTAGGATCCAGTCAATCCCTTTTTAACTTCTCAGATCACAATGAACAGCTCACAAATCTATTCCATAAGCCGAAATGGGCATCTCAAGTGCCAGTTAAAGTTGCTAAGTGACAGTCATGTCCTGACCGACCCATCACTTACAAATGCAAGCGGTTTAAACCCAGTGGAATGAAATACTGAGGAAACACACAGCTTCCCACTTCACCCACATTGGGTGAGATTTTCAACTTGGGGGATTTAGCCAAGCGACTCCCACTCACTTCAATGATCTTACAAGGGGTTGAAGGCCCTCAACTTTCACTGGAGTCAGAGTCCCTTCTAGACAATGACAAAAAGTTAAGGATATGTTTAACAATGTATGAATGGCCATACTGGGTCACACCAATGGTCCATCTAGCCCAGTGTCCTGTCATCCGACAGTGGCCAATGCCAGGTGCCCCAGAGGGAGTGAACAGAACAGGGAATCATCCAGTGATCCATCCCCTGTCGCCCATTCCCAGCTTCTGACAAACAGAGGCTAGGGACACCATCCCTGCCCATCCTGGCTAATAGCCATTGATGGACCTATCCTCCAGGAAATTATCTAGTTCTTTTTTGAACCCTGTTTCTGTTCTGATCCACTGAATGTAACTCTTAGCCCTGGTCTACACCAGGAGGAGTCGGGGGGGGGGGGGGGAAATCGACCTAAGATACACAATTTCAGCTATGAGAATAGCGTAGCTGAAGTCGACGTATTTAGGACTACTTACCGCGGCGTCTTCATGGCGCTGAGTCAACTGCTGCTGCTCCCCTGTCAACTCCGCTTGCACCTCTCGCGGCGGTGGAGTACCAGAGTTGACGGGAGAGTGCTCGGGGATCGATTTATCGCGTCTGGACTAGATGTGATAAATCAACCCCTGATAGATCGATCGTTACCCACCGATCCGGCGGGTAGTGTAGACTTGCCCTTAGAGTAGGTCTCCACTGCAGAAAAAGGTGTGGTCTGATCTCGGGTGAAAATAGCAGCGAAGACTCAGCTTTGTACTCCAGTGAGCAGCTCGAGTTCAAGCCAACAGGGCAGCCTGGGGTTGATCTCGACTTGCCAGCCCACGTTAAAACCCAAGTTGCCATGTCTTCACTGCGATTTTAACCTGGGTTAGGAACATACCTTTAGGATCAGCGTGAATACTCCTGCTTATGCATCGGAAATGGTCTCTCTGCGAACATTGCTCACTGTCTGTTTAACAATTTGCTGCTCCCAAGAGGGCTCCGGCGCTCGCTAGGATCTGAGTGGCAAGTGAATGTTAACGGAGTGCGGATGAAACTGGAGCTAATTCACTGAAAAATCCCAAAGGAGGTTCAGTGCATTCACCCATTTCTATGTACAAAGTATTCTGTGGCTCCCCCATGCTAATGTGAATACAATACAGCTGGCACAAGCCCCAGTCCTGTGAAAGTCACATTTTTTAAGTGGGGGGTAGAGGGGGGAGGAGCTCAGAGCAGGAAATCTTTCCAGGAACCCATTTGCCGTAGTGCTCTTCCCAGCCAGAGCCTGCTGGCACCTGTCTGCAGTGTGAGCAAACAGGATCCAGGCTGTCCTCACTCCTTTTCCCTCCTCCCCCTGAGATCTTTGGCTTTGCAGCCACCTGTGGATGAAATTAAAGGGAAAACATATATACCAAAAGAAGGGAACCAGCTGTAGGAAGAGCCGAGGTTGCAGCCCGGGAGCTGGTCTGACTCCGGAGCGAAGTGAAGTTCTCTTTACTCGGGAGCTGGACCCATGGGCAAGATCACTGATCCACGCAGGCTTCCCTGTGTGTTGTTTTCAGGGCCCATCCTGTGCCCTTTGATAGCAATGAGAATGTGGCCGTTCATTGCGGTGGGAGTCGTTTTGGACTTGGAGCAAGTCTGGGGTGGTCCGTGGGTACATGCTGACAAATTTGGGGAGGCCACCTCTCAATGCTAAGACGACAAGACTTCTCTGCTGTTTTCAAACACAGCGTGCGGGTGGCCTGCCTCTCTGCCATAGTGGGAGTAGAGGGCACTGTGCCTGGTGCCAGCCGTCCCTCCCCACGGGACTCTGGAAGTAGCGACGGGCCAGCTGAATTAGTGACTGGCAACATTCTGTTGATGTCCTCCTGCTGTATCGCTCATTCTCCACCAATGCAATCCCTGCCCCTACTAAGATGACTCTGTCCTTACAGGAGATCGACTCCTGGATGAAGAGCAGCTGGCGTGAACTCAGCTTTGGCAAGGCTGAAGTGATGCGGATTAGGAAATGCTTGGAGAACTAGCCAGGTCATTGTCCTGCCCTTCCACTGAGGGCATCTGCTGCCTGTTTAAGAGGCAGTGTCGCCTAATGGCAAGAGTACCAGATTGGGACTCAGGCAACCTGGATTTTATTTCCAGCTCTGCCACTGACCTGCTGAGTGACCTTGGGCAAGTCCCTTTCTCACCCCATGCCTCAGTTTTCCCACCTGTAAAATGGGGATAATGAGACTGATCTCCTTTGTAAAGCGTTTGAGATCAGCTGATAGAAATCACTAGGTAAGGATATGTGCATTATTATAAGCCTCGGGAACCTACTCAGTTCAGCATTTAGTCTGGATAGCAAGGTAATGCCCCCTTCCACCTCTGCCTTTGCTAGGAAACTTCAACGCTTCCTCCTGACAAGGATCAGCCCAGCACGACCCATATGTTCCTTGCTGCCAAGGTGGATAACTGCAACTCGCTGTATCTGGGTGTGAAGGGGCCAGCAACATGGCGGCCCCAGCACATACAGAAATCAGCAGCCCGCTCCTCAGTGAGATGCAAGCTCATCGCCCCTCCGCTTCAGTCCCTCCACTGGCTGCCTGTCAGCTTCCATGGCCAGGTCAGGGCCCACGTCCTGATTTTGGAGACCAGCAGAGGGTCAGCGCTTAGCTCCCAGCGGCGGTCGCATCTCAGTCTGCGTTCCACCAAGACCTCTGCAGTCCTCTGGACAAAGCAAGCTCACAAAGCCCAGGACAAAACGAAAGCCCCAGACGCAAACTGTTCTCTGTCGCGGGGCACAGCTGGGTGCGGAACAAGCTCCAGAAGGCGTCGGACCATCCCAAGCTGAGCCCCCTCCGCTGGGGAACAGAGAAAACGCGTGATGGCCACCAGGGACCTCACCAAGCAGATCTAGCTTACTGGGATGCCACGCTGACAGGCACGATAGCAAACCCTGGAGATACTTTACGTGTCAGGGGCCTGATCCTGCAGGAGGTCCTTGGGTGGAGCACTTGCACTATCAGATCCAGGATACCAACATTGGGCCAGACCTGATGACTTGGAAGCAGGAACCCCCGTAGCCTGTTGAGTTGTCTGTTGTTTCAGATGGGGCCTGATCTTGTGAGGTGCCTCCCCAGTCCCTGCTTCCAGTGGGAGGGCAGATTTCAGCCCCCTGCACCTTCAGGCATGTAATGAGTGGGGTCATGTGTCAAGCAGCTGGCTCTGAAATGCACAGCGCCACTCCACTCCCCAACACCTCACGCGACCAGGCCTGGGTAGGCGGCGGTGAACCTGTGAGATGCCCAGCCCGAGCCGCAAAACGCCCCGTGTGTCAATATCATGGGCGGGTTTATAGGAGCAGACACATGTCAACCCAGCTTATGCCGGTGAATTCTGACACGTAGGAACTCTTCACATGCCCAGCATAGCTGCCTCATCCTCGCTATTGCTAAAATAACCCAAGGGCAACACTCTAAGAGCAGGGCGATACCAGCGGAGACAGATTCAATTTCCTTTCAGCCCAATAAATACAGGATCAAACGTAGCATATTCGCACGGGGCAGAGGGGAGCCATCTTCTCTCGGCAGGAGACGTTTCAGAACATCAGAGGGTTTGCCGGACAGGGTGCCACAATAAATGGAACAATAGCCTACCCTTCTTTACAAATAGCTTCATGTTTATTTTTCCTGCGCGTCTGACTTAAGACCAGGTGGCTAGCTAGGCTAAGTACCTGCGGGTACGTGAGAACCACATTGTGAACCCGGGTCTGTGGGACCTGGGCTTGCAGACTCATGTCCAAGCCTGCATTTGAGCATCCGCACTGCATTGTAGACTTGGGCTTACAATTGCTGGACCTGGGTCGCCCAGCCGTGCTAATGCGTCCACACTGCACTACGCAGACCCTCTGACTCGGGTCTGCAGTTTGAGCTGTGTCCACACTGCAAAATGACAGGGCTTGCACCCGAGTCACAGTGGGTCTCTCTCCTTGCAGGGTCTGCACAGCGAAACCCCTTTCTTTGTCTCTTAGTCACTGGAAAACCCAGTTTTAACCAGTCTATGCAAAGCCCCGCCTGGGGTGGAATTTCTCTGGAGCCGTTTACAATCCTGGGGCAATCCTCCCTCTAACCCCCCCGCCCCCCTGTTTTAGCTCCTGGAGGAGCTGCGGGACCCCTCCCCCACGGAGCAGAACATCGTTACACTTAAACCCTTCATTAAATTCACACGATGGTCCCCAAAGATGGGGGAGCAGCACCTGTCCAGGTGGAAACTCTGGCAGGTTTTAAAGTATTTCACATCTTCTCCTGGGGCCCGTGTCTGGTCACAGAGTCATGCCAGTTCTCGGAGTGAGCGTGTGAAGGTTCATCTACACCACAAAGAAAAACCCGCTGCACCGAGTCTCAGGGCCTGGGTCAATTGACTCGGGCTTGTGGGGCTTGGACCGCAGAGCTGAAAAGGGCAGTGTAGACGCTCCCGCTCAGGCTGGAGCCCGGGCTCCGAAACCTGGCCAGGGGGGAGAGTCATAGGGTGTGTCTAGACTCCACTGCAGTTAAAAACCAGCGGCTGGCCGGTGCCAGCTTACTCGGGCTAACGGGGCTGTTTAGTTGCAGTGTAGACGTCTGAGCTCCGGATGCAGCTGAGCTCTGTGACCCTCCCACATTGCAGGGTCCTAGAGCCCGGGCTTCAGCCCAAGCCCGGACGTCTACACTGCAGTAAAACAGCCCCGCAGCCTGAGTCAGCAGGCATGGGCCAGCCATGGGTTTTTAACTTACCCTGGAGACCGGCCCTAGGTCAGGGCTGTTGCTGTAGACAGTTCTAGTTCCTTTGTCTGTTGGCCATCTTGAACCAGCTCAAACCAGTCTACACTGTTTCCCCAGGGGCCAACACTTCCAAAAGACTGTCCCTGCATTAGAAAGACAAGGCGGGTTGAGGTAATAGCTGTTATTGGCCCAAGAGAAATAAGCTTTGAGCTTACACAGAGCTCTTCTTCAGGTCTGGGAAACTGAGGCCACGTCTACACTACCAGTTGTCAGCAAAACGGACGTCGGTCAGGGGTGTGACGATTCCATCCCCCCTCAGGGACATAAATTACACTGGCATAAGTGGTAGTCAATATACACAGATGTGGCTGAGGTGTTTCTACAAGATGCTACCTGCCCTGCTCAGTGGGACCTGGAATCTGTTAGAATGAGATGTGTCAGAGCTACAAAATTCACAAAAGAACATGCAAACTCTGAACACACACGGGGGGCTAGATCGGCCCCTTGGAGAAATACCACCCCCACCCCCCCGGCCACATGTTAGGAGTGCAGGCGCTGGGTTTTGGTCAAGCCCGTTACAAAGACACAGGGCAGCTAGGAGACCTGGATATGGGTTTTGAATTCCTACGTCTGGGGGGTGCATGTTTGAATCAGGGCTTTTGGTTTCATCTCTACTAGAATAAGTCTTGTTTGCTGACCGCACTGTGGCTCCCCATCCCCTTAGCACAGGGGTGGGCAAACTTTTTGGCCTGAGGGCCACATCGGGGTTCCAAAACTGTATGGAGGGGTGGGTAGGGAAGGCTGTGCCTCCCCAAACAGCCTGGCCCCCGCCCCCTATCTGCCCCCTGACTGCCACCCTCAGAACTCCTGACCCATCCAACCCTCCCCTGCTCCTTGTTCCCTCACCCCCCCCGGACCACACCCCTTATCCAACCCCCCCCGCTCCCTGTGCCCTGACTGCCCCGACCCCATCCACACACACCCCAGAACCTCCGCCCCATTCAACCACCCCCTGTTCCCTATCCCCTGACTGCCCCGACCCCCACCCACACACACCCCAGAACCTCCGCCCCATTCAACCACCCCCTGCTCCTTGTCCCCTGACTGCCCCCCAGGACCCTCTGCCCCTTATCTAACCCCCCCCACTCCCCTCCCCCTTACCAGAGCGCTGGCGGCACGGCAAGTTGAGGCTGTGGGGGAGGGGGGACAGTGGGGGAGGGGCCGGGGGCTAGCCTCCCAGGCCGGGAGCTCAAGGACGGTCTCAGCCCACGGGCCATAGTTTGCCCACCTCTGCCTTAGCAAGTGAATGGACCAGATTTCATAATACCAAAGAGCGGATTGCTTTGGCAACGTAAGCGTCTAGGTGCAGTTATTATGGGCTCTTTCCAAAAACGAGCTCGGGACATTAATGCAGAGACGGTTATGTTCAGAAAGCCAAGCTAGGGGGATGTGCTGATGAGCCAGGCCACCCATTGCTGCCGGAGAGCACGAAGCTTGACCTCAGCTGTCCCGGGTCATGTTGTAACCCCTCGCCTGCTGCGGGTCACTGCGAAATAATCCTATAACCAGCCCACGGTGGTGCAACAAGTAACCAGAAACTCAGTTACCAAAGCAACTAATCCTGCGGCTCATGCCTAGTAACTGGAGCCTCTCTGCTTTCAGACACGTTCGGCCCTGTGCATTGCAGCAGAGTGAAGGGCGATGCTACCTTGTCTCCCCAGTGACCCGCACCCTCCCCTCCTCCACCCCCTTGTGAGGCCTGACAACAGAGTAGACCTGGCCAGGAAAGAGGCAGCACCATAAAGCCCAAGCTGATGCCCTGCACATCTCTAGGAGGCTTGGGTGATAGGCAAGAGCTGTGCCTAGGCATCTTGACACCATTTCTTTTGAGTCGCGATGCCCTATGAGGAGCATTTTCTGGTTCGTCCAGGAGAGGGGCAGGGGATTGGTTCATGGAGTTGTCCGTCACTCCTCAAGCATGTCCTTCTGACCTTCTCAGCAAGATCTGAGGAAAGCAGGCCAAGTCACTATAAACACCAGTTCCTAGCAGAGTTTAGTGCCACCAGTGCAAATCGAAGCTTTGATCCTAGTGTCCCGTCACCAAAGACTAGAATCAAGGCAGGCAAGGACATGAGACTTGCTGGAAAACACTCCAAGGAAAAAAATAGCATTTTAAGGGTTCCTCCCAACGTCAGTACCTTCTTCCCAATCCCCTCATTGCTTCCAACATCTGAAGCTTCACTCCCGAGAACCTGGTCCTTGTAGCAAGGAATCCAAGTCTCCATAAAAATCAATGGCATTTGCCCAAACTCCTATGTACCAAAAAACCCCACAGCATTAACTCTTCCCCCCCCCCCCATTCATCTTCCCCACCCCGTCTTCCCTCTACAATGGCCTTTTCGCTACTTTGCTTGATTTTTTTTAAAACCTATTTAAAAAAAACAACCCACCAAACAACTCCCATCCCCAAACAACCTAATATTATAAACTACTGGGCCGTGACAATTGACAAAACATCACCTGGTGCCTGAGCTGTATCAAACAGCTAGCACAGGTGAGTGATCCTTTATGCCCTTGAAATTCACATGCAAATGCAGGCCTGTGCACTGAAAGGCGGCTTACTGTGATTTGGCAATTACAGAAGCCCTGGGGCAGGGCTTTCTTGAGCAGCGTGAAAATTTGGAGAGGCAGCTCCAGCTGCTAAATTCTGGCTTATAAATACCAGGTCAGCAGCAGTGCCAATTCCTCAACAAATGAGTTTTCATTATCTTAATAGAGTCGCTGGAGGCCAGAATCCCTCCGTAATGCTCACCAGGAAAGCCCTCTTGCTGCCTCTCCAAGGGACAGGCGGAGACTCGGGACACCCAGGTCATGGCCTCCAGGAAGGTCGTGTATGGAAGTTCCAGGTGAATAGGCTACAGGGCCTTCAGCAAGCTCAGAGGAGCAGGATGCCTTTCAGAAACGTTCAGAGCAGAGACTGTTCTGCCCACCCATTGGCCCCTCTGCAGGTTTTAAGAACTTGTCTGTTCCTTAATCTCCATCCTGGGCCAAATCCTGCTCACCGGACTAGTCCCATCAAACTTTGTGGAGAAACCCCATCTGCTTGGCCTCCTATCCACCTGTTGTCTCTTGTCTGACACGTACATCGTCTGCTCTTTCAGGCAAAGACCATTTTTCTGTTGTACAGCTCCTAGCACAATGGTCTATGGCGATGTAAATAAATCATATTTACAGTCAGGGATTTTAGGGAAAAATCCCCACCCCAGGCTATCACTAGAGGGAGCTGTAGTGTCAACAAAGCTTTTGTTTTTTCTCTTTTTAAGCCACAACATACCTGCCTGGGTCGTGAAACGGACAAATATTATACCACCCCCGTCAGTTTCACCCGACTGCTGATACCATGTGGAGGGGCAGACAGAGATACAAAAGAGAAGAGCAAAGGGAATGAGAAGAGCATCATGTTTAGACAGCTGCTTGTATTAATTGTTTCTTTGGGCTGCCAACCCCTCCCCCAGCCCGGTCAAATCCTAAAATTCATAATGCACATTTGACCATGTGTTTGTAATAATCCCAATAGACAAAAGTTCTATAGAAACGCCCTCCTCTGACAAACAGACAGATTATTTTCTCCCCACTGACTCTGGACGTCCAATGGAGCAGAAATAGAGCGACAGCGATTCCATTGTGCCTCGTGGTGGGGGGAAAAAAGTCTCTTTGCAGCGTTGCCAAGAGCAGTGGTGCAAGTGGAGCCCTGCGAGCGGTTAGGGTCCTGACGCACAGACTGCAGGGGGAGCGAAAACCATCAGGCCGGATTCTGCTAAATGCTGGGGTGACGCCATCGATTTCCAAGGCGTGGCCATGAACTTGGAGCAGGCTGGGGCGGTTGTAAAGGACCGCAAAGTTCCGCTCATCGGCTTTCACGGGAGCTACGGTGTGAAAAGTGGTTAGAAAACAGGGCCCAGCCTGCTGGAGCTGATGAGAAAACTTCCGCGGATTTCATTCAGACCATACGTGCCAACATTCCACTTTCCCTATGGGTGCTCGACCCCCGCTCCGCCCCAGGCCCCGTCCCCACTCCACCCCTTCCCCCAAGGCCCCACCCCTGCCCCACCTCTTTCCGCCCCCGTTCTGCCCCCTCCCCCAAGCATGCCCCGCCCTCGCTCCTCCCACTCCAGCGCCTCCTGCATGCTGCTAAACACTTGATCCGAGGCAGGCAGGAGGTGCTGGGAGGGAGGAGGAGGCACTGATCGGAGGGTGGGAGGGCCGGTGGGTGGGAGGGCTGGGGGAGGAGCTGATTGGCAGGGCTGCTGGTAGATGCTGAGCACCCATTATTTTTTACTCAGCCCTGGAGCACCCACAGAGTCGGCGCCTATGATCTGGACAATAAAGTACTGTTATTTCTTTAATTCTCAGCAGAGAAGTGATGGACTGAATTCAAACCAACCCCTTAACATCCTCTAAGTAGCTAGGATTCCAAGCACATTCTTTAGCATCTTTTAAAAAGTCTCAGACCCTGGTACATACACACAACTCCCGCCAACTTCACTCGATGGGGTAGCGTGGTCTAGTGGACAGGGACTTAGGAGACCTGGGCTCATATCCCAGCTCAGCCTTAGACTTCCTGTGCGACGCTGGGCAAGTCACTCAGTCTCCCCTGATCAGTTTCCCTACCTCACGGGGTGTTGCAAAAGGGGGGGGGGGGGGGGAGAATCCATTAATCATTAGGATGCACTCGGGTACAATGGTGATGGGGACCAGCTGGGTAGGGAGAATCTTAGAACTGTAGGGCTGGAAGGGACCTTGAGAAGCCATCTAGTCCAGCCTCCCATGCTGAGACAGGACCATGTATACCTAGACCAGCCCGGACAGGGCCTGATTAGGACATTCTGAAGCCCTAAACTAGGGGTCGGCAACCTTTCAGAAGTGGGGTGCCGAGTCTTCATTTATTCTCTCTGATTTAAGGTTTTGCGTGCCAGTCATACATTTTAACGTTTTTAGAAGGTCTCTTTCTATAAGTCTATAAAATAGAACTAAACTATTGTTGTATGTAAAGCAAATAAGGTTTTTAAAATGTTTAAGAAGCTTCATTTAAAATTAAATTAAAATGCAGAGCCCCCTGGACCAGTGGCCAGGACCTGAGCAGTGTGAGTGCCACTGAAAATCAGCTCGTGTGCCTCCTTCGGCACGCATGCCATACGTTGCCTACCCCTACCCTAAACTATGTCAAGTGTCAGAGGCCCCATACCATAAAAAAAATAATAATTATATATTCAATGTCCTTTCTGTGAAAATAATAAAACATGAAAGCTTTATATTTGCATATATACACACAAAGGCAAAGTTGTAAAAATGGAATAATAATCTAACTAAAACACATCTTGCAAGATGCCTGTTTGCATTATAAGATAGTTTCAAATTAACATAGTTTCGTCTCTGATTTCTTAATTAGTAGATATGAAAACTTTATATCTACAGGAACACAGAAGCAGTTATAGTTACACAGACCAGCTTACTTATTGGAAGCAACCTGCCGTATGTCTGTTTGCACATCACATTAATTTTAAACACATTTTCTTTCATGATTTTTGGAGAGCAAAGTCACGGATGACGTCCTCGAATGATAAACTGAGTTTGTCACTTTCAATGCACAGAATGCTTAGGGCAGATTGCTGCAAGAAAAGCTTTCTCTAGGCAGAGATCTCTCTTTGCATTCACTTCTCTATCCTCAGTCTCCCCCAGGGCCACTAATTAATCTCAAGTAAACACCTCGGACACACAGAGTGACAACAAGCTATACGCGCGAAAGAGAAAGAAAGAATTTTCCAGGAAAAAGACTAGTAATCTCTAGACAGGCATTGAGAAAGTGAGAAAAACTAGCCTATATTCAAGCAAATATAATGAATATTGTAGGCTTTAATAGCCTATAAATCATATATGCACATAGTTTGAAATAACTTGCTCACCGAGTACTCAGAATATTTTGATTCATCTTCCTTCAACTTCTCTCAAAACCCTCTATTTATCCTTTCATCAGCACTCTCTGATATTTACTGTGAAGGTTCCCGAAACTGACGGAGGAAAGCCAACACAAATTTATCCTCTTTGAGATCACACTCAACCCGTCTATACGACGATCACCTGCAAACTCAACCACGTGAAGCACGGCTAGCGCATGGCGCAGAAAGCGGCGTGTGCACTAAAACACACAACTGTCCGTATGTACAGATCAGAAGAAGAAAACACACGAACACCTAAGAAAACGAAGGAAAACAGGAGCGAAGGCACTATACAACTGAGCGTCTGGATCGTAAACAAAAGATGGCGGCCTTTCGGCTATCACCAGCCAAGGGGGACTCTATACATGATGTCACTCCTAGGACGAGTCCCATATGCGTATGAGCTTGGCAGGATTGCTTCACGACACTGCCGTCTCCGACCTCACATTTTCCCCTGGTTTTATCGTCAGTGGGATTATTTATTTATTGAAATAAGTTCTGAAGGCACGGTCAGAATTTTACCAATAGCAGCTGGCCAACAAAACGCTGCCTTAGCAGAATTACTTGTAGAAATACTAACTTTACAAGTGCAATTATCATTTTTTTCTCAGCCCTGACCTCCCGCCTGTCAATAGTGAACAATTAATGACGGGTAAGGGTATTTGTGTAGGCAGATGTGTATATTTTTGTCATATTTGAACGAAAATGTCTATATTTAGAGAGAATCTCCCCCCTCCCCCCCATATCTCCTTTATTTATCAACTGATTTTGATAACATTTGAAATGGAGTCAGATTTTTCTTTTTTAGAGGCCCCTCATATTGCAAGGCCCTAAGCTATAGCTTAGTTAGTTTATGCCTTAATCTAGCCCTGCGTGATAGGGGTTTGTCCAACCTGTTTTTGAAAACCTCCAATGATGGCAATTCCACAACCTCTCTAGGTAACCTGTTCCAGTGCTTACATATCCTTAAAGTTAGAAAGTTTTTCCTAATATCTAACCTAAATCTCTTGATTTAGTGGACACGGAAAACAATAGATCACCGTCCTCTTTCAAACAGCCCTGCACATATTTGAAGACTTATCAGTCTTCTTTTCTTAAGACTACACATGCCCAGTTTTTTCACCTTTCCTCATAGATCAGGTTTTCTAAACCCTTTATCATTCTTGTTGCTCTCCTTCGGACTCACTCAAATTTGTCCACAGCTTTCCTAAAGAGTAGTGCCCAGAATTGGACACAGTTCTCCGGCTGAGGCCTCACCAGTGCTGAGCAGAGTGGAACAATACCTCCTGTGTCTTACCTACAACACTTCGGTTAATGCATCCCAGAATATTCACCTTTTTGCAACTGCATCGCATTGCTGGCTCATATTCCATTTACAATCCACTCAAATCCCCAGGTCCTTTTCCGTAGTATTACTGCCTAGGCAGTTATTCCCCATTTTGTAGCTGTGCATTTGATTTTTTCCTTTCCAGTACAGTACTTTGCACTGGTCTTTACTGAATTTCACCTTGTTGATTTCAGACCAATTCTACCATTTATCAAGGTCCTTTTGAATTTGGATCCTGTCCTCCAAAGTGCTAGCAACCCCTCCCAGTTCAGTGTCATCCATACATTTTTATAAGCATACACTCCCCTCTGTTATCCAAGTCATTAATGAAAATATTGACCAGTACTAGATCCAGGACAGACCTCTGCGGGACCCCATTAGATATGTTCTCCCAGTTTGACAGCAAACCATTGACAACTCCTCTTTGAGTACAGTTTTTCAACCAGCTGTCCACCCACTTTATAGTAGTTTCATCTAGACTGCATTTCCCTGCTTTGCTTAGGAGAACGTCACGTGGGACTGTGAGAGACAAGGTGGGGGAGGTAACATCTTTTAATTGGACCAACTCCTGCTGGAGAGTTTTATCCTGGAACCAACACGGCTACAACAACACTGCACATGGGACTGAGCCAAAAGCCTTATTAAAATGGAGATAAATCATGTCTACTGCTTCCTCCCATTCCACTAGGTCAGTTTCCCTATCAGAAAAGGAAAGTCTAGCGTAATTTATTCTTGGCAAATCCATGCTGGCTATTATTTATCACTCTCTAGATGCTTACAACATGATGTAGAGTGTTACTGTAGGACCACATTTTCCCCTGATTGTTTCAGGACACCATGGGTCCATTTCTGACGGAGAACATCGCATTTCCACTGTCCACGCAAAGGGTCTGCAAATCTGACCCATTCACAGATGGTGCCCAGCGCGGCTGCTTCGCTTCATGCGAATATGTCTCTCTAAAGTCTTTAAAGCTCTGCTTCCCCTGGGTTCACACCGGCCCGGTTTTTAAAGCCCAAGGGACTATTTGCCAGCACCATGGCAGAGGGCCAGGAAAAGTGCTGTTTGAAGGAGGACCAGAGCACCATCAGCTGTAAATAAGAGTTTTACAATGACAACAGCGGTTTATATTGGATTAAGAGAGCTCATAGCTGATGGCTGGCTGTTAAAAATATAGACAATATATCTCATGGACTAAAAAGGGACAGCGAAATGTTTATTCCCTTCCCAGATTACCACCTGCTGACCAGGAGTTTTGCAGCATAGCTCTACCAGCTGCAGGACATCTTCCTAGAAAGAATATGGAACTCGTAAATAAAGTCATCAGAATTCCGTAAGGATCACAGACGTTATGGATGGAGGACCATTCAGATCACTGAGTCTATCCACCTGCAAAGGCAGAGCACACTCCTCAGACAGAGCATGCATCAGATAGGACACAAGAGAACAGCCACACTAGGTCTGACCAATGGTCCAGCCAGCCCAGCGTCCTGTCTTCCAACAGTGGCCAGTACCAGAAGCTTCAGAGGCAATGAACAGAACCTGGACCTGGACCCCCCAGATCTGAATTTTGTGGCTTTGCCTCAACGCTGAAGAGCTAAACCAAAATCCCATATCGAACCACCCCCAATAACCAGGGTGTCAGGGACTACTGGATCTGAATTTTGCAGCCATAATTACAAATTTGAGGCTGTCTGAGTGCACACCTTTAAAGCATCTACAAGTCTTTTTAGCCTGCTGCTGCACGGTGTGGTGTATTGCCCGCACCCAGGGAAATGAAAGTGCTGGGCAGCCCTGCAGCATACCCATTGGCAAATGAGGATTAATACTGGCCTCAGGGAGGCAGTGTGACCTAGCGGACAGAACAGTGGACTGGGAATCAGGAGATCTGGGTTCTATTCCCAGGTCTGCGGTTGGCTCTCTCTGTAACCTTGGACAAGTCACTTCCCCTCCCTATGCCTCTGTGAAATGGGGATAATGATACTGAACTCCTTTATAAAGTGTGTTGAGATCCACTGATGAAGAGCACTAGATTAGCACAAGGAGCTGCCATGAGGTGGGTATTAATGAATACTTGAAGGGCTTTGAGATCCACCAACGGGACACAAAGGCTGTCTCTAGGTTAAGGAAATTCCCATCAGTGCAAGTCACTACTGTGACGCAACCCTCTCATAGAGACATGCTGCACTGGCACAAAGAGGGGGTTTATGCCCGTGCTGTTTGCTTTGGTGACTGGATTACGCTGCCCCACTGCTGTACGCCCTTGCATAGTGCAGCGTGTTTGTGTTAAAGACTTTGCCCTGGGGTAATTGCATCAATCTGTTTGCACAGGTGCAAATTTCTTTAATGTTGCCAAGGTCAAAGTCGTGTGTTTCCTCAAGCCACATTCAACCTAAGGAGCGGCTGGTGTCAGTGTCCTGGAAAGGGAAGCAGAGATTGCGTTTCTTGCAAACAGCTCCGTTTAGCAGTGGGGGACGGGCACAACCAGCCAGCGACACCCATGGGAACAGAGTGCTCCATAGAGAGGGGTGTGTGTGTGTGGAAAGCCAGCTGGCGTCTCCACCAAGGTTCACGGTGTTGTGATCCTTGGATGCCTTGCTACTTACATTATACAACAAAGAACCCCACGCCACAGCCACCACCCCGTTGACATAGCTCTCAGCCCCCCAGACATCTCTGATGGCCACTAAGATACAAGTGAAGAGACTTGATTTTTTTTTTTTCAAGTTGCATCTTACAACACTGAAAGTCCCAGGGACGTGGCAAGGTTGGGTTGGGCCTGCTCCGGAGCTGGCAAACCACTCCACCACCTCCTGCCCCAGCACATGCAGCAATAAAATCAGAAGTGAAGGAATCCAGGGCTCAGGACTGAATCTGACTCCGGCACCAGCTGCTCCTGGGGCCGTGACTGACTGACACCCACATGCCCCCCCCCCCCGTGTGTCACATGCTGGATTGCGATCCCCCAGGCACTGGTTAAGTAGCATTTAAGTGACCAGACTCATTAAATAGGAGCTTGCTAGGGGAGGGGAGATGGGTGCAAAGGGGCAGGAAACCCATAACAGGGCAGGTGAGCTGCCGAAAGGAGGATGGGGGCATTACAGACTGGCAGCTACAAAGGAAAAATAATGCCTGGCTGCGGGGGAGCAGTGAGCGCTGGCTGAGTTCAGGAGGGAAGGAGGTGAAAGGTGCCTGGGTACAGATAGTGGGTGTAGCAGGGAGAGGTGCCAAGGGAAGGCTGCAGGGGCAGTGTGAGGATGGGTGCAATAAGGGAAGGGTGCTTCAGTGTAAGGGGTGCAGGCAGGGCCAGTGCAAGGAAGTTTCGTGCACTAGGCTTGTGTCCACCCCCCAGCCCTGCGGCAGCTCCCCGCCGCCCCCGAGGCACCCCCCGCGGCAGCTCATCCCCCCGGGAAGCCGTGTGGCAGCTCCCCCCCCACCCTGAGGCACCCCCACCCTGAGGCACCCCCACAGCAGCGGGAGAAGTGGAGCGGCGATCGCTTGCTCGGGGAGGAATGCTGAAAAAAAAATTGGGGGCACCGCTTTTTAGCACCCCCAAATCTTGGCACCCTAGGTACCGCCTAGTTCGCCTTAATGGTAGCACCGGCCCTGGGGGGTGGGGGGGGAGTGGGGTTAGGTACAGCAGAAGAAGGGTGCCTGGGGCACAGTGAGTGTCTGCAACAGGGGAAGGATGCCCAGGGGCACGCAGGGGGCTGCGGCAGGGGAAGGGTGCCCAGGGGCACAGTGGGGGGGAGGATGCGGCAGGGGAAGGGTGCCGGGAAGCTGCCCAGGGCCCCGGGCGGGCTGAGGGTGCCAGGGGGCCGACACTCACCCGTACACGTCGGCGGAGATCTGGGTGCCCAGCACGCACACCGCCTCCATGCGGCTCCCATACTGCAGCCGGAGAGTCCGATCCCGCAGCATCGCCCCCGCTGAGCAGCCCCCGGCCGCCGCTCGCTTCTTCCTTCCTCCCACCCGCGTGTCCTGCCCCCACCTGCCGCCAGGTGAGTCCGAGCCAGCCGCGGCTCCCGCGGCAGCGAGCCCCGGCTTATCCCTGCTCCCAGTCACGCCCCCGGACCCACAGGGAGCCAATCAGCGGCAGCAAACTGCCCCCCAGGGTGGGGCCAGCTCAGGGTTGAAATTCGCCTTTATTTTTAGAAAGGGAAGTTTTGGACCATTTTCCCCTAGTGTAACCCCCCCCTCCATTTCCCTCCCCCCTAGCCCGGGGGCTGCAGCCACACTACAGGGGACATGAGCATGGGGGCGGGGCCGGGGGGCAGACCCCAGACAGCTCCAAGCCACAGGCAAGGGGCTCCCCCAGCTGTCCCAAACTCAGACCCGGTCGAGCTGTAAACCGATCCCTAGGCAATCAACCGCTCTCCCGGCCCAGCACACTGGCCCAGACCGCCCAGGGAGAAATCTGGGGCCACTCAAGCTCTTAATCCAGTCCAAAATCTTCCTCAGTAATGCCATTGCTGCACCAGGATCACCTAGGAAACCTGAACCTGGCACGGTCCCTGGCGGCAGGAGTGTGCCAGTGTTAGGGGGTGCGGTCTGCTTAGCATCAAGTGTCCTTAGCCGGTGGCAGGTTATGGCGCTTCCAAATCAGCCACCATCTCTTTCCTTCCTCCTCCAGTGTGGGGCTGGCTGGTCTTACTAAGCAGAGACTGTTGTCTGATGATTTGAGGAAGTCTCTCTCTCAAAACGGTCACATTTTTAACACAAGTTAAAGGGACAGTGCCATAGCTAAAAGTTGTGTTTAGGGAAAAAAACAGCAAGATGAATATCTCTGGTGTGGGGGGCAGTTGGTAATTCATCCATTACTGAATCGTTTAACAGGCACTGTGTTTATAGATGTAGATGGATTTGTCTTTTGTTACTAATGTGTCATTTGATGAGTTTATTAATGCTCAAGTTGAATAGATCTTTTTGAAACATACTTTAAAAAGAAAATGTCTTCCCTGGGTTACAAGATAACCAGCTTTAAATGATTAAACCTGAAAGAATTTTAGAAGCATCCAAAGATCCCAGTCAGAACGGAGACCCCTTTTGGTCCTAGATGCTGTGTAAACACAAAGCAAAGCACAGTCCCTGTCCTGAAGAGTCTGGGTCCCTGATCTGCAAACATGCCCTGTTTGTACCCCGCTCTAAACATATGATTTTTAATGTCATTTCTGGTGTGCAAAATTAAGAACATGAATAAGGGTTTGCAGGATCAGGGCCTAACTTAAGACAAACAGCTGCAGCAAATGCATATCAGACAATATGGAAAGGGGAGGGGAAACAAGGGTATTAGAAAGAAGGCCACATGTTTACACAGTCTGGCTTTATGCACAGTTTAGTGGTTCTGAAGCCTTCAGGAGTTATTTTCCTTTGTATTTTAATATCTAAAGATCAGCAATGCCCACTGGTTCTCTACTTAGCCACTCTCAGCTGATGATTTCTTGTAGGCATCACAGCAGCAGTGGGTAGAGAGGAAGGATCTGATAGGACAGGACTTACTGGGCTAGTTTGGGGAAGATGTTCCATATTTAAGGAGCGGTATGAAAAGAACCACAGAGAGGTTGACAATGAAAATACTCAGTCACATTTTAGTCAGTTTCATTTCCGGATACCCATGCCCTAGTCCCAATGATCTAATCCAGTGGCTCTCAATCTTTCCAGACTACTGTACCCCTTTCAGGAATCTGATTTGTCTTGCGTGCCCCCCCTCTCCCCCCAGTTTCACTTCACTTAAAAACTACTTGCTTATAAAATCAGTCATAAATATACAAAAAAGTGTCACAGCACATTATTACTGAGAAATTGCCATAACAGAGGCTCAACTTAAATGTACACCCTAAATTAAAAAAACATAGTAAAAGAACCCAAAAAGTGCCACCGTGGCTAAACAACAAAGTAGAAGAAGCAGTGAGAGACAAAAAGGCATCCTTTAAAAAGTGGAAGTTAAATCCTAGTGAGGAAAATAGAAAGGAGCATAAACTCTGGCAAATGAAGTGTAAAAATATAATTAGGAAGGCCAAAAAAGAATTTGAAGAACAACTAGCCAAAGACTCAAAAAGTAATAGCAATTTTTTTTTTTAAGTGCATCAAAAGCAGAAAGCCTGCTAAACCAGTGGGGCCACTGGACGATCGAGGTGCTAAAGGAGCACTCAAGGACGATAAGGTCATTGCAGAGAAACTAAATGAATTTTTTGCATCAGTCTTCATGGCTGAGGATATGAGGGAGATTCTCAAACCTGAGCCATTCTTTTTAGGTGACAAAGCTGAGGAACTGTCCCAGATTGAGGTGTCATTAGAGGAGGTTTTGGAACAAACTGATAAACTAAACAGTAATAAATCACCAGGGCCAGATGGGATTCACCCAAGAGTTCTGAAGGAACTCAAATGTGAAACTGCAGAACTACTAACTGTAGTTTGTTACCAATCATTTAAATCAGCTTCTGTACAAAATGACTGGAGGATAGCTAATGTGACTCCAATTTTTAAAAAGGGCTGCAGAAGTGATCCTGGCAAAATCAGACTAACTTCAGTATCGGGCAAACTGGTTGAAACTATAAGAACGAAATTGTCAGACACATAGATTAACATAATTTGTTGGGGAAAAGTCAACCTGGTTTTTGTAAAGGGAAATCATGCTTCACCAATCTACTAGAATTCTTTGAGGGGGTCAACAAGCATGTAGACCAGCAGCGGCTCCAGGCACCAGCGCTCCAATCGCGTGCCTGGGGCGGCAAGCTGTGGGGGGCACCCTGTCGGTCCCTGCGAGGGCGGCAGTCAGGCAGCCTTCGGCGGCTTGCCTGTGGGAGGTCCGCCGGTCCCGCGGATTCGGCAGCAATTCGGTGGCAGGTATGCCGAAGCCGCGGGACCGGCGGACCTCCCGCAGGCATGCTGCCGAATCCGTGGGACCGGGGACCTCCCTGCCTGCCGTGCTTGGGGTGGCAAAAAAGCTAGAGCCGCCCCTGATGTAGACAAGGGGGATCCAGTGGATATAGTGTACTTAGATTTTCAGAAAGCCTTTGACAAGGTCCCTCACCAAAGGCTCTTAAGCAAAGTAAGCTGCCATGGGATAGGAGGGAGGGCGCTCTCATGGATTGGTAACTGGTTAAAAGATGGGAAACAAAGGGTAGGAATAAATGGTCAGTTTTCAGACTGGAGAGAGGTAAATAGTGGTGTCCCCCAGGGGTCTGTACTGGGACCAGTCCTATTCAACATATTCATAAATGATCTGGAAAAAGGGGTAATCAGTAAGGTGGCAAAATTTGCAGATGATACAAAACTACTCAAGATAGTTAAGTCCCAGGCAGACTGCGAAGAGCTACAAAAGGATCTCTCAGAATTGGGTGACTGGGCAACAAAATGGCAGATGAAATTCAGTGTTGATAAATGCAAAGTAATGCACATTGGAAAACATAATCCCAACTATACATACAAAATGAAGGGGTCTAAATTAGCTGTTACCACTCAAGAAAGAGATCTTGGAGTCATTGTGGATAGTTCTCTGAAAACATCCACTCAATGTGCAGCAGCGTCAAAAAAGCTACGGAATGTTGGGAATCATTAAGAAAGGGAGAGATAATATCATATTGCCTCTATATAAATCCATGGTACGCCCACATCTTGAATACTGTGTGCAGATGTGGTCGCGCCATCTCAAAAAAGATATATTGGAATTAGAAAAGGTTCAGAAAACGGCAACAAAAATAATTAGGGGTATGGAATGGCTTCCATATGAGGAGAGATTAATAAAACTGGGACTTTTTAGCTTGGAAAAGAGATGATTAAGGGGGGATATGATTGAGGTCTATAAAATCATGACTGGTGTGAAGAAAGTAAATAAGGAAGTGTTATTTACTCCTTCTCATAACACAAGAACTAGGGGTCACGAAATGAAATTAGTAGGCAGCAGGTTTAAAACAAATAAAAGGAAGTATTTTTTCACACAATGCACAGTCAACCTGTGGAACTCCTTGCCAGAGGATGGTGTGAAGGCCAAGACTATAACAGGGTTCAAAAAAGAACTAGATAAATTCATGACGGATAGGTCCATCAATGGCTATTAGCCAGGATGGGCAGGGATGGTGTCCCTAGCCGCTGTTTGCCAGAAGCTTGGAATGGACAAAAGGTGATGGATCACTTGATGATTACCTGTTCTGTTCATTCCCTCTGGGGCACCTGGCATTGGCCACTGTCGGAAGACAGGATACTGGGCTAGATGGACCCTTGGTCTGACCCAGTATGGCCGTTCTTATGTTTTTATGCTTACTTTCTCATTTTTACCATATAATTATAAAATAAATCAATTGGAATATAAATATTGTACTTACATTTCAGTGTATAATATATTGTCTATATGAAATTTTTGTTTGTACTGACTTTGCTAATGCTTTTTATGTAGTCTCTTGTAAAACTAGGCAAATATCTAGATGAGTTAATGTACTCCTTGGAAGATCTCTGTGTACCCCCAGGGGTACACGTACCCCTGGTTGAGAACCACTGATCTAATGTTGCAGTTGTAAGCACTACAGGGAAATGGTGTTCCTTTAAAAGCTGTTTCCACTGGCATTTTAAAATAAATAGAAATGTTTCTATTGACTGTTGATTTATATTTTAACAAAATACAAGGCCAAATTTGACCCGACAGAGTTGCTTTAAATATTTCCCACTCACCTCAATGGACATTTCACCTGTCTCAAAAATTTTCTTTTTGTCAAGGATGAGTCCTCATCTGGTTAAAGTGTCCGGTTTGTTTCTCGACACTGGGGAAGTTTATCCTTCAATTTCAAAGTTTAAAAAAATGTACTTATTGTATTTAAGTGGTTCAGAATATTAATTGTCGATTCATTTCATTTTCGTTTTTGTCCTGAAAGATCTCAGACCATGTCACAAATGATGTACATACAACACCACTAAAATGCAGCAACTTCTGGGGGTGGAGACCGCTAACCAGAACATATCACCTCAATAGTGGGGAAATTTTACTCAAGCACACTGAGACAAATTGTGCCATCTATCACACAGAGCAGACCTTGATTGATTTTTTTTAAATGGTCACACACACACACACACACACACACACACACACACACACACACACACACACACACACACACATACATACATTTTGGACTTTGTTCTCCTTGGTTATGATGCAACCAGAATGCTTCAATGGAATTATTTCTCTAACATCCCATCATACTAAATAGGAATATATAATTACCCCCTAGTGATTTGAGAACCAACAACAACAAAAAATGATAAACTAGCATTAGGGATGAAGTTTCCACTCTAAGTTTAATTTTTCTTTGTCTGGTTTTCCATCAGCATCACCCACAAATCCCATTAAAGCCAACGTGGGCTAGAGATAATCAAAACCTTTGATTAAAAAAATAAAACCAGGCTTTCTTTAACTGAGCAGAACAACTTTCTAAAAAATCTTCCCCAAACTTCCTTTTTGTATGAGTTCAGGAGAGGACAGACAGGTGAGTAGCGGCCACCTGACTTCGGGTCATTTCAGTCAGCTGGAGTAAAATTAGGTGTTGAAAGAAGACTTTGGCAGCGTGGGGCCTTTTGAACTGTGCCAAAAGAGTGGATGAAAATGCCATTAATAAGAGCTAATGTCAGATCCCTGCCACAGGGACGGTCCTTGGTTGATAGCAATGAAATGCAGAGCCAGAGCATTTATGGAAAAGGAATGCCCAAGCATAGCTGGATCATTGCTCTTTTGACAACATTCTGTTACAATGAGGCCAACAATGGAGGGAGATGTCATTGTTCATTGTGCTTGGCGGATGTCGCTTCTGGGGAGTGACGTGCACAGCGCACTGTTTAGGAATAACTACAATCTGATTGGCTTCGAGCACAAGATTAGTGTGATTCAGCCAATCAGGGAGCAGCTTAGCCATAAAGGTATGGAATACACCGATGGCTAGCCGACATTTACTTTTTTTGTTTTCCGTGTAACTCTTCTCAGCCAAGAGGTGATGCCAGCAGAGACTTGCTGACCAGCCCCTGCTTCATCAGCTGTAACAAGGAAGTTTTTCTGTTCCGAGGAGATTAAATACTCAGCATTGCTAAAGAGAGGCTATTCATATAACGGGAATATCCTCCTCAATGCTGTAGCTATGGGTTCCAATTCCATTGCTGGTTTTCATGGAAGTCTTCAAGTGACCTTGAAAGGTCCTGGAGCGTTAGGGAGGTCCTGGAGCTTTTGGGATTTTGGGAGGCCCAGGAAGCTTTTGGGATTTGGGGGATTTTTGGAGGCTCCAGAGCTTTTGGGGTTTGGGGAGGCCCTGGAGCTTTGGGATTTTGGGGGATTTCAGAGGCCCTGGAGTTTTGGGGATTTTGATGGGATCTTCATTAGAAATTGGATCATCTGCTCTTGTTAACTAATGCAGAGGTCCCCAGGAAGAGGACCTGGTGGGTGTGGGGAGGAAAGATGGTCTTGTAATTAAGGTACTGGACTGGGACTCGGGAGGGATGGGTGTGGCCTTGGGCAAGTCACAAGGCCAGTTTTCAAAAGAACTCAGCAGCCTTGATTCATCACTTCATTAAGAACAGCTGGGGGCTGAGCGCGTCTACAAATGCAGTCACTTCCCGTTGGCGCTCTGGCCGATAGCATTAGGGCGATATCCCTGTAAATAGTCCGAGACCCTCTCGTGGTGCTCTCTGTGTGCTATATCTTAGAACCCACCCGAAGGCAGCCGGGGCAGCCGTGTGTATCGAGCTGCAGTGTGCAGTGAGCAAACACAGTTGTTTGGGACCCCACTGGGCCTCTGTGATTTCTTGACATGATTTTTGTTGTGTCTGAAGTGCAAGACACAATGGGTGCCTGAATGCTAAGAGTTCATTCAGAGATCTGGCCCGACACTGCTTTGGCTATGTCTACACTATAAGCGAGGGGTGTGAGTCCGCTGCTCATTTGCACATACTAGCGCTAGCGCTTATTAAGCAAACAGGAGGATAAATAGCAGCGTAGCCTCGGTAGCATGGGTAGTGGCAGCTGAGCTCTGGCTTAGCCATACCGAGTACCAACCTGTCCAAACTAGCATAAGTATGTGTCCGCGAGCAGGGGAATCATACCCCTAGCTCGTAGTGTAAACGCAGCCTTTGTGTCTCAGTTCCCCTTTTGGAAAATGGAGGTACTAATGATATTTCCCCACCTCACAGAGCTGTTGTGAGGATAAATTCAGGAATGAATGTGATACGTACTGCAGTGAGGAGGACCAGATAAACTCCTAAAGAGAACAGGTAAAGCTATTTTTACGTGTGCTCACCATAATTTTGCAAGAACAATTTTTTTAAGCTAACCTAACAGTTATAAAAGGGATTCATTTTAGTGGGGCTCGCTCACTGACCACTTTTAGCTCTTTAATTATAAGCTGGCAGGTGTAAAGGGAAATCATGCCTCACTAATCTATTAGAATTCTTGGAGGGTGTCAACAAACATGTGGCCCAGGGTAATCCAGTGCATATAGTGTACTTGTATTTTTAGAAAGTTTTTGACAAAGGTCCCTCACCAAAGGCGCTTTAGCAAAGTAAGCTGTCATGGGATAAGAGGGAAGGTCCTCTCATGGATCAGTAACTGGTTAAAAGACAGGAAACAAAGAGTAGGAATAAATGGTCAGTTTTCACAATGGATGGGGTAACTAGCGGTGTTCCCCAGGGATCTGCATTGAGAGCTGTGCTGTTCAACATATTAATAAATGATCTGGAAAAGGGGGTGAACAGTCAGATGGCAACATTTGCAGATGGTGCAAAGGTTTCAGAGGGGTAGCCGTGTTAATCTGTATCAGTAAAAACAACGAGGAGTCCTTGTGGCACCTTAGAGACTAACAAATTTATTTGGGCATAAGCTTTCGTGAGCTAAAACCCACTTCATCAGATGCATGGAGTGGAAAATACAGTAGGAAGCTATATATACAGAGTACATGAAAAGATGGGGGTTGCCTTACCAATTCTAACGAGACAATTCAATTAAAGTGGGCTATTATCAGCAGGAGGAAAAATCACTTTTGTAGTGGTAATAGTTAAGTCCAAAGTTGACTGCAAAGAGTTACAAAGGGATCTCCTAAAACTGAATGACTGGCAACATTGATAAATGCAAAAAAATGCACATTGGAAAACATAATCCCAACTATACATACAAAGTGATGGCATCTAAATTAGTTGTTACCACTCAAGAAAGAAATCTTGGAGTTATCATGGATAGTTCTCTGAAAACATCTGCTCAATATGCAGTGGCAGTCAAAAAAGCGAACAGAATGTTAGGAACCAATAGGAAAGGGTTAGATAAGACAGAAAATATCATAATGCCACTATATAAATCTATGTAATGTACTCCCATGTGCAGTTCTGGTCTCTCTATCTCAGTATATATATATATATTGGAATTGGAAAAGGTACAGAGAAGGGCAATAAAATGATTAGGGGTATGGAACAACTTCTGTATGAGATATTAAAAAGATTGGGACCTTAAAGGTTTTTAAGGCCCGCCTTGACAAAGCCCTGGCTGGGATGATTTAGTTGGGGGTTGGTCCAGCTTTAAGCAGGGGGTTGGACTAGATGACCTCCTGAGGTCTCTTCCAACCCTAATCTTCTATGATTCTATGTTCATCTTAGAAAAGAGCTGATTAAAGGGGAATATGATATAAGTCTATAAAATCATGAACGGTGTGGAGAAAATGAATACAGGAAGTGTTATTTACTTCTTCACATAACACAAGAACTGGGGACACCCAATGAAATTAATAGGCAGCAGGTTCAAAACAAACATAAGGAAGTAATTCTTCACACAATGGTCAACCTGTGAAACTAGGGTGACCAGATGTCCTGATAAAATCGGGACTGTCCCGATATTTAATCCTTTGTCCCGCATCCCGATCGATGTACGATCAGGACCCCATTTGTCCCGATATTCGGGGGGGCCGAGTGGAGAGAGGGCGGGACCTAGGGCAGAGTGGGGGCGGAGCCTGGGAGGAGCGGGGTTGGACTGTGGGCAGCACTGATGGCACCCCAATATGTCCCAATATTTTACTCTTGTGATCTGGTCACCCTATGTGGAACTCATTGCCAGGGGCTGTTATGAAAGCCAAAAGTATAACTGGGTTTAAAAACAAAATTAGATAAGTTCATGGAGGATAGGTCCATCAATGGCTATTAGCCAACCCCACATTCTGAGTGACCCTAAACCTCTGACTGCAAAACGGTGGGACTGGAGGACAGGGAATGGACCACTTGATAATTGCCCTGTTCAGTTCATTCCCTCTGGGGCGTCTGGCACTGGCCATTGTCAGAAGACAGGATACTGGGCTAGACACACCGTTGGTCTGACCCAGTGTGACCATTCTTATGTTCTGTAGGTTGATTTCAATTCTAGGGGGGAAGCAAGGTGGCATTCTTTTATATTCTAAAATGGTTGTAAAATCCATTGACACGAGCCGGTGGAGGAGGAAACCCCACAGTTTCTCACACTAAATCCTCCCACTGTTAGGTATTCAGGAACTGTCGTCAGACGTCCCTGGTGTGGTGCTCTGCTCTGTTCAGTGTTGATACCAGTCGGCTCCGTGTGTGTTCCCTCTGTGCGCTGCCCTGGCTCTGCAGATCGCTAACACAGCAGACCCCGAGAGAACCCCCAATGACCACAGACTCCGATAAGGTACGAAGGCACCTGGCCAGGTTTATTGCCAAACGAAACATAGTCTCTAGCTCCCCGGATCAGATGTCTACAGTTCTGCTAGTACATATGTGCTCCCTGACAATGGACTGGCTCAGTCAGTGGCCGGACTCTCCATTGCCCCCTAGGCCAGACAAAGACAGCTCTTCAGGGGTACACTTTTATACACAGGTACAAACAAGTTATACATCACTCCCGACGTATAGAGGTGCAACCCCTCTATGTGTTAGGGTGCCGCCTCTCACCTTGTACATGTTGGTTCGAACAAAACAACTCTATCCTATTACCCTCCTGCCCCTGTCTTTAGGATGGGTCAGCCTGTTCCTTGTTATCTATGTGGAATGTGCTCGTAACGGAATGTTCTGGTACCGTCCTGGCACATTACTAATGCTTAGTACCTTTTAGGTATGTGTATATTTGCAACATCAGCCTTCATCTTGCCAGCTTCTGTGAGCAGGGCCTACTGTACAGGGAGACTTTGGCAAACCAGTAAAGTGCTTGAAACCACTATGGCTTATTGTTAAAGACAGCCTAGTCAGCAAGCTGTAAAGTGGCCATGTAGCAATCTCAGCTTGACCAAGGCAGGAGGGGAGGGGGTTTTGGGGTGCCACAGAAAGGGCAGCTTGACCCCGCATCCTTCCTGATAAGAATTGTGTTGAAGTTGCTGATACATGCATTTTAAAAGAATGAGCTATGCCCTAGGAATGTCTATTGAGGTCTCAAGGTTGCAAGTTCTAGAAAAACCCACACCTGGTTAATCAATAATCAGAAGGAACCTCTTGCTTGAAACTGCTTACTTAACAAGGTTTCTTTAAGGGACATAGGGTCCTGTGGCACCTTTAAGACTAACAGAAGTATTGGGAGCATAAGCTTTCGTGGGTAAGAACCTCACTTCTTGCATCTGAAGAAGTGAGGTTCTTACCCACGAAAGCTTATGCTCCCAATACTTCTGTTAGTCTTAAAGGTGCCACAGGACCCTCTGTTGCTTTTTACAGATTCAGACTAACACTGCTACCCCTCTGATACTTTAAGGGACATGTCATTCTATTACTAATGTATAAATAAGGGGACTCGTTTGGGGACTGGTCTCTCCCTCTGGATGCATCTTGTGTTCCCCACTGGCAGACGGGCTGCCACTGTGCCACTCGAGAGCCACACTCAGCTTTGGTAATTATCAAGGGTTGGGGGTGTTTTACTAATCTTGTTGCGGATGTGTGTAAGTGCTTGAGTCTAAGTAAAGTTTAGCTTTAAGTGAAAGCACTCTTGTGTTGTCCTGTTTGTGCCAGCCATCTATCGGTCGGACGGCCATGTCTCCCCTGATTTATTTCCTGACACCTCCTCGCACAGAGTAAAAGTTACCAAGAGCTTTAGATTGAAAGAATCCCGGGTAACACTGCCTCTGGCTCACAGCTTAACTTTTCTTTATGTTAGCAAAGTCTTGACCATTACTTTAGTTCAGGCCTTAGGCTTCATACCAGGCCTCTGATACAAGGACTTATGTTTCAGGGCCTCATCTTACTACAGGAACATTATGAAATATGAAATTAGTGAGTCTTAAACAAGAGGCATTTGGTAAATAAAATTACAAACTCTAGACACAAACAAATAGGCTTCCACACAGCTTGCATCCCAGCTTTGTCTCTCTTGTTTACCAGGGATGCCACCCTGCTGGAAATTCTATAAAGCTCACAGAGACATACAATGGCTGAACAGCATAGTCAAAGTATATATATATTTACAGGGGAGACGCATGTCTTACAAATTCAACCCTGAGACATTTGTTCTCTAACAAGAGGCAGAATTCAAGATTTCACAGTGAGAGACTGATAGCCCTGGCTAGAAACAGGCGTGACATACTGGATCCATTTTACAATCCATGGCTGCATATGTATGCAGGGAACATTGGCCAATTAATAGCCTAGAGGTCAATGGAGCAGGAACTGAACTTGTGATCTTCCACTCTGAAAACACAGCTCCACTTGAGCGCTAGAAGAGATTCTTTTAGATTGCAGCCATAGCTTGACATGGTCTACACAGGCCAGTCTCTCCAAGGCTAACAGCCCCACCCTTGTGAAGAGGGCCATGGGATCTTTCATTACCCCATTTCAAAAGCTCAGACTTGCGGCGCATAGTGCATGTACATAACTCTCAGTGGAATACAATAAGGACCATCACGTGAAGAAGAAGAAAAAGAAGAAGAAGAAGAAGAAGAAGAAGAATGCCATCTACTGAACCACGACCCTCTGCCCTTGTAGCTGCTGGGTTTTTCTAGGAGGTGTCCCAGCTAACTACTGGCTAGACTCTTCCCTTCTTAACTTTCAAGCTGTGGTCTTTGTAAGTGGCTGGGGAGCAGCCTCAGGAACCCCTAATCCAGGGGACGACTCTAACAGAATGTCCCTGCAGCAGGGTAAGTCTTTCAAGCTGCGTAGCTGGCAGGTGCCCGTCTATGGGAATGAGGCCTGATGAGTTATTTCCTCTTCAGATGCCGCAAAAGCAGAAGTGGCTAAAGAAACCTCCCGGTTGAACAGCTGGTGATTCATGTGACCAGCGCTGAGCGGTGAAGCCTGTCAGTTCGAAGGGGCTGGTTTAAATCCAGCCTAGTTCGGGAAGGACCAAACGTTAATTACCAGGCTGAATGGCTGGAGAGTGGCCAATGGGTCCTGTTGCTAGTTGAACAGATATCAGGTCAGCACCCCATTAAATGGCAGCTCCTGCAGCCTGGTTAAGAACTGAAGGGCAGTGCAGACCAAGCTGCCCTCTCTTGCACTGGTGGCCACGGCTGAGGTTCATTGGTGGGGAGATCTGACTGCTACTGTCCTGGAGCCATGAGCACGGGCATGGTTCTGGAGCACAGGCTCCAGGCACCTGGCTGTCCTGCAGCGAGGAGATCCTAGTGCCCTACCCTCAGTGTGCCAGGTCGCAGCCCCTCTTCCAGGTCCTCCAGAACCTGACGCTGAGGTTCTCTCTCTGCTTTTCCTGAACACGCCCCCCATCTGGAGCTCCACAGAGCCCATAGGCCTCTTCGCCAACCTCTTCCTGGTACTGGCCAGGATGCCATCTACCAATCCAGGAGGCAAAAGTCCTCCAGAGACGTTCTGTGCTACTGTCAGGTCCACTTCTGGTCCCTCACTGGCTCTGGGCAGCATCCATTGACTCCGTGGACTCTTTCATGGAGCAGCAGGTGCTCTCCGGGGTTCTCCGCTTGGTGTCCCCATCCAGTTCCCTTGTGTTTGCCTGCCCCTTCTCAGGGGGTGGGCGTGGTGCTTGGTGGGCCAACCTCTTCACCACCACATTCAGTTCCAGTACAATGACCCAGGAGATTGTGTTCCTCTAATGAACTTTTACAGCTAGGAGCGATTCTCTGACTGAGGGGAGGAATCTCGCTGCTGGAAAATCCAGGGAGGCCTGAATTGTGGGGCTGATGTGTTTTAATTGGCCGCGTTACCCAAGGGATAAATCTGGCCCAACATACTTCCTATTGTTTCCTCTTCAGGGCTGGAAGGAGCGTCCCGGGGCTCTCTCATTGGATCTAGTATTGTTGGAACAATCTGAATGGGTTTAAACACCCTCTGAACAATCTTAAAATCGAATGGGCAGCTCAGAGTCTTCACAACTGTCAACACTGTGAATCCTTTGTCTTGAAAGAGGTTATTTGGCTGTCTTAATTCCAACCGACCCCCTCCGCCTCGGACTACGTCGGAGGACAACCCGGCGAGGGGGTGTACGAGCCCCACGCTGGGTTAGGGCTGCTCCGTGTGTGTGTGTGCCAGGAGGAAGCTGGGATTATAAAAGAGAAAATGGTAACCCAGAACATGGGGGAGGATAAAACGATCTCCTAGCCGCTCAATACACAGAGTTCCTGCATCCGGCGCCAAGAGCCCCCCATTGTGTATGCTCCTGGCTGAGATGGAGCACATATTTCTGGGGTCAACAGATTTGCGGGGGGGGGGAGGAGGACACCAGGGGGTCAACAGATTGGGTGGGGGACACCTGACAATAGCCTTTCCCAGGTTGAGAAATTCCCAGCATGCACAGTTCAGGGTAACACGCTGCAAGCAATGCCACCAGCTCCCAGTGGCCAGTAGGTGTCGCCTGGGCACCACATCACAGCTGTTCAGCACCAGCTGGGATGTGGAACAATTCAGATGGGAGAACTGAATTCTCTATTTGCTGCCCAGCCGGTCAGGAAGGTGTCCCCAGGCCCTTTGCTGCAGGGTGAAGGAGGGGAGCGAGGAGAGCTTTAGGGACTGGGAACTGCTGGGGATCAGGACACGGCTAGGGGGTCCGCAGAGGAGGGGGTTACCAGGTCTGGTGGGGGAAGGAAGAGAGTGATTGATAGATTCAGATGTGGGATTCCTACTGCTTGTCCGCTGTCCAGACCCCACCCTCTGCTGAGAGTGCATCACCTAATATTATATGGTAAAATGAACCATAACCCCCACCCCGCCTCCAACTGTCTATTTTAGACCCCCAGGCGCAGCTGCCGATAGGATGCTGACACCACTCAGCCGCACACTTTATTCCCAGCTAACGTAACCGTGGTCGCTACTAGAATGGCCACAGGAAGTCAGTTCTTGGGTGAAGAGCCTCTGGCTGCAGCTGGGTCCTGGCAAGACCAAAGTGATGCTGGTCCAAGACATCGTCTCCACCTGCCGTCGAAGGCTTCGGTCTCAGGGTCCCGTCTGTCTCCCTGCTAAGCTAGCTCCTGGCGTCGAGGGCTCTGAGCACCCGTTTGACTAGGTGCTAAACTCACATCGGCTCAGGCGTGTGTTTCATCCACGGTTTGAAAAGCTCACCAAAACCTCGCTCAGCTCTGGCATTGTTATATCAGCCTCTGGTGCTGGCCGAAAGCTCCCCCAGCACAGCTCTTGCAGTGGACCAATCCGGGGAGAACTCCTGGTGTTCAAATCAGTTTCATTGCTGATTTTACGAGCGAGGCCGAACCTGCCAGGATGTGTCCCAGACGGCACCTCTCGGGCGCCCCTTTTTTTCAAGTTGGCGCCATCCGTTAGGAGGGGCTGGTTCCTGGGGCTGGAGCTGGGCACAAGGTTTTGATCTTTCAAAACTAAAACGAGGGGCGGGGGGAGGAATTTGAAAAAAAAAAATTGTGAAATTTCCCCACAAACCAGCTCTGCTTGGGCTCTGGCTGCCCTGAGACATCTCCTGAAATCCCCCCACCCCCGAGAAGGTGGTTGATCTCGTGATTAGTCACAGGTTGGAATAAAGACCCTCTGCATGACTTTGGGCAAATTACTCTCTCAATGCCACTCTGGTCCCCGTGAATCACACAGATAAACCCCTCCTGTATAGGGAGATGGGCCCTACACCTGATTTGTCTGTCATCTCCATTTTGACGGTAAGCTCTTTGAAGCAGGGACCGTCTCTGTCTCCATGTGCAGTGCCTAATGAAATAGGGCTCTGATCTCAGAGCCTCTAGGCTGGGGGTGGGCAAACTACAGCCCGCAGGCCGGATCCGGCCCCTCAGGGCTTTGGATCCGGCCCACGGGATTGCCCCCCTTGGCGCTGCGGGCCCTGCACTGCTCTCAGAAGCGGCCGGCACCACGTTCCTATGGCCCCCAGGCGGGGGGGCAGAGGGCTCCGTGCGTTGCCCTTGCCTCCAGGCACCGCCCCCCGCAGCTCCCATTGGCCAGGAACGGGGAACCACACGGAGCTCTCCACCTGCCCCCTATGGGCCGCAGTGCTTCCTGGAGCGGCGCGGGGCTGGGGACAGGGCAGGCATGCAGGGATCATGCCCTGGCCCTGGTACATGCTGCTGCCACCCCGGAGCCGCTTAGATAAGTTGTGCCGGGCCGGAGCCTGAACCCCTCCTGCCCCCTGCCCCCCAACTCCCTGCCCTAAGCCTCCTGCCTGCACCCCGCACCCCTCCTGCACCCCAACCCCCTGCCCTGAGCCCCCTGCTGCACCCTGCACCCCAACCCGAGCCCCCTCCTGCAGTCCAAAGTCCTCCTGCACCCCTGCCCTGAGCCCCTTCCTGCATTCCGCACCCCTCCTGCACCCCAACCCCCTTCCCTGAGCCCCCTCATACACCCCGCACCCCTCCTCTACCCCAATCCCTTGCCCTGAGCCCCTTCCTGCACACCGCACCCCCTCCCACACCCCGCACTCCCTCCTGCACCCCAACCCCCTGCCCCGACCCTGCATACAATTTCCCCACCCAGATGTGGCCCTCGGCCCAAAAAGTTTGCCCACCCCTGCTCTAGGCGCTACCATAACACCCCAAAACTGGCAGGAGCTCTAGAGTAGACTGGCCAGCAGTGCTTTTATCACCATGCCCTCTAGATCTAGATCTGTTCTAAGCAGGGTTAGACAACCCAGGCGTTGGAAACACCAGCACTTGCTATACACGTGCATCCCTGCTTTTGCTACCACCTGAGAATCTGCACTTCTACTAGACTGATGGTGGGAGAATATTCAGAAATGTCTCAGTGTAGATGCAACCAGGGAGGATTAATTCCCCCCCGCCCCGGCACCTTGTGGAGATGTTATCCAGGTGAGGTCTGAGCCAGGATCCTTTCTGAATGCTTAGTACCAGTCACACATGGTAGCAAGGATTTTGCTGCTAGCCGGACCAAGCCATTCCACTGCCAAGCCCTGATTCTCCAACACACTACACCAGCTTTGTGTTAGTAGAACTCCATCAACTCTAATGGGGGCTACACTGGGGTAAGGCTGGACTCATTCATCACAGGGTCCACTACCCAGCCTCCACTGAGGTTAGATTCTCCACCAAGGTCTCCTTGCTTATTCCATCCCTCACGAAACCTCTCAGAACACATGGGTTACCTAGGGAGGTGGTGAAATCTCCATCCTTAGAGGTTTTTAAGGTCAGGCTTGACAAAGCCCTGGCTGGGATGATTTAGTTGGGAATTGGTCCTGCTTTGAGCAGGGGGTTGGACTAGATACCTCCTGAGGTCCCTTCCAACCCTGATATTCTATGATTCTAGGAACACATCCTTTGGCTACATTTTTCAAAGGCAAAATGATGACGAGTACAAAAGCAGCCTCTGATTTTCAGTGCCTGCATTTTGGGACAGTCAGCTAGAGACAGGCAGGGGCCTGGCTTTCTGAGGAGCCAAGCACTGAAGCTGGTTGAAAGAAAATTAAGTGAAAATGAGCTTTTCGACCAAATGGACGTTTTCCTCAAAAAATTCCATTCCCATCAAAAATGTTCAGGTTATTGTTGAAAAATCAGAAACCCCAAAATAGACGGGGATGGGTGTTGTTTTGTTTTTGGTTTTCTGCAGCTGGAAAACAAACAGTTTTCAGTTTTTGAATGAAAAGCTAAGGGTTTTGTTGGTTTTCAGTCACATATTTCATGGGGAATTAAAAAGACTGGCCAGTTCAAACCACAGTGGACATTAGTGCGAGCTGTGGGTGCTCAGCACCTCTGAAAAAATAAGGTCCAAAGAGTCTCAGGATAGACCCCCCCCGAATGAGACGCAGCTTTTCAAAATGTCGGCGTCGGCTGGTAGGCAAAGCACAAATGCACAATGATTCTCATCACTGCCTTGGTCTGGGCACCAGCCCATTCCAATTTGGTCTGTTACGGGAGTGGCCCTTTACTCTGGAAGAGGGATCATAGAATCATAGAATATCAGGGTTGGAAGGGACCTCAGGAGGTATCTAGTGTCCAACTCCCTGCTCAAAGCAGGACCAATCCCCAACTAAATCATCCCAGCCACGGCTTTATCAAGCCTCACCTTAAAAACCTCTAAGGAAGGAGATTCCACCACCTCCCTAGGTAACCATTCCAGTGCTTCACCACCCTCCTAGTGAAAAAGTTTTTCCTAATATCCAACCTAGACCTCCTCCACTGCAACTTGAGACCATTACTCCTTGTTCTGTCATCTGCTACCACTGAGAACAGTCTAGATCCATCCTCTTTGGAACCCCCTTTCACGTAGTTGAAAGCAGCTATCAAATCCCCCCTCATTCTTCTCTTCTGCAGACTAAACAATCCCAGTTCCCTCAGCCTCTCCTCATAAGTCATGTGCTCCAGCCCCCTAATCATTTTTGTTGCCCTCCGCTGGACTCTTTCCAATTTTTCCACATCCTTCTTGTCGTGTGGGGCCCAAAACTGGACACAGTACTCCAGATGAGGCCTCACTAATAATCACAATGACTTTGTTTCTGCAAAACCTCCTCAGTCAGGTTTGGCAGGTGCAAGACTCTACATCAGTGCAGAGATGGTCTGAAGGGGGGTCCCATTTTTACTAAGGGGGGACTTGCAACATTTTGAGGTATAAAGTGATTCATAGATTTCCAAGTCCCAAAGGACCATTCTGATAGTCTCACCTGACCTCCTGCATCACCCAGGCCACCGAATTTCAGCCACTAACAAATGGTCCTGGTGTGGGGCCCCTCTCTCCGTACAGGAGAGCTATTTAGGATGTTCCCAGGCGTTCTGGAAGTCAGGTTGAGACAGAAAAGCAGCTCACATTTGCACTAGTGCTAAAATAATCAATCAACTGTGCAGATTGGAAAACGACTTGATCAAGATCAGTCAGTAGTATAGCTGGGCAGGAAACAATGTTATGTCCCACAAAATTTTTTAAGATTTTGAAATAGTTTTCCCATCCAAATTGGGGTGAAAAGTGGAAATCTTGAAAAAATTTTGCAAACTGAAAATCCAAACGTTTTTTGGATTGGTGCAATCAAAACGTTTTGTTTCAATTTCACCTCTTTATTTTTTTCACACACTGTAAATTAACTTAATCCCAAAAGAAAAAGTTGTTTTTAATGAAAAAAGGGAGCACTTTTGTTTAGAAAATATGTTAAAATGGGACGTTTCAACAATTTCAAAACTTTTTTCCAAAATTTTTTGCGAAACAGGAAATTCATTGAAACTGGCCCTTTCCCATGTAAAGCTTCCGGTTTCACAAATTTGCATTTACTAATGAAAAAAAGCGGAGTAGAAAAATTCCCAGCCAGCTCTAGTCAGTAAGCAAGAGCTGTGAAGAGAACCCAGGATTCCCTCACACCCACTGCTGGGCTCAGTCACCTACATTGTACTGTGTCAGAACACGCCTCTGTTATCAACATCCCTGTTTTACACAGAGGACACAAAGGCTTGGAGAAGTTAAATGACCTGCCCATGGTCGCACCATGGATAAGTGGCAGAGATGGGAAGGAAAGCCCAGGCTAAAAGGACCCACCAGGCTTTGCTTTAAGGCCACCAACTCCCCCATTTGGGTCATTATATAAAGTGCTTTAATTAATGCTCATGTAATGCTGGGAAATACTCTTCTTACTGATCATTAGCACTTAACTGCACACTTTATCTTAGGTAAGGCATCACTCTTCAAAGCCATCTTCAGTCACCCTCTGCCGCTCCTTGCTAACCTCAGCAGGAATGCTGCCACTTAACTCACTAATGGGTCCTCCCTTGATATTTTCGGAATCATCCCTGTATTTCAGGCGGAGGTAAAGAGGCCTGGCCTGATTTTTCCCAGAGGTGCTGAGTCCCCGCAGTTGCTAGTGACTTCAGCGGCAGTTCGGGGTGTCAGCACCTTGTACCCCAACCCATTGTGCCCAGCCGTGAAGGAGAGAACCCATGCAATACATGGGGGGGGGGGGGGGGGCTGGAGCACATGACTTATGAGGAGAGGCTGAGGGAACTGGGATTGTTTAGTCTGCAGAAGAGAAGAATGAGGGGGGATTTGATAGCTGCTTTCAACTACGTGAAAGGGGGTTCCAAAGAGGATGGATCTAGACTGTTCTCAGTGGTGGCAGATGACAGAACAAGGAGTAATGGTCTCAAGTTGTAGTGGGGGACAGGGCCGGCTCTGGCTTTTTTGCCGCCCCAGGCAAAAAAGCCTCCGCCCGCCACCCCCCCCGCGGGGGGGGGCGGAGCCGGGGGGGGGCGGCGAGCCCCGGCGGGGGCTCCGCTCTCCCGCCGGGGGGAGGGCGGCCGGAGCCCCGGGGCGAGGGTGGCGAGCCCCGGCGGGGGCTCCGCTCTCCCCCCGGCGGCCGGGGGCAGGGCGCCGGGGGGGAGGGCGGCCGGAGCCCTGGGAGGAGGGCGGCGAGCCCCGGCGGGGGCAGGGCGGCGAGCCCCGGCGGGGGCTCGGCTCTCCCCCCGGCGGCCAGAGCGCCGGGGGCAGGGCGGCGAGAGGGCGGCGAGCCCCAGCTGGGGCTCGGCTCTCCCCCCGGCGGCCAGAGCGCAGGGCGGCGAGCCCCAGCAGGGGCTTGCCGCTCTCCCCCCGGCAGCCGGGGGGAGGGCGCGGGGGGGGGGGGGAGGGCGGCCAGAGCGCCGGGGGGAGGGCGGCGAGCCTGGCTGTGGCCCCGCTCTCCCCGGCGGCCCGAGCGCCGCGCCGCCCCCCTCCAGGTGCCGCCCCAAGCACCAGCTTGGTTGCCTGGTGCCTGGAGCCGGCCCTGGTGGGGGAGGTCTAGGTTGGATCTTAGGAAAAACTTTTTCACTAGGAGGGTGGTGAAGCACTGGAATGGGTTACCTAGGGAGGTGGTGGAATCTCCTTCCTTAGAGGTTTTTAAGGTCAGGCTTGACAAAGCCCTGGCTGGGATGATTTAGTTGTGGATTGATCCTGCTTTGAGCAGGGGGTTGGACTAGATACCTCCTGAGGTCCCTTCCAACCCTGATATTCTCTGATTCTCTGATTCTCTCTCATAACTGGGTTATTACGGTGGGTCACAGAGTAAGGATCCTTCAGCCAAGAGTCAGAGTGTATTTAAACCCCTCTGAAAGCCACGGTGTCTATACGGACACCAAGTTCCAGGACGATCGGGTCGACTGACACCTAGTAACCTGGAGCCCGCACACCACCAATGGCACGTAGAGAGTACAGGATGGCTGGTTCACCCAGCTGAGTACAGCATTGACAGTTTCGCCCAAGGACACCCAGACACCGTTGTGCCCACGGGCCCCATTCTCCTGTAGGCAGCAACAGCCCACAGAGGGGCTGAGAAACACGTCTCATTTTGCCGCGAGGCGTTTCCACGGAAGTATTCTCATTGACTGTGGGGAGGTGAGACACAGCTCTGCACCCCCCCCCCCGCTGCCTTCATGGAATAGAGGTTAGGATGGGGTTCAATCTGCTTCATCTGTGGATCTTGGGACACGTTGGGAAAGGGAAGCCATCAGCACACAGGCCCCATGTCTCCCCCAAGCCCTAACTAGGTTTCCAAATGCCAACCCTCCAGGATTGTTCTGGAGGCTTGAACTAAAGATCATGTCATGTGATGAAACCTCCAGGAATATGTCCAACCAAAATTGGCAACCCTAAGCATAAACAACAGCGTGGCTTGTCAGGAAGTGAACTCCCAGGCAGTCCTGGGTGGCTTCTCTCAGAGAAAGGGGAGCCTATGCAAGAACCCCAAAGCATCATCAAGATCTTTGATCCTTGCCCAGAAAAGCCCTGGCAGGGTCAGTGGGGAGCAGCTGTTCTCCAAAACCTACCCCTTTCCCAATTCAGAGCCCAGTCCCCACAGGGCACGGACTGGGGCGGGGATCAGAAGGAAAGGGGGAGCACATCATGGAGCCAGCTGTCACGCTCTTCTGTGTCCCTCCTCACCCCTGATCTGCCCAGCTTGGGCATCCATCAGGAAACCAGGGGGACAATAGAATCATAGACTGTCAGGGTTGGAAGGGACCTCAGGAGGTATCTAGCCCCACCACCTGCTCAAAGCAGGACCAATCCCCAGACAGATTTTTGCCTCAGATCCCTAAATGGCCCCCTCAAGGATTGAACTCACAACCCTGAGTTTAGCAGACCAATGCTCAAACCACTGAGCTATCCCTCCCCCCCAATCAACCCCCTAAATCAACAAGTTCAGCCCCGCCCCCCTGCAGAACCTCCAAGCAGGTGGCACGCGAAACCAAACCAACCAGTTGCTAAACAAACCAGCTCCGCGCCCTGAGCTCAACCCCTCCTTTACATGAGGTAGCCAAGAAGTTACCAAGTGGGATCGTTGTTCTTGGCATTGAACGTACAAGCGCTTCTCTTGTTGGCTCCTGCCGGACCTGCCAAGCACGTACAGACAGGACGCGGCCGGGATGTTGGAGAGCCAGCCAGGGGTGACCGGCTACACTGTTGGTCTCCATGGCACCTCAACAGCCCTTTTCAGCAACGCAAGTGGTCGAGCCACAGTGCCGTTGAGTTTCATGGGTGCGACCCTGAGGCCAGACTCACCCCAGGCAGGGGGTTAGCACGAGCTCAAAACGGGGCTTAGTTGGGACTTCAGTGAAGCAAAGGCCCCTCTGCTGGCCCATTTGTAGTGGGACAGGTCCACCCTGAATGATCAGTAGAAAAATCAGGACACACAACACCAAAATCAAAGGAATCAGAGGTAGAGGAGAGGAATGACAAAACTTCCCTCTATGCAGATGTCCGGATTTACTGACTTTGGGCCCTTCACCACGGCTCCTCTCACAAGCATGGAAACATAGAAACATGAGGGATTTTTCACAATTTAAAATAACTTCGCCAAGTCTGAACCTTTCTTCTCAAACGGCCCCACAGCAGGTGGATGGGACTGGGGACTCAGAAAGCCTTGCAAGGTCGTCACATGCATGTACAGGAACAAAACCTACTCTCCCGCCAGGGACGCCACTTCGGATTTTGGAGGGGCTACATAGGCACCTGAAAACTCTATTTTTTTCTTTTGTTGGCAGATAACTTAGCAATTAGCTGACAGGAGCACTGTATCTAATTCCTATATAAAAGAAAGAAAATTAAATAAATATTTGACCCACTCAGCTCTAATACTAACATGTTCTGACATCTTGTGGCAAGTCACTTAAGGGACCCTGGTTATGTTTAAAATTGTAACGTCTATTCCTACTTTGTTCCTAACTCTGCAGAGGGAGATACCCCGTCAGGATTCCTGGGTTCTACCTTGGCTCTGGAAGGGGAGTGGGGTCTAGCGGGTTACAGTAGGGGGCAGATACATCTGGGTTATATTTCAGAACATAAGAACGGTCATACTGAATAAGACCAATGGTCCATCTAGCCCAGTATCCTGTCTTCTGACAGTGACCAATGCCAGGTGCCTCAGAGGGAATGAACGGAACAGGCAATCATCAAGGGATCCATCCCCTGTCGTCCACTCCTAGCTTCTGGCAAACAGAGGCTAGGGACATGCAGAACATGATGTTGCATCCCTGCCCATCCTGGCTAATAGCCCTTGATGGACCTATCTTCTATGAACTTATCTAGTTCTTTTTTGAACCCTGTTATAGTTTTGGCTTTCACAACATCCCCTGGCAATGAGTTCCACAGGTTGACTGTGAAGAAGTACTTTCTTTTGGTTGTTTTAAATCTGCTGCCTATTAATTTCATTGGGTGACCCCTAGTTCTTGTGTTATGTGAAGGAGTAAATAACATTTCCTTATTCACTTTCTCCACACCATTCATGATTTTGTAGACCTCTATCATATCCCCCCTTAGTTGTCTCTTTTCCAAGATGAAAAGACCCAGTCTTATTAATCTCTCGTCATATGGCAGCCGTTCCATACCCCAAATCATTTCTGTTGACCTTCTCTGGTCCTTTTCCAATTCTAATATCTCTTTTTTGAGATGGGGCAACCGGAACTGCATACAGTATTCAAGATGTGGACGTACCATGGATTCATACAGAGGCAACATGATATTTTCTGTCTTATTATTGATCCCTTTCTTAATGATTCTCAACATTCAGTTTGCTTTTTTTGCCTGCCACCGCACATCGAGCAGATGTTTTCAGGGAACTATCCACGATGACTCCAAGATCTCCTTCTTGAGTGGTAACAGCTAATTTAGACCCCATCATTTTGTACGTATAGTTGGGATGATGTTTTCCAATGTGCATTACTTTGCATTTATCAACATTGAATTTCGTCTGCTATTTTGTTGCCCAGTCACCCTGTTTGGTGAGAGCCCTTTGTAACTCTCTGCAGTCAGCTTTGGAATAATTTTGTATCATCTGCAAATTTTGCCACATCACTGTTTACCCCTTTTTGCAGGTCACTTATGAATATGTTGAATAGGACTGGTCCCAGAACAGACCTCTGGGGGACACCACTACTTACCTCTCTCCATTCTGAAAACTGACCATTTATTCCTACCCTTTGTTTCCTGTCTTTTAACTGGAGTGCCTCTCAATGCTTCCTGGATCATCTAAGGATCCATAATTTATTTAATTTAATTTAATGACAAGCCTTTTGTTATCTTAATCACCTTGCCTCTGTTTATAAACAAACTCCCTGCCCTTAGGACGGAAGCTGGGAGCAGCACAGAACTCATCACATTCCTTCTGGGGCTAGGGCCAAGACCTCTGGTAGGAAACTTGGTGGGGGGGAGGGCAGGAGCCCCCTCCGCCCCTCCAAATGGCACCCCTATCTCCCACTCAGATTGCAATGAAAAGAACCTCAAAGTTAGTCCAGTGGGCACATGGCGTTTTACAAGGCCAGTGATAAACGGGCTAGTAAATCCCCAAACTTACACATCCTTTACCCCCTTCATAAGCATGAGAAATGTTCGATTGCTGTTTGAAGTTTGCCAAGTCCCCCATCCTCTCTCATTTCTGAAATCTCCCTTTTTAAAGTTTAGTGTCACTCTGTCACTGGTTGGTACACTACTTCCCCCGAGGAGGCTGAACTTAGTTATGGCGTGGTCAGTATGAAATAATGGCTCAGCAGCAGTTGCTTGCTGAATTAGCTCCCGTGGGTTACTTGTGAGACACAAGCGTTCCTTGGTGAGCTGATACTGTGCTTCTAAGGTGGCCACTCACGCATCCCCAGAATATTGTGCATTGCGAGACTGCTGGGAATGGTCTGGGGCTGCCCCTGCTGGCACGACTGCATCTCCACCGGCATGAGCGTGCGAGGTCACACCGGCAGGGGTGCCACGGTGCGCTCTTCAAAATAGTGTCGCCCAGCCGCGATACCGGACAAACCCATATCCAGTTTTGTCTCAGTGTTGGACACAGGACAAGCCATTTAAAGCCAGGACCGTCTGGCTTAAAACTGGCCTGCCTTTGTGTGTCTGTGCTCTCACGTCACTGAATGACACGCAGGATATCTAGGCCCACAACGAACTCCTGTCACGAGGGAGTGCAAGAGAAAGCAGATTGGGAAATGATACGGACATATACAGCGTTTCCATTAGCCGACCTTGGTACTCAGAATGGGAAAATGGGCGTACGTGCATAGCCAACCAAGGTGTAGCCGTTGGTATAAGGTGCCGGGAGAGTGACACCCATAGGATGAGAAAAGCAACTGGATTTACCTGAATTTCAACTGGCAATCGGTTTTTGTCCAAATTTTAGCTAAACAACAACTGAAATCCCAAAGTGTGTCACACCTGGAGACTGCCAGCAAGGGCGAGAACATAACGTGCTTTGATCAGAGTCACGCTCCAAAGACACACAAAGGCCAACACTTCCGGTTGGAAACCTCCATAGGTGAGCCAAGCAAGCACCACAGAGAGAGAAAGAATTAGAAGACATCTGGCTAAACCAAAAGGCGCCACGGAGATATCATTGCCTTTATATCTTATCTCCCTGTGGCTTGGGGTCCAACACAGCCCAACAGCAGGTAGTTCTTAAACCTTGATCCTGCAGGCCCTTGTGCTATGTTCAAAGCTGTTTTCTTGCCATAGGGGTGTGAGTGGAGGCTCCATGGGGTGGTTTGATATGTGGTTCCTGTGCGACTTAAAAAGTCCCAGCTTTTGTTCTCATGGGCAGCAGCACCAGACATTTGGTTGCCCTCCCTTAGGACAGGCAAGAAGTTGATAGTTGGGAAGGATGGTGGCAAGAATCTAAGCAGAATAGATTAAACACAGAGAAGCTGGACAAGTCCACCGAGAAGCCAGATCTTCCGGTGTACTTGAGGCTCATGGAAAGACCTAGACATAGAGGAATTGGTGTGATTCCATGCCAGGGAGGAGCCAGATCCTGCACCGAGGTCCAATAATCTCCATATACCACAGGCCATCTGCTCCTCACAGATTCTATCCATTGTAGACACTGGCACCGACCTTCACCAGGAGAGCTGCTTTAAAAGCCCTTCCGAGCTCTGCCAGCAGGGGGCAGATGCTGAATCAGGCCAGGATGATGATCAATGGTTTGTATCGGGGTAGCCCCAGCCAGGATCGGGGCCCCATTCTGCCAGGCGTGTTACCAACATATAGGAAGACAGGTTCTCAGGACCACCTCGACATTAACACTCCCAGCCCATTAAGCACAAGCATGTAGGACAATTTTGCTAAACTTGGCAGGAGGCTCTGCACTCATTAGATAGGCTTTTCTTAGGGTACAGCCGCCCAGCTAATTAAACAAATCCTTATGCAAACAAGAACGGCAAGCGACGACTGGTTTAATGCCTCTCTTTATTGCAGGTAATTAGCCAGCAAGGCTATTGAAATTACCACCTTCAGTTACGCACATGGAGGAATAAATAATGTGCAATTATCGGCTCGGGGAGATTATTAACCTTTTCCTGCTACGATGTCGTTATGAGGCCGATTAAAATGCCCAGCAAGGGGTCAGGTTAGCTCTGATTCCCTTCTCCATAAGGGAGGGGTTTGTTTACCTAGGGGGTCACAACTCAATAGGGGGCATGTATAGGTATCAAGGGATTGTAACCACCCTGCCCCACCCACGCTGCTAAATGGGAGATTGCTAGATCCTGGCTAGGAGATGGGTTCTAGTAGGGAAAAGGCAGAACTACCGCCATAAGGGAAACATTTAACAGAGACTGTGTCGGGGGCTTATAAGTGCATGCACATTTCCATGTCAAACCCTGTTGTCAGCATGAGTAACTGGGACGGGAGCTGGGGAGCCCTAGGTGGGTGAGGAGAAAGCCTCCTTCCTGGGCCATGGAACCAGAAACTTAGGTCCTTGGCTACTATTCCAGACACAGTAGACTCTGCAGCTCTCCGCCGCGGATGGCAATACGGCCAGTGGATCCATGCATCCCCAGATCCACCATCCGCAGCACCCCTGATTTCTGGGGGTCATAGCACACAATGCCGGGTTCACTCCCCTTGAGCAGACCCTCCAAAGCCTGTCCCACTGCACAGCCCAGCGTTGACGCTGTATCTGGGACCCTCCAAATACAGTGGGGGCAGGAAGTTGCCCAAGTCATATCAGTGAGTGCCTGTATTGGGACCTCTTGGTATGTCACAGGTTTGGGTTCTACCAACACTAGCCTGGCTAATGATCCACCATGCAGGACCCTGGGGTGGATCAGGATTAAGTTACACACCATTTGCCAGACTGGTGGGTATGAAAAAATTACACGCGAGCTACTCCAAACAGGCATGGGATTATTTCTGGAATTGGCTTCTCCGGAAGGCAGCTCTCCTCCGATGACCTCCCCATCACAGCTTCAGCTGATCGTATTTCCTGAGTTTGAAGGAGTCACTTCCAGAAAAAAAATGGGCCCGATCCCCATGTGCAGTATGGCGTCACCAACACCCGTGCAAGTGCTAACAAGTCAGAAGGCGGTTTGCATAGTTGATAGCGATTCCACAAGGCCCAGGGTATTAAAGAATCAGGTCCGACGTGTCTGCAGCTCGCTCCCCTTGTTAGAGTACAGTCACACAGTCGTTTCTATTTCTGCAGGCCCTGCTGCACGATTTTCAGGGTGATGTTCGTTTCATAACACCCACTTGTGCAATACGGCTTAGAAAGTTATAAATAGTATATTTTCCCCTTGCGAGAGATTTGTGTAGCAGGATCAAAGTAAACAGTATTTGGGGGGGCAGGGGCATCTTTTTGCTCTGTGATCGTACAGTGCCTAGCACAATAGGGTCCTTCTAGGAATGCAAATAATGATGATAATTACAGCAATATTTAAATGGACCACATGGGATGAATTTTCAACAAAACATTCGGAGGGAGCGTTCCCTCTCCTTTACTCCAGGATTAATCAGCACGGAGCTCTACTGTGAATCAATTCTGTGTCACAAGCAGCAGGGCAGCCCATAATTTGTTTGGGGTGTGTGTGTGTGTGTGTGTGTGTGTATTGCACTTTTCAGTGCTCCGGGGTCTGGCGGAGGTGGCTGCCATTTTGGGTCCAGGTCAGTTGCAGCACGGTTCAGAGGAGATGCACGGTGTGCTCTCTCTCATGGAGAACTACTTTTGTTCTTTCGGGCATGCCCAGTGCTGGCACCCAACTGTGCTGATGCCCTTGAAGAATTTTTCTGGCCGTCCCAAAGTCAGCAGAGTAGATTTTCCACCTCTTGCCCTTCCCTGTTCCTCAGGTTCCTGTCTGTCTCCCCCCAACCTCCTACCCTCTCTCCCAATAGAGCAAGATCATCGCCTTAGGGCTAACCAGGTATTTTCCTACAACCTCGGCTTCCAAGAAGAGGTCCTTCCAGTCACAGGGCTTCCCGAGTGCCTCCCTAGACAGAGGAAGGCTGCACAGGTGGCTAACGTAGCCTCTTGCGTCTCTTTAAAAAAACCTGCTTATCTCTCTGAGAGCTGCTGATGCACCGAGTGGTTGGAGCAGTGGCTTGTTCTTGGCACAGGCCTGGCTGAGTCCAGGAGCCATTTCAAACAGGACGGCACAGGAGATGAAACTATGGAGGGGCAGAGAATCTTCCCTGGGTGGCCAGTGCTGAAATCAGAGCCAGGGGAACGAGTCAGGCTGAAAAACAAGCCCGACCAAACCAGCTCCTTTGTCTGGCAAGCCCCACCCCAGCTCAGCAAATTCAATTTGACACGGGCGAGAAATAACGCTACCACCAGATAGATACGTGCATCTCTGCGGCGTGTCGAGGCACCGGGACATGTCAGTCACAGGCTGCAGACATCAGAAGGTCAGGAGCATAGGGCCACAGGAGACGAATAGCCACAGGAGAGCTTTATGCTCCGGGGGAGCCCATCTCCGAAGCGCAGAGGGGAGTTCACCGATCTCTCTGTGGTCCAGATTCCTCCACCCACCCCTAGTTGGGTGTCTTCCAAGCTTTTAATAAGCAGCCTGCGGTACAAGGTGTAATTATGAGAAAACGCTCAGCCCTGTCGGAATATACGATTTAAAGTTCGAAGCACCCCTGCGGCTGGGTGGGCAGATAAGAGCCACGCGCTAGCCCCGACAGATGGAGGAGAAAGAGACGGGTGTAGCTCCCGAGCAAGGAAAGTCGTGTGTGTTAACAGGAGGAATAATATAGCTGCTAGTGACACAGAGAGCCATAAACGGACAGGGGCCCAGCTACAGTACCCACAGGCGATGGTACTTTTCCATCTCTCCTCCTCTGCCCCAGCAGAGCAAGGATCTTGGGCTTATACATTGCAGAACTGCTACTCTGGGTTCGGGGAAGGAGGAGGAGCTCCTGCTTGTGAGAACAGACTCTGACACTACAGAGTCTATGCTGGCGTAGCCCCTAGCATGGACGCAGAAAAACTCCTTCTGATGGCATAGGAACCCCACCTCGCCGAATGTTGTTAGCTGTTGGCATGGCTGCGTCTACTCTGGGGGTTTCGTTGGCATAGCTATGTCGCCGGGGTGTGTGTGTGTGTGTGTGTGTGTGTGTGTGTGTGTGTGTGTGTGTGTGTGTGTGTGTGTGTGAGCAAGCCACAGAAACTTTGGAGCTCCCACGGCACACGGGAGCAAATTCTACACCATGGGCCTTGACATCCTGATGAGGTTCTCTGTCTTGGTTCATTTCTCACTGCAGCGTGTGGACTGGAATGGTAGGGCGCTGTGGGAGAGGAACAAGGCGACTTATCGGGGCAGTGGGCAGCTCTGGACTGGTCTTAGGGTGACCAGATGTCCCGTTTTGAGAGGGACAGTCCCGATATTTGGGGCTTTTTCTTATATAGTCACCTATTACCCCCCATTCCCTGTCCTGATTTTTCACACTGCTATCTGCTCACCCTAACTGGTCTGCAGATGTCAGAACTACCTGAGGAAGTTAGCACTATGCCCAGCTCAAACCAGGAGCTCACTGATAAGCAGTGACAATGTCACTTGCACGGATACATAGCACTTTCCAGCCACAGATCTCACGACAGATAACAAATACGAATTCCTTCTCATAGCTGCCCTGTGAAGTAGGTACAGTATTATTACAACTGTGTCCACACTGGGGTGGTTGTACTGTTTAAAGTATACCAGTGTATATACAGTCAAAGCTGTATAATGTGTTTGTGTAGACAAGACTCCATGCTGTGCATAACAAGAGCTATCCCAGCACCTCACCCAGACACTTAAAGGTGCAGCCCCCAGTACCACTCCTCCATGAAATTTGGTTCTTTACAACCCTGACCCTAATCTCACTGAAGTCAATGGGAGTTTTGCCTGGAACTTCAACGGGGCAGGATCAGACCCGGCGAATTGCAGGTTTTTAAAGGGGTTTAAACAATTAAATATTAAATGGCTGTGTGCAGTTTTTCTGTCCTAGCTTCCCATGACCAACTCCTTCACGGGCATTAAGGGCTTGTCTACATACAGAAGTTGTACCACTTTACCAGTGTAATTAAAGCCGCACAGCCCCCTATATGGTGTGGATGGAGTTCTTCGGGTGGCGTTCTTTGGGTAAAAAGGTGCCTTTGGCCTGGTCTACGCCTAAAACATAGGTCACCCTAGCTACGCCGCTCAGGGCTGTGAAAAATTTTGCACCTAGTGTGACATACTTGGGTCAACCTAACCCCCACCGTTGACACAGGTAGGAATTCTTCTGTCTCTCAGAAAGGCGGATGACCTGCATTGATGGAAAACCCTCTTCCGTCGATGTAGAAAGTGTCTACGCCACAGTGCTACTGAAGCAGGCAGAGTTGCAACTGACCAACTCTGAAGAAAATGTATCTATGAAGTGGCTCTAGAACGAAAATATTTCTAAAAAGAAAAGGCAATCGGAAAACACAGGGATTATAATAGGGGTGACAATGAAACCCATCTAAAGATTACACCCCCGAACAAAGAACCTTCAACCAAATTTACTATGGCCGGTATTCACTTAAAACTTATACTGGCATTACTATGTCAGGTACAAGTGTGATTTTTTTTAACCAACATATGGTTGTGCCGGTATAAGCCCTAAACACTTAGAGGCATACAAGTTCTTCTGCTGGTATAGCTTATGTCTCCCAGGGAACAGGTATCAGCTATACTGGCAGAAGCACTTTTATGCCAGTACAAGTTGCATCTCCACTAGGAAGGTTTGCCAGTTGTCAGCAAAAGGCCAGTGATTCTGGAACAAGCTTTGTTAAGCTCCTCAAATTTGCTCCAAGACTGGGCTTGATAACTTTATGGAGGGGCTGGTAGGATGAGACTGCCTGCAACGGCACGTAGCTGATCCATGGTTCAAAATATCTCCAACAGCCAGAGATGGGACACCAGTTCGGGAGGGCTCTGAGTTACTACAGTGAATTCTTTCCCAGGTGTCTGGCTGCTGAGTCTCCACCCACATGCTCAGGGTCCAACGGACTGCCTTATTTGGGGTCAGGAAGGAATTTCCCCCCAGGTCAGATTGGCAGAGATCCTGGGGGGTTTTCGTCTTCCTCTGCCGCATGGGGCACGGGTCACTTGCAGGTTTAAACTAGCGTCAATGGTGGATTCTCTGTAACTTGAAGTCTTTAAACCATGATTTGAGGACTTCAGTAGCTCATCCAGAGGTTCTAGGTCTATTGCAGGAGTGGGTGGGTGAGGTTCGGTGGCCTGCGACGTGCAGGAGGTCAGACTAGATGACCTTGATGGTCTCTTCTAATCCTAAAGTCCATGAGTATGTCGGCTCCTTTTTGGTATCCAGCACTTGTTTTGATTCATTCTAGACTGTTGGGAAGACATTTTCTCCCCAGTCCAAGTTAGATATTTTCACTGGGTATAACAGAGCCACCTCAGAGCCACCTCAGTTGGGGTCAAAGATCCAGAGTCACTGTGCAAAGCAAAAAGGACTCTCTTTTCTCCCCTCTGGTGCAACGTCAGACAGGATGGACTCCACCCCATGCCGGGGGTCAGCAGAAGGAGCCTGCCAATATTATTTATTATTTGTATTGTGGTGGTGCCTAGGGACCCTAGTCACAGAGCAAGACCCAAAAAGGATTATCCTCAGATGCAGGGCTGGCCGTACGGGTGGATGACATGGGTGACCGCCGTGGTCAGGGGAGGCTCCATAGTGAAGATGCAAGGAGCAGAGCAGGGCGGGCCTGCGGTATGAGGCCATGGAGGGGGAGGCAGCGGGGGCCAGGGACAATGGGGGGATGGGTGGGGAAGAGTGGGAGCTGGGGTGTCAATATACAAGTTGGCCCAGGGTGCCAATTTTCCTAAGGCCGGCCCTGCTCAGATGAAGCCAAAAATCTCCTGGGATTTCGCCACCATTTGATCCTATCCATAGCCTCGATTCAGCCCTGAACCTGAACCCAGAACATAACCCCGAGCTGGGTCTGAACACCACCTCCTAGAACACTCCCGTTTGCCTACCCCAAGGCGGGTTTTTAAGACTCAAATAACCTTGTAAAGCCCCTAGCCCGGGTGAAGCGCTCCATCTGACCATCCCCAGGAGCAGCACATTGAGCAAACACCCAGGACTTTCTGATCTTCCACACCTGAGTTTGTCGTGAGCCAGTCTCCGCATTTGGAATGACCATGCAGGCAACGCTTGGAAGTGGCACACTCCAACCGAGCCCACACTACAAGAAGGATGTGGAAAAATTGGAAAGAGTCCAGCGGAGGGCAACAAAAATGATTAGGGGTCTGGAGCACATGACTTATGAGGAGAGGCTGAGGGAACTGGGATTGTTTAGTCTGCAGAAGAGAAGAATGAGGGGGGATTTGATAGCTGCTTTCAACTACCTGAAAGGGGGTTCCAAAGAGGATGGATCTAGACTGTTCTCAGTGGTACCTGATGACAGAACTAGGAGTAATGGTCTCAAGTTGCAGTGGGGGAGGTCTAGGTTGGATATTAGGAAACACTATTTCACTAGGAGGGTGGTGAAGCACTGGAATGGGTTCCCTAGGGAGGTGGTGGAATCTCCTTCCTTAGAGGTTTTTAAGGTCAGGCTTGACAAAGCCCTGGCTGGGATGATTTAGTTGGGGATTGGTCCTGCTTTGAGCAGGGGGTTGGACTAGATGACCTCCTGAGGTCCCTTCCAACCCTGATATTCTATGATTGGGTCAACCCAGCTTCTGCCCTTTCTTCCTCCACCCCCTCATCTAAAACCAAAACAGAAGTAGGTAGAGACCTTGGAGGGGGAAGGGCCTGAGCCTCCAGCTAGTCAGTTCAGATAGGGAAGGGAGGAGGGTGGAGCAAATTTTCTATGCCTTGTAATCCAGTCATGCTGGTTTGCCTGTAAAAAAACAGAACAGCAGAGGAGCACAGCTGCTCACTTCGCACACGTTTATGGGCCAAGGCCAACTATGATGCAGCGGAGAGTCCAGGTGTCCACCGAGAGCCCCAGCTATGCCGTCTGTGTGCTGGGCACAGAGGTCTCTATAGACATCTCTGGGTAAGACATTCATTTTTCATACCGGGAGATTTGCTGATCTTTGTCACTTTCTCTAATCCGTTTCGACTGTCCAAGGCCAATAGGGTGGGGAGCGGCCTCTAGTATTTCGTGGTTATTTTACAGATGAGCCCAAACGAAAAACATGGATCTAAACTCCCTCGCTGAAACTTGCATCCCGTCTCTGGCCCTCCATCCCAATTTCCTAGGCAGCGTTAGCATAATGTGAGATCTGGGGTGAAATGCTCCCATTTTCAAAAGGGAATCAGACACTTACTGAAACTCAAGGGAAGGAGGGTGACCAGATGTCCCGATTTTATAGTGACAGTCCTGATATTTGAGGCTTTGTCTTCTATGGGTGCCTATTACCCCCCAGCCCCTGTCCCGATTTTTCACGCTTGCTCTCTGGTCACCCTAAAGGGAAGTGACTAGGTCACTTTTGAAAATGGGACTTAGGCACTTTTGGAAATTTTCCCTTGGTCTCCTTGCATTATTTCCACTGCTGGAAGGAGACCATGGCCTGGTATCACCTTGTCCCTAAATGGCTATGGCTACGTCTTCACTGGGGGAGGGGGGGGAAATCGATTTAAGATATGCGAATAGCGTAGCTGAATTCGACGTATCCGAGCCGACTTACCCCGCTGTGAGGACGGTGGCAAATCGACCTCCACGGCTCCCCCGTCGACAGCGCTTACGCCTACCTGCGCTGGTGGAGTACAAGCGTCGATTCGGGGATCGATTGTCGCGTCCCGAGGAGACGCGATAATTCGATCCCTGAGAGATCGATTTCTACCCGCCGATTCAGGCGGGTAGTGAAGACGTAGCCTATGTGAGGTATTAAACCAGTTCTGAAATGCAGATTCAAACACAGATAGCTGAGGCAACTGCAGATACTAAAGCCAGTGCACACCCCTGCTCAATGGATGCTATTTCTGGCCATCAGAGTGCTAGGCAGCAACCGCGCTGTGGGAGTAACTTGTAAAGAAAGAATAAATATGCCGTCTTCTAAGCACATAAAAGTACATGAATATGCCAGAGTACGTTTTAAGGGGTAACCTAAGGAAAAGAAGATTTTTCCGATGCGAAGACCAAGAGTTACTTTATTGTGCCAGAAATGAGGTTGTATTTGCTAATGCTGTTCCATTATGACGATTTAATAACGTTTGTACCGAAATAGTGCCTACAGGCAAACCAAGCTAGGAACCTGTTTTGCTAGATGTTGTTCTACACATGATTATTAAAAGTATTTCTAGGATTGGAGCCCTAGTCTTGGACCGGGACCCCCACCGTGCTAGGCGCTGTACAAAAAGATTGTTCCTGTTCTAAAGCGCTCGCCGTCTAGGTAACACAATGGTCGACATTTAAAGGTCAACATTAACCTGTTGTTGCCTTATTGTTACACAAGAGCAATGGTGGTGGAGGAGCCCAGACTGGGGTGGTGAGAATTTGACTGCAGGTGCTGCAGGGTTGGGGGTAAGGGTGGAGGTTGAGGGTTTTTGGCTATGAAGATTGAGCATGGGTGGGGCGCCAGGTCCTGGCTGGCTGGGAGCTTCCCCCCTCACTAGCAGCCCTTTTCTGGCTTTCACAATCATGGCAGCATTCAGTCCTGCTGCCTGACAGGCGCTGTGGCCCAGAGCCATTGAAATCAACAGGGGTTAGGCACCTCGCTGTGTTGGAGGATCTAGGCCTGAGTAAATAGACGACTTCCTTCTCCCCCAAGCACATACAATAAACCCAGGAGAACACACGCACATCTGGCACCAAGCCTCGAGTCCTCTCTTCCATCTCCATCCACTTCCTTTGGCAGCCACGGCCTCAGACTTCAGGACGGAATTAAAAAAATAATAGAACAACTCGGAACGATCCAGTGGTGGACGCAGTTACCCGTGTAACCACGCAACCTTACTGGAGTCACCCTCCTCCTCCCTTTCCCCATTCCCTTGAGTCATTGTCATGGCTACTACCTCATGTAAACCAATCAGGATTATTTACATTGAGAACATATGACTAAGGGAACACGAGCAACATACTGGTCTGAGAATCACCTCTTAAAGCAGGGGTGGGCAAACTTTTTGGCCTGAGGGCCACAACTGCATATGGACTGTATGGTGGGCTATGAATGCTCACGAAATTGGGTGTTGGGGTGCGGGAGGGAGTGGGGCTCTGGCTGGGAGTGTGGGCTCTGGGGTGGGGCCAGGGATGAGGGGTTTGGTTGCAGGAAGGGGCTGCGGGCTGGGGGTAGAGCAGAGGGATTCAGAGTATGGGAGGGAGCTCCAGGCTGATGCAGAGGGTTGGGGTGTGGGAGGGGGTGAGGGCTCTGAGCTGGGGTGCGGGTTTCAGGGTGGGGCCACAAATGAAGAGTTCGGGATGCAGGAGGGGGCTCTGGGCTGGGGCAGCGGGTTGGGGTGCAGGGGAGGGGGCAAGGGCTTCAGCTGGGGGTGCGGGCTCTGGGGTGGGGCTGGGGATTAGGGTTGCAGGAGGGCGCTCTGGGCTGGGACCAAGGGGTTCAGAGGGGGATCAGGGCTGGGGAAGGGGGTTGGGGCCCAGGAGGGTGCCAGGGGTGCAGGCTCCAGGCGGCGCTTACCTCAAGCAGCTCCCGGAGCAGCGGCATGTCCCCCCTCTGGCTCCTACGCGGAGGTACGGCGCTGGCTAGGTGGCTCTGCGTGCTGCCCCCTCCGTAGGCGCCACCCCTGCAGCTCCCATTGGCCACGGTTCCCAGCCAATGGGAGCTGCAGAGCCGGCGCTTGGGGCAGGGGCAGCACACGGGGCCCCTACACGTAGGAGCTGGAGGGGGGACATGCCGCTGCTTCTGGGAGCCACGCAGAGCCACAGCACGCGTGGAGCGAGGCAAGCCCCCGACCCCACTCCCTGGCTGGAACGCCTCCTGCTGGTCATCTAGGAATTAGCTCTCTCAGCCCTGGAGCGCCCTCTATGGGCCAGTGTCTTGCCCTCTGTTGCCTATCCCTCTGCAGTCTCTTTATCTCCACCACGTATAGGCCCCAAGTCCCTCCCAGACCATGGTGCCCCTTGCCTTGGGGTGCTGCCACTCACCCAGGGAACCCCACACCTCTGAGCTCACTGCCAGTCTTCATCTAGCCCCATCCCTCAGGGGCAAACTGCAGTCTGAAGTGGCCACTCATCACTGGCTAGGGGGTTGGACCTCTTGCGTTTCCCTGCAGCCCCAGTACCTCCTTAGGCCTTCCTGCCAGGCCTGAGTTCCCCAGCTCAGCCTGCCCCTTCCCCAACACCGCTCTGTTGAAGGTACCCTGTGCTCCCAGGCAGCCCAGTCCTTCCCACCTCAAGGCTGGAGTGAGACTGCCTGACTCCTACCTCACAGCCCTCTTTATACCAGCCCTACCGGGCCCGGATTGGCTGCTACCTGCCTTCCCCTGATTGGGTCCTTGGGGCAGCCCTTTCCCAGAGCTGGTTTTAACCCCTTTCTCTCCGGAGCGGGGTGCTCGCCACGCTACAAGGTCCCTGGGTTAATCACACATCCCCAGTATCTGTTGCTTCTCAGGAGTGCCTGTGTTTTAGCAACAGTAGCATACTAACAGTATGCATACTTTTGCCAAGAGCATGAATTTGTGAGCATCTACTTGAATACATGGCCTCACTTTGGTGCAGGGCCTCAGGTCTTGCACCAGACCCAGTGCTCCAGGATCTCTCTCTTTCTGTCCCCTACCCTGGTCATCTCATCATACATCTTAACTTGAGGGGAATTTCCCCACCTCCTCTAAGAAATTATGAAACCATTTGTTAGTTTCAGTAAAGCATCTGCCCCAAACCTATAAGGATACAGCTTTGAATACATAAAAGGCCAGATCCTCATGACTTTAAAGGAACTATGATCATTTGCAGCAGCTGATGTAGTGGCCCAAAATGTAGAGCTGGCAGAAAAATGGAAAAGATGTCCCGAACAATTTGGTATGTTCTACAGTGTTTCTGCTTCGCGGGCTCCAAAATGGAACTATTTTTCCCTCCCCCGCCCAAATCGTGAAACTTCTTCAAAATGTTTAGATGTTTTAAAATATATCTCCCAGGCCCTCCCTTCCTCATTGGTGCTGTTGAATGCAATTAAATGAATGACATCCACGATTCTTTCTTCCATTTTTTCATTCCCCTTTCCTTTTGCTACTCTGTAACTTTTCACACTTTCTCTAACCTTGGGAAAGGAATAAAAGGGGAAAAAAAGGAAAGGTAAAAAATCAAAGTCAGGCCATTTTAAATTTTGAGTTTTGACAAAAATCTAGAACATTCGTGAAATTTTGTTTCATGCTTTCGGTCTGGGGAAAGGGCCATATTTTGCTGAAAAATTGCTTCAAACAAAACATTTCAACCAGTTTGACTAAGATGTCATAGGATGCAATCCCACTTTCCCATCCTCTTTCCCTGCAGGGGGCTTTCCCCTCCCCCACTCTGGGTCTCCGCTTTCATGCCTGCCCATCCACCCAATTCGCCCCCATAGGTAGAGTTTGGGGGGGGGGCACAGGAGGGCATTGTCCACCCCCCCGAACTGCAAGCCTCAGGCAGGCAGCCTGAGGGTGCAAAGTAAGGCCTTGGCTACACTGGCGCTGAACAGCGCTGCAACTTGCTGCGCTCAGGGGTGTGAAAACGCCCCCCCCCAGCGCAGCGCTGTAAAGCGCCAGTGTAATCAGAGCCTGCAGCGCTGCACGCTCGCTCGCAGCGCTGCAAGCTACTCCCCTCGGAGAGGTGGAGTACATACAGCGCTGTGAGAGCTCTCTCGCAGCGCTGGCGGCGCGACTACACTCGCGCTTCACAGCGCTGCCACAGCAAGCGCTGCCACGGCAGCGCTGTGAAGTCCCGAGTGTAGCCAAGGCCTGAGAGTTCTGCAGAGGAGACAAAAGATTTGTCACGTGCTGCTCCCAGCTTATGCCCCTGGGGCAGGGAGTCAGAATTTTGTTTATAAATAGAGTGATTAACTGGTGATTAAGATAAGAAAGGGCTGTGAGGGTGTTTCCTAAAGTTAAATGAGCTGTTCCAAGCTTGGTGAACTGCAAAAAGTAAAAAGAACAGGAATACTTGTGGCACCTTAGAGACTAACAAATTTATTAGAGCATAAGCTTTCGTGGGCTACAACCCACTTCTTCGGATGCATATAGAGTGAAACATATATTGAGGAGATATATATACACACATACAGAGAGCATGAACAGGTGGGAGTTGTCTTACCAACTCTGAGAGGCCAATTAAGTAAGAGAAAAAAAACTTTTGAAGTGATAATCAAGATGGCTCAGTACAGACAGTTTGATAAGAAGCAAGTGTGAAAATACTTACAAGGGGAGATAGATTCAATGTTTGTAATGGCTCAGCCATTCCCAGTCTTTATTTAATCCTGAGTTGATTGTGTCTAGTTTGCATATCAATTCCAGCTCAGCAGTCTCTCCTTGGAGTCTGTTTTTGAAGTTTTTCTGTTTTAAGATAGCCACCCGCAGGTCTGTCATTGAATGACCAGACAGGTTAAAGTGTTCTCCCACTGGTTTTTGAGTATTATGATTCCTGATGTCAGATTTGTGTCCATTAATTCTTTTGCGTAGAGACTGTCCGGTTTGGCCAATGTACATGGCAGAGGGGCATTGCTGGCACATGATGGCATATATCACATTGGTAGATGTGCAGGTGAACGAGCCCCTGATGGTACGGCTGATGTGATTAGGCCCTATGATGATGTCACTTGAATAGATATGTGGACAGAGTTGGCATCGGGCTTTGTTACAAGGATAGGTTCCTGGGTCAGTGTTTTTGTTCAGTGATCAGAGGATAATGGCCTGTAGAATGTGTAGAATGTGGTGTTACAAGGATAGGTTCCTGGGTCAGTGTTTTTGTTCAGTGATCAGAGGATAATGGCCTGTAGAATGTGGTGTTAGAGAGCTGTCTAGCAGCCTCTTGGTCATATTCCAATTTATTCATGATGACGACAGCACCTCCTTTGTCAGCATCACTTACCCCATAACCTCAGCCATGCTGAACACAACGCCATCTACAGCCTCAGAAACAACCCTGACATCATTATCAAAAAGGCTGACAAAGGAGGTGCTGTCGTCATCATGAATAAATTGGAATATGACCAAGAGGCTGCTAGACAGCTCTCTAACACCACATTCTACAGGCCATTATCCTCTGATCCCACTGAGGATTACCTAAAGAAACTACACCATCTGCTAAAAAAACTCCCTGACAAAGCACAGGAACAAATCTGTACAGACACATGCCTAGAACCCCGACCAGGGACATTCTATTTGCTACCCAAGATCCATAAACCTGGAAATCCTGGACGCCCCATCATCTCAGGCATTGGCACCCTAACATCAGGCTTGTCTGGTTATGTGGACTCTCTCCTCAGACCCTACGCTACCAGCACTCCTAGCTATCTTCGAGACACCACTGACTTCCTGAGGAAACTACAATCCATCGGTGATCTTCCAGAAAACACCATCCTGGCCACTATGGACGTAGAAGCCCTCTACACCAATATTCCACACAAAGATGGACTACAAGCTATCAGGAACAGTATCCCCAATAATGTCACAGCTAACCTGGTGGCTGAACTCTGTGACTTTGTCCTCACCCACAACTATTTCACATTTGGGGACAATATATACCTTCAAGTCAGCGGCACTGCTATGGGTACCCGCATGGCCCCACAGTATGCCAACATTTTTATGGCTGACTTAGAACAACGCTTCCTTAGCTCTCGTCCCCTAACGCCCCTACTCTACTTGCGCTACATTGATGACATCTTCATCATCTGGACCCATGGAAAAGAAGCCCTTGAGGAATTCCACCATGATTTCAATAATTTCCATCCCACCATCAACCTCAGCCTAGATCAATCCACACAAGCGGTCCATTTCCTGGACACTACTGTGCTAATAAGTGATGGTCACATAAATACCACCCTATACCGGAAACCTACTGACCGCTACACTTACCTACATGCCTCTAGCTTCCATCCAGGACACACCACACGATCCATTGTCTACAGCCAAGCTCTAAGATATAACCGCATTTGCTCCAATCCCTCAGATAGAGACAAGCACCTACAAGATCTCTATCAAGCATTCTTAAAACTACAATACCCACCTGCTGAAGTGAAAAAACAGATTGACAGAGCCAGACAAGTACCCAGAAGTCACCTCCTACAAGACAGGGCCAACAAAGAAAATAACAGAACACCACTAGCTGTCACCTTCAGCCCCCAACTAAAACCTCTCCAGCGCATCATCAGAGATCTACAACCTATCCTGAAAGATGATCCTTTACTCTCACAGATCTTGGGAGACAGACCTGTCCTCGCTTACAGACAACCCCCCAACCTAAAGCAAATACTCACCAGCAACCACACATCACTGAACAAAAACACTGACCCAGGAACCTATCCTTGTAACAAAGCCCGATGCTTTGTTATGCTTATGCTCTAATAAATTTGTTAGTCTCTAAGGTGCCACAAGTACTCCTGTTCTTTTTGCGGATACAGACTAACACGGCTGCTACTCTGAAACCTGCAAAAAGTAAGCAGCTTACAATTGTTGTATTCAAGAGATAGTAACAAATTTACCTTTCTTTGAGCTGATAACTGATTGTTTAGAAGACAAAGGAAATGCAGTAGATCTAATCTGCCTGGATATCAGGAAGGCATTTGATACAGTTCCACATGAGAAATTATTAGTTAAATTGGAGAAGATGGGAATTAATATGAGAACTGAAAGGTAGATAAGGAACTGGTTAAAAAGAAGACTACAACGGGTCATACTGAAAGGTGAACTGTCAGGCTGGAGGGAAGTTACTAGTGGAGTTCCTCAGTCTTGGGACCAACCTTATTTAACATTTTATTACTGACCTTGGCACAAAAAGTGGGAGGGTGTTAATAAAATTTGCAGATGACATGAAGTTGGGAGGTATTGCCAGTCCCGAGGAGGACCGGAATATCATACAAGAAGATCTGGATGACCTTGTAAACTGGAGTAATAGAAATGGGATGATATTTAATAGTGCAAAGTGCAAGGTCCTGCATTTAGCGACTAACAATAAGAATTTTTGCTATAAACTGGGGACTTATCAGTTGGAAGTGAGAGTGGAGGAGAAAGAGCTGGGTGTATTGGTTGATCACAGGATAGCTATGAGCCGTCAACTTGATGCGGCTGTGAAAAAAAGCTAATGCAGTCCTAGGATGTATCAGGTGAGGTATTTCCAGTAGAGACAGAGAAATGTTAGTACCATTATGCAAGGCACTGGTGAGACCTCAGCTGGAATACTGTGTGCAATTCTGGTCTCCCGTGTTTAAGGAAGATGAATTCAAACTGGAACAGGTGCAGAGAAGGGCTGCTAGGATGATCTGAGGAATGGAAAACTAGACTTTATGAGATGAGACTCAAAGAGCTTGGCTTCTTTAGTCTAACCAATAGAAGGCTGAGGGGAGATATGATTACTCTGTATAAATACATCAGAGGGATAAATACCAGGGAGGGAGAGGAGTTAAAGTTAAGCACCAATGTGGACCCCAGAACAAATGGATTTAAACTGGCCATCAACAAGTTTAGGCTTGAAATTAGATCAAGGTTTCTAACTATCAGAGGAGTGATGTACTGGAACAGGCTTCCAAGGAGAGCAATGTGGGGCAAAAAAAAAAAAAAACCCTAACTGGCTTCAAAACTGAGCTTGATAAGTTTATGGAGGGGATGGTATGACAGGACTGCCTACAATGGTGTGTGGCCCATCGGCAACTGCCTGTAGCAAAAATCCCCAACGGCTGGAGACAAGACACTAGATGAGGAGGCTGTTCTTTGTAGTATCTGCCTGGTGGGTCTTGCCCATGTGCTCAGGGTCTAACTGATCATATTTGGGGTCAGGAAGGAATTTCCCCCCGGGTCAGATTGGCAGAGACCATGGGGGCTTTTCACCTTCTTCTGCAACATGGGGCACGGGTCACTTGCAGGTTTAAACTAGTGTAAATGGTGGATTCTCTGTAACTTGAAGTCTTTAAACCATGATTTGAGGACTCCAGTAACTCAGCCAGAGCTTAGGGGTCTATCACAGGAGGAGTGGGTGGGTGAGGTTCTCTGGCCTGCCATGTGCAGGAGGTCAGACTAGATGATCATGATGGTCCCTTCTTACTTTAATAGGAGTATCCTAGTAAGAATAGACATTACAATTTTAAACTAACCAGTGTCCCTTAAGTGACTTGCCACAAGATGTCAGAACATGTTAGTATTAGAGCAGAGTGGGTCTAATATTTATGTAATGTTCTTTCTTGATATAGGAATTAGATACGGTGCTCCTGTCAGATATTTCTAAGTTATTATCTGCAAAAAACACTGGAGTTTTCAGTTGCCTAAGTAGCCCCTGCAATCACAGTTAAAGTTGTCCCCCCCCAATCTGAAATGGTGCCCCTATTGTCAGGCATGGAATTTGTCCCCCCCCCCATGCAGCCCTGTTGGCCTGACTGGAGCCGCCCCCCCAAATATAGAAGTGAAACTACACCTATGCCCCTCTGGGTTCCTGCTTTTTTCACCATTACGCCCCCATTCCTTTGCAGGTCCCTGCTCCCTGTCCACCCTTGCCAAGTCCACTCCCCCACCCCCAGCCTCCCTATTCCTCTCACTCCGCTTGCCCCCTCATCAGGTCCCCACTTCTCCCACTACAAATCCTCCTTATAAGGCTCTCTTAGGTTTCAGAGGGGTAGCCGTGTTAGTCTGTATCAGCAAAAAGAACAGGAGTACTTGTGGCACCTTAGAGACTAACAAATTTATTTGAGCATAAGCCCACGAAAGTTTATGCTCAAATAAATTTGTTAGTCTCTAAGGTGCCACAAGTACTCCTGTTCTTTTTGTGGATACAGACTAACACGGCTGCTACTCTGAAACCTCTCTTAGGTCTGTTAGAGTCCAGGCAACAGACAATGTCTCCATGCAGCAAATTAAGTTGCTGCCTCCGATATAGGTTGACAGCAGTAGGGGGCTGCAGAAAGATTTCTCTGCTGGCCAGACAAGGCAGTCTGGAGGCCCCGATTTTCCTGTGAATCAGTGTTCCCATTTAAACTAAAATCAGTAGGCGCATGCCCAGGGCCAGCTCCAGGCACCAGCCGACCAAGCACGTGCTTGGGGCGGCACCTTGTAAGGGGCGGCCAATCTTGGGGTGGCGCAGCAGCGCTCGGGTTTTTTTGTTTGTTTGTTTTGTTTCGGCGGGGCGGCGCTCGGGGGGGTTGGTTTTGTTTCGGCGGGGCGGCACTGGGGTTTTTTTTGTTTGTTTGTTTTTGGTTCGGCGGGGCGGCGCTCGGGGGGGTTGGTTTTGGTTCGGCGGGGCGGCGCTGGGTTTTTTGTTGTTGTTGTTTTTGGTTTGGCGGGGCGGCGCTCGGGGGGGGTTGTTTTTGTTTTTGTTTCAGCGGGGCGGCGCTCAGGGGGGTTGTTTTTGTTCAGCGGGGCGGCGCTCAGAGGGGTTGTTTTTGTTTTTGTTTCAGCGGGGCGGTGCTGGGGGGGTTGTTTTTGGTTCGGCAGGGCGGCGCTGGGGGTGTGTGTTACGGCGTGGCGGTTTTTTTTTTTTTTTTGCTTGGGGTGGCAAAAAAGTTAGAGCCGGCCCTGCGCATGCCCATTGCTGCCTAGAACATCCCCTGAAACTTGGGGGGCTGATGGGATGCAGCGTCCCAAAGTTAGCACGTTCTAGACAAACACCATTGAGTTGAACATTAGACTCCACTTTGCTCAGTCAATTCAAGATTGTGAGACGCCCAGATCCGACAATGGCAGGGACCACATAAGGACCCCGCCTGCAAGTAATTCACACAGTCTATGGCTGTTCTCTTCATGCCTATAAACACACGCGCACTTTGCCAGTCTTCCAAAATTGGCCCCAGAAGCCATGTACTTGTTCTGGCAGCATGTGATAAATCTGACATTAACACTTCAGCGGTACCCACCAGAAGAGAAGAAGCTATTAGACAGGTTTACAGGTAGATTTAAAATTCTAGAGGAGGCTGAGTGATGACAGATTAATCTCTCTCTTTACGAGTTGCTTCAGGCACTGACATACTCATGTAAAGGGAAACAGGGAATAAATCCCTGAAATATTTTTCTTATGGTTAACGTTTACAGGAGAGATGCAAATCACATGCAAGACAAAAATGCCTCCCCATAGCACATTTAGGTGTTAATAGGTTAATTAATGTTCGCAGGGTGCTTTGAAAGTGTGAAGTGCCGTACATGCTGAGTGCAAAGAATAATTATTGCTTGCAGATGCAAAATCCAGTCCATTTAAATGCCACCTTTTAGCTGAGAACCTCAATCATTAATTTAGCGTCATAAAAATCCCATTTGGTCAGGATTAGATCTGGGGGAAAATGTTCAGAGTCAACGCAAAAAAAAAATAAAAAATGCAGATTTGGCAACATCAAGATGTTACGTGAATGAATTTGCGCCGATTTCACCGATGACTCACAGCACCTATGAGAATTTCCTGAGTCTATGGGGATCTTTAGTGCTTTTATGCGTATACATAGACAGTGAGAGGGACAACTCTGACGGTAACCAAGCGCTCCTTTCTGTCCCAGATCCATACCAAGTGGTGCCACGTCATTTGATGCCCGTGGTACCTCTGGAGTGAGGGTCTATGTTGTCTACAACCCTAATGCTGTGAAGAAACCTGCTGGTACATCGAAATGGACCCTCAATTCTCAGGTGGAGGTCATAGTGTCCATGGACATCCCAAGCAGTACTGTCAATGATAGCAAGGTGCGTGGATTGCTGGGCTTTGAAAGAATCACATGATCATGCCTAGAAACATGGGGTCAATCTTTGCAGGATCAGAAGAAAGGGGCTATTTTAACTACGGGATGTGGCACAGTTGCAGAGTGTTTGTATGTCAGAAGCACAGCGATCACCCAACTTCTAAAGAATAGAATCCTAGCTAAATCTGTGTCGTTAACAGCCACAAAAAGACATAGAAGCGAGTAAGGGTGTGTGTGAAGGGGAGAGAGGTTGCTCAAATAATGGAGAGAAGAAGGGTTAACATGCTGGAAATTCAATGATTGAAAAGTCTGGTGGCAGACGCCCAGGAGCTGGTGCAAGAGAAGAGAAAACTCTTCTTTCACCTTGGCTTTAACTTGGAGATTAACTGTGCATAGGCATTGTCACTCTAGATGAGTGGTGCGCAAACTGGGGGGGCACTCTCCAGGGGGTGCACAAGAGGTTTTTTGAGGGAGGCACAAAGAAACTGGGATCCCGTGGGTCCCATGAATGCCCTCTCCAGCAGCCGCTGCTCTCTGGCCACCCAGCTCTGAAGGCAGCGTCGCCACCAGCAGCAGCACAGAAGCAAGGGATTACTTCAAATTACAAGTCATGGGGGGGGAGTGTGTGGGGGCGGTGACAAATTATGTGACTGGCAAGGCGGGGGGGGGGGCGGGGTTTGTAACTGGAAAAGCTTGCGCACCACTGGTCTGCATAGCCCGGGGCAGAGAGCCTCTCAGCCCGGCTCGACAGATTCTCTAAAAATAGCAGTGGGCTTCACAACACCAGCTCCAGGCCAAGCCACAACTTCAAAGCACTGAACACACAGCTATGTTTAGAGAGCGAACGCAAGCCCTGCGAGCCCCCGTCTGTTAACCCAGGCCGGGAGGCTCGCTGCCATGAGCTGAGTAGCCCAGAAATGACACAGAAAATTCCACGCAATGGGCTTCCCCACCGCCTGTTCCATCGGTAAATTGCCTGGGGTTATAAATCCATCGCCAAGGCCTTTCCCAACTCCCCTTAGCGTGAATTAGGCCTGTTGGATGAATGACTCACCAACTGAATCATCAACTGCCATGAGCATGCAGGATGGTCCTACAGTTGATTTATTGAGGGTGGTCTCCATACCCCCAGCACCCAACCTCAGCAGATATCGGGCATCATGTCTCTCTGAGGGCAATGAAGAGATCACATTCGACAATGGGAGCATGGCATGATATGGACCTTTGCTGGAATGGATCGTGACCAGGCAATGTCTTCACAGGTTAGGATTTCGTACTATGGACAGAAAGAGAATGCACCTATAGAGGGGGCTTGGCTGTACCTCACCTGTGTCAGTAAGTATTGTAAAAACAATTGGCTAAATACACTTGAGACACGCAACCTATTCAGCAAATGGGAATTAGTTTGTGTGCGTCTATAAATACTGTAACAGGTTCTATTTTTCCATCCACTTCATTATAAACTATTCAAAGGGAAGAGAGCAATGGATAAGCCTCCCTTCATTAAATATATATAAGATATGTGTATGTATATATATTAAATATAATATGTACAAACATTCCTTTCAAATAAATAAAAGGGAGACGTTTGTGTTTATGTGTATATTTAATATATATGCAGTGTATATAATAGAAACCAGTGGTTTTCAACCTGTGGTCCACAGACCTCTGGGGGTCCGCAGACTATGTCCAAGATTTCCAAAGGGGTCCGCACATCTATTCAATGTTTTATTGGGGTCTGCAAATGAGAAAAGGTTGAAAACCACTGATATAAACATATTATACACCCCCACCCTCACCATATATATATTTCATGCAGGGAGGTTTGTACGTTTCTCTCTTCCCTTTAAACAGCTTATAATTAAGTGGATGAATGCAAGAAATAGAATGTTAGCATGTTAATCTCGCCTACCCCACCAAATCCATATTCTGTGTCATGTCCCTACCCACCTGGTGTTCTACACCCCTTTCCTATCAACAATATGACTATCTGGCTGGCTAGCAAGGGTCCCAAAGAAACTGGGTGTGGGATTTTCAAAAAAGGCACATACAGCAGAACCTTAGAGTTACGAACACCAGAGTCACGAACTGCCCAGTCAACCACACCCCCCATTGGGAACCGGAAGTACACAATCAGGGAGCAGCAGAGACCAAAAAAACCAGATAAAGGACAGTGCTGGGTTAAACCTAAACTACTAAAAAAAAAATAAGGGAAAGCAGCATTTTTCTTCTGCATAATAAAATTTCAATGCTGAATTAAGTCAATGTTCAGTTGAAAACTTTAAAAAGAATAGCCCTAATGTTTTGTTCAGAGTTACGAACATTTCAGAGTTACGAACAACCTCCATTCCCGAGGTGTTAGTAACTCTGAGATTCTACTGTACATTTGAAAATCCCACCCTAGGAAGCTGACATTTTCCCACCTGCTATGGCCCTCTGAAGATAGGGTGATGGACACTGGCTTCTCAACCAAATGTTTGTCCTGGGCTCAAACTCTGGGCATATACGGGCACTCCCTTAGTCTCCACCAGAGCACATAAAGTGATTCAGCTTCTCCATGTAATGTTCACAGCACACACAGAGAGAGAAGTTAGATAAAAAACACAGCACTCTCTTTCTGGAAGGCTGCACTGTAACACTACTTTATATCTTAGCATTCAGAACCCTAACACACAAGAACCCCAAACCAGAGTTAGACAAAGCAGGCTGCTCCCTAAAACAGCGAGGCACAACTCATCCCATCTTACTTTAGGGTGGCTCTCTGCAGACTGACTGCTGAAAGACCAGATTGCAAGCTTCCCTGCAGATCCTCTGAGCCTGCAAGCAGGACCAGGAAGTAGCCACCTCCTCCTCCATTCCCATGCCCTCTGAATGATGCTCACTTTGTTTCTCCCACTATCTTTTTTTGATCAGCTCAGTGGACTACCAGACAGAGAACCACCATTTGGTTAGACCTAATGTCTACTATTGACTAGGGGTCCAGTAAGGAGCATATGGTCAGAAATCTGGGGGGGGAGGGAAGGAACATTCGCTGAAGAAGGGCCCCTTTAAAATATTTCATCACTGCAGGCAAATATTTTGGTGTTTACATGCCCATATTCTGGAAACATTTCTTCCTGCTTTCACTGTACTTAATCTTCATTCAACAACAAAAGGCAGATATCAAAGAATCATTGCATCCATGAAATTATTTCCACCCGTGCTTTCCTGCTCAAGGGACCAAAGATGGCAGTAGAGAGATGAAAATCATAGGAAGTGGCAGGAAAAGGCTGGAAGATACAGATTCTGAATGGAGACCTGGGGAGTCCTGTTCACACAGCCCTGTCCTGTTGTGTGTGTCGAGGGTGGGGGAGTTGGTGCTGTCCAGATATGGATGGATAGCATTAAGGAAGCACCCAAGAAATCAATGCTTTGAATGTGTTCATTCTCCTGCCATCTGGGACCGGGGCTTCCGTCTGCCTTTGTGATTTCAGATGTCTCTCTGGATGCCGACACAGACCGCAGCGGGATGGTGAAGAGCAATGGAACCAACAAGGTAATGAGACTTATTTCATAGTTGTAAGCAAGGAGCAAGGTAAAGCATTCGGCATGGAAACACTCTGGGTGGATCCACTTCCATTTCCGTTCCCAACAGGCACCAGCAACCAGAAGCTGACAGTGACAAAGGATGTGTGTGGAGACAGGCTGTTTTCTGGATCTCTGAAGAAGCCAACCTAGTCCCAGTATTGTTTTTCCATGCCCTGCCACTATGAAACCATGGCATTGGCCCTGTGCAAAATTCTCCTCCCTGCTACTCCAGTGCAGAGTCAGGGGTCAGGAGAGCAGAAGTAGCATTAGAGAAAATAATTTGGCTCCCTATCTTTTTCCATCGGGCTTGAGATTTGCTAGGGACTCCATCCATCAACAGGGTTGTGCAAAAAGAAAGAAACTACCCCTGGATCGGTGTATTTGCTGCGGGTGCCAGCTTGCTCCATGCCTAGGTTAAAGAGTCGGATGCCCAAGTTCCCAGTGAATGTTTGTTCATGGAACAATACAGGGATAGATTCACCCCGGCTGCTCTCCTGTAGGGACTCTCCCCAGGGAGGGCAAGTAGCTTCCGCTTTCCTTCAAACCATGTCTACACTAGAAAAAAAAACAACCATGGGTTAACTGAGGTTATGTCTACACTAGCACTTTTGTTGGTACAACTTATGTTGCTCAGGGGTGTGACCCCCCCCCCCCCCCCGCGAGCGACATAGTTTCACCGACAGAAGCGCCGGTGTGGACAGCACTATGTTGGTGGGAGACGCTCTCCTGCCGACATAGCTACTGCCACTCGGCGGGGGTGGTTTGATTATGTTGACAGGAGAGTCTGTCCCATCGGCACAGAGCGGCTCCGTGGGAGATCTTACAGCGGCGCAGCCGTATCAGTACAGCTGTGCTGCTGTAAGCTCTCTAGTGTAGACATGGCCTAATTTGGGTTGAAATGCTAGTGTAGGCCCGGCAGTTGTAGTTTTCATACAAGTTTAATACAGGGCTGAGATCATGTGTTAAAACTACAACTAACTCCCTTGTCTACATTAGGGTTTTAGCCCATTAGTTTGTTAACATGTTAACATCTATTTTCCTAGTGTAGACATGGCTCTGGGTTTTTGCCAGCCAGGGGCACCCTTAGAGTATGTCTGCACTGCAATTGGGAGGTTTGATTGCTAGTCCCGCCACCCAGGACTCCCATACGTGAGTGGCCACCGAGAGTCTTGGCCAGACAGGGCTAGTCCATGCAGCCAGCCATGCTGCTGCGACTTCACAGGTATTGTTTCTTGAGCTAGCTTTGCTCTCAGGAACGTCTCCTCGTGCGGCAATCACCTTCCCCACGCGTCGGAGACGGACCCGTCGCTGGAGGCTGCTCTCCGGATGCGCTGACCCAGCACATCCGCTGCACACGCCTGACCGCACGCACCCCATCACAGGCGTGGCCACTCGCCCTGAGCATTGCCAGGGCTGTTAGGAGGGAGGAGAGGAAGGGTAGATTCCGGGTGAGGAGGAAGAGGGAATTCAGGCTCCGTTTTTGTTCCAGATCCCTTTGTGTTTCCTCTACAGACGCAATGGACGTGGGGCCCTGACGGGCAGGGAGCCGTGCTGCTAGTGAACTGCGACAGGGACAGCCCGGGTGCCAAGGATATGGACAGTGCTTACCAGTATGTGCAGTCCTATACAGGTACTCACTGGGAACAGACCTCTGCTCTGGGCCAAGCGTTAGACAGGTGCAGGGGGAAGTCTGAACATGAGCCAGGCCAGGCCAGAGCTAGATTGATATTTCATGGGCCAACTCTGTCACGTGCTACCACTACGATTCCAGCGCAGGTGAAGTGAGTTTCAGTGTGTAACACCCGGCGATGGGATCGGACAGTCCCTCGACTCATGTCTCCAACCACGGCTACTTGTCTTTTGTTGGGGGGGGGGTCCCCCTTTCTCTGCACATCTCCCCTCCCCACTTAGGGCTCATCTACACAGGGAAGTGAGTGAAAAACAGCTAGCGCGGGTATGAATTTGAGTGCGGTGGGTATTCGGCACTAACTCCCCATGTAGGTGCTCCTTTCCTCACGAACAGTGCCTTTTATGCAGTGTGGCTTAATCCACTTTGGAAGTGTACTGACCTAATCTGCACAAAGGCACTCATAGTGTGGAATCGGCGTGTCCACACAGGAAACTCGTCTGGAACCGCTATTTGGCTATTCTGCACTAATTAGGGGGGACTTTTTCCCCATGTAGACAAGCCCTTAGATGCTATCCTGGCTGGGAAAACAAACGGAGTAGACAAACAGAAGTGGGAGTCTAATATCTTAACCTCATGGCTTCAAAAGAGGCTCCAATTTTCAACCTTTGACCCATGCAAGCAGTGACCCGCCCCTGCTGCTCCTAGGCAGAGGCGCAGCAGGCGGCTCTGCATGCTGCCTTTGCCCACAGGCACCGCCCCCGCAGCTCCCATTGGCTGTGGTTCCCAGCCAATGGGAGCCATGGAGTTAGCACTCGGGGTGGGATGGGGGCAGTGTGCAGAGCTGACTGCTGCACCTCTGCCTAGGAGCAGCTGGGCGAGGTTGTGGGGAGCTTGTGGGGAGCTGCCTGAAGTGAGCATCCCCTGAATCCGGCACCCCACACCCCCTCCCGTGCACCAACCCGCTGCCCCAAGCCCCCTCCTGCACCCAAACTCCCTCCCAGAGCCTGCGCCCCATACCCCCTCCTATGCCCATAGGCTCCAACTTCCACTGTTCCTAGTGGGTGCTCGACCCCACCCCCGCCCCTGGCCCCGCCCCTGCCCTACCCTCGCCCTGCGCCATTCCACCCCTCCCTCCAAGTCCCCGCCCCTGCCCCGCCTCTTCTCCGCCTCCTCCCCTGAGTGCGCCCTGGAAAGTCTTAAGCCCCGCCAAACAGCTGTTTGGCGGCAGGAAGCACTGTGGGAGGTAGGCAGAGGAGCAGGGACGTGGCTCACTCGGGGGGGGAGGAGCTGGGGTAGAGGGGTGGGGTGGGGTGGGGAGCTGCCAGTGGGTGCAGAGCACCCACTAATTTTTCCCCCTGGGTGCTCCAGCCCCGGAGGCACCCACGGAGTCGCCGCCTATGCCTGTGCCCTAACCCCCTGCCAGTCCTGCGCCAACCGGACTTTCAACAAAGATCTGAAATGCTGGTTTATAGACCTTTCCAGTTGGTGAAGTGCCTGATAAAATAGCTTTTACTGTATAATAAAAAATAAATATAAAGTGAGCACTATACATGTTGTATTCCATGTTGTAATTGAAATCAGTATATTTGAAAATGTGGAAAACACCCCAAAATATTTATATAAATAGTATTCTATGATTGTTTAACAGTGCGATTAATTGGGAAAGTCAAAGTTTCAAGGCTTGAGATTGAAAACCTCCACAGGTCACTGTGATAAGATACTTGTCTTCACTTTCAAGGCCTTTCACAACATATTCCTCCCACTCCCCCCCAATCATCTCTCATTCAATATCAAAAGGTTAGGAGTACTTGTGGCACCTTAGAGACTAACAAATTTATTAGAGCATAAGCTTTCATGTAGCCCACGAAAGCTTATGCTCTAATAAATTTGTTAGTCTCTAAGGTGCCACAAGTACTCCTGTTCTTTTTGCGGATACAGACTAACACGGCTGCTACTCTGAAACCTATCAAAAGGTTGACTCCCACCTCCAATCAGCCCATGATGGCAGCCTCCTTTGCCCACTTGCAAAATTTTCAAACCAGCACCTTCATGCTTTCTCCCAGGCTGCCCCTCACGCTTCAGAGAAGCTCCTCATAGACATCTGCAAAACTAACTCATTCTCCTGCTTCAAACCCTCCTTAAAACTCCCCTCTGCCAGAAAGCCTACAGAAAACTGGACAACGGGTGGGCTGCTGGTGTTCTGAGACCACTGCCTGTCACAATGACCAGTGTTGTTTCATTGTTTCCTTGTATTCCCCTGTCTTACTGTGGTCTCTTGTCTCATACTTAGACTATGAGTTCTTTGGGGGACAGGCAGCTTTGTCTCTTTGTTCTGTGTTTGTACAGCTCCTAGCACAATGGTCCATGACTGGGCCTTCTAGGCATTATGATAATACAAATAATAATAGTGGCTAATGCCTATCTCTTCTCTTTCCAAGATCTTGAAGACATGTCACTTATGATCCTGAGGAGCCAAGGCCCCAATGCCATCTTTGCTGACTACAAGTTGGTTCTTCATGTTTCTGTGTCCGATGTGGATAAAGTGAGAGTTTTCCATGCCAGTGGTGAGTATTTAGCCTTCCTGTCTATGTAGGGGCTTGGGTGGCCCCATCACCAGAATATCTGAGCCACTCACATATATTAACGAGTTTAGGTGGAATTCGCTTGAGTGCCTAAATGAACTAGATCCATGAAAGTCAACAGCGCTCGGATGGCTAAGCAGAACTAGACAAAAAACAGATGTTTTGATTTGCTGAAAATTTCTAAACATAAAAAAAAAATGTTTGGGGTCAAATGAAATGTTTCATTCAACCCCAAATAAAATGTTTCTTTCATTTTTGAACATTTTCTGACTTTTGGAAAAACTTGGAAATAAAATTAAAGGACATTTCAAACCGGAAAAGTCATTTTGAATCAGAAAACTGAAAAGTTTCATTTTGAAAAGGTCAAAATCCAGAACTGTGGATTTTTTTTGACCGAAACAATTCAGTGAAAATTGACACAAATCAGCAACATGCTTCGGTGTCGCCCAATCTGGATTTTTTGCTGGAAAAAAGTTTTTCCCCCAAAACATCCCCCAGTTCTACTTCTAAGGGTACGTCTACACTACCCGCCAGATCTGCGGGTAGTGATCGATCTATCAGGGATCAATTTATCACGTCTAGTGTAGACACGATAAATCGATCCCCGATCGCTCCGCCGTTGACTCCTGTACTCCACCGCGGCGAGAGGCGGAAGCGGAGTCGACGGGGGAGTGGCGGCAGTGAGGACCTAAGGTAAGTCGACCTAAGATACGTCGCTATTCTCGTAGCTGAAGTTGCGTATCTTAGGTCGATCCCCCCCCACCCCCCCAGTGTAGACCAGAACTAAGACATTGTTCCGCCATCTGTCTCCAATACCACACGAAGCAGGAACGTACCAACCCCAATGGAGGCGCTTAGAAATTAAGGACCAGACTGGGAAATGCTTTACGCTGCCAACAGTCCCCCTCCTTGGTGAATAACTGATTGGCAGTGTGAGCAAGGAGTTTAAATCTGGCCCCACTCAGGGACAAGGAGTCTGTGAGTAGAACAGTGTAGCTGCAGAAGCATGGGCTACTCGCCTAAGTACAAACCCGTAGGAACATACATGGGGCAGCTCCCCCCAGCCGCCGTGGCTACACTACTGTCTTTTAGCGTGCTAGCTCAGATGAGAGTTAGCACAAATATTTCTGCATGAGCTGGGAATCACACCCCTACCTCCTAGTGTAAACGTACCCTGTGGCCGAGCCAGAAACAGAATCCATCTCTCCGGAGCCTTAACTCCAAGACCATCCTTCCTCCATGGCAGTCTCTTGAAGTCCAGTGATCTGACAATACATTCGGCGCATGACGCTACAGCTCTCAACCGCCAATATCATTCTACATCTGGTTTCTCTGGCTTTGTAATTTTTCTTGATAATTTAGGCGTTTCGTGCCATTTCCTGTTCCTTCGACTCATTTTTCCTGTACAATTTGATGTCCTCCGAGTTTAAAGGTATTTCCTGTCCTCTGAGCATCTCTGCATTCTCTTCCGTTAGCCCTTTTAGAAGATTGGGTTACAAGACAGTTTGGGTTATTAAAAAAAAAGAATAATGCTTTGTTTGAAGCAGCCTGCTGAAATTTCAGAGGGCAAGGTCTGCTTCTCACACCAGCTCGTCTCCGACGATTAACTGGGTTTGACGTTCCATTAGGCATTTCTAAGCTCGCCTGGGGCAGGCCTGACTGCCTACAGAGCCCAAATACATATGAGTGGTGAGCATTGCTCTGCTACACGATTGCCAGCCCGCCCACCCCACCAAATCATGATGCAAGTCAGTTTTTGCAGGACAAACTTCAGAGGTGGGTAGTGTGACCCAGGGGAACAAATACACGGCTGGTATCCAGGATGGCCCACGTTCTAATCCTGGTACTGCCACTGACTCATTGCGTGAACTTGGATATTAGGGAAAACGTTTTCACTAGGAGGGTGGTGAAGCACTGGAATGGGTTCCCTAGGGAGGTGGTGGAATCTCCTTCCTTAGAGGTTTTTAAGATTAGGCTTGACAAAGCCCTGGCTGGGATGATTTAGTTGGGAATTGGTCCTGCTTTGAGCAGGGGGTTGGACTAGATACCTCCTGAGGTCCCTTCCAACCCTGATCTTCTATGATTCTATGAACTTGGGCACGACACTTAGATCAAAGCTGGGCAAACAGATTCTTATTTCAACACCTAAATCCATGGCTGAGTGCTGAGTCCCTGCAGCTCCCATCCAAAATGAGGCCATGGATTTAGGAGGCCAACTTTAGACAACTCACACTTGAAAATTTTGGCTCCAGGGTGTCCAAAGGAATATTAACTGTATCCACTGGATAATGCAGGAGACGCTCTCCTTTGGTATACACCACCTTCTTCCCACCTTCCCCTGGCCGCCCCGTCCACCCCGGGAAGTGTCCCGTTCACACTGTGGTGTGTATTCCTTCCTGTCCCTAGGCAGTGGCTCACTCGCCCAGTACAAGCATGTGCTGGGGTCGCATAAACGCTCCTACGTAGTGGATCGTCCCAGCGGAGAAGAAGAGGACACCTTCTACGTCGAGGGATTGGCCTTCCCGGACGCTGACTTCTCAGGGCTGGTTTCCTTCAGCGTCACCCTGCTAGAGGTCTCCGATAAGGTACGATACACTCTTGGACTCTGGGCAGTAGAGAGAGATGTTTCTAGCTGCAGCGCCTTTCAGCCAGTGGAAGGATGATCACGTAGGGAGGCAAGGATCAAGGACACTGGCCAGGCCAACGTAGTCCCCTTCCCCAGGAGGAGGGTTTCGGAAAGACCAAAAGGCTCAGACAAATTAGAAACAACCCTGAATTTCCAGCCTCCCAACTCTGGCCAGGACTTTCATTGTGTTGAACAGGGGTTCCCAGAACCTGAGCTTCTGGTCAGTTGCTCAGAGAGGAACCTTCCCTTGGGAGCACTTTTTGAGCACATCAGGAAGCATAAAACAGAATAAGGTCAATTCAACCAGCCTCTCCCAGATGCCCTATGAGGTGGACTGGCCTGTAACACCCATCTACCCCCTGCAGCCAAATCTGGCACCCACTGGGATCTCCATGAGGAGAACCTGCTCTAACCCCAATCAATAACTTTCCCCTGGACAGTTTGGTGTTTTCCATGGCTCTCCCCTCGAGCCCTGTTCTGGCTGAAAGGAGGGGGCTGCTGGCTGAACCCCGAGTCTGAATGACCATCATTTTAAAGGGCCATAAACACTACGTTTGATTGTGCTTGTTGCCAGCTTGTGATGTGATTAGGGATCCGTGTTTGTCACAGAGGTCGCAGGACGTCACGGAGGTCGTGTTAGTCACGGGAGCGACCGCAGCTCGGTGGCTCCCGGCACCAATCCCGGGGCAGCTGGAGGAGCGGCTGCCCCCACCCCAGGGGCTTTCCCCCCTTGACAGTGGCTGGAGCGGCAGCGAGGCCCCCAGGGCTTTCTCCCCCCCGGAGGCTGGAGCGGCAGTGGGGCTCCCGCCGCACAGCTGGTGTCACAGGCCCCCACGGGGCTCCCTCCCTGCAGCTGGTGCCACACCCCCCCCCCCACACACAAGATTCAATCAGGGGTATTTATGGTATATGTCATGGACCGGTCACGGGCTGTGATTTTTTTGTTTCTTGCCCGTGACCGGTCCATGACTTTTGCTAAAAATACCCGTGATTAAACCGTAGCCTTAGATACGCTGGAGGGTTCCCGGCTACCCACGCGGCAGTTAACGCCCTGCCCCTACCCACATTCATGGTTCGACATTGCCAGGGCTAGAGAGGAGCTCAGTTACACCAGGACCAAGTGTCGGTTACTGTGCAGTGAAGACAGGACCTCCTGAGCACGTCTATGTCATTAGGTTAGCCAGGCCCCCCAGCAGAGAGAAAACACATACAGCAGAGGTTAAACCAACTCAGCTCTCCCTGGCGAGCCCTTCCAAAACTCAGACTGTGGTTGCAGCCTATTTTCCCATGGGAAGGGGCTTGGAGTGGCACTGGAGAAGACCGCTCCCTGCCGGTGGGGAAAAGAAAGGGTCATGAAAAAGCCATGAGAATGGCCAGCACCCCCTGCACCCTGCGTGGAGATGGCCTCCTAAGCGAAGTGGCAAACCAACTATCGGGTGACCCTCCTTAGCTGCACACTTGCAATTTAAGGGCGTTTCTTGCCAGGAGCGCTCCATCTTCTGCTCGGCTTGCTCTGCCGTTCGGTTCCCGTAAGTTCTGTCACTGCTGCGGTGCCCCCTAGTGGAGAGTAGTGCACAGCTGGGTTCTGAGTCCTTCATTTCGGAGCCTTCAAAGACCGGGTTTTGCTTTTGCTCGGGGCTCAGTGATTTTCATCTCTTGTTGCCTATAGAACGCACCAGACACCCCCGTTTTCACAGACACCGTGGTCTTCCGGGTGGCCCCGTGGATAATGACGCCCAACACCCTGCAGCCTTTGGAGGTTTTTGTCTGCAGGTGAGAGCGATACGACTGATCATTTCAGTCACCAGTCCATATTGGGGTGGGGTGGAGTCCGCAGCTCAGAGGAGCACAGAGGGAACATGTGTATCACACTCACACAGTGTGTTACGCATCCCAGTACAATGGCCCGTATGCAGGAGAACAACCTTCTACTGCTGCCAACTAACAGACTTGCTCCTTTAGTTCAAGTAGCACAGGTGTGTGTACTACGCAGCCAAAGATTCTCCTTGAGTATTGTCCTCCACCCCCCTACCCACCCCCGGACAATCTAGCCCCGTCTACAGGGGAAGACGTGTTGCAGGCTCGCTCTCCTGTTCTCCCCAGTCCAAATGTTGAAGAACCTGGACCTGCTGCCACTGGCATCCATTGAAATAGGATGAGGATCAAGGCCCCCCCATTTGTCATGCCGCCGTTTTGCAAAGTTCCTCCTTCCACAGGAGCTAAACATTTAACAAACGGAGCAGCCTGTGAATGGGGAGCGCAGGGCACAGTTTGGATTCTGGCTGGGTCCCTGTGACCCATTCCCCGTAACGCATTGACCCCTCTGCTCCATGTAGGTTCCTCTCTTTACTCATTTTCCTTCCAGCATGGAGAGAGACTCCAACTCTAATGGGGACTTTTTGGAGGCTATGAGAGCCCTAGTGAGGAAAGCCAACTGCAAGCTGACCATCTGCCCTGAGGTTGAAAACCAGCATGACCGCTGGATCCAGGTAATAATACATGACTCTTACCTAGCACTTTTCATCAGTAGATCCCAAAGTGCTTTATCACGATCTCCATTTTACAGATGGGGAAACTGAGGCACGGGGCGGCAAAAACCAAGCTCACCCAACAGGCCAGGGATAAACCCAGGTCTTCCAAGTCCCAGGCCAGTGCTTTGGCCACTAGATCACACTGCCACTCAGAGTAGCGTATCACCACTGCTTCCTCAAAACCCAAACCAAGCCAACAGGGATTAGGAGCCTTATCTGGGGCCAGAATCAAATAAATAAAAACTGGTGACATTCATCGGTAGGTGGTGTTTTGATCAGCGGTTGGATACTACGTCAATCAGGACTATACAAATGACGCCAGATAGGTAGCTGGACCCTGCCAGCCACCCCTTCGCTGTCAGCAATGACTCTCCCAGCTGGCATTACCCAAGGCATCATTTTCCAGGCACTGGGGGAGAAAGGAAAACCACGCTCTCTTGTCATGTGGGGTCTATTTCATATTTGTGATCCTCCGCTTAATTAACGCAGCCTGAAGGGGAAGGACGAGGGTTCATAGGCCCTGCGGGAATAGCATGTATCAAGGATGGGATTGAAGGAGAGAACAAGGTTTGGCATATACAAGTGTAAGCCACTGGTGAGTGGGTATTATAGGCCCCCCTGGAGTTGTTGCCACCCCCAGCTATGTGTGCAACCGGCAGTTCAATCCCTGGCGTGTCCACCACCAGGGCACCCAAACACCCCCCACACACGCTCAGCCCACACCACACGTTCCCACTAGCCAGCGACTGATAGCGCTGCTGCTGTAAGAGACCCCCTCCCCGCTTTCTCCCCACAACAGGACGAGATAGAGTTTGGCTACGTGGAGGCTCCCCACAAGACGTTCCCCGTGGTCTTTGACTCCCCCCGGGACAGAGGCCTGAAGGATTTTGCTTTTCGAAGGATTCTGGTTTGTAACTATTTTTTGAAGTGGCCGAGAACAGACTCTCTCCAGGGGGTTCCTGATCCTGGGGGCGGGGTGAGGTTTGGCCGCTCGGTGTCATCCAGTCTCCTGGAACTCACCGCCCTGGAGAGGGGATGTTGCTCATTTGGGGTCTGCTTGGAGGGTTCCTTCTGACTTTGGTGAGTTTACTCATCGGGTGTCCATGTGCAGATTAGAAGTTCTAAATGCAGAAGCACCATTCAGCACACATTAATTAGAGCACACGTCCGAGAAGCAACTAGCATCCATTAAAGGCCCACTGCGCTAACCCTCAGAAAAACCCTACTGCTTGCAATAGATGGGTCAGACAATCAAACCCAGGGCAGCAGTCTCCTTTGGCTTACCTCCATTGTACAGGGCCACAACCCCACTCACTTCAGCGGGATCACTCCCAGGTTAGCCTCTGATGTCCCAGTCTGATGCCAGAGGACGGAATCACTCGTGTTTTACATCTGGCTTCTCTCCCTGCAAGGCCTGAACCCACAGACTCAGCAGGAGAGTTTGCCCTGGGCGGCTGTGTCACGGAGTCCCCGGGCGATGCTCTGGAACTGCTCCCCACAAAGCCAGTCAGGACTCTGGGGAGCCTCCTCTCCCTCGGAGCAGACCGTCTTCAGGGCAAGAAGCTCACACGGCTTCACCTTCCTGGGTCTGACCTTGGAGCATTCAGCATATGCCCCTCCGTGCGCTTCCCACAGCAAGTCCGCCCAGGCGGGGTCCTGGGGAAGCCAGAGGGTCCTGCACACACCCCCACTTCGCAGTCAGACGTGACTCTCAGCCAGCCAGTAAAACAGAGGTCTATTAGATGACAGGAACACGGTCTAAAACAGAGCTTGTAGGTACAGAGAACGGGATCCCTCAGCTGGGTCCATTCTGGGGCCCAGCGAGGCAGACAACCCCCGTCTGCCCTCACTTCCCGTCCCCAGCCAGCTCCAGCCCAGCTCCCTCACTTCCCGCCCCCCTCCAGCCCCTCCTTTCTGCCCTTTGTCTCTCTCCCAGGCCAGGAGGTCACCTGATCTCTTTGTTCACCTTTAGCTATCCCCTTGCAGGGGGGAAGGTCCCTGGCCATTTGTTGCCAGGAGACAGAGTGTTGGCCATTTATGCACACTGGAGACTTAAGAAATGCATAGGGGAAACTGAGGCACCCACACAGTATTCAGAGGAAACATTAAGAACAGTCCCACTTCGTCACAGGCTGATTCTAAGCAATGCCAACCATCAACCACTATGTCCTGTCCCCCCAAGCTTTTCTGCAGAGACTTCTCGCTGGAAAAGAAATCTCTCACTTATTGCAACAGAGCCATCCTCCAGAAAGGGCTAGAGAGCCCGGCTGTTCAAGAATTAATCCAAACAACACTTCACTGAACACAAGACCAAGCCCTGTGCAAAGTTAGAAGCAGACTCGCTTTGCTCTTTCCTTTCGCAGTTATGTTACACAAAGCAGAGGTCTGGCCACTCTTACCTGAGCGGGGTGTTTGTGCGCGTTTGTCTGTAATGCCTCCAGACCCAGGAGCATTTTGCGAGCGGAGACTATACTAACTTTCTACGTCCTGTGATGGGAGGAAGGGGGCTTGTGACTACGGATCTTTATACCCTCCCACACAGCACCACCTGTGCCAGGAACAGCACCACAGCCTCCCACTGAACCTGCCCCACAGTCACTTGGCCTCATATTCTTGGCTGTTGTCTTCGAGGGTTCATGGGCGGTTGGTGCTGGGGGCTCCATATTCCGTCCTCGCCTGGGGACGCTAAGGGGCCACTTGCTTTGATGGCTAAAACAAAAACACTTTTTTAAAAAAAGGTGGGGGAGGGGGTCCCGGAGTGGGGGAAGTTCCATTGGAGAGGGATGATTGGATGAAACTAAAAAGGGGGTGGAGTCAAGGGACTATAAAACTGATCTCCAACAGCTAGGTACATCAAGCTAATGCAAGTGTTAGTTCAGATTGGAGCAGGGGAGAAGTGTGTGATGAATTTTGTGTGTGTGTCTGTGTGTGTGTGTGTATCAATTATTTGCTGTCAGTCATGGGGCAATGAAAGCGTGAGAGCAACTCTACAGCCTGATGCGTGGGGCACCTCCAGAGGGTGAGGGAGATGCAAGTTTAGAGCCCTGTGCTGATAACACATTTAATTAGTTCTACAGAGTGGAAAAGTAGGGGGGGAATGAGCAAGAAAGAAAACTGTCCCTGTGGCTCAGTAGCTAGGCTGCTCTTTAGCAATATGAGAGATCTGAGTTCAAATCCTTTCTCTTCAGCAGGGCACTAAACCTAGGTTTCTCAGGGCCTGGGCTGAGAGTTATACGGAGACAAGCTGCTCCTCTGTATTTTGTGAATCTTGGCTTCTTGTTAAAATGCCCCAAATGGAATGAAAATTGGAGTCAGGTCAAAGGAAACGCATCACTCAACCCCGCTCACAATGTTTTGACTTTTCGATTCACCGAAAAATCTTCATTTTCAGTTCAACCCGAAACAGCCCCTTTTCCAATTTTCTTTGGAATCGCCAGCGAACTGAAAAATCCATCCTCTGCATAGCTGTACTCATAACCCCTTCTCAGACTAGTCACCAGAGGGAGTCAGAGAGCCATGCTGGACCAGTGGGGCTTAAACTAGCCCAGCCCAGCTCTTTCTCTGATTGCTTCTTGTTGTCTTACATCTCTCCCCAGCTGGGAACAAAAGCCAAGAACACCTGGGAATGGGTGGTGCATGTTCTGCCACTTCAGGGAGGTGCCCAAGTGTGATCTAGAGCTAGTATTATTTGGTTTCGCGAAGGAGGTTGAATGCTTACCCTCCAATGATAGGTTTTATTGGGGTGAGGAACTATTGGTTGAAAGGAACAGCGCCCCCTCCTGGCAGGGTCAGGATAGGAGGGGATTTCCTTGCCTAGAAGGTTGGCTCCTCTGCTCTTCCCCATACCCAGCCTGGGTAAGGATTATTTTAGACGGGCAGGTCAAGCCTTTAGCACATGCTCTGACCGCAGCTCATCACCGCAATGAACAGCGCGCCTAACTGGACGGTGCGTTGTGTTGTTCTCGTCCCCGAAAGGGCCCTGATTTTGGCTACGTGACCCGAGTACCTCCTCACGGACACGTCTCCAGCCTCGACTCCTTTGGCAATCTGGATGTCAGCCCTCCGGTGACTGTCCAAGGGAAGACGTACCCGCTGGGAAGGATCCTCATTGGAAGCAGCTTGCCCAGGTGAGGGAGGCGCATGAGGTCTTGGTGTGAGAGAGGATTAAAGGTGCAGCTAGCGGAATAAAGGCCCCGGGGGGAAAGCTCCCGCGTGGGGAGATGGAGGGGAAATTTGCAGATGCAGGTAGGTTAATAGCTCACTACTAATGTCTGCAGTGGTGCGACCGTCCCCTACAACCAGCACTGTCAGCTTGCTGCTGAAGCCTCAAAAACAGCAGAGAGAATGTTCACGTTCCCTCTGCTATCTGTCACTTCAGCTGCTTCAGGTCTGTTATCTCCTTAACATGGAAGAGGGTTTTTTTAACCACGTGGAGATGCAGCGTCTGAGCCCCCTTCTGTACAGAGATGTTAATGAAATCAGAGGAACTTACACACACCCCAACTGCCTCTAAAAGGCAAAGTCTTTATCATGCAATGGGAGGGGATGGGCAACAAGATCACACCCTGCTGTTTCTAGCTAGATACCATGCTTATATGGCTCCCATCACCACAGTATCTGAGCATCTCACAGTCTTTGATGTATTTATCCTCACAACGCCGCTGGGAGATGGGGCCATGCTATGGCCCCATTTTACAGAAGGAGAAATGAGGCAGGGAGAGCCAAGGTGACTTGCCCAGGGTCACAGGGGATGATTGTGGCAGAGCAGGAAGCTAAAGGCTGGTCAGCCCAGGCTGGCATCTGAACCACCAGGCCATCCTGGCCCGTTGGCCAGTATTGCCCCTCGTTTCAGTGGAGCACACTTCAGTGGCTTGCAGTTTGAACACACAACCTTAGGCGCCAGCCATCCCCAGAGCGAATAGACTTGATGACCCTGGAACGCACTTTGATAGAACATGGTAGCAGCAGGGGAAGAGCCTTATCTAATCCAACCGCCCTGAGTTACAGGAATAGGAAGTCTCCTGGAGCGTTCTTATTTAACAAGCTCCTGGGGTCACGTTTGCTCAGAGACGTGTATCTCCAAGCACCACCTACAGGTGTTCTGTCCAAGGAAGCAGGTCACGGCTCATCTCACCACCTCCACTGTTACCAGCCTGTGTAGCAAGGTAATATACTTACAGTGCGGGCTGGTGGACAGTGAAGCATAAGTGGAGGAAGAAGTGATTCCACTTACTTTCGTTATATGGACAGAGAGTGGGATCCCTGCCCGCCGACCTAGGAGACACCTGTTATCCCACCAAGAAAGCATTCTGCTTCAAATCTGCTGGGAGATTCACCAAGCTGGCAGCTCTGCAGAACCAGTAGATCCAAGTGACATTGTCAGTACCAGGGTCTGGAAGAACAATCCTGCTTCTTGCTGCGGAAGAATTCACCAGCCATGATGTTCGGCTAGAGGAAGGACCAGAGTGGAAGTCTGGTTTTTAATATCCCCACACTTGGAGTTGGAGTTGACCTCTGTGACTTTAGAATGGCTTAACCCAACCCCCCCGATCGGGACACCACCAACCGATGGAGACATTTGGATCTGAGTTCTGCAGCTTGGGCCCATTTCTCAGTTCGAGCAATGGAAATCTGATTGCTCTGCGACCCTTCCTTGCTCTGAGTCGCACTGATCCGAGTGGGACCGCTAGCATGGATAAGTGCTACTCAGTGGGTTAAGAGTGGGACCTAAATTCCCCATATAATAAAGTCATTCGAACTCCACTGTGCATGTCAACCTATTAGAGATCAAAATTAAAATATAGCGTTTACGGGCTTGAGTCCCCATTGGCTTGCACCCAATGCAGTATCATTTCCCCCCAGCGCATGCGTACAAGCTGCTACCATTCTGATGTCTACAGCCATTTTGCACTGGTGGGACTGACCCCACAGACAGCAGGGCAAGGGAGAGGCAGGCTCAGAAAAGGTTAAACGCCTGGAGTGAGTGGAGGCTGGTTTGCTCTGCTCCGAAAGGCTGGTGACTGGAACTCAGCAGCTGTTCCGGGCAGCCAGTACGAGGTGGTTCAGCTAAAACAAGAGGACTGAGATGTGCTTTGTGTAATAAAGAACCCTGCTTTACAAAGAAGTCTGTTCACTGAGATAAACACCCTCCCCCCCCTCCCCCCCATGAATCTGGCGTGGCGTTTACGTGGGACATTCCATGGAATCGCATTAAAAGAACAAACTCAGGCATTTGGAAAGGTCAAACAAAGGCTTTGTTTCAGAATAGCAGAGTATTGGCTGTTTTTATCAAGACAAAGCTAGTTACAAGGGAGGATTGGGAGTCGGGACTTCTGGGACTTCTACCAACTCCTATGTTCTCCCCTCCATCTGAGTTCCCAGGTCGGGCGGCAGGAGGATGACAAAGGCCGTCAGGGACTTTCTCTATGCCCAGAAGGTGCAGCCCCCCGTGGAGCTCTACTCTGACTGGCTGAGTGTGGGTCACGTCGATGAATTCCTGAGCTTTGTTCCAGCCCCCGATAGGAAGGTACCACTCACCAGGTGATGTTTCTAACCAGCCCTTCCCTCCCTTCCAGTCAGGCTTGGCGCTTGGAGAGCATTCTTCATCTGCGTCTCTGGAACCAATTTACAGAGGTTGGGGAGCATTCCTCCCATTTGATTGATGGGGAAATCGAGGCAGAGGGGAGGGGAAAGTGACTTGCCCAAGGTCAAACGGTGAGTCTGTGGCAGAGCTGGGAATAGAAAATGCATCTCCTACTTCCCAGCTTGGTGCCCTACCTACTAGACTGTACTGCCTCCTTTTAGAGGGGGAGAAGTCGCAGAATATGTGTCTATAATAGTTACACTCTTCCAGCAACTTAGTCTGTAAGCCACATGGATGTACATTTGGCTGTGTTCCATACTTTGAATTCCTCTAGTGACTTTCACCTGAGACTCTCTGCAAACATCAAATAAGCTCCGCAACCCATCTGTTAGGATGGGGAAATAGCGTTGCCATTTTACAGGTTAGGGAAACCGAGGCAGAGGAAGTGACTTGGCTGAGATGACACACTGACTTACCTCAAGGGCCAGCATCATGTAATAATAATAACATCTATTTTTAACAGAAAGTCTCTTTGCCTCTGTTACCTGATTCTCTTTGGGACCTTGTACAGCTCCAAGCACATGGCTGCATCCTGATTCTGCGATCACCCCACTCAGCAGAACCAGGCTCGTTACACTTCTGGTTCCAAATGCAGATTTTCAGCCGCAATTGCCTTTCATTTTTCTCATGCTTCCATGGGGGGAAAAAGCTTCCAATTCCCTGAAATTCCACCATCACTCATCATTTTGAGGGGGAGAAATCATATGAAATGAAAAGGAATGTTCTAGGAAGTTTGGGTCAGATGCACATAGTTTTAATTGTAATGTATATTTCAGCTCAATGGTTTGAGCATTGGCCTGTGAAGCTGAGAGTTCAATCCTTGAAGGGGCCATTTAGGGATCTGGGGCAAAAATCTGTCTGGGGATTAGCCCTGCTTTGAGCAGGGGGTTGGACTAGATGACCTCCTGAGGTCCCTTCCAACCCTGATATTCTATGATTCTAGTAGTGCTGTAATTGGGGGCCAGCTGTACCAGCACAAAGTGATAGATAGCCTGGCCCCAAATCATTCGCAATCTAGATAAGGCAGGTGGGGTGGAACAGGCAGGTCTGTAGCAGAGCTGGGGCTAGAACCCACATCTGCTGATTCCCAGGCCCCTACCTGGTCCATTGCCTGGATGTACTAGACCAAACAGCCGCTTGTGAGGGTCTTTTTTGGCCCCAATTTCCCCACTGCTGCTTCCGTTGGTTCCGCTCCCCCAGAGATAGCAACAGGGGGCACTCTAGTGTAGACAGGATTCCGGCAGCCAGTGGTGGCTGAGAGCATGCTCAGAGCAGGTCTGCGTGAAGGAACGCATCAAGTGCCGGTGAACACCAGTGCCTCGGCTGCATGAGCTCTCCCACCATTGTGTCACCAGTGAGGCTGAACCAGGGAGATGGGAGATCTCGGAGGGAGAAGTCTAATGGAGACAAGGCCAGACACTGACTGACTCTCTCCGTTAAGGGTTTCCGGCTGCTCTTGGCCAGCCCCGATGCCTGCTACAAGCTGTTCAAGGAGAAACAAAGAGAGGGGCACGGCAACGCGGCCCAGTTTGCCGGTGAGTGGCTCAGTCAGGACGCCTCTGGCACTCACAGAGGCCGGCAGGTGGGTCTCACTTGCTGTATTCCTTTCCTCCCAGGGCTGGAGAACGTGCAGACCATAACAATAGACGAGATGCTGGCTGATGAGACCCTGAGGAGTAACAGTGAATTCGTGCAGGTAGGAGTGGGGAAGAGGGAAGGCCTGAAAAGACCCCAGCAATACCAAATGCAGCACCCTAGAAGTCCTATGGCTCCCCCCTATTGAAGGAGCATGCATCCTCCTGCAGCTTGAGCAGATCAGCTCATGGGCTTTGTCCCAGAGTCACCTTGGATGTGATCCATGAAGAGGCTGAGGTCTGACCGGGGAGGAGGGGGGGTGAAGTTCATGAATTCCACCAAGTGCAGAGGGTCAGCTACCCATACTGAGTAATGCTCTTCATCATCATCACGGCACACCCCAAAAGGAGGTAGTCTCCTTGCAGATCAAGACCACCCCGGTCGATCTCTAGCTAAATCCTGAAGATGTTCTAGTTGGATGGTCAGATTATGTCCATCTTCTCAAATTAACCTCAAAATTCCCCACCTCCTCTGTGCCCGGGTAGCCCACAGTGAAAATGCCAAAGTCAGGGCAGGCTGCTCCCAAAACTGGTGGTTAACACTGTAGTTAGACTCACCAACCAGTCACAAACTGTGCTCCTGATCCCCCACACTGCTTATCAAGAAGCAAACCAAAAAGAAATCACACAGCCCCCTTTCTTGCATTCCAGTCTCAGGTTCCCAATCAGCAAATAGATCCAGTAAAGTGAGAAGTTATTTAAAACTCTACTCAGTATACAAAATGTTCTTCTGATCCCCAAAGGGCCAGCCACATTACCAGATCAATTCTAGTTTGGATCTTATCCAAGATACCATGCTGCCAGCCAATCCTTTTGTATCTAAAACTAAACATTTATTATAAAAGAAAGGAAAAGAGAAGAGAGTTGTTAAATGGTCAAAGGTATCAGATACATAATATGACTTCAGAGTCTGTATATCAGGTTCATAGCAGCATTGGTGAGTTAGCTGGCTTGTAAAGTCCCTCTGGAACACACCCAAAGCTTGGATGGGTCTATCAGTCCTTTGTTCAAAGCTTCAGATTGTAGAGAAGTTACTCCAGAGGTGAGAAGCAGGAGTGAAGATAAAATGGAGAAGATGCAGCTGCCTTTTTATATCCTTTGCCATGTGGCTTGAAAATCCTTTGTCCCAAACACAAACTCACAGCACATGGGCATGGAAAAGGTCTTGGTGTCCCTGTCCACAGGCGTGTCCTTGTCCCTGCATGTCCTGCTGACTCATAGGTGTAGCCCCTGGCTTCTCTCAATGGGCTCCTTGTAAAGCTGATTGTCCTTGATGGGCCATCCAACAGGGTAGATAGTGCTGATGCCAATCTGTCTGGGGGTGTCACCCCGAAGCACAGCACAAGTTTGAGATAGAGCTATATCACACATATTTATAACTCAAAATACAAAGATGATACACACTTATAAACAAGATGATCATACTTAGAAAACCATAACTTTTCCTCTGATACCTTACATGGCGTACCTTGTAAGATCATGGCAATTTTGTAATATTGCATCCGAAGAAGTGGGTTGTAGCCCACGAAAGCTTATGCTCTAATAAATTTGTTAGTCTCTAAGGTGCCACAAGTACTCCTGTTATTTTTGCGGATACAGACTAACACGGCTGCTACTCTGAAATTTGTAATATTGGTATCAATAATATTATAAATGGCCATACAGCATCACATCCTCTACCTAAAGACTACATACGCGACATGTCTGAGGGAGGGCATCTTTTATAGCAAAGCAAGGGGGGATTTCTAGTGGATAGCAAGTTACAACCTTCGTGCTGTAACAGCGGCTCCAGACCAGGTGCTGCGTAGAAAGGAGAGCAGAAAAGCACAGGAAAGACCAGCTGCAATGGAGCAGTGGTTTAAAGCATCTAATGGTACAAAAGGAGCGGAGAACATGGTATCTGGTGTCAGGGGGCCATGTGCAACAACATTCAGGTGGGGGGGGGGGCCCGGTGTGGACAGGGGAGAATGAGAGGCTTCAGGGGTCAAAGCTCATTGATCTGAACGGGAATCTTTCCATTGAACACAATGGGCTTTCAATCAGGTGCCTCATGGCGTTGCTATGTTGTATCCTCTTGCTTCAAGCTGATAACAGGGATGGACAGTACAGTGACTCCTGACAACATCTAGAAGGGGTAGAATATTTGCCCTGGGACATTAACGTATCCCAATAAAACTCCGCATACAGACTCCGGGGTTACCTGCACGTCTGTCGCTGCAAATCACAAGCAGCAGAAATACAGCGCTTTCGCTCCACGCTTCCCAACTGGCCCATAATCGCCTCCCTCCTCTCCAATCCTTTCTTTCCCCAGAGCTGCATTGACTGGAATCGACATACCCTTAAGGAGGAGCTGGGACTGACTGAGCAAGACATCATTGATATCCCTCAGCTGTTCGTGTTGAACAGTTCTCGAGCGGACGCTTTCTTCCCAGACATGGTGAGGGGACCGTCCTGCTCGTGCAGTTGCTTCTCATTTCTGTTCCATCCTCTGCATTGCCCATCAGACTCCTCTTCCCCACTTTGCTCCCCCCTGCCAAGCACTCGGTCCTTATCTTCCATAATTTCCCGCTCTTTCTCCTTCTGTCTGGTGACCTCCTGAACTCCTTCAGCTCCCATGCCCTCAGAGAATGGGTCTCAGACAGAAAGCAAAACTAGGGTGACCAGACAGCAAGTGTGAAAAATCGGGACGGGGGTGAGGGGTAATAGGAGCCTATATAAGAAAAAGACCCCAAAATCGGGACTGTCCCTATAAAATCGGGACATCTGGTCACCCTAAGCGAGACCTCCCCACTAAATGCAGGAAGGTTGAAAGGAGAGCTGAGCAAATGACAGATTTTTCAGTTCTGTGGTGATTTAGAAAAGTCAGGGGGGAAACCATTTTGGGTCGGACCAAAAAGAAAATGATTGACGTTTTCAGCACAGAGTAAAAAACAATGGTTGAGGGGTTGAAGGAAAAGTTTTGTTCCACTCGAAACGTTTCATTTTGATTCGGATCATTTTTTAATTTTTGAAAAACAACTTTAAAATAAAATGACAGGAAATTTCAAAGCAAAGAGTTGTTTCAGAATGAAAAATGGAAACATTTCCATGAGGAAAATAGTAAAATGAAAAGTTTTGATTTTGGGGGGATTAAAGATTTTTTTTTTAAATGAACAATTCTGTGAAATCAACACAAATTCATAAAACAATTGAGTGTCACTGAATCTGCATTTTTTAGTTTAAAAAAAAAAAAAGTTTTGGTTGAATAATTGAGCCCAGTTCTAGCTAAGAGGATAGGACACAAGACGGGGTTACATGTAAAACACTGGAGATGCTCTCGTGGGACCATGTCTGGCTGTTGTCCATCTGTCCCTTTTCTCCTGGCTGCAGGTGAACATGATCGTCTTGGGGAAACACCTGGGCATCCCGAAGCCGTTTGGGCCGATTGTCGACGGGCAGTGCTGCCTGGAAGAGAACGTTCGCTCCCTGCTGGAGCCGCTGGGCCTGGTTTGCATCTTCATCAATGACTTTTTCTCCTACCACACCCTATCTGGGGAGATCCATTGCGGCACCAACGTCATCCGGAAACCCTTCTCCTTCAAGTGGTGGAACATGATCCCCTGAGCAGAGGGGGTGAAACCCCAATCCCCTGCTCAGCACTTTTGCCAAACAAGGGAACATGGGACCAAGTTGATGCTAACAAACTCTGGACAAGGACTCCTGGAATCTGGCAATCTAAGAAGTTTTGTAAATAAAGAGAACACCATCCAAGGAAGCCCTAGACCCTAAGCTAGAAGCCCTAGACCCTAAGCTAGAAGCTCTTTCTAGCATGCTATGCCTTCATTACTCTCACACACCTGTTCCTGCCACTGCAGTTAGCGCTCAGGTGCCCTTTAGAGGTGCATGTTAATCACAGCTACACATACAAAGTGGTACATAATGCACAGCTGCACGGCCCAATTATTACTTTGCGTTTTAATATCCACCACAAACTCAGCACCTCCAGTGGATCCTGCTTCAGAGCTTGGTGTTTTAACCATAAGCCTGGTCTCCCCTCCCCCACACAGTGCCTACCTCTGTATCCGTTTCAAAACCTACTGACGTCGTTCCTGTATTATGGTCCCTGATTAGGGAGCCCGAACTGGGGAGCCAGGTCTCATTCCCAGCGCTACACGTGGCCTGCTGTTTGATCACGGCCAAGTCACTTCCTCTCTGTGTGTCCGGCTGTAAAATACTTCCCCTCCTTCATACGGTGCTTTGACATCCAGGGCTGAGAAGCCCAATGGTCATGCAAAGTATTATTTTGAAACTATATATCCTGAGAGCCAAGGAGAAAACATCTTTCCCCCTGACTTCCCTGGCAGGGCAGTGATTTTTAGCTGTCATAAAATCTCATTAAGAGTTTACACTGGTGTTGCCGAAGGACTGCTTAGGGCAACACAGTACATGACTGTGCAGTCAGATGAGGGCATTTCAACTAGCTGCCAGGGCTTTCTCCAAACGTCTCCTGTATTCTTCCATGTTGAATTTTGGATGTTGTAAATTGTTGGTAAGAGCTAATTTATTAATTACTAACTTGCCTTGAGTGTATTTGCACCTTATTGAGGCACAGCGTGGATGATCAGCAGGATTTGAACTCAAGACCTTCAATTGCAAAGCAGAAGTCTCGCCCACTTGAACCACAGTATGAGCTCCATCAGCTGATAGCAGTAGTGTGACACTTTAGGGGCTCACCCACACCAGTAAGGGGTTGTATCACCAGCCGCCCTGTAACCCTGGGTGCCTCTTTGCTGTGCTACTTTGAGTCAAAGCCCTGACCCCAGCCGCACTATAACCTCACCAGGGCTTCTCCCAGCCTGGGTCCTCCTAGCAGAGTGACCCCAACAAACCTTCCAGTCCCGAGTCTCCCCAAAGCCATCTCCCCTACAGAGTCCAGTCCTCTGCCTGGACCCGCACAACAGTTCTCAAGTTCACTGTCTTCAAAGAGACAGAGCCCACCCCAGCCTGTTAGTTTGGCTGAGGACTCACACTAAGACACAGCTCTGAGCTGGTTTTGTAATAAAACAGAAGTAAGTTTATTAACAAAGAACACAGGCGTAAGCGATGATGAGCGCGAGTGAAAGAGATAGGGAAGGTTACAAACAAAACACACTTCCCGGCGAGTAAAACGTAGCAAGTTACAGTCTTGGCCTACGCAGTTTCCTCACCTACCTCAAGTTCTCAGCATCCTTGGTCCTCCAGACTAGGGGTCCCAACTCTGATCGGCTCGAAGGGTGTCGCACCCGTCGCGTCCCCTCAGTCATGGTGACAAAATGGCTTTTGTCTCCGCTTATATCTTCCCAAAGTTCAGTTGTTGCTTTGCGTTTTAATAGTGACCACCTAAGTTCCCTCTAAGGTGCACGGCTGTGCAGGAGGCCACCAAGGGCCGCACATTTAACTCCCCCAGCCCCGGGGCTGCGGTGTGGCAAAGAGACACACCTCTTCCTCACAGCTCTGGGGCTGCGGCGGGGAGAGATGCTCTCCCCCAGCCCAGGTGCTACTACAGGGAGAGAGGGCTGGGGGGAGTCCTCTCTCTCTGCCGTAGCCCCGGGGCAGCCTGCACCCCAAACCCCTCATCCCCGGCCCCACCTCAGAGCCCGCACCCCCAGCTGGAGGCCTCACCCCCCACCCCAATCCTCTGCCCCAGCCCTGAGCCCCTTCCCGCATCCTGAACCCCTCATTCCTGGGCCCACCCCAGAGCCTGAACCCCCAGCCAGAGCCCGAGAGGGCACCTCAACACTCTGCCCCAGCCCTGAGCCCCCTCCCACAGCCCCACCCCTACCACGCATCACCTCCATATTGGTGCACATAGCAAAATTCATTCCGCACATGGATGGAAAAAGTAGAGGGAACGTTGGATGGTTGCTAGTTTTCCTCCACCACAAACCTCAGTTGTTCCTGGGGGTGCCACCTCCATCCCCCGTTGGGGGGTGCTCCATGGTCACCTTCCCCCACTTGCTCACCTGATGGCTTTGTTTACCTTGCATGCAAACGTGCTTTTCATTGTCCCAGGTTCCCCTTGGCTTAGTTTACATTGGAGACACAGAACCTGTGAAACAGCATTCCTTGGGCTAGGGCACGCTGGGCTTAGGCCCCGTCTGTCAAACATATCTGCGGAATGGATTTCCAGCCCGCCTCTCTAATTCGCTATGTGCCGCCCTGATAGGGTGACCAGATAGCAAATGTGAAAAATCGGGACGGGGGTGAGGGGTAATAGACGCCTATATAAGACAAAGCCTCAAATATCGGGACTGTCCCTATAAAATTGGGACATCTGGTCACCCTACGCCCAGACACACATCACACAATAGTATGAATGGCCAGTGCGTTACCAGGCTGCCTACGACACATCATACGACACCTTTTAGATTCGAATGATGACAACAGCGAGCTGGGCAATGAATGTGGCAGGCCTGATGAGAGTTATGGGGTGCTGGGCCCTCTGCCAGTGGGGCTCCCTGGGTCAGTTATCCTCTAGGTTGCTGCTCCACTAGAGAGGAGCAGGACGTGCCCAGCCAGCGTGACACATGGCTCTCTGCAGGAGAGCTGCACTCCGGTTCACATGGTGCTCAAGGGAGGAAGTGAAAATGGACCTTCCAGGACTGGCTGCTGGGGGACAACGCTCATTTAACAGCAAGAACCAGCAGGGTGTTATAGTCTCCTTCCCACTCAATGGGCCCTTAATCACTGGATGCACCGTGTGCTTCAAGCCGTTTCTCTGCCTTTATTAAATCATCTCCATTCCCAGGCAGCCTCAGGAGAGAGAACTCTTGCTCCCCGACAGAGACTGGTCCGCCCTTAGTAGGGTGACCAGACAGCAAGTGTGAAAAATCAGGACAGGGGGTGGGGGGGTAATAGAAGCCTATATAAGAAAAAGACCCCAAAATCGGGACTGTTCCTATAAAATTGGGACATCTGGTCACCCTAGCCCTTAGCAACATCATGCAGGGGGCGGAATTGCAACCCTGATCGTTGTCCAAGTCAATTGCTTTCATGCCATTTCCCCAGGAGAACGAGGTGCTGCTGATTTAACTGTCCTGGATACAATCCTCACAATGAAGATGTCGTTCAGGACGATTTGTGCAGGGCCTTTCAGAACCCCTGGAATTTCGGTATCCAGTTTTCCAATGGAAAAATGCCTACCATTTCCAGGACGCTCTTTCGGGGGCCACACCCTGATTAGTCTTTCCACTTTAGCTATCCAGTGGAGTTACTTTAGATTAGCAGTGCCCCCAGCCCTGGTGCACCTGGCAGGCAGCCCCAGCACCCTCAGTGCTGGGTGGGTGGCTCCAGCCCCTCCAGCCCCGGAGCGCTGGGTGGGCCCCAGTGCCAGGTGGCCCCAGCACCCTGAGACCCGGGCCGCGGCCTGCCATAGCCCTGCCCCTAGCCCCAGCCCCCTTTGGGGACGAGGAGCAGCCCGGGCTGGGGCTAGGGGGGAAGAGCAAGAAGCAACAGGGGGCCTTGGAGCAGAGTGTGGGCAGGGCCATGCCTGGCTGTTTGGTGAGATTCAGCTGGCCCCTGGCCTGCGATACCCGCCGCCCATGGCGCAATTCCATGTCCCTGGTCCCTGTTGCAGTGTGAGGGGGGCTTAGAGAATTGAGCCAAGACTTAAGGACTCTTGACAAACTGGCTGAGCTTGAGCGTGGTGGACCAGAGCCGAGCCTGAGATCTCACTATAGGCAGTTTTCAAAGCACTTAAGTCCTGACTTACACATGTGGGCCCAGATCCTCCGAGATATTTAGGCACTAGCCCAGAGGTGGGCAAACTACGGCCTGCGGGACCCTCCTGCCTGGCCTCTGAGGCTCGCCCCCGGCCCTTCCCCTGCTGTTCCCCCTCCCCCGCAGCCTAAGCTCGCTTTGCCGCCGGCGCAATGCTCTGGGCGGCGGGGCTGCGAGCTCCAGCCACTGGTGCTCCAGGCAGCGCGGTAAGGGGACAGGGAGCAGGGGGTTGGATAGAGGGCAGGGGAGTTTGGGGTGATGGTCAGGGGGCGGGGGTGTGGATAGGGGTCGGGGCGGTCAGAGGGCAGGGAATGGGGGTTGAATGGGGGCAGGATTCCAGGGGGGCAGTCAGGAAGGGGGGGTGGATGGGGCGGTGGGGGGCAGTCAGGAGCGGGGATTCCGGGGGCAGTTAGGGGACAGGGAGCGGAGGGTGTGTGGATGGGGCAGGGGTTCCAGGGGGCTGTCAGGGAATGGGGGGGGGTTGGATGGGACAGGAGTCCCGTGGGTGGGCTGTCGGGGGGTGAGAAGCGGGGGGGGGGGGCATGCCCCCCTCTCCTAACCGGCCCTCCATACAATTTCCAAAACCCGATGCGGCCCTCAGGCCAAAAAGTTTGCCTGCCCCTGCACTAGCCCAGGTCCCATTAACCCACAATGAGACTTAGGCCCTATTTTCAAAATTGTCTTGGGCACTCAGGAGCCTAAAACACTTTGGGGCCTTTGAAAACTTCATCCTAAATGCCATCGCTATAGAATGCTATGCCAGGGTCTCCTGTTTTGGGCAGTGTGCTAAACTCTCATGCTGTTACTGCTTTAAACTTGAAAGCATCGTTAAGGCCAGCCCGTGAGCTAGCCATAATTAATTGCAGCTGGGGTTATTTTGCCAGGGATCAACCCCCATTGTGAGGCAATGGCTTTGGACAAGGTCATTTCCCAACAATAAAAGTATAAACCAAAGAACTTGGAATCTGAGGCTCTCTTTTAGTTCGGTACAAATTCTGCCCTATGCTTTGCTCCCCAAAACACCAATGCACCATAGGTAAGACATTATTGTAGAGTGCGCGTGCACGCACACACACACACACACACTCTGAATGTACTTGGTGCTTTACAAATGCAGGTGAGATATGTTCCCTATCTTGAAGAATTTGCAATTTAATTAAGACAAGGCAAGAAAAACCAAGCCACGCTGGCCTTAATCTGAAAGCTCAGGTGCATGAGAAATGAGGAACAGTGGGCAGCCTAATGGATTGAGCATGGGCCCACGAACTCTCGAAATCAAGTGGCTCAGACTGGGCACCCAAAATTAGTGAAAACGTAGGCCTAAGCCTCTCTGTGCCTCAGTTTCTCCATCTGTAAAATAGGGATAACAGCACTCCCTCAACTACCTCCCAGAAGTATTGAGGCTTAGTAGAAGATGTAAAGCACTACATGACTGCTGAGAGTTATTGTTGTTACAGCTTTATAGGCAAGATCATAGATGCCCCCTCCATGGTGGTGAGTGATCAAGTTTGTTCCAGGGACATGCTAAATATTTTAAGACGCTGTCTCTTCTTACATCTGCAGTTTCTGTTTCCTTGGTGTGCAGGTATGTAAAAGAACCCACAGTACAGGGACACGCAGGCACCAGGGCGGATGCTGATCTGCTCCCCGCCCTGGAGATCAGCAGCACCTTAGATCATTTGTGTTTCCCCAAGATAACCTGTCTCGCTTTCCTCCCATTCTTTCACCTCCTGCTGGTGCTGCTGACCTCTAAACAGCTGATCACAGCAAGCAGAGTTCTGCTTTCACAACCTGCCCCTCCAATCACCAGGCAGAGATCCTGGAGGTGGGATTACATCTATCTCCAGCTAATCACAGCCCATCGTGGAGAGAGAGGAGGGGTGGGACACTTGGCCCATGCCTTTTAATCTGATCATGCTGGCTCAGCCACTGTAAACAGAGCAGCTGAGAGAAGGGTACAAACATGTCCCAGCAAAGAACCATCCGGCTCTCCTTGCAGCAGCATACTAGCACTGTCTATGTGCTGGGCACAGAAATCTCCATTGACATACATGGGTAAGAAATGGGAGCTTTAATAGCTGGCGGTTCTCTGATCACGTGGATCTTTACTGGTGTCTGCTTTAAACGGCTACTGTTCCCTGGGCTGGGGAAGGTAGCGGGCACAGTGATGCTAAAAGTAACTCGGAATGAACTCAGCTAGAAATATGTTGTTGTAAATTGAAAATTATACTCTGGGGGCCAGCAGCCACATATCAGCCTGGGAACTACTGAACAGATAAGGGAAGCGGCAGTTTCTACTGGGCTGCAGATGCATGTTTGTCTAAAATCAAGGGCCAGATCCTCACTGGTGCAAAGTGGCCCGGCTCCCCTGAAGGCAGTGGGGCTCTGTTTGGTATGCTCTGCACGCATAGTGTTTGTGCATGCGTTATCGTGAGGGATGAACTGCTTGGCTGCAGAACTCTGACAATTCTTTTCGATGCCCAGCTCTCCGCTGGCAGTGCTTGGCTTTTCATCCTGGTGGCGGCAGTGGCGCGGAGGCCGCGACCGAGGGAGGGGAGATTTTGCTCCAGCTTTCTGGGATCTCATGCGGCTTCCTCACCCCAGCACCCTACTTTGTCTGGAGGGAAGAAGTTCACAGAGTTAGTTTACTGACAGTAAGGGAAGAGGAGAAAGTTCAGAGGCAGACTGGTTAAGTGACTTGCTCGGAGCTGTGGAGCAGGCTAGTGGCAAAGTCAGGCGTTAGAATGCTCAGGCAGGGAAACCGCTTCTTCCAGGGAACTCTTTACCATCACCTTGGATTGTACATGTAAGATCTTTAGGGTAGGAGCTCTCTCTTCTTATGTGTATGTACAGCCCCTAGCACAGTGGGGCACCGAACCCAGACTAGGGCCTCTGCATGCTACTGTAATACAAATACTTAATAAATGACCTGAATCCACAGCATCTCTAGCAGCGCCATTTTGTTATTATTTGTATTATGGTAGCCCCTGGGGTCGGGAAGGAAGGGGGAATTATTCCTGGTTTGATACCCAAGGCTGTAGGAAATCAGGTAAAGTTGCAAAGAATACATTGGAATTGAAGGTGGGGTGAGATCAGCGTGCAGAGCTCCAGGTTCGCCTCCCTATAGACAGATCCACCTGTCTTTATCTGTTATCCTGTAATGTCCCTCCCTCTTCTTCCCTAGAAGTCTGAACATTTGTAGTTGCATGTTGCAACTGCAGCTAAACTCCAGGCTTCCCTGTGCAAGGCCCATCTGCAGTTGTGTTTCTCTCCCAGGGGGGAACAGAAAAGCTCTCTGTTGTATCACACTTCTCTTCAGCTGTGACTAGTCATTATCAGGGAGCAGGTGACCTGAGTTATCCCAGACCTCACCCAGAGGTGAATAAAAAGCCTCTGGCGGAGATTATTCAACACCAGCTGCCTGGCAGGAAGCCAGACATTCTGTCTGATGCAACGTCTTGCTGCCACTTGCAGTCACATAGAGGGTCTACCCAGCCTCATGCAGAGCTCCAAGGGCAGCTCTTTGCTTCTGGGTGGCTCCCGGGATGGGATACAGAGCCTGGTATCTCTCGGTCACTGTGAGGCTGGCAGACCAGGTGCCAGCTCAGGTCAAGGCCCTGAGGCCTCACCTGAACACTGACAAATGCATAGCTGGTAACCAGTCTGGCTCACCTGTGTTAGTGTTGTTAAACTAGGCATTAGAGTGATAAACGTGTTTAGACTTTATGAAGTGCTTGTAAGTTGCTGCCTGCATTAATCTCACTTATAATATCCGTATCCCATGTGATAAGTAAGGCTGCGAGTTTGTCCCTGAGGTCACGGACTCCGTGACTTTCCGTGATCTCCGTGACTTCCGCAGCAGCCGGTGCACCTGACTCAGGGGCAGCCCCTGCGCCAGGAGCACCGGCAGCTGCTGGGGCAGTCTCGGGGCCCCCCCGCCCCTCCCCAGCACCAGAGTTTGGCTGTGGGGGCACCAGATGGGGTGAGGCGGGCTCTGGATGGTGCTTAGCTGGGGGGCTCCCCGAGAGCGGTGACATCCCCTCGCTCAGCTGCTAGGCGGAGGCGTGGCCAGGCAGCTCTGCGGGCTGCCTCCACCCAGAGCGCTGGCTTCGAAGCTCCCATTGGCTGGGAACTGCAGCCAATGGGAGCTGTGGGGGCCGTGCCTGCACGCAGAGGCAGCACGCAGAGCTGCCTGGCCGCCCCTCCGCCCAGCAGCTGAGCGAGGGGGCTGTCGCTGCTTCCAGGGAGCCCCCCTCACCCTGTCCCATGCCACAACCCCCGCCCCTCCTCACCGCTCCCTGCGCCCCCCCCCTTCACCCTCCCCCAAGCAGCCGGGACACCCTCCCCCAAGTTTTATTCACTGGTGTTTTTAGTAAAAGTCACAGACAGGTCGGGGCCGTGAATTTTTGTTTATTGCCCATGACCTGTCCGTGACTTTTACTAAAAATACCTGTGACTAAAACGTAGCTTAGTTATAAGGTAATAGTTAAGTGTTTGCTCTGAAACTGGAACCCTCCCCCTCCCCCCCAGTCAGGAGAGGAGCATTACCATACCAGTTTGCCCCACGTGGCGTTATGTCCTGCCCAACAAAAGAAGGCCCATCGACACCACACAAACCATTGTGAGACATCGGAGGACAAAAGACTGTGGATTGCTCGCTCCACACCCATGAAAGTGCATGAATAATTGTCCCATCAGCTTGAACTCTGGGGGAAGGGAATAAAAACCCCTGGCAGGAAGAAACTGGGTCTTTATGATGCTTGGACTCTGAGGGGCAAAGATTTCTAAGCATAAGCAAGGGATCCCCAGTGCTTGGCCTGGGTTAGCCTTAGAGGACTTATAGAGCTTGCATATTACAGCAGCTTCCATCCCCTTTTGAACCCTAAGGCTGGAACTCATTGGTATGTGTATGTTTATCGTATTTACAAGGTTAAAGAACTCATTTCTTTTTCTTAGTTAATCGATCTTCACATAGTTTATTATAGGATTGGCTACAAGTGTTGTCTTTGGAGTAGGATCTAAGGTGCAACTGAACTGGAGTAAATGATCGGTCCTTTGGGACTGGGAGTAACCTGAATATTGTTGTGATTTTTGGTGTAAGGGATCATGTATTACAAAGGTAGGTTTACCTGGGTAGCAAGATAGATAAAAGTCCCCAAGGGGACAGTCTGTGACTCTAAGTTAAGGCTGTTGTAATGCCTGAGGAGCTCACACTTGATTGGTGAAATCTAAGTATAGAACTCATAGCCAATTTGTGCTGTGTGCCCTGCTCAACAATCTGCCCTGAGTTGGCCCTTGTGCTGCGTGGAGCCACTCCAGACAGCTTGACTGTCACTGTTTCAAATCCAGTCAAAGAAGATTAGCAGTTGTTAGTATGGGTAACATGCTGGCTAAGTGTATTGTCTTCCTCCAGTGCCTGATCCATAGAGATAAAAGCCTTCTACTGCTACCACACAGTGGAGTTACTCCTTTAGCTCACGTGGCAGAGACCAATGTCTTGGATCTAAAGATGTGGGGTTCAGTCTCTACAGACACCCTTTTGGGGCGGGAGGGGACCATTACATATCTGATGGCTGTTTGGTGGCCTATTTGAATTGAGCACAGTTCATAGGAGACAGGGGTCTGCCAACACGGGCACCCTTGTTAGCTTTCTCAGTGGACAGGCCAGGGACTGAATGGGCCATGGTCACTGAACTCCATCTCCTCTTGCCCGTAGGAAGGGTCTCCCCAGGACAGTGCTGATGCATGTTGGCAGGGCCGTGTACGGGAAGTTCACCCCGTTGCTGCCTGTGATGCATCTGCTCTGGGAACGAATCAGTTCCTGCTTTCCTTCCCCATTCTCATCCTGCTGGGCCACAGTCCAGTCCCTGACCTTCATCATGTATATTACAGTAGCCCCTTGTGGGCCCAGTTGAGACTGGGGCCCCTATGAAGGGAGTGCACTCACCGCTAGAGGGGCTCTACGGGGCCAGGCGTGGCATAGTGGCTCTCCCCATCTAGTTTCCCCTGCTGACAGCCTCTCTGGTGGTCTGCCTCTTCCGACAATTGGGCCTTCCAGCCATGTCAGAATTTCGTCCACTCCTTCTGGAGTAACAAAGTCCCACCAACAGAAGTTCAAGGTTGTTATATCAGGTCTCCGGCCCCAATTCTGGGCCCCGTGGTCCTTGCACGCCCTACGCTCAGGGGTTCCAGTCATCCTGTGTCCCCTTGTTCAGCCTGTTTCACCCTCCCAGTGGCTGGTAGGGAAATGCAGGCCCTCCCACTACACCAGGTTCCAGCCTGGGGATCCTATAACCAGTAGCCCCGATCTGCTCAGTCCCACATGTTGCTGCTACTTCCCTGGGCTTTTTCCTACTCCGCCTCTCCCAGGTCTTCTCCCCACAACCTCTGTAGGCTCACCTGGCTCTCAGGACCCCAAATTAAAGCATAATCTTGAACATAGTGCCATAATCTTGAACACTAGAGCTACTTGGCCCGTCTCTATTTCCATCCCTCTTCTGACAGCAGCAGCTCCCTGGTTCTCTTGTGGTCACCGGGCCTACCAATTTACCCTCACTGTGAGCTCAACTGCCAAAAGTCAGTGTCAGGTCATAAGATGTCACAATCACCTTCAACAACAGATGGGGATGGGGAAAGGGAGACAGACTGGATTGGTCCAAACGAAAAGGCCGATTGCTATAACTCTAGGACTGTGTTAGGATCATGTCTGGTAAACAAGAAGAGCGTGGAACCAAAAATCAGTGAACCAAATGTGGTGTGTTGGAAATGAGGCCTAAATGGTGGACCAGATAATGATGGGATGGGCCACTCCGCCCACCACTCCCTTTGTGGGACCTTCAGAAAAGAGACTTTGCGAGAGATATTGGCTACTGGAGCAAGCTGCACCATCATGGCTGCCTCCCCCACCATCTCCTGGGACCCCCGCGCCTTTGTCATCCTGATCTTGAGAGATGGCCTGACTGGACTGGACCAGCAAGAGGGACCCAGATGACATGGCTCCCTCCACCAGCTCCAGCTGAATTCCAAACACCCCCTGGGATGCAGGGGCGGCTCTATGTTTTTTGCCGCCCCAAGCACGGCAGTCAGGCGGCTGCTGGTGACGCGGATTTGGTGGCGTTTCTGCGGGTGATCTGCCGGTCCCGCGCCTTCGGCATACCCGCCGCCAAATTGCCGTCGAATCCGCGGGACCAGCGGACCTCCCACAGGCATGCCGCCGAAGGCAGCTTGACTACTGCCCTCACGGCGACCAGCAGGCCGCCCCCCGCGGCTTGCCGCCCCAGGCACGCGCTTGCTGCGCTGGTGCCTGGAGCCGCCCCTGCTGGGATGAAACAGGATCAGACTTTAACAACAGCAGCACCTCCAACCTATCTCAGCTAACTTCTCTTTTGCCCCAAAGGACAGTAATTATCATCTCTGATATTAGCTGAGAGACTGTCCAACAAGGGGTTTTTCTTTCTAAAAACTCCCTCCAGCTCAAGGAAAGGGAACAAGGGATGTTGTTAAAAAGAGAGATTTATTTAATACAGTATATTTCGGATGCTTTAACTGTCCTTTTCCTGTATCCTTAATAAAGGGTTAAAAGGATTTCTAATAGTGTGTTTGCCGTGGTACTAAGCAGACCGAGGTCCGAACCTTGTCTAACACTGCTTAACGCTGGCCAGTGACTGGATGATGTTAACACCTTTGGCCCATATATTCCATCTAAATAATACAACAGCTCCTCCACAGACTGTCCAGTTGCTCAGGACCTTGGCTTCCTCAAAGCTCTATGCTACATGCTTCGGGTGATGAAATGTCCCGATTTTATAGACTGTCCCGATTTTTGGGTCTTTTTCTTATATAGATTCCTATTACCCCCCACCCCCTGTCCCGATTTTTCACACTTGCTGTCTGGTCACCCTATACATGCTGCAGATGCTAATTCCCTTCAGGAAGCTATTTGGAGTTAAATGCAGAAGGGGAGCCCTGTCTGTGTTAGGGGAAGAGAGGCAAAAGGGTTTGAGTTGCTCTTGGGTTTCCTTTTCCCTGTGCTACCTCACAGTTGTACAGCAGGGAAGTAGATGGGCTAATAGTTTTACAGTTGGCTCAGAGAATGGCCTGGAGTGTCAGTGATTCATACCGTAAATTTAGAGTTCAGGCTGTCCTTGAAATCAGAGGAAGGGAGGGAAGCGTCGCTGTTGTGTAACTGCATCCGGCTGCTTGGTGGGCCAGCCACCACCAGGCCTGGAGGAGGGGGACACAGGGGGCGGTTCTGGGCATGACTGGCATGTGGCAGGATTGCCAAACTGAAGAAATCAAGCACCAGCTGATGAGGAATGCACCCAATTAGAGCTGAGTGAATCACTGGCTTTTCTGTTCAGTGACCCAACTGAAACATCCCAACTGCAATTGGTTTGCGTTTCAAACTGAAACCGAACTCTTGTCTTGGTTTGTTTTTTCTTGCTGAAACAAAACAACCGAAAAAATACTTTGTTCGGGTAGAAGGAAACATTTCGCAATGCCGTTAGAAAATGGCAATGCGAAAGGACCTGGCTTCTCTAAAAACAAATCCAAAACAAAATGAATTGCAAAACAATTCAAAAGAACCTGGTTTATTTCAAAACAAAATGGCAAAACGGTTCATTCGGAAAACGCTGAAAGGAAAACGGCTCGGAAACCAGATATCCAAGATTAAGAATCCCCAGTGTATTTTTTTTCTCTCTTGTGATTTTTATGATTTTTTGGGGGGCTGACTCATGAGTTTTTAAGCACTTGGGGCTGGCAGCATTGCCAACTATGGTGCCTTTGCTAGAAGCATCATGTCCCAAAAAAGAGCAGGGAACTTCCTGGAAAATACCCACAGGTAGGGGCTGAGGGTGGTAGCTGCATTCTTTGCCTGCCAGACTTGACTCCATCCCTGCCAGACCCGCCTCACATCTTGGCTCTCCTGTCTTTAATCATCTTTGTGCCCCAGCTCTTTGTGAGTCTCTGAGTAACAGTTAATACCCAGTCGCTGGGGCTGGTGCTGCAAGGTGGGGAAAGCTTTGCTAATCCGTATCTACGTAGGCAGCGACATACTAGTCACAGATTTTTGCGATGTGATCTCATTTGCTCGGTGCTTGGTGACTAACGCTTGGCTGTTCGCTCGGTGCAATGGAACCTGTCTCCCGGTCAGCTGGAAAAGCAGTGGGCTGACATGAGTCTGTCATGAGCCTCAACCACAGAACCGGCCGTCCTCGCTAACCGAGCAGCGTGAATTGGCAGGAAAAAGCAGCTGCGCTCAGCCAGGCTTTTCCTCAAGGGATGATCCTTATAACAAGGAGACAGCCCCTCCGCCAGACTTGCCTTTGCTGCGATCCCCACAAAAACCTGGACAAGGGTTAGGCCGCTGCTGTGCTGGGATCACTGCCAACGTGCTGACCCGTACTGTCTCGGCGTTTCCTTGTACTCCCCTGTCTGTCTGTATCCGTCTGCTGGTTTGTAAGCCCCTTGGGGCAGAGGCAGTCTTTTTGTTTTGGATTTGTCCAGCGCCAGGTGCCCGGTCCATGCCTGGGGCTCCTAGGGGCTATGGTAACACAAGTAATAAATACACCTCTACCTTGCTATAACGCTGTCCTCGGGAGCCAAAAAATCTTACCGCGTTATAGGTGAAACCGTGTTATATCGAACTTGCTTTGATCTGCCAGAGTGCGCAGCCCCCCCCCCCCCCCCCCCGCGGAGTGCTGCTTTACCGCATTATATCCGAATTCGTGTTATATCGGGTAGCGTTATATCGGGATAGAGGTGTAATAAAAAGTGAAGGAAACAGCCTCCGAGGCTGGGACTCGGCTCAGGCCTACGAGCTTTGGGAACGGATTCCAACCTTCCAAGGCATCCCCCGCCCTCTGCGCCAGACAAGGGGAAAACTGAACTGCGTTTAACCCCTGGTTTGCCAGGAACCAGGTAGGGCTACTGGCCATTGTCACCTCATGCAGATGGTCGCCCATGACTGGGGCAGGGGCAGCACTTTCTGCTGAGGTGAGGAGGATGTGCTGGGAGAACTGTGCCTTTGGAACGCCTGTCTCCTTCCTGACCCTGCACTGCCAAACGGCAGCACAAGCTGGGGCCTGCCAGCAAGCAGGCAGGTTCCTCCATCCATGGAGGAGGGCTGGGAGAAGCTTGTTCTCTCTGCTTTATTGATTAGCAGGAAATCTTAACTCCACCTGTTTGGCAACAGCTTGTTTCCTGGGTCAGCTTCTGGCCAGGTGTGACTAATGTTTTCTCTCAAAGAGGTTTGCATGGCTGCCACAGGAAGGCTCCTCACCCTAAGCACAGAGACCGTGCTAAGACCGTGACTCATGGGAGTTAACAGGAAAGGTGGATTCTGAATGACAAGCTAGGGCTCCCAACTGTGACAGGTGTCCTCTGCCACTGATGGCTCCAAGGGGCCATTCCACTGTCACTGGTTAGGAAGGGGGTTGAAAACATGCATCTGAATGATTGAATTGAATGCATAGCTGTCCCTTTCCACATGGACTGGATTGTCTCCGGTCAACCAGAAGTGCTCTGCTTTATGGCATGTCTTCAAGTCACCAGAGCCTGATGAAATACATCCTAGAATACTCAAGGAGCCAACTGAGGAGATATCTGAGCCATTAGTGATGATCTTTGAAAAGTCATGGAAGACAGGAGAGACTCCAGAGGACTGGAAAAGGGCAAATATAGTGCCAATCTATAAAAAAGGGAATAAGGACAACCCGGGGAATTACAGACCAGTCAGCTTAACTTCAGTACCCGGAAAGATAATGGAGCAAATAATTAAGCAATCAATTTGCAAACACCGAGAAGATAATAAGGTGATAAATAATAGTCAGCATGGATTTGTCAAGAAGAAATTGTGTCACACCCAACCTAATAGCTTTCTTTGACAGGCTAACAAACCTTGTGGATGAGGGGAAGTGGTAGATCTAGTATATCTTGACTTTAGTAAAGCTTTTGATACTGTCTCACGTGACCTTCTCATAAACGTAGGAAAATACAACTTAGATGGCGCTAGTATAAGGTGGGTGCATAACTGGTTGGGAAACCGTTCCCAGAGAGTAGTTATCAGTAGTTCACAGTCATGCTGGAAGGGCGTAATGAGGGGGGTCCCGCAGGGATCGGTTCTGGGTCCAGTTCTGGTCAATATTTTCATCAATGATTTAGAGAGTGGCATAGAGAGTACACTTATAAAGTTTGTGGATGATACCAAGCTGGGAGGGGTTGCAAGTGCTTTGGAGGACAGGATTAAAATTCAAAATGATCTGGACAAACTGGAGAAATGGTCTGAAGTAAATAGGATGAAATTCAATAAGGACAAATGCAAAGTACTGCACTTAGGAAGGAACAATCAGTTGCAAACATACACAATGGGAAATGACTGCCTAGGAAGGAGTACTGGAAAGGGATCTGGGGGTCATAGTGGCTCACAAGCTAAATATGAGTCAACAGTGTAACACTGTTGCAAAAAAAGCAAACATCATTCTGGGATGTATTAGCAGGAGTGTTGTAAGCAAGACATGAGAAGTAATTCTTCCGCTCTACTCTGCCCTGATTAAGCCTCAACTGGAGTATTGTGTCCAGTTCTGGATGCCACATTTCAGGAAAGATGTGGACAAATTGGAGAAAGTCCAGAGAAGAGCAACAAAAATTATTAAAGGTCTAGAAAACATGACCTATGAGGGAAGATAGAAAAAACTGGGTTTGTTTAGTCTGGAGAAAAGAAGACTGAGAGGGGACATGATAATAGTTTTCAAGTACATAGAAGGTTGTTACAAGGAGGAGGGAGAAAAATTGTTCTTGTTAACCTCTGAGGATAGGACAAGAAGCAATGGGCTTAAATTGCAGCAAGGGAGGTTTAGGTTGGACATTAGGAAAAACTTCCTGCCAGGGTAGTTAACCACTGGAATAAATTGCCTAGGGATGTTGTGGAATCACCATCATTGGAGATTTTTAAGAGCAGGTTGGACAAACACCTGTCAGGGATGGTCTAGATAATACTTAGTCCTACCATGAGTGCAGGGGACTGGACTAGATGACCTCTCGAGGTTCCTTCCAATTCTATGATATAGACCTGTGAAAGATGCAGCAAGCTTCTTCTGGTCCCAGGTTCAATTCCTTTCTCTGCCACAGACTTCCTGTGTAATCATGGGCAAGTCACTTAGGGGATCATTTTAAAAGTGCCCAAGTCACTTAGACTCTGATGCAGAGCTGGGCAAATAACTGATTTTCGGTGCGTTGGCAGTTCTGAAAAAAAATGGTTTGAGTCGAACTGCATCTGAAAGGTTTCAGATTTTTCCTTGAATTGAAAAAGTTCATAGCAGGCTTGTTCCAGAGCAGGGATTTGGAACGTGGGTCTCCCACATCCTAGGTGAGGGCCCTCACCACTGAGCTAAGACCACTGAGCGGCCTTCTACCACCGCTACCGCCTCCTCCTCGTCTGGCCACTTTGTGAATGGCTCAAGCTAGTTATGTCAAATTTGTCAACACTTTTCAGTTGACCAAATCTTAATTTTTCCTCAAATAACTATTTGTCAGAGATATCTCTCCCAGCTTTACTCCTAGGTCCTGGTGATTTTTAATGAGACTTAGGCTCCTAAATCATTTAAGCCTCAGTGTCTCTGAGACCCTTCATCTCTCTGTGCCTCAGTTCCACAGCTGTACATTAAAGTCTGAGACGCTCAGATACTACGGCAATGTTAGCCATAGAAATCCCTTAGATTGATAAAGACCCACGTATTCCTATACGCACCCCTGCACTCCTCCAGTCCTTTAACCTTGTTCAGGAAACGACCACATGGAATAAGGCATTTATAGAGCATAAGAAAGCATTGCTAATTCCAACCACAAACCCGATGCCTTCCTTTATAGGCAGATTTATTACCACTCTCCAATGTGGTATTACCAACATCTATTCCTACAAGCTGCCACAACTGTACCCAGAGAAATGGGGAACAAAGTTGTCACAAGTTAAGGCAACTGCACCTCTGTTCCCCCCCTGAGGTCCCTCGAGGGCACCCACTCCTGGCTCCTCAGCCATCATCTTTCTTGGGCAGAGACCAGTGTCTCTCTTCCTCCTGATTGGGGTTTTTCCAGGCTGCAGAATTCCCTGCCTATACTGTGATATCCCCAGCAAGCCAGATTGCTTAAATGGGCCAGCATCTGCACTTTGCTTTCTCTTAGAAGGCTAGGAACAATGTAACTACCAGGAGTCTCAAGTTACCACACAGTCCTTCCTAAGCAAGCACCTTCATTCTTAAGGTAAAAGCATTACAGAGAAAACATATTAAAATAATAAAGATCCTGCACGTGTGCTAATAAGCCTACCAGAGATCACCCCCCAACTCCGGCAGGGGCTCTGGTAGGAGGTAGTCCTTCAAACTCCACCCCATGGTGTGGTTACATAACAGCCTTAGCTCAGAATTAACACCACCATGAATAGCTCAGGCTACGTCCACACTACAAATCACTTTGGTGCAACTTACATTGCTCAGGGGTGTGAATAATCGATGCTCCTGAGCGACGCAAGTTACACCGACTAAGCGTCCGTGTAGACAGTGCCATGGCAGTTGGAGAGCTTCTCCCTCAGATGTAGCTACCGCCTCTCGTGAAGGCAGGAGTTATTAAGCCAATGGAAGAGCTCTCTCCCGTCGGCTTAGAGTGTCTTCACCAGAAGCATGACATCGGTGCAGCTGGCGCTGCTGTAAATGAAGCCGTGCAGACATAGCGTTAATCTTTCCTTTATACCGCATGGGCCTTTGACCTTGAGATTCCAAGGACAGGCAATCACCAGACAGTGATCTCCTTCTCAGGACACAACTTCCAAAGGCGGGGTTTTTGCATAACCAGAGGTGGGAATTTGCATTCAACTCCCCGTAGAGATTCCACTTGACATTATTTGTCCCCAAAGCCCATTCTTGTCTGGCACGTTGTTCATTACAGTCCTTTGAAGTTCATAACACTTCCCGGGGTTCAAGCCCCCTCTGCTTCCTAGGGAGAGGCTCCATACAATCCCAACCCACAATAATACATAAACCACATGGAAAAATACATTTAATACAATGGGCCCCAAACACACAAACTTAATTCAGTAAGGTTTCCCAAGACTATTGCAGGAAATTGCCATGTCTGTCACAGAGATGATTGGTAAAGTCTCTAAGTATTTTTCTTCGGGTGTAAATGAACTGGTTGTCCCTACCACCCACTCCCCCCGCCCCCCAATTGTGGGTCAAAAACTTGATCTAAATTGGGGAAATATTACATGAGTGAATATGTGTACATAGTTAATGGCGCTCATGGATATGTAGCGTAGTCCCTGGGTTTTGTAGGACCAGTAAGCAGGGCCGGCTCCAGGCACCAGGCACCCAAGCACATGCTTGGGGCGACACCTGGTAAGGGGCGGCGGGGGGAGCGCGGCGCGGCGCTCGGCGGGGGGGGCGCTCCGGCGGCGCGGCGCTCGGCGGGGGGGGGCGGGCTCTGGCGGCACGGCACTTGGCGGGGGGGGTGACGCTGGGGGGGGGGGGGTTCCGGCGGCGCTCGGCGGGGGGGGTGGCGCGGGGCGCGGCGCTCGGGGGGGGGGGGTTCCGGCGGCGCTCGGCGGGGGGGGGTGGCTCCGGCGGCGTGGCGCTCGGCGGGGGGGGTGGCGCGGTGCGGCGCTTGGCGGGGGGGGGGTTCCGGCGGCGCTCGGCGGGGGGGGTGGGCTCCGGCGGCGTGGCGCTCGGCGGGGGGGTGGCGCGGTGCGGCGCTTGGCGGGGGGGGGGTTCCGGCGGCGCTCGGCGGGGGGGCGGGCTCCGGCGGCGTGGCGCTCGGCGGGGGGGGTGGCGCGGTGCGGCGCTTGGCGGGGGGGACTCGGGGGGGGCGGCACTTTTTTTTGCTGCTTGGGGCAGCAAAAAAGTTAGAGCCGGCCCTGCCAGTAAGACTACTTGTGCACTGTAAACCAGTGGCTCTCAAATTTTCCAGACGACTGTACCCCTTTCAGGAGTCCGATTTGTCTTGTGCACCCCCATGTTTCACTTCACTTAAAAACTACTTGCTGACAAAATCAGACATCAAAATACAAAAGTCTCACAGCACACTATTACTGAAGAGTTGCTTATTGTCTCATTTTTAACCATATAATTATAAAATAAATCAATTGGAATATAAATATTGTACTTACATTTCTGTGTATGGTATATCGAGCAGTATAAACAAGTCACTATATGAAATTTTAGTTTGCATTGACTTCGCTAGTGCTTTTTATTTAGCCTGTTGTAAAACTAGGCAAATATCTAGATGAGTTGCACCCCTGGAATATCTCTGCGTACTCCCAAGGGTACGTGTACCCCTGGTTGAGAACTGCTGCTGTAATCAGTTTCCTTTGTGCAGCTTTTGACACCAGATCTCAGCTGTACTTGCCCACACCAAAATACTGAATAAAATCTGCCTACCTACAGCATGTCTCCTGCATCATGGAGTACGGACTCCTGCAGTTTACAGCAGAAGCTTCCGTGGGTGCCACCTACTGCACCCCCAGTCTTTGCCTTTACTGCGGAATTCCCTCGCCTTAGAACAGGAGCGGTCACATGACCACAGTGTAGTTGTCTGGCTCTGTAGCGTCTTCACGGAGCTGAAGTCGGGAGCGGATGGGATTTCCAGCTGCGACGGTAACCGAATGTCATCCTCTGCCTCAGATCAGCCCCGAAGGACGCCACGTCGTTCGATGTCCGTGGCACCCCTGGTGTTGACGTCTATATTGTCCACAACCCTCAGGTTGCCAAGGTACCGACGTGCGTGCCCAGATGGCCCCTGGATGCCGGGGTGGAGGTGGTGGTGACTATGAAGGCACCAAGCAATGCTGTCAATGATAACAAGGTGAGTTTGTCGTGGAGGGGGAAACGCACCCTTGGAAAACACAATGTCAAACTTCCACTAGCACAGGAGCAAAGAGCTGTTACTTGGGACTTGGACCAGGCAAAAGGGTGTTTGAAGTTGGTCAGCAGACACTGTGCCTTGGCTGGTGAGATGTCTGCTCGCTAAGGGTGCCCACGTCCTGGGCGTTAGATTGAGCAGGGTATCCCATGAATCCCTGGGCGATGCGTTTCCGTACGGGACTTTCGTCACTTCACTGACCGAGAGAACAGCCCAGTTGTAAAACCGCTTCATTTCAGCAGCCTGGATCTGTTGCTTTGGTCTTACGTGCTGATGGGTTGTTTATTATTTAGCCTCATTATCCTGTTGTGCATTTCCACAAGGGAGCAACACGACTCTAATCTGCATTAGTATTTGTATTACAGTAGCACCGACAGGCCGCCTTGTGCGAGGTGCTGTACGAACACAGTGAGAGCCCATCCCTGCCCACAAGAGCTGCCTCAATTAGTGGTTTTCAAGATTTTTTCCATTTGCAGACCCCTCAAAAATTTTGAATGGAGGTGCAGACCCCTTTGGAAATCTTAGACATCATCTGCCGACCCCCAGGGGTCTGCGGACCACAGGTTGAAAACCACTGGTCTAAATGGAGAAGACAGGCAGTGGGCTAAAGGAAGTATAATCCTCATTTCACAGATGGGGAACAGGGACAGAGAGAATAAGGGACTTGCCTGATGGCACGGAGCCACGAATTGAGCCCAGAGCTCCTGAGTCCCGGCCCAGGTCCCAAGCCACGTGACCATCCTCTCTGTCTTAAAATAGTGAATTTTAATGAAGGAGTCATCTGCAAAGCACTCCCAGTTGCTCCCAGCGTAGAAAGTGGAAGACCATGTGCAAGACTCGCACTCTGGTCTCATCCGTGGCAGCGTTCTGTCCCCAGGCTGTATCTGTTTTACTCTTAGCTTCGCTACAGGCGATGGTGTCCTGAAAGTGGTAGTGCTGATTGTGGTGTCTTTGCAGGTTAGGATTTCATACTATGGGCAAGACGGGGGGACTCCTGTACACAGAGCCATGCTCTACCTTACCTGTGTTGGTAAGTAGAACCTAAGAATCCATCTGTTCAATGAACTCAGCCCCAAAGTACCACTCCCTTCACTGGGTAGGAGGGTGGGAGGACACGTTTTCTATGCTGGTTTCTGGGTACACTGGCAAAAATATGAGTAGGGGAGGGTGGAAGTGGGACACAGAAATTTCAATTTTTCAGTGGAAATTCAAAAGCCAAAATATTTCCATTTGGAAATGCTGCAACAGTGACTCATGGGAGTTATAGTTTGGGTGCCTCATGCTCTCATTCTCTTCTGTAGGCTAGGATCTCTGGTTAAACTACATCTTCCAGGAAGCACCACTGTGTCCCCCTTGGGGAGGGGGCTGGTGCATTATGGCTGTCGCTGGCAATGGTGCATCTTGGGAGATGTAGTCCAGCCAGGAGCCTGGACCACAAGGGATAATGGGGATAAGAGGCACTTGGACTACAACTCCCATAAGGCACCATGGCAGCATTCCCACAGATTGGAAATATTTCAGTTTTTGGGTGTTTTGTTTTTCAACGAAAAAAATCAAAATGTTCGGTGGAAAGCAAATGCTTTTCATGAATACTTTTATTTAGTCAAAGACAGTTTTGATGGAAAATTTTTAAGCAGCCCTGCTTATAGGGACAGGCTAGTTAATCTGAGCCCCATGCTTTAACAGAGACCGGTTCCCTTGTCACTCTCACCTCTCCCCATTGAGCTGTGTTCAGTCCAGGCCTTGTTTTGCCCTGTGGCTATGGGGGTTGCCCACTTTTAAAGAAGCCTATAATGGCACATACCCACCGAAGGATCCCCCTCTGTCTCTGCTTTTGGTACTGAAGATCCCAAACCTGGCTAGAACATGGTCAAGTCCAGTTCATTGGTTCTCAGTGCCTTCCAGCCTGATGGGTTGTCTCCTTCTCTTGTGCCATTGCAGACATCTCCCTGGATGCTGATACAACTCGCAGTGGGGCGGTGAAGAGGAAAACAACAGATAAGGTAAGTATGATTCATCTTTGTACCCAATAAGGGAGACCAGTAGGCTGAGTAAATTCTGAGCTGAACATCCCAGAGCTCCCCAGCAAAGTATCAAGTGTAAAGGAGACATGCTATGGATCATGGTTTATCTAGTACTGTGGGCTGCAGCCTAGAGCACCAGCTGGTGACCTGCAGGGAGCATTAAAGAAGCCACAACAGTGTTATTTAGGGGTTTGTCTACATGGGGAGGCTCAGGAAAATTAATCTGAATTAATTAAAGGTGTGAAGTTTAAGTGGATTAGTTAAACAACATTAAACCCCTGTGTGAACACGCTCATTCAGAATTAAAGTGGCCTTAATTCAATTTATTAATTCACTTTGGAAGTTAATTAAACAAAACTGAATTAATTAGGGATAAGAGCTTCTACAAAGGGGTTTAATGCATTTAACTAATCGATTTTAAAATTCACACCTTTCATTAATTTGAATTAATTTTCCTGAGTGTCCCTGTATAGACAAGCCCTATGTGATTTTTTGTTGTTGTTGTTGGAAAATGTCAGTTCATCAAAACAAACTTTTCACAGGAAAGGGTCAGTTTTGACAATTTTTTTGCCTTGGAAAAAAGTCTGAAAAGTTTGGAGATTGTTAATATTTGGTTTTGACATTTCCAAGATGAAAAATATTAGTTTTCTGGGTTTCATGTAGAAATTTAAGCTAATTATAGTAAAAGGAGTAACCAAAATGTTTCTAAATGATTGAAGTGTTTCAATTGACACAAACATTGTTGATATCTCAGAAATTTTCCTGGGATGGGAAGACAGTCCTCCACCCAGCTGTATCAGTAGGACCCTGGGTCCCAGTCCTATGCTCAAACCACAGCACTTGCCTTACAACAGTGTATGTGTGTGAAGTTCATATATTTCTGAGTTGGGACTGGGTAACATGGAGAACAGCTGGGAGGGAAACCGTTTCCATAGGGGCTAGCACAACAGGAAGCAGCTATGTCACATGCCTGTCCTCTCGGCTTTTATTACTCTGGTAGTGAAAAGAATTGGGTTCCAGCTCTCTGGTCTTGTTCGTTGTTTCCGTACCAAGCCTGTCTTTGTCCTGCCTCTGCAGAGAGAGTGGACGTGGGGCCCAGATGGGCAAGGAGCTATCCTGCTAGTGAACTGTGATAGGGACGACCCAAAGTCCTCGGATATGGACAACATGGATTTCTGTGTGCGATCGTACGCAGGTACTGGCTGAGAATGGAGCACTGCTTTTGGAATGGGCATTAATCAGATGATGCAGAATGTTTGAAATTCCAGCCAGGCCAGAATGCAAGATGTTAGCTGAGTCCTAAGAAGAAACTATACCTATATAAAAGGGAGTAGTGAGGGTATGAACACTGGACACTAGCCCAAGGAGTGGTCATGGGCTCCACTCATCAGAGCTAGGCCTGGAATTTCATGGCCCACATCCATGAATTGCTACCAGTAGAGCTATAAAACATGTACCCTGGAAAATGCCCAGCTAGTCCACTGTAACCGCCGCTTATCAGGATGTCTTGCTTATTCCGAACACGGCTCCAGGCACATCCAAGGTATCTCGATGATATCATAAGAACTGCAAAAATGTTTGAAGTGGCTGTGTAAGAAGTGTAACCCTCTAACTGAGCCATGTGATTGGTCGTGTAGTGAGACAGCTCGAGCTTAGGCCAATTTTCAACCCATAGCTGGTCTACTTTCTAGGGAAGCCTAGATGTTGGGTGCCTCTTATGGAAGAGCATGTTCAAGATAACCAGGGGGGTTTATTTTACATTGTGATGCTACTAACCTTAAGGCGCAAGTCTCTTAAAAAATAACCCTGTTGAACGGAATAGCCAAGGGGGCATATCTCTTCTTCTCTCTCTTGGGTACCCAACCACTTCTAGTTTTGATTTTTGGAGGGTCATCTCTGTCTCTCCAACGCTAAAGAAGAGACACCTGGCTTGACAATAGAGCTTACAGCCTTCCCTAACCCACACCTGAAAAAAGGAACACAACGGAAACCGATGGGGTGGGCAAAGCACAGGGGTCCTGTGTTCCAATGCTCTAACCTCATAGCTTCAGAATGAGCTGCAATTTCCTTCTTTAGCACCAGCCCAGAGAAGTGATTTCCCCATCCCTCTTTGATACAGTCGGTGTGTGTATATATACACAAGGGTCCTATCAGACACAGCATTACCTGAGAGGTACAGTTTCTATAGGGGGATCACATACACTATGGACCAGATCCTCAGTGGGTGTACATTGGCTTAGATCCAGTGACATCGGTGGGGCTAGGCTGATAGGCAGTAGCTGAACGTTAGGTTCCAGAGACGTGATGATCCAAATCTGAAAGCAGCCACTTTAATAAGCCCCACTCTTTTCTCTTTTGGTCTCCTCTTACCCTCAGACCTTCGGGACATGTCATGTATGATCTTGAGAACTCAAGGCCCCGATGCAATCTTTGATGACCACAAGTTGGTTCTTCACATTTCCATGTCAGACGCAGACAAAGTGGGAGTTTTCCACGCTCGGGGTGAGTATCTGGCCTTCTGGCTGCTGCGGGCTTGGAATTACAGCTCCGGGCCGAGACATGCTGAGTGTCTAGAACAGGGGTAGGCAACCTATGGCACGCGTGCCGATTTTCAGTGGCACTCCCACTGCCCGGCTCCTGGCGGCTCTGCATTTTAATTTAATTTTTAATAGGTATATCTCCATATATTATTATTATAATCTCCTAGAACTGGAAGGGACCCTGAAAGGTCATCGAGTCCAGCCCTCTGCCTTCACTAGGACCAAGTACTGATTTTGCCCCAGATCCCTAAGTGGCCCCCTCAAGGATTGAACTCACAACCCTGGGTTTAGCAGGCCAATGCTCAAACCACTGAGCTATTCCTCCCCCCATGAAGCTTTTTAAACATTTTAAAAACCTTATTTACTTTACTACGACAATAGTTTAGTTATATATTACAGACTTATAGAAAGAGACCTTCTAAAAACGTTAAAATGTATGACTGGCACACAAACCCTTAAATCAGAGTGAATAAATGAAGACTCGGCACACCACTTCTGAAAGGTTGCCGACCCCGGTCTAGAATTCTCTCTGCCTGTGTGCTGCTGCGTTACACTGCAGTCTTGCATGACCCGATAACCTACTCTGGAGAGCGGTAACACTTCATCAGCCTGCTACACAGCAAGCGGAAGAGGGAGGTAGTAAAAATTGGCTGGAATATTGAATCCATCCAAGGACCTGCTCCTGCTCCCTGTGAAGCACGTGGGAGCTTTGCTACTGACTTAAAGGGGAGCAGGATCGAGTTCTAAATCTGCCCTTCAGTTAGCTGTTCTCTAGCTGTTCCCCTCAGGAAGGCCGCTCTCTGCATCCATGTCCATTTACCTCCACACTTTCTCCCCAGTCTCGCAAACACTTCCACATACGGCACGCTGCTGGCCTGGCTCCCTAGCTCAGGGAAGACCAACGACAGGCCCCAAAGCTGGTCCGGCCCTTCCTGCAGGGCATGGTTTTATTCTTCAGGCACAAACCCCGCAGCATATCAAAACAAAGCTATTCCCCCAGCCAAAGCAGGCTTCAGTGGCTTTCCGCCGTGTCTTCCCTCCTACTCCAGGGCCTGTCGGCATCCCTCCAGCAGTGCTCAGGCCTGGACAGGACAAGGAATCTCCTGCCCGCTTCCCAGCTGGGTCTGCTCATCCCCCTCCCTGTTTGGAAAAAGACTCCATCCCCAAACAGGGCTGGGGGTGGGAGGTCCCAGGGCCCCGGCCCTTAAAGAGGCAGACCACCCTATTACTCTCAGGCTCAGCTCTAAGCGAGTGAATACTTCCATTGGCTCAAGTGGGACCATTCAGGTGCTTTAACTTGTGCCTGGATGTTTGCACAGTTGGGGTTTTCTATTGTATTGTTTGAGAAACAGTGGCCTAGCCCTGGAGTGGGGGAACTCACAGGCCCTCTTTGCACTCCAGGACACTCCTGAGCGGCACTGGAGGCTCATGGCCAGAGTGCAGTGCCGTAATTATACTGTATCACAATGATGATACAGAAGGGGACAGAGTTAAGGGTATCTGGTCGATCTTAACTGTTGCACTTCTCTGCTTTTTTTATTGAGTACTCCTCCGTGCCACCTTAACATCCTTTTAGTGCAACATCCTAGTGTAAGCAAGTGTCACTGCTGCCCATTATGGGTGTCTGCAGTGCTGCCGGGCCAGCCTTTGTCCTGACACCACCCCTGCTAGTGTGCCAGATGCCCCACAGCTGAGGCAAGTGCTGCAGGTGATTCAGCTGCCAAGTCTCTATGTGCCTTCACACCTGGGGGCCTCCCATGTGTGCTCTGCCAACTGCCCCCAACACCACCCTCCTTCCAGGGCCACTCGGCACCCCACCCTTCCCAACATCGAAGTGCCCTCCTGCCAGGGTCTTCCCCAGCTGGAAGAAGAGACCCACTTCCACCAGATCCAACACCTGCCCCTGTTGACCTGTTCCCACGATCCACTACATTCCCCCTGGTGACCTGCTCCCACTAAATCCACCACATGCCCTCTGCCGACCTGCTACTGCTCAGCTGATTCACCACAGGGGGTGGTTGTTTTACAGAACAGTATCTTAACTTGGGGAAGATCTGAATGATGTGTTTAGTGCACTGGGGTTAGGGGAGTGGAAGTGAAGATGTGATATCAGCTACTGATGCAGTGAGAAAAGGAGAGTATTGCCCTAGTAAGTTACTGAGACCAGTTCCAGAAGTAGGGCAGCAGGTAAATGCAGAGTGTCTGCTTGGCTCGCCTAAAGGATGTTAAAACCTAGTTGCTGGGGAAGGACGGAGGTGCTGTGTTCTAGGGAAGGGGCAATGCACCTGGAGACCGACTGCTCCTGCTTCTCTTCCAGTCTGGGAAGTGAAAATCCAGAGAGTCCCGTGGGGGTCGGTGAGGAGGAAACATCAGATGCACAGGGGGAATTCAGTCTTAGTGATCTTCATGTACATGGATGAGCGGGGCGGCTGGCTGGCAGGATCAGAGTGGAAGCAATTCCTTTGATGGTTTTCAAAGGCAGAGAGAGAATTTCACCCCTTTCTAAGCGGCACTGGGCTCCAGGCAAAGAACGACATGGCTTGTGGGAGAGTTTGAGGTAACTGACCTGCCTCAGACTTAAAAACTCCACAAGGACGGGGAGGGTTTGAGAGAAGGAGATTGTGTTCGGTGCTTGAGGCTGCTGGGTGTGGAGCTCAGTGCCTTACGCCTAGGCTTGGCAGAATCTGATTTTTATAATTTCGACCAATAATATTTTCACAGTTGCTGGGAATTGTGGTGGGGGGGGGTTATCAAACAATGACTTAGTGACAGCAGATGCTGAGACTCGGAGCTAAAGCTTCATAAACCATTCAACATCACAAGTCACAATATAGAAAGTACGGCAAATACCCTTAAATCAACACCTCGGACCTGTTTTTAGTATCTGTTCGCTAGTCCATTTGTAACAAGCCTAATTCAAAACCCTAAATCACTGGAGTTTGACGCTAATAGGGTCTTACGCAGCATTTTTCTCACTTTGCCAATCTGTAAATTTCAGTTATTGTCGGTGAAAATATTTAGTGGTTGGTTTGCATGTGTACGCTGAAATCGACACTTACCCATAAAAATCGAACCTTTCCAAGCTGGCTTACAGAGCCGAATGGAGGTCAAACGAATTCCAAACCAGAACTGACTGGTAGGATCCTTTGCCAGGACTTGCCTGCGCAAAGCCCCTTTGTGGCCCTGCCCTGGGATCGCCAAGTGTCGGTCACCCCCTCTTGTGGGGTCTGATGCAATGGTGCTTTAGCCAGCTGGCTAAGGAAGGCTTGAGTCCCGCCCCTTCTAGGTACACATAGAGACTTGGCAGCTGAATCACCTGCGGCACTTGCCTCAGTTGTGGGGCATCTGGCACACTAGTAGGGGTGGTGTCAGGACCTAGGTACTGAAATCATAGAATCATAGAATCTCAGGGTTGGAAGGGACCTCAGGAGGTCATCTAGTCCAACCCCCTGCTCAAAGCAGGACCAATTCCCAACTAAATCATCCCAGCCAGGGCTTTGTCAAGCCTGACCTTAAAAACCTCTAAGGAAGGAGATTCCACCACCTCCCTAGGTAACCCATTCCAGTGCTTCACCACCCTCCTAGTGAAAAAGTTTTTCCTAATATCCAACCTAGACCTCCCCCACTGCAACTTGTGACCATTACTCCTTGTTCTGTCATCAGGTACCACTGAGAACAGTCTAGATCCATCCTCTTTGGAACCCCCTTTCAGGTAGTTGAAAGCAGCTATCAAATCCCCCCTCATTCTTCTCTTCTGCAGACTGAACAATCCCAGTTCCCTCAGCCTCTCCTCATAAGTCATGTGCTCCAGCCCCCTAATCATTTTTGTTGCCCTCCGCTGGACTCTCTCCAATCTTTCCACATCCTTCTTGTAGTGTGGGGCCCAAAACTGGACACAGTACTCCAGATGAGGCCTCACCAATGTCCAATAGAGGGGAATGATCACGTCCCTCGATCTGCTGCCAATGCCCCTACTTATACAAGTCCCCAAAGTAAGAGAAAAGCAAGAAGTCAACATAGGGTTGGCCGATGAGGCTTTGGCACCCGACCTTTCTATTTAGGGCCTGTGTTCAAACCGGACTCCCTGGGTCCAGTCGTCCTGTCCACAAGCTGTCCCAGACTCCTGGCTCTAACCAGGCTTCCCTCACCACTGGGGGGGGGGGAGGGAGGTAGAGCTCTGTCTCCTTCCTGGTCAGCCCCAAACTGAGCTGTGGAGTTAAAAGGAGATGGCCCAGCTCAGTTTGGGTGATGCCTCTTAAATATAGTCAGTAAGTTCCTAGGTGCGACTGCACCCCGGGCTGTGTAAATGGATAAAATGATCAAAACTGGGGCTGCCCCTGGGTTCTGCTGTAATAATGGGGTGGGGGGGAGACAGCAGGTTGGGAAATAAATGGTGAATAAACCCCTCCAATCTGTCCTGCTGCTGTTCATAGGGTCAGACTATTCATTGTGAACATTCAGTGACTCCTGGGGGGCTTTGAAATGCTTCACCCATCCTGAAAGTGTCATGAATTCAGAGCTGAAATGCACGGCCCACTGTTTGGCATGAGCTAGGCTCCTGTTTCAGTTATCCAGTCCAGGAGCAGATTCAATAACGTGACCCAGCACTCTATGTTCAGTTCTCAAACCCATCACCGGAAAACTATTCATCCAACCCAATACATTGGGCAGCTGATGGGGCTGATTCACCCCTGAAATCCCAAGGCTACCATTGACTGGATGCTCTCTGTCTAGCTCTAAAACAGTGTTTTTCAACCTTTTTTTGGGCAAAGGCACACTTGTTTCATGAAAAAAATCACGAGGCACACCACCATTAGAAAATGTTAAAAAATTTAACTCTGTGCCTATATTGACTATATATAAAGTAATTCTCTTGAATAGGAATCAAATAAACACAAAGAAAGTATTTTATAATTACTTTATTATGAAATAGTAAGTAAACAGAAATATGAAAAATTATAAAATACTTTATTCAGTGCGCAATATTTTTTTCCCACGGCACACCAGGCAACATCTCGCGGCACACTAGTGTGCCGCGGAACAGTGGTTGAAAAACACTGCTCTAAAAGATTACGAAGCTGTTTTCAGGCCTTTGGGTAACATCACCTCTAACCACCGGCCTTTCCTCTTGTAAATTCCAGTCCAAACTAGAGGCTGATGCGGAGCCAGCAAGACCGCTTCCAGGCCGGTAAAGCACCTCTCATGTGATTGAAGTCATCAGACTTTAAGTCTAATCCCTCTGGCCTTTTCTATCATGAAAACTGGCCCCAGTTGCTAGCATTGGTGTATTTGCACCAGTGTAGGCTGCAATTTACACTGGTGGATTTAACTCCTGCGCGAGGAATTCGGTCCACTGGTGCAAATCATGGCTTCGCCTGTCTCCATGAGGGGTTTGCACCGGTGCAGCTACACTGCTGGGGCTAATTCTCCATGTAGACAAGGCCCTACACAAGGTCTAGTCCAACCGTCCAACAATGCACTTCCTGTCACGTCTGAAAGCTTGATCCCCAGGAGCTGGGAACAGCCGCGCTACCTCTGCTCGCTCCCTTGTGCTCAGTGTGGTTCCCCCGACATGTCAGTAAACTCCTCTACATTCGTAGGCGATGACGTTCTCCACCAGTACGAGCACGTGCTGGGGTCAGATGAGCTCTCCTACGTAGTGGACCGTCCCAGCGGACAAGAAGAGGACACCTTCTATGTGGAGGGTTTGGCCTTCCCGGATGCTGACTTCTCAGGGCTGGTTGCCTTCCACGTCACGCTGCTGGATGCCCCGGTTGAGGTACAATAAGCCGCTGCGCTCACTTGGCCTGCGCCTATCTGGGCTGGAGAGAACAAAAGCGCCGCAGAGCGGCTTCTCTAGCGGGAGTGCTGCCTGTCCACCACACCCCTCGGTGGCGCAGCAGCAGCAAGGGCTAAGCCTCGGCCCGCTGGATCTTAAAGCCTGAATCTCTACGAAGGTTCAGCCATGGCTGAGGTAGGCCTGTCAGCCACTGCACGTGGCATGACCATCACTGGAGGAGGCCAGAGCACCGCACAGTGTGGGTGTAGGAGATCCAGTCATGGGGACTGAAGGGCTCATGTCCCCATCCTCTGAGCTGGGTGTTTCAGTCATGGAACGGTTCAGCTTTGGAGTCCTGCAGCTGGTGCCAGGCCGCTGGCTGCTAGCCTGCAGGATTAGCCTTTGCAGAATTGATGTCTCTGGTGGGTCGTCCAAAGGAAAAGCTGCTTCTAGACAGGCTTGTTGGAGGGCTTGGGGAGAGGGAATCGAAACTGAACAGCATCGGAATAGCACATCCCACAGCCCCTAAAACCAGCAGGGCTGGCCGCTGTCTCCAAAGCCCAACGGGGTAAATGAGTGGTATGCTCTCCCAGTGGGCAGCTTGGTCCGTAACTGTTGCTATGGAGATCTCTGTGCCAACCTCCTCGGTACTAACGAAACACGCTGGCAAAGAGTGTGTGCCGTGGCCACAACTAGTAGCCAGTTCACTAGGGGATAACTACCTACAACTGCCGCCAACTAACGGAGTTGCTTCTTTAGCTGAAGTGATAGCAGGCTTTAGCAGCAAAGGTCGTTGGTTTGACCCATGCTGGGGGCCATAACTCTGGTAGGGGAAGGCAAAAATGTCCTGGCTGGATGAGGGGCTACCCGAGCTGAGCCCAGGGTTTTGATGCTAAACACTTAACAGGAGGAAACTGCTTTTGGATAGCAACTAAATCGAGGTCTCCTGCCATTTGAGCCAGGCCTGAGCCTCCCCTTCCTTCTGGGCAGAGGCGCTGAATGTCCACGTGAGAGGCTTGAATGACAGTGGGAAAAGGGCCAAAATGCATAGGAGCAGCAAAGGGACGGAGAAAAGGCATCACTTTGCCCTCCAAAGAGGACTTCGAAGTTGGACTAAGATCCGTCAATCACCCCTTGGTTTTTTTCCCCCCGTAGAATCTTCCCGAGACCCCGATTTTCACAGACACGGTGGTTTTCCACATGGCTCCCTGGATAATGACCCCCAACACTCAGCGGCCTCTGGAGGTCTTTGTCTGCAGGTAAGGCCCGGATGCGTCAGTTGCCATGGGGAAATGGGCCGAGCGGTCGTTTTCTACCCAGGGGCTTGATCCTGCAAGGTGCTGAGCCCTCTGCCCCCGGTCCAGCGCAGCCCTTCAGCACACGCGTAACATCAAACACGTGCGTAGCCCCATTGACTTCGATGGGCTTTGGATCAAGCCCCCAGGGCCTAACTGGGATTTAAGAGCAAGCCAGGTTGGAAGAGGCTGCCCCCAAAGACCTCTACTCGGGACCCAGCCCATATTAGGATGGGCCTCTTTGGGCGCGTGGGGAAGTCAGACTGTGGAGACCTTACAACTGTCCCTGATTCCAGGCATGACCGGACCGCTTGGACCGTTTCCGTCAACACGCCCTTGTGCCATGGGAGGGCAAGAACACCTGGGCCAAAAGCCCCAAGTGGTGGCCGTGAGACTGATGGGTGAAAAATTCCCTCTTGAGACCCAGAAAAGGGGCTCAGCTACTCCCAGGCACCAAGCCGATTAGCGCCTCGTTAACGTACTAAATCCCCTGTTGGATAAATAACGGTCGCCCAATCCATTCCCCACTGTTGTTTGACCTGGGCCTTCTGGGATCTCCCCAGTGACGGGCTTTCTTTGGGGGTGGCGGGAGAGTGTGTCTGTCCCCTAGTTTAGGCCTCACTCTCCTCCCCCATTTCATTCCCAGCGTGAGCGACAATGCTGACTTTGTGGAAGCCGTGAGCGAACTCGCCAGGAAAGCCCGCTGCAAGCTGACCATCTGCCCGGAGGTGGAGAACCGGAACGACCGCTGGATCCAGGTCAGACCGCCGGGAGCGGGAAAGCCAAATGCACGGGCCCTGCATCTCTGCTGCCTGGCGGAGTCATTGACGGCTGCCGGGTGGCGTTTCGTGCCCTTGTGACACGGCTGTCAGTCACTCAGTGCAGAGCAGTGGGGGAAGCAGGTCATAAAGCTCGGACACATCCTGCTGCATCACAAGCGTCCCTGGATGAAACCAGCGAGGTTCAAAGCTGGAGGAGTGGAGCGAACACTCTAAAGAGGAAGCTCCAAGAACACACTGGGACGAAGCGAAGAACATGCCTGGTCTCTAAGCTGCCGCAAAAGGGTCTGTTCAGCAGTGGTACAACAGCAATCCCATGTGGGCTTGATCCAAAGCCCATCCAAATCGACAGCAATCAATTCTGCAGGTTCTGGTTCAAGCCCCGTATTGGCTGGCTGTTTATTTGCCATTCTCTTTGTCCCCTCTAACAGGACGAGATGGAGTTTGGCTACGTGCAGGCTCCCCATAAAACGTTTCCCGTGGTCTTCGACTCGCCCAGGGACCGAGAGCTGCAGGACTTCCCTTTTAAGAGCATCTTGGTACGTGACGCTGTCTAGCGGTGCCAGCACTCAATTTAACACCAACTCGTTGGAAAGTTTGTGTTGAAAGGCTTTGGGTTTTGTGGACAGAAAATGCATTTTTCCAGCTATTGAGGCATTTTTCAAAATGCATAGATTTTGACTAGATTTCATTTAAAAAATGGAACGGAGTGTTTTTTAGAATGGAACATTTCGATTTTTCATTTTGAAAGAACTTTCCAAGACTAAATTCATTTTTTAAAAAAAAATACGCCTCTGCCCCGATATAACACGAATTCGGATACAACGCGGTAAAGCAGTGCTCCGGGGGGGCAGGGCTGCGCACTCCGGCGGATCAAAGCAAGTTCGATATAATGCGGTTTCAGTTATAATGCGGTAAGATTTTTTGGCTCCCGAGGACAGCGTTATATCGGGGTAGAGGTGTATAATTTTTGTTTAAAGTTAAAGGTCAAAATCAACATGAAATGTTGGGGATTTTATCAAAATGTTTTGATCGACCCGAAACAAACTTTTTGGGGTCATTTTGTTTAGCAGAAAGTGTTGAAGTGTGTTATTTTTGGTGAAATAGAAAATCTCGTTTCCGTCCAGCTCCGTGCCCCTGCGATGGAATTCTGACTCCTTGGAGGGCTGTAGGACGGACTCAGATTCTGTTCTTCACAGCCAGATGTGCAGCCCTGTTAACTTGTATTCAAAATACTAAGCGTAGGCCTCTGTAGGGTTTTCCATCCACAGACCTCAAGTCGTTTGCAAAGGGTGAGGGGAGCATGCCTTCATTTTACATATTGGGAAACTGAGGCACAGAGACAAAGTGGCTCAACCAAGGTCTTACAGGGAGTTGGTGGCAGAGCTGGGAATAGAATAATGTAGGTTTGACTTGCCATGCTGTACCCAGTCCACTGGACCATGGTGCCTCTTTATTTGGCCACTCCAGACAGAGCTTTTAGCACCAACACCAGCCCCATGAGGCGGCGACTTTAACTGCTTCAATCGCAGCAGGGTGCAATGTATCTTGTGCCGCATACCCATTTAAGGCCTGGGCCTCACCTTGTCTGAGTTACGCAATTCACTGTTCTCAATTTCATTGTCCTCTTGTTCCCTGGAAGGGCCCCGATTTTGGCTACGTGACCCGAGAACCTTATAATGAAACGGTCTCCAGCCTCGACTCTTTTGGGAACCTGGAAGTCAGCCCTCCAGTGACCGTCAGAAGGAAGGAGTATCCCCTAGGGAGGATCCTCATTGGCAGCAGCTTCCCCAGGTGAGAGGCGTGAGCGTGGTTCGGGACCGCATGCGCCTAGGGGGACCAGGCCAGCATCTCCTCCCAGCTGAGCTCAATAGGAGTAGTTGTGGCAACAAGACAAAGTTACAAGTGCTACAGCTTTCCAGGTGCACCAGTGGAATATCAGTGCCAGGGGAGCAGAGGATGAAGGGAAACACGGCAGTAGGGAAAGTGGCAGCTCTGGATATAGACACACAGAGATAGGGGTACAACCTACTCCCATCCCACAGCAAGACGGATATTTAACGACTGAATTGCTCGTTCATATGCAGACAGTCGGCGGCAGGAACTAGCGAATTCCTCCATGCCTACTGCTGCAGTCCTTCGCTTAATTCATCACAGAACTGTCTTACACTGGTGGAGCACCTACTAATCAGGATTATAATTTATTATTTGCATTGTGGTAGGATGCAGGAGCCCCAGTCTTGGGCCAGGATCCCAATGTGCTAGGTGCTGTACAAACAGAACAAAAAGCTGGTCTCTGCCCCAAAAAGCTGACAGAAGTACCTCATGACATGCCATGCACCACAGGGACGTCCAAGTATTTTAACCACTGGGTCTACCTTTTAACGGACATCCCTTATTTGATGCCTAATGTTCTGCAACTAGTATCCAATAAAGCTACCCAGAAGCATCTGATGAGCTAATCAGTGTGTGGTCAAGCAATAATTATGTGCAGGCTTCTACCGTGACACAAGTCTATTATCTGGCCACATTGAGATGGGGGATCACTTACTTAAACAATGAGCTTTGCTCCATATTTGGCCTAGGGATTTTGTGTGTGTCCTTGCAACGTAGGTGCTGGGGCTGCCACAGACATTCAGACTGGAAATGAGGGATACGTTTTTAACAGTGAGCGTCATTAACCATGAGAACACTTTACCAAGGGTCCTGGTGGGTTCCCCAGTGAGAGAGAGAGACGCTTTCGACCATACACAGGGGCAGGGGCCCCTTTCTGCTGAGGTGAGGAGGACGTGCTGGGAGAACCTGGAGGGCCCAATCGACCATACACAGAGCTTGAGGAAGAGATCAAAGACATTACTTCACCCGCCTTGTCACTCTAATAGCCGGAGACCAACACGACTACAACAACACTGCATACAACCGTGGTAGAACCATAGACATGCAGGGCTGAAAGGGACCTCTGAGGTCATCTAGTTCACCCCCCTGCGCTAAGGCAAGATTAGGCACACCTAGAGATTAAGTCTCGTGCTGGCCGCTGCACAGACATAGCTAATGAAAAGACAGGCTGCTAGCCCTTGGCGGAAGCAGGCAAGTAAAGCAGCATCACCAGGAACCCTGGCCTAATGGAGGCGGATTCTAGGCACACATTAGACAAGGTGCAGCTGAGACCATTTCAGGATGATTCGAGTTGTTGGCCTCAGCTTCCTGGCAATGTATTACGTAAACCATGAAGTAGTGTTTACAGTTTGCATGGGGGCGGTCAGATTAGCAATGACACACCTACCACTGATCTAGAGTTTATCGGCGTTTAGTACTAGATGAAGGGAATCTGGGGTCACAGGCACCCCATGACAAGGGGGCCCGTGTCCCATCTCCATTTCATGGTGTTGCTCCCTGCTTGAAGTGAGGGTGGCCTGCCCTGCCCTTCCGCAGAGGCAGGAGAAAGAGTAACCCTCTCCTAACTACCTCCCCCGCCCCACCCCAGTCCTTACCCCAGGAGCTGTCGGGTATGTGACTAGGCCAGAACTGCTGCACTCTTCTCCTCTTGCCACACTCGGGCAAGAGTTAGCTCCTCACTGAGATGCACGGGGCTGTTCTTCTCAGAGCAGTTGTTTCAGGTTCTCGGCAAACTCAGGCAGACGTCCCTGCATGAGTTACACTCGCCTCATGTTTTCAAGCTTTCCTCTGCAGCCGTGAGAGCTTAGAAACTTACTTTCATCTGACTTCCCGGGGAGGTGGGGGGCCTAGCCATGAGCCTGTGACATTTATGCCTTAATTTGGCCCTGTCCACCTTGCGTCCCGATTCTGTTCTTAACTGAAGAATGTGTCTGGCTCTTCTCTTGCTTCCCTTTGGCCTCTAGGGTTGGTGGCAGGAGGATGACAAAGGCCGTCAGGGACTTTCTCTATGCCCAGAAAGTGCAGCCCCCCGTGGAGCTCTACGTCGACTGGTTGTGTGTGGGTCACGTCGATGAATTCCTCAGCTTTGTCCCAGCTCCGGGCAGACAGGTACCGCTCGCTGGGGGAAGACGTCCGGGGCCGGCCCCGGGCAGGCGGGTGCCGCGCGCTGGGGGAAGACGTCCGGGGCCGGCCCCGGGCAGGCGGGTGCCGGGTGCTGGGCGAGACGTCCGGGGCCGGCCCCGGGCAGGCGGGTGCCGGGTGCTGGGCGAGACGTTTGGGACCGGCTGTCCCTTCTTTTCCATGAGACCGAGTTTCCCTAGAACGTGTCTAGCACCAAACCAGGCATAACCGTGTCTGGGATGGTAACAACATCGGGATGGTGCTGTAGGAGCTAGACCAACGGCCTCATGATTCAGAACGTGTCCATGTGCACAGTGCGTGTGTGAACACAGGGGCCCAGCTGGGCCCCAGCAAACAAGGACTTAGCCTCTGCTTCACCCTCCCCTTGAACAAGCACTCAGGGGGAAGGGGTGTGAGAGGCTGCTTGGGGGCTAGGGGTGGTGGTTATAAAGCCTTGGAGAAGATCAGGCTTAACTCAGTGGAGCTCTGTTGATTTTACACCAGCTGAGGATCTGCCCGACGATGTGCTGAAGCCTCACAACAGCTTATGAACTACGCAGGCAAATACTCTTACGAGTAAGAAAACTGAGGCATAAACTGTAACTTACTCAAATGCCAAAGAAGAAGTCTGTGTCCCGTTTGAAGTTCCTGAATTCCAGTTCCATCCTCAAGGCCCCAGAGCACACGTCTGCTCCAGCACTGCCATGTGCTTTCTAGACCCCTGTACATTTTAGGGAGGTAAAAATATGTGGAACTCTCCTCTGCAAGATCCCTCTTTTCCGAGATGAATTTACCTCGCTCCAGGGAGAGTGTAAGGAGCGTGGGTGCCACACCTGTTGATCCAGACTATTGCAACTGCTCCTTGTAGACTGAACCCCCTGGGCAGAGGGTCTGTATGTGCAATGTGAGTGAATGGCAAAGATCTGTCACTGAACTGGTTTGTCTCTCGACAGGGTTTCCGGCTGCTCTTAGCCAGCCCCAGTGCCTGTTACAAGCTCTTCAGAGAGAAGCAGGAAGAGGGCTATGGAGAAGCCAGGCTGTTTGAAGGTAGGATAGCTCGGCTTTATTTCCTCTCCCGCACCACTTCACACATTAGAACAAACCATCCGGAAGTTTCCGCCTGTGGTGAACAGACCTGCCTCAACAAGCTGTTCTTCGGGCACAGGACAGCTCAGCAAAGAGCTCCTCAAAAACTTCCTGTCAAAACTGTTTTAACAGAAAGTCTTCAATTACAAGAAATTTTGTTGAGGAAAAAGTTTATCCACGGAAAACTTTGATTTTTCATTCCCCCCTATGCCCCCAGAAAAAGGTAAAATTTCTATTTGGTTGTGCTGTGTGGTGCCTCATGTCCAAATCTTCTCTTAGACTAGGCTCCTGGAATAAACTACATCTCCCAGGCTACACCATGGCCAGGGGTTCCCATGATGCACTGCCTCCCCTCTCCAAGAGGGGAGACCGTAGTGCATCATGGGACATGTAGTCCTTCCAAGGTACCTAATCAGTTGAGGAGAATGAGAGTTTGAGGCACCTGAATTACAACCACCATGAGGCAGGACAGCAGCATATATTTTTTGAGTTTTAATTTTTTGGTATTCAAATTTTCCACGTCAAAAATTTTGACATAAATGACACTTTGTCACAACTTCCCCTGGGAAAAAGAAACCATTTTCTGACCAGCTGATACGAGGCTCTTAGATCTATCTACAGATGCACGTGGGTTACATGTACATCCCTGCTTAGCGCATGAATTTTCATTCATCTGTTAAATTTCTTTCTTCTTGCAGAGTTAGAGACAGTCACCACAACAACAATAGATGAGATTCTGGCCAATGAAAACCTGAGGAGGGAGAACGACTATGTTCAGGTAGGGACAGGAGACAGAGCAATAACTCAGCAATATTGGATGCAGGACTCCGGTAACCCGATTGACCCTTCTGTCCATCTAGGTGCCGGTGTAAGAACCGATCACTGTTGCATGTGAGAACCTTACTGAAAATGCCTGGTTGGAAGCAGTTCGTGACAGACTGGAGATGTGGCCTAGAGAGGCTGCTGTAAGGGGGCTGCTCAAAATACACGCAGCCACGTTGAAAATGGGATTTTGCCACTGCTAAGAAAATCTGACTTTTTTGAGATTCTTGCACTCAGACTGTCCCGTTTTTACTCACAACGGGCCATGATCTAGCTCAAAGGGGATGAAGTACTGAGTAAAAAATGGGTCATTTATGAAGGGAAGAGGAGGTGGCTTTGTGGCCAAAGTAGCAGAAATGGCTGTGTTTGACAATGAGCAGGTCAAGGCTACTGCACTGCAACCCTCGGGACAGGTGAGAGAGAGCATGGGAAGCGCCGAGTGTGTCCAGATTCACGGTGGAGCCGGAGAACCAGTGAAGTAGCCAGGGAAGACTGCCTCGATTTATCTCCGATCTGATATGAGGCCCTAGCAAGGAGAGTTGGGTTCATGGCTGGGTTTTGGGTTTCACATGCCGCCACAACCGTCCCTCCAGGCGAGGTTCTTCCTCCATTTCGATTCCCAATTTACTTCCATCCCACGTCATCTCTTACTGAACAGTCAGCAAAAACGCTGCCTCTCCAGTCAGCTCCTCTCAGGGCTGCCTGTAGCAGGAACAGTTTTGTGACCTTGTCCTTCCACCCCAGAGCTGCATCGACTGGAACAGAGACATCCTGAAACGGGAGCTGGGCCTGAGCGAGAAAGACATAATCGACCTCCCCCAGCTCTTCACGGTAATCGACAAGGAAGCCAGTGCTTTCTTCCCAGACATGGTAAGAGTCGTGGGAATAAGGGCCTCTTCCGTTTTCTTGCATTTCTGGGGCTTAAATAGGTTTTGGCTCAGCTGAAATGTTTCATTTTAGACTATTTTTAAATAGTTCTGATTTAAAAACGCAAAACTAAAGGAAATCTTGCAACAAAAAGTCACTTTGAAGTGAAAAAATCAAAACATTTAAAAAATGTCAAAACAAAACACAGAGTTTCTGCAGACTTTTGTTTTGTTTCTCCAATTTGGCCAAACCAACCAGAATTCACAAAAATTTCAGTGTTACCAAATCTACATTTTTCACCAAAAAACCAGTTTCACCTGAAAAATTTCATCCAGTTCTACTGGATTCTTCTCCGGGGACTGGGTTTCGCTGAAAACATTCAAACCTTGCTGAGTACAAGGCTAACCTTCATTACAAGGCCGCCTCCTCCTCGGACAGCCCATTCAGAGTCCAGCCTCCTTCACAGCGTTGTCAGCTCTTGCAATTTTATTGGGATCATTGTTGCCGACTCACGATTTTACCGCGAGTAGCATGGTCTCTTCTGGGGCAGCTGTTTTTCCTTAAAGCGCCAACCACTGGAGTCAAGTGACTGCATGAGAATCTCTGCTTTTTCACTTCGTAACCCTCATGGTTGTGAAGGAAAGCTGAACATGTGAAGTCTCCTAATGGCTTGGAAGACAGAGGCAAATCCAAAAAAAGTCAACAGTTTTTATTTAAAAAAACTGCATGATTTTTAAGCCAGTGTGATGGGATTTGGGGTTTTTTGGGGGGAGGGGGGTCCATGTGCTGACTCATTTTAGGGTTGGCAATGGTGCTTTAATTAACAATACCTAGTGCGTTTCATCAGGAGATCGCAAAGCACTTTACAAAGGAGGCCAGTATCATTACACCCACTTTACAGATGGGGAAAAGGAAGACACAGAGTAGGGAAGAAACTTGCTCAGGGTCACCAAGGAAGCGAGGGGTGGAACTGGGAAGAGAAGCCAGGTCTCCTGAGTCTCAGTATAGTTGCTTTTTCCACTAGACAACGCTGCCTCGTTTAGGTGCCCGGCTGTCTTCTGGGCCCACTCCAAAGCTCATTTAAAGTCACCGGGAACCTTTCCATTGACTTCAGGTCGGGCCCTTTGTCAGGAGTGCATCAGAGTAGGGGCTGTGTTCAGACAGCGCCCAGCACAGTGGGGTCCTGCTCTTGGCCCCCAGGCACCGCCATGATAATCGGTGATTCATAATGGAAAAACAGCTGAAAATAAAAGTGGATCCTGAAACGGTGCATTCGAGTTTGCCTAAGAAGCGTTGCCTCCTGTCTATGCAGAGCAGCAAAATCATTCTCTTCTGCCATGCTGGGGCCGTCCACGCTGGAGCTAGAAGGACATACCCACGCTAGTTCTGATCGAGCCAGCCTGCTAAAAATAGAAGCAGGACGGGGCAGCCACCCCGAACACGTGCCTTGGATTTCAGCAACGCTTCTATTTTTAGTGCACTAGCTCTATCCGCGCTAGCGTGGGTACGTCTCTGCAGGCTGGAAATTCCACCTCCAGCTCTTGCACGGTCACACCCGGAAGGTACATTTACGCTGCAATAAGGGCCGTGGCTGACCTGGGTCAGCGGACTTGGGCATACGTGGTTCAGGCTACCGGGCTATAAAATAGCAGGGTAGACATTTGGGCTTGAACCCCTGCGAGGCGGGAGAGTCTCAGAGCCCAGGCTCCTGCCCAAGCCCAAACATCTACACTGCTAGTTGCAGCCCGAGTCAGCTGACTCAGGCTCTGAGACTCGGCGCTATGGGTTTTTATTGCAGCGTAGGCATAGCCAAGGAGACCTCAGTAGAGACTAGCTAACCCTGGTTGCAGCAAGGCCAGGGACACCCGTGGGAGTCGCTTTCCATTAACTGTACAATATTTTCTATAAGAATGGAGACCATCTCTGCTACTTGATGGCTAAACACAATCCAATTGGCTCAGGCAAGGCCATGTGACTCAAAACTCTTTTATCAATCAGTTAGGAACTGTAGAAATTACACTCAGAACAGGAGGACTTGTGGCACCTTAGAGACTAACACATTTATTTGAGCATAAGCTTTCGTGGGCTCCAGCCCACTTCATCAGATGCACAGAATGGAACACTGATCACATGTTTCTGGCTCCTTCCCATTTCCAGCTGCTAGATTGTATTTAGGAATGGCTCAGCTACCTTGATTTCCCTATTGTCCTTGTCCAGGAGGGCAATTGCTCTAGGTGCCACGGGGATGTTGGGCGGTGGCATGGACCCTCTCTCCTGCCGTACACAAGTACGCATGGGAAGGGAAGTGTTCTCCCAGTCACAAACAGGAGAGGGAGCTAGTGCCTATGAGAATTTCAGCATTAAGCTTTGGCCCGACTTAGACATCCTCAGCTCAGAAATATTCAGCAACCCCCAAATTCTGGGTGGGACTCATCAGTGCACTGCCTGCCAGGGTCTGTATAACAAGAAGTCAATTTACTACGCCTTGTTAAAAAAAAATCTCAGTAGCAGAGGGGTTTATGCCAAACTTTGGGGTGTCTGGAATCTGGATCTGCAGCTGAGTTTTGTGCCGGGAGTCCATCTGCACTCTGTAGTTTCTAGGCTGAGTCCTCACTGTATCCCCCGCACTGGGCTATGCAATCTCTTTCTTGGCATCACACTGGAGTTATGCAGAAGACACTGCAGTGAAATCCTTAAAGGAATGCGTCTGGCTGTTGTTAGTATATTCAGTGCTCCCATCCTGTCCTTCCTCTCCTGGCTGCAGGTGAACATGATCGTCTTGGGGAAACACCTGGGCATCCCGAAGCCGTTTGGGCCGATCGTTGACGGGCAGTGCTGCCTGGAAGAGAACGTTCGCTCACTGCTGGAGCCGCTGGGCCTGACCTGCACCTTCATCAATGACTTTTTCACCTACCACACCCTATTAGGGGAGGTCCATTGCGGCACCAACGTCCGCAGGAAACCCTTCTCCTTCAAGTGGTGGAACATGATCCCCTGAGCAGCGGGGGTGAAATAAAGCTCACTGCTTTTTTCAAGAGGAGGGAACTAAAGCTGAATGTGACCTACAGTTTCCTGGGGTTCACTTCACCCACCACTGAATTTGTAACGTCAATAAAAACAATACTTTCTAAAGAAACCCCTTACTAACCTGCATGTGAAATCGCTAGCTACCCCATCCCCTCCTCTGCCGCACGAGTCGGACAGTTTGCTGGGACTGTAATCCCCACCGCTGTTTCTTGCCACTCATCAAATATAGGACCTTAAAAATGTGTGTGTCACCTAATTTATTATAGCTACCTAGGTACCTATAAGGCCCCCAATCACCATGTATTTATCCTCATCTGTGGGGTAGAGAAGTATTATCAGCCCCATTTTACAGATGGGGAAACTGAGGCACAGAACGGTTAAGTGACGTGGCCTAGGTCACATAGGAAGACTGTAGCAGAGCCAGGAACAGAATAGTCTAGTGTCCCAGTTCTGTGCCTTAACTACAGCTGACTGGAGGATGACAATTCCCTCGCACGGCAACTTTCAAGATTTTGAAGGCAGGCAGGCAGTGGGGAGGGCATTGAGCTGGGATGCAGAAGACAAGTCTCTGTTCGGCCTCATTCAAAGCAGACTGGTTTAATCTCAGCTCACTCTGATTCAGGGTGTAAACCTGGGTCTCCCACATTCCAAGCCCGTGCCCTAACCACTGGGCTACAGGGTCTTCTCTCCCTCCTCCCCGGTTCAGCGCTGATGAAACTACATATTTTGTTGAAAAAAGCCAACTCCAGCTTTAAGTACGGGCCCCACTTCTGCTACAGAAAGCAAAAGCTACAAGTTAGGGAGAGTAGTGAAATCTGAACCGGTCTTCTCGGGCTCGCTCCTCTACGCATTCACTGGGGGGGCTGCACTTTTCTACGTAAGATGGTTTGTTTGTTTTTTGGTTGGTTTGTCATTTAAGGCAGTGGTTCTCAGCCAGGGGTATGTGGATCCCTGGGGATACGCAAAAGTCTTCCGGGGGTACATCAACTCATCTAGCTATTTGCCTAATTTTACAACAGGCTACATAAAAAGCACTAGCAAAGTCGGTACAAACTAAAATGTCATACAATGACTTGTTCATACTGCTCTATATGCTATACACTGAAATGTAAGTACAATATTTATATTCCAGTTGATTTATTTTAGAATTATAGGGTAAAAATGAGAAAGTCAGCAATTTTTTCAGTAGTAGTGTGCTGTGACACTTGCATTTTAGGCCTGATTTTGTAAGCAACTAGTTAAGTGAGGTGAAACTTGGGGTACACAAGACAAATCAGACTCCTGAAAGGGGTACAGTCGTCTGGAAAAGTTGAGAGCCACTGCTTTAAAGAAGTTCTTTGAGTACTTAAGCACAGGGGCCTCCTCACAACCACACCTTATTGTCTTACAAGAAGGCAAGCGGCCTGCAGGGCTGTAGCTTTTTCCGTTTGGAGGGTGAAAAGTAACTTTTCATCACTTCCACTCCAACCATTCAACTTTCAGACCAGGCACGGTAATATTTCTCACAGAGCACATCAATGGCCAGACGGCCTGAGTTTGGAGAAAACACCTGACTGGATAATAAAGTTCTGACCAACTGGAAGTTGACCAGCGTGCTGTGTTATGTGAAGTCTGAGAGTTCACAGATGCACGGGGCATATAGTGTTTACATACAAAGTGAACTCTTCTTATGGCAGGGCAATAGATACTGAGTCAGAGTCTGGGCGTAGTGTATTCTGTAGTCATACCCTTAAGCTCCTTGTAAAATCTCTTTGCGAGGGCAAAACAACGTGTGTGTTCTTACCCTGCGGTGGCTAACATGATCACTTAATTATCTGTTACCATTCAAGAAAGAAATCTTAGTCACTGTGGCTAGTTCTCTGAAAACTTCAGCGCAATGCACAGCAGCCATCAAAACGCGAACAGAATGTTAGGATTCACGATTAGGAAAGGGATAGAAAATAAGAAAAATATCACGACACCACTAGGAAAGGTCCAGCAATTAGGACTAGGCAACTGGTCAAGGATGCCCCTTAGCTTCTGACTGCCAGAAGATGGGAGAGGAAGACAGTGGTGGATCTTTCCAAAATTGCCCTGTTTGTTCTATACACTGCCCCCGAAGGTCTGGGTCAGAGACAGGATACTGGGCTACATGGACCATTGGTCGGACACAACATGACTGTTATTAAGATACAATATCCTAGTGAAGACAAAGCAGTTTGTAGCTTTCACCTGTGGTGCAGGTCGAGGTAAAGACTATGAGGGAACCTAGGGTACAATCAGTTTTTTAAAAGATCTCAGTGGAGGAGAAGAAAGGGCAGAATTAAACACGCAGCATTTTTCTCACACAGCTGTTTGTGAGCCAGCGTGCGTCCGAACGAGCTATTTAATTTAAGAGCTATCTAACGCCGTCGCAGTCCGAACGGCAGTGCAAGATCCACTTTGGATAAACTCTTCCAAAAGCATCTTCTTCTATACCCCGGTGCAGATCTAAAGAGTAAGTGCATTGGGCCCATTGCTTCTCTGTCGGTTTTCACACAGATTCAGCTCCTTTGATTTCCAGTAGGGTCAATCCTGACTTACAGCCGTGGGAGAAGAGAACTGGGCCTATTGCATTCCTGGCTTACCAATTTCACATGGCTTGGAAGAGAACCCATCCACCAGTAGACTGTGCTAGGATGTTCTTGGTGAGGTGCTACTGCCCTCTACTGGCTGATCCAGCATGGACTTTTGTCCTTTGGTTAAAGCAGAAGATGCAAATTGGGGATTATGTCCGGATTCCTTATTCCTCCTGGTCGTTAGGGGCAGCAGAACAGTCCAGCCCTAGAAAGGCAGAATGCCCAGAATATTGGCGACGTCCCACTGCAGCCAGGAACTAGCACGCCTGCCCTCCCTCTCTGCGTCAATCTGGAAATCTGCTCCCGCTCCCATCCAGGGGCGGCTCCAGGCACCAGCGCACCAAGCGCGTGCCTGGGGCGGCAAGCTGCGGGGGGCGGCAAGCTGCGGGGGGCGGCCTGCCGGTCGCCGTGAGGGCGGCAGTCAGGCTGCGTTCGGTGGCATGCCTGTGGGAGGTCCGCCGGTCCCGCGGCTTCGGTAGCGGGTACGCTGAAGCCGCGGGACCGGCGGACCTCCCGCAGGCATGTCGCCGAATCCGCGTTACCAGCGGACCTCCCGCAGGCACGCCACCGAAAGCCACCTGACTGCCGTGCTTGGGGCAGCAAAATACATAGAGCCGCCCCTGCTCCCATCACCCGCCCTCCTCCACGGACACCTCCTACAACAGCCCTTCCGGAGCAGCAGCCTGCCCCACTCCGCGACTGGCTGCTCTCCATCCCTGTCTGCCACTGGACCAAAGTGGCTTGATATGCATTACTGGGTGTGTGATTGCATCCCCCTGCCCCACACCCCTGATACAGCTGCTGCCGGGTATCAGAGGAGCATTTGCATTGCCGCTCACTTTTTCCCTTCACTGAGGGATCCAACCACTTGACTGCAGCCTGGGGCCAACACTAGGGACCCACCTGCCATTTGCTTTAATCCATTCCACTGCTCCTCAGCTGATTTTACCTCCCCGCCTTGGCTCACCCCACTACCTACATTCATGCTGCTGGTCACCACCACCTTCACATTGCCCATCCCTCACCTCCCCCAACCCAGCCTCTCCTCCCATGCCTCAGATCCACAACCCAAAGCCCCCTCCCCCCCACATACACACAGAGACATGCTCCAACATGTGCACACCCAGTTTACGTAGCCACATAATGTTCTTGTAACCTTCATCCTCCCTCAGTCTTGACTGTTGCTACTGCCCATCTCTAAAATCAGCTCTTTGGGCTGGAACCGTGCCGGACTGGTTCACAGAACGCCTAGCACACTTCCCGTGCTGTAGGAACACGATCATAGGAGCTGCCAGGATGGGTCAGACCCGGGATCCATATAGTCCAGCGTTCTGTCTGGGACACTGGCCGGTAGGGTTGCCAGGCGACCAGTTTTCAACCGGGACGCCTGGTTGAAAAGGGACCCTGGCGGCTCCGGTCAGCACCGCAGCGGGGCTAAGGCAGGCTTCCTGCCTGCCCTGGCTCCGCGTGGCTCCCAGAAGCAGTTGGCATGTCCCTGTGGCCGCTAGGCGCAGGTGCGATAGGGAGGCTCCCCAAGCTGCCCCCACCACACAGCTCCCATTGGCCGGGAACCGTGGCCAATAGGAGCTGCAGGGGCGGTGCCTGCGGACATGGGTAGCATGCACTGTGCAGAGCCGCCTGGCTGCCTCTGCGCCTAGGAGGCAAAGGTACCGGCCGGCTCTGGGAGCCTGCCTTAGCCCTGCTGCGCCGCCAAGCGCCCGAGGTAAGTGCCGCCTGACTGGAGCCTGAACCCCCACCTACACCCTGGCCAGAACCCCCTCCTACACCCTAACTCCCACCCAGAGCCTGCACCCTAACCACCTGTCCCAGCCCTGAAACCCCTCCTGGAGCCCACACCCGCAGCTCCTCCCACACCCCAACCCCCTGCCCCAGCCCTGAGCCCCCTCCTGCACCCCAACCCCTCATCCCCACCCCAGAGCTTGCACCCCCAGCCAGAGCCCATACCCCAACCTCCCACCCCAGCCCTGAGCCCACTCCCAGAACCTCATTTCTGGCTCCACCACAGAGCCCAAACCCCAACCCCCTGCCCCAGGCCTGAGCCACCTCCTGCACCCCAACCCCTCATCCCCAGCCCCACCCCAGAGCTTGCACCCCCAGCCAGAGCCCATACCCCAACCTCCCACCCCAGCCCTGAGCCCACTCCCAGAACCTCATTTCTGGCTCCACCACAGAGCCCGCACCCCAACCCCCTGCAAGTGAGGGTGGGGGAGAGCGAGCAACGGGCGGGGGGCGTGGATGGAGTGAGTGGAGGGTAGGTCCTCAGAAGGGGCTGGCCCTCAGGAGCAGGGCAGGGGCAGGTCAAGGGTGTTCGGTTTTGTGATTAGAAAGCTGGCAACCCTACTGGTCAGTATTAAATGGGTCACAGGAAGAGCATGACACCCTGCAGTGGGCAACTAAAACAGAACCTATGCAAGGGGGAAATTCCTTCCTTGCCCCTGGTAGTTAGGGGCTGGAGCATGGGAGTTTATATTCCCGATATATTTTGTATATTAAGCCTCTTTTTGAGATTAGGAAATTACAAGACATGGCTAACAACCCTCTACGGTTCATAATCCCACAGAGTACCAGGGGAGAGGCGGTGAAAGGGTTAACTCATATTGTCTTGACAATTTAAACAGCTTTCTAACATGGAGTCTTAACACTGAAGTGCTTTAGCATGTTTAATTGGGTGAAGCAGTAAGAACACAGGATTGAAATATTGAAATTGAAATTAATGGAGATATCCCATCTCCTAGAACTGGAAGGGACCTTGAAAGGTCATCAAGTCCAGCCCCCTGCCTTCACTAGCAGGACCAAGTACTGATTTTGCCCCAGATCCCCAAGTGGCCCCCTCAAGGATTGAACTCACAACCCTGGGTTTAGCAGGCCAATGCTCAAACCACTGAGCTATCCCTCCCCCCGTGAGCTATCCCTCCCCCCAATCCTAGAGATGAGAGACTTTCTGATCTAATAAACCCGTTCTATTGAGCGGACTGCAAGCGGTAACAGCCCCCAAGAGACTTCTGTACCAAGCAGATTTTCGGTATTGCTCCTAAGGGTTCCTAGAGGCCTTTGGTTTTAGAGGTGCACCGTTTTTTTTTTTTTAACCCCTTGGTTTCTCTATGTAAGAGGGCAGTCTCCTCTCACCATCCACCCTATGTGCCAACTGGAACAAGTCATTCGTTCTGGGGAGCTGAAGAAAAAGGGTGAGGGAATAAAGTAAGAAAAGAGCTATCATGAAAGGAGCAGTTTGGGTGGCAATACAATGCTTCAGGCATCAATTTAAGGCATCAGGGAAGAAATCTTCAAGTGCTGTGATGGTAGGAACAGCCGGCAATACTCCATGGCCACTTCTTACTCAGCAGATGCTATTCCAAGCATGAACTCAGCAGAGGTACAATGACTATCATGCCCAAAGCACAGCGACACGGCTTTTTAATCGTTATCCCTGCAGAGCCAGGTCAGCCCTGGGAGAGGGACCTAGACTCTATGCTACCATCAACAGAACTGTAGGTCACTTCAGGGGGAGGAAAGAACCCAGCTTACACCTCAGAATCCTGGAGGAGTTTGCAGCAGTGGCAACTAGGAAAACCTTCTCCCCCATGTTTTTACTTGTAAACTGAGCCAGCTGCTGTGGGGGACACAACTGTGGAACCTTGCCCTGCCACTTCTGTGGTCACTTCTCAGAGAGCAACTGCACTTCAAGAAGGGAGGCAGGTGAAGTCTGAGTATTGCTCTTGAAATTCCCTGTTCAGATGTAGGATCACAACCCTCTCCCAGCTCCGACTAGACAAACCATCTTTTTAAGAGAGACCTCTATCAAGCTGCAGCTGAACTAAGACGACAGTGTTTGGAAGTGGGGTTGAGAGCAGGGAGAACAGAAAACTCCCATAAGCCTGCTGGATCGATCACCCTGTAACGCAGAACCTTTTTACATCACAATGACGGGAAGCCCAAGAGGCTTAGGACTGTCAGCTCTTTGGGGTAGGGACTGCCTTTTTGTTCTGTTTATACAGCGCCTAGCACCATGGGGCCCTGTCCATGATGGGGGCCCCTAAGCCCTTCTACAACCCAGCCATTGCTTTCCCTGCCCTCTACAGACGCCGTTTGGCGCACGAGCAGCAGTGCAAGAAGTGCTAGTAAAGCGCAAAGACATTGGTCCGATGTTTAACTATTCCGTGCCAATGAAATACTGTGCTAATCCAGCAGGAAGAAGGCACAAAACGGCCCAAGCCATTCAAAGCTACTACGTTGCCATGCCAAAAGTCAGGCTACGGTCAGCAGTGAACGAAAAGGCCTGATCGAACTGCAGTTTGGTGGCCTAGGTGGAACAAGTTGGTGGTCACAGCTGAGTTTCTAGAGAGCAGGAATAACGCAAACATTTTGGCGGTTGGCACCCTTGTTAGTTTCAGCAGAGGCCAGGGATTGATTGGGCCAAGGAGACCGAGCTCCGATTGGAAGTGGTTCCTCTAGGTCAGAGGTTCTCAAACTAGCAGGTGAGCCCCTCTCAGGGTGGGGGGTACAGAATGTATTCCAAGGGGGTGTGAGAAGCTTGGCGGGGGGTGGGGGACCCCTTACTGCACACATTTTACCCACAGCAGTGAATAACTAGCAAAGCTGATTCCTACAGACAATCAGCTCCTCAGATGACGCTGTGCACATAGAACGGTGTATGTACTTGTGTGGCAGGAGAGGGAGGGGCCTACACAAACACAGACACAAAGAAGGGGGGGCCATGATCAAACAAGTTTGAGAGCCACTGCTCTAAGTCACGAGAGGGGTGCAAGCAAGGAAGATTAACTTTGAAGGGTTTCCTGTCAGCATGGCACCTTTTTCACAAGTAAATTCACTGAGGGGAGCGTGCTCACTTCCAGGCTATCAACAGAGGCCTGTAAACCAAAGGGTGTACACAATGACGTTGTTTATTTAAACATTTACTCCAAGAAATATAAAAAAACATGAAAATACAATTACAGCACTAACCCAGGAACCTTTCATCTCGTCTAAATCAAAAACTGCTCCAAGATCCTTTTTCTCAGACTCTCCTTCACTCTCCCAAGGTAAGAGCAAGAAGGCGGCAGCTGGGGGAGAAGTTAATGAGGAGCGTGAATAATGTTTAATTTCTAACTACCACAGGCAGGACTCTGCCTACCTTGGGAGGTTCAGCCCCTTTTGGTTTGAAAAATTTTGGGGTGAAGGTGAATTATATATTTTGCCGTTTTCTCAAAACCATCTTCCTGGAGAATTTTTCTAGTTTGAGAATAAATGGATTACTTAAAAAAAAAAAAAAAAATCTAAGGAAAAATTATAGCTGAAACTCAGCTTAATCCTAGGTCAGATGGAAAGTCGGCAACTGTTAGCACACGGCCCTCTGGCATGCAAATTCCCAACCCCAGAAAGGGTCAGTAAGAGTGAAGATTTCCAGTGCTGCAGCCCAATGTCTTGGGAACAGGTCACGGGCAACTCAAACCTCTGTCCGCCCACGTCCTGCATCTGTTAATGGGCTAGTGTGCGAGCCAAGGACACAGCCTGAAGGGAGATTTTTGTTCTGGAGTCTGGCATTACAGAGAGAAGACACACAGACAGGCCGCAGCTGTAGCTCGGTGAAAAGGTTTTGGGTGAAAAGGCTCAGGTGAGTTTGATTGTAGCAGAACCTCTGGCCTGGATTTCAATTCTCAGGACAAATCTCTCTTACTTTCAGGCTGACTAATTTAAGGGGTTCCATTTAAGACACTGGGGGGCCCATTGGCAGAGGCACTGAGTGCCCATGACAACAACTGATTTCAAATGGGAGTTCCAGGTGCCTAGTGCATCTGCGGAGAAAAAACAAAGCAAAAGAAATTCCAGGTGGCTAAAATTAGCCTCCCATAAACAGACACTCAAAATTAGTCGGATCTTTTGGAAAAATTGCGGCCGTACTGCTTGAAGGTGATTTATAACAACAACGGCACACGTAGGCACCTGGTTGAACAGGAGTTCAGTTCAGTTTCATTAAACACTCAATGCTGCTCCATGCAGAATTAACCAAGTGCAGACACTGCAGATGGCTACACCTGTGGTTTGACAAGGGAAATCCCACTTTTCTGGAAATCCACCTGATCCAAAGTCTAGGGAATCACAGAAGTCAATAGAAAAAACTCCTATTAAATTCAATGGGTTTTCAAATGGGCCCGAGATACCTGGCCAGAGGAGGGGGGAAGATAGTTAAGGTTGAGGCCACTGGCTTTACTCAATACTGTAAACGGGAAAGGCTGACTGACGTTATTAAACTAGCACAGCAAAGACTCAATTGCAGAACTTCTCCACCCAGCTGCTCTCCATGTTCGAGGAATTTTTTACTCTAACACAATAAAAAAAAAGTTTTTTGCAGCAAGTACTGCAAGAATTCCAGAACTGCAGTGTAACAGGATGCCAGCAAACGTTGCCTCTAGAGATCAGTGCAACTTGCTAGGGTAACGAGAAAGGAAAAGCCACGCTCATGTTTGTGTGGAGACAGAGCAGAGCACTCTGTTAAAAGGCACCTTTGTTTCTCCAGCACAGAGCAGAGTACTGGAACGGAAGAAACGTTTGGCGGGTATCTGATCGCAATCGAAAAATAATAAACCTCCGAACCGTCCAGGGCTGGGAGCTCTTTGCATCTCTCCGCCAGTAAAACCAATTTGGTTCAACAGCTGCGCAAGAGTCAAGTCGAGGGCCAAGTCCCTGCTGGTGGAACTACTGCCCATTTTCACCAGCAGAGTCTGGCCCAGCACCTGCTCCAACACCCAGTTTGGAGGAATCGGATGTGACTGTATAGACAGGGTTTGTGGGTCAGCAGGAGGCAGTAATTTCCAAGGGCAGGAAGACAAAGGATCCCCAAGCGAATGCCTGCAGGGATCTGGTCAAAAACCGCAAGTTTTTAGGGGAAAAGACATTTATTGAAATGTCAGTGTTGAGGGGTTGTTTTCTGACTAATTCCAACCCTCCTACTGTCTGAGGCCCTGATCCTGCAAAGACTTACGCACATGCTCAGCTATGCGCTCAGCGCAGCCCACTGACTGCAGTGGGACTTCTTATATATAGTATGTATTAAGCAGGCAAATAAGACTTGTTTGATCAAGGTCCATATCTCACCGACCAAAGGGAGAGGCCTGGGCTACAACGTTCTGATCGAACCCTCCCATCCCCAACAAATTCAGCGGTGTTTGGATCCTGGGTTTTCCTTTAGGCCCATCTCTGAAGACTTCAGACTCTCAAAGAAAACGTCAGCTGGGCAAATTGCGATGAAAACCTCACACAAACACAACTACCCTTGGAATCAACCTCATTTAGAATCAACCTCATTTAGAATGAACGCTCAGGAGCACCGTTGGTGCCAGCCTTTTCATAAGTGACCGCAAGTTTTGATGCCCGACTTGACATACACCTAGGGCCTCATTTTTCAGAGTGGGTGAGCACCTGCAGATCCTGTTTTCAACTGGAGCTGTGAGTGCTCGGTTCTGCTGAAAAATGAGCCCCAAAGTGTGTCAGATTTTGGGGTACCCATCTACCGAGGCACCAGGGGCTATTTGAACGCGTTGGCCTAGATTTTGTCTCGATGGAGGTTTTTAATCTGAATGGAAACAATTTAAAATCGCACAAAAAGGTCAATGCTTATGAAACAGCCATGAAATAGGTGGCAGCCAGAGTCCTGCAGCTTAATCTACCAAGGGGTTACACAGCTGGATACCCGCTCCTTGGGGCGCTCCTCACCCAGAACAGGGACCAGCACATTAAAACTAGAGAGATGAGAATGTAAATTTGCTTCTGGAGAGAGATCTCAGCAGTTGACTTCACCAAAGAGATGGCCCCATAGACTCTCAGGGTAGATTTTCAGAGGCACACAGGGTTATTAGGGGTCTAAACTTCCATTGAAAGGCAATGGGAATTGGGTGTTCACGTGCCATTTGTGCCTCTCCAAATCTTCCCCCAAGCTCTTAGTGGCAGCCGGGATTCTCCTCAATTCAATGCAACAAGCGCCATGTGGCCATTCTTACGCGTCAGCGGCTGTTCCGCTGCTCACCAAACAAAGTACGTGGGGTTTATATGCCAAAAGGTCCTGCCATTTTCATCGGAATGGGAGCTCGTGAGCCAGGAGCAAATGTCAAATGTTTAAAAGAACCGAACACTTTGGAAATGATACAGTAACAGGTAGTTAAAACTGCGAATCGCTTATAAAATTGAACCTCGGAAAGTCTAACAAAAAGCTTCGGTCAGATCTCGATGCCGGTCTGCAATCTCTTTCGGTCCCAGTGCACATTGGAAAGGACAGCTGCCATGGCAGGGGCGCGGGGCCCTGGCCTTATCAGAGGGTGCGTGGGTTGTATTCGGGCAGCTTCTTTAGCTTCTCTTTCTCCACTTCGCTTTCGTCCCTGGCTATCACCAAAGAATGGGCATAGCCCATCGCCACCTGATTAGACAGAACAAAGCATTTGCCACCCTAAAGGTTATACTGGATTTCATTGCTAACAAACTGCTGCGTCGGGAGGTCTAGTGGGTAGAGCACTGGCCTGCGACTCAGGAGACCTGGGTTCTATTCCCGGCTCTGCCGTCTGACTGTGCCTCAGTTTCCCCAGGTATAAAACGGAGGTGACCAGACTGTAAGGCACACGGAGTTCTACTGATGAAAATCGCTATGCAAGAGCTAGGGAAATCACAAGTCTTTTTATGATCAATGGTTTCTTACAACTCACCTTTGGAGGAACAGTATGCAAGGACTAGCAGAGCGCACAATTCATAGATGCCAAAGCCTGAAGAGACCATTGTGATCATCTAGTCTGACCACCTTCCCCAAAATAGTTCCTAGAGCATCTCGTCTAGAACAACATCCAGTCTTGATTTAAACTACGCCCCATCCCTACGCTCCTCTAACTCCTCATGAGAGGTTTGCAGACACACCACATTCATTGCATCTATCCTGGGCGCCACAGCAACACGTCTGATGGACACCATCTCCCTGCTCAGGCATCCCCATAAGGGATAGGGTAGGGAGTCCGGTCAATTTCTGTGCTGATTAAAGATGAACGGATTAATGAACATTAACAGGATTAGCATCTACCCTACACCTAGGGGGATTTTACTCCATTTCACAACCCTCCTCCCCACTTGATGTGCATACGCATGGCACATACCCACCCCAGAAACAATCTGTCTGAGCCAGGTTTCTGCTTGTGCAGTCCTCTCTGAGAGCAGCAATGGTGCAGACGCCTTTCCATTACCTATGGAAAACAGGCTCCCCCACGCTTCTCTCCGTCTCCAATTGCTGGTGTATTTTGCATACGACAATCCCATTACCCAGTATCCTGAGGATAAACAGGGATCTGGCTGCCACGCTTTAAAGCATCAAGACAGACTATTATGAGGAATGGGATTACGAATAGGGCGATGATTTTCGGAAGCACGAGACGTGAAATGAGTGCAATCCAGCCTGCTGTGCTAACAGTTTGCATTTTTATTTGCTGGGTCTGCTCTCACCTGCTCTGGATAAATTCCATCTAGGGTTTTCACCTCTTGGGCTGCAGTAGAGGACTTGGGTTTATGGTCTCCATAGCCCTGTGAAGAGAAATGCAGAAGGGAACTTGTAAGATCAGAGGGTAAACCACAATCTAACCATTGTCCAAGATTGTGCTATTTAACCTATTCCCTTGGCTTGCAGTGGCTTCTGAAGTAGCCCCATGGAATAACCAAAGGTACAGAGGTCAGCGGCTTTCCTGGGCAGGTTTAACTGCCTGCAAGGGCAGCAGAGACACAGGAAGAACTAGCAATTACAAAAAAGATTTCCCGAAGACCGAGAGGAAAAAGGCTCTGGCTTCTAGTCTGTATTTTATAAAATCCTTGGGTTTTTTGTTGGTCCTACAAAAATGGTTCCGCAGAGGAAAACAAAATGTTATCCCCAAAGCGGGACTGCCAGCATGTGTGTGGGGCACTGATGCTGGGGCATGAGGAAGGGAAAGGACACCTCACCAACAGGCTATCTTCAGCTTCATTTGGAAGAGGGGTAGGCAGGCCAAAGAAACTTCGTTTTCCAAACTTCTAAGAGTAACAGTCAAATGTGACGAGCAATGGGACTTTGATAAGGCAGCTAATTGATAGGTCAAGGGGAAAAAAAAAAAAAAAAGATCAGAGTATCTAAATCAGTATGAAACAAAAAAGCCAATACGGTGACTGAACCTTGAAAACCACTGAACATTCAAAACACTGAAATGGAGGCACAGAGAAATCCAGAGCCACAAGCAGGCTAGCGCTAGCTCCAGCTCCACCCCAATCACTCGGGACACTGAGAATTAGAACCAAGGAGGCAGATATAAGTCACCATACAAAGGTATGGCACGAGCCACATACGACACGCGTCAGAAGTTTGTGAGCGGCGGCACAGCTGCCGGGAGCCGGGGGTTGGGATTCTTGCTGAAGCCCCGAGCTCTGGCAGGTGCACCCCCCGCAGGGCTGAAGGCCCAAGACCCCCCCCCCCCCTCCCCACTGGGCAGAAGCCCCTTCCACAAGGCAGAGGTCCTGAGCTTCCCCCGCTCCCAGTCTAGCAGGTGAAGAACATGGGGGCTCCGTGAGCCGCACCTTAATGGCAAAAGAGCCGCAGGTGGCTCACGAGCTGCAATTTGGCCACCCCGGCATAGCAGAAGTAGTCAAATACTTTAGTAATCTGGGGAGACACAGACTGGGACTGTATAATTCAGTGTGTCATATCAAAATAGTTTGAGATCATCATAAAAATGTACGGATGTCCTCAACTAAAGCTATGATTTCCTTGGGAAAATGGGGCATATTAGATAGTTATGTCACATTACCCCAGCACTCGAATAGCTCTTAAGGAAGGAGATGGAAGAGCTGTTACACTTGTGGTGAGATAAAACATTCGATAATTAGACACAAGAAGGTGCATTAGGGTGAAGCCAATTGCCTTGTAGAGGTTGTTAGGCACAAGGCAACACTGAATGTTTCCAGCTATGTGGGAAGCCAGTTCTCACCAAAATACAGAACTCACTTAGGTTTATGAGGTAAGTGCATCCATGCATCCACCCTCTCCTCCCCTTCCCTCCGATACAAGCTCCCTGTTTCCAGAAAAATTCACTTAGGAATATTTTGGTAATTTTCTCTGGGAGAAAACTCTGCGTAGTTGTGTGTGTAGGAGTGAGTAGAAAGGTGCGTTTCTGTGTAACACTTCATCTCTGTGTAAATTACCTATCATTGCATCTTCCAAGCTAACCTTTCAACACGTGCAACAGGAAAAAAAATTCCCTTCAATAACTAAATGAAGCAGGACAGTGATCATTTAAAAATATAACACCCCACTAATTTCGTGATCACAGGATTACAACAGTCCACTTGCAAAGCTGTTTTTCACCCATCTCTTTGCTTGCAATCTTATCTTCTCTGGTACCGGACCAGCCTGGCTAGGGTTTCTGTGCCAGTCCCCAGCTGCCTTCTTACCAGTTCACCGAAGGTCGGAGATGGGCCCCAGCTGATTGTGCTCTCATCTGCAGCCACTATAATACTGCTCTTCCTGAAACAGGTACACAGGCTGTTACTGCTACACGATCTGCCTTCACGCCCGCCCCCAGCAGCCCCGCCAGCTAGTTACATTTCCCGTGCCAACTGGCCGCTTGGTACCACAAGAGAATTTCCCCAAGTATTTTTGGATGCTTTCTTGCTCAGGTGCAAACCCTGGTCCAGCTGCTTTCCAAAGTGCTGCAAGGCCTGATCCTGCTGCCTGGGTGGGTGGGTGGATCCTTGTGGAGCCTCACTGAAGTCAGAGGCCCGCCCCTAAATGGATCCCCATAATCATTCATTCCCTAAAGCAGCATTTCTCAAATGCGGCCACCAGCGGATTTTTGTGTGGCTCCAAAGCATTGGCAGAGATCGGGGGCAAAGCAGCGCCCCCTCCCTGCAGCGCCCAGCTATTGCTCCTGAATAGCTGTAACCAGGGGCGGCGAGAAGCGCTGCCTTGGTGTTTGCACTGGCACTGCTAGCGGAGATTGGCACCCTGCACCACGCAGCCTCCTCAGAGGCTCTGGGCAGCACCTCTCGAGATGTATGGGGCCGGTGTGCACAGCGCTGGAGGTGGCTCTTGTCAGGGCATTCAGTCCCCAGGGCAGCTCCCTGGCTCCCACCTGGCTAGGGCATGAGAGAGTTCCTGACCCGCCTTCCCTGGGCCGGGCTCTCACTGAAGGGCACGGGAGGCAGGGATAGAGAGCCAGGTTTGTCAGAGCCGCCACCAGCAAGAGTTGGTGGCCACACTCTGAGGCCACCAATAAATTTGTCGAGAGAAGCCCTGTAACATACTCAAGATAAAAACCTTTAACAGAAAATCAAGGAGAGGTTGAACAAACATTAGGTCTTAAAGGGATTCCCTTCCCATGTCCACTAATACAATGCTCCTACTCAAACGGCAATCAGGCAAGTCAGAGATCAATGTTCATTTGAATGAATGCCCACGTATCAGAAGTTGCTTGCTTTTTAGCGACAGAACATGCAGGGGAATGCCTGGGTTGAGAGAGTGAGGAAAGAAATCTTTAAGTCCTAGTGTAAAGATTTACTCTACAAGTTTGCCGAGCCCTTGGAGGTCATGTGTTAGGTTTCTTCATTGCAGCATAGTAAAATTAGTTACAGTTGATTTACGGGGGGACTTTCAAACAGATCCTGAAGTTCCCCACTCTGAAGAGCTTGCAGTCAAAGAGAGACAAGACAAAGATAGGTGTGGCATGAGACAACAGGCCAGATAAGGGAGAGGGTGAAGAGGATAGGAGACCAAGGAGGAAGGATTCCTGGAGAAAGAAGGTTTTAAAAAGGTGAGGAGGAGATAAAATTATTCTATTTCTCACGGACCTCTAGCCAAATGCTCAAGCTGTTCACAAATCTCCCATTAATACAAGCAGAAGCATCCTCTAAGCAACCTAGAAACACTGAATAGCACCCCCTCCTCCCCCCCCCCCCCCACACACACACAGTGGAGTGCTACAGTCAGTGCTGGAGAATGGTTGAGATTTTAGAATACTCTGATCAAATCAAGTGATTATTAAAGAGGTTTTAAAGATTTGTATGCAGCGTTGGAGCGGTCCCAGGATATTAGAGACCAGGTGGGGAGCTCATATCTTTATAGAGCCAACTTCTGTTGGTGAGAGAGACAAGCTCTGTGTAAGCTCCGCAGCTGGTCTCTCTCACCAACAGAAGATGGCCCAATAAAAGACACTACCTCACCCACCTGGTCTCTTTTAAAGATTCGACAGTTTCTCCCCCACGCCCAGCTGACTGCAGCAAATCACGCAACCCCACCACGAAACCCATCATCCCAACCCCACAGCGGGAACTGGAAGGTCAGACATCCCATGATGGGTTCTCCACTCTCCATCATGAATCTAAACAAAGATGTTTGCTCCCTCCCAGCACAGGACAAGGCAACAAACCTTTCTAGGAGGAGAGATTTGCACCCAGACAGTCATTTATCATGGGCCATTTCCCTCAGTCCTTGCTTTAACCAGGACTCAGGCCTCCCTTCCTTCTCTAGTGCTATTAAGAATACCCACCCTATGTATCCAGCAGCTTTCCCCCTACCACAGGGTCAAAAAGCAAACCAACTCAACACCACTGCCTGGATCCACCAAGCAGAGCTGGACCCCAGGCCTGGATAATCGAATCAGATCTCGGTGTATGTAAATAGAACTAGTCAGTAGGAGCCATTTCATGGGGCCAGATTCACTGCTCTTACTATCAGTCCCTTCTGTACTTGGATCTGCCAGCTAACAGCACTACTTCTGCGACGTCATTCAGGCAAGCTGTGAGCAATGGTTCCCACCTCCCCAGTTCTGGGAGCAGAAGCGGTCACTTACCCACAGGCCAAGCTGCGGATTTTCCAGCCACAGAGGTCCTGCACGGCTTTGGGGTACATGGTTGACTCACGGGAGGTGTTTGTGGCTCCCCAGAAAAACAGACCACCTGCAAAACAGAGCAAACAAACCAACCTCAGGCTCGGAGATATTCTCGGATACAGAAATCCGTTTGAAACGCACATGCACGGACGCTATGAAAGGGATCTGCAGAGACGATGTAACACATGCTGGTCGAGCACTCCAGGGTTTATTTTAAAGATACTGGGAGGATTCATAAGTGAGCTCTCTCTGAATGGAGACAAAGGCTGTCTATTGGAGCGTGGCTCTCACAAAACAGACGTTGTGCGGAATGATGGCTTTGTGCCAAGACCCATCTGCAAAGAAAGACGGGGCAACTGACCTGTTTCGCTGACAGCAAAGGAGCAGGTGTAGCCGGCGTAGATCTGAGCCGCCCCACGGCCCGGGAAGTCAAAGAGCTTGACCAGCCGTGGCACCATCTCGTCCTTCTGCTCTGCATGGCCCAGCCGGCCGTACCCACCAAAGCCCCAGGAGAACACACGCTTCTGGGAGTCTAAAACAAGCTGCAAAGGGACAGATGGTGACATGGACTTGGGTTTAGACACAGGAAGAAGTCTCCCCACCATGCAGCTATTTGCAGAATGGATTATTGGTTCTGCTCTACAGATCTTGGCAGACGACCAAATGCAGCTGTGTCAGAGGCTTAAAGATAATCTATGGCAAATTCTATGCTGCAGGGGCTGCAACTATTGAGATGATGCACGTAATACAAGGACATTCCACTATTGTCTCTGCCAACTATTCCATTTTTCCACTCTTATCTTAATTGTTGTTAAGTCACATGTCTTCCCACTCCTCTCCTCCAGTAATAAAGCCAGAAGCAAAAAGGGCTAGGTGTCTAGACAGCTGGGTAATTCTGGCAATTTCATACTCCGATATTGATTAAACTGGAGAAAGAGCAAACAAGATGAGGACCCCGCCACCTCCCCCAGGATTCCCGCTCAGAGCTTTTGTGCTACTCTACACAGAGCTACTCAACAATGGGCAATAAAATACCAAGACTTTGCCTGGTGCATTTACACAACAATTAGAAATTAGCTGCCACCCATGATGTGGCCTCCAGTACTAGAGGAGTTAAGTCACATGGCAGCTTCAGTCAGATAAAACATCTCAGTAACAATAACTGGAAAAGACATTTATACTTCAGGCATCCTGTGGGTACACATGTACCTTTCCCTCCATTATTTGCTTAACTGGAAAAGACATTTATACTTCAGGCATCCTGTGGGTACACATTCATCTTTCCCTCCATTATTTGCTTAACAAGTGTCTGTCTCTCAGCAAGCTATTACCGAGTGGATTTTCAGGTTTGGAGGGGGTTTATTTTTAATCTATTATTACACATTTCAAACCCCTAAATGTTAAGGAATCAAACTACTCAAATTGGATTAGGACACCTCCCACGCAAACTAAAGTCATAATCTGATTACGCCAAGACTGGACTCAAAACCTAAGCAGGGCAGGGAGATACAGAAGGTTTGTGCAAACGACGGCCTGTATTACAGATTTGTGTCAGCGGACAGCACATTTCCCGTCCTTCCACTGCGTGAATTACCTATTCTAAGAAAAGGTGTCTGACTCCAACTGTCCCTAGAGAAGTTTCAACATGCACCGAGACAAAGTTGTGATCAAACCTTTACACCATGGGTTAAAATCTTGCAAATGGTCCACAGACATGGGATTACAGCCTTAAGGCTGGAATCAACATACTTTTGGGGTACGTCTGCACTTGGAATCTCCCCCCCCAGCTCCTAGCTAGCACACCAAAAGCAGAGCGTAGCTGCAGCAGGACAAGCAGAAGAATGCGCTAGCACCCCTGAGTATGTGCCGATCCGAGAACACAGGCACATTTCTCAGGACAGCCAGCTGTCCCGCCGCCCACACTGCTGCAGCGACACTATTTTTAATGCACCAACTCAATCACAGCTAGCGTGAGTACGTCGCCTCAAGCCGGGAATCAGACCCCTGGCCCAAGCGTCGGTATACCCTTAGTTATAGCTGATGGAAAGAAGCGAAGAGAGAGCACCGAAGGCTTTAACGCCTCAGAGGATAAACATGCGGGAAAGTTTTCAACTAGGTCTAGTATAACTTCTGGCTAGAGATGGGACAAACCAAGATTCCGAATCCAAAACTCCTGGAACTCTGAAAATTCTTGGCACTGGAGCAGATCTGTTCAGTGCAGCTCTGTCACTATTACTGAGAATCCAGCACGAATCAAAGTCATTTGTAAAGAGACGACGTAACTGCCAGTCACCAGGAGTGAATTAACTGCATGTGGAACGTACAGCAAATTGAGGGGGACTCATCAAATCAATTGCTGTCAGCCCCCAGCAGAATCCCAATGACTGCCGCTGAGCAATGCTAGATAGGGAATTGGTTTCTTTGCGGAGCACTGCTGCGGGCAGTGCTTCAGACTGCCAGGTGAAATCCCTGCCTTACCGTGTGGTTAGCACCGCAGGCCACATCTCGCACGACCACGTTAGGGACAGGAAGGATCTGCCCATCTTTTGTCTTTTCGATGAAGATGGCAACGCGACGGGGCACCAGCTCACAGTCGTACTCTATCCTCTGAGCACGGGCGATGAACTTCCCATCGGAATTGTGTCCTGTTGTAGGGCAGACGGAGATATGAAAAGGAACTCTGCGTGGCCGGCTACCCTGGCCCACGCCACCCAGTAACTCAGCAGGAACCCTCTTGAACAGATATCCCATGACCCATGGGATAGGAGCACCACTCTAAATTACTAAACGCATCAGGGTAACGGTTTCTGTGCTAACCGTATATTCCTGCTGAAGAGGGCGGTGTGGAATACTTCTAACTACACACAGCCATTATTATGTGTACTGCAGTTGCACCTAGGAGCCCTAGCGTGGCCCGGGCCCCCACTGGGCTAGGCACAGTACAAACACGGAACAAAGACAGATCCTCCCCAAAGAGCTTCCCCTCTCATTAAGGGCAAAGGAGGAGGAATTCTTTGCAGCTACTCCTGGAGCTTTTCCCATTTATAAAGAATTTCCACCTGATTTCCCCTACAGGCAATTTAATGTCATTCCCCATTTTGTCAGGAAACGGCACCTCCGGCACGTCACGGTATGTCTATTCTGCGATAAAAATCCCACAGCACCAAGTCCCCGAGCCCAGGTCAACTGACTTGGGCTCATGGGGCTAAACATTGTAGTGTAGACATTTGGGCCCGGGCTGGAGCCCGGGCTCTGAGACTTTCCCCCACCCTCCAGCCTGAGTGTCTACACTGCAATTTTATAACCCCGGAAGCCGGAGTCAGCTAACCTGGGCCAGGCACGGGTCTTTTCTTGCAGTGCAGACATACTCTCCGAGACCCTTCCAGCCTGCTCAGGAAATCCTCACCACCCTCCGAGAAGAGGCACCCCGTGGCTGCATCAAAGCCTCTCCTGCAGGAAAGCATGCGCACTCCCTGCTCTGTAGATCATAGCTACTAGACATTAACCAGATAAAGTACAGCTCATGCATAATTGAACACGCTGCCTGGATGCACAGTGGCAGATTGTTATTTCTGCGGCACTGACAGGCTACACAGTCTAGCATTCCAAATGGGGGCGGGGGTGTTATGGACAATCCAGGGGCAACAGCTTTTGTTTGATTGTAACACCGCCGCCTCACACTTCTCTCTCCCTTTCAATCAGAAGATCTCAAAAGCACTTTACGAATATTGGCAAATTAAGCCTCACCACCCACATGTGAGGCAGTCTAGAAGCACTCACTGTATACCTGGGGAAACTGAGGCATAGAAAGGAGAGGCATATTGACCAATGTCATACAAACAGAGCAGAGAGAAGAGAAGCCAGATCATAGGCTTTAAACACAAGGCCACCATCCCCTCTGGAAGGGGACTGAGATAAGATGTGCCCCCCCATTATTGTTTAGATTATACCAATATGCCAGTCTACAAAAAGCTTGGTGGCTGTCTCAGGCTGGATTTGAAGTCTGCTGTCATTAAAACTAGATAGTCCTTTAAAAAATAAATCATACCCAGCTGTCCATATTCAGGGCACCCAAAGGAATACAGGTTTCCTTTGCAGTCCATTATCATGCTGAATTCAGCCCCACAGGCCATTTTGGTAATAGGCTGGCCATTGTACATTATCTACAAAGGAAGGAGACAACAGTAGCATTTGGCAACAGATGAAACAGAGTGACCCAAGTGCCCCTTCTAGGCTGCCAGTGAGCACTGCCAGACTCCCAGAGCAAATATATGGCTAGGCTTTCAAGGAACACACAGTTCTTTTCCGACACGTGTGCAAATACCAGGCCCAAATTACCTAGGCAAATCAGGTATTTGCATGTACAGTTAAGCAGTACGTTTGCATCCACCAAGTGGCTATGTTTAGTGGGTACTAATTTACATGCAAAATTGTGCAAACCTAACCGAAGAAACCTGGCCTGTCGTTTAAATAACTGCCCCAATATTGGGGAAAAGGGTTTGGGAAATGGTCAGTTCACTAAGTAATCCACAAAAATATGAAGGGAGAAGGAGAAAATAGGAACTGAGGGTGTGTCTACACTGGAGCTGGGGGGTGTAAGTTCTGGCTTGAGGAGACATCCCACGCTAGTGCTGATCAAGCCAGCATGCTAAAACCAGACGTGCAGCCAGCTGGTGGGAGAGGCTAGCCGCTTCGAGTACAATCCCATCTGAGCTGCTAGGTACGTTCTCAGGTGGCTAGGTTGCACCACGGGGGCTACACTTGTATTTTAGCACACCAGCTCCATCACAGTTAGAGTAGGTTATATCTACTCGAGCTGGAAACGCACCGCCAGCTCCTGTGTAGACAGACTGTAAGCGTTTCTTAGGACAGCTCCTCGGCTAAACTTCCACTCTGCCCTCAGCTAGACATTCTCTTCACTTACTTCATGCACTGGGGCAATATTTTGCCACCCTTTGGCTCTTGCGTCTTCAGCCCAGACCCATAAGAGAATGGATCCCAGTGATTATAAGGCAGCGGCGGGCTCTGTTTAATCTCCAGTCCGAGGTGTGAAAACTCTCCTCTCTGATCCATTTTGTTTTCCAAGACAAGAATGGGATGGCTAAGAAACAGGTAATCTCCTCCACAGGCAACCAGTCTGACCATTGTTTTGACTTTGTGATATGAAAATTTGAGAGCCTGTCTACCAAAAATTCAACTTATGGTGGTCCAAAAACTCACATGGGATGCTTTCAGCCCCCAGCCACACCAGGGACCAATCTAGTAGCTGAGCTGTTTGAACACTGGATTGCCTGGCCATTGAGGGGGAAACAACACTTTAAAACCACACTTAAAAGTTACGGGAGGATCTAGATCAGGGGTGGGGCAAACTACGGCCCCTGCTCGGCTCCTATGCACTCCAATGGCCCCGCTCCACTGGGAGTTCCAGGGGCGCTGCCTGCAGACGGGGCAGTGTGTAGAGCCGCCTGGCCGCGCTTCCGCGTAGGAGCTGGAGAAGGGACATGCCCCTGCTTCCAGGAGCTGCTTGAGGTAAGCAGCACTCAGAGCCTGCACCTTGAGCCTCTCCCCACGCCCCAACCCCTGCCCCAGCCCTGATCCCCCTCCCGGCCTCCAAACCCCTCAATCCCAGCCCGGAGCACCCTCCTGCACCCCAAACCCCTCATCCCCAGCCCCACCCCAGAGCCTGCACCCACAGCTGGAGCCTGAACCTCTTCCCAACCCCAACCCCCTGCCCCAGCCCAGAGCCCCCTCCCACACCCTGAACTCCTCATTTCTGGCTCCACCCCAGAGCCCACACCCCCAACCAGAGCCCTCACCCCCTCCCGCACCCCAACCCCAATTTTGTGACCATTCATGGCCCACCATACAATTTCTATTCCCAGATGTGGCCCTCGGGACAAAAAGTTTGCCCACCCAGATCTAGATGATCACACCGGCCTCTTCTGGCTTTAAAATTTATGTTCTAGACTATATAGAGAGGCTTTAAAACTGTTTGGACCATCCATATTGGCCAGCTATACGTCTGACATCAGATTTAAACTGACTCAGGTAATATTGTATAATCTTCAGTTTGGATAGGGCTTTTCCACTTGTCCAGCAAATAGACAAAATACATGATGTGATGCTATTTATTTTCCAAGTCAGTAAATAACAAACAGAAGAAAATATACAGCAGAAATTTTTGTTCTGGATGAAGATTCCATGTCTCCCCCCAACCTTCACTCCTCTTATTGGAACCAAGTCCAAGCAATTTGGTTTTAAGGATCAATATGGCCCCAAAATGGTCACCAGTGCAGTAGCCAGGACGTGAGAAATTAAGGAACCCGTTGACGGACAGAGGAAACCCAAAGAAGGGCATTAGAAGTACCTGAGTGGGACTTGGAACTGCATCCGTCTGATTGCCAAGACCAAGCTGTCCCATCTTATTCTCTCCAAATGCAAATACAGAGCCACTCTCTGGAACAAGAGGGAAACAAATGCAGGGGGAAGGAGGAGGGGTGGCAGTGAAGGGAGAAGTTTAAACCCCCATGTTAATGCAGAGTTGCTGGAAAACCATTAATACAGACTTGAGATGATCATTGCAATGCACCATGCTAAATTAAAGCATATTGCCCCAAGTGCTATAACTTAAACATTAGAGTTGTCTACAGAGGGACACTCAAGAAAGTTATTTCAAATTCATTAAAGGTGTGAATTTTAATGTGGATTAGCTAAATCGTATTAAACCCGGGTGGACACTCTTAGGCCTGGTCCCCACTAACCCCCCACTTCGGACTAAGGTACGCAAATTCAGCTACGTTATTAACGTAGCTGAATTCGAAGTACCTTAGTCCGAACTTACCGCGGGTCCAGACGCGGCAGGGAGGCTCCCCCGTCGATGCCGCGTACTCCTCTCGCCGAGCTGGAGTACCGGCGTCGACGGCGAGCACTTCCGGGATCGATCCGGGATCGATTTATCGCGTCTAAACCAGACGCGATAAATCGATCCCAGAACATCGATTGCCTGCCGCCGGACCCTCCGGTAAGTGTAGACGTACCCTTATTTGGAATTAACATGGCCCTAATTTGGTTTATCTTAATTCCCTTCTAAGACCACTTTAATTTTGAATAAGAGCCTCCACACTGCAGTTTAATGCAGTTTAACAAATCCACTTTAAAGTCACAGTTTTAGTTAATTTGGATTAACTTTCCCGGGTGCTTCTGTAGCATACTGCTGCCCTAACCCCATAGTGTAGACGCAGCCTACGCTGCCACAATAGGTTTCCCCCCCATCAGTGTAGGAACACAACCTCCCCAAACACATCTACAGAAACCTTCTTCCATCAACGCAGCTGCATCTACTGTGGGGGTCGGGTCACCAAATTCTGGACACGGGTATGGATTTTTCACAGCCCTGACCCATGTCAGCCTAACTTTTAAGTGAAGGCCAGGCCCCCACATAGACAAGCTTTAAGCCATCCAGAATCTCAGGGTATGTCTCCACTAGAAAGGCTACAGCAGCACACACACGGACGCCAGCGACGGAAGGGGCTCTTCGGTCACTGTAGCAAATCCACCTCTCTGAGGCAGTAGCGAGGCTGACGGAAGAACTCTGTTGACCTAGCCGCATCTACACCAGGGCTAAAGTTGGCTTCATTACATCACACAGGGCGTGAAATTTCTCTCAGCCTTGAGCAATGTAGTTAAGCAGACAGAACTTTGTAGTACAGACCAGCCCGGAGAAGGAATGTATTGCAGTAAGAGAAATTAGCAACAAGGCGGCATAATCACCATTTTATAGCACTGCTATCGAGACAGTCATCTCCTGGAGAGGACTATGCATAGGCGGCCATGTCTTACGTTCTAAATAGCAAGACAAAGGGCTTGTTTACATTATACAGTGGTATGAAACGTAGAGCACTCTCATATGGCTCACACTAACTGCCCCATGGAGACACCGCTGGCATGAACTAAAAGGCACTAGCGTAGTCCCATTTGAAACATTAATGCGCACTAGTTATCTTTTAGTTTGTGCCAGCAGGCTCTACAAAGGGCCCTTAGAGCCCTCTACAATTCACACGCCCATAGTCCAGACTGCAGCGCCATGCAGACAAACCTAAATTCGCTTTTTCCCTTCGTGCCCAGTGATGGAAGTTTCAGAAGTGGAGTAAGACTGAGACCATCTTCAATACCCTTCATATTCCTTAGGGTCCCTTCGACTACAAGACCCTGCAACAGAGCTCTCGGCCAAGGACTCCCTTTGCATATCTTCACAAGCCAAGGCATTCGCTACCCACCAGGGGCTGAATGTGCTGCTTCCAAGACCCTATCAGCTTCTGTTAGCCTCGGGAGCAAAAGAGTAAGGGTGAAATCCCAGCCCCATTGAAACAAAAACATGCATTACCTTCAATGGGGCCAGGATAGCACCGAAAGACTCCATCCTCCATCACCACCTAGCCCGAGGTTCTCTCTCTCATTCCCAGGTGCATTGTGCGTTTCCTGAGGATCAGTATTTGATGCACCAGTTCCCTGTATGCCCCAGTATTCTGCAGTGTCCTGTAGGGAGATCGATAGCCCAAGCCCAATTCCTCCTTCCCAGCAGCCTCCCATACCTGTCAGAGCGAGCGTGTGGTTCCGCCCACAAGCTGCTGATGCGATCACCTCGTTGCTGAGAACTTCAATGAGTTTGGGAGCCTCCACGCGCTTGGTATCTCCATGCCCCAGCTGCCCTTTCTCGTTACGACCTAGAGAGAAGCGTGCACACAAACACGCATGACCCGGTGACCACCATACTACAGAGACTCAGATCCCTTTTCCTGCTCATTGCACTGTGCCCCTTCTCAGTTGTGACCAGACCTCACACTAGGAGGTCTGATCGACTCCTCCATCCTTCCCAAGCAGAGCTTGCCTAGTGTACAAGTTCCTAACCCGGGGAGAGCAACAGGTCTCAACGGGTCGTGACCATGCTCCCTTTCCTTATGGCTGCCTTCAAGCTTTGCCAGTTGTAGCGTGGGAGCCGTGATACGGAAAAGGTGGAGAACCACCATTCTAGTGCATAGTGCATCTGAACTAGTCTCCTTGAGATTCACAAAGATACAGCAAGGGGCAAGTCACCCACTAGCTGTCAAAGATCTAATTTGCCCCCACTGAACTGTTTCAACTAGGGCAAAAGCCAGGGAACCAAGTTTTCAGCACTTCTGATACAGACAGCTGATAATCTTAGGAGTCTGCTGCAATTCAGAGCTGGGCAGAGACCACAGCCTTCCTTTATGCCAGCCATATCTTTACTTGATTCATGATCTAAGGGCTACTGATACATACTGTTTATGCCTACTACTCACCCCAGCTCCAGAGCTTCCCCTCTGCGGTGATGAGCAGACTATGAGCTGCACATGGTCCCGAAACCACAGTCCGTACCTGAATCCCTGAGAGACACCCATACCTGTGAGGCCCCCACAAGTTCTGGCCCAGGTTACGGTAAGCCACTGTAGAGAAAGCGGAATACAGACAAGTCTTACAAATAACATGAAGTCAGCAGCAAGTGCACTAAAATCATCTCTAACAAGTCACTGTCCACACAGAAAACCCATTTAAATCGGGACAGGTTTGTGGATTCAGTTTTGTCCCAGAGTTTATCCAAAATTAAGGTTGTCCTACGTAGTTCCTGCACCTCACCTCATTCAGCTGATTTGTGGTTATATTTTATGTAACTGCTATTACAGAAATCCAAAATAGTTTTCAGTTGCCCACTGACATCTTACGTTCACCTCACTGTTCTGTCACGCTACAGGATATCCTTGGTTGTCAACATGAGACAGGAAGAGGGAAAGGACCGCAGGAGATTTGTGGCCTATCAGAGTCATATTAACACTGCTGATTTCTATTGAGAGGTTAATTAGACCAAAAACCACCCAACAAAGCAGTCCCAGCAATTACAGGCACCGTGACAAAGCGAGAGAGCTAGAGAAAGAATGGGAGACCTCAGTGAACCAATTAAAGTCACTGTTCCAATTACCTGCATCCTACTTAGGTGGCTTTGACCATACCACAAAATGAGGCTTGAAAATACTGAGTGACCTAAATGACTTCAGGAGTCAATTGATCCTTCATGACTTAATTTTCCCCATAAGTATAACGGGGCTGTAATACAGCATCTCTATCCGGGGATCTTAAAGTGCTTTGCAAACATCAGTGAGTTTAGCTTCACGGCACCCTGCTGGATACCTCCAGATTGTCCAATTTTACACATAAGGAACAACGGGTTAAATCCTGCGACGTATCCAGCACCCACCGACTTCAATGATAGCTGAGGCATTCAGCATCAGGAATGAGAGCCTCCGACTGATGAAGTGCACTGCCTACAAACGGAGTTCTGATGGACACACTCCACTCTATGCATATTAGATCTTGTTTGTTCGATCCATCTTCCTTTATGCCTTTAGCCTTCTTTGCCAATGATCTACCACCACAGAGCACTGTAGTTACGACACTGTATTATTTAGATTTACAATAAGTGGGCTCCAAGCAATTCCATGCACTTTTAAATGCTTTGTCATTGTATTTTTTTTTTTTAAACACTTCCACCACATCACAGGGGTATTATGAGGCTTAATTCATTAGCTGACAGCATTGTAAGTGTGCAAAGCACGGCAGAACTTGCAGTTTGTTGTTGGGCTTCCTAGTCACAAACTCTGCAGTCTGTGTGTGAAATGGGACTGAATATCACAGAGGAGTTTGTTAGAGGCTGGCAGTTTGCAATAATGGCAGCTACCAATTATTATGTCTGTTTGTTTTAGCTACAAACGTTGAATGCTGCTGCTGCTGTCTATACTTGTCCTGGATACCCACAGAAAAAGGCACCTTGGTTCACCTTGTTTGCAGATGATATTCTAAACAATCTTTCTCTTCACTGCACAGAAGAGGATATTGATGAATACAGAGATGTTTGAGAGACAGGGGCTCAAAATTAACAGAGGAAAAACAGAATATATGGTATGTGATTTCAATAATATGAACACTGAAGAATTATCCTTGAAACCAGATGGGCAGACAATCTCAAAAATGCAAAGTTTCAAGTATCTGGGTTCCAGCTTCTGGGAAAATGGGAAAACGGAGGACAAAATTAGAGGTAGATAATAAACCACAGCTCAAATGGAGAGAGATAAGTGGTGTCGTATGTGACAGGAAGATTAAAGGGAAAGCCTTAAAAACGGTGGTCCATCCAGTTTTAAATGTCTGGCATGAAGTGTTACGCAACAGAAGAAACATGAGCAAACAGAAGTTAAGATGGATAAGTGGTGTAAGCAAGAAAGACCACGGGAGGAATGTGCATGGTAGAGACGTGCTCAAAGTAACACTCAGCAATGAAAAAATGAGGGAATGCAAGCTCAGATGGTTTGATCAGGTAAAGTGCATTCCTAATAACATGTGGCTATTAGAGTCCAACAGATCAAGATTGAAGGAAAAAAGACAGAGGCCGACAAGGAAAAGGGGTGGGATGCCGTAAGGGAATAGGCTAGCACGTGGCATGATAGAGGATATGCCATTGAACAGAGCACTTTGGAGGAAGAGGACTCAGAGCAGACTGGATTAACGCAAAGAAGAAGTTGAATGACTGACAGATTACTGAGGTAAGCACTTTTCCCCATTTTAATTATTTGAGGAATCATCTCTATTTCAAGATGCTGTTTACCACTGGGGTAGTGAAACTAGACATATGCAGCAATGGCCAGTGTGTTACAAACGTGGAGAGGAGAAACAATAGAGTGGTTTGTATGTGCTTATCTTGGATGACAGAAATCAAGCAGGACTGGTCTATTTTACACCATTTAAAAAGGGTGTATCTGCTAACAACTCTGGAATGCAGTGTAACTGTGGTTTTTAATTCCCTCTGGTATGGCTTACATCTATCAGTGTCTACTGAATTGCACTAACTGTCCTGACTAGCTGGGATGGAGGAAGTCTGTTAATTGCTGCACTCGAAATTCACAGAGCCAACTAGTGCATTTAACTACGCAACTCCCGTTAAATTTGGTGGGAGCTGTGTGCCTAAATCCCCTAACTTAGGGGTTCTCAACTTTTTTGAGCTCAGGACCCATTTGTAAATGGTTATGGTCTATCTCAACCGAGTAAATAGTCGGGGGGGGGGGGGGGGGGGAGGCCCTGGGGTGGTTTTTGTCAGATCCTGCCCCCACAGGGGGTTGGGTCCTGCCTGGCACTCACCCCATAGTGGTGGCTCCTGTGCTGTGGGGCTGGCTCGACTTGGCTCTCTGCTCCGGGTGTTGCAACCTCTGGAGTTGCAGTGCCGCTCAGGTTTGGCCCCGGTTGTGACCTGGCTCATGGGGTTGCAGTGCCACTCACTCCAATTTGGCCTATCCGGATTCCATCATCACGACAGCTGGGCCAAACCTGAGTGGCGCTTGGACCCCAGGGGCTGTGCTGCCTGGAGCAAGGAGGCGAGCCCAGCCACCCTCATGGGACAGGAGCCAAAGGAGCTGCCAAGCGACCCTGTGAAACATTTTGGCGACCCAATTTTGGGTCCCGACACACAGATTGAGAAACCCTGCCCTAACTGACTTTGAACATCTCAACCGGACTCAATTTGGAGGCTCTAGAGACAGTACAGTAGTCAAAATGATAACAAAAGATTTATAACCAAGGCAGCATGGTCTAGATGGAGAAGCGTTAGGCTAGGACCTAAGAAGATCTGGATTCCATTGCTAGCTCTGCCACTGATGTGCTGTGGGTCTCTGGACAAGTGTTGCTTCATCTCCCTCTGCCCCTATTTCCCTTTCCATCCTTTGTCTGTCTCCTCCATTTAGACTGTAAGCTCTTCAGGGCAGAGACGTCTCGTAAAGCACCTAGCAAAATGGGGCTGTGATCTTGGTTGGATCCACTAGGCACTACCATGAAATAAACAACAACAGAAAGTGATGCTGATTTTACTCAGTCCAACAGTCTGACTCCACAAGGTAAGAATCACTTGTTACCAGGAATCAATGGCGGGAGAAGTTACACTGTGGACAGACGGAGATGTGGGACTCAGGAGAACCCAAATCTTATTCCTGACTCTTCCATTGAGCTGCTGGGTGGCATTGGGCAGGTCACGTCCCCCAATCCATGCCTCGGTTTCCCCATCTGTAAAATGGGGATAATGATCCTGACCTCCTTTGTAAGGACTGTGAGGTACAGGGATGAGACGCGCTAGATAAAAGCGAGGTATTATTAATATTATAAATGATTAGCAACAATTGTCATTTTTGAGCCTACTGGAGACAGCCACCTTGCTGAAAGGTGCTGTCATGTGACCTTTGCTTTGCAGATCCCCATACTCCAAAGACTATAAACCCATTTTCATGTTCGTTTAGCAGTCAGAAAAATCAGTCATTTGTTTGAATAGCAGAGTTCTCATGGTTTGGCAAGCCATTGTTGGAAAGTCTGACCCACAGACAGCTCTCCACGCCGTCAGCATCACTGAAAATCAGCAGGATCTACCTCAGGGGTGGGCAAACTTTTTGGCCTGAGGGCCACATCGGGGTTCCAAAACTGTATGGAGGGCCGGGTAGGGAAGCCTGTCTCTCCCCAAACAGCCTGGCCCCCACCCCCTATCTGCCCCCTCCCACTTCCTACCCCCTGACTGCCCCCCTCAGAACCCCCAACCCATCCAACCCCACCCCCCGGCTCCTTGTCCCCTGACCGCCCCCTCCCGGGACCCCCCAGGACCCCACCCCCTATCCAACTCTCCCCTGCTCCCTGTCCCCTGACTGCCCTGACCCCTATCTGCACCCCCGCCCCGACAGGCCCCCCGGGACTCCCACGCCTATCCAACCCTCTGTTACCCATCTCCTGACCGCCCCCGCCCAGAACCTCCACCCCATCCTCCCTGTCCCCCGACCGTCCCCCAGAATCTCCTATCCAACCCCCGCGCCCTCTTACCATGCTGCTCAGAGCAGCAGGACGGTCCTGCAGGCCCAATGTGGCCAACGGGCCGTAGTTTGCCCACCTCTGATCTAGCTATTCTGGGGCACTTTATGGCCCCTGTTATCACAGCATCTGAGTGCATCCCAATGTTTAATGCATTTATCCTCACAACCCCACCCCCCACATGAGGAAGGGCAGGGCTTTCATCCCCATTGTACAGACACAGAACTGAGTCCCGGAGAGATTAAGTGACTTGTCTAAGGTGTCACATGTAGTCTGTGGCACAGCAGGGACTCAAACCCCGGTCTCTCAAGTCCTAGGCTAGTGGCTGTCTTCAGTACAAGGTTCAGAAACGCTAACTAATTACAGATTTTAAAAAATCCACACATTTCCTCATTTTCCAGAGCAAGAAATGCTTTTTACTTTGAACATTTAGACTCCTGGGCTGAACACAATAGGTGCAGTTTGCCTTTAAGAGAGAGGCCAAACAAAGAGCAGCTGTCTGAGTATAGACAAGGGGGCAGCCTCTGATAACAGACAGGCTACGAGTTCTCAAGGTCAGTGGAGAAGGTGTCTTTGTCCTTCAGTCTCACGTGATACTGAGAACCCAATTCCACAAGTCTTTAAAGAGACTATTTCAACGAATGCCTGGTCTGATATTCAGAAGTGCTAAACAACTTTGGAAATCAGGCCATCAGTACATAGATGGACCCTGGCGTTGTCTTTCATAGAAAGCGTGGCCTCTTCCACATATCGACAAGGTTACATAATTAAGTCTAAACATTTTATAATTAAGAAAAGCACACATTTCTCCCCCCCCCCCCCCCCCGCCAGCAATTTTTTGTAACATTTTAGAAAACAAGTTTTCCCCCAGATGGTCAAATCAGGGTAAGTCCTCAGCCACTGTTTCTTCGTCTAATCACCTTGCTCTTGTTGCATTCCTATCATTTCACGCCCAAAATAACTAAGTACCAGAAATATTTTAAGCTCTTGTTCATCACTTGTTCTTCTTTCCTAATGCATGCCAATAAGCGATACACACAGCTATATACTGACAACATTCAGAGGCTGTTAAAAATCAAATGGTGTTTCACAAATAAGTGGCCATGGATCTGCTATGCTGCAAATACAGACACCTAAAATTCAATAACTTCACATGAAGAAGCAAGAAGCCCCACAGGAGCCCTCTAAGTCATCTAACCACAATAATAGAGAGCTGCCCAGCAAAGCACTGATATCGTAGATTTGGCTTCAAATAGCTCTCGGGCTAGATACTGATCATGGATATGAATTTTTGGAGTCAATAGGAGTGCCTGTCCACCTGACAGTTTTACAAGCTACAGTGATCCCAGTATCCGATAGTACAGTGGTTCGTAACCTGGGGTGCACACACCCGCTGGGGGTGCGAGATGCCCTTTCTGGAGGTGCGAGACATGCCAGATTTTTTTAGAAGGTAACTCGTCAAAAACACAAATTAAGCACAGGCACGTAAGTACAACTACTTTGTTTCATCAAACTTATGTATTTATTAACCTTATACATTTTTTAACGATTACTGTAATATACAAACAAATTCTCTCTCATTTCTATAGTTATGCTATATCTAGGTTTAAAGAACTGACCTACTTCAACGATTTTTGAGAAGGGGTGCGAGAACATATTTTGAGACCCAAAGGGGTGCAGGCTGCAGTAAAGGTTAAGAACCACCGCAATAGTAGGATCAGGCCCACTTGCTGCTGGCTGAGAATAGGCACATTGCACAGACTGGAGAAAGGGAAGCGAACCTCTCTGTCAATAGTTGGCACTGACGCACCACTCAGATAGGCCCCCTCTGCCCCACTCACTCCTCGACCAGCCCTTGAACTTTTAGGACTTGAAAAGTTTCCACTCAGCATTGCCCCACATGCTGCTGTGGAAAGCAAAAGGTGGGAATGTGCATTAAAGCAGAGCTGTGTTCCAGGAGCTTTGTCCTAACTTTCTAACAAGTGCCAAAGTGAAAGCTGTTTGGCGTCCATGAAATATTCTAGGTCGCCTAAGTTCCCTGTAAGCTGCGCGGGGGCGCAGCAGCCTATTTAGTGCCATGCAGGTGCTCAGGGAACCTGCTCGGGGACCTGCCGTGGCCAGGGGAGAGACGCGCCTCCCCCAGCCCCAAGCTAGCCAAGCCTCCAACCTGCCACAGCTGGGGCACCCCTCCCCCAGGCACGACCTGGACCTGCGGGGCTGGGGGAGGAGCACCTATCCTGCAGCCCCAGCCCCGGAGCTGCTACGGGGAGAGAGAGCTGGGGGGAGTCCTCTCTCTCCGCCGTAGCCCTGGAGCACCCTCCTGCACCCCAAACCCCTCATCCCTGGCCCCACCCCAGAGCCTGCACCTCCAGCCGGAGTCCTCACCCCAACCCCCTGCCCCAGCCCTGAACCCCTCATTCCTGGCCCCACCCCAGAGCCTGCACCTCCAGCCGGAGTCCTCACCCCAACCCCCTGCCCCAGCCCTGAACCCCTCATTCCTGGCCCCACCCCAGAGCCTGCACCTCCAGCTGGAGCCCTAACATCCCTGCACCCCAACCCTCTGCCCCATCCCTGAGCCCCATCGCACTCGCCGAACCCCTTGGCCCCACCCCCACCACGTCACAATTACCTCCACACTGGTGCACGTAACAAAATTCATTCCACACATGGATGGGAAAAAATTAGAGGGAACACCATAGGCCGCCATCCTCACAGATCCCACAGATGTTAAGCTGTGGTCACTGTGTCTTCGGCAGAGACGCTTGTTAAGAGTCCGCATGGTTGAGCTTGTCGAAAATCGGACCAGGAGATCTCCAAGAAAGGGATGTCGGCGGCACGCTTCCCTCTGAGCTGGCACTGAACAAATACCCGCAGCATGGTACAATGGGGGAATATACCGCTCATGGCGCCCCCTTTCAGATGAGACAACACTGTGATGATGTCTACTGCTGGTGATTAACAATCTCATTGCACGCCGACAGTTTGGCGATAGGCAGATTCTAGCTTGGACAATGCCTTTCTGCAAACCACAATTCTCACGGATACTGGTTTGGAATTTTAATTCCTTTGCAGGTCATGTGGCTATCCTAAGAATGTCAGTTTTAAGACTGCAGCTTCCTCCTTTCAGAGGGCTTAGTCCTGACTCTGGAAAAGATGTTCAGAGCGTGACTGACTGTTTTTGGTATGGGGACGGTAGAAAAAGAGACAAGCAACAGACATCAGGCTGGTCACCTAAAGGGTATGTCTACACTGCCATCAGGAGGCGATACTGCAGATCAAAGCCAGCTCAGCTACGCTTACACCAGCCGCAATCACACCTCCTGACTGCAGTGCAGACATATCAGTAATACTGTCATTTTATCCACAATGGGCCACTCAGACGCATCAATTGCTTAGCTTCTCCTACCTTGCTGCTTCGGCACTTCTTTACGGCCAATCAGGTCCCAGTTGGTTGCTCCAAATATCAGAAGCTGCCCCTTGCACTTGGACCCTTCGAGTTTCTGCCAGGTGTAAAGAGAAACAATCAGCTCAGCACACAGGAAAGGGAAACAGGAACTGCAAGTGTTCTGCAATTACTTCGGCATACAGGGAGAGGAGGCGGCATGAAACCAAACAGTTTGTTAGTATTGCTACTGTTCATTTAGATGCTCCTGGCAACCGCGGAGTGTTTTATTGCACGCACTATCATTGTGGCGTGTAGCACCACAATTATACCTATTGTTTATTCTTAGACTGATTTTTCTTTTACAAAATCCGGTGAAGATTAGTACCAAATGCATTGCAGCAACTACCGATCAGTAGAGGTATTTGCAAGTTACATTCATAGTACTGAGAGAGGATAAACGCCAAGAAAAGTGGCCTATAGTTAAAAAAAAAAAAAAAAAAACTAAAACTGAATGGCCATTAGAAAGGTGATGGCTAGAGACATTAGGATACAGCAGATGTAACACCCTGTACTGTACATATTAGCTCCTTAAGGCTGAAGATTTCAATTGTTCAAAGAGTTGAATCAAATACACCTTGCACAGGATTCAAACCTTCATTAACGTCAGGGACCTTTTTCCTTCACCCCCCTTTATTCTGGCAGCCCACTGCACTTTAGCCCTTCTTCTCCCAAAGCGCGGCCTACCACTGTGACCATCATCCTACTAGTCAAGATGGGATGCCCTTCAGAGCCCACCGCCATCTCACCCCCATTCCGAGGCATCACCACACAGCACTCCTGCTCTCAGGAACACCGTTCGTGCCCCACAGCAGTTCCTGGCAGCCCCAAAAGGCAAGAAAGCAGGCTTTCTAGCCAGATCACTTATTCTGAACCAATCGGCAACTAAAGGACCAACTGAGTGTTTTCAGAGCCTCACGTTCCTTGAGGAACAGAGACTCTCCAGTTCCCAGACTCTTAAAAATCTGACCCTTTACAGCTGACATAGCATGGCCAGATTCAAAGTTGTGGGCCTGATTTTCTCAAGCACGGGGCCTACATGTCTCCAGCTGCAGCCTATGGAAGAGGCGGGTACTCAGCACCTCTGAAAAATCCAGCCCTTTCTGCACCAAACGTGCACACAGCTCAGAAAACAAAAGCCAGCATCATCCATCCTGCAATCCTGTCCATGGGCTGCTCACAAAGGCGAAGGAATCCCCCACTCCACAGGGCTGAACTTACCCACGTTAAGAAGGTTTAAAAAAATAAGAGTGGGAACAAGAATTCTAGAGCTTAAATTTAAGTGATTGGTTGGGATTTTCAAAGGAGCTAAGGTATTTAAGACACCTAACCAGCCTTGAAATACAATAGGAGCTGGGGGCTTAACTCCTTAAGGCTCCTTTGAACATCCCAGCCATTATATTTGTAATCACTGATAATATAAAACCGCAGAAGACGCCACTCTGACCTTTGGTTGGCAACTTACAAACTAAAATAGCATGGCACACACAAGAGAACGCTTCAAAGGATGGCCTCTGACTTTTACAAGGCTGGGGAAATCATGTTTCCATTTGGTTTTGCTCCCAAGTACACAGCTAAAAGCCAACATTACAGCATAAGTTCTGTTACAAACAGCTGGTAGGGGAGGGAGAGTTCAGTTTACACAGATACCTGTGAAAGGGAAGAGAAACAGCACAAGAATCGGACAAGGCGGCCACCTAAACTCCATTTAAATTATGTAAAGATCTTTATCAGAGCGCTTAGAACCACAAGCCTGTCAAATGCTCCAACTATTTCAGAGCACGCCCAGTTTTCTCTGTCTCCCCTTTCTTTTAACTGATAGGCCACGAATTTTAGTTCTGCAGCAGGGACTCCAGAGCCTAAGCTTCCTGGATACATGTTACATCAAAGCATCTGTCTTAAGAAACAGGAACTGCTTCCTGAGGCAAACCCCTCTGTAGGTTAAACTGACTTTACTCCTACAACTTCCTGGTCTGCCTAACGGATCAGGAAATAGAGAAAAGGAGAAAAACTTGTTTTCTAGCAGCTGTTTCCTATAGGACGTCTACTCAAATCAATTGAGTATTTGATGCTCTACCACATCTGGGAACGATGGAGATACGGTATGGTACTGAATGACGTGGCTAGCACATCACTCAGAGGAGAGGGATAGTTCAGTGGTTTGAGCATTGGCCTGCTAAACCCAGGGTTGTGAGTTCAATCCTTGAGGGGGCCACTTAGAGATCTGGGGCAAAATCAGTACTTGGTCCTGCTAGTGAAGGCAGGGGGCTGGACTCGATGACCTTTCAGGGTCCCTTCCAGCTCTATGAGATAGGTATATCTCCATTTATTTATTTATTCAGATACCAAGATATTCTGCTTCATCACACAATCAGAATCTAGACACAGCTACCAAGCAGCAGCTTGATTGCAGCTACTTTAGAAATAGGGCAACAGGAATCATGCTAATAAAAGAGTTATTTTAAATGTAATACACTGCAGTAATTACAGATGCTTCTCACAGCTGATGCATTGGCTTGGGAAACTGGACACGTTTTCAGAGTTAACTGTCATCTTTATTAATAAAGTTGGGATTAATAATATTTGGTCTGGATTTTTTTTTTCTTTTGCAAGGACAGGCACGATGACAAGATGCCGTACAATGGCTATGGGAAGAATACATCAATGCAGCAAAAACAAGCTAAGGCTATTCGACCCATCGGAAGTGGAGTCAAATTTCCCTGGAGGGAAGCTGCCAAGCCCAGAACGTTCAGTATTGTCCAGGTTAAAAGACCATACCAAAGATTTACTTAGCAATAAAAGAAGTCTTCCCTGTACGTTAACCTAAGCCCACTCTTTGGATCTTTGCTGCCTACTTAGATCCTAGTCACGTAATTTGTGCTAAGAAGGATGTGATGGAAGGGGGGGGGGGGGTGGCGGGGGGGAGAAATACGGAGCCTTCTTCAATCAGCAAAATGGGATTTCCAGGGTAAAATTACTTTGGAATTGTATCTTAAGGGAAAAAAATATGTTTGAAAGGTTGATGTTCAACCTTTTAACAGACTCACTTGAGAGGCTGCATCTTTTAGACAAGGAAAGGGTGTTAAAGGTGCTTGTCCATTAGCGAGTGTATTATTGCAATCAGCTACAAAACAGGGCAAGTAAATAAAGCTGGCTTATGTTGTGGGTTCATCCCAGAGTTCACGAACCCCCTGAATGCACAAGTTACACTACAGCGCTGTGTGATCTCACTGCAGCATTGAGCTTGCATCCCCACTAAATGACCAACATCACTTGCTTGATCAGAGCAAAGGGACTGTTACAACACATTCCGTCAGCTCAGGCAAAGATCACAGACTTACACGTGCATGCAACAGCAAAGCTTAGACCTTACTGGCAAAGCAGGCTGAAGGTGTTTGTAGGATGGGTCCCTCCCTTTCCAAGGCTCCTAACATACAAGACAAGAAGTCACCAAGCCATGACAATGCAGAAGCAACTTTTACTTCAAAAGGAATGAGCAAAACATTTTCCATAGCTTGTTTTTAAGTAAAACCATTCCCCGTTGCTTACTCCCTTCCCCACAAGTCGAACACTGAAAGCTGGCTTTATCCACAAGATCCAAACAAGTTAGAGCATGATTACTACGGGGAAAATCAAAGACCCACTGGCCAAGTTTGGCCTTTGCATCATGGCATCTGCGGAGACTTTAGGCCAAATTTTCAGAGAAGCCGAGCACCTGCAGATCCAAAGCTCCAGTTTTCCTGCATGTTTGGAAGTTTAAATAGATGCCTCATGACCACCCAAAGGCTTAGACTGGAGACAGTTTTGAATATTCTTCTGAAGTTTTGTCATGGATGGTCTTCGGAGGTTTAAAATAGTCTGCACCGTACTAACCTTTCAGTCTGGCACTGTGCTTCTGTTCTACGAGGAGAAAATCTACTAGACCAACAAATACTTTAACCACTTCCACGCTTAACTGGTCAGTCGAAGGGAAGCAAACAAAACCCAGACCGACGGTTCATGGCGTCTCCAACACTTCTGCTATTACCAACGTCTTTAACATTGTAGCTGGCACCAGCCACCTTCACAGATGGCAGTCCAGAACATGGGACCCTTCCCCGCCCCCCCATAAAAATGAAAATGCAACATCACGAAGATGCGAAACGCAGTTGCAGAAGCAATGTTAACAAGTCAGCCATGTGTTTAAGGTTTTGCTTACTGAACAGCCTCATGGGAGACATGCTGTTTCTATCAAGATCCCAGGGGTAAGGAAGATTCTGCTCATAACTGCAAACAAAAATTTACAGTAACTAAAACAGAAGCTGCCAAGATGCTTTCATAACAAGCCTAAGTAACCACATTAACATTATTCAAATTAATCTCCATTTTGTTGCGCCAATCCCCTTTCCCCTTGTCTTTCTCGCTCTTTTTTTTTTTTTTAAACCTTAAGTCTCAGTCATGCATCTGGGTCAGCACAGGTGGATTCTTATGCTCACAGCCTTCAATGGAGCTGCACGTGTGCACAAGGGGCCACCCGCATGGTTCAGATTGTAAAATCTGGAGCTTAGATTGTAAACTCTTGGGGACAGGGACTGCATCTTATTTATTCTGCGCCAAGCAAACTCTGGCTGCTCTATAAAACTGATCACTAGAACGCAGGCCACTCAGCCTAATCCACGCAGCACGGAGGAGTCATGACTTCAGTGGTTTTTCACATGCTGTTTCTTGCGAGAGAAGATTACAAATGTTTCTTAAGATCAGTGCTTGCTTCAGCAGAACAGCTCAGCTTATTCCAGATGCTTGGGGGGTTGCAAAAGTCAGGAGCTTTCTAATTAGTCAGACCATTTTAATTAGGGATCCACAACAGCTCTGTGCACTTTCCAGCTCCCTGCCTCTCTCCTTGCAAACAGGTCTGCCCCAGACAAAAGACAAAAAGAGAAGTGAGGCTGGCAACAATGCTAATCCAGTTCTCTGCTGCCTCTGCCCCATTATACAAGCAGGGCTTCCCCACCTGCTGGTGAGACAGGAGGGGGAAGGGAGAGAACACACTGGGCATGCGCAACAACCTCTCTCCTGCTTCTGCCTTTACAAGGGAGTAGGGCTTCCCTTGCATCCTGGGGAGGGGAAACACCACGAACACACACATGCGCAGTGCCTGCCCGACCCCTGCTACAGTAGCAGGGCTTCCCCCACGTCCTGGGGAGATGGGAGGGAAAGAAAAAAGGGTTGGGAGCAACTGGGCATGTGCACTGCCTGCCTCCTCTCCTTCCCCCACCCCCCAGATTAATTTGCCACTGCCAGAGACAAGGCGGGAACCTCAAAACGCTTAACAGTGTCTCTCTCCAAACAAATAATCCCCTTGCCCTGTAATAACATCCCCTAATGCAGCCCCCTACCCCACACACTTCCCAGACAGAGAGCAAGGCCAATACCAGACAGGGAGCATGGGCAAGATCTTCCCTATTACCCATCTGTTACTGGATCAGCTTCTGTGGGTAAAAGAGACAAGCCTTCCAGCTCCACCCGTCTATGGAGCTCCAAAGCTTGGCTCTTTCACCCACTGAAGTTGGTCCAATAACAGATATTACCTCACCCCACCTTGTCTCACACCCTGGGTCCAACAAGGCTACAGCACTGCAAATAAGTGTAGCATGTTTTCTCTCTAGCTGAAGAATTCGGGGGAAGCTCCCCACTTCCAATGCCAGTACATTTCTTTCAGGAAGCTGGGCTCCTCTAATGGCATCCCAACCAGAGAGAGGCGGTCTTTCAAATAAAGATCACGATTTCTCTTTCGTGATAAAAGCAGAGCCTCTTCCTCTCTAACATCAATGTCTGCCTGCACATGTAATAAACGGATCACGTACCCCACTTCCCAGCAAAGCACATTCACTCACATGATAGTAAAACTAAGGGGCTGGGGGTTTTTTTTAGGGGGAAGAGTTCTGTTAGTGACCAAGGTAAGTTTGACATTGAAATCCTTCCTATAGAACATTTGAGAGGCCTATTTTTCTTCTGTTGGTCTAGGGAATATCCAGACTTCCCTCCCTTCCACCCAAAAAGGACTTCCCTTTCCCCAAATAAAGAAGGAACCAAGCAAAACGTGGGTGCTCAAAAGATCCCAGCCAGCTTTTTTCGCAGTGCATGAATTCCCCTCTCTCCCCACTTTTCTTTTAGGAGAGAGAAGGCCCCCACACCTCCAAAAAAGGTGAGCTCATTTGAGTCAAGAAGGGGCCTAATCTAGGTCACTAATGGGGGATTCATTTTCAGGACAGGTTTGAACTTCTGTCCTCAAATCCAAAGTAGCCATAACAAGGGAGGGGCTCATGTTCAAAGGCAGGTTGGCTTGGTCTCTCCTCCACCTTTGGGAAAGAGGAGTTTGCTTGTGTGCTTGCAAGAGATACACAGCTTCCCCACATCATTCAAATTCTCCCTGCAAGTTACCCCATCCAAAATGCAAGTACCCCTACATTCCCAGCAAGAGTGTCAACCCCTGGACTGACCCACATGAGGTGGGAAGATGGGTGCTTACAACACAGGGGCTAAAATTCCCCATGGGGGGAGGAGGGGAGAAAATCAAACCAAGAGGGAGAGAACATGTTTGATAAATATCAAGAGTAACTGCAAAGAGGAGACAGTTAAAAAGGCTTTTGTTGTGGGTTAAAGGGACTGGGTTGGAGGAAATCTTCAGCTGATGTGATTAAATGGATTGAACCTATGGATCGTTAATTTTTAAAAAAGCATTAAATAATCACACACACCCCTCCCCGCAACCCTAGCTGGGTCAATTTTAAGAAAAGCCGCTATTTATATATTTCCCCTTCACAAAAACTACGAGGGGAATGACAAGAGGGGTTTATCCCGCAGCAGCTCACAGGGAAAGGGGGGCATACTGCCCACACTTGGTTTTGAGGATGGGGTAGAATAACCAGATGTCCCAATTTTATAGGGAGAGCCCCAATATTTGGGGCTTTTTCTTATATGGGTGCCTATACCTCCCCCCGCCCCTGGTCCCGGTTTTTCACATTTTCTATCTGGTTACCCTAGGGTGGGGACAGGTAAGGGGTCCACCTAGCCCCAACTATACCCCCCCCCCCCCGTTAGAAAGATGAGGACTATTTGTCATCTCTTTTCCCCCTCGTTACTGGGCGGCTCCCATCCCTCACCCCTGGGCTTTAACCTATATGGGGTGGGCCTCTAGGCCTTGACCTATGGGGCAGTGGGGGCTCCCATCCCTCACCCCTGGGCCTTGACCTATGGGGCGAGGGGGCTCCCAGGCCTTAATCTATGGGGCGAGGAGGGGACTCCAAGGCCTCACCCCGGGGCCTTGACCTATGGGGCCAGGGGGCTCCCCTCCCTCACCCCTGGGCCTTGACCTATATGGGGTGGGCCTCTAGGGCTTGACCTATGGGGCAGTGGGGGCTCCCATCACTCACCCCGGGGCCTTGACCTATGGGGCAAGGAGGGGGCTCCAAGGCCTTGACCTATGGGGCGAGGAGGGGGCCCCCATCCCTCACCCCGGGGCCTTGACCTATGGGGCAGGGGGGCTCCCAGGCCTTGACCTATGGGGCAGGGGGGCTCCCAGGCTTTGCCCTATGGGGCCGGGGGCTCCCACCCCCCGGGGCCCGTCTCTCACGATCCGCTCCTTGCTGTGCTCGGGCTCGCTGATGATCACGGCCTGGCCTCCCGCTCGGCCGCCGCCCGGCCCGGGCCTGGCCGCCCTCTTGCCGCCGGGGGTCCCGTCCAGCTCGGCCGCCGCCAGCAGCAGCTCCCGGGGCCCGTCCTCATCGCTGCTGCCACCGCCGCCGCTGCTGCCCTCGCCGGCCCCGCGCTCGGGCCGGCTCCGCTTCCTCGGCCCGGGGCCCGGCCGCTTCCTGCCGGCCGCGCGGGCCGTCCCGTTGCCGGCCTCCCACACGGGCCCCGCCGCCGCCTTCCTCCGGGGCATGTCGCCGGCTGGGCAGAGAGGGACAAACACACACCGCGCTCATGGGCCCCGATCCGGCCCGCCGGGCCCCACCACAGCGGCAGGGTCCCCGGGGCGGCGGAGCTACAGCCTGCCGGGGAAAGTGGGGGGCAGCCCCCACCCCACATCCCCGGGGACATACAGCCCTGAAATGCACCAGCGAGCAACAGCAAAACCCCTAACAACCCCCCCCCCGCCTCGTGGAGGGAAACTGCCCCCCCGTGCACTAAAATCGCACAGAAAAATCCCCCCCCCCCCGATGGATTAAAATTTGCCACCTTGAAAACACAAATGTGCATGGAAATGGCACACCCCTGCCAAAGTTTAGGGGGCAAATGTGTCTCTCTCCCCCCCCCCCCCCCCCCCGACAGCATTCAAACTGGCCCACAGACAAGATGTAATGGGGGAGAAAAATACCCCCTCTCCCCCAATTAAAATTTACAATCTAGAAAAGATCCGGGCATTACATCTACCCCCAGAAAGGGGTGATGAGTTCCAGCGATAGTTTTACACCTTGGCAAACAAACCCCCCGATAGCCAAGCCGGTTCCAAAAATTATAGGTGAGAGTTATCGACCCTCAGCCGGAATCACCAGGATACTTACAAAGCGCTTTAAAGTCTATTAAAAGTACAATTTACCCACACTTTGTCTCTCCCCTCGAGGCACCCGCAAAGTGTGTGTGTGTGTAGGGGGGGGATTTCCCCTCACCTGCTGCTGCTTTTGTCTTTGAACTCCCCTCCCCCTCATTTAAAAAAAAATTAAACTCAATTATCTCTCTCCCTCCTTCCTCCCCCCGCTCAGAAATGACACAAAAATCTAATTCATGTCTCCATCCTAGAGGTTTCAGAGCTTGATCTTCTATTAGCCGGATCCGTTCCCAGGCCTTTTCAAGAAAAGAATCAAAAAGATGCGCCCCCCCCCCAAATAAAATCCATAAACACCTGTTCGGGGAGTTGGATTTGTTGTTGTTGTTCCAAATCAAGAAGAAAAAAACTTTAATGTTCTCCAACTCTTTCCAGCAGTTTTTGATTTTGATTTTTTGCCCGTGTAGCTCTGCCGGTTTATTTCGGATTCAGGTTAGGAATTTTTCCAGCTCTCCTCTTCTAGATTTTCCTCCAGCGTCCCTTTTTCTTTTGCTCTGCCTTTAAAAAAAAATTTTTTTTGAACAATGGGATCTCTGTCTGTCTCCGATTAAACCACGTGGATCCGCCTTCCTTCCCTTTTTTTATTCATTCAACCCCAACCCCCCTCCTCTTAGGTTTTTTTTTTTTATCCGCTCCCCCCCCCCCCCCACTACCTTTAAAAAAACCAACTTTCTTCTCCTCCCAAAGAGATCAGAATCGAATTTGAAAACTCTACCTGGTTTGGATGAAGAGCGCAACAAAAAGAAAGAAAGAATTCAAAGGCTTTAATTAATTTTGTTTTGTTTCCTGTTAAAGAAAAGGTTTTTTTTCCCCCTAGCGCCCACCCACCAGATGCACTTAAAATGTAAATATGAGCCGCCAGAACAAATGTTACAATACAAAACAGAAACACATGTATGCACAAGAAAAAGGAAAGAGGTGTGAAAGAAGGAGGCAGGCAAAGTCCAGCTTTGAGAACAGCTCCATCTTTAGGACAGGATGACTGGGGAGGGGGGTGTTAATGCAATTAATATGGGGGGGGAGCAGTTCTTCCCCTTGTTACAATGGTACATTGAAATCCTCCTGCATGAATTAAGGCTAATGGGAAAACTGCCTATTTGTTACGTCTTGGTATTCGTTTATTATTATTTATTTGTATTCCAGTACTGTCAATGGACCCAAACTGAAATTAGAGCCCTGTTCTGCTAATAGGTGCTATAGATACATATATGCATTGTGGATAAATCTCTGAAAACATCTGCTTAATGTGCAGCAACAGTCAAAAAAGCCAACGGCATGTTAGGAACCATTAGGAAAAGGGTAGATAATGAAACAGAAAAATATCCTAATGCCACTATATAAATCCATGGTACACTCACACCTTGAATATTGCGGGCAGTTCTGGTCGCCCCATCTCAAAAAAAGATATATTAGAATTGGCAAAGGTGCTGAGAAGGGCAACAAAAATGATTAAGGGTATGGAACAGCTTTCTTATTAGAGGAGAGATTAAAAAGACTGGGACTGTTCAGCTTGGAAAAGAGACGATTAAGGGGGGGGATATGATAGAGGGCTGTAAAATCATGAATGATGTGGAGAAAGTAAATAAGGAAGTGTTATTTACTTCTTCACATAACACAAGAACCAGGGGTCACCCAATGAAATTAATAGGCAGCTGGTTTAAAACAAACAAAAGGAAGTATTTCACACAATACACAGTCAACCTGTGGAACTTGTTGCCAGGGGATGTTGTGAAGGACAAAACTATAACTGGGTTAAAAAAAGAATTAGATACATTCATGGAGAATAGGTCCATCAATGGCTATTAGCCAAAATGGTCAGGGACGCAACCCCATGCTCTGGATGTCCCTAACCTTTGACTGCCATAATCTGGGAGTGGACGACAGGGGATTGATTACTTGAGGGTTGCCCTCTGTTCTGTTCATTCCCTCTGAAGCACCTGGGATTGGTCACTGTTGGAAGACAGGATACTGGGCTAGATGGACCCTTGGTCTGACCCAGTATGGCTGTTCTTATGTTCAGTGTTGTTGTAGCCGTGTTGGTCCCAGGGTATTAGAGAGACAAGGTGGGTGAGGTGATATCTTTTATTGGACCAGCTTCTGTTGGTGAGAGAGACAAGTTTTCAAGCTTGCAGACATACAGTGAGAGAGAGAGTCCCTCACCTGAAGAGTTTTCAATCCTGCAATCTCTTTCCCCGAGACTATTGCTGTGCATAAAGTTAAGCACATGCTTAAGTGCTTTGCTGGATTGGGGCCAGAATGCTCAGCAGTTTGCAGGATCAACCCCTGTATGGGATAGATCTAAAGGAAATAATATCCCCATTCTACAGATTGGGGACTGAGGCAGAGAGAGATTAAATGAGTTGCCCAGAGTCAGACAGGAAGGCTCTGGTGGATCCAGGAGCTGAACCCAGGTCTCTTGAGTCTCAGTCCAGGGCCTTAAATACAAGACCATTCACCTGGTCAATATTAGCTGTAATGATTGTCTTTTCCTGCATTGAACCGTGGATCGTTACTTGTATCGAGTTTTGGAAGAAGCTCCTCTCTGCTGTGAGGTGTATTTGAAATTGTAGTACCAGTCATGAGCATGGTATTTTATATACATAAATACATCCATAACCACAGTCTTTATACATATCTCATAATGACCATCAAGTTCAGAACATTACAAGCTTTCATAAAAGACCTCACTCTACATATTTTATACACAATAACTTTGTATACAACCAGTTGATTCACTTACTTACTCTTTCGGGTCTAGACTCCCCCTGTCTTTCCCTTGGGGTGTCTGGACCCTGACTGGCACAGCATGGAATTCAGCTAGAGAAAATATAATTACCCAAACTGGAATACATTAGGGCATTAGTGTTAACACCTTTACCCTGTAAAAAAGTGCCATTGAATCTTCAATGGTCAGGATCTGATTTTACATATCACCCAAAAGGCTGCCTCTACTGGCCCCAGTATGGATCATAGAGTGGCACGTTACTGGTTTAGAGGAAAGAAAGAATCACTGAATCCCCACTCCACTATCACTTCCTGAGGCACATGGAATTTTCAGGGAGGCCTCCCATCAAAACCATATTCCCTGCTTATTTTAAGACACCTGAGAAGATGAAATGGCTGGAAACATAACAAATGCTTTCCAATGTATGTGATAAGGGCATCTTCTATGTATTTGCTCTTCCAGTGGGTTAGTTTAAAATGAGGAGAAGAAGAAATTTGAGCGGAGGAACAGTGCTGTGTCCTGATTTTAAAAGGTCAGAGCCTTTGCGAAGAAATAATAACTTCAGTGATTGTTATCCTCCCTTTGTTGGCTTTACCATTTCCTTTATGTACAGTGCCCAGAGTTGCCAATTAAAAGTGAAGAGCAGAGAGGACGCTGTAGTGGATTGGAGGGTGCCTTTGTAGTGTGGCCGGGCAGGAATAAAATGCAATCCTATCCCATAAGAATGTCTCTGAGGCCCTTCTGATCCCACCCTTATGCTCCAAATAATTAGTAGCTGCCCTTTTTATTGCTAGAGCTGTCTTGGCTTGTTTAATTACTTAAAGGCTTTGTTCTGGCCCAGTGTGACTAGAGACTTATGGTAAGTGCATAACACAGAGGGCCATTTTGCAGTCTCCTTTACCTCACTGGACAAACTGTGCTTAAATCACTGGATTTACTCTAGATTTACACTGGTGAAACCTGACAGCAAAATTAAGCCTCTAGAGTTAGTGCCCAGGACACATTGCATTGTATCACCATGTAAATAAGAAATTAAAAATAAATTAAAAAGTCAGATCCTGATAGTGTTTTCTCTGAAGCACATTTATGGATGACTGAAAAAATAATAGCTCATCAAATTGATTTTGTGTCCTATTTCCAAGAAAAATTTCTCAAGCTAGCTTATCTCGGACTCAGTATCCAGATGCCAAGTGCATTGTCTATGATTAGGGCCCTACCAAATTCATGGTCCATTTTGGTCAAGTTCATGGTCATAGGATTTTTAAAATAATGAATTTCACGATTTCAGCTATTTAAATCTGAAATCTCAGTGTTGTAATTGTCGGTGTCCTGACCCAAAAAGGAGTTGTGGGGAGGTGGCAAGGTTATTGTGTGTGTGTGTCGGGGGGGTTGCGGTACTGCTACCCTTATTTCTGCACTGCTGCAGGAGGCAGCGCTGCCTTCAGAGCTGGGCAGCTGGAGAGCAGTGGCTGCTGGCTGGGAGCCCAGCTCTGAAGGCAGAGCCGCCGCCAGCAGCAGCGCAGAAGTCAGGATGGCACGGTATGGTATTGCCACCCTGACTTCTGTGCTGCTGCCTGCAGAGCTGGGCCATCAGTCAGCAGCTGCCACTCTCTAGCCGCCCAGCTCTGAAGGCAGCAGCGCAGAAGTAAGAGTGGCATGGTAGGGTATTGCCACCCTTATTTCTCCACTGCTGCTGGCGGGGCGTTGTCTTCAGAGCTGGGCACCTGGCCAACAGCTGCCACTCTCCGGCCGCCCAGCTCTCAAGGCAGTGCAGAAGTAAGAGTGGCAATACCATGATCCCCCCTACAATAACCTTGTGACCCCCCCTGCATCTCTCTTTTGGGTCAGGATCCCCAATTTGAGAAACTCTGGTCTCCCCATGAAATCAGTATAGTACAGGGTAAAAGCACACAAAAGACCAGATTTCATGGGGGCAGACCAGATTTCAAAGTCTGTGACACGTTTTTCATGGCTGTGAATTTGGTAGGGCCCTATCTATGATCAAACAGGGTCACATTAGGGATGAGAAACCAAGACTATCTCATCTCCCAAGCCTTTTCTCTAAATACTGGAAAGACACTCCCTCTTTACATTTTATTCTTCCCGGTTCTGGAGGTTTAACGGTCAGAAGGCAGAATACAGAACTATAATTCACCAGTTTAATCCCATTCCTTTGGAGCTGGTACAGGGGATGTTCACTCAGGAACTGCACTAAAAGATTTGATGTAAAAAAAAATCCCAATTAGCTTAATGGAAGTGGCTACAGCTCATCTTTAATGGGCTAGGAATCCCCGACTCCCATTTCTGGCTCTGCCACTGATTCACTCTATGATCTTGAGCAAATCACTTAGGACCAGATTCACTAGTGCAAGCCTGGGGTAAGTCTGTTGACTTCAGATGTGTTGCTGTTGATTTACACAGAATTTAAAGCAGAATTTGACTATTAATCTGACTTAGTTTCCCTCTCTGTAAAATGGGCAGAATAATACATACCTACCGGGTCTCCTGAGTCCCAATTCCGTACTCTGTCCACCATATCATGCTGCATCCCTCTGAGTATTATTATTAGATTTGGTTGAGGAAGTGCGAGGGTTTTACTTTTGTTTGGTTCCCCCAATAGACCAGCGATAGCAACCCAAGACAATTAGGCAGATGGCTACAGTCTATAAGGACGCCAGTCATGGACTAAGGGTCACCAACTGCCTCTTGAAACCTTTTTTTATTTTAGTCTAAAGATGTCAGCAGCATGTATAAGGTGGCTGAAAAGGCACAGAAAGGGGTTCAAATGACAAGCCAGATCTGAAGGTTGTGCTAAGGTATAGATAAGAATATAGATCATTTGGGACTCACCTGGAGTCCTTTTGCGGTTGTCTCACTTATACAGAAGAGCATGATCTTGTGGTTAAAACCCAGGGGTAGCAATCAGAACTGGTTGTATGTCTGCCTCTGCTACACGCCCAATGGGGACCTTGGTCAAGTATATTTCACCTCTCTGCCCTCAGTTTTCGCAACTGTATAATGCTGTACAATGCTCAGTGGGGACTTATGAAGTTCATTCATTAATGTTTATAAAGTGCTTTGAAATCCTTGAATGACAGGAGCTAGAGAAGTGTGAAGATCTATCTATCTATCTATCTATCTACCAGATATGTAATGGCACCCAGCACTGTAGTTTCATTTATTATGATAATTTATTGTGAACATCCGTATGATATCTCATGCTTCAATGCCAAGCACAAGCAAGATTGCTATCAAGGAATTCATTCTACCACATAATTGCCATTAGGTTTCCTTAGGAAAATGGCACACTGCAATTGGTCTCTACTAGAGAAGTGTTTCCCCCTTCACAATGTGGCCATGTGGCAAACCTGGTGGTGTCTGGGCTGCGGGCAGGAAAATGAAGGCTTTTTCCCCTTGTGTGTCGCGAGCGCTGATGCAACTAGACGCCAGAATCATATGACGCTAAGGTGTGGATTTCCAGAAACTGGTTTTTCCTTCGGTTGGGCTGCCCTGGGAAAGTAATTTGGAGAGTGAAGAACTGGTCCTGCCTGTTAACTCCCCGCAGTAGTTATGCTATTGCATGCCTCCATCATATGCATTGTCATTTAATCTCAGAAGGCCTGTGGCTGTGCTTACAGAGACTTCTCGGATAGAAGTGGGTGTGGACAGTCATCAGTTAGGTGTGCCACAATAATGTTTTATGCTGCTAGACCACAACCTCTCTGGGGCACAGACTGTCTGTGTTTGTTTAATCCAGGTGCATGACTAGGGCTTGAAGGCAATACAATGAGGATGAGGATAATTATGAAAAGAAGAAGAAGGAGGAGGAGGAGAAGGACAGAAGAAATATGAGTTCCCCAACAGAAACATGCAGGGAATTACGCCTTTTATCCATGAGGCAGCTGCTTTGTTCCTAATATGCAACTCCAATCAGGTGGACGGGTCAGAATCTACACAGGTAGGATTGCTCCATAATAGTGGTGGAGGCCAATTCATTTTTCACTTGTCATTCTGTGGCTCTCTCAGAAAGGCCTCCTGGGATGCTGTTTTATTGTCATGATTAAATCACCGCTATCCTTGGCAGGGACCATCTTTATGTTCTGGGTTCGTACAGCACCTAGCACCATGGGGCCTCGGTTCATGACTGGGGCTCCTAGGTGCTACCACAATACAAAGAACAAACAATAATCCTTTCCCCCAGGAACTAAACACATAAATCAGTAGGAATTTGGGGCCAGATCCTCAGCTGGTCGCTGTAGCTCCATTGATTTCAATGGAGTTGGTTTACATCTGCCCTTTTTTCTGGATTTCTTTGGCGTGCCGGCAATACATTTGTTTGGGTTTTGTGTTTTTTCTCTGCCTGTTCTTGATCCTTTTGCCACTCAGTAAGAAACAGGTGGATCGTTGCACATATTCAAAGGGCTGTTTACCAGTAAAATCAGGGTTTCACCTAAAACAGGACGCCCGAAGTTCTGTGTTCCCGGCTTCTGTCATGGCGAAGGATAGCTCAGGGTTTTCATTAGAACCTATTTTTAGTTGTGCTTGTAATTTGGAAAAGGAAAGGGATGGGGAGAAGGTGACAAGCTCTTTGGAGCAGGGACCATCTTTATGATCGGTTTGTACGGCACCGAACACAACGGGGACCTGGCCCATAGATCTTAATAACTACCATGGTACAAATAATAAAAGTAACTTGAGACCTGCCAGTGGCGATGCATGTAGGATGGGATTTGCAAAGCAGCCTAAAGAGATTTAGGTACCCAAATCACCTTCACTATTCTAGGTGCTCATACAGCCGTCCTCACTAGATTACCCGAGCACCTCTCAATCGTCAGTGGATTTCTCCTCACATTTCCCTGTGAGGCAGGGCAGTGCTATTATCTCCATTGTTCAGATAGGGAACTGGGGCCCAGAGTGACCAGGTGCCTTGCACAACCTCACACAACAAATATGTGGTAGAGCAGGGCACCCTAACCACTAAACTATTCTTACTCCTGATGGGCGTCAGAGTTCAGAGCAACTGCAGCTGTAGTCCCGCTCCATGGTTCCATCGAGGGCACCCACTTTAGGCTCCATCTCTTCAGCCGTCACTTCTCTTGGGTGGAAACCCACGTCTCATGCGCTCCTGACTGTGGATTTGAAGGCTGCACAGAACCCTGCCTACACTGTGATATCCCCAGCAAGCCAGACTGCCTAAAAGGCCAGCTCCTACACTTTGATTTCTCTTCAAGGGCTGTGACCAGTGGATCGCCCGCAGTTATAAGTTACCATCCACCTCCTTCTAAGCAAGCACATTCATTCTTAAGGTAAAAGCATTACAGAGAAAACATATTAAAACAATAAAAGAACCTACATGTATGCTAAAAAGCTTACCAGAGTCACCCTGCAACTCCAGCCTAAGGCTCTGGTAGGTTTTAATTCTTCAAAACTCACCATTGGGTTTTCCTCATGGTTATAAGTTCATCCATGTTAGATTCAGAATCAGAACAAAGACTGGGCAGATCAGTCATTTCTGGCCTTTGATCTTAGCCTTGTGTAAGAGGTAATCAGCAGGCAATGATCCTCTCCTCAGGGCATAGCTTCAAAGGGCTGTGGGTTTGGTTTTTTTGCATAACTGGAGTTGGGGAATTTGCATTAACTTCTCCCTAGGAATTCCCCAGGAAATCCATTAGCACTTTTTCTCCCCAAAGTCCATATTTGTCTGGCACATTTTCAGTATAGTCTTTTGAACTCTGAGGTCTTAAATCTGTCACATTTCTCCCCCTAGAAAGGTAATATACAATCCCTGCCCACAATAATACATCACCTTAAATCAGTGGTTTTCAATCAGGGGTCCACAGACTATGTCTAAGATTTCCAAAGGGGTCTGCACCTCCATTCAAAAGTTTGTAGGGGTCTGCAAATGGAAAAAGGTTGATTGAAAAAGCACTGCCTTAATACAGAAAGGTCTTCCATATATACTGGAGGAAATTGCCATCTTTGTCACAGTGGGTATGTCTACACTGTAGCTGGGAGTGTGCTTTCCAGTGTGGGTACACACTAGCTCTGCTCAAGCTAATGAGCTCACAATAGCAGTGTAGCCAGATTAGCATGGGAGGCGGCTCAGGCTAATCACTGCATACAACCCCCTTCCTGGCCTCCTAGGTATATACCTGGGCAGCTAGCCTGAACCACTGCCCATGCTAACCTGGCTACACTGGGGGTGATGCAGACGCCTGCAGCAGACCCATAGAAACAGGCCCCTCATCCTCCCACTCCTTCCCCCCTTGTCGCTTCCCACCTATCCCCATGCTTCGCAGTGTCTCCGCCACGTTGCTCCTGGACTTTTGAGGAGAGTTAGTTTCCTTTCCTCCCACCATGAATTAATACATTTTAAACAATAACATTCTACATTATAGCGGGGAGGTGGTGGGATGGCAGGGGTGGGGGGGAGTTATGAGGGTAGTAGCCAATCGGGGAGAAGGAATTTGCATAACCTCTTTGTGGTTATTGAGAAAGATCTATTCTGCAGCTCTAATCTATCTATCTGTGGGAGGTTTGTCAATGCCTTTATTGGGTACTGGATCAAGCCCTTATAAAACTCACTTGGCTGTGTTACTTAGGAGCTTATTCTGGCCCTTATCCAGTGGAGATGGATGACCTTATAGAATCCTAGGTAGATAGTTTTTTAGTTCATTGCTGCAGCTGATGCAAACCCAGCCACTGGCACTCATATGGCTTTGGTTTTTTGCTTGTTTTTGTAGGCCCTACACAAATGGTGGTCACTGCTTTTATGTTTTGAATTTCTCAAGAATAGTCTTATTGAGGTCAACGGGACTACTCACAAATTAAAGCGAAGCATATGCGTAAGTGCCTTACAGAATCAGCGCCTTATGCAATCCATGCAAATAAGCATGCCAGTTTATGCAAATCACCGCTCTCCAAGTGGGTAATAATGGCCCTCAGCCAGCCAGCATACTGGGATTTGCATGTTGGATGGTTATTGTGAAAGAAGAGTACAATTTTTGTGAAATGCCCAACTCCTCAGCCAATCATAATGCAGAGAACCGCATAACTGAGAAATAAGGATAAAGTTATGGTTCAGTAACCGAACAACAGACCTGAGCTCTGATTGGCTATGAGAAGTGAAACTGCAGCATAAATGTAGAGAGACAAGGTGGGTAAGGCAATATATCTTTTATTGGACCAATTTCTGTTGGGAAAAAAGACAAGCTTTCGAGCTCCACAGAGCTCTTCTGCAGGCAGACTGGCAAATCTAAAAAGCAGATGCACAGTTGCAACTCACATTTCAGCACCATTTCACCTAAAACAACTGTCAGCCATGTTGGGAAATACCTCTTCTTACTTTCCATTGTTTTTTAAACCCTTTCCTGGAAGCTGGAAAATAAAATGCTGCAGATCTGGTCTTTTTAACCTGACAAACGTTTATTTTGTTTTTTTCTGTTTCTAACAGAGCTGATTGATCTATATAATGCCATCCTCGATAAGGGTCAGCACAGGCACAGATACCATGGTGATGGATGTCCTTATCGAAACCTAGGCAAACAGAGTACTGGTTAGCTGACGCAGAGCCGGCACATGTTCCTTTCCTGTAGACACTATGCAAACAGTGGTCCCTGCTTTTATGCTTTGAATTTCCCAGCGATGGCATCATGGATTTTATTTTTAAATACAAGGTATTTAAAATCCTGGTGTTACGGGGTGGCCTGCTCCTTTAAGGGCCAGGAGGCTTGGGTTCAATCAGCCCCACCTGTGCCCTAATTAGCTGCCTTCCAGCCTAAGGGGGCTGAACTAATTGGGGTCAGGTGACAGCCTGATAAACACCTGGGCCTCATAAAAGGGCAGGGAAGTCAGTGTAGGGGAGGAGGAACCCCAGGGAGCACGCTGGGTGGGCTCTTATGGAAGGCCCTGAAGTAGCTGTCCCTGGAAGGACACCAAGGAATTTGCCTGGGAGTCAGGGTTTCCTCCCAGCATGGAGAATTGTAAAGAGAGCCCGGAAGGTGGGCTGAAGAGGAGACAAGTGGGGTGAAAGAATTTGTTGTTTGTTTGGACTTTTGTTATCCTGGAAGGGGTTAAGTTTTAATGATTGACTTGGCTGGAGGGCTACGCTACAGCACCAACTCCAGCCACTGTGCGGGACCCACCTGGGAGGAGGAAATTGAGGCAGAGAGTACCTGCAGCACCATGCTTAGCCAGCAGGTGACACTATAGGGCCCTGGTTGTACAGCACTACACCAAGCTTATAGCAACCTTAGCAACCCTACATTCCTCCAAGTTTTCAAACTCCTACATTTCTTAAGGGCCTTGTCCTATTAACTGTCAAATGTTCTGTTCTTGGAATTTCTTTAAATGTCCTGGAGATTCAAGTATCAGAGGGGTAGTCATGTTAGTCTGGATCTGTAAAAAGCGACAAAGAGTCCCATGGCACCTTATAGACTAACAGACATGTTGGAGCACAGCTTTCGTGGGTGAATACCCACTTGGTCAGATGCATGTAGTGGAAATTTCCAGAGGCAGGTATAAATATGCAGGCAAGAATCAGTCTAGAGATGACGAGGTTAGTTCAATCAGGGAGGATGAGGCCCTCTTCTAGCAGTTGAGGTGTGAACACCAAGGGAGGAGAAACTGCTTTTGTAGTTGGCTGGCCATTCACAGTCTTTGTTTAATCCTGAGCTGATGGTGTCAAATTTGCAAATGAACTGAAGCTCAGCAGTTTCTCTTTGAAGTCTGGTCCTGAAGTTCTTTTTGTGGCAGGATGGCAACCTTTACATCTGCTATTGTGTGGCCAGGGAGATTGAAGTGTTCTCCTACAGGTTTTTGTATATTGCCATTCCTAATAAGGATTCAAAGCATCCACGGGCCTCAGATTTGTCCCTCAGGGCTCGGTTTTGCCATCCTCATGCTGAGTGGTTTTGGTGATTTCAACAAGACACTGCTCAAAGAGGATTTGGCCGTAAACCCCGAGCAAGAGTCAGGGCATAGGTGTGCTGCCCCAGGAGCAAACTGGGAAGCAGATCCTCACCCAGACAATCACAATCTGATGCTGGCCTTGCTCTGGTCTGGAAATAATCTGCACTAGCCCTACACTTGACACAGATGGCTTCCCCTCGTGCACTGGTGAAACTGCCGCCATGCTGCCCACACCTTGCCGCTGCTCACCCACTCTCCACCCCATGGGAGTAGCGGTCTTTCAGACTGCCTCTCCCCACTGCACACGATATGACTAGTCGGTGCAAAGGAGCGAGGGGGTGTCTTCTGCCCCCTCGCTCCTTGCATGGTCACATTAGGAAGACCACGATCTGGCCTGGAGTAACTTCCTGCTCAACCTTCAGCACCACATAGACTAAAAATGGAATGATACAGAGAAGATTAGCATGGCCTCTGCGTCAAGATGACACGCAAATTCCTGGCGCATTCCATAAGGCGCTGGCCCGGTCTGATATAGCCAATCTTTCCCTGACTAGACACCAAACAAAGTACCTAAGGTTGGGGCTATCCATCACCGGCTCGGACTCCATGGGCGCTCCGGGGAAAAAAATAGGGGGTGCTCACCACTCACCAGCCACAGCTGTTTGGCGGGGCTGCTGATCAGCTGTTTGGCGGCTGGTGGGAGGGCGGAGGGGGAGGGCAGAGACTAGTGAGCGGGCGGGTGGGTGCGGGGCCTCAGGGGAGGAGGCGGAGCATGGGCAGGAAGAAGCAGAGCGAGGGCGAGGCCTTGGGGAAAGGGGCAGAAAGGGGGCAGAGCCTCGGGGCGGAGCACCCACCGGGGAAAAGAAAAGTCAGCGCCTGTTGCTATCCATTGTTAGAATCTGTCTTACGAGATAGTAGCCAAAAGGGCTGTAATTCTGTCTGTGGCTGCATGGAAGAACACCTATAATGGAATCTCCCGAGGACGTTAGTGAAACAAGGGACTTGTTTATCGGCCTCGGACTATTTTAATTTCTCTTCACTATGAAACTTTATTTTTTGCTGCCTGGGTGTCACATTCTGAGGCTAACCAGGAACCACAGAAGGGCAAAGCTCATTCTCTTAATTTAGTTTTTTTTATTAGAAGTGTTCAGAGATTGCTCCCTTGCACCACTTGTCTCTGTGCAGAGCCTGCCAAGGGCGGGAGATGGAAAGGACGGTGCGTGTGGGGAAGGAGCAGAGCGAGCTAACACCATTAATAACCTCCCCGCAAAGACTTTTTTTTTTACACTCCTGCTCCTCTGCCAGAATATCAGACAGGAGGAATTTCAGACTGAACCGTTTTATTTTGACCCAGTTAGGGAGAGGTGGTCAAAATGGCGTGACTACTGGAAAGCTAATAGCACAAACTTTATCCCCTGTCCTGCTTTGGGCTCTGCTAGCCCGGATCCCTTTGCGTGTGGAGAGTCCCGTTGACTTCAGTGAGATGTCTTCAGATCCTGATACAGTGGTAGACACGATAAATAATCAGCTCGCTAGTCACTCCTGCTGCTCCATATTAGCCAGCGCTCAGTTACAGTTAAGAGACTATTCATACAAAAGCATGATGTGACATGTAATAATTATGTTCGGTCCTAAAGCTAATCCTGTTAACGAAAATATGCCAGCGCCAGGCTCTCTCTCTGTTATTAACCTCTGGTTTTCTCTTTCGCGTAGGAGTAATTCAGCACTTCCAGGTCAAAATTGTAAGGGTAGGTTCTGATATTTGGTCTGGTAAGTGCTGTGTATACAAAGGAGGAAACAGTGGACTGTCTTATGTCTTTTGTTCCTAAAAGCTCATACTTCAAGGTTGCAGCTGGCCACCTGCAAGGGCCAGGAAGGGATTCCCTTCCCCCTTCCCCAATGTATCCCGAGTTTCTTTTTTTCTGATCTACTTTCTCTGCAGCATCAGGATTGGCCATGCCTGGAGATGGGACATTGGACGGGGAGGGGCAGGGCTCTGTGGTGGCACCGAGCGTTCTCTCTCTCAGGTGCTTGGCTGGCTGGTTCTCGCTCATATGCTCACGACCTAACTGATTGTCATAGGTGGGGTCAGGTAGGAATTTCCCCCCAAGTCAGACTGGCAGGGACCTTGCGGGGGGTTTCACCTTCCTCCACAGCATGTGGGTGCAGGTCTCTTGCCAGGATTATCTGGGTACATCTCACTTGATCGATTTTCTGCCATTCTGGGGGCCTTGGGCACTGCTGCACTTGGGTCCCTCTTGTTCTCTGCCTGTGGCACAGAACAGTCTAATCTCCTGTGGGCTGTGATACTTTGTTTTGATTTTGGTTGTTGGGTTCAGTGTGTGGGTGCTGGGGTGGTGTTGGTGGCCTGTGATATACAGGCGGCCAGACTAGATGATCTGATGGTTCCTTCTGGCCTTAAACTCTATGGCCCTGTGACTCTGTAACGTACCAATACTTACTTCTTGCCTATGGATTAGAGATGGGAAGAGGGCATAGAGTTGGGATACCACGGCTCTTTTCTCCAGCCACAGGGCACAAATAACTTCTGCTGAGATCAGTGGCTGCTATTCTATTCCATGCTGGGGGAGTTGGTTCTCCAATCAAGTTAAGGCTAAGACAGATCAACCTAGGGGGCCGAATCAAGGCTAAATTTGGGGAATACTCACAAATTCTTCTCATGAGATGTCATTCAGCTCCATCCATGTCTGAACTGGACCCTGAAAACAGGCCTCCTGCTTCCAGTTTGGGGTTTGACCCACCTCCCAAACCTTAGTGGCAGGGTTGGCTTTGGGGGGTTCAGATCTGGACAGCTTCCATCCCCACCTGGCTATGTAGTCCCGTAACTGCTATGCTTTCGTTTTTGGTGTGCTGTGCCTTTATGAGTGTGTCGACAGAGGGCATCATCACTGTGTGAGGCCGCATGTTACAGACGAGGCGCAAACACTGGGCTCTCTCCGGTAGACCTGATTCTTTCTCATTTTGTTAAATGAAAATCGAAATCATTCAGGCTGAAAGTAGGTGGAAGAACATAACACAGCCCGCCCCCAAGTTCCAGGGAATGGGGGTGTTGGGATTGGAGTTGCCAGTTTACCCATCCCTGTGATGGGGTCAGGTAGGAAAGCTCCCCGAAGAACGCACGGAGACTCACATGGTCCAATCACATCCCCTTCTTGGGGTCCCACTTCGTTTAACACAGAAGAGTTCAGCTCAGCTCAATACCTCGTGTCTTGTCCGTAGACAATATGGCGTCTGCTACTAGACGAGTTGTTTAGCTCATGCTCTGGAGGTCCCCAGTTCAGTGACCAAGAAGATGGCTGTTACATTTGCATTGTGTTGCCTTAAACAAGCCCGAGTCGAGCATTATTACTGGGAGGGAGTCGGCATTAAATGAAGCTTTGACTGTTACTGGGTAGCATAAAGGAAAGGGCAGCTGCTAGAGAGGTTCACAATGGGTGTAATCTGGTGTAATAAATATGATAAATCAGGCAAGTAACCCCCTCGCTATCCAGGATATTTAATCAGCAAATTGAGACAAGGAAGCTCGTATCACAAAGCATATGTAGAAGGCCGGACAAGGGACAAAGGATCCCAATTGTCATTCCAAAGTGAAGTCGATACTAAGGTGACAGGCTTCCTGAAAACAGGAGGGAGAGAGGTACCTCTCACAGGGGAAGGCTGCCAGGGAGGTGTGTCCTTGGTGCTCCAGGATCCTACGTTTTTAAATGTTTATTTGTATGATTATTCTCCTTTCTCGTGGGGTTTAATGCCCCAGGGAGCCGTTTATGGGGCTGACCGAATGCAAGATTGAATATGCTCCTAGCACTTCAGAAGGTCTGTGCAGTGCAGTAGGGACATGTAAGCACAGCTGTGAGTCCCAGGTCGAGCAATTGTAAACAGAGATTTACAATGAAGTGTGGACACTCAAGTGTGGGCTTGGAAATGAGTCCACAAGCCCGGGTCTCACCAGGTTTACAATGCGGTGTTGACATACTCTCTGCCTTCGCTGATTCATCTGTGAAATAGGATGATAACGCTTACCTACCTTGCAGGAGTGTTGTGAGGTTTACCGATTAATGAACTGCTTGCAAAGCAAAGGCTCTGAGGCAGTGCAAAGCACTAACATGGCTTTCGCTGGGCATAAAAAGAATCCTCGCAGCGGTAGGTGCTTTAGCTCATCAGTGCCAGCAGAGGGTACCCTGGCACCAGGATCATCTCCATGGAATATGACAGAATGCACTTTAACCGGGTACCAGTCCCATGTCAATATACTGGTGTCAGGCCTGTTCCCATACTGGATCACAAATGGTAAAAGAAAGAGAATTTTATCCCAAATCATTTTTCTGATCAAATGCTTTCTCTGTCTCTCTCCATTCATCATGTTACCAAGACACTGATAGCGAGATACCACCATGGTGGACAGCTGGAAATGCAGACAGATAGATAGGTCTGGTCGGGGAATGAATTTTTTCAGCTGCAAAAAAAACCAAAAATGAACATTTGCATCCCAATTTTTCTCAGAAATGTGAAAAACAAGAAGTTTCGATTACTGAAAACCCTCTTTTTTGCTTTTGTTTTTTGCATGTTTTTCGACTAAACCCTGAATCCTTTTGACAATGACCAATTGTTTTGCACCATCCTCTCAAGCATGCAGTGGTGGCAGAGAGGAGGGGGCTAGAGGGAGCAGGGGTCTGGCTCATTGTTTTTGAGGCAAGAATTTACTCCAGGGGAAGGGCCAGATTCTGCTCTCAGTTACGCAGGTGTAAATCCAGAATGACTCCACTGGCTTGACTAGAGGTTCCCTGGATTCACACAGGGGTAACTGTAACAGGATCTTGCCCATAGATTTTACACTGAACTAAATGATTGGTCAGACCACAGCCATTTAGCCCTTCATCTGCTCGGTGCAGTGAGAGACACTCCTCGAAGCAGAACTCACCGCCCCAGGTGCATTTCCCATTCTCCTTTTCCTCTACTGCTTTCATTTTTTGGGGTGGCCGGATCCTGACAGAAGCAGAGTTCCTGCAACAGAGGATGTTGCAGCTGCTCAGGTCTTCTCTCCCCTAGGCCTTTTCTAGCTGGTTCTGCAGTGGCATTTTCTTCATTCCCTTTTTCTTCTCTGGCTGCACTGCCACGTCCCTGGCCCCGTTCCCTTCACATACATGGCCCCGCTTCCTATTAACATCCCCTCCCTTCCTATGCCCGCTCTGTCACTGCCCTTGCCTCCGATCTCGCCAACTCCCTAGTTCCATATGCTAGTGCCAGACACCACTGATCCCCAACTTTCCATCCTGGCTTGCATTAACGGGACGCCGTCCCAAACCCCTTCTTGCTCTCTGGCTAGCCAGAAAGGGGAGCATCGCCCCGCTGCCTTTGGAACAACAGTTATTAAAGAGTCGAGACTTGGTGAGCTGGAAAAACAACAACTGAGTTTATTAAGAATTAAGAGATGAACTCGACTGGGCTTAACTGAGCTTGCTAGCGCCTACGGGCAGCTCCCGTTTCCCAGCGTATCTAGCAGCAATCCCTAACACAAGCAGCTTTGCTGGCTCTTCTGCCTTGTTTGCAGCTTCTCTTACAGGCCTCCAGGCTGAGCACATGTAAAAGCAGCGGGAAACCAGCACCATGTGGCCAGCCAGCTGTCCCAGAGCTCCATGGGCCATAGTTTGAGACCCTCTGCATTACATCATCAAAACAAACTCTCATTGGCTGATCAGATGGGATGAGCAGGATGCTGCTTCCGACAGCTTAACCCTTTCATGGGTGTCCATGTCCGACAAGCCCTGTGAGCACCATTACAATAGCACTATCTGCTGCTATGGTTGGAAAACCAAATGTAATGGCCTGCACCGTGAGTCATCAGGGGCTGAACGGGGCCCTTCAGCTTCTAAAACTCAGCCTCTTACACTTGAGCGAAAACAGTGGTTCTCAAAGTTTTGTCCTGGTGACCCCTTTCACACAGCAAGCCTCTGAGTGTGACCCCCCTTATAAATGAAAAACACTTTTAAATATATTTAACACCATTATAAATGCTGGAGGTGAAGCAGGGTTGGGGTGGAGGCTGACAGCTCGCGACCCCCCATGTAATAACCTCATGACCCCCTGAGGGGTCCCGACCCCCAGTTTGAGAACCCCTGAGCTAAAAGAGTAACTTCATTAACCAGTAGCAGCAGTAGGCTTTTAACCTTTAGGAGTACGTCTACATCAATGTTTCTCAACCTTTTTGATACCAGAGACAAGCTTGCTGCCTTCCGAAACTGTATCAGGGAGATCTCAGGGACTGGTGCTGGTCCACGGACCAGTCATTGAGATTCCACCCAACTCAGCGTAGCAAACCTCGGAGCTAAAAATAGCTGTGTAGGGACTGGGGTGGGCTTCAGAGCCAGAGTTGCACCCTCTACACAGCTGTTTTTGGTGCGGTAGCATGAGCCCGAGTGTGTCAGTTTGGGATCTGAGACTCATTGCTGGTGGCTGGGCAGATGTCCCCTAAGCGGGCCAGCCCTGTGTTTTTGGCGATATGTTTATTGTATTTTCAGTTCTATACCTACATCCATTTTGAAGTGAGAGAGACATTACAACCGCCCTTTCTCTCTCTCTGTCACACCCCTTCTGTGTGTGAAGCCCACACACACACCCATCCCTTCTGTGTTCACACACACACACACACACACACACACCCCTTCTCTGTGTGAAGCCCTGGGGCAGACCTTTGATTGTCCTTTGGTTAGCAGCTCCCAGTATCCCTTGTTTATCGAATCGCATTGTGTGCACAATCTCCTGGCAGGGAAGGGGTTAACCACCATTGGCTAAGTCAAGGCAAGTCAAGGGATGCAGGTGAAAATCCAGGTGATTTCTCCTCACTGTCATAGCATCAGATCTCCCTGCAGCTTTCCCTCCTGCCCCTCCTCTCAACACATGTGCGGACAGGGACCACATGGGAAGGTAGAGACTAGTGGAGCGGTGCCAGCTGGGTTATAACACTTCATTCTTTGAGGACTGAATCAGCACTTGCTTAATGTTGCTAAAGAATGTACCATAAAGAGGGGGAGGGAGTCCAACCAAATCAAAACAAATTCGCTCTCGCTTGCGCCAAAACGTATGAACTTTCTTGGCAAAATGGGCTTTTTTTCATGTCTCCAGGGGCTTAAGCAGCAAGCAGAGCCCCAAATGACTTCCAAAGAGGAAGTCTGAAGGAAATCCTTAACCCTTGAAGGCAATTGCACTCCTGCCCTGGCACTGGATTAGAGATCTGTGCTGATTGCCTCTCTCAGGCAGTCACAGTCTGTGCACTGTGGGGCTGAATCATTTCTGTGTAGAGGGTGTCTGGTTCAGGAAATACTGAAAGCCAAAAATGGGGACTTGGCCAGACATAAGAACATAACACGAGAACATAAGAATGGCTATACTAGGTCAGACCAAAGGTCCATCTAGCCCAGTATCCTGTCTACCGACAGTGGCCAATGCCAGGTGCCCCAGAGGGAGTGAACCTAACAGGTAATGATCAAGTGATCTCTCTCCTGCCATCCATCTCCACCCTCTGACAAACAGAGGCTAGGGACACCATTCCTTACCCATCCTGGCTAATTGCCATTAATGGACTTAACCTCCATGAATTTATCCAGTTCTCTTTTAAACGCTGTTATAGTCCTAGCCTTCACAACCTCCTCAGGCAAAGAGTTCCACAGGTTGACTGTGCGCTGTGTGAAGAAGAACTTCCTTTTATTTGTTTTAAACCTGCTGCCCATTAAACAGCAAGATCATCCTAGAGAAATGAAGGGTTTGACCCTGCAAATCTTGACTCGAGCAAGCAGCCACCACTGAAGTTAATAGGAATACCTGGTGGGAAAAGGTTTTACAGGATCGGGCCTTAAGTGTTTAGATGGGCCTGGAGATTGTTGGCCCAGATCCTTGAAGATATTTAGGTTCCTAACTCCCCTGTTAGGATCTGGGCCTTACTCTGTAGATCAAGGCTTACCAGGCAAAGTTCCAGCTGTTACTGTTACCAGGCCCATGTCCAGTATGGGCAGATGTTTATGTTCACTGCTTTAAATGTGTCGCTCGTATTTAAAGCTCTTTGATGCATCGCTTGGATGATATTAAATTTCTCTGCGGATGCCAGTTTACTTGCATTGTTCCAACTGATCTGCATTATGGTTCCGTCATGTCAGGTGATCTGATGACTAACGAGGTCCACCCCACCATGGGGCCTGGAAGCCTCAAAAGCTCCGGCTGCCGGAGGAGCGCTATGAGCAAATGATCTTTACCCCCTTTCATTGTGTTTGTTTTAAATAATGTGGAAAGAGCACCTGGGTGTGGGCCAAGTCAATCAGGTTTCTTTGCAATTCAGGGTAAGCCTGTTACAGAACAGTTTGTTCAGCCTTTTTCCTCACACACTGGAACTGGGGGGCTCTCCGGGCTTCTGGTTGCCAAGCTGGGGAGCCTAGGCCCCGAGAGCCCATGCTGCAGCCATGGCTTCTAGACCCCTGGCCCTTCTGTCAGGGTTTGTTCCTGGGGAAGTCAATGTCTGTTCATTCAGATCAGTGAAAACATCTCCATGTTCCCGGTCGAGAGGCGTGTGCGCCTGCTGGAGGCTATAGCACTTGCTGTATTATAGAGGTGCTCCAAGTACACTTGGTGGTGGGCAGGAGAAGGGGTGACAGCTGGTGTTGTCATGGAGCAGTCATGCATATTGGTCAGAGCTGAAGTCAGCAACCAAAAACAGCACTGAGGATCAGAACCAGAGTCAGGAAGCAAGCAAGGCTAGGACCAAGGCACCGGAGCAATCACAAGGTCAGGAATAAGTAGCCAGTACCGTCTACTGCTGCTGAGCTTAAATGCAGCCCTATAGCCTCCTTGCAGCCTATAGGATGGGATGGCCAATCAGGTGATGCTATAGCAGCCCAGCTGGGCTCATTAACTGGCCTGAGGGCTGAGCTGGGTAGTCTCAGGCTCAGATGAAGGAGTGTAGGCCCAGAGTTCCTGACAGATGCAATGCTGGCCACACATCCTTTTTTAGCTGCCAATAATAAAGAGGGTCTGTGTTAATAGGCACTGGCCTCAGCTCTTGGGACCTGCTGCTACATGTGCACTCTGTGATTGTGTTCCAGGTATTTCAGCATCCGTGAATTCTGCCTTTTGGGGCCAGGGCCCAGACTGACCCTATGTCTGCATAGCTGGCAAATGGCACGGGTACTGTCCCCAGGAGGATCAACTCTGACATGCTGCCAGACCCAGGGAGAAGTCTGGTTAATGCGTTCTGCGGGTGGGGATTGGAGGATTGTTGCTGGTGACAGTTGCAGCTGAGAGAAATGCCGTCGGGGAGCTCTGTCTTTCCCCCAGGTGTTCCCACCAAACCCATGTCCAGCAGAGATGGAGGCAGTGACCTCCCCCGCTACTTGGGAGCCATGGTTAACAACCACTTCCTTCCTAGAACTGAAATAGTAGAGCAAAGTGTTAAAAGCTGATGGTCTCTGGGCATTTGCCTGCTTGGGCCAGCCTCTAGACAGAAGAGAAGCAGCCTTGTGTAGATGGAGCTGTGCTAAGCTCCGCCTCCTCCTCATTGCTTATATCACCACCTTCTTCACCCTGACTGTGCCCTGGGGTACGTACTACCGCACTCCAGAGGAGCTGACTGCCTAGGGCCAGGTGGATTCTGCTGGCTCCTCCTCATGGCAACCTGGTTCCCCTCCCTTCACTTCCTGGGGTTTTTCAAAGGCTCATAACTTGACCCAGCATGTGTGGATTGTCACAGGGATGACAAAAGGCATCTCCCTGACACAAAGGGCACTTCCCTGCCATATTTCAAGTCCCTGCTCCAAAGCATGGGGGAGCCAGAGCTTCTCAAAGAAAAGGTCACCGGAATATTTTAACATGGGCAAAACAATGTATTTTTCCCAAACCTCGTTCTCAGAAACAGCTGAACTGTTTTGGCTGAAATTTCCCAAAGCAATTCGGTGTGAGGCAGACACGTGGCATGGACAATTTCAGCCCCAATGGGTAAAGCTTGGCAAAGTGATAAACAGAAAAGAGGGACTTGTGCTGGGAAGTATCAGGCAACCTTAATAACAGGCTGTGCCGCTAGCTTTGCCTATAATTATAGTTCCAAATAAATAGCACATAGGCTGCCTGTTTGGTTTTGCCTAAATCTTGGTCTGAAATCTCTCCACTGCAGGAAATTGCACCTGGTGTGTCAAGGTGTGGCGGGGCCTCCGTCCGCATGTAAACGTTTTCTTCCTTTTCGTAATTTCCTCCCGGCCTCTCCACTTTTGATTGCCTGGCTCCAGGTTGGAGTTTCATGGTGCATGGGCGGAGGGTGAGTATACAGTGGCTCAGGCTATGAATGGATGTTGCTGTAATGGGTGACTTTTTTTTTTCCTGCAGCCTGTTCATTATGAGCTTTTTTTTGGTTTTGTTTTGGTTGGGATGGTGTCTTAACTACGTCCTAGTTTCACAAAACTCTGGTCTAATTAAAATCAAAAGTGTCTTAAGCCAAGAATTTAGTGAGTATTAGGAGGGCCCTACAGCCTTAGAGCTATTTCTTAGAGACAGTATGGCCTAGTGGGCAGTGCACTGCGTCGTAGGGTTACCATACGTCCGGATTTTCCCGGACATGTCCGGCTTTTTGGGCCTCAAATCCCCGTCCAGGGGGAAATCCCAAAAAGCTGAACATGTCCAGGAAAATAGGGAGGGGCTGGCGCCGCTGGGTGCTGGGCCGGGGGCCGGGCCGGGGCCGGCGGTGCTGGGCCGGGGGCCGGGGGCCGGGCCGGGGCCGGCGGTGCTGGGCCGGGGGCCGGGGGTGCTGGGCCGGGGCCGGCGGTGCTGGGCCGGGGCCCGGGGGCTGGGGGCCGGGCCGGGAGCCGGCAGTGCTGGGCTGGGGGCCGGGCCGGGGGCCGGCGGTGCTGGCCTGGGGGTGCTCGGCCGGGGGCCGGCCCGGGGCCGGCACCCCAGGGCCCGAGCCGAGCCAGGCTGGAGATGCTGGGGCCGGGGCCGGGGCCGGCCGCCGGAGGGAGCCACTCGGTTGGGGGGGCCAGACTGGGCCGCGCCTCCTCCCCCCACCCCCCCCAGCTTACCTGCTGCCTGCTTCAGGCTTCCCGCGAATCAAATGTTCGCGGGAAGCAGGGGAGGGGGCGGAGTTGGGGTGGGGACTTTGGGGAAGGGGTGGAGTTGGGGCGGGGGTGTGGGCGGGGCCGGGGCCCCGTGGAGTGTCCTCTTTTTAGACACTCAAAATATGGTAACCCTAGTCACAGGAGACTTGGGATCTAGTCCCATTCTGCTGAGTGACTGTAAGCCAGTCATTTTCCCTGCCTGTGCCACAGGCTATGTCTACACTACCACTTAGGTTGCTCAGGGGTGTGAATATTCCACCCCCGAGCGACATAAGTTACACTGACATAAGCACTCATGTGCGCAGTGCTATGTTGGCGAGAGCTTTTCCCACAGGCGTAGCTACCACTGCTCATTGGGGGTGGATTAATTATGTTGACGGGAGAGCTGTCTCTCGTTGGTACAGATGGGAGAGATCTTACAGCGGCGTAGCTTCATCGGTACAGCTGCACCACTGTAAGCTCTCCAGTGTAGACATAGCCTCAGTTTCCCCATTGGTAAAATCAGGATAATAATCCTGACCAGTGTAATCTGGGATCTACTGTGATCGACTGATGAAATGTGCGGTGTAGCAGTAGAACCTAGAAGCCCCAACTGAGACCCAGGACTGCATTGTACTGGGCACCGTACAAACACACAGCAATGGGACGGTCCCTGCTCCAAATGGATTATGTGCCAAGTTGACGAGCCAGAGAGCAGGCGGGAGGGGAAACAAAGGCAGAGAGAGGGCAAGCCATTTGTCCAAGATCCTCTGGTAGCTCAGCTGAGAACAGAACCTATGTTGTTTGAGTCCCAGTCCAGTGCTCTACCCCTTGGACCGCATGGCCCTGTTTAAAGCTACTGCTCCAACGTCCTTCAAGAGGAAAGGCAGAAAAAGGTCATTTAAAGCAAGTTCTTCCAAAATAAGTGTGGAAGGCCCCAATCCTGCAATGGGCTCTGTGCATGTTGAGTCCAATTGACTCCAATAGGTCTCTGCATGGGTCCCAGGCAGGGCCGCCGAGAGCGGGTTCGGGCCCCGGTAAAAACATTTTTTCGGGCCCCCCAGCAAGGGCGGACCTGCTAAACAGGGCCGACGAGAGAGGGGGGGAAGCCGGGGAAGCCAGGCCCCCTTCCGGACCACTGGGCCCCGGTAATTTGTACCGGCTTCCCCCCCCCCCCCCCATCAGCCCTGGTCCCAGGTGCTGCCCATTCAAATCTCATTGGAGAATCAGGGCCTGCGTTAGCTTGTCTAGGCAGTGGACTAGATTTGTCCCCGCTGGGGGGTGTCTGTGTGTCTGTGGAGGGGGAGGGAAGAGCTCCCTGCTGCTCCCAAACACTGAGATATCCAAAATAGGGTGACCAGATGAGAGGAAGAAAATATCGGGACACATGAGGGAGGCCGCCGGTGGAGTAAAAAAAACCCCAAAAAACGGAGTGCCGGCCGGCGGAGCAAAAAAAAAAACGGCAGTGCGAAATATCGGGACAAACATCGGTCAGGACGTGGGACAAACGCCTAAATATCGGGACACCTTCTGGTCACCCTAATCCAAAATCACTGGTACTTTTAAGAATGTTGGCCTTCTTTGACCAATATAGCTAGCACTCACCTCTTGCACCGGGCAATGCGCAGTTCAAAGTTGCTACAGTGGTTTTAATTATTAGTGTGCACGCGTGAGGGAGGCCTCTCCAGGGGCTCTTGATGAAGGGGACCCAGGCTCATTGTCCTCCGCAAACAGCCTTCCTTGCTGGTAACAGACACCGAAGGCAGACGTTAGCCCTTGGTGCATTCTAATCCTGACTTGGGTTCTGCAGCTGGCAATGAAGGAGGAAGGATCTCTGCCTCTAGGCATCCGTTAGGTGGTGCCAGGGCAGCTTTAATTCCCAGCTCTTTCCTAGCCCTAAGTCACTGGCTGACTCAGAGAGCCCAGCCCATGCTGAGCCAGTAGTAGTCACTCCGGAGACAGGTAATGCCCATACCTGTAGGTTCTCTGCTCCTCCTGCAAGTGTCTGGCTAACTTCCAGACTCCGCTGTGACCCTGAACTGCCAGAGCTGGGAGGAAGAGACGAGACATCAGAGAAACCAAACCAGTATCGTACACAGGAGTGAAGTCAGCTTTGTCTGCAGTACCAGAGGGCGCGCTTCTTCGAAGGGCAAGCGGAGGATTTGAAAGGAACCAAGTAAGCTTTTTACTGTCTGTCTTCCCAGGCGGAGCGGATCCGTGGCACTGCGCTTGGCTGAGCGTGTTGTGTGGTCGATAGGAGCTTGATGAAATCTGGTTTGAGGTGGTTTGGCTGTGTATCAAAGGATCAGAGCGAGGGAACCTCCTGTTTGTTCATCTTCTGATTCCCCAGCTGATTTTTTTTTTTTTAGGAAATTGTATCGCTTTGACTAGACTGGGTCCAACTGCCCTATATGGACGCAGTTATATCAGTAAAATAATAGTGCCTACCCTTCCTATAGCGCTTTTCATCAGCGCATGCCAAAGTGCTTTACAAGGAGGTCAGGGTCCCTACTTCCATTTTACAGATTGGGAAAACTGTGGCACAGAGCGGGGAAGTGACTTGCCCAAGGTCACTCAGCAGGTCAGTGGCAGAGCTGGAATAGAACCCAGGTCTCCAGTCTAGTGCGCTATCCTCTAGTCCTCACTGCTCTTCCCATGTAGAAAGGGGGATAAGCTATACCTGAAGCTTATAATCTACTGAGTGCATTCATCCTGTTTGTATGAATGTATCATTCTTGTATCTGAAACTAGGAATATGAAGTATTACTCTGAGGTCCTATTGTAAGTATGCAAAGTGTGGGCCATTAATGGTGGTTTAGAATCTTGATGGCTCCCATTGACTAGGACAAGTGGTTGTAGATGGCTCTGTTTACTTGCAAATCTTCCTGGGTGCGTGCGGGCCAGCCCTGGAAGAATGAAGGCTGGGATCTCTCAGGACATGTGACCATGTCACAGGGTACTGGAATCCATCTTAAATCTGATACCTTTCCATTTAGAAGGAGGGGTGGGGACCCAGAGAGATAAAAGATTCCTGCCTTGTGCAAAAGCTATAAAAGGAGGTGGAACAGAACAAAGGGGGTTGCAGTCAGGTGGAAAGCAGGGGTTTTCTCATAAGATGTCTGCTGGAACTAACAAGGACTGTACTGGGGAAAGGATTGGGCCCAGACTAGGAAGGAGTCTAGTCTGTGAAAGAAGCTTATTGGAACATCTCTGAGGGTGAGATATTACCTGTATCAGTTTCTTAATGTATTAGGTTTAGACTTGCGTGTTTTGTTTTATTTTGCTTGGTAACTTACTTTATTCTGTCTGTTATTACTTGGAACCACGTAAATCCTACTTTTTATACTTAATAAAATCACTTTTGTTTATTAATTAACCCAGAGTAAGTGATTAATACCTGGAGGAGCAAACAGTTGTGCATATCTCTCTAACAGAGTTATAGAGGGGGGACAATTTATGAGTCTGCCCTGTATAAGCTTTATACAGGGTAAAACGGATTTATTTGGGGTTTGGATCCCATTGAGAACTGGATGTCTGGGTGCTGGAGATAGGTGACCTGCTGAGCAGTTTTTGGTTAAAACCTGCAGCTTTGGGGGCCTGGCCCAGACCTGGGTCTGTGTTGCAGCAGGCTAGTGTGTCTGGCTCAACAAGGTAGGGTTATGGAGTACCAACCTGGCAGGGAAAATGGGCTCAGAGGTAAATTCAGCACATCGGGTGACAATCCCAAGCGGGTCTCTGTGACCAAATTTGTCACAGTGGTGTAGTCGAGCAGGATCTGTGCACAGCTGATTGCTTTGAGACACTGGTAGTGATTTTAAGTGAGTTTTGAGTGTGGTGGCTGGAGAACAGACAAAGTGGTTACTGGTTTGTTATTTTCTGTTTGTTTATTTTGGGTGAGGGAAATAAGCACAAGAAAGCAGGAAAATGACTACCAGTGAGGCAGCTACAAAACTAGAGCTGGCCAGACTGGAAGTGGAAGAAAAGGCAAAGGACTGCGAGTTTCAAATGTGGCAGGCAGAAATGAGGCTCAAAGAAGCAGCTGCAGCCAGGCATTTTCCCAGGAGGAAGGCGAAGGGTCTGCACCTGAAATGCCAGATCCCTCACCTGTGGATCAGGTTTTAAGGGAAGACTGGGGGTCAAATCTCCTGGAAGGGAGAGTCCACCCAGCTGACCTTTTGGGAACAGAGAGTGGGGTGACCGAGGGGATCTTACCAATCCAAAGCACTCCATTGAAAGATGTTGTTCCTGCTACCTTTGTAAAAGACAACACTGTCTCTTCAAGGCAGGAGGAAGAAAAACTTGGCATTTGGGAAGCTTCACAAGGGGGTGGGGTCCAACCCAAAGAGATTTCAGAGGGAGGGGCCAAGGGCAGGCATGGTTGCAGTGAACCATTTCCCTGCCAAAGCCTCAAACACATGCCTGAATTAAGAACCTTCTCCAAAGAGGCAGGAGAATCCGTGTCTGAGCACCTACCATGGTACACAAAGGGACTGGGAAATGCAGTGGACACTGGGCAAGCCAGGCTGTGTGAACGGAGTCTGTCCATCACAAATTGGCTATTAATCTTGTGTCTTTTGCTACTTCATCTAGGGGTCAAGACAAAGGAGTTAATACTAATGGTAAACCCTTTGAAGATGTGGGACATACCTGATTTGTGGCAAAAACTTTTGTACATGCTAGGGATGGTGACAAGACAGTCCCACAAGCATGTTGCTTTTCAGCTTATACCTGTAAACCTGGAAGCTTGGCACAGCAGCAAAAGCATAACAGGCCTACACTGCTGTGTGGAAGGGGAAACTGAGCACACTGCCTCATGGCATTGGTGGCTAAATGCCAAGACACCTACACTTTAACAGATCTTGCTATCTGCATTCTGTTAGCAATACTACACCCCAAAATGTTTTCAGGCACCCAGGGACCAGGAACCCCAAATCTTTGCTAGAACACCTATGAATAACATCATAGGGTTTAAAGGTACTGGGAGGGTAACCAGAGACAAACGGATTTTACATGTACTGCTTCCGCCATGGACAGTGTCCAGGACTCCGGCAGTAAGTTCAGGAGGAGGGTGTGACGTTGCACTCCATAATGTTTTATGGACATATGCTTTTGAGTGTAAATATAATGTAACTGGAATATGCTTTATGCAGAAGGTCTCTTGTAAGGTATCATTACGAAGCTTATAATCTACTGAGTGCGTTCATCCCATTTGTATGAATGTATCATTCTTGTATCTGAAACTAGGAATATGAATTACTCTGAGGTCCTATTGTAAGTATGCAAAGTGTGGGCCATTAATGGTGGTTTAGAATCTTGATGGCTCCCATTGACTAGGACAAGTGCTTGTAGATGGCTCTGTTTACTTGCAAACCTTCCTGGGTGCGCGCGGGCCAGCCCTGGAAGAATGAAGGCTGGGATCTCACAGGACATGTCACAGGGTACTGGAATTCATCTTAAATCTGGTACCTTTCCATTTAGAAGGCAGGGTGGGGACCCAGAGAGACAAAAGCTATAAAAGGGGGTGGAATAGAACAAAGGGGGTTGCAGACATGAGAATACCCCTGCTTTCCACCTAAGATGTCTGCTGGAACTAACAAGGATTGTACCAGGGGAAAGGATTGGGCTCAGACTAGGAAGGAATCCAGTCTGTGAAAGAAGCTTATAGGGATATCTCTAAGGGTGAGATATTACCTGTAGTCAGTTTCTTAACGTATTAGGCTTAGACTTGCGTGTTTTGTTTTATTTTACTTTGTTCTGTCTGTTATTACTTGGAACCACTTAAACTCTACTTTTTATACTTAATAAAATCACTTTTGTTTATTAATTAACCCAGAGTAAGTGATTAATACCTGGGGGAGCAAACAGCTGTGCATATCTCTCTAACAGTGTTATAGAGGGGGGACAATTTATAAGTCTGCCCTGTATAAGCTTTATACAGAGTAAAACGGATTTATTTGGGGTTTGGATCCCATTGGGAACAGGATGTCTGGGTGCTGGAGATAGGTGACCTGCTGAGCAGTTTTTGGTTAAAACCTGCAGCTTTGGGGGCGTGGCCCAGACCTGGGTCTGTGTTGCAGCAGGCTAGCATGTCTGGCTCAGCAAGGCAGGGTTCTGGAGTCCCGAGTTGGCAGGGAAAATGGACTCAGAGGTAAATTCAGCATGTCAGGTGACGGTCCCTAGGGGGTCTCTCTGATTGAACCCATCACCGGCAGTTCATAGCCCCGGCACCTCTGGGCTTGACATTTCATAGCCCTGGCGCGTTTGGGCTTGTTGCATCAGTTATGAATGTAAAAAAATTGCTTGAACCCCAGCATGTCTTTCATTACAAATTAAGCACTTGTTGCCACTCTCACGAGTGGTCACTCTTAGACTGGTTCAAGTGCACTAAGGAATCGACCTGTGCTCCGTTGATAGAAGTCACTCTGAAGCTGAGTAAAGCAGGGTGGTACTGAGTTCACGACATTTACTTGCAATGGTGCAACGTGACAAGACCTGACTCGTGGATTGTGCGTTCTCTTTGAGTGGATGAACGCAGACACCCGCTCTCCTCCTTACTCATCCTGTTTTGCTGGCACAAGGAAACAAAACCAGAACTAGAGCGCAGGAGGAAAGGTTCCTCTCCACGGAAATGCAAGCCTGGGAGACAATGAGAGAAGGAAGAGTGGCCCGGGCTGTGCTCAGACTTTTTCTCCAGGGATCAGCCCTTTGGTTTGAATCCTCTGTGCTCTGGTCCCAGGCTTAGCCCTTTGCTGCTGCGTTAAACACTTGTAACATTTCTCCTGAGTCACTCGGAGCTGTGGCTCACTGTGGAATCCTCAATGTTCCTCCTTCTCAGAATGAGCAAAGGAAACAAAATCAAGTACAAAGGCCTAACTGTCTCTCTCTGCAGGGTCTGACTGGTTCCTACTCAAACCACTGGGAGTTACTGGTATCAAGTGCTGGGAGATTGGTTGTGATTTGACCCCATTCTGCAGTTAGTCAGGCTGGCTAAGGTTTCCTTGGGGAGGTAGATGCTGTTAATATGAAGAGAGTATAACAGCTTTGTCATTTAAATCCCTGGCAGAATTTGATTGATTTATGTGAATAAAAGAAAATCAGTGAAGAAAATGGTAAAAAAAATTAAAATAAAAAAAAAACCCGTTCCAGACTGTCTGTCTCTTATATGCACATTCCCATGATATCGGCCCTTGTGATTTTATTGTGAGTCTTGTCATGTTTGCTCTTCGGGAGGTAGTGTGTACTAGTGGCTAGCACTTTGGACGGGGCTGTAGGAGGTCTGGGTTCTATTCCTGGTTCCGCTGCTGGGTGACCTTAGGCAAGTTGCTTTTCCCCTGGCTGTGCCTCAGTTTCCCCATCTGTAAAATGGAGATAAAGATTCTGACCTCCTTCTGTAAAGCACTTGGAGATCTACAGATGAGAAGTGCTATAGAAGAGCTAGGGATTGTTATTTATTAATAAAGCCCCAGCAGCTGGAGTCATGTGATTAGGTAAAATTCTTGTATTTCATTAAAAAAGTAGTAAGTTTCCAGCCCTCCTGGTTGCAGAGAAAAGCTTTAAAATAACCAGAAATCACAAGGCAAGGCCCCAAAATTATGAAATTGTCTTAAAAATAATGATGAGATTCAAATAATAATAATAATAATATTGGTTTTTTTTTGCTTTGTGGCTTTTGAGCCTTTGGGTGGGGGGGGTGTGTGTGTGTCACATTTTCAAGCTTTTCTCTGCAGCCACAAAATCTAGAAATGTCCCTTTTCTTTCTTGCTGTCACCTGGCTCCAGGAGCTAGAGCTGTAGTAAAAACAGCAAATAACGTGAGACTTGCAATGAAATCACAAGAGCTGGCAACACTGCGAAGGTGGGACAATACTGAAGCACTACCAGCCCCATTCGTGCAGTTGGATCCGTGTGGCTAGAACTGGACACGTGTGGCCATCTGTTGCCTCCAGTGGGATGTCCCGGGGGCTTTAGGGTTTGCCTGTGTGGATCTGATTGCAGGTTTGGGGCACTGGAAGGTAAGAGCAAGAGGCAGTCTAACAACTCAGGCAGATGATATATCCCCAAGGCATTGGTCCTTTTGTGGGTAGAGCACCCAGAAGGTAAAGCATCATGCGGTGCTAATTTGATGGAGGCTGATTTGGTGGTGGTTGTTTTTTTTTAAAGTATGTGGATCTTGCTAGGGTGTTGCTATAATATGATCCCATTCCCAAGGGCCCTTAGATTTAGCTGGGGCTGTTTGTCTGGTTTATCTGGTTCGTTAGGAAATAATTGATGAAGTGTTTTTTTTATAAGCCAAGCTGGGCGGAGGTGGCATCATGAAATACCTTCTTATGACAGAGGTCTGACAGGCAGAACGCTGGGTGTGACTGGTCAGAAGCTAGCGCTGTGTGGGATCGCAACTGCACAGCAGGGTAATTTCCAGCAGCCTCTGGTTATGGGCAGAGATGTGACTGGCAAGGAAAGCCCCGCAGAACCCTTCTGAACAAGCACCTATTAAACGAGGTCCACAGAACTGAGCAAAAACCTTACTGGCTACAGCCCATCAGTGAGTGTGCGTGCGTCTCTCCGTTGTGCACATGTGTTCTTAGCACATGAAAATAGTCTAATGAAGTAACGTGGCTTTGCACCACTGCCTCCTGCTGGAGGGAATCAGGATAGTTTAGCTATGTATCATAGCCGCTATACTTCTAAAAGATCATGGGGATTCTCCTTTGGCTTAAGTGATGGGGTCCGTTGGGAGCAGGAGGATGTGAGTTCTGTCCCTGCAGCTGACCATGCAGCTTTATGTGATGGCGACTGGGGTAAAGCATAGTGACAAGGCATGTCCTTAGTGGCCCTGGATACTGATACAATATACAGTGTTAACGACCAGTATGGTAGGTGCCCTGCTTTAATAGCGTGGGGTGGTGCCTAGAGGCCAGTCAGGTCAGGCCCCACTGAGCTTGGCGCTGTGCAAACACACAGGAAAGGACAGGCTCTGCCCCAAAGACGTAACAGTCTAGAAGACACGATGTGACAGGTGGGTGTGGGTGGGTCGGGGGGACAGTGGGGGAGACAGAAATAACAGGGTGGGTGAAGTGCTTAGCAGAAGCATGGTTTAAACACATACACCCTAACCCCGAAAGAGCCCATAAATGAGCGAGGATGGTCTTGTGGTTAAGGCACTGAACTAGGACTTTGCTGATCTGGGTTCTACTTATGACTTAGCCACCGTCTCTTTATGTGACCTTGGGCAAGTCATTTAATCTCTCTGGGCCTGAGTTCCCCGTCTGCGAACTGGGGATAATTGTCCTGCCCTCTCTTGGAGGGGCATTTTCAGGATAAATCCTTTCATGTTGGTGACACGCTCGGATCCTCTGGGGGAAGGCGAGACATAGTGTAGGCCAAAAGCCTAATGGGGAAAAATGGTCTCAAGTAAAATTGTACTCCCTTTTGCTTCTTTTGCTTTATACTCCATTTTGCTAGCTTTGAGTTAGTAAGAAGAAATTGTTCTGAGTTTATTTTTTGCTGATTGTGTTAACATTTGTTCTTAGAAGAATAAAAGTGTTATGGCTGTAATTGCCTTATTTACTGTTTGGTGTGAGTAAAGAATGTCTGGTAATTAACTAAGAAAGGACAGCCAGCCAGCTAGGCCAGATGGTCAAGAAGGGAGTGGAGGAGTGAAGAGGTGCCAACTTTCACCCAATGGCAGATCGACAACCCTAAAGCAAAGGCAGACACCCCAAGGACAAAATAAGAAGTTAAGCCAAAAAAACCAAATAAAAAACAGCTGCAAATCTTCCCGGCAGGGGTGAAAGTAATATGGATGATTTACCGGTACGAGCCGGCCCCTGGCAAGGGCGGGGCTGGAGGGGGGGGGTCAGCGTCCCACCCGCGATTTAAAAGCAATTTAAAGCGATTTAAAGAGCTCATACGGGGGTGGAAAGGGGCAGGGACCTGGCAGGGCCACCAACGGGGGGCGCAAAAGGGGCAGCGACGATAAAGTGCTGCCGCGGCAGCAGGGCCGGCTCTAACTTTTTTGCTGCCCCAAGCAAAAATAAAAGGGTGCCGCCCCCCTGTAACACCCCCCGCCCCCGCCCCCCTGAAACACCCCCCCATCGCCGCCCCGCCGAAACACCCCCCCCGAGTGCCACGCCGCCGAAACACCCCCCCCGAGCGCCACGCCACGCCACCGAAACAAAAACAACAACAAAAAACCCTCGAGCGCCGCCCCGCCAAACCAAAAAAAACCCACCCGAGTGCCGGCGAAACGCCCCCCCCCCCGTGCCACACCACGCCGCCGAAACACAAACAACCCAGCCCCCCGAGCGCCGCCCGGCCGAAACAAAAACAACAAAAAAAACCCTGAGCGCCCCCCGCCACCCCAAGATTGGCCGCCCCTTACAAGGTGCCGCCCCAAGCACGTGCTTGGTCGGCTGGTGCCTGGAGCCGGCCCTGCGCGGCAGCACTTTAGTCATCTACGTACGGGACGGTACCGGCGGCCACTTTTTACCGGTACGCTGTACCAGCCCGTACCGGCCCTTCCTGGCATCTTCTACCCCGTCCCCAATGCTGGGCCCCCAGAACTCTGGCTCCCGCTGACAAGCCCGAGCTCACGCGTTACCAAGACAAGGTAGCCGTGGGACAGCAGATCAGAGATGGGCGGGTCTGGGGACTGTGAGGGATGGTGGGTGTGACGGGTTGGGTCACAGAAACCCCCTTGGGACTGCCACCTGATGTGCCTAGACTACTTCTGAGCCCATATTCCCTGGCAGCTTGGGACTTCAGTGCCTTGTCTGAGCCAGACACGCTTGCCTGCTGCAAACACAGATCCAAGTCTGAACCACGTCCCCCACAAGCTGCAGGCTTAATTGAAAACAGCTTAAGAAGTGTTCCTGTATCTATCACTCAGATACCCACTCCCAATGGGGTCCAACCCCCAAATAAATCTGTTTTACCCTGTATGAGGCTTATACAGGGTAAACTCATAAATTGTTCGCCCTCTATAACACTGATAGAGAGATATGCACAGCTGTTTGCCCCCCACAGGTATTAATACACACTCTGGGTTAATTAATAAATAAAAAGTGATTTTTATTAAATACAAAAAGTAGGATTTAAGTGGTTCCAATTACTGACAGACAGAACAAAGTAAATTACCAAACAAAACAAAATAAAATAAAACACGCAAGTCTATGCCTAATACAGTAGGAAACTAAATGCTGGTAAATCTCACCCTCAGAGATGTTCCATAAACTTCTTTGACAGACTAGCCTCCTTCTAGTCTGGGTCCAGCAATCACTCACACCCCTGTCCTTTGTTCCAGATTCTTTCAGGTATCTCTTTAGGGTGGAGAGGCTATGTCTTGAGCCAGCTGAAGACAAAATGGAGGGGTTTCCAGGGGCTTAAATAGACTTTCGCTTGTAGGTGGAAACCCCTTCTCCTCTCCTATGCAGCATCCAGCTACAAGATGGAGTTTGGGAGTCACATGGGCAAGTCACATGTCCATGCATGACTCAGTTCTCTACAGGCCGACACCACACTCCCAGGAAAGCTCAGATGTGGATTGGTGTCTCTCAAAGTTCATTGTCCGCTTAAGCGTTTCTTGATTGGGCCCTTACTGAGAATACTCTTTTCTCAAGAAGCTGACCAAATGCTTCACTGAGGCTACTTAAAATCAAACAAGTACACAGCCAATATTCATAACTTCGAATACAAAAATGATACATGCATACAAATAGGATGAATATAGCCAGTAGATCATAACCTTTGCAGAGATATGTTACATGGCATATCTAGCATAAAACATATTCCAGTTATGTCATATTTACATCCATAAGCATATTTCCATAAAGCATTCTGGGGTGCAACGTCACAGTGAGGAAGAGGAGAGAGCGCGTAGGGGGCAGCCTTGCTGCTGAGCGTGGGAGGGAGAGATGGAGGTGGAAATGAGAGCAGAAATCCAGGCTGGGATGGGATTATCCATTGCCTCCGAGGGAAATACAAGGACCGTGAAACAGCTGTGCTACGGGACAATGTGGCCGTGTCTACACTGGGATTGCAGTCACCAGGGGTGTTGCACCAGTTGTGCAGACCTCTAATGCAGACACAAACACGTCGCAATTTGCACTGGGGCAGTTTCTCTTGGTTTCAAACAGGGGGGAAGCTATACCCGTGCAAATCCCGCCGCACTAGCGTAAACTGTGTCTACAAACTGTGCAGCCGCACCAGTGCCGGCAATTCCAGCCGAGATCTTACGCCTCAAGAAGGGTGGGCGACGTGGTCTGAACAGCATTAGCAGCAGTGCTGAATAGGACTGGCTTGAGGTTTCCTGTCCACACTGTTTGACCAGCTGTACTGCTTCCTAATGTGTCTTCAGGTGGCTTGTCACACACTGCCCTGGGGCTGGCTCAGCGAAAGCAGGAATGCATACAGCTGCTATTCCGGAGCACTTCATTCAAAACCGGAAACATTCACTTATGAGCAGTCAGTCATCCGAATACTCAGCAGCAGTATCGCACGCTTCAGCCACAGATCTCCAAGTGCTTTACAACGGTGGAATGTGCTCCGTTATACAGGAGGGGAAACTGAGGCACGGAAGGGCTAACGCATGGGTGCACTCGCAAAATAGCTTTGTAAAAATAAGTAGCCAGTTGATTGGTCTCTCTCTGAGGATTTCAGTTGTGCTGTTTACAAGGGAAAAAATGTCAGTTGGCATAAATTGTCATTGCTCCATTGATTTCAGTGTAGCTACACCGATTGACACCGGCTGACAGTCTGCTCTGTCTGCTTTGCACACTGGTGCTGGGATGGGTGAGTCCAGCTGGCTCCTTTCCAGCTCTGGTCTCCTGGCCGATAATACAGGCTCGGTTACACCTGTGCCGGTTCAGTGCCTCCTGACTGTGGCCTTGGTGACACGAATGCAGCGGGCCGGCCATCAGTGGGTTAGTGCAGGTGGTGCTAAGTGTAATGCACTAAGCTATTCTGTCATTGGTGCCTGAGAAGAAAGAGAACTTGCATCTGCTTCTGCAGGGTGATTGGGAGTGAAACCTGCTCTTTTTCACTAACAGCAGCAGAAAAACTGACTGTCCACCAGGTTCTCTGCTCTCTTACATCAGCACAAAGCAGGAAAAGCACCGTTGAAGTATAGTGGTGTGAGGCCGGCTAATGCAGTGACACTCAAACGGGCTTGTGAGCCACAAGTGGCTCTTTAATGTGTCTCCCACGGCTCTTCGCAGCACGTGATATTAAAACGCTACGTGATTTCATTATTAACCAATCAGGAGGCGTTTCCTATGTTATTAACCAATAACGTTATCAACTTGCACTAACTTATTAACTTATTTGCTGTGAGAATAATCTAAAACGAAATATTTCCCCGTCACGCTGTTTAAATATGAATAGTACTATAGTAAATGAAACGGTGCACTCACTGTACTGTGGCTTTTCTGGGTCATGGTGATTGTTAATTTGGTTCCTGAACCACAGAGGTCTGAGTATCACTGAATTAATGGAGACACCGGGAGCAGAACTGGCGAGTAATACTGTGTCCTGCTTGATCAGCTACTTTTTAGAGAACAGCCATATTTTAAGTGATTTGCCTGATATTACAGAGGGAGTTGATGGCAGGGGTGGGGCTAGAACCCACATCTCCGACCTTTCAGTTCACAATGCTGGCCTTACTCCTGATTTGGTTTGGTGTTTTAGCTTTTGACAATCACTTACTCTATGCTTTCTCTTCCTCTTTCTTTTCCTTCTCCTCTTTATTTATATTTCCATTGTGTAATGTGAACCTCTCCCTGTGCTATAAGTCACTGCTGGTGGCGGCTCTGGTATTTCATAAAGGAAATAATTAACATCCCATTGATCTCTGCAGCAGGCTGATTTTTCTGTAAATTGTCTGCCCTTAGAGCTAATACAGAGACACAATGACAATACTTAGAGATAATCTGATCTCACCTGCCTTAACAATGATATGACAGAGCTGGGAAGGTTTCCATGTGTTTGAGTTTAATACTTGCCTCACTACCAGCTGCCAGGGCCGGCTCCAGGGTTTTTGCCGCCCCAAGCGGCGGCGGCGGCGGCGGGGGGGGGAGAAGAAAGCCACAAGCGGCGGCAGCTCCACCGCGACACTTTCTTCTTCGGTGGCAATTCGGCGGCAGGTCCTTCCCTTTTAGAGATACCGAGGGACTTGCCACCGAAGACCCCGACGTGCCGCTCCTTCCCCTTGGCCGCCCCAAGCACCTACTTGCTGGGCTGGTGCCTGGAGCCGGCCCTCCCAGCTGCCTAGCAGTAAAATAAGGAAATTCTGGAACTGATAGGAACATACTTGCCAATACATCCTTTTCTAACTGGTCTATGATTGGGTGTCCCACCCAACGCACCCTGAGAGAATCCATGCAATATGTAGATTTAAAACTCAGCCCCTTTCCTGAAGATGGTTTTATTAACAGACAAATTAATAAATCAGCTCAAGCCTCCTCCCAGGGCTTGGCTGCTCCTAGGGTTCCTCTCTCAGGACTGCTCAGCTGATACCCTAGGTCAGCGTTTCTCTAATGTGGCCATCAGGGGCTTTTCTTGCAGCCACAGCCTCCTGGGTGGTGATTGGGGAGGGGGAAGCAATGGCCCCTCCCCCGGGGCCCCCAGCAGGAATTGGGCCCTACCCCCTTCTGGAGACACAAACACTGGTGGAGCTGGCAGCCACTGAGTTCCTGGAGGTGGTGGGCTCAGACTTCAGCCCCGGGGTGGCGGGCAGCAGGCTCAGGCCATGGGGCTTTCGGCTCCAGACACGTGGTGGTGGCAAGCTCCCACCCCCAGGTGTGGGGCTTCGGGCTTCGGCCCCCGGGCTCTCTCATATTTCAAACTTGTAAGTAAACAGCCAGGCAAGGCGTCTTAGTTTTACTTTGTTTTCTCAACTTGTAAATGTACCTTTTACTAGAGTGGTTATCTTTGTTTGCTATACTTTGAACCTGAGGCTAGAGGGAGGTCCTCTGAGCTCTTTAAGTTTGATTACCCTGTAAAGTTATTTTCCATACTGATTTTACAGAGATGATTTTTACCTTTTTCTTTAATTAAAAGCCTTCTTTTTAAGAACCTGATTGATTTTTCCTTGTTTTTAGATCCAAGGGGGTTGGATCTGTATTCACCAGGAGTTGGTGAAAGGAAGGAGGGGGGATGGTTAATTTCTCCTTGTTTTAAGATCCAAGGGGGTTGGAACTGTATTCACCAGGAGTTGGTGGGAGGAAGAAGGGGGGATGGTTAATTTCTCCTTGTTTTAAGATCCAAGGGGTTTGGATCTGTATTCACCAGGGAATTGGTGAATGTCTCTCAAGGCTACCCAGGGAAGGGAATTAGCTTTGGGATGGTGGCAGCGGACCAGATCTAAGCTGGTAGTTAAGCTTAGAAGTTTTCATGCAGGCCCCCACATTTGTACCCTAAAGTTCAAAGTGGGGAAGCAGCCTTGACAGGCCGTTCCCTTCTACGTCAGCAACGCGATGGCTTCGGACAGGGCAGGAAAAAGCCAGTGATGCTGGAGCATGCCCAGCAGCGGGTTTATTCCATGCTGAACTGCAAGCCCCTGGGGGTGTGGAATTCCATGGTGGGGCTCCATCCAAAAGAGACGCGATCGCTCACCACTGTGCTCATATGAACCAGGAGATGGCCACTAGTGCGACCATGTTTACCCGGAATCTGCTACCCAGGGGACCCTTTCTCAAGAGCCAATGGCAGAATCCACCACATCGGCTCACTGGCTTGTTAGTTCTAAGCCGGCTGGTTTACCCTGCTGCTCCCAGAGTTGCTTATGTGAGTAACCTGTTTTCTCTTCCCACAGTGGTATTTCCTGTCCTGCAGTGGCTGAGTCATGCTGCCAGGATCAGAGCATCTTTTCTCCTTGGCTTCCTGGAGCATTAGGTCTAGAAGTTTCAAAACAGCAGGGTCCTTAGGGTAACATTGCTCAATTGTTCGCTCTCTTCAGGATTCAGCTCTGTTCCCTCCCTTGCGCTACTTCACTTATCAGCAGGAGAAAAAAACCAAACTTTTGTAGTGATAAGCAGGATGGCCCATTTCAAACAGTTGACAAGAAGTAAGTGAGTAACAGTAGGGGGAATTCCCCCTAATGGGCCATCCTGATTATCACTACAAAAGTTTTTTTTCTCCTGCTGATAATAGCCCACCTTAATCGATTAGTCTCATTAGAGTTGGTATGGCAACCCCCATTTTTTCATGTTCTCTGTGTATATACATATATCTTCCTACTCTTGCCCTCATGGCAGGACCAAATACTGTCTAGACCATCCCTGATAGACATTTATCTAACCTACTCTTAAATATCTCCAGAGATGGAGATTCCACAACCTCCCTAGGCAATTTATTCCAGTGTTTAACCACCCTGACAGTTAGGAACTTTTTCCTAATGTCCAACCTAAACCTCCCTTGCTGCAGTTTAAGCCCATTGCTTCTTGTTCTATCCTCAGAGGCTAAGATGAACAAGTTTTCTCCCACCTCCTTATGACACCCTTTTAGATACCTGAAAACTGCTATCATGTCCCCTCTCAGTCTTCTCTTTTCCAAACTAAACAAACCCAATTATTTCAGCCTTCCTTCATAGGTCATGTTTTCTAACTAGTCTGTAGTTTCCTGGGTTGTTTTTATTTCCCTTTTTATAGATAGGCACTATAGTTGCCCTTTTCCAGTTTTCTGGAATCTCTCCCATCTCCCATGATTTTCCAAAGATAATAGCTAGAGGCTCAGATACCTCCTCTATTAGCTCTATTAGAGTTCTGAGTTGATAGCATTTTACCCACACTTTGCACAGCACTAGTGCGAGTAACGATAAAAGACAACGCCACACAAGGCACTGGAGGCTCAGGCCGTAGGTTGAATTCTGGGGGTGGATCAATTTCATAGCATCATAGAATGGTAGGACTGGAAGTGACCTCAAGAGGTCATCTAGTCCAGCCCCCTGCACTCAAGGCAAGACTAAGTATTATCTAGACCATCCCTGACAGGTGGTTGTCCAACCGCCTCTTAAAAATCCCCAATGATGGAGATTCCACAACCTCCCTAGGCAATTTATTTCAGTGCTTAACCACTCTGACAAGAAGTTTTTCCTAATGTCCAACCTAAACTGCATTTGCTGCAATTTAAGCCCATTGCTTCTTGTCCTATCCTCAGAGGTTAAGAAGAACAATTTTTCTCCCTCCTCCTTGTAACAACCTTTTATGTACTTGAAAACTGTTATCATGTCCCCTCTCAGTCTTTTCTTCTCCAGACTAAACAAACCCAATGTTTTCAATCTTCCCTCATAGGTCATGTTTTCTAGACCGTTAATCATTTTTGTTGCTCTTCTCTGGACTTTCTACAATTTGTCCACATCTTTCCTGAAATGTGGCACCCAGAACTGGACACAATACTCCAGTTGAGGCCTAATCAGCGCAGAGTAGAGCGGAAGAATGACTTCTCGTGTCTTGCTTACAGTACTCCTGCTAATATATCCCAGAATGATGTTTGCTTTTTTTGCAACACTGTTACACTGTTGACTCATATTTAGCTTGTGATCCACTATGACCCCATAGGCGTGTGCATGGGGTGTGCTGGGTGTGCCCTGGCACACCCTAATGCCCGCGGGCCAGATCTGGCCCCTCAGGGCTTTGGATCCGGCCCACGGGATTTGCCCCCCGTGGTGCCGCTGGCCCCGCGCCACTCTCAGAAGCGGCTGGCACCACGTCCCTGGGACCCTGCGGGGGGGGGGGCAGAGGGCTCCGTGCGTTGCTCCAGGCACCGCCCCCCGCAGATCCCATTGGTCGGGAACGGGGAACCGCGGCCAATGGGAGCTTCGGGGGAGGTACCTGGAGGCGTGGCAAGAGCAGCGCGTGGAGCCCTGTGCCCCCCCCCCAGGGGCCATGCAGGGACATGGTGAGTGGCGCGGCGTGGGGCCAGGGCAGGCAGGCAGGGAGCGCGCCAAACCCCTCCTGCACCCTGCCCCCCAACTCCCTGCCCTGAGCCCCCTGCCTGCACCCTGTACCCCTCCTGCAAACCAACTCCCTGTCCTGAGCCCCCTGCCGCACCCCTCCTGCACCCCAACTCCCTGCCCTAAGCCCCCTGCCTGCACCCCGCACCCCTCCTGAACCCCAACTCCCTGCCCTGAGCCCCCTCCTGCATCCCAGCCCCCAACTCCCTGCCCTGAGCCCCCTGCCGCACCCCTGATGCACCCCAACCCCCTGCCCTGAGCCCCCTGCCTGCACCTCGCACCCCTCCTGCACCCCAATTCCCTGTCCTGAGCCCCCTCCTGCACCCCAACTCCCTGCCCTAAGCCCCCTGCCTGCACCCCGCATCCCTCCTGCACCGCAACCCCCTGGCCTGAGCCGCCTCCTGCACCCCGCACTCCTCCTGCACCCCAACCCCCTGCCCTGAGCCTCCTCATACACCCTGCACCCCTCCTCTGCCCAATCCCTTGCCCTGAGCCCCCTCCCACACCCCAACCTTTATGATGTTTGCCTTTAAAAAAAAAATTCCCTGGGCGCACACCCTAATGGAATATGCTGCGCACGCCTATGTATGACCCCCCAGATCCTGTTCTGCAGGACTCCTTCCTAGGCAGTCATTTCCCATTGTGTATGTGTGCAACTGATTGTTCCTTCCTCAGTGCAGTACTTTGCATTTGTTCATATTGAATTTCATCCTATTTACTTCAGACCATTTCTCCAGTTTGTCCAGATCATTTTGAATTTTAATCCTGTCCTCCAAAGCACTTGCAACTCTTCTCAGCTTGGTATCGTCGGCAAACTTTACAAGTGTCCTCTCTATGCCATTATCTAAATCCTTGATGAAGATATTGCTTCCTTCAAAGGTGGATACCTAGGTTCCCCCCTGATGTGTGGGGCCTTGGGCTGCACCCTGTAAAGCCATGATTCTGTCTTATCTAAGGTTCCCAGGGTGTGTTTTGTTAAAGGAGAGGTTTTCCACTGTCTGCTTGGCCACAATTTCCCCCTGGGCAGTGCTGTTCAATGTGCTTCACGCTGGCTGCTGCCCTTCACGCAAAGGGAGGCTGCTGGCTGCGTTTGAGTGGCACGGTGGTTAAGAGGGACTGAAACAGTTTTGTTCCTTCCGCGTGCTATAAAAATGGAAAAGGTTATTTATTATAAAAAATGCCCATTTCCTTTCATTAATTAATTCCCACGTAGACTATCGCTTCCAGGGCGCCAGGCTTACAAGAGCTCAATAAAGATAATAAATAGTCCTGCCCACCCCTTCGGACAAACTTTCCCCTCTTCTTCCAGCCCTAAGCCCCAATCGCCTCTCTCCAAATCTGTTATCCCCTGTAGCAAAACTCCAGGACTAGAATAGTGTGTGGGGGAGTGGGTGTGGGGGGGGAGGGTTTGCAGGTCAGGACTGAGGGGCAACGGCAGAGCTGTAGGGGGCCCAGGACTCGAGTAACAGAAGACACCAGGACAGAGAAAAACTAGGACAGAGTTAAGGAGAATTGGCAGAGCTGTGTGTGGGGAGCGTGGGGCTGGGATAACGGGGGCTGCGGGTTAGGATGAGGAGCATTGGCAGAGCTGTGTGTGGGGAGCGTGGGGCTGGGATAACGGGGGGCTGCTTTATTAAATCTTTCATGTTATACATATGCACTTCAACAAAATTTAGAGGTCCAATTGAGTTAGCATAACCGTAAGGGCTCTATATTAGCTGAAGTCACATCGCTTTGTATTAAAAAAAAAAACGCATTTTCAAATGCCACTTGATCAATTTCGAAACTTAAGTGACGTACTCCAAGAGGTAGAGATCTTGAAATCCTAGATTAATTTCTTGTGAAAGCCAGTTTGGTTTGGGAATAGGCTTTTTAATTAGAAGCCAACATGCTTGATTTTACGTTTGATGAGTCATTACTAAGGAATGAAGAAGCCTCCCTTCCGTGAATACACAGCAACTTATTTGAACTACCAACAACCGTATTAGGATGTTACATGGAAGATGTGTGCACCTGACGCACAAATGGAGACTCAAGGATCCACCACAGTGCAAATGCAGAGAGACCACCAAGCCATGGGGCACTTGTTCAATCTTTCATGTCCAGGAGATATAGTACTCTGCATCTCCTGAAGCCCTCAAATGAACGGCAAGCCTTTGTACGAAGCTGTGAATTTCCATATGAAAGAAGTGCAATATTAAAGCACTGCGGTTATTACTTTATGGCTCCTGCACCCCAATTCCCTGTCCTGAGCCCCCTCCTGCACCCCAACTCCCTGACCTAAGCCCCCTGCCTGCACCCCGCATCCCTCCTGCACCGCAACCCCCTGGCCTGAGCCCCCTCCTGCACTCTGCACTCCTCCTGCACCCCAACCCCTGCCCTGAGCCCCCTCATACACCCTGCACCCCTCCTCTGCCCCAATCCCTTGCCCTGAGCCCCTTCCTGCACACTGCACCCCCTCCCACATCCCCTCCCGCACCCCAACCTTTATGATGTTTGCCTTTAAAAAAAAAATTCCCTGGGCGCACACCCTAATGGAATATGCTGCGCACGCCTATGTATGACCCCCCAGATCCTGTTCTGCAGGACTCCTTCCTAGGCAGTCATTTCCCATTGTGTATGTGTGCAGCTGATGGTTCCTTCCTCAGTGCAGTACTTTGCATTTGTCCATATTGAATTTCATCCTATTTACTTCAGACCATTTCTCCAGTTTGTCCAGATCATTTTGAATTTTAATCCTGTCCTCCAAAGCACTTGCAACTCTTCACAGCTTGGTATCATCGGCAAACTTTACAAGTGTCCTCTCTATGCCATTATCTAAATCCTTGATGAAGATATTGCTTCCTTCAAAGGTGGATACCTAGGTTCCCCCCTGATGTGTGGGGCCTTGGGCTGCGCCCTGAAAAGCCATGATTCTGTCTTATCTAAGGTTCCCAGGGTGTGTTTTGTTAAAGGAGAGGTTTTCCACTGTCTGCTTGGCCACAATTTCCCCCTGGGCAGTGCTGTTCAATGTGCTTCACGCTGGCTGCTGCCCTTCACGCAAAGGGAGGCTGCTGGCTGCGTTTGAGTGGCACGGTGGTTAAGAGGGACTGAAACAGTTTTGTTCCTTCCGTGTGCTATAAAAATGGAAAAGGTTATTTATTATAAAAATGCCCATTTCCTTTCATTAATTAATTCCCATGTAGACTGTCGCTTCCAGGGCGCCAGGCTCTCAAGAGCTCAATAAAGATAATAAATAGGCCTGCCCACCCCTTCGGACAAACTTTCCCCTCTTCTTCCAGCCCTAAGCCCCAATCGCCTCTCTCCAAATCTGTTATCCCCTGTAGCAAAACTCCAGGGCTAGAATAGTGTGTGGGGGAGTGGGTGTGGGGGGGGGGGGGGAGGGTTTGCAGGTCAGGACTGAGGGGCAACGGCAGAGCTGTAGGGGGCCCAGGACTCGAGTAACAGAAGACACCAGGACAGAGAAAAACTAGGACAGAGTTAAGGAGAATTGGCAGAGCTGTGTGTGGGGAGCGTAGGGCTGGGATAACGGGGGCTGCGGGTTAGGATGAGGAGCATTGGCAGAGGTGTGTGTAAGGAACGTGGGGCTGCGGGTTAGGATGAGGAGCATTGGCAGAGCTGTGTGTGGGGAGCGTGGGGGCTGGGATAACGGGGGCTGCGGGTTAGGATTGAGTAGGGTTGCCAACCCTCCAGGATTGGCCTGCAGTCTCCAGGAATTAAAGATTAACCTTTAATTAAAGATTACATCATGTGATTAAATCTCCAGGAATATGTCCAACCAAAACTGGCAACCCTAGGATTGAGGGGCAGCGGCAGAGCTGGGTGGGAAGTGGTTGTTGGGAGCTGCACAATCTTCTTGTCACCAGGACAACCTGACACGGGGGAACAGGCCCTGAAGTGGGCGGCGTGTGTGCGCATGGGGGTGTCTAACAGGCGGCCAGCTCGACGTGTCCACCGGCCGCGGCTGTGTTCTGAGACTGCCGGTCCTCAGCAGCTCGCCGCACCCCTGAACTTAACAAGAAGAGGGTCTAAAAATCAGTCGCCCTGGGGTGCAGCGGGAGAGTTTGGCCCACGGGGGCGCGCCCCCCAGATTAGGCCGTGCGCCGGGCACGGCTAGCTAGGGTGACCAGCTAGAAAGTGTGAAAAATCGGGACAGGGGGAATAGGAGCCTATATAAGAAAAAATCCCAAATATTGGGACTGTCCCTATAAAATCGGGACATCTGGTCACCCTCCGGCTAGCTGGTGTAAATCAGGAGTGACACCGGAGTCGCTCCGGTGCAAAGCGGGAACGAGCCATTTCCCAGCCGGGGGCCTCTGACGTGGGCCGCCACCGCCTGCTGCTGCCCGGGGCGCTGCTCCTGAATATTCATCGCGCCGGCCGGCCGGCCGGGAGCCAAGCGGCCCTGCAGACGGGGGTGGCAGCAGCGCGCGGCCATTGGCTGCCGGGCGGCTCCTGGCTCGGGGAGCAGCCGAGGGGCTTGGCCGGGAGCGGAGGCAGAAGTGGCAGGGGGAGACCCGCCGCTTGTGCACGGACTAAAGCGGGGCTGGGAAAGCCGAGAGCCGCTTGGAGCCGGGGCTGCTGCGAGTGGATGAGACCCTCCTCCCCCCCCCCCCGGCCTTTGGGAGCTGGCAGGGGGAGGAGAGACTTAGAGGAGACACACGAGTGTGTGTGTGTGTGTGCAAGGAGCGATCTGCCTTGTCAATTGGAGCACGGGCTGCTGCTGTCTAACATCACAACAAAGGCTGGCGTGGAACTGGGGTAAGTGACTGCTCCGAGTCCCTCCTGCTGCTTTCCAGCCCAGCCTGGGTGAGATGGGGCGCTGTCGATTGCATGTCTGGCAACAAGGAACCCCGCACACCCGCCCTCCCAACCCACCGGCTGCTCCTCCAGCTAAGGAATGGCCCCTGGAGCCCAGCCCCTGGCTTGAAAATCCTGCTCAGCTGCAGGATTTGGGGGGCAATGCTGTGACCGCCCTTCTGCCCCACGCTGGGAATCCAGACACAAAGCCGGAGGACATGTAACCATTCCCCAGGCCAGCGAAAGCGGCTGGCCCTGTCAGGGCTGCAGTGGATAGCTAGCCCTGCTGGGTGGAATAAGGCCTGTCCCAGGGCAGGGGAGGGGGAAGGAAGGGGGATGCCTGCATGGATGGTTGCCTCTTTTTAGGGTAAGGTCGCCTCTTTCCTGCTATTGTGGGCAAAACTCCCGGCCAAGCGGTGGTCATAATGAGGGCCCAGCAGATCCTCCCCCGGGGCGGTTAATTAAAATGTTGCAGGTTTCAGAGTAGCAGCCGTGTTAGTCTGTATCCGCAAAAATAACAGGAGTACTTGTGGCACCTTAGAGACTAACAAATTAGTGTGTGACACAGTCTCTCAGCATAGTCTGTGTGATATGTAGATTGTAATGGATTTTTTACCTTTAGTCCTTTTGGTATGATGTCCATCTGCTTGCATTTGGAAAGGAAGATGATGTCTGTCTGTATCTGTACGAGTTTTTTCATGAAGTTGATGGATTTCCACTCCATACGGCTAAATTTGTTAGTCTCTAAGGTGCCACAAGTACTCCTGTTATTTTTTAAAATGTTGCAAACACTGAGGTTGGGGGAGGAAAGGGGAAGGCTCAGAAAAATAGCGATAATTTTTTCTCATAATCTCTGAAAGTTTTCATGTTCTTTTAATACTGATAGACCATGCCAGGTCAGCTGCTCTGGAGAAGGGGAGTTTGCCTAGGCAGGATCTGCTCCACAGCCAGAACGTGTAGAAGCTTTTACGTACTAATCCATCTGCGGGCCTCAACCTTATCCCAGAGAGCTCACCTGTAGGGCTCAGAGTGTCCTTGGCCTTTCTGCGAAGCCTGCCAACAAGAGGCCACTTACCGCTAAGGTCTGGTCTATGCACAGTTTTTGTACTGTGTTAACTATGTCAATGAGGGGAGCGATTGTTTTTAAATGCAATAGTTAAATCGGTACCATCCCTAGCACAAGCAGTTATACAGGATAGAGGTGCCTTATCGTGGTAGAATTTATTCTCCTAAATGTACAGGAATAAGGTCTAAAAAATTCATTAAAGTTAATGTTTAAAATGAAATATACCCAATTTAAGAGGGAAGGTACTGTATGTCTGGGGTCAGGCTCGAGTTATGAGGGATTACAGGTATCGGTTACAAGGTTCACGAGATACATACATATCACATACCCAGCATAGACCCAGAGTGGGGTGTGGGAGTTTTTGAAGCGTCAGTGGATAAGTGGGTTCAGGTACGCCACCCATGGAATGTATTCAGAGTCCAAGTCAGGATCAGTGTAGCGCAGTGGCTCTCAAACTTTTGTCCTGGTGACCCCTTTCACACAGCGAGCCTCTCAGTGTGACCTCCCTTATAAATTAAAACATTTTAAAATATATTTAACACCATTATAAATGCTGGAGGCAAAGCGGGGTTGGGGTGGAGGCTGACAGCTGGTGACCCCCCATGTAATAAGCTCGCGACCCCCTGAGGAGTCCCGACCCCCAGTTTGAGAACCCCTGGTGTAGCGAATAAGTACGTGGGTGGGGTGCGTCCCTCAGTTCGTCAGGGAAGGAAGTGGGTTATTTCCCTGGTCAGCGGTCTCGGTTACTCGAGCTGGTATGGGCGGTTTCCTGTGATGTGTCCCGTGTAGATGTCTCTGGACCACCTGATGCTGTCGGACACCATAAGCTGCCTCATGAGGCCTTTAAACTGGTATAATTGTGTCCTCACTGGAGGGTTGGGCTGATTTAACTCCACATTTCCAAGGGATACAGTTAAAGTGGTACAAAAACTGTGTTTACCTACTTGTAGACTTTGTCTATGATTGGCAGAGGTGTTAATTGCCCACTTCATTTTGAATGGTTTCTTGCAACATGTTCCACCTTGTATTTAGCTGTGACATACTGAGCACCTTTCCCAGACCTGAAGAAGAGCTCTGTGGAGCTCCAAAGCTCGTCTCTTTTACCAACAGATGTTGGTCCAATAAAAGATATTATCTCACCCACCTTGTTTCTCCATTATACACCCTGTCATGGATAGATGTGACTGGGAAACTGCATATATGACACAGACCCTACCTCTACATCCTGTTAAGTATTAATAGCATCCCGCCCCGAGATCTGCCCATGCTGCTCCATAACTGCTCACCTGTTGGTTGGAGCTTAGCATGATTTAATACAGCAGGAAGATGAGATTAAAAACACTTAAAGTTGTTGCTGGAACCAGCTCCAAACATGGTTTAAGATACTGGTGCTTTTTCATAGATTATAAAGTCAGAATGGATCACTGTGATCATTTATCTGACCTCCTGCATAATACAGGCCATACACCTTCCCCGAAATAATCCCTTTTTGAACTAGAGCAGAGCTCTTCGAAAAACATCCAGTCTTGATTTAAAAGTTTCCCTTGATGGAGATTCCACCCCAAGCCTTGGTAAATTGTTCCAATGGCGGATTGCCCTTGCTGTTAAAAAATTACACCTTATTTCTAGTCTGAATTTGTCTAGCTTCAACTTCCAGCCACGGGATCTGGTTGGTATTGAAACACCTCTGAGATCTCGCTCTGTATTGGATCCTTTTAATTTTGCTTACAAATTTGCTAACCAATTTAATGCAACTCAGGAAGGAGAGAGGGGGAAAGAACAAACTGGCTTCTAAAACTCTTGCAGTGCTAAAGGGGCCTTATCAAAGTGGATGGGTCAAACTCTGGACCTATCTGCTGTGGCTGTAACTCACATCTGTTCACCAAAGGTGAAATTCAGCCCTGCGCAGACAGCCAGCGCATAAATAAAACCCTGTTTTGAGGGCTTAAATGGGAACGGCCTGATTCATAGGCCTTGTGCCAACCCACTCTGCCCGGGCTGATTTCCCACCCCAAAGTCACACAGAGCTGGATCCACAGCCCATTGAACACGCAAAGTATTTTGGAAAAAATGCTGCACTATTATTTTTAAAAATTACTCACCAGGCCTGCACTCGTGATGAGCAATGTGACAATAATAGATCAGTGGACTGAAGTGAGCACGTGCAAGCTAAAACAGTGCAAAATCTGGTGCCTTTCAGGGTACGGCCAAGGTAAATATTTTCTCACGGGCATTTGAAAATAGGGTGGGCAGGAAACTGTAAGTACAGGGAATTATTGGAGGGGGATTTGTTATTGTAAATTAATGAATTTAGGCACACAGGTCAGAGCCTCAAAGGTATTTAGTTTCCTAACTTCCATTGATTTCAAATAGTTTCAATGGAAGTTAGGGGCCTACATACCTTTGAGGGTCTGGGCCCTAGAGCATATGGCTAGAGATGCCCTTTGTAGAATTTTTATGCATCAAAATAAATAAGCATCCTACAATAACAACCCGGTAAGAGAGGAAAACCCATGGGGAGGGGATGAAACAGGTTTTGCATGTGAAGCTTCCAAAGAATTATTGCAACAAAACCCCACAAAACTGTTTAAAAATGGCCAGGAATACTTCTGATGATAGCGCTTTAAGAAACAATCGCATGATATCAGAGCATGACGGCAGTAAAGGAATGGAGAGGAGTCAAGCCCTTATTTCTAATGAGGACCCTGCTTTGTAAACAGTCAGATTGCCAGGTACCAAGTGAGGGACAGACTGGCAAACATCAGCCGGTGTCTCTCCTGCAGAGGAAGTGCCTTACAAAGAAAAAAGCTGAACACAAGGGGAACAGCAAAGACAAGGAGGTGGGGACTCCAGAGCAGAGCCATCTGCTCAGGGGGAGCCCCTGAGGACTGGAGAATCAATCAAAGGCAAGTAGCCAGGCAAGGACAACTGTGATCAGCTCATCAGCTGAATGAGTGTATCTCAGGACTTGATGATGGCAGAAGCCATCAGGGTTTATGGCCGGATCCACAGCCAAGGGCGAGTCTTTTCATTGGTTTCCATGAGCTTTGGATCACCTCGGTCCTGGGGGAAAAGGGGATGGGCGCGTGCACCGAGGGCAGAAGTTAAGAAGATGCATGTGAGTCCTGTGGCGTGTCTGGCTCTGCATCCAGAGATTCCTAGGGCCCCACTGTGGTACCTGCACAAATGCTGAGTGAAATGGCTTTGAATGGTGGCGGGTGCAGCATCCTCTGATCAGTGAGATGCACCCCAGGAGCTTCCAAAAGGGATTCTGGGAGAATCGTCAGCTCCTGCGTGCTCCAGCAACGACCCCCTGCCCTCCTATCCCCACTCCACTGTGCCTCCATCTTGCAGGGCAGCTTTCCACCCTGTCAATTTGACCCTGTAAACGCAGGATCTGCAAGTCCTGTTTAGGTGCGAGCATTTGAACCCTGGGCCAGGCCCAGCTGATCTCTGATGGGTTTTTGCCCCACCAAGGCAGGTTCACCCAGAGGAGTTTTTAACGCAGAAAGCTGGTGGTGGTATAGCTGCATCGAGGCTCTCCAGCTGAGAGCGGGGTCCCAATGTTTACGTACAGTGCCTAGCACATAGTGAGAGATAGTCCCTGCCTCAAAGAGCCTCCAGTCTACGTAGACAAAGGCTGGGAAAGAGGAGTATTATTAATCTCCAGGCACAGAGATTAAGTGATTTACCCACGCCACAAAACCCTCCCATAGTCTTGTCCGATTGGCACAGCTCGGGGGGGGAGGGGGGAAGCCCAGGACTAGAACGACAGGGGGTGCTGTCAGTCAGGACTGAGGGTGCAGAGGCAGAGTTTTTATCTTGCTGTCCCATGCGATACTGTGTCTGGCTCCCGCAATAGGTTTCGAAATAAAGAACGAAGGCTTCCTGTTTTCCGCGGGAGTTCAGGGTGGGGTTTGCATGCACGCTCAGCGTTGGCCTTGCGCTCTTCCCATTGGAATCAACAGTTGACGGTGGCGGGCTCAGAGTTCGGCGAAGCCTGTGTTTTTATTCACGGGGGGCGGAATTCCCCTCTGTAAGACAGGTTTCCAAGTGAAGACTTTGGCAGGGATGTTACATTGCGCCTTGTGTTTTTACCCAAATGCATGTGACGCACTCCCCCCAACTCAGGAAGAAGCCCTGGGGTTCAGAAAGTCTGAGATCCTCTGGTAGGCAGCATGATCTAGATGGCATAATCGAGATGTGCTTTGAGTGTCACTTAGAACGAGGAGCCTTTTCTTTCCTTTGTGAGCAAGAACATGTTTAGGGCCTGGGAGAAATGTGCATTTCCAATCTGAGGTTCAACTGCAAAATGCTCACCTTGGCTCCACATTTGTTCTGTTTGTCTGCGGTCGATGGGATGAGCTTAGATGCCAGGGGCTGGATTTTAAGCCCCGGCCGCCGAGGCTGTGCATACAGCTGTTTGTATTTGTACAAGTGCGTGCACACCCATGTGGCTCGCGTGGTATTTGTGTGCACACACTAGGATGGTGCACTGACCTGAGTCACAGGCACAAAAGGGGCATGCATCCAAGTTTTGCACGTGAAATCCAGTGTGTGTGTGTGTGTGTGGGGAGATTGTGTGAAATTTCTTTGCGCTAGACTCTGTGCACCACTATGAACTCCCCAAGAACTTTCACAAACCTCACCACTTTCCGATCCACGTGCAAGGCAGACTTCTCCGACCTTTCCTTCTCTAATATAAACACACAGCAACCGCTGTATGTAACAGATAACAGTCAACCCGCCCCTACCAAAACAGGACACGCCACTCCACACTTTTCTCCCTCTGGGGAGAGGAGAGAACAAACAACAAGTGACAGATGTGTAGTCCTGTTGCTCAGTGCAGCGTTGGAAGGCATTCAGATACTACGGTGATGAGTGTGGTATAACAACAGATATAGAATAGAACAGAACTTGCTTCGAGCAGGGGCAAATTTCACCAGGGGATATGCAGACATGGAAGCTTGACGGAAATTTGACCTCATGAACAACGAAACCAATATGTAAATAATGGTGTCCATTAGCTGATTGTAGCCTGTCTCTACCTTTCTATGGCCTTTTGTTTAGCCTCCTATCAAACTTTAAAGGTCACATGTTTTTGACTTGGCTGGCGATTGAAACCCAAGAATTTTTCTGCCCCTTTTTCACTCTGTTTTCAGAGCTGATGGTGGTTACCAGGGCCTGCACTGTGGAATGGCTGGCTTGGTCAGGCTGTCCAACGTTTGCTTAATGTCGCAACTATTTTCTTGGCTTCGGTCACTGTGCAGCTTCAATCATGCGGCTAATGGATGTTGAAAAACAACAGGCTGTGCTGGGGATTTGAACCGCTGCTGTTTCTGGAAAAGGTCTGAGACAACAAACTAGTTTTGTGGCGAATGCAGGATGAAATTTCTCTGGGGTGGTTAGGGCGATTGGGAACAGCTGTAGCCCCATCCCCCCTACAAAGGCTCGATGGCCCATAGGCAGGCGGTGCAGATGTTAAGGAGAGAGGGCTGCTTCTGATTCTGTTTCTTTCCTCCCCCCCAGTTGCTCTCACTTGCTCTACAGAGTCTTTAAAACAAGAGTGGGTGGGTGTCTTTCTCGGAGCTAGAAGTTACGGGCTTCATGCAGGGATTAGTGGGTGAGGTTCTTTGGCCTGGTTTGTGCAGGAGCTCAGACTAGATGATGACAATGGTGCTTCCTGGCTTTAGAAAGCTATGACGCTCTGTTGCTTTACCATCTAAGGAATCCTCCCACCTCTGCCAGCCCACTTTTGCTGCTGTCATCCTGATCGGAGTCGGGACTGCCTCCTCGTGGCTGGCAGGAGGCGCTCTAACCGTGCTATTGTCACAGCACCGTGTGGCAGAGGAGCAGCTTCAGAAACTTTCCAGCAGTAATAACTCCGCTTGATCCTGGGCTCCACGGTGGGGACAGATCCTGGTCTCCTCCTGGTTGAATTCACTCAGGGCTCCATTCTGCCCCATGCTGAGCAATGCCTTACTATGCACCTCACTCCATTGGGCCAGTTTCTGCCTCCCTTCCCTCTTTGGCCAACAGCTTCATTCATTTCCGGGGGTTGCCCGCGGGGCAAGGCACACAGTGCAAGGATAGGAGACAGTCTGGCCCTGTTAAGTCAGCGGGGTGAGGTTCTGCTTTGCTTCAGCCTGGGGTGGCAGAATCTGGCCCTAGAGAAAGAATGAGATGACTGCTGGAAGAACACACTCCTTGTGAACTGGCCCTTTTTCAAGGCCTCCTCACTTGGCCCTTTCCCGTCTCAGCGCTGCTGGTGCAAGAGCCTTCTTCCCTGCATCTCCTGCTGTCTGGAGCAGTCTCCCTGCCTTGCCAACTCCCCATTTCTTTTCACTCTCTTCTGGTCACATTTTTGCTCCCTTGCTCTGTAGCATGCTTGTCACATGTACAGTGTATCATAAGAGCATAAGAACGGCCATACTGGGTCAGACCAAAGGTCCATCTATCCCAGTATCTTGTCTTCCGACAATGGCCAATGCCAGGTGCCCCAGAGGGAATGAACAGAACAGGTAATCGTCAAGGGATCCATCCCCTGTCGCCCATTCCCCTGACAAACAGAGACTAGGGACACCATCCCTGCCCATCCTGGCTAATAGCCATAGGTGGACCTATCCTCCATGAACTTATCTAGTTCTTTTTTGAACCCTGTTATAGCTTTGGCCTTCACAACATCCTCTGGCAAAGAGTTCCACAGATTGACTGAATGTTGTGTCCCCCTCTAGTGGCGGATTGAAATAGCGAATAACTGCCTACTACTGCTCCTAGCTTATGGAGTTAACTCCTCTAGCTCAAGTGCTCTGGTGCTGAAGATCCTAAGGCTTGAACTCTGCTGATGTCCTTGTACTGAGGTAGCGTCTAGGAGCTCTAATCATGGGGGAGGGATAGCTCAGTGGTTTGAGCATTGGCCTGCTAAACCCAGGGTTGTGAGTTCAATCCTTGAGGGGGCCATTTAGGGATCTAGGGGCAAAAATCTGTCTGGGGATTGGTCCTGCTTTGAGCAGGGGGTTGGACTAGATGGCCTCCTGAGGTCCCTTCCAACCCTGATATTCTATGACCAGGACCCCATTGTGCTAGGTCCTATACAAACACAGAACAAAGAGATGGTTACCTACCCAGGGAGCTGACAATCTAAGTATATATCAAGGGATGACAGATGGATACAGGCAGATGGGGGAGCCCAGTGAGATAGGACGGTTAGCAGGACAGGCAGTGGTCGCAGCAGACCCGCAGCCGAACCATTGCCAAGTGTTTTGTAAACATCGCGGCAAAGGAGAATTTTAAGGCGGAGTCTGGAGGACAGAGGTAGCTTTGTCGATGCTTACGGGAAATGCTTCCCAAGGGTGAGGGGCAGCCTGGGAGAAAGCACAACATTTAACAAGTTGTCGATGGAGGCTGGCATGGGCTGGTCGGAGGAGAGAGTCAACATCTTGATAACAAAAGAGAGATGATAGGTAGACAAGCAGTCATTGACTTAATGACTGGATGCTATAATTAATCCATCCACCATACAATGTCACCCAATAAAACTCTACCTGACCCTCTCTTCCATCTATGGTAGAACCTCTGAGTTATGAACACCTCGGGAATGGAGGTTGTTTGAAACTCTGAAATGTTCGTAACTCTGACTAAAACATTATGGGGGGTCTTTCAAAAGTTTACTATGCAGAAGAAAAATGCATCTTTTAACCATCTTCATTCAAATGAAAGAAGCACAGAAACAGTTTCCTTACCTTGCCAAATCTTTTTTTTAAACATTCCCTTTATTTTTTCCGTAGTTTACGTTTAACACAGCACTGTACTGTATTTGCTGTTTTTTGTCTCTGCTGTTGCCTGATTGTGCACTTCCGGTTCCCAATGAGGTGTGTGGTTGACCGGCCAGTTTGTAACTCTGGTGTTCGTAACTCTGAGGTTCTACTGCATTGAGTCCTGTATTTGGGCTACTTGGGGTTTCAAATTACCCGGTAACTTGAGAGTCTCACCTAAATCTCCTTTGCTGCAGACTAAGCCCATTACGTCTCGCGTATCTCCAGCACACCTGTAATAATGATGAATTTTCAAAGGGCAATCGGTGGTTAAAGAACTAAACATTCAGGTTCAGCTAAGCATCTCTAATCAGTCTATTTCAACTAGACATATGACTTCCTCTTTGGTTTCAAAAATCAGGCTGAAAATCTCAAGAGAACAAACTCCTTTGTGAGATTTCAAGAGCCTTCCCGCTTCTGACCTTCAGGCCCAGATCGCTCAGGAATAGCAGTTTTCCCCCTGGTGTTTCACTGCCTCTGGTTTTAAATCCTGGTTGATGCAAGGAGGTGCAGAAGCACATGAAAATGGGGTGTGTATGTGTGTGTGTGTGACCTAACTGCACCTTAGTGAACCTCAAAGTTAAGGTTCTATGTAAGTTTCAAGTGAAAGATCAGGACAAGTCCCATTTTACTGATGGAACTGGTTTGTTCATACTTGTTAGCTGTCTTGGGATTGACATCTCTATTTGCCGACCTGGTCTTTGGAACAAGGCAAAAAACCAGACTGTGCCAGTCTAGATTATGACGATTGTTAATTGCATTGCCACAAGCATGGCCCAAGACCCCCTTGTGCTAAGCACTGTACAAATCCACCCAAAAAGACAGTTCCGGCCTCAGAGAACTTCCAAACTAAACAGAAGACAAGACGTGGATGTAGACAGACAGGGGAGCAATCCACTCCAGGTTTTACATTGTGCCTGCTGCATGCTGGGACAGGAGGTACTGGGCGTTTAGCTAGTGCAGTGCTAATACCCATGCAGTGCATACATCATCGGCACAACTACCGGGCCCCAATCCAGCAAAGTGCTTAAGCATGTCCTTACTTCAAGCATGTGAGTTTGACCACTTGACATCAATGTGATGGGACTAGTCACATGCTTACATGCTTTGCTGGATCAGGGCCATAGTTCTAAGAAGTTCCCCAGAAACCAAAGACATGATACTTGTGACCTGCTACATTGCCAGATCTTGTCCAGTTGAGTGCAGTGCACCGCCCTAGTTATGGCCGAAATGTGCTTTTAGATACTAAACGTGTGGTTTGGACTACTGGGTCTTTCCCAGTGCAGGGGAGTTTTGCATTTTAATGGCACTGCAATGAAGCCAAGCGCAGTCCGTATTCTAAATTAATGACTGGAACACCATGGCTCACTGGCCGGTGATTGCTGGTGCGGGGATTACAAAGTGCAGTATCCTCGCGCTTGCTGAGGCCGTCTCTGACAGCTTGCAAGTTTGAGAATACAGGCCGGGAATAACAGAACGAGAGTCGGGCTGGAAAGCGGGAAGCTAATCCTTCTGGGGAGCAGGAATCCAAACCGCAGATCTGGAAGGAAATCCTTGGAAAACAGTCAGTGTTGGAAATGACCTAGGAGTGACAGTAGAGGGCGCGTTAGGGGAGACCTTGCAATGCACGTTTGGGCGTGTACATACAGAGGTATACTGGATCATGGAAATGATTGTCTGTATCAGGAAACACTTAGGAATAAGGGATCTAATTCTCATTTACATAACGGCCCATTTCCATTGCCAGACTGGTGTAAAGAGGCCTTGGTATAAATGAGAATCCGACCCGGAATCTGCAGTATTGCGTCTCTTTCTGGGCTCCTCAGTGCTAGAAAGGTCTTGCTCAAATAGAGGGAATTTGGAGACGAGGCTAAGAGGGCCAAGGGGTTAATTTATGAGGAAAGAGTAAATGGCCTGCAAATGTGCAGCTTGGCTAAACAAGGGCTAGTGGGGAGGTTAGCATCAGTGTCCATGAAGAGCTGAAAGGTGCAACTACAGAGCAAATGTTTAGGTGGCCGAAGGGTATAACCAGGGCTTATGGGAGGAAACTGAGCAAAGACACATTGTGGGCACTGGTGAACATGCAGAAAACGCCCCGTTGGCCCCAATCCCGTTAGCATGCACAAAGTCACAACTGCTTTCCTCTAAAAGTAGTAGATATAGAAAGCAGTAAACCAGGACTCCCTAAATGGGACGGCTTCCCCTGGAAAAGTTAAGAACATGCATAAGTGTTTGCAGGACTGGGGCTGGGGAGCAGCGTCTCAGAAGCAGATCATTTGGGACACTTTAAACCGGACTGGGGAAAATGCTGAAATAATCTGCATTGGCTGAGGGGAGGGATTGATGAAGAGTTGAGAAAGAAATAGCCTCGGGTACCTTTTCCTTGTGAAAGTACCAGCACTGTTTCTGCCTCTATTGGCTGTTTCATTTACAACCTGCCTCGTCAGTATCTCCCCTCCCTCTCTCCCTCCCCGGGTTTGGCTAACAGAGAGCTTTGGGAGGTTTCTTTTAGACACAAGTGGTTCTGAGCTGACACCCAAGCTTCGGATCCAAATTTGCAGCTCAAACTTCTCTCCATGTTGGATGGAGTCTGAACACCAAGTTCCAAATGCCCTGAGCTTTGGATTCAGCTGTAGAATTCAGCCTCCATCCACTCCTTGCTTTTGCACGTCTTCAGAGCTGACATTTCAGTTCAGGGTCTCATTCCTAAATGTCCTGGATGACCTTTGCTTGAGCTTTCCTTATGCACACACGAAGGCATGGCGGTTCTACCTAGTCTCAATTCTCCTGCTAAAAGCAGCTCTTTGCAGAATGGGTGGCAGTGCTTAAATGAATCTCCGGGCCACCACCCATGCGTGTGTGAGTTCACCCTCTGTAGCACTGTGCCTCTGGGTGCTGCTCTCCCGAAAATGTCCTCAGTCCAGGTGGCACTGTTGTTTCCAGGTTCAGTTGAAATGACACCTGTACTTCCTCCAGGGTGTGACTGCTTTGCTCACTTCGATTTGCACGGTGTGATGCATTTGCAGCAACTAGGTATTTTTCCACTTGGCTTGTGTAATGGTAATTATATGTTTATCCTGTAGTTTCGTCACGAGCCACTGCATGCCAGGACAGTTGTCATTCAGGTCCTGCTTCTGTATGTCTAGCTCATGTTTATTACGTGACAGATCTCCCCGCAACCTTGTAAATTTCCCTATGCAATTTCTCCCATCCATAGGCTAGAGCCAAGGGTTCCCTCCCGCCTTTTTCCTCGTTCTCAGTCTTTGATCTCCCAGAGGAAGTAGGAAACAAAGCATCTTTTCTCCTGAAACAAAACTTTTCAGAGGCCGGAATTTTAACTAGAAACTTCAAACCCACCCACACCTCCCCCTAGATCAGTAGGGTTTCACACTTGTGTGTCTGGATGCTGGCCCTTGAATCAGGAAACTCCAGCGGAGTTGAGCACAGCATGGGTTTATTTTTGTTGGAATAAAAGGTCCTTATCTCTTTCACCAGGGATGTTTACTGCAGCCCATGGATGTTGGAAAGCGGGGATGGATCAGCAGTCCATATGGGCGTTGCTATCTAAACCCTGGCGTTAGCCACATCCCCTTAAGATCAGCACTTGCATGTTGATATGTGGAGATGCTGGCTCTGGACAGGGAACTTAAAATGTACAGGGCTCAGTAGCTGAAATCAGTTTTCTTGGGGCTGGTCCACACTAAGCCCCCAGTTCGAACTAAGATACACAACTTCAGCTACGTGAATAACGTAGCTGAAGTCAAAGTATCTTAGTTCGAACTTAAAGGTACTTACCGCGGGACCATCGTGATCATCTAGTCTGACCTTCTGCACATCCCAGGCCACAGTACCTCACCCACCCACTCCTGCAGCGTGGCCCGGCTCCCTCCGGGTGGCGCCGCTGTAGCGCCACCAGCCACTGGTGTTCCAGGCAGCGCGTTAAGGGGGCAGGGAGCAGGGGAGGGGGATTGGATAGAGGGCAGGGGAGTTCGGGGTGGTGGTCAGGGGGCGGGGGTGTGGATAGGGGTCGGGGCGGTCAGAGGGCGGGGAACGGGGGGGTTGAATGGGGGCAGGGGTTCCGGGGACAGTCAGGGAGAAGGGGTGGTTGGATGGGGCAGAGGTCCCGGGGGGGGGAGGGGTCAGTCAGGAAGGAGAGGGGGGGTTGGATGGGGTGGCAGGGGGCAGTCAGGGGTGGGCGGTCTGGGGGCAGTCAGGGGACAGGGAGCAGGGGGAGTGGATGGGGAAGGGGTCCGGGGGTGCTGTCAGGGAACAGAGGGGGTTGGATGGGGCAGTGACTTGCCCATGGTAACACAGGAAGGCTGTAGCAGAGCCAGCAATTGAACCTGGACCTCTTGAGAGCCAGTCCAGTGCCTTAACCCCAAGACCATCTTTCCTCTGTAAATGCCCCTGGATCCAAATGCTCTCAATTCTTTGAGGGGATTCAGAGAACCTACATCCAAATGTTACAGCTGTCTCCTACCTGTGTGATAGGCCTGAACTGAAAATCATGGATCCAAGCATCGCTCCTGAATTTGGGGTGGGAATAATCAAAATTCAGACTGGAATTTTGTGGTTCATTCCCATCTGTCTAGAATTGGGAGAAGTCCCCCCTTCGCTCCCCCTATGTTAGAACAATGACAACATACAGTAGGTTGAATCTAGGGCTTGAAAGCTGAATTGCAAAGGATTTTTAAAAAATTAGGCTGTGCATCTGTATTTTGCATCTGTATAATAGAGAACAAAAGAGGGGTTTTCATTTCAACCTTCAAAATCTCAGTGATGTCTAGCCTGGTCTCCTCTCGTTTTGCTGGAGGACAACGTCTTGAAGCGTTTGTACTTTGAACTCTGCCACCTCACTTGAATGGGTGAGCTATTGAATGATTAACAAAGACTCTTTTATCCCAAATGTGAATCAGTTATTGTCGTTTAATAGGCGGTGGCAAAAATAACAGTCAAAGAGTTTTAAGCTGCCTGATTAAAAATCTCTTCCGTTCTCAATTTCCATAACGTGCTGTTGTCATTTCGCTTTGTCTAGACTAGGGAAATTGGGACAACCCTCTTATGTAAACAAACGCCGCCACTGTTACTTACGCTGGCAACTTAGTGCAGACCTTGTCTTTACACTAGTGCAATGCATTTACACTGGGGACTTGTGCTAATGTAGCTGCTCAAATGCACGCGCTACCCCAGAACCCAAGATAGCCCAACGTAAGGTCTTCACTAAACATCCGGGCCAGCCTTAGTGGTGAGCAATGAGGGTAGTTGCCCTAGGCACCGACTTCCGGGAGCATCAAATCAACATCGGGGGGTGCTACATTGGCTTTGTTTTGGTTTGGTTTCTTGCTTGGCCTTTCAGGGGGCATCGGGACTGTTTTCTGCCCTGCGTGACAAAATACCCAGGACTGGTCCTGCTAATCATAGACTTTTCCCGGGCAGGTAATACATGAATTTCTCTTGTAAAAAAAATGAGAAGAAAGAAAACCATAACACAATAAAATAAAGTTTTTCCAGGTGTTCTTTATTCACTACAGAGAAACAGAAAAGTGCACAAGCCCATTTGATTGTTTTTTCCCTCTTGAAAGTCTCCTTTAAATACTCAAGGGTGTCTCTCTTTAAAAACCAGTCAAGTGCATGAGAAGGTGCTTTGAAAGATGCAAGTGGCACCGGTTGTAATTTGGAGGGATTAGACAGCAAGCGCCAACAGGAAAGCCAGCCGGAGGGCAGATTTTAATGGGGGTTTTATGGTAATAAATAAGATCTAAAATAAAACAAACAGTCCGACCGTGGGAACCTGGAGCCCTGCCTTCTTAAAACAGCATTCTTGATTAAAATTGCATAATTTTGGAGACAGCATGGGATGCGGCGTTATCCAGTCACCAGAGCGTGGCCTCCAGAGGTGGGAAACGTATGAGTTTTAATGGCAGTCCTAATGCTGACCTGTTGTGTGTTGAAGGTAGGGTGACCAGATAGCAACTGTGAAAAAACGGGACAGGGGGTGGGGGGTAATAGGTGCCTATATAAGAAAAAGTCCCAAAAACGGGACTGTCCCTTTAAAAACAGGACATCTGGTCACCCTAGTTGAAGGGGATGTCAAAACATTCCAAAATTTCCAATCTCATGCTCTAGGACTTCACCTGCAGGGGTCAGGAAGGCAATCCCTTCCCCCCACCAGTGTATTTGGTTTTCGTTGTTGCTGTTGTCTCCTTCCTCTGAGGCATCAGAGATGGTCATGGCTGGAGATAAAACAGTGGATGGGGTGGGCTGGTGCTCTGAAGTGGCATGGAGAATTCTCTCTCGGATGCTTGGTTGGCTGGTTCTGGCTCACATGCTCAGGGTCTAACTGATTACCATATGTGGGGTCAGGCAGGACCTGGGGGTTTTCTTGCCTTCTTCTGCGGTGTGAGGCATAGGTCGCTTGCCAGGATTATCTGGGTATATCTCACCTACTTTGTTCCCTGCCACTGCAGGGGCTTCAGACACTGGTGTTCTCTGTCTGTGGCACGCAACCCTTTAGTCTCCGAAGGGCTGAAATACGTTGGTCTAATTCTGATTGTGAGGGTTGGTGGGGAGTGGCCAGGTGGTGCTGGTGGCCTCTGAGGTGCAGGAGGTCTGACTAGATAGAGAATCTCATGGTCCCTCCTGGGTTTAAAGTCGATGACTCCATTTTGGGCATCTCAATTCTTGGGTGCCCGACGGAAGGTGCCGTTGGGTTTGGTTTTCAGAGGTGCTGAGCAGCTGCAGATCCCCTGGGCTTCAGTGGGCGTAGCAGGTGCTCCGTATTCCTAAAATCGCAGCTCAGGATGGGCAACTAGACAGCATGAGGATAAGCGTGGTAGTAAAATCATGACTGCCCTGCCCTGCTGGCTGGCTTGTGTTATTGTGCTGCAGGGCTCTGTAACTTGATTAAAATGGCCCAAGGAGCCCAACCCACCTCATCCTTCTGCGTCTTCTTCCTCATCAGATGATAATGGAATTCCATCCGTTTTCCACCTCCTCCCCCAGCAGATCCTGTTTCCTGGCCACTGAGTTCCCCAGGAGAAATATTGAACAGTGTTGCCTTTGAAGATCAGCAGTGCTGTCTGGGAGAGGTTGCTGGGTGATATCATAGGACTGGAAGGGACCTCGAGAAGTCATCTAGTTCAGTCCCCTGCAATCAAGGCAAGCCTAAGTATTATCTAGACCAGTGTTTCCCAAACTGGGGTCGCTGCTTGTGTAGGGAAAGCCCCTGGCGGGCCGGGCCGGTTTGTTTACCTGCCGCGTCCGCAGGTCCGGCCAATCGCGGCTCCTACTGGCCGTGGTTCGCTGCTCCAGGCCAATGGGAGCTGCTGGAAGTGGCGGCCAGTACGTCCCTCGGCCCGCGCCGCTTCCAGCAGCTCCCATTGGCCTGGAGCGGCGAACCGCGGCCAGTGGGAGCCGCGATCGGCTGGACCTGCGGACGCGGCAGGTAAACAAACTGGCCCGGCCTGCCAGGGGCTTTCCCTGAACAAGTGGCGTCCCAAGTTTGGGAAACACTGATCTAGACCATCCCTGACAGGTGTTTGTCTAACCTGCTCTTAAAAATCTCCAATGACAGAGATTCCACAACCTCCCTAGGCAATTTATTCCAGTGCTTAACCACTCTGACAAGAAGTTTTTCCTAATGTCCAACCTAAACTGCCCTTGCTGCAATTTAAGCCCATTGCTTCTTGTCCTATCCTCAGAGGTTAAGAAGAACAATTTTTCTCCCTCCTCCTTGTAACAACCTTTTATGTGCTTGAAAACTGTTATCATGTCCCCTCTCAGTCTTCTCTTCTCCAGACTAAACAAACCCATTTTTTTCAATCTTCCCTCATAAGTCATGTTTTCTAGACCGTTAATCATTTTTGTTGCTCTTCTCTGGACTTTCTCCAATTTGTCCACATCTTTCCTGAAATGTGGCGCCCAGAACTGGACACAATACTCCAGTTGAGGCCTAATCAGCGCGGAGTAGAGTGGAAGAATTACTTCTCGTGTCTTGCTTACAATACTCCTGCTAATACATCCCAGAATGATGTTTGCTTTTTTTGCAACAGTGTTACACTGTTGATTCATCATATTTAGCTTGTGATCCACTATGACCCCCAGATCCCTTTCCGCAGTACTCCTTCCTGCATAGTCATTTCCCATATGAAGTTTTCCCAGTCCTTTGTAAGCTCCCATGATGGAAAGGGCCATTTCAGGGGGCTTTAAATGGTGTAACTGGGGCACAAGAATGAAACTGGGAAGTAGACGTTTGAGGTCGGTTCCAAAATACTTTCAGATTGTGATGGTGCTCTGTGCAGCACAGCAGTGATGGAAACCCAGTTGCTCCAGGAACTGAACCGTGGACTGGGCAGAGCTCTGGAGAAGAGGCTGTGATGAACAATTTTTCTGTGCAAGGATGCTCTCTGGTAGAGTCGACGGAAACTCAGAATTCCTGTTTCGCGGGAAATTTCAACATTGTGACATTTCCCGCGAAATAGAAATTCCGAAAAATTTGGGTTTTGGAAAATTTGAAATTTCGTTGAATGTTTTTTTTTTTCTTTTTCCATTTTTATATTTTTATTATTTCGACGTTCTCTCAGGACCGCAGCCGTGCACAATATACACGACTGCTAGCGACGTGCCTTATTGTGACGTAACACGATCGCTGAAATAGTCTAGTTTTCTTCATTTCATCTTCAAAACCATGAAGGGCAGCTCGGGCTGAAACATCTGATCTTCTTTCTGCTCGTGGTGCAAGGAAACCGTTTGTAGTTCGACTACTGCTGTGTCATCCCCTGGTACCCTGCATGCTGAATGCCTGGTGTGGAATCCATTGCTTAGGAAGGTCCAGCCTTCATGGGGATGTGAAGGGGACCGAGGCCCTAGAGCAAGTAGAGTTAACATCGGAGCCTTGCTAGAGAGACCTAGGCAGATGAAATTGGCCTGCATGATTAGTGGTGAGCAAGGAAAGTAACAGAGCAAACAGAGGATGGCAACAGAGCACATTGGCTGCAGTTCTAACACCTGGAAGCTGTCAATCGAGCATAAAGGCTAAAAATAAACGAATAAAGAAGATTTTCCAGCTTGTTCCTAGACGAGTATTAAGTCACCGGGGCTGGCAAGCTGCAGCAGTTGCTCCAACTTTCCTCATTTTGAATTTTTTCCCCTTTACTTGCTAGGGAGAACATGTCTTTTTAAAATGCCATTCGCTAAGATGAACTAAAAAGTCCCCCATATTACAGCTCTGGATTGATTACGCTCAGCTGTACTGTGCTACTACGTGGTGGCCCCAGCCAGGGTGGGGGCCCCATTATGTAGGTGCTGTACACACCTGTGGTGAGAGAGAAGCCCTGCCCTGCACAGTCTGAATAGTCAAGGCAGACAAGAATTATTGTGACCACTTTATGGACAGGGCTTGGTCGCCCAAGCAGTCTGTGGAAGATCTGCAAATAAAACTAAAATCGCCTTAGCTTACAAAACCATCCTACCTCACCATTTCTAACGCTGTAGCCCAGGGGTCTCAAATTCAGTTTACCTTAGGGCCAGCGCCAGTCCTCAGGTCCTCCCAGCGTTCCAATCATGTCACTGAAGATGGTGTTCAGAAAAGAAAACGTTTCTATTGTATTTTTTATTTCAAATGTCTTAGAAATAATAAAACTGTCATACAACTTTATACAGCTCTTTGCCTGCCAGCGAGTTTTTAGTGTTGGCCAGCCACCTGGCCATGCTTCTGTTCTGTCAGTTTGTTGATGTTTGGCCTCGGTGACCGAGCAGTTGAAACCTTCAGGATTGCAGCCAGGGGTGCATCAGATAGTTGTGTTCGGTATTTTGACTTGTTTTCATTGTGGAAAAAAGTGATGCTGCCTCTATGGCTGACTCTGCCCGGCAACTAGTGATAGTATCGCTGTCCCTCTCTCTCAGCCAATGGGAGCTGCGGGGGGCAGCGCCTGCCTGCGTCTCTCCTCCGCAGGGTGCAGTGGGGAGGTTCTCGGGCCGCAGATGGCCCGCGGGCCGGGACTTTGAGACCCCCGCTGTAGCCTCTGCAGTCTGGGATAATCGCCCTGCATTGTCAGACGCCCCACAAACCCAGGGCTATTGGCAGGCCTGGGGCGTAGCCTGCTTGTAAGGTTATTTGAGACGCGCTCTCTGGTTAGGTGAGCTTTCCGACAAGGCGTCTTTCCCCTTTGACTCAGATCCCATTTGTAACCTTTTCCCGCCACCGTGAGGGCTAGAAACTTTTTTAAAAGGAAAATTGAGATGCTCACTTGGTCACATGCCTCCAGGGGCTGGGACTTTAAGAGAAAGACCCCAAATGGTGTCAGGTTTCAGAGGGGTAGCCGTGTTAGTCTGTATCAGCAAAAACAACGAGGAGTCCTTGTGGCACCTTAGAGACTAACACATTTATTTGGGCATAAACTTTTGTGGGCTAAAACCCACTTCATCAGATGCATGGAGTGGAAAATACAGTAGAGAGGTATAAATACACAGCACATGAAAAGATGGGAGTTGCCTTACCAAGTGGGGGGTGGGGGGTCAGTGCTAACGAGCCAAATCAGTTACAGTGGAAGTGGGCTATTCTCAACAGTTGGCAAGAAGGGGTGGAAATCACTTTTGTAGTGCTAATGAGGCCAATGTAATCAAGGTAAACCCTGGTGCCAACTCTGCCCACATATCTACACCAGCAACACCATCACAGGACCTAACCAGATCAGCTACAACATCACCGGTTCATTCACCTGCGCGTCCACCAATGTTATATATGCCATCATGTGCCAGCAATGCCCCTCTGCCATGTACATTGGCCAAACCGGACAGTCAGTACGCAAAAAAATAAAAAATAAAAAAATTACACAAATCTAACATCAAGAATTATAACATTCAAAAACCAGTAACAGAACACTTCAATCTCCCTGGACACTCAACAACAGACTTAAAAGTGGCAATTCTTCAACAAAAAACCTTCAAAAACAGACTCCAATGAGAAACTGCAGAACTGGAATCAATTTGCAAACTGGACACCATCAAATTAGGCCTGAATAAAGACTGGGAGTGGATGGGTCACTACAAAAACTAATTTCCCCCTGCTGATACTCACAGCTTCTGGTCAGCTGTTTGAAATAGGCCACCTTGAGGCATGGCATAAGGCATGTTTTGCAGAGGCATAAGTGGTGGCCCTTGTGCGGTACAGCTCTGCACAGCTGCTCCTATTCTCGCTGTTTCGAGTCTGCATTAATGCACTTGCCTTACAGCAACCAGATATCTTCCCCCCCACGCCCCCGTAGCAATTAGGGATCTCCACCCGTCATTTCAGAGAGGGGGATCTAGCTCACTAATTCCCCTCCGTAATGCGCTCGCTTGCAGGAGCCAGATGGTAAAAGAACTGGCTGTAGGAGAAATCAGCCTCTTATGGAGCATATGTTGGCTGTCAAAGCAGTACCCGCCTTCCCCATCTCCGATAGCCTGCTGAAATCCGGCAGGCTGATCCCGTCTTTTATTCTAGGCCTTGAGAAGGTATTTGTTGCTCCAGTTATTTTGCTCTCCAATGAACAGAGCTGTTCGTTTTCGTTGGAAGGGGGAAGAGTCAAAATGCAGGGAATTAGAAAACCAGCGAGGACATTTGTTTGCTGAGATAAACTTTAAGTCTCCCAAATGTTTCTTCCTCTGGCCTTTTCTGGGACCCTTTCGCCCCTCTCCTGCTGCCAGCCACGCAGAGCATTTAGGTTGTGATCCGCCAGCACAGGGTCCATTGTACTAAGTCCTACTCAAGCCCTCCTTTGAGCTCGGAGCCGGGCACAGCGATGGGTTCCCCCCCGGGAATGTGGACATGCTGCTCTGTCATTAGCCGGGGGAAAGATGATGCTTGATGGGCTTGGGGTGCATTTTGGTGGTTCGTTGCTGTAGTTGGCATTGGAACAGGTGGAGGCCTCCTGGTGCTTGTGTCTTTCCATGTCATGATAGATCTTCTTCAGTCTCATTTGGAAAGACTTGCGTATTGAATGAAGGGAATCAGGTACCTGAATCCGGGAGGATAGAGCATCGCACACAGTGTATGGCAATGGGCTTACTAGGGGTATCTTTACCATTGCCCCCTACTGGTTGGAATCAGAACTGCTCAACTGAGTGTCATAGCCTCTATACTGCCGCCAGTGAGGGTTCTCCTTTAGCTCAGATGGGAGGAGCCTAGACTTTTGGAGCAGTTTGATCCAGGAAGGTCTGCGCATTCGTGGATTGACCATAGTCCAGTGAGCCTGGATTTACAAGCATAAAATTCAGTCATCCATTGGAAGCTAGGACCCTCTACATTGATTCATTTAAAGGGGTGGGCCTCTGCGAAGATCATGCAGGGGAATGGGGTGTTTATAATACAGATAGCAAATGATAATGTAAAGCAGATACAAATATCCAGAAGAGGAGTGAAAACACACTCCTTGGCTGGGAAGTTATTCCAACTCTAGGGCTAGGGAGCGGAGTTTAGAGAGAGAAAATATCCCTGGCTTCTCCTTCCCAATAAATCACTGTTAATAAGTTTGTGCAGACAACAGGCCCTTTGCAAAAGCGCTACTGAGAAAGCATCTGTTTGTAGGATTAGTTTTCAAGAGCGTCACAAACTGGGTCGAAGTTATTGAGTTTCAGTCTTGCAGGAAAGGAACAAATGGATTTTTTTGCCCAGGTAATGGAGAATCTGGATTTATTTTTAATCTAGGATCTGTCAGATGTGTTTATTTTCGTGCCTTTTGGTTATTTACAGTAATAATAAAATATGCATTTATTTATATAGCCCCAGGGTACTTTACAGGCTGGCGCAATAAAAAAAATATCCATCATGGGGTGGTGTTACCAACACCCTGTTGCCTGCATCAGACATACAGAGGGGTGGCAAAAGTTGCTGAGAATGACAAGAAAAAGTGAAGCCAACTATTTAGACCCCAAGAAAGCATGCACGGAAATCTGGGGCAGCCGCTCTTTTATTCCAAGTGGTTAGAGACGCTTCAGCAATCCCCCTTCTTCTGTCATGATGTCCAGACACAAGCAACCCTCTGTCTTGGACATCAAAGCCAGTTTTTCATCGGCTCAGATAGCTAACCTCTGGACCACACTTCCTGTAGTGGCCTTGTGATTGATTGATGCATTGAAAGGTCCCTTTCTTGAAGGCTGAGGGGATTGAATCTACAGCTGTCAGCTCCTCCGCACCCCGGGGTTGACTCCTTGTGTTATTTGTCTCCAAACGTTCCACTGGGTTTGCTAGGCCCGGTCTTCCACAGTCCGTCTTTCACTGGACGGTGTGTGTCTGGCTCTATTTCTGAGCAGCATTCCCGCTCTCCTCCCCTGGCCAGTGACACAGTCAGGCAGGCAGGCATGGGGCTTCTCTGAGTTTTCCCTGGTTGGTTTAAACAGTGGACCCGCGCCAAAGCCTGTTGAAGTCAGTCAGAATCTTCCCATTGCCATCAAAGGCCTTTGGATCGGGCCCTGTCTAAGCTGAGCTGATTGTTTAGTTCTGGAGACTCATGTGATGCTCACCTCACGCCACAGAAAATGCAAGTTTGGTCTGGGAACGAGCAAACTAACCCAACTAGCGACTGCCACGTTGCTGACTGGGCTCGTCTAGGCCAGTGTTTCTCAACCTTTTTGATACCAGGGACCAGCTTGCTGCCTTCCTAAACTGTGTGAGGGAGATCTCCGGGACCGGCGCCGGTCCACAGACCGGTCGTTGAGAATCACTGGTCTAGATGATCTGTTAGTGCACGGCATGCCAGTGTGTCAATCTACCCTGCAGTAACCTGCCGTGTGCTAACTGGCTGTGTGCACTCCGCTGTCCCGTACTAAAGGTTCCACAGAGTGCTGTGATCTGCCTGCTTTGATTAACTCCCCAGCCTGCTGCATGCGAACCGTTCATCTAGACAAGCCCAGCAGCATTGAACCCGGCCCTGTCTGCCCAAGGTTTGCACCGCTTTAGTTATGCTGAATTAATTAAGGGCAAGTCTGCACTTAAAACACTGCATTGGCGCAGCTGCACCGGCGCACCGCTGGAGCGCTTTAATGAAGACACTCGAAGCTGACGGGAGACCTCCCCGAGAGACGGTAGCTATATCAGCGGGAGAAGCTCTCCGGCCAACATAGCTGCTGCACTGGGGTGTTAGGTCAGTATAACTATGTCGCTCAGAGGTGTGGATTTTTCTCACCCCTGAGCGAGGTAGTTTTACCAATATAGGTCTGTAATGTAGACAAAACCTAAACTGGTTCTGTTAAGTTGGTGCAAACTTCTTTGTTGATGTGCTTATTTCGGTTTAAGAGTGACGTATTTCGAGCGTCTCCAAGAGCAACTTGCACCAGTTTAACTTAAACCATTTTAAAAAACAATTCAGTTAGGGCAGGTCTACACTACGGCAGGGATCCACGCTTTGAGATTGATCCATTGGCGGTCGATTTAGCGGGTCTAGTAAAGACCCGCCAAATCGACTGTAGATCACTCTCCAGTTGACCCCTGTACTCTACCCCTGACGAGAAGAGTAAGGTAAGTCGATGGGAGAAAAATCTCCCGTTGACCCCCTGCGGTGTAGACCCCGCGGTAACTCAACCTAAGGATACGTTGACTCCAGCTACGTTATTCATGTAGCTGGAGTTGCCTAGCGTAGGTCGATTTATCGCGGTAGTGTAGACATAGCCTTAAACTGGTGCACAAAGCTGTGTGGGTGCTCTGATTTCAGCTTCAGGACTTGTCTACACTTGAAAATTAATGTGGATTAAGGTAGGGTGTGAATTTAAAGCACAATAGCTGTTCCCGATTAACTCAATGTGTGGGCACTTGTATTCCGCTAACAAGAGCATTGTTCCTGCTAGTTAAACCCACTTTGAAGTTAAAGTGAAACTGAACAGGCACAAGGCACTGTTGTTGTGGAGTAAGTGTCAACACATTGAGCTAATCTGGAAGGATTAGTCAGGAGCACCTCTATATGTAGACACGCCCTAAGAATTGTTTATTTTGGTTTTGCTCAAGTCAATTTCTAATTGACTTTAACTAATCTGAAGTAAGCTTGAGTCACACTGAAATAAGAGTGTCCACACAGCCTTGTGTGCTGGTTTCAAATCATACCCAATGCAACTCTGCATGGTCATGAGCCCTGTGATTGAAATGCTGGCCCTAAACATTTTGGGCCTGGTTCTCCCCAGCTTTGTACCCTGTGTCATCACCTAGACCTGGGCACCATAGGTGTGGAGTGCTCCCGATGCTGGCAGTGAGCGGAGAATCCTGATTTGGGAGCAATATTTGTGCCTACTTTCCACGTACCCCTGTATGTGGAATGATGACACAAGATCCCAGGAAGGGGAGAATCAAGCCTTTGGGTTCCGTAGGGAGTTGTGGGTCTAGTGGATTGAATTGGAGAATCCACAGACCTGGATTCTAATCCTAAATCACACCTGCTGTGTGACCCTGGGCTAGTTTGGGCCTCTCTTTCCCCTCCAAGTCTTTGTCTATTTTGACTGTAACCTGTCTGTCATTGTGTTTTGTACAGCACCTTGCGCACCTAGGGCCCTGATCCTGATTAAGATCTTTATGTGCTACTGTTATAAATAATTATTTCTTTATTCTTAATCGTCTGAATACCCCATCTCTGCATCTCCGCTGCCTTCTGTCTGCTTTCTGAAAGCTGCTGTACTTTCCCCAATCTCTTGCCGCCTCCTCCAGATGCGATGAAGGAGCCAGGCTGCTCTTGGTGCTTTGCCCGTTGTTTGGTAACGTTAATTTCTTCACCACCTGTTCTGGCGCAACCCTTGTAGTTCCGTCCAGGTTTCTCCTTTCCTCCCCTTGGAAAATGTATTTCTTTCCACTGGCATCAGCTTCCCACCCTCCTCCTGGCAAACACGGCAACTTCCGCTTTCTGCAGCGACAATTCCTTTTGCAGTTAAACTGCTCTCGCTGACTCACTTGTGGGTCCTGCATCTGCCTCTAGCCACTCCTTGCTCCGTCAGAGTTTGAAAACTTCTTTCTTTCCACTCAGGGTAAAATTGACTTCTGTGCAGTGGGCCAGCCCAAGGTCAGTGCATCACTTAGGTCCTTCTTATGGTTGTATTCACCCTCAGTTTGTGCATGAATCTGGCTGGGCAGTTGCATACTATACCGCTTATCCAGCCTTTATTTATGTTAACATGCAGTGATTTCCCTGTGTAATTTCCAGAGGGGGCTGGGATTGTCTGTCTTCCTTCTACATCTTCCTTTCAGTCTCTCTGTAAGAGGGTCCCGGACCCACCCCTGCGGCGCCTCCTGCTGGTCGTCCAGGGAATTAGCTCACCAGCCTCTGGAGCGCCCTCTGCAGGCCGGTGATCCGCCTTGTCCTCTTCTGTACTGGCCCTCGTGTCCCTCCCAGGACCCCGGTGCCCCTTGCTCTGGGTGCTGCCCCCTGGCAATACTCACACACTAGGTCTCCCCTCCCAGGGGAACCCCACCCACTATCCCCACCTTGCCTCAGCACTAGGCCACTGCCAGTCACCAACTAGCCCCCGCTCCCTGGGGCAGACTGCAGTATCGGCCACTCATCACTGGCAAGGGGGGTTTGGACCTGCTGCCTTGGCCTAGCCCTGGGCTGCCCTCTGCAACCCCCAGTACCCCTTGGCCTTCCGCTAGGCCGCAGCCTGGGGCTATCCAGGCTGGAGCTCCTCAGCCTGTCCCCAGCCCTGCTCCACTACAGGTACCCTGTCTAGCTCCCTGCAGCCAGGCCCTTCTCTCTCTGAAGGCAGAGAGAGACTCTACTGAGCTCCTGGCTCCCAGCCTCTCATATAGGGCCAGCTGGCGCCTGATTGGGGCGTGGCCCAGCTGTGGCTACTTCCCCAATCAGCCCAGTAGCTTTTCCCTTTGCCCCAGCCCTCCGCCAGGGCTGTTTTAAACCCCTCAGGCAGGAGCGGGGTACGCACCCCGCTACACTCTCCTTCTCCGGAGATGGACTTTGTTGTATTAATTTCCATGGAATAAAGGGGCCCAAGGAGTCAAAGATGTTCAAATGACTGAAATGTCCAACATTAAACAGTTTTAAACAAGTTTCGGGGTTCGGTATACAGAGACCTCAGCCTGCTTGGTATTAAGGTGACCAGATGTCCCGATTTTATAGGGACAGTCCCGATTTTTGGGTCTCTTTCTTATATAGGCTCCTGTTACTCCCCACCCCCGTCCCGATGTTTTCACATTTGCTGTCTGGTCACCCTACTTGGTACCATGGCAAACACCCCATTAAACATCTTTTTAACCTGTTGTCGCAGATACGGAAAAGAAAGAAAAACAGTTAAAGTATTTGAAATGTAAAGGAATAAGTAAAGCTTTTCTTTTCGCTGTATTCCATGTTCCCCTTCCCGAGGCTGTAGAGAGTTTCTCGAAGAAATAACTCCTTGTTTGACAGCTTCTTAGATGGTATAAAATATGGGAATAACTCTCTCTCTGGGGAGAAGAGACGTTAGTTGAGATGGGCTGGAGCTGTGTTTTGTTGTCTTAGGAAACAGGATCAGTCTTTAACAACGAGCCAAACGCACACGAGGGAAGAGAAAAGAACAGCGAAGATAGAAAATGCAGCTTCTGTCTTTGGGGTGGACTCTCACTTCTAATCTCACTGCTGGAAAAACGCAGGCCCAGCACATGGTCTTATCACTCCCTCGGAGAACTGGTGAACTTGTACCAGCATCAGGTTGCTGAGGGCATTGCTTTTAGCTGCCTTTCTGGCCACAGGCTTACAGCAGTGCTGAAAATATACAGTCTTGGTCGGCTAAGAGAGAGGGCAAAAGGAGAGAGATGAGCTAAGGTGGGGAAGGAAAAAGACACACAAGGGGGTGTGTGTGTGACAAAGTCTCACATCCCGGGGGGTGTTTGGGATTCACCCAGAGCCAGTCGAGATGGGGTGTCACTTGGGTCCCTCTCTTGGCCTGGTCTAGTCAGGACATCTCTTGGAATCAGCATGATGAAGGCCCAGCAATGTCCCGGTGGATCCCAGGAGACGGGGGTGTTAATTCCCTCCCCAAAGTCTTTTCTTTTTAAGAACCCCAAAAGGGAGCGGTGTGTGGAATAGCCCATCCCCTCATTTTGCCCACTAATTAAGCCTAATTTCCGACACACCAATTTACCAGGAAGATCTTAACGCAGCCCTTGAGTTACATCACGAGGCCTCTCTGTGTGGACTCATCCAGTCTGTCTCCCTTTTGCATCTTTTCATAGAATCATAGAATCATAGAAGATCAGGTTGGAAGGGACCTCGGGAGGTCATCTAGTCCAACCCCCTGCTCAGAGCAGGACCAATTCCCAACTAAATGATCCCATCAGCGTTCATTGTTAGAGGTTATTGTGACCCTTTACAAACTTTTATCCTCTCTCCTGCAGTTGGGCTCACAAGCTGGGTACGTTTGTAGGCCCAATTACTACAACAGCTTGAACTTCCAATCCCCGAACTGAGTGCTGGGAGAGTTCGGGCCCAGGTCTGCAGCTTTGAACCCACCTCTGATGTTGACAGTCTCTTGGCTTGGTTCTGTCAATGTTTGCTACCTTCTCTAGGTGCTTTGAATCTCCCTGACAGCTGAGGGACTGATTCAGCAGAAGCAATGCACATTTGGCAAGGGCTTTCCTCAAAGGGTCCTGCGGCTAGCTCCTCAGCGGGCGTCAGTCAGTTTGCACCAGTTGAGGATCTGGCCCCATATTTATAACCGTAATGCTGTGCAGGTTAATACACGTAGAACAGAGTAACAGAAACTCTCCTGGCCTGTCACTTCACCCCACTCCACTCCTATAACCCTCGCCTTCCCAAAGGTATCCTCTCCCCTCTATCGAAGAAGCAGTCATTATACATACAACCTATAAGAGGAAAGCTTAACCCCTTGGCCGCCAGGGACCAGGTAATGCCCCTCCCCAATGAGGTACCATTTCTTTAATACCCATGTATTGTATACTTCTCTGTCCATCCTCCATCAGCGGTGCATATTGCTAGATGGAACATACAACACTTCCTTCTGGAAGGTGATGTCTCCTACCAACCAATCCAAGAGACAAACTGATGTTTAAGGTCACTGCTTCCTGTCCCGTCTAAATTCCTGCCACCTGAATCCCACCCCCACCCCGAATGTAAACACTTTTCTTTCTATCTTAGGTTATAGCCCCCTCATCCTTTTTAAAGCATTTTTCCTCACAACTCCTCTGTCATCTCCATTTACCAATGGTGAGCTGAGGCCCTGAGAGACTGGGTGACTTGCCCAAGGGCATACAGTAAGTCTGTGGCAGGGAAGCTCTTTGGCATTCTAGGCTAGAGCTGGAACCATTGCACCACCCTTCCTCTTCCACTCTTGTGACCTTTCAGCTCTTGTCTATTTCTCTGGTATATTTCTGACAGGACGTGGCCAACCCTGAGCCTAGGGTTTCAGGCAAGGACATGCCATTGGTTAAATGATGACGCTTAGCACCTACCCAGCGCTTTTCATGTTTACTGGTCAAACAGCAAGGCCAAAATGTGGCCTTTGATTTGGGGCATCTCATTTTTTTGGAAGCCCAACTTAACATGCCAGGAGTCCTATTTTCAGAGGTGCTAAACTTCCACCACCCAGCTGAAGCCCGTGGGAGTGGCAGGTGCTCGGCAGGTGCATCAGGCTCAAGGTGTTTCAAACTCAGCAGCCAAAAAAATGAGGCATCCAAAATCGGTGACCATTTTTCGCCTCACCGCCCCGCTCTAAGGTAGGGAAATATTATTACCCCCCATGTGCTGATGGGGAAAGCCAGGCAGAGAGGTGGAGTGATTAGCTACAACTTCACCCACTCTGTGCTCATCCCTCTAGGCAGCCCTGTAAATGCGTGTAATGGCCGCTAGCATATACCTTCCCGATGCACCTGATCTCTGTGCTTTTTGGACCCCTCGCTGCGCGTTAAGATGTTTGAATTGATTTATCCGAGGTGATCCCTAGGGATCGTTTTCAGAGACATTGGCTTTATCTTCCTGTGCCTGAATTTTGCAATCCAAAAATGCGAATGATAATAATTGTTCATTTGTGTTCTTAGTAGCACTTAGGGTACCGGGGCCCCATTGTGCTGGAAACTACAGAAACACAAGTGAAGAGACAGTCCTTGCCCTGGAGAATCATAATCCTTACCCACCTCACAGGGGAGAGGGGGTGAGACTTAATTAATGTCTATACAATGCTAGGAGATGCCACAGACGTGCTAAGAAGTGGGCTGTAGCCCACGAAAGCTTATGCTCAAATAAATTTGTTAGGCCTGGTCTACACTAGGAGTTTATATCGAATTTAGCGCCGTTACATCGAATTAACCCTGCACCCGTCCACACCACGAAGCTATTTAGTTCGACATAGAGCTCTTTTAAATTCGACTTCTGTACTCCTCGAAAACGAGAGGAGTAGCGCTAAATTCGAAATGGCAATATCGAATTAGGCTAGGTGTTGATGGAAATCGACGGTAATAGCTCCGGGAGCTATCCCACAGTGCACCACTCTGTTGACGCTCTGGACAGCACTTCGAGCTCGGATGCTCTGACCAGCCACACAGGAAAAGCCCCGGGAAAATTTGAATTCCTTTTCCTGTCTGGGCAGTTTGAATCTCATTTTCTGTTTGGACAGCGTGGAGAGCTCAGCAGCACTGGCAACGATGCAGAGCTCTCCAGCAGAGATGGCCGTGCAATCTAATAGAAAGAGGGCCCCAGCATGGACTGATCGGGAAGTCTTGGATCTCATTGCTGTGTGGGGTGATGAGTCCGTGCTTTCAGAGCTGCGCTCCAAAAGAAGGAATGCAAAGATCTACGAGAAGATCTCTAAAGCCATGGCAGAGAGAGGATACAGCCGGGATGCAACGCAGTGCCGCGTGAAAATCAAGGAGCTGAGACAAGGCTACCAAAAAACCAAAGAGGCAAACCGACGCTCCGGATCCCAGCCCCACACATCACGTTTCTACGAGGCACTGCATTCCATCCTAGGTGCGGCCGCCACCACTACCCCACCAGTGACCGTGGACTCAGAGGATGGGATATTGTCCACGGCCGGTTCCTCGTCGGAAATGTTAGCGGACGGGGAAGATGAGGAAGGAGATGAGGAGGACGAGGCAGTCGACAGCGCTTGCACCGCTGATTTCCCCGACAGCCAGGAGCTCTTCATCACCCTTACCGAGATCCCCTACCAACCGTCCACAGCCGTTACCCCGGACACCGAATCAGGGGAAGGATCAAGCAGTGAGTGCTTTAAACATCTAAACATTTAATTTTAACATAACTGGAATATTCATATTGTTAAGAATGGGCTTTTCATTCACTCATTTAAACATAGAAACTTTTATTTATAACAAAACAGGAATATTAACTATATTAGTAATTTGGTGTTCATGATTTAGTTGCCTTAGTCAACTATTTAGTCCTAACTATGTATAAAAAATCAAATAATGTCCGGATATTCATGATTAGGCCACCACAGGACGATCCACTCTGTTGTCCCTTATGCTGCACTTAAAGGAAAAGACGGTCAATGTGCCCGGGAATGGACAGAGTGTCCTCCTGGGATAGCTCGGCATAGCTCTCCTGGAGGTACCGCTCAAGCATGCGCATCAGGTTCCGCGGCAGGGCGATCTTGTTCGGTCCACCGTGGTAACACACGTTCCCACGCCATGAGTCCATTAGGTAGTCCGGGATCATGGCACGGCACAGCATGGCGGCATACGGCCCTGGCCTCTGCATGGTCTCCCGAAGCATCCTTCCCCTCTCGGTCTCCGAGATCCTCATCAGAGTAATATCACACATGACGCCCTGCTTTAAATTAGGGAGGGGAATGTTAGTATTGGGACTGCTTTGCAGCCACGCGGTGGAGGCGGCAGAGGGGCAGCATACAGGGAGCTTTCCCGGGGACAGCCGCGAGGTGGTGGGACAGGGGCAGAGCTCATGCTTCCCTGATTGCTGCCAGCAGAGAGTGGCCTTGCATTCAGTGCGAAAGGAGCCCAGTGCTACTATTACATTTTTAAGCTGCCACAAGTCTATGGCTTACCATGTTTTCCTGCAACAGAAGTAGAGGTGTCCTGCCACGCTTCTCTGATCGCAACTGCAGGACCCCAGGCACTGAAGGCGAGGGCCGAAAATTCGACCTTGTCCTGAGTGCGCATGTGAAAGGTCCAGTGCATGGTGTTGTTCACAGAGAAAGACTATGTTCTTTGTTAGCAACTTCATTTATCTGTCTCAGGAATTCACTCCCTTTTTCCCATTGCCACAGACACATCTGCGACTGTCTCCCAACCCAGCCTGGCATCACACTCCCAGAGGCTAGCGCAGATTAGGAGAAGGAAGAGGAAGACGCGTGAAGACATGTTTTATGAACTTATGGACTGCTCACGAGAGCAGGCAGCCCAGACGACACAGTGGAGGGAGAACTTGTCACAAATGCACAGAGCAGTCATGGAACGGGAGGAGAGGTGGCGCCAGGAGGACCAGCAGGCTACTCAAACCCTGCTTGGACTAATGAGGGAGCAAACGGAGACGCTCCGGCGCCTAGTGGATGTTCTGCAAGACCGGAGGCAGGAGGACAGAGCCCTGCTGCTGTCTATCTCTAACCGCCCTCCCCCGCCACCAAGTCCCACACCCCCCTCACCAAAAGTCCAAAGAAGGAGGGGCGGCAAGGGCCGTTAAAACTTTCAGTCGGCCCCTGCACACTGCTGCAGCACTGGAAGGCTCTCGTTCCACAAAGTTTGAAAAGTCCTTTCCTACCCATCTCACACTAGCCCACGTCCAAGTTTCCTCCCCCCCCTTTTCATGTGCGGTTCATAATAAAACATCTGTTTCTGTTAAGTACTGTTTCCGAGAGTGTCTTTTAGAGGGGATTCTGTCTGAAGGGGGGGAAGGGGTTTGTTACTTGGACAGGACAGTCACCTGTAGCAGGCTACAGAGGCGGGGGCAGGTCCAGCATCAGGACACATACACAGTGCAGTCACCAGTTACCCTGGTCAGTCTGGGAGGCGGTTTTCATGTTCTGGGGTGCGAGGGGGTTGATCTGTGACTTTGTGGCGGGGGAGGGCAGTTAGAGATCTTATGCCGCGGTCCTTATCCTGGATCACAGAGCCACGCAGCAGGGGGTCTGTTACCCTCCGCCCCCTGCCAGAAAGTCACTTGGCCGACACATACACGCAGTCCCGCCCAGGACTGCTGGCAGGCTGCGTTGAAACAACCAATCCAGCACTGCGGAGCCTGTCATTCCCGGAGTTTAGAAGCATCATTTGCATCAGAACACTAAACCCGCCCCCCGCCACAGTCTGCGTCCCCGGTTTAAAACATTCCCGCGAAAACAGTAAGAAAGAGAACCTTGTTCATTAACAAAACGGAACAGATTTTATTTGTTGGGAAGGTGGGGAAGGGGGTATGTAACTTGGAAGGATAGTCAACAGTAACTGGGTAAAGAAACGGGGGCAGGTTCAGCATCTGTGTCCACAAAGTAAACAGTCACTGGAGACCCTGCTCAGTCAGGAACCTGGCTTTCAAAGCCTCCCTGATGCACAGCGCGTCCCGCTGGGATCTTCTAATCGCCCGGCTGTCTGGCTGGGCGTAATCAGAAGCCAGGCTATTTGCCTCAACCTCCCACCCCGCCATAAAGGTCTCCCCCTTGCTCTCACACAAATTGTGGAGCACACAGCAAGCAGCTATCACAATGGGGATATTGGTCTCGCTCAGATCACAGCGAGTGAGTAGGCTTCTCCATCTCCCCTTGAGACGGCCAAAAGCACACTCCACCACCATTCTGCACTTGCTGAGCTGGTAGTTGAATAGTTCTTTCCCTGAGTCCAGTGCGCCAGTGTAGGGCTTCATGAGCCAGGGCATTAGCGGGTATGCAGGGTCCCCGAGGATGACTGTAGGCATCTCCACATCCCCAACAGTTACTTTGTGGTCCGGGAAGTAAAGACCTTCCTGCAGCCGTCTAAACAGACCAGAGTTCCTGAAAACCCGAGCGTCATGAACCTTGCCAGGCCATCCAACGTTGATATTAGTAAAACGTCCCCGATGGTCCACCAGTGCTTGCAGCACCATGGAAAAGTATCCCTTTCGGTTGATGTACTGGCTGGCCTGGTGGTCCGGTCCCAGGATAGGGATGTGAGTCCCATCTATAGCCCCACCGCAGTTTGGGAATCCCATCTCGGCAAAGCCATCTCTGATGAGCTCCACGTTTCCCAGGGTCACTACCTTAGATAGCAGTAGCTTGACGATTGCCTTGGCTACTTGCATGACAGCAACCCCCACGGTAGACTTGCCCACACCAAAGTGGTTAGCGACGGACCGGTAGCTGTCTGGCGTTGCGAGCTTCCAGAGGGCTATGGCCACTCGCTTCTGGACAGTCAGGGCTGCCCGCATCCGGGTGTCCTTTCGCTTCAGGGCAGGGGACAGCAACTCACACAGTTCGAGGAAAGTCCCCTTCCGCATGCGAAAGTTGCGCAGCCACTGGGATTCATCCCAGACCTGCAGCACTATGCGGTCCCACCAGTCCGTGCTTGTTTCACGGGCCCAGAATCGCCGTTCAACAGTATCCACAAGACCCAGTGACAGCGAGATGTCCTGGGCGCTGGGTCTCATGTTCTCTGAGAGGTCGGAGCTAGTGTCCGACTTCATGCCGTCACGGTGGTGCCGTAGCCTCCTCTCATGATTTATCTGCAGCTGCCTCTGGTACAGGTGGATGAGAAGCTGCGATGCGTTGAGAACTGCCACAACTGCAGCGATGGTCGCAGCGGGATCCATGCTCGCAGTGCTGTGGCGTCCGCGCTGTCAGTAATCAGAAAAGCGCGCGAACTGATTTCCCGCCGGCGCTTTCAGGGAGGGAGGGAGGGAGGGCGGGAGTGACGGACGGATGACGACAGGCGCCCAAAAGCACCCTCGACACATTTTTTTACCCAGAAGGCATTTGGGGCTCGACCCAGAATTCCAATGGGCAGCGGGGACTGCGGGAACTGTGGGATAGCTGCCCACAGTGCACCGCTTCCAATGTCGACGCTTGCCCCGTTAGTGTGGACTCACAAAGTCTCACAAAGTCGAATTACTGTCCTTAGTGTGGACACACACGTTCGACTTTGTAATATCGATTCCACATAGTCGAATTAACTAAAATCGAAGTACTCTCGTAGTGTAGACATACCCTTAGTCTCTAAGGTGCCACAAGTACTCTTGTTCTTTTTATTAATAGTAATGGTGCTGATGATGTACCAAGGATGTCCAGGAAATGGATTTGTCCAGCCACATGCAGCAAGCCAGGCTTGTCAAGGAAATTGGCTTGAATGGTGTTTTTACTATATACCACACGTGTCTGGTATTCCTGCCCTAGAATCATAGATCTATGAATAGGACACAGACCTCCTGATTCCCAGCCCAGTACCCTATCCACCAGACCAGCTGTTCTCCAACTGCGGGGCAGACCCCTTTTATTGGGGGGGTGTGTGGACAGAATAACAGAATATATTCTAGTGGGGCATGAGAAGCTTTAAGGAAAAAAAAACACACAGTTGCACATTTTACCCACAGCAATGAATAACTAGCAAAACGGATTCCTCCATATCTGGTCCTCAGATGGTGCTGTGCATTTTCATGGATTTCTGTGAAGCTTGCATAGCATTAGGGAACGGGGGTTATTTAGTCTGCAGAAGAGAAGAGTGAGGGGGGATTTAATAGCTGCTTTCAACTACGTGAAAGGGGGTTCCAAAGAGGATGGATCTAGACTGTTCTCATTGGTACCAGAGGACAGAACAAGGAGTAATGGTCTCAAGTTGCAGTGGGGGAGGTTTAGGTTGGATATTTGGAAAAACTTTTTCACTAGGAGGGTGGTGAAGCACTGGAATGGGTTACCGAGGGAGGTGGTGGAATCTCCTTCCTTAGAGGTTTTTAAGGTCAGGCTTGACAAAGCCCTGGCTGGGATGATTTAGTGGAGGTTGGTCCTGCTTTGAGCAGGGGGGTGGACTAGATACCTCCTGAGGTCCCTTCCAACCCTGATATTCTATGATTCTATGATTCTACAAAGTTGTTGCCATCTGTACGTTAAGCCGTTTGCTACGAGGCCGTGTGCACACTTCATTGTGAGCACGGACCAGAATCACAGTTTTGCTTTTGCTTTTATTACAATGAACATAAGAACATAAGAACGGCCAGACTGGGTCAGACCAAAGGTCCATCTAGCCCAGTATCTGTCTACCGACAGTGGCCAATGCCAGGTGCCCCAGAGGGAGTGAACCTAACAGGCAATGATCAAGTGATCTCTCTCCTGCCATCCATCTCCATCCTCTGACGAACAGAGGCTAGGGACACCATTCTTACCCATCCTGGCTAATAGCCATTTATGGACTTAGCCACCATGAATTTATCCAGTCCCCTTTTAAACATTGTTATAGTCCTAGCCTTCACAACCTCCTCAGGTAAGGAGTTCCACAAGTTGACTGTGCGCTGCGTGAAGAAGAACTTCCTTTTATTTGTTTTAAACCTGCTGCCTATTAATTTCATTTGGTGACCCCTAGTTCTTGTATTATGGGAATAAGTAAATAACTTTTCCTTATCCACTTTCTCAACATCACTCATGATTTTATATACCTCTATCATGTCCCCCCTTAGTCTTCTCTTTTCCAACTGAAGAGTCCTAGCCTCTTTAATCTTTCCTCATATGGGACCCTCTCTAAACCCTTAATCATTTTAGTTGCTCTTTTCTGAACCTTTTCTAGTGCTAGAATATCTTTTTTGAGGTGAGGAGACCACATCTGTACACAGTATTCGAGATGTGGGCATACCATGGATTTATATAAGGGCAATAATATATTCTCAGTCTTATTCTCTATCCCCTTTTTAATGATTCCTAACATCCTGTTTGCTTTTTTGACCGCCTCTGCACACTCCACGCAGAGAACTATCCACGATGACGCCAAGATCTTTTTCCTGACTCGTTGTAGCTAAATTAGCCCCCATCATGTTGTATGTATAGTTGGGGTTATTTTTTCCAATGTGCATTACTTTACATTTATCCACATTAAATTTCATTTGCCATTTTGCTGCCCAATCACTTAGTTTTGTGAGATCTTTTTGAAGTTCTTCACAATCTGCTTTGGTCTTAACTATCTTGAGTAGTTTAGTATCATCTGCAAACTTTGCCACCTCACTGTTTACCCCTTTCTCCAGATCATTTATGAATAAATTGAATAGGATTGGTCCTAGGACTGACCCTTGGGAAACATCACTAGTTACCCCTCTCCATTCTGAGAATTTACCATTAATTCCTACCCTTTGTTCCCTGTCCTTTAACCAGTTCTCAATCCATGAAAGGACCTTCCCTTTTATCCCATGACAGCTTAATTTACGTAAGAGCCTTTGGTGAGGGACCTTGTCAAAGGCTTTCTGGAAATCTAAGTACACTATGTCCACCGGATCCCCCTTGTCCACATGTTTGTTGACCCCTTCAACAATGGTTTGTTTGGTTAAAAAATAAACCCCAACAACTGAAGTGAAAAACAACGAAGCTGAAACTGATGCAAGGGAAGCAGCGCTGCTGCATATATCGGTCAATGCACTTGTGTGGCGGGGAGGTGTGGGGGATGTAAACTACTCCAGATACAAAGAAGGGGGGGTGCAATCAGATACATTTGAGAACCACGGCATTGGACCATATTGCCTCTCTACAGGCACTGATGGCTGCTGTGAAGCCCTGTCCTGGGCAGATACCCGATTGTCCTGTTCTTAACATTGGCACTACACCTCTACCCCGATAGAACGCTGTCCTCGGGAGCCAAAAAATCTTACCGCGTTATAGGTGAAACCGCGTTATATCGAACTTGCTTTAATCCATCGCAGTGCGCAGCCCTGCCCCCCTGGAGCACTGCTTTACCGCGTTATATGCAAATTCATGTTATATCGGGTCGCGTTATATTGAGGTAGCGGTGTACTTGTATTCCTTGTATATTGAGTCATATACATCAGTGATTCTCAACCCGGGGTCCGGGGGGCCATGAGCAGGTTTCAGGGGTTTTTCCAAAATAAACCAGAGAGCAGGGCCAGCATTAGACTCACTGGGGCCCACAGCAGAAAGCCAAATCCCGAGCCCCGCTGCTCGGGATTGAATCTGAATCCTGAGCCTTTCCTCCAAGGGCAGAAGCTGAAGCCTGGGCAATTCAGCTTCACGGGGCCCCCTGTAGCACGAGGCCCTGGGCGGTTGCTCTGCTTGTTACCCCTTCACACCGTCCCTGGCTTTTAATCTACTGAAAAACAGGTGTTGTGGCATGGGTGGGCTGTGGAAGTTTTATAGCATGTGGGGGGGGGAGGAGGGGGGGACTCAGAAGGACAAAGGTTGAGAACCCCTGATATAAATGATCTGCTGGGAGGGAAAGGGTTAACTCACACAAGTCATGCTAGTCAAGTAAAGCTCTGAGCAAGAGGGATCTAGTAGATTTCTCTGGTAGATTTCTCCTCTGTGGTAATTGTTTTAGATCTTCTGTGGTAATTGTTTTAGATCTCCTCTGTGGTAATTGTTTTAGATCTCTCTGCACACACCCACACCGTTGTCATGGCTACCAAAACAGCCCCAGCTGATCCAGCTCCAGCCACGTTCGATCAGGCTGGTGGCATTGGCTCAAGCGGGTGAGCGGCGTGCAAACAGTTTGTGCAGCCGCGCACGGCAGCATTGCAAAACCATCCGGCGCTCGGGCATTCTTCCCAGCGGCTCTGCGGCCTGCCTTCCAGACAGCTCAGGATGCCTCAGCACCAGTAAAAGCTGGAGGCCAGCGGGAAGTTGGGGTTACAGCAGGACTTTCCGTCGCTCGGGTGGAGCCCTGCCTCAACACAGGGCGGGGAACGTCAGAGTCACAGCTGAACAGACCTGTTTTGAACTAATGGGAGCTGTAGGGACACCCTGGACTAGATGTATCAGAAGGGGAGCCATGTTAATCTGGATCTGTAAAAAGCGACAAAGAGTCCTGTGGCACCGTATAGACTAACAGACGTATTGGAGCATGAGCTTTTGTGGGTGAATACCCACTTCGTCAGACGCACGACTGGACTAGATGGACAGAAACAACGAGGAGTCCTTGTGGCACCTTAGAGACTAACACATTTATTTGGGCATAAGGAAGTGGGTTTTAGCCCACGAAGGCTTATGCCCAAATAAATGTGTTAGTCTCTGAGGTGCCACAAGGACTCCCTTGTTGTTTTTGCAGATACAGACTAACACAGCTACCCCTCTGAAAAAAGTAGCACCTATGACGATTAGCAGGAAAACAAACCCTGTGTAATCTGCCGGCGCCCTGTGTATCGTCAGTTCCACTGTACTCTAGCTATAGTCAGTGTGATGTGCCGGCATCCTGTGTATCGTCAGTTCCACTGTTCCCCAGGTACAGTCAGTGTGATCTGCCGGCGCCCTGTGTATCCTCAGTTCCACTGTTCCCCAGGTACAGTCAGTGTGATCTGCCGGCACCCTGTGTATCCTCAGTTCCACTGTTCCCCAGGTACAGTCAGTGTGATCTGCCGGCACCCTGTGTATCCTCAGTTCCACTGTTTCCTGGGTACATTTGCTTGCGTGGGTCTTTCAAACAGCAAGGAGGAGAGAAAAGCATTTTAAAAACAGGAAAATGTGACTGTAAAATTGTAAACATTGGCTGTGGGTGGGGGACCTGTGGGGCAGGTGTGTTACCCGAAACTCCTGTCAGACTTTTCTTGACACTGACTAGATTTCAAGTCGTCAGTGTCCAATTAATTTAATGCTTTAAAGTACTAGTCTTAACTAAGGGCCTGATTTAGAGTCTACTGAAGTCAATGGAATGGCTGATGTTGGTGATGGTGGGTGAATACAGGTCACCGGGAGAGAGCTTGGTGTGTGTTGCTATGAGTCCCATCGCTGCTCAGCTCGGCTTCCCTGTCCTCACTGCCCTCCTGCCCTGAGATAACCCTGTTCCATGAGGGAGAGTGTGGGGTAGTGGTCAGAGCAAGGGGCTGGGACTTTGGAGATTGGGGTTTAAATCCTGTGCCTGTCACAGCCAGCTGTTTGATTTTATTCAGTGCTTAATTTGTAATGAAAGAGGTGCCGGGGCTCAAGCAATTTTTTTTTTACTTTCATAACTGATGCAGCAAGCCCAGACTGCTGGGGCCATGAACTGCCAGGTCCAGAGGTGCCGGGGCTCTGAACTGCCGGGCCCAGAGGTGCCAGGTCTCTGAACTGCCAGGCCCACAGGTGGCAGGGCTCCGCCTGGCAAGCCCTGGCACAAATTAAGCACTGGTTTTAATCTCTGTGTCCATGCTCCCTCTCCTCTGCAAAGCTGCCCACAGCGATGCCCAGGCCTGCTGAGGGACAGGTGCCATGTCACAGATGGCACTAAGTGTCGCTCTGGTGCCTAGGGTCCCCAGGGCTGCTGGTTTGACACCTTTCGCCAGCACTGAATTAAAACCAAAAGATTGTATTTTCTTTGAAGAGAGAAAAAATGTGGGCTGATGCAGCCGCCGGCTTGCCCGCGGCACGTGTGAGGTGCACTCCCCTCCCAGGGACAGGCTCTCACCTGCTCGGACCGGCCAGCCGGGGATGGTCTCGGAGGCCCACGCAGTGTGTGCCCCATGCATCGTGTTGCTGCGGGGAGACCCTGACTCCGCCGCCAGCCAAGCGAAGACTCTGCGTGGGGTCTGCTGTGCGCCTTGTGGATGAATCTCGTAGAGCCGGGCGCAGGAGGCTCGGTCGCGTGCGGGGATGAGATCAGTAGGGGTGGAGGGCTCTGCACCATGGAGGATAAACATCCCTGACAGTTGGCTCATTCCTGCCCTGCAGCCCCCCTGCTGTCCCAGTGGTGGTCCTTTTCACGGTGATGAGCTCCTCTTCCTGCTCTCCTGCCACACCTCCTCAGAGAGCTCTGCAGACAAGGCATTCCCCGCTGGCGATCCTCTCCCTGGCGCTCGGAGCCGGCAGCCTTTCTTCCTAGGCTCCCGAGGCCCGGCCTCTGCCATCCTAGCCCTGAGCATTTCCCCCAGCCCTGCCAGTGCATCTCGCCCAGAGCTTTCTAACCAAGCTGCTGCCGGAGGGTGGGGTGGCCTCCCTGGCAGAGCAGTCCCAGGCCGGATCCCCAGCACGTCCTTGGCACCACACACGGATCTGCACTGTTCAAACGAGACTTTCCGGCCGGGACAGAGCTGGGTTAAAAGGGAAGTTGGGTGGACAGCGCTGTCCGAGAGGAAATGAGCCAGTTGACTCTTGCCTGGCTAATCCCAGGCAGGGCTGCGCTCCTTCCGTGTCTGTTATTCCAATAGCTGTGCACATACTGCCCAGTTGTAAAGGACGCACCTGATGCAGCTGGCTGGTGCCCTTTCGACTCTGCCGGCCTCTGGATGCCAGCGGGTTAGACAGGTGTTCCCTCCTCCAGCGGGAAATGAGACTCTCCCAGCTTAGTCCAGAAGCGGATCCAAGCTGCTTGCATTGGCCTCTCTCCCTAGTCTGTTTGCCTGTTGCACGGTCCCTGGGGAAGTCTCACTCTTGATCTGGGGCGGGCCCCATCTCTATAAGGGTACGCCTACACTGCAATTGCAAACCCATGGCTGGCTCATGCCAGCAGACTCAGGCTCGGGGGGCTCCGGCTAAGGGACTGTTTAATTGCAGTATAGACGTACCCTAAGAGGCCAAGCCAACCCCCTGAGTCCAAGCTCCCTCCAAGTTTGGGGGAAGTTTGGATCCCACCCAAACTTAGTGGCTTGGGGTCCGCTCTGCTTTCAAACCTATGGCTTGTTCGGTGCCAGGCTCTGCCCCTCGCCTGCCCTGTGGAACTGAGGGTTTGGGGATTGGCCAAAGTAAACCCACTGTGCAAACGGTGGCTGATAGCACTTTTCCCCTGTAGGCCTTGGGGAATGAAACCCCCAGGGTAAAAGACACCCGAGACAGAAAGACGTCTGTGCGTTATGCTCCAGTTTGGGGGGTCATCTTGAGGTGTCGGATAACAAAGGGATGTCTGCAGGTTAGGGAGCACGTTTCCCGTGGCAGCTGGGAACTGCCGAATGGCAAGTCAAAGCACAAAAAAATAAAATAAAAGCCCGTGAGTTATAGCATTTCTCCCTAACAGGGAAGGAAATGTTTCCTGGTTGGGCATTGTGCCAGTGCCTGTCTTTGCATTTAATCAGCTCTAAGTGAGGGCACAGGACCCTTCTTTATCTGGGCTCTCCTTCCCCACTGGATACCAGCGACATTGTTGCCAGCAGGTTTTGCTACAATCCCGGAGCTGTGCTGCTGGTGTTCTAACCCCTCCTGCTGCTTTGGGCTCCGGCTCTGCTGTCCCCCAGGAAACGCTGCCTCGTCTGTAGCCGCCAAGCGCCTGCGAGGCAGCGTTGTCTAGTGGGTGAAGGAGGGAATTGGGGGCCCCTGGGTTCTGTTCCAGGTTCTGCTACCGCCGAGTCAGGGCAGCCCCTGGGTCCTACCTTACACCTGGCCCTACCACTTACAAGTCACTCCTGGCTTGAGTGGTTCAGCACCTCTGAAAATTAGGGTGCTCCTCTCCAGGGGCCTGTTTCCCCTTCTATCAAAGGGTGTAACCCCTACCCACAGGGCGTGGTAAGCCGTAATTAATTAGGAGCAGAGCCCCGTGAGCTGGAAGGTGCTAGTGAAGCACAGGGAATTCTAATGCTTTATACCCCACTCCTCTTCTGACTAGATCTCCTCTCTTTGTGTCCCCAGGAAAGCAGCCGGGAAGGTGCCAGGCGAGACGTCAGGATTCCTAGAGACATGGCTTCCTCCAACCCGCCCCCAAGCCCTGCAGTAGGTAATGTGAACCCAGCCCTTCTCCTTCAAGAACTTGTATTAATCATTAGAAAATGAAACAGATCTAGCCCAGTCCCCTCGCGCTGTGAGCTCGTGGGGCCAGAGCTGGCTTTGTGCTCTGTGTGAGGGCAACGCCTGGCACAAGGGGGCCCCGATCCCTGATCGGCACCTCTAGGGGCCTCTGCAATCTCAGTCATAAATAACAGCCACAGACGGGCATGGGGAGCGGCTCGTGATGGGCAGCCTCGGTTTCCCTTCGGCATCGAGGCTTTTGTAATGCAGAGCAGCCCCTCGGGATGCGGGGCTTTCAGCGCCCTCCAAGAGCTACCAGGCAACCCATCGCCCGGCGATGGAATGTCATTCGCTCCTAACAAAACTCGGAGTCTCAGGCAGGTCACGGCCCCATGCAATTGTAACCCCGAACCGACCCACATCGGAGGTCCGTGATCCTGTCCCTCCCCTGCACTCTTGACAGCAGTGCTGTATGTGGCATTCTTTCCAAAGGGCGGGCCAAGGCGATGTAGGGACGTGGTGCCCGGTTTAACGCGTGTGGCAGGGGAGGGGAGGCAGAAAAGTCCCGGGGTCTGAACCTGCCCTGCCCTGCCCCTCGCATGTAAACCACGGCTAGACTGGAACCTGCAGCCTGCTCACGCTCATTTTACACCCGCGTTGCACAGGGTAAATGGCGAGACACGGTGCCAGGCAGGCACTTGACGGTCAGGGAGACCTTGCTAGATATTAGAAGAGCTGGGAAGCCCTGTGAGATTGAATCTACAGGAGGCACTGCAGAGCGTCTCTGGGCCCTCCCCACAATTCCCCCGGCATGTGTGCCCGGAAGGACAGACAAGTTCTCCCACGATTCACTGGGAAAGAATCATGGAGCAGCTCAGCCCGCTGCAGCTCTAAGAGCCAGGGGACGTGACCCCACAAGTCCTAGTGCCTCACACAGGCGCCAACTTTTGTTGGCGCTGGTGGGTGCTCGCGATCCCCTGGCCCCGCCCCCAACTCCGCCCCTGCCCCTGCCCCCTCCCTGCCCCATTGGATCCCTCCCCAAATCCCCGCCCTGGCCCCGCCTTTTCCCCAAGCGCGCCACATTCCTCCCCCCCCGCCCAGGCTTGCACGAAACAGCTGTTTTGCGGCGCAAGCGCTGGGAGGGAGGGGGGAGAAGCAGGACGCGGCAGCCTGCTCAGGGGAGGAGGCGGAGGTGAGCTGGGGCGGGTCAGGGAGCTGCAATTTCCCCCCATGGGTGCTCCAGCCCCGGAGCACCCACGGAGTCGGCGCCTATGGTGCCTCACGCGAGTGAGTGCAGTGCCAGTGTAGCTTTGCCGTGTGGTCGCTCAAACCCGGGCTGGGCCAGCCCGCGTGTCCATCCCCCGGGTTGACACGGCAGCAAGACGCCTCCGCAGAGATCGCCATACAAACTCCAGGCCTCTGAGCGTTAGGGGGCCACGTTTTCAGAGGAGCTCAACTCCCACAGAGGCACCAGAATGAGGGGCTGGATTGCTCAGCACGCAGGGTTCATTTTACAGATGGGAAACTGAGGCACAGGGAGGTTAAATGACTTGGTAAGGTCATATAGGGAGCTTGTGGGAGAGCAGGGACTTAAACCCAGGTCTTTCAAGTCTCAGGCTAGTGGCCCAACCACTGGATCATCTTCTAGTGGCTGGAGCTCACCCTGAACCCCAGTTTTGAAGCCTGCTCCTTATGGCCAGCTTTGGATCTGGAGCCACTCAGACCCACTTCCCGTCTGCTGTGGTACAGTCCGGTCCATGCTGTACACACCCTGCCTACAAACCAGAGCTGGCTGGCTGAGAGGAACCAAGCCTGGGCCGGTCCCAGAGGCTGCAGTCAGTCCATGCAGCCGCCCATCCTTCCCCCCGCAGAGCCCTGAGACACAAGGAGATTGCAAAGGGGGACGCTGGAGAAGGAAGAAGCAATGGGATAAATACGAGTTCTATTCCAGCAGCGCATAAAGGCCACAGCTGAGATCAGGGCCCCATTTCGCTGCCTGCACCCAGAGTGAGAGACAGGCCCTGCCCTGAACAGCTTATTGTGTACGTGGACAAGGCAGAAAAGAATGCGAGTAAGGAAGGATGTTGTTGTTATGATTATTATTTGTATGACCATAGTGCCTAGGAGCCGCAGTCTCAGACCAGGCCCCTGTTGTGCTACAAACACAGAACAAAAAGACCGTCCCTGTCCCAAACGGCTGACAAGCAAAGTATCAGACAAGAGACAGCAGGTGGATACAGACAGATAAGCTCAAGGACAAAGTGAGATTTTATTTCCGTTTGACAGCTGGGAACTGAGGCCTGGTGTGAGTAAGTGACTTGCCCAAGGTCACATGGAGAGTCTGTGGCGGAGTTGTCAATTAAGCCCTGAGTCCCAAGCTACAGCCTTAACCATTAAGCCATCTTTCCTTGCACAGAAAACTGCACCACCTAATGAAGCCTTGAGCTGAGGGGAACTCACTGGCAGTACGTGAACCAGCTGGGCCAGCTCTGAGCTGAAGCGCTGCCTCAGAATTTACCTGGCACGCAGTTTCTCAGAGGCACTCTGTATACAGCTCTAGGCAGACGGTGAATGGCTGAGTGGCCCAGCCACCGGGCTGGGACTCCGTAGAACTGTGGTCAAGTCCTGCTCTGCCACAGACTCCATGCGTGACCCTGGGCAAGTCACTTAACCTTGCTGGGCCTCAGTTCCCACCTGTACAATGGGGATCCTAATCCTTCCTTTCTTTTGGCCGTGTCTATTTACAGTGGAAGCTCTGTGGGGGCAGAGACTGTTTCTCCTGTGTGTGTGTACAACAACACGGGGCCCAGACCTCAGCTGAGGCCTCTAGTTGTTCCTATAATGCTAACCATGAACATTAATAATTTGTCCAAGCCACGCAGAGTGCAAGACTGGTAAACAGGCAGTGTAAACGGAGAAGAGTGAAGGAGATTAACATCTCTGTGCCGACCACTACGGGGTTCTTTGGAGCACAGGACAGGAAGCCTGGAGAGCCTCCAAATAGAATTTTTGATTCTAAACCTGTGACCGTCACTCCCCCTCGTGGTTTTTCATTGGTTGTCCCCCAGAATCAGTTGATCCCTGTGTTTCTTCTGGTCCTGCCCACCCCGCATATGCCCTGGCCTGGTCTTTGCCAGTTCAGCAGTAATGCTGGCTTCCAACTGGTCAGTGCGAGAGGCAGAGGGCGGAAGACGTGGGAGAGGGGCAGAGGAAAGAGATGAAGGGTGAGAGAGGCGCGTCAGAGAGGATGCGGTGACAGGAGGCCGAGGGGGCAGCTGGCCGGCTAATACCTCAGCCGGGGAAGTGCTGGAAAGCAGTTCTGAGACAGGCCCTCCCGAAAAAAACCTCTTAGCAGCAGAACGTGCCTCCCAGTCCTAGAGGACAAGCAGCCTCACGCAGCCCCGCTGCTGCCTTCCTGGATTAGCATGGCCCCATTGCAGGGCAGGGGTTGTTCCCCTTCTCAGCCAGCCAAGGAGAAGCCTGGGCTGTCTCTGAGCAGGCTTGCGGGTGGCGCTGTTTACTCCATAAAATTAATCTCTAACGTCTTGGCTCCCAGCCACTCAGCATGCTAAATCGGGAGCAGATTGAGATTAGATACCGCCGCTTGCTCGGGCATTTGGAGAAATGTTCTAAAATGCCCCCGGGGCGCCCGGCCACAGACAGGAGGTGCAAGGGAAATAAGAGGGGGGGAGGTGCTGCTGCTGGGGGTTTTAAAAATGGAATTTACCCCCTTTCCCTTCCTGCTATGAGGACCCTAACTGAGCATGTGACTGGTGGTGCTGGGCCGGCTTCTCTGCTGAGAGTGGACGTGCACCTTCGCCTGAATTTTCCTCCAATCCCATGTCACTCAGTCAATGCAGCTCAATCCTCACCCACTGCACCCCCTGCTATTCCAGTCCTGGGCCCCCCCCCCAGCTCTGCCAGTGTACCTCAGTCCTGACCCACTGCACCCCCTGCTACTCGGATTCTAGCCCCTCTGGTGTGCAGTGCACACTGCTGTTCCAGTCCTGGTCCCCCAAATAACACTACCAGTGTACCTCAGTCCTGACAAGCGTGGGTGTTCTCTCTCTCTCTCTCTCTCTCTCTCTCTCTCTCACACACACACACACACACACACACACACACACACACACACACAGAGTGCTGATCCAGTCCTGGTCCCCCAAATAACACTACCAGTGTACCTCAGTCCTGACAAGCGTGGGTGTGTTCTCTCTCTCTCTCTCTCTCTCTCACACACACACACACACACACACACTGCTGTTCCAGTCCTGGTCCCCCAAATAACACTATCAGTGTACCTCAGTCCTGACAAGCGTGGGTGTTCACACACACACACACACACACACACACACACACACACACACACACACACTGCTGTTCCAGTCCTGGTCCCCCAAATAACACTACCAGTGTACCTCAGTCCTGACAAGCGTGGGTGTTCACACACACACACACACACACACACACACACACACACACACACACACACACACCTGCTGTTCCAGTCCTGGTCCCCCAAATAACACTACCAGTGTACCTCAGTCCTGACAAGCGTGGGTGTTCTCACACACACACACACACACACACACACACACACACACACACACACACACACACACACACACACACACACACACACACTGCTGTTCCAGTCCTGGTCCCCCAAATAACACTACCAGTGTACCTCAGTCCTGACAAGCGTGGGTGTTCTCTCACACACACACACACACACACACACACACACACACACACACACACACACACACACACACTGCTGTTCCAGTCCTGGTCCCCCAAATAACACTACCAGTGTACCTCAGTCCTGACAAGCGTGGGTGTTCTCACACACACACCTCTGCCAATGCACATCTGTTGTAACCTTCAGCACTCCCCGCAGTTCCAGGCCTGGGTCACCAAACAGCCTGATCAATGCAGTTCCCTCCTGACCAGCTGCCCCAGACCTGGGACCTCACTGACAGCTCTGCTAACGCACTTCAGTCTTGTCCTGCAGACCCCTCCATCCTGGCCCGTGCTGAGCACCCAGCTGCTCTTGTTAGGTTGAATTTAAGATTTGTCAAATGCCCTCTAGGAACTGGGTTAACTGACCAACACACTTATTTTACCTGTGACTTCCCCTGGATTTAAGCTCATCTCTAGTAATAATAATTATTTGTTTTCTTATCTAGCGCTTTCCATCAGCAGATCTCAAAGCCCTTTATCAAGGAGGTCAGGATCATTATCCCCATTTTACATACGGAGAAACTGAGGCACAGAGAGGGGAAGTGATTTGCCCAGGAGGCCCATGGCAGGAATAGAACCCAGGCCTCCTGAGTTCCAGTTCAGTGTCCTAACCACTAGGGCAAAATGCCAGGGGATGTGACCGTAGCATTGCTCGCCCCATGCCTCTGCCAGGCTGAGCTGTGCTGGAGAAGCGGTGGCGCTGTGGTTTGGTTTCCATTGCACTAGGACACTCCAGGGGAAAGCGTTTAGGGGCAGGGCATGGCACCCGTTGCATTCAGTACAGGTGAGCCCACCTGAGCGGGACCTGTCCTCGCTGCTAGTGACTGGTGGCTGTACCGCTGCGGGGGCATTGGGGGGAGTCTGATTGAAACCAGGACAATGCTTTGGGTGCTATAATGGAGGGAGGAAGGGGGGATCCCAGTCCTGCTGGAGATACCCAAAGGTGCTTTCCCTGGTCCACGGGAGGATCGAAATAACCGGTTGCTTGAGACCTTGATGAGTAGGAGAGATGATGCTCCTGGCTGGGACATCTGCAGGGGTTGAATGTCTGAATGCATGAGCCTCTCTTGTTTGAGCTAGAGGGTGAGGTCCAGCGGAGATAGCATAGCGTAGTGGACAGGGCACTAGAGTGGGACTTCGAAGATCTGGGTTTTATTCCCAGCTCTGCTGCTGGGAGACCTTGGACAAGTCACTTCCCCTCTTTGTGCCTCGGTTTCCCTATCTATAAAATGGGGATAAAGATACTGACCTCCTTTGTAAAGCACTTTGCGATCTACTGATGGATAGGGCTCCGTGATATTATTAGCATGGAGACAGTAGCAGATTTATAAACCTGTAATACCTGGTACGGCCAGTGGAGGGGGACAGAGCCACACTGTTAGCATGGGTATGAAAGCAGTAGCAAATTGACTACATAGACCACACTGCATTGGCGTTCCGAGGGGAAAAGGGTCCTACCTTTCATCTGTGATCTGGCTGCTTAGAGTTATCATGTTTTCCTTCCCCCCCTCATCCAAAGTCCACTGATCCACCTAATTGTTACATCTTCTGGCAGGAGACGGGCTAGTGCAGGGGGCCCTGGAGACCTCGACCGAGGGGGAGGAGGAGCTAGGGGAAGCATTTGATTTCGACGACAGTGAAGAGGAGGAAGAGGATTCCACAGTAGGGGTCAGCAGCGCTAGCACCGAACCCAGCGTCGGAGTGGCCCTGCAGGCCCCGCCCAGGAGGCGTAGATCAGGAATCGCTGCTGAGGCCCATTCGTCAGGCCAGCAGGAGAAGGATGGAGCGCCCCCTGCAGGGCAGGCACAGCTGACCGACTCTGGATCGAGCACCAGCGCTGGTAAGTAGGGCTTTCAGCTCGTGCTAACGCAGGATGCTTCACGCCCAGCATCTCTCAGGGGTCTTTGCAAGACTCAGGGTTGCAATGGGACATGCTCAGCCTACTGGCCCCATTACAGAGCTGCAGAAGGAATGGGTAAGAACCAGGTCCTGGGTCTCCGTTGCCCTGCCCCGCTGGCAGTCACGCACCCCAGTGCAACGTGAATTTCACAAGCTACCCTCCTGACCTGGCAGGGATCGACACCCGGTCCGCGATCCCTTTGCAGTGGTGTAAACGACTAACAAAGTGCAGGACAATAGAGAATCAGGGCCGCCCTGTTTTGTACTTCCAGGCTCCTACCCAGCTCTGCCGATGCCCCTCGATCGAAACCAGCCACTTCCCTCCCCCACTATTCCAGTCCTGGTCTCTCCCATGCCCTTGCCAGTGTCCCTCAATCTTGACCCGAAGCCTCGCCCGCCCGCCTCCTGCTTTTCAAGTCATGGAACTCTACCATTGCCCTCAAATTCTGTTTAGAGTATGAGGGGAAACATTTTTTTTTTTCCCAGTCTCATTCCTGAGACATCTTACTGTAGGGCATACACGCTGGCCAAAGACCAAGGCCTTCCTGAGAGCTGGCTCGGGGACTGTCAATTTCAGTGGAACAGAACGCTCATTCACCCAAACTTGAAAAGTCTCCCTGAAACATGTTTCAAACTCACTTGGCACTAGATTGAGCACGTCAAAGAATGCTTGAAAACGAAGTCAGCGTGAGTGGGAGCTTCTTGGTGCTGCTAATATTGGTCCAGCACGGAGGGTATGTTCTGCTTGTAAACCAGACATGCTGATATAAACCCTCATGCTTCAGGGCATAAGCAAACCCCTACTTAATGGAGGTCAGGAAGGAACTTCTTCTAAGACCAGGTTGTCCCTTAATTGTCCACTACTGGGTTTCCTGCACCTTCCTCTGAAGTAGCTGATGATAGCCTCTCTCAGAGACAGGTAACTGAGCAGGATGGACCCGTGCTGTGATCCAGATCCTGTGGTCTTGTCAGCTCTGATTCTTGTTGTGCTTGGGTTAACGTACTCTAAGATACTGACTTGGTTTCCTTCTGCTTTTGTTTTTGACAGATCCACTTGACACAAAGCTACAGACAGAGTAAGTGAGTCTAGATTTTATTAAAAAAACCACCCCAAACCCTTGGGTGCTTGTTGGGTTATATCGGACGGGGGAATCCGAGGGGTGTGAGGTAGGGGATGAGAATGCAAATCGTTAATAGAACCCAAGATGCTTTGCTGGCAATGGAGAGACAAAAGCCTGTCTTGTTACATGCTACCTCTTGCTCTCCAGTGACCGTAAAGTCCAAGTCCAGTCTGGCGTGCAGCTGCTGGTCACCTCCTTTTGCCTTTTCCTCCTTGCTTGCTCACAGGTGGGGGCCTGATCCCGCAAACATTTGCTCACGTGCTTCACATTAAGCGTGTGAGTAATCGCACTGAAGTCAATGTGGCAACAGTCCCTGTTATTCCAGTCCTGGGACCTAACCACTGCAGCCAATGGGGCGATTCACATGCTTAAAGTTAAGCCCATGTATAAGGGCTTGCAGGGCAGGGTCTCAGGCAGGAATTGTGCCTATTGCTTTGCGCTGAAGGCTGCGGGTCAGGAGTCCTGGGGTCTATTCCTGGCTCTGCCACTGACTCACTCTCCGTGACTAGAACATCGCTTCTCTTCTCTGTGCCTCAGTTTCCCTGACATGCTGTCATCTCTCCCCCCCAGCAGCTCTTCTCCCTGCTTCAGGATATCACTGTGATGTGCAAAAGGATGCCAGGGCCCGGGGCTATCAAGTGATTCTCCTGCTCCCCAGTGACTGGGTTTGCTTGGGTCTGTGGTTTGGTGAACACAATGGAGCTTTCAGGGCAGCCTGAGCCTACAGGGCGTGTGAGGCCTGGGAGGTTTGGGGGAATGCCAGGTGTGGCCAAAGCACAGCCCGTGGATTTCTGCAGCGCAACTCGGTCGGCTGCCCTCGCCTTTCACACAGAGGTGAGGCTCAAAGGACAGGTCCCAGCCTGACAGGCACTCCCGTCAGGGCAGGCGGTTTTACTACTCAAAATGGCTGAGGCCAGTCAGAGGGCATCGCCCCCTGATGGCCAAAAGCATGTTAAAACATCCCAACTTCCTGGACTTGGAAAATGTCTGCGGTTTTCTCCCTTCCTTTCTCCTCTCGTTCCCCACTCCCTGTCTGTACTGTCTCGTGATTAATGGATCCAGCCCTCTCGCTAGGGTGACCAGATGTCCCGATTTTATAGGGACAGTCCCGATTTTTGGAGCTTTTTCTTACATAGGCATCTATTACCCCCCACCCCCTGTCCCGATTTTTCAGACTTGCTGTCTGGTCACCCTACCTCTCGCGTTCCCTGTAAGACTTTGCGCCAGCTCCTGGGCTGTGGCTACCAGCACATGGTGCAGTTCTGGTGTGTGTGCGTGCAAAAGTGCTTTAAAGTTCACCCCTGTGCACAGAGTGACCAGACAGCAAGTGTGAAAAATCAGGACAGGGAGTGGGGGGGGGGGTAATAGGAGCCTATATAAGAAAAAGACCCAAAAATCGGAACTGTCCCTATAAAATCGGGACATCTGGTCACCCTACCTGTGCGCTGCCCTGATCCTGCAGCTCTGGGCTGGGCTTGAGCAACCAGCGGGCTGCTCTGACTTACGCCAGCTACAACAGCTGAAAGGGTTTGAAACCACAGTGGAGCAGTGTCCAGGGTGTATGGCAGAGAGGGCAGGGGCCTGGGGTCTGCTGGGAATGGAAGAGCGAGTGGGTTCTGCCCCCAGGGAATGTCTGTAAAGAGTGGGGATCGGTCCTGCTAAGGACTGGCCACTTTGTGACTCGGAGGGCTACCCAGGCAGATTGCCAGAAGCCTGAGTGATTCATAACTGTACTGTGGTATTTACGGCCTTGCGTCTCCAGGGCTCACAGAACTGGCTGCCCCCCCGAGACGTGCCGTTCGCCGGCTCTGCCTCCGCCTTGCATTCCCAGGGAGAGCCCTGTGACCATCTGTCCCTGAACGTGGGGACGTGCCAGCTCCTTCGACCCTGCCCAGCGCTTTGGCCTGGGTTCTGGAACCTCAGCAGAGTGGCCACCTGATCCTCCCTCCGCCAACGGAGCAAGTGAAATTGACAGGCGGGTGGCAGAGGACATGTCTGCCTTGGGGAGCATCCTTCACCCAGCCTATTACCCCTCCACCCCCATCTCCCCACAGGAGAGGCGTCCCACTCACTGCCGTAGTCCTTGAGCCCACTCTCCTCGCAGTCTGGTCCATGGGGTGGGGGTGGGGTTGCTGGGGCGATGGGGGAGTGGGCACAGCTCCCCTGGTCCCCATTGTGCCTTCCTCACTTTGGGACGGGCACCCCGGTTTCTCAGGTTGAGGGGCGTCAGGGCGTTGAGGGGTTGTACTTGGCCCTGGGGACCTCCTGCCTTAGCAGGACTGGACATAGCCCCTAACGAGTGCAGAGAGCTGGCCTGTCCATACGCCCCCGGCTTTCCCTGTCCTCCCTCCCACCTCAGCATCAGTCAGGCTGATTGAAAGCCGTTAACCCTGCAGAGTGCTCTATAGCAGGCAGGCCAGCACCCCGAGCTTTCGAGCTCATGCACTGCCTGGAGGAGCCGTGCTTACTGTCCCAGAGGGGCTGGGGCAGTTTGCTTGCCTGGCACTTAGCAGTCAGATCACATGTCACATTGTTGCTCGACTCCAGGCCTTGCGTCAGGGCCAAAGAATCCACAGCGGTTGCTCAGCGAGCAGCTGTAAACGGTGTTATTGACATCACGGGCTCTGTAGGGCTGGTGGAGTAATGGGCATGGGGAAAGGGAGGGCTCTGATTGCCCAGGGATTCACCTCTATTCAGCTTCTCATCCTGCACCCATCCTGGTGGTAGCAGAACAGGATTATTGCTACACGTTTTATTATTATTACTTTATGAGCCAGGAGAGATGTAGGTCAGGGCCCCGTTGTGCCGGGCACTGCACGGCTGCATAGTCCGTGGCCCAGACAGACAAAGGCAGGGAGGAAGAATTATTACAAATGGGGAATGGAGGCACAGAGAGATCAAGGGCTCGTCTGCACGAACAATTCATTTGTGGCAAGATAGGATGGGCATCTACCTCCTGCTAATCCTCTTCGAAAGGGGACAAGATCAAAACGCACTGCTGAAGAGTTAGTGCACGTCAGCAGGGTCCACTGGGACAGTTAGTCCATAGTAGGCTGGGGGAGGGTGGATTCACACCCCATCCTGCTGTGAATTAATGGTTCATGTAGACAAGCCCTAAGTGACTGGCCCAAGGCCACCCAGGGAGTCTGTGGCAGAGCTGGGAATTGACCCCAGCTCTTCTGAGTCCCAGCACAGTCCCTTCGCCACAAGATCACCTGAACTGGCTCAGAAGCAGATGTTTTATCCCCCTCTTCTCCTGTCTGTCTGGGCATTTAACCCTCACTCAGCAATAGTTCATCCCAATCCCCCAAATCCAACATCCTCCTGCCCCATGTATTTATTTTGTGGGTGAGTCCAAATCTGGATTGGGATCAGAATCAGTATTATTTATTATGGGCAGCCTCTGGAAGCCCCAGACAGGGATCAGTACCCCAGGTGCTGTACAAACACAGAACAAAAAGAGTTCCCAGACAGCCTGCCCCTACCTCTGTATTGGGACAAATCACACATTCCCCCACCTCCAGATCTGAGCAACCCTGAGCTTTGGGACTGCAGTGTTCCCAGGGTGGATCAGGTTCTGAATTTTGCATCCGTGGATCCCTCGCTCATCAAGATCAGTACTATAGTTCAGGTGACTTGTCTCTCCAGGGTGGTCAGCTGGTTGGGGCAGGACCTGTCTTTTTGTTCTCTTTTTGTACAGTACCTAGCACGGTGGGGTCCTGGGCGGTGACTCAGGCTCCGAGGTGTTATGGTAATACAAAGAATTAATAATACTCTAGAGCACTGAGATTTCCTCACTGAGAAGGTATCCAGCACAGCTTTGACTTGTCCCCCTAATTCAGCACCTGTGGGGTTAACAGGTACTCAGCCGGCCTTCTCCCCAGCTGCGAATAGCTGGCTTGTTTCACATGCCCACAGCTCCACCCCACCCTCTCCCAAGCTGATAATTCAGGTGAGCTGGGAGGCACCGAAAGGAGCTGAACCTGTGGGAGGGATGGGCTTGTGCCCCCGCTTGGAACAAAGGCAGCCTTTGTGGGTTTTGCCCTGGGGCCTGTATGGATCACTCCAGTAGCTTTGCCTACAGGTGCTTACGTAGTACCTTCCTGGCCAGGTAAGGGAGGCAGGGGGTTGCTCTGGGTGTGGATGTTGCTTCATGAGGCAGGTCGTGGTTTGCCCTCTGAGAGCAGGGGGAGTCCCAGGCCTGTGCCTGGTGTTATGACTCAGCTAGAACCTTCTGGTAAATATTTCAGGGCTTTCTCCCCGCAGTCTTACAAGGTGCTTCCAATTTCTAATCCTAGCACTTGCATCTCCCTCCCCTGAGAGCTCCCTAGGCCTTTAGCTTCATCTCAAGCGACCCCTTGGCAAACATTTTAAAGGCTACTAAGCGTTCTCTTTGCAGGCTCTCCAGACTCCAAAGAACCCTGTAGCGATCGGCACGGAGATGTTTTTAAATCTTCACTCTTCTCCAGTTACACTGCCTGTTCACCATTCTTGCAGTCTGTATGGCTGGGACAAATTATTCATGTTCATTGTTAGCCGCTAGAGGCCTCAGCTGAGGTCAGGGCCCCATGGTGCTATACACGCACAGCAAGAGACAGTCTGTGCCCCAAAGAGCTTCCACTGTAAATAGACATGGCCGAGAGAAAGGAAGGATTAGGCTCTCCACTGTATAGTTGGGAACTGAGGCCCAGCAAAGTTAAGTGACTTGCCCAGGGTCACACATGGAGTCTGTGGCAGAGCAGGAATTGAGCCCAGCTCTACTGAGTCTCAGCCCAGTGTTTGACCCACTTGGCCATCTACCCTGTGTATACGAACAGACTAGTCAGTTTCCTTCTCCGGTTTGCGTCTGTCTGTTGGTGCTGATAAGGGCCCATCAAATTGTCCTTGGTACTTTCACCCACACTAAGATTCCCACGATCCAAATAACTGCTCCATTCTCTGAGATGCATATTAGCTGCTAACAAACATTAAAGCAATTCCTCCCCCCCCCCATTTCATCTCCCATGTCCCTTAGCTCACTTCCCCCAGGGAAATAGTGTTTTGCAATGTTTGCATTGCAAACACAGGAATGTTTGCTGGTTAAACTTTTCTATTGGAATATACAGTTCCTGGATAAATTCCTACAGGCTTTATGTTCAGCTTGACGCTTGCTTGCTAAATCTAAATTTGGGCTAGAAATGGCCTTTAAGCTCTATTTAGAAATGCCCCGTGTGCGGGCTGGGCCCCACCTTTCCTTACAAGTGTTACCCCCCCCCCCCTTTCTCTTTGGCCTGCACTCCTGGGAGTGGGTCTGTCTGCCTGCTGCAGAATCAGTCTTGCGACCTTTATCCTCAGTTCCCTCCTGCTCGGGTTGTCAAGGCTGTTTGAACCCCATCCGTGCTGCTGCTGCATAAACCCAGCCCACTGGTCTGTTGTAATCCAGGCGTTTAGATCCCCCAGGCTGAAATTGACAGAGAAATTGACAGGAGAGACTTGACCGGGGATTCCAGTGATTTGGGGGTATGACTTTTTCCCTGCATGGGAGCGGTGTTAGGCAGATCTCCGCTGGGTGCTGCTGTTACATCCACCCCAGGAGTAGATTGTGCAACCCTGTCTGAGGGTGTCTGGCTCTTTCTCTCTTCATCCGACCTCTCGTTTCTGTGGCTGGGTCATGCCATTATCTGATCTCTGGGCTGGCATCATTTTGAATCCCAGCTGCAAAATCTACCATCTCAGGGAGGCATTTGCAGCCTGGAGAGTCTGCTGCAGATTTGAGCCTCCCCTATCGCAGGCTCTGCCCTCCCCCACCCAACTGAGGCTGGGTTCACCCATCCCTGGTGAAGCAGCAGGCCCCGGTAACGCAGGAATGGAATGCAGGTTTTACTCCTGCATCCTGGATCCAGCTGACCACGCATAAATGTGGTCAGCTGGATTGTACTGGGCAAGGGGCATGTGTGTGTGTTAAAACAAGACTGTATTAACCCCTTCGCCTCTAAGGGTATGTCTACACTGCAGTTAAACACCCACGGCTGGCCCGGGTCGGCTGCCTCACGCTCGCTGGGCTCAGGCTGCAGGGCTGTAAAATTGTGGTGTAGAGGGTCAGGCTGGATTCTGGGCTCTGGGACCCTCCCCCAAGTGTCTACACCACGATTTGACAGCCCCACAAGCCCACGTCAGCTGGCGCAGGCCAGCCACGGTGTTTAATTGCAGTGTAGACGTACCCTAAGCCACAGGTAGTGCCTCTTGCATGTGACAACAAAGGTTTCAAGGCTGAACTGGGTTCAAAGGGGCACCAGAACCATCTGCAATTCTCATCCTCCATTTGGGCAGCCCGAGATCCGCTCCGTCTTGGCCTATGTCATTCATATGCACAAAAGAATTGGGGAGCGATTTCCCCCCCCCTTGTTCCTTCTGTATTTTCTTGTATAGGGTCTTCGTTTGCTGGCTCGCTGTGGTCGAGAGCATGGGGCTATGAGTCCGGGAAGCCCATGTCCTATTCCTGGCTCGCAGTGTGTCACTTCCCTGCTCTGTGCCTGACTTTCCCCATCTGTACAATGGGGATCACTCTGACCTGCTTTTTTAAAAGTGCTTTGAGATCCTCTGGCTAAAGGTTCTATCTGAGTGCAAACTGTTAATGTTTTAATTTTAAACTCCATACGGAGACGGGAACAGTTAGCTTCTTGGTGTTATAGAGGAGATTACAGCCTTATTTAGAAAGATGGATACACATAATACTTTGTTTGTTCTTTCTTGTTGAGAATAAATCCCTTTAGACTGGAACAGTTTGCTCTTTGCATGTGGAATATACATAACTCAGGCTCCCCTCTGCCTGTTTCATAACCAAATGATTTGGGAAATGCTTTTAGTAGAGCTGGAAAACTTGAGTTTTGGGCAAAAAATTAACTGAACTATTTTGGCTGAAATTCAAAACATTTTGATTGGGAAATCCTGCCACAGTGCCTCATCAGAGTTGTAGTTTGGGTGCATCATGCTTTCATTATCCTCCAGCGGCTTGCCTCTTTGTTTGGACTACATGCCCCATGATGCACCAGCCTCACTTTATGGTGACAGGATGCAGTGCCCCGTGGCTGCGGTGCATGATGGGAGATGAAGTCCAGCTGGGAAGGCTGGCCATAGAGAATGAAGGCAGGAGGCATCTGAACTATAACTTCCATGAGACGTTTCAGGCTTGAAATATTTCATTTTTTGGCCAAAAGTCTCTTGTTTTGGGCATTTGATATTTTTCAATGAAAAATCAAAAATTTCTGTAGAAAGCAGTTACTTTTCACAAAATATTCAGTTTACTCAAAAATCCAATTTTTTCACCCATTAAAAGACCGTTTTGGTGAAGCTTTAGTCCTTTAATACGCTGTTCTGTCCTGCATCGTGTTTGCCTAGAATTCAGAGCATATGTAATGACCCCCCCCGAGTAGGTTTCTAACCTAGGAACTTCAGCACTCTATCATGGACCTCTACTGCTGCAGCTGAGGGAATAAGTCGATTAGTGGTTAGTAGTTGTAGGCTATTATCCTGCAGTATACCAGCTACTAGAGGGAAGGGTACCACCAACACTGTGCTGAGGGGTGTGTGTAGCAGAACCCGTTTCCCTGGATGTGGCCTCCACCCGTGCTAAGAGCCAGGTCTATATTTGCATTGTCATCGGCGTGTAACTAACGCATGACACGAGGCTGACGTCAATTAAACACAGATCGCTTGTGGGCTTCGTTTGTGGTGTTTTAATAGCATCAGTTGTTCCGTCCTTCCTTTCTGCGCTGCTGGCAGCCGCCGTTCCAGCTTCCCCACCTCACTGACAGGGTGGCCACCGCTGAGGTACAAAAAACTGGGATGATCCCATAAAACTGGCCAGCTGGCAGTGCGCGCTGAGCGTCCTGACTGATTTACCAGGGCAGCTACCTCGAACAAGGGATCACCCTTGGAAAACCTGGACAGGGGGCAGCTTTACCCTTTGAGCCTATGCCACTGCAGCGAAAAGCAGGAAGTGCTGAGAAAATGGACAGGGGACTCGTTGCTGGCAGCTGGGAAGAGGTAGCTCAGAACCAGTGTGGGCACTCGGAGACACTGGGTGGTATTGGGGGCGGGGGGGGGGGGGGAGCAGAAGGGTTGGGAGAACACTTTAGGCAATAATCACTGAGCACTTCATACCTGCCTATATTTTCTTTCCTTGGGCCCCAATTTACCATGTCCCTGCACTTCACGTTGTCATTTACCCCAGAGCAAAACGCTCCTGGCTCCGAAATGGCAGCGTTTCACACCTGCTTTGCTCTGGTGGGAAAGGTGCAGGGCAGTGGTGAATCTGGCCCTGTGTGTTTGCACGGCAGGGCAGTTCAGGGGCAAGGAGTCAGGACGCCTGTCGTCATCGTCTTCCCGCCAATGCTGCTTTTGGTTCCCGGCGTGATGTTGGGCCAGTCACTTCAGCCTGAATTTTCCGAAGTGCTGAGCTCTCGGCTCTGGTTGAGGGGAGCGGTGGGTGCTCAGCACCCCTGAAAGACAGGCCTGTAACCTTGCTGCCGCAGCTTCCCATCTGTACAATGGGGATAAGAATCCTGATGTCTCCCAGAGCTGCTCCAAGCCTGTACTAAATTTCTGCAAAGCAGCTAAGCTCCTCTGATGGACGTGAGGTGAAACGTTTCCTAGAGGCATTGCGAAGGCATTTCTCCTCCTGCCATCTGGGAGGAGATAGGGAATGTTTCTCTGGATCCCAGCTAATTTGATGGCTGTGAAACCTGCCCAGAGACACTGAAATCCCCGGCTGTCTGGTCTCGGGGCTGGTGCGCCCTCGCACGTACGTTCTGGATGCAAGTCGCGAACATGCACTGATGTTCCGTTGTTACAGCAACCTCCATGTGTGGAGACCCCGGCATGGCCTGTTCTCAGAGAATGACCTGAGTCATATGTACGTGGGCGTGTATCCATGCAAGGCAGGTGTTGGGCTATTAGATGAAGCCTGAAAGGTGAGAGTGTGGGTGGCTTTAGTTGGGCACACAACCCCATTTGGTATGGCTGGCTAGTTGCAGGCAGGAGCAAGGGAAGCCTTGACTCTGGCTACTAGAATGATGCAGGGGTGTGACGTTCTGTCACTGGACAGCTTGGGCCTGGTTGCAAGAGCTGGGGAAGTCCCCAGCAGGCAGAGCATGGGGACTGTGGCAGGGTGATCTGCCTGCCCATCCGGTCGTGCTGCTGGGAAGGTGGTCAGGGAAGCCTGGTGAATTTTTCTCTGCAGAACCTGGACTAGTTGCTGGTGTTAGAAGCCAGCTCGGTTCCAGTGTTTGCCTCCCCACGGACCATCTGAGCAACTCCCCTTCCCCTCCACCTCTAGGTCTCTCCTGGCATCACTCCCTCGCAGTTCTCCCGGCTATTAAACACCTGCATTTCGAGTGCTTTCCCGCCGCGATGCCTGGCCCAGTGCCTGTGGGGATGGGTGGTGGACCAGGAGGTTTTGGTGGTGGAGGCTAGAGGAGATATGAGCATTTTGAAGGAAGCGTATGCAGGTGCATATAGGCGTGGCTCACGGGCTCGGACCCAAGTTAGATCGGAGGCTGTTTTCTTGGACTGTTCACCCCAGCACGTTAGTTCTGGGTCTGAATTGCAAGAGATCGCTTCAGATCCGTTTAATCCTGAGCCCCTAATGGTATTCAGAGGGAACTGGCTTTAATAGGCTACATCATGATACTGGATTTGCTTTTTATTGTTGTGATTCTTTTTCATTTAATTTCTTTGACCAAACGTCTCCTTTCTAAAAGCAAAACTAATATTCTATAAGCTCAAAGGAGCAGCCGGTAGCTGCGTTTAAAGGTTAAGTAGGTTAGCTGCTTCAATTTGTGGTGTTTGGAGTGGGACGGCCAGGGCATTTCAGTACATTGTGCTTCTCCAAGTTTCCCCTGCAGATTCAGCTAGAGACGTTATTCTTCATCCCTTGTTCTAAATTGTTGCATAGCGTGGCTGTGTGCTACAGCCCAGAGGTGGCTGCATTTCAGTAGTGAGTGAAGGGACCTCAGCAAGTAGGAACTGATATGTCCGATTGAAGGGTGGAAACCTGCTGTGATCCTGTAGGATTAAAGGTTTCAGAGGGGTAGCTGTGTTAGTCTGTAGCCGCAAAAAGAACGAGGAGTATTTGTGGCATCTTAGAGACTAACAAATTTATTTGAGCATAAGCTTTCGTGAGCCCCCGAAAGTACTCCTCGTTCTTGTTGTAGGATTAAAGATATAGACAGTTGTTGTTAAACATGCTTAAAAAATGATTGTTGCTGTGGCAGCATCTAGCCGCCCCTCTGAGCTCACTGCCCTGTTGTGCTGGATGTGGCACAGATGCATAATGAGAGACAGTTGCTGGACTGAAGAGCTTGCAGTTCAAATATCCAACACAGACACAACTTGGAGAGGGGAAACAGAGGCATGTAGGTGAAGGGACTCGCCCAAGGCCACTCAGCAGGTCAGTGGCAGAGCTGGGAGTAGAAGCTAGCTCTCCAGAGTCCCTGTCTATTCTAAAATCAATATTAACACTAAGTAGCCACCCGAGGCTGTTTCCTCCCGTGTCAGGCTCCTGTTGTCTGTCGCTGTTTCTCACACAGCTCTCGGTGTCTCCACAGCTCTTGACGGACATACAGGGCCTCTGATCCGGTTAATGGGTTCTTCTCTCTCGTCCTGCCAATCCGGGCTTTCCTCAGCCCATCTAGAAGGCAGCCGTGAGCGGAGGAAGGTTAAGAGGCGGGGCGGTGGCGCTAGGTGTCAGCTTGACGTTGTTGCTCCTGGATCCAGCAGCAGTTGCAGGGAGTGATGTAATGAGGGTGGAGGAGATGCTGCCTGCTAAAGGGAAGAGACAGCGATATTGCTTAGCTGGCTGCCTTGGGATCTCGCCCAGTCAGCACAGCCAGCGTGTGTCCCCGGCCCAGTGCACACTGCAGTGCAGAGGAGGGTGGGCGTGTGGCTGAAGAGAAGGGTCTCTGGATGCCAGGGGAGGATTGAACCGGGAGCTGCGGTGATGGGTCTCCTGCCAGGTCTGGAGAGAGGGGTCTGATTTCTGGACTGGCATGCATGGTCGGCGGTGTCTGTATCCCTGCTTTTCCCAAGGAGAGCAGGACACTTTGCTTTGCTCTGAAGGTACGTGAGGAGGCAGGTGCTGCTTCGTGGGTTCCCTGCAGGGAGAGTGGATGGAGGCAGCAGAGGCTGCTGGGAAAGTGCATACCCTGCCCGTCCCGTGCTGACGGTACAGGAAGCTGTAATGGCAGCCTTGCTAGGCCCTGCCACTGCTGGGTAGGGACGTACTCCTTTGGTGTTCAGGGGACGGACATCCAATAGGGGACTCTGTTGCCAGGCCCGCAAGGGGGCCAAAAACTGGGGAAAACGGAGCCCTCCCAGACAGGCCTGTTTTGCCAACAGATTGGAAAGTGGGGACAAGTGAGACGAGGCCTGACTGGAGGGCTGAATGCAAGGCCTGTCCCGCTCGGCAGGGAGACACCCTCACAGATTTGGCTCAGGCCATGGGTGGTGATGAAGTGGGAATTGTCTGTGGTATTTTTATGGGGTGGGGTGGAGAGCTGATGTGTGCCTCAGTTTCCCCTATATTTTGCATGGCTACCGGGTGGGTGGAGGGAAGGTCTAGGTTTGCTCTCTGGGCAGCTAGGAGGCATAGGGGTGTGTGTGAGTGAGCGAGCGCAGGGGGGGGAGAAGGGATAAAGTGCTGGCTTCTCACCTGGAAACTGACGAAGGAGGTCAGACCAAGCCAGAGCCTGAACCTGGGGCTCGGCTTGTTACACCTTGATCTGGCCTAACCAGGACGGCCTGAGCTTTAACCTTCACTTCCCTGCGCTCCCCAAGGGCTTTCGGCTTGTGCATGCCGGGGGACTAGTGAATGGTTACCTGGTTTGGGGAAGGCCGCCTGTCACTGTAAATACTCGGAGACCATTGCTCTCTGAAAAGCTCCTCCCGTTGGAGTCTGGCTGGGCTGGATTCGCTGCAGGGAGCCATGTTGAGACAGTGGGATTGCTGGTGCCGTTGGACAATGTAGGAAGCTGTGAGTCTGCCCCGTGCGGATCTGTGTGGTTCCTGCCCCCCAACTACAGGCCAGGGCATAGACCTGGCCTTGTGACTTGGACGCTTCCCCAGACGTTTTATTTACTTAATAAAGCCAGGCCCAAGCGGACAGTCTGAGCTCTGAGCCTAAGCTCTGTCCGCCCACCGCCCTCCTGATTTAAAGCGGAGATCTTAGTGTGTTAGTCCAGCCCGTGTGGGGCTGGTCCACGCTAGCCCTTCATCCAGGTTTGGATGCCTCCTGCTTGCAAAGCTTCCCCTGAGCACTGCGGTGAGCCATGTTCTGTGATGCGAAGTCATGTTAGGGGATGGATGTCGACTCTGCTTATTTCCCTAGTTCCATGATGGGGATTTGAACCTGGATCGCGGCTTCCCTGTAGGACTGGGGAGAGGCTGGGTGCGTTCACTCAGTGCACTATTGAGTGGCCCCAGATGCTGCTTTAATAGCCGTTCAGATAATACCATGAGGAGAGAGCACAAGGAGCAACCCCCTGCTCCCCAGGTCTGAGATCATGGCCGGGTCTGCCCAGTTAGGTCATTTTCCTGCAGGGCTGGGAGAGGCAGAAACCTTCAAGGATGCCCCCCGGGGAGGGGGATGCGGGGTCACCAGGACACTCCGTCAGCTGCTGTCTGGGAAACAGCCCTTATGGCTTTGATCTCGCTGGCTGCTCTCAGACATCCTGTTCCACCCCACCACGCACACTCCAGCCCTCCCCCTTTCCCAAAGCTCGGACACAGACCTGCCTCCCCTCTAATACTGATGGAAGCCCCCCCGCTTCTTGCACTGAGTTTTAAAAATTCGTAACCCCTTCCATGCTGGATGATGGGCCCGGTTTGTCTGGCAAATGAGTGGACATCCCTGGGACAGCCTGCTGTCGCCTGCTTCAGGTGGCAGATGGGCTTAGAGGATGTGATGATGTGCTGACGCCAGTTCGGCTGCTTACATGAATCTCCAAGAGGATGGAACATTAGACTGGAAGTCTCGCAAGGGGGAGGTTTTTTTCTGTGTCTTTTGGCCCTTCTGCTGCCATCTGGCACCTGGGAGCCTAGTGCCGTGGCCTGCACACATGAAAAATAATGAGGAGGGGCACAACTAATGGAGCTCTTCCAACCTCAAGGGTTAGATTGAAGTTTTGGCTGAAGGTTCACGCCAGCCCTGTTTGTCCAGCCCTGCTGGGTATTGGGAGGGTGCTGTTTGTTTGGATTACAGTAACGCCTGTGGACCTAGGGCTGTACAGATGTAGTGGGAGCTGGTCCCTGCCACTAAGAACTTGCAGTCTAGTGGCAGAGAAAGAAAGTATTATCCCCACTTTACAGGTGGGAAACTGAGGCACGGAAAGACAGTGATTTGCCCAGAGTCACGCGGGCAGTCTGTGTCAGAGCTGAGCAGTGAATCTTGCTTGTGTCTGGAGAGGGATCTTCAGAAGAGAGGAACTTGGATCGCAAGCTCTTTGGGGCTGGGACTGCCTCAGTTACCTGTCTGTGCAGCGCCAAGCGCGCTGGTGTTAAGGCGTTTAGGAGCTAGCACAATACTGGTAAGAATCAAGGCGGATGGTAGGTTCCAGCCCCAAGGAGCGAACAAGCTTGAAAAGAGAAGTGGGGGGAGGAAGAGGACTGACTCATGACGGAGAGAGAGTAACCCAGGAGAGGAGGTAGCGAGCACAATGCAGAGAACCAGGAAGGGATGCCCTGTGGGGGGGAGAGTAGAGGAAATAGGTTGAAAGCAGCCAAGGGGGAAAAAGACACCAGAAGGAGAGAGAGGCAAGTGGAGTGAAGCAGTGGGCACGTGAGAGGGACATGTTGGCGGTGTGGGGGTGGCGTGCTGGGAACTGGCATGACTGAGACCTGCAGTGTAACTGGATGGCGCCAGTGCTGGGAGTCAGCTCTGGTGTCTGTAAGTGGATGCACGTGTAACCAGCCCTGCTCAGGGGCTTGGACCTTCAGAGCTAAAAGCCGTGAGCCTCTATCGCTGCTGTTTACGGGGCGACTCTAGGAGCTGGAAGCAGTAGGAAACTCGCTAACCTTTTACACGGACCAGCCGCTAGAGGGGGACAAAGACCCATCGTGTCTTAGTGCGGCTTGCCCGTGCATGTCGCCCTCTCTTGGTGCCATTTAGCTATGGCAGCCAGGTCGGCAGCCAAGCGATTCGGGTGTGGCCATTGCATTTGCTCACAGCTGGCCCTTGCCGTTCCGGCTGGTGGATCTGCACTTGCCCAGCGACAGCTCATAGCTTCCCCCAAACATCCCTGTGAACTGGCTGCCTATTCCGCTTGCCTGACCACTCACAGCGCTCTTCCCGCCCTAGGTTCCTGACGGTGGTCAGCAATGGGGACGTGGTGGGCAGCTCCCACACCGGGACTCGGACCTGCAGCTGGAGAAGGAAGAGCACCCGGCGAGGTAGGGTTCTGACGCCTCTTTGAGCTGGACGGGATGGATGGAAATGACTCTGGATTCCTTCAAAGGGACTCGTGTGGTGTTCGATCAGCTTCAGCGTGCCCTGGAACGGCTTCCCCATCCCAAATCCTGGCTCTATTTAAACACTGGGCGTGTCTGGGACCAGACTTCAGTGTAGCAGTTACCGTGCCATACATAAGGTGCTGAGAGCTTGATGGGTTGAAATCTGAGAAGTGTCTGATTCAAAGAACCGATCCAAATTTTGGATGTTTGGGGATCAGCACTTGGGCCTAGATCTGGATTTCACAGCTGGCCGCAATTTTGCTCTCATCTGGGCCATGCCCCCAGAGCTGAAGACCCCCTAACTTTGCATTGAGATGTACACTTTGTAGCCACAGGCATGCACAGCACACTTCATTAGGGTGTGCACCCAGGGAGCCCTGCCCTAGCCCCCATCCACTCCCTCCTACTTCCCGCCCCCTGACTGCCCCCCTCAAAACCCCCAACCTCCCTGCTCCTTGTCCCCTGACTGCCCCCCTAGGACCCTACCTGTCCCCTTACTACCCTGACACTTATCCACACCCCCGGGACTCCCGACCCATACAACCCCCCCTGCTCCCTGCCTGCTCCAACCCCTCTCCACACCCCTGCCTCCTGACAGGCCCCCCCCAGAACAATCGACTCATCCAACGCCCCCCCCAGCTCCTTGTCCCCTGACCACCCTCCCCTACTGTCCCCCCCCAAAACCGTCCTTGCTCCCTGTCCCCTGACTGCTATCCGCCCCCTGACACACCCCGGGACTCCCATGCCCCATCCAACCCCCCCTGCTCCCTGACTGCCCCCTCCAGAGACCCCCCCTGCCCCAACCAGGATCCCACCCCTTATCCAAACCCCCCGGTCCCGGACCCCTTACCATGAGGCTCCTAGCAGCATGTTCTGCTCTGCGCAGAGCCAGAGACGCTGCCCCGCGGGAGCGCGCAGCCCCGGCCCCCAGAGCGCTGTGCGCGCATGGCTCCAGGGGAGAGGGGAAGGGGCCGGCGGCTTGCTGTGCTCGGCCGGGCGCTCCGACGACACGGCTTGCTGCGCCGGGAGAGTGGGGCCATTTTCCCACCCCTGCATTAGGGTGTGCCTGGGCACGCCCATGTTTGTAGCCCTGGCCTGTCGCTCCTTAGAAAGCAGCCAGGATCGAGTCCTAAAACTCAGATACAGATTTTTGAGCTCTCCTTGCAGAGGCTTCAGAGAGAGGGGGCAGGATCTAGCATTTGCCACTGAGGCACGAAAGGCATTGAGAGCAGCACGCTGAAGGTTGGTGCTGAAACCTCAGGTGTTCCAGAGAAGATCTCAGGAGGTCATCTACCCCCTGCTCAAAGCAGGACCAATCCCCAGACAGATTTTTGCCCCAAATCCCTAAATGGCCCCCTCAAGGATTGAACTCACAACCCTGGGTTTAGCAGGCCAATGCTCACACCACTGAGCTATCCCTCCTCCCCGTTGTGTTCCCGTTGCACTCAAGAGGTCCCTTGTGATCGGCCCTTTGCAGATACCCAGTGAGAGACCGTCCCGGCCCAGAGTTGACAATCTAAATAGGCAAGGCAGGAAGAACAGTCCCAGAGGTGAAGTGTCGTGGCTGCCAGGTCAGTGGTTGAGGCAGGCATAGAGCCCGGGTGTGGTGACTCCCAATCTAGTGCCCTGCCCACCGGCCCACGCTGCCACTTGGCAGCCAGGAGTCAAAGCGGGATGTCGCTGAAGCTCATGACGCGTTCTCTGCTGGCTTCAGGTTCCTCTCCACAGCTTGCCCTGTGTTGCTTTTCGTTCCAGGCGAACGGTTTGAGTTCCCAGCCCTGGAGGAAGATGTGATCTATGATGACGTCCCCTGTGAAAATCTGGACTCTGATCAGTACGGTATGGAACCACCCAGAATTTTGCTCTGAGCAGAGGTGTCTTTCACGCCCACAGGCTGTCCGTCTGATCTACTACTTCCCCCCCTGCCTCTGTCAGCTCTGTCCTTTCTCTCCTAGCCCCTCCCATCCAAGGATCTTGGAGCTCTTACGTGAGTGTTGGGGGATGGGTAGGTGCGAGGAGCTCCATTTTACAAATGGGGAAACTGAGGCGATGTGCCTTGCTCCAAGGTGGCATGGTGATTCTGTGGCAGAGCTGGGAATAGAACCCAGGAGTCCTGACTCTCAGTCCCCTGCTCTAAGAGGGCCATTTCCCTGCCTCCTTCAGGAGTACCCTGGCCTTTTAGAAGCCACTGTTGGTCTGTTGATTACTTGCTGCTCTTGAGTCCTTTCAGCCTGCTTGGAGCTAAATCAGAATCTCTCTGGAAGCAAAGGGCCAGGTCATCAGCTAGGGTAATTAGTGTAACTCTCCTGATGCCGATGAAGCAATGCTGAGTATCTGCCTTGCTGTCTCCTGTCCACCCCTCCAGAGCTGCTGATTGACAGCAGAGGAAGGGGCCCTTTGTGGCTGGCAGTAGGGGTAGGGTGGTGTGACCTAAGGATTTTACCTCTGGGTAGATTCCTGGGTGGGGGGGGGGAATAAAGCAATTGGCTTTTCATGCCTTTAAAATACAGCAGCTCTGGGTCTGTACCCACAGCCAGCCTGAGCTGTAAAGGGCTGGCTGGGCACCAGGAAGGGAAAGGGGGGACTCTGCATTTCATTGCACTGAATTAACAAACTCCTGCTGCCTGGGATATGGGAGTGAGCAGTGGCTTCGAGACCGGAGGACGCAAGGAAGAGGCTATTTGGAGATGCTTGTGTGAGTAGGTGAGGGCCTCTTAGGCCATATCTACCCTACAGCTTCTGTCGGCGGAACTTCTGTTGCTCAGGGGTGAAAATAAACCAGCGAAGTAAGTTACACCGACGTAAGTGTGGGTGTGGACAGCGCTGTCGGTGGGAGAGCTTCATAGAATCATAGACTTAATGGTCCCTTCTGACCTTAATGATCATCTAGTCTGACCTCCTGCACAACGCAGACCACAGAATCTCACCCACCCACTCCTGTATCAAACCTGTGTGTGAGCCATTGAAGTCCTCAAATCATGGTTTAAAGACTTCAAGGTGCAGAGAATCCTCCAGCAAGTGACCTGTGCCCTATGCTGCAGAGGAAGGCGAAAAACCCCCAGGGCCTCTGCCAATCTGCCTTGGAGGAAAATTCCTTCCCGACCCCAAATATGGCTTCTGTTGCCGACACAGCTACTGCCGCTCGCGGGGGCTGGAGTAGTTAAGCCGACAGGAGAGCGCTCTCCCGTCGGCTTAGAGCGGCTACATTAGAGAGTTTACAATGACGCAGCTGCAAACTCTCCAGGGTAGCCAGGCCCTTCGACTGATGGCACCTCCCTCTTTGTTTGCTGTGTTGTTGTAGGCGTGTTGGTGCCAGGTTATTATGGAGACAAGCAGGTGAGGTCATATCTTTTATCTTCTGTTGGTGAGCGAGACCAGTTTCAGGTCCGGGAAAGGCACTCAGAGCATCACAGGAAATACAAGGTGGGACGAGTGTTTAGCATAAGTAGTTAGCACATATTTCTAGGGACCTTTCAAGGTGAAGTGGCCAGTTAACACGTCTCCAATTATGGGGGGAGAGAAAAGATTGTTGTAACAAGCTATAAATCCAGGTTCTCTATTTGGTCCCTGATTTTTAGTGTCTAGCAAAGTTTATGAATTTAAACTCCCAGGCTTGTCTTTGGAAGGTGCTGTGCAGGTTTCCGTTGAGGACAAGGACTGAGAGGTCCGATACGGAGTGATCGTTTTGTGAACAGTGGTTGTCCCTGGGTGATTTTTGTCTTTTATCATTTTCCTGTGTGAGTTTCTTCGAGAGTGTAGTGATTGTCTGGTTTCACCCACATAGTTGTTGTTGGAGCGTTTAGTGCACTGGGTGAGGTACACCACACGTTGTGATAGGCATGTGTAGGACCCATGGATCTTGAAAAGTGTGCTGTGGGGGGGTGTTGATCATCATAGCAGTGGAGATGTCTGCAGTTTTTGCTTCTCTTCTAGCAGGGTCTGGTGCTGCTTTGAGTTGGTGGGCCCGGGTCTGTGGGGAGCTTGCTTCTGAAGATGAGCTTGGAGAGGTGGTGGTGGGGGGGGGGGGTTTGAAGGCCAGAAGCGGGGGTTCAGGAAAGATTGCTTTCAGGATATGGTCCCTGTCAAGTAAGGGTTGTAATTCTTTAATGCTATCCCATATGAGTTCCATTGTGGGGTGGTAGGTGACAACTAGAGGTGTGCGGTCGCAGGGGGTGGAGGGGTATTTCCATATTGAAGCAAGTTCTCCCAAGGGAGGACTGTTCCATGATGTGATTTACTTCTCTGGTGGTGTGTCCGTATTTGGTGAAGGTGATTTTAAGTGTGTGAGGGTGTATATCCTGGACTTTCTCCTGGGAGCATATTCTGTGGTCTCTTGGAGCATATTTGGTGGCCTGGCTGTAGATAACCGATTTCTTGGTGTGTCTAGGATGGTTCCTGGATCTGTGGAGGTAGGTGTGGTGGTCCGCGGGTTTCTTTGTATATAATTGTCTGTAGGGTTCCATTGTTGAAGCTGCTTATGGTGTCCAACATGTTGATGGTGGCGTGGGAGTACTAGAGAGCGTTTAATGGATGGATGATGGTGGTTGAAGCAGTGGTGGAAATCTGAGGGAGTTTAGATCTGTCCAGAGGATGAAAACATCATTGATAATATGATCTTAGGTATATCACATCTCGGGCTCATGAGACTGACTCGGGGACCTAGAATATCCATCTCGAGCTGCAGGCAGCCTCTAGCTTGGATGCGTTGCAAGGGGGAGTCAGTCCCCCGCCGTCACTTTCTGTGCTGGGTAAGCTCTGGTTGAGGTCTGAAGCATGGCCTAGTGGCTAGAGCAGTGAGCTGGGACTTGGGAGATTGGGGGCAATTCCCGGCTCTGCCGCAGTCTGTGTGTGACCATAGGCAAGTCACTTCGGGCTGAATGCTCCAAAGGAGTTAGACCTTGACACCGAGCGTCACCAGGCATAATTTTAGGTGCCTGGAAAAATCACGGTGATTCCCAAAGCACGAGTTAGACGCCTACACTTCTGTCCAACGCAGGGGGAGAGCTGGGCACCTTTGACTGCAATTCATGCGTGGCAGGGAGCTGCCTAAGCTAGTCAGTGGGAGATGCCGACCAGAGGGGTGGGCGATCTAGGCTCCCAAGTCTGGGCTGCAGGGAGGTGCCTATTTCTGCTTAGCAATTCTGAAGCCAGGAACTCTCTTCAGAGTTGGGCACCTTATGCCATTTTGGGGGTGGGGGCGTGCCACCCACCTTGCAGCTGTATTTATTTTAAGCTTTATTTATTTATTTATTTTATTTAATTTAAGCCAGTGATTAGTGCCCTCACCGCCAGAGGGGCAGAGAGGATTGGAACCAGGGGTCTCCCAGCTCTAACCACTGAGCTATGGGATATTCGGATGGGGGCTCCCCCCATCTCGCCTGTTGAAGCAGGCCCACTGTGGAGGAATAATGACGGAGTGGTTGGAGCAGGAGGACAGGACCCAGGGTCTCCCATCTGGATGCCCGAATCGCTGGATGACAGAGACATTCTCCCTCTCACAATGATCCTAAGTCGCTCCTCTTCCTCCTGCCAAGTTTTGAATGGGCCCAATCTGGTCGGCGGGCTAAGAGGGTGCCTACTAGACTGAGCCTTGGACGCCACTTAGGTGGCGAACCCCTGTCTTCCATGGGTTGGGAGTCACCCTGGGCTTAGGTGGGGGATAGGCATCCGGACACCCACAGGGAGGCAGCAGAGAGAGACACAGGGGCTGAGGGAACTTTTACCCTGACAGTTTAGGGGCTGAGTGAGTTTAGGTGCCTGAAATAGGGACTTAGGCACCAAAGTTCTTTTGAGCATCCTGACCCTTACCCTGCCTCAGTGTCCCGTCTGTGAAAAGGGGAAGGGGGCAATAATTCCTTTACCCCTCCCCCTTTTGTCTCTATTATCTATTTGACCTGTAAGCTCGGGGGACGAGGACAGCCTGTACCTTACAGGTATGTCTGTGTGGCAAGCAGCAGCCCACAATAGGGAATCTCCGAGTCCCCAGATTCAGGCTTGCACTAATGGTGCTAAAAATGGCTGTGTAGACAGTTCAGGCTGTGAAACCCACGCCCCTTCCCTAGGCTTCAGAGCCCGGGCTCCAGTCCCAGACTGCATGTCTACATGCTATTTTTAGCACCAGAGCCCTGTGACTCTGCGTCCGTTGCCCGGGGCTGTGAGACGTGCTGCTGCCTGTCATGTAGGTGGTACCTAGCTACCTACATGTGATGATGATGAACACTCCTTCATCTCCATCCACACTTCTTTTGCCCCTTGATGGAAAGCTCAGGAGATGGAAATGCAGGTTAATTTTGCAATCGTCTCATGACGGCTGCAGTGATTGTGTTTTTTCGCTCCTCCATGGCCAGTTGCACTGGTTACCCAAAACCAAATCCTCTTCTAGGGAGTTGTTTATCTTTTTGTTTAATAATAGCCTGATGACTGGAATCCTGTGTTAGCTGTCAGTTTAAAATGCCTGTCTGCCTGCATTCCTTCCAGTGCATCTCCTCCTCCTCCTCCTCCTCCTCCTCCTGCCAGCCTGGATATGGAACGCAGGTCCCTCCCTAGCTTTAGGAGTGGATGTTCCGACGGTGGAAAAAATCCAACTGTCCGCAGCTGAGCTTTACCACTGGACAGAAGAGCAGGAGCCCATCCAAATTTTAGCCTATGGAGAGTGCTGTGCATTGCCAACATCAGAGGTCTCTAGTCTGACGTTAGCCTTGGTCTCCATCTCTGGCCCAGAGGAGCAAGGCCAATGGGTTGCCAATTCGGTCACCTGCTTCTGCAAGTATACATGTAAATGTGTCCATCTAGAAACACACAATGTCGGCCATACTTAGAGTGGGGGACTCTCTCCTGGGACGCAGTGACTCTGGAAGAGATTTTGGTGGTGTGTGGTGGATAATCAGCTGAACATGCACTCCCAGTGCGACGCTGTGGCCAGAAGGGCAAATACAATCCTGTGATGCGTCAAGAGAGGGTCCAGAGAAGAGCAACAAGGATGATTAAAGGTCTTGAGAACATGACCTATGAAGGAAGGCTGAAAGAATTGGGTTTGTTTAGTTTGGAAAAGAGAAGACTGAGAGGGGACATGATAGCAGTTTTCAGGTATCTAAAAGGGTGTCATAAGGAGGAGGGAGAAAACTTGTTCATCTTAGTCCCTAAGGATAGAACAAGAAGCAATGGGCTTAAACTGCAGCAAGGGAGGTTTAGGTTGGACATTAGGAAAAAGTTCCTAACTGTCAGGGTGGTTAAACACTGGAATAAATTGCCTAGGGAGGTTGTGGAATCTCCATCTCTGGAGCTATTTAAGAGTAGGTTAGATAAATGTCTATCAGGGATGGTCTAGACAGTATTTGGTCCTGCCATGAGGGCAGGGGACTGGACTCGATGACCTCTCGAGGTCCCTTCCAGTCCTAGAATCTATGAATCTATAAGAGGAATCTCGAGTAGGAACAGAGAGGCTATTTTATCTCTGCATTTGGCACTGGTGCGACCGCTGCTGGAATCCTGTGTCCAGTTCTCGTGTCCACAATTCAAGAAGGATGTTGATAAATTGGAGAGGGGTCAGAGAAGACCCATGAGAATGATTAAAGGATTAGAAAACCTGCCTGATAGTGAGAGACTCAAGGAGCTCAGTCTATTTAGCTCAACGAAGAGAAGGTGAAGGGGTGACTTGATCACAATCTGTAAGCACCTACATGGGGAACCAAATATTTAGTAACGGGCTCTTTAATCTAGCAGAGAAAGGTCCAACATGATCCAATGGCTGGAAGCTGAAGCTAGACAAATTCAGACTGGGAATAAGGTGTAAATTTTTAATGGTGTGAGTAATTAACCATTGGAACAACGTACCAGGGTCATAGTGGGTCTATCGCTAACAATTTTTAACTCCAGATCGGATGTTTTTCTAAAAGATCTGCCCTAGGAATGGTGTTGGGGGAGGTCTCTGGCCTGTGGTATACGGGCGGTCAGACTAGAGGATCACGATGGTCTCGTCTGGCCTTGGAGTCTAGGAATGATGGAAGGACTGTGGGGATCTTTCTCGCTGTTCCAACAGGTGGGAAGGGCCCACCAGAGACAAGGAAATACAAACCAGGGCTGAAATCCTGGCCCCACTGGAGTCGATGGGAAGTGTTGCTGTTGAGTTCATTGGAGTGAGGAGGTCAGCCAAGCTCAGGGAGCTGAGGATGGTGTGGCTGGCCTCTAAGGCCCGTCCCTTCAGCCTCGTGATCGGTCTTTTAAAAAAAAAAAATGGCAAGAGCTCAATGAAAGCTGCGTGTCTTTGTGTTGTGCCTCCACTGAGAGGAGCAGGACTGTGTTTAAATATGGCCGCCATGTGCTGGCGGGAGCTTGGAGGAGGAACGGGCCCCGCGGTGCCATGGTAACTTGGGGCAAAGGTTCCAAAAGTTCCTGGTAGTTGAGGCTCGGTGGAATCAGCTGGGATAGAAGGCCCAGGGGCCTGGCCATCTTCTGCCGTAGCAGGCTCAGAGATGGTGCAGGTGTACCTCTGACCTTCACCAGAGACCTGCGTCTACGGTAAAGGAATAAGCCATCTGGGTCCGGTGAAAGCAGGCACATTTCTTCACTTGGCTATTCTGGTTCTTGTGCAAATAAAGGTGAGACTCCTGTGGTTCTGCAACGCACGAGACACTGAACAGAGGCAGCATGGGCCACAAGAAAGCTGGGGGTTGGGGATACGGACGACTTGCTTGCCAAGGAGAGAATACATCTGGGAATGGATTTTTTTTTTTTTTTAAACTCTGAATTGGGCTCACCTTGCTATCGCCTGACTCTGGGGTGGCTGACGCAGCAGCTGGTTGGGGCAGGGACACCCTTGGGTTCTGTGTTTGTACAGCACCGAGCGGGATGAGGTGGTGATGGGACTTCGGGGTAGCTACTGCAATGCAAATAAGAAATAAATAAATAGTACTGGCACCACTGTGTTATCATAGAATATCAGGGTTGGACGGGACCTCAAGAGGTCATCTAGTCCAACCCCCTGCTCAAGGCAGGACCAATCCCCAACTAAATCCCCAAATCCCTAAATGGCCCCCTCAAGGATTGAACTCACAACTCACAGCAGGCCAATGCTTAAACCACTGAGCTAGCCCTCCCCCTGAGTCTGTTTAAAGGGGCTGCGTGGCACACTCCCTGCAGTGTCGCATGGGCTGGGTTTTTATTTTAGACGTGACAGAAATGTGCAAGATCCCGCCCCAAATCCTCTTCCGTGTTACCAAATCTCTCCTTTGGGCTGACGAGCGGAAAATGGATCCGCTGAAATAGGGAATGGATGGCGGCTTGACCAATCGAAATGGAAAAGCACATGGTCCAGGCTAGAGGAGGAGGAGGAAAGTAGTAAATAGACAAGGTTTAAACACAAATAGGAAGGGGGGGGAAGAAGGACACTGTGGTTAGGGGCGCTGTTTTTGCCAACAGTGTTCCCCAGGGCTTGGGACTCTCCCAGCTGTGACATTGATTCCTCTGTGACCTTGGGCAAATCACTTAATCTCTCAGGCCCTCCGCTCCCTATCTATAAAATGGGGTTAGTGCTCCTTCCTTGCCCTGCTTTAGTTAGATCCTCATCTCTTTGGGGAAGGGACTGTTTGTAGAGAACGGTGGGGTCCCCATCCCGACTGGGTCCTTCGGGCACTATAGTCACAGAAATGAGCAATAATAACGTGCCTCTCTCCCACCTTCCCTGATCTCTCTTGAGAAATGCCGCCTCTCACTGTGCCTGCCCCGGGGGGACCTCCCTGCCTTGGGTCTGCAGGCTCTAGCTTGGGATGCGTCAGCATTAGCCACCTGTCTGTCCAATTCCAGGAAGAGAACGAAGCCTTCCAACTGTGGCACAGGATCGCCCTCTGCTGGGCAGCGCCGCTCCGCCTACCCACCCACCTACTGATACCGACCTGTGCTGTGTCTCGTGATCCCACAGTTATTGCCGACTCGGTGGGGAATCGGCTGTCGATCTGTGCAGCCTCCGAGGCTGCTCCTCATGGGTCGTCATGTTCCCCTGGAACTCTCAGGACTTCTCACCTTGCTTTCCATGGGTCCAAGCCCCTCTGCTCCACCCTCTTTTCTCAAGTTCCTTGTGGTGACTTGTGGCTGGTCTGTCTATGCCACCATCTCCGTTCTCAGAGGGAGAGTTGCTGCTTGGCCAGAGCTGCTACGCCCTGCTGGCCTAGTCTTGTCCTTTGGGCATGGTGCATAGCTGCTCTGAGCATGAATGTTAAGAGAACTGGCCTCACCCACTAGTTGCCTTTCCTGAATACAGCACCTGGAAACAGAGGTTGGAGAGGGGGAAAAGATCACTGAGTCGCCTTGTCCTTCTCCAGCCTGCCCCAGCCCCCTTGCCGCTTGCAAGATGGTTCCTTTTCTCATCCACTGTCCTGCCTGGTTGGAAGAGCTCTAAGTTCCACCAATTTCCTTAGGCGGCGCTTCTCCTCATTTTCACCCCGGTATGGCTTACTGACGCTTGTAGCCATAGATTCAGAAGATTTGCCTCATTCTGGAGCAATGCCTTCCGAGGCAAGTGAATGCAGCGCGATATCCGGGCCTGGGTCAACCCTGGAAATGGGCAGTGTGGGAAGCCGAGAGGCACACTGTGGATAATGCTGAATTAATTGGGCACGTCGTGGGTCGAAGCAAATGCCTCCTCCCGAGGGTCAATGCCGTAGGCCTTTGCCAATGGTGTTCTGTTCTTTCCCCCGCCCCGACAGGGGCAGACAGGAACCTGATTTTCGAGGATGGGGCACATCGGGAAGCCGAGGACCTAGGCTGGAGCTCCAGCGAGTTTGAGAGCTACAGCGAGGATTCTGGCGAAGAGGCCAAGCCTGAGGTGGAACCTGCCAAACACAAGGCGTCCTTCCAGCCAAAGGTAATCGGCACACAATGTGCCCTGAGAGCTGATACAACCGGTCCTGCCTCGATGGCTGGTGTGGGGTGGTGGCGCACCAGTTTGAAATAAAACCTCTGACCCACTTCTCTCGTCGATGATCCAGGGCTGTACTGGTTGGGGGCGCTGGAGGGTAAACGCTAAATGGTTTGTCAGGCTAATGCCCAGTTGTAAATGTTCGTAGCCCATCCATGGTTAAGGGACTGGTGTATCAATAGCTTGAGGGTAAGCAGCAGACTGGGAGGATGCGAGGGGTGTAGTTGTTTCAAATTTGACTCAGCTGAGCTATGGGGTGCACTCGGATGGCCTGGATGTGAAACCTTTTAGCTTGAATAATCCCCGCTGCCTGGGAGAGGGGAAGGGGACTTAAGTGGACCCCCAGAGACTGTTGCCTAGTGGGCAGAGCACTGGACTGGGACTCAGGAGACCTGGGTTCTATTCCTGACTCTGCTAGTCCCTGCCCTTCTCTGCCTCAGTTTCCCCATCTGTAAAATGGGGCTAATGGCACTGACTTGCTTTGAGATCTATGGAGGAAAAGCCCCATATAATAACCAGGTGTTCAAGCAGATGGTGGGTGGATTTTTTTTTTAATTTAACATCTTGCCCAGAGAAATTGAACTGGGATAATAAATTAGCTGCTGGTCTCCGATATCACCTGGTACTGGGGAGGCCATTTGTGGCCTTGTTTGAACCAGGATTCTACTCGTGGCTGCAGTTTCCTAGGAGCCGAGGCTCTGTTCCCAGGCTATCGGGGTACATTGCCGTGTCCCCCCCGCCCCCGCCATGCACGCTAGATCTTGTCCTCTTTGAACCCCTGCTAATGGTTCATGATGCAAACGATGTACAGCTGGCTGCAGGGCTGTTCTGGTGCAGTCAAATGGGGGCAGCAAGAATCCCAGCTGGGACAATTTGGGGGCCGCCCAGGCCAGGAAGGGGTTCACTTACCCCCTGCTGTGCAGCTTTGGTTCAGAGTCCTGATGCCAGTAGCCGGCCCACAAGCACGAGGTCTCACTCTGGCGTCCACCGGCCTTTGCAGGGTGACACCAGCAGCCCTTCCCGTCCCGAGTCTTCCCAAATCCGTCCTCCCCGAGTTCTTAACCACCAGACGCAGACTTTCCCCTCTGGTGCGTCACCCTCAAAGGTGTGAGACCAGCCCCCCAGACACCAGCTGACTTTGGCCCCTGCGTCCACCCGGTTTGTGCACCAGAGACCTGTGTGGGGTGCAAAGAAACAAAAGGTTTATTAGAATCACAAAAGATTAGGGTTGGAAGAGACCTCAGGAGGTATCTAGTCCAACCCACTGCTCAAAGCAGGACCAATCCCAACTAAATCATCCCAGCCAGGGCTTTGTCAAGCTGGGCCTTAAAAACCTCTAAGGATGGAGATTCCACCACCTCCCTAGGGAACCCATTCCAGTGCTTCACCACCCTCCTAGTGAAATAGTGTTTCCTAATATCCAACCTACACCTCCTCCACTGCAACTTGAGACCATTACTCCTTGTCCTGTCATCTGCCACCACTGAGAACATCCTCTTTGGAACCCCCCTTCAGGTAGTTGAAGGCTGCTATCAAATCCCCCCTCCCTCTTCTCTTCTGCAGACTAAATAACCCCAGTTCCCTCAGCCTCTCCTCGTAAGTCACGTGCCCCAGCCCCCATATCATTTTCGTTGCCCTCCGCTGGACTTGCTTCAATTTGGGGTACGTCCAGACTACCCGCCGTATCGGCGGGTAGAGATTGATTTATCGGGGATCGATATATCGCGTCTCGTTAAGACGCGATATATCGATCCCCAAACGCGCTCCCCGTCGACTCCGGAACTACACCGGAGCGAGCGGCAGTAGCGGAGTCGACGGGGGAGCCGCAGCCATCGATCCCGCGCCGTGTGGACCCCAGGTAAATTGATCTAAGATACTTCGACTTCAGCTACGCTATTCACGTAGCTGAAGTTGTGTATCTTAGATCGATTCCCCCCCCCAGTGTAGACCAGCCCTTGTCCACATCCCTTCTGTAGTGATGCCATTGACTAGAAAAGCCACCAATTCAGAGATGACAGTTACCGACAAACGTGTCTACGTTCGATAAAACCCCTTTTCTAGTACAAGCTGCGTATTGCCTTTGAACAGTTTCCCAGTGTACCCCTGAGCCGTGGGGAAGATCCAGTGTTTCACGGACAGCACCCGCCGAGTGACGGTTGTTACGTCACGCCAGTTTCCTGTCACGCCCTGGCGTGGGCGGCGCCCCTCCCGGTGGTGAGGTGTACCTGAAATTGTAATGCAGGTTATGAGCACAGTGTTTATATAGACAGATCCGTGCTCTGTCGTCTTATCTCATGATGACCAAGTTCAGAACATTATAAGCTTCCATAAAAGACCTTCCTCGATACACATTGCATACTGTATTATTGTACTATAAATCAGCTAGTTCAACTGCTCATTTTGGGGGGAGGGGGGGTTAAAGCTTCTGTTCTCCCCTTGGGGGGTCTGGACCCTGAGTGTCCCGTTATCTTGCGTGGCGGGTCGTCCCTCCGTCATTCAGAACTGGCCGAATGCCTCTCGAAGCGGTTAGTCGTGAAATCCTACCATAGGCTGGCACCTTCTCGAAAGGGCGCATAGACCTATTGCCTGTGCTTAATTGGTAACGGAAGAGGTGCTGGAGCTCAAGCAATTGGGTGCCGGGGCTCAAGCCATCTTTTTTAGTTTCATAACGGAATGGCCGGGCCCGGAGGCGCCGGGGCCCCGAACGGCCGGGCCCGGAGGCGCCGGGGCCCCGAACGGCCGGGCCTGGAGGCGCCGGGGCTTAGCCCTGGCACGCCCCAGCACAAATTAAGCCCTGCCTATAGGTGTGTTGTCCGTAGAGGTTTTTCCTCTGTGATGTCCTGTTCTGAGTCCAAACCAGGACTGTGGCGCAAGCAGAGAAGAGCCCGTGCCCCAGAGAATCCCTCCCGGGTTTTACACTGAGCCCAGCGTGCGCTGGAGCAGGACTATGGGGTGCAGCCAGTGCCGGGCAGATACCCACGTGGGGCAGACGTGCACGACAAAGCTGTTACGTCTGTTCCTATTGCCTGTCGGTGCTTTGCGCTCCCAGTCAGCTGGGACAAGACGCTCCAGCAATCGGACTGTTCCACAGAGTGCCTCTGACTGGGGACGGGACGCAGACGGGAGGGGAGAGGGTTGACCAGGATGGGGGGCACCCGGCAATGCCTCCTGGTGGCTGAGATCCCGCTTGGCGCCCTGCATACTGCATGAGCCTGTGCTACCCCCTCCTTCCGCCCCCCCACCTCCAGGCTCCTGCGTGCGCTTGCCTCTGTCCCGCTTTGCTGTGCGGTCTGGGGGGGACATGCTGGGCAGGGCTACGAAGCAGCTTGTCTTAATGCAGCAGTGGGACCCTCCCTTGCCCCCTCTCCTCTCCCCGCCCCCGTAGCGAGTTCTCCTTGGGCTCAGAGTCGGGGGATGGGCTCCTGCATCGGGGGCCTTGACATGGGATTGGGGGCTGTGGAGAGCCCGGTAAATTACTGGACATAGCGGTTGTTGCCTGGCTGGATCTCTAAAGGGGGGGCCCAGGACCCACAATCTGGAATGCCCTTCTTCCTGGTGCCTGGGGGGGGAGCATCCCTGCTTGGCAGCCCCTCTCCCCTGCCTCAGAGGAGCTCCAGTAGGTCTTGGTGCACCACTGCAGACATGGCCTTGGGGTGGGGAGAGCCTTGGCCACTGTTCAGCACAAGGCCTCTTGCTCTCCTGAGCAATTAGATTCCCCCTCGCTCCCCTCCAGGGAGCAGGACAAGAGCTATCCCCACCCTGGTGGGGGTCATGGCAGGTGCTCTTCTCCTTCGGATGGAGGGGACAGGAGCGCCCCACCTGCATTCAGACGGGCTAGTCTAGACGGATCACTGGTCCTCTTGTTTCTCCTCCTGTGTTTGGCTGCTTACCTGAATCTCTCTTCTCTGCCTCTCTTCCCGCCGCCTGTTGCTTCTCCTCCTACCTGATTGCTTGGGGCGCAGCTTTCTCCAGACCTGAATAGGCTAAAGGAGAGATACGCCAGGACAAAGAGGGACATTCTGGCTTTAAGAGTTGGGGGGAGAGACATGCAGGAGCTGAAGCAGAAATACGATTGTAAGGTACTGTCCCTCCTTCAGACTTTTTTTTACCCCCTTATCGATCCCTCCTGGGTTGCAGTCTCTCTCTGCTTCGCATGATTGCTTCCTTTTTACACCAGGCCCGCTGAACTCAAGTCTGCAAGCATGCTCTTAAAGGGGCACTGTGAGATGCTCTTAAAGGGGCAGAGGCGCGTGGACCAGGGGCGAGAACCAGGCGTCGGTTCTGTTCCTGGTGACTCCCTGGGTACGTGCAAACCCCCCAGCTCGAGGAGACGTACCCGCGCTAGCTCCGCTGCAGCTAGAGGACTGAACGGAGAAGTGTAGCCGTGGCAATGCAAGTGGCAGGAGGGGCCGGTCGCCCGGAGTACGATCCCGTCCGAGACTCTAGGCATGTACTCGGGGCAGCTACGCTTCTATCTTTAGTACGCTAGCTCCACCAGCGCTAGCATGGATATGTCCCCTCGAGCTCGAAGTGTAGCTACACCCATTGCCTGTGGCCAAGCCATGTCACCTTTGTGCCTTGGTTTCTGGGAAATCAAGAAACCTTTCTGGGAAAAGGGGTAGAATGCTTCCCTGCCTCCCAGGGGTTCCACACAGCATGGGTGTGGCTCTGAAAAGTGACTCTAAAAATGGCATTTCCAGGTTTGCTTTCTTTCAAATGAGCTTGGCTTCCAAGTAAAATGATGCAGGAGGAGGAGGGGTTTATCTGCCAGCTCCCTTTTGGATCTGAGCACCTCACCCAGCATTTTCCTTGTGCCTTGTGACCAGTAAAAGGTTCTGCAGATCAAATTTTGCCCTTGGTGACCCCTGTGCAGCCCCAGGTGTCGCTGATTGGAAGCTAATTAACAATGTGGTTTGCACCAGATGGCCTGGGATCCCGCACCCCCCCTCTGCCAGCTGCATTGGCTCCTGCACGACTATGGGGAGTAAAAAGCAGCAGAACCTTATTTAAGGGCTTGTCTTCACTGCCGAGTTCATGGGAGCCCTAACCCCCCCCCCCCCCCAGACCTCCTTAACTCCAGTGCACTGGTGCTGTTAGCTCTAGTTAGCTACTAATACGCTCCAGATCAGTGTTATTTCACAGTGCGGCTCCTTGCTCAAGGGAGAAGGTAGAGAGCTGGAGTTAACGCTGCCGCCGAGTGGCTGAAGTGGGCAGATGAGCCTGGGAGAAGATCTGCTGAGTAAGGAGGTGCCAATTTTGCACAGTCACTTTTCAGAGCAGAGTGAGTTGGCCTTCGTAAAACGCGCGCAGACATTGGGCGCTCTGGAGAGTGGCTCCCATTTAAGAAGGCACCAGCCGTTCCCACGCAGTGGTCTGAGAGCAGTAGTTCCTATACCTTTAAGAAGTTAACCATGTATCTTGGATACCTCTCTGGCAAAGGCTGGTGCCTTTTATATGGAAGCCGTTGTCTCTAAGTGCAAAATATTGGTCACACTTCGTATTAAAGTTTCCTTTATAAGCAGTTAATTGATTGCTATAGAGCCCAGTAGGTCAATAGGTTGCTTATAAACATCTATAACACTTTTTTTAAACTTTATTTTTTGTATATAAAATATAAACACAGAAGGAAACCAAACATATGTAAATACAGGCCCAACAAGGAAGTAGCATGTAAATAGCAAAATTCAGCGTTCATTATTTTTTAAAACCTGGAAAAAATCGAAACAAAATCAAACCAAAAACTTGAGCCTGAGGAGGTCATGCAGGGTATCAGGTCAGTGACTAAACAGATAAATGTGAACATAAGTTAACTAATATATACTAAACTGCAAAAATATGCAACGGTTTCATGTGTGACCAGGCACCTTCATTGCTCCTCTCCCAAACATTTCTATTAGACAGTGATTTTTTTTCTATTTGTGCGCTAGCAGAGAGCTCACTAAGCCAGTCTGTGTCCAAGGGAGGAATTGCAGATTTCCATTTTCTCAAAATAACGTTTGGCCACACAAATAGTTATTGCAATCCACTTCTTAATACCAGCTCCTCCAGCAGCCCTGAAATACACAAGCTTGGAGAAGGCAAGATAGGGACATTTAGTGTTTTTGAGAGGGCTCTGAATATGGGGTTCTGGAACACATGTATTTTTTGACTGGTATAGAGGATGTGTGAAAAGTTGGCATGTGGCTGTTTGCTCTAATGCCTGCTAGTGACATGCTTATAACTATGCCTAGCACATGCTACTGATGCCTAGCACATGCTTAGAGCAGTCCAGTAACCCTTTATAAACCATTTGTAGATGGAACCTCTGTATAAAATGACCGTGTTATTATCTGATCCGTTGCCCGAGACTGAAAATGGATATCGTATTTGATTGGCCCCTCATTTGATTGTCCTGTCTTTGCTCTGGGTTTCATCTCTCAGTACTGCTGCTTACGACGCTTCCTAAAACACGAGAGCAATAAGAATCTGATGTCTTGCATTTAACCTGCATCTTTGTCCACCTCGCCTGCCCTCTGCCCATTAATCCATCTCAGCCAGGGATACTTCCGAAATTCTAAACCTTTTTGTGGCCTGAAACAGCTGCCCCTTAAAAACCTACCATAAGTCGTCCTCCCAAAGGTGGAATTTGAACACCGTCCTCCATCAAAATTATTCAGGGCTGCAGCACAAAATGGGCAATAGTTAAATTCTCGAACGTAGCGACCGGTTGAAGGCCCCATATTGTAATAGTAGTGTGCCACAGATCTGGGCCCAGAGGCGTGGGTTCAAATCCCACTGCTGGTACCATGCTGTAATACTGCAACACCTGAGATTGGTGGTAAGAGACTGAACTTCATCTCCTTGTTGCAATCACCTGACCTGGGTTGGGGTTACAAAGGTTCACCCGAAAGAGGTCAGTGGTAGACCTGTGTGGAGGATGCCAAATCCATTTCATGAAGGATTTAGGGACTTTCACATTTGTCTTCATTCCAGTTAAGACTAAAACCTGAAAATTTCTAATTATTCCATGAAAGAAAACTCCAATTTTATTTTTTTTGGTCAATTAATTTTGTTTTGATTAACTTTTTTTATTTTCTAGTATAATAGAATACATTTTTTAAAAAGTAAAAAAAGGTTTTTTTCAAAATGAAAAATCAAACCATTTTTTCGAAAAATATCCAAAAGGAACCTTGTTTTTAATTGTTGGAACTTTTTTGAGGGTTTTGTCCAAAATGAATCTTTGGTGAAATTGACACATTTCGGGAAAGGTTTTAACTTTGAGGAAACTGCGTTCTCTGATGGAAAATGGGTCTGTCAAAATTTTTCTGACCAGCTCTAGTCCATACCCACCAGTGGTGATGGTTACAAGTATCTTCTGAACCATCAGGGCCAGATAAGGTGTCCTGCTCTCAGCAGAGTGTGTGCGTCTGCCCTCCAGGTGCTACACTGATCTCTAGTCCCAGCAGTTTGCAAATGGACACTTTGCACGTGCAGCTGTTGGATTTTCAGGTACAAGTGCAAAGCTCCTGCATGTGCAAATAGCCGTGGTTCACAAATACCAAGGAAGAGGGGGTTGGGGGAGATTGCCAGATGTGGTAAAAACATGTCCCATAAAATTGTTAATGGCTTGAAACTAAGCTGGTCTTGAGCAGATCAGCACAGGCTTTCCCCCTTCCATTTGCCCACCTTGAGCATCCCTTCCTGCTTTAAATGTTCATGGACTATCTAACACTCAAACCTGGTCTGAATCTGATGGGTCACTACAGGACAGGTTCTCTGTCCCACATGGATGGCGATGTGCCCCTTGCTGGCGGAGTTCCCAGCAGGCTGCCTTCCCTTCAGCCCCTTGTGCAGGGAATGGGGAGTAGGCATAGCCGGGGTGCGCTATGCTCCAGCTATCCTCAGCGGGCACGTGGTCCCCTGGAGACGGTTGCCAGGTCCCCTGTGAGAATGTACACTAGGCTGCTGCATTGCTTCACCATGAACCTGCTCTTCCCACCTTCCCTACGTGTGGGACGCCGGCCCTTTTAATGTGTTGGACTGATCCAAGTGAGGGTCACGTGCCAAAGGGCAGAGGGAGCTCCCGAAGGGAGTGGCATTACAGAGAAGCCCTCAAGTCAGTAGGATCGCTCGCGTGCAGCTGGCTGGCGACGCGTTCCTAGAGCCCCATGGCTGGAGCTGGGCCGAGGCTGGTCCCAGAGAGGAGGCGGTAAAGACCCCGGAGCGTTGCTGCTGTCTAGTCCGATTGGAAATGCCAGAAGAGGAGGTGGGCAGGCTGGCCTGCCTGACTGGCAGATTGGGAAAGGGAGCCTGTGATCCTGTCTGCATCTGGCCAAGCGGGCAGGGACTAGAAGACGCCACCATCTGCTGATGGTTTGGTGGCGCATGTGCAGTTGGTTCTTGGGGCTCAGTCCAGTCCCATAGCTGACTGCCTGGCTGGTAGGCTCAGCCGAGAGGCCAAGGACAGACAGGGCCCTGGAGACTGAGCGCTCTCTACCCTGGAGGTAGTGCCTCCAGAGAGCACATTGGCAGGATGTGTGGGGGAGCCTTGCATTGCTGCTGCCCTGTCCTGGATGTAAATAGGACTTCAGGCACCGGAGCGGTCCATGAGCAGGCGCAAAGGGTTTGATCAGCCTAACCTCACTCCCATTGAAGCCAGCCGGAGTTCTGCCCTCTGCTTTGACAGGAGCAGAGTTGGCCAATGCCGCGCGTCTGACAGTCCCCACCCCATTACTAAATTCACAAGTTTAAACCAAAAAAGTGGCATTTCCTCTTTTTCGGAGATGGAAAAGATCAGAACTTGCTGCAAGAAACTGCTCCTCAGGCTCCTATGATGGTATCGCCAACGGGAATCTCTCTAGGTATATAGATCGCACTTTACGCTAAGGTTTCATCTCTGGAGGGTTAATAGATGCTTCAGTAAATGCCTGTCAGTTGTTCCAGATTGCTAGAGAGACCTTCGGTTGAGAGATTGCTTATAAACCATCCAGAACACTTTCTAGTGCTGTGCTGCAAGCCAGCTGTAGCACGTACTACTCATGCCTGGAACACGCTAATAACATCTCTGAATAATTTAACCCTTTACAAAGGATCCTTAATATAAAGTGTGGCTGATTTTTTAAAGCTGCTATTGAAAGAAATTATTCAGATTGTTTCAAAGCCATTTCTTTAGGGCCAAGAGGGTCCGTGCCCCCCCATGAAGTGTGTGTGTGTGGTTGACATGTCTTGGAAGTCGAACCGTTCCTAGCAAAGAGGCAGGGAGCATGGGCTGCTGCTTGCTCTGGGATGGAGCAGCTGGGGCTGGAGGATTGACGGAGATGGTCACTTCTTTGCGTCTCTTCTCCTCAGATGACTCAGCTGATGAAAGCCGCCAGAAGCGGCACAAAGGACGGCTTGGAGAAGACGAAGATCGCTGTCATGCGCAAAGTGACCTTCTTGCACCGGAAAGAAGCCCCAGGTAACTAGCGCTGGGGCGGTCGGGGTCAGGTGCAAAGTAACTGATTTTACAGAAAGAAAAATCAAACTGAAAATGCCAGAAATCCTTGCATTTCCTACGAATGATTGGGTGATCGCAATTTGATCCCCCCCCGCCTCTAACTTATGCTTTTTGCTTCCTTTTTGCACTCTCTCACGCTTGTGCTCTAGCGTGGAATTGCTCAGAGCATCTAAGTGACTTAGGCTCTTAAGTGTCTAACTTTTGAAGATGGGATTTAGGTGCTTGTGAAAACTTTGCCCCTTGCCTAGTGCAAGGCAGTTGTATCAGGGATTCCAACAGTGGGGGGCAAGTTTACATGTCAAACCTTTATATACCCTTTAAAAACGCATCCCAGAATCCCTTTCCTATTTAGTTTTTCTAAAACCTATCAAAGCTTTCATGATTCTCAAGCTGGAGAGGCCATACGTTAAAAGCATCCTTCATTCAGGCCCGGGTTTTCCAAAGAACCCTTCTCCCAGTTAGATGCTGCAAAGTAATGGGCAGGTTTTCAAACAAACTCCGGTTGAGGGCTGTGCTCTTCCGAAAATCTTTGTGTCTTGACGGGAGCTGGTCATCTGGCCCAAATTCGGAGTGGGCAGCATTTGAAAAATCTGTCCCCTAGGTCTTTTGAAAATCTGTCCCCTAATGGCCTGAATGTCTAAAGTGTTTATCTTCAGTAGGAGCGGTGGGCGCTCAGCACGTTTTGAGAAAACAAAGCCAGATGCTTCTGGCCTAAAACCTGTTTTGGTTAGTCATATTTTTTTTAAAGATAAAAATCACGTTCCTGTTTTATTTCATGCATTGCTTCTGCTGCTGTTACTAAACCAGAACAATGTGCTGGGGCAAAACCTTTTGCTGGAGTAACTAGCGTAACTTCCTTGGCTGGGCTGGCATTGCTGTCTGCAGAGGATTTGGCCCCTCGTGACTAAATCTGGATCATCCCCCAGTTGCCACCCGGGTCTGTTGTAATTCTGAGTGTTGCTGCTTATTTCCATGGAAACGACTGTGCCAAACCATATCCCTTCCGTTAGCCTTTTGGCGGCATGTGAAGGAGGAGAGAGGAAACCAGCTAGTGCAGGGGTAGGCAACCTATGGCACCCACGCCGAAGGCGGCACGCGAGCTGATTTTCAGTGGCACTCACACTGCCCAGGTCCTGGCCACCGGTCTGGGGGGCTCTGCATAGAATCATAGACTTTAAGGTCAGAAGGGACCATTATGATCATCTAGTCTGACCTCCTGCACAACGCAGGCCACAGAATCTCACCCACCCACTCTTGTATCAAACCTGTGTCTGAGCCACTGAAGTCCTCAAATCATGGTTTAAAGACTTCAAGGTGCAGAGAATCCTCCAGCAAGTGACCTGTGCCCCACACTGCAGAGGAAGGCGAAAACCCCCCAGGGCCTCTGCCAATCTGCCCTGGAGGAAAATTCCTTCCCGACCCCAAATATGGCGATCAGCTAAACCCTGAGCATGTGGGCAAGACTCACCAGCCAGACACCCAGGAAAGAATTCTCTGTAGTAACTCAGATCCCACCCCATCTAACATCCCATCATAGGCCATTGGGCATATTTACTGCTAATAGTCGAAGATCAATTAATTGCCAAAATTAGGCTATCCCATTATACCATCCCCTTTTAAAAACCTTATTTATTTTACATACAACAATAGTTTAGTTATATAATATAGACTTGTAGAAAGAGACCTTTTAAAAACATTAAAATGTATGACTGGCACGCGAAACCTTAAATTAGAATGAGTAAATGAAGACTCGGCCCACCACTTCTGAAAGGTTGCCGACCCCGAGCTAGAGTTTCGGTGGCGGAACTTTCTTATCTCCAGTCATGGGAGGGAAATACTGAACTGGGGAGGTGCTGACATTGTGGGGTGCCCCTTGAGGGCACGGATTGAGTAACTAGCACCGCCTCGTTAAGTCAGGGATATTTAGTAGGGCTGGTCAAAAAGTTTCCATCAAGGTGTTTTCCCAGTGGAAAATAGGGTTTTCGACTAAACAAATTTTCATGGAAAATGTCTAGTTTTTGGCCAATTGTTTGACAGAAATGTTCGGTTTCTGTTGAAATGTTCCATGGGTTAGTGGTGGAAGAAGCCCCATTTTCTAATCCGCTCTAATACTTGGTTCCAACCCGTAGCAAGTTGGTCCCAGTTGGCCTTCCTGGGTTGTGATCATGGGGACTGGGAAAGAAGTTGATCTTCATGAGCACTCTCGTCTTCCGAAGCAAACTGATCGATCAGTGAGCTGTCACCATTGCCCGTAGGGGTTGAGACTTAAAACCAACAGAGGGCACAGGCCATGCAACTCCTATGGAAATATAGACCGAGATGGATTCCTGAAGTCATAGAACCAGAGGGTTAGACGGGACCACAAGGGTCATCTAGTCTAGCCCCCTTCCCAGATGCGGGATTTGTGTCTAAACCATCCAAGACAGATGCTATCCAGCCTCCTTTTGAAAACCTCCAATGAAGGCGCTTCCACAACCTCCCTAGGCATCTGTTCCATTGTCCTACTTTTCTTATAGTTAGGAAGTCCCTGGCTTTGTAAAGCTCAGCCAGGGGCTATGAAGAGGAGTCCAGGGATACAAATGGCGAGAAGCTAGCTAATCCCTCTGCTTCAGCTGTGTGGCTTCATATTTGACTTTCCTTTAAGATGGCCCATGCTGGGTCAGCCGGCCGCTCGGGTCCATTCAGTGTGCGTTTACACAGGAGCTGTACAAACACAGATCTGATGTGTTCTCTGCCCCAGAGACCTGAGGCCCAGATGTTTAAAGGGACTTAGCCACCCGACTCCTGTTGATTTCAATGGGAGTTAGGTGCCTAAATAACTTTAAAAATCTGGGCCCATAGGACAGCACAGACAAAACACAAGGCAACAACATTTCCAGAGAAGGGAAGTGCATGGGTTGCTGATGAAGGGGAAACAAGGAGTCATTGTGGATAGTTCTCTGAAAACATCCACTCAATGTGCAGTGGCAGGCAAAAAAGTGAACAGAATGTTGGGAATCATTAAGAAAGGGAGAGATAATAAGACAGAAAATATCATCTTGCCTCCATGGTACGCCTACATCTTGAATGCTGCGTGCAGATGTGGTTGCCCCATCTCAGAAAAGAGCAACAAAAATGATTAGGGGTATGGAACAGCTTCCATATGAGGAGAGATTAATAAGACTGGGACTTTTCAGCTTGGAAAAGAGACGACTAAGGGTGGATATGGTAGAGTTCTATAAAATCAGGACGGGTGTGGAGAAAGTAAATAAGGAAGTGTTATTTACTCCTTCTCTTAACACAAGAACTAGGGGTCACCAAATGAAGTTACTAGGCAGCAGGTTTAAAACAAACAAAAGGAAGTATTTTTTCACACAACGCACAGTCAACCTGTAGAACTCCTTGCCAGAGGATGGTGTGAAGGCCAAGACTATAACAGGGTTCAAAAAAGAACTAGATAAATTCATGGAGGACAGGTCCATCAATGGCTGTTAGCCAGGATGGACAGGGATGGTGTCCCTAGCGTCTGTTTGCCAGAAGCTGGGAATGGGCAACAGGGGATGGATCACTTGATTCCCTGTTCTGTTCATTCCCTCTGAAGCACCTGGCATTGGCCACTGTCGGAAGACAGGATATTGTGCTAGATGGACCTTTGGTCTGACCCAGAATGGCAGTTCTTATGTTCTTAAGGAATTTAGTCCAGCCAATCAGACTCTGCTAATGCTTCTCACATTATATAGGGAATGGGGAACACAGGAGCAGGGCAGTGCAGATGGAAAAGGTGCGATATCCCCTGTGGGTTTCAGGGATCCCAATGGAACTTTCAGAGCAAGGGAGGATTCTAGTCTGTGTGCTCTGGACTCAGTTCAGTCCAATGAGACGTGCCTGGCATAACGAGCTTTGTGAGAGCTGCTGAAGCATAAGAAAGAGGCAGACAGGTTGGGTGTCTGTAAGAGCAGCGTGATCCACCCAAGGTTTGGCTACCAGCGGTATTTGGGGTTTGATCCCCGGTGTCCATTTGCTTCTCCATCTCCCAGAAGGAGTGGATTGTATAATGGTTAGAGCAGAGGGCTGGAAGTCAGGAGTCCTGGGTTCTAGTCCCAGACTCGCTGTATGACCTTGAGGCAAGTCACTTCCCCGCTTGCTGCCTCAGTTTTCCCCATCTGTGAAATGGGGATAATGCCAAACACACAGGTGTTAAGGGTTAAATTGCTAATTGCTTTGAGATCCACAGCCAGAGGGTGCTATAAACAGTGCAGACGGGTCCGGTTGTTAGCTGGGCCCTGTGTATCTGCATGGAGAGTGGTGTTGTGTCCAAGCACAGGCCATACTGTAACTAGAGAATGTCACACGTCCTTAAGGGTCTTAGAGGGTGATTAAATAGCTGGGGGAGTAAAGGAAAAGGAGTCTGAGCAACACGTAGGGTTACCCGATGGGTCGTGACCGAAGTGAATGGCTGCTTCCTGTCAAGGGAAGAGACGTCCTAGGTGACAAATCTAGTTAGGGATAAACCTGGCTGTCTTCTGCCATCCTATGCCCTCCCCCCCACCATAGGTGCCAACTTCTCCTGGCACTGGTGGGTGCCTGCCCTGCCCTCATTCCAACCCCTTCCCCAAATCCCCGCCTCCTCCCCTGAGCGCGCCGTGTTCCCACTCCTCCCCCTCCCTCCCGGAGCTTGTTACAAGGGCTGGGGGGAGAAGGGGGGATGCGGTGCGCTCAGGGGTGGAGGTGAGGTTGGGGGGAGGGGGAGCTTGCTCTGCACCCACCAATTTCTCCCCAGGGGTGCTCCACCCTGGGAGCACCCACGGAGTCGGCACCTATGCCCCCCCCCCCTCCGTGCAGGTCTCCGCAGGCTGCTACTGCCTCTGCAGCAAGGGGCTGGGGCTTGGCTTCGGAGCCCAGCCGACTGCCACCTGACCCACAGCATGAGGCGCTCCCCGAGAGCAGCGTCCGAGCAGAGATGGGCCCATCCCTAGCGGTGATTGGACTCTGGGCAGCCGGGGCTGGAGCCGAGCGACGGCGAGCTGGGCTGCCCTTCCAAAATTAGGGAAGGAAAAAGGTCACTCGGGAGTTGTGAGCCAAGCAGCTGCTGTATTCCTGCAGCCCTCTGATCCCCCTCCCCGTCTCCACCCGCACAAGCCCAGAGTGTCCCCAGCAGTCGCCCTTCCTCCCGAGGCTATTTATATCCGTAAAGCCAGAATGAGGGGGGGGAAAGAGGAAGTTGACAGGCAGTGCTTGCGGGAGAATGCAGTGGGCAGAATGTGGAGGAAACGGTGCTCCATTGAAAAAGACTATATTATCACCTCCTCCTCCTCCTCCTCCTCTTCGGTCTCTGCCTCAGGTAAGGGGAGGTTTGTCTCTCTGGGCTTCCCCTTCTCAGGTAGGTTCGGTTCCTGCCGCCTCTGCTCCCCAATCTTGCTCACTCCTTCCTGCTTCTCTCTGCACGGGGTTCGTTATTCCCACCCCCTTTACCCGCTTTGCTTGGGTTTGATTTCTGAAGAAGCCATGAGGAACAATGGAAAAAACCCAGTGGTCCGCTGCTGGGATCATTCTGTTCAGCCCCTTGGCAGGGTCCCGAGATGGGAGGCTGGTTGGAGCTTTGCAGTATTAAATGGGTTTAAACCCCCAAGTGAGTTTGATTTCCCTGCTACAGGCGTTTGGGTGCTTGGCTGCCCATGACATTCGGGGCAGACGGGGCACTCGGCTCGCTGGTCCTGTGCCCTCCGGCTGGGGATAGAGCCAGGGCTTGGCTATAGCAAACCCAAAGGGAATTCGTTCCAGGCTGAGATCTCCGTGGTTCTCCAGTCCCTACCTCTCAAATTCCTCGGGCTGATTAATGCAGCCCAATGGTATCTGGTGTCAGCATTCAGGGTTTCCCGTAAGTCCCGGCTTGGACTCAGTAGTTGTGCAACATACTGCTGCATAGAGAGGAACCCTCTGCTCCTTGAACCAACTGTGGCAATGAACAGAGCTCCAGCCACCTGGGCAGACCGTTTACTCTTCAGTCCCAGGGCCATGCTTGAGCTATCCATTCTGCTGACCGGTGGGTCGGAGCAGTGTGGGGTGCATCTCCACCCAGGGGAATGTCTAAGATGTAGGACGAGACCGGCGTATTCAAGTTTCTAGGTTCATTCTTGATGCCAATAGAGAGAAAAGGCCAGTGCATTAACCACCGGGTTACCAGCCCCCTCCATGGCAAGGGTGTGTGCGTGGGGGGGTGAGTGCAGGCTGGACAAACACTCTGGATGTTCTGAGCGCGAGCGCTGTCTGCAGCCTGGGAGAGGCCGTGGCGCCCGCCCCAAAGCGCTTGTGATCTGAATGGTAGGCGCCTAGAGCCCTCCAGAATGCAGGGGCAGAATGCTCAGCGGACACGTGTGCTCTTCCCCCGCTGTAGGAAGCTTTAAGACACACCCATGCAAGATACTAGCCGTTGGTCCTTCTGCTTGGGCTACGCTTTGCTGGGCGCGCCACTCAGGTGTTCATTGCTTGCGCGTTTTGTCTTCCAGGTGACTCTGAGGAGGAAGACATGGGGTTCCTGGAGGTCACTGTCTCGGACATGAAACACCCGCCTCCCGAGCTCGGCCCCATGCCGGATGGATTAAGCCCTCAACAGGTCTGTGGTAGGGTGAAGGCGCTGAGTACATGGGACTTGACCTCCCCTGGTTGACTGACTGCCCCCGGTAGGATGGTGGTGATGTGGAGAGCTGTCCCTTTGATCCAGAGCTGGTCTGCCCGTGGAAGCCTCTTTGCAAAGTTGCTTTTATTTCAAAGGGTCCGAATGGGGCTTGTTTTGTGCCGTTTTTCTTTTTTCTTTTGCTTTTTTGAATCTTTGATTGAAGCCTTTATCAAAAACGTCATTTAAATGGTTAAATATCGAGGGGGCGGAGTAATTATTGGCCAAAGAGCATCTTTTTCATGAAAACAAAAGATTTCGACTGCCCGATTTTTATGGGAAAAATTAGATTGCCTAAAAAAGGCCACTTTTGGACAAAACGTTTGGAAAATTTCAGCCAGCTCTATTAGATGTAATGTTTGGAACCCCGAGATTGATCCCTACCAGGTTTCAGCGAAAGCTCCTTGACATTAACAAATATCTGTCTATGTTCTGTAGGAGTTAAACAATCCCCAGAGGCTTGCCATGTGCGAGCTTCCCCTGCTGGTCACAAATCTGTGGTCACAAGTGAGGTTGAACCATCCAGTAGCTTAACTTGTGAAGCATCCCATTGCTTGAGGCTTATCTGAAATTACCTGATCTTCTGGCAAGAACCCCAGCCAGCATGGCTCCTTCCGTTGCTTCCCGTTAAAATAAAATAAATGGAGATATACCTATCTCATAGAACTGGAAGGGACCCTGAAAGGTCATTGAGTCCAGCCCCCTGCCTTCACTAGCAGGACCAAGTACTGATTTTGCCCCAGATCCCTAAGTGGTTCCCTCAAGGATTAACTCACAACCCTGGGCCAATGCTCAAACCACTGAGCTATCCCTTCCCCCTGTTATCTGCTGTAGCTCTCTCCAAGGGTTGGCGGGATCTTCTGGGGAGGAGAGGAGGGCTGTTTACCTCCGCTTGGTCCTCTCCAGCACAGCAGAACCCAGTGGTACTTGGTTACCTGTCTCCATGATTTGTGGCACACTGGAGATTGTGGGAAGTCCATCTTGGTGCATGTGAGGTTCTCACAACCTGCAGGGGGCGCTCTGAGGGTGCCTGGGGGTTGGAAGCACCAGAACATCGCTACATCTTAGAGCATTAAGTGTAGTAAACCCAAGGGGAGGGATGCTGGGCTCTGCTGTGCTTGGGAGCTGGAGGAACAAGTTTTCATCTAGTGAGGGGCCCAAGAGGATCAACAGCTGTAGATACACAAGTATGTGTGGAGCCTTTACCAGACTTCTTCAAACTTGCCAATACGCTGGAGTTCAGCTGGTCTCATTCCCCCCTGTGTTTTTTGTAGCTGTGTGTTGAGTAACTAAATTGCCTCACCACCGTCCAATCTGCCCCAAAAAGATGAGTCCGCAAAATAGCTCCACATCGCTCTGCTGGGTCCTAGCACCAGGCAGCATTATGAGTGAGCAAAATAGCTCTGCTTCTGTGAGTGGATCTACAGCCTGACACCTTGTCGCTTTTTCTTCCCCCAGCCCCTTCCCTTTTTCTCTTTCCTCCCACCGATATCTGTGAAGATGTGCATGTTCTGTGATGTGGTGCTAAGCGTGTGTGTGTGTGTGTGTGTGTGTGTGTGCGCCCATATGCTGATGGAGGGGCTCTGCACCCGTTTCTGACCGTAACCCTGGTGTGGGTGTTGCAGGTGGTGCGACGTCACATCCTGGGCTCCATCGTGCAGAGCGAGAGGAGCTACGTGGACTCGTTAAAGCGGATTCTCCAGGTGACGCCAATCTTAAGCCCACCTGAGTCACCCACCCTAGCACAGACAGACTACAGACATCTGTGAATGGGAGGGGCGGGGAGGATGGGATACACGGGAACAACTCCCCATCCCCCTTAGAAATCTTAATAGGGAAGGAAGGGGGCGGGAGAGAACCTCAGTGAGACTGATCTCTAGGCAGAGGTGAAAGTGAGCTGGTACGGCGTACGGGCAATAGCCGGTACGCCATGCCGGACCGGCCCAGCTTCCCCAGGCTGGTGATTTAAAGGGCCCGGGGCTCCCTGCAGCGGCCGGAGCCCAGGGGCCTTTAAATCGCCTCCCGAGCCCGGCTGCCGGAGCCCCAGGCGGCAGGGCTCTGTTGGCGATTTAAAGGACCCGGAGCTCCGCTGCGGTAGCCAGAGTCCCGGGCCCTTTGAATTGCCCCTGAGCCCCGGGCTCCCAGATACTTCTGCAGCTGGCAGCTCCGGGGGTGATTTAAAGGCCCTGGGGCTCTCAGCCGCAGGATTTAAAGGCCCCGCCTCTTCCGGTTGAGGCCACGCCCCTGCTCAGGACTCCGGTGTACCGGTAAGTCCTTTAACTTACTTTCACCCCGTCTCTAGGTAAGATGATGGAGTAGCCATGACAGCTTCTGGACTTGGCTACCTGCTGGGGGGGAGGGGAGCCTTGACTGCAGTGCTGTGGGACTTGCTGCTGTAGTGTTGGGCTGTAGAATTGAAGCTTTTGTTAAAAAGAGAATTAAGTTTCCACCACTTCCGGTTACAAAGAGAGCCTGTAAAGAAAGCCCTGAGTGTAACAGATGCCGGGACACCTGCCTGAGTCTTCAGACAGCCTTAAACAGTAGTGCTGAGGAGTGCGAACTGCCTCCAGGCAGCTAGGTGGGTTGTTAACTCTGAAGCCTAATGATAACAATTTAAATGGCTACATTAAACCGTTTCACTGCTGATCATTTAGTAGAAGCATCCAGCAAATGTGCTAATCGTGCAGTCCTAAACTAGGCTCCAGATTCTCCCTTCCCACCTCTCTGAGCCCCACGGCTCACGTGACTTCAACGCACAATCTCTGTAGCTCACTGAAAATTCAGGGGCACCATAAAATTAATCACACATCCGATTAGACAATGCAGGGAATGTGCCATGGATCGTTTGATTCACCCTCCCACCCCCCACCCACCCACCCCCGCACCCAGGGAACTCTGTGGTGTTTTCCGTTTAAAAAAACTGATCCGAAGTTGCCACAAAGCGGGGACCCTGCTGCTGAGTTTAGGTCAAGGCAGCCGTGGCGCATGGAGAGCTTTGGCCAAGAGGCACAAACTCGTTAACGTTTGCAAAGCACAGCGAGGGCTGTGAACGGCAGGGGCCGTGAGAACACGAAGGAGCAGCAGCAATGGGGAACAATGTGGGAAAACTGCCGGAGTGAGCCGGGGGAGGGAGCGGGTTTTAAAAATCATCAAACCGGTTCAGTATGGTAGGGCTGATGGGTTCCAACCGGGAGCAGGGTCCCCTGGTGCGAAGTGCTGGATGGACCTGGGGTAAGAGATGGTCCCTGCTCGGAAGAGCTTACAGGCTAATAGACAAGCCATCAAAGAGCACGAGCGAGGGAGCAGCAAAATCCCTGTTTCACAGCTGGGGAGCTGAGACGTGACCATTAAGGCTGGGAAGGTCACAGGGGGACACCCAACTCATTTGGGCTCCTCTGACGGGCGCGATCCGGGGCGGCGAGGGCGGGAAAGTCTGTTTAAACCCTCTCCTGTGGCTTACAGGATTACAGACACTCCCTGATGGAGATGGAGCCCAAGGCCCTCAGCGCCAGGAAGTGCCAGGTGGTTTTCTTCCGCCTCAAGGAGATCCTGCACTGCCACTCCATGTTCCAGATCGCCTTGTTCTCCCGCGTGGCCGAGTGGGACGCCACGGAGAAAATTGGGGACCTCTTCGTGGCCTCAGTAAGAGACGCCCTTCTGGAGCGAGGTGGCGGGGTTCCCTCCCCCGCGCACGTCCTCTTCCCACCCCCAGCATGCCAAAGCCGCCTCCAGGCAATGACGTAGGATATAAAATGCACGAGCGTCCTCTGTCAATACCCTTCTATCTGGACCTTTCCAGCATCCCCTATTCCATCCCGGGCCCCCACTCCGCTCTACGGAGCTTCCACACCCACTGCTGCCAGCTCTAGTCCACTGGGAACCTGGGTTATTGCAATAGGCACCGTGTAGACGAGACCATGGCAGCGCGAAGGCCATGGGCAGGTTTTAAGAGCAGCCGCCATAAGCTGACCAATGAGGGGGAAGCCAGGGAGAGCACCATTTGATTTTTGCTGGTTCGCTTGATCAAATGGGGCCAGCCCACGGGAGAGGCTTGGCGTCTTCAGGGAGGTTCCAAGCTTCGCTATCCGAGGCCCACCTGGGCCAATGTACCGTGTATAGAACTGCATTGTGCGCCCTGGTTACTGCAGGATAGCGAGTTCGATGGCTGCAGCCAATACCAGGGGTCCTTCTATCCTCCACAGCAGCTCACGCGGCACGGGGTGCTCACCTTGTTTACAGGGGGCTGGAATGTGGGCGAAGGCGTCGGGGTCCCGTGGCTCTGGCTCCTTGGAGCAGCTGCCGGAGACGAGTTACGCTCAGTTTAGCTTGTCGTACGAATTCCGGCATCTCCGACGGGGGTAATCCCGGGGACGACCTCGCTCAGAGCTCTGCAGACTTTTAAGTGTTGATGCAGAGTACAAGCCCAAATCTTGGCGGAGAACTTGAACCCGCAGTCGTCTGGCCTAGACGCGAGTGTTAGCAGCTGACCCCCATGAATTTGTCCATTGCAAGGAAGTGGGAACGCCCCGTACCACCCTCCCGTCTGCAGGGTGTGGCAGTCCCAGCGCCCCTTTTATTCTGTGTTTGATGGCGGTAACCTCCTTGCAGGTTGAAATGAAAGCTCTGGGTTTCAGGATGGACTTTCTGAATGCAGATGCCTCGGGAGGGGGAGGAGACAGGTTTGCAAGCTGTGAGCCGCTGGCAGTCTGCAGTGAGCTGTCGAAGTCATGTGCTGCTGGCTTCTCTTCAGCTCTAGGTGCTAAGTAAGGAGACGCTGGATCTGACTCTCCCCTCTCTCTCCTGTCTGTCTGGTTATTTGTGCATGCGCCAAGTTTTCCAAGTCGATGGTGCTGGATGTGTACAGCGATTACGTGAACAACTTCACCAACGCCATGTCTGTGATCAAGAAGGCCTGTCTCACCAAGCCCGTGTTCTTGGAGTTCCTCAAGGTCAGTGGAAGAGTCAGGAAAGGCTGCACCTGTCACCATCTGGCAGTTGGCCTGCATGGGGCTCTGCTTGCGACAGGGCTGTCGTAAGGGTCGATATTCCCAGGAACAAGCAGAGGCTGCAGATGGAGAGAAGATGCATTTCAAACTACTCGGTGAATCACTTAGCAAAGGTCACCGGTACCCAGGACTTTACTGCTCCGGGAAGCCACCGGCCAGGTAGAAAGGATTTTCCCGCTCTGCGTCCTGTCTGCACTGTCTGATGCCTCTCTATACAAAGGGTTGGGTTTCCAGAACCATGTGGTGGTCTTCACCTGCACAGTAGCCGTTCTGCTTGTACCGGTGGCTGCTCTTCTCAGATGAGGCTGTGGTTGCACTGAATGATGCTGGCTTCTAGCCCCTATCCACTGGCCCCATACCTTACCCTTGCAGAATACCCACGTCTTCCTTTCTCACTGGGCTTGGATTCCCACCCCAGAACGAAGCCGGGGTCACCATCAGTTGAGTGCCACCCGCCTGATCTCTAAGTTCAGGACCGATGCCAACATGGTGCACAGTCACTGACCGTCCCTTCAAACCCTGCCATATTGGTACCCTACACATCTCTTAACGCTGGCATCCTTCCCTTGCCAGGCATGTGCCACGAAGACCATTATCTGCTAACGCCGCATTTGAGTGAAGTTAGGCAGAGAGTAGCTAGCCAGAGCAACAGTTTTGCTGCCAATGAAAACCACTGCAGGAACCCAGGATCCTGAGTGAAGCCGGGCTCAGAGCAGTGGCGCGGGAGGATGGGTTAGTTATTCCAGCTCTGTAGTATCTCTTGCTGATCTAACCTCAGACAAGAGGGTGCGGTGGGTGAGGGAGGGAGGAAATGAAAATGGAATGAGCGAGGGCCGGAGTGGAGGAGTGTAAAGCGAAGAATCCCACCCAGATCCATGGCTTGGGGAGGTGCTTGGCGTGGGGTGGGTGGGTGAGGGGGGAGAGAACAAACGGTGAGGGGTTTCTGCTCTGAGTGATCCTGGCTGAAGTGCAGGTGGTAGAGGGTTGTTCTTGTCTCGACAGAAGCGGCAGATGACAAGCCCTGACCGGGTCACGCTCTATGGGCTGATGGTGAAGCCCATCCAAAGATTCCCTCAGTTCATTCTGCTGCTGCAGGTACCTTAAACTGGAGTCTGCGCTCTTACTGGGGGGTTGGGGGGGCAAGGGATGGAGCCACCGGGCAGGGAAGTGGCCGGATCTCAGGGCTGGCAGGATGGGGACAGTCAGTCCCTTGACGTGCTAGAAATTCCATCTGAAACCCACTCCCAGGGTCAGGAGTGGCGGAAGCTCTGTAAATGTGTGGGGGGGCCACTGGCGCCCAAACCATGGCCCCATCCCCCGTGCCGCCTCTTTACCCCGAGGCCCCGCCCCCTGCTCGCTCCTCTCTGCCCCCGAGGCCCCCCCCTCTCGCCCTTACGTCTGTTAAAAAGTGATGAGGCCTGACCCCCCTCCTTTTCCGGCGCCCCTGCCCAGGGTTTAGCCGAGGCTGGCCACTCCCAGTGTCTGGATGTGTATAGAAGAGCTCTGTGACGGGTTCCCCCAGGATGCCACTTACAACTGAGGTACCACCGAGCCCGCCTGACCCACCAGCCTGGGCTCCTTTCACACTGTGGTGCCGTGATAAGTTGCCAAACTCTCCAGGCTCTTTCACCAGCACGCACACAGGTAGGGACACACCCAGCTGCAGCTTCACACGCATGCTGAGATCAGCTCTGCATGGGAAGGCTCAGCTAAGGCACCCCCCAGTTGCTAAGGCACCTCCCAGTTGCTAAGGCACGCACCCCCCCTCTGGAGTGTAAACCCCAAATTATACCATCTTGCGCTGTGCAGGGAACTGTACAGCATAAGCTCATGAATTTCGCCCCCTCCCTCAATGTGGAGGAAGATATGTAACCGCTTTCTGCGCCAAGTATGATTTCCACCCTGGTTTTAGACCAAACAAAACCAAGTTTATTAACTACAAAACCGCAAACTGAGCTTAGCATACTAGACAGGTAGGATATGAAGTAGCAAATTCTTATCCTGAGCGATAAACAAGCTGGCAGATTCTTAAGGCGCAAGCTGCCTTTGCTTTCCCAGGTTTTCATACACCGGCTAAAAATCCCTCTAGCCTGGGACCATCACTTCCCCCAGTTCAGTCCTTGTTCCTCAGGTGTTTCCAGGTGTGTTGTTGTAGGGAGAGTGAGGACCGCCCATGATATCATTTTCCCTCTTTTATATCTTCCTCCCACTTGCTGGAAAGCTCTTTTGCTGTGACCTGGGTCAAACAGTTCCCATGGTGTACAGCTATCTCTGAGAGGTTTCTGTTGCACACTGTTCTGGGGTAATCCTTGTGCTTGTGTGCATTTCCTCAATTCGCCATTAACATTGTTTGGCCTTTTTACTGTTGTACCTGAAAGGCTGCTTGTGAGTGGCTTTTTTAACCTCCCACATAGCGAAACTTCTTAACTTCACATACGCCGATAGCACATACAATCCAACGAGATATTACTGTCTAGCAGATCAAGACTCTTAGAATGATCCCTCACAAGGCGCAGTTTGTACAAACATATCCTAACTACACGACAGTGGTGAATATTGGGGTGCCAGGGTGTCACAAGCTCCCACTCAGCAGAGGTTCTGCCATCGGGGCCCCTGAGCTCAGCACGGTGGGAGAACGAAACAAAATCAACGCCTCTTCCTCCCACTTCTTCGTGCCTGGGGAGCATGAAGCCGCCAGGCGAGGTACCTGCGCAGGGCAGCTGAGCGTCCTGGGGCTGCACATTGTGCCTTGGGGGAAGAGTCCGTGGTGCGTTGATCACCCTGGCGGCCGCAGAAAGTGTCCCTATGTGTACGCAGGTGGGCGGCTGCTGCTCCCCAAGTCTCTGCGCAGGCCAGGCCTGTCTAAAATCCAATTGTTTTCAGGAGTGCTGCTTGGGGGCAAAAATCTGAAAATCTGAGTGCCGTGCCATCAGGGGCTCCTCCAGCCCAAAGCTTGGCCTGCCTGTGATCTCCCTCCCTGGTGACTTGATTTTCCTCTCTCCCTCTTTCACCCCAGGATATGCTGAAGAACACCCCGAAAGGCCACCCGGACAGGCTGTCGCTCCAGCTCGCCCTCACCGAGCTGGAGACGCTGGCGGAGAAACTCAATGAGCAGAAGCGAGTGGCCGACCAGATGGCTGAGATCCAGCAGCTGACCAGGAGCGTCAGTGACCGCAGCAGCCTTAACAAGGTGGGGGCTTGAGCTCCTGAGCGACCGGGCAGGGCTCAGCGTCTCTGGTCGGGAAATTCCCCTTCCCCGCTCTGCCCACTAGATGACAGTGTGTGTATGTGAATAGCTTCGGAACCCCTACCCAAGCTGTAGCCTATGGCAGAGGAAGGCTGGAAAGGGTGGTTCTCTCCTCTCCCCAAATGTTTGTTCGAATCCATTTCTGGCTGGGCACAAAACTCTCCCTAGTTTAGGAAGCTACCTGCTTGGGCTCTAGCCAGGTGTGTGCACCTACTTGCTAACAGCATCTTCGCTGGTGCCGGGCAGGAAGGCTGGTCCGGGGAGGTCAGACTAGATGGTCCCTGTGAATCTGCTTTGCCCATTCGGTTGGGGTAAGGGAGAGGGAAAGCCTGGACTGAATATCTGAGGCCCCCGGAGCGGATTCTGCCTACGACCATGGTGTGGAGAAGACCATCTACTAGGTTGGGTTGTGGCTGACGTGTCCCTTGGTCAGAAGAATTCCCAGTTTCTTTCTCTGGTGATCCATGGTGCTGTCCTCCGGCTTACAGTGCTAGGATCAAAACATCTTCCTTCCTGGATCCTCCTCCTCCCTTCACCCAACGTCCTTCCCACGGTCGCCTGCTGAAGTCGCTCGCTGTTTGTGTTTCACCCCCATACATCTGCCCTCTGCGAGGGAACCGTTAGTGCCACACTGCACCCCTTTGTCCTCTGTTCTCATAGCCCCGCTTGCTGGCTTTCACGCTACCCTTGGCAAGTTGGACGTGGCTTTGTCCTTTATCTACTCAGCTCCGCGTCTCAGGGCTGGCAAGGTAGCCAGGATGATGGTCTGGCCAGCCTGTGGCATCTAGCCCTGAGTGTTGGCTCTTGAACAGATCTCTGGAGCCTGGATGGTGTTGTCTGAGCGGGACCCATACTCGAATCCCTCCGATTTGACCGCGCTCTCCTGCTCCGGAGCTGAACTCTGCAGCTCGGGTTCATCTGTTTAAAATCCACCTCAAACTTCCTTGGCTGGCTGGCATCTGCCTGGCTGTCTGCAAGGGGGCTTCTGCCAGGAAGCCTGGGCGCAGTAACCAGGCAGTCTGCCTGGGCATGCTCCCTGCCAAAGGAAGGGATGGAGGCTGTGTCTTATTCCAAGTGAAAGCTCCGATTTGAGAGCACCTCGAACGCATCCAGACCTGGGGATGGGTCGTCCGTAGCTTCTGATAAACTCTCCCTTTTCGGGCCGCTGTTACCAGCTCAGTCCAGCCCAGACAGTCCAGCCCAACCAGGGCCTGGGTTCGCGGCTCCTTGGCCTGGGTTCGCGGCTCCTCAGCCAGCTGTGTGAGCACTTGGGCTGCTCCAGTACCCATCCTTGCCATTTCAAGTGCTGCTGGGCATTGAATGGGAGGCCGGGGCAGTGCACTGGTGCCAGCACCGAGGTTCATCTGAGCCGGCTAAGTGCAGTGACAGCCCAGCTAGGCTGGGCAGCAGTTCAGAGTGCAACGCAGGGGGGCATTTGGGCTTAGTATGGGTGGGAAGAGAGTGAGGCGAGGGAGCCCGCTGTGTCCCCCAGCTAAGCACGCCCCTCCTCCCCCATAGATTGGACTCTACATGTTGGGGAGGGGGGCAGGTGGAAGACCTCATGGAGAGGGCAGGTTGCCAGCACGTAGCTCATCTGCTGGGCCTTGGGGGTGCCGCAGGGAATGCCCCATCTCCTTGGCTGACCTGTGAGTTTCCCCAGCCCGGCAGGCTCCTGTCAGGTGGGGCTTACAAAAGATGGGTCAAAGCACCAGGGCAATCCCTGGAAACAGGGATGTTGCCCTGCTAACTACCTGGCTGGTAATGGGGCTCTTCTGCCTACTCTAGCAGGGCACAGGCCGGTCCGTGCTGAGGTGACTGCCGATGGCTGCCGCAGCTCAGAGGCTGCGTGGGGCAGCCCGCATGGATTGCTGGTCTCCTGTCTCTCAGATGGGCGTGGGGGCCTGTACGACTCTCGGCCAGGCTAACTGGCATCCAGACGCTGCGTTATTTCTCAGAGGCTCTGGTTAACACGAAATCGAAGAGCATTGGGTGGAAATCCCCCTGCCCTCGGCGTTTACTCCTTGAGAGGAGAGACTGGAAGTCAGTCAGCGAGATTTCGAAATAGCCAGGGCCAGGCATTTGCAGAACATCGTGTGACTGGGCAGCGCTGGGGCTGAGCGGCGGCACAATCCGCTCTGCAGAGGAAATGAAAGCAAAGGGACTCGTCCTGCAAAGCGGGGGACTTTCGGGCTCTGAGACTTGCTGCTGCGGGTTTTAAAATGTAGCGTAGACGGACCCTCAGTCATTGGCACTGTCCACCTTTCCCCCCCGCAGCTGGGCTCAGAGACTCCGGGACCGAGGAACAAAGTTCTGAAGTGGCCCCTGAGCCCGGTTCTGCTGGGTTGTAGCTCAGTGTACTGTTGCTGCTGTGCTGTGGAGTCCTATTGGTTACATCTCTGTACTGGAGCAAATAGTTACCGTAATGAATCCGTTAGGGCTGCTGTCTCTGCTTTGTGCACCGGGCCCGCTCCGAACTGCACGGCAGAACTCCGATCCTCCTGCTCTGAAAGCCCAGGCCCCTTGAGCTAAAGGAGAAACCCCAATAGCTGTTAGCAATATAGGGCCTATGACACAGAGCTGAGCAGTTCTGATTCCATTCAGCAGGGGGCAGTGGTGCGCATGCACATGATTAGCTAGGTTGTTCCCCTATCTTCTGCTTTCCTAATAAAGGGCGACCTTGCTCTTTTTCCTCTGCAGCTGCTGAATTCGGGGCAGCACCAGCTGCTGCTTTGCGAGACCCTGACGGAGACGGTTTACGGGGACCGTGGCCAGCTGATCAAATCGAAGGAGCGCAAGGTGTTCCTGCTGAACGACATGCTGGTGTGCGCCAACATCAACTTCAAGTACGTTGGCAGCGTTCACTTCCTCCGGGAGCCCGTCATAAACGTTGTCCCCGCAGCCCTGGAGGAATCCGCGGGGATATACTATCAAGGTTCCATGCAAGGAAATCCAACTAAAAAAAATGCAGGCCGACCTTTATAAAGCACCACCTCTGTTGTGTCTCCAGGAAAACCACTGGCATCTCTGCTGGGATTTGGCATTTTTCTTTGCAGTCGTTCTGGCAATCTTGGGTCAAATGGGTCCCTGGTGTAATCCCATTGGCTTCGATAGAGTTATACCAGTGATAAATTATGGGCCGTTTGACTTTAAAATATGCCTTTGATGGCACTTTCCCAGCATTGGCGAGTTACCCAAGAGCTGCTGCAGAAAAGCTCCATTATGTGGCTATAAACATGTAGGTGTTAGAACCAGTGAAAATGGCCCAGTAAATTGCCAGTCGCTGCTGCGGTTAGCTGCAGCAAACTGGGATAACCTACAGCCCTACACTGTCTGCCTGCAGTTTTGCCATGCAAGCTTGTCTACCCTGGAGCCCCGTGTAGTCTCTTACTGCAGAGTGCTGCCCTGGGCCCCCGACAATCATAATTTGCATCCTAATATTTTACCCATCATGGTTACAGCCTCTGGGTCGAGCTCCTTGGGTTAAGAGAATGTGGTGACTGAAGCCCTATAGTGCATAATAATCGACTGGAGTAAAGATTTAAGGCTAAAACTTTTCAGTGTGGATGTTTGAAGTTAGGCACTTAAAGAAGACATTGGTCCGCTCTGCTCAGCCTCTGTTTTTGGGCCCCACAAAGAAGTTAATGTATTAGAGACGGGGTGGCCAACCTGAGCCTGAGAAGGAGCCAGAATTTACCAATGTACGTTGCCAAAGAGACACAGTAATACGTCAGCAGCCCCCCATCAGCTCCCCCCCACTCCCAGTGCCTCCTGCCAGCCCCCGTCGATCAGCACCTCCCCCTCTCTCCACGCACCTCCCGATCAGCTGTTTCATGGCATGCAGGAGGCTCTGGGGGGGAGGGAGAGGAGCGAGGGCACGGCAGGCTCAGGGGAGGGGGCGGGGAGGGGTGGAGTGGGGGCAGGGCCTGTGGCAGAGCCAGGGGTTGAGCAGTGAGCACCCCGACACATTGGAAAGTTGGTGCCTGTACAAGGAGCCGCGTATTAACTTTTGAAGAGCCGCATGTGGCTCCGGAGCCCCAGGTTGGCCACCCCTGTCTTAGAGAGAGACCAGAGGAGAGCAGCGAAAAGGTTTAGAGAACATGATGTGGGAGGCAAGGTTAAAAGAATTGGACCTGTTTAGCCTTGAGAAAAGAAGACTGAAGGGGAAACATGATAACAACCCTTTACTGTTGTCAACAGAACAGTGATCAATTGTTCTCATTGTCCACTGAGGGTAGCACAAGACGTCATCGGCTTACTTTATTTTATTTTTTTGGCAGCAAGGGAGATTCAGGTTCGCTACTGGGAAAGTACTTTGCAACTCTAAGGAGAGTTAAGCACTGGAACAGGTTACCTAGGGAGGCTGTGGGATCCCCATCACTGGAGGTTTTTAAGAACAGGTTGGGCAACTCCCTGTCCGGGATGGTCTAGATTTACTTGGTCCTGCCTCAGCGCACGGGGAAGGACTAGGACTCCCAGCCCTAATCTTCTATCGTTCTATAAGTAGCCTGATTTCCAAAGGTGCTGAGTGCCCCTTTGCAGCTGCCTGAATGTGCATTTCCACACCTGAATCAGAACACTTTGCCCTAAGGGATTTGCCTAAGAATTCAGATGGTGTCAGAGCCGGGATTTGAACTCGGGACTTCCTGCTTTCCAGAACTACTAGATCAGGTCTCTCTCTTCAGAGCAGAGGGTAGAAAATAGTAGCTGCAACATCCAGGGAAGGGAGAGAAGCGGAGGACTTGCATGCAATTGTGGTAGTGACCTTTGTTAATCTTTTCTCTTTCCAGGCCCGTGAGTACAAGGTAGGCTTAGCACGTGGCCTGGTCTTTTTGCCCCATGCGTTGGGGGTGCAGATTATGGTGGAAGGTATTAACACGCTGGTGCAGGGTGTGGAATGCAAGTTTCGAAGCAAGGGAGCTGGGCTCGCAAATATTTCTGCTTTTTTCTGGTCTAGAGGTGTTCTCCTAGCATGACCTGACTGTTCCCTCTTGGTGCCGCAGGGTTCGGGCTTGGCTGGGGATGGGGAAGTTGGTGGAGTGTAAGGATGATTTTTTAGGGACTAACAGACTGTTCCCCCCTCTGCAGAGGCCAATTGGAAATCAGCAGCCTCGTCCCTTTGGGCCCCAAGTATGTGGTGAAATGGAACACTGCCCTCCCCCAGGTGCAGGTGGTAGAAGTTGGGCAGGAGAACAGCACGTACGACAAAGACAACCTGGTCATCCAGAACGCGGGAGCCAAAAAACACGCGTCGTCCAGCCAGTCGTCCAGTGAGTGTCCGCTCGGCGGTGGGGATGTAGCACACCAGCTTAGTGTGCTCGGTCTTCCTCTAGTCGGTGGCTGCTTCGCAGAGGATAAGAGTCTACTACTGTTACCAGCCAATGGAGTTACTCCCACAGCTCCAGTGGCAGAGCCGTTTTTAATGCTCAAGGTTCAAGTGGCCGAGGTGGGAGGAGAAGAGGGAAGGGATAGGAGGGGGAGCAAGGGGATCTATGGAGACTCAGGAACTGCTGGGACCTCCCCTTCCCAGCCAGGAGCTGGCCGCACCACTATCTGATCCCTGGCCCAATCCTGGACCCCACAGCGGCTGCTCCAGCCCCTCCGGGTCCCATCCTCATGTCAGCCCCCCAGGTGGGCTCCAGCATTCATGGAGGCAGAGCCCCAGCAATATTTCTGTTGTGGGATCATGAGGGTGCACCAGATCCACCCCCCCCCAGGTTCACTCCAGTGGTGGCAGTGGGTGATTAGGGCTTTGCTATGCAATCTGGGTCAATCTGGGAATTTTACTGGGATGTGCCGTTGAGTTGGGCCATGGTGATGTGGTAGAGCATGGTGCCTTCTTCAGATCGCTGACCCCAAAGGAGGGGTTCCCCAGCCCTTCCCTCCCCACTGCATTGATCCCCACACCCCTGGTGGCAGCACCCCATCAATGCTCGGCTGCTCTCTTCAGTGACTGAACTCAGCAGCGTCCGCTCTAGCCAGCGCCTCCTGCGTGATGGAAGGGGAAGAATTGCGTCTTTCCTGAGCCCAGAGACCTGGTCCCTGCCTCGGTGTTTGTTAGACTCGGAGGTTGCCTGAGCCCATGACTCCTCGGTCACATGAGGGCTAGCACGGGAATGACTCCGCGCCTGTTGCTGGCTGGGCCTCTGCAGCGACGTTTTGCTGATGACTAACAAACGTTGCCTGTGCCTCTTGTTTTGGTTTGCCAGCTGGGGGACTTCCTCTGTGGGCAGTATTGAAACTGAAGATGTAGAAACTTCCGCAAGCAATAAACACGTGTTGGGGAGTTGCTTGTATGGGACCAGAAACCGGAGCCCTTTGCTGCTTGGGTTCCTGGACATGTCTCATTGTGTCCCTGCCCGTGGCTGTTCTTGACCCATCTCCGTTCTACCCTCTCCAGCCCCCTTGTGCCTGTTCTCTTACAGTCGGGACTATCAGGTGGAAATATTGTCTCTGAACTTGTTGTTTCTGGGCCAATTTTTTATACCCCAAGGAGCTGCCTTTGTGCTGCCTCAATCGCCATTAGCTGTTGGAACGACTGACCTTGAAACGTGGTGGAATCTCCATCGCGTGGGGTCTTTAAATCGAGACTCAGTGTCGTTCTGAAAGTTGTGCCCTAGGTCAACCATAATCTGAGCCCGATGCGGGGATTACCGGGGGAGACTCCGGCCTACGCTACGCAGGAGTCAAACGACGACTTCTTAGCGTATGCGCAATGTGCCACAGGTGGCACGTGACCAGGTGTCATCACAGAGTTTGGTCCGCTGGTTGGATCATTCGCTCCCCCGGCTTGGCCCGGGTACTGACTGGGAGTGTGGCATGAATGCCGATCCGTGCCCCACCCCAGAGTCAGGCTAGATCATCACAGTGATGGTTCCTTCTGGCTTTAAAATCCACGGGGTGTCTGAAGGCAGCCCCACACTTAAGACTGTGCTGCCCTATGAGGTTGGCTGCTAAGAAGACCCAGAGTGGTGATGGCAAAAGGGCTCCGTGGAATCCCCGCTCAGAGCATGAGTGAATTTCGGCACTTGGGAAAGCCGGGGCTGGGTAGCACTGTCAGAGTCTGCGCAAGCTTTCCCCATGCGACCGTGCTAACGTACCCCAGTCCTGAATTCTAGCTGCTCTTCTGTTCCTGGACAGTCTGCCAGTTGTATGCCGGGTGAATGCGAACTTGCTTCCCCCGTGACCCGAGTTGGGATTTGAAGCCAAGTCTTCCAAAGTGGAAGGTCAGCTGAGAAACCCACTAAGCCCCTCTCTGCCCGCTAATGCATTGCTTTCCTCCCAAGATAAGGTGTACCTGGGTCCTCCACGGCTCTTCCAGGAGCTCCAAGATTTGCAGAAGGATCTGGCTGTGGTGGAGCAGATAACCCTACTCATCAGCACCCTCCATGGCACCTACCAGGTAATGGCCAGGCAGTTCCCCTTCACAGTCAGTGTCCGCTCTGTCTCTCCAAGCTGATTCCTGCCAGCAGGTCTCTGGTCAGTTGGGAATGGGATTTACTAAAGAAATGGAGCTATTTCCCCTGTGGTCAGCGAGCCACAAGCTGGTTTGTGACTTGGACATAACCAAGGCTGGGGGAAGCCACTGCAGTCTGGAAATCAGGCCCCAGGTTCGTGGTCTAAACGCCAAAGAACATAACCTTGGAGCAGGGCAGAAAATGGCATTGAATGAGGTTTTTGTCGCTATCTTATTTCTAAAGCAGCTGTCCCTCCTCACTAGCCACAGTCCTACGTACCCCTCCCCAGCACCTATACCCAACGTTGCTACGCTGGCTCTTTAGCTGGGGAGGCAGGCAGACCTTGCTCTGTGGATGTCCTACAGTGGATGGCCATTGGCTTCCCCAGGAACCTCCAGACATACCAACTTCCTGATGGACTTGGTTCTCCACCCTTGGCAGCGTGGGTGCCCATGCTAGCCCAGGGCCCCGCTCTTTTCTGTTAGTGGGTGGGCCTTTGGGTGCAATTTGATGGTAACTCCTGGACTCCTGCCTGGCCGTCTCTGCCATGCTCTGATACCTGCATCTCAGGGGTTTCCTTTTCTCTCTTGCTTCCAGAATCTGAACATGACTGTGGCCCAGGATTGGTGCCTGGCCCTGCAGAGGATGATGAGAGTGAAGGAGGAGGAGATCCACTCGGCCAACAAGTGCCGCCTCCGTCTCCTGCTTCCAGGGAAGACGGACAAGTAAGTCTGCTCTTAGATCCCATGGGCGGGATGTTTCCTGATGCATCCCTCTGCCCTCCGATTCTGCCTCCATGCTCAAAGTCCTATTGGCCCGTTCTAGCCAATCTCCTGGTAGGCCCGTGCAGAATTGTGTGCTACAGCGTGTTCCAATGCTTTGATCAGTCCAGGTGTACGTGTCTCCGGTAACGGAAGCCTATGCCAGAGTTTAATAAGGTCTCACTTATACCTAGTGCCCTGTACACATCTGTGGGCCAGGGCAGCTCGAATCTTGTCTTGTCCTAGCCTGGCTGGGACGTAACCAGAACAAGCAACTGGTTCAATGCCGGTGCTTTGGAGGAAGGTGTAAACCCCCTCCCAGCCCCCAGTTAATTTGTGGTGGGGTGGAAGGAGGAACATCCTCCTCAACCGACCACCCCACACTGGGATTATGCCCTGATTTGGGGGAGACACTAAGACGATTCATGGTGGATCCTGAGCTGGTGGAAATCAGCAGACTGTGGTACTGTACTGCTTTACACCAGCTGAGGATCTGGCCCAATATGCTTCTGATGAATCTTGGCTCCTTTTTCCTCCCTCCCCTCGTGGATCTAGTCCAGAGAGAAGGGCGGCCGGCTGAGACCACTGCAGCGATTATTGGGCCCCTCCTCCGTTCTCGCTGAGATGCAGCTCCTCAGTCGAACAGCTCAGGCTCTGTCAGGTCAGGGCATAACCTGTAAAGCGTTTCCAGGCCCCGTGCTCTGCAGGGCATGGGGGTCATGGCCCAAGAACTAGCAGCTGCCTCAGCTGGTCAGTGCTGGCAACCCCCGGTTGTGACTCCTGGGAGAGTCGCAGGCCACGTGTGGGGATGTGCCACGTAAGTGACTCCAGTAGCTGCAAAGACGAGCCCTATGAACATAGTAACTGAAACCACGACAGGATGATCTCCCTGTCTCGATAATGTTGTATGTAAACTCCCGGCCTGCCCGCCGCATGGTCAGTGCATTTCCAACCCTACCCTTTTATCTATAGCCCCCGGGCGCCCTTTTAAACAGCTACCGCCCATCTCTGCAGGGGTGGCTGCACTGCTGTGGCGGGTGACGTGCCCTTTGGCACAGAAGGTAGCTAGGCAAGGGCTAGGGTGTACTAGGAACCTGGGTCCATCAATGACTTTCAGTCAGACTCAGAATGGAGCTAAATTCTGGCCTCCGTCATCCTCCTGCTGCAGGTCCGGCCGTCCCATCAGCTTCATGGTGGTCTTCATCACCCCAAACCCGCTCAGCAAGATCTCCTGGGTGAACCGCCTGCACTTGGCAAAGATAGGACTGCGTGAGTAACCCTGTTTGCATGGGCAGGGCGTCCCTCTGAATGCCAATGAAGGGGCGGGGCAGGGAGGGCCTGTCGATGACTGTGTTCCCTTTGATAGGTCAGGAAAACTAAGCATCAAAGGTCCTTGCCCAGCACAGGTTGGAACTTGGGAGCGTTGAAGCCCAGCAGAGCTGCAAAGAGCTTGACTAGGAAAGGCCTTTAGCTCCTCAGTGTCGCCCAAGAGTCTCCAGAGCAGAATGTTGGATGCCCCGTATCCAAGTCAAAGAGGGATTTAGTGATGGGCCAAATCAGTCCTGTGTGTTGCTCCATTAAGATCAAGGGATCCGGCTCTCCACTGCCGTGCGATGCTCCCATGCTCATTTGCTCGTGGTTCACTCTCGCTTTGCACTGGTGCAAATGAGTGTGCAACCTGCAGGGCAATGGAGAACCATGGTCAAGGTGGGCTTGGTTCATGAAGTCTGGCTTGGTTTGTACACATCAGATGTAGGGCTTGAAAGAGGTCTCTTATCAGGGTGACTTCCCGTTGCCTTTGATGCCTTGGAAGCTTATTCCTTCATCGTTCTGACTGCTTCATCGCGGATTAATTAAAAGGCATCACTGTGATTTTTCTTGCCTGCAGATCTTTGGTTCTGCTGCACAGCAGGCAGTCTAATACCAGGGCTATTTCATCAGGGATGTTTGTTTAAATGGAAGCTGTGCGGTCTTTCATCATGCCCGCCCCCCTTGTTGAATAGTGGTTAAGACCCACGTGTTAGCAACTGTTGCAGTCTCTCTGCTGCAGGAGGCACTAGGCTGGCTGAGAGGTGGCAGGGATGGTGGAGAACTTCTTGGGGCGATTGCTGATTTCCCCCCGCTAGCAGTGTCAGCAATGAGATGGATGCGATGGGCAATTTTCTCTGACTCATGCCTCTGTGCTTTTAAAAGCCTGCTCTTATAAGCTTTTGTTCCCCTGTTTTCCTGGGCATTGTGTTGTGCAAGTGCCTACCAGAAACTGGAAAGCAGGTTCGGGTAGCCAGAAAACACCATAAAATTACAAATCTAGAATGCACAAAACTTCCATAGAGGAGCTTCTTAAGTCAGGGTGCCGGGTCTGATTTCAGTGCGGGGGAGGCAGCTGGCAACAGCGGCCCCTGAGGATGCTTAGGCCCCTGGAAGCTAAGGATAAAATGTAAAAAATCAGTCTATTTTGGGAGCATTTGTGGTTTCATGTAGGTTTCCTACAACGAAATTACCAACACAGCACAAACAGGCAACTACTGATGGAGGGAAGGCCCAGGATTCTTCAGGAACACCTCTAACAAGTTCCCAATGTTAATTTCCATTTGGACAAACTGTTGAATGTTCTAGCTGGTTTTGTCAGCCTTTCTCGTGAAACTTACCAATGTACAGAAAATGTACCGTCCTGGATAGTAGCCTGAAATACCCTCATCGTCAGAGTTTTATATACGCCAGCCTCTCATGAGACAGGCCGGTAGTTTCAGCAATTCGTTGAGGCCTTGATTCAGGAAAGTGCCTAAGCACATGTTTGACTTTCAGCATGTGTTTGAGATCTGTTGACCGTGCTAAGGTTAAAGTATGTACTTAAGTACCTGTCCCAAATAGGGATGCAGGGCGTTCCCAATTGGAAGAGGGTCAAAGCAGGGGTCAGTGACTTTTCCTCTGCTCCCCAGGGCTTAGGAAATACTCGAAAACCAACATTTTAAACTACATTCATACTGGGCCAATTGTATCCCGGCCTAGACGGTTTTTTTCAGACTGAGGCTCGGGGGGAAATTGTGTAACTGCCATTTAGAATTACAGCTTGTGAGTGGTGGTAGTGGGGGGTGGGAGGGTGGGAGAAAGAGTTTGGGGTCGAGATGACTCCAAGATATTTGCCCTCTGGGTGTAGAGTGAAGGGGAAGGATAGTTAAAGATATAAAACAAGGAGTATTTTTACCCAGGGGAAGGGCATGTGTTTGAAGCACTAAATAGCATGAATCTCTTTCTCTGCTAGCCAACTTGTTTAGTCACGACAGGCAGGTATGGAGAGAACAGACACGCCAGGCGTTAAGTTCACCGCACCAATTCCCTTTATGCACCTCACCTGGGGAACCATCCCTCTGTGCGCACAGCCCCCAGCACTATACCTCTCTGCCGGCCGGCACGTACAGGAGCACCATCCCTGTGCATGCGCACAGCCCCACACCCCAGGGCACCATCCCTCTGCATATACATGGCCCTTCTAAGTTTCCCAAGCACCATCTCTTCCCCTCCTCCAGTAACCCCTGGGGTACCATCCATCTGTACACCAACAGCCCCATGGCACCACCCTGAGCATGCACACTCCTCCAACCCCAGCCCTCAGGGCATCATCCCACTCCGCATGCACCCTGGGGCACCACCCCTCTGTCCATCCACCCTGGGTTTGGTGGGCTCAGGGCATCAGCTGCCATGTCCTGCAGTTCAGCGCTTGCACGTTAGTGCGGCCAGCCCCGGCAGACAGGTTATGCAGAGGGGTCCCAGTCCCTGTCCCCCGGCACGTTGCAAGACGCCTGGCTCTGCCTGGCACGAGGGGCTGTTCTTGGGACGCCCCCTGCTCTGTTCTCCTGCCTGGTGTGAAGCGCAGAGAAGGGAGGGGGCACTACTGCCCACCCCTATTTAAATGGCACCCCTGGCTTAAGTGTAGCTAAACCAGAGTTCAAGTAACCAAACCCGCAGATGTCCCCTGAAGGCAGCACGTTCCGGGAGATGGAACACACTCAGCGGTGTCGTACGGCAGGCCTCAGTCTGGCCTCCTCCCTGGGTCTCAAACCAGAATTGGTGGGTGGAATTCTCGACTGCTTTGAGCTACTTCATTAGATTTACTTACCCCTGTATCCCCAGGGCACGTGGGGTGTGTGTGTGTGTGTGTGTGTGTGTGTGTGTGTGTGTGTGTGGAGAATGTCCATCCGGTCTCTGATCGGAGGTCTTAAGAGGAGGACAATTGTGGATCGTGACTCAGGAAGGTTGGCATTTCTCCTCTATGGGGCAGCACTCTCTGTGCTGTTTGGAGCAGAGGAGGGGTGTGGGGAGACTCTCTAGGCCTCTTCCTTGGCTGGCGTCCCCACGAAAGCGAGCCTGGCTGTGTTTGAGAGAGCCAGAAGGGAGGAACCCAGCCCCTGGCACTCCAAGCAGCTAATGGTCAACGTTGAGCGTTCACTCTCTGCATGGAAGAAAACCAGCCGGGGGCTCAGATGAAATTACAGCTCTCAGGAGACCCTTGCAGTGTGCGTCATGGCTGGGTGCTTTGAGTGCCTTCACCTGTCTTTCCCTGACACCTGCTCTGTCCCCCTTGCTCCTTTCTATAGCAAGGACCCCGTTTTACTCCTCTCTTTTGGGGGGGGGGGGGGGGGAGAATCTCAGCCAGCCAGCCCCACCTGTTATTTTTCCATCCCTCTCGAAGTCTGAGCTGTAGGTCTGGACACCACCTTGTGGCCTGTGTTTACACAAATGAGATGATCACAGCGGTCGATGAAGCAGGTGGAACTGGGTCCTGTTGAAGACAGGAGATTGCTCTAGAAGATGGACCCCAGCCTGGTGCAATGTGGCAGATCCTGGGTTCCTAACTGAATCCAAGCAGAAGGAACAGAACTGACTGCAGGTTTCATCTTAGGTGTCTGCAGGCCACGTTTTGGGCTTCAGAGCCTTGAGCCAGTGGCATGGCTGCATCTGTTCCTTCCCAGGCTGCACCTGGGCTCTCCCATTGACCTTCAGGGCAAGACACGTTTGTGTGCAGCATTTGATTAAGGCTCTTTGTTTTGCATTTAATTTTCTTGTAATTAAAGCGCCTGGCAGCCGCAACCATCAGCGCCCTGGAAATCCGTGAAATAAATAACTCCCGCTCTTACTGCCTGGGGGCTTTCTTGAGTTGTGCTGGCTCTGAATGCTGAGGAAATGGGCCAGCGCTTGGAGACTGCCTGGTTCTTACTGCCATGCTGCAGGATTCTGCTGTTTGTCCCTTTTCCGAGCTTCCTTGTTTGGACAACACGGCCTGGAACGGATGTGTGTGCATGCAACCTTAATGCCTCCCGAGCCCACGGCTAATAGGTACGGCTGGACTCTTGGACAGAGACTTCCTAGTGTGGCCACCTTCCAGCCAACCTTGAGAATCCTGACTACGGAACGGTTGCCCAACCGGCCTTCTCCTGACGGAGTTGTATTTCTGTGTGGTGCCATCCTTGGAAAGGCCCTGGTGGGGTCTGTTCTGCAGATGACTCCATACAAAGAAGACGAGGATGAGGTAAAAACGGTGACAGGCTTTCCAAAGAGCTTAGGGTTGATTTTTCAAGTGCTCGAGACCAGATTGTTCACGGAGTGCTGCGCTTAGCAGCTGCCATCGCAAACAGTGCTGAGCGCCGATGAAAATCTGGACTCGTGTTTTGGTGCTTTTATAGAAGCTGAGTTCTTCTGAAAGTTCATGAACTTGGGGGACCAAGGATGGAAGCTTGTGGCTTGGAACCTGGCCATTTTTCAGAGGGCAGCAAAGGTGCCTTAGCTACTGTAGGTATGACGTACCCATGTGGATGGTGACCCCGTATATAGACGCCTCAAGGCGGATAGCTTTAACCATGCCACAAGATTTTAACCAGAGGGAGATGACGCGCTCTGCCTAAGGAGACGTCTGGTCTGAAAAACTGGGGGATGATGGGATCAGGGAATGTTGGTCCAGTGTCTGAGTGATCAGGGTTAGAACTGCCTGGACTGTTTCATTAAAAACTGCCGTGTGTGAAACTGTGGTGCAGATGCAGAAACTGCTGATCTTCCACATAGTCTTAGCAAAAATCTGTGCCATGCCCCGTCGGACTCAGCCTATAACTTATGTCACTGTCAGCAGAAAGATCCCATTGCGATGGCCAAGATTTTTAACATTGACTAGTGGTTTGGGGTACCTCGTCTGAGACGCCTTAGAGGGCCTTGATCCTCAGAGGGTGGGTGCTTAGCAGTTGGGCCCCTTTTAAGGGGTTTTAATTTGAGAGGCCCAGTACCGAGGCACTCAAATTCACCAGTCGCTTTTGGAAAACCGCACCTGATCTCTACTTTGTCACATCTAAGTTGGCACGTGCCACGAAGAGCAGCTTCAAATCTTCCCTTGTTTTGTAAATGGAGCACATCCCCTCGGGAAGTTTATTGCGAGTGTCTGTCTGTGTAACCCCGCAATGTCATTGGTAGCATTGCTTTTCAGAGCACGGTCGCCCTTTGATCTTTTCATTAAACGGGGGAAAGAAAGCAAGCAGATGATTCTGGGCGGCCGCAGCTCCCCTGCGCGCTCAGGTCCCCCGGCAGCGGAGAGTTCCCTGGCGACACTTGCATCCCTTCTTATCTTTGTTTCTGTTTAACTCCACCAGCCACTGCAGCAAAAAAAAAAAAAAAAAAAATTTAATGGAAGAAAAATTCATTTGAAATCTTATTTGAATGCCTGGATTCCCCCAGGCTGGAAGGAGTTTTGATTCTCTTGTTTTTAACAGTTTGTTTTTTTATCTGGGATGCCTGCGGGGAAATCCTGTAACCACCAGTTAGGAATAAAAACGCATTAAAGCCTCATGTGAAGAAATGTTTTGTTATTTCTTTTCCTTTTTTTTGCTGCCGCTGCTCGGGCCTGGCTCTCTCTGCTCCGTGCTGCAGTCAAGAGCTCAGTGCGTGAGCGAAGGTGAATAAGCGCAAAGAACCGCTCTTAGTCCTTGGAAATGCATTTCCTTGTGGCTAACGTTGGTTCCACCCGTTAGGTTCATTGGGAGCAGATGAGCCATATGCATTTTAAACCCTGTTGATCAAATCTGCTGCCCACACCAAATTAGTGTCACCCCGTCTTCACTGCTATTTAGCCAGGCTAGCTAGATTAATGCTCGCTCGGGTATGCCTGCCTGTGCTGCAATTACACCTCTGGTTGCAGTGTGGACCTCCCCCAACCCTCCATCCCCTGTGCATTAAAGGTGAGATGAAGGTGCCTGATCTTCTGGCCGCAGGTGGAAAGGGAAGGATCCATTCTGGGAGTGACAAGGTGGCTGGAAGGATCTGTTCTTCAGAGAACGTCCTGGGCTTGTTTCATCTGAACAGCTCCTGTTAGCTCGTTGGGTCGGCTGAGGAGCTCTTGTTGACTTTCCTCCTTGTGTTGGAGGAGGAGCGTTGCTGGCAGAAGTTTCTCTAGTTGTAGAAGTTCCTCTGTCTTGTCCATCAGAGACTAGTCTCCTGCAGCAATTAGGGCAGCTTCCCCCCAAAGGTGCATAGGGGTTCGGGGCTGTGTGGGTTTAGCTACTACCCATGGTTGGCTGGGCAAACCAGTGTTTCAGGCCAGGGTGTCTGGGCAAGGCACATACTTGGGAATGGCCGTCTAGAAAACGACTAAATAAGACACATGAAATGCACAGTCACCATGCAAGGAGCTGCTGGACTCAAGGGTGAGACTCTCTCTGGAACCCTGCGTTCCCCAGGCTGGTTCTGAGCCACGTATGATGATCTTGCAAATATGATCTGTCCCGACCCTGGCTCACTGTTAAAACAATAGCAGGGAGGGGACGGAAGAGGCTGCTTGGAGAAAAGTAGGAAATAAAAGTAGAGAAGCCGTGTCGTGAGGAACGTGTGATGTTAGCTCATGGCTTCTTGTGTGTCCTCGGCTATAAATGATCCTGGGCCAGCACCCTTGAAAGTTGGATACTGATGGTAATATCACAGCTGCTGATCTCTGCTCCTGTCTGTAAATGGGCTGCGCTATTGGTTAATCACTGGACTGGGACTTAGGAGATCTGGGTTCTCATCCCAGATCATCTACTTGGGCATGTCACTGACAGCTGAGCCTTCGTTCCACGTCTGTGAAATCGGGCTGATGCTAGCACAGGGCACTGTAGGGATAAATACATTGCTTTGCAAGGTGTTCTTGTGCGGTAGTGTTGGAGGCCATGTAACTACTTCAGTGGGATCAGCACTCCCCGAACTGGAGGGCAGGGAGCACTTTAAAACCCAGGTCCCAGTGGTGTGGCTTGGGGCCCGTTTCTAATTCTTTGCCGAATGGGGACATTTTTTCTCGAAGAAGCAGGGCTTGAAACCTCTTTTTTTTTTTTTCTTGGTGCGTTGGGCAAAGACCCCTTCTAGCGCTTACAGACAGCTGGGGCTCTAATCCCCTCGGCTCTGTGTGTTTGGAGGCATTCGGGGAGCGCTGGGTGGGAGGGAATGGTCTATATGAAGACCTACAAAGCTGTTAACTTCCCCTGCCTGCTCCGCTTGCCACAGGGGAGGAGAACCAACCTGGGTGGCTGTGTCCTGACGAAGACAAGAAAAGCAAAGCTCCCTTCTGGTGTCCCATCCTGGCGTGCCACGTACCTGCCTTCTCCTCCAATGCCCTCGACCTGCAGGTAAGAACCCAGCATCACCCTTTCTCTTCTCCTCTCCCCCAGGCTGTTTGGATGCCGAGGAGAGCAGATGTGAGGTGGGCTGTTAGACTGCCCCATGTTAATGCATTGCCCCGGCTCCGTCTTTCCGGTGCCTCTCTTTGCTGCTTGTAAGGGACATGGGGACCGGTGCTCCGGTCAGTGCTACTAAGTAGGAGACTGGAGGTTATGTCACTTTGGGAGACGCTAACAGGAGAAGGTGAAGGAGGGTTTCTTGGTCTCGGAGGATTGGACGCCTCTACTGTGGGACTGGTCCCCGGTGGTAGAATCGGGGCGAGTCCTTGTGTGGTTTTTGTGGCTAGATGCTAGCAAAAGAGAGGATGGTGGCTCAGGGAAGTGAGGGGAGTCTCTGGAACTGGACTGCAGGCCAGTGGAAATTCTAGGTGCTGGGTCGATGCTGGCTCACCTGTCACAGGTAAGCCTGCCCTAGGTATTGTGGTCAGCTTGCTCAGACCACGGGCGGTGGTTGGCTGATAGTGCAGAAGTGCCTAGGACCCCCACCGTGCTAGGGCTGTACGAACACAGAACCAAAAGCCAGTCGCTGCCCCGGTGAGCTGGCAGTCTAAGTAAATGGTACAACCTTGGCACGGTGTGATACGAGCCTGGCGACCTCCCAAGTTAGGAACGCATGGACAGCGACGGTCCCCCTGCGGGTACGGCACTGGACTGGCCGTCAGAGATCCTGGCTCTGCCACTAACTCACTGAATGACTTTGGGCAAGAGACTTAATCTCTCTCTGCTCCGTTCCCAGCATGGGGATACCAGCCCGTCATTTCTGCTCCCTCGGTCTGGGCTTTTCCCACTGTGATCTCCTCGGGGCAGGGACAGTCTGTCCGTAGATGGATGGACAGCACCTAGCGCCATGGACTCCTCATCTCAGTTGGGGCCTCTCAGCACAACCAAGATAACAGGCAGCCACATTTGCCTATCCATGGGGATACCGTAGCGGGATGCTACAAACGACCCACGTTAAGTGGGTGGATGCAGCGTTTCGGGAAACAAGCCAGTGAAAACCACTCGAAAGCTCCCGGTAGTTCTTGCGCACAGAAACCAGTGCAGGGATTAAAGACCGGCTGAATCACCACCGCAGCTCTTACTTAGTGACCTGCTTTCTTCCGGGGCTGTCCTGGGAGCTCAGGGCGTGATCTACCAGCCAGCCTTTCCTTGCAGCATGCTGCTTTCCCGACGACAAAACCGGTTTGGTCTTGGCTGCCTTGCCGCACTCTTTACAACACCCCGTCTCTGCTTCTCTCCTGACTGCAGTGTGGGGTGGGAGGGCTTGAAGGTTGGCTGCAAAACCCTGCTGATCTGCTCAAACAGCCACTCAAAACGCCCATGTGGTGGTCCTGATCCGCCTGCCTTGCTCCTGGAGTTGAACTGCTGCAGGGCTGCCGGGAGGTGCTTAGGCGCAGGGGGAGGTGCTGATCTGCAGGGCTGCCAGTGGGTGCTTTTTTCCCCAGCCCTGGAGCACCTGCAGGAGTCGGTCGCTTGGCGCCTCAGATATAGGGCGTGAATCAGGCAAGGTCCTGGGGAGACTGGGAGGGGTGGACTCTCCCAAGCCCCCTGCAGGTTCAGTGCAGCGACACAGGCACGTGCTATGGAGAGGGCATAAGAGGCTGGTGGCTTAGGGGGATGGTAGCCAATTAACCCTCCCAGTAGCCTTCTGAGGTAGGTGAGTCACATCCTCATGGGGAAACTGAGGCACGGTGTCTCCGTGGCAATGCAAGAATAGAACCCAGGAGTTCTGTCTGGACAGTGCTGTCTCTGGTGCGTCATGGCTAACGGGTGTTAGCTAAGCATGGCTTCAGGCACCCGCCTGTCTCCTCTTGCTTCCGTTTCAAGAGGCGTGGCCAGTACCAGCCCCCCAGCCTCTCTCCTCCCACCCCAGCTTCCCTGTTGCCATTCGTGACAGAAGTAACCCAATCACCGCTCCATCGGCGGGATGAATTAGGGTTCCCCAGAGCTGGGGGGTTTCATCCAATTACCGACAGTAACAGATGTGATGTTGTCGAGCCGCCGGCTCCCTTCCCCGTCCCGCAGCCGGCTCCGGCGGGAGCCTGGAACACATTCCTTCTGGAGCCCTCGCTGCCGTGCCGGCTAATTAGACCAAATGGCGGGCTGTCTCTCTCCGGGGGGGGGAGCAGGGCTGTGTGTGTTTTGCAGGCGCGGTGCTTTCTTATCAGCCCTGCCATAGATTCTGCTCTGTGCAGTTGTTTTTTTAACATGCTAACAAGGGCACCAGCTGGAAGAGGACAACACTCCTTCTTCTGTCTTTAATCTACAAAGTTCCTTTGCCGTGGTAACATCCTTCCCTCCTGTCCCCGTGGAGTCTGCTTCGCTTTCGGGGTGTCCTCTGACTTCAAACGCTTACCCGAATCTCACTGGGGTCCCAGGAGCTGGGGGACCTTCCAGTCTCTTTCCGCGGAGCCTTAAACGTTCCAGATCCCTCACCAAATTCAGGCCAAGCCCCCCCGGTTCTCCCCCCTCCACCTTGCTCTACCAGCGGCGAATCATGACTGCTCCAGCTCCTTCGCAAAGCGGATCGTAGTCGGTGCCAACGGGGAGGTGGCCTCGGTCCCTTCTGGGAAAGAATCCAGGCTGGGCTTTGCCTGGCCCTGTGCGTGCTGGTGCCGAGACAAGTCCCCCACTCCGTGGATGTGCTTGGAACGTGGAGGCGTGGAGGATGTGTCCGGGGGGGGGGGGGGGGGTTCTCTGTACCCACTCGCTCCCCTGGGGGGCTACAGGAGGAAATGGAGCGACTCCCAGCTGGCAGTGCCCAAACGCTTGCTGGGCTTCTCCGCAGTGGAAGATGCCAAAGTGACATGTTGTCGTTTGAGGATGGGGGGGATATTGAAGCCAAGGGCAAAAAGCATGTGACCCAGCGTTGGTTGCGCTGCAGCAAACTTCCTGCAAGGGTTCCCGTGCGGGACCGGTGCCGATCCCAGCGAATCTGTGCCCGGGCTCTGCGTGCCTCCCTGTGCTGAGGGATTCGATCGTCGGCAAAGGCCTTGACTTCTCCACCCTTCCCATTCCCTCCCATCCCCCACTCTCCTGGCCCCTCTGCACGAGCTCCTTGCATCCCTGTCTGTCACCTGATCCAGGCAGCTCCGTACAGCCCCCTCCCGGCTCCATCTACGAGAGCGACTTCTCCAGCCCGTTCCTAGCAGATGGGCTGCGTCCCGGTGAATAAATAACGTCAGTCAATTAAAACAAGGCTAGAAAAGCCCCCCTGAGAGGCTAACCGGGGCGCTCATTAAAGGGCTAAATGCCATCGGCAAAGGCTGTAGTCATGGGCGATGGGGTGAGGTGCCCTCATCCGTGTGCCCTGGAAGAGCAGCAGGGTTGCCAACCTCCAGGATTGAAGGATGGTCATGTGATGAAACCTCCAGGAATACGTCCAACCAAAATTGGCAACCCTAAAGAGCAGTTACTGCCCTGGAGCTCTGAGCAAGAGCGTGCTGGTTGTGCCAAGTGGCCGGCTTTGCCAAGAGCATCCATCAGTCTCCGATGCGCTGGCCGGAGCAATCTGTTGTGGGCCTCCCGCCCCCTTTACCTGTCCAGCTGCAGGTTGTCCATGTCCAGTTCTTGGCTTCTTGGGCCCTTTGTGGAAACCCTGCAATACGTGAGCCCTGGCCTAGCGACGGGAGCCGTGTCATGGGGGCTGCCCAAATTCATCCATGTGCCCACTGGGAACAGCAAGCGGGAGGACGGGGAGGTGCAGTTCAGTGTCTAGGGATGGGCCAGCTATGGGGCAAATCTTGCCTCCATGCCCCACGGTTCCGCTCTGGGAATCATCCCATGGGCTTCACCCGGGAAGGGGGGGATTTCATCCCTGCCCATTACCGCCCTCCCTCGAGGGTTTGCTGTGCTCTGGGCTTGTAGGAGCCGTGCTGGGCTCCTGTGGAGATGCACCCAGTCAGCAACTCCCTCAACCGCATCCCTCGCCAGCCGCCACCACCAACGCTTTGGGTTGGGCTGCTCTCCGCCATCCTTGCAGGCCCTGCGGTGCTGCCAGATCCTGCCCTTGCTGGGCTATCTATTGTCTGGGGGCACCCTACGCACCAGTCCCTGTCTGCAGCTGCCTCCAGGCACTGGGGGAATGGATCCCTGCAGGTGATGGATGCTTTGACTTCGCCCAAACCGCAGCAGGTTTAGGGTCAGGCATGTCTAAACGCTCCCCTGAGTGTGCCCTCTGTGTGTCTCCTCTGCTGCGTTTTGCTGCCAAAAACAAGGGTTTGCTGCCCTTAGAGCTGTAGCATTAGCACAGCTATGGGAGAGCGAGCTGGTGCTTTGTCCTGACTTGCATATCAGCAGTTCTGGGCCTCGCTCTGTGAGGTTAAGAGGGAGTAAAGATGCATCTCTGTCTGTCTGCATGCGTGCATATCGATCCCAGGCTGACTGGGGGGCAGAGAAAGCAGGAAAAGTCTTAGTCAGGGGAGTCACTTTGCTCTGATCGTTGCGGAGGGAATCGAGATGTAAAAGAGAATTTGGGTCTATAGCTCCCCACTCGCTCCGAGAACGATTGTGGGTTTTGCAAAGGCAAAATAGTCTAGTGGTCAGAGCAGGGAACTGGGAGCCAAACAAAACTTGTCTGGTTTGTGCCACAAGAGTTCATCTGAAACTCTGCCTCTGAGGCTGATCTACCTGCGTTCCCCACCCCGCCCGCCCAAGGTATTGATCTGTGGTTTGGAAGACCTCCAGAGCTCAGCTGTAACTGTAGGAGGCTCATTAGGTTCCATAATGGAACCTTCAGACAGGACGCCTGGCTCCATTCCTGGCTTGGCCACGAGCTCGCTGCGTGACCTTGAGCAGATCGCTTTGGGCGAGACTTAAAAAAAGCCCCCGTGATTGATCCTGACCTGTGATCCCGAGTCGCTTAGCCCTGGGCCTGTCTGTGATTCTGTTGCCCCATCTGTTAATAAGGCTACCTACCTGCACTCCTTTCCAAAAGGTTGTGATCTGAACACGCGGTGGCATCCGATTCCAAACGGAAGCGGGGTTGCTAAGATCCGAGGCAGGTTTTGAGATCTTACATGAGGGCTGTGTGCCGGACAGTGGCTGTTCTTCTTCTTCCTTCCACCTCGCCACTACAGCTTCCGTTCAATTGAGAGCTCTGTAAATATCCCATGCTCCTGTCGAGAAGCTGGCTATGGAAAACCGGACTTCAAAACAGGGTCTCTAAAAATGGCTCTTCAAAATCCCCCGTGGCCAGAGCAGGAGGAGAAGAATCGAGCTTTTGATGTCTCTGCGGGCCAGTGAAATGTCCAGGCTTGTGTGCAAACCATAGCTGGCTCTGCCGGGGGAGTGGGGTTGCTCGCGGATCGCAGGGCAGAGGGCCATCTTCTCTACTTTGACGGCTCGTAATTGTGCAGCCGCGCCGCTGTGGTTTGGGGAGCATGTGATCGAATTCCACCTCTCAGCACGTTGGGGTGCAGACGGGCGGTGGAGGGGGTCAGGGCAGGGAGAGCGTTTTGGCTCTTGCATTTACCTTCATGCTCGTAGGATGCTTCCCAGCAAAGCACTGTCCAGGCCTCGATTGATGGTGTCGTGTCCCCGTCTCTCTTCCAGCTTGGAGCCGTGGTGCACAATCCTGTCCAGTCCTCGCTGCTGGGCTTCTCTGCCGTGAGCACCTCCCTCCCGCAGGGGTACCTGTGGGTGAGTACGGGCTGAGCCGGCCTGCGTGGGCTCCTGAGAGTCGAAGGCGAGAGCCTCCCACTAATCCCAGTCGGGGCTCGCCCTCGAGAGCCCGAATTAGCTCAGGCTTGAGGTGCTCAGATACCCTGGTGATGGGCAGGAGAGCGAAGAGGAGAGATGCTTTGTAAGGGATTCCACCAAGGTCGTTTTCCTGGTCAATCCAGGCTAGCATGCGACTGGCACTGTTGGCCAGTGTCAGATGGGAGGGGGATTGGCAGCAAGGGGGTGGGCAGTGAAATGCCACAGCCCCAGTTAGGCCTGGGCCTGGGGTTTTGGTTCCTTGCATGGAAATCAGATGTTCAAGCAGGGCCGTGCGTAAACTACCCAATGTAATTGCAGTAATTAACCCCCTGGGTGCTGCCTAGTGTGTCTGCGGCATGGGGTACAGGCCCCCCTGCTCCACCCGCTGATGCTCCTTTAAGGAGATCCTGTGCACTTCCGAGAGCTTGCAGACCAGGAGGGGCCGTTCCGATCAGCCTGACCCCCCAACCCCTGGCCAGAGAGCATGACCCAGAGTCCTGCACGGGAGGAGCTGCCATGGGCGTGGTCCAAGCAGCTTGTCGTCCCAGTCTCCACCCTATGGCAAAGCCGGGGGAGAAAATGGGGCACCCTGTTGTTTGCAGTGGTGATGAAGGTGTCGGGGGTGGGGGAATATTCCAGCCTGCAGGGGCAGAAGTTAAAAGCCCCTCTGGGTGGCTTCCTGCATCCCCACAGGTTGGAGGAGGCCAGGAAGGAGCAGGGGGCCAGGTGGAGATCTTCTCGCTCAACCGCACGGTGCCCCGCACGGTGAAGTCCTTCCCGGTGGCCTCCCAGGTGCTCTGCATGGAATACATTCCCGAGAAGAGCAAGGAGGAGCAAGAGCAGGGGAAAGCGGATGATTCGAGATCGGCAGCTGACCAGCCCTCCGCGCCGCATCCCACCATCTGTCTGGGACTGCAGGATGGCAGGTGAGGTTTGGGCCGGGGGCTCGGCCTGGCAGCCTCCTCCGTGGAGGCAGGTGTCCCCCAGCGCAGCCATGGCGACCGTCCCGTAGCCATGCTGCGTATCGAGCGCCAACAGCCTGCGAACACTAGCGCTACGCTCTAGCAGCGCCGTTGGCTGTCCAGCTGGCTGGCCCTTCGGTTGTTCTGTCTTTGGCTTTCCTCCTCCTCCTCTGCACCCCAGTAGTATTCTGAGGACAGCCAGCGTCTCCCCCCGCAAATCTCAAGTCTTACGTCCCCCTCACCCGCCTCCACTCCTAGAGCAATGGGCAGGGCTGGGCGTTGAGCTTCTCCACCCTTCCTGGAAGGGGTCACTGATTTTTAAGGCTGCTCCTCTCCAAATTCTTCCTGCCTCCTCCAGCCTGGACAGTGGAAGGCAGAGGCCAGGCCCGGGACAGGATCTGCAAATCAGATCAGGTAGATGCCACCCCTCCTCCCCCATCTATCCCCCATAGCCCTCCCTGCACCTCGTGGTCTTGTCTCCACTTGATGCCAGAGGGATTCAGACTCCTCTGCCCATGCAGGTAAAAATAGTCTCCTTTAGGAGCCGGCTGTTGTGAGCTCTGGGCATTGGCAGCAGCAGGACGTCTCCCACCAGCCAGGACCCTGCAAAGACCAAGCTCTGGGCACCCATGATTTCCCCAGGCTTAGCTTTGGCTCTCTCTGGAAATCCTGGTGTCTGTGTGTGTGGATTTGCCCACTGCTGTCACTTAGCTCCATTACTACGGGCAACTGCCACCCGGTGACCCTAACCTGGTCGCACCCACTTGTCCCTAGGGTGGAGCCCTGCGTTTGGCATTGCAGACACCAGCCAGGCACGTCTTCAGTCCAAGAACTCCCCATTCAGACAGAGCTGCGGGAGCCATAGCTTCCTCCCTGGCTGGGATATCTCCATCCCGGAGGGAATGCATGTTCTGGCTTAAATCGTATGCATGGCAGAGCTGGGTCGTACCTTCCTCGGTCCGGGAGCAAATGGGGGGAGCAGAAACATGAGAAATCAGCCTGGGGTGGCATGTTCCGAACCTGCTGCATGCAGGTGGATCGGCTGGATCTGCTCCCGCTAACCGCTCTGCGCGGGGGACTCCCGGTGCTGTCAGTGGCTGGCAGGACTGGACTTCGTACAGGTGCTCACCATGGTTACTCTGGGCTTTCCCACTCCTTCCCCCTCTCTTCAGCATCCTGGTGTACGGCAGCGTCGACACGGGGACTCAGTGCTTGCTGACCTGCCGAAGCCCGGGGCGGCAGCCTGTCCTCTGCCTGAAGCATAGCCCCGAGTACCTGTTTGCTGGACTGCAGAACGGCACCCTAGCTGCTTACGCCAGAAACAACGGTGAGTGTGGGAGTGGCGCCCGGGGAGGCAGGCGCTTTGCTTTTGACGTGCCCTCCTCAGGGATCTGGAATGAGGCAGGGGAGACAGAAATGGGTCTCCCAGCTGCGGGGCCAGTACCTTCGTCTTGCCTTTGCCCTGGCTGCAGTGGGGCCCCTAGTTAACCCTTTGCTGCTGTTGCATTGGAGCATCGCCCGCAAATCCGTGCCTGGAGCACGGGTGTAACATGCCCAGTGTAGCTGGGAGGGGTGGAATTGGATCTTCCTACCAGCTGCTGTGCTCAGACTCTGGCCAGTGGCCTGCGGCGTGTTCAGAAGGGAAGGATGAGTGAGGGGCATAGGTTAGCCCCTAGGGTGTGGGAGCCCTGCATTCAATTCCTTGCTGTGCCACTGACTTCCTCTGTGACCTTGGCCAAGTAACGTAATCTCTCTGTGCATCATTTCCCCCCATCTCTAAAACAGGAATAGCAGCATTGCCCTGCCTCCCAGGGGGGTTGTAAGGATAAATACGTCTCAGATTGTGAGGCACTCGGCTCCTGCAGTACTGAAGGCCATAGACGTACCAAAGAGAGATGATGTGATATTAAAGGGTCCCATATACAACAATAGTTAGCGAGATATCCAGGGCGCTGATTGGATTTACCGGCCTGCAGTTTTCAGTCAGTTATTGGGTATTCAGACACAGTAATTGTGGCCTGCATGCATGGTCCAGTCGGGATTGGATTGCCCTAAGTGTCTCAGGGGGTCGTCACAAGCAGGACAAATCTTAACTGACCCAACGGAGGGACAGGCTTGTCCGAACCGTCCCTGGACCCCGTAGGGAAAGTTGGTCCAAGTTTATTGCCAAGTGGTTTTTAAAACTTTCTTTCCTGCTATTGCTATATAGAGAGAGATGCTAATTGGCTGTTCAGAATGCAATTGCTGGAATTCAGGATTCGTAACAGCTGCAGAAATAAACTCCTATTTGAGAATTATAGACTAATTTCCTATTGATGGGCTGTCACTTCTCTCTGGCATAGAAGACCCTGGTTGTCTCCAAATGGCTTTTAAACTTCCTTGCTCTAACTTCTAGTTGGACAACGGACGTTTGTTTGGAGCCATTCAATCCAATGAGCCTTTCTTGGCCTGCCAAGCTAGACAAGTGTTTGCCAAAGTGACACATCTGTCAGGATCACCTTTTTTTGTGGCCAATTTCGCCCTTTTCCAGGAATGTCCATTTACCCGAATAAATCGAGTCCAACCAAGGACTGAGACTGATGATGTACATGGCTACTGAGGGCCAGGGCAAAGCCATAAACACCATTCAGGTTCTCAAAATAGGGCTAAAGTGGTTCATACGTGCTGACCATCATCTTGGTCACCGTCAGGGCTTGAACCTGGGACTTTCAAAGCCCAGAGCGTGCACCCATGCACCTTGAGCTAAAGGATTAAGCACCTGTGCTGGTATCAGCAACAGACTCCTAGCCTCGGTGGATCAGGCGTAGGGGAAGATGCCTGAATGGCGGGTTGTGCAGAGTTTTGGGCAGGGATGATTTTCCCCCTCTGGGTTGGCCGTTGGATGCCAGGTGTTGTTTGTAATGGCGTGGGGTGGGGAACACTCGCTCCTGCGGCCCAGAGGTCTCTGCTCCCTCTCCTGGTGCTGCATTGAGCAGCTGGCATGGCTGTGTCATCGTGGCCCGTTCAGGGTTCTACACGGGGGCGTGCGCAGAACGCTGACGCCACTTGGCAGAGTGTTTGGTTTTTTTTAAATGAGTTTTTGATAAGGCATTTATAGGTTTTAATTTAAGGGGGAGAGGCGAAAGGAAGCCATCTCCCAGGCAGGCAGGAGTGTGTGGTAGGGTTACCATACGTCCGGATTTTCCCGGACATGTCCGGCTTTTTGGTCCTCAAATCCCCGTCCGGGGAGAATTGCCAGAAAGCCGAACATGTCCGGGAAAATACTAGTCCCCTGCTTACCTTAGAGCGGCTCCAGCAGGCTGCGAGCCGCAGGCGGATTCCCCCGCGGCGGCGGCAGCTCCCCCCAGACACCTCAGCTCTGTGTAGCTGAAGAGCCGAGCTGCCCGAGCGCTACCGGCTTCACGGTTTGCCGAGCAGCCTCCAGACCCTGCGCCCCCGGCCGGGCGCTTCCTCAGCGCAGCCGGAGCCCGGGAGGGGGAAGCGCCTGGCGAGGGGCGCAGGGTCTGGAGGTCTGGGGGCTGCCCGGCAAACCGTGAAGCCGGTAGCGCTCGGGCAGCTGTTTTGCGTGGCTGGGAGGGAGGAGGGGGAATGCGGGGCGCTCAGGGGAGGGGGCGGAGTTGGGGCGGGACTTTGGGAAAGGGGCGGAGTTGGGGCGGGGCCGGGTGGGGAAGGGGCGGAGTTGGGGCGGGGCCAGGGCCCCGTGGAGTGTCCTTTTTTTAAAAAATTTTTTAAATATGGTAACCCTAGTGTGTGGGAATGTAAATACGTGCACATATCTGCAGGGTTCACGGAGCTCTCGCTCCGTTGGATAAATACGGTAGGGAACCCAGCTCCCTGCACCGCACGGAGCGGGAACAGCTCTCCGCTCCGGCTCTGCGTATCGCTCCTCTCCTCCGCTCTGAGACATCTCCACCTCCTCCCAGCCTCTCCCCTGCTGCTGGGCCTTGCTTCTTTTGGGGATCCGGCTCCCTGGGACTCGCCCGGCTTTAATGACCCGCCACGCTCTGCCCCCTTCACTTCTGTTTCTAGTGCAAGGGGTTACCCTTCATAGCTGAAGGCGGGTGGAGAGGGGCTGGGAGGGACAGGAATGACTTTCTTGGCTGGTTTCATTGGTATGGCACCCGCAGGGAGTGCGTGGCATTGTCTCTGCAGTTCTGGTGCACAGCTGGTCAGCCTGGCTTCGGCAGGCGGCTTGGGCCTGTCTACTCGTGTTTTGGGCATCAGTTCAGCTTGCACCTGTTGCTAGTGTCGGGGCGGTAGCCAGCACAGAGGCCAGGCGCTGGGGTTCCGGGGAGGGGGCCGGGGTTCCTTTCTCTCCGAGGTGCAGGATCTTTACAGGCTGCAGGCTGGCTGTTTTCTGGAATGCGCCTGGAGCTCTCGGGGCTGGTGGTTTGCAAAATCCTCTCTTTGACTTTATAAAGGGAGCAGATTCCCTCTGGAAGCCTTTCAGGAATAGCAAACGAGCCCCCGCAATGTCGTTCGTGACCGATTCAGCTCTCTGGCTCCCACGGCTCTTTAATGTTCTGCTGAAGCCATGGGGAATCTTGGCGGGACAAATCGGTGTCTGTGAAAAGCGCAGTGACGGCGGGCCAAGGTCAGTCGGCCCTACCCAGGGACTGTCACTGGGTCTCCCGTGTCCGGGAAGGATCTGCAAGGTGGAAACTCGAGGTCTCGGTCCCATTGTCCCGGCCGAGCCATATAAACTGCACAGCTACCAATGCGGTGCCATTAGGTCCCTCCGGATGTGGGTGGTTCCCATCCTGTTAAACCAGCAGTGGGGCCTGGTCCTGTGAGGTCCTCGACTAGTCCAGCAGCCAGAGATGAAGGTGCTTGATGTGTCAAGATGGGGGCGGTGTTTAGCCCCCTGGCTGGCAGCTGGATTCAGACATTGTCTTCAGCCATTGTACAGCCAACAGTTGGTGTGGAGCTGCTCTGCATCGCTTCACATGGGCCCCACTTCCAGAGGCAAACCCGGCCTTGTCTTGTTGCTAGGTGAGGATCCCGGATTCCAGTCTCCAGGAGCCCCCTGGGGCATCTGCCTATTCCATGGCTGCTAGGCAGGGTGCTCTGGTTGCTGGAGTGCAGAGAGCCTGGATGTCCTGGTGCCACGGCTGTGGTGCGCAGACGTCAGTCACAAGCGCACCTTGGTTCACCCCACGTGGAAGGGGATTTCTCCTTGGCACAAGAGGAAGAATCCCGTGTCCGTGGGAATCCTGAGGGTCCTGACTGCAAGGCGTGGTATGGATGGAAAGTGAGTGGTTGTGATGTGTGGGGAGATGCGCCATCTTCACCACAAGGGTGCAGTCTCCACCCTGCTCCGTTGCTGGGTGCCCCCTTTCACCCAGCGCTCTGCCTGCTTTCTCAGCCAAAGAGAGGCCGTAAGAAAAGAGAGAGCGAGGGATTCGCATGGCCCCCTCTGCGGCTCTTCCGGTTAATCTGAGCCTCAATTATTCATACGCTGCTTTTCTCTGGGATGCTGTTAAAGTCGGATCCACTCAGTTGCCCCTGCCTCTCAGCAGAGGTGAGCCGGGTGTCAGGTGGATGAGCCCAGGGAGACTTCATTCCTGCTGGGATTTCCAGCTCCTGACTTCTGGAATTACTGACCCTCCCTCCCACTCCCAGTGTAGGGGCCAAGGCACCGAGAGAAGGTTGGGGCAGTGGGAATGAAGCAGAGCTGTGTCCATGTGCCGATGAAGCATCCTATTCCCCCTATAGGGGCAGGCCCACTTGGAGGAGAACCGTTTACTGCTGCTGTTAGAGGACGGAGCTACTCCTGTAGCTCAAGTGTAGAAGTCTGTGGTTTGGGGCTGAATGCCGGATGTTCTCCCACCACCGCCAGCTCACAGCGGGGGTCACTACATACGCCTGGGGCTGGCTGGGCCACCAGGAGGGTGCCTCTAGAGGTGATGGCCCACGAGGAACTCTGACCTTGCCGTGGATGCGGTTACCAAGGCTTTCCATGAGGCAATGACGGCTGTGTGTGTTGCCTTATGCCAGCGTTCAGGTTGCATCTGGAGCCTCTGAAGATTAGAGAGTTGGGGGGGGGGGCAGCTGCTTTCTGTCCTACGTCTGGCTTTCACGTGTGATCAAGAAGACCTAGTGTGACTCTCGCTGGAGGGAAGGCGCTGGATCTCGATTGCAGTTTGGCGCGTAGGACTGGCAGGGGGCTGAGAAGCCCAAAGGCATTATGGGAGGCATGGGGGAGGATGCTGTGTGGAGCTCCCCTCTCCTACTCCTGCGAGACCCATATTTGCCGGGTTAGGGAATACCCCTGTGTTACCATTAGAGGGCAGGAAAGAGCCTGAATGAACATGCAAGTCTGTGCAGAGACATTCGTAATGTGCCTGGGTCCCTCTGCCCCTCCACGAACTGAACAAAGCCACCGTATCCCCTAAAAGGGGCCCGGATCACACTGGAGCAGCGCCCCAGTCCGTGGGCAGAGCCGTGCTTGGGCTCTGGCTTGGGTGGGCGTTGGAGAGGAAGGCAGGGAACGTGTAGAATAGCACAGGGTCTGAACCCACCAGCTCCCGGGACAGAGATTAAAGCAGCGGGGCCGTGGAGAAAGGAGCGTGTGAGGGAACGTGGCTGCACTAACCTTGTAGTTACAGAGAGGGCGGCTAGTTCCTGAGCTGCAGTATGATCCCAGATGGTGGGTCTCTGCTGATCCCTGTCCTCTGGCTTTAACATGGAGCTCGGCAGTCCAGCCTTCCCAAGGCTTCAGGACCCATCCACGGGCCAAAGGCGGGCATGCAATCCAGGACGCCGGTGTACGTGCAGCATGAGCCGACAGAGTCCTCGATCCCTCGTCTGTTCAGAGGAGCCCTGCTAAGGACTTGGGCTCAGAAGAGCAGCCCATGGGCGTCATCAAGGGCTCTGGTTATCTCTCAGCCCTCGGATTTCGGAAGTCTCATGCGGTGGCGCTGGGCGTGGGCTCCCAATGGTGGAGTGCGGCATGGTGGGGAATGTCCCTTTTCCAGTTGAGCTAAAGGGGGTTTGCCTTTGCCAGTGGTGCTGGTGGCACATGTCAGGGGCATGGGGTCCTAGTGAGACCAGTAAGGCTGCCTGGAAAGCCAGAGAAATCAGGGATGAGGGAGGTAAGAGCTAGCCTGGGTTGAGTGTCCGCAGAATGGCTCTCCCCTCGGCCCGGGCACCCCAATGCTCTCGTTGATAGTGGCCGGTGAGCGTTAGGGGATCTCTTCCTCTCCCAGCCGGTGTGTCCCCCTCAGCGCCTCCTATGTGGGCCATATGGGAACCGTGTGGTGTCATGTTTGTGACAATACGTCACCGCGCTGTTACTCGACACATGCCGCTGCTTCTGGGGCAGAGGCGTTGCTGAGACCGGCTTCAGGAAGCTACTAAGTTTCTTTCTGTTCCATTTCCCCCCATTCCTTCTCCTTGACCAGAAGGGCAGAAATTAGCAAAGCATCGGTTTACCCTCCCTCCCTCTTGCTTGGTGAGATGCCAGCATCTCAAGCTTTTCCGTCCTAAAAAATTATTTGTAGTGTCTTCCAGGGCTGCTCCTCAGAGCCCAGGGGTCTCTGGGCCAGATCCCCAGTTGGCACAAATTGGTGTAACGCCCCTGAAGTCAGTAGAGCTGTGCCAATCTATGTCAGCTCTGGGTCTCCCAAACCCGGGAAATGGACAAGGTGGCTAACCAGGCTGCTTTCAGTCCTTCTCTTCCGTGCTTCTGCAGAGATTTTTGGTGTGAAGCACCTGCTGAGAGCTGGGTAAATAATTCAAGAAGAAATATTTCCATAAATTCTCTTGCAGATTCTTAGGCCGAAAGTAACTGGTCTGTTGTTCCTTCAAATGAAATCGCACATTTTCTGGAACAGCCGATGTTAAGTGAATATTGCAGAAGGGCTCGGAGAGCTCCAAAAACCCATCTGAGATTTGAAAAACAGGCCTTGCGGGGAGAGACTTAAATAGATTAAGATCATTATCTTATCAAAGAGAGGGCTAAGGGTTGACTTGATTACAAACTACAGGTACCAGGGAAGAGAGATCTGCCGTTAGGAAGCCCTTTCATGTAGCAGATGAAGGCATGACAAGATCCAATAGTTTGCAGTTTAAAAAAAAAAAAAATCATTTGGGGAATAAGATGCTAATTTTTAAGTGAGGGCAATTAGCCATTGAAACAGCTTAGCAAGTGGTGGTGGTGAATTCATCGCTGTAAAGCTTTAAATCCAAATTGGATGTCTTTCGAAAAGATGCTCTGTAGTTCAGCTGCAAATTAATCGGCTCTGTAGTGTCACTTCAATAGCAGGAAAAATTTTTCCTTCGCTGCAGGAATTACGGGGTGAAATTCTATGACCTGTGCTATCTTGAGAAAAGAAGACTGGGGCGGGGGGGACCTGATAGTCTTCAGGGCTATGTTCAGGGCTGTTCTAAAGAGGATGCTGATTTATTGTTCTCCGTGTCCACTGAAGGTGGGACAAATCGTAATGGGCTTCATCTGCAGTGAGAGATTTAGGTTAGATGTCAGGAAAAGCTTTCTAACTATAAGGATCGTTAAGCTCTGGAATAGGTTTCCAAGGGAAGTTTTTAAGAACAGGTTGGACAAACGCCTGTCAGGGCTGGTCTAGATTTATTTGGTTCTTGCTCTTTCCTCAGCACAGGGGGCTGGCCTCTGGAGGGACCTTCCAACCCTACATTTCTATGAGATTCAGTGCAGGCCTGGGCTATGAATGCTGGATGCTGACAGTGGTTCCTTCCGGGCATTAAAACCTGTGAACCTTAGCAGACGTGACTGCATGAGGAACCTGACTAGAAGTGAAGTGTAGCCGATCAGGGAATGAACCATACGACCTGACCTGGGTCTAATCAAAACGGTGAGAGTTTTAAGGTGTCGAGTGTGAGACAATGCTCCTGACTGAGCTGTGGGTGGAGAATTATGGTCCATGACAAGTTGGAGAGCAGCGAATTGTGTGCGTGAACAGGGGAGAGATTTAGTGAATAAAAATGACCCGGTGGAAATGTCCCAAAGGTGCCGAGGAACCTGAGCTGGAAACATCCCGCCTGGACTCTCGGCCATAGCACTGTGGAGGTGCTGGTTCGTGGTTTCATACTTCGGGTTGAGTTCAGCTTGGAGCTTAAAGCAGGGATCCAACCTCTCGGTTTTGTCTGAAGAACACGGCGTGTCCTCCCCAGACTTGCAGCACTTCCCCTTTGAGTCCAGAGAAGCAACGGGCATTGAGTGGGGAATGGTTCTTCCAGACTGGATGTGGAGCTGAATTGCCCAAACTTCCTCAAAGTCTAGGGCTGTGAGGGCCCATCAGTCCTTCGGGCAGGGCGGCTTCGGTTCAGATCTCTCAGGAGCTGGGAAGTGTCAAATTCTGTTTAAAACACACACGTAACACAGGGTTTTTTTTTAACACTAGCTTGGTTGGCGTTACCATGTTACCTCCTGGCCACCCCCCTGCAACTGTCGCAGCCTGCTATCGACACAGCCAACAGTTACTCCTTTACCTCAAGTGGGAGGATCTTCTGCTGTGGATGCCTCAGCTCCTGTGTTCGGGATGCAGCCAAGGCCGGATTCCTTCTATAGCCCACCCCCTTCTGGGAGCTTCTGAGTGCTTGAGGCTTTAAAACCAAATACCTCGCCAAACTCTGCCAAACAAACTGCCCCGTGCTCAAGCGACTTGCCCACATTTTCTCAAATAGACCCACTGACTCGTAGGAGAAGAGCTTACTCATGGATCATAGGAATGGCCAGGCTGGGTCAGATGGGCCCGTCTAGCCCAGGGTCCTGTCTCTGATGGTGGCCAACACCAGAAGCAAGGAAGGTGCAAGACACCTTGAAGTTGGGAGTCTAGGAATAACCTACCCATGGGGGGGGAGGGGGGCTGGGTAAAGTTCCTTCTTGAACCAGTTAGAGGGGGTGGGGATGGTTCTGTGGCCTGCAATGTACAGATCTACAGATCAGACTAGGTGACCTGACCTTTGAGGCTGCTGTGTGCCCTGCCGCAGGAGGGGTTTCTGTCCCAGCTCAGCACCACAGTGAGAACCCCCCAAAGGCAGCAGGCGATTGATCTGCCCCGATTCCCCGTGCTGCCCCACCCGCCATTGGCGGCGTCCTGGCTCTTTTCTTCTCCAGTCTCCGGTTTAATCGGTAACCTCGTTGCTTTAATTAGAGCTTCCTGAGCGTCCCCGTTTCCCTGAAGAGATGCCGCCGCCTCCGGCTCTTTCAACCGTCTGTAGAGTCGCGCGCGCTGCGGGTCGGGAGTCGGGCAGCAAAGGGATCCTTTCATGGTTCACGTCAGGCAGGTGCCAAGAGGGGTCAGCCTGCAGCAGGGGCTGCCGCTCAGAAAATACTAGGGGTGGGAAAGGTCATTCCCGCCGCGCCTTTTGTGGGGAAATTGGCGCCGCGGGATGCCCTGATGAAAGAGCCGAGGCAGTTCAGTTCCTCTTAATGACAGGCCGGGCCTAGCGTGGGGAAGTGCTGAAGGGCACGGGAGGAAAGCCGCCGCGCAGCCGTGTGCCAAGGCCCGTTTCTTAAATCGCATTTCAAAGCTCCGGGGCAAAGAGCCGCATGGTACTGCCGCTACAGACACATTTCTAACTGGGCAGATGTGCGCTGCCGTGCATGTGATCTGTGATCCCCTCGCACCCCCGCGTGCCCTCTATAACACTGATCGAGAGAGATGCACAGCTGTTTGCCCTCCCCCCTCCCCAGGTATTAATACATACTCTGGGTTAATTAATAAGTAAAAAGTTATTTTATTAAATACAGAAAGTAATGGTCTCAAGTTGCAGTGGGGGAGGTCTAGGTTGGATATTAGGAAAAGCTTTTTCACTTGGAGGGTGGTAAAGCACTGGAATGGGTTCCCTAGGGAGGTGGTGGAATCTCCTTCCTTAGAGGTTTTTAAGGCCCGGCTTGACAAAGCCCTGGCTGGGATGATTTAGTTGGGGATTGGCCCTGCTTTGAGCAGGGGGTTGGACTAGATACCTCCTGAGGTCCCTTCCAACCCTGATATTCTATGATTCTGTCCCATCTGAGAACCCCTCACCTGGCTCCTTGGATCCGTTTAACAAACAGAGCTAGGTGGCAGTTGGGAAGGGGTGCAAGGCTGGAATAATCACAGCAAAGGCGGGGAAATGTGACCGGGTCTTGTGCGAGGAACAGCCCGTTCCCCGCACCAGGGTGCTCTGCACAGGAGGCCGCGAGCCAGCCAAGTTCTGCCACCGGGCTCAGCCTTCCCCCACGATCTGTTCTCCATGCCCGTGCGATGGCAGAGGAAAGGGAGTTAATTAGTCCCCTTGAGGCTGCTGCCCAAGTTCTGGGAGAGTGGCAAGGGAGCCGCCGCTGGCTGGAAAAGACGGCGTTTGCACCGTGCTCCCCAGTATTTTGTGTTCCTCCATGTGAGCAATCTCACGCCATCCCTCCCCTCGCCCGCACCTGGCAGCCTGGTTATAAATAGACCGTGCATGCTGTCAGGGCTGCAGGGAAGAGAACTGCGCTTGTTTTCCTGCTGCCGCATTCAGAATGTGGAGGCATCAGGTGAGACTTGATTCGTAGGGGAAAGAGACGTTGCTGCTCTGCTGAGCCAGCCACCCGAATTCCTGTTGCCGGCCAGCTCCTCCCTCTGCCTCCAGCCCTGCTGGGAACGCCTCCGCAGAGGGGTGGACGTGCTGGGGAGGGCCAGGCATGAGGCCAGAGGCTTCCAAACTCAGGTCCATGGAGCCCAGGCCTGGGTTCTGTGGGGAGCGTCGGGCGGATCCCGCCCACTTTCAGCGGCTAACGCTCCCTGGAGGTAGCTGTCGGTAGCGACATCTTTTCCTGCTGTTACCGTTGCATGGGAACAACGGCTGCAGGTGTCCCAGGGAGTGGCGAGCTGGTGAACGGACGGAGGGATGGTGCAGGAGTGGGGCTCTAGCTGTCTATTGAAATGTGGGTCTGCCATGGTCGTAGCATGAGATGCCCCGGTCTGGGTTTCAGCTGGGGATCAGATCGGAGACTCCTGAGGGTAAAGCCCTAGATTGGGGCGTGGGGGGGGCTGAGATCTGGCTCCAGGGTGCCTTTCCTCCTCTGGTCTATGATGAGCGGTCTCTGATTTTGCTCTCCTTTTATTTTCTGCAGGGGGGCTGTGGGACCTCGAGGCGCAGCCCACCTGTCTGGAGGTGGGGACCGGACCGGTGCGAACCCTGCTGACGCTGGATGACACCGTGTGGGCCAGCTGTGCCAACCAGGTCACCGTGCTGGATGCTGCCAGCCTGCAGGCGCAGGTACTGCCGTGGTTCAGTGCCCCTTGCCACGTGCAAGGCTGGGTGCCAGGATTCCAGCCTCCTTCAGGGTGGGGGTTCCTTCCTTTCCGCCCTCCCCACACGTACTCTCCCAGCTCCTCGAACTACGTGCCAGGTGACTGACCAGCTGGCCCAGATGAGGCCTGGCCTAGGCTCCTCTCTCCCCACTCGGCTCCAGCTGTGAGATGCAGAAGGTGGCTGGGATGGGGTGAGCTTTGCTTGCACCCTGCGAGCAGCCAGGGGTGGGGAGGTAAGAGTATGGTGTGATGGCTGAACATGCCGGGGTGAGCTGCTTGCTCCTTGGGGTCGCTGTGGCTTTAGCCCACCAGCCCAGGCAGCCCCACTGCCGTCTCATCCTTAGCGCTGGCAAGTGTTAACTCCAGCCGCTCTGGACCGAGCCTGGCCTACCCTGCACGCTCGTCCAGGAGCCCTTTGTCTCGGGCTTGCTCCTTACTTGCTTGTGAAGGCCGGAACGATTGCAAGGGAAGAGGCCGGTGCCTGGGGCAGCCTGGCTGCGCGCCCCTCGGCCGGGGCTCTGAGCAGCACGGGAACGGCACTTGGACGGCGGGCGCAGAACCCGTGGGAGCGTGCGGCCGGGTGGAGCTTCGTGCTCTCAGTGCTCTGACCCCTGGCTTCGGATGCGTCTGCAGGGTGACTGGATGTGGGGGGAGGAGGGGAACTGCCGAAAGCACTGGCCTGGGGAGCCGGAAAGGGGAGTGCAGCTGTTGCTGGTGGAGGGGGATAAGGAGGAAGGAGGGGATGGTGATTGCAAGGAAAGAGGCAAGGTGTCTGGGACAGCCAAGCAGGGATGCTGGGTGCTCAGTGGAGGCCAGGAGCCCAGGGCGACGTTGGGGGGCCGTGTGGGTCGAGGCAGCGAGTGACGCTGTGGGAGTGGGTGAAGATGGCACCAGAGCTACGTAGAGCCGGAGGAGAGAGCCGCTCAAGGAGGAGTGTGGTGGGTGAGGACCGGCTGCGGGAGGGTGGATTGGCAGTGAGAGCGGGGAGGTTGGCAGCATGACATGCAGCCTGGCTAAAGGATCTGGAATGTATTTGGGGGGTTGCTGTTTGCAGTTCGGATACGCCCCAGTGCACACAGCGTCTCCTGCACCCCGTGGGACTGGCTGAGCTCTCGTACTTCATCCTAGATGCTCCCCCAGCCAGGACGGGCTGAGCTCTGCTGAGTCACTCCCTCAGGAGCCAGCCAGCCGGGCCCCAGGCTTCAGCCAGAGGCCACTGCTCGAGTGCCTCCGGGTGTGTCTACAGACAAGAGCTCCATCTAGCGAACTTCAAATACCAGCCGCTCTGAAGCCGCGGCAGGCTGGGCTCGCTGCGTGGGTCCCTGCTCTGCGACCCAGGCGGCTGGTACAGCCCGTGCTGCCATGGTTTTACTGCTCTTGTTGTTGGCGCGAGTTCGGTTAAGGCTAGCTCGGATCTGTCTACACGCGCTGCAGGCACACCTCCAACTGGAGTGTAGACAGACCCCCGGGGCTGGCCATCAACCCAGCTGCCTCGCTCAGGGGTGTGAAAAAGCCACACCCCTGAGTGACGTACGTAAGCTGACGTGCGTCCCTGCTTAGACAGTGCTGGGTGGATGGAAGAATTCTTCCGTCAACCTGGCTACCGCCTCTCGGGGTGGGGGATTAACTCCAGCAATGGGAGTAGCCCTCCCACCGGCGTTAGGCAGTGTCCCCACTGATGCCCCTGTACTGCTGTAGTGTTTCAAGTGTAGACGGGCCCTCAGTGTGTCTGCAGTGACTGGCTGGGCCCCTGGAGACGGGGGCAGCCCTTCCCCTATGCCTGAAGGGCGAGCCAGCCCCCTGAAAGACGGCAGAGAACCCTTCCTGTGACTGGCTCAGCCAGCCCCGACTTGCCTCACCTGTGAAAGACTAAGGCAGGATTTGTGGGCAGTGCCCTGCCTGGCCACTGCGTGCTGCTGTCGCCATGCCCAAGCTGCTGCGGCTGGAGGCGTTCTCTGGGCATTTCCATCCCAGGCCCGCTCCCTCACTGTCTAATAGCAGGCCTCTAACGACGGTGCATTTCTCGGTTGAGCGCTCCCTGCGCTCTGGCCCGCCACGGCCTTCCTCAGCGCGCTCCCATGCTATTATGGAGATGGAGATGGGCTGCTCCCAGGATGCGTGTGCCCCGGCCTCTCTGCTGCCTCATGCCTAATGGGCTGCGATTTGATTGAAAATGTCCCTTGGCATGCAGGGGGAGCATGCTCGCTTCGCGTCTATTAGAGCGCCGGGGCGCACTGTTCATTAACCGGCCTCCCCTGCCCGCCAGCGCCCCAGCGGGGACAAGTTAACCATTTGCTGGACAGATCGGCTGGCCCCGACTTGTCTGGCTGAATGGGCCTGGCACCCTCGTGTTCTAGTGATTCCACAGGTCGTAGTGGTCAGAGATGGTCAGAAGCTTGGCTTGGCAAACCCAAAGGCAGGGGTGGCATCTAACCCACTGGCAGTGAGTGTGGGTTGCCCCCTGGGTTTGTACAATGCCAGACAAAAGGGGGTCCTATTCATGGCCGGTCTCTGGGCATTTCCATACTACAGATAACTGTAGTAACTTGGACAACAGAGAGGATAAGGGATCTACTACTACAAGTGATTGAAGGAGATCTCCTTCAGCTCCAGCAGAGGCTGGTTTGGATGGAGTATGGGTTTAACAAAGGCCAGGTGCTTGGGAAGCCCTAGCGGAGGGGATTATAAAAGCCCACGTGAAGGTGACACTAGTCCAGGTCAGTCTGAAGGTACTAAATGCCAGGCTCAAGGGACTGCAGACTGCAGTCCTGAGCTCGGTGCTGAGTTCAGGATGCAGTGGGGCTCGCTGGAAGGGCTGGCATGGGGTGGGATTCAGAGGTCCCCCTGAGTTGGGGAGTTGGTGTATAGGAGAAGACTTTTAAAATAGACTTTTATAGTCTGTTGCTCTTTCTGGCTCTGAAACTGTTAAATACAAATGCGGCAGCCCCGTAAGACTCCCCAGTGCTTTACAATGCCCAGTAAGCGCCAGGGCGTGTGCCCTGCCTGCCCCCCAGAGCTCATGACCCCCCGCACCCCTGCCTCCCACGGCTGGTACTGCCAGGCCAACTGCGGGGGACCCCGTAGCCATGCTGCAGACTCGAGTCTCAGATGCGAAAGCTGGTGTGCTGGCAGCACCCCGAGTGCCCCCTGGCGAGGTGTCATTGGGCTCCACTCTGAGCCAAGCCGGGGCACAGGCCCTGATATTTGATGGGCCCCAAGCGTGGGGGACTAAGAAGTATTTCAGGCCGCTCCGGAGGCTTCCCGCTGGGCCTGGTGCGGGCAGCCACAGCTTGGATTTGACAGGCTGCCGGTTCAGTCCCTCGCCTGGCCTGTGCTCTCAGTGGGAGCTGCCGGCAACGCTCCACCAGTGAGGGGCTGTTCGGGGTGAGGTGGAGTCCGCACTGGGGGACGTGCGTTTGTTCCCAGAGCAGGGCAGCCACGGTGATGGGTCAGGCCGTCTGCAGTGGGAGCCAGGCTGCCCTCGGCTGGATTCCTCCTGCCCGATGAGCTGTGTGGCTGGAGCTCGTTAGTCAATGGGGCGATGGCACAAGCTTCCAGCTGACGATGGGCTGGGCGGCATCATTACGGTGCTTTTAATTTTTTTCCCGCCTCTGCGTTGGAGCGCAGACTCCCCGCGGCGCGTGTGTCTCTCCAGCGGCTGTAAGACCTTTCCTCCCGTAGAGAGCGTTGTGCTGCCCGCTTTAACTCGGGCGCCGGACCTGACGCGCCTGGGTTCTGAGCCGCTGACCGCCAGATCCCACGCACCCTCGGATGCCTCCTGTCAAATGACAGCGGGGCCGTTGGGCCGAATCGGTCACATCTGCTCAGGCGTAAGGCTCTCGTGAGCCCCTAAGGAGCCAGCCTGGCTCTGGGAGAGGGGACTGCAGCCTGTTCCTTCCTTCCTTCCCCTTAAAGGGCCACTCAGATACGTCCATGCAAACCCACCCCTGGCATGGGGGCTGCCCAGCTACCACCCAGGGAATAATTTTGGCCTCCTGGCCCTCGTTGCAGGGGAGGATGGGAGCGCTGGAGAGAAGCTAGCTTGACTCCCCAGTCCCAGGTGAGGTTTGTAGGGGCCACACGTAGAACCCCGCCCTCTATCCCCGCTCCTGTCTCTGTTTAAACTTGTAAACTGGAGCGTGGGGCCTTGGAGATAAGCTAGGAGCCCAAAGTGTCCCGTTTCTGAGGAGAAAAGCACTTTAACCCCCGCAATGCTGAGGAGAGGGGGGGTATTGCAATTGTACAGCGGGGGACACTAGAGACCTTCCAGCGGTGTGGCTGTATGATGTGGCTGCACTGCCGTGAGTTCTCTAGTGTAGCCGCTCTACACTGATGGCAGAGAGCTCACCCGTTTACTTAATCAGCCCCTGCGGGAACGGTGGGAGTGCCTCCCACCAGCGTAGCGCCATCTACACCAGCGCTTAGGTCGGTGTCACTGACGTCACTCCAGGGGTGGCTTATTCACCCCCCCCCCCGAGCGACACATGTTTTACCCACATAAGTGGTCGTGTAGACGTAGCCTAAGGCAGAGAGGCCAAGTGATTTGTCTGAGGTGATGCAGCTACAGGCAGGACTGTCCTGAAATTCAGCTCGGGTCTTATCCACCAGACCCTGCTTCCTCCGTTTTCCATGGCGGCATCCCTGGCTGGAAGAAAAGAATCTAGTCCCGGATCCCCAGCTGGTGTCGATCAGTGTCACTCGACTGGCGTCAATGGGCCACACCTCCAGCTGAGGATCTGGCCCCTAGGGCCGAGTCGTCGTGTCCCAGCGCCGCACCTCGCGGTGGCTACGGTCTGAGCTGCCAGCCGCGCCTCAGCCACTGTATAACACCCCGGAAGGGCAAGCCGTAGCCCCTGGCCTTTTCGCTCTTGTGATTTAAGACCAGCAGTGTGCTAGCGGCTTTGAAAAGGGATCAATACCGCCTTTAGCCTGCGTTTTACACTGGGCCAGAGATCCCCACACGGGGGGGGGGAGTGTCGGTGAGCTGCAGTCGGGTGGGGGCGGGGGAGCAGAGACGAAGACGCGCACGTCGACAGCCCAGTTGAAATGGAAACATTGAGGGGAGGCGTGCGCGGGACGGGGGGAGCCGGCCTTTCGCCCCCGCCGTCCCATTTCCATTCCGTACGGGACCGAGGTGAACGCGATCCATATTTAATAGCAAGTGACTGAACAGGAAATGGGCTTCGTTCCGCGGGCTACAGCTAATGACAGTCCCCGCAAACATCACACACGCTCCGTCTCGCCAGCCGTTACCCCTCCCCGGGCGGGGGTGGGAGTGGGACGCTCTTCTCAAGGAAGACAGAGGGCGACCCCGGGGGCGCTTATTACCTGTAATTGCGGCGCTTCACAGCGTGCAGCAGCCGGGGTTGAAGGCCGGGGACAATCATCAGCGCTGTTCGCCGGAGATGCTCTTTGCTGTCAGGCGTGTTTGTGTGTGTCGCAAAGAACTTCCCTTCCCCACGTCAAACCCCCCCCCCATCACGTCTGATTCTGCCTCTTTCCCTTCATGTGCCTGACCAGCCCCAAGGCCTGGTGGATTCAGGGTCGCACAGTTCCCTCTTCCAGCCACGGCTTCTCCTTTCTATCTCCCCTGGACCGACGCCGGAAGGAGTTGGCGTTTACGCCGAAAGGGGTCTGCGTCCCTACACATAGGCAAGCTTTTCTGCACGCCGCTCCGGCAATGCATGGCAGTTCTGGCCGGCAGCACCCACTGCCCCACAGCTCTGCCTGGGCACCTCAGCAGGGTGCAGGAGGTGAGTGGGTCTGGATCCCCAAATGATCTCTGGCAGGTCTCCCACTAGCCCCCGCTGGGGCTCTTCATCAGAGCGGAAATCTCCAAACACCCCTTCTGTACAGAGAAGGGAAACGGGCCGGAGCTACCGAGCCTTGTCAAGGCCGTGGAGATGAGGCAGTGCGAGGAGCAGACTGTGACCTAGGCTTAATGCAGCGAGCGGGAGACCAGTGAACGGCTTGAGGAGGGTGACGTGGACCTAACCCTGAGGGAGGAAGATGATTTCTAGTGGCGGTTTTCGGTATAGCCCTGGCGTGTGGCAGGAGAGCATCGGGGGGCCGGCGAGGAGGTTACTATGTGTTACCATTTGTGCTGGGCTATGCAGTAGGGGCTCGGATACCGTGGCGACGGGCAGTATAAAACCCTGAGAGAGGATCAGGGCTCCATTACGCGCGTAAGTGACAGCAGGGTCCCTGCCCGGAAGATTTCATCAGATACAAAGACAAGATGCGACAGAAGACGGACAAATCACACGAGGAAGGATGAGGGTAGCGACTTAAGCTAACGATGCGTGATGGTCCCAAATACGAGACAACTAGCGAGGGAGGGCGGCGTAAGCAGCTGCTATGCCAGGGAGGTCACTGAAGTTGTGGCAAATGACACCAGCTGAGGCTCTGCATGGGTGTGTCCGTATAACAGAGAGATTCACACATGCACCCGGCCAACGTAGCCTTCGTTATCTGGCTTTCTTGTAGGCATGGCAGCAGAAGTGTCTTGGGTGGGGAGTCATGGTTTTACGGGCTAATCCAGGGGGCACGTTCCATGCATGCAAGCCAGATTTTAAGACCACGCCGAGTTTGACTGGCGATGCAGTGATAGGGCTGAAGCTAACCTGCCTTTCGCTGTCCTGCTTGAATTACCTTCCTACAGCTCTCGCAATTATTTTGTAGTGGTGCCTAATGCTGTTGGCTAGCTGGCCTTTGAGACCAGAGCTAGCAATGCCTCTCACTACCCAGGATGAGATGGGAGCCAAGGCAAAAGATCTCCTTGTTGCTTGGCCTAAGGAGGGAGTGTTGAATAGTCTTTTCTCCCGCCCTTAAATTTCACATTTAGTGCCCAAACTTAGTTTGCATGTATTAGCTGCTGTAAATCTGTCACAACAATGGGGCCGGGGATGAATAATGCATCGCGGGGCTGTATTAGTTTTCTCTCTCCTATCTTATTTATGACATGAGCCGGTTGGGACCTTTTGCGAAAGGGGGTGGGGAAAGTCTCCGTGTGGGGCATGCTGGGTAATGCTATGCAAATCGGCATGTGGGCTGGGAAATTAACCAAGTTTTAGGAAGGCTGCAAAGCTGCCAAAAGGGCAGAGCTCCAACATTTGGGCCTCCGGGGTGCAGGATATCGGGGTGTCGCTTTCCTCCACTAAGTCCTTCTCTCCACTCTCAGTTCGTTCTTAATGAAAATAACAAACTAAGGGGGACAGTTGGAAACTGAAATTGGACAAATGGCTTGCCAGGCATTCTGTGACTAACTAGTTGGGCTTTAAAATGAAATTGTAAAGGGGAAAGCATCATTGAATGGGTATGTTTCTCGTGGGACCCTGCAGGGATCAGTTCTTGGCCCTACGCTATTGAACATTTTGATCAATGACCTGGAAGAAAACATAAAATCATCGCTGATAAAGTTTGCAGACGACACACACGTGGGAGTGATAAATAATGAGGGAGGCAGGTCACTGATCTGGCTTGTTTGATAAGCTGGGCGCCAGGAAGCGATACGTGTTAGTATGGCTAAATGTCAGTATATACTTCTGGGAACAAAGAACGTCGGCCATACGTACAGGATGGGGGATGTTCTCCTGGGAAGCAGCAACTCTGAAAAAGATTTGGGGTTGCAGACTGGTCTGTATCCCCTCCCCGGTCTTAGATGAGCACTGTCATCTACAGGAGCCTGCCATGGGCTTGTTGGATGGCCTTAGGTCATCGATGACTTGGCTGACTTTGAGGTACTCGGTGTCTACAGCTCCCACTGAAGCTGGGGACCCAACACCCCTTGAACTCAGGTCACTTACCTCTTAATTTCCCCATCTCTGAACGTGGATGACACCGGCCCACCTTCCTCCCGGGGCGGCGTTGTGTTAATTAACGCTCCTACTGCAGTTTGGGGACGTACAGCATTGTGTTAGCGCTGCATATTGACAGCTTCCTCTTCCCCGTAGCAGTTGAACAGTCACTTAACCACATTATTACTTCTCTTATGACTAACGTGAGCCACCAGAAGTATAATGGCATCTCTGCAAACCCCCCTCTGGTTATGGCATAAATAGAATTTGACGGAGCGCTGTGTAATCGGCTCTTGTATTTTCATGAATGGGACAAAGTGCCGGATGATAAACCACAGGGCAAGTAAATCCCACGCTGGTTGAGAGCAAGATGGAGGTAACCTAACGAGTCTCTTTCCAGCTCCCAACTTATGCTTCAGCAATAATTTTGCCCAATCCATGCCTGGTTTGCGCTGTCACGTTGGGTAGGCAGCTCTCCCTCAGGAATGCAACCACCACTCGTTTGTTACTTTGTGTTGTAGTCCACCTGGCTCCAGCTGAGATCAGGCCCCTGTCACTCTAGGCGCTGTACAAACGCATTAATAAGAGACAGGCCCTGCCCCGAAGATCTTGCCATCTAAATAGACAAGGAGTGGGGGAGAGGAAGCATTGTCACCCTCCTTTTACAGATGGAGGAATTGCAGCAAAGAGAGTGACTTGCCCAAAGTTATCCAAGAAGGCAGGGGTGGAGCAGGGAATTGAGCCTGGATCTTCGGAGTCCCAGGTTAATGCATTAATCATGCAAACATACTTCCTCCTTTAGCCATAACCCACCCATCATCATGGTATCTAGGCTCCTGATGTCCAAGAGATGCTGAGGACCCATTGCTCCTGTTGGTTTTAGTTGAAGCTGCAGGCCTCTCTTCACTAGCAATTCACGCATTACAAGGATAAGCGCTCGTCAACGTGACTTGAAAAGCCAGTCCAGGCACCGGAACAACAGACTGTGACAGCTTTGGTTTTTCCCTCGGTCATTTGGGGGAAAGGGAAGCCAATTTTGTGACGACGGTACATGCGTCAGATTTAAACCTGGGTTCTATTTCTGTCTCCGCCGCAGAGTTCCTTGGGTCAGTCACTGAACTGATCTGCAATGCCTCTGTTTCTCTATGGGGGGTGATAATTGAATCATGAACGTTTACAAAGCCTGTTGAGCTCCTTGGCTGGATGGAAAGAGAAATGAGCCAAGTACTGTTGGGATTTTTTTTGCTTCTGGAACCTTGATTAGGTCCAGCTGAATCCTGCCTCAGGCAATCGTGAACTCTGTCCTTTAGGAAGGTGCGTATGTGTGTCTTTGAAGAAACCGTCAGAAAGGAAGAATAAAAAAGAGCGCCCTCTCTTAGTGAGCTCAGGAAAGTGGGATCAGTGCCAGTCTGGGGTTCTGGGTAGGGCAGTTGCAGGGTGGTAAGGAAGAACAAAGGACTTCCTGGCAATTGCCGTTCACATCATGCCAGCCTGCATCGATAGCCAGCGTCTTCAAACCACCATCTGTGAGTGAAGTGGATTTTGCCTGTCAGAGAATGGTTCTTTTTTCATAGATTCTAGGACTGGAAGGGACCTCAAGAGGTCATCAAGTCCAGTCCCCTGCCCCCATGGCAGGATCAAATACTGTCTAAACCATCCCTGATAGACATTTATCTAATCTACTCTTAAATATCTCCAGAGATGGAGATTCCACAACCTCCCTAGGCAATTTATTCCAGTGTTTAACCACCCTGACAGTTCCAACCTAAACCTCCCTTGCTGCAGTTTAAGCCCATTGCTGCTTGTTCTATCCTTAGAGGCTAAGGTGAACAAGTTTTCTCCCTCCTCCTTATGACACCCTTTTAGATACCTGAAAACTGCTATCATGTCCCCTCTCAGTCTTCTCTTTTCCAAACTTTTGGCCATCCCAGAGTTCATCCTGTGGACGGTACATCTGGGGAGGCCTTGAGGGAGGATAGGCTTGGGGTTAAGGCCCTGGGGAGCGTAGCTCTAATTCCCCTTTCCTGCGTGACTTTGGGCGTGTTACTTAATCTCGCCGTGGCTCAGCTGCTCCTCTGTGATAACCCATCCTTCATCTGCCTGGTCTATCCAGATTGCAAGCTGTGCTGGGCACAGACGGTCTCTTACTGTGTATCTGTACAGCACCAGCCTAATCAGGCGCTGATCTCTACTGGAGCCTCTAGGTGCAGCTGGAACCCCGTTTATTAATAATCACACCCAAGGGGTTAATTTTCCTGCATAAATATATATGCAGTAGCCACCCTCAACCAACATCTCCTTTGGAGACCATGGTGCACCTTGGAGTGTTCATTCACTTCCATATGGCTGGAGGTGGAATGATCATCTACCTGCTCCTTGTTTTTAGAATTTCTAGTGAAAACCTCAATGCGGGTGTCTTATGGAAAGAAGCATATGAGGAAACAATCCCACTTCAACCGCCTTGGACCTCTAGGGAGAGGCTGGAGGGGATATTTAAATCTAGGTTTAATAAGAACACATGTTCCAGGCGATGGAGGCATTAGAAAATGCAGCAGGTTCTCTCGCAGGGGAGACGAGAGGAGATGCTACGTTGATTCCCATAATTGGACAGAAGAAGAAACAAATTGAATGGAACGAATGAGGGGGAAATCCATAGTAGTTCGTTATTCTAATAAGAGCTGGTTTCTTTTCATGCAAAATGTCAAATTTAAAAACCTAAATTAAAAAAAAAAAAAGTTAAGACCAAGATTGAGAGTTGAAGTCCATAAAGTCACGTTGGGGAACTCTCTGATCTGATCCAGCCACCGGCCTTAATGTTTCTACCCTCAGTTACCCTATGGGCCGTGGGCTGTAAATGCTCGTTGGAGTATGGATAGTGCCTCAGCTGGAAGTTCTAGCGCTGCTGCTGTCATTCCCAGGTAATACGGTCTGTATTATAACACGACCTAGAGGTCCCAGCTGAGATCTGAACCTTGTTCATAGTCATAGAGTCCAAGGCCAGAAGGGACCACTAGATCGAGTCTGACCTCCTGTATATCACAGGCCATCACCACCACCCAGACCTCACACAAAACCCAACAACAGAAATCAGACCAAAGTAAACAAGACTCGCACAGCATGCTCGATGCCACCTCAGAGTCCTGGCCCATCCTCCCAATGTCCTATCTCCAGCCACGGCCATCCCTGATGCTGCAGAGGAAGGAGATTTTAAAAAAACTTCCGAGAATACATTAGGGGGATCTCTTCCTGACACCTGCAGGTGGCCAGATGAAACCCTAAAATCTGGGTGCTACATGTACACGTTACAAGAGATAGTCCCTGACTGTTGAAGGAGGCAAGACAGAGAAAGGAAGTATTCTCTCCGTTATACAGGTGGAGAAGTGACACCCCGCAAAACGAAGGGTAACATTTTGAAAAGCCCCAACTGACTTTCCATTGTCAAGTGACTTAGGCTCTTAGGCTCCTTAGTCACTGAAGGTGACATTTTCAGAAGTGCCTATGTGATATACCCAATGTCACTCAGTAAGGACGTGTTAGAGCCGGGTGGGATGTGTTTTTTCCCCCTGCAAATATTATTGAGTCTGAAATCTTTTCCTTTCTCAATTTGGGTCGAAAAGCCCAAATCTCAGATATTTGCAAACCAAACCCCCAAGTTTTGTGGTCAATTGAAACATTTTGTTTTGATTTCAACCTTTTTTTTTCCTCTTTAGACTTTTTCCCCCAGTCTCGTTAGCTTAAATTTCCAAATGAAAAGTCACTAACCGGAAAACCACACATTTTTTTTTTTCCATTTTGAAAATGTCCAAATGTGCCGTTTTGAGGGGGAAAAAATTCCTTTTTTTTTTTTTTTTTTTTTGAGTCAGGAAATTCCTTGAACCCGATCCTGTTTCATGAACAGCTTCAGTTTCAGCAAATCAGTATTTGTTGGGGGGAGAATCCATCGAAAAATTCCCGGCCAGCTCTAAATGTGACAGAGCTGGGAACTGGAATCCGGTTCTGAGTCCCATTCCATAACCCTGCTTTCTTCTCAAAATACCAAGCTCAATCCAAGCTCCCGTTAAACTCAACAGGAAAAAACTCCCATTGACTAAAGGTGGTTGGATTGGGCCCCAGGTTCCCAAGAAGGTGTCTTCGTATCAACGGCAGGTTGGAAGTTTCCTGGCACGACTGATGCCTCATCAATACTAATGACTTTTCCTGCCTTGCCTGCTGTGGTGTGGATTTATAGGGCCTCTATTTTATATAGACATTTCTAGGTCCATAAATACTGTGCTGCTGTAAGTAAGCTTGTGGCAGCATTTCCAATATAATATTCAGGATTTTATAACTCCCATCATAAAATTTTGCTCTGAGCTGGGATGCGGTGCATAGGCTCTTGGCCAGGGAACGGGTTTTATTGTTAAACTGGGGGAGGGGGATTATAAATCAGCTGTTTGGCTGCTTTTAATCACACTACTAACGCATGCTGGTGGAGGTAAGGATGAGCACAGGAAAGGTCGTCCAGGGATTAGGACACTAGCCTGGGACTTGGAAGACCCTGGTGTTCCATCCCTGCTCTGCCACACACTTCTCTGTGCAGACCTTGTGCAAGTCACTTAACCTCTCTGCGCCTTAGTTCCCCCATCTGCAAAATGGGGATAATAGCCCTGCCCTTCTCACAGGGGCGTTGTGACCCTAAATCCGGGCTGGCTCTGGCTTTTTTGCCACCCCAAGCAAAAAAAAAAATTAAAAAAAATTGGGGCGGCCAGAATGGCACAGCAAAAAAACAAAACAAAACAAAAAAAACCCTGCGGCGTGGCCGGAGTGGCAAAAAACCCTGCAGGGCCGCTGGAGCCAGGGGGCAGGGGGACTCCCTGCGCTGCAGACGTGCCCTGGCTAGCGGGGGGGAGGGAGAGGGAGCAGGGGGAGAGAGAGAGAAGGGGGGCGGCCAGAGCTTCAGTGGGGCGCTCGCCGCGCCGCCCCAACCGCTGCGCCGCCCCAACCGCTGCGCCGCCCCGCCCCAACCGCCGCGCCGCCCCAACCGCCGCGCCGCCTGCCGGGAGGGTTCCGCGCCGCTCTGGTCAGCGGGGAGGGAAGGACGCGGGCTGCCCTGCCGGGCTTGCTACAGACCTGGCACCAGCTGGGGCAGACGGAGCGTGCAGCCCGCTCCCAGCAGGGTGCTCCCATCCTCCGCACCGCCGCCCCCTACAGGGCGGCCGGATCGGCGAACAAAACAAACAAACAAAAAAAGCGGCCGTGCCGCCCTAGGATTGGGTGGAATGCCGCCCCGTAGAATCTGCCGCCCCAAGCATGAGCTTGCTCGGCTGGTGCCTGGAGCCGGCCCTGCCCTAAATCCATTAACAATGAAAAGGAATTAGAGCAACTGCTCTGGAATCCAGGGGGGCTAGTTACGTTGGTGTAAATCAGTCAGGAGATAAGAACCTGACTTTGCGTTAGAAATTTCCATTTGGCCTGAATCAAAATACTGGATCCGGACATCTTTAAACTGAGAGCTGGATGCCAGACTCTGCGGCTTGGGCTCATGCACCTAGTCAGAAGTCATAGCCATGTTCCTACATACCATCCCGTCCCCAATGAAGCAGAGGGTACTTAAAAAGATTGAGATTTTCACCCACTGGGCTTCCAAATCCCCTAGATGGCTTTGAAAAATCTCTAAAACTTGCAGATTTTATGTATTTGCTGGATGCCCAGAGGGTCAGACCGGATGGGGCATTAAAAGGGTAATTTAAAGCAGTACCAAACTCCAGACTGGACTTCCTGTGGCCTGTGGCTTTCTTTCCTTTTTTGTGCCCCAGATATGAACAAATAGCCGCCTCTTTTTTATTTTTAGCTCTCCAGGAAACAATAATTAGTCTCTTCTACAGGATGTCTTTGAGTGCATCAGATTTGATGCAACAGCGCTTTAGTGCATTGTTTTGTCCGTTCATTGTCCTCAGGGGCCTAATAGCACCAGGGAAGTGATTAAACTGCCGGGGACTCTGCATAAGCTGAGGCAGAAACAAGAGTGGATGATGAGATCTGGACATAGGGTAGTTACCCAGTCCTGACTTTTCTGTTAAAAATTCCTATTGCCTAGTGCCCCAGTCCAGGAATGGGACCTCATTGTTCTAGTTCTTTCTCTCTCTCACAGCCAGAGAGACGGAGACACAGACACACACGCAATGAATTGAATCCTGCATAAACATCCTGGGGGAACCTTGAGTAGGAAGAGAGGTTATTTTACTGCTGCATTTGGCACTGGTGTGACCACAGCTGGTATCCTATGTCCAGTTCTGAGGCCCACAATTCAGGAAGGATGTGGATACATTGGAGAGGGTTCAGAGACGAGCCACGAGAATGATTGAAACCATGCCTTACATTGAGCTCCTTGAGTCTCTCACTCTATTTAGTTTAACAAAGAGAAGGTAAAGGGGTGATTTGATCAGTGTATAAGTAACTACAGGGGGGAACAAATAGCTGATAATGGGCTCTTCCATGTAGCAGAGAAAGATCTAACAGACTGGGAATAAGGTGTACATTTTTAGCTCAGGGGTTTGAGCATTGGCCTGCTAAACCCAGGGTTGTGAGTTCAATCCTTGAGGGGGCCATTTAGGGATCTGGGGCAAAAATCTGTCTGGGGGTTGGTCCTGCTTTGAGCAGGGGGTTGGACTAGATACCTCCTGAGGTCCCTTCCAACCCTGATATTCTATGATTCTATGAACAGTGAGGGTAATTAACCACTGGGACAATTTGGAGTTTTGTGGTGCGCTCTCCATCACTAGCAACTTTTAAAATCAGGATTGGAGGGTTTTCTAAAAGAGTCCCAACAGCGGCACACAGAGGGAGCACCGGGTTGGGCCTTTGTGTAGGACTCCTCTGCCAGGCCTTTCAAAGAGATTTACAAAAGCGGGTAAGTATTAGCCCCATTCCCACAGGTGGGGAAACTGAGGCACGAAATGGCAAAATGTCTTGCCCAAGGTCCCATCGGGAGTCAGTAGCAGAGCGGGCAGGAGGACCCATGCATGAGGGCTGACTCCTAGCACTATGCTTAGACCGCCTTCCCTGACTCAGTTTCCCCCAGGGTATACAGAGGATGTAACTTAACTGGGAAATACAGCCGCATCCTCCAGCGCGTGTCTGCAGGCTGGGCTCGGTAAGCGCCTTCCCTTCGTTACAATGGGTCTTTATTCAGTGGGCAGCATTCACAAGGCCTGTCTGTTTGGGGAATAGTGACTTTCCAGCATGGCAGCTAATTTAGTAGATGGAGCATTGGAGGCGGGTGGGAGCACGGAAGGGTATCCATAAGTCAGTGAGAAGATGGAAAATAAGCTTTCATTTAAATTAATAGCAAGTTGGTATTTGCCAGACCTGAATTCAACTCCCTGTAAACTTGAGCTAAATAGATCCCTGATGGAGATGGAGGGTGGCTGGGGGTGAGAGAGAGACTCCCCTTCTTCACCTCTGGATTCTGAGAGAGGAGTGGATGTGAGCAGCAGTTTGGAGGGTGTCTTTGGGTTGGCTGGTGACATGTCCTGGGCTGTGGCGAGGGTGTGGGTGAGGGATTTGCTTGTTACGTCTTTGTATTTGCTTGTTGAAAATGCCTTCCCATTGTTCCTGCTTTTGGGGTCTAGGCTGTGCAACCCTGAGTGCACTGAGAAGCCCCTTGCTCAGGCGAGCAACCTGGCTGACTTCAATAGGAGTGAGTAAGTGCTACTCAGCATAATTCAGGGATGCAGAACCCTTTTGTACACCGTGCGGTGTGTGCCGATTGGTTGCTCCTCCCCGGAGCTGGCTGCATTTCAGTGTGGGAAGCACTTTGGTACTGTGCAGGAGTCAATGAGATTACTCCTGATTTGACCCCTCAGTCAATCGACTTCTTGTCGAGGCATTGGCAGCCTGAGCCATGCAGCAAATCAGTCTCTGCGCATGTGCCTCAAGCGTGTCCTTGATTAACATCTCTGAGCCGCTCCCGTCCCCCATATCTCCAAAGATCAATACGTCACTAGTTACTGGTTTCATGTAACTTCTCCTTTTTCCAAACTAGCTTTGTTTGTGTCCCTTTGAGGTGAAGCTGTAATGCAGCAAAAGGTCAGCACTGAAAACGGACCTCTTCCCACTCAGAAGACCAGCCTAAGGGCTGGAGATGGTGATACAGGAGTGGTTGAACGTGACGTCTAGACTGAGGGTGGAGGGCAGGGGAACCTACTTCCTCCTACCAGGAATTTGGGGGCTCATGGAAGTGGCTGGGTCTGACACCGGGTATGTCTTTTACAAGATCCTCCTATTCAGCTGGGCCAGCATAGATTGGGAGAGAGGGGCAGCACCCTTTACTCCAGTCCCAGGACCTCCCCCCCCCCCCCCCCCAGCTCTGCGAGAGGAGTCCTGATCTGCTGCAGCCTCCATTGTGTTCTGGTCCTGTTCTCTTTGAGCAACTGCTAATGGTGCGGAACTGTGGTGGTGGGTTTTGATGTGAATGAACGCCCACTGGGGACCAGGCTGGCTGCTAGCTGCGTTGGGACCGCTTTGTTGCTCCCGGGACAATCCATTGTCTCTGGATTTTAAGAACAACTATTCACCTTGGTTTGAGCATTGGCCTGCTAAACCCAGGGTTGTGAGTTCATCCTTGAGGGGGCCACTTAGGGATCTGGGGCAAATCAGTACTTGGTCCTGCTAGTGAAGGCAGGGGGCTGGACTCGATGACCTTTCAAGGTCCCTTCCAGTTCTAGGAAATAGGAAATCTCCATTAATTTTTTTGGGGGGGGAGGGATAGCTCAGTGGTTTGAGCATTGGCCTGCTAAAGCCAGGGTTGTGAGTTCAATCCTTGAGGGGGCCATTTAGGGAACTGGGGCAAAAATCTGTCTGGGGATTGGTCCTGCTTTGAGCAGGGGGTTGGACTAGATGATCTCCTGAGGTCCCTTCCAACCCTGATATTCTATGATTCTAGAAGCTACATTAAGGGGCACCTGTCTAGCTCTTCTCAGTCAGAGGCTCTGACACGGGACTTCACAGGGCATGGCAGAGGGGGAAGGTCCCCAGATTCCATCTGGGATGCAGATGGCCCCATTGGTGGAGAATAAATATCTGCTACTTGAGGGCAGGCAGAAGGTGGAACCTAAATGCTCTCACCTGACTTGCGGTGTGGGTGGGAGGTGGATTCCAGCTCCTCTGATGTGCGGGAAAGGGACAGCATCTCATTTAGAGCATTGGCTGTCTTGCTGTTGGCTTCATAGGGAGCAGGACCAAGCCGCTAATGGCTCTGGGTTATAGGCTGCGTTGTCTCGGTCAGGCGTGGCAGTCAGGAGATCCCAACGGCCAGCGCGGGAAATTCAATGAAGACTCATGCATCCTAACATGGTGGTGCCTGTCTTTATCAACCGGTGCACTTTGGACTTACTGGTGGCGCATATCTGCTTTCTGAGCGGGGGCCGTCTGAAGTCATCACTGATTGCAAAACTCCTGAGCTAGTCCCTTGTAATCTTTCACCCTACTCTTTGCCATCTCCAGGGTAAAGAGGTGACATTTTCCACATGGAATCCACCTTCTCCTAGAAACCTTCTGGCCTGGGTGGAGCCCATATCTTAGATCGTGAGCAGTGGGTGGGTGGGACCGGGACCATCTTTCTTGTTATATCTGTGCAGTGACTGGGCCCTGATTGGAGCCTCTAACTGCAACACAAATAATCGTGATGCTTCTCTTCTAAGCCTGACTTGCACAGTTGCGCTCTTCCCTACATCCCCAGCCATTACCCCAATTTTGGGCGGTAACAAAGGTCCTTTGTACATTACAAATCCCTGTGTTCTCCACACTTGAGCAAAACGGCTTCTCTGAGACGTTTGAGATGGAGGGGACGAGCCAGGTGAGTTCTGACACTGGAAAGCGGGTGGCTTTTGAAAATTGTTCTAACATCCTTTGACCTCCCATAACTCAAAAAAGAGGCAGCGAGTAAACTTCAGGTTTATTTCATGCCCTGATTTTCACTGCCTGGGGCCGTGTTGGGTTTTTTTTAGGTGAGTTGGAACGCCGATGTTTTCAGTTATTGGGGGTGAGCTCTGCGTATGGGAAGTGTTTTGGCAAAAATTACAGCTTTATCCCAATTGTTTGGTAGGTTTGGGGTAAAAGTTTTAGAAGCACCTCATTCTCCCTTTCAAAAGTGGCTGGGGTACTTGGGTGTGGAAGTGCCCATGACTGTCAATGAGCTGTAAGCGCCTAAGTGTCTAAGGGTTTGTCTGCACAGCCAGCCGTGGTATAAACCTACAGCATATTAGCTTGCCGCGTGCTAACGGCACTAAAAGTTCTGCAGTGCATGTTGCCATATTCCCATTTGGAATGGTCGCTCAGATGCATGCCTTTGAGATTGTTTTGCCCTTTCTGATTCATAGCTTAGTTTTGTTAAATCATTGTGAGCATCTACTTTGACTTCCTGGAAGAACTCAGAAGGCCTGACTCCAGGCCGTCTTTTTAAACAACTCAAATTCCTTTCCAAAGCCGGGAAGAGTATAGAAGAGTCCTCGCTCTAATCTCTAGACCTCACTCTGCCCAGGGCCAAGAACAGAACCCAGGAGTCCATACTCCAATGTCTATACTGCGGTAGAAGACCTGAGGCACAGCCGAGGCCGGCCTCAGTCACCTATCTCAGGCTCTTGGGCCTTGGGCTATAAAATTGCAGTGGAGACATTCAGGCTCACGGGGGCTCAGAACCCAGGATCCAGCACAAACCTCTACAAACGTCTATTTTTAGCCCCAAGCCGGAATCAGCTGACCCGGGCTCTGAGACTTGGTGCCGGGGGAGGGGGGGGGGGATATCACAGCCTAGACAAACCCACAGTTCCCGGCAGAGCAGAATCTTGCAAGCTATGCTGTAAATCTAACCTCGGAGTTAAGCTGTTTGTCGTGAAGACCCTGTGTAAATCAATTGCCACCAGGCCTGGAAATGAGTCAGTGTTTGTTCTAGACAAAATCATTCCCACCCCTTCCCTGGGTTGCACTCCTGCCAGGTTAGACTAAAGGAGGCTGAGTGCCTGTATGCAGAGTACGGGGAGGGCATGGGCATGGGTGATCTACACTAGGTGGGAATGGAGTTTTTATGAGTCCGTAAAATCCACTAGGGTTGCTGTGGATTTTATGCTGAAGGCACTCAAAGGCTGGGGCAATGAACAGCAGTATAAAACCCTTAGACAGCGAGACATCAGCACAGCACTGAAATCTGAACGGCAAATCTCTTCGGGGTTGACCAGAGAAATTGTCAGAAGGTTGATTGAATGGGCAGTGGCTTCCCTGCGAAGGGGTGTTGGTGGGGAGCCGCTTGTGTCTGTGCAGCACCCCGGTGAAGTGTGGTCCCTGCCAATAGTCCCCCTGAAAGGATGCGGGGTTTGTCTATGCTTGGAGCTGGCGGGCGATTCCCAGCTTCCAGGAGCTTACCCGTGCTGGCTCTGAGCAAGCTCGCGTAGCTGCAGCAGTGTGAGCTGCGGGACTGGCCAGCTGCCCCTGGCTAGTGTCTCATGGGGGTGTACTCACCCTCTCCTGTTGCTCGCGCAGCTGTGGCTACATGCTATTTTTAGCACACTAGCTCAGTGAGAGCTGGGCATCGCACTCCCGGCTCCGAGTCTAGGTATATTAAATGGGGCAGATCTGAAGCGCTGGAGGAAGGTGCTGCAGGCATCTTTGCTGACTTCGGAGAAGCAAAATCTTGCTGGCTGACTCTCTCGGGTTTGGGGTACTGGATCCTAAAACCCCAGTGTCCAGTGTGGAGGTTCTAAATCAGAGAGCTTAGAAACAGAGGCAGTGACCTCGTCACCTGCTGGGCAGCCACTGCTGTGATGGGCGCATTTAAAAAAAGAGCGTAGCTCATGCGAAGCAAGAAAATTGGGGTAACCCGTGAACTTCCTAGCAAGCTGACAGCCTGCACCATTGGGACGCCGGGCTTGAGAGCTCTTGAATCTGTCCTTTCTCTAGCTCCGGGTCCCACTGGAGCCTATTAAACGATCTCCCTGAGTTTGTTTCTGGTAGCCTGTCCTCATCGCCGCAGCTCTCTCTTGTTCCTAATTCCACCGGGCGCTGCTTTCGAGCCCGCTCGTGACACTGCTCGGCCCTGTTTCTAGTTCACTGGAATATTTATCTTCTTGGAAGTGACTCCGATTCGCCTCGTCTTCTCCCGCATGCAGCCTGCCAGTCCCTGTCCTCCGGGAGGTAGCATCCTCTTGCGAGCAAGGGCGTTCCCTTCTCTACTGTAATAGAAGAATGAGCGGGTTGGGGGGGACCCAGGCCATGGGAGGGGGTGAGGGCGAGTAACTTAAACCATGATGGTCAGTAAGTTATGTTCTTCTCGAATATCAATTGTGAAGGCCTGCAGCTGGGGGCAGAGTTGTTTTTAAAGCACTGTAAGGTTCAGTAGCTCTGCTGAAGCTTTTTAAAAGAGCCCAGAGGGGTCCCAGCTAGACTTGTTTCTCTGGAATTGTAACGTGAATCCATTTCCTGCACTGAATCTTTATTTTAATTGAATTCTGACAGCCGGGGTCTGGGCTGAGATTGTTGCTGCTGTTGCCTCTCAAGCTGGGCTGGGTCGAAGCTATTCAGGCCTCCGGTGTGGGGAGGAGGGGGGGAATATGAGCCGATCTTTGCTCATAGTTTCCATCCAGGTCACGGGGGTGATGCTGAGAAAGCCGCTCCCTTCGCGGCTTGAAATGCCCCAGAGTGGAACTAACTTGGGTACCTACAGGCGGTTGAATGGAACCTCGGGTGAGTCAGATGGTAGGTGCTAAAGCAGCGTCACCGTCTTGCTACTGGTGTTTCCCTCCTGGCACCATCTCTCTCCCTTAGTGGTAACTGGGGAGGTTGCAGCCGGCTTCAATGCCGCTCGACAGACCAGCTGCCCGTGCGGAAGATGATTGCAGCGGGAAGTGGGCTGTCAGAGATGAGGGTCTCGCTAGGTGACTCCCATGGCCCATTTCTGCAGCTGCAGAGCTGGTCACTAGAGGAAGCCCAAGCTAACAAGCTATTCCCTGTGCTTGGAGAAAGTCTGCGCAGAGGCAGGGAAGAAGAATGAAGAACTTGCCTGCGCTGGGCATGTTTGCACCGGCGTAGTTACACCGGTGCAAACCTCTCGCCCTAGTGCAGTCACTGCACTGGTGTAAAAATGCTCAACCCCATTTTTTGGATTTAGGCCCCATCTCCTGACCGTCCCATTCTCGTGTCCATTCAGGGGCTGTCCACACGACCGCAGGCCTGGCCTGCACTAGGAAATTAGGTTGATACAACTACATCAATGGCTATTAGCCAGGATGGGCAGGGATGGTGATCCTAGCCTCTGTTTGCCAGAAGCTGGGATTCGGTCACAGGGGATGGATGACTTGATTATTCCTGGTCTGTTCATTCCCTCTGGGGCACCTGCCATTGGCCACGGTCAGAGGACAGGATGGTGGGCTTGATGGACCTTTGGTCTGACCCAATATGGCTGTTCTTACGTCACGCAGGGGTGTGAAAAACCCACCCCCCAGGCACATCACTTATCCAGTTCCCCTTAGCAAGCGTTGGAGCTGCGTCATAGAATCTCAGGGTTGGAAGGGACCTCAGGAGGTCATCTAGTCCAACCCCCTGCTCAAAGCAGGATCAATCCCCAGACAGATTTTTGCCCCAGATCCCTAAATGTCCCCCTCAAGGATTGAACTCACAACCCTGGGTTTATCAGGCCAATGCTCAAACCACTGAGCTATCCCTCCCCCCTCTGGGAGCCTCAGGACAGGGCCGAGCGCCAGTCTTTCCTGCCAGCAGACGGAGAGCGCTCAGCTCAATAGCCGGCTCCCAGGGCGGGGAGAGACCTCAGTCTTGGGAACGGACAGGGAAGTCTCTAGCCTGTTGTTCTTGGGGATGCTGGTTGCTCAGGGTGGGAGGCAGTCCTAGCAAGTAATGGGCCCTCGCGTGGCGTGGATTCAGGGCAGGGGGTGGAAGAGCTCTGAACCGCTCCTATCGCAACATCCAAAGGCCCATGTGATTCCCTGGTTAACCAGGCAGGCAGCGCCTCCATCTCTGGAGCATCTGCAACAAGCTCAGGGTGTGCGAATGGGAGATTCTGGTTCGCGCCGTTTACACAGGTTTGCAAAATTGAGCCCCAGGTTTGCTTTTCAGTTCCCCTCCCCCAAGTGCAGGAGTGTTTGGATCCAGGAGTCGGGTGCAGGGGCCGTCTCTAGGATGGGCAGCAGGCCAGGCTGGGCTGCTTGGTCGTGGTTTGGTGCGTGGCCGGCAGCCGTGTGGAATGGGTGGCGCTGGCGGAAGGAGCACTGTTTCGCTTGCACTCACAGGGCGGTTCTGCTAGGATCGCGTCGCAGGAAGATGGGAGCAGAGGCTGTTAATTCCTGCGCCCTACGGGCAGTGCAGGGAACAGCACTGCCTGCATGCACTGTGATTGGTGGGGGCTGTTCAAATCAAGTCCTGGCTAATTAGAAACCAGCCCAGACCATTCCCCTGCTCTGAAGTGCTTCTGCTGCACCCAAGGACTTCTCTCTTAGCCCTGCTTTCCCCTGATCATACTGACTGGTCTCTGCTCTCATGCCTGTAGCAACTAGACATTCCTTCCCCTACCCCATGGGGGATTGATCCTATCGGTAATTTGGGGATCCCCTATTGTTGTGTCCCTCTGCTTTGCAGGCATATGGGACACGCCCCACCTCCAATTAATAATAATCCTGAGCTCTTATTTAGCACTTCCCTTCAGAAGCTCTCAAAGTGCTTTGCAAAGGAGCGTGGGATCATTAACCCCATTTTACAGACGGGAAAACTGAGGTACGGGGAGGTGAAGTGTCTTGCCCCAGGTCACCCAGCAGGTCAGGGACAGAGCCGGGAATAGAATCTGGGTATCTGAGTCCCAGCCCAGTGCTCCATTCACATCCAAACATTTGCCTGTGATTTTTGTAACCAGTTACTAGCCCAGTGGCTGCGGTGGGCCACGCTAGCACTGCACCCAGTTCCGTTGGTGTGTGCAGTGTTGTGCTACGGCAGCCATGTTGGTTTCCATGACCATGCTGCCTAACCGGGTTTGCTCTAGTGCATTGTGGGAAATTGGGGCCAGCTATTCCAGGGGTCGGCAACCTTTCAGAAGTGGTGTGCCGAGTCTTCATTTATTCACTCTGATTTAAGGTTTCGCGTGCCGGTAATACATTTTAACGTTTTTAGAAGGTCTCTTTCTAGAAGTCTATAATATATAACTAAACTATTGTGTATATAAAGTAAATAAGGTTTTTAAAATGTTTAAGAAGCTTCATTTAAAATTAAATTAAAATGCAGAGCCCCCTCGGACCGGTGGCCAGGACCCGGGCAGCGGGAGTGCCACTGAAAATCAGCTCGTGTGCCGCCTTCGGCACGCGTGCCATAGGTTGCCTACCCCTGCCCCAGTGCCTCAGTAGGGGATCGATCGCTCGGCGTGGAACCAGCAGCGCCTAGGGCAATGCATTCTGGGACGTCCTACCGTGCAGAACTGGCAGGACTGGCGAAAGCAGCTGCGCAATATGCATGGGCGTGGAGAGTCCTGTCCACCCAGCAAAGAGACCCCACTTGCTGGCTCCAGGAGTTCCCACCGTGCAGGGTGCAGGCACCTACTGTCGTTAGAGCCAGCCGGGCCAGACTCGGCATGCCTCCCCAGGAGGCAGGAGCTGGGATCGCCCAACTTCCATGGCCGCTCCGAGCCCCTGCTGCCCTAGGGGACCATTGAGGTAGACGCCGCATCCGGCTTTGGTGCCGGAGCTCCCTCCGTGCACCCTGCGTTACAGGCCCTTCAGCACCTGCCCTGTGATAACGTGCTCTGCGGTGACACCCCCTCTGAACCCTCCTCTTTCGTCCTCTCCCCACAGCAAACCTTTGAGGCCCACCCGGACGAGGAAGCCAGTGTGACGCACATGATCAAGGCGGGCAGCGGCGTCTGGATGGCCTTCTCCTCGGGGTCCTCCATTCGCCTCTTTCACACCGAGACCCTGGAGCATCTGCAGGAGATTAACATAGCAACGCGGACCACCTTCGTCCTGCCAGGTAGGGGAGCGGGGGAGGGCTGGGCTGTTTGTTAGGGGGCAGCCCACTGAGGATCAGCCCCAGGGCTGGTGGGTATTTTTGGGAAGGCCACTCCCTACGTGCTTGGGGTGATAGAGAGGCCGTGAGGAGTGGGGGAGCATCTCCATGGAAAGAGCTTGACCCTCAGGAGGCTGGACGTCGTCTTGGCGACGTGTTGTGACCGTAAGAATTGCTGGCAGGGCCCAGGCGGCCAGGAGCCAGCTGTTCTCAGGGAGGTGTGGGTTTGGTGACCACCTCCAGCCTCTTCATCCCAGTGTGCAGGCTGGGGGTCCCCTTGTGTCTGGGGTGAGGGAGGTGCTTTAGCACCCGTGGGGTCCAGCTGCAGGGGTCAGGCCTGGCTTCGTCGTAGCTGCGGGGTGGGCGTGACTGCGGGGAGATGCCGTGGGGAGGAGGTGAGTTTGCTGAGGTCTGCAAAGCCAATCTTTGGGGAAAGACCCCCGCGAACCAGCAAAGAAAATCAGCCCTGAGACCATTTAGTGCCAAGAACGTGTTCTCCCCCGCCCTGATCGGGGAGTAGAGCTTCCGCGGTGTTCATGCCACTCCCAAGACATCCATCGTCTCTCTCTGGAGAGAGCACTTCCTGCCTACGAGCAGCAGGGGGCGCTGTTCTGAGCGGGCTGGCTGGATTTTCCTCTCGGCTTCAGATTCTCCTTTCCCTCCCTTGTTTATTGCCCGGAAACCATGGCCCCACGGGAACGTCATCGTTGTTGCTATGCTGTGCCTGAACCCTGATCCTCCTGTTAGCCGTGTAGGGGCTTATGACCCACAGTTGAGCAGTTCTGATACTAACCACTAGGGAGCAGTGGTGCGCACACACCAGTTTGTTGCACTCTAGACCCTTTCTGCTTTACGCCTCCTCTCCACTTCCCTTTCTCCTCATGGTCGGTTCCCATTCCAAACTCTCCTCCATCCTGTCCGGGGGCGTGCACAGGAATCAAAATTTGGCTGCTTTTGGAGGGGCATTTTCTGTGCCCCCCGCAGCTGGAGAAACTAGCTGCTGCCCCCCGCGTGGTCAGAGGAGCTGGTTCATCCCTAGGCTGGTGGAGCTGTCATCTCTCGCCAGAGGAGCTCGCTGTCCCTGCCCTGGCCCCAGAGGAGTTCTGTGCTCCCACTGATTGGGGGGGTGGGAGGGGGCTGTGCCCCTGCTTGCCCCCCACCCCTTGCGCATGCCCCTGATCCTGTTCCCCTGTGTGGATTAACGGGTCCGGTAGCGCCTCCTACAGTTGAGCTAGCTGCTTTGCTTGAACCAACACTGCTTTGTACAGATGGCCAGACGCTGCCTGAGTCAAACCCCTCCAGCAGGGCCGGCAGTGGGGCACGGGGCCAGGTTATCTTACCAGTGTAGCTGCAGGCTGGAGAGGAGTTTGCCTTCTCCGCCTCCGTATCCCACCCATGCTATCACCAGGACGTGTGTTGGAAATGAGGCAGATTTTGCATGAGGATCAGCATATCGGTAGCTTCTCGTGGCAGGGGGGTGAAGATCTGCAGAGAAGCGACCCCTCCCGACCCTGCTCCCATAATCTTTGCGAGCATCCTGTTCGTGCAGGACGCACACGGCAGATGGGCCAAACCCACCCTCCCTGGGGAGAATGGGGGAACATTCACCCCTTGAAATAAACAACCCCCTGCATTCAGGGGGAAAAACCGTTTGGCAGCTTCTCTGTCCCGAGCCCTGCCTCGGCCCCGAAGCAGTGCTGGGAAGGGGCCGTGTTTATCATTAAAGAGGCGTGTGGGCCGGACACGCTGCAGAACTTCAGCTAATTGCCCGGCGAATGGAGCCAGATGGGCTGTGACTGCTGCTGTGGGAAACGGCCTTTGTCTGATGCCTGCATATGCTGCTGTTACGAGGAAGCATCTTTCTTGCCACGTGTTGGCTGGGATTCTTAGCTGGTGATTCGAAAAGCTGTTCCCCGCTTTACCAGTGGCCTGAGATGAGGCCTCTTTCTGGACTGACACCTACGGCTGTTGTCCTCCTCTGCCTCCTCCCCAGCCGCTGCTGGATGCCTGCAGAGTATTTATAGCCTGCTTTGCTGGAGGGCGGAGGGAGGGGGCGGGAAGGGTGAATGGAGAGGGGAGGGGGAAAGTGGGGTGTAGGAGATGGGGGGAGAAATCCCCCCCTTCTGAGCATGGATCCTTGTTGCCCATGCTCACCCTTGCAAAGGGGGGAGGGATAGCTCAGTGGTTTGAGCATTGGCCTGCTAAACCCAGGGTTGTGCATTCAGTCCTTGAGGGGGCCATTTAGGGAACTGGGGCAAAAATCTGTCTGGGGATTGGTCCTGCTTTGAGCAGGGGGTTGGACTAGATGACCTCCTGAGGTCCCTTCCAACCCTGATATTCTATGAAAGCATTGGGGGGAGGAGGAGAAGACTGCGTTAAAACGACAGGCCTGGCCCTTTAAATTTCCTCTGCCCCTTCTCTCCTCTTACCTTTCAAACAGCAACTCAGGGAGCTGCCTGCGGGGTGGATTCTCTAGGCTGACTCTTAAAGGGCCAGGACTGCACCCCAGCAAGGGACTGTCTGAAAAGGGGCCTGGTCCTCCAGATTAGAATGACTGGAGCGATCCTTCGTGTGGTGCAGCTGCCCATCCCTCGTCTGCCTTCCCTCGGGGAGGGGGTTGTTCTGTCTCTGGTCCCTGCCCCACACCAGCACGGCTGTGCGGGAACAACCTGTCACTGTACACTCTCTCCCTAGAGCCGGGGTCAGCAGCTAACCAGAGAGGGGGACTCGGGGCCATTTATCCCCAAGCCCACAGCAGCGTAAGGATTCTTGGCAAGTCCTCTAGCCGTTAGAAGGCAAGATGATCCCAAATGCCTGTCCTGACTGATACAAGGGGGTAGCCCTGTGGTCGAAGCACAGAACTAGAAGGCTGGAAACGGGTACTGACCCTAGCTCTGACATTTCTCCCTCTGAGTGACCTGCTCCAAGCCACAAACGCCCTGCCTTGGCTTCTCCTGTTATGAAATGGGAATGGTACTTATTTGCTGCCCCTTCGGAGCTGGTGTGAGGCTGCGGATTTGCAGGAGGCTGTTGAAGAGCTGCGGTGCTAGTGCCCGCCGGTCGGGAGGGTGTCACTGTTCAGCTGCCCTTGGTTTTCCCTGGTCCAGCAGCCCCAACCTTGCGTTCCAGGAAAGGCTCCGTTGCAAAGCCCCACCCGTCTGCTGCACACAAACTCTGCATTCCTTGCGGCGTTAGTGACTCTGCGGAGCAGATGAGGCTTCAGTCCGATTCAGGAGACTCAGGTTCTCTATGTCCCAGCTCGGCCATTTATTTACGGTGCGACCTTGAGTGTTTAGGGAACGTTTCCCGTGCCTCAGTTTCCCCTGCTTAAAAATAGGACTCGTGGTCCTTCTCCACCTTTGTCAAGTGCTTTGAGGTCTGTGGAGGAGGGAGGTGTTATGACAAGCGTAGCTTCGTTTGTTTCGGCTTTGTTAAACGCTCTGCTGTTGTCAGTATCAATGTGGCCTAATTACTTCACTCGGTCGCATTTAAAATTGATGAAGACACTGGTGATGCCAAACGCCTGCCCTGCGGAAGGCTGTTCAGCGCAGAGGGAAATGATTTGCGGGCTGTCAGGGTCCCGGTGGAACCGCCCTCACTTCTTGGCAGCCTCCGCAGAGAAGTCAAGTCGTGAACAGTCATCCACTGAGCTCCATCCTCATCCCGAGAGAGGGCCGGTCCCCTCATGTCGGGGTGAGGCACATTGGGAGGGCAACCGGGGGGAAAGTTTGTCTGGTCCCTGCTCTGTGGTTACATGCAGAACTTGAGTCTCTTTGGTTGTCAGACTGGCATCTTTTGTGAGCGCACAATTCTCATGCACTGTTAGAAAGCCACAGACACAGTCCTAGTATTTGGCTGCCCGGGAAAATTGCACCAGTGTCATAACATTGATACAGTTGCACTGGTGAAAACCTCTAGTGCAGACACCCTACCCGGGTGCAAACTGGAATTTGCACCAGGGCCTGTCACATTAGTTAGTGCCTGCCACATTTTTGCACTGCTGCAATGGACACACATTAGAAGTTTGCACACTGCTGTAGTTAACACCACTGCAAGTTTCCCTAATCTAGACAAGGCACTAGATCTTAAAATCCTTTACTGATCCCTCCCAGAGAAAGATCTACCCAGAGATCCCCTCTTCTGCGTTCTCATCCGTTTGCTATCGTTTTATTACCAGGGTCGTCCGCATAGAACAGGATCTCTCGCTTCTCCCCGGCTCATCTGCCAATTCTTTCCGTTTTCTCCCACCCCTCTCCGAATTGCAAACGTACGTTTGTGCCGTCGGTTGTTTTCAAGGCAACCGATTGCGATTTTGCAAAAACTAACCACGTCTAATGGGCTGATGAGAAGTCAGGAGCTGGTGAACTCTGTGGAAACAAAGATCCTGTTGTCATGCGAATGCTTTTCAATGCTAAAGGGTTTCTTTTAGTAGGCTGCAAGGATGAGAAATGTAGTCTGGGGGGATTGACTCCCAAACAGAGGCTATTGTGAGCTCTCCGCCCCTGAGAGCGAAGTTCTCTATTTATCCACAGAATAGCGATAGGTCGTGCCCTCCCCTTCCCTCCCCCGCTAACCGTCCTGACCTGGAAGGACTCGAGCTCCTGGAAGGATGAGAGGTTTATGCCCCATTCATCCCTTGGCCTCTGCTGAGACTAACGAGGAGGGGCAGTTTCTGATTTAATAGTTCTCGTGGATTGAGCCTCTAGGGCTCAGATACTGCGGCTATAGAAAATCCGAAAATAGAATCAAAGCTGGCTTTTAAGGCCTTTTCTACGCGGGGGGTTTGCCCAGATTCCAGCCCCCGGCACCATGGCACTAATGCAGACGCTTAGTGCAGAGAGGGTAAAACTGCTCGAAGCTGCTGTCTTGCAGTGATCCAGCTCTGGGAATGTCTGAACTGTAATCGCGGGCTGTGAAGGGCCGTGGCTCCACCCCTCACTCCAGCGATGAACAGGAGTAATTGTTTAATTAGTAATAAAGGCAGTAGTTGTGTAAGTGGGTGTCTTTTTTTTTTTTTTTAGGGCATGATAAAAAATTGATCACTTCCTTTTCTTCCTGGGAGAGTGAGTGTTTTGGCATTAATGCATTTTTGAACTTAAGCTCCCTCATCCTTTTTAACCAGACAGGTCATTAATAAAGTCTTCGTGGAGAGCCCCGGCTTTCTCGCGTTGTAGCTCAGCAGATATATTGCTTCGGTGAATCCAACGCCGCAGTGTTAAGTCGCAGTGATAAAATATTTATTTGCCATTAGAAATCTTACTCTTTTTTTGATGTCTTGCTTTTCCTTTCTTGGAGCGGGACGGGGAGCCCAGCTGCAAAAGAGCCCTGAGGAGTTAAGGATCTTATTAATGGAATTGGCGTAACGGTGGTGCCAAGAGGTCTCACCGGAGATCGGGGCTCCGTTGTCCTAGGTACAGCATAGACGCTTAGGCGTTGTCTGCACGAGCAAGTGGAACCTTTTTAAACTATACCAGTATAGTTCAAGCAGGTCCATCCCCAGTGTGGACACAATTATACTGATATTGCTAATTCCCAAACAGGAAGGGGGGATAAGATGTAACCGTTTACTACTAATCCCTAGCTCTCATCTAGCACTGCTCATCAGCAGACCTCAGAGCCCAAGGTCAGTACCATTATCTCAATTTTACAGACGGGGAAACTGAGGCACGGGGGAGGGGGGGAGAGGGAGTTGCCCAGGCCAGTGGCAGAGCCGGGAATAGATCTGAGTCCTAGTCCAGTGCTTTAGCCACTGGGCCACACTGTCACCGCTGTATCACTGTAACTATGTCCACACTCGGGTTGGTCCTGGTACGTAACTGTTTCTTCTGGTAGAACTATTACAGTGATGAAGAACGATCAGATCCCTAACCAGAATAGTGGCCTTGCTTGGCTGCCTTTGCCCCAGAGAGCTTACAGTCTAAATAGACCAGATGAACAAAGGGTGTCAGGGGACACTGGGGGTCAGGGACACAGCTCTCATGTCTCCTTCTGCTGCCACTCCTTGTTTTGTTCTGTTGTTTTTTACTGTTCGATTAGGTGATGCGGTTTAATTGCGAACTAGCTCCTAGACGGGGTGGGGAGGGGCCGATCATGGATTGGGCATGGTGGGAGCCTAGCAGGAGGCGGGGAGCAGGGAAAGGTGGACAACCGCTGGCGCGAATGTGTCCTGAGAACAGTTCCCGCGAGGCAGGGGGCGGGGGAGGCTGGGGGCCGAGCCTTCAGCCCCGAGCCAGGGTGGGGGAGGGCAGGAGGCGCAGCTGGAGGAGGCGGCTGCTTGGGGGGGTCGGAGCAGCTGCCCTTCTCCTGCGGTGCTTGGGAATGGTGGGTGGCCACCTGTCCTGTTCTGGCGCCCTCCCGCATTTCAGCGGGGCTGCCTGCTCCTCCCTAGCCCCCTTGCTACTGCACGTAGCCGGGGGCCTCGGTCCCTGCTGGTGCTCCTGTGCCCAGTGCATACTTGGGGGGGAGGGGGGGAATCTCCCTGGTGTAGCCGTGCCGGGGGGACCCCCAGTGTGGGAGGTGTCAGTGGGGTCTGGCTGCATGAGGGGTTAGCACTTATTTAGCTACAGACCGTGCTAATCCCCCTGGCCTAGACCAGCCTCTGGACACTGCTCCACCCCCGCCCCTCCTTATACCTGGGAGGGCTTCTCTTCCTGCCCCCTTCTGCTTGTGCCCTTTGTAAGGAGGGGGGGGGGGGCGGCGAGGCGCTTGCTCCTCTCTGCTGCCCCCTCTGTTCACGGTGACGGGGACGTTGCCCTCTCTCTGGCACCCAGGGGAGAGGGTCCCGGAGAGGACAGTGTAGAAGAAGTGGGTGTGGCTCAGCCCAGCTCAAGTGGCAGAGCGGAGGGTGGAATCCAGGTACAGGTTGCTCCCTGGTTGCGGGAAGCCGGTAGCTGATTTTCAACTGGAGACGACGCAGGCGGGGATGTCCATCTAGATCAGTGGTTCTCAAAACTTTTGTCCCGGTGACCCCTTTCACACAGCACGTCTCTGAGTGCGACCCCCCCCCCTTATAAATTAAAAACACTTTTTAATATATTTAATACCATTATAAATGCTGGAGGGCAATCGGGGTTTGGGGTGGAGGCTGGCAGCTCGCGACCCCCCATGTAATAATAACTTGCCATGGTTAATTCATTTCTCCCAAAGCCTCTTCCACATTCCAGCCATGCAAGGCCCCTGGTGTGGAGCCGCTGGGGGGGTCACGATCCTTTGCCTGCTCCATGCTTCCTTCCTGGGCAAACAGACATGAACTATTGACAATCGAGGGACAAAGCATCGGCTCCAGCTTGGGTCTGAAGAGGCGGGCTCCACCCAGGGCTCGGGACTCCTTTGCGGCCGCGCTTATCCTCTGCCAGTCAGCCAGTGCCCCTGGCGCTAGCAGAGTCAGCTCCCGGCTCCAGGCTAATCTCGCACAGGGGTGCTGGAGGCTGGCTCCCCGCTCGGGCGGCCCAGTCACAGCAGCACATCCTGCAAGTGGAGCGCCAGCCAGGCTGGGTGGGGAGCAGCAGCGGCATGGGCAGGGGGAAGGAGAAAGACATTGGGTAGCACCCATAATCCTTCTCCCTCCCTCCCTCCACCCCGCATCCTGCAACTGGCATTTTCTTCTCTCTGGTGGGAGCCGTCCTCACTGGGGACAGGGCAGGGTGTCCGCTGGCATCCTTGCGCCCGCACTAATAGCAGGGGGGCATTGAGATACGAAGCAGCTGTTTTGCTCAGCTGGGATAATAGCATCCCTCTGCTTCAGGGCCATTCCCACCTCCCCTCCCATGCATGTGGACAAGGGGGATCCAGTGGACATCATGAATGTGGACTTTCAGAAAGCCTCTGACAAGGTCCCTCACCAAAGGCTCTTAAGCAAACCAAGCAGTGTCTTAACCTTCCACCGATCCATGACTCGTTAAGACCGGAAACAAAGGGTAGGAATAAATGATCCGTTTTCAGGCTGGAGAGAGGAGATCCCCAGGGGTCTGTACTGGGACCGGCGCTGTTCAACATATTCACAAATGATCTGGAAAAAGCGGTAAGCAGTGAGGTGGCAAAGTTTGCAGATGATTCAAAATTACTCAAGATAATTAAGACCAAAACTGACCGCGAGGAATCGCAGAGATCTCACAAAACTGGGTGTCTGGGCAACAACCTGGCAGACGAAATTCAGTGTTGATAAATGCAAAGTAAATGCACATTGGAAAACACCATCCCAACTATCCATACAAAATGCTGGGGTCTAAACTAGCTGTTACCATTCAAGAAAAAGATCTTGGAGTCATTGTGGAGAGTTCTCTGAAAACATCCACTTAATGTGCAGCGGCAGGCAAGTGCGAACAGAATGTTAGGAACCATGAGGAAAGGGATAGATAATAAGACAGTAAATATCCTAATGCCGCCATATAAATCCATGCTACGCCCATCCCTTGAATACTGCGGGCAGTTCTGGTCACCCCATCTCAAAAAAGATCTATTAGAACTGGAAAAGGTACAGAGGAGGACAACAAAAATGATTAAGGGTCTGGAACAGCTTCCAGCTGAGAAGAGATTAAAAAGCCTGGGACTGTTCAGCTTGGAAAAGAGCCGACTAAGGGGGGATGTGATAGAGGGCTGTAAAGTCATGAATGGTGTGGAGGAAGTGAATAAGGAAGTATGATTTACCCCTTCTCATAACATGAGAACTAGGGGTCACTCCATGAAATGACTAGGCAGCAGGTTTAAAACAAACAAACGGCAGTACTTCTTCACACAACGCACAGTCAGCCTGTGGAACTTGTTGCCAGGGGGTGTTGAGAAGGCCAGAACTATAGCTGGGTTCAAAAAAGAACTTAGATAAGTACATGGAGGATAGGTCCACCAATGGCGATTAGCCAAGATGGGCAGGGATGCAACCCCATGATCTGGACATTCCTAAGCCTCTGACTGCCAGAAGCTGGGACTGGATGACAGGATGGATCAGTCGATAATTGCCCTGTTCTGTTCATTCCCTCTGAAGCACCTGGCATTGGCCACTGTCAGAAGACAAGATATTGAACTAAATGGACCGTTGGTCTGATCCAGTATGGCCGTTCTCCCCCCCCCCCCCCCCCCACACTACCATTCAGCTGCCTGCTACCCGCTCCTGCAAGACCCGAGACGCACCCTGCAACCTCCTCCCCGGGCCCTGGAGCGGAGCGGGGGTAGTGAGACAGGCAGCGGAGGGATTCCTGTGAGGCACCCTGTCCTGGGCCGAGAGAAAGGGGGGCATGTCGTATTTCCCCAGGGGACTCTCCATCACAAGCACGGGGACCCTGGTTGGCTTGTACATCCCAGCACTGTGCACTAAACATCCCGCTCATCATTCGTCCTGCCCTGCGGGGTGACTTGCCGGAGCCCTGCCCCCCCACGTGTGTGATATGAGCCAGCCCCCCCCCCCCCCCCCCGCGCCCCTCCGTGCAGTGATCGCATAGGGTGAATTTTTACCAGCCGGACCGGGCCCCGGGTGGGGCAGAGAAATCTTCCTCCGTTTGGGTTCCCCTATGGAGCCTCGCCCTGCCACCAACCCCTCTTTCTGCTAGGGCCTCCTCCCCTGCCCCCCCCCAGCCCCCCATCCTTCCTCAGGTGTGTCAGCACTGGAGAGAGGAGACAGGCATCCTCGCTGAGCCGCCCGCTCCCCCTTCCTTGTTCTCCCGAACGTTGCCGCTAAAGTGAAAAGACAGCGCAGCGCTGCTCATGCGGGAAGAGCTAATCTGGACTGACATCAAAAACATGTTAATTCATGGCAGCGAATTATCCGTCTCATTGTCCGTGCCTAGAAACAACAGGGTATTCTGTTCTTGCAAAGGAGAGGCACTCATGCATTCAGAATGTAAAACATGGCTCTGGACTCGCGCCTTCAAAGCGGTGCCAGGAGATTGCCAGCGCCGGCACCGGGGCCCTCGCCACGCGCTGCATTCTGGTGTCTGCTAGCCCCAGCTGTTCGGCAGAGCCATGGTTGGGCCAGGGCGCTGGGTGGGCGCAGGCGGTGCTCTGCTTTCCCCGCCGTCCCTTGTTCCGTTTCCGCATCCCCTGCTGGTGCCGTGTTCTGCCGGGTCCTTAGCCCCTCTCGTGCCAATCCCTCTTTGCCTGATGTAAGGCTGTTCACCAGGGCGTAGAAATCTGGCTTCCTGTCGACTCTAGTCCTGTGGCGCCAGTCAGTGCCCCTTGGCATCCTGCTGGCTCTCATCCCCAAGCCCGCGGCCTCTCAAGCTTTCTGCTGTCGGAGTGCTTGTCTCCTGGTGCCCGCAGCCTCTCCCTGGGGCAGATCGACATTCACTCCTTACTCTCTCCCAACAGGCCAGAAGAACGTCCGTGTCACCAGCCTGCTGATCTGCCAGGGGCTCCTGTGGGTTGGCACAGACCAGGGCATCATCGTGTTACTGCCTGTGCCCAGGCTGGAAGGCATCCCCAAAATCACTGGTGAGTCTGCTCTTCTGGGACGTCTTGCCCCTGGGAGTTGGGCAGAGCAGAAGGTTCTCAGCTGGGCCAAGAGGGAGATCGTCTGCTCGGCGTTGGTGCTGGTGGACTCCTGCCGAGCTAGGGTTAAGCAGCACCCGGGGGACTGGTGGAGAATCGCGTGGGGACTGCAGAGATGTTGCGGCTGGCTCCTTCGCACGTCCCGCAGGGCAAGCAAAACGCTAACTGGGATTGGCCTGCTAAACCCAGGGTTGTGTGTTCAATCCTTGAGGAGGCCATTTGGGGATTTAGTTGGGGATTGGTCCTGCTTTGAGCAGGGGGTTGGACTAGATACCTCCGGAGGTCCCTTCCAACCCTGATAGTCTTTTCTATTCTATTCGCAAATGAAGCGAAGGGACCATGGCCCTCCAAGTCCCATGGCATCGCCGTGGCATTTGGACACGTCTCTCCCTTGGATTCCTTCGCAGATCCCAGCCGAGACCAAACACAGCCCTGGAAATCCAGCCTGTCGTGCTGCGGGCTCTGGGCTAGCACGTCTGTTTTGTCAGCTTGCTTTGCTCGCCCCGGAGCGTGTTTCCACCTCCCCCCCCCCCCCCCCCCCCCCCCCCCCCCGCCAGCTCACGCCGGGATCTCGCAGCTCAGTGCTGGGGTGGGACGCCTCCCAGAAAAGCCCCAGGCCCCGCCGTAGGTGGCGCCGGTGCCTCAAGCAGCGCTCTGCGCCGGCGGTAAATTGATGCCCTGACCCGCTGCTAGAGGGCGCTGTGCTGCTGGAAGCGTTGACACGTGCATGGGTCTCAGGACTGGAAGCCCTAAGCGCTGGTTGTTCTGGAATGTCCCGTATTTATCCATGTGTTTGCATGACCCCCCCCCATCCCAGCACATGGGTGCGCCAGTGCATTTCTGTGCCCTCTTATGGCCCTCAGGCGCACCGTGTCCTGGGGTGTTGCTTTGTGTTCAGGGGCACGGTCCCTCCCTGGGCTGAGCCCCGGACAAGCTGAATGGGACCACAGAGGTCTGTTGCCCTGTGGCCCACCCTGGGGTGCTCATGGAGGAGACCTTAATGTGCGTCGTACCTCCCAGCCCCTTCCAGCATGGGACACGTGGGGCAAAAGGCCAAAATGAAACTCCTTGGGTCCTATCTCAGGCAGCAGCCCCATGCTCCCTGGCTCAGCCATTGGGAGCCAGGGTCATGCCTCGCTGCACTTGGGGAAGGAGAGGGCATGGTAAACTCCAGGGATGAATTAGAAGGCCTGCAGGTCAGGACTAGGCTGCCCTGGTGGAGCTGTGGGTACCAGGGCTGGAAGCGCTCTGTATTTCCCCTCTATCTCTCCCCCCTGCCCCTCCACCCCCCAAGCAGGTGCTGCTAAATGTCAGCAAACAGCGCCACTCGGGCACCATCTGATCCCCGAGAGAGGACGCGTTACCGTCGCTGGGTCAAAACTGTCTCCGTCACGACCACAGCGGGTGGGCTGCTGCGCTTCCCTTTCAGGGCCAGCCGCTGGGACTTCCCAGCATCCCCCCCATTAATAGGAACCTTGAGTCGCAGCGCGGGGGGCCAGGGGGCTCAGCATGTAGTCAGGGAACAGGGAGCTCCAGGGGCCATGAGTGGGAGGGGACTTGGGACCATAGGTAGAATCCAAGGGGGTGGAATGGGGAGCCATTGGCTCAGATGGGAAAGGCTGGGTGTGGCATAGCCAGACCCAGCGGGCGCACGCAGCACGTCGGCCCAGATCCTCTTCATGATTTCAGTGGAAATGAGGAGGATCTGGGCCGTTGGGCCTGCTATGGAGCTCATGCACGGCGCGGAGGGCTGAGCGCGCTGGCCCCTGCTCTCCTGGCCGGCGCAAGGTTAACGGCGAGGAGCGGAGAGCTCGGGGCCCGTCTGTGCATCTCAGAATAACGTCTCTAGTTATCGAGGCAGCCGGGAGCCACCGGGACTCGGCAGACGAGCCTTGCAATATTTATGAGGCGTGAACTTGATTTGTTTTCTGAAGCGTTTACTGTTAATAAAACCTCTCTCTCGCTCTCCTCCCCGCTCCTCTCCCAGGCAAAGGCATGGTCTCTCTGAACGGCCACTGTGGCCCCGTGGAATTCCTGGCCGTGGCCGTCAGCACCCTGGCCCCGGACGTGCTGAAGAACGACAAGGAGGAGGAGGGCGGCCAGGAGGAGAAGCCGGACAGCCCGTCTCCAGAGCCATCTGCCCTCGACAAGCCCCCAGCCAGGGAGATGAGGAAGAAGGGGATCCTCTTGCAGTACCGTCTCCACTCCACCTCCCACCTGCCCGGGCAGCTGCTCTCGGTGAAAGAGGCCCCTCCAGCGCCAGGTGGGACCGCCCTGGAGCACAGCGAGGAGGACGGCTCCATCTACGAAATGGCCGACGACCCGGACGTCTGGGTGCGGAGCAGGCCATGCGCCCGGGACGCTCACCGCAAGGAGATCTCCTCGGTGGCCATCATCTCCGGTGGGCGGGGCTATCGGAATTTCAACCCCAGCAGCAAGCTGCCGGCCTGCAGCGAGACGGACAGCACTCTTCTCATATGGCAGGTCCCTTTGATGCTATAGCGTCGACAGCATCCGCTACCCACAACGCACCACTTAGGGTGGCTAACTCTGGCTCCGGACTCGTGCCAAGCCCCATGCGGAGCGGCCTGCACCAGGGCATGCTGAGATTGTATCTGCTACCGTCCCAGGCCGACCTAGGGAATGACTTGCCCGCTGCTCAGGAGGGGGGTAGCCTCTTCCATTTACCAAACAAATGAACACCCCTCTTCGCTCCCCTTTTTTTAAAGACTTTTTTCAAATTTACGATGATTTTTCTTGAGAAACTAGCTCGTTTTCTGGGGGGTTCTTTTACCGTTCTGGGGTGTGTCGGGAGCAGCACCCTCCCTGCGGGCTGAGGAGGTTTGCTGAGCTCTTGGGCGCATCCGTGAGCGTCTGTGTGTCTGTGTGAATATATGAATATATATATATATAAAAATCTAATTCTGTATATTATTACGTGTATAAATAAAACCATCTGTATATATTGTGGCATCTGGAGGCGCAGGAATAAAAAGGAGGCGCACATTGCAGCCCGACGGGTACTGTGTTCTCTCAAGCTTTGTCGGCCGATTCAGCTGGGGCGCCCGGCGGACAACGTGGCGCATGTACCTCTGGGCCTTGGTTTTGAGCTGGGCAGGAAACGGCTTTCCCAGCCACGAGGACTTACACCGTTTCAAAGGATACCTGCTTTGGCATAGGGACGAACCCCGCAAGCTTTCGACGTTTTCCATGACGAACCAGACGGCTCCCCCTCCTGAAATAGTGGGGGTCGGGCCCTCAGCTGGGATGTGGGAAACCTAATTCTAGGTCACATGAATCCTAGAAGCATGGGGCTGGAAGTGTCCTTGAGAAGTCACCAAGTCCAGGCCCTGCGCTGAGGTATGACCAAGAAAATCTAGACCATCCCTGACAGGTGTTTGTCCAACCTGTGCTTGAAAACCTCCAGTGATGGGGATCCCACAGCCTTCCATGGTAACCTATTCTAGAGCTTAACTATGCTTATACCCCTAATATCTAACCTATATCTCCTTTGCTGCGGATTAAGCCCGTTACTACTTGTCCTACCTTTAGTGGACATGGAGAACAAGTGATCACAGCCCTGTTTATAACATCCCTTCATGTATTTGAAGACTGTTATTAGGTCTCTGCTCAGTCGTCTTTTCTCAACACTTAACATGCCCAGTGTCCCTAGCCTTTGTTTGTTAGAGGGTGGAGATAGATGGCAGGAGAAAGATCACTTGATCATTACCTGTTAGGTTCACTCCCTCTGGGGCACCTGGCATTGGCCACTGTCGGTAGACAGGATACTGGGCTGGATGGACCTTTGGTCTGACCCAGTACGGCTGTTCTTATGACCTTTTAACCTTTCCACATAGGTCAGGTTTTCTAAACGTGATTCTCCCCTTTTCTCCTACATCCCAGGTGAGCGCCATAACCATGGGGCTGCGTGGGCAGGAGGGTGTTTGGAGCCGGAATTCCATTCTGGACAGGAGAGAGCTTCCTGACTAAAGTTCTCTTGAAACCATCTCTGTCGCAGGAAATGTTTCGGGTTTGAGAAACCGGCATTCCATGATGAAGAAACGTTTCATTGAAAAATTCCTGACCAGCTCTAGTCTGGTTGCATTAGGTTTCTGTCGGGCAGGTGCTGAAATTTGTTGAGAGATCCGTCTGTCCTTGTGGTCAGTGACAGCAAAGGCCTGGGCTTAACTAAGCTTGGCCACTAGGTCTCTCTTCACGGCGGAGTTCATTCAAGCTGACTACACTCGAGTTACCCATCCACGCGGACGCTGCACTCGTGTGTGGTGCCAGGACTTGGTGGGGGGCATATCCCATGGTTCTTAGCGCTGCAGGGAGCTGAGCCGGGAGTTTTCCCAGCGAATTGTGGCCGAATTCATCTTGTCTTTCTGGGCGCACGGTGGGAACCGTGGGAAGGCGTTGGAGGAGTTGCTGCACTCGCATGACACTAGGCTGGGGCTGCACTCCAGAGTGGCTGCGTTCAAAACGGCTCCGTTGAGCTCACTTGGGTTTGAGCCTCTACCCCCCTCTGGTGCCATCCAGCTGGAGTGAAGTGTTTGTGTGTGTGTGTGTGTGTGTGTGTGTGTGACTCGAGTCGGGGGCAACACGTGAGTGAATTCTGCAGTGAAGACCAGTCCGGTGTGATCGCCTTGTCCCCTCAGCCCTGAATAGAGGGGACAAGGCGATGGGGAGCATGCTGGGGGAAGCTTGCTTTGTCGTTGACTCTATTGGCACAGAATTCCAGTCTCCAGGCCTGCCAAGCCGACTCCCATCTCATCGGTGCAAACGCTTGAGGCCTAGCTAGGTGCGGCCGTCTCCCTCACGGAGCCCTGCTATTGCTGACGGAGGGTTTCCTTTAGCTCGGACAGCAAGGACCTGCTGTTTCAGAGGCGAAGGCCGTGGGCTGTGTGGTGTGCAGATGACCTGGTTGTCTGCAAAACGGGGAATGGGGGATGATACTAGAGGTTCTCTCTGGGATAAATCCAACCACCTAAGTCCTTGTGGTGACTGGAGATCCCTAGCATGGGCTTTGTGTAAAGAGGGCGGTTGTTACGCTTTGTCTTGCCAAATTCCTACACGTTGGTTGCCTCCATCCCGCCTGTGTGTTTTCCAGTTGGATTGGGATCCTCTTCTGCGTGCTCTGTGGTGCCGAACAGCTGTTTTCATGCCGTTCGCTGTCGGCCCCCCTGTCGTGAGTAGTGTGGATGATGGGACGGGCGCCGCTCTGGTGTCTGGGCAGCGAGCTGTGCTGGGAAGTGACGCAGTTCCCTGAGCTTCTGAGAGTTTTGCGTGGCTTGTGTCAGAGCAGTTGGCCCAGGCTTGATCTCTAGCCAGGCCCAAAGATCCGGAAGGCACATGGGGGGAGAAGTCCCCCCCCCCCCACACATAAATGAACTCTTGATGAGAACCCGCGCACAGATGGGAGTAACCTACGTCTTTGTCGCTAACGATGGTGCTAGAATTGGTGCCCTCAGCAGAGATTCTGCGCTGTTGGATGTGCCCGCCGGCAATAGCATCGGGAGTTCTTAATGCAAACCCTGGAATGCAGTTTGTGGTGCAGCCCGTGGGCACGAAAGCCTTCAGCGTAGCACTGGTGGCTGGCGTTGCAGGTCTTTGGAAGGGGAGCCAAGGATCTGGACTTGGTCTGTGCCAACAAACCTCTTCATTGAATGGGTTTAGCGAGGGCTTGTTACTTAACGAGCCGTGGCGCTTGGGGAGTCTAAACAGCCTACGCCTGCCCCTTTGTTGGACGCACACCGCAGGGCAGCCACATGTTTTCCACACCTCCATCTATAAACCTCACAGGTCCTTCAGCCTCTGCCTCCCGACAAGCCGGCTGCCTTCTTGCTAATCAGCAAGAGGTGAGACCACCAACCGCTACTGCAGCTGTCTCCTCGCCCAGCAAAGCTGCAATGGAATAGGAGATTCCACTCTTCACAGCTAGCGGGGCTGGGGGGGCAGCGGCGCTCAGCCCCATACGCAGGGAGAATCCAGCTATCCCCAACCAGTGACTGCAAACACTCGACCCTTCTGTCTTCACCCCACCCAAGAAGGCTCCAGGGGCAGCTGCCATCAGCGATGTGCCTGGCAGCAGAGATCCCGGGAGGAAAGGGGGAGCAGACAATGTGGAAACATGGGTAGTTTGGGGGTGCATGTATGGAGGAGCTGTTCTAGGGGAGATCACCGCTTAGCATTTTAAAGGCTCTGGGCCTTCTCCTTAGTGGGGGTACATCAGTATAGCTCTGTTGATTTCAGTGGAGTGACCCAGATTTATATTTGTTGGGGTTCTGCCCTTTGTTCTTCAGGGGAACAGCGACGAACAATCCCGCAGGAAGCTACAGTCCTGTTCCTTTCAAGATGGTGCTCCCTCCCCCCCCCCCCCCCGTAGCTGAAGCTCAGGGTGACATCTCAGTCCTTCTCTGCAATACCAATATCCTCTGGGTGCAGCAGCCAATGGGCGAACCTTCCAAAACCGGAATGAATCCCGGCTCGCATGGACCAAGAGGAGGAAAATGAGTCCTAGAGTCGGGGCTCTCTGCCGCCAGCTCAGTCCCATTTTAATGCCTCTGGCAGCCCGCTGTAGTCTGAGGTCCAGAAATCCAGCGCAGCCTTCAAACGGGAAGGGAGGGGAACAGGGGAACACTGTGCCAGTCCTTTGAGTTATCATTTGCACTGTGGCAGCACCTGGAGGTCCAGTTGAGACCAGGTTCTATGGTGACGATTGTGCCATCTATGCAGACAGGACAGGCAGAGGGTGGGGGAAGGGGCACAACATATTTTCCCCATTTTACAGATGGAGAACTAAGGCCCAGATCCTTAAAGCTAGTGAGGCTCATTGGATTCAGTGGGAGTTAGGAGCCAAAGTATCTTTGAAGATCTCAGCCTAAGTGCCTTAGATCTCTGAACCCAGATCTCTTGAGCCGAACCCAGATACCATCCTTCCTCCCCGTCTTGTTTGCATGGCACAGCTGGCATGGGAGGCATAATAATGAATGGAGAGGTTACAAGACTTCCTGCACCTCCCCTACGCCCCCTGACTGTCTTCCCCCCTGACAGGAGCAAGCCCCTGAGTGGACGGTTGGGCACAGGAGCTGGTGGGAACGGCTAGGTTTCCCAGTCCCACGGGATCCTTCTGTTGAACTGACGTTTTAGGTTCACTTTAATCCGCAGGGGAAGGGATGAGCGAAGGAATATTGACGTGGGGGAGTGGGGTTGGGAGAGCGATATCTGATTGAAGCTGCCTTGGTGCCAACCTTCAGTCTGCAGGAAGAAGCCTTCTCAAGAAATGCAAATGCCGTGTGCGCCACCCTGCTTGTTCTCTGAATAATTCCTGAGGCTCAAATGTCGGGCATCCAGCCTACCCACTCTGCTCTGCAGGACCATCAGCCCTGAGAGCTGTGCAGAGACCGCCATCGGGCCAGAGATTGCTGCTGCCCAGTGCCAAACTGTCTGCCCACTGGGGCCGTCAGCTCTGGTACAGCGAGGGGCTTCCCTGAGCACCGTGGTGGCCGGGCACTTACAGGGGAAGTGCTGCATTCTTCAGACACATGTTCCAGGGGGAGATTTTCAAAAGTGCCCACGAGCGTGTCTAGGCTGGAGCTGGAAGTGTTGTTGCCCGTACACTCGTTCTGAGCTGCATGCTAAAAATAGCGGTGGTGGCCGGAGTGGCTAGCTGCCCTGCGTACGTGCCCAGGGTTCAGATGGGATCACCCTTGAGGCAGCTTGGCTCCCCGCACCGTGGCTTTGACGCTGCTATTTTTAGCATGCGATCTCGAGCGTGTCGGCGTGAACTGGAAATTGTACTTCCAGCTCCATTGTAGTCGTCCTCTGAGAGACAGCTGGAGACTGACCTCCAGCAGGACTTGCATCTATGTGACGTAGGAGTACTTCAGAAAATCCGACTGTCCAATCGTCTACAGGCTGAGCTTCTGGAGCATGGGACACTTTGGTTTAAATTCTCAGGGTTCATGCAACACATTCTGTTTGGGCTGCCGATCTGAGCGAGGTCATGCACCCCCTTGAATTTGTAGGTTGAATGATACCAGCAAGTCAAGGTGAAACTCAGCCCAAACCACCAGCTTAAACATGGTTTCTGCTCACAACTGTGCTTTGACCCACGTTTGCTTGGAAGGTGTAGGAGTGGGGATGGGGGTGGGGGGCGGGGTTGTAACCCAGAGGCTGTCAGGGGTCATTACCAAAGATTTCCAGAGCTCTAAAATATTCTTTCCTCTCCCTCAACAAATTCTTTGTTTCCTGGTCCTCCGTCCTGGGTTGTCGTGTTCTTTCTTCTGACTGGGCAGAGGACTGGATGGGACCTCCAAGGAGCTGCTGCTTGTTGTTGGAAGAACTCAGGATCACGCCCCCCTGCTCAGGGATTGAATGGTGCTGCCTTTATAGCTACAAGACCAGCTGGTGAGAGATTCTGGCTGGGAATCGAACTCCAGTTCCCAGCTTGGCCGGCCATGGTTCAGTGCTGATTTAAAATGTCTCTGCACTAAACCTTGAGGCGTTTTAATATGATCAACATTTGCTGCCATACTCTGTTGCAAAATCTGCCAAATCCTTCCTTCATGTAGAGGATAGGATTGTAGTGATGCATCAGAGCTGAAATTGGTCTTTCCATCCTTGCCCACTATGCTGCTGGTCAGGAGGAGAGGAGGAGGGTCAGGCTGTGGAGAAGGAAGAGACCCAAGGAGGCAATTAGCTGAGCTGGCCGGAGGGAGACCGTTCTGTTACCCAGGTGCAGCATTAGATCAAAACCAAAATCTTTTGAATGCTTTTGTGAAAACAGAACTTTGTGTGCACGCACATATGTGCTGGTGGTTAGGGCCACCAGCTTGGGATGTGGGAGACCTGGCGTCAAGTCCCTGCTCTGCCTGGGATGAAACACTGCTCTGGTGACCCGTAGACTGGGGGTCTCCTCTTCCCCAAGCTGGAACGCAAAGCTGAACTTTTGAAATTTCCTGCAAAAAATACAATTTGGAAAATCGTTGATTTGGTACCATCAAAACATGCCAGTTGGACTGCGCTTGGTGGTTAGCCAGCTGGGACTGTGTGGAACCCTGGTCCTGGGAAGAGGCAGCAGAAAGCAGAGAATCTTTAAGCAGGACAATTCATCCAGCTGCAGTGTGCCTCCGCCATTAACGACAGCTTGCGCCATCCATCCGTCTGCTCTAGAGGAATCCTGGGCAGGGGAAGATGGAAATTTTGTCCATGGACTAAATCAATTTAAAATAGGACCCTCTGATGGCTTCAATTTGATTTTCATTTTCAGCATTGCAATTATCAGATTTATATTCCCAGCTATTCATCCTTGAAATGGGACAGCTTGGCCGGCGCTGTCAGAAAAGAGAAGATTATCCGGCTTACACCAATTTCCTAGTATTTTTCTAATTAGACATCAAATCTGCATGTATTATTTTTTTTTTTTCTCAGCCTTTTCTTAATAAGTTTTCCTGCATCTCAGCTGCTGTCACATACAGAAGCGTGGTTAGTTCATGGATTCTGGGGAGGTTTGGGCCAGTCTTGGGGCCAGATCCTCCGCTGGTATAAATAAGCACAGCTCCCTTGAAGGCCATGGGGCTGGATCCTTACCTTATGGCATCAGTGTGAGGTTGTTTTTTTTTTTAAATCTCCTACATCTCTCTTCAACATCGGCCAGGTATTTAAGCACCTAACCCCTATAGCAATCAAGGGGAGTTAGGTGTCTAAATACTTTTGAGGCTCTGGGGCATAATGGCCAAACTTCTGAAAAGTGACTTGTGATTTCATTCATAGATTCATTCATAGATTCTAGGACTGGAAGGGACCTCGAGAGGTCATCGAGTCCAGTCCCCTGCGGAGGCTCAATCTGTGAGTGGTCCAAGTGGTGGCATCTTAGAAAGGTCTAGTGTTCAGAGAGGGCTTGCTCATCATGCTCCGAAAATCAAGCCCTTTCAAACTGTCTCAAACCAGACACCCCAAATCCCCAGTCGTGTGTGACAATCATAGCATGGCCCAGCTCTTGGCCAGCCGTGTGTTCCTCACCTGAAGGCAGCACCTGGTTCTCCTGCAATACCAACCTCGTCCCCACCAGCCAGTTGCTGCCACAAAGGAAAGTGTGTGATGTTCGGTGTGCACCGAGCAGTGGATTCTGATCAACCTGCCAGAAACCAAAGGGCTGCGTCTTCCATGGAACCATCCAGGCGATTTAAAACAAAATGAAACGAGCTGAGTGAATTGCAGAAAAATCTGTGCTGGCCATGCAGAATGCAAGGGCCTGTTTCTTGCTGGATTCTGCGATGTGTTGCTGGGGCCTTAAAAGGACCCCTTGAAAGTCGCATTTCTGCCTGGAAATGGTGTACCTGCTGTAGCTACATGTAACGCCAAAGATGACTAAAACTCTGAGCAGAGCGCGGGGGGAGGAATTTCTCTATTTCCAACCCCCCCCCCCCCAGTTTAATTTGTGCAGTTGCGGCTCATGCTAGGGTGGCCAACTTTCCAGTTTGTGAAAACCGGACACTGAGCACCAGAACCTCCCCTGCCCTGCCCTGCCTCTTCCCTCAAGACCCTATCTCTTCCCTCGCGGCCCCGTCCCCCACTCCTCTCCCTGCCCATCGGTCGAAAACCAGACACTTGCCAACCCATCCATGCCTTTGCAATGGGTATGCAGGCGAACCGTCTTCTACAAAATGCTGCTGCAACTCCCACAAACTTCAGCCTGTCGGTGCAATTGCTGTCGTAGCCTTGACCCGCTGCCGCCCTGGCAAATCTCCTGAGGAGCAGCCTTTTGACAGCTCCCCAGAGATGACACTGAGCAAGAAACCCTGCATCACGAGGAACGGCCTTCAATGCAGGTCCCTGTCTGTGCATGTATGTGACCTCCCCCCCACCCCCATTCCTAGGGTACCTGAGGGCCTCACAGTCAGGAATGAAATGATCTTCACAACTTCCTTGTGAGGTGGGGAATTGTACAGTGGGGGAGCTGAGGTGCGGCAAAATTAGAATTTCAAGGACTCGGCATCCACCTTTGGGGCCAGATTTTCCAAAGAGCACTGGCTCCATTTAGGCATCTCCGACTGGGAAGCTTATGCCTAGATTTTCAAGAGTCCAGCACCTAACGTGCTGTGCTGTCTTGAAAAACGCGGTCACCTATTTTGGTGCAGAAATGGGACCTGAGCTCTTGAAAATCTGGCCCTAAGTGACTTGGCCAAGATCCCACAGGGAGTCTGTGGCAGAGCCAAGAACTTGACCCCGGCCACCTGAGTCCCAGTCTGATGCCTTAACCACAAGCCCATCCTTTTGGCCCGTATTTTGTGATTCTAAACTAGGGGACACGCTGGAAACGTTCCCAGAGCCAGCACCTGACCTGCGTCTATACAGCAATGTTTTTCATTATTATATCTGACACAGCCATCGGCTCTCTTTGCACTTGAGAACGTTCTTGATCGATGACAAGAAATTGCTTGCCCATCGAGTTGAGTTCAGCAGCTGTGGAACCAAGGGATCATCCCCAGAGGCAGGAGTAAAGGCCACCATACGTGGGCTCTAGCCCGTTAGAACCTTTAGCCTCCCTGGGCTGGGACTCTGTAGTTAAGACACAGCAAACTGGAGGGTGCAAGGTTTAATTTTGTCTAATAAGGGGCCCAATCCAAAGCCCATTAAAGGTTACCAGTTTATTCAAAGCTCACTCTAGTCCATGGGTCTTTCCAGTGACTTTGTGGACATTGGGGCAGGCCTGAAATGAAAAGGTTTTACGTGAACGCGAGAGCCCGAGGGACGCACCTGGCCCCTTGTCTGCACCCTTTACGATCAGACCGAGCAGTTCAGGGCTTGATCAGGATTCTCTCTGAGCCAGGCTCCGGCAGCAGCTGCTCAGGGTTACATTGTTAGCTGCGCTCCGGAGGGCTTGATTATCTTTTATCAAATTAATGTACTTTAGCCGGTGCGGCTGTGTAATGAAGACATTTCGCAGGGCCTCGTTTTCTGCCGGCTGTCTAATAAGGAGGGTATTGTACTTCTGAGAGGAGCCGGGTCTTGCAGATTGAAACCGTCAAAGCGAACAAACTAATTCCTGTTTCCTTTAATGAGATCGGCTGTACGGAACGTGCAGGTCGGTCGGTCCCGTGAGCTGGCCCGCTTGCATAAATCCCTCTCGCCTTGCAAAGGGGCTGCCAAAATGCAGGGTCTTTCTACGATCTCTGGGAAGCCAGCTCCTCAACTGGCGTAGCTCTAGTGACCTACAGTGGTGCTAGGCTCATTGGCAGGGCTGGGGATCTGTCCCATTGACTTCAAGGGCACTGACACGGATTTACAGCACCTGAGGGTCTGTCGCAGAAGATTCATCTTTCCTGGCTTCTGATCATGAGAATTATTTGCTGAAGCGCGATGTCTAAGGCTGTACAATAGCAGAGCCTCTGTATCATGGGATAATGATGAGAACCAGGCCCCAGGCTAGTAATTATAGAAACTAGCTCCTATCTAGCACTTCTTGTCCAGAGCTCTCAAAGTGCTTGTGATGTCCCGGCTCTTGAACCCAGGTGTGGAAGTGCCCAGACAGCTGCTGCATCCTGGCCTCCACCCAATGCCTACTGACACCTGCTGGGCTGAGAAGCTACTAGGACAACAGCCCCAGCCAAAGCATAGGGTTGCCAATTTTGGATGGATGTATTCCTGGAGATTTCATCACATGACACAATCTTTAATTAAAGATTAATCTTTAATTCCTGGAGACTCCAGGACAATCCTGGAGGGTTGGCAACCCTACCAAAGCACCACCCACGGGCGCTCTGATTGGAGAATTGCCCAACTCCACTGATTGGTCCAACTACACTATTTAAGCCAGAAGGAGGCGCAGGAAGTTTGTCAGAGCAACAGAGGGGTTTCCTGTTGTGGCTGCATGGGACCCTGCTTGTACCTGCTTCCTGCACTCAGCCCTATTCCTGATTCCAGCTCCACTCCTGGTGCCTGCCTTTGCCCCTGTTCCCACCATGTTCCTGCTCCGTTCTTGATCCTTGCCTCGCCTCCTGCCCTTACACTTCACCTCTGATCCTCAGCTACCAGTCCTGGCTCTGACCCCGGCCTCTGACTTCTCACCCTCTCTGGTGCTGACCTTTGGCTTCGTTCCCCAGCCTGGGCACCTGCTCTGACTACTAGGCCAGACCACCTACATCCTGGTCCCTAATGGTGCTTTACAAAGAAGGTAAATATCATTATACCTGATGGGAAAATAGAGGTGAAGTGATGATTTATCGTGTATGGGTGACCCAGGACATGAGACTGTCCCTGCCTCCAAAGCGTTTATAACCAAATAGATAAATCAGAATCAAATTGCCCAAGGTCCCACCTGTTCATGTCAGAGCCAGGAATAGGAGCCAGGTCTTCTGAATCGCAGCTCATTGCCCTAGTCCCTGGACCACTCCTGCCTTTCATCTCCATCTGCCTAAGGCTAAGCCAGCAATGGCCTCTCTAACTTGCTGAACTGCGTAGGGCGAGATAGGAGTTCACGAATGATGAACAAACTGAACTTGAATTTGCAAATGGCTTTTGAGCAGGACCCTTAAAAAAAGAAGTGGAGAAGGACCACAGGGTCTGGGTCAAAGGCCTTCAAGCTGGCTACACTCTAGGAAGCAGAGGAATGGTAAACTGTTGTATCTCCTGGAGGAATGGGACAGCGGTTGGTGGTGGCCACTGATTTATTACAACGCAGGTAACAGTCATGACTCTTTAGGGCTCCAGACCGGTTGCTTTATCTCAAGTATTTAAGTGACCCCCATTACTATTATATTTGAGCACCTCAAAAAAAAATCTTAGTACTGTATTTCTCCTCAAACACCCTGGGTGTGCTCTGATCCCCGTTTGACAGCTGAGGGACCAAGAATCCGTGAGTCCAAGGTCACACGGACAGAACAGGGAACCTAACCCGTGTCTCTGGCAAGTACCCTAACCTCTGGGTCATCCTTCCTCTCCGAGTCCTAGCTCCCAGCTGCAGCAGCGATGAACTATGCTCCTCCTACACCAAGAGCCCCCACGATTGGATTGATTCAGATATTCATGGCCCTGTTAATTAGCGTAGCATGTGAATGTCTCAGAACTTCCAGTCGTTTCTGAGAGTGGTGGAGCGGTTTCCATCTGGTGGAAGTGGCCGAGATGCACCGATGGGTCACTAGAACTGGTTGAAAAAGGCAGAAAGACTTTCACAAAGAACGTTGTGTTAAAATGTTTCATCTAAATAGCAAAATTTTGAATTTTATTTTAGCCACCGGTTGATAGAAAACAGCCACGTTTTCATTAAAAATTAAAAAACAAAAAAGTTGGCAAAAAATTGTGGCCAAAATCTTGACTTTTAAAAAAAAACGGTTCTACTGATGTCATTTCATTACGATATTAGGCCCCGATCCCGCAATCGGATTCGAGCAGAAAGACCCTTGCATCTGATGGTAGGTTTGGAGCCATAATGATTTGCAAGAGGGCAACTTTGTTGCTGAAAGAAAACTGCTTCCAGTAGTCGTAACAATTCCTAGGTCTTATACAGAGCTTTCGATCAGTCGATCGCCAAGCGCTTCACACAGAGGGGCAGCATCATTATCCCCATTTTATAGATGGGAAAACTGAGGCTCAAGGAGGTGAAGTGACTTGCTCAACATCCTCCAGCAGGCCAGGGGCAAAGCTAGGACCAGAACCCACATCCGTTGATTCCCAGTCCAGCTGTATGCACACTGCCTCCCTACCACTAATAGATACCCCATATTGATTTAAATATATTGGGGTGACACTGATGTACAGAGAAGATAGCTAGACTCCGAGATGCTAGCCGGAAGGATTTCTTGGCAAGTTCTAAAAAGCTTCTGTGAGCGCTGGGGAGGATGTAATGCTACTTGTACTCTTAAAAATCTGGTGTATTGTAATGGCCGGAGATATTTTCCTTGTAAACACCTTTTATGGCGTGTTTCTGACAATAAATCTGACTTTCTAACATCTAAACTGTGCAGACTGCTCTAGGAGGCAGTGGATTTGACATCTGTGTATTGGAAGGGCTGGCCTGAACAGCTATGAATTAAGATCCTAGTTCTCTCCGTTTTTCAAGATTTCCGTTATTGATCGGTTTCTCCAGACTCATTATCACTCCTAGATGCTAATATGACAAGCACCAGGTGAGCTTGTCAGAGGCGGCATTTGAAAACTCCTGCCTAATGACGTTAAACAGAAAGCTACCTTTAATGACTGAGAGCCTTAGGTTGGACTGAATAGGCCAGCTGGTTTCTTTATGGCTGCTAATCTGACATAATTGTTTGTAGTGTTGTTGTGGTCATGTTGGTCCCAGGATATTAGAGAGACAAGGTGGATGAGATAATGCATTTTATTGGACCAACTTTTGGTGGTGAAAGAGACAAACTTTTGAGCTACACAGACTTGAAGAGCTCCGGGTAAGCTCGAAAGGTTGTCTTGTTAACTAACAGAAGTTGGTCCAATAAAAGAGATTACCTCCCGCACCTTGTCACTCTGGTTACGTTGTCATTTGCTGGACTATGGGGTTGTGAATGAGCCTCTTTTAGAAGGAGATATTTAGGAATAAAAGGTTTACATACTCCAGGAGCCTGGACTATTGGAACTCCGGTGGTAACGTAGGCCTGGCCCAGTAATAGGGGAGCTGAAATGGACATGGTGAATGATGGGATTATCCTGTTTTCTTGTTTGTTCAGTCCCTGTTAACAGCAAACTTTTCCTGCAAAAGTGAAGATCTCAGGACCGGTTAATAGGTTGGTTAATTCATTAATGGGATGCAGTGTTGCCTGGTGGATAGGGTACCAGGATGCCTGGGTTCTGTTCCAGACTCTGGCACTGATTTATTGTACCGTCTTGGGGCAGCTATTTCCCCTCTCTGTGCCTCAGTTTCCCCATCAGTAAAACCGGGGTAATGATACTGATTTGCCTTTGAGAGATCTGTGGATGAAAAGCACCATGTCAATTCTAATGATTGACACATCTCTCGAGAATGAAACCAAACAGGTGATATTAAGCCACTCGGGCCCAGATCCTCAAATGGATTCAGGCAGCCAACTCCTATTGAAATCAAAGGTGCCCAAATAACTTTGCAGATCCGGGGCTCAGGCTTTACATAAGAGCTTCCAGTTACACGAATTAGTGGTATTTACATGTGTCAAAGATCTTAGGAGTTTACACTGCTGCCCACCACCGTGGTCTCTGGGCACCTGTCATGTAAAGTCAATAGCACCGTGAAGACCTTAGTGGACTTCATGGGGCGTCTGGCACTTCTCTCTTTTCAGGGAAACTCTGCCTGGAGTACGGATTTTGATCTGGATGATTCTATTAGCTTCTTTTTTTGGTAGGGGTTTCAGAGTAGAAGGGGGCGTGGGTCGTCAGGGTGGAAGATTACAACCATACTGTAATTAGAGCGTAGTTCATGTATTTGTATTCTGACATGTGCGCAACAGGAATTATTTGCCAGGACGGGAGGATCAAGAGTTTATTTCTCTCCACTGTGCCTTCCCCCCGCCCCCTACCCCTTAGCCTCCTGTCCTGATGACCTGAATAGGAAGATGGGGAATGAGACATGAGCTGTTGAGAAGGGGGTATATGGGAAGCAAAGAGGGGGAAATCTTTTGAGTTACAGAGTGCTTTGCGTGGAAAAGGTCTCTGGCTATTCAATGTAATGGTGATCTAAAAATGTAGCAATTTCTGAGTCTTTCTCACAAGGAGACTATAAAGCCCTTCGCCTGGCAAAAAATAAACCGTCAGCACAAGCATTTCAAGAATAAAGAGCTGTCTGAGCTATATTGAGGTACCTATGGGGGCCGCATGAGCATCTGTTTCAGCCTCAGACATGTGGGTACCTGGGACCCATGGTACGACATCAGTTCCTTGCAAGCACCCCACAGAGTTGCTTCAAGCAGTTTTCAGTTAGGACTGATTATCCTCGTGCATTTCCTTGCTTCTCCGCATGTTAATCATAGAATATCAGGGTTGGAAGGGACCTCAGGAGGTCATCTAGTCCAACCCCCTGCTTATAGATTCATAGGGTACGTCTATACTTACCTCCGGGTCCGGCGGTAAGCAATCGATCTTCTGGGATCGATTTATCGCGTCTTGTCTAGACGCGATAAACCGATCCTGGATCGATCCCAGAAGTGCTCGCCGTCGACGCCGGTACTCCTGCTCCGCGAGAGGAGTACGCGGAGTCGACGGGGGAGCCTGCCTGCCGCGTCTGGACCCGCGGTAAGTTTGAACTAAGGTACTTCGACTTCAGCTACGTTATTAACGTAGCTGAAGTTGCGTATCTTAGTTCAAAGTGGGGGGTTAGTGTGGACCAGGCCATAGATTCTAGGACTGGAAGGGACCTCGAGAGGTCATAGAGTCCAGTCCCCTGCCCGCATGGCAGGACCAAATACTGTCTAGACCATCCCTGATAGACATTTATCTAACCTACTCTTAAATATCTACAGAGATGGAGATTCCACAACCTCCCTAGGCAATTTATTCCAGTGTTAACCACCCTGACCGTTAGGAACTTTTTCCTAATGTCCAACCTAGACCTCCCTTGCTGCAGTTTAAGCCCATTGCTTCTTGTTCTATCCTTAGAGGCTAAGGTGAACAAGTTTTCTCCCTCCTCCTCATGACACCCTTTTAGATACCTGAAAACTGCTATCATGTCCCCTCTCAGTCTTCTCTTTTCCAAACTAAACAAACCCAATTCTTTCAGCCTTCCTTCATAGGTCATGTTCTCAAGACCTTTAATCATTCTTGTTGCTCTTCTCTGGACCCTTTCCAATTTCTCCACATCTTTCTTGAAATGCGGTGCCCAGAACTGGACACAATACTCCAGCTGAGGCCTAACCAGAGCAGAGTAGAGCGGAAGAATGACTTCTCGTGTCTTGCTCACAACACACCTGTTAATACATCCCAGAATCATGTTTGCTTTTTTTGCAACAGCATCACACTGTTGACTCATATTTAGCTTGTGGTCCACTATAACCCCTAGATCCCTTTCTGCCGTACTCCTTCCTAGACAGTCTCTTCCCATTCTGTATGTGTGAAACTGATTTTCTCTTCCTAAGTGGAGCACTTTGCATTTGTCTTTGTTAAACTTCATCCTGTTTAACTCAGACCATTTCTCCAATTTGTCCAGATCATTTTGAATTAGGACCCTGTCCTCCAAAGCAGTTGCAATCCCTCCCAGTTTGGTATCATCCGCAAACTTAATAAGCATACTTTCTATGCCAATATCTAAGTTGTTAATGAAGATATTGAACAGAGCCGGTCCCAAAACAGACCCCTGCGGAACCCCACTTGTTATGCCTTTCCAGCAGGATTGGGAACCTTAATAACAACTCTCTGAGTACAGTTATCCAACCAGTTATGCACCCACCTTATAGTAGCCCCATCTAAATTGTATTTGCCTAGTTTATCGATAAGAATATCATGCGAGACCGTATCAAATGCCTTACTAAAGTCTAGGTATACCACATCCACAGCTTCTCCCTTATCCACAAGACTTGTTATCCTATCAAAGAAAGCTATCAGATTGGTTTGACACGATTTGTTCTTTACAAATCCATGCTGGCTATTCCCTATCACCTTACCACCTTCCAAGTGTTTGCAGATGATTTCCTTAATTACTTGCTCCATTATCTTCCCTGGCACAGAAGTTAAACTAACTGTTCTGTAGTTTCCTGGGTTGTTTTTATTTCCCTTTTTATAGATGGGCACTATATTTGCCCTTTTCCAGTCTTCTGGAATCTCTCCCGTCTCCCATGATTTTCTAAAGATAATAGCTAGAGGCTCAGGTACCTCCTCTATTAGCTCCTTGAGTATTCTAGGATGCATTTCATCAGGCCCTGGTGACTTGCAGGCATCTCACTTTTCTAAGTGATTTTTAACTTGTTCTTTTTTTATTTTATCTGCTAAACCTACCCCCTTCCCATTAGCATTCACTATGTTAGGCATTCCTTCAGACTTCTCGGTGAAGACCAAAACAAAGAAGTCATTAAGCATCTCTGCCATTGCCAAGTTTCCTGTTACTGTTTCTCCCTCTTCACTGAGCAGTGGGCCTACCCTGTCTTAGGTCTTCCTCTTGCTTCTAATGTATTGATAAAAAGTAGTCTTGTTTCCCTTTATTCCTGTAGCTAGTTTGAGCTCATTTTGTGCCTTTGCCTTTCTAATCTTGCCCCTGCATTCCTGTGTTGTTTGCCTATATTCATCCTTTGTAATCTGTCCTAGTTTCCATTTTTTATATGACTCCTTTTTATTTTTTAGATCATGCAAGATCTCGTGGTTAAGCCAAGGTGGTCTTTTGCCACATTTTCTATCTTTCCTAACCAGCGGAATAGCTTGCTTTTGGGCCCTTAATAGTGTCCCTTTGAAAAACTGCCAACTCTCCTCAGTTGTTTTTCCCCTCAGTCTTGATTCCCATGGGACCTTACCTATCAGCTCTCTGAGCTCACCAAAATCCGCCTTCCTGAAATCCATTGTCTCTATTTTGCTGTTCTCCCTTCTACCCTTCCTTAGAATTGCAAACTCTATGATTTCATGATCACATGCTCAAAGCAGGACCAATCCCCAGACAGATTTTGCCCCAGAACCCTAAATGGCCTCCTCAAGGTTTGAACTCACAACCCTGGGTTTAGCAGGCCAATGCTCAAACCACTGAGCTATCGCTCCCCAAAGCCTGTCTGGCAGTAGCGAGAAGTGACCATGCGTGTTGTGTGGTTCCAGACCATAAAGCCACGGGACTGCACCATCACAGAGAGATGGTATTAGGGGGAAATACTTGGCGTGTTGAGTAGGAGCAGTCTTGTGCTCTTGTGCTCTCTCTCACTCTCACAAGTGGTTTGATCCTACCCAAGGAGAAGGCTTTTTCTGTGCTGTAGACTAGAAGGGTCCATGTCTCGCACACATTGGTCATCTCCATTTTTCTGTATGCATGCGAGACGTGGACCCTGACGGCAGAACTTGAACTGAAAATACAGGTAGTAGAGATGAGTTACTTCCATAAAATCCTGGGCATCTCCTACTTCAACCACGTCACTAATGAAGAGGTCCGCAACATCATCACCCAACGCGCTGGGTCATATGAAGACCTCCTGACGACTGTGAAGAAGCGCAAGCTGAGTGATACTGCCATGTAACAAGATCTGGCCTATCCAAGATCATCCTCCAAGGGACAGTATAGGGGAAGAGAAGAACAGGTAGACAGAAGAAGAGATGGATTGACAATATAAGAGTGGACAGGAATGGACTTCACCGAGACTCCAGCACTGACACACAATCGTCAGGGGTGGAGACAATTGGTTGATTGCTCATCAGTGATGGTGCCCCAACGACCAATGCGGTTATGGGAGTGGTGGTGATGATGAGACTGGAAGCGTCTTCTACTGGTATCCCTTGCTGTGCTAGCAATAGAGGAGATAGCAACACTGTGGCTGTTATTCTTTTCAGCAATTTCTCTTAGGAACAACCAGCCTTTGACCTGTTGTGCTCGCATGCAACTGAAGCATGATGTACTTCGGTCCAAAGTGGAGTGGGAAACTTCTGGACAAAGAGAGATTCAAAAGACCAGGGCTGTTTACTATGGGGAGGAGACCTGATAAAGGGATACAAAATAATAAATGACCTATGGAAGGCAAAGTGGGCTCTGCCATTCACGCCGCCTCATAATCCAAACACAAGGGGATGTTTGATGAAATTGTGAAAGGGAACAAATGCAAAAAGGGTAAAAGGAGATACTTTTCACAGTTTGCCTGTGGAACTCATTGCCACATCATATGTGAGAGGCAGGATTAAAAAAAGAATTGGGGGGTTATATGACTAACAAGAATAGCCAGAGTGTTGTAAACAATAACAGCAAGGGTTATATAAACAAACAATCCATTCATTTTGAAAGGGGTTATAGTATATATTTGTATTAGAATCAAGGATTCCAGCCAAGCCTCAGGCCCCCATTGTAGAGGAGACGGTGATAGAGCTTCATGCCATAAGCCAGCTACTAATTAATGGGGGTTAGAGGGAGATCCTTTTTCAGGGTGCCCAGGTTATTCCATAGCTGCCACTGCAGAGTTTCACATTTTCCTCCGCAGCATAGGCAGAGATTGTCCTTTTGTTCAATGTTTGTGCAGGGCCTGGCACAATGAGGTCCTGGTCCGTGACTGGGGCACCTAAGCGCTACCTCAATAGGTCCGTTTCAGAGAGCGGATGCTGGACTAGTAGCCGTGTGGCCTCGTGGGTAAAGCCCTGTACTGGGACATGAGACTTGGGGTTCTGTTCTCAGCTCTGCTGCTAGGTGACCTTGGGCAAATCACTCCCCCCTCCGTGCCTCAGTTTCCCCATCTGTAAAACGGGGATGATGCTACTGCCCTCCTTTGTAAAGCACTTTGAGATCTATTGATGGAAAGGGCTAGATCAGAGCTAAAGATGATTATTAGGCAGACCCAGTTCGCTGATGCCTACGTTCCCAAGTGCTTTGTGGTAAAAGGTTTCCTGGCTCAGCCAGGGAATCTGACCCTATTTTCACTTTCAAATGTGGCCAGATATTTATGGCCTTAGCCCTATAAAGTCTTCTGCTGTCGCTGGCAGAGGGGGGCAGGGAGCAGAAGTTAATTGTGAGCTGGAGGATGGAAGGTCCATCGGGAACCCAGCCCCTGCCTGCTGACGTGAGTAGAAGATTTTGTGGAAGGATGAAGGGTGATAACTTAAATACTGGCTTTAAATGAGATTTAATAGCGATACTTGTAGCTGTGCAGAGATAATGGTGATAAAATCTCCTATACGTCAGGTCACCAGTGGCTACCTGCAGTGATCTGGCACCTGGATACCATGATGATGCGTTTGGTATAAAGCCCCAGAGAGAATCCGAAAGGAAATCAGCGTGACTGGCTAGAGATGCTACGGGCTAGATCAGCAGCTGGTGTAAAGTGGCATAGCTCCATAGCTGACTTACATCAGCTGAGGATTTGGCCCTATAGGTTTGTGGGTTTTGCCTTTCCCTGAGACACCCAGCGTTGGCTGGTGCTGGAAGCAGGAGAAGTGAGATGGGTTGCTGGCCTGCTCCTGTAATTAGCCTCAATGCCTTTTGGGAAGAGTTGGAGTGTTACAAAACTCCAGCATGGAAGTGAGTGCGAGAGCACATCCAGAACAGTGTGACGCTTAGAATCATAGAATATCAGGGTTGGAAGGGACCTCAGGAGGTCATCTAGTCCAACCCCCTGCTCAAAGCAGGACCAATTCCCAACTAAATCATCCCAGCCAGGGCTTTGTCAAGCCGGGCCTTAAAAACCTCCAAGGAAGGAGACTCCACCACCTCCCTAGGTAACGCATTCCAGTGCTTCACCACCCTCCTAGTGAAATAGTGTTTCCTAATATCCAACCTAGACCTCCCCCACTGCAACTTGAGACCATTGCTCCTTGTTCTGTCATCTGCCACCATTGAGAACAGCCGAGTTCCATCCTCTTTGGAACCCCCCTTCAGGTAGTTGTAGGCTGCTATCAAATCCCCCCTCATTCTTCTCTTCTGGAGACTAAACAATCCCAGTTCCCTCAGCCTCTCCTCATAAGTCATGCACTCCAGACCCCTAATCATTTTTGTTGCCCTCCGCTGGACTCTTTCCAATTTTTCCACATCCTTCTTGTAGTGTGGGGCCCAAAACTGGACACAGTACTCCAGATGAGGCCTCACCAATGTTGAATAAAGGGGAACGATCACGTCACTGGATCTGCTGGCAATGCCCCTACTTATACAGCCCAAAATGCCGTTAGCCTTCTTGGCAACAAGAGCACACTGTTGACTCATATCCAGCTTCTCGTCCACTGTGACCCCTAGGTCCTTTTCTGCAGAACTGCTACCTAGCCATTCGGTCCCTAGTCTGTAGTTGTGCATGGGATTCTTCCGTCCTAAGTGCAGGACTCTGCACTTGTCATTGTTGAACCTCATCAGGTTTCTTTTGGCCCAATCCTCTAATTTGTCTAGGTCCCTCTGTATCCGATCCCTACCCTCTAGTGTATCTACCACGCCTCCTAGTTTAGTGTCATCGGCAAACTTGCTGAGAGTGCAGTCCACTCCATCCTCCAGATCATTAATAAAGATATTAAACAAAACCGGCCCCAGGACCGACCCTTGGGGCACTCCGCTTGAAACCGGCTGCCAACTAGACATGGAGCCATTGATCACTACCCGTTGAGCCCGACGATCTAGCCAGCTTTCTATCCACCTTACAGTCCATTCATCCAGCCCATACTTCTTTAAGAACATAAGAAACATAAGAACATAAGAAAGGCCGTACTGGGTCAGACCAAAGGTCCATCTAGCCCAGTATCTGTCTACCGACAGTGGCCAATGCCAGGTGCCCCAGAGGGAGTGAACCTAACAGGCAATGATCAAGTGATCTCTCTCCTGCCATCCATCTCCATCCTCTGACGAACAGAGGCTAGGGACACCATTCTTACCCATCCTGGCTAATAGCCATTTATGGACTTAGCCACCATGAATTTATCCAGTCCCCTTTTAAACATTGTTATAGTCCTAGCCTTCACAACCTCCTCAGGTAAGGAGTTCCACAAGTTGACTGTGCGCTGCGTGAAGAAGAACTTCCTTTTATTTGTTTTAAACCTGCTGCCTATTCTTTAACTTGGCAGCAAGAATACTGTGGGAGACCGTATCAAAAGCTTTGCTAAAGTCAAGGAATAACACATCCACTGCTTTCCCCTCATCCACAGAGCCAGTTATCTCATCATAGAAGGCAATTAGGTTAGTCAGGCACGACTTCCCCTTGGTGAATCCATGCTGACTGTTCCTGATCACTTTCCTCTCCTCTAAGTGTTTCATAATTGATTCCTTGAGGACCTGCTCCATGATTTTTCCAGGGACTGAGGTGAGGCTGACTGGCCTGTAGTTCCCCGGATCCTCCTTCTTCCCTTTTTTAAAGATGGGCACTACATTAGCCTTTTTCCAGTCATCCGGGACCTCCCCCGATCGCCATGAGTTTTCAAAAATAATGGCTAATGGCTCTGCAATCTCATCCGCCAACTCCTTTAGCACCCTCGGATGCAGCGCATCCAGCCCCATGGACTTGTGCACGTCCAGTTTTTCTAAATAGTCCCGAACCACTTCTTTCTCCACAGAGGGCTGGTCACCTTCTCCCCATATTGTGCTGCCCAGTGCAGCAGTCTGGGAGCTGACCTTGTTTGTAAAGACAGAGGCAAAAAAAATCATTGAGTATATTAGCTTTTTCCACATCCTCAGTCACTAGGTTGCCTCCCTCATTCAGTAAGGGGCCCACACTTTCCTTGACTTTCTTCTTGTTGCTAACATACCTGAAGAAACCCTTCTTGTTACTCTTAACATCTCTTGCTAGCTGCAACTCCAAGTGTGATTTGGCCTTCCTGATTTCACTCCTGCATGCCTGAGCAATATTTTTATACTCCTCCCTGGTCATTTGTCCAATCTTCCACTTCTTGTAAGCTTCTTTTTTGCATTTAAGATCAGCAAGGATTTCACTGTTTAGCCAAGCTGGTCGCCTGCCATATTTACTATTCTTTCTACACATCGGGATGGTTTGTTCCTGCAACCGCAATAAGGATTCTTTAAAATACAGCCAGCTCTCCTGGACCCCTTTGCCCTTCATGTTATTCTCCCAGGGGATCCTGCCCATCTGTTCCCTGAGGGAGTCAAAGTCTGCTTTTCTGAAGTCCAGGGTCCGTATTCTGCTGCTCTCCTTTCTTCCTTGTGTCAGGATCCTGAACTCGACCATCTCATGGTCACTGCCTCCCAGGTTCCCATCCACTTTTGCTTCCCCTACTAATTCTTAGGGCTTGGTGGTTTTCAGCCTGTAAGGGTTTGGCACAGAGCTGGGCTGGAGCTGTGAAGACTGGATCCTGACCTGACCTTTTCCCGTAATTCATGGGAGTTCAGCTATAGGTTTCTGGTACAGATCTGCACCCAAGTCACGAAGAAGGAATCCACCGCTACATTTTCCTAAATGTTCAAAACTATTTGCAACCCCTCGAGTTTTGCATGGGCGGATTCAATCCAGTATGATGTATGCCTTATGTTCTAAAGAACCCCAGGACTGTACTGTCTTCCCCAGCTTCTCCTCCGCCTGGGCTGACTAGCCTTTTGCCAGTCTGGGCGTGGGTTAAGAAGTGCTTTTGCCCAGTACTCAAACCCGAACACTGGATTGCAGTTCACACCTCGGGACCTGGCAGGAGGCAGAACCTGACTAGCACTTGGAGCTTCTGTTTATACCAAGGGTGGCCAACCTGAGCCTGAGAAGGAGCCAGAATTCAACAATGTACATTGCCAAAGAGCTACAGTAATAAGTCATCAGCTCCTGCTCCCAGTGCCTTCCACCCACCAGCAGCCCCTGATGATCAGCGCCTCCCCCTCTCTCCCCCCGCATCTCCCGATCAGCTGTTTCATTGTGTGCAGGAGGCTGGGGGGGGGAGGAGCGAGGGCATGGCAGGCTCAGGGGAGGGGGCGGGAAGGGGTGGAGTGGGGACAGGGCCTGTGGCAGAGCCGGGGTTGAGCAGTGAGCACCCTCCCCCCCCCCCCCCCCGGCACATTAGAAAGTTGGCGCCTGTAGCTCCGGCCCTGGAGTCGGTGCCTAGACAAGGAGCCGCATGTGGCTCCGGAGCCCCAGGTTGGCCACCCCTGGTTTACACCCAGATAGTCGGGCAAACAGCAACAGAACAAAGCAGATCTGGGGTGTAACTGGGTTGGGTTGGACGGGAAGGAGGGTGACAGGGTCCCTGTAAGCAAGTGTCTCTCCTGGGCTTTGGATTCCCAGGCACCGTGGTCTCTGAGCTGCCTTACACCCCGAGGAGGAAACAAACGAGAATCAAATCTCAACATTTTTTTGTAAAGCCAATCTCTTGATTTTGGCAGCTTGACAATACTGGGAGCTATTCCCTGATTGCACCAGTGTAAGTGACAGCAGAATCAGGCCCAGGGGCCAGATGCAATGTTTGGAACTTCCCCAAAGTTCAAATCCTGGTTTTGATTTGATACCCTCTCTAGCCTTTACGTTGTCTCCTGGCTCTTCGGAGAAAGACGCCCTCCTTGCCTCATCTTTGGTGTGATGTTTTCCATTTTGAGTGCCAACCTGGGGCATTTTATTGGGCCACCTCAGCAAACGTATATAATTCCATCCCTCACCCCCTTCCTCTTATGTCACTGCTTCTCAAATATCTGCATCTGAACAGTGTTTTCCTGGGTCAATGCATCAGAAATGAAAATGTATCCTGCATAAGGCAGTGCTCATACTCATTTTCTAGAGTTTGGCTAAATGACCAAAGCAATGGAAGGTGAAAAGACCAAAAGGGGGTATGTGAAGCTGAGAATAACTGATTTGTGCAGGGGCAGAACGTGTTATAGCTTTTCACTGCTGACCGCTTGGGTTCAAAGCTTAAGAATATAAGAACGGCCATTCTGGGTCAGAGCAAAGGTCCATCTAGCCCAGTATCCTGTCTTCAGACAGTGGCCAATGCCAGGTGCCCCAGAGGGAATGAACAGAACAGGGAATCATCAAGGGATCCATCCCCTGTCGCTCATTCCCAGCTTCTGGCAAACAGAGGCTAGGTACACCCTCCATGCCCATCCTGGCTAATAGCCTTTGATGGACCTATCCTCCATGAATTTATCTAGTTCTTTTTTGAACCCTGTTATAATCTTGGCCTCCACAACATCCTCTGGCAAAGAGTTCCACAGGTTGACTGTGCGTTGCTCAGTTCCAGAGTGAACTGTGTATAGTGGTCTTGCTTTGTTCCTAAATAGGCATTGGTTCATAACCTGACACAATTTGCCTCTCTGAGGTCAGGGCTAAAGCAGCGTATCAAGGGTCTGGTGCATTGGCAGAGTGGAAGCTTGCAGCGGGCTTGTTTGCAGCGAGTGCTATCAACTTTTATGAGCCTTGAAATTCATTCAGAAACGGTGAGGCGGCAGGAGTTGGGGGGGGGGGGGGCCTGGAAAAAGCACTCACGCAAAAAAATGAATTTGGGCTTTTATGAGAAACATTTGCACCGTAGGTCGAAAATGGGGAAAAATAAATTCCAAGTGATGACAGGGCCAGGGAAAGAACAGAGCACGCAGGAGAGCTACAGGGCTCTGATGTAAAAAACTGCTCTAACCATCTGCAATGCACGATTTTAGAGAAAAAGGAAGAGAAGAAACAGTGGCCCGTGGAGAAGGATTGAATGTTCACCAGGAGATGATCACCAAGGAGGCATAAAAATACTGTATCAACATGATCTTGGATGCCTCAGTTTATCTAGGTATTTTTCTGTTTCGATTCTCACATGGTCCCCAGTGATGAGAATTTGCAGAGGGTTTTCTCGTAAGACCCAGCCTTTTTTTAAAAAAAGGAAGCAGCAGAAGTTGCGCCATGGGTGGCAAGTATCGCAGGCCAAGGGAGGCTGAGCCGCCCCAAACAGCCAGGCGTGGCCCTGCCCATGCTCCGACCAGGCTCCCTCCTGCTTCCCAGTCTTCCCCCATGGCCGGGGCTGGAGGTAGGGTGGCCGGGCTGTGGCCCAGGACTCAGAGTGGCTGGAGCTGTTGCTCGGGCAGCCTGGAGCTGGGGCTACACTGCCTGGGGTGCTGGGGCCACGCCGCTCAGTGCTCTGGAACTGGGGGTTCTCGGGTGGCCCAGGGCTGGGAGGGGGCAGCTGTCAGCCATGGTGGGGGGCTCAAGGCTCTGGCAGGGGAGGGGGGACGGAGAGGGGTGGCGCCGGGGGATAGCTTCCCCGAATGGGCAGGTCACGTGCCACCCAGGAGTTGCACAGTGCGATGTCCCCTTGCAATGTCTTTCAGTGTTTTGAAGGTTTGCAAAAGGTGCCTGATTGAGAACAAAATCCCATTCTTAGATAAAAGGGTTGTAGCCTTTTGGGGGCCACCTCTAGGGCTGACGGTGCAATAGGGCAGGTCCCTTCCATCTGAACTGCTTTTGATGGAAAATTGGATTTTCAACTAAAAGGAAATTTTTTCCCACCAAGTCTCTGCTTTCTGTGGAAAACCTCTCGTGGCCAAACAGCTGAAAACTGAAATATTTCAGTTTGGAGATGCTGCTCCAGTGCCTCATGGGAGTTGTAGTTTGGTTACCTTGAGTCCCCTGTGGGTCAGTCTCCCTGCCCAGACTACATCTCCCACAGCTAAGGTCTTCCATGATGCAACTGCCTCCCCTCAGCACGAGCTGCATCATGGGAAATATAGTTTGATCATGGAGCATGGTCTATAGAGGTGAATGGGAGCATGAGGCACCCAACTACAACTCCCAGGAGGCAGCATTTCCAAATTGAAATACTTCTGTATTCTGATTTTTGTTGCAAAATTGAAATTTTCCATGGAAAACTTAGACAAAAATTATTTTTTTTCCCTCTTCATCTAATTTTTTGGTGGAGGAAAAAAATATTTCCCAACCAGCTCCAGTGTATAGCTCAGCTTTCACACTCACTGTTGAGACGGCTGACACGCATGCCAGCCATGCCAGTTGTTTTTTTGTGGTCAGTCCATTGGGAAATGGACTGAGACCTCCACACACACAATTCACCACAACCAAACCAGCTCTGGATGGACACTACTGCGCCAGCAACCTGCCCCTTACCCATTCCCTGAGCCACCCAGTTTCCCCTTTGGCCATCTTAAGCATTAGGGTTGGAAGGATGTTGTGGGTTATTTAGTCTATCTGCCCTGCATGGTATTAGGTAGTTTTTCATTGCTCTGCCTGTATTTCCTTCCTTAAAAAGGCAAAAAGAAGAGAGATTGTCAACTGATGGATTGCTCTTACATACACGGATGCCCAGCTTCCACTATTAATCTTCAGAAGAACTGGTGCATGACATGGTTGGAAGGGGGTAGGAAAAGTCCTTCCTGGTTTGCCTTGAGTCAACATTACTCAGAAGTGAACAGAGATGAGCCAGGACACTCAGCAGATGCAACTGAACCCCTTGAAGCTTGCAGGTAAATTATTTTCTTGGTCAAATAGCTCTTAAGAACTCAGGCGCAGCCCGGATAGTTCAACTCTATGGAGACTAGGCTGGGAGACTAAATAAACCCAAGAAAAATGAATATTGACCCCCCACAGGACACACAAAGTTCATCACATATAGGCTTGGCAGGATTAGATTTTTATCAGTAAATGTCGGTAAACATTGATTTCACCATACACATGCAAAGAACAAAAAAATATTCCCACTAGTGGTCATAGAAATATACAGATAGGCAAGTTATCAAAAGTGCAGCCTGAGAACGTATTGGACTTAGATTTATGCATATTTACTTTGTCTATTTTGATGCGACGTCAAGAACTGGGGCTTTAACTCTTTTTACATTTCAAGGTTTAGCGTCATTTAATAATTACTGTCTGACCCCCTATAATTTCCCACAACTGTCAACATTTTAATTGATACAAATAAAATGCTGAAACCCCATAATTTTACACAACTGAAAATTTAAATAAATGAAAAATAGAAAAAAGACTTAAAAATGAATATTATCTGTTGAAATTACCAAATATATATATCGATATATATATATATAAAAAAAATTGAATTCTGCCAACCCTAATCCTATATTTTATTTGGATAACAAGCCAACACTGGTATGGAACTTGTAGTCACAGAATTATTATCCTTTGTATTATGATAGAGCCTACCGGCTGCAACCACAATTGGGGCCCTATTGTGCTAGGCACTGTTCATAATGAGGATCAAGGTCAATCTAAATAGACAAGTTATACAGCAAGTGGGAGGGTAAATAGAGGGGAAGTAACTTGCACAGGAGCGCCGCCAGCTTTTCTGCCACCCTAGGCGGCGGAAGGTTCCGCCCCGAAATGCCGCCCCCCACAGAGGCGGCGGAAGGTCCCGCCGCCGAAATACCGCCGCGGTCGCCGCCCCCCCAATTGTAGTGCCCTAGGCGACCGCCTAGGTCGCCTAATGGGTTGCGCCGGCCCTGAACTTGCACTGCTGGGCTGCGACCGTGGTTTAGAAGGTGAATTGGAACTCCTGTCTCTGGCATTCCAGTCCGGTGTCCTACCCACTAGATCATGCTGCCTTCAAAAGGAAGGCCCTGAAACATGATCTGCAAACTGTATATATAAATGGGGGGTTATATTTGCCTCCCCCATTGAAATGCTTGTTTTGAGGATAATTATAACCCTGTAATGTTTTACCCTAAATGACTGATTTGTCCTCTCAGCATTAACTCTATCTCACTGTAATTTTTGCCTAGGGATAGCATCACCCACCACTATACTACTGCAGCGGGTGGTTAATTTCGCCAGGGAAAATGACAGAAAAGGTTGTGAAGATGCACTCTATCTAACAAACCGAGGGGGTGTGGGCACAGCCCATGCCACAGGTCAGGATATTTCCCTTCTGGTCCCTTGAGGGCACACACTCTAGGCTCAGCTGTCACCTCTCTTGGGTAGCTCCCTTAAAACTACGTTATGCACCCCAGGTTTAGAGAAATCTTTGCCCTGCTGGGGCATTTTCCTGATCAGAAGTGGAGAAAGGACAAGAAAGGTGAAAATCAACAGTGTGGACTACAGCGTGTTGTGTCCCCCGGCGCCACCTCGTCCATTCTCCCGGGGATTGGGAACATACTGGACATGATTTGTTCATATGACCAGCGGGATGTTTGGGGGCAGGCAGAGAAGTTCATGTGGGTGCTGATAACCCATTGAAAGGAAGGTAGGAGGAAGGATGCCTTTGTGAGCAAAGCAGTGGACGGGGGCTCAGCAGAGGGGCTTCTATTCCTGCATTTGACACAAGCTGCCCGTCTGACCTTGGGCCAAGGTCAAGAGAGTCCTTTTTGCCAGTATAGCCAGTCCTAAGGAGGTGGCCTAACTACTGGCCAAAGATCTCTTGATGCTGATATGTGTTGTCTCCCACCTAGGGTGTTCTGCTATATCTGTACAGGCAAAGCCTTTCTAGGGTAGCTCTCAGTCGCACTATTCTTGATCTGTAAAATGGATCCCCACTACTGTCCTATCTTGTAAGTGTGTCACAAGGGTAGGTTCGTTAATATTTGTGGTACTCTGGTGATAAGGGTCATATAAGTACCTAGGGAGGCAGACTGTTGAACTGTCTTGCTAGCAGCCAAAATCCCGAGTTTGGCTTATAAATCACAAATTTAAAAAAATAAAATAAAAATTGAGGTTGTTTACCTTCTGGTTTCCAGGTTTTTGGGGCATGCTCAATATGTTTTCAAGCTTTTCTCCACTACTGTGAGGCCTTGAACCTTCCTTCTTTAAATGACAACTGAGATTCTTGATTTCAGGGCCGGAACTTAAAACAAAACAAAAAATACCCCTCCCCCCCACTTAAGTCAACAGTGGTTAAGTTACTTTTAAGCCTAAAATGGAGATTTTTGCTAAAGCAGTACAAACAGCAACAGGAATAGAAATGATTACTGTGTGTGTGTGTGCGCACAATTAATTGTTTTAAACATGCAAGCTTATGACCCTACCATGAACATCTGGTGTAGCAGAGAACTAGAAAAGCAAAACTGATTATAAACAGCAGGTGAAACGGGACTGTCTGGTTTCTGTGACTCAAGCTGGGCGAAGTGCAAAACAGAAACAACCAGTTTAAGTGGTAAAAAGTAAATTAGATTTTAAAAATCCTTTCAGTGGTCCATGGACACAGAACTGGAGAGTAAATCCAGAGACCTCGGTTCTATTCTTGGCTCTTCCACGGATTTTCTGTGACCGCAGGCCAATCGCTTCACTGCTTTGTGCTTCAGTTTCTCCATCTGTAAAATGGGGCTAACAATCCTTGCCTTCCTTTTGGAAAGTGCATTTAGATCTATGCATGAGAATGGCTTTATTTCCCCTGTATCCTTTCAAAAAAGCCAGTGGCTGGCTCATTAGGGTGGGTCTCAGTTTATACAGCTTCCACCCTGTTTCTTTGAATTTTCCTTGAAAATATGATTCTAGATGGGTGGATTTAAAAAAAACCAACCCTGAAGAATTTTGACATTTTTGTTGAAATGTTTCGACGACTGGAAAAAAATTGCTGAAATTTCAAAATGTCAACTTTTTTGAAATTGAAGTAAAAAAAAAAAAAAATTCAAAATTCCCCCACAATTTTTGTTACTGTTCTTTGGACCAGCTTGAGGTCTCTGTGTCCCCATTCAAAATCTGAAAGCAGAGCTGTTACTGGCTTGCAATTTGGTCACGTGATAGTTTGTTTTTTCCTAGGAGGAGTATAACTGTTCTGTGAGCAGGGTTAGGTGTGACACCAGGGATTTAACTGGGGATAGGGTGACCGGACAGCAAGTGTAAAAAATCAGGACAGGGGGTGGGGGGTAATAGGTGCCTATGTAAGAAAAAGCTCCAAAAATTGGGACTGTCCCTATAAAATCGGGACATCTGGTCACCCTAACTGAGGACCTCCCAAGCTAAAAGCGTGATCTATCAGAGCATGAGTCAAACAGCTAGGGTTTATAACCATGAGCTGTAGCAGACTCTCATCCTCTGGGATAGATGGACAGAGCGTGCCTCTCTCTCTTCCTCTCTCATCTAAATGCTCACAGAGAGCACATTTTAATGTTGTTTTCTGTTCTTGTGCACGCTTAAAATTTGATTGCCACAAACATTCATGCTAGAGCAACTCGATCGCTCTATTGTTTGTGGAAAGTGAACAGGAAAGGGATGATGACTCAGCCAATGTGAGTTCACTTAACAATCCAGATGAACGTGCGTGCACTTTTGCGCCATTTATCTAGTTCTGTAGTTATTTGCTGGAGGGTAGGAATGTCTTCTTGGACTATATGGCACCGTTAATTGGTGAGACAGTGGCAAACCACACGATGCTCTTTTGTCTGGTTCTTCGCTGCGACAATACAAAGCCGCTTGAGAGTTCAGGGCAACTGCAGATAAGAGACAGTGCAAGAAATTCAAAAGCGGGTGGAGGAGACGACATGGGAGAGAAAAACAGAAACTCTGCCTCTGCCTGGCATGATTTGTCAACAACAGAAGGAAGCCAAGATAGATGTGCACAGCACACCTCACAGGAGGAAGAGGAGCAGGCCTGCTCTGCATATCAATGCGTCATTTCTCTGTAGCATTTATCATTTCATTTTGCAGCCCATATTCCTTTCCATGTCCCACAATGACGGACTGGCACATGCCCCACTTGTGCGGTACAATGTAAAGACTGTAGCCTGTATGTGGACCTGTCCCTTTTCACAGCACATTTCATTTAGGGGGAGACCAAGAGGACTATGCTATGGGTCTGATCAACAGTCCCTCTATTCTTTTGTGGGAGAGCAGGTAGGCCCCAGTGCAGAGAAGTTGCCCAGCACAACCATTTGTATGTTTATAATGCTCCCAGGTGTGTGACATTTTTAATTAAAAATAAAACTCCGTTGAAAAGGAAAAGAAAAGGAATCAAAGCTTCCCTTTCCAGGACGGAGACCAGTACTCAGGGCCGGCTCCAGGCACCAGCAAAGGAAGCAGGTGCTTGGGGAGGCCAATGGAAAGGGGCGGCACGTCCGGGTCTTCGGCGGCAATTCGGCGGCGGCTCCCTCAGTCCCTCTTTGAGCTGCCGCCGAAGAGGAAGAGAGGGAGCGAAGGACCCGCCGCCAAATTGCCGCTGAAGAATGAAGCGTCGCGATTGAGCTGCCGCCGAAGTGCCGCAGATCGGCTTTATCTTTATTTATTTATTTGTTTGTTTGTTTGTTTTTTGCTTCGCCGCTTGGGGCGGCAAAAAAGCTGGAGCTGGCCCTGCCAGTGCTCCACTTCTCATCCCTCCTGTCGTCTGCAGCGGTGTGTCCCCTTCAAAAACGAGACCAGGTCGGACTTGCCTACCCAAGCGCTGTGCCTGGTTCGACATCACGCAATGATCCCGTAGCCACGTAGACCGTGTGGCTGTCCATTAATACCATGCCAAGGACCGAACGCGAGAGCTGTGAGAGCTGAAGAAAACTCTTTGGTGGCCAGCGTTGAATTAGGGCTTGTATGTCTCCCTTTAGGAAAATGAGAGCAGCCAGAAGGTAGTATGATCATACGCAGCAGAGATTATCTGTCTGGGTTCTTACATTGCACCCATCACCATGGTATCCAAGTGCCACCATCCAGTAGAGAGAGGTGGATGCCCACGCAAACCGCCACACGAACGGACGTGTGTAGCAGTGTTGCTGTGCCAGCTGGCATCTCTAAGACACGATCTATCCATTAGAGATCAGGAAAAACTTTAACATTAGGGAGGCAGATTATCACACACGGGCCTTCTGCAGAGTTCTTATGCCTTTCTCTCAGGCATCTGGTGCTGACTACTGTCCGAGACAGGATACTGCATTGGATGGATCTTGGGGCTGATCCTGCCTGGTGATCCCTGTGTATCTAAGCCTTAATCCCCAGCTGAATTCTTAGGGTAGCATGTTTTTTACGTGGATTTGAAGATAAAGATCTGGATGGCAAATGAATTGGGGCACCTATTGCTAGGGACCTTTATTCAGAGTGCCCCAGCAGGAGAAGGACCCGGTTGGTATTTGCCAACCTCCCCCACTATTAGATCTGCCCCGGTGGTTCTCCTGTATGTTTATCCCACCTTTTAAAGGACCGGCATCCCGTGTTCGCTCCCTAGAGAGAGCAGACGCCCTGTGGTTATCTCCAGCAGGCCTTTAAATTTTACCACCTTGTTTATGCAACGCGAGCTTACCAGTGTTTAAAGATTGCAAGCTCCATTTAGCATTTATGACCGCAAACTACTCCAAAGTGTATAGGGAAAGGGGGGGAAAAAAAGAAGACGAGCAAGCAGAGATAACATGCCTACGCTGCAACAAACATTCCAGCTTCTTAAACGCTCTGAACCAGTGCAAAAATACTAGCTACAAATTCCCCTTTGCCCATCGTCTGCAAATCCACTAGCTGGCTGCAATTGGCTATAATTGTCTGTCTCCAGTCCCTAATCCCCCAGAACACGGTTTGTCCAGTAGGCGGGAATCTAAAGAGCAGAATAAAGTTCTCCGATTTCGACTTGCAGGTGTTTTTCTGAGCCCTGAGCCGTGCTGTTCTCAGTGATACGGCTCATGAACCATCGCAGGGAGAGAGGGTTGGATTTATAGCACTCCACTGAGGATAACGAGAGGAGATATTTACAGTAGCAGTGTGACAAACATGGAGTGAGGGAATGGAGATGAACAATATTGGCTCCTCCGACACGGGGGATTTGTCGAGCTGGTGACTGTAGCTCTGTCAAAGGCATTCCCACTGGCTTCTGGCCCTCGAGTGCGCCTGCAGCTCTTGGGGTTAGAGCAATATTTGTTGTTGCTCATCATACTTTGCATTTATATGGTATCATTCATAAGGATCTCATAATGCTAGATGAAGGATGGTCTTGTGGTTTAGACCCAGGTGTAGGACTCAGGGGATCTGGTTGAATTCCCAGCTCTGTTACTGACTCACTGTGTGACATGGGCAAGTCACTTTAATCTCTCTCTGCCTCAGTTCCTCATCTGTAAAATGGGGATAACACATCCTTTCTCACTTTTCAGGGCAGGGACTGTCTCTGTGTTTTTGCAGTGCCTAGCGCAATGGGACCTCTTGGCTGCTATATACAAACAACAAAAGTAATTTTACACTGTGGTACAAAGTGAAATGACTCTCCAAAATTCACACAGAAAATCAGTGGCAGCGCACTGGAGCCCAAGCCTGCTGACTGCCCTGCTCTGACCACTGGACCATGCTACCTAGGGCTGAGTCGGAAAAGGTTTTATCGTCCTCTGAGAATACTTGACAGTTTGAAATTTTTTTCCCATCCTGAATCAGGACGAAAAGTCAAAATGTCAAAAATGTTCACAAACCAACAATTAAAAAAACCCAATTGGTTCAGGTCATTGTGTTTCAAAAATGTCCCAATGTTTTGTTCCACTTTTGCCCTTTAAAAAAAGAAACTATTCTTAAATGTAAACAAAGTTAATGTTTTAAATGAAAAACTGTTTGGAAACAAAAACCAAGAATTGTTCATTTCGAAAGAGCGAAAGTGAACTTTGGTCCTCAATTTTTGAAGTTTAAAAAAAAAATTATTTAAAAAAATTCCTGACCAGCTGGGATGCTACCCCGCACTCGGAATGTGGCAGTGCATCATATCGATGATCCCGAAGCAGAATATCCAGTTACAATTGATGCCTGTTACTTCCCTTGTACCGGTGGTAGCATTCAAACCTAGGAACTTCAGTGCCAACTTCTTCTATTTAAGTGAAAGGAGCAACTCTGTTAACTGATAGCTGTAGTAGGCTATTATCCTCTTATTTAGACTAACCACTAGAAAGGGAATGACCCACATTTTGTTTGTTACATTACATTAGCACATCAGTGCAATGTTTGGGCTGTAAAAAGGGACAGCATTGACTGGTTTGCAAATGAAAGAGCTGTTCCCATTGGAATGGAATAAAGCAGCACGTAGAAATGTTTCTGTTGGCCTGAGGCTCTGCAAAACCTTGTTCCTACAGAATCTAAACGTGCAGGCGATGCCCCTTTAAGTAATACTTTCAGGGCAGGTTCTTCCCCCTTTGTCGGGGAGGAGAGAACGTTCTTGCACAGCTCAGGGGAGAGATGTTAGAAGTGTGCTGGGCACAGCTGATGGCTCACCGCTGAGTTGGAGGTGGCCAGTGAATTTTGGCATCTTGCAAGAGATTGATAGAGGGTCACCAAAGTCATTTAACAGCAGCACTCGAAAGTGCCACAGGCTGTGCGTAGGGGGCTGCTGCCAGCACGTACGTATGTACGTGTGTGTGTGTGTGTGTGTGTGCACACACCAACACTGTCTGATCTCAGGGTGAAGGATGGAGGGGGGCAGCTGATTGAAAGGAGAGACAGTTTTAACTCCGAAACAAAGATCATTTGCTCTCAAAGGAAACACATTTTTGCCGGGGGAGAGGATGAAAGGTCGACTTAAGTGTTTCCTTTTCCCTTGCTTGCTGGGCTGAGTCCTTCTCAGGCATGTAGAGACCCTGTTGCTCAGGAGGCCGGCTGTGGTGTCTCGACTGAGGCTACCTCTACCCCTCAGCTGGAAGGTATAAATCCTAGCGTGGGGAGACGTGCCCACACTAGCTCGGACTGAGCTAGCGTCTACAAATAGCAGTGTGGCCCCAGCGGCGTGGGCAGCGACTTGTTTTCATAGATATTTTCATAGAATATCAGGGTTGGAAGGGACCTCAGGAGGTACCTAGTCCAACCCCCTGCTCAAAGCAGGACCAATCCCCAACTTCAAGCAGAGCTAGCGTGTGTACGCCTGCCCCAGCTGGGAATGACCTCTCCCAGCCCCTGGGTGTAGAGAACCCCTGCTTACTCCGATGCTGCTGGTGGAGTGGGATGGGGCATAGGGTGGAGGTGGGTCAGTGAGGTGAAATCCACCCCCCCGCCCCCTCCAGCCAATGCAAACTCGGCTCCTTTACATTGAAGAGCACCTTGTGTCATGCATAGTCCCATGGGCTTCAAGGACATGGAAGACGCGTAATTAATGATTTCCTTTCGCCTCCGCTCTCTGTCTCCCTAAACCCGGCCGAGCTATGGAAGGGACGTCTGGCTACGCTGCAAAAACCTCCCCTCATTTTAGCCTCCAGTTCCCCAGCTTGATTTTTTTTAACATCCTATTAGACTATTTAGGGGTTTTTTTTTTTTTTTAAGACGAGTAAAAGAAGATCCAGGAGTCTGGAAGGGGCGGGCAGCAGGGAGCGGCACGTGAGCATTAGACACAACCATATGTTCCACTTTCCGCGCTAAATGCTTTTCCTTGGTTCTATGTGAAATGAAAAGACTAAGAACTCTGGTAGCCTGTGCAGGCGACTAGCTGCTGATTGATATCCTGGCTGGAAATCCGGTCGTGCTAAAGCTGGCGTCCTTATGCCTTACTGATTTCTTGGGAATCCACTGGAGAAAACTTCATGCAGTGAGAGGTGGCTGAACGACCCCACCCAGTGCTGGCTGCTTGGTGGGATGCAATGATCATTGCAATCCATTGGCTGTCTGGGGGCTCATGTGACAAGAGTCAGAGGGTCCTGCCAGCGCCTGATGGCTAGGAGACTGCATCCTGGCACAGACTTGGGCCCCTTGGTTGGCAGCCTCCGCAGAGAGCCCACAGGCTCGGTGAGCAATGGGCACTGATCAGTGTTCCCTTTACAGGTGGGTAACGTTTTTTCATCCAAAACATTTCCCCCCCCTGAAAAATGCAGATTCGGTTCGAACAAAGCGTTTCATGAATTTGTGTTGAATTTGCTGAATTGGTTCCACTGGCTAAAACAGCAACAACAAATCAGACAAAAATTGAAATGTTTCATTTTGACGTATTTGAAACAACCGGCCTCTGATTTCCTGCTCACTTGGCAGTGAAGATGCAGGTAAAATCACCAATGCTGATAATCCTCCGACATCATCCCACAATTACCCCTGAAAGAACAGACACGTTCTCCCAACACAGCTGACTGGGAAAGGATCCTAGCGTGTCTCCACACACGGCAGCGTGTGCCCGCAGACGCACGCGGGCAAGTGCAGACCCACACAGTGAGCTGGGTAAGGCTTTGCAGTGGGGATGTTAACACCTAGGCTAGTCTAACCCAGCTCCAACCACCCGGGTTAACTGAGCAGTGAAGACAGGCCCCGGCGGCTGCCTTGAAGAGCACCAGTGAAGAATGTCTCTCTCCGACTTCGCGTGGGTCATTGCTGTGTGGGACAGCTCTCCTTGGCCGATGGAGATGTCACTCCAGAACGTGTAGCGTGGAGGGGAGGTGCCTCACTGATCTCATTCTGGGCGCAGGCCTTGAGCAGCTGTGGTCGTGTTGGGGATTTGTGGGGGCGTGTCGTCAGACAGGAGGCTGAGACATGAGAGAGGCCCAGGACGCGTATTCTATGACGAGTGTCCAGCTCGATCGCTCTAGCTGCCTCTGTCACTGAAGTCCATAACCGCGGCAGAAGGTGAAGTCCCACTGGGCACCCTGGTGGCGTAGCACATGGCTGACGAGGGTCCTGATTTCAATCCCCAGCTCCCAACCTCTTGCCCCCCTCTGCTCCCGGCGGCCTGGTGAGGCCGGGGAGAAGGAAGCAGGTAGCCCAGTGGCTGGAGAGTGCTGCAGGTTCCTAGCCAACTCCGGGGCTGATTCAGACATGAGGTCAATGGACTCAGACGCAGGTTCAGTCCTCAGCTGGTAGGATACAAAGAGGGGTGGGGAGACTAGAAATGTGTGGGGGGAGGGTTCCAGACTAGGTGGGATTAAAGCAAGAGGGAAAACAAGGGGGTTCCCTATTGTTCCATACCATGGGACAACCTGGGGACCAGGTGGGGCTACACCCCCATTTTCAGACATGATCATTGTGGTCCAAGCTTTAACCAGCGGCATCCATTGGTCAAAATGAATCCAGCAAAGGGGGCGTGACACTCGCCCCATTCCCCTGCCCGTACACACGCACACATCATTCCCCACGGTATCTGCAGTAGCTGTTGCTAAGCCCTCAGTGCTAGCTAGACTTTCCAGCTGTCTATTAGACAGAGCTGAAAGACCAATTGCTTTACCTACAGCGATTGTCCTCAAGGCCTTTAGTGATTTAAAAGCTCTTCCTGGTTTGGACTGGACTGTGTCCAAAGCAGCGCTGTGTTCCCAGGCGAGGGGATTAAAGATGCTCAAGTACCTCTCCCTGTTACTACTTCTGGCTTAAGGTCAAAGGATGAATTATGCATGGCCGCGCTTCAGGCTTCAGCCTTTTTTTTTCCCCCCTGAAGGCCGCGGTGGGATTTTTTTTCTCGGCATGTGAATTGACAAGGGAATGCTGCTAAGGATCCATGCCATAGTCCTGACTGGACGGCGGGGTTACTGCTCGGAAACAGAGAGGAGAGGCCAAGCGCAGGCAAACTTGGAAGATCCCTGAAAGCCTTTGGAACCTGCTTGTGCTTAAAGGGGAAGAAATTGAGAAAAGGTTCAGAGACGGGCAACTAAAATGATTAGGGGTTTGGAACGGGTCCCATATGAGGAGAGATTAAAGAGGCTAGGACTTTTCAGCTTGGAAAAGAGGAGACTAAGGGGGGGATATGATAGAGGTATATTAAAATCATGAGCGATGTGGAGAAAGTAGATAAGGAAAAGTTATTTACTTATTCCCATAATACAAGAACTAGGGGCCACCAAATGAAATTAATGGGCAGCGGGTTTAAAACAAATAAAAGGAAGTTCTTCTTCACACAGCGCACAGTCAACTTGTGGAACTCCTTGCCTGAGGAGGTTGTGAAGGCTAGGACTATAACAGGGTTTAAAAGAGAACTGGATAAATTAATGGAGGTTAAGTCCATTCATGGCTATTAGCCAGGATGGGTAAGGAATGGTGTCCCTAGACTCTGTTTGTCAGAGGGTGGAGATGGATGGCAGAAGAGAGATCACTTGATCATTGCCTGTTAGGTTCACTCCCTCTGGGGCACCTGGCATTGGCCACTGTCGGTAGACAAGATACTGGGCTAGATGGACCTTTGGTCTGACCCAGTATGGCCGTTCTTATGTTCTTACGATTCATTTCTTCTTCTGCCACAGGCCCTCAAGCCAACTTGAAGAGCTGTTCCCTGAAGCTACATGGACGGAGCAAAGCTGCAAGACCCAGTGTCATGCTGAGGTTACTCGCCAGATGGATCCCAGCTCCTGTTTCTATTGCTTGGAAACATGGGGTTTGAATTCAGATTCCATATGGTAGGCTTGTTCCCTCCTTGTGATTTGGAGACGCTTGGAATTTGCCTGGGAATGATTTGCTGCTCCTGCCACCGCGAGTCCCCTGGAAGACATTTTGAAAACACACAAATGGCTTTCCATGAAAGAATGGCTTCCCCTTGCCATGGAAATACAGCCATTTGCTGGGAGGCACACAGCATCTATTCAGCAGAACACATTGGTGGCGCCCAGCAGTTTAGGACAGGAAGTGAAGAGCTGGGAGGGTAGGGAAGCAGAAGACGGTTGCCCAAAGTAGATTTTTTTCCCCCAAGGGCAGCAGGGCTGATGTGACCTGCTTTTTGCCAGCAGTACCTAGGATCTTAATTACCACATGACCACCCTAGACGTCTCAGATGGCAAAGGCCTGTTAGATTCGTGCTTCTCAACCTGTCACCTACCATGACCCTCTTCACTCCCATTTAGCTGGGATCTAGCCAAACCCCTTCACCCCATTTAGCACCATGGGACAGGTGGAACGGTACCCGAGAACCCATGCTTTAGACCATCTCCCTGCCCCTGCACGACTGTTCCCTACATGGCATTTGAAGTGTTTTATCCAGCTTTGGTCCAGCTGTCCTGAGCGGCGGGGCCGTCAGCGCTCCCTCTGGGAGCCTGTTCTAGCACAAACCAGCTCAGATCTGGCGTCTCCTCCAAAGAGCTGGGCTAAGCAGCATTAGAGCGGCAGCCATTGCTTGTTTCCTGCCGACCCGGCGAGGGGCTTGCCTTAATAGAGCGTGGGCCCACGAGGAGTTCGTGCGGGGATAACAGGGCGTGCGCGGGGAAGATGAACCCTTAAATGGATCGATAACACCCCAGGCAGCTGATATCAGTGCAAGGAGACAGGCCTTGTTAAACAGCTCTATTCCTTGCTTTCCTCCCTCCACCATTAACACACGGGCCAGACCGTCACAGGAGCAGTGTTCTATGTAGCTCTCGGACCTACTTCAGTTCTCAATCCTTTCCATCCTGGGAACCCCTTTTCCACACTGGAACCTTTCTCCCATCCAGCCGGAACCCTCCCTCCCATGTAGCAACTTCCCGTAGCAACCCCCTGACATCTGTGTCGTGATCTTCCCGGGAGCCACAACCCCTTGGCTCAGTGGATGCTGCTTCTCCACCAAGCTATGCCTCCCTCCCCCCCACCTTGTTCCTTTTTTTGTGTCCCTGCTGAACCCATCACGTGAAATCACCGTGCGGCTGATGCAGCTGTAATGGAGTATTTAATTCCATCATCATTCGTTTGTGTCAGACACCGCAGCACTTGTCTTCAGGTTTTTTTTTTGTAATGGTATTTTTAGGTTGCTACATTCTCCTGTTCTGCCTCCGAAACAAATGCCTCTCATCTGCAACGCAGCTGCTGGGTTTGTGTGTACGATAGCCGGGGGGAGGCTTGTCAAGATCTTTCTTGATCATGCCTGGATGCTGATGTGGTTCCGCGTGAACTCCGTGTCCTATTTAAGGTATACCTTGGACGCATGCCTAGCGAATGCAGCTCAGCTCTGGATTTTCCGCCTGGGCAGTGGAGATGGGGCTGCCCTTGTCTCACACCTCCTATGTGGCATAGACAAATTCCTCACACCCTCTTCCTGCAGTCCCGTAATGTCCCCTGCACGTACCCCTCCAAAAATAACCAAAGAAAAGGCTACTCCCCCAGCCAAAGAATCCATCCCAGGTATTACACGGAGCCCAGCACAGCCTGGGGGCGGGACTTTGGGAGTGGTGCAGACATGAGCCCTAAAGCTCCTGGGTTAGGGACAGTGACTCAGTGTTGAGCTTGTGTAGCAAAGCATGCAATCTGAGTCAATATGGAAAGAGCCAGCTTAAAGCAAGGCAGATTGAGTCATGCCTTGTTGCGTTAGGGAGCAGCCTGCTTTGTCTCTCTCTGGTTTTGGTTCTTCTGTGCTATCGTTCGACATACAGCAGAGTTACGCTGCAGCCTTCTAGCCAGAATCTTTTTGTTTTTATCTGTTGTCTCTGGGTGTGTGCTGTGAATACTTTTCTGTCAAATCTCAATGAACTATGGAAACCTCAAGATTTGCTTGACAATATTTTGCACAGCCCTAGAGCTGAATTAGGTCAGGGGCCACAACTCCCACCCAGCCAATTGACCTGCTTACACCAATGGCTGAATTTGGCCCCTTGTCTAGATGCGGCCTGATTGCTCATTACACTTTCCACGTTAATGAGGCTTTGATTTTGTATGCAGTGCAGAAAAGGTGACTCACCCACTTTCAGGCAGTCAGACCTTGTAATCTCAGGTACTTAATACACAGCTTGTTGGAGTGCTACCCAGCGCTGCGCCTCCTGATTAGCTTACATTTAGAAGGTCATTTGGTATTAGAAATTAATGACCTGTTTCAGAAAACTAATCCCGTTTTCTACGGAGTCTCCATCCCTTTAAGGCCTTTCAAGAAAAGCTGCTGCATCTGACGTGCAGCATGTCGGAGCATCTTCCCACTGAGATGAAGCTCGGCACGGTGCCTTCCCGCTCAGCGGGTGGATGAGTTAGATTTCCCCCTCTATATCTTACCCGCCTGTGTGTCACAAGGGTCATGGATTCCTGATGGAGTCTGGGATGCAGAAATTGTTGCTAGGTAGTGGACTGCGCTTCCTGGTTACTTCCTTAAATTGCCATCAGCTTCAGTCGCTTTTCATTTCCAGGCTCTGCGTCCTTACAAGAAGCAGCAGTTTTGTGACCATCTAAATCTGTGCCTAGATGCGGCGGTGACTTGTAATAAGAGTGAGAGATAAGATAGAGGAGCGAGAATCTTGGGCAGCGTAGTAGAAGTGCAGGGCTCGCTAATTCTTTCATATTCAGTGGATTTTAGTGCCGGTCTCATTGGCAACCCTGGAGACACCAAGTCACACTCCAGAATGAACACCGTGAGCATAGTGGCATTATGAGCTTCCCCAGCCAGCCCTGGCCACTGGGGGAGATAAGTGTGAAGAGACACGTCTGCAAATCTCTGAGGTGTGTAAACGTGATCGAGGCGACTGGGGGAAACACGCACAGGCATAGCTAGGCGCAACAGGGCGAAATTGAGGGGAAATGTAAGCTGAGCGGCTGGAAGGAACGCTGAGATGTAGTGGGCTGGAGGAGAATCGCCCATGGGAAGTGTTGGAAGCCCCATTGTCTAGAGATTGCAGCAACCCAGGGCATGTCAGCTGGGGTACTGAAAACTAGACTGGATGCCATACTAGAGATGGGGCGGTAGGGAACAAGTCTGTCCTGGCAGGGAGCTGGGCTGGATGGGACCTGATGGATTCCCACCTCTCAACCCTTGGAGTTTACGTCCCTTATCTCCTTGGAGGGGTTAGAGAACTTTAGTCTCCATGGCCCATGCAACCCTTGGCCTCGCTGCTGAGACCGCCAGCTGTGTGTGTGTGTGTGTGTGTGTGTGTGTGAGGTGCAGCTAGTGCCAGGGACAACCGTGGGTTTTGCAATGTGGACACTTGTTCACTGGACACTAGAAGGAGACCCACTGAATAACTTCACCCAGGCCACTGAAGAGCTATTGTCTCTGCCAACCTGGGGCGGGCCAAAGGAGACGAGGCTCCATCTCTTCACCTCTCTGATCCCCTATCCAAGAGGCCAGGTGGGGATGGAGAGATGCTTATAGTTCCAAGCACTGGCAAAAAGTCTCCCCACCCTGGCTCCCCATGTCTCCCCGTTTCCAGCAGGGAGCCTGGGCATGCAGCAGCCATTGCCCTCCCGTAATGCAATGCCCCAGCTCTGCTCCATCTCCTTCGCCTCCCCAGCCTTATGGCTCAGTTAGTGCGTTGCTCCCAGCCAGCCTAGGATGAACGTGCGCTCGTGGCACACTCCGTGCTGCCGCCAGCTCGGCTGCGAACTCAGTGGCCCAAATTCTTTCTAAATCAATCAGCGTCCCCCAGCGCTTTGCCATAGCACCAGCAAATGAGCATCCGCACGATAAATAAGGCGAGACCGGCGGAGGTGCAGAGGACTAGAAAGGTGGAGACTAGCTGTGATGCGCGCACATGCAGTGTCCTTCACAGCTGCCGGGGGATGAGCACAAGAGCTCTAAGTAAGAGGTAGGGTGGCCCAGTGATTTGCAAACTAACCTTGGACTTGGGCGATCTGGGTTCAGGTAGCTCTGCACAGGGTCCCTGTGCAACCTTGGGCAAGTTACTTAGCCTCCGTGTGCCTCGGTTTCCCCATCTGTAAAATGGGGATAAAAGCACTGCCCGGCCTCACAGGGAGGATAAATACATAAGACTGGGAGTAGCTCAGATACTAAGGTAATGGGGCTGTTTCATTAGCAGGGCACAGCTGGGTTTCCACTAGGAAACATTGGTTGGGTGGCTGGCTTTGATATTTGTCTGTTCCCTGGTGGACGTGCCCTGTCAACGTGGGCAGGTAGGGCTGGGTTGGGAGTCCTGCCCTACCTCCCCTTTCAGCCTGTGCTCCCAATTTGGCTGGCCAGTTCCACACCTCTGAACCAGCGAGGAGACAGATTAAGTTTGGCGCTGATGTTCAGGGTGGGGATGGAGCTCAGACCGGCCATAAGCAAGGAGGTGGGTGGCTCCGGGAAGGTGGGAAGGGAATCATAGAAGATTAGGGTGAGAAGAGACCTCAGGAGGTCATCTAGTCCAACCCCCTGCTCAAAGCAGGACCAACCCCAACTAAATCATCTCAGCCAGGGCTTTGTCAAGCCGGGCGTTAAAAACCTCTAAGGATGGAGATTCCACCACCTCCCTAGGTAACCCATTCCAGTGCTTCACCACCCTCCTAGTGAAATAGTGTTTCCTAATATCCAACTTAGACCTCCCCACTGCAACTTGAGACCATTGCTCCTTGTTCTGTCATCTGCCACTACTGAGAAGAGTCTAGATCCATCCTCTTTGGAACCCCCCTTCAGGTAGTTGAAGGCTGCTATCAAATCCCAACCCCCCTCTTCTCTTCTGCAGACTAAACAATCCCAGTTCCCTTAGCCTCTCCTCATAAGTCATGTGCCCCAGCCCCCTAATCATTTTCGTTGCCCTCTGCTAGACTCTCTCCAATTTGTCCACATCCCTTCTGTGGTGGGGGGCCCACTGCTGGATGCAATACTCTAGATATGGCCTCACCAGTGCTGAATAGAGGAAAATAATCACGTCCCTCGATCTGCTGGCAATGCCCCTACTTATACAGCCCAGAATGCCGTTTGCCTTCTTGGCAACAGGGCACACTGCTGACTCATATCCAGCTTCTCTTCCACTGTAATCCCCAGGTCCTTTTCTGTAGAACTACTGCTTAGCCAGTCAGTCCCCAGCCTGTAGCGGTGCATGGGATTCTTCCATCCTTGTTGAACCTCATCAGATTTCTTTTGGCCCAATCCTCCAATTTGTCTAGGTCCCTCTGAACCCTATCCTTACCCTCCAGCATATCTACCGCTCCCCCCAGCTTAGTGTCATCTGTGAACTTGCTGATGACATCTGCGAACTTGCAGGAGACTCTGCATGCTGGAGGGGATGGTGATCCTGCTGGAGGCAGAGGGGGATGCTCGGGAGCTTGGAAGAAGGAGAATGCCGGATCATGAGCACTTCTGTGGAGCGACCCTTTCACGCAGAGAGGGGTCTGGAAACCCTTGAGGTTTGAGTGGGTTGGGAATCTGAATTTCACAGCTGATCTTTATCTCCGTATCGGGCCAAGCTGGAGCCCCAGATCCAGCCAGCCCGAAACCTTTGGGATGTTTGAAAGCCGGATTCAGCTCTGAATTGTGAGGCTATTTGGGGGGTCGTGATGCTGGCAGACCGGATGCCAGCTCATGCCAAGGCCCCAGGCCTCACTGAACACTGACAAATGCATGGCTGGAAACCAGTCTGGCTTCTCTGCGTGTTAGTGTCATTAAAATAGATGTGAGAGTTATAAGAATGTGTTCGGTGCTTAGACTTTATGGAATGCTTGCAGGATGCTGCCTACATTAATCCTCCTTATAATAGCTGTATCCCATGTTATAAGGGGATGTTTAAATGTTTGCTCTGTAGCTATAAAAATGTTTGCTAAACTGTAAATCCCCCCCTCCAGTCAGGGGCGAAGCATAACTGAGTCTGACATGCTAGTTAACACCTCCTGGGGTATACTAGCATCTCCTCCCCCAACAAAAGAAGGTCTGTAGACATCCGAGAAGCCATTGTGGACAAAAGGGTTTGTTGCTGGCTTCCCCCACAACACTGAAGAGGGTACTGCAGGGGGAAGGGAATAAAAATGCCTGTTAAGGAGAAATTGTTATCCCTGTGCGGCTTGAACCATAAGGGGTGAAGATTTTAGAGGTCCCTAGCTGTTTAGCTTGGGTTAGCCACACACAGCTTGCATATTCTAGAAGCTGCTCTCATCTTTTGGAACCTAAGACGGTATCTCATTTGTGACGTGTTTCAACCTTGCAAATAACTCACCTCTTGTCTTAGTTAATAAACCTTTACTTGGTTTATTATAGGATTGGCCACAAGCATGGCCGTTGGTGAGAGATCTTGGGTGCACTTCACCTGGGGTAAGTGACTGGTGCCTTGGGACTGGGAGTAACCTGAATATCATTGTGATTTTGGGTGTAAGGGACCATCTGTCTCAGAGGCAGGCTTGCCTGGGTGGCAGGACAGACCGGAGTACCCGGGGGGCTGTCTCTGGTTCCCTATTAAGGCTGTGATCGTGCCTGAGGAGTTCACACTTGTTACTTGATTGGTGAAATCTACCTATAGAGAACACAACCAGTTTGAAGTGCGTGCCCTGTTTCGTGACAGTCTGCCCAAGGACAGCATGACAGGGGGGATCACTGATTCCCAGGGGAAAGCACTAGGGAACAGAGTCTGGATTCAGCTTGGGAAGCTGGACTTGAGCTGATACCCTGGGAATGAGAAAATCAAGACGTCGGACTGTATTTTAGTTCTCTGGTCTCCTTCCTCTTAATTTGGCTCCTGCTTGCTTCGGGGTCCAGCTACAGCAGCAAAACAGCTGTTTTATGTCTCTGTCTTCATTGTGATACGCTTGCAACGTGTGTCTCCACGCTCTAGTGGCTGACCCACAGAGAGGATAACAGCCTACTACTATTACTAGATCATGGAGCTACTGCTTTAGCTCAGGTGGTAGAGGGCTGTGCTTTGATGCTGAATGTTCTGGACTCAAACCTTCCGGCGGTATGTACCAGGAGTTGGTGCATGAGCAATGGGTCATTTTCCTAGTTCATATGGGATTTTCCTTCTCTCTCTGTGTGTCTGACTTCCAAGCAACATGAGAAGTTGAACAGTCCCCAAATGCCCTACCATGAGGCTGGAATCGGCTTGCTCTGGGATCAGGCTCATCTGGATACGCTCCTCCCGTGTTGCAGAACAAGGGAGGGAAATTAGGGCTCCGATACCTTTTCGCTATACGGCCCATGTGCCCCTGCCAGCACCGCATGCCCCCCTCTCCCGCCCCGTGCCCCTTGCAGAATCTTTCCTGATTGAAATTCCAGCATATGCACAACACAGCTGGCCAGCCCTGCCTGCTCCGCTCCAGCTCTCGCCCTCCGCATCTGGCACGTGTCTCTGTGATCTGGAAGATTTACATGGCAGAGCCGCCTGGTAGCCTGAGCCTCAGAGCCGGATAGGCTAATGCCAGAGACCCAACATGCTGTGCCCTCCAGCCGCTCACAAAGCGAAGGCTAGCATGATCCCGGACTTTAGCAGCCTTCGTGGGCATGGCTGTTGCAGCGGGGGAGGGAGATGTTTCATTCACAAGTTTGTGATGCTGAATGCAGCTGACGTTGAACAAGTGAAACTTTTATTCAACCCCGTGCACGGCTCTACCCAGGGGGCTGACTCCCCACCTTCCCTGTTCCGCTCTCTCTCCAGGGAACGTTGGCCCTAATAGATAACCTGCAGCAAGGGAGGTTTAGGTTAAGCCCATTACTGCTTGTGTCCTACCTTCGGTGGACATGGAGAACAACAGATCACCGTCGTCTTTACGTATTTAAAGCCTTATCAGATGCTCCCCCTCCCCCCCTAGTCTTCTTTTCTCAAGACTAAACATGCTCAGGTTTTTTTTTTTTAAAACCTTTCTTCGTAGCTCAAGTTTTCTAACTCTTTGGGGTCATTTTTGTTGATTGCAACATGCAGCAACTTGCAATATGTCGCATTGGGGAGCTGGATGAATGCACATTAAAATAGCAAAAGAAGAGAGATTGGTGACTCTCCTGACCTTTTTTTTGGCATGGCTCAGGGCCTGACTCAGCCTGATACTTAATCCTGGGCCTGGGACGAAGTATCATGGTGAATCAGAGACCAAATTTGGCGGTTGTTTCCGACATTCCATTTCGCGCTCTGACTGAAAAGAGCCTCTTGCTTTTCCCTGAGGCCTCCCAGAACAGGTCTGTCTGGCCCCAGCTCTCGGTCAGCCCTGGGGTGTTTTCACACCTCCTTTGAGAAGCCCGTTAGAGGCATGACATGTGCCAAAGTCCTATGGTGCTCTCCTTTACGACGGTCCAGAGGGGAATGGGAATGGAACGGTGATGACAAGGGCCTTGGAAGGCTGGGTCTGTCTGAGTGGCAGTGGCTGCAGAGTGGAGATTTTGGAGCACTTTCAATGGGCGTTTGTTAATGACACTGCTGCTTAATAGATTGCTGCGTTGCTAGCATCTCTCCCGCGCCCTATCATTACTTGCTCTTTAGAGCATTTCAACCCTAACAATAGAAACCCCTGCAAATAATATTCCAATTAGGCACCTGGGCCACCTCCTCCCATGGCAGAATGATCACTCGGCAGCCGCTAAAGAGGCGTTTAACTTCAGCACCATGTTAAATTCCTGGTCAATTGGCAATCCAGTCCCAGGGCCATTAGCTCATTGGCCTGCACTTATACATTTGCAGTATAGTCCTCTGCCTGCTTCTGTGCTGTCCCGGAATCACCCTGACCCCTACGAGGCTTCTGACCAGGGTTACAGGCAGAACCCCTCCCTTCCCCCAATCTGATCCCAATCTTCGCAGAGACCATCCTACATGGAGTTGTGGCTTCAGAGTGGGGAAGGGGGGGAATGTCGCCCCTTCAAGATGCTTAAATAATTGTAACCCAGAGTCCATTCCAGCACCATCGGGGAGAATCTGCCCCCTCCCGTGAACAAACCCGACCCTTTGGGACGCTCACGTCCCGTGTTAATGACGGGCCCCGCTTGTAACCGCTGTTACTCACTTGCAGCTGCAGAATGAATCACGCCCCACCACGCATAAGCTCCCATTGTGCTGAAAAGTCATAGCCCCCCCCCTCCCCCCGGGCGCCATGGTTTGCAGTGCATTGTCGTGTGATGCACGCTCTGTTCTCATGCGGAGAATAAGAAAGGATTGGGGAGGGGAAGGGAGGTTACCTGTGCCAGCGCTGGCTCTGCTGAGCAGTGATTGCAGCCGCAGATATTGCCAATGCAGCCGGCCCATTCACGAGCTTGTAAGAGACATACCTGGATACACACCTGTCCCACTGTTGTGCTCTCACGGGTGCAGATAGTGAGGGCTAGGGGGTAAGGCCACTGGCCTGGGACTCGGATAGCCCACTGGGTGACCTTGTATGTGCAGTTTCTAGCACAGTAATAGTGTAGTTCTCATACAGCACTTTCCATCGGCAGATCTCAAAGTGCTTTACAAAGGAGGTCAGGATTGCTATTGCCCATTTTACAGAGGAGGAAACCGAGGCACAGAAAAGCCGGGTGGCTTGCCTGAGCTCGTCCAGCTGGTCAATAGCAGAGCCAAGCCTATAACTCGGGGCTTCTGAATTCCACACTAGTGGTCTCGATGCTAGGCCAGACTGGAATAGAGTCCTGGGCTTAGCATGGGACACACCAGTGCTTGTCTGTGCTCGTGTTCCTGGATTTGGGGGCCAGCAGGGAGAGATTTAAAGACAAAGACCATCATCGCCCAGGCTTAGGTGTTCAGGAGGACTTTAAACTTCTTCTAAGTAAAGGGGGTTGAGCTGGAAGGGGGGTGTCCATCATGGCAGCTCAGTTTCCAGGCTCTGCCCAAACTCCACCAAACTGCCCAAACTCCATTGTCCCTGTGCCGCACCCCGGCCGCCGTGCGCTCTGTCTGAGACGCTCCACAGGGCGATGGTGGTAGGACACTTGGTGCTAGCTGGGCGTCCTCTTTACGGTGTCCTTTCTCTCCTCGGCCCCAGCCTCCCCTGTCAGCTGTGATCTCCATTCCTGGGGCGGGGCTGTGGGCACGTATCCCGGGGAGGAAACCCACGGGGCTCAGACACGGCCCTCCCTGGGCTGCCATGCCAATGACGGCCCTGCAGCTGTAATTACCAGTAGCGGCTGCTTGCACCTCATTTGGTGCCAGTTGTGGAAATCCCTGTGCCGGAGAACCTGGCCTCGGTAATTGGAGGAAACTATTTTTGATCAGCTCCAGAGGATGGCCTCTCCTCCTTTATCCGTCCCAGTAACACCAAGAAACCCCAGGTGTGTGGTGCATTCGTTTCATGCCCATCGCTTTTGTGGGGGTGGGGGGAAGAGAGTACGAACTTGATGCCCTTCTGCCACTGACCTTGGGTGAGTTCCCGCTCTGTGCCTCAGTTTCCCTATCAGTAAAACAGGAATCCCATGGGGGATGGGATTGGACAAGGAAGGCAGCATTAGCCATCCCTTCTCTGCCCCACTTCTGCCACCTGTCCTGGCAAAGGGCATGAGCATGGTATGTGCCCTTGTGCTACCATGGCTTTGTAATACCCCTGACAAGAACATCCATGGCCCAAGATGGGGTGAGGGGAGCCATGCTGGCCGAGAACAGTAGCTGCAAGGTCATAAGCTGGGCTGAGTAAGGGGTAGAACGTCATTGGCCTCGCTGCTGTTTTGGTCACCGCTCCCCTGAACACACTCCGTCTCTGCTGCCACGTGAAGTAGCTATATGTACCCTAAGGGCTGGACTGTGGTCTAGAGGTTCGAACAATGGAACTACCATTAAGGGCTCTGGGGGTCTATTTCCTGTTGCTCTGCCCCTGTGTCCCTGTGCCCTTGGCCAGCTCACTTGAGCTCTTGGTGCCTTGCTTTCCCCATCTGTACAATGGGGTTGTTATAATAATGGCTGCTGCACGAAGCTGTGGATGGCTGTGAGGCTTAATTAATAGATGGCACATGGTTGGCGATCCCACGTGAGTGCAAAGCATTATTATTCATTTCCCCTATTTATTCTTTTTACTCTTTCAGCTGATACGGAGATGATAGCTGGATAGTGGGGATCAAATTCATCCCTGGGGGAACTTCCCAACAACGGCCTTGCAATGACGCCACCGATGAACTCTGGGCTCTCATTCCCGCACCGGTGACTCAGTGTGCTGGGATCGACTGTTCTCTGCTCTGTCCCGACATGGCATGGGGTGGGGTGGGGCTCTTCAGCCCGGACGTGTTTCCTGACGCGCAGCAGGCGCGCTCTTCGAAAGCGCTGTTTATCTCTGTGCCTGCACATCCGTTCGGCAAACATGCCAACAGCCTTCACATTGAGACGCTGAGTTCCTTTGCAGCCCCTCGTGTCGTTTTCCAGGTGCTTTTATCTTTATTTATTTATTTATTTAATAGAAAACCCTTTGAAATGAGTATAGATTTTCCTGGATATTCATTTTGGCTGGATGCAGGGGCGTGTTGTAAACGTTCAGACAGAGCCACACAATCAAACAGAGCCAGATTTGAGGATGTATTCGTTTCAAAGCCTAGCGAGAGAATGGGGTTATTCAGCATAAATCAATTATGTATTTTAAGAAAGAGTTCTTCTAATTAATGAATCTGTCGAAATTAAGAAAATTCTAGCAAATGGCAAAGCTACCCCTCTTCCCCCTCCCCCCCCCGCAGAAAAAAAAAGTTTGTCGTCTACATATTTGCTCTCCGGGGATTGATAATACCGTGGGATATTGAAATCACAGTCAGATAGGAGACTTTCCCGCAATCACCTTTCAAATGCCCTGTGATGATGATAACAATGCAGAGTTGTTTGGTGGTGCTCTTCATCTAGAGAACTCCGCGTGCTTAACGACGGTAAGGAAGATGGGCAAACTGATGGTGTAACAAATGCCAACGTTTTCAAAACTGGCCTCGGATCCTGGCCGCTTCCATGTTTTGGGCGCCTCGCTTGAAATGCACAAAACCTTCCAGTGCCTCATGAAACGATTGGGCGTCTTTGCAGGGACTTCAGTGGGCTTTAGATGAGGTCCCATTTCCCGATTCATTACGGACTTTATCTTAATACTCCCGATGGGATTCACCCCAGCCAACGGGCAGGGGAGGCAGGAGGCTGCGGAATCTAGACTGATCTGATACAGGCCAAGTGTACATTTCAGCAATGCGCCAAGATGCAATGGTGATGAGCATGGTGTAAATAAAATAAAGAGTAATAGAAATTATGGTCTTGATGCAGAAATCATTGGGGGAGGGTTATGCAGGAGGTCAGATGAGATGATCACAATGGTCCCTTCTGGCCTTAACGTTGATGAATCTATGAAAATGAATGACAGCCAAACATTTTCCGCCGTCTTGTCCATTTTTGGATGCATCTGTTTTCAAGGGTCCTTCTGGATACATGGTGGGCCTGATTTTCGTGGGTGCTGAGCACCGCCAGCTCACAGTTCACAGATCAAGGGGCTATCATGAGATAACCAAGATCTCCTGACTCTATTTTAGCTGTAGTACAGACATAAGAGCTGCCACTCTGGGTCTGGCCATGATCCATCTTGCCCAGTATCGTGTCTTTGACAGTGGCCCGTACCAGAGCTACAGAGGCAGCATACAGAACGGAGAAATTATGAAGTGATCCATCCCTGTCTTCTATTCCCTGCTTCTGGTAGTCAGAGTGTTGCACCCCTGACCATCCTGATGGACTTCTCTATAAACTTCTCCAGTTCTTTTTTGAACTCAGTTATTCTTTTGGCCATCACAACATCCAGTGGCAATGAGTTCCACAGGTTAGCTGTGCATTATGTGAAGAAGTACTTCCGCTTGTTTGAATAAACCCTGCTGCCTGTTAGTTTCAGGGGGTGACCCCTGGTTTTCGTATTGTGTGAAAGGGTAATTAACATTTTTCTCCACACCATTCATGATTTTATAGACCTCGATCACTTGGATGGTAACAACCTATTTAGATGAGGCTTTGTTCCATACACCCTGTGACTATCCGGGAAGCACATACAATTTTCCTTGTGTTTGCTTAACTTTCCAAGCCACTTCATAGAGTTTAAGGGACCAAAATCTGCCCTCCTGCATAGCACAGGCTGTTGAATTGTTGGGGGTGTGCTCCGAGACCATTCCTTGGCCTTCTCCTCCCACTAGCATCTTGGGAGAACTTTTATGCTGCTTTCTGCCTGACCCCTCGCCCGTTAGTTCGGCAAAGGTTCTGTTCTTTCTTGCTGTCTCTTCTTTGCCGAGAGCTGCAGGCACAGTATTTATTTTGTTTTTCTCGTTGACTATATATATTTTTTCTTTTTAATCAAATCGTTTTGACTTCTTCCAGCTTCCACGCGCCCCCTCCTCCCAGGCATAGCACAGTGAGAGAAATCAAACGTCGTCAGCAAACTGCCTCCTGAAAGCGGCTTTCATCTCCGGGCACCGAGCTATCTCTCTCATTTGCATAAACTTCTGACCAGCATGAAGAGAGGTTTCTCCTCCTCGGAGCGCTCTCCATGGTGGATGGAGAGCTTTGGAGATGAAAGGTCCCCCCATGGAAGGGCACAAAGGTGACTCCGCCATGGGGGATGCAGCTTGGTGGAGAAAAAGCATCTTCAAAAGGCCCGTTAGTGGCAAGGGGCCCCCAGGAGAAGCGGGGCTGTGAGGAAGCCACATTGAGGGGCTCAGTGGAGGGAAGCCGCTCTGAAGACGTGCTTACCAGCGACTGGGGCAGGGGACAAAGTGGGAGTGTGGAAAGACGCCAAGGCAGAAGTCTCCAAAGAAAGCAACTTAAAAACCTGGATGTGCAAGATGGCCTGGCATAGCAGGGTTGAACTTACTGTCTGACATGGGGAGCGCCCTCTCCAAGGCAGATGCCGGAAAGACCTTGCCACAGGGTGGGCAGCGAACTGAGCGTTTATAATTGCTGGGGTGCAGGTCAGCCTCTGAGATAAGCCTGAACCAAACGCCCAGCTCTGAACCGCCCAGATCTTTGGAGTGTTTCCAATCCAAGCTGGGATCCAGGCCTGACTTCTGCAAATCATAGAATATCAGGGTTGGAAGGGACCTTAGGAGGTCATCTATCTAGTCCAACCCCCTGCTCAAAGCAGGACCAATCCCCAGACAGATTTTTGCCCTAGTTCCCTAAATGGCCCCCTTAGGGATTGAACTCTCAACCCTGGATTTAGCAGGCCAATGTGCAAACCACTGAGCTATCCGCTTGTGTCTTTCTAATGGGATCAAGCCACAAATACCCTGGGATGCTATTGCCATTTGGATTGAACCAGCCTCGTCTCCCAGCTGTGCTCATGCGCGGGGTTCTGCCCTCATTTCTCACCCACATGAAGAGGAATTCCAGGAGCTAAATTCCACCTGCCATTGACGTCACTGGTCCCATTTAAGTGTAACCCACTCAGCCCCCCTCTATTGGTGGCTGGGCCACAGATGAAGCTACAGCCTTGGCTAAGAGACCTGCATCGTTAAACTCAGGCAGTGTAGAGACATCCACCGCTAGAGCATGCCACACGGAGTGGGGGTGGCTTCCATATACTAGTGCTGAAACACGGCCCACAGCCTCCTTTGGTTACTCACCCTGTAGAGTGAGTGTGAGTGTCTGTCTGTCTGTTTCTCTCCCTGGCCTCGGTTGCTCCGTCTTTGTAATTAGACCCTCTGTCCAGATCTCTAAAATCCTCCCCCTTGCGGGGTCAGAACCACTGCCAGTCTGTGCCATTTTCTCAGTGGCTGGTGGGCAGGGTTGCCAATTTTCTAATCCCACAAAACCAACTACCCTAGCCCCGCCCCTTCCTGAGGCCCCACCCCTTTTGAGGCCCCGCCCCCGCTCGCTTCACCCCCCCATCACTCGCTCTCCCCCACCCTCACTCACTTTCACCAGGCTGGGGCAGGGGGTGAGGGTGAGGGCTCTGGCTAGGGGTGTGGGCTCTGGGGTGGGGCTGAGGAGTTTGGGGTACAGGGGAGGATGGGCTCTGGGCTGGGGGTGTGGGCTCAAGCTGGGGCCAGAAAGGAGGAGTTCAGGGGGTGGGATGGGGTTGGGGTGCATGGGGGGTGTGGAGGTGAGGACTCCAGCTTGGGGTGGAGCCAGCGAAGAGAGGTTTAGGGTGAAGGAGGGGGCTCTGGGCTGGGACAGGGTCAGGGCTCCGGGAAGGAGTTTGGGTGACTCTGGGCTGGCTGCAGATGAGGGGTTTGGGGTGTAGGAGGGGGCTAGGACAGAGAGTTGGGGTGTGGGTGGGGTGCAGGCTGCAGGAGGGAGTTTGGTTGCGGGAGGGGATTCTGGGCTGGGGCAGGGGTTGGGGTGTGTGGGGGGGTGCAGGGTGAGGGCTCCGGAGGGAGTTTGGGTGTGGGAGGGGACTTCGGGCTGGTGCAGGAGGGGGCTGGGAGTTGGGGTGTGGGCTCTGGGAGGGAGTTTGGGTGTGGGAGGGGATTCTGGGCTGTGGGAGGGGGTTCAGGGTATGGGGTCCCGGCAGCGCTTACCGTGGCTCCCAGGAAGCAGTCACCAGGTCCCTGCAGCCCCTAGGTGCATGGATGGCCAGGGAGGCTCTGCATGCCCCCCCACAGGCGCCGCCCCCGCAACTCCGATTGGTCGCAGTTCCCGGCCCATGGGAGCTGTGGAGCCGGCATTCGGGGCAGGGTCAGCGCGTGGATCCTCCCTGGCCACCCATGCACCTAGGGGCTGCAGGGACCTGGTGGCTGCTTCCTGGGAGCCGTGCGGAGCTAGGGCAGGCAGGGATCCTGCCTTAGCCCCAGGCCCCCGCTGTGCCGCCAACCGGACTTTAACAGCCCAGTCGGCGGTGCTAACCCGAGGCGCCAGGGTCCCTTTTCCACCGGGTGTTCCACTCGAAAACCAGACACTTGGCAACCCTGCTGGTGGGGGAACTCGGGCCTGCTCACGACTCCGGGTTCCAGCCCAGGACCCTATGCTCAGCAACCCAATCTGCTCAAGCTCCGGCCTTGTTGCCTTTTCCCTGGGCCCTCGCCTGCCTTTCTTCCCTCTCTTCTGGCTCCCCTGTGGCTCACGATGGACACTTCTGATGCTCCCCTCGCCTACTTCACCTCTTCTCGGGTGTTTGCCAGAGTCTCTAGTCTGAGGAAAGCTCCCAGGGATGCTTCCCTTGGACCTCCTCCTTGGAACTAGCCGATTGCCCTTCCTCTGTAGGACATGACTGCAGAATTCCTCCCTACAGCCCTCTTGCCACCAACGTCCTCTCTTTATAAGCCTCATCCAGCTCCTCTCCCAGCTGGGCTTCAGCAGCCATTAGGCCTCGTCACGCCCTGGCTTTCCTTCACTTGCAGCCTATTTTACCTCTTCGGGCTTGCCTGGCTGCAGCACCCCATCCCAATGCCTCTGGGCAGAAAGGTCTCCGCTGCCTCCAGCAAACAGGAGCGTGTCTGGATTTTCCATGGAGCTACGTCCGTTTACATCAGCTGAGGATCTGGGCCCAAACTTCAGCCCTCGTTGGAGGGTGAGCTTAGCCACCCCCTGCCCCCCGCTCTAGAATCACCGGCCCCCCTAGTCTGGGCCCGTATTATTCCCACAGCGTGTGCCAGCCAGACCCCAAGCCTCACTGCGGTCTTGGGTTAATCTCAGCTAACGATTCATCCAAACGCACAGTGATAAAAGTCAACACCGAGGAGCCCTTTGAAAATGAATCTCCGATGATGGAATTGGCCGGGAAAGGATAAAACTCCCCATGGCAGCGCGTGGCAAAAACACAATCGGAAATTAAACTGATCAAATGTATGAGTGCTCTGGAGAGGAGTTGGGTTTTTTTCTTTGTGCGCGTCAAACCTAACTACACACGAGGAAAGCCAAAGACCCATTCAAAGAAGCAATACAGGAGGAGAATCAAATTCTCCAGCAATGAGGGTACGGGCCTTCTTAAGCAGTTTGCTTATTAAGTTTCGAGCTGCAAGCAAAGATGCAGCCTGGGTGGTGAGGGGGATTCCTACAGGGATATTAGTCTATCAAACATAACAAATGAATAGCCGAGCAGCAGCAGATCCCCCATTTCAGAGGCGAGGATGTGCTAAGCTGGAGCCAGTGCTCCGGTGGGATGAAAAGGAGATTAGTTTAAAAATGAGTACTTGACAAACCAGACCCTATTTATAAATGTTTTCCCTTCCCCAGCTCCTCTGTGTAAAGCGGTAAAGTCCCTGGAGCTCAGGCCAGGCATATGTTCTCCCCCAATGAATGCAAAATCCCCCAGCAATAAAAGGACAGCATAGAGAAGTGGAAAGCTGTGTAATCGAATAAGACAGGGCACTGTCTTGGGGGTAAGAAGATGTGGGCTCTAGGCTCAGATCTGCCTCTGACCTGCTCTGTGACCACCGGCAAGTTGCGTCCCCTCTCTGCGCCTCAGTTTCCCCTTGCATTCTTTGTCAGTTGGCATGGCTACACCATACATCATCATCCTAACAGAGCCAGAGTCTGCCATTGAAGGATCTCCAAGCACTTGTCTGCAACGACAGAAGGGATGCATTAATATCCCAGTTTTACAGGTGGGGAAACTGAGGAACCGAGTGGTTGAAGTCATCCTGCTCGAACCTGAGTCTCGAAAGTTCGCCGTCTAAATCCATATTGGAGCATGAGAAGAATCCCTCTGCTCTGGGCCTTTGAAAATCAGGCCTTTTAACTGACTCACACAGGGAGACGACGGCAGGAGCCAGGGTTTGAGCCCCAGCGTTCCCAGGTCCCACTCCAGGGCTTTAACCACACCTCCTGTGATGACTCTGCTGGAGCGGGGAGGAGGGGATGTGGCAAGGCTAGGGCCCAGAACCTCGAAGGTATTTAGGTACCTAAAATCAGTGGGCAGTAGGTGCCTAGATACCTTTGAGGATGGGGGCCTCCCTCCCTCCCCCCACAAAAAGAGCAGAATGGGCGTTTCTCTCTTTGGGGGCCTTATTTTGGATTAAGGAAAAGAACAGGTGGACTGGAGCCAGCTCCCCTCGTACTTACGCCGATGTCAATGGGCAGCAAGTCCCTTGAAAGCCAATGGGTCAGAGAGAGGGGAACCATCCCCAAAGCCTCCCCGAGCAAGAGAGTCCTGGGCCACCCTCAGTAATCGTCTGCCACAGAAATGCAATGCCCAGGGCAGCTGCCTCCTGCTCCTCTCCGTTTCCTACACGAGGCGTAGATGGGATTAATGCCCTGGATCACACCGGGTGGGGTGCCACTTCTCTCTCGCTTCCTGGGCGCCTGGGGCAGTGGCTAATGCTCTCTTCGCTGCCCCAGCTCCCCTCTCCCGGGCCAGCAAGGACTGGCAGATACTGCACAAGCCCGTCCTCTAGCTGGGGTGTTTGGACAGCCTCATGCATTTCACTGAGGCAGCCCTGGATGTGAGAAAAGGAGGGGGGATTTTCCCCTTCCTACTGCTACCTTCTCCTGATTGCAATATGCTCCCCCACCTATTGAATCAAAGCAACTTCTGGACACCCGGCTTCCCAGGGCCCTTAGAGATGAGTGACCCAAACTTGCCTGCTAATGAGTAACTGAGCCCAGCTCCCTGAGACCAACCCTCCTTCCCTAGGCACCTTTGCAAACACACAGGGACTGGAGCAGGAATTGGCCTGATCTGGCTTCACTTGTTACACTCCAGTGAGACGCCTTTGGGTTTTTTGGTGGGGGAGGGAACAGGTGTAATTCAGTTAGTAATTAGTTTGCTGTATAACATCAGTTCTCAAAGGTGCTGACGCCTGCCTTGCAGCTGGCTTGTGTTTATTCCCTCAGCCACGGACCTGGGCTTGTTTTCTCTCTGTGGCCCTTGTAAAAAGTCCTGACCAGTTAAATGCAGCACTGCAACCTGCCCGAGCTGTGCCAGCACAGTGCTTGGGTGCGTGTGCACATCTGTGTGTTGGCCCAGGCATGTACGTGTTTGTGTGCCCATGGGCAAGGGCGGGGCGAATGTGTGCGTGCACGTGTTTGTGTCCGTGCATGTAATACATGTGTGCCCATATGCCTGGTCTGTGCACATGCTTCTGTGTGGGGGGACCTGGTGCATGCATTTAATACAGGCTTGTACACGTTTCTGTGTGCCTGTGTAGTGCATGTGCACATGTGTGTAATACAGCTGGCACATACATCAGTGCACGTGGGAGCACATGAATGTGTATGTGTGTAATGCATGTCGGCGCACACATGCCTGTACATGTGTCAGCACGTCAGTGTGCAGTGTAAGGTGCTAGTGCAGAGGTGGGCAAACTACGGCCCGCAGGACCGTCCTGCCCGGCCCTTGAGCTCCTGGCCAGGGAGACCCCTGACCCCTCCCCTGCTGTCCCCCTCCCCTGCAGCCTCAGCTTGCCGTGCCGCCAGCGCTCTGGGTGGCAGGGCTGCGAGCTCTGGCCGGGCAGCGCGGCGGCGTGGCTGGCTCCGGCCAGGTGGCGCGGCTGCTAGTCCTGCTGCTCTGAGCGGCACGGTAAGGGGGCGGGGAGCGGGGGGTTGGATAAGGGGCAGAGGGTACTGGGGGGTAGTCCGGGGACAGGGAGCAGGGGAGGTTGGATAGGCGTGGGAGTCCCGGGGGGGGCCTGTCAGGAGGCAGAGGTGTGGATAGGGGTCGGGGCAGTCAGGGGACAGGGAGCAGGGGGGATTGGATAGGGAGTGGGTCCCAGGGGGCGGTTAGGGGTGGGGGGTCCCGTGAAGGGGCGATCAGGGGACAAGGAGCGGGGGGGTTGGATGGGTCGGGGGTTCTGAGGCGGGCAGTCGGGGGCGGGGGCCAGGCTGTTTGGGGAGGCACAGCCTTCCCTACCTGGCCCTCCACACAGTTTCAGAACCCCGATGTGGCCCTCAGGCCAAAAAGTTTGCCCACCCCTGTGCTAGTGGGTATGTGTGTGTGTGCCCTTGTGTCTGTGGGGATGCTTCCCTTCCCCATTTCAGGGCCTCCCAGAGCCTTGTGCTCTGAGCGCCGTGCCTGCCCTCGCCGGGCAGCTCCTGCCGTGCTGTGCTGTGCCAATTCCGGAGCGCCCCCTCGCCAGCCAGAGACCCTGCTTCGCTTTCAGGTAACATTTGCCCGTTGTTGTCGGCTTCTCCCTCCCTGAATGCCACATTAGGCTTCCCTGGGGCAGAGGCCTTTGTACTGTGCCTGGCCGCTGGGGCAGCAGCGAGGAGCTGATTGAGCGCACTGGCGAGCCCATGCTGGATTTCCACGCCTGAGGGGCATCTGCTCAGGGAATGTCACGCTCAGTTACGCGCACTGCGGTTCTCAATCAATCTGGCCGCAGCTTTTAATGCGCGGGGAGATTGATGCGCTCGGCTGGAGTGACAGGATCGATTCCCGGCCCTTAAAGGTGCAGGGCCTACTTAAGTGATCTTTCATTTGCACCGTTAGACACGTGCCCCGTTCAGATCAGGGCGCGCCTGATAAAGCAGAGGCAGGTGCTGTACAGGTTGGGGCTCCTGGCCCGTCTCAATCTACACCCTTTGCGAGGCATGGGGGCCAAGTGTAAGTCCCACAGAGAGCCTGACAACCGGAGCCCCGTGTACTTGGCGTATATACGTCAGGCCCGGGGTCCTGTTTACACGCTGGTTACATCCGCCCTTCATCTGGATCTCGCTGCAGCTTCATGCGCCAGCCTGTGGAAATTGTCTTCTAGCCCTTGTGGCTGGGAAACTTGGCCAGGTGAACCGAGCTCATGTTCCTGCAGCGATGGCCCCAGCATGGGGAAACTGCTTCCGTCCCTCTGATGATTCCCCTTCCGTGCCCATCGGGGTCCCTCCCCACAGTACACAGCCTGGCCGGCGCGGGCGTGTGCCCCCCGTTACAGCCTGGCCACGCTTCCCTTCAGCCTAATTTGATTGCAATTACGGCTGCGTTTAATATGGCTCCATCTGCAAATGAATAACCTTGTCTCACCTCGCCGGGTGCCCGCGTGCCTCGCGGAACCTGCCCCCTGGAGGGGGAGACTTACTTTATTAGAAAGCAGGCAGGTCTCCCATAGGGGCCTTCATCTGCAGGGGAGAGGAAACAATTATCTCCGGCTTGCCCTTCCCTCCCCCAGCTGCTGAGCCTCCCCCCTTGGCAATGTGAGTATGATTGGGGGGCATCTGGCATTTCTGATGTCTCCCCCCCACCCCCCCAAAAAAAAGCAACAGGACCTTACTTTGCCCAGTCACCCTGTGATGGGGGGTACTTCCCGCATGGGCCCTGCAAAAGCAGAATTAGGCCAAGTGGGCCCAATTAGGCTGCAAACGGGGGAAGCTAATTAGAAGGAAGCTCCCATGTGAGGGCAGCAGGGAGGAAGCCTGCAGTCCCTCTCCCTGATGTAAGGGAGAAGAACCCTGGTAGGAAGGCGTCCAGGGGCAAGAGCAGCAAGGTGGTGGAGATGCAGACCTGAACTATTCAGTACAGGGCCCTAGACTGGAACCTTGTGTAGAGGGTGAGTCTGGGTTCCCCTACCAGCTGATGCAGAGTGGTGTTACGGGCAACGAACAGGAACACTGCCTGAGGCACTGTTGGAGAGCCAGGGTGAGGGCAGCGGGCATGAGGACAGCCTGATGCCACTTGGACACAACGGACTTTGAAAGACCACCCTGGAAGGGGGACCACTGTGCGACCTGGCTGGAGGGCTGGGTCATGCAGTGGAAGCTGCAGCTCTGGGAGCGAGAGAGGGCCGCAGAGTGAGAAGGAGACCGAGTGCAACCGCAGGAAGGGGCATCGGCCTGGCAGAGCTAATCCCCAGAACCGCCAGAAGGAGGTGCCATCCTGTGGTGAGTAGAGCCCCTCCCCTCCTGTCGCACACCCATGGGCAGACTATAATGCTTGGCACGGTTCAATGATAGAGCCACCGCTACAGTCAAGAGTGAACAGCAGCGCAGAAAGGGCAGAGTGTAGACACAAAGGCAATTAGATGCTTTCAGCTGAGATCCAAAAAGTGGCAGTGACTCGATAAGCTGGGGTGGCACAGGGAGCCTGTTCCAGGCAGCAGGAGCTGCGGAGGAGAAGGCTCTTGTGCCAGCAGTCGGGTGATCATCCAGAGGGGGTCAGGGAGGAAGCAGGTGCTTGGTGAGTGGAAGGAACCAAGAGGCAAGGTCTTAAAATTCAGTTGGAGCTAGGCCATGCCAGAGAGCAGAAGCTTGGAGAAGCCAATTGAGAAGCTGCAATGGTCCATGCCAGGGGAGGTGAAGGCCTGGAGGAGGACTTTTCAGAGGTGCAGTTGTGGCACTGGGTCCCACCAGGGGTGGTTGCCAAGTCTGCAGATATTGTCCGAGGAGAAGTCCTGAGTCCCAGCTGGTCCCAAGGCCATAGACAAATGGGAGATGTTAGCTGCAGAGTTAATGCGTCAAATTCTCAGCTATCCCTGTGCAGTTCCATTGGCTTCAATGGGGTTGTCCCAGTCCCAGAGAGGCTGAGCGGGGAATTCGGACAGCTGCAGCTGAGGAGGGTCCAGCACAAGAACTTCTGTCTTTGAAATACTGAGCAGCTCTGGGTTTCTACCCAGGTTTTTGGCACATGCAAAAGGCATCATTTTTCTGCCAGGCAAAGTAGAAAATGAGATGAAATTTCACATGCACGCACTGCACCTGCCTGTCCAAAGCTCTGTGTGTGTGTGTGTGTGTGTGTGTGTTGTGTGTGCGCGTGCACACAGTCAGGGGAGGAGGACAGGAACATCCTTGGTGATTTCTGGTTTCACAGCACCTCAGTTCAGTCACTGAGGCTATGTTCCAAGTTAATGGGACTCTGATGACTATACTTCGGACCAGCACCCAAAAGCTCTCATTGGGACGCTTCTTTTGGTGCCTAACTGGGAGCTGAGCTCTTTGGACGCTCTGGCCCTTCGAGTCTGATTTTGCCCGGCCTTGCAAGTGAAAAGAGCTGATTCTCATTCCCGCTTCAAGGCCCCTTTCCCGGGGCAGAGGGGTGTAACTGAGCAGCAGGCCCTGTGGAGTCACTTACACCTCATTGAGTTTAAGGCCAGAAGGGACACACTCGATCATCTCGTCTGACCTCCTGCGGCGCACAGGCCATTACATTTCAGCCACGTACCCTACGTTGAGCCCAATGACGTCAATTAAACCAAAGCCCGTTAGTCCTATGGGGGTCACCCTGTTGCGTGCCTCAGGAAGAGACTAGGAAAGACCGAGGGGTCACCGGTGCCCTTGTGACGGCAGGGAATGGCTGAGAGGTGAGACCTGCCCAGGTGGTCCTCTGTGGCGATGGACACCCAGTTTGCACAGCAGCGAATGACGACTCGGGGCTGGGTCACCCGCTGCTTGGTGCCGCCATAAATCCAGCTTAACCAGGCGGTTGCCAGAGCTGCAGGATGCCTCAAGTGGCAAAGCGGGGGAGGATCAGGCCAAATTGAAGAACTAGAAGTTTTGCTGCCTCCATCCATCACGTTGCTCTGTCCACCTGGAGGAAGCACTGAGAACTCCCAAAGGGCCGGGAGAGGAGCCGGGGCGTTGGCAGAGCGGTGGGCCCCACCGAACACCGTGACAGGGAGCTGGTCACATCCTGTGCAGGGGCCAGGACGGGATGGAGGGGAGAAGAACAAGCCTGGAATGGCCAGAGCAGGGCCGGTCAGGTGCAGGGTCTCCTCACGAGAATGGCAGGCGTGTTCCAGGCCAGGACTTGGCTGAGCGGCGGAGCTGCACCGGGCCTGGGTCTTTCAGTCCCTCATTTCCCTGAATCCCAGCTATGGTACGTGTTCAGACCCGGAGGCTCTAAAGCATAAGGGGTCAGCACCGCAGAGACTGTCGATCAGCTCCACTTCGTGGATTTCAGCAGAGCTGTGCCAGTTGACACCAGTAGGGGATCTGGCTCATTGACTTCACTGGTGCCAGGCTGAGGGGGGGGGGGGAGTCTGGCCCCTCTTCTTTTGTTCTAATCTGGACAGGGGTGAAAGTAATTTAAGGGACTTACCGGTATACAGGGCAGCCGGGGTCCTGAGCAAGGGGGGAGGGAAGGGGGGCTCAACCGGAAGGGGCGGGGCTGGGGCCAGACTCCCCCAGACAACCCTTCAGCGTGGCCCGGTGGCGATTTAAAGGGCCTGGGACTCTGGTTGGGATAGTGGTGGCAGGGAGCCCCAAGCCCTTTAAATCACCGCCGGAGCCCCATGGTAACGCTAGCGGCGGCCGGGAGCCCTGGGCCCTTTAAATCACCGCCGGAGCCCCATGGTAACGCTAGCGGCGGCCGGGAGCCCCGGGCCCTTTAAATCACCGCCGGAGCCCCATGGTAACGCTAGCGGCGGCTGGGAGCCCCGGGCCCTTTAAATCACCGCCGGAGCCCCATGGTAACGCTAGCGGCGGCCGGGAGCCCCGGGCCCTTTAAATCACCGCCGGAGCCCCATGGTAACGCTAGCGGCGGCCGGGAGCCCCGGGCCCTTTAAATCACCGCCGGAGCCCCATGGTAACGCTAGCGGCGGCCGGGAGCCCCGGGCCCTTTAAATCACCGCCGGAGCCCCATGGTAACGCTAGCGGCGGCCGGGAGCCCCGGGCCCTTTAAATCACCGCCGGAGCCCCATGGTAACGCTAGCGGCGGCTGGGAGCCCCGGGCCCTTTAAATCACCGCCGAAGCCCCATGGTAACGCTAGCGGCAGCGATTTAAAGGGCCAGGGGCTCCGGCCACTGCCCCTTTTGGCCCCCCTCATCAGCTGCCCTGCTGGTACAGTCGGCTGTATACTGGCTCTTACTGGTACACCGTTCCAGACCGTACCAGCTTACTTTCACCTCTGAATCGGGATTAAAAAAAACCCCATTGAGTTTGTTCTTTTCAGCATCTTGGCCAGCACCAGGGGCTTCTAGAGTCACGACAGCACAAGCCAAAGAGCCAGTTTCCATCTAACCAAGTCACCTGTGGATTGAGCCCAGCCTGGGACATGTAACACCCCTGATCAGTGCGTCGCACACGTGCTGTCGAAGCGTCTCAAAGGATCCCAAGAGGACTCAGGCCTGCTCCGGGGGCTGGCCGGGATAGGTTAATCCAGGCCGCAGGGTGGCATTGGTTATAGATTCAGCTGGTGTCTTTGCTCTGTGGTGCTCTCTGTGTCCCTCCTCCCCCCTTCCCCACCTCTTAAGTAATTCCGACGCTGTGATTGATGCGCTCCCTCTGGAGTGTCAGCTCCCTCTGATTAGGCCTTAATTAAAATGATAAATTAATCTTTAAGGGGGTTTCGCTTTAGTTTTGCAATTAGTCTTTCTTTACCTGTCCCATTTGGCACCATTTACATCTCGAGCACATTACCCGAGCGGTGCCGTGAGACTGGGCCCGGTGCCCACCCTTCCGAGCCAGGACCCGGAGCCGTCTCAACCTCCCTGAGCACCAGGTGTGAGAAACTTCTTTCCTTGGATTCCCGCCCTCTGCTCCAGATGGGCAAAGCTGCCATTCCCCTCAGAAGGGGAGGCGTGGGATTTTTCGGAAGCTGAAAGGATAACGTAAGCGGATGACATGCAGCATGCATTCCCCTTACTCTGGTGGAAATAACTCTGTGAGGGGCTGGGGTGGGGAGGAGGAGACCCCAGCAGTCTGTTTGGGTGGCTCTGGTGGGGCTCCGATGGGTCTCTTTCTCCAGGTGTGTTCTCCTTTCATGGCAATTGGATTGGGATGGATGCCTTGGGGATGAGCTCTTCTCTCTGTCCCCTTTTTTAGGCCTTGTCTCCTTTGGGGACTCACCCTGATTCCAGCCATTGGTATCCTGCCACCAGTGGCACTGCCGTGTGCAGGCCCTAAAGGCAGAGAGGTTTAGTTCTGGGTTAGCAGGGCCTAACAATCCCAGTGCAAACTGTCACTTCCCTTGTCTACGCTGCACCAGGATTTGCACCGATGCAGCGACACTGGTGGCCAAGCCTCAGTTGCTGGAACTGGAGCCACTCTCTAATCTTCATAAAGAGCTGAATTCTCCCCTGTGACTGAGCCCCCCTGGGTGCACGCGAGGGGCTGTCAGGGAGCCAGTTATAGTTCCCTTAGTCTGTGCCGGCCCTGAGGGGAGTTAGCGCAGCCTAGGGGCTGCTCTAAGTCATGCCACTGGTGTAAATCCCCGAGGGACCTGGCACTAATAGAGGATTGGCGCACACCCAGATGGTGGTGGGAACAGGAGTGGCTCAAGAGCCCCCTGCAGTAGGGCATTCCCTTCTACAAGGGGATTTATCCGCAGGCCAGAATCTGGTCACCTGTAGCCGCCTTGTCTCCCTCTGACTTGTTGTCAGGCGCTTCAGGATGAAAACCTTTGGCGACCCAGGGCAGGGGGCTGCAATTTGAATCTCTGAATCCAGACCAGCCCCTGATGCCTTTGGCTCTGGCTCTGATCCACCGTAGGAAGGGACATTGTTCTCCGGCTCTAGTTCAGAGTGGTTGGGATCTCCCTAAGAGAGGTGTGCAGCCTTTTATTTTACTTGAAGTAAATGAAATGATGATGTACTACATCCCTGAGGATTCGGCTCTGGTGACTGCTGTCTCGAGTTCAACTGTGATCTCTGCCTTGTGTTTTAGATCTAGAGCTCTTAGGGACACACGATGGCCAAGGGAAGTAGAACAGAGTCATAAGAACAAAGTCTACTGTCTTTTATCAATTGTATTAAAGTTACCAGCAAAGTTATGAATGTCACAGCATATACAAATCCGAGATCTATCCATGCACCAGTCAGAGCTACAGACAAACTCTCATCCTCTAGAGCGTGTTCGGGTCAGATGGGTCTCTCCTGGATTGATCATCAGTAGAGGGATGGTTCCTGCTGGAGTTTTCCTGTAGGAAGCGCCCTTTCCCCCAAACGGGGCACGCTCTTTTTATAATGCGATTTCTGCCTACGCCGACGTTCTGCGCAGGTACACAAAAGTGTCAACCCTCTTTTTCCTTATTGGTCTGTCCCCAAGAAAGGTGAGGTACCCCGTTTCCTACAGGTTGTGTATAGTTCCTTTTAGTCTCGTTAGCTTTGACTCCCAACCTGTATCCTGTGGCTAAGGCACATGTTAGAGCCTCTAGAGCATTTTTGTGATTTTAAAATTAATCTTCTAGCTATTTTTTTTGCAAAATTACCCCTTGGTGCATCTTTTCCTGTCATCTTATGGCATCGGAGAATTCTTCGGTCACTTACTGATGTCAGCATTACTTAATTCTAAGGCCTAAAATCTTACAGGCCTGAGCTTATAGGTTTTGCATTTCAGCCCTCCTTACTTAGATACCTAATTATTCCTTCTAACTGCTGATCAATCTTCTATTTCTGTAATCCTCCAGCGGACCTCTATTTCACATACAATGCTTACATATGACATAACATGTTCGTTCATCCTGACCTCACACAATTAATGAAAGATAAAATGAAATCATTGGCTGCCGGTGTTCTCCAGAGACTTTGTCCTACTGGGAGCTCTTGCACGGTCTCCCCAGAGCAGCTGGCAGGCTGTTAGTGCCATCAGATCTAGAACAAGATCCTGAGGTAGCCTAAATTCCAAACTCTGACTCTCTCTCTGGATCCGCCTGCTAGGCCCACCAATCCTTCGTTCACTGCCACTCTCTGAGCGCGAGGAGCTTCAGTCGTAGTCCAGGCAGCAAACCAGGTGAAAGCTGGAGCCTGCTGCTTTGTTTTCCTGCAGTGGAGTGGAGGCAGGAAGCGGAAGGCATGAGGGACTCATGGCAGCTGGCGGTTATTGAGGGCTGGGGTTGTGCCTGTTGAAGACCGCAGGAAACAGTTAGTAAGATGAGAGCCAGAGGGGCTGCAGAACGGAGCAGTCAGCAGGAGAAATGATTCCGCCTCTCCGTTGAGCAGGGGTAGGAGGAGTTTTCAGGCATCGCCTTGCACCCTTTGAAGGGGCTTGGGACACCCCGAGCAGAGTGGTTTAACTTTATGGCACCTTTGTATGATTAACCCCGCATTTCTCCCCCGCCCCCCCCAGTCTATTGCACTTTCTGGGTAGTTGTCTCCTCTGTGACTGGGTATTTCTGGGGCTGCTGGCACCATCTGGGATTAACGCAGAGCTGGCAAAATCCCTGCATCATACCCTACCTGCCCAGGCAGAAGGAGACCGCTCTGCCCCCGCATCCTTGACTTAAAAGGATCCTTAGTAATAAAAGAGCTAAAGATAGACAGGTGTGAGGCAGGAGCTACCATGCAGATCAGCTGGAATTCTCCACTTCTCTAGGGTAGAAGGGACAATGCTCCTTGGGTCTGGTCCCGCTGGAGTCAGTGGGAGTCTTTCCAGTGGCTTCACTGAGCTTGGGATCGGGCCCTTAAATCCTGGCGAATGGGGCATCCCCCTGGCAGAGGCTTTCGCTCAGCAGTGGTTCGATCCGCATGTTATACCTGGGGTCAAAGTACATGGATTGATGCTGTCTGTGAAAAGGGAAGCTGAGTGGATAAGCCGGAGGTTCTCTGGCTTCTTTGGGCTTAGGGAGCGCTTGTAAGCCGTGAAAGGACTTTCGCACGCTTCCCTGGGAAGCACTAGAGGGATTCAATTGAATTTGTGGGCTGCCCCCTTAGTTTGCCCCATACAATTACCCCGGCTGGGTGGGTATGAGAGTGGGGTAAATAACTGATTTGTCAGTTCACTGGCAGATATAAAAAAAAATACTTGTTTTAGGTCAACCCCAAATTGCCATTTGGGGGGATTTTTGGCAAAATGAAAATTCTGATTTATTTTTTTTGATTTTTTTGATTTTTTTGCTTTGGGTCCAGTGAAAAATATTTTGGCTAAATACGTCTCCCGCTCTAGTGGCTACGCAGCGATACTTAAGGCAACTGAAATGCAGTGGATGTTGTGGGGATCCACAGCGAAAGCATGCTATTACTGTATTTTGCATTTGCTGATTCAGTGGCTTTTCATTAGTTTTCCTTTTGCAATTTTGTCTGCAGTGATAGTGAACTTTTCTGCAAAGGAGTCACAGCCTGGACTGGGCCTCCTGTACCCTGGCTCATTATTTTGGCTTCAGCTGTAGCTGACTCAATCTGAGTAGCAATGGTTATTGCTTTTTCTAGTGTAAGTTGTGGTTCTAGAAGTAAGCGTTCTCTTACATGAAGCATTGTTGTTTTCTCAATGAGCTGGTCTCTAATCATCTCATCTGCCATATTCCCAAAGTCACAAGTTACCATCAGACTCCTCAGGGAAGCCATATACTGCATTATAGTCTCCCCTGGTTTCTGCTCACGCTGGCGAAATCTGTAGCGATTAGCTACTACATTCACTTTTGGCACAAAAAAGTTCTTTAATGCAGTGAGTGCAGTCTCATATTTATCATCTGCAAGGGGAAAAATGTAAAATATACGCTGCCCTTCTGCTCCAAGGCAGTGGATTAGCAGAGCACGCTTTGTTACTTCAGAAATCTCTGTAGCACTGATTGCAAGCAGATAAGTCTCAAACATACGGATCCAGGCAGTAAAAGCAATTGGAGGCTCACCTGGGCTTTGCAGAAAGGGTGCAGGTGGGTTCAGAGGCAGAAGATCCATCCTCGTCGCCAAAATGTTGTATCCACCAGGCAAAGTATTAACAACTTCAACAGAACTTTATTTACAGTGGAAGTCTCTTCTCCAAGCTGTAGCTGCACACACTGTAACTCTCCTAGCCTCCTCAACTCCTTCCCCTCCTTCCTGTTTCCTGTCCTTTCAGACTCCCAACAGCCAGTGCTCCCCGTTCTAATAATCACATGCAGCATCTAAACACCACACCACGGCTTATCGTGTTAACCAGCATTGTCTCTCTTCTTTCTGCCCCTCCGCACCGCTATCAGTCTCTAGCCGTTTGTTGTCCCATCTCGGGCTCAGACTGGAAGCTCCTCGGGGCGGGGACCATAGGTTTGTTCTGTGTTTGTAAGCACAATGGGGGCCTGGTCCATGACTGGGCCCCTCAGCTGCTACCACAGCACGCGTAATATTAAGGCTCAATCATTAACCATTGGCAATTAGTAATTAATAATCAAATAATGAATAGTTCATAATTAATGATTCTGAATTTCAGGGGTGCTGAGCAGTTAGCCTCAAAGGGGAGCTGCAGGTAGGGTGACCAGATGTCCTGATTTTATAGGGGTCTTTTTCTTATATAGGCTCCTGTTACCCCTCATCCCGATTTTTCACACTTGCTGTCTGGTCACCCTAGCTGCAGGTGAAAAGAAGAGGAAGTTCTGCCACTGAGGGCTGGTCCACACTAACCCCCCAGTTCGAACTAAGATACGCAACTTCAGCTACGTGAATAATGTAGCTGAAGTCGAAGTATCTTAGTTCGAACTACAAGGTACTTACCGCGGGTCCACACGCGGCAGGCAGGCTCCCCCGTCGACTCCGCGTACTCCTCTCGCGGAGCAGGAGTACCGGTGTCGACGGCGAGCACTTCCGGGATCGATTTATCGTGTCTAGACAAGACGCGATAAATCGATCCCAGAAGATCGATTGCTTACCTCCGGGTTCGGCGGTAAGTATAGACGTACCCTGAGTGAAAAGGGCCCATTGCATTAGCACAAGCGCTCCTGGGGAGTACGCGCAGAGCCGACACAAGCAGGCGCGTACACAAGCCATAGAATCACTTTGTTGATTTTATGCCGGCGTAGTTTGCATTGGCCCAGGTTTGCAGTGTAGACATCGCCTAAGATGTAGTGAGCAAATGATACGCAGGAAGCTTGCACTGCTCCTGTGCATGCCTTACGGGCTCTGGTAGAGGACCTGCTCCCCTTCCCCACCACTGTCATTCCAACCCCTCAACCAGCTCTGCATTCGTTCTTTTAAAATAACAGTGTGTTAAAGCATTGTTCTCTCCCATGCCTCGAGAGGAGCCAGAGACTGGAAAGAGAGAGCCTCCCAAAAGTCTGTAATTTGGAGAGATGTATTGCTTCTGTTTCCAGATCAGGAGGCATAAATTCACCACTCCGAAGATGGAATTTTTCCCTTTTGGGATCAGAGGCAGCAAGCGATTCCACAGCTGCGTTTTTTCTTTGTAAGGGATAATAAATATATATACACCATGACTACGGCAAGGCCTCCAACTAACGAACAGGATGGCAAATTGTCATGCTCAGCTTCCAAAGTAAGAGAGAGAGGAACTCAGGGCGCGTCTTCACTACCCGCCGGATCGGCGGGTAGCAATCGATCTATTGGGGATCGACTTATCGCGTCTAGTGAAGACGCGATAAAATCGATCCCCGATGGCTCTGCCGTCGACTCTGGAAATCCACCGCGGCAAGAAGCGGAGTCGACGGTGGCGCAGCAGCGGTCGACTCGCCGCCGTCCTCACAGCCAGGCAAGTCGACCTAAAATACGCAACTTCAGCTACGTGATCTTAGGTCGACACCCCCCCCCCCCTCCCGTAGTGTAGACCTAGCCTCAGAGATGGCAATTACTTAAAAAAAAATTTTTTTTGTTAATGTTTTCTCCTGAATGTGAATGTCTCTAACCTCTCTCGGATAGAGAGATTGCATTTTTCTTTCTCCCTCTACTTCAGGGAAGAAAACTAGATCGGGAAAATCAATGTATTGTAGACACACACGCATAGCAACTCTTATGGACGTTCCTAGGCAGTCATTTACAAAGTGACTGGTTGGAATTCAGGGAGGGGCAGGGGCCTGACCTGGCCCCTGGCAAACAAGGGGTTAACCTCAGCTCAGCCTCTGCCACCTCTCTTGTGTCATGGCTATCTGCCTGGGAGCCAGAGTGGGGAGAACCCCTGGGGGAAGGCAGGACGGCCGGGTCACAGGGATGGGTTGAACTCCACAAAGGAGTTTTCCGATACTCTTTGATTGTGGTAACTTGCCCTGTTTTCTGATTATAAACTCGATCCCTTGAGGATGATTGATTGACTGCACCTGTTAACCCCCCGCACCCCCAGCTCACTGGTGCATGGGGAATCTAAGAACCTTTTGTTACTTCCAGCCTTTCTTTCTTGCCCTCCACCCTCCACCTCTGCCCCGGCCCCACAAACCCGCAACAAGTGGAGGACTTTCCTGTGACAGCCGTGAGCCATGGCGCTCTGAGCACCTGATCTGGGGCTAAGCCAGACCCCCAGGAGAACGTAACATACCGGAAGCATTTGTCGGGATGCAAGTTGTACATTGACCTGGGACGAGCTCTGATGGGCGGTGCTGAATTGGCACGGCGCATGCAGTCAGCACAGCCGGCGGGGATGGGCCCAGTTCACCACTGCCCTGCATCTTGTGCAGTGATTTACACCAGTGCGAAGTGGGGGTCAGAGGTGCAGTTGTGGCACTGGGTCCCACCAGGGGTGGTTGCCAAGTTTGCAGATACTGTCAGAGGAGGAATCCTGAGTCCCAGCACTTTAGACGCACTTTGCACTCCCTCGGCCGGCTGCCAGTGGTCCCACAAAGTGCAAGGCAATGGGGAACGAGGCCTGGTCTACACACAAACTTCGCTCGACCTAGCTACCGCCTCTTGAGGGGGTGGATTTACTACAGCGAAGAAAAAAACTCTGTAACTTGGCGGCAGCAAGTGCCTACGCTATAGAGGCGTAGCTGCAGCGGTGCCAGTGTAGCATTTCCAGTGTAGACGTGGCCTCAAGACAGGGCTTCTCCTCCAGGACAGTGCAGATCACAACGCCCAGGACGGGAGCGTGTGAGAGCTGAGGGTAAACCATTCCCTGGGGAGGGGATCCACCTAGAGCCTGACCATCCTTAGGAAACATTGCAAAGCCTTTCTCGTTGGGAAAGCCTTCCCGTCATTCAAATCCCCATTCCCTGGGGAGGGGATCCCGTTGTGGAGCGATCTCCGGTGAAGCCCTCGGTTGACCTATTGACTGTTTGGATTTCCAGGATTAATTAGCCAGGCAGTTGCTCCCTTTTGCAGCCTCTGCTGACAGTTTGCTGACCTCTGCCTGGGTGAACAGACAGGGCAATGTGGCTGTCGCACCGAATCTGTCATGGGCGATGATCTCAGATGCCATCCGTGTCATCCAGGGGCAGCTCACAGGCTCCCGTTTGGAACTTTTTGGTTATCGTATGCTGCTGGTGCGTTATTTATTGCCCTCTGCATATTTGAAAAGCCCAGGGTTAGCAGACCCAGCCCGGTGGGCTCAGAGAGCTGGCAGCACTTGGGAGGAGCGTACGGTGCTGGGACACTTGGCTTTGCACAGCTCGGCATGCAAAGAGGCTGTGAAAGTTCGGGGAGGGGTAGTTTGCCTCAGACACCTGGGATGCAGGTGAGGTTATACTGCCACATACAGGGAAGCATGTGGCAGGAGCATGCCCCTGTTTGCATTTTCCATGCCGCCTTTTCTGCCTGCACCCGCCCCATAGCTACCTGGCTTCTAGAGCCCAGCGAGCAAAGGCAGCCCTGCACTCGTTTTAGGGTTTGGTGGGGGCTTGGGCAGTGTTTGCATGCCCTGTAATCACAGCCCCCGTGGGGCTCACACCTTCAGAGAACTGCCAGGGTGCATGACCCTTCCAGCCAGGCACCCTGATCCACCCCCTGCCTCCTCGTTCCCACCCTAGAATGCACCCGGCATGACCTCTGTGCTGGGGGTCCTCCTGAAGGTGCTTAGCTTTTACCTCCCGGTCCCTTCGTGCCAGTCTAGATGGTGCAAAAGGGCCAAAGGAGAACGCTGAAGCTGGCCTGAGCTGCATTTAATTCACACTGACTGCACCCACCCCTGAATGGCTGCTGGACACTAGTGAACCCAAGTACCTGGCGCACCCCTCCCCCATAGCTGTTTCACACGATCCTTTGACCTCAGCAGAGTTCTCCCAGGGAGGAGTTCGGCCTATGGAACGTCTCCGTGGGAAGCGATGAACTTCCCAGCCTGTTTCTCATCTCGTGGCTGGGTATGAGGTTTCCTGTCAGGTGGAAAATGCAGGGCCACCCGGGGGAGGGGGCAAATGTGGCAATTTACCCCAGGCCCCACAGGGGCCCCCACGAGAATATAGTATTCTATGGTATTGCAACTTTTTTTTATGGAAGGGGCCCCCAAAATTGCTTTGCCCCAGGCCCCCTGAATCCTCTGGGCGGCCCTGGGGAAATGCAGAAAGAAGTAAATCTGTGGGAACAAGGAGAGAGTTTTTGTGCTGGGTTCGTACAGGGCCTAGCACAGAGGGGTCCTGGCCCAAGATTGTGGCTCCTTGGTGCAATGCCACTTAAATCATCATCATAATGAATAAAGAAAACAAAGCCACTCGTGGTGTACCAGAGGCACAGCTGGAAAATGGACCCAGGTCTGGTCCCAGTTGAACTCCATGGGGCTGCCAGAATACAGCACTCGGCCCATTGATTCTGATCCACACCCAGCCAACTGTTAACCAGACCTTCCTTCTTCAGGGAGTTCTGCCCCCTGCTTTTCCTTTCCCCCCGGCCCGCAGAGGACGGCTTGTGCGCGTGGCATTAATGATCCCCAATCAGTCCTGGGAACAAGGGGCCAGAGCCCCAGCTAGCGTAAGGCAATGTCGTGCCATTGACGTCAGTAGGGCTATGCTGATTTACCCCAGCTGAGGATCTGGCAGGGCTTTACGATGTCTTTGTCAGTCACCTGCTCCTTGCGGCCCTTGAAGTCAGCCCCCCTTGGGCTGTGATTTTGTGACAGAAGCAGAGGGGCTGATGGTCAGTGCTGGGAAAAGAGCTTTGGGCAAGTCACGTCATCATCTCATTGTGCGTCTTTCTTCCCCCCTCACCCCCAAGACTGTAAGCGCTTGGGGGCGGGGACCATCTGTAACTTGGGGGAGGGATAACTCAGTGGTTTGAGCATTGGCCTGCCAAACCCAGGGTTGTGAGTTCAATCCTTGAGGGGGCCATTTAGGGATCTGGGGGGGAAAAAATCTGTCAGGGATGGTACTTGGTCCTGCTGTGAAGGCAGGGGCCTGGACTTGACCTTTCAAGGTCCCTTCCACCTCTATGAGATAGGTATATCTCCATATTAACTATGGGTCTATTGGTAGGTGTGATTGCGGCGCTTGGAGCTGGATTAGATCCACGCCAGCTCAAGTAACAAGCGCTGTGGGCCTGGGAACATACTCAAGCGGCTGTTGCCTGCGCTAGCTCAAAGCTAGCGACATGTGGTGCCATCACACCTCTGACTGCTGTGTAGATGCACCCTATGTGTTTGCACAGCGCCTACCACAAGGGGGCCCTGATCTCAGCTGGGACCGCTCCTGCTCGCTCTCATGCTTGTCTATGCCATGCAGAAAACAGGGCCTTCACTACTGCCTTCCTCCGCTGCAGGGTCATTTCGAGAGCTTTCAATTCTGCTTCCGTTGTGCGTTTCCATGTTAGTCGTGGCCTACCTCGTTGCCTCTTGCCCTGAGGGTTCTTGTCCAACGCCTGGCTTGCTCCTCAGCTCTGTCTCCATGGACGTGCTGGTCCTCTCTGGTCCTCTCCATTTTTGTCCTGCTTTAGGGGCTAGTGGGCTAGTGTAACAATAATTAATCATAATTAGCAGAAGACCCAGGCTGCTGTTAGAAGAGGGGGACGTGACTCTGTAGGTTGCGCCCTGCGTGAGCCAACACTGACCCGCCGTCACTACGTGCCGATGTTCTGCTAGAGTTGTCGTCTGTTTTCCTTATTCGAACAGAGTTCCTTGTTCTGTGTTGGAGGATAGCAACTTCACATTGTCCCTTGGCTAAAGGAGAGGAAGCCTTACCAAGGAATCGCTTCACCTGCCAATGAGATGCAGCCACCTCAGAGATGAAAGCGGTTTAACTGCCCGCAGCAATTACTCCACACCTTTGTCCAGGACAGGAGATAGGATACAATGGGCCAGATGCTCCACTGGCATAAATTACACCAGTAATGTTAACAGTTACACCAGCGGAGGATCTGGCCCACTACACCCAGCTGACACTGCCTGGGGGACTTAAGGAGGCAGAATAGAATTATTCAACTTGGAAATTATCTAGCACAAGAACTGGTGGAGATTTGTTACGAGCAATGGACAGCCCAAGGTCTATGAACCACTTACGTCCTACTTAAATCTAAGAGGAATTCCATGGTGTATAGGCGTTCTGTGTGCATGGGGATGAATACCTCCCTCAATCCCTTTCATTTAAGAGCTTCTGTCCAGCACCATCCCCAGCTCCCACCACCCAGAGACTTAAAAAAAAAAAAAAAACAGTGCCCATCTTCATACCTTAAATCCCTCCAACCCCTGGCTGTGTGAGTGACAGAGTCCATGTGCTTGGGGATGTCCAGTTCTCTTCTTGCAAATGACTGTGAGTGTGCAGGCCAGCGGGGCAGCCACATCCCGAGCAGTCTGTGCACACAACTGCCCGATTTACACGCCCGGCCATGGTAATGGGGTTTGCTGACACAAACAGACCGAGGGCCCTGATCTCAGACTGTTAGCATGACTTCTGCTTGCCCGGCACCATTCGCCTGCCCCAGCTGCGGGGAAATCGCCGACTCTCAGCCCCCGCTGGGAAATCGAATTGCCAAAAGTGCTGGCGTGTGTTGTTTTTGTGTGGCTTGGTTTGGGTCAAAGAGAGGCTCGTAATCCACTGCTGCTCCTGCCGCTCTCTCCCCACTGCGAGAAGCAAACCCTGCGATAAGCCGCCGGCAACAGTTGTTTACCACCGACGCAAGACCTTTAAAACCTGTCATTTCACAGCACAATGGCCAGTTTGCTGGAGCGTTAACCCGAAAACGAGCCCATCTTTCACCATAAAGGCGGATTACGCGAATCCTCGCTCGACAAGGGGGGATGGCCTGTTCTTAATCACTCCCAGCCTGCTCCCGGCGCAGCGTTTATTATCTGGCTACAGTTACCAGGGTGTGCCAAGCCAAGCGTGTGTACCCACGCAGCGAGAGAGAGCCGCCATCCCCCGCCACCGGCCTCGCTGGCGTCCTGCCGCCTCTCGGAGGCAAGCATCGGGGGAATGAAAGCAGATTAGACAAGGAGCCGCCCGCTTACTGTAAACCTCAAACAAATACATAAAGCCCTACTCAGAGAACAAATTAAATTCCTCATCTGTGGCGAAGTTGCCTCTCTGTACTGGTGCCTATGATGGCGCACGGCTTCTCCGCTCACCAGCGGCGGGACAGGGAAGCATAGAACCCGGTCGTCAGGCTCGTTGGTAATGCAAATAAAAGTGAAAAGCCGGTTTGCTGAAATGAACTTGGCACAGAATGGATCCTTACATAAGCGCCCGGCTGTGCCAGCAGATAGCAGTTACCTGCCTTCACCTAGGAGCATCCTCTCTATTCGGCCCTGTAGGAAAGGAAGCATAGGAATCCCTGGGTCCACTTTATGCCACATGAGGCTAAGTTGGGGGATCTCTCCCAGGCAGACAGTGTGATCTTAGTGGCTGGTGCGCTGGATGGGGACTCAAAGACCTGGGTTCATTCCCAGTTCTGCCACTGACCTGCTGTGTGACCTTGGGTAAGTCACTTTGCCTGTGTCTGCCTTGTCTATTTAGACGATAAGCTCTTCAAGGCAGGGACTGTCGCTCCCTATGCGTTTGTACAGCACCTAGCGCAAGGGGAGCTGATCTCGTATGGGGCCCTGGGTGCTACCGTAATACTTGTAACAGTAATAATGTGGGACGGGGAAGCTGCTTTGTGCCACCGGAGTGGTGTAAGGTGGCCAGACCGTGGCTGAGGATAGGATCCTCAGGGTGTCAGGTACACCAGTTTGTGCTCCCTTCGACGCACCTTTGCCCATTTAACTCCCGGCCTGGCATCACTGCAGTGAACAGGGCCAAATCCTGTGCTGATTTTACACCCTCTGCAATCCCAGGTGACGCGTCAGCACAGAATTTAGAGCCTGTGAGATCTGCCGCTGACTGACTGAAATGGGAACAGAGCAGGCCCGGGCCTGACGCGGTGGGATAACGCCAGGCCGGCTGCATGGGAGGGGGTGGGGTTCAGAGTTGAATTTGGTCTGGTTAAAAAATCATGAGCCAAATTCATCCCTGGCATAACAGCAGTGCACTCAGTGGGGCTGGCCCGGACCTGAGGGGTTTGTTTTAGTCTGGTCATTTTGGGTTTTAATGCAAAAATCCACCTGCACACGCATACAAGAGCGCGGACACACACAAGCCTATACTCAAATGAACGCACAAGGGTGCACAAAAGTATGCACAAATACAGACAGCACACGCACTTGCAAATATGCACACACATGCATACACAATGCACACACAGACAGTTGTAGGCATACGCACACATACACAGCTAGACACAAACATAGGCATATGATTAAGGCTGCGAGTCTGTCACGGAAGTCATGGATTCCATGACTTCTGCAGCAGCCGGTGCTGGCTCAGGGACTGGTAAGCTCTTGTATGCTTACCTCGGGGTGGGGGACTCCCTGGCTCCCACTGGCATGGCCCTGCTGCTCCTAGGCGGAGGAGTCAGGGGGCTCTGTGTGCTGCCCACACCTGCAGGCCCCATCCCCGCAGCTTCCATTGGCTGCAGTTCCTGGCCAATGGGAGCTGCGTAGCCAGCGCTCGTGGCAGGAGCAGTGCGTGGAGCCCCCTGGCCCCTCCGCCGCCTAGGAGCTGCAGAGACACACGGAGCCGGGTAGGGAGCCTGCCAGCTACGCCAACCTTCCCCCCCATAGCACTAGCAGGGATACTTGGCTGGGTGCCGTTGCTCGCCAGCCCCCCTCCCCCAGCACCAGCGGGGGTCCTGGGCCACCTCCCCCAGAACCCATGGCGACCCCAGACCACCCCCCCCCCAAGTTTTAGTTAGGGGTATATAGTAAAAGTCATCGACCGGTCATAGGCTGTGAATTTTTGTTTACTGCCCGTGACCGGTCCATGACTTTTACTAAAAATACCCGTGACTAAAATGTAGCCTTACATATGATAAACACATATGCAGAAAGATGCCTTCATACATAATGCACACAAATATACCCATATAACAACACACACACACACACACACACATTACCAAAGGAGACAAACTAAGCCATGAGCCCTTGTTTGTTTCCCCTTGTCCCTAGGAGCTGCCAAGATGGCGATCCGGTTTCCACACCAATCCACAAATTAATTTAGAGATGGATTAATCTAATTTGGCTCTTTAAAAAAAATAATTAAATGCAACAACAAGCCGAGAAAGACTCAGAGACAAAATCTGCCTGAGCCACTGATGGAGAAAATAGCAGAAAGTCACACACCCGCGACGGTCGGGCAGTACGTTCCCAGCATGCATCACATGGAGTGATGCCCCCTCCCTGGGGCTAGGAAGGAGATTAAAAACAGGGTGTGACAGGTTCACAATCTCCTGCAATATCTGGACAAACCTTCCTGAGTTAAGTGTAAGTGTTTTGGGAGTTCCTTATATTAAAAATGCAAATGTGTATGTACTATTGAGGGATTGCATGTAATCCCAGGGGAGAGGGGGACCACAGCCCTCCAGGAGCTAAGAATAGTTGGGACGGGTTAGGCAAATGTACTCAGGTTGTAACACCTCCTGAGAGCTACCAGCTCCTGGAGAGATGCTCGCTTATACTGGTTCAGACTGGATTCTGCAGGGCCCAACGGGACAAAGAGGGATTTGGGTTAAACAGCCTGAATTCAAACTGACTCAGGGCCTGCTTTCTGATCCAGCAAATGGACCAGACCTCTGCTCCAAGGTGGGCCCCATCCTTAGGGAAGGGGTGGAAGGTCCTGGGCCCACTGAAGCCCCACAAGAACTTGGGTGCTTGTTCTGAGCTGAAGCTGTGATGAACTTGTGACCCCGGGAGAAACCCCGGCTGGGATCTGAAGGACGAAACACCAGCCAGAGCCCTCGTTGGAGTTGGGGGGTGTGAGATCTCTGGTCAGCCTGTTAGCACACGTGCAGGTTCTTGTATTGTTTTAATGGGTTTTCTCTGTAGTGCTTTTACCTTAAGAATAAAGGTGCTTGCTTAGGAAGAGCGGGGTGGTAACTTAAACCTGGGAGCAACTATCCCATGTATCCCTTGGAGGAGAGACGTGGAGGAGGCTGCATAGGCCCTGTATCTTTTGCTTGGGAATCACCTAGTGAAGGCAGGGACTGTGCAGACTGAAGATACCCTGGTCCAGAGGGAGAGCGACACGCGTCTCCACACCTTGGAGAGGCGACGGCTGAGGAGCCTGCAGCCAAGAGTGGGCGCCCCTGCTGGACAGAGAGGGGATACGAGGCAGTTGCCATGAACTGTGACACAGGCTCGGTTCACCCACAAGCAGCAGCAAAGTGCCTCGCAAATGGGGAAGGCCACATCTGCCGGTAGATCCACAGGATGCCGGTGCCTTCCGTTCTATGGACCAGTTCGATTCTCAGTAGTCATGCTGCCTGAGGGGGAGCAGTTGCCCCACCAAGCGTCCTATTCCCCCATCGCCTCCTGGACATGGGAGTAGGTCTGGGGCGACCTGTGCCACTTACAGGCCTCAGCACCATAGACTCTTGAATGTATTTATTCTCATAACACCCCTGTGTGATAGGGAAGTGCGATGTCCCCTCTGTATCGATCACAGACTGAGACGGAGAAAGGCTAAGCCAGGGCTGAGCAGTGTATTGTACCCAGGTCTCTGCATTGGAGGCTGGTACCCGAACCCCTGGGCCTTCCTTCCTCTTCTGTCCCCCTTCAGCCTTCTCAAGCATGCAGCAGTGGCTGCGCCGCACAGCTCTCATGGAGGCATTCTGCTTCCTCACGTTGGCTGCAGGGCGACCACCTCCGGCTCTGTCTGGTCCAGCGCCCCTCAATCCCCCTCTCCAGCTCACTCCATGTGTCAGTAACTTCTGCAGCACCAAGGTTAGAACGGGAGCAGTTTGTGCTGGTGTAACTGACTGCACAAGGTGCCGGGAGGTGAAGAGTCAGGCCCAGGAATTTAGAAATACATGCAGAAGTCAAACAGCAGTGTATAAATCTCCCCACGCAGTGCACAACTGATTGCAGGCTTTCCCCCAAAGTTTGCTTCCCTCCCCCCCCAAAGAACTAAATAGCAAAGTAGGTTTGGATCTCACTGACACTGGTGTAAATCTGGAGAAACTTTGTGACTCCAGTGGAGTGACTCCAGAGTCACGACACTGCAACTGAGAGCAGAACATGGTCAAGTACAAAACCATTGTCTAAAGCTCCTGTAAGCCAGTGTAGCTTCGCTGAAGTCAATTTACGAATGCGGATATACACCAGCTGAGGATCTGCCTCATTGCATATATAATAAAACAGGTTAAGTGCACACTACTTATCAGCTGCTTCAATAACATGCTCTGTCTTCAAAAAACACTCATGAAAAATTGATTAAACAGGTTGAAAAAATGGTGACATCCATAATTTATAATATTTCCCCGTTGTGAGAAGGATTCTAAAGGGACCAATGTGGCTCTCACCTCAGGTTAAATCTGGAAGAGCTCTGTTGGCATCATTGTATTACTCCAACACCCCCCTGGGGTAGCTGAAATCAGAATCCAGCCAAGTGATTACTGTTTGGCACTAAGAACCACATAGCCTCATGGGATGCTGGGAGCTGTAGTTCCTCTACTGTGGCTTCCTCATAGTCTTCTTCCCATCTTTCACTCTACGTGCCAGACCTCCCTCAGCATGCCCTGAGGATTTGCAGTCCTTGGCCCTCATAGGGGCAGCAATTACATTGGATACAATTTGACTGGTGCGACGCTATTTCAGTTTAGCTTACCTGGGATATCTCTAAGATGTTGCACATTGGATATTTCATCTGCTCTCTGGACTCATCGTCCTCTGCTGATGCCATTGGACAAGTACAAACAGGTTTCTGGAGGTCAGTAGGTGGCAATAGGTCTGGGGCTACCTGCTTCGGAACATGTAGAGCAGGGGTGGCCAACCTGTGGCTCCGTAACCACATGCAGCTCTTCAGAAGTTAATATGTGACTCCTTGTCTAGGCACCGACTCCGGGGCTGGAGCTACAGGCGCCAAATTTCCCATGTGCCGGGGGGTGCTCACTGCTCAACCCCTGGCTCTGCCACAGGCCCTGCCCCCACACCACCCCCTCTCACCCCCTCCCCTGAGCCTGCCATGCCCTCACTCCTCCACCTCCCCACCAGAGCCTCCTGCACACCACGAAACAGCTGATCAGGAGGTGCGGGGTGGGAGGGGGAGGTGCTGATCGGCGGGGCTGCTGGTGGGTGGGACGCAATGGGAGCGGCGGGGGGGACTGATGGGGGGCTGCTGACGTATTACTGTGGCTCTTTGGCAATGTACATTGGTAAATTCTGGCTCCTTCTCAGGCTCAGGCTGGCCACCCTGATGTACAGGTAGTTGGGAAAAAAATGTGCATAAAATGTCAAAATCTCTCACAATCCCCTCCCCCACCTCCTCGGTGGCGTGGTGTTCTTGATGTTGTTTTGTTTGCCAGAAGCTGGGAACGGGCGACAGGGAATGGATCACTTGGTGATTCCCTGTTCTGTTCATTCCCTCTGGGGCACCTGGCGTTGGCCACTGTCGGAAGACAGGATACTGGGCTAGATGGACCTTTGGTCTGACCAAGTATGGCCGCTCTTATGTTTTGTTTTTGGTGGGGAGGGGGGATAGCAGGAGAGGTTGTTTATCATTTTTTGAAATTTAATGGAAATTTGAAACTTTCTCCCACCTCTATAAATGGTCAATAAACAGGGGAAATATCACAAAAATGTAATTGAAACATGAAACAATTTCACCCAGAGATGATGTGCCACCGTTTCATTTGCTCTTTGAGTAGGTTGAAGAAGATGCAATATTAATGTCACAGATTTTCCTGCTTAACAGGTGGGCAACTGTAGAATGTATATAAATGTGTTGAGTTTTGCACTATATGGACCTGATCCTCTATTTGGTGCAAATCATCATCGCTCTGTTAAGGCAGCGGAGCTATGCTAATTTTACACCAATTGAAGATATGGTTTATTGACCAGAAATGGGCCCACACCAAAACCTTGGAGAGCTGGCCCCCTTTTTCATTGTAACGGGCTTTGAGCCCAACCTAGTTACCCTCTAACTTCTGGGTCTGGACTGTCTGCTGTGGTATGGTGACTGCCATTGAATTCAGGGCTGCTTTTAAATTCAGTATTTAGTGGGAAGCTGCAAGGAGGTGTGAACGGAGGAAGGTTGGCCTTGTGGTGAATGCACTGGGCTGAGATTTGGAAGATCCATGTTCACTTCCTGCGTCTTCCGTAGGCTTCCTCGGTGATCGTGGGTATGTTACTCAGTCTCCCAGTACTTCAGCGACATCATTTATAGCATGTGGAAATGGGGGTACTTCCCCATTTCACAGGGCTAGTGTGAACAAGGTTCTTAGGTACAGATCCTCAAAGGTATTTAGGCACCTAACGCCCATTGATTTCAATAGGCCTTCAGTGCCTAAATGAGAATCTTGGCCTTAGATACTGTAGTTATGAGGGCCATATAAATACCTAGTTAGGATGAGGAAAAGGAGGATTGTGGGAGGGGAAGGAGTGGCAGAAAAATAGGGACTGTTTGTGCCTCTAGGGTGGTTGCGGCCTCACTTTAAAATAAATAGAAAAGCAGAGATGTTACTATAATTATTCTTTCAATGCCATTTGCTTCACTCAGAGTGGGTCACTGATTCAAAGATCCCATGTTAAGTTAGGTCATTAGCCGGGAAACATGGTCAATAGCCATGGTAATAAAGGTGGCCTCGTTAATTGCCAGTGGGCAGCCAAAATCAGGATAATGGATTCTCGTTGTGGAGGGTCTTTCTGCCAGAGCTGCGGAAATCTATTGAAGGTACTTATACAGCCCCCCTTAATGTAGGAGATGAGCATCTCGCAATCTTTAATCACAATGCTCCCATGAAGGAGGAAGGAACGATTATTCCTATTTTAGAGGTGGTGAACTCAGGCCCAGCCAGACTGAGTGACTTGCCAAAGGTCACACAAGTCTGTGGTAGCTGCGTTTTCTGTGTCCTAGGCTAGGGCCCTAATCATTGGGAAATCCTTCATTTCAAGCAAAGTCATTGAGTTCAAGTCCAGTTCTATGAATGGGGTCAGCTGCTCCAAAGGAGGAGGTGAAATTCCATCCAGATCCAGCCATTGTCTGCATTCCCATTTGGTCTCTGAGCTTTGGCCTCACAGCTCCTATCCTATCCTGTAAGGTGGGTGCACAACTGGTTGAAAGACCATATTCAAGGAGCAGTTATCAATGGTTTGCTGTCAAATTGGAAGGGTGTAACTAGTGGGGTCAGTCCTGGGTTCAGGCCTGTTCAGTATTTCATTAATGACTTGGATAATGGAGTACGCTTATAAAATTTGCAGAAGGCATCAAGATGGGCAGGGCTCCTAGCATGTTGGAGGACTGGATTAGAATTCAGCTGACCTCGACAATTTGGAGAATTGGTCTGAAATCAACAAGACGAAATTCAATAAAGACTAATGCAAACTACTTCACGGAGTCAGGAAAAAAAATCAAATGCACAACTACACAATGGGGACTAACTGGCTAGGTGCTAGTACTGCTCGAAAGGGGTTATAGCGGATCACAACGTGAATATGAGTCAACAATGTGATGCAGTTGCAAAAAAGGCTAATATTCTGGGGTGTATTAACTGGGGTGTTGTATGTAAGACGCAGGAGCTAATTGTCCCAGTGTACTCGGCACGGGTGAGGCCCCAGCTGGAGTTCTGTGTCCAATTCTGGGCACGGTACTTTCGGGAAGATCTGGGCAAATTGGAAAGAATCCAGAGGAGAGCACCAAAAATGACAAGAAGTTTAGAAAACCTGACCCATGAAGAAGGTTAAAAAAACTGGGCATGTTTAGTCTGGGAAACCAAGACTGAGCGGGGACCTGATCAATGAAGAGGACAGTGATCAATTGTTCTTTGTGTCCATTGAAGGTAGGGCTAGAAGTAATGGGCTTAATCTGCAGCCACGGAGACTTAGGAGATATTAGGAAAAACTTTCAAGCTCTAAGGGTAGCTAAACTCTGGAACAGGCTCTGAAGGGAGGTTGTGGAATCTCCGTCACTGGAGGTTTTTAAGACCATGTTGGACAAACACCTGCCAGGGATGGTCTAGGTTTTCTTGGTCCTGCCTCAGCGCAGGGAGGTTGGACTTGATGGCCTCTCAAGGTCCTTTCCAGCCCTGTGTTTCTATGAGTCTGTAGGAGAAGGCACTGTGAATCTGACAGCTGCTAGGGTGAGAGAGATGGTGAACCGTTGCTCTGTGCCCAGCCCACCAGAGTCAAGAAATGGCCAGATAGGAACATGGGTTGAGAGTTCCCAAGGGATGCCCGATTCTCATTCCAATGAGCACGCGACGCGATGCTTTGGTGCAGTGGGGGAGATCGGCACCTCGTAGCCCAGGCAGGTACTCTGTTCCTGGGGGCAGGCCAGTGAGCTAGGGGGGAGGATGATGCTGGCCAGTGGCAGGACCAGGATGAAGGGAGGGCAAATGCGCTTACGCTGGTGTGCAGGCAATGACCACCTACTGCCTGAACAGATGCGAATAAAGGAGGAGAGACTGTGGATGAGAGACAAAGACAGGAGAGAAAAAGACCGAGAAAAGAAAAGGGAGAGTGGGGAAAGGAGAAAGGAAGAATAGAGAAGTGGGGGAGCGAAAGAGAGAGAAAAAAGGAACGGTACCTGAAGCAGTATAATGAGCTGTCCATCTCTTTATCTGCCCCCCTGTGCCCTTCCCCGGCACCAATCTTACGGGCCGAGAAACCAAGCCGTTCTTTCTCTCTCTGCTCGAGCAGGGCACAAACCATCCATCCAGGTGAGCCCAGCAGGAGAGGCCTCCGCCATGGCAGCAGATAGCTTCCAGAATATGAATATGCTCCTGGAGCCAGCACGCTGGGATAAAGACACCAGATCCCCAGATAGGCCGTAACGAGGCTACCCGCTCCGGCGCGGTGCTTTGAGAGAGGCTGGAAACGTAACCCTTATGTGCAAAACCCAAGGGCCCAACCCCGTGCATTGCCTGGCCCCTAAAATCCCATGGGATATTCATGGAAGTAGGCCCCACTTTACTGAAAATGTAGCAGCTACGTGATGTCATGGCAATAAGGGATCTGTGCCAAGAATCAGTGGTGCCGCTGTCAACATCTGTGCACAGCAACAACTGAACCTCCCACTGTGCACAGAGGGGAGCTGGGGAGACAGGGAGGGAAGGTCCCTAGAAGAGAGCTGCCCCCATGGAAAGGGACCTCCTTGGATGGTGACTCTGGAAACTCTTAGGACCTTCCCAACATGCCTGGAACTGAGGCGGGGCTGTATTGCTGGGGATTTAGGCGGAGATTCCCAAAGCTGCCCCAGAGGAGTTAGACCCAGCAATCTAAATGCCGGAGGCAGCGTAAAGTCCCCCTTGTGGAGTCTATGGGACCACTCCCCTACTGAAAGGTGGACAAGCGTCTAATGAGCTTCCTGTATAAGTGCCTCATTTCTCCAGGCCTAGCTGGTGGGGTTTGCAGAGGGGTCAGGCAGGCAGTGCCTGATCCCCTTCTTGGAAGGCAGAATAATACCCCCATATAGCCTACATCTTTGGCCAGTCAATAGACCTCAAGATCAGAGCTGGGCAACATTTTTCAGCCCAAGTTTTTATTTTGGTGAAAAATGCAGCTTCGGTGACATGAAAACGTGCCGCAAATGTGTGTCCATTTCCCTCAGCGGTTCCCGTCAAAACAAAACCACAACCACCCAACCGCCCAGAAATTCCCCAAAGGTCAAAACACTTTGATTCGGGGGTTTGAAAAAATCTGTGATTTGCCCAGCTCTGCTCAAGATGCCATCTTACCTCTAGCATGGAGCGGCGGCGAGAGCTCTTCTAAGACCATTGCTAATGGCAGAACACCCCAGCATTGTCTGGGGAGAGATACACCCGAGAGGAACCTAAGACACCACGACGTGCCATTTCAATAGGGCCTATGGGCTATCCCCTGGGCAACCTACAGGAAACGTACACCCGGTGTTAACCCAACCAAGCACTGCAGTGCCATTAAACAGAGAGCAGAGCTGTCTCCTAGGCTCTCCGTAGGGATTATGGAATAAACACCTGAGCAGCAGCTCTTCAGCCAGCTGCACATAATAATTTGAATGGTTGCTGTTGCTGGGGGAGGGAATGCAAAAGATGCGACTTTATGGAGCCGCCTCCCCAATCCACAAATCTTCAAGGTGGCCTTGGCAATAAATGCCACGTTCCCGGCTCCCCCACAGCCATCACCTCTGCCGGAACATTTCTGCCCTGAGCCGCCGTATGCAGCTCCACAGTAAGTCAAACGGCAATGATTAGGCAAATAAAATTTCCATCTGTTGAGGAATTTACGAGAGTTATTACTAGTAATAAAACTGGTGCGAGGCGAATGATGTATCTGAGGGGGTAAGTGCCTCCAATTATGAGCAAAAGTGACTTTTAAATAAGGTTACAGACTTCCTTATGAGCTCGGGCAAATCCACGTCCCTCCACCTGCACACCAGGCCTTAGCTTGTGCCAGCGGGGGGAGCATTCGTGGAAGGAAGCACTTGCGTTTCATGACTTCGTCTAGTGGTTTTGAGTGCTTGGCAAAGTGCTGCTCCTTTCTGCAGCGGATGGGGCATTGGACAGTCTAGCTATTACTTAGGCCTGCCTTGAGTGCAGGGGGCTGGACTAGATGAACTGTTGAGCTCTCTTCCAGTCCTAGGGCAAGTCTATACTACAAAATTAAGTTGACCTCAGTTAGGTTGATGGACAGCCACCGCAGTAATGACTGTGGTTTTTCATGTCCGCATTAGGCCCCCTCTGTTGGTGGAGGTGGAGTTATTAGGTCGGTGGAGTGGGCGACTTACATCGGCGGGAGCAACATTGTAATGTGGGCACTTACAGCGTTAGGTTGACATAAGCTGCCTTATGTTGCCCTAACTCTGAAATGTGGACCAGGCCTTACGCTGCTATGATCCTATGATAGGGACTCCAGCGAACATGAGTTCTAACCCAGGCACTGCCACCCCCCTGCTCTGTGTAACTAGCCAATCACTTCACATCCATTTGCTTCTGTTTCCCCTGTCTCTGTCTAAACAGATTGCAAACTCTTCAGGGCAGGGATAGCTCAGTGGTTGTCTTTGTCTTATTAGGATCCTTATTAGGGTTTTTGAGCTGCATGTTTAAGTTGTGCCAGCAGTGGCTAGATCGTTTGGATAGCTGCCCTTCTTAGCAGTTGCATACTTGCAAATACATGAATAAAAATATATAAAGATAAGCATTTTGCGCTGTCATGTGTGAGAGTAGAATTGAAATCTCTCCCTGTGTTCCTCAGCGGTCAGAAGAGGCGGGGGCGCGGGCTCAGAATGAAAGGGATACGTGGGGTGACACGTCTCTCATGATCCCAAGCTAAAAGCTACTGCCGTGAACTAGTTACCAGTGTTGATGTTTAACTGATCAGCGCTAGGCTTCAGGATTAATACGTCCTTGAGTTGAGTTGGGGCCATTCACACTGCTCAGTGCTAGTTTTCTAGCCTGTCTGGCTACAGACTCACTGGGCATCACAGCCATGGAGTTTTCTTTGCAGCCTCATTGGAGGTGAAGTTCAGGGCTTAGATTCACCCTCACCCTGCAACTTCTGTGTTTACACCAGTGAATTTACTCCAATCATTCACACTGGGGCAAAGGGGGTGCAGAGCACTACCACATCAGAAGAGCCTTTTACACCCACTTTGCACTTTGACTAGATAAGGTGCAGCATGGTAGAGGTTCAGGCTCTTAATTTTGGCCCTTGGTCTACACTTAAAAAAATTAGGTTAACACAGCTATAGTATGTTGGGGTGTGAAAAAAAACCATACCCCGAGCTATGCTGACCTAATTCCCAGTAGACGCACAGCTGTGTCAATGGAAGACTGCGTCCATTGATGTAGCTACCATTGTTTGGGGAGGCGGAGTTCCTACAATGATGGAAAAGCCACTTGCATTGGTGTGGATTGTGTCTACATTACGAGGTTCTGCCAGCATACTATGCTGCCATAGCTATGCTGGTATAGTTGCTATCATGTAGACGTACACTAACTGAAAGCTGAAATTCTGCAGACACTGATGCCCCCCCAGGAAGTGTGGGTCTGCATCAACATGGGAGCTGGACAGGACATCGGTTTCCTGTCCTGTGAGAGTTTTTGAGATTATGACATTTTTTCCCCATCCTGAATTGGGATACAAATTCAAAATCTCCCAAACGTTTGCAAATTGCTAAACTGAAAAAAAAAAAAAATTCCGATTAAATCATTCAAAAACTTTTGTTCCGATAATTTGGAAATGTTTTGTTTTGACTTCAACCTTTTTAATTTTGTGAAGACCTTTCTAGAGTCGAACGTAACTAACCGTTCAAAATGAAAAGTCATTTTGAACTGGAAAATGAAACTTTTCATTTCAAAAAGAGTTCATTTTGGAACTCTTGAAACATTCCCCCCCCCCCCCAACATTTTTCAAATTGAGAGAGTCGTTGAAACGGACTCTCTCCCAGGATCCGTTTTGGTTTAGATGAATTGACGTTTTCCGATGAAAAAAAGTTTCATTGGAAAATTCCTGACCAGCTCTACTCAACACCACACAAAACTGGCTCACACCTGGAGGTAGTGTGTGTGTGTGTGTGACATTCCCCTCTGGCATTATCTGGACTGGTGATCTGCTAGGTCACTCCAATCCTTGACTCTGGGACCCAGCCTTACCCTGCTCTGCTGTGAGAACCACCACTCCTGAGGTGTTCACGCACAGCCTCTGGCCTGTGAGCTGCTCCTTGGATTGTGCAACCGAATGACACGAGCCAATATCTCCAGTCCCAGACACAACCCTGGGAACCTCCCTCTTGCAGTGCCCAGTTATGCCCGCCCGACGCGTCAAGCTTATATGAGTTCGTCAATTTAACAAATAAATTGATATGTACCAGGCTTGTTATCCCAAGGGGGGTCTCTGACACGCTTCAAACCAAGCGCACTGCTTCAGGTAGAATAAACAAACACATTTATTAACTAAAAAAGATAGATTTTAAGTGATTATAATTCAAAGCACAACAAGTCAGATTTGGTCAAATGAAATAAAAGCAAAATGCATTCTAAGCTGATCTTAACACTTTCAATGCCCTTACAAACGTAGATGTTCCTCACCACAGGCTGGCTGGTTGCTCTTCAGCCAGGCTCTCCCCTTTGATCAGCGCTTCAGTCGCTTGGTGGTGGTGTCTGTAGATGTAGGTGGAAGAGAGAGGAAGAGCATGGCAAACATCTCTCCCTTTTATCATGTCCTTTCTTCCCTCTTGGTTTTGCCCCCGCCCCCTTCAGAGTCAGGTGAGCATTACCTCATCACAGTTCCAAACTGACCAAAGGAAGGGGGGGTGACTCACTTGAGACGCTAACACAGGGGTTCTCAAACTGGGGATCAGGACCCCTCAGGGGGTCTCAAGGATATTACATGGGGGGGGGGGGTCGCGAGATGTCAGCCTCCACCCCAAACCCTGCTTTGCCTCCAGCATTTATAATGGCATTAAATAGATAAAATAATGTTTTTAATTTATAAGGGGGGGTCTCAATCAGAGGCTTGCTATGTGAAAGGGGTCACCAGTACAAAAGTTTGAGAACCACTGGTCTAACAGATCCTTTTGTTGTTGCCTAGGCCAACGTCCTTTGTTCCTGTGAGGCTGGGCTGGGTTTATCCCATCCCTGCCCTGATGAGGTGTGAACTGCCTCTCTGTTCTTGGAGAGTTTTTGCCTGGGCTTGCTTTAAGCCATGAGGATACATTTTCAGCCTCATAACTATATACATGAAATTATAACCTATAACCTTACTATAACATTACTCTAACAATTACTATAATATCACTATAACAACCATACTAAGTGCATCATGAGCCTTCTGAAGACACCCGACAGGACAAACTTTGCATTGGATACCACACAATCATTTTATAAAGATGAACATGGGGGTGTAGGGTGTTCCCCCGAGGTACAGAGCGTCATAGTGCGGTAGGAACACCATGCTCCACCACTAGAGGGCAGAAGCAATTGTCGCTCACCAGTAGCCCTGCTAGTTGATTTTTGTACTGTCACTGCAGTTATAGATAAAATGACCTGTTCGTTCCCCTTATGCCTCCCTTGAACCAGCAGAGGGTTATTTCATACAGTATCTTCTTCAGTGCCTTGTCCATCTTGAGTAATGGGGTTCCCACCACCTTCTTTGACAGACTATCCTCCACCGAATTTTGTTACTAGTAATTCCCATGAGTAGCGATAACTCCCGTGAATTCCTCTTGGAGGCCCATTGTCTCTGCTACCAGCTGGCAGAGATAAGGGCCTGGAGGAGCGCCACCTCGCTATGCTCAAGTCAGCGAAGATGGAAGTGATGCTGCTGGATTTTTACTAACTGGCCAAGTCAATATCCTCCCGCTAAGTTAAGGGCATCTGCGAGTCCATTGTCAAAGCAGTTCATTATCTCCGGGGCCGGCTGGACTTTGCGCTGCTCCTTCATTCCCAGAGACCTTTGTTTCTGCGATAGTAGGCTATGGCAGCACCCTCTAGCCGGGGCTAGCTGTGAAGGAGACAGCATGGGGTTTCTGCTAGTGCGCAGGGCAGCTGACCAACCCCAGTTCTGAGCAACGGTGGTGGTGGGAAATTTTCAGTCCAGGGTAGCACCTTACAATTAAATCGGATGTGATTTTTCTAGCCTACGCATGTATCTAGAGGTGTATTTTTGCGTGTGAACTTTCTGGTTCATCGAATTAAGTGTATTTATAATAATATTACATTCAATAAATCCATCTTTTCTTGCTTTTATGTCTGGGGCACTGGCATCCACTTTGTCTTCCTAAAGCCCGTGTTCTTCCCCTCCTGAGTTCTAACATTGGTCTTGCCTCCAATCTGCTGAAAGGCCTCCTGTGCCCTCAGGGGAATGCATAATAAGGGAGAGCGATCCTCTCTCTCTGCCTTTCAGGTGGGGGGCAGGGGAAGCAGAACGGCTCCAGTTACCTGCATGCTGTAGGAAGGAGCTGTTTGGCTGACATTGCTGCTTTCGGGCTGGGGACAGTCCTAACTGGCAAGCCCTGCGTTGAATCTCTCCCCAGCAGGAACAACAAGTGATGGAGGTGGCGGTATCACTTGGTAGCCTCTGCCACTCATTTCCCAGCTGGCGTTTAATTACCCACCCGAAGGACTGTCTAGCATCCAGAGCAGTCTCCCCAGCCTGGGCCGATGAAAACGTGGGTTCAATACTATTATTTGTATTACAGTTACACTTTGAGGGCCTACTGCGCTAGGCGCTGCACACACACACAATAAAACACAGTCCCTGCCCTGAGGAGCTCACAATCTAAATACACAAAGGGTGGGAGGGGAAACAGAGGCACAGAGTGACTCACCCAAGGTCACACAGCAGGGCCCGGAATGGAAGCCCAGCTTCCCGAGTGCCGGCCCTATTCACTAGGCCACACTGCTGCTCCACTACGTTCAGCAGAGTCTCTGCCTTCGAAGTAGACACAACCGGGAAGGAAGGCAATGGAGACGGTGGTGGTAGCCAAATGGAACGGGGCACACTGGCACTTTAAGAGAGAGGTGGGGCCCTCTTAGCCTTATTGTATAAAAGCAGGCCCCTGGGTTAGGGGTGAGGCTATCCTTCTATTCCTTGTGAGGGCAGCTAAGCAGGTAAGAAGTGGCTTTTAGTCTCTGTTGTCAGTTGCTGAGGGCCTGGGGAAAAGGCTGTTTGCTGAGCAGTGGCTGAAAGATTCCTTGCATGTTATTTATTAGCCTGTTTGTTCCAGTGGCATCTGATCTACCTTCTTAACTGCAGATGTATGGGTTTCACCTTTAAATGAGACTATGCAGGTGGGAATATTAGTTATTAAGACTGATCGAGCCCTGTCTTGTAACCTAAGAATTGCTAGGGAATGTTTCTCCTCTCTCATGTTGGAAATCTTTGCCTGAATGAAGTTCAGTGTGTAAGACTCAGCCTGAGGACAAGCTCGCTGGGTGGTGGTGGTGTGTGAAGATATGTGAACTGCTCCCTGATTAGAGTCTGGAACTACATCAGGAGCAGTGGTCTCAAGTTGCAGTGGGGGAGGTTTAGGTTGGATATTAGGAAAAACTTGCCCACTAGGAGGGTGGTGAAGCACTGGAATGGGTTCCCTAGGGAGGCGGTGGAATCTCCTTCCTTAGAGGTTTTTAAGGTCCGGCTTGACAAAGCCCTGGCTGGGATGATTTAGTTGGGGATTGGCCCTGCTTTGAGCAGGGGATTGGACTAGATGACCTCCTGAGGTTCCTTCCATCCCTGATATTCTATGATCAGCATGTGTCTAATATGCCCTCTTAGCTTCCTCCTCCAGGGAATTGCAACCTACCTAGAGGCTGGCTTGGGTTCCCTGTTTGGTGGCTAGTGGCCTGTGCGAAGCAGATTAGGGCCCCATTATGGCACACAAGCATAACTAAGCACTCTGGCTAGAGAAGCTTAGTTCTTGACAGCTCTGTAGTTTATCTACTCAATAAGCATTCTCTCTAAAGAGGACTGAGGGGTACATTTCACTGCATCCAGCTGCTGCTGTAGCCTTACTTAGGCGGGCAAAGGAAATCTTAAACCTGCCTGGGACAGGCACTTCAGCACTTGTTTTCCTTCCTAATGATTCAAGGAGCTCATGTCCTTCACCTGCTCCAATTGCTTATTTAACTTGATTGAGCTGCAGAAGGGCAGACGTCCAAAACAAGGCAGCGATTCATTTGAATTCGCTTAATGAGGGGCTGGCTGGTTAACCCCCTTGTGGGCTGCAGCTTTTGCTGAGTTAGTACTGCCCTTAAAACACCACAATAAACTGAAAAGCAGCTACCAAACCCCCCCCCCCCCCCCAACCTATCAAACTGGTTTCTAAATGATCTGATTGAGAGTTCTTCCTGATTGCCTTGAGGGAGTTCTAACGTTCTCCCTCCCTGGAGAGAGGACACCTAGTTAGCTGGGTTGTGGTCTGTCTGAAGTACTGCCAGAATTCTAACTGCAGGATCAAAATGAGCTCTGACTCTGCCTGTTAAGACAATGGATTTGCACATGTAGAACTGAACGTAATTTGACCTGCACTCATAGGGGTGGCATGTGAGACAGTCAGAAGGCAGCTGGACTCAGGGGAGGCACCAGCAGATAGGAAATCTCCCTACTTGTGTCGCTGTTAGCGAAGCTGAGACAAAAGCTTGTAACCCCATGATGGCTTTTCTGAAGAGGTGCTGCACTTCAAAGTCTTCGTTTGGCTTGCCGCCTCCTGCACCAAACACTACGGGAAGTGCAGCCCAGTCCCCGCTAGGCCAGTGGGCCTCAAACTTTTTTACTGGTGACCCCTTTCATGTCACAAGCCTCTGAGTGTGATCCCCCCCAATAAATTAAACACACTTTTTAATGTATTTAACACCATTATAAATGCTGGAGGTAAGCAGGGTTTGAGGTGGAGGTTGACGGCTTGCAACCCCTCATGTAATGACCTTTGTGACCCCCTGAGGGGTCCCGACCCCCAGTTTGAGAACCCCTGAGCTCAGGGAAGTGCTGTACCACACAGATTAAGTGTGGCCCATTCAGGTATCCTTCAATCAACCAAAAAGACAGGCTGTAACTGGAGCTAGTCAACAGTTCCATTCCCTCCCCCTCAATCAAAATGCCATTTTGTCAACAGTGGTTTTGGTGGAAACATTAGTTGTGGTGATTAACTTTAGGGGTGAGGGACACTTCAATAGGTCCTGGTTTCGTTCTCCTTTTTTAATGGAATTGTCTGCCTAGTTGTAACGTCTAACATGAACACTTCAGAGGCTGAGGGAACTGGGATTGTTTAGTCTCCAGAAGAGAAGGAAGCAGCTATCAAATCCCCCCCTCATTCAACTACCTGAAGGGGGGGTTCCAAAGAGGATGGAGCTCGGCTGTTCTCAGTGGTGGCAGATGACAGAACAAGGAGCAACGGTCTCAAGTTGCAGTGGGGGAGGTCTAGGTTGGATATTAGGAAACACTATTTCACTAGGAGGGTGGTGAAGCACTGGAATGCGTTACCTAGGGAGGTGGTGGAATCTCCTTCCTTGGAGGTTTTTAAGGTCCAGCTTGACAAAGCCCTGGCTGGGATGATTTAGCTGGGAATTGGTCCTGCTTTGAGCAGGGGGTTGGACTAGATGACCTCCTGAGGTCCCTTCCAACCCTGATATTCTATGATTCTGCACCCCCACTCTAGCTTCAAAGGTTTAGTACTCCCAGGAAACAGTAACCTGTAAATCCCTGATCGTGTGGCCAGCTGGCAGTGACTGTCCTAGAGCAAAGCCACCAATATTCTGGTGGCCCTTAGTTGTGTGTTTTTTTTTGTTTGTTTTTGTTTTGGGTGGGTAGGGAGAGGAACTGGGGGTGGGGTTTACATGGGAAGAGCCCATGTCACTCCTGGGGGTGCCTGACCTTGGGATGGACATGTTGGTGTTTCTACAGATGTACATGGATACAGACAGATCCTCTTGACTACAAGCCAAGACTTGGTCACTATGGCTGAAACAAGACTGGCTGTTTCCCTTTACACTACAAATGCAGGGAGTTGTGAGACCAATGGTCAAGAGCCTCCAAAGGCCTGGTATAACTGCCGATGCAGTACCTGTGTCAGGGAATTACTACCTTTAACCATCCATCAGGCCTTATCCACACCAGGATTGGATGGTGTCTAGTTCCTAGACTAGACTGAGTGTTCGTGACCATCCTCCATATACTTGTGAAACTACCCAAGCTCAATGGGGACATGTAGGCTCTAACTTGACCATCTTACTGTGTGCCTTGTCTACATCTTCAAAACAGTAGTGAAGACATGTCAATTATAATGTGCTAAGACCGGGGTCGGCAACCTTTCAGAAGTGATGTGCTGAGTCTTCACTTATTCACTCTGATTTAAGGTTTCATGTGCCAGTAATACATTTTTAGAAGGTCTTTCTGTAAGTCTATAATATATATAACTAAACTATTGTATGTAAAGTAAATAACATTTTTAAATGTTTAAGAAGCTTAATTTAAAATTAAATTAAAATGCAGAGCCCCCCCAGACTGGTGGCCAGGACCCAGGGAGTGTGAGTGCCACTGAAAATCCGCTCATGTGCCGCCTTTGGCACACGTGCCATAGGTTGCCTACCCCTGTGCTAAGATCACTGGAATGGGTTACCTATGGAGGTGGTGGAATCTCCTTCCTTAGAGGTTTTTAAGATCAGGCTTGACAAAGCCCTGGCTGGGATGATTTAGTTGGGGACTGGTCCTGCTTTGAGCAGGGGGTTGGACTAGATACCTCCTGAGGTCCCTTCCAACCCTGATATTCTATGATCACACCTTAAACCCTAGCCTAGACAATGCTATAGTGGACTGATGTCCAACTACTGGGTGCTGCATCTGCCTGGTACCTAAATGAGCGATTCTTGCCAACCATTCCTATAAGTGAACTTTGCCTCTAATACTAGAGGGTTAAAACAAGCGTTCAGTTTACCTGCTCTTCCATTTAACATGCTGGCTTGCGGCAAGGCTCTCCAAACAGAGCAAGTGTCCTTTGCCAGGATAACATGAGTTTTAACAGAAGGTGTCCCTTACCTTTCTGAGCACACCACTGGGGGGGAAAAAAGCAACCAGATCTTCAGATGATGGTGTGGTTAGCAGTGAGTCTGGTGGCCCACTTTAAGTCTACTTCCAGAAGACTAGCCGAGATCAAGCCTTCAAGGGCTTTCTCAAGTCACATTTGGACTCCAAAGTACAGTCTCAGCATGTTGCCGGAATATCCAGTTCTGTTCAGTCTGCTTTATCCACTGCTGCAATGTCAGGTGCCAAGATTCTGGATTAGGAAGGATCTAGTTGGCAACTCTGTAGAATGGAACAGGGCTTGTCCTTTATTGAATGCTCTAGAAGGCAAAGCATCTCAGCGGTGATCCCCTAACCCGACATGAGTTGGAATGTAGTGAATACTTCTGAATCTGGCAGCGTGTAAACAAACTCAGGCATACAGGGGAGGATCTGCATCTCTTGGGCTTTAGGAAGTTCCCTTGATGGGGTGGGGCAGGGGACCTGGAATAGCAAGGTGCATGACCAGAAGTAAAGGAAGCTTTCTACACTCCGGAGTTGAATGAGAATAAATCCTTGCTCCTGCTGAGTGCCTGAAATCCAGACTGGAGATTAGGGGGGAGAGGGTGTGGCTCAGGAGACAGCATGTGACTGGAGATCTCCCTGGGCCTCCTGAGAACTTGCTCTGTAGGGGAAAGGGCTTTCATGAGGCGCCCATTGTTAAGCTATGCCTTCCAGGAAGTGTGTGGAAAGGGAGAGCAGACCTGTGGCCCTTAGGTGCTCTAATGGGATGCTGGCTGGCTGTGGCAGTCATGTCAGGCGCTGAGGCAAGGTATGCCAATGCAGTGCTGTTGTAATGGGTGTATGATGACTGTATGTAAAACAGAATAGTCCGGGTGCTCCTGATGAACTGGTGCATTTGCAGAGCAGCCTATCAGTGGAGGTTTAGGCTTGACTGAGCAGCATTGGTGCTTCGCTTTCCTCCTGAAGTTCTTATTTGTCACAACCTCTGTGCTGAGCTCCTCTTCTAGGTTATTGTGAAGAGCAGCACCAGGTTCTATTGGCCCTAAGCCCTGCTACCTGTCCCCATGAACAGCTTCGCCTGCATTCTGGTCACTTTCTTCAAGACCTTGCTAATCTTTAAACTATCTCTTTATTCCATGCTCCCTCAAGAGTGTTGCTGCCTTTCACACCACCTAATCTGCAGCTGAGTTTTCATATTTTTTTTAGACTCTCTCCCCTTATTTTTGGGGATGCCTGGAAGGACCCAAAGCCATGGAAATAAAACTTTTTTTATCCAAGCTGACTCCCTAAGCAGATGGAGGTCTTGTGACGAAGTGCCAATGTATTTCCTATCCAAGGAAACTAGTTGTAGTTGAATCTTAAAAGGTTTATGCCTTCCTTGGTAGGGAAGAGAATAAAGGGGTCGAGATATAGATACACACACACACACACACACACGGCTTGCTGGCATAAATAAAACAAAACAAAGCCTTAATTTCAGGTAAACCACACTCTTTAAATTTCCATTAAACTTTTTTTTTGACCAGATTAAAGGGAATCTTGAAACAGGCTTCAGACAAAAATCAAAGTCCACCAAAAACATTACCAAACTTCCAGGCTTCTAACAAAACTGGCCAAAGCCAACACTAACTCTCAAACATGTACGTGCTGCTGAATCTGTGTTTGGCTATTTTGCTTGAGAAATAATGGAGGGGGGAGATTTCACCCAGCTCTATATTGGAGTAATAGGGCTAGGTTCTTGGCATCTGCCAGTCCTAAATCTACTCCGGGAAGGTAGCTGTTGCCCTTGCTGAGAGGGGATCTTGTGGTTGGAGATGCTGGTTTGGGGCTGGGAAGGTCTAGCTTCAGCTGCCATAGACTCCTGTATAACAGCTCAAGTCTCCTCATTCTCTGTCCCCTGTCTGTAAAATGGGGCTACTTCCTCTTGTCTTGTCCTATTGGGGCTTTAAGTTCTGAGGCTGGGAATAGCACGCTGGGAACCTGCTCTCAATGCCAGAGATGCTATCGCAACTCAAGTACAATAGACCCTCCGTTACGAACACCTTGGTAATGGAGGTTGTCTGTAACTCTGAACAAAAAGTTATGGTGGTTCTTTCAAAAGTTTACAACTGAACATTGACTTAATACAGCTTTGAAACTTTACTAGACAGAAGGGAAATGCTGCTTTCCCTTTATTTTAGTAGTTTAACACAGCACTATATTTTCTTTTTTGGCTCTGCTGCTGCCTGATTTTGTACTCTTGGCTCCAAATGAGGGGCGTGGTTGACAGGTCAGTGCATAACCCTGGTGTTCGTAACTCTGAGGGTTTTACTGTAACGACACCTCTACCCTGATATAACATGGTCCTCGGGAGCCAAAAAAAAATCTCACCGCCTTATAGGTGAGACCACGTTATATCGGGCACAGCGTACTGGCTCTTGCAGGACTGGACTGACTTCCCTGGTGGTGATTTAAAGGGCCCGGTGTTCCCCGCTGCTTTACTGTGTTCGGATATATTGGGGGTAGAGGTGTAGTTAAACACTGGTCAGCCAGCAGTTGAACGTAGAAAGTATTTCCAGATACAAGTAACCACTAGCATGGATGTGGCAAAGCATTGGACTTGATCGTCCCCCTAAGCTTATAGAAGTTCTCCTGACACCATGGTGTCTGCAGAGTAGAAGCCAAGGCATGTCTTAATAGTACTGCCTGTACTCCCTGGACCTTACTGGTCTGTTTACTCTACAGCCAGCGGTTGGTCACTTCACTACGAGTCAAACACTCATTTGGCAGGGAGCACAATGATGTGGTGCGAGTGCCTAGGATGGCGGCGTGTAAATGATATGCCCCTGTCTAGAAGGGGGGAAGGATAGGAGGGCAGGCAGGGCTGTGTCCTCCACTGTGCCAAAGCTGCTGCAATTGGAAGCACACGGACTCAGTAGGTGGGTACATGTGCAATTTGCCCACCTCCTTGGGTTAAGTCTAGTAGTGCTGTTGCAAGTGACTGCTGCGGTGAGGCAGAACAATGAGCATAAAGAGACTCTCTGACTCTAAAAGTTTCTTAAAATATACACCCACCCGGCTTCCTGGCTTCCATCAGCTGTCAGCTCTTCACGCTGCTGCAGAAGCATCTCCTCTTAAAGCTATTTATTTAAAATGTCTTTAGTACGCAAATGGCTCTTAAACTTTCCATTACCACGCCGGTGACATTTCCAGTGCCTGCCCTGAACAATTTGTCCCTCTTCTAGAGCAATTGAGGGTTTCCCACATGTGTGGAGAGGCTGAATTTTGATCAGCATATTTTGAATGTTCAGGACTTACTCACTTCCTTGAAACTCTGTCTTGTGGCCTCCTGTGACTTCAGCTTCTTTTGAAACTTTTGCTGCCACAAATCACACTTGGATGGCCCAGCGCATGGATTTCTCTGAAAGGCCTTTAAACTCAATCATGAAGTGTCTTTGGACATACCAGTCCTTAGATGACTGAACAGGAAACTCTTCCACTCTGCCCCAGGCTTGGAGGTTGGATGCTCTGGAAGAAATGGAAGCAAACATGATGGCTTCAGGAACCTATAGGTATCCTAGCCCGGGGTGGACAAACTTTTTGGCCCGAGGGACACATTGGGGTTGCAAAACTGTATGGAGGGCTGGGTAGGGAAGGCTGTGCCTCCCCAAACAGCCTGCCCCCTATCTGACCCCTCCCACTTCCAACCCCTCTGCTCCCAGTCCCCTGACTGCTCTGACCCCATCCACACCCCCACCCCTTGACAGGCCACCCCTGGACCCCACTCCTATCCAACCCCCCTTGTTCCCGATCCCCTGACTGACCCGCCCCCAGGACCTCCTGCCCCTTAACCAATGGCCTGGCCCCCTTACCATGCCACTCAGAGCAGCACGTCTGGCAGCCGTGCTGCCCAGCCGGAGCCAGACACGGTGCCGCTCTGCTCTGCAGGAGCATGCAACCCTGCTGCCCAGAGCGCTGCCTGCACAGCGGCATCGCTGCAGGGGAGGGGGGACAGTGGGGGAAGGGCTAGCCTCCCCATCTAGGAGCTCAAGGGCCAGGCAGTACAGTCCCACAGGCTGGATGTGGCCTGCGGGCTGTAGTTTGCCCACCTCTGTCCTAGCCCAAGGTCCTCTAATGGTAGCCTGCAAAGGACTTCAGAAGTAGGGTAGCCAGAGAGCAAGTGTGAAATGAGGACAGGGGTTGGGGCATTTATAGAAGTGAAAGCCCTGAATATTGTGACTTTCTCTATAAAATCAGGACATCTGGTCACCTGTTCTGAGGGCACCAACCCAGCTTTTCCATATAGGAAGAGGGTTTGGAAGGGCCTTCTTGCTTAGTCTACTTTAGAAACATCAAGAAAGGCAACTGTGGGCATGGAGGACTTGTCAAGGGGTCTTGCACAACATGTAGTGCAAACTCCCTTAATCAAAGGACTGTGCTGAATCTCTAACTGAGACCTCCATCCTCCAAGACATTACCAGCAATAAACACCTTAAGTTCCTGCTCATATCAAAAGTGATCATTGAACAGTTGATTGCTATGACACCATCTCACTAACATCTTTTAATGAGATGGGACCTGAACTTCTAATATAGCAAAACAGGCTTTCCCTGTTCTTCCTCCCATCAGGATGTGTGGAATCTTTCAGGCTCTTCTGACTAAAGAAGCCAAAGGCACAAGGACATCTCTTCCCCCTTCCCTGCACAGGTCACTTTCAACATGAACTTGCAACCTGTAAGACTAATGATCCTAGTATCAAAGCTCTGCCTACCTGGCATGTGGCTCAAATGGAGTACTGCTTGCTAGGACCTGCAGGTGACACTACAAGGTGTTCTAGCATGCTAACTCCAAGTTTCTTCCCAAAGTCAGGACTAGAACAGACTCCCTGGCTACCTCTTCCTATCAATAAAAAGGCAATGTTGGACATGGCTATCTAGTAAGGGATTCAGTGTTTGTACAGTGATCTAAAGCTATAAAGAACCAAAGTTTAACCACCCTTAGTGTAGCTAGAACCAACACACCCTCTGGGAAAGAAGCCTTGAGTTCAGGGGTTTGCCTAGAACAAAATGCTTAAGGCTAAGCACAAATCTTGGATGCTTGTCTCAAGTACACTTGAGACCACTTAACTCCAGACAGGAGCTCTGGTACCTGAGACTAGGTGCCACAAAAAGCCCAACTACAGTAGAACTTAGCCATGGAGTCTCTAGTCAGGACGACTCTTGCAAACTAGCAAGACTAAAACCAACCAAAAGCAAACTAACTGGTATACTCAAACTACAGCTTAAATTTTGGCAAAACAGGGAGACCACAACTGGTCTGAATTATGGGGTGTAGAGTAGTAAACATAACTACTCCTTGCTTGTGTCTTCGGCATTTGAACCTAGAGCCTGTGTTCTGTACCCCCTGAACCAAAGGGGCAACCTTTCCAATGGGAGTTGCAATACATTGGCCAGCCCCTAGAAGGAGCAATTTTCAAGCAGTGGTGCTAGCACCTCCAGAACTGGACTCGCTGCATTCCCAAGGAATATACAGGACTAAATTGGTGGAGATTCCTGGATCCCTGTTAGTTGGCTTAAGCTAGTAGGGACTTCTTGCTTTCCAGGGAGGCAAATTGTTGGATGTATCCTCCCAAACCCTGAATAAAACAACCAATCCTTTAACTCCAGGGTAGGTCTCATCCTTTCCTTCCAATCGACTTTCAATGAAAAAGGCACTTGGAGCATTTTAAATGTGATTGTAACTGACAGTTAAAGATCTGGTTTTTATTACACCATAAATTTTGAGATGCCTTGCTGCAGATAATAACGCCACCACAGCTGTCATTATTTCATTTCTTCTTAATTTGATTAAGTGAGGTGATGAATCTAGAGTTCAGGATGGAATTAATTCATGCTGCCTAGGTACAGGGTGAGCCAGAGCAGCTGTCTCCCCTCAATGCAACTTGAACAGTATCTTCGAGTTCTCATTCAAACAGTCCTGGGAACCTGTGCCTCTTGTCCTAGACTCCAACCGCTGGGGCTTGTAGAGGTAAAGGTCTGCCAGAAGGATGGACTTCCTCATGCAGAAGTGGCTCCTCAATACCACGCTGTCCTTGGAACGGTTGTGGTCAGACAATACTAGGACTTCTCTCCCAGGCAGCGATTAAAATGCAACCCAGGAACATCCCAGGAAAGTGTTGGTACCTTATCTATTGAAGCAGAGCTGGTAATGGAAGAACTCTAACAGGAGTACCACTGGTTGTGAGTACTCTGCATAACAGACCTGGCTCCAACAGGCTCTTCCCAGAGTCTTTGGTACAGCTCCCCACACCGCTGTCTGTGGCAGCTGCTACTCAGATCTAGCTGCTAGAGGTGCAAACGTCTGCACTGAGCACACCACGTCTCTATCACATGGGTACACGCTACATGATAAGTAGGTAGGCTGTGATACCATCTGTTGCGAGGGAACTACCCAAGGTCCTGAAAGCTCAATGGCACACCATTAAATGGCTCTGCTACATGACTAACCGTGAGTTCCTAGGTAAGACTGCTTTCCTGAATAGGCTAATTGCAGGCAGCTTAAGCGGGATGCTTTCCATTTCACAAGGATAGTGGGACAACAGATGGGATCCTAGCCTGGCCTTATTAATGGCAGAAGCCCCCTCAGCCAAGGAAGTTGGGAGGATAATAGCAACACCTTGATCTCTGACCTGATTCACTTCTATCCTAGTGAATCAACATTAACTAGGACTTTCAGCATATATCTGTAACCACAAGTTACTAAGTAACCATAGCCTGGGCTAATAGGCAGCTTGGCTTGGAGCTTTCGTCTAGTCTACAATCACTCCTTACCTTGATCAGACCTTCCCCTGTCCTGTTAAACACTGCGGCAGTCATGCCAGTTCCTGCTCAAGTGGAGACATAATGGTGGGACACCTGGGAAGCTGAACTGGCTGACTTGAGGCTTGGCTGAGCACAGAGGGTGGCAGTATGTGAAAGCGTGGAGCGTTCGCAATGGCGTCCGTAGCTGTACACCGCCTCCTGTGACCTGAATACTCAGACAGCATCGTACAGCTTCAAACCATTGTGTTAAGGCAACACTTGCCATCACATTAACCACCGCTGCCCTGAGTAGGAACTGCAGGCTTGTGCACTCTGTCTTGCCACCTCATTGTGTCCCTGCTAAATGAACACATTGTTTAACTTGTATTACTGATACTTGAAGCATTAAATTGGACTTGGGTGTTCAACGTCTCACCCCTTAAGCTGTTCAACTACATGTTTCCTTGTCCATGCTGACAAACAAGACCAGTCTGCAGCCAGTCAATTTCATGGTCTGGTTCCTGTGCCCTAGCTAAAAACACTGCATGGCGCACTCGATGAGACTGATCTCCAGTGTATCTGTAAAGCAATTTTCTCAGCCCTAGATCTAGGGAGGACTAAATAGGATTGTCTAATATTCAGAGCATTCATGGACAAGACCCATTCACTCAGACTCACACTTCACTTGTTCAGTCTTACTGTGCTACTTACTTTACCCTCTGGAGTATTTCTGTTGTCAAACTGCTGACAAAGGCATGGAATAGCTTTCTTTGATAGGATAACGAGTCTTGTGGATAAGGGAGAAGCTGTGGATGTGGTATACCTAGACTTTAGTAAGGCATTTGATACGGTCTCGCATGATATTCTTATCGACAAACTAGGCAAATACAATTTAGATGGGGCTACTATAAGGTGGGTGCATAACTGGCTGGATAACCGTACTCCGTTATTAATGGTTCCCAATCCTGCTGGAAAGGCATAACGAGTGGGGTTCCACAGGGGTCTGTTTTGGGACCGGCTCTGTTCAATATCTTCATTAACGACTTAGATATTGGCATAGAAAGTACGCTTATTAAGTTTGCGGATGATACCAAACTGGGAGGGATTGCAACTGCTTTGGAGGACAGGGTCATAATTCAAAATGATCTGGACAAATTGGAGAAATGGTCTGAGTTAAACAGGATGAAGTTTAACAAAGACAAATGCAAAGTGCTCCACTTAGGAAGAAAAAAATCAGTTTCACACATACAGAATGGGAAGAGACTGTCTAGGAAGGAGTACGGCAGAAAGGGATCTAGGGGTTATAGTGGACCACAAGCTAAATATGAGTCCACAGTGTGATGCTGTTGCAAAAAAAGCAAACATGATTCTGGGATGTATTAACAGGTGTGTTGTGAGCAAGACACGAGAAGTCATTCTTCCGCTCTACTCTGCTCTGGTTAGGCCTCAGCTGGAGTATTGTGTCCAGTTCTGGGCACCGCATTTCAAGAAAGATGTGGAGAAATTTGAGAGGGTCCAGAGAAGAGCAACAAGAATGATTACAGGTCTTGAGAACATGACCTATGAAGGAAGGCTGAAAGAATTGGGTTTGTTTAGTTTGGAAAAGAGAAGACTGAGAGGGGACATGATAGCAGTTTTCAGGTATCTAAAAGGGTGTCATAAGGAGGAGGGAGAAAACTTTTTCACCTTAGCCTCTGAGGATAGAACAAGAAGCAATGGGCTTAAACTGCAGCAAGGGAGGTCTAGGTTGGACATTAGGAAAAAGTTCCTAACTGTCAGGGTGGTTAAACACTGGAATAAATTGCCTAGGGAGGTTGTGGAATCTCCATCTCTGGAGATATTTAAGAGTAGGTTAGATAAATGTCTATCAGGGATGGTCTAGACCGTATTTGGTCCTGCCATGCGGGCAGGGGACTGGACTCTATGACCTCTCGAGGTCCCTTCCAGTCCTAGAATCTATGAATATGAATCTATGAATATGAATGAATCCCAAATGTAAGGCCTTAAACAGATAGCAGCCACTCCAACTCCTTCCTGTTCTACCCTGGAGGCACTGTGTGGTCTAATGGATAGAGTACTCAACTAGGACTTATTCCTGGCTCTGCCACTGTCCATCTGGTTGACCTTGGGCAAGTCATGTTATCTTGTGCCACCATTTGCTCAATTGCCCATCTGTAAAATGGGATGACAATATTGACTTCTCACTCCTCTGAGCTAAGAGCTAGACAAGCCTGAGAGATTTGGGGTCTTGATGCATCCTGTCTAGGGCCTCACCCATTCCCACATTGCCAGATACAGATTTGAGCTGGGGGGCTGATAAAATTGTCCCCTCTCGTCAGTCCTGAAGCAAAGAAATATCACTACACATCTTAAAATGGGACATCTGCCTGTCCTGTTAAATAGTCCGCCCCCTGGAGAAGGGCAGCAGCTGCCATGGACCGGCAGTTGCTGGAAAGTTGGGTCCTTATGCTCCAGAGAGGCACAGATAGCCTAGTACTGTGGTAACAATGAGAAACATGCCAGGATGCTGTAGAACAGGCCCCCCAACACACATGGGCTGGGGAGGGGGGTTTCCATAACCAGCTCTTTCTGGCAGTCTGTGATAAGGGAACACCCTCTGCAATAGTGCCAGCATATAAACAAAGGGACACAACTGCTGGTTATCCTTGGAAGCAGTCAGGCTACCGAACATAGACTATATTAGGGTTGGAAGAGACCTCAGGAGGTATCTAGTCCAACCCACTGCTCAAAGCAGGACCAATCCCCAGCTAAATCATCCCAGCCAGGGCTTTGTCAAGCTGGGCCTTAAAAACCTCTAAGGATGGAGATTCCACCACCTCCCTAGGCAACCCTTTCCAGTGCTTCACCACCCTCCTAGTGAAATAGTGTTTCCTAATATCCAACCTAGACCACCTCCACTACAACTTGAGACCATTACTCCTTGTTCTGTCATCTAGTACCACTGAACAGTCTAGATCCATCCTCTTTGGAACCCCCATTCAGGTAGTTGAAGGCTGCTATCAAATCCCCCCCCTTTACTCTTCTCTTCTGCGGACTAAACAAGCCCAGTTCCCTCAGCCTCTCCTCACAAGTCATGTGCCCCAGCCCCCTGATCATTTTCATTGCCCTCTGCTGGACTCTCTCCAATTTCTCCACATCCCTTCTGTGGTGGGGGGGACTATGTTTAAGAGGGGTGGGGGGGAGCTGTCTATGTGCTTGCATGAGTCTGCAGCCAAGTTGGCCTACAGGATTTGCAGAGTCCTCTCCCTTAACCACCAAAATGTCTGCTCAGCAAAAAGAGGGGATCCAGTTCCTACTCCAGGACCACTTCCTGCATAACCCCAGCTGTACCTTCACCCAGTATTCCCTGCATCAATGTGAACATGAAGTTGAGCTAGAGTGTACTTGAGACATCTGGTCTCCACCAAAATATTTCACGTGACAGCAAATCTTCAACAGATGTTACACCAGTCACCTTTGCCACGAACATCTCTGCTGTATTGATTCTTAATCTGGTAGAACAGGTTTGGCCAGAGTGCAAGTACAGCTAAATAGGACACAGTGCAAGATTCTTTGCTTTGTGAATGCTCAAGCTTAAAACTGAGGGGAAGAGCTTCCTATTCACTGCAGTGGGATATTAAGCAGCTGTTTTAATCAGGCTTCATTGTTTCCAAAAGCTGGACTTCTGGGCATACACCCACTCTCCCTTCCTGGTAAAGGGCTGCACGAAGGCTCAAACACATTTCTATTTAAAACCACATGCTTCCAAAACAAGATGCTTCCCTGCACATGCTTCTCCCAAGGAGAGAAAGCATGTGACCGATTAAGTCCTAACGCTGAATATGCTGCTGTAGATGTTCAATACGGTTCTCATCACTGTAGTATTAAAAACTTGTATAGACCAGGCTGCCCGGGAGTGGAGTTGGGTGAAGGTTGCAGAAAGACCACTCTGTGGAAAGCTCACTCAGAACTCCTGAGAGGCGAGAGGCGTGGGGGGGGGGGGGGCGGAGGGGGAAGCTTCACCAGCAGATGCTTATGAAATATTAAGCAATGCAATCAATACCGCTATCCCAAACCTTGCCTCAGGCACGCATCTCATTAAAACCACTCTGCTGCCCACTGCTGGGATGACCTGAGATCCACTCCTGACGCATCAAGGAAGTAGCTTTCCTGCTGTTGCAGCTGGAAGGTGGTGATGCTGGAAAGCATGCAGTAGGGATCAGTAAATAGAATTCTTTTTTTTATCAGGAATATTTGATTTCCATGCAAGAGCTGGCCCTTGCAGGGGGTTCAGCCTTCTCTGCATTATGCATGAACTAGAGGTGCTTTTCAAGCCACAGCTAATGGCAAATTAGGCCAGGCAGGAGCAGATGAAGCTGGGTCCCTGTTAACCATCTTCTAGAATCTAGCAATAAACACAGCACCCTGCTGGACTTTCCCACTAGTACTGTTGCTTTCCTAAGTGCTAAAGACCTCCTCTTCTCCCCCCCCCCCGACAAACACACATGCTTATGTCAAACTTAACATGAGTGTAAAATCCACCAGAGCGTTTTCTCAGCCGGCTGCTGGTGCCTGGGATCTGTGGCTTCCGTAGCTAATGAGGCAGTAAGCTGCTCCCTCCCCTTGAGAGAGTTTTAAAAAAAACAAAACTGCCAGGAATTTATTAGTCTAATTACATTTTTCCTAATGCAGTTGACCTCAGCTGCACTTATCAAAGCTGCCATCTCCCAGCCATTATTGGCATTTTAATAAGAGTCAATTGGTTATTGTCACTCTTCAAGTTGGACATTGGACGCACAATCCCCAGACATTCAGTGGGGCAGGGCTCTTAGACTATTACATTCATAATGGGGATTAGGCTCTTGTCAAGCTCACTCCCACTGGGATAGTGAATGCCAAGAATCGTGTGGCCAGGCAGCCTCCCAGCTTGTAGGAAAACCTGGTGAGAGTCCTTGGTCTCTTCTCCTCCCCACCCCCACTCCATGCTCTGCTATGAGCTGTTTGGGGGGGGTGGCTCTCCCAATGGCACTGCAATCTTACTCCCATGTACGCTATAGGTTTGCAATGTCCAAGGTGATCCAGTATCCAAGCCGTGTTAGTCTGTATCCACAAACGAGGAGTCCTCATTTTTGTAGAGGTGGCCAGTATCACTGCAGCCCCTTCGGGGGGTGACCCTTGAGCAGCTGGCTTGTGTCACGGGTCCCAGCAACCACACAAATGGCATCATGCAAGAAGCAAAGAAGGTGAAGGGACTCAAGTCCCAGGCATACATATCAAGTTTCTTATGTGCCAGGGGTTGCTCCCCCTGGCTCTACCCCAGGCCCTGCCTGGCCCTCATTCGTCCCTCTTCCCCCTCCCCCAGTGCCTCCTGCATGCTGTGGAACAGGTGATTGCAGCAGGAGGGGGGAGGTGCTGATCACAGGGCCACTGGCAGGCAGGAGGCACTTGGGTGCTGAGCACCCACAGGGTCGGCATCTATGGTGATAGTTGGTCACAAGCAGGAGTGAGCTCCACAGGCCTGCTGAGGCTAAGAGCTTAGTAAGATAAAACTGACAGTCAGCCCAAATCCTAGCATCTAGGAAGGACGGTCTCTTGGGGTTCAGGGCTTGAACCCTCTGGAACAGGAGTGAGGAAGAACTGGTTTGAAAACCTCCCTTGTCTTCACTGAAGTTCCTCCTGGGAACAAGTCTCTCCTCATCACTTCAAAAACTTGTTGGTCAAAACATTCTTCATGGTGTTGGCCACAAACCCTTTCTGTCAAATCAACACTTCCCATAGGAATCTGTTTGGACAAAGGTATTGGCTTCAAATGTTCTACCAGCCCCCATGGGAAGAGCCTTTCCTGTAGGCTGGGTTACTGCAGGTGTAACCCACACACCACCTGGGTGTGGTGTCTGTCCCATCTAGTGGCACCGAGACCACTTGGTGATGAGTCTGCTCTACAGCTGTAGCTAAGAGCCATAGAGCTTTTAGCTCATGCAGTAGAGGCTCCATGTATCAGCGCCAGCGGCCCCAGGTTCGATTCCTACCTGCTGATGGCACCATCAGACCATTTACTCAGCCACTGTTCCTAGGATACAGTAAGCTAGTGAACTTTGCAAGGAGAGGCTACCATTTGGTAGGCAGACCCAAATCACTCTGGTCTAGGTGACCAGAGTGGCACTGCTGCTCCTTAAAGAGCCTGCACTGAAGGCCAGACCTCTCCAGATAGGGCCTAAAACTTCACCTCCAACAGCAAACTACCTCCTGCCAAATAACTCAGTTCTTGCAAAGGGAAGATGGCTGCTTTAAACTGTCAACAGCATTTCCCAAAGCCCTGAGTTCTTGAATTGAATTACTGACCTGACCTAACCCTGCTTGGATCCCAAGGGGATTGTAGAACAGCTAGTCTGGCTACCCAATTGATTGCAGGCCAAGGGAAGGGAGGGTATTTTCAGACTAACTAAAGAGCTCAGACGCTGCTATGAGATGCATTGTCTTGAGAATGTTGGGCCTGTAGACCTTAAATGCCCCTCCAATATCCATGTGGATAAACGCAGGGCTTTGATTTCCAGTCTCCCCAGTCCTCTAACAGGCTGTCTATGTAAGGACACCGACGCCTATGCTGTGAAATCTCTCACTTAACACAAGAAGGGACCTTAGTCTAAGATGCTGCCTCTAACTGGTGCAGCAATTGTCCTCAAAGCAATGATCTGACACAACAAATTCTGTCTTCATTCTACAAGTATCTGAATTACTTATGCTCACTACTTGTCCTGAGGAACTGTAGTCCCACAGTTGTGCTGCTGTCTGAGGAAGAGATCCAGGCTGCCTTGAACTGCATCTAAGAGATTCCATCCTGTGGCTGGGTTCTGAGCTCCAAACTTGTGGCTTGACGTCAGCAGAACCCACTGGATGGGTTCCTCCACCATTCTCTCTAGCTTAGGGTGACCAGACAGCAAGTGTGAAATCAGGATGAGGGTGGGGGTAATAGGAGCCTATATAAGAGACCAAAAAATCAGGACTGTCCCTATAAAATCGGGACATCTGGTCACCCTACTCTCACTGAGAATCTCAGCATTCTGCTGAGGAGCTAATGTTGGGAGTGTGGGTTTTTTTGGTCTTTATTCTCCTGAGCCACAGAGCGATCTTAAAAAATCAGCACTGTGATATTGACACCTGATCGCTGGGATTTTGGAGGATAGTTCAGCCTATTTCGTCAAAGGAAGAATCTTCTCAATTGCATCTTGCTCTGGCCCAGTGGCACTCTATAAATCAAACTAGCAATGTTGGAGGAAGTGTCTCATCAAATGTGCTGGCTTACAGCACACATTGGCTGAATCTAGATTCAGCCGGTGTAAGTACACAATGCATTTGGGGGCACGCTAGGGAGCGGGGAGGGCAGTGCTTCCAGCTGCATTCCTGAACAGCTGCTTCTTGTGACAGCTGCCCCTTCTTAACACAGATTGATGCTGTCTTCCAACAAGTTGCTAGACTCCTGGGTGTTCATTCTCCTTCCCTCCCAGCACGGCGGGTGGTGTACTAATCTGATTAGCATGCAGGTGGCATGGGCATCTCTCCTCCCTCACTTAAGTGAACTGCAGAATTGCTAAAAAAACCACTTCCCATTATTCACACAGAATTAAGGCTGCCTCCTTGCAGATCGAGCCCAGCACTGCATAATGCTGCTGGCTCAGTGGCAGGGCACCGGTGCCATCTCAGCAATGGGCTCTTGGCCATGTCTAACGAGCTCTTACAGAAACGAGAGCAGTCTCCCAACTGGGTCGGGAAAGATCAGCTTTGGGGCTGACTCTGAAATGCTGCTTTTGCCCCCGCTGATAAAGCAAATTCTCACTTGTCCAAGCTAGTTGGCCTCTATCCTCTTGAATCATGATTCTCTGCCTATGGTCTAGGCCGGAACCACCACCAAGCCGAAGGGTGTAGTGAATTACACCGCATACATGAGACGGTTCCTATTAACCATTGGCTCTCCCTAGAGCCTCAGGACTCATTAGAATAAAATGCTTGGCAGGTGGGGCAGGCTTGCCCCCTAGATGTACTTTGTTGCTCCCCAATAGACTTGGCATTTGAGTGGAGGGGGAGGCAGCCTTTTAGTGCCCAAGATGCAAATCTTCAGTTACACCAGCTCATCACTAGACTCAACTGGCCCAAGTGGGTCTCCAATAAAGTCTCGAAAGGATCCTCTACTAGGGCCGCAGGAAAGACTGAATGTAAATATCCTAACCAGTATTAGAGGCTCTCTACAATGTAGAGAACCTCCAAGCTTCACCTATCGAGGGCAGTCCAAAAGTGCAAAGCCAATCCCTCTGGTTTAGTCTGTCTCCAAACCATACACCTCAGGGGGGAGAAGAGGCATGTCAGTCTTAGGCTTACATGGTCAGACCAAAAGCAACTTGGTGGTGGTTACAAAGTCTCATGACTTTCATTTTCTTGCTTTCAATCTCTGCTTTCCCTTCAAACAAGTTTGTGGTTCAGGTGCAGAGAAGCTTGGGAACGTGAAACCTCATTGCAACAAGAGTCCTAAAAGAGCTGGCTGAGGAGATATCTAGCAACTAATATCAACTTTTAATCTTACCAGGTGGTGTACAATGTTGTAGCAGTATTGGGGCCCAAGATATTAGAGACATGGTGGGTGAAGTAGTGTGTGTGGTGTTTGGTTTTTTTTTTTTTTTTTTTTAAATTGGACCAACTTCTGGTCAAACTTTTGAGTTTATGGAGTTCTTCTTCCAGTCTGGGGAAACTAACTGCTAGGTAGCATCACTGCTAAATACAAGGTTTGAAAGAGATTGTTTAGCTACTTATGCTAATCCCACAAATATTGTCCCACACTAACCGAGGTCTCTCCCAGGCCTGCAACACTGCACAGCTTCTCAGCTTGGGCATGGCTGTTCTAGGCCAGTGGCACTCAACCTTTCCAGACAACTGTCCCCCGTTCAGGAGTCTGATTTGTCTTGCATACCCCAAGTTTCACCTCACTTAAACTGTTTACAAAATCAGACCTAAAAAGACAAGCATGACAGCACATGATTACTGAAATTGCTGACTTTCTCATTTTACCATATAATTATAGAATAAATCAATTGGAATGTAATGTATTCACACTTCAGTGTGTAGAGCAGTATAAACAAGTCATTGTCTGTATAATATTTTACTTCTTGCTCATGCTTTTTATGTAGCCTGTTGTAAAACTGGGCAAATATCCAGATGAGTTGATGTACCCACAGAAGACCTCTGCATATCCCTGGGGTACACATACCCCTGGTTGAGAATCACTGCTCTAGGCCAGTCTCTTGCCCCTGATCCCAGTTCTTACAGGCTTTCTGTGGCTGCTCACCAAGCCTTCCCTTAGCAACCAGGGGGGAGGGATAGCTCAGTGGTTTGAGCATTGGCCTGTTAAACCCAGGATTGTGAGTTCAATCCTTGAGGGGGGCCATTTAGGGATCTGGGGCAAAAATCTGTCTGGGGACTGGTCCTGCTTTGAGCAGGGGGTTGGACTAGATGACCTCCTGAGGTCCCTTCCAACCCTGATAGTCTGAGTCTAGTCTATGATTCTTGGTCTGCTACCTCTAGGGCTAAAGACACAGCACTCCTGCCTCTTTTGGGTCACTGTTCTGCATCCTCTATTGCCCAAATTGACACCTGCCCTTTCCAGAACAACCAGTGGCCCAGCCTACCCCTCTAGGCAACTCTAAAGCAGGATGGGGATAAGTGCCCTGTATTGAGGTGGCAGGTGAATCGGTGTTAAGCAGGGGTAGTGGCATCTGAAGAATACTCCCTTTCTTTCTATCTTGTTCTCTGCAGCTATTGTCAAGCTATAGCCAAGGGGGGTGTGAGGAGAAATGCAGGCTATTCGTGTGTGTGTGTGTGTGTGTGTGTGGTTTTAATTCTGCTGACTAGTTTTCAGGGGCTTAACATTATGAAGCTTCCTGGCTGGCTCAGTTTCAGGGTGCTTGACAGCCTATAATCTGCCCTTCTTGAAACAATTGACAATTTCAGTTGAAATGGCACAAAATAGACATCTGTAATTTTCAGTGTGTTTTCATAAGGAGAAAAGCGCTTTGACCATCCAATTGCCTCCCTAGGGAAGGGACTCTTCCAAAACAGCTCTGCTGATGTGCTGTTGCTATCCAGTGTAGAAGTGGGGCTCAGACTGATGCTTGGTGCTATAGGATGGGGGTAATGGCCTCTAGCATGGCCAGGAGGTCAAGACCACTGCCTAATCTGAAGTTGCTGCAAATGAAATTCTGGTGGCCTGTAGAAAGATACTGGGTCCATTCTGTCCTGAAGCTTGTGTGGTCACTTGTGCTAGTGCAAGGTAGATGTGGAACTTCGTAGCATCTTACCTGTGCAAAGGGGATGTAAGTGACCCCATGATGTCCACAGGAACAGTCTGAACTGCAGGATTCCAGAGACGTTCTCCCTCTGAACTAGTGGGTAGGAGGCCGGTAAAACAAAGGACTTGGAAGTTTGTGGCAGGAATGCTGAGCTTCTGTGTCTTGGGACAGCCAGGCTTATGTCCTGCTTGTGTGTGCAACCTGCAAATCCAAAGTCTTGCAGCAGTCATTCTACAGATATCCAAGCCTTGTCTACACTTTCAGCACTACAGCAGCCAAGCTGCAGCTGCTCCACTGTAGACACTCACTACAGCATTGCAAGGGGTCTCCCATCGGTATTGTTAATCCACCTCTGCAGGTAGGCTGGCAAGGAAAGTCTTCTGCTGATCTAGTGCTATAGACACTGGGGGTAGGTTGGCTTAACTCTGTCTCAGGAGTTCCATTGCTCAGTATAACTCTAGTGTAGACCTGCCCTTAGTCTATGGACAAGACTAAAACTTTCCTCTCCGTGTCCGTATGTTTTCACTATAATTCTGGTGGCCTACGGAATGAAAAGGCTCCTATGGGGGTGTGACCCAAAGTAATCAATTCCCATTGACTTCCTCCTAACACTGAGTAGATCTACACACCAGGCTAGATTCTGCTTGTTTAGTGGTGGAACCCAGCAATTTAAGTTTTACAACAGTAAAACACTCAGCCCAAAGATCCCCTTTGGGCAAGGGCTGTTGGTTAGGCTAACTTAGGCAACCATTGGGAAAAGGATGGCTGTAAAATAGCATAATACCACTATGTAAATCCAAGGTATGCCCACACCTTGAATACTGTGTGCTGTTCTGGTTGCTCCACGACTATTGAGTTGGAAAAGTTAGGACAACAATCAGTGGTTTGGAACCGCTTCCATGTGAGGAGAAATTAAAGACTGGTGGGACCAGTCTGTTTATAAAAGGTGACAAGAAATGTCTTCAGAATGATGAATGCAAGCCAAAACTATGACAAATGTGTTTACCAGAGGAGTCTGGGGAGGGGGAAAACTCCTTCCTCAAAGACCAAGGACAAGCTGATGCCGCCAACCAAGTGTCCTCAAAGTTGATTGCAATGACCTGTCAAGTGCCAAAGAATGCCCAATAAAGGGGGCAGGAACAGATGAATCTGCAGTTTAGCAAACAACCAGTTTCAGAGACATGATTTCATGCTGCTCTCGCAGCTGGAATGAACTTGATCTAGGGCTAACCCCCCAAAATGCCTTTCAAAGGGTGAGTGGATTATAAAAGTGAGGGGCAAATACACCCCCAGGCTCTCTAAGACAGAGGAAGCAGCCTTTTGACTTTGGGGAGGGGAGGGGAGATCCTGACCTGTGAACTTGGTCAGCCCTCTTGTTGAACATGTGGTGAAGATTTCTGCCTTGTTGAGTTTTTGCTACTAAGAAGCACTTAATTTTTCTTGTAACCACTTCTAATATCTTATACTTGATTGATTTTTAATATAAACCAACCCAGTGGTGTTTAAACACAACTTTTTGGTAACCACAATTCAAGTAGGCAACTGTTGAATATTGCCCCTCAACGGGGCGACTGACTTTCTGCACTGCCCAGCCCTCGCCTGGACCGATATTGAACACATGTCTGGTGATCACACTGCAAGTAGTAACCAAGCTGGTGGAGACCAGGGTATGACAGGTGTTGCTGCTGGAGTCAGAGTTGCTACACCAGGGCTGTGGCAGGTCAGAAAACCAAGGTGTGACATTCAGGCTCTTTGTGAACGGCACAGGTTGGAAGCTAGAACAGCAAACCATTGTGAGGCACCCAGATGTCAGAGGGGTGACCCACCCCCAGGGGTCAGGATTGCATCCCAGAATGTGACTGGGATAGGAGAGGTCCATAAAATCATGAATGGTGTAGGGAAAGACTAGACAACTCCTTCTCATACTAAAAGAACTAGTTGTCAGACAATGAAATTAATAGACATTCGGTCTAAAGCAACAAAAGAATGTACATCTTCACACAATGCAGTCAACCTGTGGAACTTATTGCCAAGGGATGTTGTGAAGGCCAAAACTATATAATGGGGGCTCAAAAGGGAATTACCTGGAGGATAGGTTCCTCAATGGCTATAAGCCAAAATGGTCAACCGTATGCTCTGGGTGTCCCTAACCTCTGTTATCCAGTCCTACCTTCTAGTAGGGGATGGATCACTTGCCCTGTTCTATTCATTCCCTCTGAAGCACTTGGCACCAGTCACTGAAGACAGGATACTGGGCTAGATGGACCTTTGACCCTATTGCATCAGACCATTCTTATGTGCTGGTTTTTCCCCTCCCCCATGCTCACTCATGATTGCCTTGGCCATCAAAGCCAGGGTGACCATCTGTCTCCCATTTGGACTTCCTAGAGGGCCCTAAAGATTGACAAGAATCTCCTCCTGCAGGAAGGTGGTCTTTTTAAAATGGAGTGAACTGTTTCCTTAGCGGTGGGGTGTAAAGGTTGGTGGGATTTAGTGACAAGTGCAGTAAGCTTTTCTGGGCTATTTTTGGACTGCCTTAGGAAAGATGCAGTGAAGTAAGACCCTTGTTAAATTGGTCCCTGTGGGCTGGCTTCCTGTATCTAGTCCACTGCTATCCTCTGATCTTCCATAAACTGTCTCTTGAATTCTGGTGGCTATCCAAGCTCTACCTTTCACAAAGGATTATCCTTCTGTATCTGAATTTTGACAGCCCTTTCAAGAACTGAAACCATTCCCATGTCTCTTTTTCTAGATAATGAGATTAATTATACTGAGATTTGTCTTTTCAATGGTGTGTTTGAGGAACTGGTTATATTTTTGACTGTTTCTTTCCCCCGTTCTCTGCGTTTGCTGGCTTTGTATTCTTGCTTAATCTCATTCTCTTCTCCCCTCCCCCCCCAAGTCTCCTTTGCTTCTAATTAGTGTCTAGAAGGGTAATTGGACTGAGGGGGTCCTTCCAGAGAGGAAGATGGCTTTGCATAAAAACTGTAGTGAGGCTCCAAGTTCATAACCTGGTCAGATTATCTGCTTTAAACTTCAGCAGTCAAAACACGATTTAAGCAAAGGCCTGGACTCTCTCTGGCTTATTAAAATGAGAGATGGGTGTCTGAGTCAATTGGTAGCAAACTGACAGGCACAGAGAAGCTAACTGTGTCCCAAGCAAAGGCAGTGATAGCTTTAAAAAAAAAAAAATGCCTGGCATGCAAATAGGGCTACCCTAGCCAAACATCTCTAGGAACAAGGCTCAGAACTGAATAATCACCTGGAACCCTGCACTGATGCTCTTACTACCAGGTCTCCAGGAACTTGGCAGTCTCTAAAGATGGTGCCATCCTTTGAAGAATGCTTTAGTCACTCTCTAAAGTACAGACCTGGACCCTGGCTATTCATGAGACTATTCACTAGACCCAGTTATTGATGTAGTAAGGGTTTGCAGGACCTCTTCTGGAGTGAGGCCACAGAACCTTGCAACTACTCTACCTTATGCCTTCCTCTCCTTGAGGAAGAGAACGAATAGGGCTGTCCTTGCCATGTGGTCAGTGGCTAGTTCATATCAGGTAGTGTAGATGGAGCTTCCAGAAGCTGTAGCCACAGTGGGCTTCAGTTCCAAAATGAGTGACCTGCATTCTGAAAGCAGTGTGACTTAATCTCATTGTAGCCAGTGCTTATGGCTGGAATGCATCCTGGTTTCTCTAGGGAGAGAACCCCCCCCCCCACACACACACACACTCCACTTGCTCTCTGCAGGAGGGGTGGACTCTCCGTTGAAGGACACTTGGCAAACCACCCAAGACTTGGGTGCATCACCACTGCCAAATGGCACCCACAGGCTGGATTCAAAGCTGGGGTGAGGCCAGTAGGCAGTATAGATTCAGCTGCCTCCACAGCCCTCTACCAACCAGCATCTTCCACTCAATGAAATGTTGCTGGACCATAAGGTGTGAACACACTTAGTTCAATCTCTCCCTGGTAGGCTGGGCTCCCTGTGACTCAGTGCTTGGCTGTATATTGTGAAGTGACTCCAGACTAAGTCACCCACTTCAAAGCAGTCTCCAAAAGGCTCCTATTTGCTACCAAGGAGATTGCCGTAGCCCTGTTGAGACACTAACACCCATGTGATTCTAGTGATGTCCTCCAGCAGGCAGTGGTGGCATCCAAGACAAAGTACAGAATCAGTCTAATGACACTAGCCTCCACTTACATGGTGCTCCTCTAGGCTCATGTATCTTTCAGGCCTCCTGATCAGCTTGTAGAGTAAAACTGTTAAGAACTTGACTGAAGTTCTACACTGCATTAATAGCAATAACTCTAATAAATTGAGGGCCATGTTCCAATTAAGACTGAAGACTGGAAGATTTCATCTCTGGGCACAGGCATCAAAGCTATATACATCGACAGGGAATGGGTTAGCCAGTCCATCTGTAATTACAGGGCCGGTGTGAATAGATGAACATCAAACTATTAGAGTCTAATTTGACTATCTAACGAGGAGCTGTGATGTTTTATGCATGGTGCCTAATTTTACTCTGGCAATCTCCTGCTATATTTAACATCATTAATCATTGTTGATTCCCACAGGGCTGGATCCCTGATTAGTGTCAGATGCATCACGGGAGGAAAGGGATTTTAAAAAGCCCTTTCTTCACATTGGAACTGAAGCCAGTTCAGTGGAGTTGATCTTATTGCTTGCACAGCTGGAACACTTGTGAACAGGGGCAGATGGATGCACTGCTCTCCCTCCATTTAACCTTTGTCATCCTCCTTTCTCATGCTCTGCAAGCCTCTAGCCTGGAGTGTCTGCTGGGGTCTTGCTTCCTGTCCCTGCACATATACCATAGCAGCAGCTGACACTTACTCTCTCTTGGTAGTGGTAGCTGGTGCTTAACTGCTGTGCCAAAAAGCACACTGCCATCCTTTGGTCAGTCTTGGTCTCATGGGTTGAGGGAGAAATTCCAGGTAATACAAGCTTCTTGGTCGCTGACCATGATGCCAGAAATTGACCGCACTAGAATCCTTTCAGGAGGAAGTGACCTAGCATCTAGCTGCATTTTGACTTGGCAAATGTCCATGTAGCCAGGACTGTTTTTAGCATTTCCGCTTTGAGATGAGGCTCTCACCCTGCTTCACAACTAGAAGTCTGTGTACAGGCCTTGGTGTAAAGGTTTGGATGCCCTTTTTCTGAGGATGGGCTCCACTTGCCTGAATCCAGCCCCTTAAGGCTCATTGAGGAGATGTAGCCTCAAGGCTCCATGGAAACTCCCAAGGAGATCAGTGGCTATTGCATTGCGGTGATCAAAATGTAGACCCAGTGAACTTCTAGCAAAGACCTGTATGACAAACACGTCTGTTTTCCGCAATCTCTTGATGAAACTTCCCAGGAAATAGAATTTCCAAGTTCCAGCCAGACCTGTCAGAACACTTGACCAGAAAGCAAAGTTGGCCATGACTAGAATACTCTATTTCAGATAATTGGCTGTGTTAGTTTTCTGTTGCTATCACAACCAGGCATGGAGTTTTTAGGTTTATCTTTAACTTTGATATTGCAAATTCTAGTGTGTGCAAAACACTAGGAAAAAGCTGTATGGGAAGGCACCCTCCTATCTGCTGTTCCCTGTATTCCAAACAGTCTCCCCAGACTGACTGATCTGGCAGGATGAAAGTCTCATGAGGACAGCTGTGTGAATACCAAATTTTTCAGCTCCCTGGCAGTTACCCAAAAATCACTTCCTTGTTTTTGAATCAAAATCTCTTGTCTTGATTTCAAGCACTTCTTCAAGTTAAACCAAAAATAAAAAAAACTCCAGTCACTTCAAAAAATCAAAACAGCTTGAATGTTCAGATTTAAAACAATTTGGCAGAACTATTAATTTTGGCTCTTGCCAAATCTGCATTTTGCCAAATAGCTTGGTCAAAATTTGCACATCTCTACTTCACGAGGTGAGGCTTTCTGCCAACAAAACCAGGGCTCACTAGAGAATGGGTAAGTAATCAACCTGCAAACCCCAATTTCTCCCTGCAACTACTGGTCCTTGGAATATAGATCTACAGGCACCATAGACTATTAAATATTTTATTTAATCTTTCAGTGTCATGCAGCCCATCTTCCAAAGCAATCACAAATTCACAACTGCACTGCAGAAGGAGATGGGCTTATCTTCACAGCCTTGTTCAAATATCTCTAGGCTGGCTTTCCCTGCCCCACTTTGCTAATTAAACACAACTTCAGTCACCTTTTTCATCTGAGACAAGGTGACTGAATTAATCTCTTATTGGACCAACTTCCATCAGTGAGACAAGCATTTGAACTTGCATAGAGCCCATCAAGTCTGGGAAAGCTACTCTGCATCAAAGCTAATACAAGGTGGAATAGATTATGCCAAAGGAGTGAACACATTGCAAGAGGCCATTCAAGGTGAAGTGGGCAGTTAACACCTTTGCAGTCATAGGCAGAAGGAGGGTTACAGATTGTAATAGGCAATAATCCAGGGTCTTGAGTCCATGACTCTTTTGACATGTAGCAGTTATAAATTTAAGATCTCTACATTAGTCCCTTGAAGGCATTGTGCTGCCCTCCTTTGACCTGACAGACCCAGTGATTGTTTTGTGAGAAGTGTTTGCCCATGGGTGACAGGGTGGTTTTTTGTCTTGTCACCCTTCTGGGTGAGCTCATCTGGGAGCATCGTGTCTGCCTGGCTCCACCGACCCAGTTGTTGGGACATGTAGTGTACTGGATGAGGCATGTGTAGGACCCATGGATTGTGACAAATATGTTTGGGGGGGTAGGGGGGGCTATTGATCACAATAGCAGTGGAGATCTGTTTGCAGATTTTGGCATTTGTTATGGCATATGCCTTCTTGGGCCCTCCTGACAACTCCTTCCAAAGGAGAGCACATGGCCCCAGAGTCTGCAAAAATGTCCAAATGAGGACTGAAGATCTGCCCCCAGACACCTAGTTGGCTTTTGCCTGGACTCTGCTTTCTTCAGTAGCCTTGTCTGTGTTCCTGGCTCAGTCTGGACAGCTGGCAGTCTTCCCCCCCCCCCCCCCCCAACCATCCCCTCCATCAGAATCTTATTAGCTATGTTTACATGGCAGGGATGTCAAGCGATTAATTTTTAATGGCTTGGTTTATTGCATGTATGAATGGTTTAGTGAGTAATTTCCACATTTAAGTGATTAATTCCCCAGAGTTTGGAGGGACTGGTTAGCTTTACATTAATCAGGACTTCGGCATGCCAAGGGGCGATCAATCAATCCCCTGCTGCCAGGGAGAGTAATGTTAAAATACCTCCAAGGTACAGTGAGGTTAGGTAGAGCTTTAATTACTCCCTCCCTTGCTTCCAGCAAATTTTTTGTTGGTCCCTGTTATTGGCCTGGTCTCCCCTGCACATCCCCCTCCCTGACACTTCCCTTTCCCAACACACAACAAACCCAGATGTTCATTAGGAAGCTCGCAATAGCATGTCAGATCCTACATAGGATTCATGCTCCCCAATTTCAGTCCATCTGCTCCTGGCAGAGCCATGGTATAAAATATGCACCTGCCATGTGGAAGAGGGATCTATTAACTGCTCCATGGACAGGCAGCTCTTTGGTTCTAGCTAGGGTCAGGCTGAGTAGGAATTGGTGAAAGCTTCCTCACCTCCTTCCTTGCTGATTGTGCTCCTGGCCTGACCAGTAGCTGCCCCATCTATTGATCCCAGATTACTGATCTTGCCCTGGTGCAGGCTTTGCTCTTGGGCAAGTGCCTAACCTAGCAGCCTTAAGCAAGCACCTCAGCAGATCACCAAACCTGCTTGTGACTCCAGCACACAATCTTCCTGAGAAGTCCCACCTAGTAAATCTCTTCCATGCAGGTTGCTCCTATGTACAAGCATCAGCACCCATGATCACAATGCCATTCATAGCACACTTCTGCCAGTAGCCTTGACTGCTACGCTATAGCTGGAGCATCCAGTGTATTACCATAACCCCCTTAAGCAAATGCTGATGATGACGCATATGCTGGCCAAAAAGTACACTGCACACTAACCCCAATAAAAACATGTATGCATTTTACCTACAACGTACTTAAGGACATAATGAGAGAGCACATGGCATCTATTAGATAACTACACAACCACAGTATCAGACTGGAAACTAACACAGCTAGAGTTGCATATTCAGTTACTCTCTCAAATGCAGCCTGCTTGGTTCACACTCTGCCATCTCCAGCTATACTCTTCAGTAGGTTATCAAGAAAAGCCAGTGCATTTGACATCCAAGTGCATGGAAGATGTACCTTTTTATTATTTTGGTATTTGATAAACTTCATACTTCCAAACATTTAGCTTGTGTGAATGGAACAACCAATCAGCAGATGGAGACAGGTGGAGATGCCAAGATCTTCTGAAGGCTTTGCCTGTAGAAGATACTGGATAGCAAAGCTTTCATGGTTGCCTTGGCAGAGTCAAGAGACCATCTCAGATCATTGGGCAACTTCTGCTACAAAGAACCTAAACATTACCACATTCTCCTTCTGGTTTGTTAATCTGGCATCAACCACATCTGGTTTAATGGGGAAACTTAGATGCTGGGATTCCAGCACTGCAGAATGGCGGGCTACACAACAAGGACTGTTCTTTCAATAGGTCTTGTGACTTGAAAACTGTCTGTCTCTGGGTCAAGAATGAATTTGGCGTTAAATCGCTAACTCGGTATTCGGCCTATTCCTTAAGGCGTGAACTGGGTAACTCTAAGATCTCTGAAGCAGGAAGAACAAATCTGCAGCTTGTTTGCAGTGCAATAACCCAGTTGGTGTACTATAAACTGGACAAGGCAGTAAATTCAGCATAAACTTGGCTGAAATCTTGTGAACTAAGTAACTAAAAGCAAAGGTGTATAGCTTCAAGGACTTCCTGTAGGAGTAGTTTTATATTGTCTAGCATCAACAGCATGATGTAGTCCATTGGCAGGAAGCTAGGTAACTCATTTGATGCCTTGCCTTGTAGTACTTCAGCCCAGCTACCTCCAGGAAGTAAGCTAGTCTTTCAAAGCTCATTAGAGGGAGGAGTTCTGGATAAGTGTTCACATGTTTGTCTCCTTTACACAATTCTCAGGAGGTGTGTACTGGGGAGAAGGCTGTCCCCCTCCACCTCCCCATACTGGGGAAAATCAGTGAATTTACAGGACTCCAGGCTGACCAAGACTAGTCTGCTTATTGATGTCCCCACCATAATGTGTTAGGGTTGGAGGAAAGACCTGCAATACATCATCGCACACTTGTTTGTGGAGAGGGTGAGAAACTTGCTCTCACATCCAGAACCCTACATAGAATGGCCCTCAAAGGCCCAAGGCACCATCTCCAGAATCCATGGGTCTTGCACCAAGACCACCCCATTTCCCACCCTTCCTAACTAATGCTATTGCAGCTCAGTTTGGTCACCTACCATGAGACAGCTTTGGGACAGATGGTTAGGAAGAATAATTCAGACAAAAGGCTAGAATAGAAATCCGTTCATTACAGCAAACTAAGGAGTAGGCTTGGGTGGAGGGAGACCTTTTTAAGGTCAGGATATAACTAAAGCCTTCTGCATGAAAAAGCTGGTGATAGAAAGCCACCTGGTTGTTTGACTGAAAACTAAGCAAGTTTTCTCTGGCTTGTGTACTTGGCCTATTGACCTGATCGTCGGTGTAGAGCTGAGAAAGTAAACACTTCCGATGCTGTTGGATTCTGACTGTGTATGGCTCGATTTAGCTTTCCACGGTAGCTACCTCTCCTCCTTTCTAGAAAAATGAAGGATTTGTAGGTTGAACCGTACTTGGCTTCTCATTGCAGGGCAATGCGTCCTGCTCTCCTCTTGCTGGCAAAGCCCATTTGTCGCACTAGGGCCAAAATGGGATGTTGGCACCTCATGCTGCAGACTATGTAGTTTGTCACCACATGGGCCTGACTTTCTAAGAGCGCCACACACCGTGGGGGGCTCTTTCCTTATGAAATCTGGGCTCCAAAGTAGAAACTTCACTTCCCCTCCCCCCACCCCAAAATGAGTGTCTGTGCTGAGCTCTAGAAAACCAAACGTGGCTCTTGCCAGATCATTCCTTGCCAACTGGCCAGCTGTTGGAAGGCCAGGGCTAAGCCAACACATGGTCCCCACCACATTGGTAGCTTCCAAAGCTAAAAACCCAAGATACTCAGTTTTGAACTGCATGAATTACAAGACACCCTCCCCTCCCCCCCCCACGCACCCCCCCAGAAATAATTCAGTCCTGAATGGACTCAACCTGCCCAGTCTAGCTGGAGGGGAGAATAGTTTAACTCACACTTGGCTTTTAATTCAACAGGCCCTTCCTTAAGAAGGGAGGGTGAGGAGTGGCACTTCTCCTCCATATCTTGCTTGTCACTACTCCTGTAGCTGGCCAAAGAGGCCTTGGAAAGAGCTTAGGTGTTTAGCAGTCCTCAAACACTGGCAGGTATGACGTCCTTTCCAAAAACTCCCAGTCCCAGCTTCTGAAGTCTCCCCTTAGTCTGTTTTTTCTAGATTGGGACCCTTAAGTGCCTCATGAGATACAATCACACCTATAGTCAATCATTATCCAAGTATCTCTGTAGGATATGCATATATTTAAACCAACTACTAGCTTCCAATGTCCTGAGAAGCTCCCTCAGCAGGAGAAGTTGACTTGCCTTTTACCTAAAAGCTTGGTCTTTCTCCATCTCCTTATTCAGACAAACCAAAATGGCCGAAGAACAAATTGCTGCTCTCATCATTGATAATGGCTCTGGGATGTGCAAAGCTGGCTTTGCTGGAGATGACGCCCCTCGTGCAGTGTTCCCATCCATTGTCGGACGCCCAAGGCACCAAGGGGTCATGGTTGGGATGGGGCAGAAGGACAGTTATGTTGGTGATGAGGCCCAGAGCAAGAGAGGCATCCTGACCCTGAAGTACCCTATTGAACATGGCATTGTCACCAACTGGGATGACATGGAGAAAGTGTGGCACCACACCTTCTACAACGAGCTCCGTGTTGCCCCAGAGGAGCACCCTGTCCTCCTGACAGAAGCTCCCCTGAACCCCAAGGCCAACAGAGAGAAGATGACCCAGGTGCAGTATTGCAACTATGTGTATCTGCTGTGCATATCATACAGCTGAATTAAATGAGTATTGTCTTGGTGCTCTACCCCTTGCTTCCCTGATGTTTTATGGCAGCCCTGCGACAACTTCTGCTTCTAAGTCTCTTGGCTGTCTCAATTTTTGTCTGATGCTGAGTATTCAGGTTTTAAGGTCTCCCAGGGAACCAGTCAAACAGCACTTCATGAGACCTGTATCAGAGGGGTAGCCATGTTAGTCTGGATCTGTAAAAAGCAAGAGTCCAGTGGCACCTTATAGACTAACAGACTTATTGGAGCATAAGCTTTCGTGGTATTCACCCATGAAAGCTTATGCTCCTAGACATCTGTTAGTCTATAAGGTGCCACTGGACTCTTTATTGCTTCATGAGACATGTCGAACATCTCAGGTCTGTTTGAACCCTGCAAGAGCTTATCTCTAGTGAAACACACAACTTCAGAAATTGTCACTTTTTTTCCTCTACCAGTTGAATTTCTAAAAGGACAGGGGAGGGGAGAAGAGGACCGGTGAAGTGGAGGGGAGCTAAAATTTAACATACAGAGTTGAGTCTTCTGGACAAACTTTCATGCCAAAGGTGTCTTTGAGCTGCTCTAGTTGCCCATCAGCATAGTATCTGGCTGCCTGTGTGGTGTCTCTTGTGCTGCTACAAGATTACACCTGCATACTGTTCACAGCAGAAGTCCCTCTAGCTCACAGGGGAAGACCTGGGTTTTGATGCTTGAGCCCAGAATAGTCTAATCATGGTGTTGTCTGGGTCTAGCCCTGGTTAGCTACAGATTCAGGAATCAGCATTTGGTTGCAGGCATGGACAGCTGATCCTTGCAGTACGGTAAAAATGTCTCCTCTCTCCTAGATCATGTTTGAGACCTTCAACTGCCCTACCATGTATGTGGCCATCCAGGCTGTACTGGCCTTGTATGCCTCTGGACGTACCACTGGCATTGTGATGGACTCTGGTGATGGGGTGACCCACGCCGTGCCCATCTACGAAGGCTACGCACTGCCTCATGCCATCCTGCGCTTGGACTTGGCCGGGCGTGACCTGACCGACTACCTCATGAAGATCCTGACTGAGCGGGGCTACAGCTTCACCACCACGGCCGAGAGGGAGATCGTGCGTGATATCAAGGAGAAGCTGTGCTACGTTGCCTTGGAGTTTGAGCAAGAGATGGCCACAGCTGCTACATCTGCCTCTTTGGAGAAAAGTTACGAGCTCCCTGACGGGCAGGTGATCACCATTGGGAATGAGCGGTTCAGGTGCCCAGAGGCCCTCTTCCAGCCCTCCTTCCTGGGCATGGAGTCCTGCGGCATTCACGAGAGCACCTTCAACTCGGTCATGAAGTGTGACATCGATATCCGAAAGGACCTCTACGCCAACACGGTGCTGTCCGGCGGCAGCACCATGTATGGCGGCATCGCTGACCGCATGCAGAAGGAAATCGCTGCCCTGGCCCCCAGCACCATGAAGATCAAGATCATTGCCCCAGTGGAGCGCAAATTCTCAGTCTGGATTGGCGGCTCCATTCTGGCTTCTCTCTCCACCTTCCAGCAGATGTGGATCAGCAAGCAGGAATACGACGAGGCTGGTCCATCCATTGTTCACAGGAAATGCTTCTGAATCCTGTAGCAAAATGGAAGTGTCAAATGTGGCTGGGCAATGGACTGTGTTCCTTTTATGGCAATATTCCTTCCAAAGCTGTTCCTAGCTCTTCCAAGGGCTGTCTGTGTGCTTAACATATCCTATTTAAGATTAGTTTGGATAGGTCTAAAGCAAACCAGTCCCATTGCATATAACTTAATGCAGTGATCACCTTGTAAAAATGTGCTAAACCCCTCACTAGTGACTCATCATAAGGTTAAGAGGTAAAACCACGTTAATGTGAGGCTATGGGTCTGTTGCTGACTAACAGCACTCTCTTCCCTCTTCCTTGTTGTTCTGTCAGATTCTCAGGGCTAGAGATGAGATTGGTGCAAGATGTATTCAAGGTCACACAGCTAAAGAGTGAGTAATTATTCCATAACTCCTCTTCAGGGGCTGGCAAGTGCAAATGTTAATTGCCACTTGTCTTCCTGTTGTAACAGCAGGAATTAAGGGGCCTGTTTGCTTTTTTCCCCACCCAACTGTACCACCAAATAGCCATGGGGCTAAAGGCTACTCCAGGCTACGTGTGCAAGCTGCTGTATTCATACTAATCTGAAGAAAATCTCTGTACATTGCCTTAATGACCATACAGACTCTTAAATCTTCCCAAAGTGGAGAATTGTAACATGCAGTGATAGTCTTGTGATAAGGGGAAATTTAAAAATTAAATATGAAGTGCTTTGCAAAACTGACTGAAGTTCTTTGGGAAACGGATGGGAAGGGATTTGGACCAAACTCGAGAGGTCTCTGCTTTCAGAAAGACAACGCCTTTTGGTCAAGGATCAAATGTTACCCCTTTAACAGGGATACATACTTCTTTTCTAGCCTCCTGGCAGGGAGGCGGGCAGGACTAAATGACTTATCTGACATTGCAACGAGTCATTGGGGGCAGATCTGGGTATGCAGTAGCAGACTACTGGGGGCTGCTTGTCCTGACAACTCCGCCTGATTAAAGGAAACATCAGCTTCCTCTGGTGTTGGAACAGTCAGTGACCTGAGACTTAAGAGAGTCCAAGCTACATGATTAAACAGCAGCTGGGTTTTTTCAGAGGTGCTGAGCCTACAGTGACTGGCTGCAATGGGAGCCATTGCATGCTCTACATTTCTGGAAAACCGACACGAAGGGCAGGTCTACACTACAAACTTGCATCGGCACTGGTGCTTCTGCCACTGTAGTGCTTCTGGTGAAGATGCTCTAAGATGACCGGAAAGAGCTCTCCCATCAGCTCAACTCCACCGCCATGAGAGGCCGTAGCTAGGGTGGCAGGAGAAACTCTCTCGTGCCAACAACCCCCTATGTAGACAGTTATGCCAATCTTAGCACTGTCGCTTGGGTGTGGAGTCTTCACACCACCTGAGCAATGTAGTCGTCATACCCAAGTAAGTGTGTAGACCTGGCCTTAAGCACTGAAATCTGGATTAAAACTAACTCAAGCTACCCACTTTCAAAACTCTGCCTGAAGGCTGGGCTGTTCGTTGGTGTCCCACTTCAATCTTTAGGTTCCTAATCTGCCCCATTCCTCAATTGAAATAGCTCTTGAGGCACATGGGCAGCTTCAGAGCACCCTGTAGGGGTGTAATTACAAGGGTCGGGGGGATGGTGGCTTTTTTTTTAAGGACTCGTTGGATGCCTTAAAACAGAGGTGCCTCATGGGATTTTTTCAAAGATGTCTAACTCCTAGAGAGCTCCAATGAAAAGCACCCCAGATAGCCTTCTGCATCTTGGGTGGGGGGCAGATTACTAGAGGTACTTTGGTGCTAAACTCCTGGAAGCCATTCTGACTTGGTATGACTGACCACCTCTGGGGACTAGATAACCCAGTGGTTGGACCTGCTCGGCCACGTGCTGCGCTGGCTCTAGCAGAGGCTCATGCAGGGAGGTTCAGAGGGTCCTTCATTCAGTGCCTGGTGCAGGGGGTGCCCTGCATAACAGCTCTGCCCCCAAACCATGTTCAGCTGCATAAACTAACCTCCACCTGATGGCTGAAATTGCTCAGCCCTTTGGGCACTGGAATTAATAGGCATTGCTCACCCCTGCAGGACTTCAAATGCTGGGTGAATATCTTAGTTGGTATGAGGGTTTCTTTAGCTTGGAGTGGGGAGAATGTGACCAGGACATTGTGTGTGGGTTTGTGTTGGTGGTGTGTGTTTACACTACTCCTCCAGGCAACATCTAGCCTTTACATCTAATCATAGAACAAAATGTGGCACATAATTAAGAACAAGCTTGGCGTTTAAATTGCCTCACCTTGGAACACATACATCTCTAGCACTTGACTTGCTGAGTAACTTTCCTTTTTATTTTTAAAAAAAAAATGTTCAAGGCTGCTGTCCGCGTCACGCTGCTGTCCACTTCACACCACTGTCTTGCAGCCCGGAATGCCAGCAGAGTGTGAACAGATGGCCAAGAAACCACCTCAGGAAGAGCTGGCTGAAGCTTGATGGCCAGAAACTATGAAAGCAGGGTCTTTTCTGGGTGCCCAACTGGAGGAGATTGAAAGGACCCTAGTCTCTAAGAGATTGAGTCTTCCTAGAAAGTATTGAACACCTTACTATGTCTGACTGGACACCAGAACACTTGTGGGGGGGAGACCAGAACTCAACACGGTGTCGGAAGTGGTCTGGGTCTCTGCACATAGCAGGGACTCTGAAATTTGAGTGGGCAAGGCTTCAAAACTAAAGCTTTCCACTCCTGTGAGACTAGAGAGGGAAGCTGGTCCCTTTAGAGGCCAGTCAAAGGGAAGCCACCTCTTCTCCCACCACCTCCACTAGCCTGCCTTCTGCATTGGGGCAGGGTAAGGGTAAAAGTATTGTCTAATTTACTCCTGTGTCCTTGAATTGTTTCTAGCAAAGAACAACATTGCTTCCACAGGGAATGCAGTGGGATACATGTCCAAAGTCTCTGTTCTGGCTAAGGCAAAAAAGTTTGAGATCATTGGAGTAAGGGCAGCACTGTTTGCCATGGCAGCAGCTCAGAAAGGTGGGCTAGTACAGATGCTCTGCGTAGTGTGCGACTAGGAAAAAGCATTTATAAAACATGCTGAAGTTTTTTAAAGGGGGGAAGTGGAGGGGCTTCTACTATCTGACCCCTGGGCACTGGAGGTCAACATTTTGGTCAAAGCAGCCATTGTTCCTGGGACAACTGCTTGGGGGTGGGTGGGTGTATGTATACACAGCAGGCAAACAGATGCCCCATCCAGGCTATGAGTTGGGCTGGGCTAGTTTTAACATTTTGCCAGTGCCACACTCCTACCAGGCTCTCGGGTGGCTATCTGAAAGCAAGAGCAGAAGGCTAAAAGATGGAGGGGGGATGAAAACTCCTAGCAGCTGAGGTTGTAGGGCTGAATTACTCTGCAGCCATGTCTACCACCCCAATGGGAGTTGGCCCTGCCTGCCCAAGATAATCTGGTTCTGGCTACACAAGCAAACCTTTCCAGAAGCTGCCCTACTCCGTGTCTCTCAACCCCCTCCTAGTCCTTCGTTAGCTCCACCTGTCTAGGAGGTGGAAATGGAATTAACTGGCATTTGTAGCAAATCCCTCTGTTAAGTCTGCAGCAACAATTCCTGCTCTTGGAAATAAAACAAACTCAGCTCTAGTCTGAAGCCAAGCTACTTAACTGCCAGCCAGCTCCATGTAAGCTGTTAATGATGGCTCCTGAATACATAGGGAGCTGGGAGCCAGGAGCTGTCTCCTCTGGTCCGATCAAAGCGAACAGTGTAAAATTAAAATCCATGGAGGTATTTTTAGCCAAAGCGTCAGACTTACACAACTTAAACTTAGCAGTTAGAGCAGCAGATCTGTGCATGTCTTTCCTCAGATGCTCAGCCAGGCTGGCTTTAAAGGAAAATTAACCTCTGGTGTGCAACAACGGGGGACACAGTAAAGGAGCCCATCCTCTAAACAGGCCCTCTCTGAACAGCTGTTATCTAGCATAATGTCTTTCCCAAATGTCATCTGAACAAGGGTTTCCATGGAAAGGACCAGCTTCTTCGGAGTGGTGACTTGGGGAAATGCATTCCCACAGCCAGCGAAGGTGAAAGCCAAGCGCGAAGTGTGGGCGGGGTCAGGCAGGACAGGCCCTGCACCATCATGCTGTGGGGTTCCAGGGTTCTCTGCAGTGGCCCTTGGGAATCGGCTTATCTGGACGCTCCAGCCCTCGCTGCCATTGGATCTATCTCTTGAATGATCCTCTAGCAACTGGCTTCACACTTGGAACGTACCTGATTTTGGTGCGTTCTTCTGCAGCTGTGTTTGCCTTTGTCATGTGTACAACCTGGCCTTGGGTGCTGCCTTCTACCATACAAGGAGGTCCAAGCATCTTATGAATAGGCACGGCTAGGCCTCGCTGCCCCCTGAGAGCTAGGTGAATCCTAGAATATGAGGGGTGGAAGGGACCTCAGGAGATCATCTAGTCCGACCCCCTGCTCAAAGCAGGACCAATCCCCAACTAAATCATCCAGGTGAGTGCTATCCTGGCTTGAACGTGTGGAGAACTCAGGCAAAGATCAACTCAGGTTGCAGTGAGTGCAGGGCAGGGCCAAGAATAGCATTACAGGGTCCTGAATTTGATCCGACGCCCGCTGGGAGCCTTTCTATTGACGTCGCTGAGTTGGAGAGTGTCTCTGTCTTGCTTTGTGGCTAGCGACCGTCGTGCTAAAAAGGAGGAAGCGACTGGGTTCATGTTCCCTTTTGGGTCACTTGCACCAGCTCTTCCTACTTAGTGTCTATTGACCAACCAACCTCGTTGACCTCGCCAGGGTGATTGTTTTTTGAAGCAAAGCTTTCCTATCCCTGGCACTTGAAAAAGAGGAAGGCATGAGGAACAAAATATTAGAACACGCTGAATGCCACTTAAAATTTCAAGGTGACCATGGAGACCAGAACTCCGGTCTTCCTGCTACAAAAGCACAAGTCCCTGCTGCTTGAGCTGCAGGAGAATCTCCACAGTATAGGGCCCATGACACACAGTCAAGCAGGTTTGGCACTGCTGTGGTGCCCATGCTGGCTCCATTCTTGCAGTAATGTGTCGATTTTACAAAGTCAGGTACTGAAGTCAGTATCTGCTTTAAAAATATATATATATATTTTGAATTATTCCAGTCCTGACCCCTGGTTTTGTTGGTTGGAGACCATAGGTCAAGCTGAAAAGCATGAGGGGTTGGGGCGATTAGGTGAGTGAGGGTTGCTGTATTCAGCCGGCCTGTTTGGTCGAGTGCCTGCTCGCACAGAGAGGTGGCAGGCTCACAAGTGCCCAAGTTCGGCGTTAGGCCGAGTCTCTCTAGTAGCCCAGGTGTGCTCAGCTGCTCAAGGGAGAATTTAACTAATTGCGGCTGATTGATTTGGAGGAGAGTTTCCTGAAAACCAGCCAGCTGCATTCAGGGTGGCCTGTGGCTGAGCCGGTCGGGGCACAGAAAGCCGCTAATAGCTATGGATTTTCTACTCTACCCACATCGCTCCGCGTCCTGTGCACCCCCAGATGTAGCACTGGACATGGGCCAATTTCGTGGCTTGCGGAAAGGGGTGAGAACGTAGCTGCTCGTTGTAATACATAGTAAGAGAAGCTGACAGTCTGAGGAACAGGGCCGCCCGGGGTGGGGAAAGTGGGGCAATTTGCCCCAGGCCCCGCAGGGGCCCCCATGAGAATATAGTATTGCAACTTTTTTTTATGGAAGGGGCCTCTGAAATTGCTTTGCCCCAGGCCCCCTGAATTAGGGTTACCATATTTAAAAAATAAAAAAAGAGGACCCTCCACGGGCCCTGGCCCCGCCCATTTCCCCACCCCCAGCCCCGCCCCTTCCCCGCCCTAACTCGGCCCCCTTCTCCCTCCCACTCCCAGCCACGGGGAAAGGACTGCCCGAGCGCTACTGGCTTCACGGTTTGCTGGGCAGCCCCCAGACCCTGCGCCCCCGGCCAGCGCTTGCCCAGCGCAGCTGGAGCCCGGGAGGGGAAGCGCCCAGCCGGGGGCGCAGGGTCTGGAGGCTGCCCGGCAAACGGTGAAGCCGGTAGCGCTTGGGCTTCGGGCAGCCCCCTTGCCTCCACCCTGCGCCCCCAGCTGGGCACTTCCCCTCCCGGGCTCCGGCGGCGCAGGGTCCGGAGGCACGGGGGCTGCCCGAAGCCAGTAGCGCTCGGGCAGCCCGGCTCTTAAACAGAGCCGAAGAGTCAGGGGAGGAGCAGAGCCGCCATTTTCCCGGACATGTTCGGCTTTTTGGCAATTCCCCCTGGACGGGGGTTTGAGTGCCGAAAAGCCGGACATGTCTGGGAAAAAGAGGACGTATGGTAACCCTACCCTGAATCCTCTGGGCGGCCCTGCTGAGGAAGTGAGACAGACAAAGGACGGGTGGTTTATCCTTGCTTTATAGCTACCATACAGAGAGATTAAAGTGACAGCCCAAGGTCATTCAGAGCCTGTGGTAGCATAGAGGCAGGATCTGAAGCCTGGTTTCCTGAGTCTTAGCCCACAAGACCGTCCTTCCCCTTCTCTTTGGCAGTCTGTACTTCCTCCCACAGAGGATGTTGGCCAGCTGGGCAATTCAAATGGCTACGCGTAGTGTGAAACAGCTGTCTGGTGTTTCCAGCCCAGAAAAAGCCCAATGAATTATGCAAGCTGCATTCCTGCAAGGGTTTGGAGCCTTTGTTTTACAGTTACTTGGGGGCTTGGCCCGAGTGCCCAGCAGACTGACAAGCTCAGTGTGTCAGGAAGCAGGAGCGTCCCCTCGTTGCTTGGAGGATGAGACCCTGGGGGCTTCTGCGGGTGACGGTGTCCTTCATGCAACCTGCCGAGCGAGATGTGCAGTAGAATGGTAATGGAGCTTGTAGCTCCGCTTTAGAAGGAAAAGGCTCATCCCTTTGACTGGGATGTTAAGATAGCTCAGGGAACAATCTAGTTCTAGTGGTTTGAGTGGTAACTTCTCCCCGTTAGCAGCCACTGACCATGTCCACCTCTTTCCATTGCTCATTTAGTAGGCCAAGTCCTCGACTGACCTTACCGGAGCGTAGAGAAAGACAATTCCTCTGTCCTGGTAGAATCATAAAGGATGCAGGTAGGACGTGACCGCTTCCTTTTCCTGACCTATTCTCTTGCAATATGTTGAGTGTAAAGGCTTGGGATGTGAATATAGGGAGGGAACCTCTTGCTATTTGCAAGATTCTCTCGGTGGAGGGTGGTATGGACCAGTCAGAGGCGGGAGTTTGAAAGTCGATCTCGCTACAGTTGGGACAATGGTCTTGTGGTGAAGACCTTGGCTGTTAGTCCAGCACCTAGCACCACGCTCTTGGTTGTGGCCTCTGGATGCTACGGTAAAACAGTAATAAGTTTCCCTATGATAGCACAAAGTCGCAACTTCGTACTTGTACCTTTTTATCTGTTGCGTGAGGCTGCATTTGCCTAGATCTCACAGCAAACCTGACCTGAGTTTGCAGAGATTTATTGTGTGTGTGCGGGGTTTTTTGATTAGTTAGCTGGAACCTTTACGGAGAGATGCACAAACCTTAAAGAAAGAGACAGAAGTTTTATGGGGACGAGGAGACTATGAAATGAATTGGACAAATGCAAAAATTCACCCATAAAGTTACTCCCATGAGATGGGATTAGGTCGTCCACCTGTGTTTAACTGCTGGAAAAGGGCGATAAATCTTTCCCTAGACATTTGCTTTCAGAGCACTCTGTGTTTGAAAAGTCTCCTCATTAACTTTTATCCTTTTTCTTATTTAAATAGTTTGCAGTGGGTTTTTAATAATGCAAGGTTTAATAGTGTGACTGTAACTCATTAAGGGATTGGCTGCTCGGGTAAGCATCAGGCAAGAGGTGAGCAGCCCGGTACGCAAGTTTCTCTTTCCCAGCAGCTCTGCCAATAAATGCATTTCACGCCTGACTTTCAGACCTTTCTGGTCCTAGGCACTTGCCAATATACCTCAAAGCTGCCTTGCTTGTCCAGTCCTGGCATCTCTAAGAACTCTGCCAATGCCCCATAATCCTGACCTACACCGCATCCTTCTACTCCAGTCCTACGCACCCCCACCACTCTGCCAATGCACCTCACTCCTGACTTGCAGCCCCCATTACAATTCCAGTCCTGGGCTCGCATGCATACTTCTGCTGATTGTCTTCCCCCCCCCCCCTGCTACACACGCACTCTGCCAAAGCACCTCAGCCCTAACCTGCAGCCTGCCCCCCACACAGGATCCCAGTCCTGGGTGCCCAACTCAACTGTCCCAGGGCTCCTAAATCCTGAGCAGCACTACTCCCGTTCTTCCGGTCCTCATCCCTATCCTCACCCCAGGCAGTTATTTCAATGAGCTGCCCTCAATATCGGCAGTTGTCAGGATAGTCTGTGTGTAGCCTGCTAATGGGTAACATGGTGGGGTGGTGACCGGCTGTGGAGTTGTAGTGTGTTTTAAGAGATTGGGAACCCCTCCTCCACAGACCAAAGGTTGGTTCACGGGCCCACCATGCTAGCTACCCCCACGCGCCCCTCCACCCTCGCGCTGGCATTGTGTGGGAGAACGGGGGCGGGCAAAGCTGTGGAGGCTGAAGGCAGGGTTGTGGCCTGCACAGAGCCTGTAGTCAACACTGGGCCAGGGTTGCTGTTGTATTTGACCTGTAAATAAAAAGCAATGCAAGTGTTAAATACAGCTCCCTGTGCCTTAATAAAGAGAACAGTGCCCCTTGCCCTTGCCCCTGGGCTTCCACTCTCCTCTGCCTTCTCTATGGTTTTCTCACTCTCCAGAAGACGTTGTGTGTCTCATTTGCAGTCATTGCTTCCCTCTTGCTTCCTCGAGTGTTTATTCATGTGGGGCAGGGCAAAGGCAGGTAGTTTAAATGGGGATCCTGTAATGCTTTAGGCATCTGGTCGCTTTCTAGCCTGGAGAAGAACAGGAAGGCCGTGCCCTGTGGGAATGAGGCCGAGAGCAGGTTTCCCAAGCTTCTCGGACAACCACAAGTTGAGAGATGGCAGGACAGTCCCCACTCAGATGTCTTGGATGGAGAGAGGGGCGTGCGTGCACTGCACACCACAGACCCCGATCGCCAAAGAGCAGTGCACACCGAGATAACAAACCCGGGCAGAACGCACAGGCCTTGCCAGCTAGCTTCATACCGAGCCGGCGGGGTGAAATGCGGCAATACGTTTCCGTTCTGCGGCTGGCTGGAACGGCCGCACGCTGAGCTATGCCGGTGGGAGGAGTGGGTGACGGTGCACTCTGACCCCAGGGGGCTAGAAGGGTGGGAACAAGAGAGTCCAGTGGTCATTCTGTGCCAGGGGAATGTAGCTAAGGGTGCCTGTCCCCTCCCTCTGCCGACTCCGGATCCTAGCAATTTAGCTGCTGTGCCCAGCTCCCCTCCAGCAGGAGAATTCTCTGCTGGGCATTGCAGCCAGATTACAGCCCCATTGCACCACTGTGACAGTGCACAGGGGCCCTAACGTGGCCTCAAACATCCCTGTTTTGCTCCAAGGAACTACTGTCTGTTGCTTATGAGCACAAATCGGAGGGGTGGGGACATAGCGTGCTGTGAATACATGGATTTAGCTACCTGACTTTTTAAGTACCCGAGTCTGAAAAAGGTTGCCTTGCACTAACAGTATCACCAGGGGTATCAGAGGTGTTAACTATCCTGGTTCTGACTCACCTGCAGAGAGTTAAATGTATTCCCAAGTGAGGAGATAATTCCCACCCCCACCCCAGCATAATGGCTGGGCTGTCCCGCATAACCCCTTCTCACAGTGATAGAATTTAGACCGGGGGCCTAACTGGAGAATTTGCTGAGGGAGGGCTGGCTCCAGTGGTCGTATTGTTTGCCGACACCAGAGATGAACTGAGCCCAAAGAGCAGCTCAATATTGCAAGATATTGTGCGCAAAGGGGCAGTTTTCCAAAGTGCTCCGTGCTGGCCTACCTCCGCTCCCATGTTAAATCTCCCATCAGCCTCACTGGCAGCAGGGTTAGGCCACTGCTGAGTGGTTTTGAATGATCCTGAAGTCTTAGACTGTAAACTGTTTGGGACAGGGACTGGGTCTTTGTTCTTTGTACAGCTCCTAGCACAATGGGGGCCAGGTGCATGGCTGCAGCTTCTATAGGCTGCCACAATAAAATAATAACAATTCATAATAATCCTCCTATCCTGGCTGAAACACTGCAGTCTTCCTCCGGCATTACTAACGTATGCGCTCTACTCCGTAGGACTCTGTTCTCTGTCTCTGAGGCATATAACAGCAACGACACAATTATTGTCTCCTGTGCAACATTCAGACACGTGAACACGGTACGGTGCTCCTGAGACAGTCTAGCAGTGAGAATGAGCGTCTGTGTGTGTGTGCAGGTGTATTGTGAATTGCTGCGTCTGCCGGCTCCTTCAAATAGACAGCTTTGCCGGCCTCTTGTCACAGGAGGCCTTCACTTCTCTGTCTGCCCCCTGCGATCTCAATCTGTCATCTGTCAGTTAAAAACATGCCCGAACACCACCCTGCTCCCCGGGGCTGATGTGTTCTCGTGCACAGCGCCTGGCTGCAGGGAGAAGGGATCGTCCTCTGAAATTCACAAGTGCGGATTGTGTGCTATCTCCTCTCCGTCAGTACCGGCTGCTGTTGCAGGACCTCAACTCAACAGGCTCTGCACAGGATGGTGTGATGGGGAGACCGGGAACCTTGCGTCACCAAACGTTTTTCAACTTACCTCCCCACCCGGTCTCCTTTTTTTGTATTTACAAGTGTCCTTTGTAAGGCTGCTCCAATGTGAACAGGAGGTAACTGAGGAGCTCTCTGTCTACAGTAAAGAACTTGCTCCAAATATCCCTCCTTTATTTGCAAAACTACAGGCCACTCTGTTTCCACAGCCGCCAATTTCTTCGAGGTCAAAGGCTGGCTGAGACCTGGAGTCCGTTGGAAAATGCCGTGTTTTCGATGGAAAAAAGTAGGAAAAATGAAATTTGTTTAAAAAAGTGGAAACTTTTTTTTATGGAAAAAATGCAAACCGCAGCCTTTTTTTTGTTGTGGCAAAAAGCCTGAATGTTTTTAAAGAAATGACAATTTTTCATTCACAAAAGAATCGAGAGACCCTTTTGTGTCTAAAAATTTAAAAAAAAAAAGTTTGAAACATTTTGCCCAGCTCCACCTGGACTCCAGCCGAGCTGGGTGTTTTCACGTTCTCTTGGAAAACATTTTCCTTCCTAGATTTACCCTTATAAACATTTGAGTTGCTAGTGTATTGCTGTCGGAGTGCCTCTGGGTCCTTTGGATCAGTGGAGGATGCCCAGGAGATGTACTGGTAAGGTGGTTTCATTGTCCATGAGAACATGGCTGTATCCCACAGGATGCTGGAGATGAACCAGTTTGAAAACAGGGCTTCAATATGAGCTCCCATACTGGGGCTAGAGTGAGTGCCTCGGTGGGAGGTTTCACAGTCTCTGATAGGTAGCCAGTATTTAGTTCACGATCACATCTGGATCCCTGCTTGCAAAGTTCCCTGTGAAATGTTCTCTACGGGTTCGATGAGTTGGCTGCATATTAGATTGTCAGCAGTTTGGGGAACGGCCTGGCTTTTTGTTCTATGTCTGTACAGCGCCTGGCACATTGTGGGGCTGGTCCATGACTGGGGCTCTTAGGTGCAATGATAATCCAGATGATAATGGAGGAGTGTGTTTATGAGCGACCCTTCCTTGCCTTGGGGCAGTTTGATCTAATGGCTAGGGCACCGCACAGGCAGTCAGGAGACCTGGCTTTATTCCTCGCTGCGACCTTGGACAGCTCCCTCCATCTGTTTGTGCCCCTGGTTTCCCTTCCTACCCTCCGGCCGGACAGTCAACTCTTTAAGGCATGGGCTCTCGCCACTGTGTGTCTGCAGCATGCTTAGTGTCATGGACCCCGATTGTGGCGGGGCCTGTGGGTGCTAATATACATAATAATGGTTTGCCTGTTCTTCGGGGCAACCCCTGTGCTTTGTAGCTTTGCCAGCGTGGCTGACGGCCCTGGAGGGGCCAGTGGTTTCGCAGGAGAGCTGGTCTGTGCCATGACTCCAACAGAGCGTTGCAGGGACATGGGAATTAGTGCTGCGCTTTTGGCTGACTCCGCTCAGGCTCAGCGTAGAATGTGCTGCTGAGACACACGGGCAAAGCAATCCGTCGGCTGCCGCTAGCTAAGTCACTCCTTCGAACCCAGCGGCAGAATTGGGTGCGAACGGTCCTGTGTTCAAACCCTGCCGATGACCTGTGAGCGTGTGGTGGCCGCTCCATTGGCCAGCACAACAGAGACTGGACCTGGGACACCCAGCACGACCTGCTGCCGCTGGGGCTACAGTGTTCAGGCTCTATAGCTGTGACAAGTCACCTCCTCTGTGATCAGCCCCGAGGGCAACCTGCCACACACGCTCACCAGTGGGTTACAATCGGCACGGGCTTTGCTGAACCAAGGTGTGAGTTAGCCCAGCTCTCCTGGTAACTGCCTCTCTCTCTCTACTCCCCTCCACGGGTGCAGCCCAGGGGATGGACATGGGCAGCCTTGGTCCAAGGCTGACACTGATGGGACTTGCATCTGCGAGCGTCTGGCTCTTACGGCGCGAGATGCACCCGTTTAGACCAAGTGACAATGGTACCAGACTGGACTCTTCAGCAAACCCCACTGTGGCTCGGTGACGTCTGACCAGTATGGCGCCTCCTGCTGGTCGTCTCGGGAATTGGCTCTTTCCAGCCCAGAGCGCCCTCTGCAAGCCGGTGGCTTGCCCGCCACTGGCCCCTGTGTCCCTTCTGGACCCTGGTGCCCCTCTGTGTCAGTGTTCTGCCCCCAGCAGCAACCCACTGTCTCTGGGTCTCCCCTCCCAGGGGAACCCCCAACTCTCTCTAAACCCCCCTTGCGTCAGTGGCTACTGCCAGTCATCATCTAGCCCCCACTCCCTGGGGCAGCCGGCAGTCTGTAACCCACTCATCATTGTCAAGGGGGTTAGGACTTGCTGCCTTTGCCTATCTCTGGGCTGCCCCCCTGCAGCCCCAGTACCCTTTTGTAGGCCTTTAACTAGGCCTGCAGCCTGGGGTTTTGCTAGGCCGGATCTCCCCAGCACTGCTCTACCCTAGGTACTCTTCTCAGCTCCCAGACAGCCAGGTCCTTCTCTCTCAGAAAGCTAGAGAGAGAGTGTCTTTCAGTCTCTGGCCCTCAGCCCTCTTATAGGGCCAGCCGTGGCCTGATTGGGGCGTGGCCCCACCTGTGGCTGCTTTTCCCCAATCAGCCTACCCCCCCCCCCAGCCCTCTCCCAGGGCTGTTTTAAGCCCTTCAGAGCATGAGCGGGGTGACCATCCTGCTACACCCACATTGCAACCTGATCTAGGCCAGGCACCAGCTCACAAGGAGAGAAGAGGCTTGTTCTGTCTGTACAGGTATATGATGCAGCTCTAATTTTGCAACGCACTTGTAATGCTTTAGAAATGCAAATTATCATATCAAATGGGGGACGGATGCAGAATTAAATCCCTTCCACTCTCAGCCTCCCCAGTCCACAAGTGGAAGTGGCAAGGCCGGGGAAGGACGGCTTTTGGAATTGCAATACATCAAAGGGCGATGCTTCCCGCCTTTATTGCTTTCCCAAATCCCTTTTGATGCTGCCTCCCCCCATGCAGCAAGCACGCAGCCCATCTAGCCCCATCAGCCTTGGCATTTCTCAGCGACGTCCGCGCTAGCCAGATAAAAACCTGAATCTGCCCAGCCCCTCCGCTCCGATTACCCGCCGCCTTTGTGCTCGGAATGGAAAAGCGCCGCTTGCAAATTTCGTCAGAGAGGCGAGGAGGAAGGAAAGGCGAGGGGGAGAAGGGGGGAAAAAAACACAAGCCCATCCACCGAGGCACAGATGGCACAATTAGAGGGAAAGGACAAATTCTTCACACAAGATTATACCACTAGAGGAAAGCAAACAGTTCCGTGGGGGGTCCTTTCCCTATTTTAAAAAGCAGCCAGCAGTATATAATTCCTTCATGTAAATTGTATATTTAAGTACTTAAGATGGTTATGAGTGTGGCGGAGGACTCCCGGCGCATGGAAATTAGAGTGTTTCCAAGTTTCGGAAGTTCAATAAGGCTTCAGATGATGCCATCTTTCTGATCCACTCCCCGAGCACGCCTTTTGTTTTCTCCCCAGGTGGCCGGGGAGGTTAGACCCGCCACCGCCGTGTTCTGCTGGACTTGTTATTTCTCCCATCGTGAAGTTGGCAGGAGGAAGCGAAGGCAGGTTCCACAGACGCGGGTGGAGTGGGGATGCTATCAGCTGGCTGATTTGTCTCTCCCTCCTCCTGGTTGATGGAACCCACCAGCTCGGATCTGGGGATTAGCTCTCGTCAGGGTGACCATATTTCCCCAAAGAGAAAACGGGATACCATGCGGGGCTGTCCCGAGCTGCTTATCTGAACCCCCCCCCTCCACCCCGCGTGGGGCTGGCCTGAGCTGCTTATCCAAGCCTCCCTCCGGCCCCCACCCTGCACAGGTCTGGGCCGAGCCGCTGGCCCAAACCCTGCCCCCTCCTCCTCAGGCGGGGCTGGTGTCGCCGCCTGCCCCCCCCAGTGTGAGGCTGAGGCTGGCATCGCTGCTCTCTAGCCCTGCCTCCCTGCTCCGCACAGCTGGCATCGCCTTTCCCCCGGGTCGTTTGTCCTGTTTGCTTTTGCCAACTGATGGAGTCGGCAAGAGCAAACGGGACAAATGCCCACTTTTGCCAAAGAAGTCGAGACGGCCGGGACAGGGCTTAAAAAACGGACTTTCCTGCCCAAAACAGGACGTGTGGTCACTCTAGCTCTTGTATTTATGCCAGCTGGGAAGGCGGCGTATTCCTGCTGCAGGAAAACATGGCTCTTGCTCCTTTCAGACCACCCCGGTAGTGTCTAGAGCCCTCAGCTGAAACTGAGTCCCCATTGTGCTAGGCGCTGTACACATACAGCCCCAGCCCCCCAAAAGCTTACAGTCTGACTAGCCAAGACAAAGGGAAAGATTTCTATCCCCATTGTATGTACAGGGAACTGAGGCACAGAAACGTTAAATGACTTGCCCAGGGTCAGGCGCAAAGAGGAACATTCAACGCATGCCCCCTGACTCCCAGTGCAGCGTCATATCTGCAAGTGCATCCTGCCTCTTTCTTTTGTCTTCAGGCCAATTTCAAAAGGGAAAGGTGCGTGCGTCCATCGCGGCTCTGCAGAAAGGCGTTCCTCGCGCCCTTCGGGGAGCTGTCGCCTCAAACCAGCGTTCCGATATCACGAGCACCGTTGGCTTGGAAGCTCAGAGAACGTATCTAGCGTGAAGCCGATGGGATTAGTGGTGGTTTGTTGTTGTTGTTGTTTTCCATTCTTTTGACAGGACACAGTTCCAGGATCGCAACCTGCGGTTGCCCAGCTTACGTGCCAGGCAGAATATGTCTGTAAAGTAATGGCGCATTTTAGTGTCTATCAATTTAGGCAGAGTCTGTGAGATGTGGCCTGTGCTGATCAGGCAGCTACGAATACCCGGGGTGGGAATGCAGGAGTAGCAAAACCACACGCTTTGTTCTGGGCCAGTGCAGACTGAAACAATAGAACCATGTTAAAGAATCATAGAATATCAGGGTTGGAAGGGACCTCAGGAGGTCATCTAGTCCCACCCCCTGCTCAAAGCAGGACCAATTCCCAACTAAATCATCCCAGCCAGGGCTTTGTCAAGCCGGGCCTTAAAAACCTCCAAGGAAGGAGACTCCACCACCTCCCTAGGTAATGCGTTCCAGTGCTTCACCACTCTCCTAGTGAAATAGTGTTTCCTAATATCCAACCTAGACCTCCCCCACTGCAACTTGAGACTATTGCTCCTTGTTCTGTCATATGCCACCATTGAGAACAGCCGAGCTCCATCCTCTTTGGAACCCCCTTTCAGGTAGTTGTAGGCTGCTAGACTTGCTTCAGCTAAGTGTGTGCTCTGGAGAATGCTCACAAAGAGGGCAAAATATAGGGCTGCCTCTCTGCACCGGGATGGCGTTGCGGGTAAGGCACTAGACTAGGATGCAGAAGTTGGGGGTTCACTTCCTCGCTCTGCCACAGATCTTGGGCAAGTCATAGATTCTAGGATTGGAAGGGACCTCAAGAGGTCATCGAGTCCAGTCCCCTGTGCTTAGTTTCTCTGTGCCTTTGTTCCCCACCTGTAAAATGGGCATAATAACTCTTGTTAACTCCTACCCCAAGGGGCTTACAAGTATTTCTTGAGCCCCTTTACTCCTGGATCAGAACATCCACACAGGGTTCAGCATGCTTTAACTTATGCTCATTGACTTCACGCCTTTGGTTGATTTGTGTTGACACAGCCTTTGTATGTGTATGTATGGTGCTCGATTGGGTCCTCAATTTGGCTTAGCTTAATTCACTTTGGAAGTGAATTAAAATAAACTGAATTAAGGCCACTTTCATTCTTAATGAGAACATTCACATGGGGGCTTAATGTGGTTTAACTAATCCACTTTAAATTTGCACCTTTAGCTAATTCAGATCAACTTTTCTGAGTAGTCCCATGTAGACAAGCCCTTAGTGTGGCTCTTCTGCAAGGATAATTAAAGAAGCCCCAGCTTCCTGGCACCACAGGGGGGCGCATATGCGGGTGCTCTGTCTCTCTGGGTCACTGATTGTTGGCTCTGTAGACTAGGGGCAATTTCAAAGCACTTTAAATGAAGTGCCTCCTATATGAGAGTTTAATTATTACATTATAGGACAGTTACTGGGTATTAGGATTTTTATAATTATGAATATCATATTAAACAATGAATTATCACAAACAATTACAATTAATTACATTTCTCCATGTTAATTAAATGATTCTTTTGGTCGGGCGAGCGAGCGTGCTCTGCCATAAAAATTAAAGTCTCATAACGGGAGAGTCTAACAAAGTGGAAGTGGATAGAGCGCACATGGTATTCAGTGCTTCTAGCCTTAAAGTCAGCCTTGTCATTCTGCATTTCCCTTCCTGTCTGTGTGATCCCATCTGCTCATCCTCCTGGAATCCCCTTCTTCTGGATTGCAAGGACCTGGAAACTGTGCCATCATAGAATCCTAGAATATCCGGGTTGGAAGGGACCTCAGGAGGTATCTAGTCCAACCCCCTGCTCAAAGCAGGACCAATTCCCAACTAAATCATCCCAGCCAGGGCTTTGTCAAGCTGGGCCTTAAAAACCTCTAAGGATGGAGATTCCACCACCTCCCTCGGTAACCCATTCCAGTGCTTCACCACTCTCCTAGTGAAAAAGTTTTTCCTAATATTCAACCTAAACCTCCCCCACCGCAACTTGAGACCATTACTCCTTCCTGTGAGAGATTAAAGACACTCAGTCTGTTTGGTTTATCCAAGAGAAGGTGACAAGATAACTTGATCACTGTCTTCAAAGATCTTTGTAGGGGAGAGATGTTCGATAATAGCCGGCTTTTTAATCTAGCAGCCAAAAGCCAGATGAGACCCCAGGGGTTGGAAGCTGCTGATAGACACATTCAGGCTACAAATAAGGTGCAAGTTTTTAACAGTGAAGGTGATTAACAATTGGAAGAATTTACCTGGGGATTGTGGTGGATTCTCCATCACATGAAACCTTGACATGGAGACTGGGCTCCTTTAGAGAAGAGACGCTGTAGCTGAAAGAGAAGTCATGGCATGGATGCAGAAAGCAGTGGGTGAGGTTGCGTGGCCTGTGTGATGCGGAAGGTCAGATTAGATCTATTCATCTGAAAATCTGGGAACGGGGCTCAAACGCTTGCAGATCATGAGCTCTCTGTATTCCGAGTGCTGATCTCGGTGTGGTGCGGGGGATGGACCTCCCTTTTGCTAGAAGTGTGAGTTGGTGAATCAGTTAATCAGTGACTCTTTCTGCTGAGTCAGGAATGTCTCAATGCCCCAGCATGTGTGTAGGGAGCCCTGTGCTATTGGCAGTGCAGTGTGTTAGCTGAGACGTGACCCTGAGCCTACAATGCGTAAAGAGGCAGGCAGTGAAGTCTAGTCCGAGGATAGGTCCTGGACTGGGAGTTAGGAGACCTGGTTCTCTTCCTGGCTCTACCACTGACCTGCTTTGTGACCTTAGGCAGGTCACTTCCTCTCACCGTGCCTCAGTTTCCCCCATGCTCTGTCTGTCTTGTCTATTTAGATCATAGACCATAGAATCACTGCCCTGAAGCGCTTCTCTCTCTATGTGTATGTACAGCGCCTAGCACACTGGGGGCCCAGAGCTCAGCTGGAGGTCTCTGGATGTTCCTGTCATGCAAACAATAATGAACAATTGCCGGCAAAGCCCACCTTGTGTGTTCCCCTCCACACCCTGCAATAACCCCATTCGAGATCACCCCTGGACACTATACCAGGTTTTATACAGGACCCAGTAAGTCGTGGGCCATGGCTGAGTACTGCGTAGCTGTCCCGCCAGTGTGGATGTATTTAATAAAGTTGCTGCTATTGTAACCCTGAGCCTTAGCCTCTGCCAGCAGTGGGGCCCACAGCAAGATTAGGGATCCTCTCTAAACCTCCTTTAGCCAACCCTTGATGGTAGGAATACATTTGAAAGAACGTGTTCCGTCAAGTCATTATCTGACCCCATTTCCATGGTAACCGAACGCCTCACACTCTGTAATGGATCTGTCCTCATAACGCCCCCGTGAGGCAGGGCTAATATATATCCCATTGTACAGGTGGGGAACTGAGGCACGGCGACTGAGTGACTTGCCCAAGGTCATACAGGAAGTCTGTGGCAGGGCAGGGAATTGAAGCCAGGTCTCTAAGTTGGATACTGGTGTTCTACCGCTCGGCCAGCCTTCCTCCACTTTCATTCAAAAAAAAACCTCCTGGCTCAATCCTGCAGCTACTGACATCCATGGGAATTTTGCTCTCAAATTGCGTGGCCCAGGCTCAGGGCTGGTTGTGTGTGACATCCCAGCTTTCCCAGTGCTTGCGGACTGGATAAATCTCCCCATCTCGCTCCATTTATTGGGAAACAAACCAATTTGGACACTTCTCAACAGTGTCAACCATTGGCATTGGCAGCAGCCAAGCTGAATTCTGCCTTCAAGCAGCTGTATGTTTTTATGCAGCATTTGCTAACCACGAGTGCAGGAACACGAGTCTCTTGGCTGCATGGGAATCAACGGGCCCCAGCACTTCCCTAGGGAGCTGGGGGGAGGGTGATTTAAGCAGTCGGCTGCACCATTGCACGCAAGAGTCACCCATCGCCTTGGGTCCCGATTGCAAAGCTGACAAGTTACCTCAAGTGGCACCTTGGTGCTGGTGCTAAGCTGTCAGGTGGCTCTTGGAGCGGTTAGAGTCTCATCAAAGCAGAAGGCAGGGTGCAGCGTAGCGTTCCTGTTGGGCACAGAGGAGGCAGGGAGCCAGTTATTTCAGCCTGCCGGACCCAGCCTGACATCTCTGCCGTCCCTCCTCTGGTCCCTAACCCTCAGACTGGCCAACGCTCACGTTAACCTACCGCTCCTGTGTAAGACCTGGTGTGCCCCAGGCATTCATGGCGAAGTTCCCTCCTGTGCAAAGAGCGCATGCAAAGCCTATATGCCACTCGTGTCTCTCCATCTGCCACTCTTAGCAGGCTGCTCTCTGCTGGTGAAACTCACCCGTGTCTGCGGTGTCGGTGCCAGCCGAAGTGGGCCAGAAGCGGTACATGGAGCTCACACCTGACCTCACCCGGGGCGAATTTCACCCTCCGGCCCCACTCCCATTCCTGGTTGCCTTGGGCGCCCTGCTGATGGCTCCCTCTTTATGTTTTGTTTTCCCTTCGTGTGTGTGTGTGTGTGTGTGTGTCTCTCTCTCTCTCTCTCTCTCTCTCTCTCTCCCCCTCCACTTTACATCTTGGATCTCTCCTCCCGCCCCTTTCCACTGACCGTTTTCCCAGCTGAGGTGCTGAACATCACAGCCAAATGAGGGGAGCATCCCCCTTTCGTCTCTCCTGTCTCATCTCGAGTGATTCCATCCTTCGCTTCCTCTTTCCCATTAGTATTTTCGCCTTCGCTGGCCATAACTTCCTGCCTTCTCCGCCATTTTCTTCTCTCTTCCCCTTGTCCGGCCTTTCCTTGCTTTTGCCATTTCTTGACCTCAAGACCGTTTGGTAGCAGTGCTGGTGTCATCGTAGTGGTTGTCAGAGAGGCGGGAAGGTCCCCCGGACAGTACACTGGGCTGGGACTCAGGAGACTTGGGTTCTGTTCTTGGCTTTGTCTCTAACCTTGGCAAGTCACTTCCCCTTCTGTGCCTCAGTTTCCTTCCCATCCGTTGTCTGTCTTGTCTATTTAAATTGTAAGCTCTTCAGGACAGGGACTAACACAATTGGCCCCTGATCTCCCTTAAGGGATGTAGGAGCTCTTTTATTGCCAGTAATAATAGTCTGTTTCACCCCATTCCATCATGAAGTTCCTAGCCCCATCGTGGAAGCAGGGAAACTAGCAATGACCTGAATTGTGCTGCGTTTGTTACTCAGCTTCATTAATAATTTCATCTGAAAAGGCCAACATGACGCTGAGATGAACTGTACCGCGTTTATGGCAGGACTGATTACAGATCCGTGGAAAAACAAGACTTACAACTCGAGGATGCCTGTTTAATTATGTTGTTGACAGACCCGACTGTGACAGCCTGCAGAGTTGCGTCTCCGATTGTTGTGTGAGTAGTAAGAGCATCTCTTTGGAGGACACTTAGTGTCACCAAACCCCAGCCACGTACAAAAGGAAGAGCTACCTGCTTGCATTATTTTATTGCTCTTGCAGTAGTGCCTAGCAGCAGTGCCCAGCCATGGGCCAGGTCCCTATTGTGCCAGGCGCTGTACAAACCCAGAACAAAAAGATGGCTCCTTGTCTCAGTGAGCTAACAGTCTAAGTACATTTACCACATACAATTTCTTGAATGCTCAGTGCTAGAGTTGTAGCATCAGTTGCTTCCAGCATCCTGGCTCGAGTTAATTCTGTTTGGTTTTGGTTTGGGTAAAGGGAAGGAACATTGTTCATTTAACGGCAGCAGGCGCAGGGCTACGTGTATTGTGTATGAATGTGCTCATGGGTGTATGCATATGCCCGGCTTGGAATTGCTCTCAAATACGTGCCTTCATCCCCCACCATCACCGGGGACCCAGCCCAATTCACGAGTCTGCAGGGAGACCGCCGAAGTCCCAGCTCTGACAGGACATGATAACAAATTCACAAATCCAAACAGAGTTAAAAATTTAAGGCGTGTGGCTGGTGATAAATTCAGGGTGAAGCAGGCAGGAGTCTGTTCATTTTCATGTGTTCGTGCTGCTCTGGGGAGAACTGATGGGGTTTTGAAAAATTCAGTAGTGCTTCAGGGAGATGTCAGCGATCTAGGAGTGAGCTTTAAAATAGGCTTCTGCTTGTTGCACCTTGTGTGTGGGACGCATTGGCTGAGGGCAGAATTCACCCGTGGGCTGAGGACCAGCACAAGGGCTGGGCAACGCTCTGCCATGTGATTGAGAGTTCAAGGGGGAGTGACCAGGCACAGGTGCTTTGTTCTGGCCTGTTGCGTGGGGTGAATTTCACCAGTCGTGTGGGTGATTATGTCTCCACCTAGTGGCTGGCCCAAGTTACCATAACAGCCTGCTACTCCTTATGCCCAAGCAGTAAAGCCCTGCGTTTTTGCAGCGGAGGGGCCCACTTTTGCACCCCACTGAAGGGACATTGTGTAAAGCAAATACTGCAACTCCCCTAAAGGCATTGGATACATTCATCACTCAGATTCCAGCCGGATTAAGGGTGGGACCTTTTATATGGATTCTGATGCTCCCATTGCTGAGTCTAATGTGTGGATGTGTGTGGGGAGGGAGGAATGGAACTGCCCTTTGCCCATTTTAAAAAAGGGGGCAGTGCCACGTCACTAGCCGCCTCTCCGTCACTGGTGTGAAGGAAAGGGCTAGAGTGACCAGATAGAAAGTATGAAAAATCGGGACAGGAGGTGGGGGGTAATAGGCACCTATATCAGAAAAAGCCCCAAATCTCAGGACTGTCCCTATAAAATCGGGACATCTGGTCACCCTAGAAAGGGATGTGTTTTCTGGCTGTCGCAGGAGTGGGCGCAGCAGAGGGGTGGTGATGGGGCCCGTTAGCAATCTGCTGGCTCCCGTACCTGTCGAAGCAGGAGGGGGCACAAGAGTCATTGCATGGGCTACTCCGTAGCCCAGCAAGCCAAGGGACCCTGGGGAGCGAGCAGAATGGCAGCTGGGAGAGAGTGGAGCTGAGAAAAGATTATACTAGGGAGGATTCCTCCTCGGCGTAGGTCTGGGTCCTGTGGGTTTCCAAGGGACCCTTCCCAATCTGAGCATCTGGTCCAAAGCCCACGGAGTCTTTCCATAGATTAGGCCCCATATGGGTTGGCTCCTCGGGCATTTTAAGGTGGCAGGGGGGTTGGGGAAAGGTCCAGGTCAATGGGCCGGTTTTAGCAGAGGCCCGTCTTCCTGGGAGCAGAGCCATGGCTCGGGTAGGATCAACCCACTTTGCTGGGATCGGAGGAGCGGGTCAGTAAGCCCCGTCCAGGGCCAGGAGGAGCAGCTACGGAGCAGCCTGACTAGCGGTAGGGAGCAGCTGCTGGGGCGGGGAGTCAGCAGAGAGAGCTGGCAGAGCAGCTGTCTGGGGCCAGATGTGCAGCCGGGAAGGGGATGGATGCTGCGGGAGCAAAGCGGAGCCGCGCAGGGCTAGGAGGGGACAGCGCCGGAGAAAAGCGAGAACCGGTGAACAAAGCAGGCTAAGTGAGGGGCCAGAGGAGACTGCTGCAGAGGCAGCAGGCTGGGCAGATCAGGACTAGCAGTCAGTGTCTGTCCGGGGGGCCATGTGCCAGAGGCTGGGAGCAGACTGGAAATGGGGCTGCAGATCTGGGTGGCCCCTAGTCTGGGATCTGCAGGAGACAGGCAGGTCTGCAGGTAGCAGCAGCTGAGAGAGCAAAGGGGGGTGAGAGCACCAGGATGGCAGCAGAGGGGAGGGTGAGCGTTTGACAAAGGCCCAAGTGAGGCAGCCTGGAGATCCCCAGAGCAGAGGGGCAAGTAGCCATGGCCAATAACACGGTGACCTGGAGTGCTCCTAAAAACTAGCACTCGGGCAACTTTGAGTAGCATGGGCTGTGAACTGTCTGCAGCTGGTAAGGGTGGGAGGGATAGCTCAGTGGTTTGAGCATTGGCCTGCTAAATCCAGGGTTGTGAGTTCAATCCTTGAGGGGGCCATTTAGGGAACTGGGGTAAAAATCTGTCTGGGGATTGGTCCTGCTTTGAGCAGGGGGTTGGACTAGATGACCTCCTGAGGTCCCTTCCAACCCTATGATTTATTGAATGGCAGTTCCCAATGAATGGAGAGGAAGGCTGGTCTATGGTTAAGGCACTGGGCTGGGACTCTGGAGAGCAAGGTTCAATTCCTATCTCCGCCACAGACCCCCTGTGTGACCTTGGATGCATCACTTCATCTCTCTGTGCCTCGGTTTCCCATGTATAAAAATGGGGATAATAGAGCCATAATGTTGAAGGCCAGAATGGACCATTAGATCATCTAGTCTGACCTGTATAGCACAGGCCATGACATTATATACACAGGCCATAATTGCCCCGTACGGAGCCGAGTAACTTTGCTTTGGCTAAGCATATTTCCAGAAATGCATCTAGTCTTGCTTTGATGACATCAAGAATGGAGCATCCAGGTCTAAGCTTGGGAGTTCCAATATTTCCTTGGAATTATCCTTCTTTTCTCCCCCCCTCGTCTATTCAGACTGTGGGCTCTCGATGGTACAGGCTGTCTCTTATAAGGTGTGTGTACAGCATCTGGCACAATGGAGTCCTGACCAGCTCTGCTAAAACACATGTAAAAAAATAGTGACTTGAGAAAAGCAGAGTGCCGTTGTTAGGGTTACATTTATCCTTGTCTCCCGATGAACAAATCCATCCGATTAACCTGCTGCCGGGAGAGAGGCGGGAAATGGTTCTTTCATCCCAGGAAAATATTCAAGATTTTGAAAAAAATTTCCATCCCAAGTCAGGATGGAAAAAAAAAAAAAACAGACTCTCGAAATGTTTTGCCAACCAAGAAACTGAAAAAAAAATCAGTTTGGGTCCATTGAAATGTTTCATTTTGATAACGTCAAAGGTTTTGTTTTGATTTTTGACCCTATTTCCTTGTTTTAATTATAATGAGCTCAAGTTTTGAAACAAAGCGTAGTTCTGAACTGGGAAACCAGAAGTTTTCATTTGACAAACATTGAAAAGAGACATTTTGAAAATTCTGAAATTTTCAACATTATTTTTGAGTCCGGAAATTCGTCCAAACGGACCCTCTTCCGCAAACAGTTTTGAGTTGGCTGAATGAACGTTTTTCAACAAGAAAACAGTTTGCTGGAAAATTCCCAACCAGCTCTACTGCTGAATCATGTCCTCCATCATTTCAGGGGGCTGCATCTTGGGTATATTTCCTCTCTGGTTCCCAGCTCTTTGCACTAGACAGACACACACACACATGTATTCAAGCGCCGCTTGCAATAGAGTTGAGCAGCAGGCCAGGATGCTTTGACCTTCTCTGTTCTTGAACGTAATTACTGTTATCCCAGATAATCACGTTGAAATAACTCTGGGTCACCATGCACCTTCCTGCAATTTCCCCATTTATCTGTTAGCAGTGCTGGCCTGGACAGCAGTGGATAGGATGTGATGGATTTTTTATTTCCTGCCTTGCATGCGTGTTGGACTTCACTGAACCCTTTTTGTTCTCTTCTCTCCATTGGCTTAGCAGCAAGAAGCCTTTTAGGTTTGTGACCTAGATACTGGTAACTGGCGGGTCGGCTCCATCTCTCTTCATTCCGTTCCCAGGTTGGATTGTCGTCCTCTCTGTACGACTCTTAGCTGGCTACATAAAGTCAGAGAATTTAAGTCCAGAAAGCACCACCAGCCAGATCCTCTAGTCTCCCCTTCTATATAGCACTGGCCATCAACACAACCCGGCACCTGCACACTAAACCCAACAACCAAAATCAGACCAAGATATTACAGCCCACAGGAAACTAGACTGCTCTGTGCCACAGATAGAAAATAGGAGGGACCCAGGTGTACTAGTGCCCAAGGCACCTGTAGTGGCAGGCAATTGATTAAGTGAGATGTACCCAGACGATCCTGGCAAGTAACCTGCACCCACATGGTGCAGAGGAAGGTGAAAAATTCCCAAGGTCCCTGCCAGTCTGAGCTAGGGGGAAATTCCTGCCTGATCCCACCGCTGGAGACTAGTTAGACCCTGGGGTTTGCAAAGCCAAATCTTCCCTTATTTTTATATGTCACTTAACTGTCAAGTCATTTAGATTAGGCTCCAAATTTGCCTCACCTTTAAAACCCTCATTAAGCAACCAGGCATGTGTTCTGGATCCTAGGGGCCAATACACCTGTTACAAGGGTGTAAACGCTCATTGCTTCAATGGCATTACCAATGACTGAAATCAGTGGGCGAGCCGGATCATCCCCACCTGCTGGAATTTGCCAGCAATTTTCACGTCTCCACTGTATCACTGAGAAACTTCAACTTCAGCAGCAAAAAGAAGAAGCCATTACAATATGGATTCCCAGAAGACCCAAGAGCCCGGAAGGATCAAAGTCACTGCTCATCTAGGCCCTGAATCAGCAATGCACGTGCTATAACTTGAAGCATGTGAGTCACTGACGTCAATGGGACGATTCATTTGTTTAGGGTTAAGCATGTGTGTAAGTGCTTTGTTGGTTCCGGGCTTTCGGTCATAGTTTGCTGCAGTTCCCTGAATTGCTGTCTGTATTCTGGAGGCTGCGTCTGCACAGAAATGAACGCTCCCCTTGTGCAGAGTAGCTATGACCTCTTACGTCTCAGCCCAGATGCTGTACTCCTCTCCTCTGGAGAGCAAAATCCATGAGCCTGCCACACTGCTTGCTGAGCCTCCTTTGGGAGGGTGAGATCTCCATTACAGCAGAAGGCCAGCTGGGTCACGACGCATAGCAGTGGGATTGGGTGGAGTGAACCTAGCTCCGTTTTTGCGGGATCCTCTCTATTCCCATGGAAACTGAAGATGCACCGTGGCACCAGACACACAGGCAACCATGAGAGGCTGGGAGAGAGGGGCGGTGGGGCATGGATGTGAGCACAGTCCAAGAGGGCTTGAATTATGCAGGCAAGATCCTGATGTCAAGGGTGGGGGAGAGAGTCGGCAGACACAGAGCAAACAAGATTCGAGGAGATGTTGGTTTGCCGCTGGAAACATTTTCAAACCCCAAGGAGCAAAGACAAAAAAGAAGGATGAAAATTCACATGCAGTATGCGGAGCAGAAATGCCTGCCTGTACTTGTCCTGCTGAGTTATAATAAGCACAGGAAATAAGTAACCCGTCTCTTGTCTATGTCCTTGTGGTCTGTTGCCAGCAAGGGCATCTGGTAACTTAAGAATGTAAGGCCAGACTCCTCCATCAGGATAAACATCCAGCATCTGGCAGTGATCAAGCCAGGAGGCAGCAGCTAGCAATGGCCCATAGGAAGAAGACATAGAGCTCTTCTAGTAAGTGTACCATACCCATCACGCTTCACGAGAGCAGAGTCCCCAGGCCCCTGAGACGCAATGTCCTTGTATTACAGCTTGGCCTATTTGTTCTCTTCCATAATACAAGATTAACACTGATGCTGTTTACATCTCGTAAAAGTCCCAGCAGTGTTGACATAGCACATCGCAGCGATACCAACATGGCTCCATGACGTCCCATCAACGCTAATGCAACCGGTCTAAGGAAATTAGATGGCGGTTATTCATAAATACTCACTCTGCAATCTTTCTAGAGATGCCGGAGAGCCCATTGGCTCTGCTAGAGAGCTGTTGCTCCTTGGTTCTACAGCTGTTCTGAGGCTTTATATAGACATCTTGCTCACACAGGTAACTCTCTTTAGGAGATCTGGTTGCATTAGCCATTGCAACTCAATTTCAGGAACTTCTATCTGTTCAGGGTTGGCTTGCAACCACATTTTAGCCAATGTTCCCTTTTTCAATAGTGCTGGTTGTGTAAAAAAAAAAAAAAAACAACACAGGGAGGAAGGGATGTGAGGACCGGTTCTCGACTTTTTCTTTTTTCTCCCCAAAATTGAGAATTGTGAAAACTGAAAAAGTGTGACTTGCTGTTGAGCAGGTCAAAACAATTTGGAGAGATTTACCAAAGGTCATGGTGGAGTCTCCATCACTGACAATTTTTGAATCAAGATTGGATGCTTTCCTAAAAGATCTGCTCTAGGAATTATTTTGGGGGCAGTTCTCTAGCTTGTGTTCCAGAGGTCCCTTCTGGCCTTGGAATCTATGAAAACACAACGAGGAGGGAGGGATCTGAAAATTTCAATGATTTCCCTTTTTTTTAAAAAAATGTCCACCTTTTGATTTTTTTTTTTTTTTTTTTGCCAGCTCTAGGCATTAGCAAGGATTCATCAGGCAGTTTATGTGAACATATGTCATCCTACTTGTTGATCACAAACTGTTCAATATTCATTATTCATGGTGGGCCACCTCCATCTTGGAGAGGTGTCGTAGGACATGACCACACATGGAATTGTGTAGCTATTCCTGAGTAACTCCATGTGTCGATACTCTTACTCCACTTTGGCAGATTGAGCTAAACAGGAGCAAGGCACTCTCATTCCAGAATAAGTGTGTCCACACATGCAATTATTCAGAAATACCTACTGCACTTTGAATTCACACCCTACCTTAATCCACATTAACTTCCAAGTGTATACAAGCCCTTAGCTGTACGTATGCTCACTGGTTAGACAAGTCACACCATATTGTTTCTGGTTCCCTAACCCAATGGCTAAGACTAAAGGACAATGGATGATGAATAATGAATACTTTGGTCTACATACCAGTCCCCTTTTTTCATGTGAATCCTGCTGTTCCAGCAAAGAGCACCCATCCCCATTTGTGTGAGCAAACCCCTAATTATATGGATAGCAAAGAAGTGGTTTGAACGTGGGCAAACCAAACAGCTTATTTATATCTTTCAACCAAGCCTACTCATGTCAATGATGTGATGAAGAGGAGTGCACTGTGAGAGGAAGGAAGGACTACTAATTAAAGCAAAGGTCTGGGAGTCAGGACGACTGGGTTCTACTCCTGACTTTGCCTTGCTTGTGGCCATAGGCAAGTCATACACCCCACCTGTGCCTTGATTTCCCCCCTCTGTAAACTGGAGATAACAACACTGACCTCGGCCATGGGGTGGAATGGGGGAAGCTACCATAATTAGCATTTTAGAGCCTGTTGAAACCCTCCTGTGGAAGGTGCTCTAGCAACTCAAAGAGCTCTTGGGTGGGATTTCAAAAGCACCTCAGTCACGTGCCAAACTCCCTTTGACTTTCTGGGGAAGCACCTAACCAGTTTAGGGGGGGGTTGAATGGGCATTGCTCCGTTCATTTCACTGGAGCTACCTTGGTCTACATCAGCTGAAGATCTGACCTGTGATTCGCTGGTCTCTGCCCTTAGCTGCTTGCATGGATCTGGATGCTCTTGAGAACTCATCACAGTGCAGCAAATGAGCTGTAGCTCCTGTCTTCTGGGCCTTCTCCCCTCTACAGCTCTGTGCATGCGCCTCAGTCCTCCGAGGCAGCACCCCAGGCTATTCCAGGCCTGAGCTCACACTTGGCTCGTCCACTGCACCAGTCACCATGTATTTTACTTGGCTAAAATAATGTATCTGCAGTACCAGTCAACACCTTCCATTAAGCAATCTCCAGGCCAAAGCTGTCCCTAGGGATGTGCAGTCTGCCCCCCACAGCCCACCTTGCGTGTGGCATCCCCTTGGTGGCCAAGGCCCTGGCATGGCTATGGTGTGTGTGTCTCTGGGTGGTAGAGGTGATCCTGGGGTACCTCCCTATCTCCTCTTCCTAACTGGGATAAATTCATTAGAGAGAAGCTGTTTTCACTAAAATCATCAGAAGAGAGAGAAACAAACAGTTCTTAGATGAGACAGGAACAAACGCTTAAACAGAAGCCCAGCAGAATTAAGCTGGCTCTGATAATACAAAGTATTTCATCTGTACGTCTTTGCTTTCAGTTTGTTCCCAAAAGTTTCTGGCTCCCTGGTCTGTGTGTAGGATACGATGCCAAAGAGCCAGCCATCAAGTATAGGGGGTGCTCTCCATTTGCTGTTTATCTGAGCAGTTTTCCCAGAGAAGTCCTGCCCAGCGTGAATGCACAAGCGTCAACAGATGGAGGATAGAGCTCCTGGGCGAACTTGCCCTACAACACTCTGTTTTCTGCGGGTTTCAAATGCAGATACCTTCCGTCCTCAAACAGCCAGAACACAATAGTATCGGGCTCCTGGCGTTGCAATCTGATGTCCCAGCTCTCAGGCGTGCGCCGAGAGCACACGTACAGAGTGACTCACCGGTTGCAGCTGGTGCCCACGGAAGGACGTTGCAGGCCTGAGTTTGGAGACAGGTTCAGACTGATGTGGGACAACTGCCTTGAATGAATATTGCACAGCTGACTGCCACGAAAGGTCTTCACCATTCAACCTCCTGTCTCTGTCCTTCAGGGCATAGACGAAGCCCTTGCGCTTAACCCAGTCCCCTGTTGAGCTGTTGTAGAATAAGCAAATGAGTAAACTTACTTCAGCAGCGAGGGCAGTGTCTGAATCCAGTGCTCTCTGCCCAGGGCAGATAGAAGGCTCAGCGCCCAGGCACTGAGCAATGGGTTACTTTCCCCTGAAGTCACGGTGGACCAATTGGAGGTTCTAGATGGGAGGCAGTGGGTTTGAGAAGCTCAGCTCAGGGATGGTTTGCATTCCCATCATACCTATCCTAACTCATAGAGCTGGAAGGGACCCCGAAAGGTCATCGAGTCCAGCCCCCTGCCTTCATTAGCAGGACCAAGTACTGATTTTGCTGCAGAACCCTAAGTGGCCGCTCAAGGATTGAACTCACAACCCTGGGTTTAGCAGGCCAATGCTCAAACCACCGAGCTATCCTTCCCCCATGCGTCTTGCTAGTCCCTGTGAAAGCAGGGAAATCAGTGTGTCAGATGAGGTTATAATAAGCAGCTTGAACCTCCCCTCCCCCAACTCACGTTGAACTCTAACCCCAGCTGGGACCTTTCGGAAGGGCTGAAAAGGTTTCGACTCTGTGGATTGGGGCCATTATTTCTCCTGTTCGCTGTTGTCTCCTGGGTTTGGACGTAAGTCCCCAAATAGCGTGAGTGTCTCCTTGTGGGATATTTCAGCCCAGTTCCGCAGACCCCATCCATCCATTCCTCGCGCTCACTGGTTCCGCCCTGAAATGTCCCCGCAAACGGGAATGACCAGACTTGCACCGTCCAACCTGCTCTGGGCTGGGAGTTGCTCCCTCCATGCCAGGCTAGGTGGGGAACGCAGCGTTGCGCTGCTCCCTTCTCCGGTCTCCTGAGGGAGGGGCGGATGATTGGCACAGCTTTGCATCCTCTCCAGCTTGAAAGGCTCCTGGTAGCATCTTCAGTTCTTGTTTTTCGCGCTCGTCCTCTCCTCGGAGGTTCCTATGTAATGAAATTATTCAGCTCTTTGATGCAATTTTCCCTTCCATCTTCAAAGTCTCTGAAGTGGATGAGCAGGGGGTTGGGAGACAGGGGGGTGGGGGTGTTAATGTGCATTTCCATTTAAGCAGCTTCTCTTCCTTTATCTCCCCGTATCGGAAGAGTTGCGCACACTCTTCTCTCTCCCTTGTCTGTCACAGCCTCTCGCTTTGAATGTGCAGAACTCTAGGCGTTTTCTTTAATTTCTCGCAGTCGGTTGGTATTTCCTGGAGATTATTTAGAGCACAGCCTCTCTCCGAAGACAGGCACCTGAATGCACAGAAGAGACCATTTGCTCTGTTTACTTTTCGCATTCTTTCCCCTTGATTTCCCATTACAGAATCCAAGGCTCTGCCTGCACTCAGCGATTCCTTTGCTTTGGATCCAGCTTAGCGCTGAGAGACTGTGTAGGAGATGGGAGGCAATGGATGACTCGGGGATTGGAAAGAGAGATAGAGCCTTGTCCTTGCAGGCGTCAGGCTTGAATTCAGTCCACGAGGGTTGTTGGGGTAGACGGTTGTTGCTGTCTGGATGGCAGCACTCTCCCCGGGACGCTTATGGCCAAGTTTTCAAGAACACGTTGAGTACACTTAGAAATCTAGCCCTGTGCATATTAAAATCAGATCCAGGGAGGAATCAAATAGAGTCGAGGGCACAAATGCGGACTTGTTTTTGCCGGTGGGTGCTCCTCTCCGGGCCCCTCCTCCCCCCGTGCGAGCGGCAGGTGAGGCCTCAGGAGGAAGAGCCGAGTGGGGGCGGAGCCTCGGGGTGGAGCGCAGGCGGGGCCTCGGGGGAAGAGGTTGAGTGGGGGCGGAGCCTCGGGGGAAAAGGCTGAGTGGGGGTGGGGCCTCGGGGAAGAAGCTGAGCGGAAGCAGGCCCTTGGGGCGGACCATGGGGGGTGGGGCCACGGTCCGGATGCTGGGGCCCACAAAAGATTAATCTGGCCCTACCGGTGCTGAGGACCCCCTATTTTTAATTTCGGTGGGTGCTTGAGACCCGGAGCAACCACGGAGTCGGCGCCTATGGTCGCAGGGGCCTGTGAAGATCAAATAAATAAAGAACTTTTATCTTTTTAAATAAGGGACGGCAAAGCCTTCCTCACAAACACAGGTGCACGTTCCTGCTAGATGGCACAGCTGCCATGTGGTAGGCCCTGAGGAAGTACAGCCTATAGTGTACACAGCTGCATGCTACAGAGTCCTTGCTTTGTGAAGGCTGCTCTCAGTGGGACGTCTGGGATCCGGTAGCAGCTCTGCCCAACCCCCACGCATGGTTCACGGACCCTTTGTCACATTCCCCCTCCCCAGTGCTGTCAAGTTTGGAAACGCTGTCAGAGATAGGGCCGGAAGTTTCCAGAGTGTTCTTGGCACCCAGAATCAGGGCTTGGTTTTCAAAAGAGCTCCGCACGTTGGGAGCTGAGCCCTTTTGCAAAGCTGGCTGCCAGCGTCACTGCTGGGTGTTGAAAATCCAGCCATGTTTTTGGGGTTTAAATGGAACTAAATCCTCATCAATATCTGGCTCCGTTTGTGGGTGTGAGCACTCGTAAATCAGGCCCTGAGCTTTTTTGAAAACCTGGATGCTGGTATCTAATGCTGGTTATAAGCATTAGACTTCAGAAGGGACATTAAGGCTAGACTTTTGATATTTATAGCACCTATACAGCCAAATCCCTGGTCTGGTCCAGCTGAACGCAGTGTAGGAGACAGAGTGGCTGTCAGATACCTTTCCACCTCCCCTGATCCTGAGGTGGGCCAGGGACCCAGAGACATGCAAAGCAGATGGAGCCAGGGGCTTGTGCCTTATGTTGGTAGCGTCCTTGGTAATGTCAAGATAGGACAAGACTGCAAGTGGGGGTGAAGAAATGGGCGAACAAAGTGAGATTTTGCACGGAGGGAACAATTCATGGTGGCCCCTTCTGGCCTTAAAGTCTATGAGTCTCTTCCCTGCTGAGAAATCATCCAGTAAACAGATTAGCTTGATTGCTGCCCTGTCACTTTAAAGCTACAGCAAGTTCTGGGAAATCAGCCCGTGCCTAGGAGGAAGAGTCCACCAGCAGGCGCAGATCTACAAACACAGGGAGGATGCAGCCGGCTTATTACAGCAAATGGTGCAGACCGCGCATTAGCCCCCATCACAGCTCTGAAGTGGCTCAGAAGCATCCAAAGAGCATTAGTATCATTACAGGTGCCCAAGAGCCAACCAGCGATAATACAAATTGGTTTAACAGAAGAGCAGGGAAGAGGTAAAAGCTAGGAAATCAACTTCCACTACAATAATACAGCTGACCTGGTCGTGCTGCAGACTGGCTGTTGTATCAAATTACAGCAGTCTTTGCTCACAGAGCGCCTCAGGAAATTGGGGAGGCTAGTAATTGGAATTGAGGGAGATCAGAAAATACAGAGGACCCCTTATATAATGGGATGCTAGGGCTATGTGGCCCAGAAGTGCTGCGGGATTGGATTTTGGACTGAGTGGGGCATTCAGAGGAGCAGGGTGATGGATTCATTTCAAATCCCTATCTATCTATCTAATCTATCTATCTAGTCTGTCTCAGTGGCTCTCAACTTTCCCAGACTACTGTACCCCTAGCAGGAGTCTGATTTGTCTCGCATACCTCCACGTTTCACCTCACTTAAAAATTATTTGCTTACAAAATCAGACATCAAAATACAAAAGTCTCACAGCACACTATTACTGAAGAGTTGCTTATTGTCTCATTTTTAACCATATAATTATAAAATAAATCAATTGGAATATAAATATTGTACTTACATTTCAGTGTATAGTATATAGAGCAGTATAAACAAGTCATTGTCTGTATGAAGTTTTCATTTGCACTGGCTTCGCTTGTGTTTTTATGTAGCCTGTTGTAAAACTAGGCAAATCACTAGATGAGTTGATGTACCTCCTGGAAGACCTCTGTGTACCCCTGGTTGAGAACCACTGATCTATCTATCTGCCCATCATAGAATATCAGGGTTGGAAGGGACCTCAGGAGGTCATCTAGTCCAACCCCCTGCTCAAAGCAGGATCAATTCCCAACTAAATCATCCCAGCCAGGGCTTTGTCAAGCCTGACCTTGGTATCTGAGGCCTGGTCTACACTACGAGTTTAGGTCGACTTTAGCCGCGTTAAATCGAATTAAGCCTGGACACGTTCACATGACGAAGCCCTTTCTTTCGACTTAAAGGGCCCTTTAAACCGGTTTCTTTACTCCACCTCCGACGAGGGGATTAGCGATACAATCGGCCTTAGGGGGTCGGAATTGGGGTAGTGTGGACGGAATTCGACGTTATTGGCCTCCGGGAGCTATCCCACAGTGCTTCATTGTGACCGCTCTGGACAGCACTGTCAACTCAGATGCACTGGCCAGGTAGACAGGAAAAGCCCCGCGAACGTTTGAATTTCATTTCCTGTTTGCTCAGCGTGGAGAGCACAGGTGACCACGCAGAGCTCATCAGCACAGGTAACCATGATGGAGTCCCAGGATCGCAAAAGAGCTCCAGCATGGACAGAATGGGAGGTACGGGATCTGCTCGCCATATGGGGAGACGAATCAGTGCTGGCTGAACTCTGAAGCAGTAAACGAAATGGCAAAATATTAGAAAAGGTCTCCAAGGCCATGAAGGACAGAGACCATAACAGGGACGCACAGCAGTGCCGCGTGAAAATTAAGGAGCTAAGGCAAGCCTACCACAAAGCCAGAGAAGCAAACGGAAGGTCCGGGGCAGAGCCGCAAACATGCCGCTTCTACGTGGAGCTGCATGCCATTCTAGGGGGTGCAGCCACCACTACCCCAACCGTGTGCTATGACTCCCTCACTGGAGAAACACACAGGGAAGAGGGTTCGGAAGCTGAGGATGGAGAAAATGTAGATAGCTCACAGCTGCAAGGAAGCGGAGAAACCGGTTTCCCCAACAGCCAGGATATGTTTATCTCCCTGGACCTGGAACCAGTAACCCCCGAACTCACCCAAGGCGTGCTCCCAGACCCTGAGGGCACACAGGGGACCTCTGGTGAGTGTACCTTTGTAAATATTACACATGGTTTAAAAGCAAGCGTGTTTAATGATTAATGATTAATTTGCCCTGGCAATCGCGGCCAGTACAGCTACTGGAAAAGTCTGTTAACGTGTGTGGGGATGGAGCGGAAATCCTCCAGGGACATCTCCAGAAAACTCTCCTGGATGTACTCCCAAAGCCTTTGCAAAAGGTTTCTGGGGAGGGCTGCCTTATCCTGTCCGCCATGGTAGGACACTTTACCACGCCAGGCCAGTAGCACGTAGTCTGGAATCATTGCATAACAAAGCATGGCAGCGTATGGTCCCGGTGTTTGCTGGCATGCAGACAACATCCATTCCTTATCGCTCTTTGTTATCCTCAGGAGAGTGATATCATTCACGGTCACCTGGTTGAAATGGGGCAATTTTATTAAGGGGACATTCAGAGGTGCCCGTTCCTGCTCTGCTGAACAGAAATATTCCCCGCTGTTAGCCACGCGGTGGGGGGGAGGGGTGAAGTGATCATCCCAGAGAATTGAGTGTGTGGGGGAGGGGAGTTAGTTGGGTTTGTGCTGCATGTTAACCCTGAAACCGCAGCCCCTCCTTTTACATTGCAAACCCATTTTAAATGGCCAACCCAACGGGTACTTGGTATGGGAAATGAGAGCACTACTATTTGAAACCATTCCCACATGTTAAGAAGGTTAAAAAAGCCAAAAGACTGTGTCTTACCATGGCTGCCTGCAAGCTGAAATCTGTGGCCTGGCACTGCGTGAGTGATCTCTCACACCAAACCGGCAGGCCCTCAATATAAGAGGAAAAATGCGACCTTGTAACGAAAGCACATGTGCTGTGTAATGTGAACAGCAAAATTTAACGTGAAAGAGTGTACCCATTGTTCTCTAAAATGTGTCTTTTTTAACCACCTCTCCCTTCTCCTCCACCAGCTGCAAATGTTTCTCCTTCACAGAGGCTAGTGAAGATTAGAAAGAGAAAACGTAGGACGCGTGATGACATGTTCACAGAACTACAGATGTCCTCCCACGCTGACAGAGCACAGCAGAATGCGCGGAGGCAGTCAATGACTGATTACAGAAAAGCACAATATGAACGAGAGGAGAGGTGGCATGCTGAATCACGGGCTGAAAATGATAGGTGGCGTCAGCTTGCAGACAGAAGGCAAGAGTCGATGCTCCGGCTGCTGGAGCATCAAACTGATATGCTCCGGCTGCTGGAGCATCAAACTGATATGCTCCGGCTGCTGGAGCATCAAACTGATATGCTCCGGCTGCTGGAGCATCAAACTGATATGCTCCGGCTGCTGGAGCATCAAACTGATATGCTCCGGCTGCTGGAGCATCAAACTGATATGCTCCGGCTGCTGGAGCATCAAACTGATATGCTCCAGCGTATGGTTGAGCTGCAGGAAAGGCAGCAGGAGCAGAGACCGCCGCTACAGCCCCTGAGTAACCAACAGCCCTCCTCCCCAAGTTCCATAGCCTCCTTACCCAGACGCCCAAGAACACGGTGGGGGGGCCTCCGGCCACCCAGTCACTCCACCCCAGATGATTGCCCTAGCATCAGAAGGCTGGCCTTCAATAAGAGTTAAAGTTTTAAACTGCAGTGTGTCCTTTTCCTTCCCTCCTCCCCCACCCATCCCGGGCTACCTTTGTAATTATCCCCCTAGTTGTGTGATGAAGTAATAAAGAATGCATGAATGTGAAGTAACAATGACTTTATTGCCTCTGCAAGCGGTGCTCGAAGGGGGAAGGGGAGGGTGGGGTGGTTGGCTTACAGGGAAGTAGAGTGAACCGGGGGGTGGGGGCAGAGGGTTCATCAAGGAGAAACAAACAGAAGTTTCACACCGTAGCCTGGCCAGTCACAAAACTCGTTTTCAAAGCTTCTCTGATGCGCACCGCGCCATGCTGTGCTCCTCTAACCGCCCTGGTGTCTGGCTGCGCGTAATCAGCGGCCAGGCGATTTGCCTCAACCTCCCACCCCGCCATAAATGTCTCCCCCTTACTCTCACAGATATTGTGGAGCGCACAGCAAGCAGCAATAACAATGGGGATATTCTTTTCGCTAAGGTCTGAGCGAGTCAGTAAGCTGCGCCAGCGCGCTTTTAAACGTCCAAATGCACATTCCACCACCATTCGGCACTTGCTCAGCCTGTAGTTGAACAGGTCCTGACTCCTGTCCAGGCTGCCTGTGTACGGCTTCATGAGCCATGGCATTAAGGGGTAGGCTGGGTCCCCAAGGATCACGATAGGCATTTCTACATCCCCAATGGTTATTTTCTGGTCCGGGAAGAAAGTCCCTTCCTCCAGCTTTCGAAACAGAGCAGAGTTCCTGAAGACGCGAGCATCATGTACCTTTCCCGGCCATCCCACGTTGATGTTGGTGAAACGTCCCTTGTGATCCACCAGGGCTTGCAGCAGCATTGAAAAGTACCCCTTGCGGTTTATGTACTCGGTGGCTTGGTGCTCCGGTGCCAAGATAGGGATATGGGTTCCGTCTATGGCCCCACCACAGTTTGGGAATCCCATTGCAGCAAAGCCATCCACTATGGCCTGCACGTTTCCCAGAGTCACTACCCTTGATATCACCAGGTCTTTCATTGCCCTGGCAACTTGGATCACAGCAGCCCCCACAGTAGATTTGCCCACTCCAAATTGATTCCCGATTGACCGGTAGCTGTCTGGCGTTGCAAGCTTCCACAGGGCTATCGCCACTCGCTTCTCAACTGTGAGGGCTGCTCTCATCCTGGTATTCTGGCGCTTCAGGGCAGGGGAAAGCAAGTCACAAAGTTCCATGAAAGTGCCCTTACGCATGCGAAAGTTTCGCAGCCACTGGGAATCGTCCCACACCTGCAGCACGATGCGGTCCCACCAGTCTGTGCTTGTTTCCCGGGCCCAGAATCGGCGTTCCACGGCATGAACCTGCCCCAGTAACACCATGATTTCCACATTGCTGGGGCCTGTGCCTTGTGAGAGGTCTATGTCCATGTCAATTTCCTCATCACTCTCGTCGCCGCGCTGCAATCGCCTCCTCCTCGGCTGGTCCTGGTTTTGCTTTGGCATGTCCAGGCTCTGCATATACTCCAGGACAATGCGCGTGGTGTTCATAGTGCTCATAATTGCCGCGGTGATCTGAGCGGGCTCCATGATCCCAGTGCTAGCTATGGCGTCTGGTCTGAAAAAAGGCGCGAAACTAGTATCTGACGGACCAGGGGAAGGAGGGAGGGATGGAGGGAGGGGCGAGTGACGACATGGCGTACAGGTACAGGGAATTAAAATCAACAAAGATGGCTGTGCATCAGGGAGAAACACAAACAACTGTCACACAGAATGGCCCCCCCCAGAGATTGAACTCAAAAGCCTGGGTTTAGCAGGCCGTTGATTTGACGGAGGGAGGGGGAAGCAAATGAATACAGAACAAATCTATTTTTTACATCTTAAGACGACGGTGCAGCATGACTGATAGCCCTCGACATCTTCTGGGTGCTTGGCAGCAATTACTGGGCGCCACATTTTTCCTGTATTATGACGATGGCCTTCAGGCCTATTGCACGGTCTGCTGCTCAGGGAAGACTCTGCTAATGTGCGATGGGCGCTTGGCAGAAAATGGCATACTACGACTGATAGCCATCATCATCGTCATTGTGAAGGCAGCAGAATATGACTGGGGGGATGGGGGACTGGGGGACATACGGAGTTCCAGCCACTGCTGTACGACGACGACGGTTACCAGTCGTAATATACCATCTACTGCCAAAAGGCAAGGGGCTGGTGCAATGCAGCCCTACGGCTGCCAGCCCCACGGCTGCCAGCACCCAGATTGCCGATGAAGGCTACCAGTCATGCTGCACCGTCTACCGCCAAAAGGCAGTTAGCTGCTGCTGCTGTGTAGCAATGCAGTCCCACGTCTGCCGGCACCCAGATGACATATGGTGACGGTGAGCTGAGCTGAGCGGGCTCCATGCTTGCCGTGGTATGTTGTCTGCACAGGTAACCCAGGTAAAAAGGCGCGAATCTATTGTCTGCCATTGCTCTGACGGAGGGGGAGGGGCCTGATGACATGTACCCAGAACCCCCCGCGACACTGTTTTGCATCATTCGGGCATTGGGATCTCAACCCAGAATTCCAATGGGCGGCGGAGACTGCGGGAACTGTGGGATAGCTACCCATAGTGCAATGCTCCGGAAGTCGACGCTAGCCTCGGTACTGTGGACGCGGTCCGCCGACTTAATGCACTTAGAGCATTTTATGTGGGGACACACACAATCGGCTGTATACAACCAATTTCTATAAAACTAGCTTCTATAAATTCGACCTAATTTCGTAGTGTAGACATACCCTGAGTGTGGGACAGAGAAGATCAAGGAAGGGAAATGAGAAATGTAAGAGAGCCAGTGCATACAGGAGGAAGTGAGGCTGGAGGTTGGAAGGATTGCTTTGGTTCCTCGTTGTACCTTCTTCGTTTTAATTTTCCTTTCCTCCTTTGCTATTATTTCTCAGGAACATGATGTACTTTTCTCCCTGCTAATTCAGCAATGCTGCATATAGACTTGGGCACAGTTAATTTATAGAAAGACTTCCTTGTATCACCCTTGACCAACAATTTTTCTATTGGCATTTACTGCCTTAATTATATTGTATAACTCTTTATACTCTATTATTCTCTGCTTTTTCATGGCCCTACAATTAAAATGTTTTATACCAATGTACTTGGGAGCGGCTGAGTTGAATTGTGCTATCCAAGTGCTTTTGAAGAATGGGAGGAAATCTGCTTACGAGTCAGTCACTGGGGGGGGAAAAAAGTAAAATACAAGTTTGAAAGGGTCATTCCATTCAAAAATCCACTTATTTCAACGTGGTTTTATTTGGAATGAAAAAGCAGATGATGGAAAAGGATTTAAAGGCATTGCCATAAACATTTGTGTATTAAGTCCCAGCCCCTGCACCTCAATCCCTGCACTCGCCCCCTTTCTAGGGAACCGGATCCTTTGGTGAGTTGCCACTATTTTGTGCCCGTCTAAGCTGGCAGATCCAGCCTTTGGAGCCTTCTCCCCATGTGGAGGAATCCTTGGATGGTTCAGCCACTGTAAAGGCTGTGTCTCCACCCCTCATGACCTCCACTGCAGGTGACGTGGCCTGGGGAAAAGAGATGTAGCTGGGGTTCCCTTATGTTCTAGCAATCCTGATCTGGAAGGATGGCTTCTCGAGGCTCTTGGCAGCTGGTGTAATTTAGGGCAGCCTTTGGGTTGCTCTCAGTTGTGCCTGGAGATTTGTCCAGTGAACATCAGCCCCAGCACTGGGGAAATGCAAGAGATGGATTGCATTTGGGGGGAGGGATAGCTCAGTGGTTTGAGCATTGGCCTGCTAAACCCAGGGTTGTGAGTTCAATCCTTGAGGGGGCCACTTAGGGATCTGGGGCAAAATCAGTACTTGGTCCTGCTAGTGAAGGCAGGGGGCTGGACTCGATGACCTTTCAAGGTCCCTTCCAGTTCTAGGAGATAGGATATCTCCATTATAATTAATGGATTAAAGCAGGGCCAGCCCACAACATTTTGGCACCTGAGGCGGGGAGCTCAAATGACGCCCCCATGTCCCCTTGCTTGGGCCAAAACTTTGAAAGGTCTCAACTCTGCCTTCTTCCTGTTCTACTCCTCTCATGGTACTGCTCTGCTACCTATCCCAATAAAGGAGAACTAACAACTTAAAATGCCTTGTTCAAAAATTTTAAGTAACATTTAACTTTCAAATGCCTGAACAGCAAATGTAACTTTTCTTGTCTGCATAGTAAACACTGGCATTTTAATCTCTTTGAATAATCAAAGTGGTGCTTTCCGTGCCTTCTTGGTTGCAAAGATTTGAACTGCTTCCTGAAGGTCCACAGTCTGGGCCAGCTCATGCTCTGTTGAGATGGTTGCAAGGCCGACCAGCCTCTCCTGTGTCATTGTGGAGCGTAGATGTGTTTTTATTAACCACAGCTTGGAGAAGCTGCATTCTCCACTGGCAACTGTTACAGGAAGTGTTAGAAGTATGCGCAGAGCAACAAAAGCATTTGGAAAGAGGGTGGTCATCTTATTTGTGCACATATATTCCAGAACAGCCTTTGGAGCTGATCCTGCTGAAATGTATCTTGAAAGGGCTTTCAGTTCACCACCTAAATCACTCGCATCAATATCGCGCATGTCATCATGTGTCAACACGGTCTCTAGTGCCCTGCATTGCTGGTGTAGGTCTTCTTCAGGTATAGTGAGGAGTTTTGAAATATCATACAACATCCCAAATATACTGCTGGGTTCCTTGAGCTGCATGAAACGTTCTTCAACTGACTGTATTGCATAATCTAGCACCTGGTTAAAGAATTCAACTTTGAATTGTTGTTTGGGGTCTCTTACGGGATTATCCCGTGCCTCATAATCAAAATGTCTTCTTCTTCGGTGACTCTTGTATTCTTGAATGGGGGAGAAAATAGCTTCAGTGTGAAGTTCCTCTGCCAACTTCTATGCACTCTTCAGAACGTTTTGAAATCCCTCATCTGACCGGTAAGACTGTAGGTGTGACTTTGCTTTGTCCAGTTGTTCCATTGCTCCAGATATATCAAGGTCAACACCTTGGAGTCTCTTGCTTACAACATTTATTTCAAACAGTATGTCATGCCACAACACTAAGCCACACAGAAATTTGAAGTTATGTATGTTTCTGGTGATTCCATTTCCCTCTGCCACTGTTCTCCCACGAACAGTTCCTGTCATAGCATTATCCTCCATAATGGCAACTATGGCATCATCTATCTTCCCAATTTGGTGTTGGATAGGCTTTATCGCCTCCATTTGACTTTCCCATCATGTGGCACTCAGTGGTTTCAGTGTCAGAGAGGATGTTCCCAGATGTTGCTTCAAAATTTGCCATCGATGAGTTGATGTAGAGAAAAATACATAGATGCTTTGAATTACATTGAAAAATTCAGCAGCCTCCCTAGAAGCTGATGCTGCCTCACTGACCAAGTTCAATGAATGAGAACTGCATGGGACAAAAAAAGCTCAAGGGTTTAACTCTCGGATCCGTGTCTGCGCTCCTCTGGTCTTTCCTCTCATGTTGGCACCATTATCGTAGCCCTGACCTCTCATGTCAGCTATCGCAATTCCCGTATCTTCCAGCTTTTTAAGAAGCACATTTGTCATACCAGCTCCTGTAGTATCATCAATGTCAATAAATTCTAGAAAATGCTCTCTGACAGTCACCATTGCAGGGACATTTTCACTAGGTTCAGTTGTTGTTACAAAACGCACCATTAAAGTCATTTGTTCCGTATGGCTGATGTCAGGTGTGCAATCCAGAATAACAGAGTAATATCTTGCTGACTTCAGATCTGCCACAATCTTCTGTTTGACTTTGTTGCCAGTAACTATATGATCTCATTTTGAATTGTTTTCCCAAGGTAGTGGTGTGTATACATTTCTTGGGTGGTGACTCTTCTTAGATGCTCCTGGAGTACAGCATCAAACTCAGCCATCAGCTCCACAATTTTAAGGAAGTTTCCATTGTTTGGCACATACAGCTGATCTGAAGTGCCACGCAGCGCTAGGTTTTTGGTAGCCAGCATACTTACAATGGCAATGAGCCTTTTCAGAACATTTTGCCAGTAAAGAGAGACTGATGCAATATTCTCTTGATACTGATCATCTATGGTGGCCTTTAACCGTAGTCTCATCTCAAGCTCTTTCCACCTATGGAATGCTCTCTGGTGATTTGCTGCCTTCTCATGGCATGCCAGATTTCTAGCCAGATTTTTCCAGTCCTTTGTTCCTGTAGAACCCAATGTGGCTGGAACATTAGACTGGAAGAGTTTGCAACAAAAACAGTATGCAGCATTCTGGGTTTTTGAGTACATAAGCCATGGCCTCTCCACTTTGTCACTATTGGGGATTTCACGCCAGTAATGTGTTGGATGGAAACTTCTGTTTTCATTGTCTTCGGGGAACATGAAGTTTTTCACTTGCTGTGGCCCAGGCAGTACAAGGAAGTCCCTCAGGCTACTGCTCAAGTGGGTCCACAGTCCTGGATCATCTAGACTTAAGGAACTAAACTCAGCAGCAGCTGTTTCTTGCGCCTCCACCACACTCTTCTCTGATCTACACTTTTCTTCAGGAATGTGCAGGGTTACATCCATTTGAGATGGAGATATGGATGCTGCAGCAGCTGCCAGGTCACCTGCACTCTGACTAACTGGAAGACCAGGCATCTCCTCACCACTCACATCCTCACTGGGGCCGGAGGGCTCACCGTGAACATTTGTGTCTATGTATCTCAGGAGAGCTCCTTCCTGCTTAGATAGAAACGCTTCCTTTGCTTGCTTGCTTTTTCTGAATGCTGCCCCAGAGGGGCGTTTTCTTCTTTCGCTCATGACTGCTGTTCTGTGCCAGCTAAAGCGGCTCTCAACACTCAATTGAAGGGGACAAATAAGCAGGCTGGTAGCAGGGCCTGAGTGAGGGAAGATATCAGCATCTTAAGGGCCTAACTGGCTCCTACTGCTTCAGTTGACTGCCTGTTCTCCTCAAGTGGGTTCAGGGAAGCAGCAGGAAACAGGAAGCTCCCCGAGAAGCTGGTGTTAATCAGTCCAGGCTCCTGGGGGTGCTAGAGAGGTACATAAGAGGCTCCTCCTCCTCTCTCTCCCTGCAGCTTCTGCTGCTTTCTGTTATTCCCGCTCACCTCTTCTCCTGCCTGCCTGTTACGTCTCTTGTGCCCTCCTTCCTCCAGCACAGCACTCCACCATCTCTGTGCATCTAGAGCAGAGAGAATACATATGCACCAGCAGCAAACACAATTTTCTACACTCTGGGTCCTAGTGCCCCCCCCCCCCAGTCTGGCACCTGAGGCGGCCGCCTCAGTTCGCCTCATGGTAAGGCCAGCCCTGGATTAAAGCCATTGTTACATACCTGCACCACATCCGAGCTGTGCTGAGCAACTTCAAGCCCAGCACAGACTTCTCTCTCTCTCTCTCTCCCCCCCCCCCCATACACCCTGTCTGTCTGTCTATCCCCATACATCCTATCTATCTATCTACTCATGCTGGTCACCACCATAGCTGTAAAATCCTAGAGTTGCTCCTCTTCTTTTCCAGCACTCATTAAAATATTTTTAACTGATGTCCCTAGCCTAAGGCTACGTCTACACGGGGGGGAGGAATCGATTTCAGATATGCAAATTCAGCTACGGGAATAGCATAGCTGAATTCGACGTATCCGATCCGACTTACCCCGCTGTGAGGTTGGCGGCAAATCGACGACCATGGCTCCCCCGTCGACGGCGCTTATTCCTACCTGGGCTGGTGGAGTACGCGCGTCGATTCAGGGATCGATTATCGCGTCCCGACGAGACGCGATAAATCGATCCCTGAGAGATCGATTTCTACCCGCCGGTCCGGGCGGGTAGTGAAGACAAGCCCCAGGTCAGACTCAGGAGAGGGTCATATCACCAAGACTTTGCAGTCTCAACCTATCTCCTGCTCCATACAAACCCACAGCCTATTGCAGCGAATCCATTCAAATCCTCCAGTTACTCAATAAAACTCCCCCAAATGAAAAGGAGGTAAAGGCTCCCCACTGCGTGGCACCTTGTGGAGTCCTTCACACCAACGCGACACAGGTGTAAAATGCTTACAAAGCAGACAGCCGCTCTGCACAGCTGTGGATGACTGCACAAGGCGCAGGGCAGGGGAAAATCAGGCTGTCAGCATACCATCCAGCAAACGGGAATTAGCAAAATTACATTACATTAGTGAGAGAGACCCTGTTGCATATGCAGTGAGAGTGGCCAGGCGCTGCTATTTAACCTTCAGTTTGTCTGAGATAAGAAGATTGCTCTGTTACACACAGAGAATTGCTTTGCCTTCAACACTGGCAAGTGGAGTGTAGCTCATCACCATGTGTGGTCTGCCTCACTTCTGCATTGGCTTGGAAAGGCTGGATTTCGCTATGCATCTGAAGAAGGGAGGTTTTTACCCACGAAAGCTTATGCCCAAATAAATCTGTTAGTCTTTAAGGTGCCACCAGACTCCTTGTTGTTTTTGTAGATACAGACTAACACGGCTACCCCCTGATACTTGACGCTCCACCTGTGTGTGAGGAATGCAGAGGAAAGAGACATGGGCAAGGAAGTGTGTGTGTGTGTGTGTGTGTGTGTGTGTGTGAACTTTTGTGCGTGTGTGTGGATCCGAGTCAGTCACCATGCTGGCTGGGGTGCTGCATGGGGTGGAACTGATCCCTTAACACAGCAGGGAGGTGGGAGAGGCAGTCTGCAGCGGAGAAGCGGGCCCAGGTCTGGAGTTGGGGATTTGAAGAGGGTGCCCTGGCTGGTGGCCCGGCATGGTGCAGGGAAGTGGGGACGTGTGTGTTTCTGGCTAAGCTCCGTGGGCCCACACGTGCTGCTGTGCTGGATTGTAAGGCGTAAGCTTTTTCCAGACACATACATCTGCTGTTGTAACAAAGAAATTGCAGAAAATTACTGGTAAAGGCCATTGATTTTGGCATAAACGCTCTCTCTTTTTCACGTCATCTCAGCGCAAAAGCCCTTCTCTGAAGTGTTTTTTTCCCCCCTTTTCCCAAATCTGTCTCAAGCATTCTGCCTTTTTGTGCTTAATGGCATCAATAACGAGTCAAAAATAAACAGCCCAATTCTCCAGGCTGTAGTTCTGAGTCGATGCCCGGGGCTGCAGCTCACTCTGCATCTCGCTCACTCTCCAGTAGTTTAGCCTTTTAACTGTACGATCCCACTCCATCCCATATGTCTGTGCAAATATTGATCGTTGGGTCTTTGCCGAAAGCCGGCGAAGATGTTCATGGAGGAGGATCGACCAGTCCGGGACGCATCACAAATGGTTTGTGATGGGTCGATTGACATAACCTTCCCTAAAATTAGCAATAACATGCTCATCTGAACCTGCTCAAGTGTTACTGTTGTTATTATGTGTTCTGCAATGGAATTTAAGAGGCCCCAACTGAGAGTAGGTCCCACTGTGGTGCATGGGCGTGAAACAAGACCCAGTGCCTGCTCTGAAGAGTTTACAGTCGGAAAAAACAGGGCAGATTGTTATCCTCATTTTGGAGATGGGAAACTGAGGCACGGAGCGATGCTGTCGCTTGCGCAAGGTCACACAAGAATTCTTCCATCAACCTAGGTCAGTCTACACCGGTGGGTTAGGTTGGTACAAAGATGTAAGTTCCTAGTGTAGACCAGCCATTGTTGTTCCTCGTTTGTATATCTTGCTTTTCTCCCATCATTTGTCTGTCTTGCCTATTTAGATTGTAAATTTTTCAGGTCTCTTATCATGTGTCCATACAGCGCCTGGCACAGTGGGTCCCTGACCTCAGCTGTGGCCTCTCACTTTACGTGTAATAAAAATAAGAAATTAAAAAACCCCATGGAAATGTGTTTTAATCCCCAAAGAGAGCAGACGTGACGCTGACTGCACACAGAGAGCATGTCTGCTGAGTGGGAAGGTGCAAACCTTTGCCGTGTCACCTCTCGGAGCAGAACCGCGCTATTAAAAGGAGTTTGAGTTCTGTTCAGAAGAAGGGCTGAGCGGCCGTGTAGTCCTTCTTTTTAATAGTATAGACAGGCCTGGCCATCCTTAGCTTAATAAATATTTATGTAGCACTGAGGATTCATGGTGGAAATAAATAGTGGTATTTTCCTCACTTAGGGCAGAAATGTTTCTGAAGTGGAATTAAAGGGGTGATTTATACCACGGGATGGGCTGTAATTGGATTTGTAATAAACAGGTGTTTACATCCTTATCACCTCAGTAATGATGTCATAACAAGAAACGGGGAAGCTGAAAAATACATAACCTCGGGAATAATGTAGCCCCAACTGAATGCTCTAAGGTTGTAATTCCATCAAAGGGTCTAGGCAGTATCATAAACCTCCAGCGTGAAGCTCAGATCACCAGAACCCTAGGACAGAATTACACTCTTAATTTATATGCTGTTTGGAACTTGAATCACTAAGGTGTAGCACTAAGTACTTAACGACCTTCTCTCCCTCCCTGTCCTCTTCAGCATGTCTGTCTCCCCCTTTCGTCTTCCTCGCCTCCCCTGTTTCCTCTTCCCATTTTTCGGTTCTTTGGCTACTATTTCTAGACATTGGTATTTGAATGATAAACTTGTTCCCATGCACTGCCGCGGAGTCATCAATACTCCTGTGTTTGTGACAGTGCAGTTGGCTGCTTGCCACAGGAATGAATGTGATGTCAAGAACCCAACTCTTGTGACTTCACCACGCTATCTAATCTAATCTAATCTAATCTAATCTAATCTAATCTATCTAGTCTCTCCTTTTTGGACAAGTCCATTATTCCAGTGAAATGTGGCTGTTGACGGTGATCATCATGGACCCCACTGGCAAGAAGAGACAGGCTGGGAAGGGACAGAGCTCTGGTTTAAACACAGGCAGCTTTGATAGTAACAGTGTGGCAAGAAATCTATGGAGCAGAGATAGTAAATGTATATGTTCGAAACCTCTCCCAGGTAGGGGAGAGAGAAACCTCATCTCCAGCAGCGAGAAGCAAACCACTTTCAATCCCAGGTTACAGTAAGTGTACTGTAATTACAGAGTAATTACCATCCATTAATATACCCAGAAGGCTAACCATATGACCAAATTATTTATATTTAGCCCTTTGGTGGTGGTCTTAACACATATGCTATTAGAATCCAGGTATGTAACTGCAGTGTATTTGCACTGTGATTATTCTTGCTTATGTAGTGAACTTTCCAATTATACTAAGCAGTGACAATTACACTGTAATAACATTTTATATGTACATTGTAATTACAAGGTAATTACACTTTATGTACAGACTTTAGGGTTGCCAACTTTCTGACTGAACAAAACCGAACACCCTTGCCCCGCCCCTTCTTTGAGGCCCCGCCCTTCTCACTCCATCCCCCCTCCCTCCGTCGCGCGCTCTCCCCCACCCTCCCTCACTCACTCATTTTCACCAGGCTGGCGAGGGCTGGGGAGAGGGTCCCTTTTCGACTGGGTGTTTGGTTGAAAACTGGACACCTGGCAACCCTAATTACAGTGCCCTTATTATGACGGGTGGTCCAGTTTTCTGTTCTGTTGCTCAAATACAGGCTCAGGAGAGCTTCTTCCTTGAACATTAATAAGCAAGAGCGTACATTTATTTCCCATCAATTTGTTTCAAATGCTCCCATCATGTAGAACATCTCCCTCCCTAAGGATCCCAAGATCCTTTGAAAACGTTGCCCCTCCACCCACCACTGAAAAGCAGTTACTTTTGGGATGGAACCCAGCACCTGCTTAACATCACACAGTAATCAAACTGGGGAGATGTCTTTTGTAATCCCCCAAATCCAATGGGAGGCGGAGAGAATTCCCCCTGGCGAAGGGGTTTCTCTGAGCCACCTGATGAGTATGAGCAAGGAGAGGGCAGAGGTGAACACTCAGGAGGGTTAACGAGGGCTGTGATTATGGAAGTGTAGGAGAACGGCTTCCACTAATCTGATTAGAAGGGAAAGAAACAAACAGTCCCCTCGGACGCAATGTTAATGCAGTAAATGGTTTAACGGAGGCTTGGTGGAATTATCCCAGCCCTTGGATAATTATTACAAATCGTTCTATTTGGCTGGAACAGTCATCCCCCATCCCTGAGGAGATGGGGGTTCAGGAATTGCCTCACGAGAAACAGACTCAAGGTCCATGTAGTCTTCTATCCTGCCTCCGTCTGCAACCACCGCAGGATGCTTCAGAAAAGGGGCATGAAACCTTCCCCAGGCACCTCGTTGTGCAATGCCGATCCAGCAGGTGAAACTCCCTGCTCCCTGAGAAGGAGAATGGTTAGGCCCCAGCTTGGGGTTTGGGAGACTTCTTGTGTGACCTGGGTAAGACATTGAATTTCTCTCTGCTTCAGTTCCTCCTCTGTGAAATGGGGATCACAGCACTACCTTGCCTCACAGATGTGTTGTGACGACCAATACCTGAAAGATGGTGAGGTGCCCAGATACTACCGTTATGGGGGCTAGATAAGTACCTAAGATCCCTGCTGAGGAGCAGCTGCCGTGGTCAAAAAACAGGAGAGAAAGGATGGTGAAAATGTAGTCAAAATATTTGTTTCCTGATTTTTTTTGTAATTCAGAACATTATAACCAGCTCTGCTTATCAGCATTCACGTGTTACCCCATGATTCCAGAGGGCACAGAAAGGGTGCTGGTGTTGTCATCTCCAAGCTTCTTGTTGCTTCCAACATAGTCCCCTTTCTCTGAACTTGAGGTTCTTCACCAGGACCGGGGGATGCTCCACCATCTTCAGAACTTCCCACTGAATTCTGGCAGGGCTTTTTCTCCATCAACGCAAGCTTTCCATGGCCCTACAAGGAGGTGCCCTTTTTGGAGCATTCCACTGCCTTCTGGAAAAGGAGGCTCAGATTTTCCATTGCATTCTGGGATGGACCCATAGTGAGCTTTTCATTCCCATGGGAACTAAAACTTCTGCAAGACTAATTTGTCATTTCCCACAACTTGGACATTGTCTGTTCCTTGGGAACTCACGCCTGGAGCTGGTCTAAAAATGACAATATTTTGTGAGAAATATTTTTAAAAAAAATCATTTTTTTCCAAAGTGCCTTGTGAATTTTTTCAGTATTTCAGTGAAAAATCCAAATCAAGAACTAATTTTGGTTTTTGAAAACTGTTTACAAATCAGGGTTTGAAAACTAAAGAGAATTTTTTTTAAAGAAAACTGAATAGAAAAATGAAAATTTCAATCAAAAAGTGATTTTTAAATCAAAACATGTTTCTGATATTTCAATGAAAATTTTCCCCAAAATTATGAGATTGACTGACAAATCATGAAACTTTCAGAATTCATCACCTGGGAGGGTCTTGTTATTCACCTGCTGGTTTTAGAGTCTATAGGGATCACGTTTTCAAGTTTTCCTCTGCAGCTACAAAACCTGCCTTCTCCTTCAAACGGACGTTGAAAGTCTCACATAATCACATGTCTTCAGGAGCTGAGACTTTAAGAAAAACTCCCAAAATCATGAGAGTTGGCAAAAGGGTATATTAAAGTGACTAACTAGCAACTTGTAGGGCTACCTTTCCTTAAATTTTGGTTAAAACAAAAATCCATTTTTCATGAGAAAAAATGGGATGAAGAAAAAATCTTGACCAATTCTATTCACTTCCCATATCTGCCGCTGAACAATAATTAACCATTTTAAAGACACATTCTACCCAGCAGTCAAGTCCTGGGCCCTCTGCCAGCCCCAGGTGGCCTGCAGTATCTCAAAGCGTGCAAACCTTGTTGATGTTGTTGGAGTTGAGAACCCCAAACTCATCCCGTATGTGGGCTCTCAGATGACTCAACACAGCTATTGCCTGATTCCAGATATTGCCCAGGCCTTCACAAGTGAAACCATTCCATGTTTAGTTCCAGGCTGTGAATGTCACTTTGGCACGGTTGGGCATTCCTCGCCCACCAGCCCGTTGACTTTGAGTCTCGGGTGGAGTGGGTTTTATGGGATAATTGGATCAAGCAGCTCTGCCCTGAAAACTTAGCACCCCTAGAGACTTGTGCCATAAAATAAATCATGCCTTCTTGACTTTCATACTCTGCTCTCTCAGCCCCCCGGGGATGGCGTGCTCCGCTCCGCACAGCACATCTCCAAGCTGCAGGCAGCGCAACCTGCTATTTATGCCATCACGTCTCGCCGAGTGCTGACAAAAAGGACAAAATTCCCCATCTGTGAGATGACAGTGATTCCGCCGGCAGCCCAGGTGATTTAGTGGCGTTGTAAAAGTGGTTAGCGGGTTACACGACGGCGGCATGTTACTGGAAACAGTGTTGGTTGCCAAAGAGCAGCGGCTGGGAGGGAGAGGGGGAGAGAGAGGGGTGGGGAAGGGGCAGCAGGCAGAAAGTAGAGAGAGAGGGAGGAGGAGAGGGGCTGAGTGGGACAGAGAGAAAGGGGGAGAGCTGGAGGTGCCTTGAGAGAGCTGGAGGAACGCTGGGGAGGGGAGAATGAATGAATGGGGGATAGACTGAGAGAAAGGAGGTGAGAGAGGGATTGTGAGGGTAGAGAAGAAGGAAGAGGAGGAGGGGAGAAAGGGACTGTGAGGGGGGAGAAGGGAAAAGAGAGGAAGAGGAGGAGAGGGACTGTGAGGGTGGGGAAAGGAAGGGAGAGGAGGAGGAAGAGGAAGGAGAGGAGGAGGAGAGGGCCCGTAAGGGTGGAGGCGGAAAGGGAGAGGAGGGGAGGAGGAGGAGAGAGACTGTGAGGGTGGAGAAGGGGAGGGAGAGGAGGAGGGGGCCCGTGAGGGTGGAGAAGGGGAGGGAGAGGAGGAGGGGGCCCGTGAGGGTGGAGAAGGGGAGGGAGAGGAGGAGGGGGCCCGTGAGGGTGGTGAAGGGAAGGGAGAGGAGGACGAGGAGAGGGACTGTGAGTGGGAGGGCAGTAGAGAGGGACTGGGAGAGAGAGGGGGTAGATGGTGTGGGGGGGGGAATCTGGGGTGTCAGTGAGAGAGATCTGAGAGCATCAGAGGGAATGAAAGAGGCAGAGGGAGAAGTGAGAGTGAAGAGCAGAGCGAGGGAGCCAGACGCAGAGGGGTGTGCGAGGAAAATGGAATGAGATGCACCAACACGCTCTTGCTCAACCACTCTGAGGTGCCGAAATGATTACATTTCCTCCTCGAATCAATATTCATGAGCAAGAGTCCCGAAGTCACTTTCCCCATGCCAAGTGTGGGGTGTTCGTACAGTCACGGAACCCACAGCCAGGGCCCTGCCCTCACCAAGGGCCAGAGCCTGAATCCATGGGAGTCTTACCAGGCCCCAGTGAGACCACCCATGACCACCCGCTCCTGGGAGTCGCTTCCCCCCCCCCCCCCCTCTTCTGGAGCTTTATCATGAGAATCACACCAGGTTAGACTGTGAGCCAAATTGTGAGAGGAGAGCGGGAGTGTGTGTGTGTGGGGGGGTGTCTGCAACCTCGAGTGGGTCTAAATAAGTGGTAAGGGGGCAGAATGCCCACCCTGGGGAAGGAGTTGGGAGAAGGGGTAAGTTAGCTTCATCAGTCAAACTGGCTTGCCTTTGTCTACATGTACGGTTCGGCACTAGAGCAGCTCCATCATGGAGTAAATTGGGAGGTACTTCTAAGTGTAAACAGGCGCCACCTTGACCAGGCATCTCCAGCGCTAAGAGCATGAGCTGCTATAGCTTGAGCTAAAGAGTCAGGACCAGTAGCAGGGGTTATAACAGCCTCATGTCCTCTCTGGATCGGGCACAAAGGGGGACCCATCACACACACTCAACAAAGCTTCTAAACTTGGCCGTAATACTCCATATTCAGCATTGCAACCCCCCAACGCATGAGATTTTAAGCATTAATAACGTTTGGATTATTTTTCTTTGCCATCTGGTGTTGGAGCCTTGTAGAGCTGCATTTTCAACCATTTTTCAGCAACCACGAGGCCTGGAAACTTGACTTTCTTTTCAAATGAAAGCTGAGAGGCTCTCCTGATCACGTGCCTCCAGGAGCACCCAAAACGGTGAAGACTGTTAACACTGCACGTTAAAGGGAATAACTGGTGAGTGAAGAGCTATCTAGAAGTAAGACTCCAACCCAGATGTCCTGTCTTAGCAGCCATGTGCGTAATACCTGGGCTGGATTCGTTCTCGTGTGAGGAGAAGTTGATGGACATACAGTGAAACCCCGCTATAACGCGATGATTGGGCTCCAAAAGATTCGATCGCGCTAAACGCGGGGTTGCGGTATAGCGAGGTTTACCATTTCAAGCCGGTCAATTTCTCTTGGGCAGAAAAGGACTTGCCTTTGCGAACTGCCCATAACAGTAACTGAAAGGGTGCAACTCCAGCAGCGGGGGCTCTCAGCCATGCAGCGAGAGAGGGAAACACTTGGGGAGAGCAGGGGAGACGTTCAAGGGGCAGAGGAAGAGCGAGGAGCAGCTGGGGAGGAGAACGCTCTTCTCGCCAAAAGGAGAAGCGGGGGTAGGGGGGAAGAGGCAGCGGGGAAGGCACATTCCATTTTTTGTTTTTTGTTTTTTTTTCCTTCGGCGCTGCTGCAGCCCCCTTTTTTTTTTCTTTTTTTCTTTTTTGCACTTCCGCGGCGCTCCGGCCGTTTTTTTGTATTTTATTTTATTTTGGTGCTTCGGCGGCGCTCTGGCCGTTTTTTTTTTCTTTTTTTTTCTTTTTTGCGCTGTGTGTGTGTGTGTGGGGGGGGGGGTTTGTGCCTGAGTCACTGATGCTGGTAGGGGTGTCCTGCATCGCAGCAAGGGCAGCATGGTTAGATTTGTAGAGCCCTCAGGTGTTACTTGGACAGCGAGGCTAATAGGGGCTGGCAAGCTGGCGATTTGGCCCTGAGCCTCTCAACGTTTGGGGCGATTTGGTGCAACACTTCAGGGCCAGAGGCAGATTAAGGTTTCTTGGGGCCCTGGGACAAAGCAAGTGCCCCCTTCCGCCCCTTCCACCTGCTAGCCCGCCCCCCATTCTGCCCCGTCTGCCTGCGGCCCCCGCCCACGGTTCCACCCCTTTCTGCTCCTTCCCTGGGGTGCCACTCAGGGTCCCCCCATTCCACACACCCCCACTGCAGCTCCTCAACCCGTTTGCTACTTTATGTCCTCCCCACGCCCCACTGCGGCCCCAAGCCCGGAGACGCCCTGTCCCCCCATCACAGCCTGAGGCCGCAGTGGGGAGTGAGTGCCCCCCCTCCCAACCCTCAAGCTGTGAGGCTGCCTCCCGGGGCCGCAGTGGGGAGGGGTCCCAGTGCTCGGGCTTCCCCCGCCACCCCCTGCGCTTCTGCCGGGGATGGGTTGGAGCGCTGGGGGCTTCCCCTGCCCCCTCCCCACCTTCTGCTGGGGACACCGTCAGGGAGGCGCGGGGAGCCCCCAGTTGACCACTGCCCCTGGGTGCTTCGGCGGCGCTCTGGAGGTTTTTTCTTTTTCTTTTTTGCGCTTCGGCGGTGCTCCGCCCCCCCCCCCCTTTTTTTTTTTTGCTTGGGGCAGCCGGAGCCACCTTATGACCGTGTTACATCCGAATTCGCGTTATCGCGGGGCGCGTTGTACCGGGGTTTCCTTGTACTATAGCCATTCTGAGGTCTCTGGGAGCGGGAGGAATGAAAACCCTTTAACCCCATCCTGCTATCCAGCTGTCAAAACCTCCCTGTCTGCGCCTCCCTAGCACCCCTCCCCTCCCCCCCCTGGCCACTTCCACCACCAACCCTCCCTCACCCCCCCACTCCCACCCTCCTTTCCAAATGTGTGCACGTGCCCCCCAGCAGCCCTCCCGGCGGCGTCTCCCCACAGAAGGGACGTGTATTGGTGCCATAGTGAGGCTGATGGAAATGGTTTTCTGTCAGAAGTGCTGATTCCATGGGATTGAAACGTGCCGTGGGGACGTGTTCGTTCCATTGAATCTTGCAGTGGAAATCAGGCAGGTTTCAGGTGGTATTTTTGTCTGTATTCCTGCTCTCTCCTGCCCGCCTGCCTCCTCAGCTCCTTGGCGGGCCAGCCTGGCAGGCTACTCCTGACCCAGTGGGTCCCAGGGGTCCCCAGCTGGCTGGCTCCCCAGCTTGTCACCCCTGGCTCCTACCTAGTGCTTTTCATCAGCAGCCCTCAAAGGAGGTCAGGATCTTTCTTCCCATTTTATATCTGGGGAAGCTGAGGCACAGGAAGGTGACGTGACTTGTCCAAGGTCACCCAGTAGGACCAGTGGCGGAGCTAGGAATAGAATGCAGGTCTCCTGAGTCCAAGTTCAGTGCTGTATCCACTAGGCCATACTGTCTCCCATGCTCCGTGGGCTTCTCAGGGAGCCAGGCAGCTGGATTGCTGGCTAGTCAGCTCCCTGGGTTTTCCTGCTTCCCAGCTAGCCGGTTCCCTGAGCTACCCAGCAGTTCACCTGGCCAGTTCCCTGGGCTCCCTGGACAGCCAGCCAGCCACAGCACTCGGCGAGCTGGGAGACCTGCCCATGTACCATTTTCCTGAAATGGAACAGTTCTGGAAATCCCTCCGTGTGAATAATTTCACGTTTGTTACTTTTCATTCTGATTTGGAATGAAAAAAAATATCAACAACATTATTTCCCCCCCCCCCCAAGGATGGGGATTTCCATTTTACAGCCACATCCCATTTCTACTGGCTGCTCCACAGAGATGATGATAGCCTACCACCTGGTAGCGGGTGATGGAGTTGCTTTTATTTTTCCTGGTGGGTGCTCCACCTCCCTCCATCCTGAGGCCCCACCCTCCTGCCCTTTTCCCCAAGGCCTGCCCCCACTCCACCTCTTTCTGCCCCCGAGCCCTCCCGCCAGCCGCCGAACAGCTGTGGCTACTGGGTGCTGAGCACCCACAATTTTTTTTTCTGTGGGTGCCTGAGCCCTGGAGCACCCACAGAGTTGGCACCTATGGGTGGGTGTTTCAATCCATCTTGGTGAGTGACCCCCCCAATAGGATGTGAGTATCTTACAACTGAATCATAGAATATCAGGGTTGGAAGGGACCTCAGGAGGTCATCTAGTCCAACCCCCTGTTCAAAGCAGGACCAATCCCTAGACAGATTTTTGCCCCAGATCCCTAAATAGCCCCCTGAAGGATTGAACTCACAACCCTGGATTTAGCAGGCCAATGCTCCCCTTCCATTCCTACTGTGTTGGCCATGATGATGGTCATCATGCTGTGAGTGGGGGTTATTAGATAGTGGCACAGCTGGTGGATGGGGGCAGCATGCAGAGGAAGATCAATTCGGAAAACACAGAAGAGGGCCAGAGAGATTCTCATGCTTGTCAGAGGGCAGGCAGGGAATGGAGAGGTTTCCCCTGAACACCTGTGCTCTGGCTTCCCATGACAAGCGCCTCTGCTGTGCCAAAGAATAGAGCCAATCACCTGGCTTTGTTAGGGAAATTGGTTAACGATCTCATCAGCAGATGGCAGCTCCTCGCTCCAGGGATGTTATCCAACTGTCTCAATTGCTTGGAATCACACACACACGGTGTTCTTGCTCTCTCTCCTTTCGGTGGCATTCAAGGCGCCTGTGAGACAGAATGTTTTCAAAGCCAGGCCGCGCCGAAGAGGGGGCCCTTTTGTCGTGCCGGCAGAGAATGTAGGTCAATGGGATAAATTGTTCATTCAAGGTGCGCGCTAGTGAGTGGGGCGAGAAAGAGATGTGCTCCTGTTCACAAGTGGCTGCATCGTGAACATCGGCGCTCTCTGAATGCACCTTTCATGGGCTTTGAATGGAGCATAATAAACATAATGCTGGGCTCGGTGACGGTGCTTTCACCGGAGCCCGGCTAATGACTCCACTCGGCTTCTTTTGGTCCCAGACGGAATTCATTTACCCCGAGCTTCGAGGCTGCGGCGTGTGGGCGGAGCAGCGGCGGCCTCAGCTTTGGCACAGGACTGGTCTTTCTGTTCCGTGTTTGGGCAGTGCCTTGCATAATGGGGTCTGTGACCTGGGCTCCTAAGGGCTATGATAATACAAAGAATGAATAATAATAGTACGATTCCCTGCTCCTTCAACTGAGAGTGGGCCCTGAGCTGCTGGAGAGATAGGAGCAAGCAGGACATGGGCTAGTGTCTATTCTGCCCGGCTGCAGTGAAGGGTGGGGTTCATGGGTGGCGGATATCATAGGCTGGGGGAGGCTGTGCCTCCCCAAATAGCCTGGCATGGCCCCCCCAGGCCGCTTCCTGCAGTTCCTTCGTCCTTCCCACTCTTCCCTAGCCCAGGCGGGCTGGGGCTGGGGCGGGCCGGCGGGACTCAGGGCGGCTGGTGCTGGGGGGCGTGCCGGCAGCCCGGGGCTGGGGTTGGGGGCACTCGGGCAGCCTGGGGCTGGGGTGGGTGGGGCAGGAGCTGTGGAGTGCGTGTGTGTTCTGGGCTGGGTTCCTGCAGGGAAGGGGGGCAGAAGGGGAGGGCAAGGGGGGACAGAAAGGGAGGGGCCGCGGGCTAGCCTCCCTCAACAGCCGGGGGGGGGAGGGGGCGTTTCCTAGGGGTTGCTGCTGCTTCTTCATTCTGATCCTGCTGTAACAGCTTATGCTGTGCCCAGCCCCCCGCCCCCCACTAGCCAAAGGTTAAATGCACTGCCAGAATTATGCAAAGGGGCCTTAAAATAAAAGAGGATCCAGCCTTCTCCCTTGAATATATCGAGGTTGGTCCTTTGGCATGCCTGTTCTTTCCCAGGAGGACTGTTTGAGATGACGCCATCATGGTTTAAACACCATTGGGAACTGCATCCGATTGCTTCGTGGTTTTGTTTTTCACTTTTATAGGGTTACCATATTTCAGATTCCCCCCAAAAAGGACCCTGTGTGGGGGGTGGGGAGGGAGCTGGGAGGGGGGGTACGGTTGGAGGAAGGGTTTACCTGCAGTAATGCTACTCACTGGAGGTGGGGGGGGGGGGCAGTGTCACTCCCTGTCATCATGGCAGGGCTGCTGGCGTCAATCAGCACCTACCTGCAGGACCCTCTCCCCAGGGCTGGGAGCCAGGGGCCTGGGTGGATGGGATCCAGCAGCTGTGGCTGCAGGGGATTGGCTCAGTCCGCTGCAGACGCAGGGAAGGGACCAATCGGGTCTCTTTCTGAGCTGCAGCGTCTGCTCTGCAAAAATCCAGGATATTGCCTGTTTGAAAAACCTGCCAGGACAGAGGCCCTGCCTGGGAAAACCGGGCTGTATGGTAACCGTAACTCTTCATGGCCGGCAGCATCATACTGGCAGAAGAGGCGGTTGCCTCGGGCAGCGAAATGCGAGTGGCTTCAGGCTGGTCAGGGTGGCTACCTGCCAGTTTGCCTCGGGCCACAGAACCCCTGGAGCTGACCCTTTAATGCATCAGCTGCTTTGGCAATTTTCCATGTGGGAAAGCTTTCGCTTTGCAGGCCTGTCTTTCTGTCTGGTTGGTTTTCTTGCACACTTGTGTGTCAGTATTGGGCCTGTCTCCGCATTTGCTGAGCTCAGGCACTCTGGAGAAATCACTGGCCCGTAGCTGATCTCTGGTGCACCTGTGTAAGTCAGGAGACCTTCTACTTAAGCTAATGGAGTAAAAACTCGTGCAAGTCAGATCAGAATTGAGCTTGTTTGAGTTGGGCAATTTCACAAAGTTTTTTTCCACACGAGGCAGTCATTTGCTTTGCGCATCCAGCTTCATAAGGTTTTTCTTTTGCACAAGAGGCAGGTAGCCCTTTTCCCTCCAGGGAACACAGCAAGTTTACCCCCATCTTGAAAAAGAGCAGCAAAGGCCTCAGAATTTGGAAACCCACAGCAAATCATCAGAACTTAGGGCCACACATGTGACACTGTATGGAATCTGGGGGACACTTTAGGATATTATGAATACCAATATAGTGAAGTGGCAGTGGGTTGTGCCAGATATGCCATGTGACATATCTGCGAAAGTGTTATAATTTGCCGAGTATGATAATCTCGTGTATGTGTTTGTATCACCTTTGTATTGTAAGTTATATGTATGGTATGTCAAACTTGTGCTGTGCATCTGGGTGACACCCCCAGACAGATTGGCATTAGCACTGCCTAGCCTGCTTGACAGCCCATCAAGGGACATCAACTATACAACTGACCCATGGAGAGAAGGCAAGGGATACACCTTATGACTCAGCAAGGCATGCAGGGGCTGCCTATGGACAGAACTCTAAGGCAGCTTGGGTTTGGAACAAAGGAAATCAAGCTGCACGGGAAAAGACTATAAAAGGCAGCTGCATCTTCTCCATTTTGTCTTCAGTCCTGCTTCTTACCTCTGGAGAAACTTTGCTGCAAACTGAAGCTCTGAACAAAGGACTGAATGACCCATCCAAGCTGTGGATCTGTTCCAGAGGGACTTTCAAGCCAGCAAACTCACCAATACTGCTAAGAATTTGATACATGGACTTTGAATCTTTGTGTGTATGTGACTGCTTTACCATTTAACATCTCTCTTCTCGTTCTTTCTTTTTTCTTTATAATAAACCTTTAGTTTTAGACACTAAAGGGTTGGCTGGCAGCGTGGTAAGATCCAAACCTATACTGACCTGGTAATGTGGCTGACCCTTTGGGGTCAGAAGAACATTTTGTATAGGTGAGCAGAGTTTTTTAAATAACTTCTCACTGTACTGGACCAAGGTGCTGATGTGGAGCCAGAGAACTGGAATGCAATAAGGGGGCTGTGATATTTCTTTTTTTGCTTCTTGATAACCAGTGTGGGGGATCAGAAATACAGTGTGTGAGTGGTTGGGGAGTTTAACTTCAGTGTTACCCACCAGTCTTGGGAATATATTCTCTCCCTTTTGCAGCCTGCCCTGACCTTGGCATTTCCTGTGAGGGTTGCCCTAGGCACACCTGGTCACAACACACATGCCACATTTTTCCTATTCCAATGAAAAACGGTGAAATGTTGCAAAATTGTTCTGGTTTCACCGTGGAAGCACAAAGGAGACAAACTAGTCACAATGGCTCAAAGCTGTCGGGCTGTGGCAATCTGAATGCAGTGCGATTTCAGAGTCTCACTGAAACATACACACACCATACCGTCCTTAATCACCGGAGGGAGTGACTTTTCAAACAGCCTTAAAACTAATCCATTTATGAGAGCATCTCCTTCCAAACGAGTTAGTCTTGGCGGGTTTGATAGGATCCTGGTGTTTAGTGCATTATGCCCTCCCTGCTCCTGGCATGCCGGTCGTCAATCTTCCCCTCTTTCGAAACTCCATCTTTGCACTCTCATCTTTCAAGAGGCTGATCAGTATTATCCCTCCAGGCAGGCACTCAGCTACCACGCTGAGAAGTGCGGTGTAAACACCTAGCTAGACAGATATAGATGTCTTGTCTGTTCACACGTATATATGTGTCCGTGCCTTGGAAACAGAGCAAGGAGGTGGTGTTTGGATCCAGATCTGGATTAGGGCATGGGACTGAGACCGAATCGGTGCCTGGATTTGGGTTCAGTTCCCTGCTCCTGTGTGACCTTGGACAAGTCACTTCCCCTCCCTGGGCCTCAGTTTCCCCATTGGTACAATGGGGATGTTGGGAGGACAAATGCACTAAAGATGGTGAGGCGCTCACATATTTTGGTGATGGGGGCCGCATACATACCTAACATAAGGCTTGGATTTGATCCTCTATGCCAGTCCCCAAATGTAAGTGCGAGTTCCGTCATCGCGATCCAAGAATGGGTCGCCAATGCATGGCTGGATCTGTATCTTGTTGTTCTTTTTTGGGAGTTCACCTGTAAAGCCTGTTGAGGGAGGGGGGCCAAGTGTACTCCTCTGTGTGTGTACAGTGTGACAGATATTGCAATCTGAGGCAGTATCTTAGGGGACCAGAGTGTAGAAAGTTGCTCTCCCTTTAAGTATAACTGGGGGCCAGGGATTGTATGCAACTCCAGGGGGTGTGTGCTGGTGTGTACCAACCCCACACAGAACAACAAAGGGTTAAGGAGCTGCTCTGGACTCAGCCAGCCAGCCCCACCCTGCCACACTTGAAAGGCATGCATAGGCTGCAGGAGGAGCAGAGCTGCTCACTTGTGGGCAGACCAGGGAAGAGAACAAACCTTCAGCTCCTGAGGATAGGGCTGACTGAAGGTAGGAGCTTCCCCGATGACCACTCCCTGAGGGAAGGCAGGGCCGGATTCTGATGCACCCTGAAAGGGCATCATTCCCCTCTATTCCCTTGGCACTCCATTTATTTGCCTTAATTCCCCATGCCTTGTTTAACACTGTTTAATGATAGACAGCAACTGGGTTCTCTTAATACCTTTGGCCCATTTGTTCCATCAGCCCCTGGCTACGTCACTCAATCATGCTCTGTTTCCCATCTGTAAAATGGGGGGATTATCATTCCCTGCCTCCCTGCATGAAGATCAATTCATGAGCGGGTGGGAGGTGTTCATCTCCTGCTGTGAGAGAGGCCAGAGAAGTGCCTAGTCCCATAGACTCATTAACTGGAAAGCCGCTCAGCCTGAGTGGGGCGAGGAAGCGTCTAAATGCAGATGCCGGCTCCTGTTCGTACAAAGGTTCTTAATGCCATTTTATATGCGTCCCCTTCTCTATGTGTATTAAAGAAATGGAGAAAATAAATTGAAACGAAATTGAATGGGGAGCTCTGGAGTGTGAACGGTGCAATGTGACACTCAAGCCTTTGTCCTGAAGTGCCGGGGATTTGCAGGGATCTTTGCTGTTCCTGGCACTTAGCGTTGAGGATACCATATTAAGATGCATGTTTGATCATTATGTGGATTTAAGTGGCATTGTGGGAAATAAATGAGGGGGTGAATTTTAGTGCTGGAGAGAGGAGGGAATAAAGGCTCTGCGTGCGGACAGGGAAGTGCTTGCTGTGCAGTCTTGGTTTCATAAAACGTTCCCAATGCTCTGTGATCCTGCAGCACTCCTTGCACACCCCAGGCCTCTCCAGCTGCCACCCCACGCCTAACCTCCCATCCCCGCGGGCTTGCCCAGGGTTGCCCCAACACCATCTAGACGCTGCACTCTTCCCAATCCGGCATCAGGCCAGGAGACAGAACCAAGACAACACTGGTGGCCCTGGTGGAGGTGGTCCTCTTGGCCAAATACTAGGGCCCATTCTCCCATGTTTGCACTGCTGGGCCGCTGTCTAGCAAGTGACATGGTCGCTATTTCTGCTGCCCAGCCGCAGAGTTGTGGCAGAGGCTGGTGGGATTGCACTGCGATGGCGTTGATTGTCCCTTCTCAAGCTGCCCCAGAGAACCATGACTGGCTCCGTCACGCCCAAGCCGTGACCTGTGCAGTCCATCCTCTCCCTCATCCTGTTCCACATCCATCCATAGCCACTAGCCTGGACTAAAATGCTAGCAGTAAATGGAGGATACCCGGCTCTGTACTGTGCTCACAACAGGCTCACGCCGCACCGTCCCCCAGCTCCCCAAGAGCTTGGCTGAGACCAGCAACTGGATGGAGAGCAAGTACAAGGAGAGGGAGGCACTGCAAGGAACTCCTGGCCTCCAGAACATCCTCCTCCATTGAGGTCATCTGGCCTGACATCATTAAGATGCTCCACAGCCACAAAACACCAGCTTTCCGGCTCTGGCTGGCAAGAACGCAGCTGTTCAGACATAGTCACGGTGCTCCACAGAGCCAGGGTCTCTGGGCTCAGTTACCGTCATGCTCTGTGCCTAGGAATGAAGCAGGAATTAAAACAGCTGTAATTAGTTCGGAACAGCGGCTCAGCCAAACAGACTGCCCTTCCCAGGGCTCTTCACTCTTCACTGACTACCCAGTGAGCACTGGGACAAATTCAAGGCATTGGTCCTCATCACGAAGCCTTCCATGGGACCGATCCATGTTACTGAAAGGCCTTCTCAACCTGTCTCCTCACGGCACCTGTGACACTTACTTTCCACTGAGACAGTGGACCCATCAGCTTCAAGAGTGAGTTTCCTAGATGCTTGGGACAGAGCTTTTTTGGAGACTGACTTGTGAATCTTTCTCCCAGAGGGGACCAGATGAGCTCGAACCTCAGCACCTTCAGAGAAAAATGCCACACCCTCATCTGCAACTGTGCCTGCTTACTATAACACACAGAAAACCCCAAGAACAACAGAAGCCCCAGTCCCTGCTGTCTAGAGGAAAGAGAGAGAAGCACACCTCATGTTGGCTAGCGCTCAGATACCATGGTGATGGGCACTCACATACGAACCTAGGTAAACGAGACATCTGGTTTCCTCATCATTTAAAGGCAAAGGGTGGGATTGTTAAAAGCACCCATGCGATTTAGATGTGCAAATCCGATTGGCTTTCAGTGAAACTTGGGCTCCTAAGTCATTTAGATACTTCTGGACACCCCAGGCAGCATGACTGCTCCATGGAGTTCTTACCGGTAAACGATGGACAAGGCATGTTGTGTTTTCAGTTTGCATGGCACAATGCCGGACCACCTCGCTTTTGATTTTAAAATAGTGATAGGTGGGGCATTGTACAAGTTATGTCAAAAGTCACACGACTAACCGTGTCTGGGGTGTGATGATGTGTAGGATGGCGCTGGAAGGAATCCATCACAGATAGAACAGCTATCATGTAAGTCACAGCATCTTAACATCATGATTAGGCATCATACGGGCCTGGTTTTGCTTTGTGCTGGGATGCTCTAGCAAAGAAATGGTTAGCTCTTGGAAGGTAACACGAGGTTGCCTTGCAGAATAAAGAGAATATAATAATAATTAATAATCTGCACGATTGCATCGGATTTTCCTCGGAGGATCTCAAATTGCTGTGTTTGGTCTCAGCATGTTTATCACCCTTTTACCATTTAGATCTTGGTTCAGGCTCAGTCATTCAGACCAGATGTGAATACTGGGCTGTTGGATGGCTGGATAATAAAATACATGGTCTCCTAAATGCTGGTCTCCTAAATGCTTAAAGGCAACTTGGCTCCTCCCTGGAGTTTGTGCCTTCACATGAGAAATAAGCCAGGTCGAAGGAAGGAAGAACCAACCTGAACCTTGGTTCAAAATTCAAACCAAACTCTTTTGCAAAGCTTGAAAGTTTTGCCTGCCTCTTTGCATCTATAGCAACGCAGAGGCTATTCTCTGTGCATGTCTCCAACCTCACCAGAAGCAGAAAGTGCTAGAAATCTCATGAGAGGCTACTTTAATGAGATTCCCAACCCTCTGCAGAATCAGGAGATCCAAAGAGTTCGGATCCAATCTAAAGAAATGCCTGAGCTCTTGGGATGCTTATCCACTCTGGATTTCTGAACTCTTCAAGCCAGGTCTACACTACCGCGGTAGTTCGACAGCTGGCAATCGAACTTCCGGGTTCGATTTATCGCGTCTGGTCTGGACGCGATAAATCGATCCCGGAAGCGCTCGCTTCCAGCTCAGCGAGAGGAGTACCGCGGAGTCGACGGGGAGCCTGCCTGCTGCGTGTGGACCGCGTCTGAACCGCGGTAAGTTCGAACTAAGGTATGTCGACTTCAGCTACGTTATTCACGTAGCTGAAGTTGCGTACCTTAGTTCGAATTTGGGGGTTAGTGTAAACCAGGCCTCAGGTTCTCCTACCACTAGCAATAGTCACGTAATGGGGCTACAGGGCATGCAGTCACCAGAAAAATCATAGGTAGGTGATCTTGTGACTGGTGCAAAGGAAAGCCAAGAGAGCAGTGTGCAGTATTGTCTGGGCTTTGGGGGCATTCCAAAGCATTCATTTAAATGTCATGAGTTTGAGAGAGAAGCGCAGGCAAGGAGGATCTTTGGCTCCTAGCTGAGGAAGATGCAAAGGGTGCCCGAATGGCTGAGGAGACAGATAATGGGACATGGGATCTGGTATCATTAATTTGTATTGCGGTGGTGCCTAGGACCCAGTCATGGACCTCAATCACCCCTGTAATTTCAGTTGGATAGAGTGTTCTTCTGCATCGTCGTTTAGCAATGTGTTGTTAGACCACTGCTGCCTTCCCTTTGTCATCAGGGGTGGAGTCACATTTGCTAATGCCCTTTCTTTTCACCTTCCCCCTGCAGACCCTTTTTGCCTTCAGCCCCAGCCTGGGATACTGGACAGAGTGCTCTGTAGACAGTACTGTACTGTGACTAACCAGCAGGAGTCACTGCTTGAGGGATAAACATATGGCCTTCTCCTCAGCCCTCTTCCCTGGAAGCTGTGCATGCCACCTTCATCCTAGTAACAAATCCACGGCGTGATCAGCATCTCTCAGCCTGCCACAGCCGAAAGGAGAGACCTGGAACTGGACGTTTAAAATGTATAACAGAGACTCAAAGGAGAGACATCGGGACAGTGACAGAGGGAGGAGGAAGCTGGCAATGCTGTGGGCTTCATTTCTGCAACATGGACGTTTTCCATTATCCGAGCTCCACAAGTCCGTATTTTCAATATTTTACCAGCAGGAAGAGAACAGGTGCGGAGGTAAATTTGGGTCTGAAACAGAGCTGGGCCTAAACCAAAACCTCAGTTCCGGACAAACCTGAACCCTGGCAGAGTTCGGATCTGAACCTGAACTTTGCTGGTGCGGGCTCCTCTCTAGACTTAACAAGGCACAGCTGGTGTGTAATCCCAGATGAGTGGTCTGGATGTCATGTCAGTGCAGACAGTGCCCCGAGATACACAATACAAATTTAACAGGACCCAGCCCCATCACCACATGCTGTGCGAGGGGGAGTGATGGGCGGCAGTTCATGACTAAGGCAGGTGGGATGTCCTTGAGAGACAGATCTTGGGGAGAACATAGAATCACCGACAAAATCTCATTTTTAATACAAAGTTTTCTCTACTTTACAAATAAAAATAGATTCACTCCACCATCTGCCTGCCAGCCACTCTGCTGTCACTCCAACTAGGGAACAAGTGTGTCATATCCCTCACACCTTCGGCAAGATTCATCCCTTCTATTTTTTTTGTAGATTGCTTGGCTGGTGCCATCCGCAAGCAGCAATTATTAGCTTCTCCAGCCAGGAATGGTGCCAGTTTGTTATGAATATCTTCACAGGTTTCCTCAGAGTTTGGACAGAGAATCCTGGGGTGGGTGGGTTGCTGGTTTTTCTGTTTGTGTGTTTGTGTGTGTGTGGTTTGGGTTTTTTGCTGCTGTTGTTGCTTTGCTCTTGCAGCCTTGGATGTTGTCACCCGGTGACAGGCTGACGAAAGTTGATCAGAAAGGAGGATGCAGAGACAGATTTGTGCAAAAGAAAAAAAAAAGAAGAAGTAACAAGAAGGCGGTCTGGCATTTTCCTGGCATATCTCCTCTTGATTATTCAGTTGCATCTTCTTCTGTACTTAAGTGTCAAACGCCCCCATCCCTGATTTCTGCCTACCTTCCCTTGCAGAATGATTAATCCACTCCATAGTTTCTGGGAAATCCTGTCAGAGTCTCTGATAAACTTTCTTTTGGCTCTGACACAGTCATTGCTAAAGGGCTGGTCCTGGGCCCTTGAGTCCAGATCTTCAAAGGATACTCTGAGAGTTAGATGTCTAAATACATTTGAGGATTGTTGGGGATTGGTCCTGCTTTGAGCAGGGGGTTGGACTAGATGACCTCCTGAGGTCCCTTCCAACCCTAATATTCTATGATTCTATGATCTGGGCTTTGCTATCTCTATGGTCCGCAAAGTGGGAGACATTTTCCCAATCTTATGGGTTCTACAAAGGCCCCTGATTATCTGTGTTTAACCTCTGGCAGGAACTCCCTTTGGATGATCAACATGATTGAGTAGCTAGAGCACTGAACTGCAAGGTAAGAGAGCTGTGTTCTGTTCCTGGTTCTGCCTCCTGTGTGCCTCCTCTCCTTCGGCTGCCTTGTCCATTTAGAGTCTGAGCTACATGGGCCACCGTCTCCCACAACGCACGTGGACAATGTCCAGCACCATAGGGCCAGAATCTCAGTTGTTACTGAAATACAAATGATAAACAATAGGAACACTCTGCTGTAGCAGCTGCACAGACCTGCATGGATGTATAGATGCTCAGCTGCCAGAAAGATGAGTGTGGTATAAATGTCTAGACGTGACGAATTAGGAACGGCCAGAGCAGGTCAGTCCATTTCTGACAACGGTCAGTACCAGACACTTGAGAAGAAGTTGCAATGGAATTCTCTGCCCATTGGTGATGTATCTTCCTATCCCTTGTTAGTAAGTAGCTGGTTTATACTGTGAATCATAAGGTCGGATTTCTATCTATCTACCACTGCCACAGTATCTGAGCAGCTAACAAGCTGTAATATATTTAACCTCACAAAACCTCATTTGACAGCTGAGAATTGAGGTACGGACAGAATAAGTGAGTTGGTCAAACAGGGAGCATGTGGTAGAGCAGAGAATTCAACTCCTGTGTCCTGGGTCCCAGGCTGCCATTAGATCACGCTGCCTCTCTATTTCCCACTGCACTGGGGGCATGGGTCAGCCATGTCCGGCTGTACAGTGCAGATAGCCTTCAACACAACCAACTCACATATTTTCATCAAAAAATAATTGTGACAGAAAATGGCTTTTCATCACAAAATAAAAAATGTCTCCTTAAAATTTTCATTTTAGACAACATTTTCAATGCAAAAAAAATTGAGGTTTAATTTTTTTTAATGAACACTTTAAAAAAAAAAAAAGGCTTTCGGAAACCAAAGATTTTTCAGCCCCGTTTTGCTGTAGTTGAAAACACCAAAAATATTCACTGGAAAGGCCAACATTTTTCTAAGTTTCCCACAGAAAACAATTGGCAGTTTCAACTGGCTCTAATAAATGTAGTGTGATAGCAACTTCAGTACTGGATCTTGGTGCATTAATTTACAGAGCCCTTGATAATCCGGAACACTACAGTGGAGTCAAGAGGTACTAATATATGGAAGCAGAAATTGGATGACTACATGGAATTTACAACAGTACATTAGAAGAGTGTTAAGCTCTCTGCTTGGAGTGGGCAAATGTCCCTTGGGAGTTCAAGAGGGAATTTTTCACAGATCACGCTCCTTTCCCCCAGAATGGTAATGGGCTTTGGTTTCTGCATAGCAGCAGTTTTGCCCTCCTCTGACTAAGTATATAAGATACAGAGTTAGCATCAGGCTGTTCAAGAAACAAAGGCCCGATACAGGCCCCACATGGATATGTGCGAGAACTAGACTCCAGCTCAGTTCTTGGGCATGGTGGAGGGGACCATTTCATTAATTCTACAAACTATCTTAGATACTTCTGCGGCCCCCATTAGTGCAGTCTCCAAGCACCTTGTGAATTTATCCTTCCCGTGGGGTCTGGCAGTGCTGTCATGCCCACTTCATAGGTGGGGAACTGAGGGTCGGAGAAGCTAAGTGACTTGCTCGAGTTCATATAGGAAGTCTGTGGCAAAGCAGGCATTTGAACCCAGGTCTATCCAGCCGGAGCCTGAAGGTCTACACTGAAATTTTACACCCCCACCAGCCGACCTGGGCCAGTTGCGGGGGTTTGAGTGCAGCGTAGACCTACGCAGTAACTCAAGCATGGCTTGGCAGTGTGGCTGCTCACCCCCGGGGTAGGCTAACCCGGGTGCCAATCACCTGAGTTAACTCTGCAGTGAAGACGTGCCCTAAAGGGCACAGTCCTTGCTGACATGTAAGCCAAGAGCCCCTTATTTCAGTTGTGACCTTTGCCTAGTTCCCACGCCAGGCTAATGTCTCCCCTTCCCCTTCCCCATGGAGGCAGGAGTGGGTGTGAAGGAACTGGTTGGGTGTGGAGGTTTGTGAGCAGGAGCCGTTGGGGAGTGTGGAGGGAGAGGCTGAAAATGTTACGACATTTGTGTGGTTTGTGCTGGACGAATGCAGAGCGAGATCAACAGGGAGGGAGATTGTCTGCTTCCCCCCCACACCTGGCATCTCTTCCAACCGTTACTATAATTGTCATGCAGCCTCCTCCTCGGCGAAGGCAGAGGCGCCTGTCTGCAGAATTATTTTTACAATCTCTGTTTGGCACTGATATCGCTCCCCTCACAAAAGCCATTTCTATAAATAACTCCAGCCTGTGCTCTTCATCTCTCTCCCCAGCCGCACCCTTTCCTTTAGTATCTCTCCATCTCTTTTCTGTCTTTCTTTCCCAACTCTCTCTGGTCCGGCCCTTTGGCTGAGAACACAGGTGGGCCCAAGAGCACAGGAATTACCAGACCAGGAGTCCAGCTCCCCCAATACCCTATCCCTCACCAGCAGCTGGTCGTAGCTGCTTCAGAAGAAGGTGCTTGAAACTTTGTAATGGATAATTTTGGAATAACCTGCCCATAGTTGCTCCCTAAGCTCCATCAGTTAGTGGTGGTTTCGTGTCCCTTATGCATCTCTATCCTGTCTAGCGGAACTGTGGATTTTCTCTTTGTAGATTCAAACGCCTCATTCTTGTTTGATTCCTGCTGGGCTCTTGGCTTTAGTGACCTTGTGGCAGTGAGTTCCACAGGCCGGTCATGTAGTTGGATTAAACAAATGTATTTCCTGGTATCCATTTAAATGTAACTTCTGTCAGTTTCATTGGCTGCCCTCTTGTTTCCAGCCCCCGCCCCCACTGTTACCTCTCTTTACAGACTGCAGGTTCATTTACCTCACCTCAGAAGGATCACAGGGACTTACCACAAACACTGCGGGACCCAATCTTCTTAAAGAAAACACATTTGATTAGGAAAAAATAGGAGAAGAAGCAAATGAACTCAAAGGCAAACGGTATTAAAATCATCCCTACCTAGGTCTTCAGGAGGGGTAGAGACTCATAGACTCATAGACTCATAGACTTTAAGGTCAGAAGGGACCATTGTGGTCATCTAGTCTGACCTCCCGCATGATGCAGGCCACAAAAGCTGACCCACCCACTTTCCCTTAACTCAGCTGTTGAAGTCTCCAGATCGTGATTTAAAGACTTCAAGTCGCAGAGAATCCTCCAGCTTGCGACCCCTGCCCGATGCTGCGGAGGAAGGCGAAAAACCTCCAGGGCCTCTGCCAATCTACCCTGGAGGAAAATTCCTTCCCGACCCCAAATATGGCGATCAGTAGAACCCCGAGCATACAGGCAAGAATCTCCAGCCGGACCCTCATTTTACCAGCGATGGCACGTTATTGCCTAATTGACTAAAATCACGTTATCCCATCAAACCATTCCCTCCATGAACTTATCTAGCCTAATCTTGAAGTCAGGGAGGTCTTTCGCCCCCACCGTTTCCCTCGGAAGGCTGTTCCAAAATTTCACCCCTCTGACGGTTAGAAACCTTCGTCTAATTTCAAGCCTAAACTTCCCCACGGCCAGTTTATATCCATTTGTTCTCGTGTCCACATTAGTACTGAGCTGAAATAATTCCTCTCCCTCCCTGGTATTTATCCCTCTGATATATTTAAAGAGAGCAATCATATCCCCCCTCAGCCTTCTTTTGGTTAGGCTAAACAAACCGAGCTCCTCGAGTCTCCTTTCATAGGAAAGGTTTTCCATTCCTCGGATCATCCTAGTGGCCCTTCTCTGTACCCGTTCCAGTTTGAGTTCGTCCTTTTTAAACATAGGAGACCAGAACTGCACACAGTACTCCAAATGAGGTCTCACCAGCGCCTTGTATAACGGAAGCAGCACCTCCTTGTCCGTACTAGAAATACCTCGCCTAACGCATCCCAAGATCGCATTAGCTTTTTTCACAGCCACGTCACATTGCCGACTCATAGTCATCCTGCGATCAACCAGGACTCCGAGGTCCTTCTCCTCCTCCGTCACTTCTAGAGGACTGCAAGGAGCCAATTTCAGACCCTACCATAAATCAGAGCCACCGAGGATCAGGCCTAACTCATGCCATGGCCATCGGTGGAACATCCGAAGTAGCAGAATGGCCCTCCCTGCCCTGCTGCTCACAGGCACCCTCCATCCTCTTGCATTAGGGGGTGCAGGAGGCAGTAACATGATACCTACCAGCTTCTTGCCAGCAGAGAGCTTCCCTCCATCGATGTAAACTTTGCACCACTGGAGAATCTGTCCCTCTAGTCTCCGTCCTACTGCCCCAAACCCCTGTTGTTAGGCAAAGGCACTGGCCCCATAGCTGGTGTAAATCAGCGTGCCTCCGTTGAAGGCAGTGGGACTGCAGCAGCTTCCACCAGCTCAGCATCGGGGGCCAAGAAATCGGGAAGTATTCGTCTGACATTTGCCAGCGTCCTGCTTTTCTCTCCGACTGTCTGGCCCTTAGCACTACAACAGGGCGGAGGGTCACCTGTGCCAGCTTGGCCGTTGGGTCGGTGCTGATGCAATAGCTATGGAATATTTCCAGTTTGAATTGGTCTTGGCCGGAGCAGACTGGGGTTCAGCACTTGTCCCTTTCCGTGTTAATTTCAGAGGCTGATCTGAATTGGCCTTAGTGCGGACAATTACAGCTTTGCCTGCACCTTGATATAACAACATCCCTTTGCACAAGAAGGGCTCTCTCCTCCCTGGGCATCCTTAACGGAGAGTAAAGCAAACTTGGCCCATTTTCCAAAAAATCTTAAACACTCGGGGACAAATCCCCAGCTGGTGTAAACTCCAGTGATGTCAATCAAGAGAATTTACACAAGCTGATTGTCTGGCCCACAGCGACCATATAGCCTTCATAATTCCTGCTGATCTATAATGCCAAATGATATGTAATAATGATTTCTGGACAGATGGCCTGTCCTCTGTCGCATTGAGCTGTGGCTGTGGGCGGGGAAGACAGGAATATCACCACAGGAAATTGTTTGGGGAAGGTTGAGATGGATTCAAACTGCAAAAATTAGGATTGGGGGTCCTGATCTGGATTTTTGAACAGGCCCAAGTTTAGAGAGTATGTGTGTGTTCATGCAGCAGAACAAGTGAGCATACATGTGCACGTGTGTGTGTGTGTGTGTGTGTGTGTGTGTGTGTGTGTGTTTGGAACAATCAGATCCTCATCTGGGTTCAGATTTCCAGTTTGCCCTGGGCGTTGAGAACTAGGGTTTGGTTCAGGAAGGTGTGTGGGGTGGGCAGTGACAGAGGAAGATTTACCGTACCGAGATGCAGCCAGTGGAGAGATGAAGGCCAGCGGCTGCTGCTGCTGGCAGGAGTTCCTCCACACCCCCAGTTAAAAGGCGTAATGAAATGCTAGTCACACGCCATAATGAACTGCTGGAAGACTCCGCACAGGGCTCCCAGCAAATTAGATTTGGATTATTGGAGCAATGAGAATTGAATGATCCGCAATGTTATCGAGGGGGATTGGGAGTCGTTTCCTTGCTTTATGGCACCAACTGCATGCATTTAATTACCTGCCATTAAAAAAACAACAACATCCTGACAGAAACCCACAGCTGAACATCGCCACGCACCAGGCAGCCGTGGTGAGGGAGGTCTGAGAGGGGGAGAAGCTGGCCCTGAGACTGGCATTTGGATGCTTTGGAAAGGTGTGTGGTGAAGGGATCACAGAGGTAGATGCCAGCGATCAGGGCAGGAGGAGAGGAGACATTGGCGCAGAGGAAGAATGCAAACTCAGGGCCCCCGGAGGGAGACCTTAAATGGGCAGCTCACTTCCTCTCCCCCCCCCCCTTTAACTGTCTGGTCTATTTGGACTTGTGATGAGGTGTACTAGGCCTGTAGGCCCTGCAGGCCTACTACAGCATGCCCCAGGAAAAGAGCAGAAAAGGGGAGTCATCCAAGCTGCCTAGAGAGGCTGTGGGAAAGCAGCCGATCAGAGAGCAGCTGCAGGGAGCAGCCAATCAGTGCATAGTGGGCCCAGCTAAAAGGCGCCGCAGGGTCTGAGCAGATTCAGTTTGCAGGCTGGAGCCAGAGGAGTAAGGGCAGGGCTCCTGGCTGGCTGCAGGGCTGGACGGATCAGTGTTGGCTGGAGCCAGGTGAGCAAAGAAGATGTTGGGGCTAAGAAGGGAAGTGGCCCAGCGAAGTGCAGCAGCAATAAGTTAAAGGGAAGCAGCAGGTGGTGGCTACTTATAGGGTCCCTGGGTTGGGAACTAGAGTGGTGGGTGGGCCTGGGTTCACCCCACCCCCTTCTAGCCCTTAGGGAAGTGACTTAAGCCCTGATAAAGGGGGTAGCCCAGGGAAGGGGTCGAAGACCCAGAAGGAGGTCAGCAATTGTGGGACTTTGATACCCCCGGAAAGGGAGTGGACTGAACCAGAAGGAATGACTGAGCTGGGGTCAATGAGGACTGAAAGGCAAAGCATCTCCAGGCAGGAACGGGGCTGAAAGACAGAATGCTGAGGACTGAGCCAAGGGATGGGGCTGCAGATAAAGAGACCAACTGAGGGTCCTGCAATAGGCCCTGTTGGAGTGTTTACCCCAGAAGGGGTCTGTGTGTTGTTTCACATGTGGACTGTGTGTGACTTGGCCGGAGGGCTGAGTCACTGAATACCCGCCTGAGAAAAGCTAGCTGTGGGCAATAGGTTTGTCAGGTGCCCAGTCAAAAAGGGGACCTGGCAGTGTCCAGTCAGATGTACTGGCTGGATACCAAAATCCAGGTTACTGTGGGGTGAAGGGAGATGCCGGGTCTTTAACCTGCACTGGCCACTGCTCAGCCAGGGCCACCTCCTACCTGCTGACAGGCTCCTTGTCAGGCTGCAGCAGCTCCTGTCCCAGCCCCAGAGTAGAGGAAGCCCAGCTGGGGGGTGTGGGAGAGGTGGAGACGATCCAGCAAGTGACGGTGGGAAGGGGGAAGAGGCAGAGAAGGGGCGGGGCCTCGGGGGAAGAGGCAGAGAAGGGGCGGGGCCTCGGGGGAAGAGGCAGAGAAGGGGCAGGGCCTCGGGGGTCTGGTTACCAGCAGTTAGGAAGGTGGGAACCCTAGTTGGCAGGGGGTGCTAACCGGAGATGGCAGCGAGAGACAGTGCAGGCACGCGCACACCAGATAGGAGGCGCTTGTGAGAGGCGAGTGGCCCCATCACAGGACTGTACGCTCTTGGGGGCAGGGACTGTGACACCCAAGGGGGCACTGTTTGGGGCTGAGGCCTCTAGCTGTGCCTGTTTTATACTCAGTAATAACGTCCTACGTAGCTAGGGACTGTCGGCTCGAGTGCTTCAGCCGTTGAGGTGGGTTATGAGCACAGTGGAGCTGACAGCTTTATAGGCCCAAACCCAAAATTGTATCTGGAAACCAACTGTGAGCCAGCGCAGCTTCCGGAGCCCAAGTGTGACCTGTGTAAAACCCCAGTTAATGAGCAGGCAGCTACGTTCTGCACTGGCTGAGGTTCCTAGTGGTGGTCGAGTATGACCCAAGTAGCCTGAGGCATGGCTAATGATAGTTGGTCGTAAAAGAGAGCAAAGGCCAAGTATCATAGGCCCTATACTGCTAGCCATTCTCTTTTCCCTCAAGTGGGAGGGGGCTGAGCTGGTGGGGCTAAGTTCTGTCCTGTACAGACTCAGGGGCTCAGGCACGTTTCTACTCGGGCTGCTGGCCTGAGCTGCCATCCGTGATGCCACAGCCATGGTCACGCTGCTCGTGTGGCTCGGTAGCTTAAGCAGCGCTAGCGCACGTTCGTCTACCTGTGCTGGGAAGCCCCCTCCCAGCTGCAGTGCACATGCACCCCTTGTGTCCCCATGGCGTGCTGAACAGCCCCGTTGCCCGGCAGCAGCACTGCGGTAACGGGAGCTAGATGGAAATGTCCCGTCAACATGGGGGTTTTGACAGAAAATGCTGTGTCTGTGGGAAAATTTAGATTGACGGAATGTTCTGATTTTCCACTGGTTTCCACTGATTCAACCGGAATCAAAACATTTTTGTTTGAGGAACTGAACCAACACTTTTCATTTCAGGTCAGTTTGACATTAAACGGCATCTCCCTTTGGGGCTACGGCGTCTCATAGGCGTTGTAGTTCAGATGCTCGGTGACCTCATTCTCTCCTATGGCCTGGGCCCCACTCTGACTGAGCTATGTGGGGCATTATGGGAGTTGCGTAACTGAAGTGCCTCATGGGAGTAGTAGTCTAGTCAGAGACCCCACATGATGGGAAAGTGGGGCAGGGTGGATTAGGTCCAGAGGCCCTCTGCTGGAGACCTCACGGCCTTTTGTCATCCTGCCCCAGAATATAGCAGAGAGAAGTCCTCCAGGCAGCCTAGAGTGGCTGCAGAGGAGCGGCCAATCAGAGGGGCTGATGGAGCAGCCAATCTGGGGCCAGAAGTTCCCTATATAAGACAAGCAGCAGAGCAGAGAAGTTCAGTTGCTGTGGGGACCTGAGGAGTGAAGACTGGGTGGCTGGCTGGAAGAGCAGCAGGACCATGGACAGCTCACTGCAGAGAGCTCACTGCAGACAGAACTGAAGCCTGGGGAAGGGTGCTGAAGACCTGGTGCCTGGCTGGCGGGAAGAGCAGCAGGACCACCAGAAGGTCAGTGTAGGCCGGCTGAAGCCAAGGGGGACTGAGCAAAGAACTTGGCCAGGCCAGTGAGGGTGCCAAGATGGGCTCTGCTGGTCTGGTTGCAGACTGAGCCCGGGGAGGCCTGCTGAAACGCCACCAGCTGTGGGTACCGAGATGGGCCTCGGCTGGGTGGTTGAAGAAGGCCGTGCCTCTGGGAGAAGCCTTAGAGCTACATCCCCATACCAGGGCTGAGCACTTGGACTGGATACCCTGGAAGTGGGGACAGTGTGTGTGGCTTGGCCGGAGGGCTGAGCTGCTGAAGACCAGCTGCGAGAACCATCGGCTGGGGGGACTTGTGAGAGGTGGGTGCCACCCTGATATAAGACCAAAAAAGAGAAGCAGGCTCACACCCAACCAACCAAGTGGGGCTGCCCGCGAGAGGTGGGGGCTGTCCCGTGAAAAGATTCTGTTTGCAGGTACATTGGCAGAGAAAAGGGGGTGCTCGCAAGAGGCGGGTGCTGACCTTGTTACAGGAAGAATGAGAGCATGAAGCACCCAAACTCCCAAGAGGTATTGAAGCACCCTAGGCAAATGCAGTTTAACATCAAACTGACTCAAAATGAGACATTTCAGCATTTCCAAATCAAAATTTTTCCAGAGCTTCTCATTCCATGAAAAATGTCAACGTTTCTTTTTCATCCTAATTTGGGATAAAACAAATTTTGGAATTTCCTATGGGACGGACATTCCGACTTTTGTTGAACTCTAGCGAGAACCATGACTACCTCAGTGGCCGGGGCTCTGTCACAATATTACGACAGGAAGTGAATACACTCAGCATGCAGGGTCATGGTGAAGCTGTTGCATATGGTGGTAACTCTCTGAAAACAGCTAGAAATCAGCTGTGTCACATGCCCGAGGAGCAGGTGAAGATGTCCGAGCCATCCTTCTACAGCATGACAATTCTGAAGTCATGTTAATAATCCATCTTTTCTCAGTGTTCATTTCTTGCTCACATAAGAGATGAGTGGGAAGGGAGGGCAACCTGAGAATAAAAGGGTGAAGCTCTACCTATCTTAGGTACTTACTGTGGTCTTGGGAGTCCTATATCTGAGCACCTCACAATGTTAAACGTATTTCCTGTGAGGTAGGGCATGACAGTTAGTGCACAGGACAGGGATTCAGGAGACCTGAATTCTATTCCCATTTCCGCCACTGGCCTGCTGGGTGACCTTGGCCAAGTCACGTCCCCTCTCTGTGCCTTAATTTCCCCATCCACAAAATAGGGATGGCCACACTTACCTCCTTTGAGATCTGCTGATGAAAAGTGGTAGATCAGTACTAGGCATTATTATCCCCATTTTACAGAAACTGAAGCACAGAGACGCTAAGGCCTAGATTACCAAGCTGGGAGGGGTTGCATGTGCTTTGTAGGATAGAATTAAAATACAAAATGATCTGGACAAACTGGAGAAATGGTCTGAAGTAAAAGATGAAATTCAATAAGGACAAATGCAAAGGACTCCACTTAGGAAGGAACAATCAGTTGCACACATACAAAATGGGAAATGACTGCCTAGGAAGGAGTACTGCAGAAAGGGATCTGGGGGGTCATAGTGGACCACAAGCTAAATATGAGTCAACAAGGAGTCTGATTTGTCTTGTGTACCCCCAAGTTTCACCTCACTTAAAAACGACTTGTTGACAAAATCAGACCTCAAAATACAAAAGTGTCACAGCACACTGTTACTGACATTGCTGACTCTCATTTTTACCATATAATTATAAAATAAATCAATTGGAATATAAACATTATACTATACATTGAAATGCAAGTACAGAGACCAGTCTAAACAAGTCATTGTCTGTATGGAATTTTAGTTTGTACTGACTTCGCTTGTGCTTTTTATGTAGCCTGTTGTAAAACTAGGCAAATATCTAGAAGAGTTGATGTACCTCCTAGAAGACCTCTGCATACCCCCAGGGTTACGTGTACCCCTGGTGGAGAACCACTGTTCTATGGCACAGCCTTCTGGCCAGGTCACCGCTTGCCAGTCATGTCCCCTCTGGGGTAATGGAAGGTCCACTGAAAATCCAAGTAAATATCCAAACAAATTGTTCTTCTGTCCCTCTTGGGATCCACTGACGTTCTCTGCTCTTTGCCCCTGCACTATATGTCTATACTCAAGCTGAGCATTGCCTCCCAGGGCTTTTCCCTGTCGGTCCTTTTTCCCAGAGGGTTTCCCCACTCATCCACTCTTGGGAGACTTCTATGGACCTTCCTGTTTCTACAGAGCCTACTTCAGGGCTATCTACTGAACCCTAAACTGCCCCCTCCTGGCCCTCTCTAGCCTGCCTTCACCAGGCCTTTCCCTGGGAGAGGAGACTCCATAGATCCTCTCTCCTGGGTCTCCTCTCTTGACTGAGTTCTCCTCTGTCCCTATTAGTCCTCACTGACCCTTTCACAGCTGGTAATATCCATATCAAGGTCAGCTGGGGGCTAACTGCTATGTCAAAGGCAAGGCTGAGCAGGACTTCCCTGAAAGGGTTGGCCAGCCTGTGACTGATGCCATTGGTGCTTAATCAGCTTTTAATTAAATAACCCGTGGAACTCGCAGCCACAAGATAGCATGGGGGCCAAAAGCTTAGCAGGATTCAAAAATGTAAGAGAGAAAATAAGTCACCATTGCATAAATTAGCATGAAAACATATGGGGGATATAAACCCTTATGCTTCAAGGCATAGGCCAACCACTGATTGTCTGAGGTCAAGAAGAATCTTCTCTAGGCAGGTTGCGCCATCTGGGGGTTCTTGCACCTCTCTCTGAAGCAGCTGGAGCTGGCCACTGCAGAGACAAGCTCCTGGTCTGATCCAGTACGATTTCCAGTGTTCCTGTGCTTCCATCCTGCCCTGGTGCTTGGTACCTTACAGGTAGAAGAGATTAGCTAGGGAGCGGTGGGAAGCGTGACTTCAGAGACAGCTCTCCCTTGCTGCGGCAGCGCAGGACACTGGGAGATCCTGGAGACGGCGCCCGACCAGACTAATATCAAGAGGATGCCATTCAGAACGAATCCCGGTCCCTGCCGTGTTGAGGGAGGGATAGCTGGGGAATTTCCTGCTGAACCCTGCATACATCCAGCACGACAGCACCACACCTCTAAGCCCACCCCGCTGTATGGCCCATCTGTCCTCGAGTGAACTGAATTCTGACGCAGGGCTGGTATTCATCTCCCCGCCTCGCTGTTGAGATTTTTTTCAGTAAGAATAAACAGCTTGTTGTTTTCCTGACTAGCGTCTCCTGAGAGAGAGAAATTAATTTTTCACCCCCCAAAACATTGTATTCATAAAGTGCCAGGGAAAGTCAAATAAACAGCTGCTTTACAGACTCATTCTTCTATTTTCCTCTCTAGCTGGGATGTCTCTGAATCAAATCTGCACAGAGCGCGCTCTGATTAAGCTGTTTATGCGCCCCCGGTGCCGGGATTTGCACTTGGCTCCCAGGGAGGCAATTGTACGGGCTTGTACTCAGTGACCCAACTGGGCCTGCATATGCCCCCTCCCAAGCATAGTGAGTTCCCTTGGCTGTTCAGTTGATGCCCATCAGGGTAGGAGAAGTAGTGAACATTTCAAAACTAGCAAAGGGAGGGTGGTGTTTGGAGATGGGGGGAATCCAGTCCTTGAGCCCTGTCTTGTGGGAGACGGGGAGCCCTCCCTGGAGCCTCGCTTAAAAACGACTTGCTTATAAAATCAAACGTAATACAAAAGCAGCACAGCGCGCTCTTACTGAAAAGTTGCTGATGTTCTGGTTTTTCCCATATGATTATGCTATCAATCGATTGGGATATAAATATTGTACGTACGTGTCAGTGGGAGACTTGAGCCTGCTTTTCACGTGTGAGCCTGGGCTGAAACCCGAGCCCTGAAGCCCGTAATTTAGCTTCGTTGGGCCCCTGTGGCTTAGAGGCCTGGGCAGTTGGCCTGTTTGCCACACCCTAATGCCGGCCCTGCAGTTGCAACCACCCCGGGGGGTCATTCACACCCCCAAGGTTGAGCTCTAGATGAGCTGAGTACCCCCTGGATAGGGTGACCAGATGTCTCGATTTTATAGGGACAGTCCCGATATTTGGGGCTTTTCCCTCTATAGGCTCCTATTACTCCCACCCCCTGTCCTGATTTTTCACACTTGCTATCTGGTCACCCTACCCCTGGAAGACCTCTGCATACTTCCAGCTGTACACGTACCCCTGGTTGAGAACCACTGAGGTAGGGGAAGGTTGCATTAGGTGACAGTCCGAGTTCAGACCTCTCTGTTCCACCACAGGGCCAATCTCCAGCACCCCTCCTATTCCAGTAACTCGGCACCCACAGAGTTTTACCAATGCCTCTTTCTCCTAATACACAATATTCCGGTAACTGGGAGTGCCGAGAGATCTGCCAGTGCACCTCAGTCCTGATAAACACTAGCCCAGTAGCCAGGCCTGCCCAGAGATCTGCCGGTTCTGACCTGCAGCACCCCCTGCAACAAAAAGGCATGCAACAACTAGCTCTGGCCCCAAAAGGCAGAGAGCATATTTGAAAGCCTTCTTGTGTCCTCCTTCCGCTTGGTAACAGAGGCTCAGAGCTCATTTGAAATCCAGGCCCATAAGCAGAGAACAAGCAGATTTAATTAAACATAACCTTCCCGTTAGCAAGAAAATAAAATGCACTCTCCTCATAGAACAATTAGTATTTACAACCCCGCCCCCCCTTGCTCTTTTCTTCCCTCCCCCCTCTCCCTTTTAATACCTCTCCTTTATTATCTTCGACTTGGAACAGGCTCCATTTGATTTCCATAAATTAGCATAAGGGGAAAGGAAGGGAGGGGGGAGTGGTGGAGAAAGAAAGAGCCAACTTCTCTGGCAAAGTGGCAGCCTCGTAGGATTTAGGCCTAAAATGAGGGGATTTTGCTGTTCTTTACAAAATAATTGTTATAATTAAGCGAGCGCGGTGAGGGATTTTAATGTTAGTGGCTCAGGCCGGGCCGGCTGGACAAAGCCTGTGTTAGCTACGCAGACCTGCAGCACGCGTGGCAGTGTTGGCTCCTCCTCACAGCTCTGCCAATGCGCCTTAGGCTAAGGCCCTTAGCCCTGACCCATTGCACATTCCTTGGCCTCTCTGGAGCAGACCCTGCCCGCTGCGGCCAAGTGGATAGAGAACAACCTGATTTCCAGATGTGACGAGTTCCCACAACTCCCGTGGAAGCTGCAGAGGCCCAGAGAATCCGCCTCAGGATGGAGAGAGACCCGCCTACATGAATTTTCACTTAGGACTGGGAAATAACGTTTGAACATGGGACTCGGGAGATTAAATCCATGTTGTTCCAAGTCTCTCCGGGCCTTTCTTTAAAGCCCAGGCTTGTAGTAAGCAAGAAGATAGATGGTTGTCAAGTTAATGCAGTGGGTTGGGACTCAGGAGATCTGGGTTCAACTCCTTTCTATCCCACCGCCTCCCTGAGAGACTCCGGGCTGTCTCTGACTAGGTGAATGTACACACCTAGCACGATGGGGGGCCCTGATCTTTGTTGGGATACCACAGTAAAATAACAAAGGAGGAGAATAAAAGGAGGGGGGGCACATTTGCTAATTGTCTCTCCTTCTCACCCACCCGCCCCCTACATGCTAGATTGGCTGAGCAGGATGGGAAATGCAGTTTGGTGGGAGGCTGAGCGATTAATACACCTTTACCCCGATTTATAACGCGACCTGATATAACACGAATTCGGATGTAACATGGTAAAGCAGTGCTCTGGGGGGGAGGGCTGCACACTCCGGCGGATCAAAGCAAGTTCAATATAACGCGGTTTCACCTATAACACGGTAAGATTTTTTGGCTCCTGAGGACAGCGTTATATCGAGGTAGAGGTGTATTTTTGAGACATGAACGTGATACCAAGAAAATAAGCCTGCCTAGCAGGGGGGAGGGTGGATTATGATTTTTAAAGTTCACCCAGTCCCCAGTGTTTCTTCGGAGATAAAAGCTTTTGACATCCTGGGCAGGGAGCCAAAATCGGTGTTTATTTGAACATGTTATAAAATACGATCTACAAGGGAGCAGCTAATTCCTCTTTCTTGGGGAGGGCCGGTGCTTTTCACGTGGATGAAATGTCATCTCTAAGCTTCCAGGCATTTTGTTGTGAGGAGCACAGGACAAGTGTGAGCTTATTAACCTTTCTGGCAACCCTGTCACCTTCTTCTTGGAGATTCAGCTTTGAAGACCATTGCAAAAAAAAAAGATATATATATCTGTTCTGGACCATGCTGTGTCTCCTTTCCCCCTCCCTATAGCCTCGGAAGAGAGTCCAAGAAATAGCTTGGCCTTTCTGGGAGAGTCCAAGGAAGAGATGTCAGTGATCATCTACTGATGCCCAAACAACCAGGAGAGTCACATGGCATCCGTGTGGGTTGGAAGCCAAGGTGAATGTTCCTGGGTGCAAGAGCACATGTGCTTGAGGGCAGCTGAGCTGTGCAAGGCCAGGCTAACCAATGGACACGAGTCCCGTGTCTAGAGACATGATGGCATTTGGTCTTTCTGAGCTTCTTCCGTTGGCATCACCCTTTCCAGAAATGCGCCTTGGAGCCCTGCCCATAGTACCTTCGCACCCCCGTGCCTCTGACTCCCCTGGGATACCTTCCAGAAGAACTTGGAGCATGCAGCCCTCAAGCAAGATCCAGGGACAGATCTGGAGAGTTACTGTGCAAGGAGGTGCCTGTGTTAGTGTTTGAACATGACCAGAGTGACCAAGATGGGCCTGATCCTCAGCTCCGCTTTGGCTGCTCTGGCAGTGCAAAGCAAACATAATGGCAGCTAACCCATCCCCTGGTGGGATTCCCCCTGGTTAGCAGTGGGGAGCTGTCATAGCAACTCCTGTGCTGTCATCCTTCATAGTCCCTGCTGCTGGCAGTGTCCAGGAGAAAGGGCATGTGGGCAGTGTGTCTCTATGGTCCAGTGATCCTCAGGAGCTGCGAGCATACAGCAGAACAGTTGGCATAACTTAGAGCTGCCCTTGGGCTGCTCTAACTTGTCAGTCCAAATTGGCTCACATTAGCCCCAGGGGCTGCACAGGTGGTTTAAAGTCACCTTCCTCTATCTTATGCCAGACACAGCTTGGCCAGACCAAGCAATCTGGCCCGATGCCTCCAACCTGGGCAGAGTCAGAGCCAACCTGACTCATGGTACTGTCTCATTGCCAAGCCTGGAGTCCAGGTGCGCTGGCTGCTGACCAGTGGCATTGGCGATGGCTCTTTGCTTACGGAAGGGAGGCTAAATACTAAGCAATAGCTTGTGTGGTCACTAGCATGTAGTGTTGGTTTGGGCTGCTGGATGTTTGAGTGAGCAGCAGATTTCCCTCTTCAAAACAGCTTACCAGCATCCACATTTTGCATGATAACCTTGCATTACGCTGTTTGTTCTCTTTCATTTTAAAATGCTATATGGATAGAATGTTTCCGTCTGCTATGCATTCTGTTTACTCTCTCATCCCGAGCTGCCAATCAGCCCTCCTTATTATGTAGGTGTGATTGATGGGTACATAGGGGTGACATCACATCTATTCATAACGCAGCAGGAATAATGAATGGGATGCAGCGATTTATGAGGGGATGATTTTGCGGAGGATTTCTGGTCACATCATAAACCGGAAGGATGTAGCTCATTCCCCGAGACAGAATTAATTCTGCGAAATTTACCGCAGTCCATCGGTCGTTCGGCTTTATAATATAATGGATCCAGGGCTATTTTGAAGATGGGGAAACATTTAAAACAACCGAAACATTTATCGGAGCTGATGAAAACTATTTAAATCGTTATTAGATGAGTAACAGGATTTGGGCCACTCTCATCTGCGAGGGAGGAAATTCCCAGAACGCTCATGTAATTGGCATGCCTGAATGAGCTTAAAAATTCTCATTTAAATGCCTTTTTCATGTTGAAAGTGGAATTAGTGGAAGGTGGTGGATTGACATCACTGGGGAGTGAAGGCTCCTATACAGCTACGGGACAGGTACTGAGTGGGTAGCAACAAACACTGCCATGTGAGTCAGCCTGCCAGGGAAGGACAACCTTTAGGAGTCAGGGGTAGGGATGGTAGAAAAATTTCCAGTGAAACATTTTCACATGGGGAAATAGGCTTTTTGTCAAATCAGGAATTTTCCAGGGGAAAAGATCAATTTCAGTGATCTGTTTGGTTGGGAAAATGGAAGAATTTGGCTCGATGTTAACCTCTGAACTGTCACGGAGCCTCATGAGAGTTGTAGTTCCAGGGGCTGGACTGCATTCCCACGATTCGGCATAGGCTCACCCTGCTAAGATGTCAGTGTATCATGGAACTCCACGGATGTCTGTCCTGGGAGCTGGGCCCATAGGGGAGAAATGTAGTCCTGGAACGACAGCTCCCATCAGGCACCATGGCGACTCAGAACAAGGCAGAGATTCATGTCAATTTCGATATTCATGAACTGAAACTTTTTGGAACTTTTCGTTCCTTGAGACGTTTCATTGCTCGGCTTTTCGCTGCACCTGGGGACGAAAACGAATATCGACATTTCCCGCGAGATGGAAGTCCTGCTTTTTGATCCACTCTGCCAATAGAGCAGTAGGACCACAGCCTATTCGCTCCTTGGCCTCCCGGTGGGGGGGCTGCCAATGAGGGGCTTGCTTGGTTCTGATCCCAGTGGTGGTTTTCTGATGCGCTGCAGGGATCGGGCTGAGACCAGCGGTATGTTTCCACAATTCCCAGAGCTGAACAGCTTTGGCTTACTTACCAATCCAGGCTGCTTTCAAAGGGGTGCCCTGATCCCATTAGGCAAGGTAGCTTTCCTTCCCTGATCTCTTCCTTTTTACTGGAAGTATTTCGCTCCCACTTTGCCCTGGGTAAATTACTGCACGACTTGCAGGCCAATGACGAACGTTTCCCTCCCAAGGAGGGAGGGAAAGCACGGGACCCTCTATAAACTGAGTTTCTTTCATGCTCTCTGAAAGCTTAATTCAGCCTTCAGGCCCCAGCCCTGCCTTATTGCTCTTCCTGACTCTCCTGTGATGTCTACGCTGGAGAGTAAACCTTTTGCTTGCTGGAAAACGAGGGAGAGTTCTGTGCACAGCGTAGCTTTTCTAACCAGCCTATACCACATTCAGCGTGTCATCTGTGGACAAAGCCGGGGTGTCCTGCTGTCACATGGGATTCCTTAGTTCAGAGAAGTTATCTTCCCCAGGGGCATGTGCCTCATATAGTATAAACGCCTCCGATCACAAATAAATTAGTACAGTCGTTTGCCTCCACTAATGAACGGCTACCAGAGGGCAGAGGGGAAGAGTTTTCATTGGGGAAGGATTGCGTTTGTAAATGGCTTTTAAAGAAGCAGTTTGTGGGTGAAGCCAAAGGCCCTCCCACCGCAATTAATCTGCTCTTTATCTGGGACAGAGACTCTGTTCCCTGCGGCACCAGTCCCAAGGTAGAGAGAGCAAGACTGGGATTCCTGAGATAACTATAAAACACCCACAGATGCGAGGGGGCAGCAATCAGACTATGTGAAACAGCTGGCTTGGGGTTTCGGGGGCTAACCACACCCTGGGGTGGGGGTGACACTCGGAGCTTACGCATGGAATGGAACATACCCAGATACGAGGGGTTGGGAAGAGAAAAACATGCTAGGAGAGGGGGGAGGGATGCTGATTAGACTGGCAGGCACTGAGTTGAAGTCTAAGAAGCCTGTTTCCTTGTGCTTCTGCTGATGTTGTTTTGTTAGTAATGCGGAACGCTCCTTAGAGCAAGCTGCAGGACTGTGGCTGTGTGGTTACATCTGATTTGATTCCTGTCTCTAATACAGACTAACGGTTGCAATGCAGGCAAATCACGTAACCCCTCCGGGCCTCAGTTTCTCCTTCTGCCAATTGGGATTGTGCTAATAATGACCTGGCTCCTAAAGGGTGAGAGGCTGTGAGTGGAGCTGAGTGACTAATGGGTTTGTTTCACCCCAAGATGCATTTTGGGGTGAAAAAAATCTATTGACTGAACAACGTTCACCCACCTGTAGTTGGGGGTTTAATGCCTCCTTGGTATTTGAAAGGCGCCTGGTTGCTTCCCTGACGAGCAGCACAGAAATGCCTGGGTAGCTGAAAGAAATCCCACCCATTCATCAGAGGAGAGTTCTGGTTTGCTCCATTGCCTCCCTCCAGCAGGCAAAGCCGTTTCCTAGTTTCACTCAGTTCTGCCTCACTGGTTGTTCTGGCTCAGCCCTATTATTGAGGCTAAAGACAGAAGCGCTTGGGCATCTGAAACGACCCTTTTGCTTGTCCCTTCCCAGCCCCAGGTGCTTCGTTAGAGCCAAAGTTTCCATATAAGCTGGACGATAAATCGCTCTGTCCCTGTTAAACATGCGTGCGTCTCACCCCTCTCCCCCAACCATACAAAGATTGTTAATATTGTGTAGTCACTTACAGGAGGTGGAATTCGTACTGAGCTAAATGACCTTTCCAGACTGGATAAAATGAAGATGGAGCTACTCCGTTCCTGGAAAAATCATGGAGCAGGTCCTCAAGGAATCCATTTTGAAGCACTTGGAGGAGAGGAAGGTGATCAGGAACAGTCAACATGGATTCACCAAGGGCAAGTCATGCCTGACCAACCTGATTGCCTTCTATGATGAGCTAACTGGCGCTGTGGATATGGGGAAAGTGGTGGAGGTGATATACCTTGACTTTAGCAAAGCTTTTGATATGGTCTCCCACAGAATTCTTGCTAGCAAGTTCAAAAAATATGGATTGACTGAATGGACTATAAGGTGGATAGAAAGCTGGGTAGATTGTCGGGCTCAACGGGTATGGTCAACAACTCAATGTCTAGTTGGCAGCTGGTATCAAGCGGAGTGCCCCAGGGGTCTGTCCTGGGGCCTGTTTTGTTCAACATCTTCATTGATAATCTAAGATGATGGGATGAACTGCACCCTCAGCAAGTTCATGGATGACACTAAGCTGGGTGGAGAGGTAGATAAGCTGGACGATAGGGATAGGGTCCAGAGTGACCTAGACAAATTTAGAGGATTGGGCCAAAAGAAATCTGGTGAGGTTCAACAAGGACAAGTGCAGAGTCCTGCACCTAAGGCGGAAGAATCCCATGCACCGCTACAGGCTGGGGATCGACTGACTAAGTGGCAGTTCTGCAGAAAAGGACCTGGGGATTACAGTGGACGAGAATCCCCTATGAGTCAACAGTGTGCCCTTGTTGCCAAGAAGGCTAATGGCATTTTGGGCTGCATTAGTAGGAGCATTGCCAGCAGATCGAGGGAAGTGATTATTTCCCACTATTCGGCACTGGTGAGGCCACATCTGGAGTATTGCATCCAGTTTTGGGCCCCCACTACAGAAAGGATGTGGTCAAACTGAAGAGAGTCCAGCGGAGGGCAACAAAAATGATTAGGGGGCTGGGGCACATGACTTACGAGGAGAGGCTGAGGGAATTGGGCTTATTTAGTCTGCAGAAGAGAAGAGTGAGGGGGGATTTGATAGCAGCCTTCAACTACCTGAAGGGGGGTTCCAAAGAGGATGGAGCTCAGCTGTTCTCAGTGGTGGCAGATGACAGAACAAGAAGCAATGGTCTCAAGTTGTAGTGTGGGAGATCTAGGTTGTATATTAGAAAAAAACTATTTCACTAGGAGGGTGGTGAAGCACTGGAATGGGTTCCCTAGGGAGGTGGTGGAATCTCCATCCTTAGAGGTTTTTAAGGCCTGGCTTGACAAAGCCCTGGCTGGGATGATTTAGTTGGGGTTGGTCCTGCTTTGAGCAGGGGGTTGGACTAGATGACCTCCTGAGGTCTCTTCCAACCCTAATCTTCTATGATTCTACTCTTCAAAAAAGCAGCCACTGGCTACAAGCAGTGTCCTTCCCCCGCCACCCCAGCTCCGACTGTGAAGAACCCAACAACTTGCTGGCTGGTGGTCAGGAAACAGACTGAGGGGAGCTGGAGATTCACACACCTGACCCCAAGGTGACCCCTGGCTCCAGCCACTGCCAGTAGCCTCGATAGCTCATCATCAGGGTGCACTGCTGCAGTTCCTTCCTCCGAGCATCGTGAGACGTGTTGTGGGGTCCTCGCGCAGTATGGCATCCCGCTCTGCACAGGACAGGCAGGTGTGGGGGGGGGGGGGGCAGTCCCAGACTTTCTGTTGGCCTCCTTTGCCTTTTGGTAGGACGGCTGCAGTCCCTGCCACGTTGCCCAGCATTGCTGCTCGTCCCAGTCGTTCTCATCTCCTTTTGGTTTGTATCAGTTTATCACGATGCTGTTCAGGCTCCACGGAGCCGCAGCCACCTTCCAGAGGCTCATGGATCGGTTGTTACAACCCCATGGGCAGTATGACGCCACCTACATTGACGACATCATCGTGTACAGCACCAGTTGGGAAGACCATCTCCAATACTTATCCCAGGTGCTCCAAGCCCTTAAGGACGCTGGACTTACGGACAACTCAACAAAATGTCACCTCGGACAGAGCAAGGTGACGTACTTAGGATACACTGTTGGGGGGGGAGGACAACTAAAGCCCCTGGTCGACACGATAAAGGCCCTGTGAGATTGGCCCAACCCAACAATGAAGAGGCAGGTGCAGCAATTCCTTGGCCTGGCCGGATATTACCGGTGCTTCATCCCAGACTTTGCTACCTTGGCAGCCCCCCTGATGGACCTAACTAAAAATTCACGACCTCAGAGGTCCGTCAAGTGTGAGACAGTCCTGCGGACATTGAAAGAACGACTGACCAGTGGACCAGTCTTAATACATCCAGATTTTCAGAAACCCTACATTTTACAGACAGATGCCTCAGAAGTAGGCCTCGGGGCAGTATTATCACAGGAAGTAGCTGGGGAAGGACACCCTGTGCTGTAACCAAGTTGCGAGCTGTTCCCCAGAGAAACCCGCTACTCAACTATTGAGAAAGAAGCCTTGGCCGTTAAGTGGGCCATAGAAGCTCCGTGGTATTATCTGTTAGGAAATACATTCTGACTTGCCCTGCAACCATATGCCTTTCAGGTACTACATCGCCCCAGAAAAGCGCATGCTGATTTTTTTTCAAGGATAGCAGGGGTGTGTGATGGGTGACGGGGAAGGGTTAACTCCTCACTGTGGGTAGAGGAAGCCACGCCCCCACATCTCTACTGGGCATGCTCCAGGTGTAGCAGCAGTATAAGAGGGAGCAGCCCGGCTCAGTCTGGGCTGACCGCCGGAGAGGGAGGACACTCCTTGCTGGCTCCGGCCCAGGAACCACTGTAGCCCCGGACCGCGGAAGCCAGAGGTGCAGAGACCCACACAGACGCCCAGCTACCTGTGGACACCCCAGGGAGGTCTGAGCTACAGGGAGTTGCACCAGCCGAAGACCCCAGAGACCCTGAAGACGCACAGATCACAGACTGGAGTGACAAGGTAGGAAGTAGCCCAGGGCAGGACAAGTCATTGTCTCGAGGCCGGTCAGCGTGTTGTGGATGGATCCCTGCTGACCCAGTGGTGGACTCACTCGCCACTACAAGGGACTTGGGCTGGGACCCGGTAGAGCAGGGAGAGTCCAGGTCCCCCTACCTGGACGCCACCTCTCCCGCCCCCAAGCGTACACTTGACCATATAGCCCCGCTTGGAGGGCAACTTTATTGACTCCGCTGCTAGGCTCTGCAACCCTGCCTAGAGGAAATTTTATTGACGCTGGCCACTAGGTCAGACAGCCATGCCCAGAAGGTGACCCTATTGGCTCCAGCCACTAGGCCATACAGCCCCATATGGAGGGCTACTTTATTGACTCCGGCCGCTATGCCATACAGCCACGCCTGGAGGGGTATCTCCATTGACTTGGGCCACTAGACCTGGCTGCCGGCAAAGCCAGTGGACCATTAATGACTCTGGCCGATTGGCCTTACTGCCCTGTAGACCCAGGGTATCGCTATTGATTCTGGCCATCAGGCCTTACTGCCTTGCAAACCCTGGAGTACCCCTATGGATTCTGGCCGCTAGGCCTTCCTGCCCGGCAGAGAAGGGCAACCCCCTGGGATGTGGGTCACGTGACCCTATTGCCCTGTGGAGTAAGGCGATTCCATAGTCGTAAAGCCCTGCGGATCAGGACATCTCTATGGACTCCTGCCCTTGGGTCTCACAGCCTGGTAGGGTGACCAGATGTCCTGATTTTATAGGCACAGTCCCGATATTTGGGGCTTTTTCTTATATAGGTGCCAATTACCCCCCACCCCGTCTCGATTTTTCACACTTGCTATCTGGTCACCCTACGGCTTGGAGATCCAGGGCAGCTTGAAGGATGGGGTGAACTCACCCTGCATGGAACAGGGTCTCCCCCACCCCGTCATAAATGCTCATACAACTTTAGCTTCTTGCATCTCAATGTCTACTGCCATGACATAATTATTGTCTGACCCCTTCCCTCCATTGTCTATAATTTCCCGCAACAGTGAAAATTTCAATTGATAAAAATAAATTCTTAAACCCCCTAATTTTGCACAACTGTGAAAATTTAGATAGACATTTTTTTTCTATTTTTATCTAACTGTAAAGATCGATATTATCTGTCAAAATTATAAAAAAAAATTGAATTCTGCCAAGCCTGTCTATATTTATATGCCTGCAATTTCCCTGTCTCTCCCTTTTTTTTTTTTTTAAAAAGCATGTTGATTTTTCTGATAATCCTTTGAATGTTTCCTCTCCTCCCTGCACAAATCTCCACAGCTGTTAGGTCTTCAAATCCTTCATTCATTAAGAGAGGCAGAGAAAGAGAGTGGGGAATGAAAGGACTGCCTGGCGAACACAAAAGACGGAGAAGAGCGAAAGAGAAGACGACAATGTGGTTAATACATAAAACAGAGACATTTCTGGCACTCATCGTATCATTAATCTGTCTAAAGTGGCTTTGATCTCTTCTGCTTTAATTAACTTATAATTATAATGTGATTATATTTTTGCAAGTGGGAGGGAGCTGGGGAGCTGCAGTCTCAAAGCAGCAAGCGCTCGCGATGCCTGCTTTTCATACCCCCTGTCACTCTGTCACCAGCACACGTGAGCCTGTGTGTCAAAGATGATATGAATGGGGAGGGAGGGGGATGTGTGGGAGCAGCTCACAGTGGCTGGGGAAGGAGGGAGGTATATACCAGCTGCTGCTCCAGCCCTGGGGTGCTGGAGCAGTGTTGGTACATGTCCCCTCTGCTTTGCCTGCTCCCTCCTAGTAACGGTAGAATCCGGCACAAACTCTGCCAGCAGCCAGGAGGTCAGAGCCTCTGTATTACTTTAAGGCCAGGTCTACACGGCAAGTTCCCGTGTGGCATGCCAGGGTGTGACTCTGCAGCATGCCAGCTTGCCCGTGTGGTCACTGCTACAGCACAGTGAAAGAGCCGGAGTGCGGCTTTGTGCCCATGCGTCCAAGCCGCGCTCCGAGACTTTCACCGCGTTGCAGCAGGGCCCACCTGGGACATTACTGTGCGGCAAGCTGGTGCACTGCAGGTTCACATCCTGGCTTGCCGTGCCATAACTCACCTTGTAGACAAGCCCTATGGTGGGTTTTTTTGGGGGGGGGAGTAGGGGTTGTAACTCACCTTGTAGACAAGCCCCTTCATTTTCTGGCTTTCCCCTCCAGAGTCTCCCTGCAGGGCCCATGAAGGAATGGTGTGGGATGAAACTATGGGCTGGATGCAGAAGTGGCATGAGCGAGACTCATTCCGAGACACCCACATCCACTCATCAGTCTGTCATTTAAAGCAGGTCACCCATTTTGTTGAGTTAAGCCCATTAGTTAGCGGGTGGTGTTAATAAAGCTATGGTCCTGGGTTCAGTTCCTGTATGGGGCACATTCGGCATGGCGGCCTGGCTTCGTGGGGGATGGGCCTGGACTGGGGATCTATTCGCAACTCTGCTGCTGGGTGACCTTGGCAAGTCACTGCCCTACCTTCTGCCTCAGTTTCCCCCCATCTGTAAAATGGGGATAATGGAACTGACCTTTCAGAGCGCTGTGAGATCCACTGAGGAAAAGGTCTATGTAAGAGCTCAGCGGTTGCAAGCCAGTGCCACTCCCACAGAGGAGCTGGAAGAAGGTGCCAGCTACTGCAGGCCATGGCTTACTTTGGTGTGCACTTTCCTACCACGGGCGAGCACGTGAGTGTGACAGCGCACACACTATTGCCACAGTCGTGCAAGGGGTTTTGATTTGCCTGAACCCTGGTGGCTGCCTGGTGCACAGCGACGTCACAATTCGAGTGTGCCACCGTGTCAATGGGAGTTCCTCACCTAGCACCCTTTGAGGAACTGGGCCTTAGGGGCTTTTGAAAATCCCACTGTGTTGGGGGGTGAACCCCACACCGGTGAGCAAAGGAGTCTGAGCTCAGCTAGGCCACCTGGCCACACCTGGTGGGTGTGTCAGGCTTGGTTCACCATCAGCCCCAGCTGGGGAGAAGCTGGGTCTTCTTCATGAAGGAAGGAAGTGAAAGCTACAGGGGAAGGACCCAGGACACAGAGGGTTGGTGGGATTGGAACGCCAGGGACGCTGTCGGAGGAGCTAGCCCCGATGGTAGGTCTGGGGAAAGGGGCAGGGCTCCAGGGAAGCAGTCCTGAGGATCGGGGTTCCACACCAGGAGCTGGGGAGAGCCCGGCAGGATTCGGAGCTCAAGCCAGCATGGGTGGAGGTTACTTTATCTGGCTTTGGTTTGGCTGGGGTGCGGAGGGGTTGAGTTCTGTCAGGGGAAGCCTAGGAGCCTGCTCTTCTCCGAGAAGAGTGGGACTACCAGTATGGAGGAAGGTGCTGTGTTGATAACGGGAGTTGTGTGGGACACTGTATGAGACACCAATACCCTGGAAGCAGGGAGACATTAACGTGACCTGGCTGGAGGGTCAACTTATGAGAAGAAGCAGATCATGTTAGGGCTGGAGCAGCTGTTGGTGGGGGTGCCAGATGTGGAGAGCCACGCCCAGCCATGAGAGGGCATGTTGGCCGGTGAGTCACTCTTCCGCACCCAGCCATAAACAATAATGCTGTACGCTGAGCTGAGCTGAAACGAGAGGATGTTCTCGGCAGGTAGGAATTTGGCTAGATGAATAAGTGCCGTGGGGTCTGGCGATAGCCCAGCTAAACGATGGCAGCTCCTACAGAACAGCGCCCCCTAATGCCACACCTAAACGAGGCAACTTCAGAGTGACTTCCAAAAAAGACTGGCTGATCAAATATGCTCCCTGCATCTTGGGCATTTAAACCTGCACTTCCCCCTGTTTGAGGAGTCCTGAGATGAGGATTACCTGGCCCCCTTGGTCAGCATTTTCAAACATGACTAGCCAGTCTGGGTGCCTATCTCAGGTGCCTTAAAAGGACCTGATTTGCAGAAAATGCCTAGCCCCCACCCTCTCAAAATCAGGTCCTTTTAGGGCAGAGGTGGGCAAACTTTTTGGCTCGAGAGCCACATCTGGCTATGGAAATTGTATGGCGGGCCATGAATGCCCACACAATTGGGGGTTGGGGTGCGGGAGGGGGTGAGGGCTCCAGCTGGGGGTGTGGTCTCTGGGGTGGGGCCAGAAATGAGGAGTTCAGGGTGCGGGAGGGGGCTCTGGGCTGGGGCAGGGGGTTAGGGTGTGTGTGGGGGAGTGAGGACCTGGCTGAGGGTATGGGCTCTGGGCTGGGGCAGGAGGTTAGGGGGTGTGTGGGGGAGTGAGGACCTGGCTGAGGGTACGGGCTCTGGGCTGGGGCAGGGGGTTAGGGTGTGTGTGGGGGGGGTGAGGGCCCGGCTGAGGGTATGGACTCTGGGGTGGGGCTGGGGATGAGGGGTTGGGGATGCAGGAGGGTGCTCTGGGCTGGGACCGGGGGGGGTCGGAGGGCGGGCGGGGGATCAGGGCTGGGGCAGGGGGTTGGGGCGGGGGAGGAGGTCGGGGTGCAGGCTCCAGGCGGTGCTTACCTCAAGCAGCTCCCAGAAGTAGTGGCATGTCCCCCATCCGGCTCCTATGCCGAGGCGCAACCAGGTGGCTCTGTGCACTGCCCCATTCACAGGCGCCACCCCCGTAGTTCCCATTGGCGGGAACCATGGTCAATGGGAGCTGCGGGGGCGGTGCTTGGGTGTGCTGAACCCCTGGGCTGCCCCTATGCATAGCAGCTGGAGGGGGGACATGCTGCTGCCTCCAGGAGCCACATGGAGTGGGGCAAGCTCCTGGCCCCACTCCCTGGCAGGAGCTCGAGGGCTGGATTAGAGCTCGTCTGGAGGGCGAGATGCGGCCCCCAGGCCATAGTTTGCCCGTCCCTGCTTTAGGGGGTGCTTCAACCTGGCCCATAAAATCACTGGTCACTTTTGAAAATGTAAGCCTGGATGTCTATATCTGGCCTTCCTCTTGCCTGTCTCCCTTTCAGATCTGCCTCACTGTTCAGACCCACTGCCATGCATGTAAAGGGGCAAAGGCTTGTGTAGCCCATGTCTGATAGCCTGACAATCTGATCTCTTACACATTCCATGGTGCCATTGATTTAAGCCTGTTCTTCTTCCCCCTGGACACAGGACGGTTGCACACAGCTGGCTTGTTAGCCTAAGGGGAGGTCTTTGCCTTTGCCCAAGCTTTGAGTTTCCAGCTCCTGCGAAAAGGTAAAGTATTAGTGGCATTAACGGGGCATCTCTCTCTCTCGCTTCCCTGGAGGGTGGCAGAAAGCAACATCATGCTAGATGGGGCATAACGAGAAGTGGCCCCATGCAAACAGGTTCCCTTTAAAAAGGATGAATAGACACTACTTGGCTGTAGATTCCACACCAGCGGCGCTTGGCTTTTTTTTCTTTTCTGAGCGACTCGCGATGTTTTGAAGTGCCAAATGAAAATAGCCCCCCTTTGGCAGATACCCCCAGAGCACATCTCTGTGCAGGGAATGGGGAAGGCAGGAATGCAATATCCTGCTTAACTGTATCTTAAGACAGCAAATAGGAATGTTTTTTAAATGATATACATTCGTCCTAAATTGCTTTTGAATGGCTGCCTAGCGATGGAGTTTGAGAGCGCCGATCCATTACCGGGCAAATCTCTTTCCTCCCAATCTAGCAAAATGAAGGGAAATGCGCCCATCGCTTCTGTTGTGACAATACCGCTCCGCCGCCACTCTTCCTTTCAGCTGCTTCCTGGCCGGAACTTCTTTCAGAACTCCCCCGATATCCTCCAGCCTAGCGCTTAACAATCCGCCCCTTCATTAGCTCCTGAAGTGCCGCTTTGAGCAGCTTCGCTGATAGGCAACGGCAATAAAAAAGCGTAATTCTCCCGAGGAGGCTTCTTTAGATTGGGAACGACGGGCCATTACCTCTAAGGTGTTCAGGCAGACTGAGCTTTCCTTCCCTTCACAGCCATTATGGGAATGGAGTGTCGAAAATAGTTCCTCGCCCGCCCGGCTTTGCTACATGGGCTCTGCGCCCCTTTGAATGCCGACAACGGGTTCAGCTCTGCGTTCTCCTCCGAAAGCTGGATTTCGGGGACTCACCGGGCTCCTCGTTCCATGGAGCACTTCCAGCCGAGCGCCACTCTGCGGGGATGGCGGTGTCTAGGTTAAGCGGGCTCTTGAAAGAATCATGGGCGGGTAACGTCAGTGCTTGTGCATCGACTGCACTGTCTATAGAGGCTGCACACTGCCATCTTGATGCACCTCAGGCCAGATCTATAGCACTTCCTGCTATTCCAGCCCGGCTCCCCCAACGGCTCGGCCGATGCCCCTCACGATGCCCAGCAGCACCGTCCCAGGCAGGGGGACTAACTTTGCCAGGTGCCCACCACTTTATTGAACAAAGGGAGCCTGAAGGCGGCTGATTTTTTTTATCTGCATGCAGCCGGCGATGGGTTAACATTTGCAGGAGGTATTTATACCCCTCTTCTGTGTAAGGATTTCACAGGAGGTAACCAGACAGCTGCCTCTGGAATCGATACGTCAGCGTGAGTTATGGAACTCCATCACCTCCGGTAGCTTGACGATGCATTAGACAATGGGTACATTCACCCCTGGCTATCAGAGGCGTGAATTCCACTGGATCATTGAGAGAAGCTGGGGAAGGGGTGTCCCTGCTCCCCCCCCCCAACAACTCTCTGCAGGAAGTGCCCTGGGCCTTTTAATCAACACAGGTGGTCTCAGTTTTACATCTCCTCTAAAAGGCAGCACTCCCTACACATAGTCCTGTATCAAAGGACGTCTTCCCCTTACCACTCCCTGCTGTTTGTTAGGGGGTCTCCTAGCCACACCCAACCCTGGTTAGCTTGTGAATTCCAACCTGCCCCAGTGGCAAAGTGAAGATTCCCAGAATTAGGGGAAAGTTCAGCTTGGAGGTTTCACTCTGTTCCATCACCGAGCTAGAGCCCAGCTGTGAAATTAGGACCTGGATCTGGGTTTGGATTCCAGCCTCTCCGTATGAACCTTGAGAGATGTGACTTGAGCACCGAGTCTTCCTCCCTCTTGCCAGCAAACAAACGCTGCAGCCCTGCACCTTGTTTTACTCCATTTTCTTCCTTCCTTTTGGGTGTTGTTGATGCATGAACAGTTTTGTGCATCTAGATTCCAAATGAGTAATGGTGGTCAACTGAGCGCACAGCCGATATTGATCCTCTTTGTGCATCTTAAATTTCACATGCCACCTTCCGCAGCCTGAAATGCTCGGGGGGGGGGGGGGGTGAGGCGGGGGGGGGGGAGATATCAGAAACAAACTGGTGAGGACAAGTACACTATTGCTGCTTCACCCACACAAGGGGCAGGAAACTCCTGTGTCCCATGAAAGAGACACTCCCTGATGGGAAACTGCATCAGTGTCCAGTACAAAACTGCATTCGTGTGTTCAGATCTGAGCACAGTCAGCAGGGGGGAAGCATGCCATGTCATTCTTGATCAACGTCCTGTGGTGGAACGGTTCTGATGGACTCCAGAGGGACTGCCAGGCCTCCTGGGCTGGTGGAAGAATCCTTTGCAGGTAAAGGAAATAAGAGGGGTCTTGGCCATCCCATTCTGGCTCAATCGACTGGATTGGGAATCAAGAAACCTGGGTGCTATTCTTGACTCTGCCACTAAATTGTCACGTGTCCATGGACAGGTCACAAAAATTGCTCTGTCCCTCAGTTTCCCCATCTGTAAAATGGGGGATCATGCTTCTTTCCCCTGGTTTGAGATCCTTGGGCAAGAAGTGGAAAGTATTCTCATTAACCCTGCAGCCTGTCTTGCTAGCAGCATAGAACCCCGGTAGCAGAGGGGGCTTTGCACAAGCCTGCCCCCTACGGGAAAGTTCTCTGTGCGCAGGGCGTGACATTGTGACACTTCCCCGCAATGTGTCGTCTAGCTGAAACGTCAGCCGCCTACTGCCTGTGCAGCGTGGGCAGGTGCGACATCAGAGAGAGCCAGGCGCCTGGAAAACAAGACGTTCTGGGACTGCTTCCAGCAATGAAGATCTTTTGAGCTAGGGGGTGGGTGGGAGGGAGCGAGCAACCGCAATGAGAAACAGCAATTGCCTAATGAACGCACCAAAACTGTGCTCCGTTCCAGGGTGGGATCTACCCGGAGCCAACGTCTCCTGGATTGTCATTAGCACGGAGACATTTGGAAGAGACAGCACCCAGGTTGCAGACCAAGTGTAATCAATCTGGGAACATATGGGGACTTCTCCTTCGCCAAGCTGGTGTCCCTCATGCCCGTTCTCCATCTATTCTCTCCTTTCTCGCGACAGTATTTTAGAGAAGGTTTTAGGGGGTGGGAAGGCCGGCTTCTTATTTCAATCACCTGTCAGCAAAGCGTCTGGTTATAAATAACGCTCCTTAGCGTCCCTGTCGCTAGTTCCAGGCACACACCACCAAGCCCTTTGCAAAGGCAGGCAAGTGCTGCTATCCCTGTTCTAGAGGCAGAAGCTAGAGTCCAAAGGGGGCCTCGGATTTGGGGATCTTGCTGTCTTTGGGGTGCCTAGCACTGATTGTCCAAGAGGCCGAGCATCTGCAGCTCCCCGTGGATTGGCATTGTGCACTTCCTGAGCAGCTGGTCGCAAGTCGGGCACGCGGAAAACAGAGGCGCTTAAAATCACGGAGCGCTTTTGAAAATTCTGACTGGAGCATCTTGCCTGAGCGCGTGCAGCAAGAGCTGAGAATAACAGCGAAGTCTCCTGACTCCAAATCTGGTGCTCTTTCCGCCAGCGCACGCTGTGACAGACATCCCAATCCCATGCCATAGCTTTGGGGCCCATACTGTATTAAGTGTGTGAATGGTTTATGTATCACGGCGGGCCAGGGACTGTTTGCAACTTCCAGGGGGAAGGTTGCCACAGCTCCTCCGGGAACCCAGACCAGTGTGTGGGGTGTAATTAAGATGAAACACCCAGTTGTAAACAACTCCTGAGAGGTACCCCCTCCCCCCCAGTGAAGGGTGATTTATACTGGGTTTTCCAGAGACCAACCAATGAGGAAAAGGCTTTTGATATGAAAAGGCTGGGTTTAAGCTGCCTCAGGGCCTTCTTTCTGATCCAGCAAACAGACAGGACCTTCTGCCCACAGGGGATCTCCAACCCTTGCAGAAGGGTTGGGAAAACTTTGACTTCCTGGGCACCAAGAGACTGGTGGGTGACTCCTGGTATGTTTAGTGTGTGTGGTTAAATCTGTTTATTGTGATGTTTTTCTGCAGTGCCTTTACCTTAAGAATAAAGGTGCTTGCTTAGAAAAAGCTCTGCGGACACTTGCAACTGCTGGCACTTAGCCTGCAGAGAGAAAGCAATGCACAGGTGCTGGTCACTGGGCAGCCTGGCTAGCTGGGGTATCACAGTGTCAGGCAGGGAGCTGTGCCTGGTCAGAAGGGAGTGGGACACGGGTCCGGTCTCAGAGACAGGTGATGGCTGGAGACCTGAGACCTGACTAGGCACTGCTGGAGTGGATACAGGTACAGTTACCCTGAAACTGACACATGGAAACTGACACGTGCCACCTCTCCTTGTTAGCCATGTCACGAACAGGCTGCAGAACACACGGTGATGCTCTTGTTCAGACATAGGCTCAAATGACCAGCTCTGGGTATCACATTCTGCTGAAGTGCTGGGCGGGGAGCGGAGGAGATTGGATCTTGAGCTTTCATTTAAAGCCCTCTTTCCCTGTAGCACCCTCTAGACAATTATTACTAAGCGTTGGCATTGAGGTAGCGCCCAGTAGCCGTAGCCAGGGACCAGACCTCCGTTGCGCTAGGCGCTGTCCAAACAGAACACAATGATGGTCCCTGCTCCTGGGAGCCGACAGTCTAAGTAGTTAGTAGCAGGAATATGTCTTGGACTCTTCTTTGTCCTTTACAATTTTGTCCCCTTCCTTTGAAATCCAAATACGGCTTTCAGGAGCCAGTGACGAAGTTACCTGTCTGAAGCCATTAAAGCTGGTCACAGTCCAGGGTGGAAGTTGCTGCATTATGCTAGCAGGAAGGTATTGGAATTCAGCAGTGTGGGAATCATTTATTGGACTTCCGCCGCGCCCCCTTTTGTGCCTCACCTATAATCACAGCATCCTCTCGCTGTCGGCTCTGTTCTCAGCTGTATATTTAACTTTGAAAAATCAATGAGCAAGAAAATTAGGAGGGGGAGAAAAAAAGAAAACAGGGAGTGTTGCAAAGAGGCTGCATTGGCCAGAGCCCTGCCCTTGCTATGCAGAGCCATGGGGTGAGGGAGCAGAGTGCTGCCCGTGGCGTGGCGTGGGAGGGATAGTTCAATGGTTTGAGCATTGGCCTGCTAAACCCAAGGTTGTGAGTTCAAACCTTGAGAGGGCCATTTAGGGATCTGGGGCAAAAAAAATAGTTGGGGATCAGTCCTGCTTTGAGCAGGGGGTTGGACTAGATGACCTCCTGGGGTCTCTTCCAACCCTGATATTCTATGATTCTATGCCTGGTGGAGTGCTCCTTCCTGATCCTCTAAAAGGGACCTTACCGCAGTACCAGCTACCCGTGGATGTGCTGGGAGGTTAGAGGGCTGGGGCCCATGGTGACTGGGGGGGGGGGGTAGTAGCTAGTCCCCTGACCTCTCGTGGAGGTGCCAGGCTGGAATCCCACTCTTGCATTGCGTGGGAGGGCTTGCCCTTTCTTCTCACTCCCCGCAAACAAAATAGTCTGTGGGTTCCTTAGTTAGGTGGGTTGGCTAGAAGCTTCCTGTGTGTTCTGAGAAGCCCTCAGGTGCTGGCTAGGCTGCCCTGCCTGCCAAGGGTCCCTCGTGGGAGAGAGTCCCCCTCTAACGCCCAGCTCCCATTCTTAAGAATCCTATCGCATGCATCTCCTATAAAAGGGAGAGACAGGCCCTAAATCAAATCTCCAGTGCCCAAGTGTGGAGCCAGAGCTGGATCCTGCATTTCTGTGATGAGCAGAACCAAAACCTCCAACCCAAACAGTCCTGCACCCGGACCGGCTCAGAATCGGAACTTTGTGAAAGGATTCAGCTTTTTCGGATTCTCCTAGGGTAGGTTCAAGCCAAACAGGGCTGGTTCTAGGGTCCCATTTCTGGGGGGCAAGTGGATATTTTGGGGCCCCTGGATGTCACTATGTAAACCTCCCAGGTGTCCAGGGGCTAGTTCGACCCCTGGAAAATCTTGGATTTAAAGTTTTAAAAAGTAAACTTTGGCGACTGTGTCGGTATTTTGTTATTGTCACTTCCACTGCTTAACATTAGATAACTTTGTACGTATTTTGGTCTTTCTCACTTTGGGGCCCCTTGAAGATTGGCTTTTTGAAATTTAGTTGTGGAGAATTTCCAGAAAGTGGTACTTTTTTTTTCAGAAAATGTTTGTAAAACTTAGTTACCACTGCCCAGTCATTTCTCGCCTGGACAGTATCTTGCCGGCTGAGTTCAGGGATGAAGTGCTGCTGCTGTGGGTATCATAAGGAACTCACCCATTGCTGTGTCCAAGTGTTTGTCTCTTCTCCACCCTCTTGGCAGTGCGCTGGCCACTGGTCTCGCACATGAGAACTGGGAAGAAGAACCCTCCAGTGTGGTGGCCTTAAGAGAACTCAGGTCTCAAAAACTGGGGGACATAGGTGGTATCATAGAGTGACTGGTGCAGATTCTGGGCATCTGGCCATGAAATGACATCTTCTCAGGTGTCTTGGAGACTCATTCACACCTTCCAAGCAGACACATGCCCCCATGCATCCAAACTTGTTCAGTCCAAGGGCACTAGGACATGTGCTTATGGGCAGTGGATGGAAAAGGGTCACCTTTGGGAGGGACAGTTGTTTACCGGGGAGCAGTGATAGGGTGGGGTCATTCACAACGAGGTTGCCATGTTCACCACTGAGATAGTCATGACCGAGGGCTTCATTTTGGATGGTGTCTTAACCCCGCCTTCCATTCTGTATCCATGCTTTTTTTCCCCAGTTATGGTCGGGTATTTATCAGTTTACCCTCACATCACACAAGCCCCCCCTAAGATCTCGTATGGGGGGCTGCCGGTGGGGCTGCATTGCTGTCACCCCTGTGTGGCCCTCGGAGCAGACACCAAGTTCCACAGCTGTCAGTCAGGTGCTCAGATGTGCTTGCTTCAAACAAGCAGATAAAAGTGAAATGAACAGGAGGTGCCGCTTCCCATGGAAAACAGCTCAGCGTCGCCGCGGCGAGCTGAGAGCCAGCGGTCCCACGCCTGTTGTGCTAGGCTCAGAGCGAAGCTTCCATTTATAAAAAGCTTTATCAATATTTCAGAAAAATATTAATAAATGCAGCTGGGCGCATTAATAACTTATCATAATGCACATCGGAAAGTGCAGTGGTGATACATTTTTAACAGATGATTCTAAAACAAGCCAGCATCCAATGCCCATTAAGTAACACAGAGAGCTATTGATCCACAGTGATATATGCTGTATTTAAACAATGCACTTAGGCCTCATGCAGAGAGAACTGAACGCTCTCCTTGGGAACAAGGCAGTTTGAAGCCGTGCTGAAGAGGCCCGAGATTGCAGACTCTCACTGAGGCACGTACTCCTATTGCTATCAGCAGCCTAGTCGTGTCATAAGGTTTAACAGGATTGGGCTCGAAATCTATAGTGTCATCACCAGCGATTGAACCCTGGACTTTCAGTGCTAAGATCATGACTCAACACAGTTTATTTTAAAGGACTTTTAGGGTCAGATTTTTTTTTAAGGTATCAGGCACCTGCGATGCAGATAGGAATCTAGTGGAATTTTCAAGTGTCTAAGCACCTAGCTAACTCAAATTGATTTCAGTGGGAGCGAGACACCTCAGAGCTTTTAAAGATTGCACTAGGCACCTATCTGTATCTTTAGGTACCTAAGTCCCTCTAGCTGGCCTCTGTAGGATAAGGGACAGAAGGAGAGCCTGGAACAATGGGCTACACGGGCATGGAAATTGTTTTTTTGGGGGGGGGGGTGAGACTTTTAGGGATGTTATTTTAGTGTCTTCTCCTGGGCTCTGCCCAAAGACCTTGAATATGTGGTTCTGTTGAAATTGACATGCTTTGCAAAATCTGCTCAATTTCACCCACTTTTCGTTTAGGAAGAAAACTGGACAAAAAGGTTCTGACAAAGTCCAAACGTCTTGTTTGGACACTTTCCTGAACATACATACATAATGGCCGTACTGGGTCAGACCAAAGGTCCATCCAGCCCATCCTGTCTGCCGACAGTGGCCAATGCCAGGTGTCCCAGAGGGAGTGAACCTAACAGGCAGTGATCAAGTGATCTTTCTCCTGCCATCCATCTCCACCCTCTGACAAACAGAGTCTAGGGACACCATTCCTTACCCATCCTGGTTAACGGCCATTAATGGACTTAACCTCCATGAATTTATCCAGTTCTCTTTTAAACCCTGTTATAGTCCTAGCCTTCACAACCTCCTCAGGCAAGGAGTTCCACAAGTTGACTGTGCGCTGCGTGAAGAACTTCCTTTTATTTGTTTTAAACCCGCTGCCCATTAATTTCATTTGGTGGCCCCTAGTTCTTATATTATGGGAACAAGTAAATAACTTTTCTTTATTCACTTTCTCCACATCACTCATCATTTTATATACCTCTCTCCTATCCCCCCTTAGTCTCCTCTTTTCCAAGATGAAAAGTCCCAGTCTCTTTAATCTCTCCTCAAACGGTTTTGATAATTCCATTTTGAAACTTTTTCTTTTGATTTTTTTTGTTTTTGTTTTTACCCCTTGCATCGTAGCAGATATTGGCCGAGAAACACAAAACTTTTAAAACAGCCGAAATTGACAGGTGTCCATTTTGTCCCAAGAAAACAGTTCAGTTGACCCCAAAGCAGTTTTTCTTCTGAAGTTTTCTGGGCCGCGATTTTTCAATGTTTGTTCCAGTTGGGAATCGAGTCAGAGTTCGGAATGCTGTGTGAAATGGAACTTCAGTCCTCTGCCCAGCTCTGCGTATTGTTTTTAGGATGGTAGCGCCTGCAGGCTCCGACCAACGCCGGGCTTCCTTTGCACAAGGTGCTGTGGATGTGTATAATAAGAGATCATCTGAGCCCATATTAGGAGTAAGGCCCTACAGCTGCTCCTGTTCAGTCTCCTGATAGCCAAGTGAGTCAGCCTGATGACCTGCCCTGCCTGATTGGCTAAAGAAGGGAGCAGACTCCTTCTTAAGCCCAGCAGCAGTAGCTTGCTGGCTGCTCAGTGCAGGTTGTCTGCCTCCCCGTGCTCGCCTCACTCCAAGCCACGCTCCAGCCTAGGTCCTGCTCTGCCCCTGGCCTGGCTCCTCCCTCAGAACCAGCCCTGCTTCTGCCTTCCCTGACTCCAGGTAATCCGGTTCTGACCGGTGGGTCTCATTCCTGGCTCGGACTCCTTCTCTGACCACTAGGCCAGACCACCTCTGGCCCAGTCTTACAGCTGCCCCCCCTCCCTGCAAAAGAATTTACAATCTAAACAGGCCATAGACAAAGGGTGGGATGGGAAATGACTTGCCTAAAATGAGACCAAAAGTCGGTAGCCGAGCGAGGTCTTCTGAGTCCTAGCCATTGGGCAACGCTGCCTCTTGTCCGGGGAGCTGTTGCTTACTGAAGAGTAAGCACTACTCTATGTGAGTAAAGCCCATTCAGAGCCTTGATTCGTACTGTGTCTCACGCAGGCAATATTCCCATGGAAGGCAACCTGTTCTGTGCGGTTTACACCAGGGCAACGGAGAGCACGTTTTGGCCCGGCGTTGCTATCTAAATCAACGGCTGCTGCTGTAAGATGCTGGCTAAAAGCACCTGCCACCACTCTTCCTGCACGTCTCCCAGTGGGAAACGCGCCCCTTGATTTATCACGTGTTTGTTCTCTGTTCCACAAGACACATCGCACGGGTCTGTCATGTGACAAAGACAGAAACGGGGCCAGATTCCTCAGCTGATGTCAACCGGTGCAGCGCCTTTGAAAGCAACAGAGCGAGGCTGATTTACACCAGGTGCAGCTCTGGCCCATCATATATAACACAATTGGCCACTTTTGCAATATTGTACATGGAATTTACATGCTGTCCAATCGGCTTGAAATACAGGCGTGCACAGCAAGACAGGTAGAGAGGGCTGTTATGGAGGCCTGGGGATCCACCACCCTCCGCCTGCAGTCAAGGGCCCGCTCTCGTATAGGCAGTCGAGGCACCAGAGTAGATTTACAGAGGGGCTTGCGTGGTCACAGAGGAAAAGGGGGTGGGCCGGATTCAGGGTTTCCACAGTGTACCCTTTTGGGGGGGGGGAGATTAGGGTGGCTGCTGTGGGCTTACTGATGCACGTTGAACATCGTACCAGCCTTCTCGCTATATCCCATGAGGGTCCCCACAGATAGGAATGTCTGTCCTGCCTGTTGCTTTGCTACTGGGAATCGCCTAGGTGTGGTGCTCTCCAGGCCCCCACTCCGCTGCCCTCCCCTCCCCGCTCTGCCCTCATCCTATTTTCTCTCTCCACCTTTTCCCTGTCTCCCCTCCTCCTCAGATCTCTGGTCTGAAGCTGGGGCTGGCGGACGCCCTGCGTCGCCTGACTCTCCATCACCAGGCGGGGCTGTTTACACTGCTGCAAAGTTGCCGGAGCAGCCTGCTTTACAATGGAGCTAAAGGATCTCACACCCGCCGGGCACAGCCGTGAGTGAACCCTAGGCAGTGGGGAGCTGGGCTCCTGCCTTCCAGATCTGGCCCCACCTGAAAAGCTGAGTCGTTAAACCAGCAGCCTAGAGCGCCGGTGCTCAGCCAGGTGGTTGCAGCCTCCAGGGGGACTGTGGACCGGTGTCAGGGGGTGCACGGCCACCCGGCCTTCGCAACAGCGCTAAATGGGAGGGAAGTCCTGGCTAGACCCCAGCTAAATGGGAATGGTGGGGAAGGGTCCTCTGTATGGAAAAGGGGCTTGGGAATGACAAGGGTTGAGAACACTGGTCTGGATGACGTGTATGCTAAGGAACCCGAATCCCCCATTGTTCACCATCGGCTCTCTCTCTCCCCGGGGGAGGGGTCTCGCCTGTCAGGATAAGAGGTACAGCGTGACCGTCTGTCCTTTCTCGCCTTCTGTCCCTGCCGCCCCCTTCCCCTGCTGTCTCCTTGGCAGAGAAGGAGGATCTAATGCCCAGGGAAAGCTCTCGCAAAGACGCCCAATTGTCCCTCGGCATTCGGACTGGGGCGTGTTCTCCACCGGTGGAACGGCTTTGGGCCAGATGCTCCCTCACGCAGCCAGAATGGGGTACAGAGGCCTGTAGTGTGAATGAGAAGTCAGACCTGAGTGTCCCAATTCACTGTTGCCTTGCCCTCATGCGCACCGGTGTACATTCAATACGGGTCGTCTCCTGATTCAATGGATGCTGAGGGGGCACGGTCCACCCGCAGCAGCACCCCCCGCACCGTGCCCCTAATCCCTGCCCCGTGAGGAAGGCAGCTCCGGGTGGGGGGCTGGAGAGTGAGCCCACCCCACAGTGGCTGGGCCTGGTTCCCCACTCTGGGGGTTGCAGCCTGGCGCACAGGGTCGCCCTGCCGCTCACCCAAGTTGGGCCCAGCCACCCTTCATGACGAAGGGGTGGCCAGACCAAACCTGAGCGAGGGGCCCTGGGCGATGCACGCTGGGCAATCTGGGCCTGATTTCTGTACGTGCCATTGGACTCATGGACCTCAGCTAAAACCGCCCCATTCAGCGCAAAGTGGGGGGCAGATGGGAACAGGGGTAGTTTGTTTCACTTTCCACCCGCAGACATGACTGTATAACCCACTGGTGAGTGTGTTCCAGGTCTGCCTCTTGGAGGCGAAAGTATCCACCCATAGTTCTTTTGCTCTTCGCTCTGGAAGTCCATGGTTCAATTCCCCAATTTGTCTGCCAAGATGGCTGCTGTCGGAATTGCTCAGGGGGCTGGATTCTCCTTGACAAAGTTACTGCTTCATACCACTCCTTAGACCCCATTAGGGCTTCTTTACGTTGCCAGGCTGGTGTAGAGAGACCACGGCGTAGCTGAGAACAAGGTGCAGAGTGACCGTAGATTGGGCCCATGAGCTAAATTCCCTGGAAGCTGCGCCGCCACGCAGCAGCCTATTTAGCACCCCGCAGGCGCTCAGGGGGCCCGCCCGGCCGGGACCAGCCGTGGCTGGGGGAGGGGTGCCCCTTCCCCGAGCCCCAACCCAGCCCCAGCTCTGCTGCGGCCAGGGGAGAGGCAGCCCGAACCCAGCCCTGGCCCAGATCGGCCGGGGCGCCCCACCCTCAGTCCCAACTCAGCCCCGGACCTGTCGTGACCAGGGGAGGGGTGCCCCTCCCAAAGCCCCAACCAAGCCCCAGATCTGTTGTGGCTGGAGAAGAGGCAGCCCAAACCCAGTCCTGGCCCAGATCTGCTGTGGCCGGGGTGCCACTCCCCTAGTCCGAACCCAGCCCCGGCCCAGGTCTGCCACGGCCGGGGGAGGGGTGCCTATCCCACAACCCCAGCTGGCGCGACAGGGAGAGGCACCTCTTCCCCCTCCCCCCCCACCAGCCCAGGTGCTGCTGTGGGGAGAGAGAGCTTGGGGGAGTCCTCTTTCCTTGCTGTAGCCTCAGAGCAACCTCTTGCACCCCAACCCCTCTTCCCTGCCCCCACCCCAGAGCCCGCACCCCCAGCTGGAGCCCTCACCCCCCACCCTCCAACCCTCTGACCCAGACCTGAGCCCCTCATCCCCGGCCCCACCCCGGAGTCCTCACACCCCTGCACCCAAACCCGCTGCCCCAGCCCTGAGCCTCCTTCCACACTCCGAACTCCTTGGCCCCACCCCCACCACATGAATTTTGTTATGTGTCACACATCACCTCCCTATTGGTGCACATGACAAAATTCATTCCACACATGGATGGGAAAAATTAGAGGGAACCCTGCCCATGAGGTACACTGTAATGGAGGATCAGGCCCCCCAGATGACTTTACAGAAAAACAAAGTTCCCAAACACAGAAGAAACTTTCTAGAAAGGAGAAGGAAAACCCCCCAAGTCCCTGAAATCCCCAGTGTAAATCTCGGTGAAAGCCATTAAGGGACCAGGCAGCGGGGAGACAAATTTAGAGGCAGAGGGATCAATGTTATTTTTCCACAAGCAGAATTCATAACATTTTATGGCAAAATCAATGCAAATCTTCATGAATAAAGTGGTGGCAGGTGCACATTACAGAAAAATAAAGGGTGGGGGAATTAAAAACATTGCAGAGGGATGGGGATGATTTTTGACTCCTTGGCTTCTCTCCCCCACCACCACCACCTGCTCTGGGGCCAGGGGCATCTTTAGTGAGAGCAATACATCAGGTCTCTCACTTAATCCCATTTTGCACTGGGGCTACAGTGGCATCAAGCGAGTGCAGGGGAACTCGGAATCAGGCCCCTCCATGGGAGCTTTGGCTTCCTGATGCCCAGTGTCCTCTGGACTTCACGCAGCCCTCACTCTATCCATCCCGAATCAATGAGGGCTTGGATAGGACTGTCCGAGGAAGTCCCGCCTTTGGGAGGGATTGCCATGAATGGCATCCCCCAAGTGGCATGCTTTACTGCTGCTGTGTGAGCTGGGGGAAGGGACTCGGCCACTGCTGCTGCATGGGAGAGGGATTGTACCAATAAGTGACTATAACCAGACGGGACCAGGAGACTCCCCAGATGGGGATTCAGCCCAGTGTTCTCGGTCCTACCTTCTGAAAGTAGCATCCCAGATCCATCTCTTCCTGAGCATCTGCTCAAGAGGCGGGAGAAGCTGAGCTGAGGGTCACAGGAGCTCAGCTGGGCCCTGTCCCATCTCTTCCCTGCCAAGTGGCACTGGGGAAGGGCATGACGCCACCCGTCGAGTTTGCGGGCAGGTGTGTGATGCTAGCAGAAGGTCTTCAGCCTCCCTCCCTGTGTAGCATTTCCAAACCATCTTTCTGAATATCACTATTGGTGCCACAGGGCTACCTGGACACAGCTCCTTGAGTTGCCTTCAGTAAACTCTCCCTCCTCTCTGCTTTATTCTATGCATCGATTCATAGATACTGATTCTTAAAGGACCATTGTGGTCCTCTAGTCTGACCTCCCAGATAACACAGGTCAGAGAGTGGCCCCAAAACAATCCCGAGAGCAAATCTTTCTGAAAAACCTCCAATCTTGAGTTAAAAATTGCCAGTGGTTCCACCATGTCCCTTGGCAAATTGTTTCCATGGTTAATGACTCCCACTATTATGAATTGAAACCTTGCGTGCAGTCTGAATTTCTGTAGCCTCAACTTCCAGCCATTGGATCATGCTCGACCTTTCTCTGCCAGACTGAAGAGCCCATTATTAAATATTTGTTCCCCGTGGAGATACTTCTAGACTGTGACCACGTCACCTCTTAACCGTCTCTGTGCTGAGCTATATAGATTGAGCTCTTTGGCTCTATCGCTACAAGGCAGGTTTTCTAATCCTTTGAAACATTCTCGTGGCTATTTTCTGAACCTGCTCCAATTGATCAACCTCCTTCTTGAATTGTGGGGACCAGACCTGGACACAGGATTCCAGCAACAGTCACACCAGGGCCAAATGTAGAGGCAAAATAACCTCTTTGCTCTGTCTTGAGATTCCCCAATTTATACATCCCAGGCTCTCCTTAGCTCTTCCGGACACAGAGTCACATGGGAAGCTGGTGTTGAGCAGGTTCTCCACCCCCTCCCCCAAGTGTCTTTGAAATTAGCCACCCCAAAACGCTCTGCAGAGAGCTAACAGCAGAGGGAGAGGGGATTTCGGGGTGATAGCCAGGGAGGAAAGCCAGGTCTGTGTTCAGGCCAGATATGAAGTGAGATGGGGTGCAGGGGGGCTGTTCCAGCCAACAGGGCCGGGGATGAGGCTCTCATAGCAGAGAGGTGAGATCACGAGGGGTGGCAGCCAGCCCTAGCCAAGCTGAGGGCGTTCGAGGGGGAGGGCTGTGAAATACGCAGGCTGGAGGGAGTCCAGGGAGGGAGGGGTAATTCTGCACAGATTGAGCTGTCGAAGAGGGGAGTGTCCATGGAGATTCCCATGGGTGCCCATGAGGCTACCCCCGCCCTTCCCAGGGCTTTCCCCAGCTGGGACACCCACCATGCCGCTGTTTTCCTGGACCCTCTGTCTGTTTGATCTCAGGAGGGGGCGTCCTAGGGCAGAGGGGGTGCTCTGAGATACTTGCAGTCGTCTCAGGCTGACCAGCCCTGCTGTGTCCCCTTGGGGCTGAGACGCGATGCTGCGGAGACCCAGGCTGGCCAGGCCCCTCAGAGCAGGGTGGAGGGAGGTTCCACTGGGGGGTGGATAGTGAGGGTTTGTGTGTGTGTGGGGGGGTCACTCCTAAGGCTCTTATAGGGCCCTTTCCCTAGAACACCCCCCAGACTCCCTCCTGCCTGGCTTCCTTGCTCCAAATGTACAGGAATGGCGCGCCCAGCGCTGAGGCCCGATCCTGCTGCTCAGGCCTGGGATCCCATCACTGCCCTGAAAAAGGCGGACGTTCCATTTGTCGTGGTGCACTGGCGGGCTGAAAACAGGAACCCCACAACCACAACCGCCTTCCCTCCGCACACGTGGCCACTGGGTTTTGTGGCGCAGATCCCCAGCCACACCCCACAGTCTCCTCGCCCTCCCTCCTTGCGAAGATCAGCCCTTGCTGGGTCAGCTCTAGCTCACCTCGGGTGACCAGATGTCCCGATTTTATAGGGACCATCCCAATATTTGGGGCTTTCTCTTATATAGGCGCCTATTAACCCCCCCACCCCGTCCTGATTTTTTTATACTTGCTGTCTGGTCACCCTAAGCTCACCCCACGGCCAGAAGCTGGAGACCAACATCAGCAGGGCAAGAGTGAGTTAAAGGTCCCACCAGCAATTGCAAGACTCCCCTTCGGCTTGCTCCAGGAAGGGAGTGTTTAAATCGCGCCGCACCCGGTGCGTTCCCAGCCACAGCTGGCTCCCTCCCAGCCCCTCCGGTGGTATTTGAAGAGCAATCAATAGTGGTTAGAGCCTATTTATTATTTTAATTGCCTTTCCTTTTATTTTAATGAGATTGACAACAGATGTGGGCAGAAGGCATCCCCCCTCCCTCAGATTGGGGAGAGGGCCACAGACCAGTGGAGGAAGGTGCCGGGAGAACATAACACCCAGGTCCGATCCATAGCACTCTCCATAAAATTGGAATACAGGCTGTGTGGTTGAATGCAGTGGCTCTCAACCTTTCCAAGACGACTGTACCCCTGGCAGGAGGCTGATTTGTCCTGCATACCCCCAAGTTACACCCAGAAGTGAAAGTAAGCCGGTATGCCCCTGTACGGCGTACCGGCAAGAGCCGGTTTGCCCTACCGGGGCGGCCCGGCTTCCCCAGGGGGCAATTTAAAGGGCCTGGGGCTGGAGCCCTGGGGTAGGGCTGCGGGGCTCTGGGGGCTATTTAAAAAGTCTGGGGCTCCCACTGGTTCTACCGCCCCGGCCCTTTAAATAGCCCCCGGAGCCCCGGGCTGCTGCTGCTACCCCGGTGGGGGGGGGGGGCCCTCTGACTCCCTCAGCCACGCCCCTTCCGCTCTAGGCCCCACCCCTTCCGGGGCGCCAGAGCTGGCCCCAGCATACTGGTAAATCACTGGACTTTTTCCGTACAATTATAAAATAAATCAATTGGAATATAAATATTGTACTGACATTTCAGTGTCTAGTCTATAGAGCAGTATAAACAAGCCATTGTCTGTATGAATTTTTAGTTTGTACTGACTTTGCTGGTGCTTTTTATGGAGCCTGTTGTAAAACGAGGCAAATCTCTAGATGAGTTGCTGTACCCCTGGAAGACCTCTGCGTACCCCCAGGGGTACCCGTACCCCTGGTTGAGAACCACTGGGCTAGTGGCTAAGGCAGTGGTTCTCAAACTGGGGGTCGGGACCCCTCAGGGGGTCATGAGGTTATTACATGGGGGGGTCGAGAGCTGTCAGCCTCCACCCCGACCCCGCTTTGCCTTCAGCATTTATAATGGTGTTAAATAGATTAAAAAGTGTGTTTAATTTATTGGGGGAGGGGGGTCGCACTCAGAGGCTTGCTGTGTGAAAGGGGTCGCCAGGACAAAAACTGGAGAACCACTGGGCTAAGGTATCAGAGGAGAAGTCAGGGGACCTGGTTCTAGTCTAGGTTATAACACTGTCAGTTGCTGCATGTCTGCAGAGGCTGCTGGGTTTTCATAGACTCGAGGACTGGAAGGGACCTCGAGAGGTCATCGAGTCCAGTCCCCTGCCCGCATGGCAGGACCAAATACTGTCTAGACCATCCCTGATAGACATTTATCTAACCTACTCTTAAATAGCTCCAGAGATGGAGATTCCACAACCTCCCTAGGCAATTTATTCCAGTGTTTAACCACCCTGACAGTTAGGAACTTTTTCCTAATGTCCAACCTAAACCTCCCTTGCTGCAGTTTAAGCCCATTGCTTCTTGTTCTATCCTTAGAGGCTAAGGTGAACAAGTTTTCTCCCTCCTCCTTATGACACCATTTTAGATACCTGAAAACTGCTATCATGTCCCCTCTCAGTCTTCTCTTTTCCAAACTAAACAAACCCAATTCTTTCAGCCTTCCTTCATAGGTCATGTTCTCAAGACCTTTAATCATTCTTGTTGCTCTTCTCTGGACCCTCTCCAATTTCTCCACATCTTTCTTGAAATGCGGTGCCCAGAACTGGACACAATACTCCAGCTGAGGCCTAACCAGAGCAGAGTAGAGCGGAAGAACGACTTCTCGTGTCTTGCTCACAACACACCTGTTGATGCATCCCAGAATCATGTTTGCTTTTTTTGCAACAGCATCACACTGTTGACTCATATTTAGCTTGTGGTCCACTATAACGCCTAGATCCCTTTCTGCCGTACTCCTTCCTAGACCGTCTCTTCCCATTCTGTATGTGTGAAACTGATTGTTCCTTCCTAAGTGGAGCACTTTGCATTTGTCTTTGTTAAACTTCATCCTGTTTACCTCAGACCATTGGATGCAGCTATCCCAGGAAGCTTTCCCCAAATGGCATCTGCCTTGGGCTGGGTTTTGTCTGGTTTTAGCTGCTGCCAGAGACAGGCTCCGGAGCTAGACGGCCCCTCGTGGTTGTCCTTGTGTTGTGATTAAGGCACTGGACTGTCACTGGGCTCGGTTCCCACCTCGGCTGCTGGTTCCTTGTGTGGCTTTTAATTTCTCTGTGCCTCATTTTCCTATCTGTAAAATGGAACGAATTGTGTTTGCTTTGTCTCCCCTGCATACAAATGTAAGCTGTTTGGAGCAGGGACAATACGAGTGTACCACACCTAACAATAGGGGGCCGCAATCTCCATTGGGGCCTCCAGGTGCTATTAAAATATAAATAATAAGAAATAAAACTTGAAAATACCTTACTCAATACCTTGGGCCCCAAGCAGAACATTTGGATGTGCATATTGAGAGTATCCTAGTTTGGGTTTTTGAGTCCGCTCTGGATTTGGGTTTCAACTCCCCCCATGATTTCAGGGGGAGGGTGAATCTGGGGTGGTTACCTGATGGAAGTAGGAGCCAGTTGCACACTTTGAGTCGGAAGACAGGTAACTCTTTTCCAAACACAGTGCAGCTCGGCTGATCCATGGGGAATGCAGACCAAAGCCAGCAGATGGGACATTTATCTGAGCGTTAAATGCTTGATTAACGAAGAAGGATGCTGGGAACAGACTGCTTTAGGTGCTTGCGTTATCATGGGGCTGCTCTAAAGACAGAGGGTTTGAACATAGATGTTTAACAATGAACAAGGCCGGGGGCTAAAAGGCTGCTGTGTTTCTTTGCTCCAAAGAAGACCTGGACAATTGAATGAGAAGGTACAAAAGCTCCTGTGGTTACAAGCCTGATTTTCAGCACTCGGCACCCTCTGTTTTTCTAAAAGGGAGCTGCTGGGTTTTGAGTTCATTTGCAAGTCTGGGCTTGTGTAAACCCCACACCTCCTGGAGGTGGTGTCTGGCCCATCTAGTGACACCGAGACCACTTAGCGAGTTAAATGAGTCTGCTACAGCCTTAGCTAACAGCCAGTTGACTTTTAGCTCATGCAGTAGAGGCTCATGCACTAAGCTTCAGAGATCCCAGGTTTGATCCCGCTCGCCGACGCCTGGGGTCTGTCGGCGTTACACTTGCATGTTTAGGGGTGTTTATGCAGTAATCTGGCAACAACTGAAATTGAGACCCAGTAAACTCAAAGTTGGGGGAGGGAGTGGTGGATCTTCCAAAGCTTATGCTTCCACACGTGCAATTTAGGGATGCAAGTGTCCTGGTGTGGGTGTACAAGTTTGGGTTCGCACCCTCACCTAGACAGCAGGGATGTATAGGTACAAACCCTCATTAGTGCATCCCTCTGGGTACCTGTGCCCACCAACAGTGCATGTGCAAACCACGTGCCTCAAGTTACTTAGGCACTGGCTTGGGACTCAGGAGAGTTGGCTTCTATTCCTGGCTCTGCTACTAGGTGATCATGGACAAGTCTCGTCCCCTCTTGGCCTCAGCTTCCCTACCTTTAAAATGGGGGTAATGATATTGCTCTGTCAAGTGCTTTGAGATCTACAGCTAAAAAGGGCCGTGTAAGTTAGACATTGTTGCCATCTCTGTTTTACGTGTGTAAGCCAGGCTGCTAGAGACTGGGTCTTTATACCCCTGGAGTGGCTGGTCCTCAGAACAAGCTTTATGACTCTGCTCCTAGGTAATGGCCTGTCACTCCAGCAGGAGAAGCGTATGCTCGTAGTGTTGTGGCTCCTGGAGTCAAATGCTTCCGTCAACCCGAGCACAGTGGGTATAAACCCTGACTTGTGCCTGTCCATCGAGGTCGGGCCTGTGTAGGCACAGAGGCATGGATGCACTTTGGAAGAAGTGGTCTTTCATTTTCGGTTGGAGGTATAGCAGTCCCTGGGCCCTACAATGGGGAGAGTGTCTTGGGGCATATCTACACTACAGTTAAAGACCTGCAGTTGGACATTCTGGCTTAGGCTGCAGCTGAGCTCTGGGACCCTCCCACCTCGCCAGGTCCTAGACTCCAGGCTCCAGCCCATTGCAGTTAAACAGCCCCTTAGCCCGAGCCCCGCGAGCCTATGTCAGCTGGCACGGACCAGCCACGGGTGCCTAATTGCAGTGTAGACATACCCTACGTGGCTAAAGCCCTCGGCTCCTTTGAGACCAAAGCTTAGGCTCGTCCCCTCAGTGAGATGCATTTGTTGATCTCTGCTCCTATCGCATCTCATCTCGTGTTCCAAGAGGCCTCATCGGTATTTGGATCTGAGCGTTCGTGACCTCTGCTGCCTACGTAGTGACCGAGGGACAGCTTCCCCCTGGGAGAATCTGAGTCAATCCCCCTCTTTTCCAGCGCCATCCTGCAGCACTCCATCCCCGCGGGGAGCACACTCAGCATCACTCGACCCCTGTTGCTCTGTAGTGCCATCTTCTGGTGATTCAGGCAGGGCATGGACAGGATGCAGGTCAAGAAGGATGGGGATGGGGAAATGGAATTTTGAGTAGGGGAAAAATCATTGGAAAGGGGGGTTCTAACAGAAGGAACCCTCTGCTGGGAGAGAACAAAGCATAAAATAATCAATGTTTTACTCCGGATAGTCTAGCCCAAAGTGCACCTCTGACTTCACTTTCACTGATGGATGTGACTCCATTGACAGCGCACACTGGTAGTATCCACAGCAAGTCCTACTAGAAGCTGTCCCATTCACTTCAATGGAGTTACTCCTGCTTTACACCTGGTGTAAGTGAGAGGAGAATCAGGGCCCTGGTTTTATAGCAAAGCTTGACTTTTAGAATGTTTTGCCTTTCTCTGTCTCTCACCATGGATTCCTCCCAGAATGCTCTGCAGTATCTGATTAGAGAATATTAACAAGGTGATTAGAATGTCACAGCAAAATGTCTTGGGTTTTTGGAGCAGGTGTAAAAAAAAAAAATTGATTTATGATCCTGACAAATGGAAGGCAAAAATACCGTTGAAATTAAGAACCTGCATAAGCAGGAGTAATGGATGTCACATTAGTATGGCATGGAGGAATCTCTCTGAATGCCACAACAACAGGGAACAGGGTGTCTTCCAGTTTCATTGTTGTTTGCCGGGTGGTTGTAGCCATGGTGGTCCCAGAATATGAGAGAGAAGGCGGGTGAGGTAATACCTCCTCTTGGACTACCTGCTGTTGGTGAAAGACAAGCTCTCTGTGATGCTCAAAAGCTTCTCTTCTGCCAATGGAAGTTTGTCCAATAAAAGATATTACCTCCCCCACCTTGTCTCTTTCAAGCCCCAATGGACTTTCACTGCTCTGCTGATTTGCCCAAAGTCTCACAGGGAAGCAGTGACAGAGCCAGGATTTGAACCCAGCTTTCCTGAGTTCTAGGCTAGTGGCTTAAATCACAAAACCACCCTTCCTCTCGACTAGTTAACAATCAGTCCCCTTCTCCACCCACTGGCCCACGTGCTTTTAACCCAGGCTTAAAAGAGGGACTTGTTTCTAGGAAATCCATTATGCATTGGCATGGGAAACTGAGCGAGAGATGCTTGCTGCCCTAGTTTGGGAGAGGGCTTTTTTAATAACGGATTCTTAGGCCAGGTCTACACTAACCCCCAAATCGAACTAAGGTACGCAACTTCAGTTACGTGAATAACGTAGCTGAAGTTCGAAGTACCTTAGTTCGAACTTACCTCGGTCCACACGCGGCAGGCAGGCTCCCCCGTCGACTCCGCGGTACTCCTCTCGTCTAGCTGGAGTACCGCAGTCGACGGCGAGCACTTCCTGGTTCGACTTATCGCGTCCAGACAAGACGCGATAAGTCGAACCCAGAAGTTCGATCGCTCACCGCCGAACTACCGGGTAAGTGTAGACCTACCCTTAGAAACGTGTTTCTTTCTGCATCATGCATTGCAGGGACTGTCAGTGCCATAGTGGGCGAGACACTGCAAATTGGGTGAGCTGTACCAAGATGCCAAGACAGGCGTTTCTGTGAGGGGGAGGGGCTTAAATAAATGACTGGGCTAGTGAGGGCAGTGGTGGTGTCTCAAACGAGCCCCCAAAACCTTGGTGTTCGGAATGTCCTAAGCGAAGATATGATGGACTAATATGGCCAAAGGAATGGGACTAAGCTGTCTGGAGTCTTTCACCTCTGGAGTGTGTGTGTGTGTGTGTGTGTGTGTGTGTGTGTGTGCACGCACGCACGCACAAAATAATATAGCACCATTGAACTGGCACCCTGTCTTTGTAGAAGGGCTTATAGACTGCAATGGACCAGGGAGGCCCTACTTCCATCTGCCCCAAGAGGTGATCCTGCAGGCCAGGGTGGAGGCTACTAGATGCGTGTGAGAGGGTGGCTGCCCAAGGATAGCTCAGCCTACAGCTCCCCATTAGCTACCTGCCTGATGATTAAAGATGCCTTCGCCTCGGAGGCTGCCAATCTGGCACCTTCTACCGGCACTCTAGTCGCTTAAACACACATTTTTGAGGTTAATTAAATGACCTTGGATCCTGCAGCCAGCTGGCCAGGCATTAAAGCAGTGCAATTGCATGCTGAGCTACCCGGGCAAAGCAGCAGACCTGTGGTGGCCCAGAGGATGGGCATGGCTGGTCCTGGTACCCGAAGCAGGGACACTTTGGGTGGCCTGGTGCCCCCAGGCTCTGCCACATCCCCATGAATGAGTTCCCCTGGAATAATGCAATGATTTCATCCCCAGTTCATGAACATCATTCTAATTGCCCACCACTCAGTTGGCTAGTAAAGTTCCTTATTGCAGCTGGGGCAGCTGTCTCCACCTCCTAGGACATCCCACAACCCCACAGTCCTAGGATGGGGCACACCAGGCAGCAGGGAGTGGGGGAAGTTTGCTGGAGCTGCATTATTCTCTCCCAATACTTAGTGGCCCAACCCCTCTGCTCTGACAGAGCTACCCAATGTCCGCTATCTGGGTCCTCCCTCTACCAGGCCCCATGGCCTTGAGATGTCTTGGCATTGGAGCACAGAAGTGGAGGTGCCTTCTTAAGAATCGCTGGGACGCAAAGGATGCTAATATATGGGCTTTGGTTTGATCCAGGCGTTAAAATGAATCCCCTGCAGTTGCTACTTCCATTTTTCTCTGGGTTGCATTCCCCAGGGCTTATGGGAATATGAGCGTTTAAGTTTTGAAAAAGACACTCAGACTCAAGCCCAGGGAGATATTGCCTTCCACTGAGATGGCAATCAGGAGGAAATACACAGCATCTTTTGTTGATCCTGATAGCTGAAAGCCAGATGAGTTTCCAGGCGGATAAAGACAGTGGAAGTGAATGGAAACGATACCTCTGCGGCTTATGCTCCAGGGAAATTAGAAGAAGTGATGCCAGGCTAGCTGGGCTTCAGTGCTTTTCCTCCTTCGCCCCCACAGCCAACCTTTGACGGCAAGGCTGGATGAGTTGGAACACCAGCCAAGCACGTGGAATCTGTCTGGGTGCCCCATCTCGGCTCCAGCAGACGGGAAGGGGGCACCGCTGGCTCAGGCCACCGAAGTGAAGGAGGACCAGAGTGAGAGAGGAAAAGGGCCCATGATCCCATCCCAGGTGGGTCAGCTCAGGAGACATCCTCCTTCTAATGATCTCAAGTCCTCCTTACCCTAAAACATGGTGTGAACAAGAGTTGCACCGTGCACTGACCTCCCTACTCACCTACCAGGACTCCCCGGGGCTGTAGGGGTGACCACGCCTTTAAGATGGAGTCCCCCCTCCCCAGCGTACACACACACACACACACACACACACCGGTTGACAACCAGCAGCTGAGATACAGCACCCAGGCCTGGGGCACTTTCTGATCCAGGGGTCACGGGGAGAATTCCAGCCGGGCATTCAGGGTTTCTTGTGGGGGCGATAAGGCGGTATGTTACTGGGTGCTTAGTCTTGTAAGCATGGTTCTTTCCAATCACCGTCTGGGCAGGTTATCTTGTTGGGCATCAGCTCAGCTGAAATGCAGTGGAGATCTCTGTACACCTATGCTCGCGTCCTCCTGGGGAGGTGTTGTAGACTCCATGTCCCAGTGAATGGAGCTCCCCTATCCACACAGGGAAGTCTGCCCCATATTCGTGGAAACTGCTCTGTGCTCCCTCCAGGGAGCAGAGTCTGTTGGCAGATCCCAGTCCCCTATTTGTGGGCATCCCCCAGGGGTATTGGCCTCCGGCTGGGATTTGCAAAGGCACCTAAGGGACTTAGCGGCAAAATCCCATTGAATGTTGTGTCTAACTCCCTTAGGTTGTTGAAAATGCCGGCCTCTGCCACTTGTCTGTTTGTTGTATAGCTGTGGGCGTTCCCTGGGGTGCCAGGCTGTTTGCTTCCTGTCTGCGAATGCAGCTGTGGGCTGCCCCTTGGGGCTTGCTGCTTGCTGTCTTTTTGCAGAGACAGATGCTGCAGGCTGCTCCTCCTTTCATCAGCTGGTTCAACATTGGCCCGTTTGCCAAAGTCAATGCCGCCTGCCGGAATGGCACGAGGCCGTGCAGGACTTACTCTGCGTGCGTTTCCGATGTCTAGGTACTCGCAGGGCTCCGGCTGTAATGTAGGAGCAATAGCTCCGTGACTTTCAAAGGAGTTGTTTTGGGGTGAGTGGGTTTGGGTGAAGAATCTATCCATGGGAGGGTGAGTGGCAGAGCACTTTGTTTTGAATGCAGCCAGGCGCGGGGCCATTCCTACCTCCTGCAGGAGCTTATTCCACTGCCAGGGTCCAGCTGCTGGGAAAGTCCTGCCTGCTAAGCACTCACTCAGCCCTGGTCTTAATCGTATTCATCATTATTAAGTCCTGAAATTGGCCAAAGACAAGGAAAAAGTTGCCAATTAGAGCTTTTATTTCTGCCATTCGTCTTCCTTTCAGGGGCTTAGCAAGAGAGACACTTACAAGAAGATGAAGAAAGACTTAAATGCACCAAAATGACTTACAAAATGTTTAAATAAGACTTAAATCAGCCTTTCCTTTTCACCCGGCTTTCCAGCACAACGGAAAATGGGGATGATTTACAGCCAGGGACCCGGCTGGAGCCGCTAGTTTGCATGGACTCTGCTTGTAACTGGAGCGTGCGGGGGGGCAGGTGAAGGTTAATGACGGTGCTTCAGGAAAATGATAGAGCATAATCCCCTCGCAATACGTTTGGTCTTGGCCGTAAATTTCCTGGCAGTGGAGCGAAGGGATCAGTGATGACATGATGTTCAGTCGCAGCTTTGCCACCGTGGTGCCATGGATTCCTGCGGGCATGGTCGGGTATTGCTTCTTCCCAACCCAGCCAAGAGGCTTCCTGACCTATAGATTTCATGTCCTGGGGAGGAAGGAGTGGGGTTCTACCAGTGACATCTCGGCTTGCTCTTGTTCTAACAGGGCCTCGGCTTACCCGGTGTCTCAGCACTGTAGCATGATTCTAGGATCCAGTTATAACCAGGCTTTGTCCCAGCCACACACAGAACCTCTCCCCATGGGGTCATCTGAAATAGACAGGGCCTTAGGAGTTGGGAGTAAGGATCAGAGGGCTTTTGAGAGCCACAGTCCCGGGGTGGGATGAATGTGAAAGACATCTGGGGAGGGTGACAGAAACGAGAGGGGAATGAAATAAGGTCCCGGTAAGGTAAGGAGCTAGAAGCCAATGCAGCTGTTCTCACCCTGCCCTCCACCCCAGTGTGTACTGAACCCCCAAAATACAGGGTCCATGGACACTCCTGCTCAGCATCTGAACTACCAACAGCGGCTGGGGGGGTGGATTGCCAGTGCAGGGAAGTACAACTCTGATTCTTGGGCTTTGATTGGGTCAAACCATCATTATTTGCTTCCTTGCTTAATGAAATTGACTTTAAAGAGCAAATGTCTAGCTAGGATCTCCACCCCAAGCCCCCAGTATTGTTGGGGTCCGATTCTGCAGCTCATGTTGAGAAGCATTTAGTGACATGAGCATTCCCCATGACTTAAATGACCGAGTGCCACTCAAGGTGAGTGAGGGCTCCAGAACTGCAGCGCTGCCAACGCTCACCATTTTATCATGCTCTCATGATATTTGGTGTTTTTTCTTAAAGTCCCAGCTCCTGGAGTCAGGTGAATACCCTCAGGCGCTCAGCTTTCATCATAAAAAAATAATAGTATGGTTCTAGCCCTTAGGGTTGAAGAGCTAAGCCTGAAAATGTGACCCCCTAAAGGTTTAAAAGCCAGAAGGCAAATAAAAAGAACCCCAAATGTGTGAGAGGTTTTAAAAATCTCATGACTTTGGGGGAGATTGACACATGCTTTTTCAACACTCGGGGTTGGCGATACTGGAACTGGGCCCTTAAGCTTTGACAGCTGTGAGGGGAAAATGTTGATTTTAATAATAATCCTTAGCTGTTCTCGCATGTTCCATCTGTAGATCTCAAAGCACTTCAGAAAGGAGGTCAGGATCATTAACCCCGTTTTACAGATGGGGAAACTGAGGCACACAGTGTGGCAGTGGCTTGCGCATGGTCACCCAGCAGGCCCGTGGCAGAGCTGGGAATAGACTTCAGGTCTCCTGAGTCCCAGTCCAGTGCACTATTCATTAGGCCACACTGCCTCCTAAAACTGAGGTGGGGTTTTGTGTGGGCGCAGGGGTCTGCACGCCAGGATGCAGGGATAGGAGCTGTGCTTCTATCATTTAAGCATGGCTTCCCTGGAGCCTCAGGGTCTGCCTAGACTGCAGTCGCCAGGTGTGATTAAAGCTAGATCGGGTCTGCCAGCTCCAGCTGGCATCACAGCCTGGGACTGCAGTGTAGACATATCCTCTGTCTCTCTTCCGTGGAATGCTGCAGAGGTACATCATGGAGCTGGTCGTCTGGCCAAGCTCCCTAGGAAGGCCCATGCTGGTGCTTTCCTGAACACAGCTGGCAATGACCTGAGCCCCAGTCCTGCGCGCTCGCTGCTGTCGTGGCTACCACACCTGCCACGGCTACCACACCTGCTGTTGTGGCTACCAGGTACCTGAGCCTCCACGCCTGCCACGGGCTGCAGAAATAAGACAAGAGAAGAGGAACTTGCGGAGGACTTAAAAATTACAGCAGGGTAGATTATTATGCAAACACCTAAGAGGCTTCCGCACCATTCCCTGCATACATAAGCACACATGACAGCTAGCCAGAGCTTGAGTGGGGGAGAGAAAATGGGATTTTACAATATAAATTCATATTCTGTTTTTTATTGAAGCAGCACAGGCTTACGGCTCTCTGCTTCCCTCGCCTCCCGGGGAGCAACAGCGACTGACTTGACATTTGCCTGCCAGACAGCCTGAGAGACTTCGGGCCAGATTAACAGCCAGTGCAAATCGATCTCTCTTCATTGGAGTCAATGGAGGGAAGCCAATTTACACCCGCTCAGGATCCATCCCTGATCCTTCAATCTTACCTGCAATTGAATAAACCAAGCTTGGATGCCACAGCCCAAGCGCTGACCTCTGTCCCTCGGCACCTCTTTCCTTTTCAATATTAAAACTTTGATGATAGGAATTTGCTGAAAGATTTAACACTTAAAGCCTGAAAAAATTCTTCCATTACATCCATAATAACCAGTTTTCCCATCGTTCTTCTCCAGTAATAAAACAAGGGAGCCCCGCAAATACTCCAGCGGCCGATTCCATAGCCACAGCAGTTCATCAGTAACCAGAGGAGAGAAACTGGATGGAATAAATCTTGTTTGGAAATTAATGTAGCTCAGGAAATCAAAAAAAAAAAAAAAAAAAAAGAGGGGGGAATATGTCCATTTACTTATTTCAACTTCTTGTTCCAAAGCTTCATAAGTGAATAAATCCAAAATACATTTAAAGAGAGGACTTGGGGAGAAAGCACAATAAATGCAATTCCATCGTCCTAAATGAAGACAAAGGTTTCAAAGCAATATTAAATTCCATCCCTGCAGACTCATTTCATTTCAGCTCTGGATTGCCACACAATCAAGTTTCACAGCATGGCCAGCGCCGTCTTCCACCTCCCCCAAAGCCACTCATACGCACAAATTCATTTTTTCTCCCCGATCCCAAGTGCCGCTTGGCATATTCATTTTCACAGGTTGTCCTTCCGCCGGCTCGTGTTGGCTGACCTCGGTAATTTTGTTTTAAATGACAGATTCCTCAGCTCTGTGAAAGGAACTTGGAAACAAACTGCAGTCTACTCCCTCTTTCCAAAAGATTCCCTCTCCGTAATTGTCTTTCTGCCTTGATGCCTGTTGTTAACCTTCCTCCACCAGGAGCCACAAGCAGTGACCGTGCTTTTTCCAATTCCCCCCAGCTTTGTGACCAGATAAAAAACTCTATTGACATTTCAGAGGCACTTTATTCCCCTCTGCTCACTTCCTCAGCACATTTAGTTGCCCGGATGAGTCAAATGCAGGTGAAGTTTTACTCTGCGCGAACGGCAAGGCTTGGGCGGGGAGCAAGGCTGGTTGGGTTGTGGTGAAGGCACCAGTCTGAGTCTGAAGAGAACCACATTCAAGTCCCTGCTCTGCCACAGGTTTCTGGCATGACCCTGGGCAAGTCATCTGGCCTCTCCGTGCCTTGGCTCCCCATCTGTAAAATGGGGATAAAACTCTCTATTTACAGCACAGGGGATGCTGGAAGATGAATGCATTAATGAGTATGAGGTGCACAGCTCTTACGATTATCTCGCTATCTGAATATCTAAAAATGGAACTTCCCTGCTCAAAATGACCAACCCTGTCTTATGTATTGTTATTACAGCAGCTCCCAGAGGCTGCAAAGAGGGAGCGAGGCTCCATGGGGCTCGGTGCTGTACACAGACATATCGAAAAGATGGTCCTTGCGCTGAAGAACTTGCAGTCCAGCCTCTCATGTCAGCCCCACGCACTGGATACTGATAGCAGCCCGATGGCCCCTGGGGAAGAGGGACACATTTAAAAACCATCACTTAACGAAACGTTTGCATTGAGATCGGGCAACATTCACCCGGGTCCAGGTTTGGTTACAAACTCAGCCTGGGCTTGTAGGAAGGTTGGATAACGCTCAAGAGCCTGGCAGGTAGAGAGAGGCCCAGACCTGCCCACCAGGACTGACCGCCCAGCCCCACCACTCAACTTTGGGAGAGTTTGTTCTGACTCCAGATCTAAGCCTCACAATTCAGCCCTCTGGACACCTCTAGAATGCACCAGGCAAGAAGACCGACTGACCTTCTTCTGGGATGCCCAGCTCTGGATCTGATTCTGGGCGCAGGCAGGGGGATGTGGGCCCATCTCGGCCTTCAGATGTCGTGGCGATTTGCACTGGAACAAGGTTTCATTCGTCATTTCAGTGGGCACCTCGGCAGTTGTGACTTTCACTTTGACGCCCGGGGAGGGTCAAACCCTGAAACTCAAAGAGAAGCTCAGGGGGCAAACAGGCAGTAAATGACCATTCCCTGCCCCAAAGAGCTTGCAGTGTGACGGTTCACATCGACTGAAACTAAAACCCCTGCACAGGGAAACCACTTCAAGTCATCCGGTGATCAGGGCGCAGTCATGGCTGCTTGTCTGCCAAGTGAATTTCTCCTTCCCCTCCCAGTTTTAAGCATGGTAAGAAGCAGTGTCTTGCCAGACCAATGCATGGTCTCTGCTTCTCTGCCTGTCCCTGAACTGCGTGTCCCAGCAGTGTCTTCTCTGCATGGGGATTTCAGACCAGAGCTGCCAGAGGATATGTCCACACTGCAATCGGAGGAGCTTTAATCGAGCTAGTATGGCTTTAAATAGCAGTGAAGAGGTGGCCGTATGGGCTTAAGCTTGGGCTGTACAAGTTCCCCTGGACCCCGGGTGTATATTCACATGCTACTGCACCTTCACTGCTGCTGGCTAGGGAGTCCAGCCCCGGCTGCCATCACACCGCTGATTGCCACGTAGACGGGCCCTCAGAGAGACAAGCGCAGCACAGCAGACGTGCAGGGAGGGCTGAAG